>NC_052046.1:5667847-8392847 GCF_015832195.1 Motacilla alba alba
TCCCCATTGCCTCTTCTATTTCCAATGTGACTCTTTGTAAAATGGAGTCTCCATCTTCTCTGTAGCTACCCTTCAAAGACTGGAACATGGTGAGGAGGGCTCCCCTAAACCTTCTTTTCCCAGGTGTGAGCAAACCTTGCTCTCCCAGCTTTTCCTGAGGTGGATGATAACCCAGCTCTGTGTTCATCTTTGCTGCCCTTCTCTGGACCTCTCCAGTCTGCCCACATACTTTTTTGTGGTAGTGGAGGCTGAAACTGAACAGAGCATTCCAGGGGTGGCCTGACAAGAATGGAATAGTGTGGGATAATGACTTCTTTGTCTCTGCTGGTGGTGCAGCTCAGAATCCTGACAACTTTCCTTACTGCTGAAGCACACTGTTCACTCTCACTTATCTCGTTCACCAGGACCTGCATTCCCGTTGCTGTAGAGCTCCTTCCCAGCCTGGGAGATCCCAGTTTGTGCTACACTCAGGGATTATGTTTTCACATGTGCAGGACCTTGTCAAATTTCATAAGGCTCCTGTTAGCCACCTCTTCCAACCTACCCAGGTCATCCTGCAGGGTGTCTCTCCCTTTCACAGAGTTGACTTCACTACTCAGTGTGGTGTCATTGGCATTCCCCACCCACACAGACTCCTTGTGTTCTCCAATACACCAGTTTCTCCAGGAGGAAGTTGTGGTAGCCGCATGGAGAGCCTTGGAGAAATCACAGTATACAATGCCCACTGCTCACCCCACATTTGCTGAGCAGGTTATTTTGTCAAAGAAGACTATCACTAATTGTGCTGTCAAGCACAATTCTCAACTTCTCTGGAATTACAAATTTTACTAGCTGAGATGCAGGATTAAGAACACAGAATCCCAGGGTATACTCTCCACTTAGTTATTTTTTTGCTGTGCATAGTCTAACAAATCACTTAATGTCTTTATGCTTCATTTTAGCCATCTATAATTATTATTATTAAATAGGTATTAACAATATCCAGAGCTGCTGATCCTGGTAAGAGTCCTGTTGTTTTAGGTAGTGTACAAAGATTTGATGAGTGACTTCCTGAGGAGTTTGCTGGTTAAAAAACATGCCAAAGAAATGCCCAGGAGAGAGATGCTGTGCTGCTTTTTAGCTGTTTCAAAATTTTTAAATACATCAGGTTTTCTATAGATACAAAGCAATAATTTTCACACTAGAATGTATGTGCATAATGATAGATCCAGCATATGACATTGTTCATAAAACAGACACGCGTACATGCACACATACTTCATCCTCACCATGTTTTCTGAACGTATATTCAACAATTGCATATAAATTTTCCCCCTTGTTCTATAATGATATGACAGTTAAATGAATTACCATAAATAAGCCAGACACAGGGATTGGTGCATAAAGTTGTCCTAGCTTCATACAAGATCTGACCTTGGAACAAAGAATACTTTACATCCATGATGATTCTATCTGCTGTTGATGAATCACAACTCCTGCTTATGTTTAATCACTGCTGACAGTAACAGCTGACAGCTAGTTAGGAAGGAAAAAGTCCTCAGCAACTAAATCCTTTTCTACAGAAGAAAATAAAACTCTTTATATGACTGGTTTTGCATACAGACAGAGTGATTGGAAGGATGATATGCAGATTTTTATATACGAAATAAATGCTTTGCCTGCCTACTCCTTTTAAATGGAGCTCCATTTTTTTTGCCCATTTTCACATTTCATTATGATTTCAGTACTGTCTTGGGAGATTTTAGGTTAGCTATATCATCATTTTTGCTCAAGCAAAACAATTGAAATTTATTTGCAAAATTTAATTAAAGAATGCCATTTTACTTTTGTATTTGGAGAAAATGCGGAATTTGTAGCGATACTTTTATTTTCAGATCCAATTACCTATATTGTTGATTGGCAGTTTTCAGAGTTGATGAAAGGAAGCTGTTAATATCAAAGGCTATTTTGTGCCTGATTTTTTTTAATCATTATGCTCTTGTGCATCAATTTACTTCCATTACTGGCTCATGAAAATCAGTGGGACTAGAGGACAGTAGACTTTATTTTGTATGAGCAACAACTAAGACAGTTGGCTCTGTATTGTGAGATTGCATCTCTCAGCTAGAGAATTGAATTTCTTCTGTCCAAGCTTTCCTTATATGTGCACTGTTTATGTGATGAGGGTAATTATGAACTGACAGGCCTTAGCATTTACAGTGTGGGGAAAAGAAAAAAAAAAATCTGCACTATTTTTCATCACAAAAGCATTTAACGAAGAAGCACTAAGCAAAGGATAGGTGGTGTATCTCTCAGTTCATTTCTAGCAGCAAAATGATAGAATTTGGTCTCTCCTGCAGAATATGGAGCTGAATAATGGAGTAAGTGTGTGGTTTAACTGTTTAAGGCTGCTGGGAGTTATAGTATGACCGTTCACCTGATTTTTCTTTTCCTTGTATGCAAGACAGACTGCATCTCTACAAAAATCACATTCAATGAAGTAAAGTCCCACAAATAACACCTATTCCTCTTTTTTCCATGAATTTCTGGCTTTAAATACACTGCTGGCTGGGCTGAGTACCATGCTACCATGGCACATTCGAAAGGTCTTTGGAGCAGAGCTGCCACACATACAGCTAGGTCAGTCTGCAAAGGGCTAGGTGTTCTCTGCATAGGTTGTCAGGCAAGAACAAGTAACTATTATTCTGGCACAAGAAATAATAAAGGAGTCCTATTTACACCAAAATTCAGCAATGCAAGTGGTTTTGAGAAGAAACGATAAGGCTGTGCAAGTTGCCTTGGAGAGGAGAAGTCCAAGAGAAAACAAACTTTTTTGTTGCTTAGAAGACACAGTGATGCAGTAATACTGATTTCTGTGCTTAGCTATGAACAATTCATTAAAAAAAAAAAAAAAAAAAAAGAAAGGCTTAAAATAAGTTCCTAGTAATGATTTAAAAATTACATTATTAACTTTCAAAGAGAAAGCATAGGAAGTTTTGAGATCATATCTCATAAACTGACATATGGAAAAGATTACAACAGGAGACATCCTTTTAGTAAAGATAGTAAACTACTTCAATATTCTTAAACTATGCATTGCATAAAAAAAGAAAAAAATCTCAAAACACAGAAAATGTATATTTATTCATTGGAAACTTGTGAATAATTTTTTACAGGATCAATTTGAGGTAAATCTATTTTCCAAAAAAGACTTAAAATAGGAAGTAGCTGGTGAAATTCAATGGCTTCTTCATGAAGAAAAAGAAAATTGCTTAAAATTACCTGAAGTCTACTAACTTAGAAACAATTCTATTTTCTATTAATAAGCATATAATCAGCAAGCTTGAGATGCTTTTTTTTTTTTTTTGTAGGCTTATGGTAATAATTTTGTAGTCTTTCATATATCTGTTAAGCCACAAATGAAAAATATTGTCCAGAATTGGAATCACTTTTGTCCAGATTACTTCCAATTATTTTTGTTGGGGTATTTTTTAGTTGTTTGTTTTTTGGGGTTTTTTTTTTGATTTTTTTTTTTTTTTTGTTTTACATTGTAAGTATATTCAGAATCTGACAAACTTTTCTTCCCAGATATTTCAGAGAGGTATATCAAGAAGCCTGACTGACAAAGGGCACTGAAGTTGCTCTTACTTGAGATAAGTTTTTCTTACGAACAAATATAAAAACACATCTCCTCAGAATGGGCATAGTGTAATGCAGATACCATGAATGGATGCTTGTGTATGGGTGTAACAATGATCTTTGATATTAGACATGGAAAGAATATTTGCAGCTGTTACCAAGAAATCCAGATCACTGGGGGAAATACCTGAGTTAATTATGTGTTTAGGATAACAAGAGTAATAAAAATAAGCTGACAAACATTGACTATTTGATTTCTTAAGTAAAATGTAAGGTGGATAGAGGTGCTAAAAAATATCTTTTTTTTCCCCTCTATCACTTATTAGAACATACTTCTATCTACTGGCCACATTTGTGGCCAGGTTATTAAATAACTTTACCTTAGGCAGTGTTTATACATTTGGACATTGAAATGTGAAACTACTGATTTCTGATGAAGGTCAATTATACCTTACAATGAAAGTAATGCACTGAAGAAAATTGAATTTGTTGTATATTTGCAGAAACGTTATTCATGGGATATATATCCAAGTATGAATATTAATCCATTTCGTACATTTTTGCTTAGCTGAAAAAAATGGAAGGAAGGAAGGAAGGAAGGAAGGAAGGAAGGAAGGAAGGAAGGAAGGAAGGAAGGAAGGAAGGAAGGAAGGAAGGAAGGAAGGAAGTGGAGAAAGGAAGAAAGGGGCATAAGGAAGTGTCAGAAGGAAGTGGCGGAAGTGGCGGAAGTGGCAGAAGGAAGGAAGGAAGGAAGGAAGGAAGGAAGGAAGGAAGGAAGGAAGGAAGGAAGGAAGGAAGGAAGGAAGGAAGGAAGGAAGGAAGGAAGGAAGGAAGGAAGGAAGGAAGGAAGGAAGGAAGGAAGGAAGGAAGGAAGGAAGTGTCGGAAGGAAGGAAGGAAGGAAGGAAGGAAGGAAGGAAGGAAGGAAGGAAGGAAGGAGAGAAAAAGAAAGAGAGAGAGTGAAAGAAAGAAAGAAAGAAAGAAAGAACAAATTATTCAATTATTCCTGTGAGACTTTAAAACAAGGCTAAGTCTCTCGGTGTTTTAGTACATTATTTCTCATAATTTTACCCAAAATGATATCCTGAAAAAATTATTCTTATTAATGTTCTCTTCATTTCTGCAGGGGGCATAAAAATAACTGATGAGTATGAGAATATAAACCGTATGGTTAGTGAGGCAGAGGTGATAATTAGAACATGCTGTACTACGCAGTAAACAAAGCTATTATGAATGATAGAGTTCTTTATAGAGTATTTAAAAGGGGGATGGAAATAATATACTTTCCCCTGACTAGCTTAAAAGCTCTGTCTGCAACTACCATGAAAAACAATAAAAAGAAAGAAGAAGGGGATTTAGAGTTAATCACTTAAAGTGTTGGTTTCCAGTTAAAAACAACTGCAAATATTATCAATACTGATTTGATTTCACACTAATTTATGTATAACATATTATTTGCATCTCATTAGTCATAGGTTTGGGCAGGATGAATCATGTTGCAATTGCAAATACAAGGTTGTGGAAGAAAAATACTGCAGATTTATTCTGCCAGTAGGATTGTCTCATTGCCATTTTACAAGTTTTCTGTTTTCAATGTCAAAGATACGCTTTCTAAAGACAAGTCATGTTCATTGTGTACAAGAGGTAAATCCAACCTGGAATTTAATCTTTCAAGGTTTTTTAGGGCCACAAAGTTCTTTTCCCCTGATTGTGAAAGTTACTTGGTTATTGAGGTTACGACCATCAAAAGTTATCTCCAACATAACCACATTGAAATACCTTAGCACAGCTCTGATGTCTTTAGTAGTATACAATTATAAAATACCTCATATGAAATCAAAGAGCCCATTCTGAAGTAAAAATATATATCACAAAAAAAGTAGGCATGGGGCTCTACAATGTCTTGAAATATGCCTTAGATTGTATCTTGACCAATATAAAACCAAATCAACCCCCAAACAGAATACAACCAACCAAACAGTAATATCCTTAAGCACATATATTTGTCTTACCAGTTTGAGATCTGCTCCATTTTTTCCCTTTTTTTTTAAATTTATTCTTATTTATTCTTATTTTTTTAAATTTATTCTTATTTTTTAAAGGAAAATTTTATATTCAAAAACATGCATCAAGATGATTGTCATGACAGCATGTTCATGTCAGCATGAACTTAAAAGCAAGCTGATCTTACTGTTAGAATTACAGAGATGAATTTTTGGATGAAACACAGAGGATGAATGCAAACACACTATTGTGCTGCACCATTTCTGCAAGAGAAAACTATGAGCCTCTGGAGTAATGATTTGAGAAAGGAGACATTAGTGCTCTTTGCTTACCTATACCTGATGGTGTTATGTGCACAATCTTGCTGCTTCCTGCATCACCTGTGGATGCATGGATTCTACATTCCATATATAGCTCTTTATATGTTACTAAGTGGGATGCAGATAAGAAGTACAAAATCCCACACAAGGAATGCTTCTCTCCCATCATTTCTAGGAAGCTTTGGTTTTCAAGAAAACATAAAAATCCCACAAACTAATATGTTTCTACTGTGTAGTGTGTAACTAAATTAAAAACCTTAACATTTTCACTACAGGTATATTACATCTGGTGTCTTTATTAGTATTCAACTAAATGTTATAAACCAGTGAAGAAGTACTTTGAACAGTATTCCCAGAAGAATTATTCATTCCTAATGTCTTCATTTTTTCCACTGTGCTTCCATTTGCTATTTCCTTTTTCTTTTGCATCTGTCAGGGTTTCCTTTGAGACTGTGAACTAAATAACATTGTGTAAGCAGACCCATGGCAGCAGTAAAATGCAGAGAACTAGTTAATACATGTTTCTGACCAAAAGTGACCACTTGAAAGAGAGAGGAATAGGGAACATGTATTTCTGAAATCCAAAGGGACTATCCTTAGGGTTACAGGGGACTTCTACCCTTCACTCAGGATTTAGAGTCACAACCCACTCCTAAAATTATGCTCTTCATAAATGAAAGGGGAGTGAAGTAGATACATGGTCTTCAGGGAAGCTCTAAGAAGATCAAAAGACTGGGAGATTCAAATTTACTTTCTTCCTGCTGCAAGCATTCAAGCCAATCATATAAAGTAAGTACAAGTAAGCCCAAACACCAGTTCTGTGGATTTCTTTGAGGGGGAAAAACTCACTCAGAAAACCTGGCTTTAAATATAGGAATAAAAAGATCTGTCTTCAATCACGTCTTCATGATCTTATCCATTTTTTGCTAAGAGCCATTTTTTATAAAATACTGATGATTGCTGTATGAATGGCCATCACGGCTTTAAAAGAACACTCCCATAAAATGCTCAGCCCACATACTCCTGAAAGAGTCTCAGAGTGTTCTTGAGACATATCCAAAGACAGACCTGCAAGCAGTATGTGGTGGGAAACAATGTTTTCTTTTACAGCACAGCAGTTTTGTGGAGGAGAAGGATGGTTTTGCCTCTTTGGTTCAAGGCCTTGAATTCATGTGCCTTCTTTTCTGGGAGATAATTCTAACTATTGTGTTATTGGGTATTCTTGGGTACATATCCTTAGAGTCTCTTTCTTGAAGTTATTCCGCTTTGCAAGATAAAATGAAATATTCATCAGGCCAGACAGAAAGAATGAATAAGCAAGATTCTTTTGTCTGTTGGGTTGGGTAGTCATGTGGGAGATGAACACATGGGTTCTGGTCCCTGCTCCAATAAATACTTAATACATATCAATGTATAACTCTGGGAGCAAGTCCTTCACACAAGACAGGCAGAGACATGCATGTTTTGTGAATCTCGGGAGAATTTAAACATAAAATAGATATCTCACTCTGTCAAGACCAGAGTTCTTGGCATGCTCACAGCAGAACTTTAGATACCAAGGGAACTTCTCTGTCAGAAATACTCATGAGTTTGCAGTGCAGCAGCTTTGAAAATCTGAACTCCAGAAATAAGAATCTGAGGATTTTAAAGGACTTAATTCTAGGTGTTTTCATTTTTCTGCTTTTTTTATTAAATTTATTTTCTCATAAGGCATAACAGTTCATGTTGGATTGAAGACTTGAACTTCCAGCTATTGAGCAAAACCATGGTAGAATACACAATCACCTTCCCTACTTAGGTGTCCAAGGCGTGTAACTCTAAGGAGGAAAAAATACATTACTACATTATGACAAGCAATTTCCTCTGTTCCACTGTCCAGGAAGTCCTCATTACAGCCAGAGATGGAAACTGCCTACACAGCTGAATGTCCAGGGCTTTTCTGTTGTATCTACAGCCATGCACCCGTGAGATGATGGCCAATTGCTCTCTGTTTGCAGGAGATATTTAATGGTTTTGCTACCTAACATCACAGAAGGTCAGCAGGGAGATGGATGGTGATAAACTAACAAGTAAAATTGTTCTAACAAAGCATCTGTGAGCAACTGCTTGATCAAAATGACAGACATCAATCAGAATAATAACTTCAAATATGAGATTTTCAATTAGCGAGGGAACATAAATAAATGCGTCTGGAAAATAAGCATAAGGGATTTGGGAAGGAGACAGCACATACATAACAAAAGAAAGAGAGAGAGAGGCAGCAGGAAGAGAAACAGACTGATATACACAAAGATATGTGCACAGAAGCAGACTTACAAACAGGTCTGCTGGGAGACGCACAGATAAACAGAAGTATTACAAATATTGTCTCTGGCTTGCACACAGGAAATTCTTGCTACAGCAAAGATCTTAAACTGCACTTTGCATTTAAAGGTAGAAATAATAAAAAAGAATATACCTCTTTTGCTATATGCTCCCTTGCCTTCAAATTTTTCTGTGACATGGAAGTGTTTGTGGAACATATCTGGCACTAGTAAGGCTGCACCTTGAATATGGTCTTCAATTTTGGGCCCCTCAAGACAAGAAAGACATGGAGGTGCTGGAGCATATCAGGAAAGTGTAATGGAGCAAGGGGAGGCTCTGGAGCACCAGTCAATTGAAAAGTGACTGAGGGAGCTGGAAAGGGGCTCAGCCTGGAGAAAAGAAGGCTCAGGGAGGACCTTCTGCCTCTGCACAGCTCCTGCCAGGAGACGGCAGCTGGGGGCGCTGAGCTCTTCTCCCAGGGAACAAGGGACAGGACAAGAGGACAGAACCTCAAGCTGTGCCAGAACAGATTCAGGTTGGATTATAATAATTTTTTTTTTTTTCACTGAGAGGGTGTATAGGCTCTGGGATGTATTGGAATTGTCAACCCCAGAAGCATTAAAAAAACAAGTAAATGCAGCACTTGAGAATATTGCTAAATGGTAAATGCTAAATGGTAAATTCATGATGCAGGGTAATGGTTGGACTTGATCTTAGAGCTCTTTTGCTACCTTAATGATTCCATGATTCTATATGCTTAGCAGAAGTGTAATCACAGCAATGAGCATATTCAGAATGAGTGCCTCTTTTGTCATTCACTTACCTCTGAGGTTGTCATTTGCATTAGTGCAAAATGCAACCTGATCAAAATGACAACATTTTACTTCTGATTTGCACAGGATGATGAGCAACACGGTTTCAAGTTGCATAGCTCCAAGAAAAAAAAAAGGACCACCTCCATCTCAGGAAAATCTGGATGTTGATTGTTGAAAGATGCAGCACATGTCAGTGAAGTTATGCAATGTACAGATTTGGTCCTTGAACTCCCATCAGAGCTAATGCAGTTGGGCTGGATACTAAGATAGATGAAATTTTGGTATAGTATGCCATGATCACTCTAATTTCTGCGAAGAAACTCTGAACTAATGTGTGGGCCTCAAGGATGCTGGTGAGTAAAACACGGCCTCTTCAAAACCTCTGTACTTTGACCTTGTTTTGTATGGTTTCATTAAGTTTCCAAAGCTGAGTGTTCTTCTGAAATGTACCAATGTATTTAGGGATTATTATAAAAGAGGTCAAATTCAAAAGCCTGAAAAAGAATGCAGGAGAAAATTAGGTTTCTAGTTCCTGCTGAACAAGCTAACCAGACAAAAACACCCAAAACAATCACTCCCAAAAAAACTCACAGAAGGACTCATTTAACAAGCTTCCTTGTATGATTCAAGCCCTGATTGTTCATGTTCTAGCAGTAGCATAATTAAAATATCATTGTGGAGAGGTGGGTGGGAAGGGAAAGGATCACTGTTATCTCTTGTCAGGTGATTCAGAGAGAGGTGAGATTTCTTTGTGAAAGTGATACTTATTTCAGAAACAATAACTTTGGTGTCCTGATTCAGACAAGGACATTCATAATTATCAATTTCTTAAGACAAAGATACATGAAATTTTGACAGGTTAGGTGAAGAAGGAGTTCCTCTGTGTCTCATTCAGGGTTTGAACAGCCTTTAATTTATAAAAAAGAATTTAGATGAAGGTAAATTTAGACCACATATGTGCTACAGGTGACTCTATATGCAAAATTTTGTGTCATAAGCATCACTGAATACAAGTGCATTAATTAAAGGGTTTGGAAAATGAAAATTTTTTATGCTACAGGTCATCTGCAAAGTGAAGTAGATGGAAAGAGGTGGTGAAAATGAAAATATCTGCTCCTTGCCTTTTATTTTATGTCTTCTAAACAACCATTTCTGCAGATTTAGCAGATAGAATAGAGACAAATCCAAATCCAAGAATCTCCAAGGGACCATGGAGAGTTCAGAGGAGGTAAAGATACAAGGTCTGACAACTGAAGAATGTATCCAGGAAAAGAAAAAAGGAGAAAAAAAGAAAGAGGATGGTCAGCAGGACACTGTGAAAAATATTTGAATAAAACCAGTAAGTCATTAAAAGTTGTTGATAAAGAAAGAGGTTAGATTTAGATCTATGGCAAAGATGGGACATCTAGATAGGTATTGGGAAGAAATTCTTTATTCTTAATTCTTCCCTGTGAGGGTGGTGAGGCCATGGCATAGGTTTCTCAGAGGAGCTCTGGCTGCCCCATCCCTGAAAGTGATCAAGGCTGTGTTGGATTGGCCTTGGAGTAACTTGGGATAGTAGAAGGTACCCCTGCCCATAGAACAGGGTTGGAACCTAATGATCTTTAATGTCCCTTTCAACCCAAAAAATCAACATGATTTTATGTTGAATGCTGTTGAATGTCAGCTTGTATGAAATTAACTGCTATTGGTAAATCATATAGTGTGCACGTCCACATAAAGCCAGTGAAACCACTAGAAACCCCTATGACCAGGTAGGCAAACCCACACTGTACCACAAAAACTAATAGGTTTCAGATGTATAACATGCCACATAGCAATGCCCCACAGTCCTTACAAAGAAGCCAAAATGCAGCAGCTATAACCAGATTTATGTGTTTTGTTGTCATTGACTCATACAATGTTGAGTGAATTTTGCATCATTTAGGAATTATGGACTTAATTTTGTCCTTGTTAATTCTTGTGGGTGCCCCTGACAGGTCAAGGAAAATATTTGGTCCACCATTTTGACTTATCTAGTTCTATTTGTGATTACAGTTTTCCTTTTGCTGTGGGGAGGTGCTCACCCTGTTTTATGCTAATTATCTGTCAAAGTGTCTCACAGCTCCAGAATTTGGTTTCCCCTTGAGCAACTCTCAAGTTTATTAGTTTGACCTTATCAAACTTCTTTTAAGGCAGCTCTCAACGTCAGTCCAAAGTTACAACTGCCCTTCATTCTTATTTTCACAGTTACAGCTCTTCCCCACTCATTATTAACCCTGAAGACTGAGTGTCTTACTTAAAGCATCCCTTAAAATTGTAGGCTTGTGGTATAGAAGGAAGTGAAAGGATGGAAACATGTGGGAAAATCAGGGCTTCTGTCTCACACACCTTACTCTTGGTTTCCTTCTGTCACTTACATCAGTCAGGCACACCAATAAATGTTTCCCCCAAATATGGACTTGTGAATCTCAGAGGGAGAGCAATCAGTGGCCTGCACAATCACCCATCTTGTGCTTTTTTGTTTGAAAGAAATTTTCAAACTCTTTCTTTGTTTTAGCTGTAGCAGCAGAAACTGTGGATGAAGGGAAATCTCCTAAATCCCGGACCTCACTTCAGCTCTTTGATAATGTTATTTATATATATGTGCATATATGGGCATAAAAGCACACACATATAAGAGCTACAGCAGTGTTGATGAAATGTATCATGCCCAAATGGTCATGCTACTTTGGCTTGCCCCTTTTTTCACATTATCTGTGTTAAAAAAAAGAAAATTAAGTGAAACCATAATGCGTTTTAGTTGCACAAAACTTATTTCACTAACATCCTCTGCCTCAGGATAATGATCTGGATCTTCTGAATCATAACTCACACTATGGAAATCTTCACTTTTGCACATATTTGCTAGTCAAGCCAGGAGCTTTCATCATGCCCTTAGATTTTTTTTCACAGTCCTGCTGTACTCTGTTTTAAGGAAACATTCTTCCTAACCCACACCTCCTTGTTGCATAATACCATGATTTTCTAAGTCAGGGTGATAATTTCAAATAAATGTTGGGTTTTGTAACTTACTCTGAAAACATCTCAGAAGTTCCCTTTCATTGCATGTCCTTAGAAATCTAGACATATAAATTAAAGAACACATTTCCGTATTCTCAAAGAAAGTTTCCCTGTTAGTCAGCTTTAGCCAAGCAATTCAGATCTATTCCTTTTCATCTCTCCTCATGACTCATTGCCTACAACTCCTTGATCATTTTGTTTACTTTGCTCTGAAACGTATCAAATTTTGTACATCTTACATAGCTTTCTTTCTCTTTCTTTCTCTTTCTTTCTTTCTTTCTTTCTTTCTTTCTTTCTTTCTTTCTTTCTTTTTTTTTTTCTTTCTTTCTTTCTTTCTTTCTTTCTTTCTTTCTTTCTTTCTTTCTTTCTTTCTTTCTTTCTTTCTTTCTTTCTCTTTCTTTCTTTCTTTCTTTCTTTCTTTCTTTCTTTCTTTCTTTCTTTCTTTCTTTCTTTCTTTCTTTCTTTCTTTCTTTCTTTCTTTCTTTCTTTCCTGCATAACAATCTATAAAGTGGAAAGGCAACAATTTTACCTTCTCATACACTACTTTCATGCCTATATTTTTGAGCTGTGCTGTCTTACTCCTCTGTCCCTTCCATCAAATTACTCCAATCTGCTTCAATGCCATTTCCCCTTCTGTTCAGCCATATCTATCCTTCATTTTCCTTCAAAAGCAAAATAATAGGGTCACCTACTACCAATGATTCTGTGGCATTAAACCATAGACAAACATCCTACAGATAAAATGGGTCCCATATGTCTAGCAATCAGCAAGAGACAGCAGCGATCAAGACGTTTTCTGTTTTCTTCCAGGCTTTAGCTTGATGGTCTACATTTATGATGATGGATGCAAACTCCAGTGAGTTGGGATTTTCAAAGGCTAATGACCTGCCATATTTAGCAACTGAAGTATGGCAGAGTTTTCTAGACTGTGAATTCATTCATTAAAATAAGGGTGAAAGTTCAAGTTTTATGTGATAGCATTATAGCTCCTCCTTAATAAATGCATAATTAGATAACCATAGGAAGATTGTATATACAGCAGATACTAATCCATTTAATATGTTGACTGTCTATACTTAATTATGATAATCTCAATGTGCTGTTAAATAGACAAGCAGGACAAAAGCCTTCCTTAGAGATTTGTCAGTAGTATTTTAAGAGCTGATATAGTTTACCTATAATCCTCCACTAACTCATTAATGTCCAGGCATTGGCCTTTTTTTTTCTTTCTATTTTCTGTTCTAATTAGCCCTGATTTCCCTTTTTTAATTCATATACTGACAGCTTGTATTTCTTCAGGACAAAAAAATAACCTTTATTATTGATATCAGTGAGTGATTTTCATGCCTGTCCAGGGCTGAAGAGTTCTCTGAATTTGTCAGGGAGTGCTAAAACAAAGGCTTGTGTCTTCATCTTCTTAAGTTCTACGAAAGTACCAAGAGGAAAAAAACAACATAACAAATAAAAGTCAAAAAGAATAGTTAGCAACCCATAGGAGAGCCATTACAATTCATAAATGAGGGTTACACACTCAATCTCTTTGTCTTTTTATGTATGAAGTGAAAGAGATAGAACTCCCACACATTTTTTCCTCCAGCCACTTTGAATATTGTTCACTCTTGTTGTCAGCTTTGCCGGTGATAAAAGGTTTATTCCACATATTCCCAGGCAATGGTAGAACAAAAAGTATACCTAATGTGGCTGTCCAATGCATTGACATTCATATTTAGTCTCTAAAGTCAAGTCATTTCGGAGGAAAGGGGAGTACAATTTGCTATGTAATGCACTGAGACAATCCTATATCTCTGACTGTGTTTCATGACAGATCTTATAAAAGATCGTAAATTACTATCTGTTGAAATATATGAATTTAATGGATTTCATTAATGCACACACCTGCACATAAAAGATTTTGCAAGCCAGAAGATATGATCGGTCAAACAGCTTTAATAGTTATTAATTATAGTTGCTCACTATTTATTCCTCACCAACGTAGAAATGTTGAAGTATTTTAATACCTATGCTCTTGGATGGCATGCATAAAACAGAAACAGTCCTTTTCTCCTGTGCAATCAATCGGCCTGTTACCCATTGCTTTAAACTCTCTGTTAGGCACTTTCTGAGGCGGGAGCCTTATTTTTCTCCATATGCTTCAGAAAAACACAGACAGATTTCTGCACAAAGCTTTCTGCTCTTCTGCTTCTGGATCATTTAGTCTGAATCCAGAAATCTTCAGTTCAGATTTGACTTTGCAAAAGATTTCAATATTTGTTTCTATATTCATTACAGGTCATAGAATCACAGAATGGTTAAGGCTGAAAAGAACTTTTGGAGATCAATTTATCCAATCCTAAGGCAGGTTGACTGAGAGCTGGCTCCACAGGATCATGTCCAGGTGGGTTTTGAGTATCTCCAGAGAAAGCTCCACAACCTCTCTGGACAGCCTGTTTTGTATTCTATCATCCTCACAGTAAAGTTCTTCACACTCAGATAAGATTTTCTGTTTCATTTTGTTCCCAATGCCTCTTTTCCTGGAGTCTGGCCCCATCCTTTGGACAACCCCATTCAGAAACTGACACACACTCAGGAGGTTCCCTCTCAGCCACCTCTTCTTGAGGCTCCTCAGCCTTTCCTTGCTGAGAGATGCTGCACATCCTTCACCATCTTGTGAAGATCTAACAGCTGTCTGTTAGACCCACTCTAATAACTCCTTGTCTTAGTTGAGCGAGGGAGGGAGTCTGGGCCTGGACACAGCTGCACAGATGTGATTCACCGGACAAAGTGCAGAATCAGGATCACCTCCCTTGGCCTTGACCTCATTTTATAAATGCACCCCAGGATGCCATTGACCTTCTTGGCCCTCAGGGCACCCTGCTGGCTCATGGACATCCTGTTGTCCACCAGAACACCCCCAGGTCGTTCTCTGCAGAGCTGCTTTCCAGCAGGTCACTCCCAGCCTGTGCTGGTGCCCAGGGCTGTTCATCCCCAGGTGCAGGACTTGCCCTTGCCTTTGCAGAACTTCATTAAGTTCTTCTCTGTCCAGCTCTCCTTCTGGTCCAGGTCTTGCTGTCCAAGTCACAGGAGATGCTTTAAAAAATAAATCCATAATGTTTTTGCCTCATATAATGACTTGTTAAAAACAAATAAAAATTGAAAACTTTAAAACTCAGGTGTTGAAAACAATAAAAGAACCCAAGTAGGACACAGTAGATAGGATAAAAAGTTACAAACCTACGGCATTACCACAACAGTGCCAAATTCAATTAAAAGTGTATCAAAACTGCAGGACCACGAACCTTATCAGCCAGGGATGTACTGTAAAACATCACAGTGACTCTGGCTTCTGCAGCTTGAAGTGAACACTATGAAGCAAATGAATAAACACATGCAGCCAGCTGAGAACAATTTTAAGTATGCTCCTACCTCATGTTCTGTGATTACCTGTAACAAAACCAAACACTGAGAGACAGTGTGGCTGCAGTGACAGCACATTGGTTCTTGGAAGAAAAGGATCTGCCCCTGAGTTCCAGCTTTGTTTCCTAAAGTGTAAAAGAGATTATTTCCATGTAGTCATGAGTTTTAAAGAGCAACTATATCAGCATTAGAATAAAAAGAAAGACACTGTTTGTAATTGCAAAGTTTCTTAGTCTCTTTGATAATCTACATTTTACTAAAATTTCCACGTTCTATATGAAAATGCAAAAATAAGGTAAGGAAAAATTTAAGCTTGAAGTAAAAAACCTTTTAATTTTTCAAAAGCCACAACTATACAAGTTAATGAAACAATGAAGCAATGCAACAAATTACATTTTACATACATACCTGGCAAAATTAGACATTAGATCAGAATATCAGTTACTCTTCTGTTGTCCACCTCCATATTCTTATGTGAGAGCATATATGAAATAACCTCCACCTCCCAAGAACATAAAACTCTTATGTGTTATAGATGGTGCTCAGTTGGGAATGAAATCTTCATTGAAATTGTAATCCTAACTGATATTTGGTATTTCTCTTGTGTCTTTTCATCCAAAATTGAATTACACATTATTCAGTTTACTTGTGGTCCAGTCTTTTGCTGGATTTCTTTGTAGGAGCTTCTTTTTGCCCTGTATCTTTACTAAATGAATAGAAGTTGAATATATTGTTGGACATGGATATATTTGCACACAATCTCCTACTTATTAGTTGTTATAGTTATGGGCTTTTTGCTCTTTTATTCTACTGTCTTAAAAAAGTCAATATATGCATTTAATTGCTGACCCACACGGTCACGGTATGCAGTGAAGGCAATGACCACAATGTTCACCAAGTCTGAGTTTTTGACCTGTACTTTGGATGCTGAGCACCCACAACCCTCCATTTCTCTACAAATTATTGCTCAGACCTTCTGAAATTAAGGAAGAACTAGACATTGCTGAACACAGACAAAATGGGCATTTCCAAAATTAGAAATCACTTGGAAAATTCAAGCACCATTGTGCTGGTCAGCCTGAATTACTAACTTGTCAAAGGGCAAGGAGGTGGAAGGAAATGGGTGTCTTAACTTCAGGGATTGCATTCATGACACTTGAGACCATTGAGAATGTTAGCTATGGACAGCAGCAATGGTGATAAAAGAAACACTTGATCCTTACATATGATTAGGATCCCTAACAAAAAATAAATTATATTTTTTAAGGTGTTGGTGATTTTTACTTTTTTTTAAAGATTCTTGAACTTTAAACAAGTACTTGCATGGCCTCTGTCAGGAAGCCTCTGAGTGTCTGGGCCTTTCAAAACTTTAAGAAGAGACATACAAAAACTTTAATAACATCAAGTCACAAAAAGTACCTGAGTAGATGGCTCAAAGGCCATTGTTAGAGCTAAAGTTAGCTATTCTGCAGCCCTGCTATTCACTCTATGTCCTTGCTTCATAATGGTTGGTATAAAATGCTCCTTTCATTTGGAGAGAAGAGAATTTTTAACTCAGGAAAATACTGTTCCCTGATGGAAAAGACAGAGTTTGCCCTACATTATTATATGTTATAGTATGTTGTGTTCCATTGCATTATATGACATTACTCCATGTTAAGTTTTAAGGTTTTTGTGCTGTGTTTTCTTTCTGAAACCTTGGTAGAATTCAGTGTTCTAGTCCAAAAGAGATCTTGAGAAGTACTTGAAATGGAATTACGTTTCAGTTAAATCAGATATATTTATAGTTAAGTATAGCCTTTCACACTTTCCTGAATGTCAGTCTGGATATGTGACATTATTTCCTGACAATAGGAATGATTCAGAAACAGATCTGTATATCTCATTAATACTGAGAGGTGGACCCATCACCTAAAAGTACTCCTTATTTTGTCTATTTTGGAAATAAATTGATTGGGTCACTCTAGAGCAAGACTTTCTGCTTTGTTATCACAGTCTGGGAAGAATTTTATTCATCAGACCGTGGAAGACTGTTACAAGGAGAAACCATGGTGGTGAGGAGGTCTGAGAGAATGTAAATATTCTCATGATGTTCTAGCACAAACTACCAGATTTGGCTGTACAATAAGAATCTAATAGCTATGCATGGTGAGATTGTTCTTTTTAAACAGTCAGCAATCAAACAGGTTATCAGTAAGGTTAAAAACACTCTCAAAAGAAATTATCTCATTGCAAAATCTGTTTTTGCTGATTTGTCCACCTCACCACTTTCATTTTCATGAAAAGTTGTCATTTGCAGCATATTTCTTCATTCCTCAGTAACAAATTTCAAAAAATCTACTCATCTTATAAGCACAAAATTAGCCTAATTCTTTTAAAAGGAAGAAAATGTGCAGCTGATCCTCAGCTAGCATAAACTGACATAGTCTCATTAAATGTAATTAATCTACTCTAATTATCGCTATCTGAAGTTCAAGACCTTCAATTGAAATAATGTTTTCATTGATCTATTAAATGAAAAAGAAAAAACGTCTGTCTATATGTCCAGCTGTGTAGCTATCTGCAAAACACTCTGCTTACACAGACAGATTTTTTCCATTAAATATTTGGTCAAAGGCTGTTGCATTCTTAACAAATTTTTTATCCCCGTGATTCCTGCCCATTTTTAGACAACACTGGAAACAAACATATCTTTTCATCATGGAGGTCTGGGGAAAGGAAGGAGGGTGCAAAGGGAAGATGAAAAAGGAATCCAAGTCAGTATTTTATATTAAAGTCTTAGTAAGAATATGCTTTACTTTCTGATCAGCCTGTTGGTAGTACAAGGTTAAGAGTGATGAAAAAGAAAAAGGGTGGGAAAATTCTCCTTTACTCTCAAAGTATCTCTCTTCACTTAGCTTAATTAACAAAGGAGAAAGTTTGTCATGGTTATTCGGAAACATTGCTGAAATTACTGTTATTCATTTTCTTCTGGGGAATAGGGAGGAGAAAGAGAGAGTAGAGAAACAATGAACAAAACTGTAACACTTGATATAGGCAGTGGCATATCCACATATTGTCAACAGAACAGGCGCAGCACTGCCAAGAATCAGCACAAAGATTCTATTTCATTAAAAATCCCATATACATCTTTAAATTAGTTAAGAAAGCACATTGCTTAGAGTTTAGCTCCCCCCATTCCTCAGTATCCCTTAGTTACAGTGCTAATAAATACTTTAATAGATTAGCTAAGATTAGAGCAGAGTGACAGACAATACTGGCTGCAGTCTGAGACTGCTTAGGAGTTTGGATAAATAAATTATGCATAATGTCAGAATTTTATACACATCACTGCAAATTTCCTTGTTTTGCATGTTTAGACAAGAACCCAGGGATAACCAATAAAAGGTTTATGTTACTGTTGCTAAATTCATTGGAGGAAATGAGTGCATTGCAGAAAAAAAGTCCATTGCTTGTGTTGGGATGTGGCCCTGGCATGTAATCAGCTCTAGATGTCAGGGAGGGATGGACCAGATGACCTCCAGAGTCACCTGCCAACCTCAACCTTTCAATGATCTGTGAAAACTCAACTCAAGATGCCTTTTTTGCACTCTTGCAAGCTGTTATTTTTATTTTGTGCTGAAACTTGGAAGGAGAGTAGCCCTTCTGGAAAGACATTTTTGCTTTTATATATTTTACATATTTATTTACTGTGAACTAATCTGTTTTTCAGTGCATGTTATCAGCAGGTGTGTTGGAAAAATCTTCTTTTTATTTGTAGAGTGATGAAGACAACCAGTCTTTAACAGTTTATTTTCAGTGGGAAAAAAGTTTATGACATTAGATTTCTATTTCATAATGCTGATATTTATGACGGGCAGTAAAATCATACAGTGAGTCTTAATTTAAGTGTTATTTAATGACACCAGAGTTACCAGGCATCAAGTACTATGGTATCCACAAAGCTGACACTGCCACTCTCAGCATTTCTAGAAAACATAATGAAAACCAAGTGGTGGAATTTTCATTACTGTGTTTTGTAAGACATTGTTGTACACATATTTTTCCACAGACAGGTTAAAATATAGTGTGGAAACTGTATCAACAAAGTATAACATTCTACCTGAAGTGCAGTTGCAACCCTTTAGCTGAAGGGTGGCCAGGATATTTCTACCCAAATTAAAATAATAGAAAGTAAAGTCATTAGACCCTCCTCTGAACACATATAAAAGAGAGGAAAGAGCTTCAGTTTCAATTCCAACATAATGGATGCAAAGGTTTCATGAAGTACGTGTTTATATGCATTTATTTCAACATGAGATTTAAGTTAAAAATAAGTCTTAAGCCCTAAAGCTGCACAAAATCCTGGTTTCTACCAATTTCAATTGCAATTAGCTGCTCCTATATTTATATGGTGCTCTTTAGAAGTATTTATCTGTTATATACTGACTGCTCCTCTAGCACTAAGAGAGGCTTTTCTGGTCCAGAAATCAATGAAAGAAAAAAGTCAGTAGTGTTGTGCTCAAGAGTTTCTGAATCCTTATAGTAATATATGCCAAGAAATTAATGCAAATACTGCATTTCTATGCCCAGATCTGGTCACTGGATGAGTCAAATGGATAGTCAGTGAAGCACCTACCTGGAGCAGATCATATTATACACTCTCCAGGGCTTGGACTATATATGTATATTTCTTCTTGCACAATACTGAGCACATGGAACTTGATTGTCAAAAGCCCTCTGCAGCCAATATGCTGAGTATTTTGTAAAGCCTTTCCTGTGGCTGAAAAGGGGAAAAAAGAGAGTAAAGAGAGTATTTTACTGCCTCAATTACAGTCCACTCTTAATGGGCTCCCATCTAGACAATGCATTGCCCAATCTTTGAAAGAGAAAAAAACAACAAAACTCTTTTGTTTCTTTCTGGTTTATAAGATGTGTCAGTAACTCAGTTAGGCATCATTTCTTCTTATGGACAATTTATATAAATGAGAATATAAAAATAGACATAGAGGTCTAAGTCAATGCATATGTATTTGTGTGTGCTTGTGTATGTACATATTCCATATGTGTATATTTTTTAATATGCAAACAGAATCCTTTTTACTCTCTCAGTAGAAGTTAGCAACAGCTTCCCATAGCAACAACTCACAGATAAAAATTCTCACATCAAACCAAATTGTACATCGACACTGCTCACTGTTATGCCAGCATTATAAGTCTGACTTAAGTCCACAGAATTAAGGAGTTTCCCAATGCAAGTCTAACCTCAGCTCACCAGGCTATGATATAGCCACACATATGGCAAATAACATCATGTCCTCTTTTTGACATATAGAAGTGAGTTACAGAATGAATGGCAGGTTTTATGCCAAATTTCATGAGTTTTGTGGGTTTAAATCTTCCCCAAAATGTTAATATTATGGGAACTACTGTTTTAATATTTGAGGAGACATACAGTTCTTCTGGACGCAGCTACCTTCTGCTTCTCTTGGTTTGGAGGAATTTCTTCTCCTGAACAGTCAGTTCAATTGAACAGCATAAAATAGAAAGACATTTCCTTCTGGCAGGACAGGTGGAAATTTTATGCTCCAGGACTGTTCAATAATGATCTTTGGCTGTATTCATAAACACAGACAGCAGCTAGCTATTAATGAAGAGATATGCAACATGGAAAATATAATTCATGACTCTCCACCCTTTCACACACACTCTTTATTAGCAGAAACTCTTCAACATTGACAACACTGCATAGTACATGGTTTCTACCTCAACTTTTTTTTTTAACCCCTAAAAAAAAGTGAACTTTAAACCATGTTTCATCATCTGAAACAAGTAGATGCAGGGCAGCACAATTCCAACACTGAAGCTCATAGCCAGTACATGAGAAGATACCTGCAATTTCACTCATGTGATATTTGTTTTCTGATTTGTTTTTTTCGATCTCACAGTTCAAACTTTTACATTCCTATCTTGGATGCCATCTTTGTGGGTTTTTTGGTTTTTTTTGTTTTTGTAATTGCAGTGTTCATTTCCAGGTTTTTTTGTGTGTGTTTTTTTTGTTTTGTTTTTTTTTTTTTTTTTTTTTTTTTTTTTTGTTTTGTTTTTGTTTTTTGTTTTTTGGTTTTTTTTTTGTTGTTTCATCCTTTTATTGTTTTTGTTTCTATTTGTTGTTGTTGTTTTTAGAAGCTAATGAATAATTTAGAACTGTGAAGTGCATTGATGATTGAGTTCTTTGTTGGGACTGGGATAAGAAAAAGGATGTGTGCAAGTGAGGTAAAATGACCTTCTCTCCTTTCAAAACCTTTCAGAAATACATAAAATATTTTCTCAGGAACAGTAAAGAAGTGCATTCAAGAACAAAAAAACCCACAAGATTTTTATTTTCTTTCATAAATAAAGTTAAATACTTGACCTTTGACTATTTCATTTTTGTTTGTATAAAAATTAAAAGTTTGAATCATATGAATCATATTAAAAACAATATTGAGACGTCCCTTGTAATGTCTTCTATTTCTGATAAAGTAAAAGTCAATAAGTTATTTGTAGAAGAAAGTTTAAGGACACAATAGATTTCACATATGCATTTTAATGTATGTACACAAATTGTTTCCTGCTCCAATCTCTCCCCTGGTTTTAATTCTTCCCAAACAACAATCTACCCTCCAAAAAACTTGAAAATTACTTTCTCAAATATATAAAAAATAAAAAAGTGAAAAAAACAGAAATTAATTATTGAAAATGATAACATATTTATTTTTGAGTAGTTAAATTTTATTTTTAGTTGCAATTATGTTGCAATGATATAGTAAATATATGAATTAATTTCTTCCTTTTTTATTCAAATTCAGTATCTCTAATTAAAAATAAAAAGTAATTAAGGTTTTTGAAATTCAGAATGTAAGCTTGATTTTAACTTCACCAAGGCTTTAGTCACTCAGATCCAGGAAATGGTGCTTGCAAGCCTTATAGTACTCATCTTATTCCTCCACAGTTTGAATTCCAAACTTTGTGTTTTAATCTCTAAAATCAGTGTTGCAGTTTACTCCTGCATGGGATATTTATGGATTTGGATTTTTAAGACTACTTCAAACCTGATTGCCTTGTCCAAGTCAAATGGTCCTTCTGTGCTCCTGTTGATGTCACCGACTGAACCGGGCCTTGGTGTTTTTCCTACCCCTGAACTTCCTCTCTAAAGATGAGAAATTTGCTCCAGACTGAATCCTGAGAGCAAAGCCAGGTCGTGCAAAGAGTTGTCCATGGAATATAATGTGGACCAAATTGACCTGTCCATCTGACACAGATGATGCATTGCATGGCCTTGGGCGAATCGTTTTCTATGTTTGGTCTTTCTCTCCTGTAAAGCAGGAATAATGATACTTCCACACTCCCACTGTAAAGACATAATATAAAAATAGGCAAACAGGTCACATACAGGTTCAGTTGTTTCAGTGTCTCGTCTCTCACAGTGGCAGTACCAGGTCTGGATAGATGAGAACAAGACAACCAATATTAATATCTCCCTTTGCTATCCCTCCTCAGGTTCTGACAGAAAGTAAGAAAAAAATCCTCACAATTTCCAGAGATTTTCCAATTTTGAATCTATACCATTTTGATTAACATTTTTAATGGACTTTTCCTTGATTCTGTAATTGACTTTACCTGAAGGCAATTTAATTTATTTTTAATTTTGGCTATGTTTTGTGGTAATAAGTCCCACAACTGGATTACCTGTTCTGACAGAGCCTGACTAAGTAAGCAAAACAAAACAATCACTTTTTTCTTGCCTTAACCTGCATGCCTAATAGATAAAAAGAGTGAGAACAGTTGAATAAATGACAAATATTAGCAAAGCCTTATATTGAGCTAAAGTATCAGTCTATACCTTTGCTAATGTTTTTTTTTAGTAATATTACTGGCTTATGAAAAAGACGTATGAGCTACACAATTCAAATAATACATTTATATCAGAATTTGGAAGGGGAAAATTAAAAGATCTTTCTATTTTCTTCACATATCATTAACAACATTATATTGCAAATTCAAAGAGTTTTCCTTCACACCAAGGAAGCTACCCAATCAGAAATTAATTTTAAATATAAAGAAGCATTTTTGCTTGCCCAGACTGGGCAGTGGTCAAAACTCTTGTCTATGAAATCACTTTGGAGGGGCATGGAAGCATCACAGGATGAACCCTGTTTGCAGATTTCAGCACTGATTCTCAGGGCAGCTGATTCTTGCTTTGCAGACTGTTTAGAGCAGTGGATCTCTGTTTCAGGGACATCAGCATCAATTGAAGACACAAGAAAATAAAATTTATTAAATAAAAAAAAAACCTTCTTTTATATTTAAATAGGTTTAAGATGGGATCAGGACCAGGCTGATGGCTTTAGACTAAGTCCTGCAGTGTAATGCACATCAGAAGTCTCTTGTACATCTGTATCATACCTGGGAAATCAGGGACAGCTCAGGGGGCAAGGTGCTATTCAGCAACTTCTCTTGTTTTTTTGCAAAGGGTGTGAACTGGTTTTGGCAGCTGACTCTGAATGACCCTTACATCTTCCCAATTTTGTTTTGTGCGTCTCTCTCTCAAAACCATCCAAACTAACTCTGGGGCCTCAGGAGCAACTTTTTGGATCTGTCCCTCTGGTTCATTACTACTCTCTAGTTCATCTTCCTCTCCCACATCCTCCCTCACCCTGTTCCAAGGGAAAATCTGCTTATAAATCTTTGTGACATATTATCTTGATTTTTTCAAAAGGCATTTTTTAAGAATAAATAACTGAAATAATTTCATGCTCTCAACTTATCCACATGACAAATCAGTTATGCCTCTCTTTTCCTCATAAATACCTCTAATATTTCAGTCTACTAGGGTTTTTGTTATTATATATATAATTTACTGTGCAAGACGCAGATTGTATGTAGTTACACCTAACTTTCCTAGGACCTCAAACCTTCGTGCCCTTGCTCCACTACTGGGTCATTCAGTAGAGACTAGAGGCTGTGGTCACTCCTCACAACCACAAAGGATGTGTCTTCCCTGTCTTTGATGTCAAACATTTACATGTCTAAACATAACCATATCAGACCGTCCTTCATGCGGGCACGTTCAAGAAGAGATTTGTTTAACCATAGGAAAGGACTGAGAAAGGGAAAATGATGAAGTTGGGCTTGACAATCATTGCGGGTCCCTTCCAGATGAGGATGCTCTATAGCTCTAGTCAGTGATCTGGTGTCAGTGGAATCTCCACTTTCCTCTTTCATTGCATTCATCCAGTTTGGTAAGTCTCACATTCCTAACTTCTGAGGAAATGAGTTAGATGGCTTAGAAGCTGTAAACCTCTGGTTTTTCCTGGATGTGTGGGGCACACCAAAGAGTGGGGTCCTCATTTCTAGCCCTTCTAGGCAGTGCTGTCACCCCAGTAGGAACATGTTCAGTACATGGACAGAAGCCACTCTTGATCTGCTTTCAGGAAGACTCATGATACTCTCATTCATTTTTTTGTAGTTATTCTTAAGTCAAGCAAAAAAAAAAACAAACAAAAAAACCAAAAAAACCCAAAAAAGACTAGTGAGTGACCTCAAGATGTCCCTGCAGTTCTTTGTAAAATTTCTTTTCTTATTTTAGGTTTTAATTTCCAGTGCAAGGTAGAAAGCCTGCTTAAAGCTTCATATGCATATGGTCATTTATGCTTAACTCAACAATTCCATGACTACACTGCTCATGGAGCATAAGCAAAATTTTCCTACATGGACCTCAACAAGGCAGTGTAGGAATGTCCTACATTAGCAAGAGCTGGTTGGGTTTGTTGTTTTGGTTTTTGTTTTGGTTGGTTTTTTTTTGTTTGTTTTTTTTTTTGTTATCTTTTGTTTGTTTGCTCGCAAACAGCCTAAGTATCAACTGTTTAGCATTCCTCTTCCTCCCCAATAAAACAAACAATAAACCTGGTCTTCCAGCCACTGGAAATTGACTCTTCAAAGGATTTTTAAGCATCTTGACATCTGGCTGGTCTGATAGCATGAAATAAGTAGTGTGAGAAACAAGCACAGCAATTTGACTTAAAATCCTGACCTTTCCAACAGTCGCCTACTGCAGTCATAAAGAAAAAAAGATAATTGATATTAATAATTGAGGTGGCAATTAGGTCTGTTATTTCATGATTTCTAACTTATTATTTTTGAAATTTATTTCTGTTCCAAAAATCAAACTGGAGTCATAAGCTGGTTTATTAAGAAAAATCTTTCATGAAATGGAGAAGTTATGTATTTTGCTGCAGAACCAATAGAATTAAGTATTTTCATCTAATTAAAATATTTGATTTCATTTAAAATAACTTTTTACTTAACACAGTGATTTAAATTAAAAAAAAAGGCAAATTACATACAAATTTTCTTCTTCCTAGCCTGTTTCAAGCCTCAGTTTTGTTTCTCTCATGTCTTTAACTAATCTCAGGTGGAATCTGTAAACATTTACACAATTAGAAAAAAAACTGTAAAGTTAAGTACTGCTTCAGGATTTTTAACCTCATTCAGCACACAAAAGTATTGGACTAAACTCAGGATAAGAACCACAACATATACATGAACAGAGCTAAAGATCTGAACCTTTGAAATTTCCCCTTTGATGTTTAATTCTATCTAAAATAGGGGATATAGTATGCCCTGTGTTGAGGAAAATAGGGGCTTTTGTCAGAGGAAACAAGAAATAATCCACAGACTTTTTCACTAATGAATCTGATGCCTGCTCTAAAAAGTTAATGAAAAGTCTCTCCATTGAATTCCACAGGCTTTGGAGCAAACCCCAGATAAGCTGTTCAGTGAGAGCAAGTAAAATAAATTGGGAAAAGGTTCTTTGCTTTACGAAGTCATTTTAAGGGAGGTAATGGAACAGCTGTTGCATAGATAAAACACACATGTCCCTTCAGAAATGCAGTTGGGCAGAGCCTTGCTGCACAGCACGACTCGTGGGCATCGCCCAGCAGCTTCCCTGCCTGAACAGACCACTAGCCCGAGCTCTAACCTCGCAATGACTCCCCAAATCCCTCCGGCCCCTTAAAGGGAAAAAACAGCTTCATTAGTTCCTCACATAAACAGCCAGAACATAAACACAACATGCTCCATTGAAATGGTCAAATTAAGCAAGTGGAGAACCTTTCCTGTATTGTGTCAGCTTTAGTGGTTTCATTCTGGATTTTGTTTTCGGGTTTTTTTGGGTTTTTTTTTCCTTCCTGGTTTTGTGTTTGCATGCTTTCATTTTCGGGGTATGTATGTGGATACTTAGACAGAACTAACTTTATTTCCCGTAGCTTATTGAGGCTGTGTTTTGAGGACATTTTTCTTTCTCCTGCCTGAATTTTAAAATGAGCATCTGGAAACGAAAATTGGTGCATCAGAGAGCACATATAAATTATCAGTGGTCTTTGAAGGGTTGCCACGACACAGCCCTTTTCTTTTTTATCTGCTTAAAAAATTTCTACCTCTCCATTGATTTCTCTGAATAAAACACAGTGAAAAGTAGAGTATAACATTTAGCTGCTTTCTAACACTTTAGAATTTGTCACCCACGTGTTTGTATGTTTTTCAGGTAAAACATAATGACACCATCATGATCCTTCTCAGATCTAGTTCTGCTCTGAATCTTTGGCAATTTTCTCTTTTCTTGCTGATTGCATAAGAAGTTCCCTTTGAAAGGTTTATGTGTGTGTATACAGATACAGGGTGATAAAAACTGCAAGAAAAGGGAGATAGGGAGATGCTGTTGTTGATGACCACATATCTATGCTTAGCTCATTGTTTTTATTGTTTTTAATTTAATCTTTCCTTCCTTTTTGTTTTCTTTTCCCCCCATATTTCTTATTATTTCCTACTGAGTCTTTACTGTATTTTTTTGTCCTTTTCTCTTTGGACCATGCATTTACAAACAAAAATCACTGAAGGACAGTTTATTCTTTTTAAACTGTAAGTTCTTCTACTTTGAGCTTCACAGTTTTATTCATACTTTGCAGAATTATCTTCTCAACACCATTTTTTAAACCAAAATGCATTCTCTTTGTAAATTCTCATGTCCCACTCACTCATACTCCATTAAAAATACTTCTGCTTCCTTTTTTTTGATGTTTCTTTGTTCTCTCTTTAATCTTTGATGTGTAAACTTTTTGGAAAGCTGCTTTCTAATTATTATAAAGGGAAGAGGGTTTCTGTTTAAAAAAAAAAAATATTTTTAAGATTTTCCCTTATTGAAGAATTTAGGTTGATTTAAGTTAGAGAAAGGATAGTTAGAGAAAGGATAATTTAAGTTAGAGAAATGCAAAATAAACAAACACATTGATTGATGTGAGTTAATTATCATTTTAATTTAGTCATTATATTCCTTGTTTCCTATTTAAAGGGGCAAAAGTCAAGGTGTGGAGTACTTGTAAGAAAAGAAAGGAAATATTTCTAACAGCCATAATAATAATAATAGTAATTACAATAACAATAACAAAACCAACAACAATAACAGTAATAAATGCATTAAAAATATTTAACAACTATTTATTGAAAGTTTTTAAAAGGTTAAACATTTAACCTGAAAATAAAATGTGTTATCTAACACAATGCAGTTATGCTATGAGGATTTATCTTTATATAACATCTAACTTAAAAAATAATTACAGAGCACATCCTATTAAAAAGTTATATTCATTCTTATCCAAAGTCTATCAATAAATTAGGCTGAATATATTATGGTCCATTAACTGAAAAAGAATGAGCTTTACTGTTTCTGCTCATGTCATAAAAACATCTTTCTTTCAACACATTGAAAAGTTCTGAGTAGAACTAAAAGAATTCTTGCACTGAAACATGATGTGAGCAAAAAGTAGGAAATCAAAGTATGGCTGGCATTACCTCAGGACCACGTGATCCTTGCCTGTTTACTACAGAACACAGCTGTCTCTGAAGAGCTCACCTGAAACAGGAAGGAGTGACCTTGTTGTCAACCATGATGGGGCAGCTGCAGCAGTGGGCAAGGGAAGGGAGACAGCTGCAACCTGTATGGAATGCTGTGATGCCCTTGGGACACAGTGCACCCCAACCTCCCTCTCTCTTAACTAGAAAGACAAGGATTTGATGGGTGGAGAGTTTATTGGATGAGCAGTTGGTTGGATAGTCGTGTTCACAGGGAAGTGCTCAGTGGCTCAATGTCTAGATGGAGGTCTATGAAAAAAGGTGATCCTTTGGGCTGTTAGGATCAGCAGTGTTTAATGTCTTCATTAATGTCCTAGACAAAGGAATTGAGAGCACACTCAGTAAGTTTGCAGATGAACCAGGCTGAGCAGTACTGTTGGCACACCTGAAGATCAGGATGTGATCCAGGGGCACCTGGACAAGTAGGAAAAGTTGCCCATGGGGATCTCATGAGGTTTCTCAAGACCAAACAGAAGGTGCTGCCCTGGAGTCAGGGCATGAATGCAGGATGGGGGATGAACAGCAGCCCTGCCCAGAAGGGCTTGGGGTGCTGTGGGTGAGAGGCTGCACATGGCCCAGCCATGGCACTCACAGCCCAGAGAGCCAAATGTGTTGTGGGCTGCATCCAGAGCTCCATGGGCAGCAGGGGAAGGAGGGGATTCTGCCCCTCTGCTCTGCCCTGGAGCACTGCATCCAGTTCTGGGCTCCCAGCACAGGAACCCACAGGGACCTGCTGGAGAAGGTCCAGAGGAGGCCACTGAAATCATTGCAGGGCTGGAGCACCTCTCCTGTGAGGAAAGGCTGAGACAGTTGTCATTGTTCAGTCTGGAGAAGAGAAGGCTTTGAGGAATCCTTACAACTGCCTTTTAGTACTGAAAGGAGGCTTATAAGCGGAATGGGGATGAATTTTTAGAATGGCCTATTGCATTAGGGCAAGGGTTAAAATAAAAGAGGGTAAATTCAGATGAGATATAAGAAGATTTTTATGGTGAGGATGGTGACTTGCTGGAACAGATTACTCAGAAAGATGATGGATACCACATTGCTGAAATATTCAAAGTTGCTCTGAACACCCTGGTCTAGCTGAAGCTGGCCTTGCTTACTGCAGGGAGGGCTGAACAGGATGACCTTTTAAGGCCCAACTTTTCTATCATTTGATGCTTCTATAACAGGCAGTCTGGGAAAACACAACCTTTCATATGGGAGAAAAAGGTAAAAGCTTTTTACAGGTGAAAAGGGACCTGTTGGCAAAGAGAAATATGGCCCACCGATGAACACAGTTCTCCTGGCTTGTATCAAGTTTTCTGACTGTCTTCTTCTGTGTCATCTTATGTTCTCATAGAAATGTTTGTTTATTGAAATTTTAGAGACCTCAGTCAAGCATCTGAAAGAAGAGGATAGTTGCTGTAGGTACCTGTCTAAAATTATGTTTCTGTTATTACTGCTAGAGGGAATTCTATCATTAACCTGAGGAAAGGAAGATAATTTAGGGCCTTGTGCAAGTGTCAAAATTTAGCTAAAAATCAGTCTTGGCCTTTTTTAAACCATGTCAATAAATCACAATTAAGCAAATGTGAACTTTTAGGAGATCTGGTGCAAACATGCATGCTGTTCATCGAGTCTGGTTTTGTCTCCATAGTAATTTTCTGGGGTATGAAATCTCTATATAGTTGTAATCTGTTACACAGAGACATGGGTAAGATTATATGCGGTGATTTCCCCTTACTTCATTTTTGCCTTTGCAAATAAGGTGTTCCTGATGTGCATTGCAGAAGGTCTTCCATCCCTGTTGTGATTGATGGCTAGCAAACTGCTGGGGACAATTCCATTTGGTGGGTAAAAAACACTATCTCGTTTATCTTTATATCATATCTGCTGCAAATTAAACTAAAAACATAGAGTTTGCACACTAAAATTGTTACACTGCAGAGCAATGTGCCTATAAAACAGCATGTTAACAAGCACGACATGATAAATGAAATGCAATAAACTTCTGTAATTTCAGATTCTCCCAGAGGCAGATGACGAGGCTATCACCTGTAGAGCTTTGCTTGGTGACAGCATCACAGTATCTGCAAGGAAGTGCTGGCTGGGCTGTCTTTGCAGGAAGTGACTGGCTACTTGTGCACACTAGGTTAACTTCACACATGCTGCATCTGAGATAAGATTCCTCATTCAAGCAAACAAATGCAGAGGCAGAGGTACTCTGCTTGCTGGATTACTGGTGTTCCTGAACTGGAATATCCTGTTTTCTTCGGTAGATGGCAGCAGCACTGATGCATTATAAAAGCTGGATTCCAAAAGCATTTTGTAAAATAAAGCTGGCTTTTCCTCCTTTTTTTTTTTTTTTTTCCACCCATGCTATCACCTTTAAAAATGATTGTAAAACCTGAGCCTCCATCAGTCAGATATTAAACATTATGCCCAGCTTCAATAGTAAAGTGATTCACATGTGTGCAACTTTGCCTAAAAACAAAAAAAAAAAGAAACCAAACCACAACTAAAACAATGAATCAAAAACTCAAGGAAAGTGAACCAAAAATCCCCAACTATCTTACTGATCAAAGTTATTTTATTTTTATGTACTAGTAAACATTTATTAGCATTAACTCTCTAGACGTGCATGCAGATATATTTTTCCTCATAAGGTGTCCCATGGCACTACCCACTAGGTTTTTCACCAAACTTATGACTCTCTTCAGGAAGATATGAGTACAGCACCGGCTTGGGAACAGGAAAAAAGCAAAGAATGTCTCAAGGATTTATTTGTCGTTCATAAAATGTGTCTATTTCCTACCATACAACTGAACACTATTTCAGTTCAAATGTGAGTGTTTTGGCTGAGTATTTAAAGAATCAAAAATATTAAAATAGTCCCTGTGGGGTTCCTGAGTTTTATTTTTGAAGGAGTGGGAGACAAAAAGAGAAGTGTAAGGACACTCAGAAGGGAAGGTGCAAGAAACCTGGTTTCCAATTCCTGTAGATGGCTCAGCCTGGCAAAAGGTATCTGCTTCCCTTTCTGTGAGTGCTCTAGCCCCAGGGCTATGAGAACACAGTTGTGTATTCAATCTGGCCCAGTAAATATTTCATTACTTTTACACTGAGGTAGAATGCAGGGACTGCATCATTCACCTTAGATGCAGGTGAAAAGCAAAGGGAGGGTCCCCACTCAAAAATCTTGAAAATTAGAACCTTTAATATATAACTTCTGTATTCCTTAAAAATATCCTGAGGCACTCAGAGTTTTGTGAATGTAAAATTGCCCTCTACACTCATCACAAGAAATAGGAGAGTTGATCTCTAACCCAGAAATTTCATGTTTCTCAGGGGAAAGCAAAGACAAAAATGAACAAGAAAAACCATTTACCAAATTAATGGGCAAATTACATGTTTTATTACTGTTATTATTATTGTTATTATTATTTAAAATGCTATCTGCTACTATTTACTTATGTGGCAGACTTGTGACTCTGTGAGATGGAGAATTTCCTGGGTGTGAAAAAACAACTATTATTCTATTATAACAATGCTCAAATGTGTATGATAAGAGAAGGTAAATGGTTCAGAGGGTTAAATGTTGTGGGATACCTTGAACACTACTGAAATATTCCTTAAATTTGTACTTGAGCTTTTTAGCTCTGCATTTATTTCACCAGTGCTTGGGTATTGTAAGTGCTTTTGTCTTTCTTTGATATACTTCACATGACTGGTTTGTGCCTAAACTCATCTTCCACAGACTACAGTAACAAAAGCTTTTAACAAAGTTTGTATTAGGATTGAATCATCATAACTGCTGGCCTAATTATTGAAAAAAATTGAGTTGCCTTGGTGACAGCTTATAAATAAATGTTCCTTTCAAGCAACTATAAGTAAGGACAGAAGAAAAAAAATCATCTTAACATCTCATATTGATTGTTGGGTCAATGCTGTTCTTGAAACTGTAAAATATGAATGAGCAGCCTTTGAACAGGGTAAGATACTAGACGCCTTTGATCAAATCTGGAATGCATTTCTGCACTGCTACTCACTAAAAAGAACAAATAGAGGATAACCCTCAGATGATCAACCCTGGATCCACAAGGTCTTCTTCTGTGTAGCTCAAAAAATAAATATATATTGACCAAATGACAGGTTTCAAAAGACAGGGCTTGTTTGTCAGACATTCCAAAAAGTAAGCAATAGAAAAGGACAAGTTTTATTTAGATCATTCCAAAGGAACTGATTTACAATTAATGGTATTAAATTAAACAGGGAAATTTGCAGATTGAACATCAGCCTATGTGTATTTAATTACAGAGAGGTCTGTCCAACTAGCAAAATTTCTCTAAGAAGAAACAGAAGAAATGACATTGTTTTCAGAAAACTGGATGTGGTAGGATGTTGATGATTACAAGAAGCTTATAGATTTTGGTTTTAGACAATAATATTAAAAATAAATAAACAGGAAAGAAACCAAAAATGAAATTTTAGCTGTAGCACCTCAGAGAAATTTATATCCTGTGACTACACTTGACCTTTTAGGTTTTTAATTATGTATATTTACTACTGTGTATTTTTTAACTCTTCTCATTCTGTGGCACCATGAAGACAGAATGGAATGCGACCAACCAAGCCATGACTCAATAAAAGCAGCATTACTGATGTGCCCAGTTCATGAATATGCATAGAGGCCTAAAGCTTGTGAAGCTTGTGAATTATAACTTGTGCTCTACACTTCCCAAATAATATCTTATTTTCAAGTGGTTTTCCTCAGAGAGGGACTTGAAAGTATTTTGGAGATTTGTGATAATTGTTTAGTATGTTTTTTTTTTATTTGTTTATTTGTTTGGTTGGGATTTTTAAATAAAAGTTTTAATCTGTATTTTATACAGTTCTGTTTTTTCTGGTCTTATGCTTAACTTTCCTTTGTTCTTCTGGGTTCTGCAGTCCACAGCTACAGTTTTCCCTGAGAATAAGTTCTGGAAAGGAGGAGAAATCTGAAATTGGCTCTTCCATGTCCTAAATCTTCCACTGGAAGGAACGTGTTATTGATGACCACTGTCTCCTTGACTCTGATCTTGGATCCACTTACTGCAAACATATTTTTATACATTTTCTCACACACAGTCAACTTTTTTTCCATTTGTGTCCAGCTAAAATTTGAATGTTGTATAATTATCTTCCCCAGCCCATTAGCACAAAGAATATAATTTTCTGCTCAGTGACTACAGAAATTTCTTAGACTTTTATTTCATATTGCATGCTCAAACCTAAACTAAAACTGCTTGGGTAATAGATACTTGACCAAAATACAAAAAAGTATCAGGATTGAAACAACTTATGAGCTCCTCAAGTCAGCAGAAGACTGGATGAGACCTGAGATCCTGCCCTTCCAGGTCCTTACAGCGTTTGCAGTTTCTCCTGAACTAAAGATAAGATGCAATATTTTCCTCACTAATTTCCCTTCAACACCAAGTCTGTACTGTTAGAAGCAGTTAATGTATACACAAATGGTGTATGAATTTCTCAGAAATGTCAGAATTTATATGTATCTCACACAATTAGCAAAGACAGCATTCCACAAAGTGGAAAGTTAAGAAAAGTGAAGAGTGTGAGATCATTGGAATGGACATGTTGCTGCTAGACTTCAGAATTATTCAGGTCCAGTAGTATTTTCTCTCTGTTACATTACTAAATCTTTTGGGGGGAAGTCCACACAAACTCAGTAATTTATATTTAGCCAATTTACTCTCCCTTGAGACAGCTGAAAGATGTGGGCAGGGATATCTTCTATCATTTCAGAAATGAAGATCAATTCAACCCCTTTAGAACAAGCATGAGTCACTTCAGTTTAACACATATTACTATTTGAAACTCCAGAAAATATGATAGAATTAATATCCACTGTATTTTTTTCTCATCTGATTGTAAAATTCACAGGAGGAGAATGGTAAAGGAGTAGTAGTTGTTTTAAAATCCTTTCCAAAAAGAAATTTGTGCCCAATCTCTATAGTGGGTTAAATTCCGAGATCAGGTAACAGTGTGCCTGTAAGTCAGTTTGAGTTTGTTCCAGTTTTTCCTCAAAGGAGGAAGCCTGGGTTCCTAACTCTGGCATCAGAAATAATTTAAAGCTGTATCTCACCTCCTGCCATTACTTTGAAAGATCATCGATTTTAAAGACAGATTTTAATGAAAAAAAAATTAATTATTCTGGACAAGGAAAGGAATTTTTTCTGCTCATTATGTTGAAGAGAAATACAACTTGTGGTAAAGTTCTAAACCACAATTTTACATTTCTATGTTCAAAGAAATTTGCATTCTCCTCCTGGCAAGGCAAGAAACCAGACAGATTGATAGGAAAACAGGTTATCTGGCTAATTGTTAAAGATGTTTCTTTGATTTGTGAAGAACAGCATGAAGAAAACACAAGATAAGTAGTGCAACAATACAGGAAAACCCGACTTTGGATCTCACACAGGATCACTCTCAGTAGTTATTCATGCTACATTTTATTTTCCTTAAAACGTTTTTATCATTGGAGATAAACATTGGGAGAGAGAAAAGGAGAAAAAAGGAGAAAACAACAAACAAACCCATAATCAGACCTAAATTACAGAATTAAAGAAGAGTCCTCTTTTTTTTTTTTTCCCCTCTCCGAAAACAATGATGATTCCTTTTGATTTGACAGCTACTCATCCAACAGAATGGTAAAAATAGAATGCCAGGAGACATCACACCTTCAGACTGAGCTAGACAACTGGGCTCCTTCTATAGCCAGCTGTGGAGGATTGGTGCCTCTGGAGGACAATTAAACTTATTTTATGATGGGTTTTTAAGAGGGAGATCTACAGAAAGCGATTTGTCTCTGCTGTATTTTTCTATTAACTATGGATAGTCTAAGGGAATAGCTTGAATTGGACACTTAACTCTGAGACAGCTAAAAGGCTGGGTGAGCCCAGCTCTTGTCATCATGCAATACAGGCCCTCATCACTCACAATGTTTATGTTTAACCGCACACAAGGAGTTCTGGGTGACTGTGTTGCCCTCTCTTGCATCATCCTTCTCCCAAAACTTATATGTTTCAAGGACCTGGCCTGCTGTACTCATTAGGACTTCTCAATTCATTGCATTATTGCAGAATTTACAGATTTTACAAAGTTGTGGCTAAAGGGTATTCTGGTGAAACCCCAGTGCCAGAAATAAAATTTTGCCTTACAAGTCACAGCTTTTTATCAGGTGTTCTTGGTATTCTTCTCTCTCTCTTTAGTTAATATCAATGCTAAGAAGCCTTTTCTCAGAGTATTCAAAAAGAAAGTATTCAGTGTGAGTGCAGAATTCAGGTTCCCTATTCAGCAAAGAGGGACATAAGAAAATACTTGAAAAATAGTGCAGGTAACAGCGGGCTGTGAACTGCTTAGACTGCAAAATTCTAAATTATTTTTCTTGGCATGTCTAACCAAAATCTTAGCCAACAAAGAACACGTACTGATAAAGTCAATGACAAAGCTTGAAATGGAAGCAATTGAAAACACAGAAACAATTACTGCCCAACTGTCTTTGTTTAAGATGCCATTTACTTATGAGCATTTGGATCTTATTATTTCTGCCAAATTTGTATTTTACTGAAGCCAGGAAAACAAGACAAAACAAATCTCTGTTCTTGTATTTGAGACAGCTGGGCTCTAGTGAAGGTGACTCTGAGTTCCTAAGCAAGTAAGAATCAGTGTTCACATAGAAATTGCTTTCACTGTTGGGCTGTTAGGAGTCATGCATTCATTTCTTGATAGGAGAAGGGAAATAAGCCTTGTATAATTACTTAGGGATGCGGATCTGTGATTGTGCAGCAATGTTGAATTGGAAATTAATTTCTTGCCATGCAAATCAATTTGTTCATTGGAATGATCTCCAAATTTTTACTAGACTCAAAGCCATTTGAGACTTAGATTTCCTCAAGGAGGGCTTAAACTACTATTCTACTGAATGTGTAGATGATGATACACTCAAAAAATTGTGCAACAATTTAGGCTGAAAGTGACCTCTGGAGGTCATCTCTAGTGATACCTGCTCAGAGGGGTTGGGGAGAATCAACTTCAAAGTTAGAACTTAGGCAGGTTTTTAATGTAAATTCATATTTATTCTTCTAATTTTCCTACTGCTGTAGGAAAAAGGCCCAAAATACTCACTAAAATAAGTTAAACTATTTCTACTGTTCTCCACTCTGTCCCAAGCCAGTCCTCTCTTCATAAAGATGCTCTAAACCATTAGGTACAACTTTGCTGCTGCAAATCCAGGCTGGTCAGTTCACATTCTTATGACTTCTATACCTGGACAAGGCTCAAAGAAGATTTGCTTCATAGTAGTCCTGGTGTTACACTAAAAATATTCTTGTGGTCAAAATGGATAACATTGACTATGTTCTGATAAGAATTTGTTGGTTTTTAGCTCAAACCTTGTCTTTTCAAAATACAGTGGTTGTTATTATTCCAATGAGATTGACTGATACACTTCCATTTCATAATGCGTTTAAGACTGACACACACAAACTTTACAGTTTCTAGCCCATCCATTAATTTGCACTCAAATATTCTTGGGAAATCAACCATTTTACTGAATAATGTGCATTTATGGGGTTGACAATTAATAAAGTTTTTAATAAAATGGTAAACTGCAATGACAACTTTGATTTCATTCTGTGTTTTCTTTTGGAAGCTTCTGTGAGTTTTCTAAGTTGCCTTCTTTCTTTTTATTCACTGGTTACTACAAAATTTAAATCACCCTAAATTGACTATTAGCTGAAGTTATTAATTAACTTTCCTCAGAACCAATTAACATAAAGAATTAATGTTTGTTACTTAGTGATTTCAGTGGTTGTCAGAACTTCACCTTGTGAAGTATTAAAACAGCTAAGCTGAAACAATTTAGTCAGTAACCACTTACCAAAAGACTTTTTAAAATAGGCAAATCACGCTGAGATCATGTCTAGTCAATACAATCCAAAAAAGTCCTGACACCCTGGGTGACAAGGTCATCATAAATCCTGTTACCTCTTACTAGTCACAGCAGAAATTTTATGTATTGGGCTATATACACATTCTGAAAATAACTGGGGTGAAAAGTTCTAGGTCTTGACATATTTAAAGTTTAAACATGCCAGTCTTCACATGTGCATAAGAAAGATCTTGTTTTCTCCAGTAAAATTATTTCCTTCTTTATAAATAATATTCATTACTACAGGAGCCAGGACTTGGCAAGGCCCTATTCCCATGTTAGGTTATGGAAGAATGGAATCGTCTTTTCATGTTTGCTTTATTTCCTAACAAACATAAACTAAGGGATGGAGAGAGAATTATTTTTGTCCTTGTTCTTTTGTCAGGGCCTCTAAATCCCCATATCTAAGGCATTTTCTCTAATTGCATAGAATATCTACTAGAACCAATAAATAAATTGAAGTTTCTTGAGTGCTACCGCAGTAACTTAATTACAAAACTCTTTTTGAGTATCTTAAAACTGATGAAAAAAAATCTAAAAAATCTAGGGTTTTGAAAGTTTGAATATATTACACACCATTTCCCCCATATTCCTGCATATTCCTGCATATTTTAATTATTTTTATTGTTTCTAATTAATCATATTTATATAATTCAGCCCATATCCTTTTTCCATTCCATTTTGTTGATGTTGTGGTTGTTGTGTTACTGACATGCAATTTATTTCTCCTTCTACAGTTTAGAACCTTTATTCTGAGTTTATTTCTCTTGGTCTTTAGAAGATTCCCTGTTTTCAGTAACAGAAAGTTCTTATGTGGTTAAAAAGGATATCTGAGTCTTCTCACATCATGCCATCAGTGTGATGAATGCAAGCACCTCTAACCAGCTTGATGAAATCCAACCAAAGCCAGTCTTGCTGAGCAGAGTGTGAAGGGGAGTTGAACAAAACATAATTCTAAAAGCAAAATATGGGGTTTTTTGCCAATTCACAATGGCACAATGCTAAATCTGGGGTGTTTTTTTAGGAAATACCTATAGATAGGTAAACTCATTTTTGAGTCATTATCTAGTGTTAAGTGCATTAAAGCCATCCTTATTAGAAACAACTAATTGTCCTGACTAATTCTACTGCTAGCCTGAAACAGATAATTCTTTCTAAGAATTCTTTGGATAAAGGAAGATAGTAAAAACTCTGTCTTACTCTTTCTTCATTTGTGTCGTGCGTATTCTCAGAAACTTAACTGAAGTAGTTATATGTCCAAACTTAAGATGCCTTTCGAATGTGATAGAAACATTTTCTTTTCACAACATTGGGAATAAAATCTCATGAGCATATAATTCATTGGTACTATGGCAGCTCATTAAGTCTGTCTAGAAAACAGTATTTTAATTAAAAAACAAAGATTGTTTCGGAATTGGTTTTTGTTCTGATGCAGGATAAAAAAATTGATTTGTTTGATTTCTTAGTGTCTCGGCAGGAAAAAAACAACATTGAGACCAACGACCTATAACTGTTTTTCCACCTCCCTCTTGCATATCCTGACATCTCAACTATTACCTAAATCACTGTGATTCTCTGAAACCTGAATTTAACCTTTGATTTGGGAAAACTTCAGTACTTTTGTCAAAATAATTATTTTCAGAACAAACCCACACTTTTGATAAATATTCAGAGATATATGCAAACTTTCTTGAGCAGCTATTTAGCTCAGTCTGCAGAACTATGTAATATGCAAAACTGTACTTCTTACATGGATGAATCTTTGCAAGGCGCATTTTCCCCTACACTAAGGTTAGGATCTGTGTCGGAGAGGTTTCTTGTGATGAAAACACATCTAAATAGGTAATTTGTGATAGCCACAGCAGACTCTGAAGCCATAGTCGGAAAGGTGACACAGGGTTTATGCTCTGGAAAGGTTTTTTTGCTTCTATTTAAGGGTGCATGAAAACTCTGGTGTTTCCATGCACAAAGTAAGACAACACAGTAGGTTTGCACTCAATCTTAGGAAAAAATTCTCCTCTGGAGTGTTGTGAGGCCTTGGCACAGGTTATCCAGAGAAATTGTGGATGTCACATCTTTGGTATTGTCCAAGGCTAGGTTGGACAGGACTTGAAGCAACCTGGTCTGGTGGAAGGTGTCCTTGCCTACGGCAGGATGTTGAAAATAAATGTTTTTTAAGATGTGTTACAACACAAGTGACTCTATGTCTCTGTGTAGCTATGAAGACAGCCATGTATATCTTCACTCTTCTCTTAAAATCTGGTCTACAGTTCTTAATTCCAATCAAGAAAAAATATCACAGAAGGAGTTAATTTTATTGTTCCTATAATCCCCTTGCTCCCTCCAATATGCTAATGATTACATGTACCAGAAATCACTCAAGAATTTCTGAGTAGGTTTAGTTTGGGTTCATTAAAAGAGCCAAGAGGGATCAGTTTTCCAGGCTGGTTACCACATCCATAATGCTGCTCAAGCTACAGAAAACTGCATCAGCTCTTAAAAAAGAATTAAAAAAAAAAAAAAAAAGAAAAAAAAAGAAAACAAATTAAACAAATTAAAGAAATCTTATATTCCTCTAATGAGACATGTTGTCTTCATTAGCATTCCTTTGAGGTATTATACAAAAAACAAACTGAACGAGCCCATTCTGCACGAAATAACTACTTTGGTCTGCAATCAAGTATCTTGCTTTAAGTCTTTGTATTGTTCACCACTTTCCCTATTAGTTTTAGCTGACTTCACACTGTGTGTATAGTTAAATGGTAGTGTCAAATGCAATGCTGTGGCATTTTGTCTGCACATGACACTAGAAATAACTATATGCTAATATTAACGTAGGCATGAAATTTATCACAGAACTTAACCAGGGTCTTTTTCAAAGTAGCCTTTGTACAACCCACATAGCTGTCTTCCAAGAGCTTTCTTGCTTCATAATAATATAGGTAAGTGTATAACTTTTTCATTATATCATTGGTTCCAATATTAAAAAATAATAATTAAAAAGAAGAATTAAAAAAAAAAAGGAAAAAAGGTAGGAATGTTAAAATTTCTCATCTCTTCCTTACAAAGATACAAAATTTCTATACATAATACATAAGGATGACTGCAGAAGGCTGGATATCCAGCTCTGGAAAGGAAGGAAATTTAAGAATGGAATTAAAAATGTTCCATGGAATTACTATGAAATAATCCCAAAATCAGAACATCTTCTTCTGAATCCTTATTATACGCAGATTGGCTTATTACTTGAGTGATTAAAAATATTAATTAATTGTTTTTTCTTAAAAGAGCAACAACAACAACTCAACTAATTATAACTCATATAATCCCCTGGAAAAGACTAGAAAGTTGTATCATAGAACCATGGACATTGAGAGCATCTTGCAAAGATGTTGTGATGTCTTCACAACACAGTCATTAAATAAATTGAGTAAAATTTTGGTCTTTTCAACACAATCATTATAGCAGTTTTGTAGATAGTGAAATCAAAGCAGAGGTAAACAAGATGAAATTAGGTGAAATATGCTAAGTCATAGGCAGACCGCTCCCACTGTAACAAGCCTTTTAACTTCAAGTCATCTGACTCAGGTTTTATCTTTTCTTCATGAAGCTTTGATCTCCAGATGTAAAATCATGCAACAGTGAAGGAACAACTGAGACATAGACCCAAACAATGCATTTTTATTTAAAGTTTTTGCCATCACTTTTGCCCCCCTTGAGGAGAGCAACACTCACAAATTTTAAAATTACTGTGAAGGGTGAAATGAAACCACAGAACTCAAACACTGGCGAATATCCATTTGGCACTTCAATAGATCTAATATTACTACCTGAGCACAAAAGAACCTCTGGGACTCCATTGTGTTTTCACTTTTGTCAGTAAATCTAGAATAACTTCACTACAAATGTTTTAGTCAATAGTTATTCCTGATTTACACTTATGAAGCTAAGAGAAAATGGGACTTTAATTGATCAGCAAAACCTGTCTCATTGTAGATTTTTCTCCAGCAGTCATCTTACTCTAGTAATTTGAAGAAAAATAAATAGTAAGATTCAAACACCACAGTAAGCCGTTAAGGAAATTATATATCAAATAAGCTCCAAAAAGCCTGGAGAATTGCAAACAGAAGTGTTGCCTTACAGGTCTCATTCCTTATGTAGATTTAAATAATTCAATTGTTGAATAAATCTTCTATATTTTATTTATTCAAGCATTTTCAACTTTCATTTCCCAGCAGCCATGCCAAGAGTCATAAGAAAGAAAGGATCTTTTTTGATCATTGACAACAGTGATGTGAGAACAAGTTGCATAGCAAAGTTTCTGCATTGTATAGTAAAGGGAGAGATAATGTTATGCTGCCTAAAACTATCCTTAGCAAGAGTGCAACTGGCAAAAAAAAATATAGTTTCTTCCCTAGGCTTAAATAATTCATTGGTTGAATCACTGAATACATCTCAGATTTTGTCGTGCATTCACAGTTTCCCTGTGATTCTTTTGCTGACAATAAAATTTAAAACCAAATCAAACAAAAACATACCTAGACTTCCCTTAAAGAGGCAAGAGTTTGATAAGAAATCCTTTGTAGTTTCAGAAAACTTACATCATATTGAAGATGATTGCTGTGTTCATAGCAATAACTTTTATGGTAGTTGAAATAGTTTTTTATTATGTATTTTAAACAATTTTTCATTCTTTTATCTGGAGTTCTTCGATCAAATAGGAGCCACAGGGAATTCAGAATAGCTTTTTTCACTTCCCATGTTCTCATCCTGAAATCAAAGTGATGGGGTTATCTTGTTGTCAGAGTCTATTGTGTGACAAAAGTAGGCACGATACTGACAAGGGTTGAATTGACCCTCATTCCCTTTAAAGCTTTGTGCACAGTTGCCTCTGTGGTTTGATTGAAGAAACACAGCAAATCAAGCTTGTTGCATTTTCATTTTCTAAGGCAATAATTGCCTTGATAATTGCATGCACGGATTTGCCATCCCATTGCCATAGAATCTGAACACTTAGAGCTCTTTCTAAGATTCATTGATTATGCATAGGTAAATGAAGACATGATATTCTGCAAATGCAGTCTGCTCTGGGGCAGAAATTAGGTAATAAAGAAGAGCAACACAAAGAATCTTTTAGCAGCCTTCTCAGCAGACATTGTGTTAGTTGCCAGGTTTGTTTAGTAATGACGTACAGCCTGGGAGCACGTACTTGCATGTGGGTAATTTCACAGTCACAAAATATTGTCTGTTCACTTGTCTCACAGCTGTTTGGCCTGCCTTGTTCACCCAACATTCAGCAAAATCCATCAAGAAGGCTTTTTGAACCAAGCTGCCAACCTGATATGACAGAATCACAGAGTGGGTCAGGTTGGAAGGGGCCACAGAGGGATCACCAAATTTCCTGCTCAGACAGGGTCATCCCAGAGTGTGTTGTCCAGGGCTGTGTCCAGATGGTTCTGTAATATCTCCAGTGAGAATTGCTATCTAGTAAGCAATCAAAGGAAAACTTTAAACTGAGTCCCTTAATCCCCTGGAATATTGCAATGGCAAGATAGACTTGACTTCCTGGGAAATTGGAAGAGCCTGTTGGGAGCTGAAGAAATAGCAGTAACTGTTTCCTGGAAACATCAAAGTTTGAGCTGAGTTCATGTCACATTACCTGACTCCGTGTTGTAAGGAAAATGTTCTTTCTTTATCCTCCCATAATTAAGAATAAAATAAATGCTTTATACCTTATTGTTGGGCAGAAATCCTTTAATCCAAGGGATATGTGGGCATTAATGGGAAGAAAGATGGGACAAGGCAAGTATTCTTCATCTCAGTACACCATCAGTATATTACTGTGAGCATAAGCATAAAGGCCCTGGCATCTCGAGTTGGCTTACGGTTGTACAGCACAGGCAAATCTACAAATTTCAGAGTGCTAAAGTCTTTTGTCCTGCCACCCCTCAGTTGATTTAAAATCAGACTAGAGTTAGGAATGGTCCTGTTTGTTCATTACTGTTTTCTGAACTGTCACAGATCCATCATATGGCTGGGCATGGTGTGAGGGTTTTGTTTCTAAAAACTCTTAATATTAAAATTAATTTCTTCCAATGTTAGCTCTCCAAAGATTTTATTCTCATTTCAGTATTAATTAATGAAATTTACACTACCAAGACTTGGAATTTCAATTATAAAATAACAAAAAATTACACTTAAACTTGTGAAAAAAGAAGAAAATATTAATAATAAAAAAGTAAACCAATGTCATGCTTCGTGTTTATCATTATTTATTATTATTCTGTCTAATTAAGTACAAAATTTGTTGGTTTTCCTCAGCAGCTTTCTGAAGGATAGATTTTCATATGAGCCACCATTATTAACATTCATTTGGATCAAAAAATAAGCTTTAACAGTGTCTGAAACATTTGATTTTCTTCATCATTCTACACTGTAATTAATCATCACAGCAAATACTGGACCATGTATTCCAGGCTAACTCATATAGAAGTCTACTGATGAAAACAATATTTCCTAAAGTAAGATCTTGCAGTTGGAAGAAATATCCAAACAACCTGGTACTGAAGAAGAGCCGTGGGAATGAGGTAACCTAAAAAGACTTGAGAGTTCATTGGGACATTATCTGAAAAAACTAAGTAAATGAGGACTTTTGCAAAACGAAAATTTGATGACAAAAAAATAGATACAGAAACAGAAGTATAAGTGAAATTTCTTTTTTTTTTTTTTTTTTTTATGCATGTATAGAAGGATATATTCAAGTAGGTTTTCTCTGCCTGTTAAAGATTTATTTTTGGCTTTACTTGTTTGAAGTTTTCATTCAGGAATGTTCTGTCTCTACTTTTTTTTTTTTTTTTTTTCCCCTCTCTCAAGAGTTTGCAAAAGAAAAGGGGGAAAAGAAGTTCTGCTGTGCTCATACATTTTTTCCTATTTCTTGAGTTAACTCGGAGTGGGAGGTGGAGTTTCCTCTTCCTTTCATTAGTTGCTTTGAGATTCGCATCTTTTGTTCTTCGAACTCTCTTATTTGAAATTCTTTTCTTTTTGTCAGCAGGGAGCAAGGGTTGATGAGCCCCAGCCTCAGCTACAGCCTTGGGGCAAAGAGTCTTCTTTTTGAATAATAGTCTTACGGATTTGTTGTATTTTTTTCCCTGAAATGTATCTTGGATATGTTGATTTGTAAAAGGCTCTTCTGAGGCTTGTACTCATCCTCTTTTCTGTATAGTTTTCTGATTTTTATTTTTCTCTCACTGTGTTATAAGTTTACCTAATGTTTAGACTTTATACTAAAATCCCCATCATGTTTTGGTTTTTTTTCCTATTATGTCTTTGATAGATATAGCTTTCCATTCTGTGTTTTACTTTTCTTAAACTGATGTAAGATCAGAGTAAACATTTGCCACCTGTCTTCCTAGATATTTAGTGAGAACAAGTATTGAATATCATGGTGCATTCAGTTTTCATACATAAAGGATTTTTACTGGGACATTACATGCCACATTTCATTGTTTAAACCAGCACTTAGAAAGATGAATACCATGTAGGTCTGGGAATTTTGTTTAGAGACAAGAGGTAAAATTTTCTGCAATGTTTTTGATTTATTCCTAGTTTTCATGTGTCTTTCTCTATAACCAAGAGCTTAAAGCACTTACTTAAGAATCATCCTTCCTGAGACTGAATGAGTCCTTCTGTTACCCAAGGACAGCCCTATCCCCTAAATATACGTAAATTTGTGACTCCTGTTGAGGTATTCCTGGCTACACACTGGCTCATCAATATTCATAGGGAGAGAGCATGAAAAAGAAAACATAATTTGGAAGCCTAATGCCTCTGATACTCCACTGAGAGAAAGGTGGTCTGTGTTCTAATCCTTGTTTTTCCTTATTTATCTCCTAAATTACCAGTCAAAAGGGAAATCTGTGGTTTTCTCATTTCATGCTGGTACTGCCTTTTCAGTGTAGTATAACATTTCAGACTTCACAGGCAGCATATTCATTCCACACAATCCCACGAAGTTCTTTGTGCCTGAGAGTCTGCACGAAACAGTGTCTGACATTCCTTTCTTCTGAAAATCAGGGCCCTTCTCTTGATTGGGAAAATTATCCCTTTCAAAAATGCTGCATTCAATCCCAGTTAATCACACAGTTTGGTTTACTTACTTGAATTTGCTTCATTTTGCTTTGGTCAGTAGAATTGTTTGGAACTTGACATTAGGCATTCTGGGAAGCATGTGTGACATTTTGCTATAAGAGGCTGTTTTTTACTACACATATTGATTCTTAAATGCTCCCCAACCAGTGTTAAAGATGCTGAAAGCACCCATAGTCACTGTTTGATTAATTTGTACATGTTTCTCTTTTCATTTTAATGTATGTTCCTTGTCCCTTGGGAAATGTCTGTGGCATATTCCTCATGACCTCTTAGTCTTTAACAGAGATCTTTGGAATAAATACATTCAAAGCCTTTTACCCTAATGTAAATGGACACATCTTGCTCCCTCTCTCTTGTGGCCTGAGGGTAGGGGGACACAAGCTCTATACACTTCTATGTGTCCAATTCATTCCATTACTGGGGGAAAGCAATATCTTCATAACACCAGCTGTAATCATAATCTTCCCAGCTGTAGCAGAAGTGAGTCTCCAGACTTTGTTAATGATGCAATTCAGGGTTCAAGACAATTAAATTGCTGCTGATGCCTTTTATTTTATTTCTTATTATTACAATTATTTTACTTCTCTCTTTTGTGTTTCTGCCTCTTTGTAAAGTCTTGTCCCCATCATCCCAAAAAAAGGAACTTATGTACACTACAAAAATATTTTACTTAAAAGCAAGTGCTGAAAGGGTTTCAGGGTACAGTATGCCATCAAATATGTTCATAACACTTTTCAAAATCTGAAGAAAATCAGTAGCACAGACAAAATAGACATGACCATTCTACAAGAGAAAATGCTGAGACAGTCCAGCTGAAGTATTTTACAGAAACATGTCATTCCAAAGACCTTTAGCCAGGGAGAAGACATTATTGTGCATTTAGTTTATTTTCATAATCTTAAATTGTCTAATTTTGAAAAAGGAAAAAAATATTCTATTTTAAATCACCTTTCAAACTCCTCTGTTATAATAATGGTGATTAGTATGATATTTATAACATCACAAATTAATTATTATATGTACTCAGTCTAAATTTTTCTATTTTTGGTTATACTTCTATGGTGCTTCTAAATACAATTCATGGCTCAATGTGAAATCCAACATTTTGATCCTTTTGTCTTAAAATGAATTGGTAGTGTTGACAGAACACATTTCAGATATCAACTTCTCTTTCTTCTTTGTGTCTTGATTTGAAATCTAAATCCATGTTAAAACACCCCAAGCTCCTGTAAAATAGACATTATTTTCTGAACTCCACAAAGGTAGAACAGTTCACAAGAATTTTAATGGACACACTCCTGCTGGAAATTGTTAGAACAAAAATCTGATATCTTTATTAAAAAAATATACCTCATTTCAGCTCCAGGGTTAAATTTATAGCTTGTGTGCCATGGAAGAGAAATTCTCCAGCTGGAAAATGACAAAGATTTTTGGAGGTGTTATTGTTAAGGGGGGGAGGAGGGGGTGGTGGTATAGCTTTTTTTTCTATTTTCAGGGAGTTTTTTGGGTTTTGGTGTTTTTTTGAGGTTTTTGGGGGGTTTTTTGGGGTTTTTTTTTGTTTGTTTGTTTTGGGGTTTTTTTTGGTTTTGGTTTTTTTTTTTTGTTTTTTTTTTTTTTTTTTTTTATATAGTGGAGTGAGTTCATAGGAATATCAACCCAATCCAGTTGATCCTTTCTCTGTTTCTGACTTAGGTTGCAGGTGCCAATAGAAAGATTTTGACACGCACTGAAAGCATGAAGCTATTTGTCCCTCACTATATATTCACTTTCCAGTCATCTGTGAGGTTGGGACTTCCTGAACCACAGACTGTGTACACTGTGTTGTTAACAACATCTTGGGTCAGACCCTCCTCGTTCATATGGGCAGGAATTTTTAAAAGGCAGATTACAAGCTGTTCCAGCTAACAATTTTTCTTGTAGCTACAGTCATGCTTGGTCCTTATGAGGCTCTCATAATTAATTTATGAACATCTACTTTATTCTATGTTAAATAGATTCTTCCTCATTACTTAGGTGTAGTTGGCAACTTCTAATCATGCATTTAGATCATCTGGTGTAAATATAGCCATCTGGAAGCTAAGCATCCAGCTTCAAATAGTCATCTAGGTTCTTTCTTAAAGAGACATTAAGCTGTTCCCAAGGACAATTTAGTCTGCTGCAAAATAAATGATTGGTTGTTGGAATGAATTTCTCTGCAGATATGGCTCCTTTGGGCTAAATAGGGAGTCCAGATGAAATAACTTAGATGCCCTGTTTTCATATGTCTGTATCTGAGATGGATCTCACCTGTGCTAATGAGGAGAGCTTCTGCTATGGAACACTTTTCTGTCCTCACTTCACTAATGTGACCCTGCTGACCCAAGTCCACAAGCACCCTACCTTCCTGCTAAGGTGGTGGCAAATAGAGACTACAGCTGTGCTAGCAGATGAAATCAGAAGTGAACCATTTTCTGGTCCAGCCCAGCTTGGACTTAAAGACATTAATTTATCTCTCAAAACCAATCAGCTGCCTCCACCCTACCTACTAGCCCAAAATCATATTAACCTCAGACTGTGTCAGAAGGAAATCTGACAGAGCAGTAAATGGACTAGGCTCAATCTCACCTGATTATATAATAGCATGGGTGATGGCAGAATGGAGTTTTTTGCTTGTGCCATGGCCTGATTAATCACAGAAACACAGAATCATTTAGGTTAGAAAAGACCTCTAAGACCATTGAGTCCAACTTTTGTGTGAAATCACCATGCCAACTAGACCATAGCAATAATTGCAACATCCAGTCATTTCTTGAACACCTCCAAGGATCTTGACTCCACCACATTCCTGGGCAACCCATCCCAATTCCTGACAACAATCCTGTGACTAAATTCTTCCTGATGTCTAACATGAACATACCCTGGCATAGCCTGAGGTTATGTCTTTTCATTTTGTCACTTTTTGCCTGGAAAATAGCCTGACTTTACCTCCTCTCAGGGATTTGTAGAGAGCAAAGTGTCCACTGAGTCTCATTTACGCAAGCTGAGTCCCCCCAGCTTCCTAATCCCCTCCCAATATCACTTATTCTACAGACCTTTCTCCACTCTGTTGCCCTTCTCTGGACATGCTCCAGAAGAATACTTTCTGCAGGTTTATCTCACTTTCCCCTTGTCATTGGCCTTAAACACCCCAGCTATTTTGCAAGATTTAAAGAACAGAAACCTCTGTTTAATAAATTTTTTTGGTGTGTTCTCTAATCCTGAGCTAAAAATTGAAATGTTACTCAAAATGTTATTCAACACTATTAATTGAAATAAGATTTTACCACAAGGCTAAAAAATAAATAAGTAAAAAAGAAAGAAGCAAAAAGAAGCAATTTACACACTGGCTGGTTAGAGACTGATACAATTGAGTTGGTTTTGGTGTTGATGTTTTTGGGTTTTTCCCCCCTTCTATATAAGTTATTTACATGAACTACCATATATTAAAAAAATATATACTTTGCTTTCAGGACTTACCTGGAATTACAGGATTTCAATTAATTTGTTTGTAGGATAGAAGCTGCCTCTAGTAAGAGGGTGATGTGTTTTTGCAGGTTAAAATATGTTCAGGAGAACACTAACAATGTGTGGAGATCCTTTGCTCTGAGAATAGAGTCCTTACAGGTCTCAGTAAAATATTTAAGTTTTCTTTTACAGATTCTGTGATCCTATCCCTAAATTCTTCCTCAAGGCAAATTGTTTTCACTCATGTCTTGTTGCTTTGTACTTTTTTTTTTATTTTTCCTTATAACTCGTCATTTATGAAACAACAGACTACTCTCCCAAGAATATCTGAAAGAAAGAGGACTCATGGGTCAGAAGCACAGTCTTGACTTTCTACAATAGAGTTCGTTAGGAAACCTGAGTAATTTGGTTAGATGGCCCAGAAGAAGGAATATTCAAGCTTTAAATAAATACACAATAAAAATAGCACACTGTTACTATAGGGTTACTGAACTGTAGCAGTAAATGAACTGAATAAAATTTTATGGCTTCTTAACATGCTGAGGTTTTTCAGTGTCGTCCATCTTGTAGCCTAACAACATTTCCCAGCCTGCTATCAGCGAAACTAATAGTCCGAATGGAAATTTTATGAAAAATGGGAAATCTACGTTGGTTTTATATTGTGTCAGTAGAATGAATAAAGACCATATTTTGGCATTAATAGCTAATGGTATAAAGTGTGGAGGGAGGGAGAAAGAAAGAATGGCTACATTTTCAGCTTTTGAATTGATGCTTTTTAAAGAGTTGGCTGTAATTATGATACTTGAATGTGATTATCATTAAGCTGATAAATTATTTAGTAAGAAGGTGAACAACGTGAAGAGATCATTGATGTATTCAAGCGTCTTAGTTGTATTCCATAAGTCTCCTTGTGACTCCCAGACTGCTGTATTAATCACATGGATACCGCAGATATGTTCTGTTATTATCTTTCACTGCAAGGTCAAGGTTTTGTACTAACATATCGAATGGGAAGGCTAGGTGGAGGAGAAGAAGTCTCAAAATTATTAATCTTACCGCAGAGCAATGATAACAATGGTTCTTTGCTGACTTAAAATGGATTCCTTAATGCCCCTCAAGCCAAGATGTCATAATGACCTCGCTATCAGACCCCCTTAGACAGCACAGATAACATGGAAATTGGATTCACAGGAAGGAGCAGGTACATCAGCAACAGAGCAATGCTCACTCGAGTTCTGCTTCCGAGCAGACACTCAGAAGCAGAGAAAAAAAAAAAAAAGGAAAAAAAAAGGAAAAAAAAGTAAAACCAACTTATTAAGTAATAAAGAGCAAATATAAGGGTTTTTTTTGTTTGTTTTTTTTTTTTTTTTTTTTTTTCTTTAAGAAAACCAGAGCTCAATTCCCTTTTCGGGTAGTTACAACCTCCTTAGTGAGCAGCACAAGTACACTCTTTGATAATATATCAACATGCTACTAAGTGAGCAACATATCCATAGCTACTAAAACACTATGTCTGCCAGAAATAACCCCAAATTTCATTTAAATCAGCTGCCTAAATACTCTCAAGAGCTTTCTTGTAATAAGTTTTTCTTAAATGTTTTGTTCCTTGAATTAATTCTGTTTCTTTAATAAAATAATTTGCCAAAAAATTGGAATAAATCAGATAATGTCTTTTAAAAGAAAATAAATACCACTAGACATTAACAACATGACCAATGTCTTAAGACTCCAAGGGTCGAGTCGTAAGTAAATTTTATATATTTATATATATGGCATCAACTTTAAATGTTAACAAATAAGGATAGTGCCAATTTACATCACGGCAGAGTCAAAAGATTGGTGTTTTCTCAACTTTATTATACTACTTAAAAGGAACTCAAGGGACTTTATCAGACCTTTATTAGTTTGCATGCTAACCAAGTAATCCAAGTAGTCATATCAATATCCTTTATACTGAAAAGACAGAGAGATACAGAACTAGAGACAGAGGAAGAAGATAAAAAGGAGAAAGATCTTGGAAGAGACAGAGGAAGAGAGAGGGAGCGGGAAAGAGAAATGCAGAAAGAATGAAGCAGATAATTACAGGGCATGACTGTTTTATTTTATGTATCAATCACTGATTTGTGTGTTCCAGGAGTTTCTCTCACCAATACTTGCAAAAGAAATATGCATATCTATTAGTAACCTATTAGTAACCAGATTATGAAATAAATTTAAATAAATCCCATCTTTAGTGGCTTGCTGTTGAACTCATTCTTCATCAAATGGTCTCAGCCATGAACAGTTGGGAAAATTTTACCCTGCTCAGAAAAGATCTCAATAGTTATTATGCATTTTTGAAGAAATGCCACTTTTATTGAAATAGATTCAATAGATTTTTTTTTTTAAATAAAGCTTCCTCAAGATGAATTTGATCTTCAAATATTTTCTGTAGTCTAGCAAGCTGTATTCATGCCTTGTTCACTGCAATATTTGAAATCTGAATGACAAAGCTTAGGAAGTTTTTCCACAGTATTTTGCTAAATCTCTTAAACTTGAAAAATGCAGAGAAACTTTGTGAAATTATTTTAATATTTCTTTCCTTCATTAAGGCTGGAAATGTTATTCTTACTAAATTCTTATAATATTTCTTTTTTTACGTTTCCCCAAGAAAAACAGTTCAACATTTTCCATTTTATGTCTCTGGTTTTTTGTTTTTTTCTTTTTGACTTGTACAACTTTTTTATACTTTAGATATTGGCAGTGTAATATAAACAAAAAACAATGAAAAAATTAGGGTAAATTTAAAAGATTTTATATTATTCTCATGAATTTCATGCAGCATAACAGACACATAGACATTGTTTTGGCCCGGGGAAAAAGAATGACTTAGTTTTGAAGAAAACAAAAGCAATGCTATTTTCCATATCACCAAAGCTTATGTATAAAAGGTTAAAATATCATATGCAGTATGTCAGAGAGTTGCTGGGAAAGATAGCAGCACAATAAAATAATTTATTCAGTTGAAATTCAATATTTGTGATGATTTTCTTACACCATTCGTAATGCAGCCACATTCAAAGTTTTTTATTTCTCATTGGAGAAATGATGCCTGCTTGAGCTTAATTAATTAACTGCAGTTATTTATAAAACACATAATGTGCCTGTTTCTTTGTCTATATGTGCCTGGTCTGTTTCTTTGTCTATATGAGCAGAACTAAAACATAGTTTAGAAATTCTTGATCTTGCTTTAGTCAGGCACAGGGACTTTATGATCCCCACTGGAGTGATTTATGACAATATATGAATATTGTTCTTGGCTCTTTTTAGGATTAGTGACCTAGAAGATGTAACTTAACACAAATTAGGTCTTCTGCCTCTCCCCAGCATTTCCCATTTTGATGGTGGTCTGTTAATAACACCTCAGTTTTCTGAGGCTGGCTGAATGAAACACACATCTCAAAAACAGAAGGCATTTCTGACACAGCAGTGAAGAAAATAGGAGGAAAAAAAGTATATATAGTAAGGGGTTAAATTTGTGAAGGGAAAAACAGTCTTTGTGTCATGCCAGCAGCTGTGAACAAAATTAATTTGCCTCTCAAATATGGCCCCTAGGGAAGATCCCAGGAGTGTTATGTGAAATAGAAGGTTGTAAATGTCCCAGAGACCTTATGCAATTTTAGTGGTTGTTCAAAATCAGAAGTGAAAACTAAATAGTGCTAAAAAGAGAATGAAACAATAAAATAAAAATGTTTGAACTCCCATTGCTGATTGTGTTTCGGAGGCAAAAATCAGACATAACTGAATATTCATCCTCCCACTTCAATTTTGATCTCAACTCTCCTCTGAGTTTTCCTCCATTCTTCACTTTCCTGTTAAACTCAGTTTGGTGGGTTTTTGGGTGTTTTTCTTTTTTTTTTTTTTTTTTTTTTTTTTTTTTACCTTTTCTACTTCAGATGCTATCTCCTCGTTTCTGTTTCTTCACTCTACTTAATTCACCAAAGCAGTCATGCCTGCTTGATCTGATTGACTTTAACAGGCTTTCTCAGGAGCTGTAAGTAAAGTCTGTGGTCTCTGTCCCCTTATTCCTCTCTCAGCCATGTACTTTCTTATTAACTTTTAAACACTCCAAATCTCCAGGGCAGTGAACCCCCCCTAACTCTTTCTGACATAGATGGGAGTTGAAGACAACTGACATTTCATAGGAGCTGCTCAGCATTTCACCATATTGATACATAAATGCCTGATGGGTCAGATCCAAAGTCTCCTGAAGTCAATGGAAAAATCTCTCATTGACTCAAGCAGGCTTTGGATCAAATCCTATTTGTTTATCTGCCCTTCTGTGTTAACCTTCTATGTTTCTCATCTTTCCCTATCAATACCCCTTGCTAGAGGCAATCTTGGCAGGACTAAAAACATGGTGAAAATTAATAAGGTAACCACTTTATTCAACGCATTAAAAAAAAAGAAAAAAAGAAAAAAAAGTTTGCTTGAGTTTACTTCAAATGAGCAAAACTCTGAGACCAGAGTAGCATTTAGATTATTAGATTTGGTGCACTGTGTTTTTTCTTCTTTGGCCCCTAACTGAGAAATTAATTTGCGAAATTTCATGTAACTGCAGAGATTCAAAATAATCCAAAAGAGAACTAGAAAATGTTCAGGGGGAAAAAAGAAGCAGGAAATGGTGGAAAAAAACCCCAAGCAACACTCCTTGTTTGATTACATTATTTCAATTTTAGATTCTTTCTTTCCTTTTATAAAACACATAACTCAGTGTGCAGATTCTCTGCAGTCTATAAAGAAAACATGAGATATGCTGATGCATAAAATATTGGGCCCAGCATCACAGTATGTGCAAAATTCCATACAAAATTCAGATGTGCAGTGAAATAGGAATTCCTTATTTCTTGTCTAGATTAAAATGGGTGCATAATTTATCTGGTGCAAAATATATGCAATGCTCTTTCTTAATAATTTATATTTAAAAAGATGTTTTGGCATTTGGTGTCAAGGACAACTCTTGCAGAAGGCTGACAGGAAAACTCATGTTAAACCCAGCATTCCCTTTAAGTAAAAGACATCTTTTTTACTATCCCCCTTCCTCATGTTAATTTAATAGATACAACATAAACATTATCAACATTATAAAAGTTAAATGGTTAAATTAATCTTATCTAATAATTCATAGATTTCAAGAGAGCTCCTTGTCATGGCATGGAAATGTATAAGCCTTAATATTTGAGCTGTGTTATGTATGGATCAATAATGGAAGCAGAATCTAGAAATCTAATGATTTAAGTATTTCTCATGATTTAAGTATTTATTTAAATACATAAATAAACAAATAGACAATGGGGAAAATAGCAGTCCACCCAAAGTTCACACAGAGGCTTAGATAACACAATGGTAAGCAAATATTTATTAACACTGTAAAGGATAAGATTATTCTTTTATTCAATTTGAGCATGGGAAAGATGAGTGGGTTGAACTCAGTTCCTAACTCAGGGAATTCGTGTCTAAGCCCTAAAACTCTTTACCTATTAAAGCATCCTGCACATACCTCATCATCCCATCAGTTGCTGCAGAGTCCATAAATAATGGGTGGAGGGGGCACTTTGGAATGAGATCCAATGTTTATGAAATCTTCAGGCAGAGAAAGAAAAGCAAATTATTTTTCTATAAGGGGACCAGGGGAGCTTGGATAGAGCTGAGATGGTTTGAGGAGTCAAACTGGTTACAATTACAGCAGAAATAGCAGTCAGGATTGGATGCATGCACAGTCTGATGGAAGGACAAAGTAGGTTACAGCATCATCCCTGTAACATATCAGGTGATCTAAGCCTCTACAAGCTACTGCTGATGGGCACCTAAAGTGTTTTTGGTCCTTTGTGGAAAATATATTCTTATTGATTAGTAAGTTTTATGATGGGTTGACCTTGGCTGACCACCAGGTGCCCATCAAACCCACCAAGCCTCTCTAACAGTTCCACTTACCAGGTGGATAGGGTAGAGAAAATAAGACGGAGACCAACTTGTATGTTGAGATAAAGCAGCCTACTAAAGAAGAACAAATTTTGTGCATGAAAAACCCAAGAGAAAAATAGGTTTGTTCTCTACTTTCTATCAGTAAATGATGTGCAGTCACTTCCCAGGAAACAGAACTGTAGCACTTCACTTCATGAAGATGTATTTCAGAAAAATTTTTTGGGGTAGGTAAACTGAAACCATCACATAAAGAAAATGTGATAGAGACACCAAAACCCAACCTGCTTCATTCCTGTGTGCAAATATGTATTGGCTGGTATGTCCTCTAAAGGTCTTCCAGTTTTGGTGAAATCTTAAAAAAAGCAAAATCCAGTTCCTGTGTAACAGAACTTCTGAAAAGTTAATGACAAAAAAAAAGGACTTCACGGACTTTTCAGGTGCTTCCCAGATCTTGGTGAAGTTCTTGGATGGCAAAGCTTTTCACGTTACAAGATCTTTTCTCTGGATTCATAGCATTTGGTGGGAGGGGATGAGTAGGACACAGAAAAGTGTGACAAAAATCTCATTTCTTTTTTTTTACCTGATACAACACATTTCAGAGGGAGTAGAATTTCACTGCTTATGTTTAAACTATTTTCAATTATATATATACACCTCAAACTTCTATCTACTCAGCTGTTTATGAAGTAAATAAAAATACATTTCCTTGCTGCAGGTTTCAGAGTTTCCACACTTGAAAGTGATCTTTGTGTATATCCTTTTCTAAATCTGTATTAATTTATGCATAAACATATAACTGTATATGTGACAGGGTTGAAGAGAATAAATATAATTTCTGCTTTGGGGTATATTTTTCCCTTCACATTTTTATGCTTTATGAGATTGTTATAAGTCAATATTTTCCATCAAAAATTATAAAAAGGAAAAAGAAGAAGGAAGTGGTGGAAGGAAAGAAGGAAGTGTTGGAAGGAAGTGGCGGAAGGAAGTGGCGGAAGGAAGTGGCGGAAGGAAGTGGCGGAAGGAAGTGGCGGAAGTGGCGGAAGTGGCGGAAGTGGCGGAAGGAAGTGGCGGAAGGAAGTGGCGGAAGGAAGTGGCGGAAGGAAGTGGCGGAAGGAAGGAAGGAAGGAAGGAAGGAAGGAAGGAAGGAAGGAAGGAAGGAAGGAAGGAAGGAAGTGGCGGAAGGAAGTGGCGGAAGGAAGTGGCGGAAGGAAGTGGCGGAAGGAAGTGGCGGAAGGAAGTGTCGGAAGGAAGTGGCGGAAGGAAGTGGCGGAAGGAAGGAAGTGGCGGAAGGAAGGAAGTGGCGGAAGGAAGTGTCGGAAGGAAGTGGCGGAAGGAAGTGGCGGAAGGAAGGAAGGAAGGAAGGAAGGAAGGAAGGAAGGAAGGAAGGAAGGAAGGAGGGAAGTGGCGGAAGGAAGGAAGTGGCGGAAGTGGCGGAAGTGGCGGAAGGAAGGAAGGAAGGAAGGAAGGAAGGAAGGAAGGAAGGAAGGAAGGAAGGAAGGAAGGAAGGAAGTGGCGGAAGGAAGTGGCGGAAGGAAGTGGCGGAAGGAAGTGGCGGAAGGAAGTGGCGGAAGTGGCGGAAGGAAGGAAGGAAGGAAGTGGCGGAAGGAAGGAAGGAAGGAAGTGGCGGAAGGAAGGAAGTGGCGGAAGGAAGGAAGGAAGGAAGGAAGGAAGGAAGGAAGGAAGGAAGGAAGGAAGGAAGGAAGGAAGGAAGGAAGGAAGGAAGGAAGGAAGGAAGGAAGGAAGGAAGGAAGGAAGGAAGGAAGGAAGGAAGGAAGGAAGGAAGGAAGGAAGGAAGGAAGGAAGGAAGGAAGGAAGGAAGGAAGGAAGGAAGGAAGGAAGGAAGGAGAATAAACACTGAGTAAGTATTGAAACTGTGTGATTGAAATAAAAAACTATTGTTAGATAATATAGGCACAGAAATTTGATTGCAAAGAATAAAGTCTTACACCTGTATTTCTTAAACACGGGTGATCATTTATCACTGTTTGCCTAACAACCTTACTTATGGACCATACTCAGAGAGTTTCCACAAAAGTTTTTTCAAACTTCATGACTGTACGTTTCCAGATCAATGAGTTTCATAAGTGACAGGAGATCTTTTCCTTCTGACAAAAATAATATCTCATGAGAATATTTTCCAAAAATTGTCTGTTCACCTTTTTGATACAAGGCTTAAAATTCCAGATGAAAAGTTATCTCCCTCTCTGGCCTGGAAGATTTGCTTCACTGTCTCAAGTAATTGGTTGTTCTGGACAATATTCTGACTTGTGGTGTCTTATATTCACAGTAGAATAATTTCTCAACCTTGAAGTCCATCAGTATCAGAAACTCTTGTGCTGAAGATCAGTATTCAATGCACCATTTCTAAACCATCACCCAGTATGCCTTCTGCTCTGAATCATCAGAACAGTTAAAACTAAATTTGCCTTCCCTCTCCCACTCTTCAAATCAGAGTAAGAGGTTTGGTGATCAGTGATTATGGGCAGCTTCCTGCCGTAGAGATATTATCAACATCCCTGCACACTGAAAATGATAGCTTGGAGCCTTGTGCATAATTTTGCTCGGCTGGCACTGAAGGTTTTGGTGCATAAATAGTGAGTTTGCTTCTATGCTAATGTATAGGAAAATACTTATTAGCAGTTCAAGCAGATATACATACTGTGTCCTGAAGCTCTGCAAGTCTTTTCCAACCTTCAAAATTCTATGATTCTATATTGGTTTTGTTTTGTTTTGTTTTTTTCTGTTATTCCTTGTTAGTTTCCTTTTGAATATTTCACTGACATAGGTGTGATAACCTCATCTGAAGAGGTGCTGCTTCTAAGGTGGATCTCTGTATCATGCTTCCCCAACCCAGGAGGGTGAGCACAGGTAGGGTTGCACCTGTAGATGTGGTTATTGGTTGACTGTAGAACCTTTCTGGAAACAGGCTGCAAAAGACTGATGTTGGGACTTCTGTCACAACGCTTTTAGGGTGGCTGGCAGAATCAGAAACAACTTAAAAAGGACCTAAATTACGATATATTTGCGCATTAACAGTAATGACTTATTATTACTGACTTTCTTCAGTTTGCTCAATATCTCTTGTAATACTAGACATTCTTATTTTTTCTCGCTCTTTAGAAAAAGCTTTTTTTCTTTTTCAGAAACAGAGCATTGCTTTAAGGATTAGGCATTGCCTTCACAAGAGACTGCAAAATGCTTGTGTGTAGCCTTTTATTTTACCTTTCAGTAACAAGTAAGTATCATGAAATAATAATGCACTGAACTTTTTTCCAATAGAATTTAATTTTTAACGGACATGTAATCCATGCTTTTATTTTTATTAAAATAACAATGTTGTTCCTCTGCAAAATAAATTCAAATTGCACTGAGTCCATACTGGCACCTAAAAGATCTTTGCACCCACATTTGGCCCATTTTCATAGGTTTTTTAACATTCAATTTTACTGGTAGAGAGTAGCAAATATTTGCTATTGAAAAAATGAAGGCACTTATGCTATGAATTACAACATTAAAACAAATCAAAGTTACATTTTTGATAAATCTGGTGTCAGAGTGTGGGACTGGAGTCTAAACTAGCAATGTTTAAGTAGTTTGGGATAATGTGTAAAAACCACATTACACCACAGGATTTTCAGAAGGTCTATGACATATGTGTATATATATATATGCCAAAAATATTTTAAATTTTCACACTTCTTTAAAACACAATCAGTTTAGTGTGGGAAAAAAAGTGCATTGACAACAGCAAAATGTTCTTTAAAATATTATATATAATCTAAAGTACTAATCTTTATCTCACATATTGTAAAAAGTATCCCTAGATTTCAAAGAAAACAGAGATGGCTGTGCCAGTAGTCCTACTTTAAAGAGTAAGAAAAATGAGGCACAGCAAAATAAAGTAATTTGCCCAAGCACAACTCACAGAGTACTGCTGGAGGAAGGGGAAAACAAAATTATAAAAGTAAGACTACACTGATTTTTCCATTATTTAACTGCGATGTTTAGACACAAAGTTGGAATAAGAGAAGAAATATGAAATGACAAACACCACACTGAGATATATAAGCACAAATTTAGCCTGTGAGATACCTGAATTAATCTTCTGGTTTTCATGATAAGGGCTTAGCTAGAGCATGGTATCCAATTCTGAGCGCTGTACATCAGAGACAGAAGTGGAAAGCGCATACAGGAAAGCAAACTGTGACCAGAAGTTCAGGAACAGCCAATGGGGAAAGATCAAAATATTTGGGGTTATTTTATGAAAGCAAAGAAGACTAACAAAGAAATTGATAATATCCTCAGCCTGGATTTAAGGAAAAATTTTCCAGAATTTCCATAGGTTGAAGCAACATGGAATAGTTTGGTTGGAAACGTTAAGGAGTAGCCAGAGCCAGAGGGCCTCAGCAACATATTTCTGGAATGACATTGGTAGATTCTGACACAAGATATGATAGGGCAGCTGACTTGGTTATATTTCTGAGCCTTGATTCTGTACACATTTTAAGTCTTTCTGCAAATTTTTCTGTCATATTGAAGAATTTCTGCATACCTCCCAGAAGTAAAGCTAAGGCCATACCAAGTGGCTTGAAACTGTGAAAAACTAGCATTTTTCTTTTGTTTGTTGTTTTTGGTTGTTTGTTTTGTTGTTGAGGCTTTTTGGGGTTTTTGGGGGGTTTTTTTGCATTTTTTGCATTTTTTTTGCATTTTGCATTTTTTGCATTTGCATTTGACTTAGTGAAGTTTCATCTGCTGCTGTTTTACAGGGTATCTCTGAAACTCAGTTCCTGAAATTGATGAAGATTTTGGCCTACAGATTTTACCTGTGGATGTTGTCTTTCACGAGAACATTTCCTAGACAGAAACAATGGTATTTTTTTTATTCTTTGACAGAAATTGTTTGCTAGCTTTTTTGTCAATCACCGGTTATTTTTTGAATGAAATGCAAGCAACTAAAAAGGCCCCCCTCCTTTTTTTTTTCCCTAGCCAATGTCTCTAAGGTTTGTTTCTAATAACTTGTCTCAATTTTTTCACGTACTCCTAATGGTATTGTTCTTCCATGTAGTCCTCCACATTCTTCCATGTAGTTATTTTTCCACACACAATACTTTCATGAATAAAAAAATATTATAAAGCCAAGTATTGTGACGATTTTTGCTTCTTCAAAATCACAGTAGAGACTCAGCCTGTCCTACTACGATTTCTTTTGCAGGAAATAAAAATCTTTCCCTGGCTTGAGCCACAATTTCTGTTTTATTTTTATATAAGCTTTTCATCCTCCTATTTTCTTTGCTTGCTCATGAATATGAACTAACCAAAGCTGAAACTTTATTATTGAACATAAGATACCTGTTACCTTTACTTCTTTCTTTTTTTTTTTTTAAGAACCAATTGCATACCTAACTAGATTAGACTTAAGTTGTCAATAAAGGCTATTAAAAGGAAAAAAAGAAAAAGAGGGGAAAAAGCAGTCCTATCAAACACACATACAAATAAGCATATAAATCTTAAATTTATACTTCCTTGGCATTTTTTCTGTCTTCAACTTTTTAATTTACCCAAATTCAGGAAAAGCAAAGTTGTGTTTTAAAATGTTTGTATGGGTTTTTCTGGATGTAAAAAATTCAGAATTGAAAATTAAAATATGTAAGGAAAGACCTTTTAAGAACCATTTTCTGTTTAATTTTTTTACTATGGTAGATAAATAAGTATACAGATAAAACAATAAAAACAAATTACCTTCAAAGTTACCCTACAGAATCTGCAATCTCACAGGTATTTTTAATGTATTGTATACATATTTGTTTTCTTGATAAACAAAAGATTTCTTACCCCAACTTTTATACTCTGCCTCTCTCATCCGTAAGGATTTCTGTTTTTACAGCACATTATTACAGAAGTTTAAGTAATATTGTATATTACAAAATGTAATTATGTAATGTAGCACTGTATTATGTATATATATATATATAATTATAATAATCTTGTAATATAATATTACATTCATATTGTTGCATCAATTACAATCCAATCTCTTTCCTGATCCAGCTTCCTGCTGTTTCCTTGGGTTCTGTGACTGGTAACTGAGTGAAGAGATCAGTGCCTGCACTCCTCTTCCCCTCATGAGTATGCTGAAGTCTCAGGTGAGGTCTCCCCTCAGTTTCCTCCAGGCTGAACAGATCAAATGTCCTGAAACTCTCCTCACACATCTTCCCCTCCAGACCCTTCAGTATCCTCATTGTCATTCTTTAGACACTTTGTAACTTCTTAATGTCTTTTTAATGTTGTGGCACCCAAAACTGCTCACAGGACTTGAAATAAGGGGCAATTCCCTCCCAGGACCAGCCGGTAACACTCTTCAGGCACGTGATTCCACCTCTTCCCTGCACAGTCTGTTCCAATGCTTGGCCACCCTTTCACAGAAGAAATTTCTCCTAATATTCCTCCTAAAGCCTAACATGAACCTCCCTTGGCACAATTTGAGGCTGTTTTATGTCTTTTTTTCCCTTGAAGAGGAGATCAGTTCCCTCTTCCTACAGCCTCCTCTCAGGCAGTAGTGAACAGCAGGAAGGTCCATTCTGAGCTTCCTTTTCTCTGACAGTTGACAAAGTTTCAGCGACACTTCAGGAAGAATGTTACACCCAGTGAAATTGATGGGAAAAGTCTTCATTTGACCATTGATCAATTTAAAACCTGCACAATTTATAAAGCAAAGAGTCAGAAGACCTCCCCACCAAATATTTCTTTGCTAAATTCAGAATAGTTTATGTTCTACGCTGTTTATATATTCCTCAATACTGAATTACTGCTACCCGCTTATGACCCCTCTGTCTAATTTCACTTCAAATACCTCAAAAATCATCTCCAAGTTCTAAGAATTGTAGTTATATCAGTGAGCAATTTATTTTTTTTAAGTCCTATTAAAAAAAAGAAAAGAAAGGGCAAACTACACCTAATTGTATGTTTACATGGTAACAATAGATTTTTCTATTTGTTTGTGCTCCCAAGGTTGGAATAATCTCATCTAATACTAACCACTCAACATTATATATCTAATCTATGCTTGGAGTCTAGACTGCCTTTGTTCTCTATGGAAAACAAAAGTACCTCTAAAGAACAATTTAGCTGGATGTAGACAGATATCTGAGATGACTATTGAGATGAATTTCCCCTTCCTGTAGATGGCTAAAGTTGAGTAAGATCAATACGAATCTCAGTCTTGCTACAACTTTGCATAAGTTCAGTTTTCCACAATGAAATGGTCATCCTTTCATCCACCTGAATGAAACCCCTTAAATTTAATAATCTTGATTCTCTTCTGACTCGCAAAGATGACATTGAAGCACTTTCTGGGATTGGGCTGAGATTCACTACATTTTATTATTCACAAATTTTAAATAGAGGAAGATAGAGTACAAGGTGGAAAAAAAATAGAGGGATAAGGTTTTCTGGTAGTAAAAATGAATGGTGCTCAATTGCAAGTGATGTATGTGTGTTGATTTTCATCCCTGTAGCAGGTTTCTCTGCCTAAGTGGAGGTAAAACAGCTCAAACTTTGCCCTATTTGCAAGTTACCAGTGACGGATGGAGAAAGGAAGGTCACATTGCTTTTGGTGTTGGAGAAGGCTTAGGACAGCCTGACTCACCAATCCCAAATTTAAGCATTCTGAGGATGTGAAGAAACTGCTTCCTGACAGAAACGGGCACTGGTGAAGATGTGTCAGACAAAGTTTCTGATAAAGGAATCCACAAGTGATTTTACTGATAACTTATCTTTAGCTGAGCTAAAGGCTGCCGAACTGACACAGCCAGCCTAGAAATATATGATTGACAGTCAATCACTATATAACATAGAAGCCTTGGCCTGTTTTTTTAGCAACAGGCACTTGTAACACACTCTGGGATTGTACATGGAGATTCCTCACTTGAGTGAGAATGCTCCTTAAGGTTACTCCTTGAGGCGAAGCAAAAAAATCTGCCCACACTTGTTACTAAGTAACAAGTAACATCAATCTCTACTTCATAATAATTTAGTTTCCTAGCTTTAATATTATTTCTTCAATATTGCTTAAAAAAACAGTACACTGGAGTGCTAGCCATGACTATATATACTGTGCAAGAAAAAATCTGATTAAAGTTGTCTTCTAATCATTATCATTATCATTGCTAATAAAACTAGTAATTTATTTTGTTAGCATAAATATATTTGGGTTGCCATCTTTAATCCCATACAAAAAAATGGCACAAAGATTGAATTACAATTAAATAATTCTTTAAACATAAATTGTAGGCTGTCTCTGGGGATAAGATGGGATCCAGCCATTACTAGACACCTCTCTAAAAAAGGCTTTTAGAAAGCAGGGGTGTCTTTTCTGTAGCTTGTGACTCAACAGGAGGGCTTCACTGATAAATGCTGCCTGAAGCTTCCACTCTGCCTGCAAATATCACCCCACGTTCATCCAGTGCCTGCACATGGATGTGGATGGAAAGGATAACAACTAGCCAATTCTCTTAGTAACTTTTTTTTCAAGAAAAGCAGGTTTGTTAAAAAAGATTTCCCTGGGATTTCATCAATCAATTTTTACAAGATTCCCATGAAATAGATAAGGCCTGAAACAATATGTTCAGGGCCTTGTCGAACAAGTCTAATGTGTCTGTAATTCACACTAGGAGGAATGTTCCGGGTATTAAATTATCCACAGACTGTGGTTGAACAATTCAATACTCAATCTGCTAAGGGCCAAAAGAAACAAAAAAATCACACAAGGAATTATTTTTTGAAAAAATATTTTCTTTCTAATTTCTGATGTGTGGTGGTAGTTTGTCTTACATCATGTCACATCTATACAGGGCAACAAGCCTGTTTTATAAATGGAAAGGATAATGTAGAGGAAAAAGAAAAAAAAAGATGAGTTCAGAGGAATTCTTCTCCTCAAACAGATCCTTATGCTATCTGTTTGGACCATGAGCAGTTAATCCAAATTTAACAGGCAGATGGAGACAGAGCAGATGAGTAAGTGGAGCCTCTTTATTTGAGGAGCTGGCAGGCGCTGTGGTTCACCAACCACCTGAGTTATGTTTTAAATAGGTTAGCACGTCTATAATTTACAAAGAGGAAATGTAGCTAGCAGAATGAACGAGCTGAGCATCTGGTTTACATCACTAACTAGAGATGTGTTTCTCCAGATAGTCTGAAACGAGGAAGTTGACAGAAAGGAAAAAAAAAAAAACAAAACAAACAAACAAAAAAAAAACAACAAAACCCCAAAAACCAGCCATGGTTAAATAGGGATCTCTTCTTGAGAATATTAATTGACAGAATATCCCTGACAATTAGGAGCTTAAAGTGTTCAGTTCAGCCTGAAGTTCATGACTACTTGCATATACCATCTAAATTATTTTATTTGGGAATTTTAAGCCAACGTTAGAGAAAGTCAAAAATAAAATTTCAGTTACACTTAGCTCTGGAGATGTTAAAACCATGGAGCACGCCTTGATGATTGAAATTTTCAGCAAAGGAAGGCATAAATACTTTCAGCTGGTTAGCCAACATTCATGAAAAGTCAAAGGGATTATATTTATTTCAAAAAGACTAGTCCAGAACTTTTGGGAAAATTAAGATTATGTGTTAACAGAAGTTAGTGACTTAATTTTATATGAAGCACTCTTTAAAACTTTTTGCAGACTATATCTCAACAATGTATTAGGAGCAATGTATTAGTGTTCTGCTATGGAATATAGTAATTTTTAGGTGGGTATCAATCTAGATACCTGATTGCCAGTGGTGAATAAAGATCAGGGAAATTGCCCAGATAATTTAAAATTAGGGTGCTGTCCAGCTGGAAGTCTTTGTTCTCATCAGCCTCTTGTTCAGCATTGGGTGGAGTTTCATGCAAGAATATCTAAGAATGAAAATTGCTATTTGCATGAAAATATTTCATGATGTGGTACATAATGCACAGAAAAGTTTTCTCTAGGATAAGCAAGTTTTCAAAATGGAAGAGCTATAAATGGAGAAAGACAAGTGGATTTAAGTGAATGATGTTGAGAACAGGACCAGTTCCGCAAATATCTCAAGAAGAATTCATAAAAGATAGACCATTATTGGACAGAGATGGTGCTGAATGCAGCTTTTTAGAAGAGCAGCTTTTTGGTTTAATAGTTTTGGGATATTTTTTATTTTTTGTTTGTTTTCATTATATTAGTACTCAAAAAAAAGTGCCTATGTAAAAAAATTAATCCATTTTTCAAAGCTATACAGAAGGATAACACAGTCAAAATGGAGATGTTACAGGGTGTCCTATGTTTAATTCATGCACCTTTCTTCTCAAGTCTTTCCCCATATGAATATTAACTCTTAGTGTGAGTTTTCATATTATTCCTTTAGAATCACAGATTCATACAGTCTTATGGAGTAGTTCATTCTGGAGGAGACCTGTGCAAGTCACCTGCTCTAGTATCAACCTCAGAGACTTGTTCAAGGTTAGATGAGACAACTTAAGGCTTGACCCTGTCAGATTTTCAGTGTTTCAAAGCAGAGATAGTCCACAAATTCTCTGGGCTTTTGTTTTCATTGTTTGAAAATGGTGGGGAAAAAACCAAAACAGGATAAAAAACCAGCAACAGCAACAATAAAAACCAAAAAAAAAAAAAAAAAAAAAAAAAAAAAAAAAAAAAAAAAGTTTTTTCTGTTGCAGCTTGATTTTCTGACTGTACTGCTGCAAATAGAGGCCCACATGCAGTGAGCTTTCTCTGCAAGGACATACTGCTGACCTGTTCATCTCATCCACCAGGATACCAACTATTTCCTTTTTGAAAAGCTGTTTTCTACTGAATTGGAAGCCAGACTGTACTACTCCATACTTAATTCTCTCTTGTTCCAGCCGACACTGAAATATTACTGTCATAAAGATAATAATTTCTACATCAACTTGATCATTCAAAATTTATTATAATATAGAGTTGTTTCATTCCTCAATGGTTTGTTTTCTATTTTTATTGTGCTTTTTTTTGTGGAGGATTTTTTCTTTCATTTTCTATCACTGTAAAGAGCAGAAAAACATGGATGATGAGTTACCAACAGGAAAGATGAATACATGTCTCTAGACAAAGGACTTGTGTTACTTTAAACGTGTTAAGTTAGGCGTTTGCTTTGAGCTAATCACCAGACAGTTTTTCTCATTGAAAACAGACATCTGAAAACGAGTGAAATAAAGCCAATACATGGGAAGACACTGAATTGTTAGAGTATCTGCTTTGCTTAAGGAATGCATCCATTAAGAATAAAATCAATTGACTAGAGAAGATAAATTTAAGCGTGATTAAAAAAAAAGAGTAAAATAGATATAAAAAAAGATAAACAAACAGAAACAAAGGAAAAGAAAACCCTTTACAAAGCCAAAAGCTTTTGTTAGTTCCTAGTCTCATTGAACAGAATGCTGAATGTATAAACTAAAAACATTGAAGAATAATCATATCATCTATGAGATCTTCCTCTTCTTGCTTTTTGTTGTTGTTGCTGTTTTCATTGTGTGGCTAAGTAATTAAACTAACCTTTCATGGCTTTTGTATTCTTAGAAAGCCAGGATGTGAAATTCTCTCCATTTGTGGACTCGGTGACCTCCACATTCTGAACAATGCCTGAAGTGAGTTTTGCATGGTAACTGCTGCAGTTTTCCTTTCTCAATGGCCTCTTTGCAGCACCTAAATCCCAGATGAATAGCCAGCTTGATCAGTTTTTTGCTACTTTCTCTTGATAAATGTTTCCCCTTTTCCACTTGGCTGGCAGAAAGATGACCATTAAACGTTCATTTGTTTAAGCTAACAGACTGTGGTCATCTGCTCCCCAGGGAAGGCAGGAATCCAAACAGGTCTAAAATGGCATCGTTTAAGAACACAATCAATTCATTATCTTTTTCATAAAGTCTGCATGTGCACACATTAATCATAATGGAGTGGCACTGGGCAGAAAGTTCTTACCTAAGCAAGTTCAGCGCTGCAGCATCTCTTTATCATTTAACTTCCTCTTGCATTTAGGCTTTTATTGTCTGCTCATTCAGCTGTTGTTTTATGAGTGCTGGTGTATCCTTTGTGTGCTCCAGCTGAACAATCTCCAGTGAACCTTCGAGCACTGGTGCCTGCATGGGTCTCTTTGCTCTGGGTGCAGCGTACAAATGTGCACAGGAATAATGTATCACTCCAACCTTTTACAAAAATAAATAAAAAAAAAAAGGATGATGTAGCCTGTCTTTTTGGACCTCAGATTTGAGAGACAGATCTTTCCTGTGATCATGCCAGTTACCTTAGGGAAGGGCATGGAGCTGTGTCAGGGTAGGTTTAGGTCAGATGTCAGGAAAAAAGTTTTTCACCCACAGAGTAGCTGGGCACTGGAACAGGCTGCCCCTGAAGTGTGCATGGCACCAAGACTGCTGGGGTTCAAAAGGCTTTTGGACAATGCTCTCAGGATCAGGCTGTGACTCTTGGGGTTGGCCTGTGTAGGGTCAGTATCTGAGTGTTGTAAGATGTTGATGAGCAGTGAATGTCATCTGAATGTCATCAAAGCAGTAGATGTCATCTGCTTTTATATCAGCAAAGCTTTTCACACTGTCTCCCATAACATGCTCACAGGTGAACCCAGGAAATCTGAGTTAGATAAATGGACAGTGAGGTGGATCCAGAACTGGCTGAAAGGAAAAGCTCAGAGGGTTGTGATCAGTGGAGCAGAATCCAGATGGAGGCCTCTGGTCAGTGTCATTCCCCTGGGATTAATATGAGTCCAGTCTTACAGAACTTGTTTGTCAACAACCTACATGAAGGTGTAGAATATACTCTCAGCAAGTTTGCTGATGATTTCTTGCTTTAAAATAATAATAATAAAAAAAAATATTCACAGATCTTTGTTTGATATTTGGATTTTGTAGGGTTAAAACAAAAACAAAACAACAAAACCAAAAACCAAAAAATTGTCTGCTTAGTCTTTTTCAAATATCTGAGATTTAATTGCTGAATCACTGAATCCCTCAAGAGTCACCTGTAGCTTTGTAATTTTTAAAATATATGAAGATAGAGGTTTCTTAAGTAAAGAACACAGAAGGAAAATTAATTCATTGATGTCCCATCTGTTTACTCCAAAGTTAATTACTAAAAGTAGGAGTCATATAATCTAATCTCAAAATATCTAAAGATGTCTGTGAGACATCTCACTTTAGGCGGGATAAAACTCCCCCAGGGAGAAACCAATTTTGTACTCTGTAGACGTAATAGACATGGCTTCCTTGCCAAACACAACTTTTATGTGAAATTTCTCAAAAGTAGGTCTTCAATAAGAAAAGATTATCTTTTTACAGTAAGTAGGTATCTCAGCATGGATGCCACACTGTGTGAAGCTTGGACATTGCTGTTCTAACCTTGATGTAGGTATTCAAAGTCAGCCCTAGGAAGGGAGTTTAACATTGACCTCACTTGGTCAAAGCAATAAGAGAAATATCTATATCTTGTTCCAGCGTGTTTTGAAACACCTCTTTCAAAATATTGCAAAACTCTTGGGGGGCAGTATAGATTTATTCTGGCCACTTTTAATCTCTTTTTTTTTTTTTTTTATAATAGAAACTATTTAAAAAATAATTATGTGTATCTGTATCCCCTTAGTAAAATCAAAATAAATCAATATATACAAGATAAATAATTGTTATTGTCATGTCAGAAAGGATTTTTTTTTATTATTCCTTTATGAGATGTAATATATATAGCCAGTAATAATTATCTTGGAAATATAATATGAGGATACATTTATATTACATTGTATTAGTGGATCAGAATATCTGAGGAAATGTTAATAACTATTAAATCTAATACTTTGGATGTAAAGCAGTAATTAACAGCCCGTGTCTTCTGCTACTCTCCTTTCTTTACTCATTGACATTTTGTGACTCTTCTAATAATGTTTTTAAAGAAAACTGTTCTGTCGGTGCTCTTGAGGATAATACATTCTGGCAGATGGCTGGGATTAAAAAAAGAAAAACAAACAAAAAAACCCCACCAAAACCAACAGAAACTGTTAAAGTGGCTTTTTCTGTCTGTGTTTTCAGTGTGTGTCATGGAGCATCATGGAAAATGACATGAGTGATAGGAACCTGATGTGATTCAGATGATTTTCAAAGGAAAAATGGTACACATTCTCTGAAGATTTCTTCTGCTCTCCAGCAGCCCACAATGTCTTTGAAAATAGCACATATTTTCACAAAGTGACAGGAAAGATGCCAGAAGTGGAGGGGTTAAAATCTAAAACTTCTATAACTGTTCATAAAAAACATAACAAAAGAGAACAAACCCCATTAAAAGTTTCCCATCAGAATGGTGTCATTTCACAAAGAAAGTTTCCATAAAAAAACTTTTTTAATTTGAAGTTTTGTCTGTTGGGCTGTTTTTGGCTGGGGCGGAATTAATTTTCTTCCCAGCGGCTGTTACAGGGCTGTGTTTTGGATTTGTGCTGAGCAGAGGGATGATAATATGGAAGTTTTTTTTGTTATTGCTGAACAGGGCTTGCACACAGACAAGTCCTTTGCTGCTTCTCCTACTGCCAGTTTGGGAGAGGCTTGGAGTGCTTGGAGGTTTAGGAGGAGACACAGCCAGGACAGGTGACCCCAAGTGACCAAAGGGATGTTCCAGACCATGTGACATCGTGCTCAATACATAAAAAAGAAGGATGTAGGCAGACATTTGGAATGATGGTGTGTGTCTTCCCAAGTAACCATTATGTGTGATGGAGCCCTGCTCTTCTAGATGGCCGAACACCTGCCCGCCCACAGAACCAGGGAATTAATTCCTTGTTTTGCTTTTCTTGTGTGCATAGTTTTTGTTTTTTTTATTAAACTGTCTTTATCTCAACCCATGAATTTTCTCACTTTTACCCTTCTGATTCCTTCCCCAGTCCCAGTGCTGAGAGAGTGAGTGAGTGGCTGCAAGTGGCTTGGGGTGAAACCATGGCATCTGCTTTGATAAAATTTTGTTTAGAATGGATTTTTGCTTTTCAAAACCAAAGACTAGAAAACTGAATTATATATTTCCAACCTTCCTTTGGGGGTGAGTATTTTTGAAATATTTTTTGTTTTATAGGTTTATGTTTTAATAAAGATCAACTTCTTAAAACACTTTCCCAAAACTTTAACTTTCATAGTATTTCTACACTTTTCAGATCAAGTTTGAGAAAAAAAAAGGAAAAAAAGACAGCAAGCAAAATCTATTTCTATATGTATTTTAGTGCAGAAAGTATGGTATTTTTTCTTTTCATATAATAATTTTCTTTTAGGTCACAAAGTGTCTTCTAATAAAAATACAAATCTGTGTATATATACATATGCGCATTCATTCTGTTCTAACCCATCATACTCCTGGTTGACATATCAACTATAAATACTGTGCCAAAAAGCATGATTTTTAGCAACTTTCAAGATTCTTGAAAAGGACAATATGGTGTTTATATACTGATTGTATTTTTGTTCTATAATTAGCAAAACTGGAGTTAAGCTGTAACTGGTAAAGAAGAACAAAACCTTTATTACAGATACACAATCAGAAAACTTGATGATTTCTGACTTACAGACAGTCTAAGTTCCTAAATAATTATGATTCTTTCTCTAAAGTGCATTTTGTTAGCATAATGATATATTTGGTGTATATGTATATATTGTTTCATTTAAAAACCCTCATATTAAGTTTTGATATTAATTTTTATTTATTTTTATGGATACTAAATATACTGAATAAGATACTCTTTTCAAAAATATGTTTAGGAACATATCAGATAGCTACTTTTACTCTTTTGGGAGTGAAAGAAAGCATTTCAGTAATTCCTCTGAAAGCTCCTGTTTAACTCCGTCATTGAAATAAGAGACCCAGCAGAGCAAAATGTGATGTGAAAACCAGAGACAGAGGGACAGAAGGTGACATGAATGAAGAATTTTGTGAAAGAAAAGCCACCCTGGAACAGGTTAGAAAGTGCTAGTAGGAAATTGCTTTGAAGGAAGAATTATAGCCAAGAAACTCTTCAAAACAATGTATGAACACTGACACCAGTGAGTCATGTTCAGCATTTCCTGCCTTATGGCTTATTTTTAAATTCTGTCTGGAAAAGCTTGATCACAGGTGCTTCCAGGGTTATATCTTGTAGGAAGTTTGAGAACATCAGCTCTATTCCTTCATAGATGTGATAGTTATGGATAATGCTAGCTAGTGTGTAGGATAGATTTGTGATTAAACAGGCAGCCATGTCCCAGTTATGATGTTCTTACCATCAGCACAGAAATGAGCTTTGGCAAAACAAGCATCCCAGATCTCTCCCTTGAATTTAAGCCTCCTCAAAGGCTCATATTTTGTAATAATGGTATCCATTACACTTGTGAAACAATCATGTTGTTGCTAAGCACAAACGAGGTTTGTTTAATTCCACAATTTGCTTATCTAATGCTGCAGCTACTTTAAGTAATTTCTAAACGTTCATTCATCATTTTTTATTTTATTTTTAACCATTGCAGCTGAGAATTTGTACTGCTGTCTTATAGGGAAGAAAAGAACATTGCGAAAAAAACAAAATTAGGAAAAACATGTTATCAAACATCAAAAACATCAAAAAGACCATCAGTCCCTGCTTTTTACTTTTTTTTGTTGTTGTTGTTGTTGTTGTTTTCTTGTTGTGGTTTCATTGTTTGTGTTGGGTTTAATCTGTCTGCAAATAATTCTGTTGAAATAAAGGGAATCTTTGCATGGAAATAGAAGAGAAAGAGAAGAACGAGGTGAGACCATGTGAGAGGAGCAGCCCTGCAGACAGCCAGGGCAGTGCAGGAGGGGCAGGAGCTGCTCCAGGCTCTGGAGCTCAGATTCCCCTGCAGCCCCTGCAGCAGCCCAGGGTGAGGCAGCTGTGCCCCTGCAGCCCAGGGAGGGCACGGGGGAGCAGAGATCCACCTGCAGCCCCTGGGGGAGCCCAGGCTGGAGCAGGGGGATGCCCAAAGGAGGCTGTGACCCCATGGGAAGCCTGTGCTGGAGCAGGATCCCAGCAGCACCTGTAGAGAGAGGATCCCAAAGTGGAGCAGGTTTGCTGGCAGGACTTGTGACCTCATGTGGGACCCACACTGGAGCAGCCTGTTCCTGAGGGATTGAACCCTGTGGATCTGTGTTGGATAAATTGTTGAAAAGCTGTAGCCCAAGCACTGGACTCTAGCTTGAGAAGTTCATGGAGAGCTGACTCCCATTTTCACTGAGGGGAAGGAGGTAGAGCACACAAAAAAAAAAAAAAAGGGATGGGGGCAACGTTTCTAAAATTTGTTTTAATTCTCATAATTGTGCTGATTATCTTGGCAATAAACTCAGTATCCCCAAGCTGAGTCACTTTTGCCTGTGAGGGTATTTGGTGACTGATAGCTCTCTGTTTTTATCTCAACTCATGAAATTTTGGTAGTATTTTCTCTCCACTCTCTACTCCTGGAGGGGAATGATAAAACAGTCTTGGATGCCCGGCACCCAGCCTGGGTCAAAGCCCTGGATACCTACATTATAGTTAGTTAATATAAAGTCAAATGAATTCAGCTTTATGGGAACACCACAGTAGGGTATATGATGGCATGAATCAGATCTAAAATCAAAGGAATATTTTAGTTGCTAAAAGAATCATTTGAAAAGTGCTTCAATAAAAAAAGAGATACACAAAAACTAGAAACATCTCTGTAAATGAACCACATAAGTAAAAAAAACCCCAAAAAAAACTAATGAGGAGAAAGAACATAAAAATGATACGTAAATAAAAATTTGCTGCAATTTTAACCATACAGTATTGATTAAACAATAAAATATTTTCAGATTAATGTATTTATCATGCTTTATGTTTGAGAGACATCTTTTCTTTATAGGGATATATTTTTCCCTTAAAAATGTACATTTCTTCAGAGATATTTTTTTGGAGCTTAGGTTCACAATTGATCATACTGGTCATACTAACTCTATTTCTGGTCTAGCACGGAAAGAATGACACTGCTATACTTAACAGAAGAAAGCTCTTTCTGGCAACAACCTTCAGGGCTCCTACATGTGTTAAACTGTCCTGCTCCTACACTCAAAGAAGAAAAGAAATCAATAAATTTGCTGGACTGGTTGTTATGCAATCTGGTGTCCGGACATCATACACCGATCATGCTGAGAACTCATCGCTCAGCTGACAGCTCTCTGGGCTGTCAGGGCCATCCATCCCCCTGATGAGCTCATATCAACCACACATTTTCCTGACAAATGCAGTTTCCCAACAAGGCCCACTGAAGTCCTCAGCAAAAATGGGTGCACAAAGGGATTTTTCTGGGTTTTTTTGTCAGACAATGGATGAAGCGCCATTCCTTCCCTCTTGTTTCTGTGTATCTTTCTTAAAAAAAAAAAAAAAAGCACCAAAACCAACAAAACTCTTTAAATCTAACAAATTATATTAATGAAAAATTATGCCTTTTTTAATGAAGAGAAACTGCATCACACTTGAAAGAAATATGTAAGCAGTAGATCATAAAACCTTTAATGTATGTGAAATCTCTGTGAAATACATCACAAGTCTAAAACTCAGTTTTAAATGTGCTTACTATATGATCAATACTATTACTGATGTATCCTCAGTGAGAACTGAGGTATTTTTCTAATGTATCTCTTACAGCCACTAATAAAAATCTGTGAATGATTCAACAGAAGAAAATATAGAGACTCCTGAAAATAAGGGGGGGGCGGGAGGGTGGGAGAAGAACAAAAATAAATGTCTCTGCACAGGTAACTTGGAAAATCTTCTCCCAGAAGACACTACCCAGTAACATTTACCTACACGCAGTTTTTCAAGGTAAAATCTGAACTTTGCACACTGAGTTCCTCTTTGCCTTTAGATTGTCAGATTAGAAAGGTCTGTGGTTTGGAAGGGTTAGTGTTTTTTATTTGTTTTGTTGTTGCTATTGTTATCCCCCCCCCCCCTTTGCTTTCTTTCTGTTATTATTTAGGATGTGAGTACCTTGATATTAATAAATAGGGACCACCAGATATGGTAGCAACTGAAGGTGTCACTCATGACAGAACTTCATCACTTACATAAACATATTTACATAATGATTAGTACTGATATAAATATATTGATAAAAGAGTCATACAGGATTTAACAAAATATTTTTCACAAAGTTCCAAAATTCCCCAAAGGAAAGCCCTGAAAGGAACTTTGAAAGAGCTTTGTTAAAATAATGACTCTAAACACATTATTATATTTTTAATAAAAGGAAGATAAGAGCCATTCAACCCATTTCCACGTATTCTCGGCTTTGATCAGCTATGTAAGACAAGGAATGACTTTACTGTTAATGTTTTTTTCTTTGCTAAGAACTGTTTGAGAAACTATATATACCTGACCTTGTTTCTAAATTCTAGCTGGGGGAAAATAGTATTTTGGCTCCTTTATTGTTTGGCTCAAACACTTAAAGATCTGTATTTTAAAATTAAATACGTGCAAAGCCTCATTATTACCTCCAGTTTCCCTAAGAAATTAGAAATGAACTTTTAAAATAATTTTTCTTCTTTTATGCACAGTAATTCCTCATGTGTTAAGATCAGCTCTTCCCTACAGCTATAACCTAATCGGCATGCAGAGTTCTGATTATGAAATACAAGCAATTTGAGGAAAATCTTAATGTAATTTGCATTAGCAATTCTAGTTACTGGCTAAAGACTCTAAGATGGTTCTTAAAAAAGAAAAAAAAAAAAGAAATAGCATTTCTCTCTGCTGTGGGGTTGAGTTGTACTTTTATTCTGCCTGCGGAATATGCAGACACACTGCAAATTTCAGAGGGTATTTAAACTCAGAGGAAGACGCTAAAAGAAAAACTGTGGATGGGTGAGGTTCTTGTGTGTAATAATGCACTGATTTACCAGAGTCAATATCAAGTGAACACATACTTGGGATATAATAGGGAACAATTTAACTGTCCCAGTAATAAACATGTTGGTAAACTCCAATTTATTTCATACTCGATGACAATTCCAAGATCTTTGCTAATATTGAAAACTCTTAGCCTTGATATGGTGACTATTCCATGTATAACAAAAAAAAAAACCATACCAAAACAAAACTACACAAAAAAACCCCAAAAAACCTAAACAAGGAAAAACAAACAAACAAAAAAAAAAAAACAAAAAACACCCTCACCCTAAAAAAGTTGCCTTCTTTGGGCATCTCCTTTTATGGCCCTTTATGCATTCCCTCTCTCAGACTTAAATTTCTATGAATCCTTTGCTGCAATAGCAAATCTGCTTCATGTAAGACTGATTAAAATGAAATTACTCAGGCTCCTGACCCATGACAAATTTCATGAGCTGCAATTTTTCTAGTGGTTCAGCTGTGAGTACAATCTGATTGGCTGTAATTTAGCTTTATAGTGCCTTCTCACTCATGTCCCCACTAACAATAGTAAAGTCCAGTGACACTAAGATTAAAACAAAAAGATAGAAGATATGGAAAAAAGAGGAGAGGGATCTAGAGGGGATGGGAGGGAGGAAGGGAGGAAGTGGCGAAAGGAAGGAAGTGATGGGAGGAAGTGGAGGAAGGAAGGAAGCCAAACTGAAATGAAACAAAACCAAACTACATTAAAACAACAATCTTCACAGAAGTGTACTTCTTTGCTGGAAAAAGAAAGGAATATGTCTATTTTCTTCTTCAGATGCACTCCAAGCAGCCCACACTGCATTTAAAATGATCATTCTTTCCTAGATTCTGATGCCTTGCATCTCTATTGGTACCTTATAGAGTGGTATCAATGGCAGCATCTCTAAAATATCCTGAAGTCTACCAGGATATGAAGTGTAAGTAGCTGGGGATTTTAACCCTCTAAATCGGAAAGGAATAAAAGCTATTAGCATGAACCTCCCCACAGAAAATGTCCTGAACAATTTGTTCATTTTAGTGTCTAAATACCATTTTGAATGTTTAATATGTATTAAAGATTTAATAAAAGAGATTATGAACAAATGCCAAAAAGTAGAACAATTACTGCAAATTTAAATATTCACAATCTTCATTTCATAATTATATGCACAAAAAATTGCATTTAGCTGTTTTCAATATTGATACTTTTCCATTTCTAGGGACTTATTTATATTTCAAAACTAGATAACTATAGGAACTGAGTAGGAGAATGACCATATAACATTTCCACAAGTACACAGTATTTAAGTACTCAAGATATTATTTATAGAGGCAGGCTTGAAAACCTACATATTAAATAAGAAAAAGGGCAAAAGTTAGAGCTTTTAACAAATACCACTGCCACACTTTCAGGGATGGAATAGCTGGTTTTTGGTTTTTTTTTTTTTTTAATTTAAAAAATGAGCTGCTCCCGTTCTATGAATGATATGTGTCTATATAATCTTTTAATCAGTCATCTGTGTACCTCCTCATAAGTGTCTAAATACACTTTGCAGGAGAACATGTTGGTAGTAAGGAACCCCAAGTTGTTAAATTAATTTTTACAAATCTACTCTAAGCTGCAATGGGAAAAAGAAAAGCTGATAATTTTGACATGTGAACATTATTATAATAATTGGTGCAATATGTTGAAGAGATAGGAAACCACATAGGATCATGTAGAAAATGTCTTTGAAGACAGGCTCTGATAAGACTTTCTTCCAGTCTGACAAAATGTTCTGTGCATATCTAGATAATTATCACTATAATTATCTAGGCAGAGATCAGAGATCATAACACCTGTCTCAAATCCTCTATATTTTGAGAGTTGGGAAAAAACAGTTTATCAATGGATAAGTTAAATGAGCACAATGGATGGATACTCCTTTTTCCAGGATGTACAAGGTTATAGAACATGATAAAGTGGTTTAAAACACTTGAAAATAAGATGTCACAGCAGCACACAGTTTTGTGAAAACAATAAATAATACTCTTACATATATCGTAGTAATTGTTTCCATAAAAAATGGCATTTTCCAGATCTACTGCATAAATATGATACAAAGGTTGAATTATTGCAGAGATCCATTTATTGAACTGAAGCTTTCTTATCAACGAATTCTGTATAATAACTGTTTCCTTTCTTTCTTTCTTTCTTTCTTTTTCTTTCTTTCTTTCTTTCTTTCTTCTTTCTTTCTTTCTTTCTTTCTTTCTTTCTTTCTTTCTTTCTTTCTTTCTTTCTTTCTTTCTTTCTTTTTCTTTCTTTCTTTCTTTCTTTCTTCCTTCCTTCCTTCCTTCCTTCCTTCCTTCCTTTCTTCTTTTCTTCCTTTCTTTTTTTCTTTCTTTCTTTCTTGTTTCTTCAACATGTTGTTGTCCTGTTGAATGTTGTTTAGGATAAAAACAATAGGGAACAAAATAAAACATTACTAGGAAGCTAAGACATGGGTCAAGGTAAAAAAAAATAACTTATGTATAAATACTGCTATTCATTTAAGGGCTTTAATTTCATTTTAAAGTAATATGTAAATATGGAATGGGAGTTTTTGGTGATTTAAACTGAATTTGCCTCTTCCATATACTGAGACTCTACTGAACATTGAAACATGAATGAATATACATTAAAAAATTATAAACTCTTACCCACGACTTCTGAGACCCGCACATTTTGACCCCTGAAGAGGCAGTTCTCACAAATGCTCCTGTGACAGCTCAGCCTGAGCATAATAGGAACTTTCTGAATTCTTTGGGGTGTTGGTTTTTTTGGGGTTTTTTTTGGGGTTTTTTTGAGAATGCCATGGTTTCTAGAATTGCTTTTGTTACATGTATTACAATATTTCCCAGTGGCAGATAACATCTCAATACGAAGGCAATATTCTTTAAAAAGAGGCTTTCAGGCTTCAATGTGGAAACCCCAGCCTTCTGTGAGCTGTAATTAAGGAAGCATCCACATGTAAACTCTCTTTGAGGAGAGAGGGTTTTGAGAAGGTCATAATTTCCAGTGAAAAATGAAGTAGAAAACAGAGACCCTGAAATTCATTTTTTCCAAAGGTGAAATGCCCACATGCCCACATTCAAAATATTCTGATATGGAAGATCAAGGAACCATAAATTTCTTCTATTTAATGCTTGCACTGCAGAGAAAATCAAATGTCTCATGAAAACATGTCTTTCTGATGTCAGATGTTACGGAGACAATATCTCAACTTTAATAAATTTTCCTGTTTTTTTTGTCCTAAATCTTATAATTTAACACAGTGGTATTAGAAATGTAATACATGGCAAAGTGAAGTAATAAACCACACCATCTGCTTGTTTTTTATGCTGTATTCTCTAGTGTATCAATAAAAATCTACTAGATTTGATGCTAAGGATGGCACAAGCAGCAGGAACTGTCCAGTCTCAAAGAGACCAACAAAGACACCTGCAAGAACACGAGGTCACATAGAATGTTCATCCTCAATTCCTCTCAGAAAGAACTTTGAAAATAAACCCAAGCTAGGAATTCCAGAAACATAGAAGGAATATTAATGACTCCCTATGGTCCGTGTGCCTGTTTGAGATTAGTAAATTAGCGTATTACAAAAGTGAGAGGTTCTGCCCACCAGGCATTTCCCCAAACTCCACACATGACAGTAAAGGCAGGCAGCCTGTTATGTCAATCTGCTTCCACACTCTCCTTGTTAGGTGATGTACTGACCCAGACAAGTTCTGGGACCAGACTGAGTGGGATTTCAAAGACCTAGGACAAAAGAATCACAGAATTATTGATGTCTCTGATCCACACAAACATCATCTTTCTCAGACAGTCAAAGGTCAGTGAAAATCTCTCAGACCTCATAAAAGAAGTTCTACAGGCTAATTTACCCCCTTCCTGAGTAAGTAAGTTTCCCTTCTCTCCCAGCCTGTGTATCAGCAGGGAAGAAAAAAGTTTTGAAGATAAAAGCCTTTGTGCAGCAAGTGGAGAGGAAAGACGAGAAATGTCTGGTGAAAAGCAATATGTATCAAGTATACACCAAAAAAAAAAAAATCTTACTCCAGAAAATGTTATATTATTCATCAGAATAATTACAAATAAAGTTATTCCAAATAAACATATTTACAGTAATTTGCTGTTCTTTAAATGTGTTATTTAATGACAAAAAGTATAACAACTATTTTACCAATTCTCACGTTTTTGTAAGTAAGTGTTTTCTTTTTATTAGGCCATTTTTCAAATTCCAGTCAAGCATTGTGCTTTATTGAAAGATAAAAAACAAACAGTAACCATTTTTTCTGGAATTAATTTTGTCAATACCGTCTGTTCTTTTATTATGCAATATAAGAACAATTAAACCATTTTTTAAAAGAAAGCAACTTTGAGAAAAACGATTCTCAGTTGTTGTTTCTTTCTTTAAAAAAAGACCTAATAAGGAAATGCAGTTTTATTACATTTGTTATTGATGCTATAAAACTGTACTCCAATGTCTGCAAAATACAATTTAATTGATCATGCTGTGAAAATACATTAATATGAGTTATTGAATTTTTCATGTGTATTTGAAATTATGTAAACATATGAAGCTCTTCTGTGGCACAGTGTAAATCTTTGAATTTCAGTTTAATCATTTTAATTTAAACACGTTTATGAAATAGGGCCACAAAGAAGATTTTGACCCAAATTCCTTTAAGCATCTGGAAAAACTTGGCTATGAACTAAACATGACTGGGAAGACAATAGTGCATGATATCATTTCAGACTTTATTCATGCGTAAGACAATGGATTACTGTTATTATATCTTTATTCTTCTAATAATTGGTGGAAGGAAGGAAAAAAACAAATAAAGAAAAAGAGAAAGAAAAAAGAAAGAAAGAGAAAAAGAAAAAGAAAAAGAAAAAGAAAAAGAAAAAGAAAAAGAAAAAAAAAAAGAAAAAGAAAAAGAAAAAGAAAAAGAAAAAGAAAAAGAAAAAGAAAAAGAAAAAGAAAAAGAAAAAGAAAAAGAAAAAGAAGCAAATGGGAAAGGAAAATGAAAGGAAAGGGAAAGGGAAAGGGAAGGGGAAGGGGAAAGGGAAGGGGGAAAGGGGAAGGGGAAAGGGGAAGGGGAAAGGGAAAGGGAAAGGGAAAGGAAAGGAAAGGAAAGGAAAGGAAAGGAAAGGAAAGGAAAGGAAAGGAAAGGAAAGGAAAGGAAAGGAAAGGAAAGGAAAGGAAAGGAAAGGAAAGGAAAGGAAAGGAAAGGAAAAGGAAAGGAAAGGAAAGGAAAGGAAAGGAAAGGAAAGGAAAGGAAAGGAAAGGAAAGGAAAGGAAAGGAAAGGAAAGGAAAGGAAAGGAAAGGAAAGGAAAGGAAAGGAAAGGAAAGGAAAGGAAAGGAAAGAAGGAAAGTTCAAGGAAAGTTCAAGGAAAGGAAAGGAAAGGAAAGTTCAAGGAAAGGAAAGGAAAGTTCAAGGAAAGGAAAGGAAAGGAAAGGAAAGGAAAGGAAAGGAAAGGAAAGGAAAGGAAAGGAAAGGAAAGGAAAGGAAAGGAAAGGAAAGGAAAGGAAAGGAAAGGAAAGGAAAGGAAAGGAGATTTTTTTAGAATAGTAACAAGGGAAAGACTCAAACTGAGTGAAGTAATTATAAGTTGCTAAAGGATCTGATGGAGATATAGATGAACTAAGACAAAACAACTTTATTGTAAATTAAATTTTACAAAAAATATTTTTACAGGAAATAATACTTTATTGAAAGTAAAAATGATTCAAAAACAACTATTTTTTATTTTTAATGATTGTTATTGTTTGCTAAGTTTTTTTTTATTTTCTTGATTACTTTTAAATATTAAAAAATCCCTAAGGTTTTTTATTTAGTTTCCCTCCCCCCACTCCCTACATTCTCTTTTTTTTCCTCCTAATAACTTTTTAGCAATAAAACAAATTAGGAAAATAAAGACCAGGTTTAAGTCCATCATCTTATCCTCCACCTCACTCCCCTCCCCTTATTTTTCTTCTCTTCTTTTATGTTCCAAATTCTACACAAGTTCTTTTTAGTCAGCTAATATATAGTTCCTTGAGAACCCTGAGAAATCAAAATCCATTTAAGTCTTTTGCTATAAACTTTTCTTTTTTTTTTTTTTAATTAATTGATTCATTGCCTCATAGAATGCTCCCAGTCATCAGCTCGCAATTAACATTTTTATCCTGGCTCTTACTTTATACTAGGTCTTTCATATGATCATTAAACCAGTGAGTTAAAGCACATATGACATACTGTGATAGTTTAGATTGTGTCTCCAATTAAAGTGAATATTTTCTAATATTTGGTTATTACACTGAAATACAGTTTACTTTTTAGTAGGAGTTTGACATTTTTTAGAAATGTTTAATAAAAACTTATACTAACAAAAAAGAAGAAATTAGCTACCTAAAAATGGGCTGAAATAAATAGTTCTTGGTAAAATATCTGAATATTTGTTTCAGAGTAAAGAGGAAGGATAATTCTAATTGCTTATAAAAATTTGCTGTTCAAATATTTCAAAGGCTTTATATGAATTTTATATTTTTAAATGATAAATTCTCCAATTACTTTTGCCTTTTATAAAATATTTCTGTTTTTTACAATTCTTGAAACTCAAGGCAAGCTTAGCCTATAGATGTATGATGAAAAACACAAACTGGAGCTGAGAGAGAGGAGAAGGGGAAAGAAATTTTGGGTAGTGTTGTACGGACTTGGCTCCCAGCCTCAGTGTCTTTCAATCCTTTACTACTATTGCCGGCAGTAGACAGATGCTTTGGGCAGCTTCATCCTCAGATTCCTCTTCTCAGGACACACAGATCCAACCACCCTGTACCAGTCCATCACAAAATTTTATAGCCATGGGGATACTCCTTTTCCCTCGCCACCTTTTATACGACCTTTTATATATAACACCTGTTCTAGATAACAGATATTACATCCAGCCTGACCTTGATGAATTCCAGGGATGATGGGGCATCCATAGGTTCTCTGGGCATCCTTCTCCTGAGCCTCACCACTGCCATGCCTAAGAATCTTCATAGCAGCCCATCTGAATCTGCTCTCTTTCAGCTTAAAGCCATTCTCACTTGTCTAATTCCTACAAAATGTCTCTGCAAAAGTACTTTTCCTCGTGTTGAAAAGACACATTCAGGTCACCTCAGGGCCTTCTCCAGGCTCAACAATCCCAATTCACTGTCTTCTCTTATCTACCTGTTCCTGTCCTGATGTGCAGCACAGTTTGGTTTTGGTGTCTCCCAGATTCCCCTTTTTGAACATCGAGAAATTAATTATTTTAATTAAAAATAGCAGCCACATAGGGATATATTAAAAAAAAATAAATCTAATGTAAACAAAAGCTTTAAGGTATGGAACTAGAGCATTATTGCTGCCTTGAAAAGTAATAAATTTTTTAAAGTATAAAAGAAAAAATTTAAATCTTTATTCTCATCCCAGCGTTCACTGCACCTCGGACCAGACATCACAGACACTTTCCTCCCACCTTCTTTTCTCTCCAGTGGCAGACTGCATGACCCTGGGGTTCAAAGCACAGTTTGGGATATGTGTTCTCATCCTTTCCTACTCTGATACAATTAACTCCCTGAGCTTCACGTGCTGCTTGAACAAGTGAATAAATCCTGAAGTTATATTCTGAATGGACCGCGGTGTTTTGAGTTGGCTCCATGAAATGAAATGATCAATACTTTCTTCCTTGCAGTGCCTTTTTTATCAGAGTTTCCAGCCTCCCACCAAGGTTCATAACCTTGGCGGTCATCTTTCATCCTGAACTCTCTTTGATTATAATTTTACATCACACAAATTTCATTCTATCATCTCCAAAACATAGCAAGGCTGTGACCAAAGCTGTCTCAGGATGATGCCAAGTCAATAATTCATACCTTTATTACATCTCTGCTGGGTAGCTGTAATTCAACCTAGTTGTTGTAATTGTAGTATGCTAGCACCTGTAGATTGGTGTGCCTGAAGCAGTTTTGTGTCCAATGATTGTTCCATGCCTTTTACAATCTTATCTACTCGTCTAATGCATCTGTAATATATAGCAAATGCCTACCGCACCTTACAGAGACAAAGAATTTATGCCACTTAAGATTTTAAATCCTTGCTCATGAAATACCACAGCTGAAAGGTAATTCTTTTAGACTATCAATTATGCTCAGGTTTGTATTCCCTTTTCATCCCCTCCTTCTTTCCTTTCCTCCTCTCTCCCTTTATTTCTGTCATTCTCCTTCACCTTCCTTTTTTCCTTTTACTTCCCTTCCTATTTTCCTTCTGCTTACAAATACACAGAGTATTTTTGATTGCATCTGTTGTATTTTAAATTTTGAGTTACTGCACAGGGGACACTGAAAAAAAAATTTTCTTAAGGGCCATTAGAATCAGTGGCCTGGGCTCAAAAAACTGTAATGAGAGCAATGTTCAGTGATAAAAGACCATGTGAAAGTATAAAGAGATAATGCCCATTTTGGTATTCCTTCTCAACTACTTCTTGTTTTTCGGAGCAGTAGCCCATGGAAAAATTACTCATGGAACAGCCACAAAAAAACCTCAGTTCCATCCATTTTCTTACCTTTTAGACTGTGGAACTACATAGTGAAAAAACAAAAACAAACAAAAAAACCCAGTTATATTTAGAAAGCACAAAGCAAAGCTTTTTTTCTTGCTGGGTGGTTCCCAGTATGTACTGTTGCCTGGCATTATTCCATTTGAGATACAAAATTTCATATTTGCCTTTTTAGAACTTCATGAGGCTTACAAAGGATCCCTTCTGCAACCTGCGGAGATCCCTGTGAGTCACAGTAGTTCTTTCCAATTTTAAGTCATCCAGAAACTTGTTGAGGGAAAATTCTTACCCATCATCCTGTAGTACAAAAGGACAAGGATGGTCCACGTAATTTCTGCTAATATGAGTGCAAAATATCATGCTATAAATACTTTATACACTTAATGCTATGAAATTGTTATATCTCAAAAAAATCTATTTTATTTTTTTAAATCTGAACTTATATTCCTAAATGTATAAAGCTGTGTGGCTTTCTTAAGGTGAAAGTTTGCCTCCCTGTTCCTAAAAGTTTTTACTTGTTTTTGTTTCAAGAAGCTGGAGAAGCATGCACTAAAAGTGCCCACGCAAACAAAATTATCAGGCAAGCCAAAAAACTACATTATTGTTGTAGTAAAGATCTTAAATTTAAATAATTCCGTGTGTTTTACTGTGCATATCTGGAGATTTTAAATGTTGTTATTTAGAAAATTACATGATCGTCCTGATTGTAACCAAGTATAAAATTAGTGCTCCCACTTTCGACATAATGAAAGAGAATTGTTTGCCATAGAAAACTCATGGTATTGTATAGACCTAGAAGAGTTTGTCTTTTCTCTAGAAGGTAAAATGCTGACCTTTCTGTTTAGGCATAATAATATATCAGAGGAACCCAGACACCTTGTGAATACACCCACAGTATATCAGCATCACACAGTTTACATTTTGAAGCATATTTATCATAACTGAGTCAAACAGGGCAAAATTCTCAAACCAATTTATAATTTACAACCCAGCATTTGGGACCCTGGCAACTCAGTAATTATTTGGCTTCTGCTCGTGTGAGTGTGCATGTGTGTTTATTATTTTATTTATTTATGTGAAATGTGTGTACACAAGTTTTATTTTGGAGGCTTATGTTATAAAAGCTCTGCATGTGATTTATTAAAAACAAACGATGTAGCAAAAAGAAGATTATATGCTCTCATAATGGGATAGGGTGCTTGCAAAAGCCTGGAAATAGAATACTAACTAGTACTCTTTGAGAGTTGCTAGCTGAAGAGCTGTTGAATGTAAGCTTGGCTTTGCTCCTGTTTTATCTTGTGAGACTATTTGCCCTTCATTTTTATTTGTATTTTGTACCTTTTGGATGTTGTTTTCTCCTCATCTCCTTAGGCTCCATTTTCTGGAGCTTTTTCAACACAGAAAAAACAGATGAGAGGAACAGATCTAATAGGACAAGTGTGATGTGACCAAGGCTTCAGATTTCTGCTTCCTAGTGGACAGATGCAGATTTAAACTAATTTGTGTCCCCAGCATGATTTGTCATGCAGCTGGAAAGGGTGGAAAGGGTGTCCAGGAAGGAGATATTTGGAACTGTGTTGGAACATAACAGCTTGGCATACTCAGGGATTTGAACAGGTACAAGCACTTCAGTTCTGCACTCCCAGAGGACCAGATTGTATTGAAAAACTCTGATGGAGATAACATGAAAGGATGTTATTATAATACTACTCAGGTGAATGTCTTTCAGGAACTACTTCTAGTTTTGCACTTAGGGGGAGCTTTCTTGCTGTATTTAAGTCTCTCAATCTTTCTTCTGACTCAGCCAAAAATAAGGCCACATTGTTCAAAATTCAGCATTATAAAGCTGAATTCAGCATCTCTCTGGTTGCAATGGTATTTTTCTCAGAGGAGATTTATCATAGCCCCATTGTCAGAACCTAACTGTTACAAGCACCTTTAGGACAAGAATGATGGGTATCAGAAGGCATGGTGATTCTCAGTGATGTCTGGAAGTGAGGCCCTTGGATCCAGAAGCAAACTGTCTGTTCTGAGACAGATATCTGTGTACTCTGGACTGACTGTCTGCAATGTTTTGTTCAAGAACATCAGAAATTTTTAGAGTGCTGACACCAAGGGTGGATGGGAACATCAGCTACAAAAGAGAAATCTATCACTGAAATACATCCCCTTCCTTGAGATTTTTTTCTTAATTTGGCACTGAGATAAAGTCTAACCCATGTACAGCCATCTTACATTTCTGCTGTATTAATGCTCTGTGTGTGTAGCTCAGGATAGTTTGGATTTTTTTAGTTGTGGGTGGGTTTTTTTTTTTGTGTGGTTTGTTTTTTTTTTTAATGGCAGAAGTTAATATCATATCACTTTTTCAATTTTTTCTTTGTTCTTCATTTTAGAATGCATACTTCCTCTTCTGCTTCTAAGAATTATTTTTGAATACAGGACAGGAGACTTATGGGTGCCAAGAAAATAATGACCAACTTGATGGGGATCTCAGTAACCTGGCTTAGTGGAAGGTGCTCCTGTTCATAGCAGAGGGGTTGGAGTTAAATGATCTTTAAAGTCCCTTCCCGTGAAAGCCATTTTATGATTCTACAAAAAGAATAAAAGTTCTCCCCACGTTAAGTTCAAAATAAGCTCAAGGGTAATACAAGCAAGCTTCTGTAACAAAGAGAAAAAAGTCAAAATGTATGAGAATAAGAAGAGTGAGATTGATATGTCTTGTCAACTAAAAGATAGAAACACAAATGAAGGCAGTAAAGACTGTGAAATAACCTTTATTTTGTACATACACACTTGACCAACCTAATGAGAAACTACCATATGACTGAAATGCCTCATTTTGCATGATAATTTACACTTTTTATTTTGAATAAAATTCTTCCCTGCAACAAAGAACAAAATTAAAAGTAAAAAGGAATAATGCAAATATAAATCAGTGTAACTTTCTTTTGCCTTGTACTACATAATTGTAGAAAAAAGAACGAAAATTATTTTCCTTCATGGAACATGCAGAATCTTAATTTAACTGAGGTCTTTCAGTGGAAGTAGAAGGAAAAAAAATCTTCTTATTATGATTGCTATTATTATCATTATAGCTATCATAATAGTAGCCGTCAGTATCAAATTCATGACAAAAAAAAGTGCCAGCCAATCATTTTGATAGCTGTGTTTACAAGGATGAGGAGTAAACAGGACAAATAAATCTCACCATCTGTTTAATGCTATGCTTTTGTTTAGAATTCTAGTGGTAACAATGAATTACTGTACTTCCAGAATGTTCCTTGTAAAGGATTAATTAGCAAACCATATATATTAATTACATGTGCACAATACCATTCCACTGATCACACATTGAAGATATCTTTAAAAATTGATATTAGAATATCCTTAATAAATTAATCCCTGATAGCCCTGATTTTTCTCTGATTATTCTACTCTGGGGGGTGAAGAAAAAAACAAAACAACAAAACAAACCAAACATGTTGTCATCTTCAGAGAGATGAATAAAAGAATGCAACAGAATTTAAGTTGGAAGTTCAACCAGTATAGAACTATATTTCTGAGTTTATTCATCTCACCAAAGGGTCATCTTCTTAAAATAATATGTGATCAATAACAATAACATAGCAATACTATACTGACTGTTTTCAAAATTCACTACGATAAATTCCTCAGATTTATTTATTTAAAATATAAGTACATTTAGACCCCTTATGAACTTTGCAAAGTCATCTTAAGGTCTAAAATTGTTCAGGGGGTTTTGTTGGCCTAATGCTTTCCGTCATACTTAATCAAACAATCAATTTTAATAGAAGCTGATTGTCCAAATAAGTTTAGTTTAAATTCCAGGTATTGGATGACATCTCCAGGTTATCAGAAATAACAAATTGCCAAGCCTGGTTTTAACTAGAGATAGCAGCTGACCTGACATGAGTGTACTCTGAAGTGTGGTGCACCCTGGAGGCACGGAGTGGGGAGCAGGATCTGGGGAAGACTATAAAGGATACTTAATAGATATTCTGTGAAATGGATAGTGACATCTACCCTCAGCTCCACCAGTATAAAAAAGGATCTTTGATATAGCCAATGGAAGTATGCTGGTGTAAGATCTAAATAGATGAGAACAGAATCGACCTCCCGGAGACTGAAATTTTAAACACTTACCATGGAGGAATTCCAAGAATGTTGACGTTGTTCTTACACTTTTTTCTTAATCAGTAGAGAATAGTATTAAACTTCTTGGATTAGTATCAGTAAATCTGAGTTATGATCTCATTTAGAATTATGTGTATGTATGTTCCATAAATAGGAAATATATAGGCACATTGTATCTTCTATCTGTCTTGGTTTTATCAGGATTTCACTTAAATAAATGGATGTTGTCACCAACATCAAAACATTAAAAAAATCACTAACTTTCAGTCTGGATACTTCCTGGTAGCCAGGAGATCTTAGTAACCATTGCATAAAAACACACCAGTACCACAAGTCATCATTTTGAGCTGGGAAGCCTGTCCTCTGGCAATGTCAGATCCCAGCAGAGAATTCCAACCCAACACAAGCAGATATGGGCTGAATCAAGAGAAAGCACTGCTTGACAGCAATTGCAATTTCCTTTTAAGACCACTTTTGTTCAGAAATTTAATACTTATAACAGGATTGGAACAGAGGTAGAACTCGAGGTCTTCACTGAGATCAAAGTCCAATTTTGCTGATCATAAGGTTTCACTTTGTCTGGAGCCCCAGTCCTTGATATACTGTAATCCATGGGTGTCTCCTACTTGTCTGCAGAAAGTCAGTTTTATGTGTGCTGGATCCTTGCACTGCTTTTGGCTCTTGACCCTCATGCAAAGTTTTAGAATAATGGCACTGTGTCTTAGAAAACTTAAGACTTGACCTGATTTCAGAAAAAAAAAAAATCCCAAACTTAAATACTGTCTGTGAAATTCAAAGTTTTCTCAATGTAAATAAGATATTTTTATGCTATAAAACATAACCTTGTCATTATAGATGCTAAGATAATTATTTCTTCTATTCGTCTCTTTGAGTTCCATTGTGTCTTTTATTTAAATTCATAATTTATTAACTTTTCCTTTTTTAATGTTTTTGTTTTGTTTTGTTAGGTTTTTTTTTTTCCAAAAAGCAAGCAAACTAATGAACAACCAAAAATCTAAAGGAAGTACAACAAAAAGAATATAAATCAGGTAAATGAAAGTTTGCTGAGGACAGCGGGGGACATTTAACTAATTTTGAAGTACCTTGGTTACTGTTAATAGATTCCTCTTCATGTTCTTATGGGAAAAAATTACCTTCAATTATTTTATTAATAAATTAAATGGAATTAAATGAAACAAAATAAGCTTAATTTTAAGGAAAATAAAACCCGATTTATAGTTTAAACAAGTAAATATATCCAAGGAAGTCTCTTCTTTTAAAAGGGATTGTATATTCCAGAATCATATACCAGAAATGCTCTCCAACACAAGTAGGCGTCCCAATACTCTTCAAACTTCATCTAAATTTAAATTAAAGGGTATTGTAGAAAATCATAGAAGATAAACAACTAGGAATATCTTTAAGAAAAATAAGCAAAAGATAAAAAACACATAAAACAGGCCACACAAAAGTAAGTTTGAAGGTTCTTAGGTTCTTTCTCTTTTCCTTTTTTTTTTTTTTTTTTTTTTTTGAGTGAAATGCTACGTTTGATTTCAAAGTATGAGTTAGTTGTCATATACTTGCAAGAAGAGTTCAGGTCATGGAGAGCAATTTCCTTGGAGCTGCTTTTCCTTCAACCCAAAAACTCAGTGACTAGAACGGCTTCAATTCGCTTGTTCTTTTGACAGCATTTGAGCAATACAGCTCATTTCTTAAAAGAATGCGCCAATATTTTAATCTCCTGCAAAGGTGAAGGAAGATTCCTCTAATTCTTCTATTATCTCTTTTTTTTGTTGTTTGTTTGTTTGTTTGCTTGTTTTGCTTTATTTTTGGTTTTTTTTTTGTTTTTTTTTTTGTTCAAGCAACTAAAATTCTGGTGTCCCACAGAACCACAAATTTTAAAATTCTTCTCTCTCACTCATATTAAAAAAATGCCAAACCTGGCCAGTTCCAAGAGGAAGAAGGACTGAGGAAAATTTTCTTCTAAAAGCCTTGCTATCATCATGGTTAACAATGGGAATGACAGTATCAAAGATGTTTACACTGTAAAAAAACATTAAGATGATCTAGTGATCTAGTCCAACTGTTAACTCAACACTGCCAACCCCTCCCCTAAACCATATTCCTGAGTGTCACATCTACAAGTCTTACACCCTTCCAGAGATGGTGACTCAATCATTCCCCTGGGCAGCTTGTCCTAATGTCTCACATTTTCTGGATTTTCTTTTTTTCCCAATGTCCAAATAAACCTTCCCTGACATATCCTAAGGCTTTTTCCTCTCATTCTGTCACTTATGTTATATGGGAGCAGAGTCCGACTCACACCTGGCTGCACCCTCCTTTCAGGGAGTTGTAGAGTGAGAAGGTCCCCCCTGAGCCTCCTTTTCTCCAGGCTGAGGCCTCCCAGCTCCCTCAGCTTCTCCTCATCAGACTGGTGCTCCAGACCCTTCCCCAGCTCTGTTTCCTTCTCTGGACTCTCTCCAGCCCCCTCAGTGTCCTTCTTGCTGTGAGCAAACAAAGATGGACACAAGATTCCAGGCGTGGCCTCCCCCGTGCCCCAGCACAGAGGGGCAGTCACTGCCCTGCTCCTGCTGGCCACACCATTGCTGACACAAGCCCGGTGCCATTGGCCTTCTTGGCCACCTGGGCACACTCCAGCTCGTGCCCAGCCACTGAAAACCAGCACCTCCAGGGCCTTCCCCACTCAGCAGCTTTGCAGCCTCACTGTCCCAACCTGGAGCTGCAGGGATTGTTGTGACCCAAGGGCAGGACCCAGCACTTGGCCTTGTTGAACCTCACACAAGTGGCCCTGGCCCATGGATCCAGCCTGTGCAGATCCCTCTGCAGAGCCCCCCTGCCCTCCAGCACATCAGCACTCACACCCAGCTTGGCATTGGCCTCCAGCTGACAGAGAGGTCTCTCAATCCCCTCATTGAGATAATTGATATAAGTATTAAACAAGACTAAAGCCAGTATCAATCCCTGAGGAACACCACTGGTGACTGGACACCAGCTGGATGCAGCTCCACTCACCACTGATTCATCCACTCTGCTGAAATGAGACTTTAGTATGGAGCAATTGTTTGCTGCCTTCCAGGGCAGGAACTATTTAGTTCTAAATTATACTAACATATACAGATGAAAGTGGCTTTCATCCGTAGTAATATTGAGTTGTACACATAATCATAGAGTGAATATAGCAACAATTTCTGTTCCAATTGGACGTCCATTTCAGCATTTACTGATTTTTAATTATCAATATGAAGCAGTTTTGATATAAACTTTGTTTACCTGACAATTTAGGAAGACTTCCAAAAAACTCAAAGTAGTTGTTAAATTCCCTTTGAACATAAAAATAATATCTTTAGTCAGCAGGCCTATCACTATTTTGTAGTACTTGTATATTTTGGATTGTTGCGTTTTTCTTTTAGTTGACAAGAAGTTTGATCAAAAAGAAATGAAGTTTGATCAAAAAGAAGTAAAGTTTGAGAGTAGGCTAAGAAAAAAATGGTGGGTTGTAATAATTAAAAAATTTGAAAAATGTCATTTGCTTTATGAAGGAGACATGTTGACTTGTATTAGTATCACAAAGATAGAAAAAAGCAAGGAAATGCATTGGCATAATATGCCATCTCAGTTCTTCTCTTGCTTGTGAGCCTTTTCTCTGTCTTTCATTGCATTTTCTGTCCATTTATTTTTTTTTTTTCATTTTTAATGTTCTTACACATCTCTTCAATTAGTCCCCTAATTAAATAGAATTTTTCTTCTTGTTTCAAACTTTGACCAGGAATTCTTACCAACAATCATGACCAACATTCCTTACCTCTATCATTACACCTTTTTGTTACCTTTCCATTGGAAAACAAGCATCCAAACCCAATAATCCCTTTTCATATTAAAAACAAACAAACAAACAAAAACCCCAAAAACCACTAAACCAAAGCAAACCAACAAGCAAACAAAAAGCAATAAAATCTTTGTCTGCTCTTAGAGTTGGTGTAATTACCCTACCAACTTTCTCACACCAGCACTGAAATTCTTCAGCTACTCATTGAGTCTGTATATTTCTATTTGTGACAACTAGGCAAGAAGTGACAATTTACATCTTCTGATTATGATGCCTAAAGCTCATATTTCACTCTTCCACTTCTCTCTGTTTTTTCTCCACCCATTCCTTCCCCTGTTTCTCTCTCCCCTTCATTTCTCTTCCTCAGAGACAAAACCTTTTACATTATTCAGGTCTCCATTACATGCTACATTTTTGTTTTGTTTGTACGTGGGACTTTGAAGATCTGTAGCTCTTTTCAACATTCAAGGTCATTGGACCCCTTACTCATATGCAGTGCTATGCTACTTGAATTAGTATTATCCTTCAAAGAACAATATTTCACAGAGACAGCAGTCACTGTGTAATGAGCTTTGTTAAAGCTGTTAATGCTAAAATGCTTTTTTGTCTTCACATGCTTTCTGTCTTTGCAACCAAAAGAAATGTTTGATTGGAAAATTGCCATGTCGTCAGCAATGAATTTTGCATTTCCTTATAAAAACAAGATTTAAACACAGTTTTGGAGATCTTTTGTTGCTAGTGTTGTTGTGATTTCTCCTTCTAATGAGCAGAACAAGGAGTCTGATGTGATCGCTGCCACATTGTGGGGTAAATGGGAGAAAACATGAATAGCTAAAATTTTAAGCTCAAAAATATACTAAGGGTTCATAATACTTAAAAAGAAGTGAATCCATATTAATGAAATTTTTAAGGTGGTCTTCCAAATGATGTATTTTTTTCCCACGTAAACCCCAACAAAGACTTTCCAGTAGTATTTCTGCATGCAGTCATAATGCAATATTAACTTATACACTGGAAATAAATGGAATTGTGATGAAATATTATTCCAGATATTGAAAAAGACATATTTACAAGCAATGAATCTTCCTCCCCTGCTCTCCCGTCCCCTGCCCTCCCCTCCTCTCCCCTCCCCTCCCCTGCCCTCCCCTGCCCTCCTCCCTTTTTTCTGTTCCCCCTTACCTCTTCACCCTCCTGCTTCCCTCCTCTCTTCCCCTTACTCCCTTACTTCTTATCCTGAAGCAGTAGGATTTAAATCAAAGTTAACTCAGTAATTATATATTTGAATTCCTTTCAGACTCTTAGGTAAATACCATCTGGTCCTGATGATTTGTTACTTTTTATCGATATGTCTAAAATCTCCTCTGCTGACACTTCATTTTGAGACTGACATTCAAACACAGAGAAACAACCAAATTTCCCATCTTCACGGGAAACATGGATATGAAGAATTCATTTTTCTTTTCTGCTATGACATTATCTTCCTTGTATGATTCTTTTACATCTTGGTCATTTGTAAATCCCATAAACTCTCTGGCAAGTTTCTTGCTTTTGATGGATATGAAAAACTTTTTATTACTACTTCTTTTATTTTAGAAACTTCAGCAGCTTGTTTTTCACACTAATCTTTTCATCCCATTTTTATTAAGTTTTAACATTCGACTTGTCCGCAGTGAAGCCTTTTTGCTATTTTCATTGAGTGCACATGCCTTCCACTTTTGAAAGATATTGATTTATTTCTAAACTAAACTGGAGGGGGTTACTATGCTTTGAAAGATGACACAAATGAAAAAATATGGGGAAAACAGGAAAAAAAGGGCTGTTTACTTCAAGGAATGAATTTCAGAGGATAAAAAAATAAGAAAGTAAGAAATAAAGGAGATTAATCATATAGTTAAATTTACACTATATCTAATGTCAGGTTATGAAGCAATTTTTTTTTTTTTTTTTTTGTTCCATGTCAGTGTTTGCAGCAGCTGCTCCTTAGAGAAAGGACACTGTACATGCTGTTCTCTCAGCCACAACTCTATTTCCTGAAACACTCCTGATGGCAGCTTGAAGAGCCCACCGTTACATGACAGCACTAAGGTGTGTCTTGGATACTTTACATCATTTGTACTTTATAACCTGGTTGTGTTATTCTAATATTTTTCAATAGCTCCGAGGTTCTAAAAAGGTACAACCAGACCATCCAGTCATCAGAACTAAATTTCACAACAATCTGTAACCTGCAATTCAAAGCTGTCAGTTTTTAAGTCCATTTGGAAAGGCCTCTGATTTTTTTAAGCCTTATACAGCCATTCCATGTCAATTGAGAGGAAACAGGTCTGGAAGTAGAAATGAATAAATGATTAGAGGGTATCCCAAAAGATTGAATAGAAACCTGATAATTTTATATATTGAATTCAGTTTAGAGGTACTGCTTTCTAATACTGATAGCTATGTCTGTTTATTTAGCATTTGGGTGGTGGTTGGATGGGACTTTGGTTTTGTTTTTTTGTTTGTTTGTTTGGGTTTTTTTGTTTGTTTTTTGTGTTTTTTTTTTTTTTGGGGGGGGGGGGTTTGGTGTTAAAGTCTTGTTTTCCACAGCAATATTTAAAACAGTGTCATAAAGCCTGTCAGTACATGCTAGCTTTATTTTAGAACTTATTTATGCTGCAAATCAAACTAGAAGTAAAATCATAAGCAACAGTTGCGTATAAAAGTAGCTCAAGAATTTTTCTGACATAAGGTTCTAAAGGCAGGGACCAAAATGGCATAACTAAGTTCAACACCGTCTTTCTGAAGGGTTAAGCATCATGGCTCCTTGTTATAAATGACCCAAACTGGGAATGCCAAGCAGTTCCTCAGAAAATCCATTCTCCTTCTGTTAATACTTACTAAGAGTTTGGGGCTCCATCTGTGCAATGAGTTTTTTGAAATATTAGGGAGAGATGCTAACACAACCATTTGATATGCAATTTTTACAGCAATTCTATTTAAATAATAATAATAATAATAATAATAATAAAATCCTCTGTCTGTCTCTGCTAATAAATGTCATCAATTTGATTTCCTTACTTAACCAACCCTTTAACTCCCCACAAGATATTTGCCTCATTTTTCTAATGGGAATGTTGCATTGCAAGGTGTTTGCATTGCTCCTCACTAAAAAAACTTAACTAAAAACCATACATTCCTGCTTTTGCTGAACTATTTTCTGGACCTAGAATATAATGTTCTCCCTTTATAATTGGATGTGTGTCTGGGAATGTGAGTGGGAAATGGGAGACCTGCTTGAGCAGTGGAGGATGCACTGTCCTTGAAAGTACCTGTCTTTGATCACAATTATATTCTTTCCATAGGGCAAAAATGTTTGGACTTGGAAATTTGGGGCAGTTAACATACAACCAGTACAACCTATTTCAATTGTTAGTTTCTGGTGGTAAAAACAGATTGCTATCCACACTTATATAAATGTTATCATAATGGATGCTTTGAGGCTTTTTAGTAATAAAAAATAGATACTAAGATGAGGAAATTATTTTTTCTGAGGACGTAAAATGTATCTCATTTTTAATATTTTTGTAATTAATCAGAATTAAAATATTAAAAATCTATTTATTATAATATTCAAAAATATTTCCTTAGAATGAACCATTTTAATCACTTTTTGACTGAGCTTTTTTTGTACTAAATCTGAAGTGCACAGTTTCATGTTGTTTACCTTTACATACTGAAATCTCACCCTTCCAGGTAACTGACACTGATTCAGCTCAATTCCATGTAAATCCTCTAACAGATTATGTTTCTATATTGCACCAAATGATATGCAGTTGCTGAAAAATTGTGTCACTTGAAGCTTCAATTCATTATGAACAGCATATCCCATCCACTCATAAGAGAGTATAGGATAATCAGAGTTATGCTTTCCAGGATGCTGTGAAGCACAAAAAAAGAGAATCTTTTAGCAAAAAAATAACACAAATCAGCAGGACAAGTGTAAAATGTAACCTTCAACTGCCTGATACTCCACATTCCAGTGATCTCTATGGTTTGTCAAAACTTCTGCTGAAGCCTTCAGATTCTATAACATATTTCTTATGACAGCTCTTCAAAGAGGTGAGGCAAATTCCTACATATTTTCATAAAAAATGTGTCTTTTGTTCAACAACAAACTAAATAAACCATACACAAAAGCTAAAATTTGAAAGAATGTTCTGGTAGCTGATTAGTTCTTGATCTTTATTTACACAGTTGTATTTAAATAAATCTAAATGGTGACACAATATGAACAATCTGGATGTATCAACCACTGATATTACCACCATTAAGACGAAGAAAGCAGTTTTAAGTTTGGAAGATGGATTGGAAGAAAAAAATATTTTCCGTATAAATCTCTCTAGTTTACTGCCAAGCCCAAGAAGCCCAAGTGAATTGCCCACACAGGTATGGGGCAGAACTGCTGTACATTCCAGGACTTTGTTCCCAGGTTTGGGCCTGAATAACACAACAACTCTTTCTCCTATTCCTGGCATTGACTGTTGCTCCTGTAATTGCCTTCACTGTTATGAGTCTTTTTTTTTTTCCCCTTTCCCTATAAAAGAAATTACAGCTTGTCTCTGTAGAAGATAAAACCTGAGTAACTGCTGTACCATAGAAATGCAGCAGGTTTTGCAATAATGTGAAGAAGGGAAGATATGCGACTTGTGGGCAATTAAATACGTTTGACACACAGACCTATCAGAGAGCCACTTATTTTTAACTCATTTTAGTTATTTTTCTCTAAAAAAGGGCTTTAGCCCCCAGCTTCTCTCTGAAGAAACTTTGAGACCAGCCATGACAGCTCTCATGTTGTTAAACCTGCTGGGTAGCGCCAGTACAAAACGTGATGACAGAGTCACCCACAGAGAGAGCTGTCTTATTTATCTCCATGCTGGCAAACTGATGCACTCCTAGCAGTAGTAGTTTTCCCTGTAATCATTTGTATTATTATTTATAACAAATTACATGTCAAGGGCACAATGGCAGATTGGTGCATCCCATTAATTTTTTGTATGAGGGGTGGAGGGAATAAAAGGCTATTACTGTTACTAGAAATACATTGACAATTTATTTTACCTGTGAACTGAGAACTTCTTTGCATTAAAACTTTTATGAGACAGATAGAACAGGAAAGAGACAAACTCAGACAGACTTAAGAAATAGAAGGAGAAAAAAAGGGAAGTGGGAGACTGAGGCTTGGAGAAGAATTAGATTTGGGTATGAGTTGAAATGGTATCTTTAATTGCAGCATATTTACTAAGACAAAGTTTTCTGGTTTTTTCTAGAAAAAAAAAACACTATTAAATGCAAATTTTCCAAGAGATCTGATGATGAATATTTAGTTCAAGATAGTCTACTAATGACAGTAGTAGATGACATCTATTTTTTTAAGAGGATAATGCAACATTCTCTGCAAGAAGATGTAGGTTGCTGGTTTCAAGCTTTATGCAAGAGTTAGTGAGATTCATGGAAGGAATGTATCCTAAACAAAAATAAGGAGAGGCAGAGGCAGTTCAGAGCAAGGTTTAAGCATCAAAATGAGTTTAATAAGCAACTGAGTGCAAGAGAAGAAAAATGTGAAAACATTTGTGAAAGGAGTAGGGGAGGAAGAATGAAAGCTTGAACTCTGTGGCCTGTGTTCACACAAGATGATTGTAATTGTCCTTTTTGGCCTTAAAAATCCATGAATCTATGAATGAATGAATGAATCTATGATTCTGGGACAAAAGCTGAGAGAGGGTTCAAAGTTTGCAGGTCCAAAGTCAAACTCATCAGTGAAGACTTATGAAAAGACATGATTGATGACAAACCTTGTCCTTAGATTGTATGTGAGGCTACTGCTTTTTAAAAGTGACACTTGTCACTTTTCCATCTCAGCAGGAGGAGAAGAAAAACATATATATAATCTTTGTCAACATCAATTTTTCTTTCAGGTTTATTGCAATCATAAACTGTACTGCACAATGAAAAAATACAGTGTCACCTTGGGTCCATCAAACTTGACACTAAAAGGTTAAATGGATTTCTTAGCTTACCTGGATCCAAAGAGGAAGAGCACCCACAGAATACATGCTGCACAGATTAATAGTGTCCTTTCTTCTCTTTTTCTTGCAGTTGCAGACAAAGTTTACAGACAAACAATGGACATTGCATTCAGGTCAGCTGCCCAAAGGTAATTGTATCAATAAGTTCCAAAGATTTGAAGGTTCTTTCAGTGGGTGATTTGCAGTGCTAAGCGTTATAGCTCTGAAGATTGGAAGTTGGTACATATGGGGTGGCAAGCTACTCAGCTACATTATTTGCATCAGATTGGGTGGATTTGTCCTCATTGAGCCTTCTTTTAACCTGCTAGACTAAGCATTTCCTTTTTCCTCTTCATTTTCAAACCCAGTCTTATTACATCTCTTTCTCTTTTTCTCCATCACTCCCTTGGCTGTGCTGCTACACTTGACTGTTCTTTTAAAAATCTGCAACTGCACAGATTTAAGACAGGAACAGTGAGACAAGAATGGAATGGGCTGTTTATGTCTATATTGGAACTGGTGAGAAACTTTACAAATTATTGTTTGTTTTTCTTCATAAAGTAAAAGAAAAACAAAACAAAACAAAACAAAACAGACAAAGCATCCAAAAAACAAATAGAAAGAAAAGAAAAAAAAAAAAAAAGAAAAAGCCCGAATGCTTCTAGCATTAAGACGTAGAATATCCTGCATTCTGTTGTCCCTACTACTTCTACTTTCTGGAGGGAAACCAGTCAGATTTATACTGGCTTGGAGAAAGTAGACACTGGAAAAATTTCTTCTGAATGAAAGATCATGAATTTATAACAAATAATAATAACAATGATGACAATAAATATAAGTATAAATATAAGTATAAATATAAATATAAATAATATAAATATTTTTAACTACTACTTTTTATCACTGATTAAATAGCCAATGTGGTCAGTTGCTTGTTTAAAATATTTTAGAGAGAATAGAGGGAAAACACTGATAGAACCTTGTAAGAATCTGGTGAGTTTGCATTCTTTTAACCTTGTGGTCCATAGAGAGAAAAATGGGGGAAAAAAACCCCTCTGTAGTCAGGATGTTGGTTCTCACAGCATTTGTGAGCTCCAGTCTGATCAGATATCTACTAAGATCTATATGCACCTCCATTCACTTTTTGAAAAGTCAGGTATGCTATGAAAACTAAACGCCTAAAATGCATGCGCCACTCCACTCCTGCCAGCAACTGCTTATGAATCTGAAAGGTGGATGGAACAAAAGGCCTCCAGGATTTGCATGTTCTCTCAGAGCTGGGCCGCATGTGAAGAAGCAGTCAAAAGCAAAAATTACCTCTGCTTCTGTATAGGGAGCATGAAAATTAAGCACTGAAAACATAACAAACAAGTTCCCTGCCTTTACCAGGCCCTAATAGAAAGAATTTTTTTTTTTTTTTTTTTGCAGTAGTGTCTCCTTTACTTTGTTCTACAGTAAAGGCACAGCTGATTTACTAATTTTAAAGAAAAAAGTGAGTACAACTTTATACCAGACAAACTCTAAGGTAGGAATTGAGAGGATAAGAGATGCTAAAAAACACAACACTTCACAAAAATGAAGTTTCGTGACATAGTTAGCTAGATGCTAATGCTCATTGCAAACTTTTTACTACAGAATTTTAAAAAAATAAAACAACTAATAGGAAAATCAAAAAACAGCCATTGAGATGCCAGTGCTTGTTATCATTCCTATTCAAAAGAGGTTTTAAAACTGAGTTTGCGTTTTTGGCATTAAAACATTTAATTTTGTCCTCTTTTTAGTTTAAATGCTATGTATATTAAAAACCAGTAAGATTCTTCTATCCTGCATGGTATCAGAAATTTTTGGCACCTGGGAAAAACCTAGGGGCAGCTTCCAGAAATCTCAAATCTCACCAAGTGCCTTACCTTAGTCATCCTCTTACTCCTGGGCTTTTAGGTCGGAGGAGAGTACTGTCTTAAAGAAAACAGTTTGAATAGATTCTGCTTAATTGGAATAATTCCTACCAGAAAGGCAAGAATTTGTAATTTTTTTTACAGTTGCTTAGTTTTTTTTGACTATTTGGCTTTTGCAAATGGCTCTGCCTGTTCAACTCTTACAAAAAAAAATCTCATAATTAATTTTCTGGGAACCCTCTCCAGAGTCTGTGAAATATGGGGAGTCTGGAGGACTGCTAGCCCAGGATCTGACCTGCAGCAGGCACCGTTCAACAAAGAACTGCAGGAATTTGTCCCACAACTCACTGAGTGGGTGGTGTTGGTTGGCACCAGCAGCAGGGGAGGGGTGGTAACTACACCCAGGCAGCGAGCTCCTCGAGGTGCCTTTGCTAATGTGTGTGCTCCTGTGTGCAGTCGTGAAGTTCTGGTAGCAACTGAAGTGTGATTTCACTTTGACTATTTGCAATGTTGATTTTTGCAGTGTTGGTTCTCTGTACCAAGCAACATGAAAAACTTAAGCTGCAGAGGTTTATTTAGCAAGATGGTGAGACTGAAAGTGAACAAGGAGCTTCACGATTTTGACATATAATTCTTCAGATATGATCAAAGAACTCGATTTACTGGAAGTTCTACTAAGTGTCAGGAAAAACAATTTAAAGAATTGGAGCTGTCGACAGGATGACACTTTCATTTTGAGGCAACTTTCAAGGTTTTGAAACTTGTTCTTTTTCCACTTAGGAAAAAGTGTTGGAACATATATTTTCCTAATGAACGAGTTGGAGTTTTGTTTCATGTCAAAAGGAACTTAAGCACCCATCACTCTCTTTCAAAAGAAAAAAGAAAAAATAAAGGGGAGGGTTTGATTGAAAAATAAATTTTATTAGGAACAAAATTTATTGCAACCAAACAAAATTTATTTATTGAGCTTTTATGTAATTCTCCTGTTTTATCAAAACAGCATAGTAAGGTACAATTTAACTTAAATATGTATATTCTGACCAGCAACACTTAACATCTCTGCTCTTAGGAATACTAAAAAAAGCTTCATTTGTTTTAGGAACAGCATTACAGGGAATGATCAGACCACCATCTGAGGGAAGAAGTTATACAGATGAAGTGAATGTTTAAGTGTCTCAGATTAGTTGGCATCCCTTGGGGAGACTCTGTTCTGCAAATACAGAGTCACAACTCTTGTCACAAGTGTGTGCTGAAGCTTGTAATAGGTTTCTTCTGAACCTTTCACACTTCTGATTTCCACAGAAGGTTCATTTACCTTTTCAAAGCAGAACAGAGCTGTTTTTAGATTGTCTTGATTCCAATAGATGCTGAAGTCCCTGGAGCCTAAATTGGGATGCCTTCGTCTAAGCAAATTTTTATCTGACTGGTTAGCAGGGAAAGGGAGAAAATGGCACCAACTCTAAAAATCTTCATGCCCTATGTTTTGTGGTTCACTGACTGCTCCTTTCAGGAATTTTTGCACCACTTGTCTCTCTCCTGTCCATTTCCTTCTTTAAAATTTTGAACACTCTAAAATCCAAGCACTGAAATCCAAGCACTTTCTTAGTTTTGCAGTTAGTAACTTTGCCTGCCTAATTAGTGAGTAATTTGGTATAATTTTGCTATTTAATTATTTTATTCACACCAATATGCAAAGTTTACTATAACCACTGCCCCTCTGTGTTTTTCTCCCCCAAAAGAACAACATGCCCATGGCTTGCTTCCCCGGTTTCTAAGGTTACAGCTGCAATCCTGGCCTGTCCTACAACATCCCACACATTTGGGTTTCTCCTGAGTCTGCGTCTGATCCCAACATCCTCAATTTCCATTCAACACTGCCTCATTCAGATGCTGAGTTCCCAGTGGAACATACCTGGTTTACAGTTCCATGCAAATGGGGGAACACACAAAAAGTTAGTTTGCCACAATCTTTCTTGCCTCAGTCGACACGTGTGGAGTCCATTTGCTATCAATTGAAATTGAAACAGGCTGCTGACATGTTGAAAAAAAATTCTAGAATACTGCAATGCAATGCAATGCAATTCAAGGTAAAGATTTCAAATACCACGTGTTAGGGATGTAAGACATATGTGTTTTATGACTGTTTCCAGTCAAACTTGAATTCAGGACTGGGTGACAATGAAGGATTCCTGGGAATGTGGAGTAGTTAATAGTCCTGGGAGGTGTAGAGAAAACAGCAACAAGAACATGCAAAGGTGAGGGTGAATTTACATAAATATTTTAGGAATGGTCTCTGTGACCTGTTCAGCCTTGCCTGAAGCTACAACCTCCTTGCCATGGGCAGGGACACCTTCCACTACCCCAGGTTGCTCCAAGCTTGGAGCACCCCCACGGATGGGGCAGCCACTGCTTCTCTCAGCAACCTCTGCCCATTCTTCACCACCCTCACAGGGAAGAATTCCTTCTGTAGCTCCCAAATATGCTGACAGCGTAAGTGGCTGCATTTTAAAAGCTGTGGGGGGAAGGGATATCAAATAATACTTAATTTATTGAGCCTTTCTTGCATAATAAATGAGCTTCCAGGAACATGAGCTACACCAAAGTCAGATTTTGTGGTGAAGAGACAGAGCTGCTGTTTCATCTGCTCAGCTCAGTCCCACAGCAGGGTCAGGAGGGTCCTGGCAGCCCTGGTGAGATGAGAACATTCTGGGCCACAGGAGATGCTGGGACCCCTGGAACCAGGGGCTGTCACCTGTGTGGTGAGCACCTGAGTTGAAGCCTTCTGCCTCCCTGGTGCAGAAGAGGGGAAAGAGGAACCTGCAACACTGAGCTCTAAACCACCAGACTATGAAGTACTGCAGCCTGCGCTTCTTGTGTTTGTTCTGTTGAAGCTGTTTCACTTTGTATGAATAATTAAATACTCATTGGGTTGGGGAGAGGCAGAAAAGTGATTCTGTACCTCACCAGCTAATTGTAAGAGGCAGCAAGTAAAATCTTGTGGTTTCTGTTCGAAAACTGTTACTGAAATAAATTCTCCAGTGTTGGTTTGTTGAGAAACTTGTTACACTCTCTGAAGTTTAAATATCTTTTGTTGTTATGGGATTTTTTTTTTTTTTTTTAATCCCAAATGTTGGTAGCTAGAGAAAAAAAATACCCATAGAAAATTTGGATGTTGGTAAAGAAAGGGAAAATTATTACTATTTTATAATTATAAAAAAAAAAAAAAAAGAAAAAAAGAAAAAAAAAGAAAATTAAGAAGAAATTGAACACAAAATTTTAAAAAAAATTAAAAACAAAGAAACCCCCCAAAAATAAACAAAAAAAAACAAACAAAAATTCTCCCACCAAATCCAGAAGCAAACCACAAATTCTGAATTTTTTTTTCCCACAGAAAGATTTACAGTGTAAGATAGTTAACCTTATCATTTATATGCATGAAGAGATTGCATAAGGATATTTTTACATCTTTTTTCTCCTGAAAAATATTTGGAAATGAAAATAAAATTTAACAAAAATAAAATTTAACAAGAGTTCACCCTCCAAAGGAAAAAAAAAAAAATTAACCCAAAGCCTAAAAAAACAAGTCAAAACAACAGTAAGCAAACAACAGAAACTTCCATTTGAAACCCATTGTAAAGGCAAGTACAATTTAGAGCTAAAATGCAGTCATATATTCACCAGACTTTTACAATTTTATATTTTGCATTTTGCCACTGCCTTGAATCATCTGAAGTAACTTGAGTAAATATGTCTCAACTCAGCCGAGCTGCAAAGCTCACACTTAAGTGTCTTCTTCAGCAGTTATATCTGTGTAACTTAGAGCATTTTCTTAATCAGATGGAGTTAAAATGATTGAAATACACAAATAGTTTTCAACACTTTCTTAACTGTATATAGAAAAACAGGATGAAGCATTCTGTTGCTACCAGGATCTGACCATTCCTGAATTTTGATGCAAACTGAATTAACAATCTTGATGGCATTCTCCACGAGATAATCTTGTTTGGAGTCCTCCTGTTTCACATTATCTCTGTTTTTCTTAGAGCCAGAATTTACTGCAATAGATTAGACCAATGAAAAATCTGATGTGCATCTTATTGGCAGGAGCAGTGTGCAAGAGTCACTATCCATAAACTTCTGTAGAGCTACCAGCCCTCAATGCTTCAGATAGAGGCAGCACGATAGAGAACTTTACTCCAAAAGTGTGCAGTATTTCACTATTATAACTCCATCATGGTCAATTAGCCAGACATGTTCCTGACTTTTATCTTCAAAAATGATGCTTCTTGATTATTTATGTTTCCAAAAGCTATTATTGAGTAATTCAGTGTAGTGAAGGACTTCAATATGCTCTACCATTGTGACTGTAAATCCAGGTGTTAATACTCCCAGGTGGCTCATCATCTCACTGCAGATACCTAATAAAGTTGCCATTAGCTGGCAGTATACACTGAAAAAAAAGCTATACAGCCAGCTGATCTTCTCATTAAACAAAGGGCTACTAAGGAATGCCAGGAAATTATCTGAGTTGTCCGAGTCTTTAAAAAGAGAAAGGAAAAAGCTAAAGTATGCTTGTTTTTACAGATTGCTTCAAGGAACACAGCTGGAAGCCATAACCAACAACAGCTGGAGGACAGAGACCCAATGGCTTGTAGAATGAGAGCAGACCACAGCTACTGTAGTCAGCCTGGGGTGGAAGCCAGGTATTAGTTTTCCAATCTCGCTTCTGAGAGTAACTTCAAAAAATCATCTGATTCTGATAAATTCAATGTAATTTGACTTATCTCATCTCCTGAAAAGATATAGACCTGAAACACTCACCATCTTTGACTGAGAGGAAATTTGGGGAAAATGGATAAAATATTACTAAGGAAATTGTTGATGACTTTTTGCTTTCTACTTAAAAAAAATATGTTAGATTTAATATCGTTATAGTGATAACATCTTAGGATGTAATAACCTTGTTCATATCAGGTTCAGGATAGATCTAGTCCTACTGAGGAAAAAATATCCACAAAAGGTTCTCTTCACTGGAATATGCCCACACACAGGGACTTTGTCTGGAGAGAAATCCAAAGTTTTTGGGTTTTTCATTCTTTTTCAAAGTGGTCAAATCATTAATTGTCCCAACCTTTTGTTGTGCTGCCTTTCAAGGACAGTGATCTCCAGGAAAACTCAAGACGCTTCCAGATTCCTGGGATAGAATGTCTGTCCTCTGTACGGCCTGGAAGAGCTCTAGATATTCAGCTTTTTTGCCAAAACCTTTTCTTTTCCAAGCAAAAAACATCTTGGTCGTGAAACTCAGGTGGCAACGGGGGTGCATGATGAACTGGTAAAAGTCTGGATGAGTACAGTGCTGCAAGCCAAAAGCTACAGGCAATGGTATGTCTTTTAGAGCATTACTTCCTAGTCTGTCCCAACTTAACTCAAGTTCTCAAGGGCTGTGTGAGCCATGAGACTGTCAGCATCCACCGGACATATAAACATTTCTGGGTTTGTTTGCTGGTGGTTCCCCCCCTCCCCCCATTTATGTTTTCTGTACTCTTTTCCATTACCTGCCATGAGCAGGTATGCAAGGTCAAGCCCTCAGAAGTGATAAAATGACAGAATTACAGTTATTATGCCATCCAAGTGCACTGTCAGGTGCTATCATGTGTATGAAGACAGACTCCTGAACACACTAATTTAACCGAAAACTCTTGTTTTCAGTGTTCATAGTCTCCTTCACTGCATAAAAGGGATGGTGCTCTGGAGGTTATTTTTTAACAGTGGGGATGTCCATGATGCATAAATACATCCCCTCAAATAAAAACCCAGAAAAATTCTTCATCTTCTAGGGTCAAGGCATGTGAAACCTGGCACAGTGAAATGCCTTGTTTGTGTGGTTTTTATAAGGATCAATGGAAGTAAAGGGACAATTGCAGAGCTCAGGCATCGAAAATTTTTCTCTCCCTATCATTGCCAAAGCAGCACAAAGCAAGCAAGCAGATAATCCTCAGTGATCAAATGCAGTGAACTGAAATATTAGCAACAAAGATTTTAATATTCCTCTACCTGCCTGTAGCTTTTAACAGAGCAGTCAACAAGAACAACAACAAAAAAAAAATCTGAGGGTTTTGGAATAATCTTCTTTAAAACATTGGAAGTAAAGACTGAAATAAAAATGTAAAGGAGTAAGCATCTGAGACAAACTTTTCCCTGCATTAAAAACTACTGGGCTCCAAACCTGTTTATTCCAGATGCACAGCTGGTAGCCATTGCAACAACTGTAATTCTGTAATATTCTCCCATGTAGGCTGTTGCAGCTTGTCTGTTTTGCGTCCCCTGTTGTGTCTTAGCCTCTTTTTACTGTTTGGCTGTTTATCCTAAGGAAAAGTAAACAGAGAAAATACATTATTTTCTGGATATTTACGCAGGTTGCAGTAACAGATATGCACTGTAGACACAGACATTTGGGACTGTAATGGTACCTAATGTAATATATTAAGGCTAATTTTTATGATTAAATAAATTTTGGTTTCATTAATGAGTCCTCCATAATTTTTTAAGATTAATTTATAAGTATTAATTTAAAAACTCATGCTTGAATATTATATGCATATAAATAAAGAGTTATGTACATACAGAGTTGGTGTTTTGACGGAAGGACAGACCTCATATAATAAACACAGACTGAAAAGGTTGTGTTTATATCTCTGTGCTGAATAGAAAAACAGAAGGAACAAATTGTGGTTCCCTTGGCAAAATCATTGATGGTCCTAGTCATCAACAATTGGTCAGCCAACAATTATAAAATCCAAGAAACCCCACAAACATTATGATATAAAAGAATACATAAACATTAAATCTGAAGAATTCTTCATTTTTGAATAATTCCTATAGCTTATTTGAGTTTTCAAAATGACAAACTATTGCTTTGAAGCCTTTTGTTATATACACTTATTAGAGCTGATCAGGAAAAAAAAATCCCTGCCTCAATGTTTTGGTGTTCCAATCCTTGACATTTATTTTAATTCCAAACTGGGACAGAGCTGAAATCACTGAAAACTTAGGGGGAAAATGGTTTGGGTTTCTTTGGGTTTGTTTTTTAGAAACCAATTTAGAGCAGCCCCTAAATTTGTATAAGAAGAAAATCCAGCAAGTAAAACTGTTTTTGACATTTGGGCCTGTCCAACTATGATGTGCCAAATTGCAGTTTATTTTGAAATAACTGTCCATTTTACATGCAATTTGAAGTCAAGTTAACACTTTCAAATGAAACATTTTATTGTGGCTCTCAACATGTGGTGCTTGTTCAGTTTGTAATGCCACTTGGGAAAAACAAAATAGAAATTGTCAAAATCATGACACATTTGACTAAAATATATCTTCTAGTTGCAAATTATTTCTTTTGAAAGGAGATTGTTCATATTTGTATGCTTCTGGGGTCTGTTTTTTGGGCTGCATTTTCATGCTAGCACACCCACAGAGGGAAGATGTCGTTTTTTATGTAATGCAGAGAAAAATCAGGAAGAAAAGCAACATTCTCTGCACTTCTCACAGCTCTGACCTGAGGATTATGAAAAGTTAGGGAGAGTCCTCTTTGGGCTGACAGATCTAACACCCCCATCATCCTCCCGTCTCCCAGCCTCAGAACATGAGTTGAAAGCAGAGATCAGTTTGAACTGGGAATCGCTAGGTGAGGTTTGTAGAGAAGAAAAGATCAGAGGATGATGTCATTGCTTTAAGTTAAAAGTAGCTGTGTGTAGCAAAGAGGTGAAGAGGAGGTGACTGGCTCAGGAGCCTCCAGTGTGTGGTTCTGAATGGAACTGGACAGAGTTAAATTTATTTCACATGCATGGTTTTCACAGAGCACAAGATGTATCTTCCTGCTTCTACCTGTGGAAATTTCAGAGTTTGCTAACAATCCTTTAAAAGTGTCTCAGAGACTTTTATGTGTGAGATACCTGTGACAAATTAACTATACTAAATGTCATTTTTAACTATGATGTCTCGCATTTGTAAATGCCTTCACCCACACGGGTCACAGACATTTGGAGCACTACTACATTGAAGAAAGAAACTTTGCAAGTAGAATACAAACAAGTCTGGGCCAACAGAAGCTGTAGAAGCTTTAACATGTGATAAGTTCAAAATTCTGGTGTCTGTGACAGAAACAGGAGCAGAACAGGCAGAACAGCCTTGCTTAGGACGGGGATCTTTGCTGGAGGGACCTTTGAGTCCTGAGGGAGACTAAATTTATCATAAATCTGCAGATTGCTCTTGTAATTATAAAGACAAGCTATTTTCTGAGATCCATGAGCAACAACATAGCCAGCCAGCCAGCAGATGTGATTATTCCACTCAGGCCAGCTCTTGTTTGGATACACCTGGAACACTGTGTTCAGCTTTAATTTGCTACATGGTGTAATTTTTGCTTTGAAAAAGTAGGACTGCCAAGCACGGGGCTTAAAGGATTGCATGGTCTGATTTATGGAGGGAGGTGGAAAACCTTTTTGCTGTGAGAACAGTAAAATCCTGGAATAGGTTTCACAGGGAAGCTGTGGAATCGACCTCATCGGAAATTCAGTTTGACAGGACCTTTGATCAAAGGCCCTTCCTTTAAGAGAAGTTGAAATAGATCTCTATAGATCCAGCCTGGATTTTTCCATTATTCTCTTCTATAATTCTAAATGTAATTATTTGTTATTTTCTTAGTCATTTGTAGAGAGAGTGGTTTCCATTGCTTTTATGAGTACTTCAACAATATTGGGTTGCCAAGTCTTAATTTTTTGCAGTTTTACTGAGAGATTTTCAGCTTTCTATTTTAGTGCATTTCCTCTTGAATTATGGCATAACTTTTCCTGTTTTAACACCCTCTGAGTCTGTTTCAACCTGTCTTATCTTTTGTGGCCTTTGACCGCTTACTGTCTCATGCTTTCAGTCAAAATTTATGTAAAAAGAGAACTAACATCACACTTGCATCTGAAGGAAGGACTTGGATATCATACACCTGAGCCCTTGAGCTGAGATTCACCCACTTGGTTTATATTGGTCTTGGTTTATGACTTAGATACATAGGCATTCACATACACACTAATAATGTTTTCTGAAATTTTAAAGATGTATTTTCTGAGACATATGTGAATGAAAAAACATATTTCTGTAAGTTAGTCACAACACTGGAAAGACCCCTGATGCTCTGTACATGGATCAATGTGAATCAAAAAGTATACACGAACTCTTGTGGCATTCTGGAGGGAATTTCCTAGAAGCTTTTTTTGCCAGCTACCCTTGGTATGCCACTTTTATTTCATAAGACCATTTTAGTCACAGTGGCAGGTTCAGCAACATCAACATGCCTTCATCAACATTCCAAATCCACTCAGCTATTCAGAAAACAGTGAGAAATGGTCTCTGACAGAAAGAGTACATCATTATATGTACACAGTGGAGTCAGTGGAAAGACTGGAGTGCTTCAAGTCTGTTGGCAAAGCCAGCAAGAGTCCTATAAAAGAGGAAAGAAGGAATGATAGCAGACATTCACAAAGCGATTCTGTTTGGTAGAATAACAAGTTATATAATTGCTTTCTCACACAAAACTACCACAAAACAGAGTAAGCCTCCTGCTCTGTCCTACAGTGCCAAGGATTTTTAGAAGTAAAAACGGCAGTAGTATATGCTTTTGTTTATTCAGTGGGCTGATGAAGTCAATAGGATTGTATTAATACATATTACTTCTGGATATAATTCTGAAAAATGTATATTTTTCTCTGAATTGAAGACATGATTATCTACACTGTACAGGCTCGGTGTCCAGAGAACTCATACTGAACTGATGTGAAACTGCTAATAAAACTCAGTCTTCGTCTTCATATCCTGGACAAATGTATAGGTGTAGAAATTTTTCCTGTAATTATTGCTAAGTACCAGTTTTTTTTGGCATGATTTTTTGTCAATTTGATTAGATTAAAGCACTCTGATTTATGTTGCTTAAACATTTTCAATACCTAGTACAGGAAAAGAAGGTGAATAGTTCCAGACGTGAAAAGTAAGAAAAAGCTATATTATACTGCATCCCACTTTTACACATTATTCATTAACTTACTTCAAATTCAAAGAACTAGAAAAAAAGACAAAAGATAAGAGAAATAGCAAATATTAATTTGTTTTATAGAAAATGAGTATTCATATACCAGACTTCAAAAACAAAAAGCCTCAATCCCCTTATCCCTTAACTTGTTCTCACAGCATGATCCATTACCCCTTATGGACAGTGAACTATATGTACCAGAGTATTTATTAATGTATTGTAATAGATCATCAGTCTATATTTCTTTACTGCATCCTTGGTAACATATTCAGAACATTATTTAAAGCTCATTATTCACTGAAATAACACATGCAATAGCACAAGTTGGTTAGCTGTGATATTTTATTAGAGTGAGCATTTCGGGATTTTATTCTCAGTCCCTCATCAACATAAAACATGGTAAAGAGTTCATAAATCTAATTAAGAACATTAGAATAAGGAAAAATCACTGAATATTTAGTTAAGATATGCAAGCCTCATGTACAAGCAAGCCATTAGAGGCAGTCATAAATGCCAATTGAAAAGCACTCAATAACAGCTAGTTGGTGGGAGTACAAGAAGACAGATGTAGATAGAATGGAAGTCTGCAAAGGTAGAAGTGTTTGTTTATCTGTTGTTTGTCTGGCTTTATTTTTTTATTTCTCCTCCTCTTTTCCCTCGAAGAAATTTTGCTGGGATGCTGTTCTGGTTCAGGCTGCCATTCACTTAGAAAAATAATCCTGTTGTAAATGTTGTATCCAGGGGGACATCAATGTAATCTGGGCCAGCATAGGCCCTTGAAAATAGATAGTAATAGTACCTTTTTTTTCCTTTTCCTTTTCCTTTTCCTTTTCCTTTTCCTTTTCCTTTTCCTTTTCCTTTTCCTTTTCCTTTTCCTTTTCCTTTTCCTTTTCCTTTTCCTTTTCCTTTTCCTTTTCCTTTTCCTTTCATTTCCTTTTCCTTTTCCTTTCATTTCCTTTTCCTTTTCCTTTATTCCCCATTTCCCTTTCCCATTTTTTTTTCTTTTCCTATTTCTCCTTCAGAGATTTTTGAAAGATATTCATATGGTAAATTTTTTTTTAAATGAATATCACATGGATTCCTTCAAGTTTCTTTGTTTCTTAGAAGCCACTTCAACACAAATTTAGCAGTCAGGATCCTGCATGTGTGATAAAGCCCCTAAAAGGTAAAGGTTTTGTTCATGGTAAATCTGTGGATAGCTTTGCTTAAGTGAGATGGGAAGAAAGACTGGAAAGCACAAGTTACTTACAAAGCAGAGTGCTTTCCTGAAAACAAGAGAAAAAGAAGAAAAAATCCACCCCAAATTAATTAGCAACCTACTGGTTGCCTAGGGAACTTGCCTTTAGATTTATTTGGTGAAGGTCTGAATCCTCATTCTGCCTTGCCTTCACTATATATTTCTCAAATCAGATTCATGCTCAAGTCTTAATGGCCAAAATAAAGAGGCAAGAAGCAAAAGAGAAAGACAGATGATTTGTATGAGTCAGTGGTGATGATGTCTTGAGAGGCTAACCAGTAGAGAAGCTAGACGGTGTTAAAGGAATAAAGTAGGGATTTATTAAAAGGCCTTCAAAGGATACACTTTGGGCAGTACAAGGGCCTGGCCATGGCTCCACCCAAGTGGATGACAGGTCATGAGTTTTCACACTTTTATAAGTTTTGGTCTATTTCCATATTGAGGTTAAGTGTCCAATTACAGCTTCAGGTTATAAACTCCCATCCTCCCAGTTTACTCCCCTCAATTTGCTGTTGTTTCTGATTTTTGGGCCTGAAGCTGCAATGGAGTCCTTGGTTCCCAGGCTGGAAAAGGATTGTTTTGTCTGACTAAACTGTGATGAGAATTTGCTAACATTTTATATGAAGTTTGGAGTTATATACTAATGCAGTAGAGAATCTGGAAATAATGAAGGCTAAACTTAAGGCATCAGTGAGGGCAGTCAGCTGGATGGTAAGATATTAAAGTCTTTTGTTTCTAAAATTTTTTTCTACTGTTTCTCATACAGCATGTCAAAACCCTCCACTGGCCTACTCTGATGTAAAGAACAGATGCAGTTCCTGCTCGACAGTTTTTCTGAACAGATCCCACTTCACTGGGCTCCCTATTTAAGAGAGATAAAGAAGTTCCTTGATTGAGGGTCATGACTAGGAAGGGCACAGTTTGCAGCTTTGTTGAATAATGAAGAGAGGTGTGTTGTGAGGACCTTGCTCAGGACCATCAGGAGAAATCTAATTATCACAGGAATGATTTTGAGTCACCTGGGCAGTAATTCTGAGTATATTTGCAGCAAATAGCTGATGAGGCAAATAACAAACTGGCAAATAACAAGCTGGCAAATAATAAATTATAGCTAGTCCACTCCTACATATGAAGATGTAGGACCTTGTAAATTCAGATTTTTTAATTTTTACCAATTTGCTTCCCGTTCTTTGAAAGGCATTTTCAAAGGAGTGTGATTAGGCACACTTCAGTGAAAGTTTTGATGGCAAGACAGATGTCCCTTAACCTAAGGATAAGGCTTTTCCAAACCTGAGATCTGTAACAAAATCTGTTAGTAAACACATCTGATTCCAGATGACTCATTCACATTCAGAATATCCATTATCAACCTTCTGCACCATAATACTAAATAGACATCATTGTAGTGGAGTCATCAGTCCTGGCTGTGCTAAGATTCTTTCTCATCCAAGATCTCATATATCTCATTAAATGTGTGTATCAAGCCTGGTACCTGTGAGCGAATGTAGTGTAGAACAGGAAATTAGTATTAAGGGAGATTTACTCCTTTGCAACCAATGTGTATGTGTAATGGTGATTTATTTTACATGGATTTGCAGTTTGGGGTCCTGGACATTTACTTTTGATAGGTCATAATTCTTGAAAAAAACAAGACTGAATTATCTTCTGCAACTGACCCAATCACAAATGCAATAATTCCATTATACATATATATTTATTTAAAAAAAAATTATTACTGCATGGTATATATCAATTAAAATGACCCCTCAAACTTCTTGAGTTCAGATGATCTCAGGCTTCTCTGTCTTCTGTACTCTTATTGAGTTGAAAAATACCAAACAAGTATAAATGACATTTACAGCTCTTAATTGGTGTTAATTAGCAGTTCTTATTATTCAGCAGGACAAGCAGTGGCCTTTTATTGAGCATTCAGGGATGCACATCTGCTTTGAACTCATCAGACTTAAAGACAAGTAATAAAACAGCTGAGTGAATGACTTAGGGCCATAGCCATCATTAAAGAGTGCTTGCAGAGGATTTATTTATTTTTGCTTAAAAAAAGATGACTTTTGGGACTGTGATCATATAAGGGTTAATGTTTTTTAATTAGAAGCAGATCTTGAAATAATTTTAATATATTGAATCGTTAATAATAACCTAAATTTTTATTGTTTTTTATTGCCAGTGGTAATTGCTAAAAACTAGACCCTGAGGCAAATCAGGGGGGATTAGATCTGTAACCACATGTAAGTGCTAAAGGGTTGTTTATACCAGTAGGATGTAAGACTAAAGAGTCGTTTGATCCTTTGAGTAAGTACTGCCAAGTACCAAAATTGATGTTTGAGATACCCCAAGCCCAAAATTCCAGCTTTCAGAAAACTTTATTTAGACATGCTGCACACTGTGGCACCAAGATGTTCCATATCCAACTAATGGTGTAGTGACTTGGTTAGTGACACCCATTTAGCTACAGTGGAACTCACAGAGTGGAGAAGGTTCACAGTTTTGTGGTGTTTTTTTGGTTTGTTTTTTTTTTTGGGGGGGGGGGAGGGGGTACTTCTTTTTTTTTGTTGTTTGTTTTGTTTTCTGGGTTTTGTTTGTTTGTTTGTTTTAATGGAGGAGCCATGTAGACTTTATCCAGTCCTTGACAGGTACAGCTGTGGGGCAACTGACTCCATCCAGCTTTGGAGGCTTTCTTAAGCTTCTCTAGGTAGAACTGGTAGAAGTACTGTGAAGAGATTTAGGGAGCTAGTACAAACTTGGTCATCGGAGGGGGTCATTCATAGTCATTCATGTGCCCAGATTTGTGAATTTAAAAATAGCTTAGTTGTCCTGTAAAGGCACTTGAGAGACTTTTTCATCTCATGCTAAGCAAAAAAGACAGGTCTGATAAAATGTACTCCTGAATTGCTTTTAAGTGTAAAAGAATAGGTGTCCTTCTCAGATTTGTTCATCCTCTAAAGTCTATAATTAAATTCTTTTTTAACAGAAAGCTCAAGAATTAGCTGCAGTTATAATAGAGATTTCTCTCAGACCAGATCAAAATGTCTTTCCCACAGCTCTAAAATCTGTGTCTCATTTCACCAGTGCATTTCCTACTGTAGCTTCTCAGCTTTATGCATTGTTTTCTCAGTGCCTGACTTTCCCATGCTTTTACATTACCTAAACACATAATCCTGCATGTTATTAAGTGACAACCTCTAAAACTTTTAGGGTGATAATCCATACCCTGGTAGTGGGGTTCAGATAAATAGGGTATGGAGAAAAACATTCAAAAGATACATTCCTTTAAAAACAAGAGAAGCAAGTGAAATTTTGTTCAATCTGCATAACACAATGGTCCAGTGTAACTATAACCAGATATGAATAAAAATGAACTGACAAAGACTCCCCCCAAAACCCCTGCTAGAAATCTTAAGAAAAGTTGTCTCATCTCTTTGGAGCTACACAATGAAGCAGATAAATTACTGCCTAATCGTTCTTTACTGTGTTAACTGTCAGGGTGCTAACTATTGTTCCATATGAAAAATCCATGTTGAGAACCCAGCTCAAAAAAATCTCTGAGAGTTCTTTAACGAAAAGGAAACATTTGTCAAGCAGAAACGCTTTGTAACTCACATATTACTTGCCAAGAAAAACCCTGCTCTGGTGCAGCTAATTTGTAGTGATGTCAGGCTGGGATTTTCAAAGGTGCCTAAAGAAGTTAAATGACTCGCTCCTATTGACTTTGCAGCTTCAATCCTGATCAGACCTTTTATACTGCTTTCACTTTAATGAAGGGAAGAAGTGAAGGAAAGGGCTGGCTAATAGAGGGAGTAGGAGATTTACTTTTCTTGGAGCTTGAAACAAAAATTTTGCTCAATGGATCGGCAAATGTATTATTATTAATAGCAATAATAATGGTACCTACTTATTCACTCTATAGGAGTACACTCAAAATATCTCATAGAAAATCATGGTTATCTTTATTTTATAGGTGAAAAAGTGCAATCTGGGTCAACAAAGCTCAGATACTGCTCTACAGTTGCCCCCTGTGCATGTACCAGCAGCACTTACAATGCAAAATTGCAGCACCAGAACTTAGCTACAGGTGACGTCTTCAGACATTGATGTCCTTGGTCAAGGTTACTCAAAGATGTACGACACATTCATAATAAAATGATGGATTTGACTGGGTCCCAAACCAGAATCCAGCTAGTTTTTTTCTTGGGAAGCCTGATGATAAAAAACAAGACCATCCTTGCACTTGGCACCAGGCTACCACATGGCTCATACTCAATTAAGCACCATATTGATCTATTTTTAACCTCATAAATAAGAGGTGTTAGAATTCACAGTTTCTTTGAAAGATGATGAATTTATGACAAAACCATATGAAAAAATAAAAGAAAAAATTGAATTTTATATTGTTTCAAACTTTAAATTGAGCCCATTAGAAAATAGAAAAAAATGTTCTTGTGATCATTTTATGAAAAAAAATCCATTTCTGAAAGAGTATGAAACATATATATATTTGAGAAAAAAAAAATCAAAGACACTATCTCTATGTAATTTGGCTAAAAATGGGTTCTGTTTTAAAGTCAAAGTTTTGAGACTGTGACAAAACCAACATTTGCAGATCTTTTTGAAACAAAAATCCTTTTCTCTGGAGACTTGAAGGAGCACAGATTTACTCTGGAGAATGTGTTTTGTAATATTATTGTTCCTCTATTACTACCAATTTTAAGGAAGGAATTGAGACAAATTTTGTATGTTGTTAGGTTGGTTTTTTGGGGGGTTTTTTTGGGGTTTTTTTTTGTTTTTGTTTTTATTTTTTTTTTTAAAAAGTCTACTTCTCCTGGAGAGTAGTTAGAAGAACAGGTGTATCTGGTGAGCGGTTCAATTTTTAGCTGGGGTACTTATCCAGATTACAAGACTAATTTTTTTTCTTTCTCTTTAGTGGATGTCAGAATTTAACACAATTTAATAATTTTAATGAACTGAGAATGTTTCTATTTCTTATACAGAAATTATTTACTTAGAAATTTGAAAAAAGTTTTTGTTTAAATAGCATTTTTTTTTGGTACTAAAAAATTGGTATAACTCTCTTAAAGGAAAAGTTGACATTCAACTTTTCCAATTTTTGTTGTTGTTGTATGTACCTTAACTTGTTGTCTCTTTTCTCCACTTAACTTTTTTTGTCCTTTTTGAAGATGCAATTCTGTTTTCTCTTTAAATGCCCCTATTTTAATAAGCACACATACATAAACACTACACTTACTCATGCCAACAGGGATGTCCATACACATATGGAAACCATTAAAAAAAAATTCTGCTCTTGACAAGCAATTTATTTCCCTTTTTGATTCAGACCCAAACAGTTTCCATCATGGTATTAAATCCCCAGATCCTCCTTTCTCAGCTACTGCAGAGAGAATCACAGTCCTGCTCATCAATTCCATGTAAACCTACTTTCTGCCATCCCAGAAATGTCTGGATGAAGGAGCCACGACAGAGCATGCAGAAAATCCTTATCCCAAGCCATATAAAACAAAACATATAATCCAAGACTAAGTGATTAAACTAAATTTCCTCCTTGGTATTAGTCTGTTTACACATGGATTAATTGATGTGTAAATAAGGATACCTGCTACTATCCTCCTCATAGCCACCAGTAGTGTGTGACACTTTTTTTGACTCTTTTTTTTTAGTTTTGTTTTTCTTTGTCCATTTTTTTGCTTGTTTTAACATGAGACTTATAACAAACAGGTATCTGTGAGCTGGCTAGCCCCATATCAGCCTAAATTCAACCTGGTCAATTGGTTCATGTGTTTCTATCAGAACTAAAGACAGATGTCTAAAGAAAAATAAATTAGCAATAATGAAAATTAAAGAAGAGCATGTTAAGAGTGTACAGCAGTAGTCAAAATGTTTCTTTAGTGATGTGTTACTTTAATTATTTCTTCATTCTTTTTTTTCCTTAGTAAATTATTTTCTCCCCCAGCAAAATTTGGGCAGAGCTGTATCCATTAGAAAACCATATTCATCACCTTATATTTGGCTATAGGAAAATGGGTGAGGAAAACAGTTTACGCAAAGTGAAATATTTTATGTGATGCTGTTCAAAGCAAATGAAGTTGTTGCAGAGATGAAGACTGGCAGAAAAAATAAAAATAAAACACATAGTGGTAAATGCTGAAAAAGCTGGAATCCTTTTCATTGCTTACCATTATGGTATATTACTCTGTATTAATTGGGAAAAGAGAAAAAAAAAAATCAAAGCATTTCCTCAAAATAGGCAATTCTTTAGAAATTATCGGTAAACACAGGATGAAATCAGTGTTCATTTGTCTGTCCTTTATTTCACATACAACTTAGTTGATTGTTTTGATTTGCATGTTCTCATATAGCACCAGTCAAGAAGCACAGGACAAAAAATATATTCAACACAAATGAGGATCTGCAATGATTGCCTTGATTTGACTACTGACTAATTACTGATTAAACTTACATACCATTTAAAACAATATTTACTGTCCAAAACTGAGGAATGTTTCTGATTTTCAACATATGTATAGTCACTGGGGAACAAATAATGAATATATGCCCACACATATCAGTTGCCATCTCCTCAGCCAGTTTGAGGTTTATTGTTTCAGATATTGCCCAATAGAACTGTTCTCATAAAAATCAATGAAATGAAAACACTTCTAAAATTTTCTTTCCCAGGGAAAGTAAGAGGAGGGGAGTTTATTAAATATTCCACATGTATGCAGTATTGTAGACAGAGAAAGACAAAGAGATGATGGTGCCATGCAATTTTGTTAACACTCTTACCAGAGTATGGTTTCATACTCAACTGATCAGTTACGTTATGCCGCATGTATACAGAGTAAAAGCCAAACCAAATAAGTAACAAATAGAAACCTCTCCCCACCCCTACCCTCTCTAATGAACTTGTGAACTAAATGGATGTAATGGATGTAGAGAAAGCATTATTTTCTCCATGTAATTCATGAGCATGGGTTAGTAAGCAGTAAGATTGCAAATATAAGTCCATATTGAACCTACAACCTACATGGCTATCATCTGTTGTTTTACCTAAAAGAAAAGCCTTCAAAAGTGGAAATTGCCATCAAAATGCCATGGACTTCCAGTGGAAGACCAGAAGATGAATCTCATCCTTGCCCACCAAGTGTTCTTACCACTTAAGCATCTAAATATCAGCTGGTTTCCAGATCCATGCTGACTACAGAGTTATTGTTCCTTGGCTGGTTAACAAAGGGTGATCTTGCAAATGATCCCTGGCTGCTGTGCCTGGAAGTTGTGTGCATGTGTGTTTGTTCTCCATGTCCTTAGACACCAACAAAGCAATTCTATTGCAGTGGGAACTAGTTCAGAAGCCATTAAGTATCAATATGAGGATCTACTCAGATGGCTAAATTTGCTATTAACAGCACAACAGAGATTGAGGCAGCCCCAACAGTAATTCTAGATGGCAAGCAGCACCAGAGGTAGCATAACTACCACAGTTGTAAAAATGATGAGCAAGGGATAGGAGTGGCGGTAGGGGATATCATTACAGTGGCTTGATCAGATGTGACTGAAGATGTGATTATATGATCTCTTTGTTACCATGGATGGTACAGAAACACCTCAAGACAGGTGTCTTTTCACTCAATTTTTCCCATTCCTTTTCTGTTCTGTAATGTTAAAGCAAACAGCTGGTAGCCCAGCAGTGGAAGCAGCTTAGGTTCTGCTGGGACAACCTCTTGATCTGATTTTTTTGTTAATTATCAAAGAGCCAGGAGCCCTTACTACATCCCTCTTCTCTAGGGAGTACTGCAACTCACTTATGTAGCTCACATGAAAGGTAAATTCTTCCAGTGGAGACACCTTGGTTTGTAGCTGTAAATACAAAGTCATCTGAACAATTACCATTTCAAAGTGTATAACAATGTGTCATTCAAAATAGCATATATTCCATGCGACAACAGGATGTGACTGCGATGGTGGTGTATGGAAACCCTAGAAATGGTCAGTGTGGGGTTCTGACCAGTGTTTGTCACATCATGATGAAATAGTTCCCATTTAAATTCTATTGTGTTCACATAAGAATCCCTTTTTAAATCACTAGGACTCAGTATTTTGCATTTAAGAATTTCAAAGAGCTGTCTCAGGTGCTACTCAAACCATTAAAGTAGATTTAACCCAGTGTTTAAAACTTCAGGACATGCTTGAAGTGTTAGGGGAAAAAGGCATAGTAACAAACTTTTTAAAGGAAGAATAAATAGGATAATCCAAGCAATTACGAGTTTCATTTATATTTGAAGCAAAATGATGGACCATTTGAGACAGGCCTGAATTAACAATGAATTAAAGGAAAGTAATGTATTAATGGCAGTGGATTTGCACAGGTTGAAAATGAATCTTTTCAAACCAGCTCATGTCAGCGCTTTGATGAGAGGACTGATTCAATTCAATAAAGTAATAATGTGGAATAATAATGTAACTCCTTTAAAGAAGTTGACTTGTATACAAGCAACTAAAAAAAAAAGCCTCCTTGTTTTGCCAATCACATTGAATTATTAAAGAAATTGTTGATAGCTATGCCCCACAACATAACAGCAAATTGGGAATTAATACTAATAAGGTGTTTTTTGACTGGGGTCTCCCTGGGATTGATTTTTGACTCTATGCTAGTAAACATTTTATCAACAAGGTGGAAGAAAACATAAAATCATTACCAGTAAAGCTTGGAGTTGATACAAAAGCTAAAGGAATGATAAATAATGAAGAATACAAGCCAGTGGTACACAGTGCTCTCTGCCTCCAATAAACTAGGGACAAGGATACTGTTAGACTCAGATATATGAACAAGTTATTCTGGCATCACACATAACAAGTCAGCTGATTCATGAGAACTATCCATGGGAGTAGTCTACCCTGCAGAAAATCAAGGCTGTTCAAATTAGTTTAGCTCAGTGAAAAGCAGGCTAAGCAAACTCAGCTTATCTTATGTTTAACCCAGATTTATTGTACACAATGGAACAGACAGTAGAGATCAGCTGACATGCAATAATAGGTTTTGTGTCTAAACCTAGTGTGTATTTTCAGTGTGGTTAATAACAAGTAATGCATTTAGGAGAGAAGCATGTTTGTCACATTTACAAAGTGGGGAAATACCACAGTAAAATATAGAAATAAAGATAATATTTCAGAACTAATCTAGTGGACAAGATGAAAAAACAAAAAAGAGTGTCAGGTTAAGGTGGGCACATTGCATTTTTATGGGGAGAGTAATTAACTGTTAGAATGACAAGATTTATATTGGATTTTCCATTGCTGGAATTTTTTTACCAAGATTGGATTTTGTTTTCTGCAAAACATTATTTTCTCCAAAGCACCGGTATTGACTTGAAAGAGGAATTAAAAATCCTGGGTTCTGTTCTATGAAGAAGGCTAAACTGCACAAACCTGGTAGTATCCTCTCACTTCAAAATCTAAGAGTCCTATAAGGGTTCACCAGTGATTTTTCTGCCATGAAGTAGCTGGTGAAAATAGGCAGGTAATGAGAAAAGACAGCAACTGCATTCTCTGAGAGGTCACAAGCATTGTAGTGGTGACATGGAGCAATGTAAAGCTTTATTTGCCAGTGCAATTAACTGAAGAAAAAGTAAATGACAGAGAGGACTGCTTTCAAATAACTTGTGATTTGGTGTCTTGAAATAAGAAGGCTTTATTCTAGGATATTTGATTTCTTATCTGACCCCATGAAAGATAAAAAATCCTTCCTTTCTAGAAATTTATTGATAAAAAAGATATAAATCAGAACCTCATCTGAGGAAAAAAAAAAAAAAAAAGGTGTTCTTTCCATGGTACCAAAGTCGACTTTTATATATATATATTAAAAAAAAAGACAGAAAAAGAAAAGTGCACCAACATCATTGTGTAATTATTATTTTATTGCTACATATATTGATTTTATGTTGCACCAGCTGAAACAAGTTGGTTAGGCAAAATTGAAGCACTAATCATGTTTACTTTTAGACTTCAAAGTGAAGAAACTTCTGAAAGCTCACTTTGAGCAGCATCTATGAAGTCATACTGATTTACAGATTGCTAAAGTGGTTTGCAAAAGTAAATTGTTTTCAGTTTGTGTTTCGATCAAATTAGGAAGTGCTTTTAGAAAAAAAACATACATTCCACCTCAGTATTATTATTGAATTTTGATGTTTCTTGTCAGTCTTGTTCTGTAACTGATGGAGGAACAAGGACATTTCTTGTGCCTGACTTGTAACTATCAGGTGAGATGGATCAGGCTTCAAATAGGGTTAGCTTTGTTGTCTAAAGAGGAGGCTTACAAGATTAACTAGAGGAAGATGCTTAGTTAAAAAAAACCAAAAACTCAACAACAAAAAACCTTGAAAAAAACTTCCAAAAACAAAATACAAAAACCCACAAACCAAAAGTAAACACACTTAAAACCACTTAGCTGTCTTTGTTATGATAGATTGTAATTATTCTCTCTTTTTAACAGTTGAGCCCATGAGAAGTTTGCAAGTCATTGATGCCTTCAGGTCAGTGACAGCTGTTTCAGCCAGCATCCCTCACACAATTACATCCAAGGGTCTTTGTTAAGGCAGGGGCTACATAAAAAAAGTGTATGGTGTTTATATTTGAAAGACAGATGGTGACATGAAAATAATTTTGCAGATGGACAGATAGATCAGTTGGCACTTCGTACAGCAGTGAAGCAAGCCAGCAGAAGAAAGATTTTGGAGGGGTCTCAGAATTTCATGTCAATTTCCATAAGTTTATGTTTCCGGTAAAATTCAGTTGTGTTCCACTGCATTCTGAGGAAAAATATTTTTTGTTGCAATATATGTATTTTCTAACACCCATCATAAGAAGGTTTTTGTGTTTATAAAAAGTATATTTGCACCTATTTATTTTTAAATAACCCTCACATTTCCAAACGTTGAAGAATATTTAAAATTATTCTTATCACTTAAATGACTCTTTTTTTTTTTCTTTCTTAACAAAAATAAAATAAAATATTTCTTTGCCAGCATTAACAAAATGCCTGACAAGTCTGAGACAGGCTGTCACAAATCAACTTCCACAGCTAGGAATGGACTTATGAACCTATTAAACTCACCGTCTTTGGCTTTGAAGCAACAGTCATCATCATTAATTGTTATTATTGCACTCCTTGACATTTTCAAGGAAAAAAAGGCACAAAGGATTTCATGAGAGCCATATCTGGTCACCTTAAGACAGAAGGGATATTTTCACTTTATTTTATTAAAATGCTTCTTAAAATACAGTGAAATGCAAGACCTGAAAGTAAATCAGATATCTACTTTTTATTTTTCTATAAATCCTGGGGTCTATTTTAGAAAAATTCAAACATCTCTAAAGATTTTTTTTCTTTTTTTTCCCCTTATTTTTTTTTTTCTATTAAACAGATAGAGCAAGGAATTTGTCTTTTACTGGGATTCCTAGACTGAACCACATAAGAAGAATAGATTTAAAAGATTAAAAAAAAAAAATTCCACAGTGTTGAAATTTTCTTGTTTTGACTTTGAGATGTTGCATTTTTCAAGGGTTTTGGCATTTCCAAGACCTAGAAAACTCCAAGTTTCTAATGTATTATACTGCACACAGAAGCAAAAAAAGCTATTTGTGTACTTCAGCCTGTGCAATGATAATATTCAGAGACTGAATTTCCTTTTACAATTTACCTTTAGATAACTCATTCCTGGCTAGAGTTTTTCTGGAAATTATGTAATACTCCTCAACAAAACTAGAAAATAGTAATGAGTTTTTGATGCAAAATTTTTGCTGCATGTGTGCTGATAAAATCATTTTTTGAAATGCCCAAGTAAACCAACAGCTAGATAAATTTTCATGGTTGTGTCCACACACCAGGGAACATCCACAACCTAGACCCAACCCTCTCTGGGTTTTTAAGGAGGTATATATGAAAATTTGTCATCTTCAGCTTATTACATTATCAATGGAAAAGGAAGCAGAGAAACTACTTCAGAGACTGAATCTTATCTGCAATGTTTTATTAAAGATACTTTATGAGAATTTTTATTAAATTTCCAGTTAATCATACTTTTAAGATTGAAGTTTTTATTGTCATTTTTTACACATTTCAAAAATTTATATGGAGTTTCTAACAATGAGAAAGTCTTGTTTGCTGACTTATATTTTTTTAGTTAAAAAAAAAGTAGAGAGTTACAGGTTTATTCTTTTTTCCTATTGTCCCAATAATTCACAGACTTTTCAAAGTTTAAAACTGCTGGATATAAACACTGAAAAAACCCTATTTTTAAATCACAGATCTGATTTTGTTCATTGATTGATCTCCTCTTACCATAAGAGACAGAAAAGACTCATTAAACCATACAGTTTGTCTCAATACCAAGCCAAGATTGATTGATCCCTACATTGCATCGCTCAGGCATTTTCGTGATGAAGCACACCCAGTTGTGAAACTTGCCATGGCCAGCATATCACAATCATTATGATACATTGCATATGCTCCTGCAATTGTTTATATCACTATATTTTCACTTAGTGAAAGCAAAACAATCCCAGAGTGCTTCTCACCTACCTGAACCCAACTAGAAATTCCATAGCTTGCCTTTCTCCTTTTCGGAAACTGAAGAGTAGGGTGAGTGGGAGCAAGGTGAAATGTTACATGCTGATGCCATTTTCTCTGGAAAAGAAAGATGATGGGTTGACATGCTCTTGGCTCTTCCATTTTAGCTAGAGACACAATTACCTGCAATGTGCTAGAACAATGTGGTCTCAACCTGGGAATATAGCAGACAGAGCTTAAAATATTAAAATTAAAATTTTTTAATCCAAATAAATGACAACAATACTAGTTTTGCAATCATTATACTTCTGGGAGCTCAGAAAAGACAGTCATGTATAAAATATCAACTTATAAAAGCAAAGCATATCATTCTTATTTCTATTATGTCTGTGTTTGTGTTGTTTTCTACAAATCAGTGAAGTATAATGTTATTGCATGTTTCTTGCTTTATTTAAAGAAAGGAAAATATAACATTTCCTAATATGGAGATATCTAAAGATTTCTCCCCACCCCTAATCCTGAGAAGTCAAAAGCCTGTGAAGAACTAAATGTGAATTTCTACTTCTTCTCTGTTCCCTATAAGTGTATTCACACTGTAGTAAAATCAGAAGTCTGCTCCATGCCAGAGCATGGCCATCTGTAATTTCAGGTCGCAAAACAGAAACTTCCCTCTGCCCTTCCCAGTCTGAATATGTTTTGCTTCTTTCCAATATCTGTACATGTGAATATGAAAATGGTGAGGCACTAAGCAGGATATCATGTAACTGAGATGACCTGAATTCCGTACTGGGATGCAACACAAATTCCTCTCATTGAACATGCTGATCTCAGTGAGATATATTTGGGAAGTGGGTTTTTTGTTGGTTTTTTTGGGGTTTTTTGTTTGTTTGTTTTTGGTTTTTTTGGGGGGTTTTTTGTGTTTTTTGGTTTGGTTTTTTTTTTCTTTTACAGGAAGATTACATGAAAGCCCTACCCTAATAAAACCATTTTATTGAGAGGAAAGCAATCAAGCAACAAACTTCAGACTCACATGCAACCTTGGGCTCACAGTCAAATCTGCATATGCATGTTTAAGTGTACATTTGTGTGGGTGTCTCCGTCTGTAGTAAATAGAGATTCAGTCTTGCACCATTCCAGTCAAAGTTTCAGTCCTGGCAAGACCAGAGGAAGTTGTGGAAGTACTTGAATCCTCTTGTCTTAACCAGCCAGGTCTAAATTCAGTAACCAGGACTTTAAATTTTGATGTCAGTAATGGAGAGCCCTATTTCCAAAGATTTCTGATGGTGCAGAACTCCTCTTTGTTTGGGGTGACAGTTTCTTAGCAACAGCTATTAGTGAGCAGCTGCTGACCCAATCAAATGGTGAACTTGGACAATCTCTTTTGTACACGTCTTGAAGAAAAATCCCTTGCTCAAGAATATAAAACATATTGACAATTATACACTAGCCCCGAATATAACTTTTCCCTGGGGTTCTACAGGCAGGTTAGCTGCACTGAGCAGTCAGCCTGCACACATGGAAAAATCAATTTCATAAGAGATATATCTTCATGTGTCATGATCCAGTGTATGATAGTGGCCTTTTATGTCTATTTAGCTTACAGCAAATTTAAAGCTATCACCTACCCTGGTGATATTAGCAGTCCAATAACCCTACAATTAAACAAATTTCTGTCTCTCTCTCTCTTTTTTTCTTCATTGACTGACTATAATCATCTTCCAGGAATGACCTTGAGAGATTGGATATTCTTCTTGGTTTAAGTGCCATTAGCAATATTTTTTTTTTCAGAAAGCGAGCTACTTAGGTAGTTGGCAAAAAAAAGCGCCGATAAAAATCTACTCTTGGCTACTCAGTAAATTGCATTGCACTATCTGCTTGCCAGCTGAGGGTGAAGAACATTGTATATTAAAAGATTTTCATTGTGTAATAATGTGAACACCAGCAGCAGTAATTATAAAATCAATAATTCGTAATAAATATGTCCTCCTTATATAATTACTAAATGATTGCAAAACCAATATTATGCACTAGTTGGAATGGAAAAGGTTGCTGCTAAAGACTTTCTATATTACACATTATTGTTCAACTCTTAAACACCCTTGGTCAAATGAAGCATAACTTCAGCCTCATCAGAATTAAGCTAAATGCTATTTCAGTTTGATCTCCTTAAAAAGTATTTGATTCATGGAAAAACTAATTATCAGATTAAAGTGCAACAAAAAGTGACTTAAATGCAAAGTCTTAAACACCATTTATTGTGAGCTGGGAAACAAAGGGAAGGTGGTTTCTGTCATATAGGATGGTAGTTGTTTAGGCATTTTTTATTATTATTTCTTTTCTTTCTTTACCTCCTAGATGAATGTTTTGATTCCCCAGGAACACAAATAAATCTCAAGATATCATTTGTATTTGTCCTCACATTTTTTACAAGCTTTTATTTTTGCTTGAAGTGAGGATTTCTGCAGCTGAGATAAGAAGGAAGCTGGGCCTTTTGTGGGTTTCCCGTCTTTCAGGATACTTACATTCAGCAAATGGGTCAAAGGTTTCATTATTTTAGTTGTATAAACTGCTTCTAGGAGAGTCTAAAAGCCACATAAACCCAAACGCAAAGGAAACAAGCACAAATGCAAAGGAAACAAGCTCAAATGTCAATTCCAAAGCACTTTTGTATGATACAGTCATCCTACTCATCACAATTCCACCCTAAAGAAATATTTTCTATGTATATAAAGTCATGAAGTTTAAAGAACAACACCTGCTATGAGAAAAAATATACATGTACAAATGCGTAAACAGAATCTCAGAGGACATAGGCAGGCCACTGAACTCCAAAAACTGTCTTGCTTCAATTTTCTAAAAAAACCTACACCTATTGTTATCCTCTTATTTCTGCATTATTGTGTTCATACTTTTCTGACTCTTCAAGAAAGTTTCATCTCTCTAGCCATGGATCCCCACAGTGTAAAGATCTGTACCTGAGCTAATCACCCCAGTTCCCATTTTGTAGCAGTAATTCAGAAGATGCAGTAAGTGATAAAAATAGGTCCCTCTAATGTGAAGTCTTATCCTAGATATAATATCTAGAAGAGACCAGATGAATTGAATCCTAAAATTGTTTATTTCTCTTCATAAAGGAGTTTAGTGTGACTAATTCAGATGTAAATTTGTGCATTCTAAGTGAATCCCACGCCTTACACCTATTTGAAGTGTTTTCCAGAATACAATCATAACTTCTTGCATAACAGAACCTATTTTCTTTGTTCACTGTGTTACAGTATGGATGAGAGTCAAATTTCCCAGAGCCTTTGTCATGAACTGCTCCTTTCCAACTCCTCCAAATGGTATCCACCTGTCTTCTGCAAGGATCTTTACTTGCCTTTATGTGGGAACTCATGACAAAAATACCTCTTGGCAAGCAAGCTCCATCTGCAAATATAAAAAGCTCACATTGCTTCTGAAACTAGAATAGACAAATGCATTCAATGGAGGGTATTAAAAGTGAGTAAAGACAGGACAATATTCAATGATTAAAAAAAAAATATTCCTGCTTGAAAGCAAGCTACAAAAAAATGATGGAGATGTCATGCTGCCAGACCCTCTCCTCTCCTCTCCTCTCCTCTCCTCTCCTCTCCTCTCCTCTCCTCTCCTCTCCTCTCCTCTCCTCTCCTCTCCTCTCCTCTCCTCTCCTCTCCTCTCCTCTCCTCTCCTCTCCTCTCCTCTCCTCTCCTCTCCTCTCCTCTCCTCTCCTCTCCTCTCCTCTCCTCTCCTCTCCTCTCCTCTCCATTTTTCACTTTTTCATTTTTTCACTTTTTCACTCTTTCTTCCTTTTTTTCCCACCTTTTCCCTTTTTCTCTCCTTTTTCTTCCCTTCTTCCCTCTTCCCCTTTTTCTTCCATTTTTTTCTATTTTTCCCTTTTGTCTCACCTCACTTCATCTTATCCCACATCTAGGAGGCTGGGAATGTCTCATAGCAAGAAAATACCAGGAATATAATACTAAATAATCACCTGTGTCAGTAAAACAAGAAACTGTTTTAATATTACTGGTTTTGCCATTGGATTCTGGTTAGCTATTTCAGAAGTTTAGAAAGTCCTAATGATATTGTGTTTTGTCAACAACTCAGCAGCTTTAGCATATTTAGGGTTGTGCTCAGCCTTTCTTTTAGTCAGAAAAGGTGTTATCATTCCACTTTGCATTTGGGACATGGAGATTTGAAAAGAAGGAAATGCATTCAGACCAGCTAAGTACAGATGACTAAGTTAAGCTCTGTGACTTGTCTGAAGTCCAAGTCCAAGCCCCCTCCATGGCTCAAAGTGTGTATTATCTGAGTATGGCAGACCCTGGCTCCCTGCATTGTCAACCGAGTCTAGTAGTCAGGATCGAGTTAGCCGTCTGAGCTGTGCCCTGTGTACTTACATGAGGACAGTAAGGCATCTGTGGTAAATGCAACATTAAGTCCAGCTCCTTGGTCCTGCCAGCTTCCATTCTCCAAGGCTATCAAGGAGAAAGAAGGGTTAGGATCTCCATCATGGTTAATTCATGCCTTGTGGTTTTCACATATTAACTGATCACTTATTTCTCTCACGGATTCTCAAAACATTAAATAATATAGAAAGCAATGTTTCTTTTAAGAATTGATCTGACATGAATCCAGCATTCCAGGGAGAAAGCTGGTGCAAGGGATTTAAAATTGAACTTCCCTGGAATCCACAGAAATTATTAATGCCTAAGACTCAAGGCCATCTATAACATCAATATAAGGATAGGTCTGTTAAGATTGTTACCTTGCTTCTCTCTCTGGTATAGTTAGATGATTTCCACACTAAAGTTACCCATGATGACTTCTCATCAATAAAATTCAGCATTCACATATAATAACACTTTTTAAAAGTACTTCACAATATGAGCACCTTGATGCAGTGGGCCAGAGCTGTAATTTTCTGCAGTCAGAATGGAAAATGCATATGGGCATGTGTAGGTGTGTAGACAAAGAAAAAACAAGGTGGTGTAAGAAGACAGCTTTTACTGAGACAACAGAAGGATGTTCCTTGTCCTGAATCATGCATTCTCCAGTGGTAAATTTTCTGGTAGGATTCAATATTGGAATTACAGTTCCTAAACTGCTAAGTTACAGCTGGAGTCATGACTTCTGCAGACCTTTCACTAGTTAAAGAGAGTTCAAGTGAACTTCCAATTGGGTAGGAGATATTTTCAGTCACCTTTCTGCATCTGGCAATCTGCACCAAATCCTGTGGAGAGAACATTCAGTGGAATGTGTCAAGAAAAGCCATCCTGGATCCCTCAGCCAGTCATGACAGGAGATAAAGGCCCTACAACAGTTCCGTCTGTTGTTCTGTAACAAGGCAGGTTACATTGTAAAACTGCAATATGAATGTGGAAGAGTTATATCTGAGTCAAAGCACAAATTGACCAGGTTTAAGGGAAGTTACCTCCCTACTCCATTAACCCCACTCACTGCAGTGTAGTTAGTCAAGGATTTATAAACATACAGAAGCCTCATCAGAAAAGACTCATGATCCCTGTGCCACATCCATGTGCCACTGGGCCAACATGTGCATGTGCAGTGTGTTTGATGTATTCAGAACATGACTGATTTATCATGTGTTTCATATTTTTCTCTAGGATTTCTCCACCATTCAGATCAATTCTCTTTTTGCCCTTTCTGATATGCATTTGTATTGTGTATTTTGGAACAAGTAGAACATCGATGCCCTGAATAGAAAAGGCTGGTTGAAATTCTCTTCCATATGTCACCCAGGAATTAAGATAACATGATCAAAGATGTTCCACTGGACAAAAATGATAATATTCTATGTGGAGAAAAAATTTAATTTCTTCTTTTCCTTCTTTTTTCTTTGTATTGATTACGTTTAAACAGGAAAGAAATGGCATTTTAAAAGCAACTGCATATTGATATTTGCATCAAAGAGAGTAGACACAAAGAAACCATGAAGTTCAGAATGTAGGATTATAAAATGTGAGGCCATAAAATACAATGGAAAAATACACAGCAAATTGCATTTCATAAGCCATATCTATAGAAATATGAACACATAAAATCACATACTGTAGTAATATCAACGCCAGAAAGGAAAGATGTATTAAATTTAAAATATTTCCACTTATCTTCAGTTCCCAGCTTTTAAGACTAGAAAAGCACTTCTGTGATCCCTTCATAAAGAAGAGCAGAGAGCTGCAACCTGTACATGTCACCAGGTGTAGCCTTTGAGCAGACATCCCTTTAGTTAAGGTGGGTTTTTTCACCAGCTGTACCAACAAAGTTGGGTTGCTGTTGCCATCAAGACCTCAGTAACATGCAGCAACAACTGGGTGCCAGTGCTTTAAAAACCTTAGACAAAGTGGAAAATGTGTTATATCTGAGAAAGAAGGATATACCACCACAGATTAATGGAATCATAGAGTAGGTTGAGTTGGAAGGACGTTTGAAGACTATCCAGTCTATCCAAACTATCCAGACTATCCAGATGATCCAAACCCCCTGCGCTGAGCAGGAATATCTTTGACTGGACAATGTTGGTCAAAGCCCAGTCCAATTTTTCCACAAAAGTTTGCAGGTGTGGGGCAATCTCAGCCCTCTATAGGGCAGCTGTTGTGGACAGTAGGAGTGGTCAGTCATGGATTTTGCAGACCTCTGACAAAGCAATTGAGTTGCTGTTGCATGTGGGGGACAGGTACTAACTTCCCATTGGCTTTTAAAAAGGGAAAAACATAAGGTTTAATTTGTGTCTTCAGAAATTGCTCAAAGGACCTTTTTAAAAAGTGTGGTTAAAATTTAGATGCTGGGATATATTAATTTCTTGTGCCACCAGAGACACCTTACTCTAGATATTGCCAAAATATCTCTTTATCCCACCTCAATCTCATTTTATCAGGGGTTGTCACTGATAAGGATAATGATAATTAATGATGAAGATGAATTTAAAAGCTTTCTGCAGAGGACAATTTCTGTGGCTTTCTGCAGAGGACAATCTAGAATATACCCGCACACAGTATCTAGTAAAAAGACAGAACAATAGGAGGGTAATAGGGGAGCAAGGACATGTTTTGATAAGGATGTTAAATGCTGCATTAACTGATAATCTGTGTTTGTGTAATTGCTATTAATGCTGTTATTTGTGTGGTTTAACTATGAAAGACACACAAGACAGAAACACAAGAGACCCCTACCAGTTTTGTCATCACTTAAAAGCCAGCACAGCTTAGCAAATGGGAAGCTCAGGCTCTCTCTGTGTGAGCTGAATGTGGTTTCTTCTCATGAGGAATGGGTAGACAGGTCAGGAGTCAAATGCTGCATGACCCTTGATTCCACTTGACATAAAAGAGGAGAGTTGAAGTCCCCTGCAGCTCCCTCTACCTTGTACTGTATCTGTTCCTTTTTTTGAATAGCAGTCCTGGAGAGATTCTAGCAGAGATGGAGAAAATTTGAATTTTGTCTGATCTTTCCAGTATACCAAGTAGTTTAAAATCTAATTATGAATTAGACAGACCTAGAGCAATGTTTTCAGAAGCATCTAGTCAGATTAAGAGGAAAAAAAAATCTCAAGTTGAAATGCAAAGTAAGTATTTGGGAGTCTAAGTCCCTTAGGATTTCACTTTTAAGAAATCAGGTTTATTTTAACTTTCTCTAACTCAGTTTATCTAATTTCACCTTGAAGTTTTTTGTGCTTCTTTTTCTGCAGTCATTCTTCAATATTTTATATTTCTTAAACATTATTCTAAAAAAGAAAAAAAAACCAAACAACTGAAACAAAAAAAACCCAAAAAACCCCCAAAAAAACCAAAAAAACAACTGCACGTAGTTTTTGTCCAGTACATAAATGATATTTTTTGGCTCTTCTCCTATAATTCAATTTAGGCTTAAGCTATTTTTTTTTCTTTCTTTCAGTTAATGCTCATCTTGATAAACTCCTAAAGGCCAGCTCCTCAGAGAGCTTTGTTAAATCAAATTTTATTAAAATTTAGGATATGAAAATCTTGTTTGCATAATATTCTATATTAAATATTTCTACTTTTTTTCTTTGGAGACCTCATTTATAATCACTCTATTTTTTCCCACATTTACTTTTCAAACTATAATGTGAAACAAATTTTGCAGGGCAATAAAGTCTAGATATGTTGCAGAACTAGACTTCTCTTATTATGGATTTTGCTGGAACTTAGTAGGAATTGTGATGGATATTTTATCATTTCACTGTGTGGTACTGTGAAATGCAGTAAGTTAAGTGATGACAGTCTCAAAAATAAGTTTGTCAGAAGAGGATATCTTCATTCATACAGAAAAACCACTGAGATCTTGATTCAAAAAACAGATTTTTCTTTTGAACCAAGACTGAATTATCATTAGAACAATAATTATGGTGGTGTATTAGAGATAAACCTAGGGTTTTTTAAACTTTAAGTAATCTTTCAGTGCCTGTTTTACTCTTGTCAGGAGAATTTGTATACGTGAAGTCTAAGGATCATTGGATTCCTGAAGACGAAACAACAATATGTAATAAAAATTCTTGTTCTCTGGGGTTGGAAAAGAGATAAAGGATGTTGTAGAAGTAATTAAACACAACACACTCATAATCCAGAATCAATAACTTGTGATTTATTTTCCTATCACACATCATAAATTAGTAATAGGTAACACAAGTGTCTGGATCAATCTACTCTCTTTTTAATTTTCTAAAAGTTTGGTATCTAATCAAAAAAAGGTCTCCAGTCTCCCCCATTAGGCCCTGGAAGAATACTCAGCTCCCATTTTTGCACTTATTTAGCTTTGAACCTAGATTGAAGCATGGTTTTAACACCTTTGAGCAGGGGGTAGACCAAGAGATCTGCAGAGGTCTCATCCAGCCTCAGCCGGTCTGTGAGTCATGGCCAATTGAAGCCTGAGGCTAAACACAAAAACTACTGGAGAACTTTTGAGTTTTGATACTTGTGTGAATTGTGGGCCTAAGGTTCTCTTATTGTCTCTTAAAATCTGGTTAATACAGTTAATGGAAACTGAAGAGGAGCTTGGCCACAGGCACATTTCAGGTTGGAGGTGACTTGTGCGAGACTTCCAGAGAAGTTTTTGCAGTAATCTGTTCAAATCCAAGTGACTGTACTGCATTCCATAATTAACTTTTTAGAGGAGACTGTAGTTTCCATTTTGTCCCATGTTAAGTACCCAAAACATAGTAATCAGAATGTAATGGAAGCTTTTGAAAACCTCTCAATTTCTTCTAAATTTTCAAGGGAAAGGAATTTTGTCTTCATTTTGAGAACTCATGGGCTCATTAATCTTGGTTTTTTGTTTGTCTGTTTTTGATCATTAGGGAAAAGCCATCATCATATATATTATATTCTTATTATATTCTTATTATATTCTTTTTATATAAGTAAAAAACAGTGACTTTAAAGTTCTGAATACAAGAGTTTAATTGGAGTGATTAGAGAGAAATCAGAGATGACCAAAACAACTTTTCTTCTCAGCATTTCCATGAGATGCAGAAAAAATTATTTCTTAGGGAAATATTAACCTTATCACTTTGTCTATTCAAAGGTAGGAGAAAATGTAACACTCCAAGTTGCCATTCACTCCAAGTCTATCCCTCTGACAAGTGTCCTTTCTATTAAATTAATTTTCTTTGGCCACTGAGATTAGGAATATGATTCTCTATAGTAGTGGTTAGAACTCTTACCTGAGTAAGGTCAGTTTTTCAACATTTCTTCATAGGTGTTTAATATATTTTATCCAATTACTGTTTAATTTAAAGTCAATGGGAATTAGTGTTGTAAGTGATTTCATTACTGGAGAAACTGTCCTTATGAGAAAAGTCCTTTCTCATTTACTTAAAACTCATAGCACTAGTAATCAAGTGCTAAATTTAGCACTTAAATGTTAAATCAAGCCCCAGAAAAGAAGGTTTGGTCCATGATTTGAGCAACTGTCACTCTGGTTATGAAAAGGTCTGATACTGCTTTAATATTAAGAGGTGTAAAATAGGAATAAGCTTCAGCAAATGCAGTGAGGACATGTTTGGTATGAAACACATACCAGTAAAGTCCAGTTCTAATGTTTATATGGGACCTTACTTTCTCACTAATAACAAAAATTATTTCTATTTGAAATTACAATACAAAGGATACTTTTAAATAATTTAAAATTGTTACAGTAGCTTTACAAACAAGAATCATATTACTCTCTTATTGTTATGCACAGTTTGAATTTTATACACAGGAAGGGAAATGGCAAGCAGGAAGTTTTTAGGTGTGAAGCCCTAAATTGGCTGAAAAATTTCCTTTGTTTGCTTCAGCATATTTTTATGTCTTGCTGTTAACTATACATAACAAACGTCCAATATTTGTATTTCTGCTGAATAACCTTGGAGATTTTCCATGAGTAAGTGGTCATAAGATATGCATGCAGCCACTGCTTTTAGTTCTTTCATTCTCCTGTGATTTTAAGCTGAGTATGTGTGTGTGAGAGAGTGGCATTTTATATTGACTGAGACAAGTATAACAACCTCCAGTGGCTCAGCTGCCATCACAGTAATTCTACATCTTGTCTAATTTGTGAACAAATGTAACTCTGTGCTTTTGAAGTTTTGATATAATGGAAACAGAATGGAAGGATCATCTGAAGGATCTGGTTAAGGCAATAGAGTGGGACGCACAATCCAATATTAAGGTTTGCTGCTACACATCCTTTCCATTGCTTGAGGGAATTTGTGGCAAATTCAGGGAAGATAATGTGGTGGTTGGAGTGATGGAGAGTAATGGTGCAGATTTGAGATAATGATCACAAAGATGGGGATCTTGACCATGGATCATAGTGCTCCTGCAAGTTTTCTCCTTTAGTTGACTTTAGATCTTTGAAAACTTTGCAGTGCTTCTTTAACACAAAAAACATACTGCATGAATCTGTACTGAGAGGTTCCTACTCCCTTGAAGTGTGACATTTTTACTAAACAAAACAAAACAAAACAAAACAAGATAAAGTAAACAAGAAACATTTTCCAGCCAAAAATCTAACAAGTACCACTGTTAATCCTAGAAGAATTAAATTACTCCCCAGAAAAACATCTCACCTCACTTTTTCTAAACTGCCATGCCCCACACAGTCATGGAAAAAATCCATGGGCCCAATTGTTCTCCGCCTTTTATGGTTTTCAATTTATCTCTTCTCAGGAAGTCACCTGTCTAAAGCATACTTTTTATGTATATTGTGCTCATTTTACACAAGAACTGCAATATGGACAGTGTGAAATATGTTTTTCTTTAAAAAAATTGGCAAAGTTAAACACATACAGAATTATCAAAATAAACTGGGTAAGACTGATCAATAAATTATTCTGAGAAATTGTGACCAATCATATCTACTTTTTCATGGATTTCTGGGTTTTATGACTTATTATGATGTTCACTAGACATGCTATCTCACAAGCTCTTACTGAGTTTATCCTTCTCTGTGAGGCTTAAGACAAGCACTAATATCCCAAGGAATTATTGTAGATTATAATTGAGCTTTACTGCTCAACATTTAAGGTTGCAGTTTCCAACAGCTTTCCTCGCTGTTTGTGTTATGACTTACTGGCTTTCCTTAGTGGTGTGATATTTAGATCTGTGTTTTACTGGCACAAAAAGGCAATGCAAGGGGCAGACTGGCAGAGTTTTGACTTTGTTGGCATGTGTACCTATGTCTGTGCAAACATGTGCCCAACACACTCATGTGCATATCTATGGTTTTATTCCATGTTTGCTAATATTGACAATATGTTTGCTAATATTGCTAATATGGCAATACCAATTGGACCTTTCTCCACATCTCAGCCATGTTCCTTAAGAGTAATACAGGAAGACTGTTTCAAATAATGGAAATGATCAATCAGTTTATACTTATTCCCTCTTCAGCTGACACTGCCAGCTCTGGCGTGAGCATACACCCAGCAGAAAGTGGACCCAGACTATTGATTTACTCAGATTAAAAAATGGAGCTTTCCTTTTGGTTATGTGGAGCCATCTGGCAGACACAAAGACTAGTAAAGTCAGGAAAACATCTCTGAAGATTTAGATGTCTTTAAGGGTTATAAATGCTATCTTGAAGTGTGGCTAAAATTAGATGTCTCTCTTTTAGGCTTTCTAATAATTATTTTTTGGTATCTAAATGAAGTATATAATTTCAGACAACTTTTCTTATCTTATCTATTTGGTATGAAAATGACATTTCATTACAACTTAAAATTAGGTGTTTGGACATAGTACTGACATCATGGGAGGCAAAACTTATTTCAGCCATCTTATGTATCAAATAAAAAGCCTTTTTGTGAAATTCAAGCTTCTGAACAGAGCACACAGCATTTAGACCTCCCTCTTATTGGGTCTGTGGTTAAATTCTGGGATCCTTTGGATACCAGCATGCAAAAAATGTACTGCAGGATAAACTAGAACTTGGACAAAGAGCATATTTATTAATTGCACTGTTGGAATATGAACTGTGCCTTTCCAGGATGCGAAAGGTGGTTTATCTCTGTCTCCACTGAGTAACCTAACTATTATGTTTCAGTGTTCCATTTGCCTTTTTGCTGTATAACTCTGTGTCCATATTCCACCACCAAAATTCAGATTATTAAATAATATAGCAGATTGAGAATCATTGTTCTCTGCCTTTTGCCTCCAGCTGGGATGGCATCCATCATGTTGTTTGGCACATGTTTGATGAAGAAATATTTAAGCCCCATTGCAATGTGGAACATATCTCCCATGTCTTCCAAAGTGCTCAAACTACTAAGATGTTAATTTAAAGAAAAGATGACAACCATTAATCTCGTTGAAAAGAGAGGTGGAAACCACTGCAGTGCATAGATATTCCTATTACTATAAATGCTTATTAGGCCTTTTTAAGATTGTCTTCTAGAATTAGATCCCCCAGGAGACCAGAGCAGAAGAAAGCCTAGTTGCTGCATTCTAATCAATATTAGGTGTGAGTTAGGCTGCTCATCCCTGCCAAGCCTTAATACAGTTATAGGTACCTGGGGAACTTTAAACTAAAGAAGTCAGGTGGCAAAGGATTTTAAGCTCCTCGGACATTAGGGGTCAGCTAAGGATGACAGTTTAAGTGCTTACTGTACATTTTGTGTAAATCCTAGATTAGATACTCAAGTCCTTATATCCCATTGGGTCCTAAGACTTTGATGCATTGCTCTAAGCCAAGGCATTTAGCTGACATGCTTAGTCACTTAAGCTCCTGATAGAGGGAGAGTAAGGCCACCTGTAATCTGAATCACTCTTTTGAGTTCTCCATCTTTGTCAATTGACTGCAGGAGAAACACAGGGAAAACAAGTTTTTGGATGTGGATGTACTTCAGGTATGACTTTAATACTTCAGTTTGGGTAAAGCATGCCAAAACATCGTCACTTAGCACTGAAAGTCACAGAGGAACTTTGTGATGAGCAGGAATTCACAGGCAGCTCAGAGTCAAAAACCCAGTGCTTTAACCTGTCCCTGTGCCCACACATTGACTTTGTTAGTATCTCCCTGCCTCAATTCATGTGTCTCTATGTCTGTGCTGATTAAACAGGAATATTTGCAGTCTTCGTCGGAGCAAAACTGGCACACTCTTGGATGAAAGTGAGGACAGCACATGAATGAAGACTGACAAAACATATTCCACATGCATGCAAAATTGTTGCTCAGATTACAGTTTTTATCACTGATCTGAGTTGTCAGTGCAGCAGAAAAAGATTTTCTTTCATTTAAAAGTTACAAAGTGTTGCTATCTATTTCATCTGAAAGTCAGCAGTTGCTGCCAGACCACTGCATTTGTAGCAGCAGCATCTCAGAATGTTCAGTTTACTGAAATCTAGGCTGGCATTTTGCATTGTTAAGACTACATAAAAAGCTTTAGCAAATTGCCAAGATCCATTTCCCCTATCCTCCTGCTTTAAGAGTTACCTGGGCTTATATCACTGCTAATGTGAAACACTTGCTCACAGCAGCAAGTGGCAATTCTGGGTACATCAAACCCCAGGTGAGGAGTAATTATGATTCAATGTCAAGATTAATGTTGTCAAAATTTTAAAATATGGCTGACATGACAAAGCCCCCCTGCTGTCTGAGGATAGCCCAGACACAAATGCATTAGAACAACTCCAGCTTTTCCCTTAGCACTCTTATTGCTGGGCAAATCTCTAGCTGGTTCTCAAATAATTATGAAAAAAAGCACCGGAGGGAAAAAAAAAAAAAAAAGGGGAAAGAAAATAAGGACAGATGGGATGAAAATATAATAGAATAGCCTATTCCATGCACAAACTGGAGAGAGAGAGGCAGAGAGAGAGGAGTGTTGAAAGATAAAACAAATAACTTTAGTTTAGTTTAAAGTGCCCATAGTTAGAAATGTTTGTGACTTCAATGGGAAATATATTCCAGAGAGTTCTGCAAGCTCTTTGATGAATGTGTGGAATTGTCTCCTTGTCTCCTCATTACCACTTAAATAAAAAGAGGAAAAAAAAAAAAAAAGAAAAAAGAAAAAAAAAAAAGAAAAAGAAAGAAAAAAAGGGGGAAAAAAAGGAGAAGATCTGACAATTCAAGCGATCATCTTTAGCTTCTGTTGTTTTCCATTAGCAACGGGAACATACTCTCTTAGTGAAACACAAAACGTGGTTTCCAGAGCTACTGCTGAGTTTTGCAGCATGCCAGGACCTGATTCTCTTGTTCCAAGAGCAGCTCAGAAAGGTGGTTAGAGACAGTTTTCAGTGCTTTATTTGTCCCAATTATCTGTTCCTGCCTATTAGAGTGAATGAAACATCATGGCATTGTTTATTGCAGGCTTTATGTTCACTAATAACCCTGTTGTTTATTACTTGGAACATGCTGCATGCAGTCAATGTGGGTTCCTTCCTGCTAATCCCCACAATCTTTCAGACCCATTTCTTTTTTCTTTCACAATAAAACTGCACAAATCTGAATCAATGTGGCTTTCTACCACAATTTTTTTTCATTTGAAACTTGCCTGTTATCGTATGGATGAAGGTATGTGGCCTTATTCCAGAGATGTCCTTATTTATAATCCAGAAAAACCAAAATCCAGCACCACAACCTTCCAGCTAATTTGAAAATGGGTGCTAATTCAGTGAATCATAATGGACAGTGTCTGAGAAGTTCAACTCTGTTTCACTTACATGAACAGTGCCTGTGACTCTGAGACTATCTTTGGTCTTTCTGATCCTTTGTAGTTTCATTAAATTCAAAAAAATACAAAGGAACCTGGATAAAGTCCACTACATATCCAGCTCAATATTCCAACAGGAGACTAGGCAGGTTTTCCTAAATGTAGAAACAGGGCCAAAGGAGTCAAACTTTACCAGAATAAGTCCACACTAAATTAAGACTTAGTATTGTGGAGAATTGGGCATAATTTCTGACAGCAATAGGCAGAACTATCTTGCCTCTTCCATCCTACAGTATTCAGAGATTTTCACAAATGTCACAGCATGGACATCTGAATATGACTGGCCTGCAGAAGTTATTTGACATAGCACCATTCTGGCAGGGCAGTAAAAGCTGCTGGCTGGTGAGGACTCTGCCACAATGAGCCCTCTCACTCAACAGATTAATCATAATGTGATTGTCGATCTCTTTTTCACATAATCTGATGAGCAGTTACTTAATCAAGGGCACAACTACAGTATATCCCAAGATCCTTTTGGGACTTTACTGAGATGAATGAGGACATTTTCCCCTAAAATGAAAATTATGGGAAAAAATGAGTAAGGCAATCTATAACAAAAGGTGGTTGTGTGCAGGGTGGGGAATTTGGTTGCTGTTACTGTTTTGTTTTGTAATGTGGAAACATTTCATTTCCATGGAGTCAAATACTTTTGCTTCAGCTTGATAAATAATTTTATTTCTACTTTCCAGTGTATTTAGTTTTCCCCGCTGAGATTTTCTTTATATGCATATCCACATAGCAATTATATTTACTCACTTAATGTTACAAAATAAAATCTGTATCATGTGGGATTACCATTAATGTTTTAAAAGAAACAAAAGATCAACATTAGAAATACATATTTATTTGTTTCTCTTTATTAAAATATTTTTCCTTTAGAAAAAGATAATGTTTCAGCATTGTTTGAGTAAAATAGAAAGGTCAGAATGACTTGCTTTAACAAGTCAGAATTGTGTCTGAAAAAAACCTTCATCTATATACAATCAATTACAAAGAGAAGTTTCTATATTTAAAAAATGGAACTTTAATGCAAAAATTATTTAGTACAGAGTTTAAAACTTCCCATAGCTGTGAATATGTTTTATAAGGTGACAATATTTGGGGAATATTTTCTTAAAATTAGGCATATATGAGTCATATTTTTGTGGGTTTTTTTGACAATGACCAATACTTTCTTTGTGAGTTTGTATGTAAAACCAGTAAAATAATGTCCACAAAAATGTCAGATATATAACATCACTGGGCTCTAATCCATGTCTGGGAATCCTACAAAGCATTGCAATGTGAATAATAGAGGGGCAAGAGACAAATGCCCCCTTCATGCTCTAGAACTGCAGACTGAGCTCTCTCAGTGTGTTTTACAGCTGCATGTCAGTCTGGACCTTTACAGTAAAAGAGCACAACACAGGCTTCTCTAAGTGACTTGGTTTGCTAGGCCAGTTGACAGTAATCACCATTAGCCTCTGAAGAGGAAGAAGTCTAGAGATAAAAGGCAAAGAATGTGCCTGCATTAAAATAAGATGTAGCAAATACATGCTGCCTTTATTTTAATTGGTGGCTTTGCAGCAGCACAAGTTTCAGACAAGAGTGTGCACGTCAATCAAGTCCCCTTGGCCTTGATATCAGTATTTAGATTGATAGTTCTTGCTAAAGTCTGTCACAACACCATCATTGACATTTGTACCCATCCTAGAAACGTTGAAGGTATCAGGAGTTTGTAGTCTCATGGCTGGAATAAACCTCGTGAGGTCAGCCTGTCAATAGCAGGGCTAATCCAGAAGTTAGATGAGGTTGCAGGGGACTCGTACTTCACAGCACATCAACAGCTACAGAAACAAAGCAGAGTAATTATGAATTGAAACTGATATAGCCACTAGTAACCATTTGTTTTGTTGTTCTTCTTAATAGTGTCCTTCCCAGTACTCCTTTAGAGATAAGATTCTGTCATAGTCTGACATTATATATATATATGTATGTATATGTGTATGACCCACCATTAGGTGACATGATTTGCTATCATTACAATTTTTTTTATCTTTTGCTTTTCCTTTCTCCACTTACAGATTATAATTTTTTGTCACGTTTTCTAAAGGGGTCTTGGAGGTCTTATGCCATGTTTGGTTCTCTGCTGGAGATGTTCAGCACATTTTCTATTGTCTCAAGGCATTTAATTTACTTTTTATTTAAGAATACTTTAAAGAAGATCATGCATGTTGCACTAACAGTAACATTAGGAATGTTTCCCATTTTTCCACAGTCATTTTTAATTTTATCACATGGATGACTTGAACATATGTACCTTTCTGTAAAGTAAAAAGATGTTTTAACCAATCTGATAAATCAAGGCTTGATGGGGAAAAAAATTATATTGCCCCTCCTCAGCCCCCCTTTTTGTGTGTGTATATGTGACACTTCTGCCACATCCTTCTTTTGCTTCTCCTCTATATTATCTCTCTTCAGTTGCAACAAATAAAAACTAAACAAAATAAAACAAAACAAAATGAAATTAAAACAAAATAACATCCCTCCCTTCTATTTCTTAAACTTGAACATCATCATAAGAAAAGAACTGAACTACCATTTTGTTATTGTTCTGACAATAGTCAACAATGACAGGGCAAGGGCAAAATTCAGGAAAAGGGAATATATTCTTTTTTGCATGCCCCCCAAAATGTTCTTGAATTCCTTTTGAGCTCCTTGGTCAATAATGATAACCAACACAGAACAGACCTTTGTCTGAGGAAATGCTACAGAACAGATATTTTCTGCTGGATAAAATATTGTTGTAGGTTTTTATAGTGACTGTTGGAGACAAAGCTGAGCAGAACATATTGGTTTTGTTTCTGCACGAGGAGTTTGAGCTATTTCAGTTGCCTGCCACAAGTAGTCTGGTCCTGGTACCTCACACTGTTAAGTCCTGAAGATTTGAAATTCTCTCCAGCCAAGACGTAGGCTCATGGGAGCTGACCCTTGTGAAGGTTCTGAGCTGTCTTTTGGAGTTTGAGTAAGTGTGAATTTAAGGATTACAGATCCTCTTTGCCATACAGACATGTGTGACCCTTAACAAATTACTTTGTGTATTAAACTTTACCTCCGAAAAGACAGGGACCAATTCCTATCTCCTTTATACGCTTGGGGGCAGAGCCTTATTCCTTTTCAATGTGAAACAGGTTGGTAAACAAAACCTCAACCTCAGTGGACACCTAGGAACCCAAATTTTGCCTCTGCTAATGATACCATTCTTAACATGTCTACCTGGACCACTTTGGAAAATAACTGAAGAGAAGCACTCTGTGACAGAGACTCAAAGGAAATAAGCAGTGTTAGAAAATGTTTTTTCCTATTAAGTATGCCAAGGTAAGTAAACAGATTTGAATGGAGGTGTTTGCAGCACGTATACTCAGAGCTCTAGGCTGATACTTTTCATGGCCTAAATTCCACTCTCGGTGCAGCCAAGACAACTTTACAGGCTTTGTATCTTAATTAAATCTTTCTAATGATTCAGAGCAATTTTTTAACTCCCGCTTTACGTTTGTTCACTTGCTAACACGTGCTGTATATATGCCTTTAGATCCCAGAATCACATTATGGGTAAAGAATGGTTTGGAACTTTAAAACTCAATTTAACTACCATTCTAAGTATTTATTTATTTATTTCCAAATAAAACATATTGGCTGATACTTTATTGTAAATAACTTAGCCATTCAATTCAGAAGCCCTACTGAAAATAAAATAATCTTGATAACAAAGCTTATTTACAAAGTTACAATAAAATACTGAGTGGTTTTTACCTTTACTAATGTAACTTCATCTATCTGCATAGTAATTCTCAACAATGTTAAGTTCTATTGCCCATTTGTAAGTCGATACTGTTACATAGTACAAACAGATGTTAAATTAGTTTATAAAAACACCTAGGACCAACTGTAGCAGCAGATTGCTTGTAAGTAATAAGCAAGATTATAAAATTCAGATTACAACAAAATGCAATAGCTTCATGTGCTAGCACAAATTAAAAAATATATATACCATGGACAAGGTGCAAAATGGATCAAATTAAGATAATGCTGAAATAAATGGACTCAATATTATGTTAATATTAAAGAACTTTACTAGCACTGTGATCCTGCCAAAGAATTTTAATGTGTCTTCTATCTCTACTGCTGATGTTACCAGCAAAGTAATAGTTTGAAGGTCTTACCAGTGTTCTTGAAAAACAAAAAATATTTGCAGCATATTCAAATAAAACCAAACCTATACAATGGAAAGATGGAATATCTGTTGTCACAAGTAGAGCAGAACCTGAATCCAAGTTGTTCATGTAAAAAAATTTGCAAATAAGAGACTATTTTATTCAGGAAAGCCAAGGAATTACATTATAATAGAAACACTGACATAACCCTAACTATAGCAGCACAAATGTCACTTCTGTAATGAGGCAGAATTCTCTGCTGCTTTTCTAATCTCTAGAGATATGATTCTACAACAAAAACAAAAAAAAATAAAACATAAAATTAAACTTAGAATATACAAGACACAGGCTGCTGGTGGTATTCTTTCCCCTCAACGTCCCCCCCCGCCCCATGTACTAAAGGACATATTGCCAATCCAAATTAGGTTAAATAAGATTTGAAATTTGTTCAGTCTCTATTAAGAGCCTTGTAGAAAGAGATATGCATGGAGAGAAATGTGATTAACTATCTGAAAGGTATTATAAATTAAAAAAGAAGAATGGACCGTTGGACAAGCTCCGGGTGTGTTTGACTGAAATCAGTTTGACTGATTTGTGCAAGGGAGAATTTTGGAGGGGAGCAAAAGAGAACTAGGCTCATTTATGCTGGTTTTAAAGTACACACAGAGTTTATTTTAAGCCAGCTTTTTAATTCAGCCTCAGAGAAGTGCTTATTGCAGCCCCTGTAAAAGGACCAGCCCTGTTGAGTCTATGACTCTTTTACACATTGTGACTAGCATTACAATGACTGACGCAACACAGTAAGTAAAAAAATAAAGTTCCCTTTCTCCCTTGGTCCCCCACCTCCCTCTCCAGCAGATCAATATGCTTGAAGAAAATGTCACAGACTCCATTGAAGGTAATAGGTTTAGATCACCATTACATTTTCTATTCAATGAACTGAGTCTGCTCCATTTCTGTTGGAAAATTCACCTGTTTGAAAAGATTCATTTTCTTCAATGCAGTAGAATATAACAGCAGAGCAGTGATGCCTGCAGTAGATAGATATAAAAATATGTATATATATGTGTGTGTATATATATATATACACATATATGTATATATATCTGTACTTCATCTGCTCTCCTATATGTAAGGAATAGTGCAATAAGGGGGTACAAAGGAAGGTTTAGACAACTCTACTTAAAATACATTACTGAAAACTAAAACAAGCCAAACTGCTCTGTCTTCCTAGTTCTGTCCTCAGGCTTCAACCTTAAAGGATGGTGTTCCAGGCTCAGAACAAGTGCTCTGAAACCAAAAAAGTGACTAATTTACCTAGAATTTAAATGGAGAACTAGACTTTTTCTCTTTTTTTCTTTCTTTTTTAAATATTATTTCTTACTGCAAACCTGTTTTTTTTATACGGTAAGGCTCTTCAATAGAGATTATTCAACCTCTGTGTGTGTAGCACAACAAACAGTTCCAAAACAACTCGATATAATATATAAGAAAAAAAATGTGTCAAAGAAAAAGGACACATTGTGTTTGTTTTCTAAATTTTGAGATCTTGACCAATCAGACTCTCCAGCCTCCTGCACAACACAACCAGCTGTGTTTTTAACCCTTTTGTATACATCACCATATTTTCCAAGGAAGTTTGTACTCCTGATGTGGAGATTTCTGTGGCTGATGATCTAGAATTCTTATGAAGCTTGTTCAGTCTTTCTCAACTGCTGAAAATACCAGATTTACTGTTGGTGTTTGTTTAACTCCTAGACGTTTTCAGGGCTTTCTCTGCTGGATGAAAGTGCACCTTACTAGCTAATTTTTTTTCCCTGAAAGGATGTGTGTAACTCGAATATCTTTTGGGTTTTTTTGTTTGTTTGGTTGGGGTTTTTTAACTTTTTTACAGGCCAAACCTATCTAATTGTTTATAATTATTCTTTAATCTGGCCAGGGTGCAGACATGCCCTTTAACTTCAGAGCTTTAGTATACAGACATCCCCACCTAAGAGAACTCTTCAGAGTATGAGGCATTAGATACTTTCATAGCAGTAAAGATATGCTATAAAATAAGCAATACAAGGTACAATTGATCTCTTTATGTTCTACTATACATCAAAAGAAGCTAAATTCTCTTCAAAGAGTATATTTCTCTCCATGAACTAAAGGGAGTCCCAGGCTCAGATGCACACATGCATTCAGTGGAGGAGTCCAAAGCTGGGCTCATGGCTCACAACATGTTTCATGAGCTGCTGGGAGAAATGCTCAACATGACTCTCTTTTCACTTTACTTTTCTTTCTTTTCTCAAAAGACAAACAAAAAAAAAAATTCTTTTGTTAAAACATTTTTGTCATAAATATGAAATTCCACAAACATTAACTTCATTGCTAAATATCACTATTTTTAGAGACTTTTGACCAAAAAAACCCAAAAAACCAAAAAACCCAAACAAACAAACAAACAAACAAACAAGCCAAAAAACCAAAAACGCACCCATTTTATTTACAGGGAATGATTTGTTCCTCTGAAATGCTTTGTAGTTGAATTTTTTAAAAAGACATTTTGAAAAGATTTTTTTTTTATTTTTAATTTCATTTTTATGTTTCAGAAAGGGGACAGCAACATTTTAGGAGAGACAGTTAGAAGATTGTGTGGGTTTTCTTTTTATAGTCCTTTCTCAAGTCCTTTTTGTGAGTCCAGATCAAAGGCTCCTCCAGCATCCTTCCACATCTGTATTTATCCTAGATATTTGTGTCTTAATTTTAGCTCATTTCACATTATATGTCACAATTTCCATCAGTCTTCCTTCCCCCTTGGTTTATTTCTAAGCCTGTTAGAAAAATGGCCTTTAGCTGTTTGGTGACCCAGGAAGAGCCCAGTGGAAATGCAATATGATTCTATCATAAAATGCATTTTCATAATGTATATATGCAAGAAATTTGAACTAACATTAAACAAACAGTATTTAGTTTTATGATGTCTCCTAATTTGGAATGTTTATGTTTATATTTTGATATTCTTTTAATGCACTTCTACTGGATATAATAAAGTATAAGAATACATGCAGGAATGTGTGAATGTGGAAACACCATTCTCTGAAACCAACACTAACAATAATTTCATGAGATCATAGAAAAAAGATATTGCTAGTCCTGAAAAAAACAGATAGTCAAGTTCTTTTTGGTTAGGAGTTTTTCCTCCCACTTCCTTAACTGTTGGAGGGAGGGGCAAGGCAGGCATTTTTCAAATGTTATGGTTCAGAGAAAATAATGAAAATTTGAAAAATCATGCCGAGCAATTAAAACCTGAATGAGAGGAACCATTTAAAAACCTCATCGATTTCTGAAATGAACTCATCACTGTGCCTTGTAGTGCATGACTATAAATAACTAGTACTGGTTAAGTTCTCTCTGCCAACAGAATATCTAGATTATGGCAACTAAGAAACAGAAGTACTTTTGATTAAAACTCGATTGTGTACTCTCTTTGCAGGCTGAGGATCAGTAAAAGTTCAGCAACAGATGCTTTGGGTACACATAAGAAGTACCTGCAATCATTTAGCATTGCAAAGAGAATTCTGATGCTAATGAGGGCTAAAAATTGGATTCACAAGTTTACAGAGTACACCAAACTGAACAAAATTGTCAGCATAACATTTAAATTACTTTTTTGATAAGCTTGGCTATTTACAAATCATCAGACAATTACATCTTCCAAAAACTATTTAACATCAATTCACTCTGCCTTTTCAACACTGCACTTGATTAATTCCAAATAAATTGAAAGAAATTACCTTGCAGATTGCAAGAAACTGACCAAAAACAATTGCTACAGTTTTAAATTGCGTATCGTTAAACTAACTCCGCATAATAGTTTTCATTTGCATTATCTTCTCTGCTCCAAACATTAACCATTTCACAGAAAGATAAAATTTTTGGATTTGATTAATCTGATACACTGAAAGGACTGTGTTTACCATCAAATTATCCAGCAATTATCAATTAATTTTGACAATTAAACAACTCTCTTGAATAATAATGGAAAACTATGGAAAACTATGGAAAAACTATTGGAAAACTATGTTTCATCCTTTCCTGATTCCAATTGATATTATCACAACTTGTGCAAACCCACAAGATGACTGTAAGAATACATTTCTCATCCTGGAAATGAACATCAAATATACAAGGCATGATTTTACCCTAAAAAGGGGACCCAAAAATCTCTTAAACATGAGAATGTCAACTTCAAGAATAGGTTGCTTCCATAGAGACAGCAAATAATAAATATCTACTGACATCTCAAATTCTCAGCATTAGCTCAGGTTCTGTGAATGGGTTTTGAGTTTTTTTTCAGCAAGCTGTCCACTGATGGAACATGTCGCCAAGGAAAAGTGGCCAAGGAAGCCCTCTGCAGATGAGGAGTGAGGTTGAACTCAAATATTAAAATATTCCAGATCTAGGATTTTACATGAGAGTGTTTTCCATAGCACAGAAGCAGTCTGGGGTGAGCTCAACTCAGCTGCCCACAGGTGAGTGCTGGGTCTTCCCAGCACAGGAGCATCCCAGACAGCACAGGCTGCCCAAGCAGCTGACAGATGATCTGCAGCTCCTGTGACACATCTACAATGCCAGGACTGTGATTTCCTGGACAGGCAGAACACCCCATCACATCTGAAGTGGTGCAAAGCATCTGTCTGTGCACAACTGCATCAGTCCTGGCAGGGGTAATGAAAGCAGGAAAGCTCTTCTGCTTGCTGAATGCATGTGAACTTTAGGATAAACTGAAGAGTCTTCATGATTCATGAGTTTAGACATCCCAGTGGAACTTGCCTTGCTTCTAGTAGGCTTTCTAGAAGGTTATAGATTTCCTGAATCAGGTTTTTAAGGATCATTTGCTTGTCTTCCTTGACATCAGCCCACATTTTTATGGTCTTGGATGAACAGGTATCCTTACAATTCAGCATTTCAAATGGGGTTTGGAATTTGCAGTTGCTGCAGTCGAACAACAGTGGCTGGTTCAGTTTAGCTTTACATTAAAGGTATAATTTAGACTTAGTAAAGACATATTAATAGTCTGTACTTTAAATTAAAAAAAAAAGAAAAAATATCCACTGCAGATATTTTCAGCTTTAGTGCAAATGTAATTAGTTTGATTTACTATACCTATGGGCCACCAACTCCACCTAAGCTTCCAATGAATTGCTAAAAAGGAGAGGCAGAGAGCCAGAGGCAGCAGGAGAATAAGGAAGTGTGTGGTACTGGCTCTGACACCCTTACTCAAACATCGCAGCACCCTCGGGTAGGGTGTTCATAAAATAAACTCAGAGGGGATTAGTGCTCACTTTTTTTTTCTTTTTTTACTCCTTATATGAGTGCTTAAAACTCTGTAAGATTGTCTATATCGATCTGGCATGGTAAGGTTTTAGTAACAGAGGGACTATAAGGGTGGCCTCTCTGAGAAGCTGCTGGAAATTCCCCATGTCCAAAAGAACCAGTGTCAGCTGGATCCAGAATGGACCTGCAGTGGCCAAGGCTGAGCCCCTCAGTGATGGTGCTGGTGCCTCCGGTAGCTAAGAAGGGAAGGAAAATTCAACAGCAGCTGGAGCAGAGTAGTGTCAATGTGTGCCCTGCAGAGAGCCAGGGCAGTGCAGGAGGAGGGGCAGGAGCTGCTCCAGGCTCTGGAGCTCAGATTCCCCTGCAGCCCCTGCAGCAGCCCAGGGAGGGCACGGGGGAGCAGAGATCCACCTGCAGCCCCTGGGGGAGCCCAGGCTGGAGCAGGGGGATGCCCAAAGGAGGCTGTGACCCCATGGGAAGCCTGTGCTGGAACAGGATCCTGGCAGGACCTGTGACTCCACAGAGAGAGGAGTCCTTCTGGCAGGACTTGTGACCCCATGGCAAGGACTCACACTGGAGCAGCCTGTTCCGGAAGGACTGACCCTGTGGAAGGGATACACACTGGAACAGTTCATGGAGGAATGACCCCATGGAAGAAAATCATGCTGATACTGTCAGTTCCTGAAGGACTAACCCTGTGGGAAGGACCCACTGGAGCAGTTCATGCAGAGCTGTCTGCCATGGGAGGTACTCCAAGCTGAAGCAGGGGAAGGATGCGTGTAGTTCAAGCACTGAGTAAGAAACTGCAGAGACAGCGAGGAATGAACTGACCACAACCCTGTTCCCCATCCCCCCCTGCCACGGGAGGGGAGGAGGTTAAGAAAATACAGAGCAGAAATCAGGAAGAAGGGAGAGGTGTAAGTGTTTTAAGATTTGGTTTTCCATCTCATTACCTTACTCTAATTTGATTGGTAATAAATTAAACTAATTTCCCCCAGCTGAGTTTGTTTTGCATGAGACTGTATCTGGTGAGTGATTTCTCCCTGTCCTTATCTCAAACCACAAGACTTTTGTTTTGTTTCCTCTCTCCTGTCCAGATAAGGAGGGAAGTGACAGTTTCTTTGGTGGGTACTTGGAATTAGAGTCAGATTAATTCATCATACTCATCAAAAAACCTGATTTATTCTATATATGTATTCTATATAGGATACTTCTGTGATAATGCTCAGTGATATTAAAGTAACACAAGTCTTCTGTTTTGGGAGGCAGGAGAGGGACCATAAAAGCAAAGAAAAATACAGAAATACAACTACCTGGCAGATGTTAATATAAAAGCATTTGATTATGCTCTTTCACATCCTCTTCTTCCTAATAAAAACAGCACTGATCCACTCTACAGTCTTTCAGTCCTTACCATGAAAAATATCCCTGTTTCACAGACAGAAGGGGCAGAAGGCACTGTTATAGAAGTCCTTTCAGGTTTCCTTCCTGTTATTTAGTCTTAATTAAATCTTTTCTCCCACTGCAGGACAGCAATAGTTATCTCATAGTTAACCAGTAATGAATAACTGCTACTGGTTAATGAGTAATCATTACCTCAGCTGAGGCCAAGGGAAGCCTGGGGTTTCCTAAAGCAGGCCCCCTTCCTATTTGCATGCTGCAGGGTAACATCCCTCTCAATTTGGCCCTGAGACTTCACTTGCTCACTACCTTATCAGCAGCATAAATGCCTCTGTGGTAGCATGGGGTATTTGATAAGACTGTGTGTCACATAGCACTCAAACTCCATAATCATCTCTGAGCCACAGGAGCTTAAAAACAGAGTGTGAAGTCATCTTTCAAGTTTGAATGCACAAGTAAGCAAAGACAGTAATTAAACTTCAATTGGTATTTTATTTTTAATTCAGCTGCAAAGAGCAGAATCTCGCCTTCAAATTTAATTAACAGCCTTTCCCTCAGCCCCCTCCCACATACACAGCCAGCCATCTATCAACAGGGAGCTAAATTCTCCTTTCTTGCAACCCCAGTGAAATCACAGTGGAGAATTTGGTCCAGCAGTTTACGGAGTGCTGATGAGAGCCCTGTCATGTAAGGAAGCACGTAACTTTAAGCTGAGACTCCCTCCTACTGTTAAGAAAAAACAGAGGATGATTTTTTTTTTCTCATTAAGGATCAGTGTGCTCTATCTTATCTTTCTTATCCACTGATTTTGGCCTTCATTCTTTCTCTATTAAGAAAATAGCAAATAAAAGCAACATTAAAAACCAAACCAAAACAAAAACAAAAAAGGAAATCCCAAATCTTTTACTTCTTACTATTCAAAGGGGCTGTATTTGAATTTTTCTCCTTGAGACTGCCCTAGAATATAAGAGGCTGATTCTCATAGACAAGATTTCCAAGTTCATGTCAGAGGTGATTAGTGGTAAGGAATTAAAAACTTCCTTTATTGACACCATGGGAAGGGGCTGGGAGGAGGACTGCGGTGAGACTGAATGAAAAAAAATCCTAGTCTGCAAGTCAGGAGCTATAGATCTTTCTTCAACTCACCTCTTTCCTGAGTGTTCATACCTGCTCTTTAGGCTGCTGAAGACCTCTGAAAATATAGGTTTGGCAGTTCTTGTCAAACTCAGGTCAAACACAGGTGTCAGAAGCTAAAGTCAGAAATGGGATGAGAAGAATCACAAGGGGTATTCTCAGTGTAAATGGTGGTGGAGCCCAGAAAATAATGGCTATCAGTGGGAAGGAGGTGATAAAACATGCCTTAGCCATTCACTTTCTGATCCTTTTGTGATATTGACACACAGCAGTCACCGGATTGCCTCTTGTCATGTAAATAGACAATCTGCTCCCTAAATGACATTTATCCCCTCTCCTGTGTTTCCATCTAGCATCTCACTATTGAGGAGCTACTGGGAAGCTCCTGTATCTCAGAAATTACTGAGCAATAGCAGAGTGCATATCTGTAGGACTTCCCAAGGAGAACCAAGAAAACACTATCCCAAACTTAAATAACTCCCTTTAAATTACCCAGTTTTGAAAGATCAGCTGTGTAGCCATGTGTAGCACCGGTGCACATTCAAGCTATATAATCAGCAGAAAGGTGCTTATTTGGATTCCAGTGAAGAGCTGGTTGTGTTTGGACTACTGCAAATCCAAGCTCTCTCTCGCTTGCAAAATGTTATGCAAGCAAACACAAAAAAAGTTTAAGGCAGATATGAGCTTTAAAGGAAATTACATGGCAGCTGTCTGTTACAGGGTTTCATGTACCATCTTTCTGAATTCCTGTTAATGTCCTCTGTCGGTAGCAAGCAGCTGAAGCAAACAGGCCAGTGGTCTGGCTCACTCTGCTAATCCTTGCTTTTGGATATACCAATTACAGTGAGCTCAGACTAGCAGCAAAATTAATTAGAGGAAGGAAGCTATTAACTTGCTCTGCAAAATTAGGTGTGTTAAGCTCCCTCTCACACACCTCCACACATAGGTGCAGCTTTGCTAATTGATTACTGAGGAAGGCACCTGATATTACTACCTATATATGAATTCTGTGTTTTAAACTCCAGGGAGGGACTGAATAACTTTTTGGTTCCTGAGGCACTACTAAAATTAATATTAAGAAGGAGACAGTTGGATGCTGCACTAGCATGGCATGGAATTTTTGGACTAAATCCTCTAAAGTGTTGAAATGTTGTTCCTACATGAATCTAACTACATTTGAATAGGGCCTACCTGAAAATTATGTTTCCAGGTACTTAATTATTTTCAAATATGGAGGGCCAGGATGGATTGCTTTAGAAAGGTCTTCACTTTTCTTCTGTTAAAAACTCAGCTTTGTTCCAGGCTGCCCAAATCTGCTGAGGTCATTAGAGAGCCATTCAAGATTAGAGAAACATTTTTGGGGGGGTTTTTTGGTTTTTTTTTTTATTTTTTTTTTTTTAACATGTTATTGCTTGAATTCTTCACCCAGAATGAAAAAAAAAAAAAAAAGTTAGCAACAGACCTGCTCACTGTCTAAATCATTAAATAAAGATTAAATGGGATAGGGCTGTCCCAACTATCTTCTTTTAATGAATGAGGTCCATTAGAAATCAATCTTCAGAAGAAGACTGATCTGATTGGATCCCAGCAGTAATTACTACCTAACATATTGTATTGGTATCCTATGTAATCGATAGATAGAAGCAAGCATTTTAAAAAGCATATGTCAGTGCAGGTTAGTTTAAATATCTCCAGCTCACAGCATTTCAAAAAAGCACATCCATTAATGCAAGTACAGCTTTCTGAGTGCATGTATCACTGAGTTCTGATGTGTGAAGCTTTCTGAATTTAGAAGTGTTGCTTCTAAGCAACATGTTAGCAAAATGTATAATTATAAGAATATTTATTATAAAAAAAAAATTCAAGACAAGGATCTATTAAATGTTAATGACATTATGAGATGTTATAAGGGATACTGATAAAAACATGCATGCAGTATTCTCAACTGTATGCCATTAAATAATCAAAGATCCAATCAATGCAGGACTCTATTTATGTTAAATGTAGTTCTACTCTGCACTTAATATTGTAATTTTGTATTATTATATTCTGAACATGAGCTTTAAAAGTTTATAAACATGTTTATATGACTGTACTAAGACAATTTCTTCTTATCAAGGTCTGTCGCTAACGTGGCGACACTCATGAGAACCTTGTTTAACTGGCAGTAGGTAAATATAAATAGCCTTCTAATAATTATAATATGCTGAATAGCAAGGGAAGCATATTAGAAGTGAAACAATATTGTCAACCTAATTGAGTAGTGGAAGTAAGTTAACAGCCCAATAATGCAATATAAATTAAAATGCCATGAAATCATGATAATATAATAAGAGTCTAAATAAGATTCAGTGACAGTAATATCTCAGACCAAAAGCTTCTTTAAGATAGTTCTGCCTAAAATTATACACACGAAACTGCATTAAAGGGACATTACTGAGGTTGCAAAGTCAAGCACTCAAAACAAGTTAGGGAATGCTTGAATTAAGTTTGCCCGTGCAACATTAATTTGGCACCCTTGTGTGGGGGCATTATGGCACAGTCTTTAATTACATGATCACATGCTATTTTTTCCACAGGGTGCCTGCCACCTTCAGCTAATTAAGGTTCAGAGGAAAACTTAATTTTCACATTCTCTAATTTCTGCAGGCTTGACTTTGCAACCTTAATGATGGTTTTTTAACATAGGATTTTGGGTTTCTGTCTGTGTGAGGAAGAGAGACACAGGAGGAAGGGTGAAGGGACAAGTGTGCATTCATTTCCCTAAGTTAAGAAAGCAAACATTTTAAAGATTATAGTCATCCCATGGTCTTATACTGACAGTCAGTTAGGTCTTTGGCAAAATGAAAACATAAAGTTAAGTTTAGAAGCTAGGCTCATTTTGCTAAAGCAGTGAGGAAAGCAAGTGAAGGGGCAGCAAAAATGGGGGGTCATCTGCATGGGGTAATACTAAATTCAACCATTTATAGCAAGCCAGTAAGTACTGGGGAAGGGGATGAAAATATGCATCCTCCACTTCCTAGACAAAGAGATGTTGAGGCTGTGTCTTCCCCCTTTGTTTATTCTTCACATTTTTGAATCTGTGTCTATAATTGTTTATTTGTCTTTATGACAGTGTGCATATACATGCTATACATATCTATACATATACATACATATATGCAAAAATGTAGCCAAACTTTACTTTTTAACACTAAAATACATCACATTTGAAGGCACTCTTGGGATGCCAAGCAGGATTGAGATATCACAGATGTCCAGCAGCCTGGCTGAATTAATTCACTGGCCAACATAAGCAGAATGAAACCACACTAGAGAAGTTTATGACCTCTGCCTGCCTCAAGGTGTGGCTGAGGGTGGCTGTGTGCAGTGAGGTGGGTGATGTTAGGCTGTGCTCTGAACACTGTGAGGCAGCTTACAGTTTTCTTACAGCTCACTGTGCAGCCTGGAAATGCACTTGATTTTGCATGATCCCAGAGTCACCTTTTCACTCTTTGTTCAGCTGTACATGGACAAAACAGTTTAGGAATGAACCTGGAGTCATATAGCTACCTAAAGCATAAATTAACTTTAAATCAACAAACTCCAGTCTTGACTGTACTGCTGAAGCTTAAGTGTGGGCTGGGATGTATTACTATACATGCATTCAGACACAAAATGGACTTCAGGGTTTGCACTGCTTTGGTGCTGGGATACTTGCAGAGCTTGCAGAAACTGAACTAAGATCTCTCACAATTCCATAAAAAGCATCAGTCGTTTCGTAGGTTTCATCAGCTGGTAGAATATGAATTGAGCATTTGGGGAAATAAAGCTTCTTCTTTCTACTTCCTTGTCTTTTTTTTTTTTTTTAATTTTATTTTTAATTTTTCTTAATATACTTTAAGTAAAAACTTGAGACTGATCCTTCAGCTTCTTCCTAACCAGTCAGAACAGAATATCTGTGGTCAGGTTAAGGTCTTATTAACTTGTTTGTGTGTGCATTAGTGTGCATGCATTTCTCAGAGGAAAAACTCCTGTTTTCCCTGAGTATATGAAAGGAATTAATGAAAAGAATTACAGTTATCTCATGAGCTGTTGCATTGTTTTATATGTATCAAATTGGTGACAATGAATAACATCTTCTAGACTGATATCTTTTGCTTTTAAGATATGTTTGTTTATTTCCCCTTGTTTATTTTTTAAACATGTGATGAATGCCTGTCCCTGCAGCAGCAAGGTTCATGTTGATCTGTACAGCTGGAGGAAGTGACCTGTGGCTTTTCTCCAACAAGAAACTTCTCTCCTCATTTGGAAGACCAATTTCTTTGGAATGACAAATGCACTTCTATACCACCACATTTTACTTATCTTCACCAAATGGAGGATTCTAAATAGTGCATTTACAGATATCTGCATGATGCTGAACTGCATGGTGCAGAAATGTGGTGGAAAAAAAATTAGGTTTGTCCAAGGGTCTGGTCTAGGGCAACTGGAGTAGTTTTTTAGACTTTTCCTCATGTAAAAATTTTTCCCAAACTGAAAAGGACATTGCCCAGTTTAGAGCTGGAGTAAGAGAGACTATTATTTTTCTCTCCTAGTTTTTAATTTTTTTAATTTTATTTTTTTTTTCAGGGAGGCTTGTCAAGGTGCTCTTTATTAGAGGTAAGGCTGTTTTCGAATGGGTAAGAACCAGTGCATTAATCTTTCCCAGCATTACCTCCACCTTGCTTCTCTCAATCCTTTCTCACAGCTCTTACTTACCTACTTGCTTGTTTCCTTTTTTCCTTAGGGTGGGCGGACAAGTTTCCAGACATAAGGAATGGAAGTCTTGCAAACCACTGCATGGCAAGGCTTGAAGACTGAATTTTCTGTTTGTCTACAACATGATCTCTGACTTTGGAGTTCCCCTAACTCCCTTTGGCTTCAAAGGGACTCAGACAGGCCCATGGTGTTAGAGGACTTTGATTATATTTAATTACAGCTGCATATATATTTTTGAACATAAGTATTTGTCTGCAAGCCAAAGGACTGTGAAAAGGATTTCATAAAGGCCACTCAGTAGATACTATTAGGTTATTCAATTTGTTTCACTAATTGCTAGAAATGCTTTTGAAAATCAATATTACACCTGATAAAGCAAAATAGTGATCACATTTAATATTTGGCCTTTATACATAGCTTTAATTCTGGTAATGAAGGGGTTCTTTCAGGAAAGAAGCAAAACCCTAAGACACCAGATGAAATGCAACGTGTTACATGTTTTGGAAAAAAAATGCATGGTGTCCACTGTCACCTTTTTTCCTTGAAACCAACTAAAACTTTTCCTTCCTATGATAGCAAACCCAGTTGTATGCAGAAGCAGACCAGCATTAAGAAAATCTGTTTCCCGTGTTTCCTAGCTTGCAGTATTTGTGATCCTTTGCAGGGCGTTGAAGGTAATCGTGGAATCATGAGATATCCTGAGTTGGGAGGGACTCACAATGAGCATTGAGTCTGAAACCTGATCAATCCAACTAAGCTCAGCCTAAAGCTAATGACATAAATACCAGCCATGCCAAACTGACCTCCATACGCCTATTTGCCCAAACCTTAATCCCACTGTAAGTGGACAAAGAACAGGGAATTTGACCATCTTCAAGCAGCTTCTGTTAGTGCTGAGATTCATCTTTTTCAGACCACTAAAGAGACCTCTCACCAAGATTCAGTTTGTGCTGGAAATATCTGAGGCTCTGGTGCTTACCAATGCAGAGAGGATAGACAGAAAGAGCGCTCTTTCTTTCTTTTTTTTTCCAGTGACCTTCTTGCAAGGTTTAAGGTTTGCCTCGTTCCAGAGGATTGGAGATTTCAGTCTTATAGCTACAAGCTCATACTTGTGTAAGAGCAGATTTGATCCGAAGACCTTATATTCTCTCATCAATTTCATGAGCCATTGCATTTCCCCATCTGTAGTGATTTAAAAAAAATACATTATATTACAGGATATGCAAAACATTAGCTGTGGAAATGGTTGAATCTGAGGTTTTATGGTTTATCACAGGAAAAAAAGTCACATCAGCTAACCCAATATGCAGGGTGTCCATTTATGGAAATCACTGCTAAACCTCCATGTAGCTCTGCCTAATTATTTTCTTTAAATTATTTATGGGTTCTTTTTCCAGCTCTTATACTACCTACTTTACACCTGAGGCTTTTTGCACCAACAAAATGAACTACCTTTAGTACCTGAAAGAAATTATGATTGCTAATGTACTCCTGTTCTGTATGTGCTAATATACTCCTTTACAAGAATGATGAGCCAGGTACTGAATGAAGTTCAGAAGCCAAGGGCAGAAATTCCCCAGAAAATTATTTTCTAGGCACCAAATAAAGGGAGAACTGTAAGAAGAATTTCAACATGGTTTGTTTTCACTTTTACTTGTCTGTGGGACCAACTGGGACACTTCCAATGACTTGAGGAGTCATCATCTTGGCAACTGGAGTTCAAATACAAAATATGAACAGAGAAAAAAAGGGGAAAAAAATTGTACCTGGATGTGACTCTTGCTCTGCATAATACTGTTCATGTCAAAGTCCTGGCTCCTATGCTATTGTAAATTGTCATTAGCTAAAAGAGCTAGTGCACAAGAAAAGGAAAGGCTAAAGGTTTTTTGTTGGGTTTTTTTGGATGTTTTAGTGCATTGGAAAGTCCTCAATTGTGTTTATGCCCTGTTCTACTTACAAGACCAACTTCTGACATCACATGATTTCTTTAATATTAAATACATCTTAAGAAAAATGTTGAAAAGATATTGCACTAGGTGGAAGAGAAGAATGAACAGTCTTGCTATGAAGAAAGATAAGAGAGCAAACCTTAATACATCTAAGAATCTGTGATCCTTAGACTTACATTTATGGTATACATAATTAATAGTAACCCATTAATGGAAGCCTGTTTTTCAGAGAAGGGCCTATGTTTAATCTACTAAAAATAACCTTTGCCTTACAAATAGCCCAGTGCCTGATTTTGTAGATTAACATATTTTAGATATAGATACTATGCACTGTCACCAGCTAGGATGATGGTCTTCACTACAATGTTATTTTTAGTTGGTTTTTTTTTCATAAATATCCTACTTTTTAAAGGATGCCCTGTAAAATATATTTATTTTCTTTCCTCTTTTACAAGAGCTCTACCTGGGAAATTATCCAGCCATCTACAGAAAGCTCCTGGACTTTGTTCCTTCAGCCAGAGGGGGAAAAAAAAATCAGCCAAGAAGAGTACATTTTTTAGTACACTGATAAGATGATGAAGCCAAATAGGAGTCTTTAGACCAATTTTCATACAAGAAACAATATTTTTTTCTCACTTTATCAATTTCTTAATAAAAAAATACAAGAAGACTAAGTCTTGTACTTATTCCACATTAACCCTTCCACTTAGAAGGAGTAACAACGAATAAGTGAGACCTAGTGGTAAATAAGAAAATGCTGGTATAACCATGTTATTTGGTAGAGTAAGGGCGCTCCATGTTTTACAGGCATGGAAACTCAGAATTGTACAGTAGTTTGGGTTGGAAGGGACCTCAAAGGTCATCTCGTTCCAAACTCCCTGCCATGGACACAGACACCTTCTACTGGAAAAGAGGTGAAGTGGAAATTTTTGGATCTGGAAAAGACAAACACATAAGTTCTGGTGATAGAATAGTTCTCAGGAGCCTATGGTCTCTGAGAAAGGACTGGACTGACCTGAGAAAGTAACGCCAGTGTATTGCATTATTGGCTAGAGGATCAAAACACTGGGGTCCAGCTAGGTCGACAAGGGCTTGAGATAACTCCTATCAAACAACTCCTATCTTATTAATACTGAGGTTATCTAGCCATGAAATTCAAAGAGAGCTTCTCTTGGCCCTGTGAGTTGCTGTGAAAAGGCTGCAGTGATTGGGGCAGCCCTCTCATATGAAGTTTATGCACAGCAAATCTTGCCTTTCCTGCTGAAATGGGACTTTTTGATTAAATTTTATGGGTTTCAGACAGCTGCTTCTGCCAGAAAACACTCAAAATTAGAGTTCAAAACTATTACAGCATTATTACAGCATACTTTTCTAAACTCAGTAGAGTGGGATTCTCATGACAAAGATATCTTTTCTGAAACAGTGCAGACTCTAAAAATCTGAGAATCATATTTATTTGTATTCATATCTGTTCCTGTGTTAAAGGAAGTGTCAAAACATTAAAATACTTAGAAACATATTAAATTCAAAATTTATCAGAACCACCTTAGTCAATGTAATTGCTAATGAAAATTTCAGAATTATGTATCCACCATGGCTTGGATCTGTATCTGGTGTAAATCTTCTGTGATTGTAAATCTTCTGGGATTACAGAGTCAGAAGGGGTTGTAAAATTCAGCAGAAGATGCAAGCTCATCCAAACCAAGATTATAAGAACTTGACAACAACTGTTTCCAGGTCAGATGAGATTAATAATTTCTGACTTTGAACTGATACAAAATTAATCATTTAATCTTTGCTCAGAAAAACAGGGAAATTCAAATCAGTGTGACCAAAGACTTGTCTATGAACATTTTTTTATTATTATTTTCCTTAAATCATGCATATTAAATATTTTGCTAGAGGAATTCCATCAAGTTAAACTTCAGAAACACGCTTTTGTATTTTTAATTATTATTATAATTATTCCTATCTACATTTTTCATTCTCATTTATGCCTAAATATAATAAAAATATTACTATTCATACAAAACTTTGACCTTTTTCTCTTCTATATAACCTAAATTTGCATCCCCCTACTTAAATGTTATTGCACATCTCTTTAATTAAATTGATGCAGAATGAATAAACAGCACCAAGGACTGAATTTTATTGTAAAGAGACCATGCCATGACACCAGGTGTCAAATCCCCTGTAATAATATGTGCAATAGAAATGTTCATCTGCTGTCAATCACAGAAAAGGATCACTCTGTTGCCTTTCCAAGCTCTTCTAAAAAACTTCTGCATTGTTTTCAAGAGGATAAAGAAAAATATTTTCTCTCTTCTAATTCAACTGCATTCCAAAGCTGAACATCATGGTGTAATGGACAATAAAGATAATGACTAAGAAATATTTTTTTTATTGGTTGTTTGTTTTCTTGGGTTTTTTCCTGTCCTAAAATTTTCTTTAACCAAGATTGCAGCAGGTTTTTTTTTTCTTTTTTACACCTGTGATGTCAAGAAAAATAAGTTTTTATTTAAAGATAGAAAAAACTATTTCTCCTCATAATCCTAACTTCATGAATACAAGAAGAATCCATATTGTGCTCCAAAATTCCTGAAATAAGTGAGACCTGAGTCTAAGTCCACAATACCCAATTGCTGAAACTTTGTAAGACATTACAGCACTTAGACATCACGGGTATATGCCTCTGTAGGCTGGGCCCTTAAAACGGCTCCCTAATCTATATAATAATATCAATAATGAAGCTTTCAGTAGATATCAACCTCCTGCTAAGTGCACTCTCTCTGTTTGAAAATCTTGCTAATTCAAGACCATTAAAATAGATTCTCTTAAAGACTCCATTCTGTCAAACACCAAAAAACAGAGATATATAGAGAAAGGGATTTAATTATCACTCTTCTGTATCTCGAGCTGTGAGTTTTTTCTGAGTAATAATTGCCTAAGTTTGTCTTCAAAAGGCATTTTAATAGTGTTAATACTAGTAAATATTGCTCATTTTGGTACTGATGTGCCATTTTAATAGTTCCCACGGTTTCTAAAAGTCATTTCTTATTGTTTTACTGTAGAAAGAATCTCACTTTAATTATGTCATAATTGTTTGTAAGCCATAGAATCTTAATTAATGCCAATGGCTTAAAGGCACATACTGAGCACAAACTTTATGGTTCTGTTTGTTTTCCAGGCTCTTCCTTCTGTAACAAAAGCCTCAGCATGAGTTCCTGTGAGCTGCCTATTTCCTGTGGTCCTTTCTCTCTGTTTCTGGTTTTTATATGGATATTTTGTAGTCTTCTCCCTCTTTCTGCCTCCCTGTTTCTGTCATATTTATTTGTATGTTCATCTTTCTCTTTTTAACCTCATTTCAGTGGATGATTACCAATAGGTTTCTAGAAGCAACATAAATATGGGATTCAAAGTTAGGAGTAGGTAGGAAATACAATAAAGCCATAGAAATTATGTTTCAATAAATATCTGGGGTTTTTTTCCATGATGGGAATCTTAGCCACTTGCACAGTTCTTCTGAAAAAAAAAAAAAGAAAAGAAAAGAAAGCTAAGTAACTGCTTTTTACAGTATGTTTAGAATTGGAAGACCTGAAGGAATTGTTCTGATTAGTTCAAATATCCTGGCCATGATTTTGATGTATGAGCAAAAGTATGAAAAAAAAATTTGCAGAAAAAAAAAAGAATCCAAAATTTTTCCTGGAAGATAAATAATCCTGCTTTTCCAGTTGTATCAAAGGTAAAGAGACAGAAAATGGCTATAGCAGATTCTCACCTGGATTTACTTACAAATCATTTTCATCACAGTAGTGCTCAAATCTTAAATCCAGAATCTCATGTCCTAACTGCTGCTTAAACACATAATTAACTCAGTTACCATGTGAAGCCAAGAGAGACGACATTATCATTTTACAGGATGCAAAGAAAATATACATAAAGACATTAAAGACCTAAATTTTCAAAGACACTCACATGTGCAAGTGAAAATAACTTTTTTTTTCCTTGAAACATCTCAGCAATTTGCATAACTGAGTGGTCTGTGTGTCATTATTTTCCACCCCAACCTCCAAACATACCAAAATAATTATCCACTAGTGTAATGTCAAACAAAAAATCACATTGTAGTTGATAGACGTTTTTTTGGATTCCAATTCCCACCCCTCCTCCCAACTCAGAATATATGTCTAAGCTTTTACTTTTTCTTTCCTTGTGGGAATATATTTCAGAAAAAAAAAACAAACCAAAACAAACAACAGTAACAAAATCACTGAGAAACAAACAAAAACAAACAAACAAAAAAAAACACAGAAAAACCCTCAAAACCCAGATCATAATGTGTAAACTTGTGTTTGATTTATTTTAATGTAATAATAAAGATGAGAAAAATTCTTTCCTATATTTGTTATTTTTTAAGAGAGCTCCTTTCTCCTCTGTCAGCAAGTACTCAAAAGCACCAAAATCAAAAATTGCTGGATGAAATTTTACAGTCTATATTATTAATAGAAAAGAGGGGGAAATACTCAAATTTGTCATTCTGGAAACTTCCAGTAGAGATCTTGGGAAGTCAGAATAGCTTTTCCTGCAGAGAAACCCTTTCCAGGGTAGTGGGACTTGCACTATGCTTGGAGCCCCAAGCACAAGCCTCTAATGAAGGCAGGACTTCGGGCTGGATGAACCAGCGCAGTTCCAGCATGGCAATTCCCAAAAATGAACATGTGGCTGTTCCTGAAATCCTGGCAGTTCTCTTCCCTTACAGCAAAACTCCTGACAACTGATGGGTGCTCTTAGCTGAGATCCTGCAACACTTAAAATGCAAAGTTAAATGAAAAGCATCCTAAAAGGGAAAGAACCAGGATGTCCTGCAAGGAGAGAGAAGATTTTGAGACAGGGATGGTCTTTTTCAAGGATGCTATGCTTCCTTTAAATCATGCTTTACTATGTAACAAAGCAATTCTTTACTGCCAGGGATGCAATCTCTCTGCAAGTAAGAGGAGACAGAATATCTTTCCCAGGACCTCTGACTCTTGCAAGCAAGATTTTTGTCTGACTCTTGCAAGTGCGATTTTTGACATCTGGTCTCTCCAATAATTTATTGAGCCCTTTCATGGCAGCTTAAGTTTTCTAAATACAAATGAATGTTATCTTTATGAAAATACTTAATTTGTAAAGGATGGGAAATCTTTGTAAGAAATGTTTTTACCTCTTTAATCACAAACCTTTCATATTTTCCCTTTTCTTTCTTGTTTTAATGAAAAAAAACCCAAGAAAATAAATAATGCCACTATGCATGTGGGTGAAAAAAACAATGGGATGAAATAGATACAGAAAAAATATCTTGAATTTAATATAGAAAAATTTAACAGTGTATTGGACACCATGTAAGTGACCTGTGTAGGAAAAAAGCATTGTTATGAATTCACCTTAACATTTTGGGATAAATCATGGGACTGATGGTTATTATTCCAACGTGACTGTGAGAAATTTGTATATGCCCAGTTTCCATCAAATGCCACCTTCAAAGAAATTCCACTCAATCTAATGAAGTTCTAGCATTATTGGCCTGTTTTATAGATAAAATTTCATAGATGCCATGAACTTCCCAGGGGCCAACATTTTGCTGTAGGGATCAAGAACATGTGCTTATCAAAACAGTGGAAAATATTTTCAGGAATATTTCTTCAGTGTCACACAGTGGCACGGGAATGGACTTTTTTTCCTCTTCTAGCTTACATTAGCTTTAATATTTGTTGGGAAAAAAAGAGATCGCTTTTAGAAAAATGGGCTTGGGTCACATTCTCCAATGGCATAAATTGCTGCATCTCTACTGATCTGTCATATTACTTGGAATTCTGTTCAGGGAGATGGAATCTCATGTTTTTCTGGTTTCACCAAATATCCTTCCATTTCACCTTTCATTCTCTAGGGCAATGATTATCAGATGTTGAAGACAACATATAACTTTTTGCCTCAGGCAAATTCACAAATGTTTGCAGCTTTGCTGCAGGGCAGAGGTAGAATATAATCATATGTGCCACAAAAATGGTTCTTTTCACAGTCATACTAGAGAGCTTTTTAGGCCAAGATTAAATTTGTCAATATTTCTGGAGAAATTAGCCCTTATGTACAGGGAGTCGCAGAGTGAGAGTTGTTATTTTGTTAAGGTAAGGAAACATGTCAGAATGCTCTGACTACATGTAGACATTTCCAACTGAGCTACTCACTCAAAATCCTTCACATCCAGTGGAGAAAAGATGGGAACTCTTGGGATAATATTAAGTTCAGGCCCATATCTAAGATGGGTCAAATGAAATATGCTCTTAAAGAGTCGGGTTTTTCCCCTTGCCCAGGAAATGGTGACTATCTCAGATAGAAATGTTTTTATTCCAACACCCACAGTCAGGAATAACAAAACCCCACTCTGAGTTTCAGATATGGCCACACCAGTATAAATTCACATGGTGGGAAGTAGGTGTCTGAAGTCAGAATCCCATTTGTCCTGCTCCCAGGGTATTTGAAGCCTCTGGCATCAACTACAGCTCTCATATTTAAGATCCTGTTGTGGGGCACCTTCCCTGGTGCTGGAGGGGCTGAAGGCACCCCTTTCCCTGGCAGATATCCCACCCATGTCCCTTCCCATCCCTGCTCCCCTGGTCTGAAGCAGCAGTGGGAAGGGCCTGACACTCTGTAGGGTGACTGAGCTGTCTCCATCACGGGGTGAGTGGGTGCCACATCCCTGCTCCATGACAGCCTTGTCTGTGCCGTGTCCATACCCGACTTACTGCGCTCACTTGAGCACTCTTTTTATATAGTATTATCTTCAATTGTGTTACGCATTTTAAAATCCATTTTAGCCACTCTCAGTACCCTGTTCAAGAACTGTGCCTATAACCTACTGAAGTTATCTGGTTTAGTGACACAAAGGAAAAAAAAAAAAAAAAGTGAGTGCCTGAATTACCACAGGGTTTCTGCTCATAATGGGTGACTAAATACAGAACAGTGCTCTGTTTTAAAACTGTCAACAGCCCATGGTCTTTTTTTTTTATATTTACTTTAATGAGAATAACTCACAACAACAGCAGCTTGTCATCACTTCCATCTCATTGCTCTTGTTTACACACAGGGCTGTAAAACTTTACCTCTGCAGATTGCTTTAAAAACATAAATAAAAATAAAATCTAATTTACATTTTTGTTCCAACTGGTTTTCTTGACAGACAGCTGCCCACAGCTCAGTGGTTGCTCTGTTCAGTTACTTTAATTTTCAGCTTTCAAGTTTTTCTGCAGCCCATTCAGAAGTAAATTCTCAGGGAAAATTGAGCTCTGTCATGGATGGATTAGTACTATAATAGTTGGTCACATATCTTGCATGAAACCTTTCAAAAGCAAGGCAAATGAGAAGGAAATGAAATTCATTTCATACTTCTTCAAGCACGCTAAAAGACTTTCTCTCCAAGTAATCTGTGAAGTACCACTAGTTTATTGGAGGTTCACATAACTACCATTACATTATACCTTGTCACAATCTCATATATTGGGTGACTGCTTTTTCTGAACTGATAGTACCTGCAAAGTGTGCTCCATAGGCACTGAGGAGAGAATACCGTTTCTTAGATCAAAATGTATAGGTCCTAGGAATGGCATAAATAAAGGTACTTGAAGCAAATTGGGACATTACAGGTCATAGGTCAATGAAATCTGAAAGAGAGATATATTGAGGAGAAGTCGTGTTTGCTATGTGATGAACTGATACACTGAGAAAGAGAAGAGAGGGAGGGAGGGAGAGAGGGAGGGAGGGAGGAGAGGGAAGAGCAAGAGAGAGAAAGCATAATAAAGTTTTTTCTCGACAGTTAAGGTGCAGGAGCTGCAGCCATTTTTCCCTGGCGGAGCGGGAAGAAGCTCTATTGCTTTTAGCAATCCATTTGGTTTCTTTGTCATTTGCAATGAAGGCAGTGCTTCATCCCTTAAGCACATCTGTGTGTGCCTCCCAGAGTGTATAAATGTGTGTTTTATTTCTTCTTAGGGTAAGATAAACAAATATCTGCATTATTTTGGATAGTTATTTGATTCTGCCTTTTAGATGAAAACTATTTGCAGGCATGGGGAGAAAGAAATAGCTGCAGAGATCTTGTTCATGTGTTGATGATGTCACAAAGAATTGTCAGTAGAAATACGGCTGATGTCTCACTGCTGGTGCAGGGAGGGAAAGAAATGGTGTGAGCCATGATTCAGGTCCTGGTTCAGGTAAAGAGTTAGGCAAAAGCTTTAGGTTTCTTGAAATGAAAAACCTAGTTGAAGGCCCTGATAAATCAGGAGTTAGCACTGCAGTCTTTCTAAACAGAATTGTTTTGTTAAGATTTAAGTTGGAGAGTGTGATCATTTAAAAATATCTTTAGAATAGCTGGTAATTGTGATTTAATTGCTAAGAAATTTGTTTTTCTGGTTGTCAAAGTACTGCAACAGTAATTCAAACTCAGTGTGTTTGCATAAAAGTGTTGAAAATATAGTTTATTGATGTATTTTAATTGCAAATCTTTTGACTTGGGACAAAAATTAAAAAGACAGTTCTCAAAAGCACATGAAAAATATTTGAAGTCCCAAAATAAAATCATAATATGTTTTGATTTCTCTGATTCTATTTTTCCACAAAATTTTTATGAGTTGACAACAACAACAAATATATAGCACCCCAATAAATATAAAAGCAAAATATATTTATATGAATAATTGAAGTCAATGACTTTCAGTCAGATGTTGCCCTAAAAAACCCCAAACCTACCAATGAAAACCAAACCTAGACCCTCCTTCAAAATACAAAAAACCAAAAACAGATCAGTTTTGTCTGATTACAAAAATTCCTGCTAAGTTCTAAAAGCACCCTAGGAATTTAGCATTTAGATATGAGACTTTAAATCTACTGAAGAAGACATGACACCAAGAATTTCCCCCTGTACAAATACTAAAAAAATGTTTGATTTTATTGATTTAACCTTTTACTTATCCCAAGAATAAGGCTAATTTTCCCAATCTGTCTGCTATTAAGACAATTCTTCTTCTAGAACCATCCAAGAGCTTCCACATAAGATGGATCATAACTTTTCCTTTTACTGTTATTGTTCAGGATTAAATTTCTGTCAATTGTAATTTTAAGTTAGAATATTCTGCCCTGTGCTCCCTTCTATTCTGTGTTTATTAAACAGGTCGAGTCCATGTTGGAAGGGGTCTGGTGGAAGGTGTCCCTGCCCATGGCAAGGGCTTGGAAGGAGGTGGTCCCTAATGTCCCTTGCAACCCAAACCTTTTGAGATTCTGGGATTCTAGGATACGTCTCTGAGCACAACTAGAAGGGGAGCCTAGGATAATAATTTCTCTGATTTGAGCATTATTGATATAAGGCCACGTTGCCTTCTCAGATGCAGTTGTGGCAGCACATAAGAACAGCTCCTGTGAACCAGAATTTCTTTGTGCTGTTTGAACAGAGACCAAAAGGCAAGCTCTGACCTAAAGCAAGCACTATGTAAACATAAACCAAGGGAAAGAAAAAGAAAAAAAAAGGATAAATTCAGATAAAACTGGTACCATAAAAAAATCCAAGACAAAACACAGGTGAGTCTATGAGACAAGACCTTTTTGTATATCAGAAATACCTCTCTTGAGCAGCCTGTACTGGTTTCTGTGTATAGAAATGGTTATTTTAGTCAAACCCAATAGCAAATACTTAGGAATAAAGAGAGGATTAGCAGAAAGCAGCAGGATTCTTTTCAGAAGTATGTGTCCCAATAGAAGGTGGGCTCCGTAATTAGTACTTGGAACTACCCACAGTTTTTTTCCTTGTAGAATTTGTATAAGGTAAGAAAAATTAGCTAAATGGGCTGGATATTGTTCCATAATTAACTGTTAATATGGTAATATGTCACCCTAAAAATATTTGCCCAAGAGGAATTCACCAAATTACACAAGTGTCTGATTAGTGAAGGCATGCAACAGATGATGTGGAGAAACCTCGGAATCTTCCTCATCTTTGATCAGAGTCATTGATTAATATTATTTAGTGCTCTGGGTTAGCAGTTTCCATCAGCCTCCAGGTGACTTAACAGAGTGGAAGACAAGAAATTAGAGGTAGCAAAGGCCTGAGAGGTTAACCTCCTACTAATGCAAAGGGATATTCCGTACAGTGTGTTTAAAAAAGGACAAAGGGGTAGTCCAAGAGAGAGAAGTTTCTGATCACATAGTGGAAGAATAAAGTTCTCTGTGTTCAATTTTTACACTGTCTACTAGGAGAAGGGAAAGAGGAAGGGAGCTGCAGTTGGAACTGGTGAAGTTTTCCAGAAAGTACTTTGGTTTCTGATTTGGGAGATGGATTATCTTTTGTTTTTTTTTTCAATAAAATCAAAAATGTATGCTGACATTTTACATATCCATATTCAATTTTAAAATTTCATTAACTGAGAGTAGCTTTTAAAGAAATACAACCTTCAAAAAATATAAGATCTAAAAAAAATAGAACAAAAAATTGTGAGAAGCTCTACAGTTTAATTTAAAAGATATAGACTGGTTTCCATTGGGGTATTGGAGAGCTTTAAAGGCAAGAATAATTTCTTTTAAGTTCATCCCCATACCTTGAACAAATCTAGTAAATGAGGGAGATACAGGCAGAGAGCACAAATTATGTCATTCCAAGACAAGCTTGTGAGAAGGCATAAATTGCTTGCTGGAGCCTTGATTTACCTGCACAGGCTAAAGTTGGAGCCTATTTTGGTAGGTCAGACTGCAGAGCTAATTTAATCTTCTGAAATTAGGCAAGATTAATATCTCCAAATGTACTTTGATAGCCCATTCCAAAAGACAGCCATTACCTAAAAGACTCTTTCAGCTTCTGCTAACAGCACGGTCATTCAGTGAACCTAAACTCCAGGTACAAGATTTGTTTGCCATTGGAGACAAAGTCAGAAGTACTTCTTAAGGCTTTCTGAAAGGCCAAAAACTTATTTGGTGTAACATTTCACATTCCTAAAAGGGATAATGAGCTATCTGCATCATTAAAGCTCAGGCCAAAACCATTCATATGTCCAATACCTCTGACAAGAGAGTCTGAAGAAAGAAAGTTTGGAGTGAAAAAAAAGAACAGAAAGGTTTTTTGGTGGCCTTTCAGCAGGGGGCAGTGTGTATTCCTTCATTAAAAAAAAAAAAGTTAGAAATATACCTCAGCAAACCTGAAGCTGACTGTAATGCAGGGGTATGAGGAGGTCAATAAGATATGCTGGACTTAGGACCATGTAGCAAATTATAAAGTGAGCAATGCTAAAATCAATATGATATTTGACTGTCAGCCAATGCAATTTGTTCAAAATAGGTTAAATTCACTCCTGCCATTTCCTCTTTTATAAGGAACTTGGCAGTCTCATTCTGTTATCTAGTGCAAAGCCCTCTCTGAGATCTGACTGGGATAGAAATGAATGCAATTTTGAAATACTCCATAAATGCAGAGTCATACAGGGGCTAAGATAGGCATGAAATCAGACTGAAACTTCTTATCTGCTGCATATCAGGTTAGATGTAAGACGAGATGACCTTTGTCCGACCTTTCCCCTGACAAAGCAGAAAACAAAATATGTGAATATTTTGCATAAACACCACAGCCTTCCTCTTTCATCTCAAAAAACTGTATAAACATCAAGGTACTTAATTATTAGCGCATTATCATTGCTGAGGTAAGATAGAGGCCAGAAATCAGGGCTCTGCTGACTGACTTTTGTACCTTCAACTCACAAAAAGAACTGTTTCTATCAGGTGCAAAGAATGTCATGGTGGAACGGCCAATGATGACTCAGTTTCACAAATGTAAACTTGAGGTAGCTCCATTGAAGTCAGTGGTACCAGGACAAGGTAAAATTGGTGCTAGGATAAGAGGCAAGCTAGAATTATGCAAAATGTACACTAGAACAAAGTGCTAGCATTCTGCTTAAGTGTATTTCTTCCTCAAAGAATAATACGACACAACTGTCAGAGATTTCTGTTCTTTCCTTTTGTATGGATGTATAATTAATGTAATTATAGTTGTTATTATTATTATTACTACGATTACCTCCTAGCCCTCATATTTATAGCTGAATATTTAAGATTTTTATTTTTTAACAAGGTTTCAATGCATTGAGTCTAGGGGTGGAAATAAAACTGGTAGTTACCCACAGTAAATGAATTATGCACCAAATTGTAAATATTCCATTTCTTTTTCTGATCTGAAAGTCCCCAAAGAAATATGAACACTTTATTTAAAATTCATCTGCAGTGACATTTCCTGGCTGCACAGAGCACTCCCACAAATGCACAAGTATTTGCAAAAAAAGATAGCTTTTTATGAGAATGCTACTGTGTGTTAATTCTGTTTTTTGCAGTCAGTCTGCTCTCTCCTTCTCAAATCAAATGAAATACTTCCAAGAGATGTGCTATGAAAGAATAGATGTAAATAAATGCATCTTTCAAAACCAGGATTTAACTTATTTATAAAGTTGAATTTATTTATACTACAGGATAAAGATTCATTCAGATAAAATACTTATTACAAGATGCACAAAGGCTGAAGGACAGGTTTGATACACTATCAGCTGACAAGTAAACAATGGGACACACTCATATAATACTTCAACTACAAAAAAGGTAATTTCTTCCTTAGTCTTGGCTGTGTATTACGCTAATAATATTATATAGATCTTTTTGAGCAATCTACCTGCAGCAAGCTATCAACTCTGTCTAAGTAGATTGAAATCTTTTAGTTATGATGACTTTCAAAGAAAATGCAGTGGAGACAAAATCATCACTTTTGTTATTATCTTATAGAAGTTCTGATATTTATTGAAACTCAGTTTCTGTCCTTTACTTTTTCTCTTTTAAGGGAAGAAAAAAAAAGTCAGCTAGCTTTTTTCTTGGTTGCTACTGAAAAATCACATATTTATGTGGATATTTTGTTGTTTGATTAAGAAGACAAAACAGGAGCAACCAAGAAATGAAAGACTTAAGAACCAATCTCAAAACCCAATCTTCCTAAAAACACCAAAAAACTTCAATCCAGCCAAGCAGCCAACCAACCAACTAACAAACCAACCAGCCAACTAACAAACCACCCAGCCAACTAACAAACCAACCAGCCAACCAAAAAAATATACAAAACCAAAACCAAAATCAAACCAAACTAAATCATCACAACCCCCTGGAAAAGCAAAAACCAGCCAACCAACAAAAGAACAACAAGCAAAATAAACAAATCAAACTAGCAAACAAATAAACAAAAAAGACATAATAGCCCCAAGGTCTTCAAAACATAAAGAAAAAAACAGTGATTTTTTTTTTTCTTCTTTTTAAAGAATGAAGCTGATTTCTTTCAATTTGCTTGGTTCTCTGCATATGAGCATTTTCTGGAGAGGAATATCTGTTTGACTTTTGTTTTTTTAAGTTGCAATGTAATATTTTGGCAAGTTTACAGAGAATCACTCCAAAGTGTTCATGGAAGGAGGGTGTTGACTCACCTTCATGTCCAGCTGACTCATCCAATGCATTTCATATTTGTGCACGAACGCCACTCACCATTTCAATAAGCTCTGCATCACCCAGTAAGTGTGACTTAACTACATCCCTTCTACTTCCATAAGCAGGAAAAGACCCATCCAGAAGGCAAGTCATGGATTCTGTCATAGATGTCTTGAATCATTCAGAAAAGTCACCCTTTACAGGGACCATAATTAAGTTTTGGGAGTCTACTATCCAGTTACTGATGTTAGAAAGGGTTAATTTCACTATTGATTTGTGGAAAAAGAATTCTCAGACTAACTAGCTACCTCGGAAAACATAAAGACTTTAAGTTCAAGAAGATGTATTTCCCACATTTTGCCTCTAATATACCTAATTTTGGTGTTCTGGACAATGTCTTCTTCTAAAAAGACGAAAAAAAAGAGAAAAGAAGAAAAAGAAAAGGTACTGTGGTTCTCTTTAAAGCAATGTTGCTTAGATCAGAATAAAAGGACATTGGTGCTGAATTTCCCACATGAAATCCCAGCTGATCTTTATGATGAAACATGCAGAGATCATTTTCCTTTTCTCTTACATCTGCCTATTATTACAGATTCTTCAGTACACCCTGTACTTATTCAGTGGTTCTTTCTTGATGCAGAATCTCAAGCTCTTATTTTCAATGGAGAAGATTACTTAATAGTGAAACCTCACTCTCTACAGTTCATATTACAAGTTTCTCAAAAATAAATTAATATTAAAAAATGTCTGTGTATATTTTTTTCCCTAAAAAAGTGACTTGAAATACTTGGATACAATAAATTCAAGCAGGATATGTTTTTACATTTTAGTATTTCTCCTTTTACCTGCACAAAATAGTATGCAGTTTGATGATTTGTCTTTGCAAAAAAAAAACAAACAAACAAAAAAAAAAAAAAAACAAAAAAAAAGGGAACACCGTAGGAGTTTGATAATGCATAGTGTCGGTTTCTAACCTCACCTTTTATATCTTCATGATGTTTTTAATGTCCTTGTTCCAAACTTTCTCTGACTTCATAGCCTATCATAATTTAACAACCTGTTCCAGTGTCTCATCACCCTCACAGACCAGAAATTCTTCCAAACACACCTAACTTCTTTCCCTTTGAAGCCATTACCCCTTGTTCTATCACTCCATGACCCTGTCAAAATCTGTCTATTCTAGCCTGATTAGGCACTGGAAAGTGCTCCAAATTCTCCTCAAACCCTTCTCTTCTCCAGACTGAACAACACCTGGTCACAACCTGCCCCTGTAGCAGAGGAGCTCCAGCCCTTGGATCACCTTTGTGTTCCTCCTCTGGGATCACTTCAGGAGGCCCAGGTCCTCCTCATGTTGTGGTCCCCAGAATTGTTCATGGCTCTCCTTGTGGGTCTCACCAGGGCAGAGGAATGGGGCAGAATCCCACTCTCCACTGGCTGCCCACTCCTCTGTGGATGCATCCCAGGACTCTGTTGGTTTCTGGGCTGGACACACACAGTGCTGGTAAATGCCCAGTTTTTCATGCACCACCACCCCCAAGCCCTTCTAGTCAGGGCTGCTCTCAATCCATTTTTCAATCAGCCTGTATTTGTGCTTGGGATTGCCCCAGCCCATGTGCTGCTGCATCTTGTAAAATAATCGTGGTGCTCCTGGAAAAAAAAAAAAAAAAAAAAGAAGAAGAATCAAATTTTTCACACAGCAGGACAAATTCCCAAAAATCCATATTTATCACAACATACCAAGACATTTTTTTTCTGTTTTCATTAATTACCACCTCTTTTGGCTAGACTCTTCAGGTTTGTTCTTCTATTGTGTTCACTTGCCAGAGGTGGAAAAAAATTACCTGTATGTCTCTTGTGATTAAAGGATCACTTAAGGACTAAAGCTTCAGATACTCTTGAGGTTTTCAGGTGGTTTTGCATTCTGCAGTCGCCATGGAGTTCCTTGAAATGTTGCAGTTGGGGAAAAAAAAAAAAGGTGAAGTAGAGCAAAAGAGGGAAACAAAAACCAAAGAGGGAAACAAAAGCAAAAGAGGGAAACAAAAGCCATATGACAACTCAGGAAGAACTTCCTTTACACAACTATCTTCCCAGAATGCATAATACAAAGTATAAGGATCCTGACTTAAAGAAGCTAAAATATGTTTCCAAGAACAGCTCACAGCAAACTGTGCTCCCTGTGGGTCCCTACAGATTTTTTTCCTCTAAATCAACTTCTTGAAGTCCTCTGTCAGGTGAATATTTAAATACTCTGGTTTATTATATTTTGCAATAGCTGGTTTAGAAAGCTTTTTTTTCTTTCTTTTGCACTTTCATGAGCACAAACACTCCTTATCCATGTCCTTTTGCTGAGAATCGTAAACTAACAGACAGTATGAATTTAAAACTGAATTTAGTGAGTAATCGCTGATGTACCATATCAGTCCGACCCTGATGAGCCTATTGAAATCAAGGGGAATATTCACATTCAGTGAGTCTCTTCATTGAGAATTGGTTCAAGACCTTAGCAATGTTTAAAGCTTTCACTGAGTTTAAGTTCTAGATGCAATATTGTATCTGCAATATTGATGGCAGTAAACCAGACAGGCAGAGCTGAGTTAGGACCAAAATGAGCTATTGGTGCATTCATCTGTTAAGATCATAGAAGTAATAAAAGAATGGAACAAAGTAAGTAGCACAGAGAAAGATTCAGCCATTGTATGCAATTTCTTATATCAACTAGTCAAACCTGACTGCATGGGGTTTTGGTTTGTTTGTTCAGAGTGGGTTTTTTCTGTGAAGATTTTTCAGATATGTGGGAGTTTTATCCTTAAAAACAAACCAAACAATACATTTTAACAGAAACACAAGGACACATTAATTTAAAGGCAACATTTATTGTAAAAAAAGTCATCATTCTTGCTACACTTAGGATAGACTTCATTGTGCTTAATGTTATTTTCAAAAAGTAATGTTTTCAGTCAAAACTCAAAACTATTTTATGTGGGAAATTTTCTGTGATTTACAAGAGGCTTTAACAAAGGTTCTTGAAGATCTCCAAAGCAAATCCTTTTTCCTATTTTCCCCATTCTGTTCCATCCTCCCAATCTGTTGGTTTTGTTAATTGTTTTTTTTTGTTTTGTATTTTGGGGGGTTTTTTTGTGGTTTTTGTTTTTTGTTGTTTTTTTTTTTTTTTTTGAGGGAGTGGGGGATTAACTATTGACAGAATAATATTCAAATAAAAGTGACTCTAAAAGGCCATACACCTTGTGATCTGGATGAAAGAAGTCCAGATTGCTTGGACTATGCAGAGGTACTCCAACATTCATTCAGAACTGAGTTGAGGGCATGCTGGTGTACCTGTGCATACTCTTTATGACACATTATAGGCTGCTGTTAGATGATTCATGAAAAATCACAAGAGCAGAACAACATGGGGATTTCCCCATTGGACTGAAAAGTAGGAAACACTTCAGCAATACAGACAGTGCCTATCAAAAAAAAAAAATCCTAGAAATCTCAGTTTCAACCGTTAACAATCTGCGGAATTGTTTTCTTCCCATTCTTACCTGCATTCCCAAAGAGGTAGCTTCAGTGTCATGATCTAGAGTCTTGAATACCTATTTCAGAAATCAAATTACAAAAGGTATTAAAAACATATTTTCCACCTCCTGAATAATGTTTCACAACAAATAAATCAAGCAGGTCTTTTCTTTGTTCTTAAATGATTGATTCAGGTACCAGATGTTTAAGGGTTTCTTTATTTCCAAAACTTCCTTTAACATGGTCACCAACCACCTCTGTTACAAGTGGCTGAATCTCAAAAATAAGTAAAGCTTCAAGCCCTCTCTCTTTGCTGATTATTATTGCCTCATAGAGATTTTTCCCAGCTCAGTATATCAGCTGCTGTAGATTCTTTACCTCACTTGCTTATACCTTATTTTCTTTGTTGTTATGTAGGGGATAAAGGCCAGTAGGCTAGAAGTTAAAATAACTTCCAGGCACTGGCCACGTCATGTCAAGTTATGAGATGCCTAAATACTTTTTTGTGTCTAATCTTTAATATTAATTCAGATTTTAAGGTTTTGGTGCCTTACAAATATACTTGATTTGGTAATCAAACAGGATTATAAAACTTGCATGGCAAATGTGTAACTAATAATAATAGTAATTAAAAAATATATATATAAATCCTTCTTTTTGCAGCTGCTGGAGATTTGATTAGGCAAATGTAACTCAACAGGATCAACTGATAAATACCAGAAGTCTGTGATATCAGACTAGATTATTTAATGGTTCTAGTGGTGTTAAAAATCCTAAATCTGTGAAATCTAAATGACATCTGATATATTTAGGTTAGGCTCATAATAAGTTACACAGCTTGTCCCACTGCCTCTACTGGAAATATTAATGAGGTAAAAATGATAAAGGAAAAAAAAATATGGTTCTAATTATAACATCTATCAACATGTTTAGGCTCTCAGATTCTGCTTAGAACTCCTCTAACCTCAGATTGATTTCCTGAAATCAATTAAATCAATGGGCGGCTTGAAACCTAAATAGGAGCCAGAATCTAAAATCCATCTTTGGGACTGGGCCTGAATTGCTCCATTATGAACATTTGAATATATTCTATGTCAACATGGCTATAGTGAATTCCATTCTCTGGATCATAGGCACATTAAGTTCAATTCTGACTTTCTTTATGGCATTTGATTTCCAACCGTGAACATTACCTCCTGTTCAACAAGCTCCAGTGTAATTTTCCATTTTATTTCATTGAGTTAAAAGAAGAAAAGAAACTGTCTTGCGAGTCTTTCATTTTATAGACAGCTGGTCATTTCATTAACACTTTTCATATTCTTGTTTGTCATGATGACTGACTATAGTAAAAAGATTTTCTTCCCATTAACATATGATGGAGCAGCACTTTTTTTCCCAGGGATGTATTGATCGGGTGAGGAGTACATTTATTAAAATGTAACCAGCATCAACTTGCTGGCTCGTGCGAATGGGGCATACTTTAACCAATTAAATAGTCATGAAAAGGAGGAAAATCAATATTTCTTGGATCTTTCTGCTCCAAACTTTGCCAGCAAAATGGCCTATAGATTTACAAAATGAATAAACAAATGAACATAAATCTTATTATTTTGATTTTTAATTATGAATTGAGTCAGAAGAGAAACTTCACAGTTATCTGGAGCAAGATTAACATCAGTTAGATAAATCTAATCCTGTGATTCATAAATTACTATAGTAAGGAAGCTTAGTTTATATTAATCAAAAGCAATTTCCTGCATGTTAAGATCTTAGAGTACTTCTTTTTTGTGTTCAAAAGTGATTTTTATTATTAGTTGTAAAAGTCTTTTGAAGGCCCATTTCAGAATGCAGTGAGGGAAAAAATCCCAATAGGTGGAAATGAGCACTGATCAGACTGAAGACAGACCACATCGTCCTGTTTAAGGGTGGCACCTCAAAAGGTTCTCCTGTTCTCTATTTTTACTTGCATTCTTAACTCTTAAGTCATAGTTTGTATAGCAAATGTGTTTTGGTATAAGACTCCAGGTGTAATTGTTCATAACTAGTTCAAAGACTTCCAATGATACCTCATTCTGTAACTTCCAGGAAGGTGTCAGTCTACAGACATGGGCTACTGAATACTTTGGCTGGAATAAGGTAAATGAAAAATTTCTTTAGGAAATGAAAAGCCATTTTAACTCCAAAACCAGCCTAACTCACATCCAAGTGCTGCCAACCATATGCTTCACATGGAAGATATTCCAGTATAATTCAATGTGTCAAAAAACAGATTGAAAGGAAGAGATAAAGAATGTAAATCAGAGCTTTTGTGGTGCTAAACGGGTGTGGCAGGACATTCACAAAGAGAAAAACTGTTATGTGGAACATAACAGAACACTTTTAGTAACTCCGACAAGAGAAGCTGCAGAAGCACACCGTTGGAAAACCCCACAGCAGTCACCACTGGTCCAGAAAGAATCCAGTAAGTACATAAAAGTTTGTTTATTGACTAAGAGGATCTCCAGCAACTGTTTTGTTTATGTTTTGGGTGTTTTTTGTTGTTTATTTTTAATTATTATTATTTTTACTGAACACACTCGCTCACACCTCTTAAAGTACAAGATGTACCAACTACAAGGAAATTTAGTGTGTTTTTGCTTTTGTTAGGGAAGTTGCTCAGAATTTTACCTTTCAACATTTACTGGAGTTGCACCTACATTGTGGTTGCACTTCTTATTATTTCTATTTTTATGCATATTTTATTGGAGATTCATTCAACCAAGAGGGTGATTTGAAACTGAACAATACTCTAGATCAATGTTTCATCAGCTGTGTTCACACATTGACTTGTTTCATCCAAAGGGCATTTTTATGCTATGAAGTATCACATCTACTCAGTATGTAATTGCACACACGTGGTTATGAACCCAGAGGGACGCACACATGAAGGACACGTGTTTTGAGAGTCAGACTCTCCTGTAAATTGGCACTAACTTATAAAAAAAACCCTCAAGGAATACTGTTCCCTTGTATGGATGTTTGTTACTAAGCCTGAAGGTAAATACTCCTATAACCATAAACACTTTAACAAATTACAACAAATATTTGGTATTAAAAATATGCAAGATAAAGCACTGCAATTAGACCTTTAGCACACAATCACTATCAAAAAAAGAAAAGAAAAAAAATAAAGGTGTTTATCTTTCTCCTGTTTGAGTCTGCAAAATGACTTTTAATCAAATTATTGGGAAGAGTTTCAGGAGGTTCAATGCGTGTTGCATTAAATCCTAAAAGATATCATTGTTTTGGTACCATTGCTACTTCTTCTGTTATCAGTTTTGCTGAAAATATAAAGCTTGAAGAATAGTGACCAGAATAAAATGAATTTCAGAATCTGTCTCTGTGAGTCTCAAAATTAATCATCTAGCTTTCCAAGGGGTAGAGAGTCCCAAAGATCCAGTAACTAAGAAAGATACAGAGAATGAAATCAAAGTTGAAAATAAAGTCATTAAAATGAAAGGAAAAATGAGAGGCAAAAAGCATCTTTAGATAAAGAGAAATTACATACACAACGAGGATCTTATCTAACCTAAGCAGATGATAAATAGAAATCTGTTGCTTCACTATGTGCAGATACATTTTGCAGTCTTGCATTAGAGACAAATACACAGTGCAAAAAGGAGAACAGCAGGAAAAATCAGAATGAAGAGGATTTTCAGTCATGTTTTTACTAAAGAGTTGAAACGTTGCTGACTATAACTTTGTGCATAGCTATATTAATTTATACTGTATTCACTTTTGTGGCATCAAATTACAATAGGATTAATCACATTTAAGAAAGTAGAGCCACTCTGAGCTGGACACCAGACACAGATGTTTAAATGCTATGTGTAAGAAAGTCAGGCTTTGAGCAAAAATATTCAGGGCTACTGGTGAATGGAGCACAGACAGACTATTAAGTCTCATGGCTTCTTTTACCCGCAATCAGTGATACAAGAACACAGGGCTCACTAAATCACTGCACATATCATACATGTAACTAAGCCCACAGGGGTTCTCAGTTTTTTTTTTTTTTGCATGGCATCCCAAAATTTTAGAATAAGCAATATCTGCGTTCATTACAAAAGCTAATTCTGTTACTAGTGCTGAAATAGTCACTAACTTGTGTGGGAAGAGTCTCATTTTCCAAGGTTTTTTTTGGAAGTTCTCCATACAGACTTCAGAACATCCTGCAGTGCTGGAAGCATCTTGCATCAAGACATTATTTTAAAAAAAAATGAGTATTAGCCTGAATCTGATTTCAAGATTTGTAAACAGTCAAAAAAAAAAGGCTTTCACATCCTGAGAAGTATCTTGGAATTTCAGATTCCAAGGAAGAGTCAAGAAATGTAACCTGAGACCAGTTCCAGCTAGGGCAAGACACAGTTACCTAAATTTTTCCACTTGTAAGAAAAAAAGCTTTAAAAAAATGCTGTTGTGTGTAACAATGCAATTCTGTTGGTTTTTGTTCTATGTTCAGTGAAAACCAGGGATATGGGGTGTATGAATTGGCTCTGCAGTACCTGACTTTCTGCATTAGAAAAAAGGAATAGTTGGTCAAAAATGGAGAATTTGCTTGCTATTATAAAATATGTAAGTTATTCAAAGTACAGATTGTTACAGACCTCTCTGAGCCCTTTATTTTCATCAGAGATTTGTAGGAACTCATTTACTTCAAGTCTAAAGCAGCAGGTAGATTTTCCAGAGCAGAAGTAATTTTCTGTGCTCTGCAAGACCTTCAAAAAACAGAGAACATTGTTCTTCTTACTGCCTCTATTAGACACTGTTTATTCTCTTTCAGAAAGTGCTGTGTAATCTGTAAAATAGAAAAGCAGCAAACATGTTAAAAATGTTAATTAACTCTTGTTGTGTTATGCGTTAGTATCACCAAGCATTCATTCTTCCACACGAATACAGTTGGCAAATTTTCTGACCTTCCCTATTTCTATAAAGTATTAAACCATCAGAGTTATATTGAGTTTCACAAGGAAAAAAAAAAATACAAGAATGTGATGAAAATTATAGCTTATATGCATTTAAACTTCATGAATCACTTGCCATCAATACATAAAATGGCTCTGATATTTTGGGGGTGAGCAGGCTGTTATTAATCCTGCCCATTGCTTTTAATGCGTGATAGAGCACTAATGGGTATTCAGTAAACAGAAACAATTAAGTAAATTTGCTGGAAAATGTTTTGGAAGGTAACACCCTCCTCCACTTGACTATAACAGCCTTTTCACCATGATCAATTAAACACTATTAATAAAACAAGATACTCAGCCAGAAATATATTTTTAACCTTGCTCCCTGAATTAAGCAATTCTGGAGTCACCATCCCCCCTCTTTCACATTCAGACATTCAGATGTAAAGATTGGGATTTGTTTAGCCTGAGTAAACAGGGACCTAGGAATGGGAGAGCAAGATGTATTTCCAAGGGCATTTGAAAAGTGGAGCAAAAAAGAGACAGAAATACTTTATAGTGGTTCAAGGAAGAACAAAGGAAAAAAGGAAGAAATTTAACAAATGGAAGACCAGCTGCTTGAGAAATTTCAAGTTAAGTCCAACAAAGCATTAAGGATTGGTCAGTAGAAATGAAACCAACCCAGTGTGTCTCTGAAATATGTTACAAAGCTGGAATAAAGGATTTCTTAGCTGTTTGCTTTTCTTGTCCTTCCTTCACTAATGCATTCTCTACTTTTCTTCTTCAGTCCTTGTTCCTCTTGTTGTAGGCACTGTTTGTTTCTTCCTTAACATCACCACATTCAAAAGTCAGATGATATTGAAAAGGATCTTGTTAATTTTGCTGGCTTTGGAACTTTGTTCTTCAGCCTGTCTCTGGTCTAAAGGAAGAAATTTGAGAGGAGAGGTTTGAAGTAACATTAAGGTGATACAATTGTCTCTGATATAAGGACACAACAGACTGAGAAAATTTTAATGAGAAAAACGTTAGGGTTAGAAGAGTATTACTGGGGTTATGTTTAAGTAATGAAGTAAAATTTTAAAAATTGATTGAATACCAGAGAACCCTTTATCATGGTAATATGTTCTACCCTGTTTAATACATATCCCAAGGACAGAGATGGAATCTTTATCTGTTTAAAAACTGTAAAAACAGTTCACATGTGAATGTTTATTGTCAGAAAGAAAGTTTGGCACTGAAGCCCTTCTTTCTTTCCATCTGTTTGACAATATAGAAATTATAATATCCAGAGTAAGTTTTTTTTCAAGCTTATTAATGAATGAATCAGAAAGAAAGAAAGAAAGAAAGAAAGAAAGAAAGAAAGAAAGAAAGAAAGAAAGAATAGGAGAGAGAGGTGAGAGAGAGGAAGAAAGGAAGGCATGAAAAATGAAACAGTAAAAAAGACAGGGAGACAAAAATTATCAAGCCATTCTTTTCTCTTTTTTATTTTTTTTCTTTTCTTTTTTTTTTTTTTTTTTTTTTTTTTTTTTTGTACAGGAACTTTCTGGGGTTCTTATCTTCCATGTATCAGCTGTCTTGATTCCACTAGAACCAAAATGTGTATGTATGATAATCTGTACATTGGATCCCAGAAATTTCTTTTAGACTGTGTGGTACAATTGTACTTTAAATTGAGAAATGAGAAAAAGAGCCTTCATTTTGTCAAGTGTTCAGTGACTCAGCCTTAGAATGAGCTATTATATATGTTTAGTCTTTTCAGTATTCTTCATTCCTACAAGTAGGTTTTGATGTGGAACTAGTCTCTCCCTCTTCTACATTCTATCAAACTTTACTAAATCTTTACTAAACTTTCCTAGAAACCTTCAATTCCATATCCTCTTACAACATTCCCAATTCCTTCTTTATATTCCTGCATAGATATTTGAAGATTTGAATATGCTCCATCTCTTAGGACTTTTTAAAAAACAAATTTAGGAGTCAATTTTTTACCATGCAGATATGAAACAGTACTTAAAGCACTGGTTTGGTGTTTGTCTTTTTTTTTTCCCCTTTGTATTGGTTTGGTTGTTTTTCCTATTAATAATGTCTTCTAGGTTTAGTACTAATTTTAACTTCTATACCTCCTGATTGCGAGATAGTCAGATATCCAAGCCTGCAATAGCTGAGATACGAAAGTTTGCATTGTGCTGTATTTTTCATAATGACTAAGATTCTATTTTCTGCTTACCTGAAGTGCAAAATTTCCAATATTATGTTAGAAACTGCTTTTAAAAAAAAAGCGATAAAAGGATAAAAAAACCAAAAACCACAGTCAAGTGAAAACATTTCCCATGTCCTGATGATGTGTTTAGCAGTTCTAACATGTCAAACATTAAAGTTTTATCAACAAATCACAAAAAAGGACAATTTGTACACAGAAATCAATTTACCATGCACCTCTCCACAACACTCACTTATAATTTATTTTGCTTATGAAAGAATTTACTTTTAAACCTAATTTTATTCCTTCAGGAGAGTGCATAAGAAAACACTGCACATTTTTCTTTCCTAGCAAACAGTGAACAGGCAGCAGGACAAAAATCAATAAAGACAAAGAAACTGGGTATAAAATTAACATCTGTGTCGTTAATAAATGAAAAATTATCATGAAGCCACATACTTCCCCATTCACTGATTGGGTGGGGTTTTTTCCCATTGGGATACGATTTATTTGAAGGAAATGAGAAATTCTTGCATTGGTTTGTTACAGGAACATAAGGGCCAGAGTTATGGCTTTTAAAGCCCTTCTTTGTCTACAGTTCTTAGTCTAAAAACGTCAAGAGCCCTCAGACTAAGATAGCTGAGAAGCTGCAATAAGCCAAAAAAAGAGTCAACCTTCTCATATGGAATCTTACTTCTACTCACATTTTAGTTGCATGCCAGCCAGTTCATATAGTTATTATTATTTTGTAATATCTTTAATTATCTGTGTTCATAGATACATACATATTCAAATGCTATTTTATCATGTATTTCTTATTGTACAATACATTATATATATATTATTTCACATTATATATTGACCATTATACGTTAACACAATTATTTTTATGTGATATATCATATAAATAAATGTCTTATTTAGATCAAGCTTGAATGCTGCTGAGCGCATGGATGCAAAAGGGAATGAGCTATGATAAGTATTTTGGGAATGAGTTATGAGTTATCAGTTATGAGTTATTCATCCTTTTAATTAATTCCAACATGCTACCTTGGATAAAAGTGAAGTTACATACTTGTGATGCATATCTGTATAACCCACAATCGTGGTGGGTTGAGTTCCCTGATCTTCAAATGACAGCACCATGTGGAGGCAGAATCTTCTACCACTGTCATTTCCCTGACCCCTTTGTTTTTTCATGTAGGGATTAGGAGATTAGGAGAGGAGGAAGAACGTGATTGAGCGCTGAGAATTGTTAATTGGAGGTGGCTCTCCATTCAAACAGGAGCACCTAAGAGAATAAACTTTCTTGTGATAGAACCCCTAGGTTGCCAAGCAAGTGGTTGCTCTGTCAACAGCATCACCTGCTAGGCATCTCTGGTCACCTGAAGAAGAAAAATTGGGCGGGTAACTGTAGAGGCCATAATAAGGCAGGGGTTTGGACATTTCCTCCTTCCAGGTCATGCTGGAAAGTGATGTAATGGTGGAAGGGACTTTGGTTTTTTACAGGACATCTAAATTCATGAGACAACCGTGCTGTCTTGAGACTGGTTGAGGTAGTGGTGGGTAATGCATGGATAAAGCTCTGTCTGTGGAAAAGAACAGCTTGGGATGTGTGTGAAAATGCAGATTTCCTCCTCCCTTCTGCTTACTTGAGAGCCATAGCAGCAACAGAAGTTGCTCGGTGTCAGTTGTGTTAAGTGCAAACTGCAGTGATACCCTGAAATCAGGGTTGTGGTTGCTTCTATGGGGATGGTAAGGGAGGGTTCTGGAGTCCCAAAATTCAACAAAAAGGGCTTTAATAAATATTGCTCCTATACATAACTAGGGAACAAAAAAGCAACTTGTTGAAAGACTATTCAGTTGTCTTTACCTATCCTTTATATTATTTAATTATGAAGCAAAACAATTTAATTTATTTATGATCATTTTGACCTTTGAAACCATCTGTTTTCTCTAACTTTTTTTCATCTGGAATGTGTCTGTCCACTCTAAACAGTTGTAGGATGAGATGGCTATGTTTTTAGAAATTTTCTCATTCTCTTTGTTATCTGTAGAGACAAAATAGTCACCTCATTGGTGGGTATTAAAAGCTGTATGGTATGAATCCCAGTCTTGAAAGATTCGCTTCAAAATTCATCCCTAGATATTACCACTTGAGTAATATTAAAGTAAACATTAAGGATATCCTAGATGTAGCTCTTACAGAAACCTATAATTCTATTGATAAAATCATTTTTCCCATGAAGTGTGAATAGTTACAGCTCTCCCCCAGGCCTTTTATTTTTCTGAACATTTAGATGCTATTCAATATTTATAGCTGCATTTCCAGTTGCACTTGTAAACACCAGAAGGTGAGAAGATTTGAAGCCTAAATACAGGTTGCTGAGCCTGGTCAAATGTTATGTTTCAGATGCCAATAAGGCCATTTGCATATAAACTGTAGTATCAATATCTCATTTCAGTAGGCTAAAAAGCTTGCTGTAATGGGTGCTTTATTGTTTCTTGCCCATTTTATAGACTACATTTGCATTTAAAGATCTCAAGCAGGACAGAATGGGATACTCCCAAATCCTATGAGAAACAGTGTGTTGAACATTACAACTGCTACTAAAAATAATAGTAATAAATAAGGATGATGTGTTTTTTCCCCCTGCTTCCTATTCCCACAGGAAATCTTCTTGAGAAAATTGAAAACCATTTTCTTTTCTTTTATTTTTTTAACATCCAGATGTTACCTGAAAATGCTTTAATGCTTTAAAGTTTTTGTTGTACCTGTTGTAAGTATTCCACTTCTTTCCAGGCCAAAATATTCGGTCAGTTGGCACCCTCCAGTACACAAGATGGCATCCCATTCTTGTGGCATTATTTGTACTGTGGCATTTGTTCTTTGTAAAGGCGTAAAGGCATGGTGCAGCTTGAAGTTTTGAATTGTGACACAGAGTGAGGCATGAGCTCCCCAAATGTACTGAGGTGGTATATGTTAGACAAAACTCTTAAATGAAAATTTTACACATTAAAGTCAAAATATTTTAAAAGTCAAGCTAATGAAAAATAAAGAATCTGCAGGAAGTACTTGTTTTTCACAGCATGGTGGGGAGGATCCAATGAGACACAAAGGAACAATTTTCTACCAAATAAAATGAGTGATTTTCTTTTGTTAGAATAATATCTCCTGGTGAAAGTGCTGACAACAAGAGATTGCCATGATATAAATTTCAACCCCAGGAACCACCATCAAAGAAATATTGATCATATTGCATCCTTTCCCTAATGTCACTGGAGCAAACACAACTCCTGGAGTGTTTGAAATCACAGCTCTCTCCATGCTTTGCTCATCCATCCCTGGTCACACGTCCCCAGGATCCTACAGGGAGTAGGGAACACTTCAGCAATTACACACTTAATAAACACTATGGCACCTCTCCCATGATTTCTTTGTCTAGCTTCTACGACCCCATGATGGTGTTCCTGTCTCCTCCTCTAACATTATTTCTATGATCACATTTTCTCCCCCTGACATGTAGAAAAACTCTTATGCTCAAAGTTAGTCTGATCCAGAACATTTTCAAGTAGTAAATAAAATTTTGAAATTCAGTAAATTTTTGCATCAGACAGCAAGAGTTGTGTTGATTCTTGCTGATGCTCCTATCCTTACTGAGCATGAACAACATGAAATTATATCCCTTTGAACTATTCCTTTTCATACCATATTTTGCAAACAAGCTGGATCACTGTTTCCCTGAGTCATATGTTCTGCAGAACATATTTAGAAAAAAAAAAAAAAAAAGGAACTAAACTTTTTTTTTTTCATCACCCAGACTGCAAGTGTTTTGATGGTTTTTTCAGACTGTCTAATAACAAACATGCCAATTTTTGTCTGTTCTGCTTAGAGGAGGGAAGGCACAAATCCAGTACAGATTACAAACTATCTGAGCCCTCCAGCAAGTGTCAGCATTATCCAAGATAAACTCACATCAGAACAGACGCCTTAATTTACAACTTGGTTTTATATTCCACAAATAATTTATTAAGATACAGAACATTCATCCATCGGGATTTAGAAATAAGCTCATATCCTGTACAGATTGCACATTTTAGATTCAAATTGGAAACAAAGGAGTCACCAAATATTATTAACACAGCTGCAGTGCTGCAATGTATGCTGAGGGTGGCTTCCAGCTGAGGCAGTACCAGCGTGGTGCTTACTGGCACGACCAGAAGAAGGGTCCCACACGGCATGCCTTGAAGGGCCCTTTGGAAAGACAGGGATCTGGGTTGGATGTTTTTCTTTAGCAATGAGCAGAAGCCTGGCTGCAGATGCATGCAAGTATTTCTTTGTTTTGGATAAAGCTCCTCTTGCACTGGTGTTTACTTGTCCCATTGACTGAACTGAAGGAAAAAGCTGCAGGGCAGAGGGTTCTTCTAATTCAGTGGGTTTGCTTTAGTGTTAAGTACCAAGTTGACCGGCAACACATAATATAAAACATTCAATTAGAAAAATCAAATCCCTTTTAACTTTATCTTATGTGCAGCTTTGGTACCATGCATTTGCAGTTCTTGTTTCCTGTGCAGGAATATAGCCCATTTTAATTTGACACAGTCCATGCATAGGAGGAATTCCTATGGTAAATGGACCCTTGTATTTCTCAGGAAACAGCTGTAGCAAAGGTAGTTTACAAAACCTGCAGGTGCACTCTTACCTGCAGATTTGTGGCAGGTGTTTGTAGAATACTTATGCATGAAAAACTGAGCCTAAGATGGCCGCTGGGCTCCTCTTGGAGGCAAAACTTGTATGTATCAGTAAATCTGAGCAATTCCACTGATGGTTGGCTAAAACACTTCCAAGGTGGAAGAATTAGAATAATTTGGTAGAACAGCTGCCTCCCGTTTCATTTACGAAAGTAAATATGTCCATTCTAAATACGGTCTTGTTTGCTTTCAAAGGAGTCTGCCAAGCACAAAAAACAGCACAGTGTACTTCCTCAGCCCTAGCTCCACTAGTACTATGAAAAAAAAACCAGAACTGACCTCTCTTTCCTACACTGTCTTTCACAGGAAACAAGTTTATGGCTTTTAAAGATCTTCTGTATCTAACTCAAAGTGTTCAACCTAATCTGAATGAGCAGCCAGAGAGATTAAGGATAAAGACTGTGTCAATTGCCTTGTCTCTTAGGATAATCTGCTTGATGGCTAGTTGTGTCAGAGAGGATTTTCAGAGTCTGAACTCACACAATTAAAAAAATACAACAAAAAAAAAAAGTGTAATGAAAATAAATTAAGAGCATCAACTTGTTTGTCATCCAAATGCAATACAGATTCTAGCGTAAATCTGGAACAGTAAGTACACTTAGGACATACAATGACAGGACTTCCAGCACCAGGTGTGTTTTCCAGTTCTCTTCCTCCAGCTGGAGTGATGCTCTTTTTTGGAGAGAAGAATAATACTAAATATAAAAAAACCCAATACCTAAAATAATAAATAATAATACTAAAGTATAAATCCATCCCTACATAAAAATAAAACCAGAAGACCCTGCTGCAGTTTAAAAAAGAAAATAAAATTAAGTGTTTTTGTTGGTTTTGTTTGTTTGTGTGTTTGTGTTTGTTTGGTTTTAGTTTGTTCGGGGTCTTTTTGTGCACACCTTGCCCCAGACCAGATAAAAGCATGAATCATAGACAAAATATGTGAATCACATAGCTTAAAATCATGCAAGATTTTCAGAGAATTTATCACTGAGGTTAATGCATGGGTGTCTCAACAGGTTAGTAGAGAGAACTTATGCTCCTGGCTATATTGGCAAGATTCTGCAGAGCAGGTTTTCCCTAGCCACAAGTTTGAGAGTAGGTTTTGCTCTTTATTCTCCATTTGTTTTACAGTAGAAATAACTGTCCAAGGAACACCATAGTCCCAAATTCTTAAGCATCATATAAACGTTTATTGAGGCAGTCAGAGTCTGAAAAATTTCTCAATGTAATGACAGTGAGGGAAATGACAAAATAATATAATTTATTTGCAAGTAGGAAACTAAAGGTCAGACAGAAAAATGCTTCTTTGTGAAGTTACACAGGAGGCTTCTCCTTAGGGCAGGGAATCAGGGAAGTTATGAAGCTTCACCATATATTGTCCTTCCTCAACTCACCATTCTTCACGCAGGTTTTACAGAAATCAGTATTTTATATCTACCAGATATTTCATCCAGACTCTTCCCTGAATAAATGCATTGTATACTTTTGCATGCACTTTTGCACTGTGGGCACTTGAAATACATTTCAGTAAGCAAATGGTAGGATACATAATGTTTTTTCTTAAAAAAAAGAATATATTCTGTATGTAGTTGAACAAAGGCCTCCAGAATTAAGTGTCACTTATGTTGTTCCCCTTTTTTCATGTACTTATTTGCTAATGATTCATTTAGGATTGTGCAACACAGCCCCTTGGGGAAAAAAAAAATGAAGAAGAATTCAATTGCAGATTAAAGAGAAGTACACAGATGTGCTCCTGCTTTTTCATCTCTTAACTGAACTTTGAACTAGGGTGCTCTCCAAATGAAAATGAGTAAATAAGAGCACAAACAAATTCCATAGAAGCCTCATACATTTATTAACAATCACATCCTATGGCAGAAATGGATTACTCTAGCATTCAGAAAGGAAAAAAGTGATTCTATATTCTAAAATCTTCTGAAAAAAAAATCTTACCTTATTCTTGGATTCAAACAGCTTGCGATGTTATGTATCTTATTTTTTTCATTTATTTTACCTCCCAAGAAAGCCATTCTCCACAATTTACAAGAGAAAATAGAGTATCCCATGTAATAAGAGAATCGAATCTCCATGCTATAAGAGGAAAAAAAAACTAAAAAACAAACTTCATACACTTTAAAATTAAGAATAAGGCATGCCATCTGACTGTTGAAAAACTTTTTAAAATGATTTTTTGAAACTCCAAGATCATATCTGGTGTACCAAACGACTTAGAGGCAATTGGAACAAAGACTGAGCTATTTTATCCAGTGCTTCATGATTATCAGAGACAGACCGAGCAGTACTCAAGCAGAGTCTGTACAAAGGTATAATTTACAGAACAAATATGGCTTTATATGTACCTTTTACAAGAAATAATTTTAAAAGGTTCCAGGTAGAGAAGCATGCTGGAAAGGTAGTTAAGAGTAATTTTGTATTCTTACTCTTCTCTTCTTGTGGGGGGAATAATTATTTACAAAATAATGGCAATTACAAATGATTAAAAAATTGCGGTGTTGTGCATCATCCTTTTGAAAATATATAAATAGCTGATATTGTTGCAAAATAATAGAAGGACCTTTTTTTTATCATAATGATGAATCTTATAAGCAAGAAAACTATGCTGAACTTGCAGCAGAAAACCAGTTATGTACTGAAGCTTTAAATAGACACCAGAAAGAGGAAAACATAATTATTTTCAAAGAAGATAAATATTTTTGAGACTGCATGGATACTGGATGAGCAGATAATTGGTGCTGTAATAATGGCCTGACTTTGCTGTTAGAAAGGAGACATAATTAGTATTTATATTTTGATGAAAGCTAGATCCAAGTTGCCACTACATTTTTTGCCAGTGGAGTTGTGCAAGCCTTTTCAAAAGATTGAGGAGGAAAGGAGTCCATATTTCACTTTTTCAGCTGTTCAGTGTCTATTATACATTCCATCTGTGTGAGCAAGGAAACATATGGGTCTCCTACCACTACCACCTGTAGGAATTTCACTGTATTTAAATAAAACTAAAATTTCATAAATTGGGTGTTGTCCAGCCCAAGTGATTTGAAAGGAGAAATATTCTTATGAACCTGCGAAGCCATATCCTTCCAATAGTCCAAAAATTGACACTTGTTGAGGCTTGTTCTACTTTGCAGTTGTTGAACCTTCACAGCTGAGAATCCAGAGCAAATGTCTAGACCCTTATGCACAGGTCTGAGTAACATATAGGAAACTTGAAGAAGTAATATATTTACTACTAGCAAGCCTTTACCAAAATTATTGCTGGAACTCAATTTCTCTTACTCTGAAGAGATATCCTGTTTATTGTTACTCCTTTTAGTTGTCTTTCCCTTTTAAATCAGCTGCTGGAATAAGTAGATCCTACAATAAACTGTGGAGATGAATATTAAATGTGAGTGCCAAGGATTTCCAAACACCTCAAAGGCAAACAAAGTAGGGAAAGACAGTGAAGGGTATGAGGCGGGAAGGAGATTAGGAAGATGCAATGCCACCAGTGTCTATTGATGTTATAAGACTTACTAGGTGCTTTGTTTCTCATGAATGTGAAATGATGTCCTCTGCTACAGGCACATGTCCTTAGTAAGGAGATCCATCGGTGAATTGAAAATGATTAAATATGACCTAGAAAATGTAAAGAGCTCAAAACAGAGAACAAATACAGTTAATGACAATATGGGCATCTCAGTTCCACGTTATGACCTCAGTCTGTGTTTGAAGGGGCTAACACAGGATCCTCTGTCGATGTTTGTGAAGTCTCAGAAACCAAGCACCACTCCTGTTAGAATGCCCAGATCACACCTTGATGGTTTATTTCAGGAGCCTAATTTAGATTTCTCAGCATCTGAAATGTAGAGTCCTGGAACAACAGAGTGCTTCTGAGGGTGTAAACTCAATGCACAGGATCTTTGTACCACAGCCAGAGCATGTTTGGTTCCTCTGAAGAGCAATTCATGGTGTGCTAGTGAAATGTATCCCTTCTCACTATCTGTGTAGGAACCTAAGCAAGCATTCCTCCTGGTTGAGGAATTCCTAAGATGAGTTTTCCTAAGTTACCATAAGTATTGCTAGGAGTAGCATAGGCTCAGGGATAGTGAAAGACATTGGGAGTTTTAGTCACTGTAATACTTTCAGGATTCAGACCAGTTCCAATTGTTCAAGTTAATGACAGAATTTACACTGCAGGTTATGACTTACACTGCAACAGCCTAGTGCTTGTGGTTGTGCTAGCCTAAAATATGAAACACCTCAATTCTTGACAGGGAGAAAAAAGAGTCATGGATGATCTGCTCACATTTCTCAGGAAAATACTTTTACCAAAGTAAATGCCAGAAGGGAGCACTCTTTTGACTTCTCAAAGATCTGGATAGGGCTTTGTGCATCTAAGGAGCAGCATGATTACACTTAGCCTGTAAATATGTGGAACAAAACAGATTTTTGTGTTTCCCTTGCACTAAGAAGTGTCAGCTATCCCAACCCTAGTATATCCCTTCACACACATTCATATCCCTTTCTAGGAGATTCAAAACCAAGACATAGGAAGTAGGTTGGGCAGGAAAACAAACAATGCACACAGAGGAAATTCCTCTATGTAATGGAGAGTCTCCTCTGCCCTTGCTTAGGCTGTAGGTGCTAAGCTATAAGGGGTGTTCTGAGCTATCAATCCAGGGTCAGTTATCACCAGTTATCTCACTTAGTGTGCATGCTCATTTTGTATCTACAGTTACATGAGTATATTATCACAATATTCAGGGCCGAAAATTTTCACTCTGTTGTTTCTTTGGGAAAGAAACATCACGGGAAGCTGTCTTTCAGGTTTTCTGATGTTTTGAGGATCTGGCTACATTTTTGATTTGCAGGAAAGTAACATATTCTAATTCAAACTGTGAATATCCAGAGTTTAAAACCAGCCTGCTGATTAGGGCACTCCTTGTTCTAACTGTAGAATAAAAAATGCAACAGAAAAAAAAAAACAAAAAAAACCAACAAAAAACCGCCCAAAAAACCCAAAAAACACCATAGTTGTTGTGGTTGTTGTTGTTGGAAAGGGTGTTTATGAAGGAAAAATATCCCAGTGTACAGCCTGTTTTTTCAAAGATCCTTTTTTTTTTTTTCTGTCTTTTGTCTGTGCTTTTGTTTCTGATGTGTGTTTTGTTGCTTTTTTTTTGGTTGGTTGGGGTTTTTTTGTGTTGCTGGTTTTTTTTTAAGGGAAACCACTGTCGTCTTTGTGAAATGTGGTTAGCAGCTCTGTTTACTTCAAAAGTAATCACTTTTTGATTCAGACTGCTTCACCAGTAAATAGAATATCTCAGGACATTAATTATATGAGAGAGAAATCTGTGTGAAGGAGCTGTTACAATTCATTACTGTACAAGAACTATTCAGAGAACAGAGAAAATGTAAGGATAGAGATAATTGTTATTGCCTCAGCTTCTTATGGTATTGGGATAGATGGATTGGAAATGGGTTATCTTTCTCCCTTGTAATAAAGTGGGTACATAGACAGAGCACAAAGAGGAAAGTTAAAGCGTAGCCAAACAGCATTACATCAGCGGAGCTGCAGACTGTCTGGTGGGAGCTGGGGAGAGCAAAGCAATTGCAGGTGTGATACTGTGCTAGGGGATTAACCTGTTAGCAGCTGGTTTTCTCCAACAGGAAGAATATAAACGATGAAATCTCATAGCCGGAGAATACAGCTAAGGGGAGCTATTCCAAATTTCAGGTGACTATTAAACAATTCTGCTCATTTTGTTTTATTTCTTATTCAATGTGGTACCTATCTGTTTATTCCTGTGCAGAAGTATAAGAAGTAGGATGTTGTTTCGGTTTTCATAGGTTGACTGAATTATTATGCGCCTGTGACTTTATTTTTTTCACCATTAAATACTGAAAGATCAGTATTCACTACCCTGAGTAAAGCCTTTTAATTAGAGGCTCACAACTATCACCCAAGCTCTGTTTTTTAGACTTCTTCTATGCAAGTTGAAAAACAAAATAAATAACAAAATAAAGGTACAGTTAATACAGAATTTACTCTTGTGGTTCATATCAATGTGTGTGTGTAAAGTTATAACAGGGATCATGTTTTTAATAGATTTGTATCTGTGTTTTTGATAGAAAATATTGAGAGTTAAAAGAAGGAAATTTCAACTTGCTTGTCCTCCTCCTCCCCTGTCACAAGCAAAACTCACTTGGATACTGCTAGAGGAGAATGGGATCTGCAGCATAAAACAAGTTATTCAATTCCAAAATGGAAAATTTAATCTTTTCTCTTTCTGTTACATTTCTGAGAAAAAATAATAGAAAAACCAAACAAAAGCAAACACAACCCCCCCATGTATTAAATAGATTTGTTTTTATCACAGAAAAGATAGTATTTACCAAAATATTGATAGTTACGTCAGTATATCCTGTATGTTCACATCCAAGAATGATGTCTCACCTCTTTCAGACTGTTGAACATCAGTTTTAGATTAGCACAGCATTTGTAGGTGTCTCTTTAAATGATAAATGTACTTCCCCATTCAGTGTCTTGTACCTTATTCTGATTAATTTGCAGATCAGGATGAAGTATACTTCAATTACTGTGCTCAGTAGGTTTGTTTGTTTGTTTGTTTGTTTGCTTATTATTATAATAATAAAACTAAAATGGTGCTCCACATTGTAGAATTCTCATTTGCAAACCCATTCATATTTAAAGAACAATGTTTCATTCCAAAGCTGATCAATGATTTTCACTTGGGTCCTACTCTCCCATTTAGGCCAATATTTAGAACATGTTTCTACAGTGAAGTATTCCCAGTAGAAAACTTGCAAGTCTAGAAGTGTGCAATTTATTTCAGTTTAACTAGGCCATAACAATGTCCTCAAGTGCATACATGTCTGTAATTTCTAGCTGTTCATCAGAGCACGGTGCTTTCAAACTGAGAGCTGAGTTCTCTAGGTTTCTTAGTAGTGGAGAGCAGAAACACATCCAAAATTTTGTCCTGTGGCCATGAGACATTCTGTGAACATCCCAAAGTGTGCTCTAAAGAAGGAAAACAACCCAGAAAGTGGCTGAAATAACTCAGATGGGTTTGAAGATTTCTGGGGAGGAACAGGACAGCGGTCAGGAATCCAATGTGTCAGGGGCAAGGTCATGGCTAGAAAAAGGTATCTCTCATCAAAAATTATTACAGACACTGGTGTTTCAAACCTCAGTGGTGATGATAGAAGGTGATGTTTCATGATTAAAAAAATTGTATTACATGTTAATAATCAAGAAGAGTATCACAGAGGTTTTAGAAGAACCTATGCAGGTTCCTGGCACTAAACTTGCCAGTGTTCCAGGCAACACAAACAAAATGCTACAGAGTTTGCTGTGAGTTTGAATTTATGCTGGATTTAGAGGCACAATGTTTAGGGAACAATGCCTCAGGAGCAGGTCAGGTGCCAACTAGCTCCCGTCCCATGAATCTCTCTTGAATAAAACTCATTATCTTTTCTTTATGTAGAAATTGACGTAGTCTGTTTGACATTTTCAATTTCTCTCTGCCCTTTACAACTATGCTTTTTGCCCTATGATTTTCACTGAAATACTACCCAGCTTTGCCTGTTATGAACAGTACTCATAACTTCTTAGTCTCTAGACTCTTTTTTTCAGATATTGAGTTCATTCCACTGACATTGTCCACTTCTCCCTCTGTATTTTATAATCCTATTTTCTCTTGGCAGTAAAATGGGCTGCTGAAAACTTTTTTCCATTTTCATAGCTCACTTTGACCTAAATTTTTACATTCTTAACCACTTCTTTTTTCCCCATGATTTCTGTAAATTGCCTAGTAGAAAACTTTGGATATTTTCCTTTTCCCAGTGAGCATCTATCAATCTTATTCTCATCTCTTCAGACATAACTGAAGTTAATGCAAAATTTCTCAGACTTTTCATGAAGGTTTAATGATTTGCCTAGGTAACCAGTCTTCTGACTGGCATGAGAATGCCCCAGTGCATTGCAACATCCTGCAGTGCTGAATGGACCAGGTACACCCCCAGGTTTCAGAGATTTCAAAGGAAACTAATGGCTGGTGGTAACACAGCAGGAGTGGCAAAGGAGCTGCTCCTTTCCATAAATACTGCAGCAAAGACCCAGGAAAACAGGTGTAGCAGTAACAGCATTGGAAACAAAAAGGTTCTCTAACAGATCCTGAGTCATCCATTATTTCTGCACATTTTGTATTACAGCACCATGCACCCTACATATCAACAGCAAGATGACCCCATCACAGAGATGGAAGGGAGAGTTTAAGGGCCATTGAACACTGTGATTTTTCTCACTGTATCACAATTACAGAAAACCTGTGCTAAATAACGTGATGCTGGTTTGCTGTGAAAATTCACAGTATTTGTGTGCTAGCCACATTTCTTGCTGTCATTCCCTCTTGGTGCTTACAGTTTAGCACCCTCTTTGGCTTGTGGCACGCAATTGTGTGCAGCAAGGGCCAGACTTGCAGCCTGAAGGCTCCTGACATGCACCAACATGCTTTATTCTCTTTCACATTGCACTAGACATGGGCCCAGAGCAACTCCACAGACACAAGCCTCCTTGAATGCCTGGGAACTTAATATCCAGAACCAAATATGAACTTCATGGTTGATTGACCATGCACTGAATTAAGCCTCTGTATCTAAATGTGATAGATGCTATCTTGGCCAAGACACTGACGTCCGAACCAGGAACTTCCAGTTCCCAATAAAAGCAAAAGATGTTGCAGCTTAAGCAAAAAAAAAAAGCTTTTTCCTCCTTATATTGTGTCTTGTAACATACAGATGGGTGGCAGATACCTCCAAAATTAAATGGCAGTAAGCTCAGGTTTATCTCTGTTTTATCTTTATTTCACAAACATTTTAACTTGTTTATCATCCAAAAATCATATTAGACTTTACAGCAGAAAATACTGCAGGACTTCCCCCTTCAGAAAATTGCTGTTAGAAGTCTTAACTATGGCTGGAGGTGACAGAATACTTTTCAGCTCTCTCCATCCAGTGGCCAGGGACATGTAAAACTTTTAAGGTGGCTACTTTGAAAGTTGGGATTTTAAAATTCTTTAACTTCAATAGATTCTGAAAGAAGTGCTTAGTAACCAATGCACCAATGGTGGAGAGACAAAAACAGAAGAACTCATTTTTGAGGTGCAGATAGATTTATAAGACCAGAAGTAGATTGTCATGATGCAGTCCAACCAATGAATTTTGCTCATTAGCTTGTACAGCAAATACTTATCTCATGGATGAGGTATAGCATGGCCTACATGGGGGGAGGGGGGGAATGAAATCTTGATGAAATGGCATTAGGTAATTGTGAGTCCATTATGACTCAAAGTTATTTTAGCTTTGCTGTTACAAATGTGCTTTATACCAGGAAGGTCTTCCAGCCCCTGAAGCTTTTCTACAACGATTTCTAGCTAACAAAAGTCTCTGTGAGAAATTTTCCACATGTATTGACTACAATCAAATCACATCTTAGCCTTTTCTTTAATAAGCTAGGTAGTCAGAGCTGCCTATGAGCCATGTTTAGAAGGCATAACTTATCCTTTTAGCCCTTTTTCTGAACCTCTTCCAATTTTCTCTCCATCTATATAGCAGGAACAATAACACTTTCCATATCACATAAGATCAGGCCCTATTATTTCCTCCTAATTGCTAATCTCTAGGATTATGTTCAAACAGAAACATGAAAAGTATATTGTTATTGACAAGCATTAAAAAAAAAAAAAGAAGGCAAATGTCCCATTTGTTAGATTTAATTCAGTGAGCTATTTATTTTCCCTCTTAGAGAAACCTGTGATGGGTGAGAAGGGAGAAGCTGTAGCAATGGCATTGGTGGTAAAAAAACTTTTGTCAATGCCCTCTGGATGTCAACCAAATGTGCCCCAACAAGCATTGCTATCTGGGCAGTTAAACTGATATGTCTCCTCCCATTCCAGGGTCATTTGTTGTGACTCAGCAGGCACTTCGGGGACTCTTTACAGCCAGCATGCAGGTGTAGGACATTACACGAATGAAGTGAGGGCAGTTTGTGTGATGATCACAGCTGCAACAGTGACAGTCATTGACCCTGGCTGTTGAGAGTTATTTGCTTTGCATTAATCGGTAAAGCACTTCAGCTATTTATTTTTCTCCACTTTGCAATCCAAAGACATTAACACCAGCTTTGGAATGATTGCCAGAACAGGCCGTTTCACTTGTCTTTTCCACCTTCTCTCTGGGATATTATTCTAAATTAAATATATCTTTTGCTGTGAGCTGCATGGAAGTATCAGTGTCACAGCTCTACTGCAGGAGTGGGATAGCAACCAGCTGCAATTTGAAAACTGCCGATGACACAGCCTTCTGCCAGCACGGCTCTGTCAGAGAAGGAGAGTCAGAGATGCTGTTTTACTGACAAATGGGGGAGAAGAAGGGAAAGACACTTTTAACAGCAGAAAGCATTTCACCCCTGAGGCTCCACCTCTTACATTGATGCAAGGACCAGTTTTGTGAGCAGAGGTACATCTGAATTTGTCTGGTCAAAGCCTATGCAAGGAAAACACCCCAGATGAGGCCCAGTTAGAACACCAAAAGTTGAAACAGGAGGTTTTGGCCCCTACCAACTTTGCTCCACTCCTGTGATGAAGTTGAGAGTGATTAATTCCTGGCTAGGAAAGAACAATGTGGTACAGGGTTGCAGGTGTCTGTGGGTTAATATGCAGGGCCCTGAAGTCATAAAACATTTAGTAAATTTTCAGAGAATCTCATGAATAATTGGAAAGAACTTTAAAGATCATCCAATTCCAACCTTTCCCTCCTAAGGACACACATTCCACTGGACCAGGTTGGTCAGAGCTCCATCCAAGCTGATGTTGAATTCTTCCAGGGATGGGGCATCCACAGCTTCTCTGGGGACCCATTGCAATGTCTCACTGATCTTCACTTATATTAATATATTTCTATTTATGAACTACAGTTAAAATTGAAGTGTCTAAATGAGTTTGTGAAAACTAGCAAACTTCCTATCCCCCCAAAAAAACACCCAAGCCAAATAAAATCCTGTCTAAATATTCTCTATTGCAATACTTAAGGTATATTTTTTTTCACAAACATAAAAATTAAGTTTAGCTTGGTTACTACTCTTTTTTTTTTTTAAAGACAACTAACAGAACTTGATGCACACAGACTGCTTTCTTCATAGAGTTCAAGTTACTTCCTGTTTATTGGAAACTTTTTTATCAACATGAAAAAAAAAATTCCAATGGAAATGTGAAATTATTTCAATGACTTCACAGAGCTAGAGACAAAATCTTCCCAGGTTGCATAGTGTTGCATAGTGTTTGACTGGCCAAGTTCAGACATAGCCCTACTCATGAAACTGGTCCTTGCAGCAATCCAAGAGGATGAAACCCTGAAGGTGAAATACTTTGTGTTGGTGTAAATATATTTCCTTCTTTTCTGTTCCAGGGATCTTCCATTGTCCACAGCAAGCATCTCCTTTGCCTGAAAACCACCTAAAATCTGCTTTTTTAAATATCTATATCTGTCTGTCTAATGGTGATTTCGTGAAATTTTTTCAAACTCAGGATAAAATTGCTTCCAGAAACCAGGACATGAGAAACATTAATGGGACACATCCATTTACAAGCACTAGTATGATAACAGTCTCCCAGTCTAATGTATTTCCAATGGTCAGTTTTATCGTCTGCACAACTTTCTCTTTCTTTTTTTGTCCTCCTACAAAACCCAATAAAAAGTCTTCTCAGAAGTAGAAGAAGAAAAGTAAAGAAAAAAAATCCTGAAAATTTCTTCTTATTTGATGAAATATTGGTTTTGTTTTCTGGGCAGAATCATATCGAACTACAGTTGTGCTAAATGGAAACAGGAGAAAAAGATCCCAGTGTACAAGGAAACTTTCCCAAATGCATCATCTAGATCTCCAGGGTTTTAATTATCGTTAAAGAATGAGCACAAAGAACAATTCTGCTGAAATATATCCAAATATTCTAAAAAATCTTGGAATAGCAATAATAAATTGCTGGCACTGCCATAGTTTCATGCACACCATGTTTTCTGCTGAACTGATGTAATAAGAGCAAGAAATGAACTTCACAGGAATGGTATTTCATATCTGCTCTTTTGTATCTTGCAATATCCTTTCTGATCAAGTGCCCTATCTCTGGAGCAAGTATTGATTTTCACAGCTGAAATACAATGTCTCAGCATGCTAACCCCCATTCACACACACTTCCCCGTTCCAACACTTTCTGTCTGTCTTATAATTATAAAATGTTAAAGGCACAGCTGCACATTTTCTTTAATGTGAAGACATTTGTTCAAAAAAATCCCTCAAAATACAAAAAAAAAAAAAAATCCTCAACCTTCAAAGTGTAAAGATCATTGGAAAATTCCAGATACCAACAGAACAATTTTATACCTTAGTAGTGGTCGTTTTTTCTCCACTTCTAGGGGAGATTTTTTTTTTTCTAATTTTTTGCTATGTCTCATCCTTCAGATATTTTAATTTCTTCTGCAATTTTGTATGTAGTCGTGTATTGATATATTGATACACCTTTCACAAATAGTTAGGGATGGGAAGTAGACAGCTGTGTAAATGTGAACTGTACATATGCAGTGCCATTAAAGAAAATGATGTGGGGCATTCTCCTCTAGAGAGGTACTTACTTGTACCTGTAATGGTAAAACTACTGTGTGAATGTGTTCCATGTTTTTAATTTGTATGAAATCTTCAGCCTGTTTCTTCAACTGTACATAAATCTGTGGAATTGAGGAATGTTGCTCATCTGTGTTAAGACTGTAAATCCCACTGAGAAAGGACTTGACTCTCAGTGGTCTTTTATAATACGTATAGCAGGTAGAAATGTTTAAAACTGGGTTGGTTCAACCAACTCACTTTAAAGTTAACAAAAAACATACCTATGTCTTTAAAGGTGCTTCACCAGGCATCAGTAATTAACAGCTCACAAGATAAGGTTCATTGAATTAAATTCTGATTCAATTAAAGCTGTGAGTATTCAATGGTGGTGTGTTTTCACCTATTCTTTGTAGGGGATCCTATTCTGACCCCCACAACATCATTGAAATCCAAAGGGACACCATAGAAGTCACAACTTTTATTCTGTTTCGGGTGAAAAAAAAATAAAGGAAGTGACCCAGACTTCATTATTAGAGAGCTAAGGTGGCCCAGTAGTACCTAATGGCCTTCCAGAATGGACAGAGTGCCTAAAATTAATCTTCTGAAGACCAAGTAATGAAGCGTTAAGGTACATGTCAATCCGACCTTAATTCTTCCCTCCTTGAGCAATGACCCAATACTCTCACAGCACACAGACTAATTCTCTGCCTTTTTGGACAGTGAAGAACTTTGAGGCAACAGGATATGCATAGGGGAGGACGGAATATGAAATCTTTTTTCTGCTAGGAATATCTGCCCCATCTGTGTAGGGTTTGAAAACAAGTTTTCCCCACTTGCTCTGCCCAAAGCTCTGCACAAATCCCCAGGAATCAACAGCCCCTCTTGTGTCTGGCATAGTGTGTCTGTATGGACATCATGAAACCTCTGCATGAGTCCTGTTTCTCCTTTCACTGCTGACTTTCCCTGCAGGAAGGAAAGACTTAAATTATTTGGCTGTGGCATGACTCAGCAGACCACATCCTTTCAAGTACAGGTTTAGCATACTCATGGGGTGTAGGAAAAGCTGGGATTCACAGATCCACAGATTACAAAAGCAAATCAGCTTTGCTTCTCCAGCTAATCTCTCCTCCACTTAATACAGCTTTACTGAATTCAGCTGGAAAATAGATAATTCCCAGAAGCTGTCAACAGCACCCAGGAACTGCAGTTGTGTTTCATGATTTTGGCCTAACTCTACTTTTCTCCTCCTCTTTTCCTCCCTCCTTCCCTAGTCTCTCTCACCTCTAATTTTACAGCAATGCATCTTCATACCCTTAATTTATCAACCACCTTTATTCCATTATATTCTTCTTCATAACAGGTATAATGACAATGTTACTCCATCCAAAAATGTTGTGAGTTTTTCCTATTAAGGGACTGCATATTAGCAATGCTTGACCTTAAGTACATTCGGGTCCACTCTTCAGCAAACACGATTACATTATCCTCACTGTCTTTCATCTTCCCCTCTAGTTAATCAGAGCTGGCGCTCTGTTATAATAATTCTCCATGTGGAAAAGGAGCGGCATGTCCAGCAGCCTTTCCCGTACATCTGCCTCGAGAATGTGTAATTTATTATCTTTCAGAAATGGTTAGAGTCCCTTCTAAATCAGCTCTGCAAAATTAGCAAGGCACATTTCTAAAAGTTTGTGTTGTCTTCGGTTTAGTGAGTTTTGCTTTTTTGATGAGGTTTGGGTTGTTTTTTTTTTCTTTTCTTTTTCGTCAACAGAACCCAACTCCTTTGAGACAGACAAGATCCAGGGTACAAGATGTTAGGTGTCCATCCTGAGAGGTCTCTAAGAATATTTTAGGAATAGTTAAAGAGGGCTGTGAGGAATGGCTTGATTAGAGCTGACTTTGCCATGAGGGGGAGGATGACTTCAGTGTCTTAACACAGAATCACAGAACGGCTTGGGCTGGAAGGGAACTTGAAGGACATCAAGTTCCAAGACCCTGCCTTGGGCAGGGACCCCTTCCACCACACCAGATTGCTCACTCATGCCCGTGGGTGGTTCTTTACCAAGGAACACATTCAAGAGTTCAATGTTTAAGGTCATTTCATATCTTAAGCCAATCAGATACTTGTTCTGTACAATAAATTGCAAGGAACAGTGGAAAAAAACCCCATAATTTTCCTGCTGCTGCTTTGGCAAGAGTGTGAGTATAACTTGGTTTCCATGACATCAGCTGGCCTCTGGTTGCCACCTAATTGTTGCCACCACAAATATTAGCAACCTGCTACTTAGTTTCTTGCTATTTCTGCACATTCTTTTACATAAAACTGAAGATATCTTTTGATAACTTACTTCTCCAAAATTTCTTTTCTAGCTACAAGTTGGAGGAGTTGTGATCCAGGTGAGGTAAATGGGAAAGTAGTCAAAAATGGAGTAAACATTTTGAGTCTTAAACATGCCCAGAAAAAACACACAAAAGAACCCAAACCAAAAGACTGCTCTGAGAGGCAGCTGACTTAAAAGCTAGGGTGCAATCCCACCTCTAAAATGCCAAGTGTCAGAGCTTTGAAATGTTTCGTTGGAGACACAGCAAATTCCAGCCTGACAAAGCATATGGATTTTGTATAGATTCAAAATCTGGTAGGATTCCAGGAAGGAGAAGGATCTGAGAAGAGCATGTTCAGCCACATGTTCCACTTGATAGTCTGTGACACTTTTAACAAGAAAATGGGTCTCAGACATCTGAGGACATCTGAGTTTTCTTTGATGTAACAAGAGAATAATATTCTCATAGTAATTTTATTTTTAATTTTTTATCATTGAGCTACACATTTTGTTTTCATGTGTTTTTACAAGGACATTTTTGAACACTTTAGAAGAGGGTGATCCCAGCCTTATTGCATTTTGAATAGGCTAGATTTCATGACATTAAGAGAGATATTAAAACAGTTTACCCTTAAACCATAAAAAGTTCAATACAAAAAAAAAAAAAGTAATACCACCAGCACTTTAATGATTTTTCAAGAAAGAAATAAAAAATACATCTGAAACTAGAGAAACATGTACAGGAAACTTAGCTACTCATTCTCTCACTGCACTCTGTTGGTTTTCCAGTTATATCTGTCATCTTGAGGAAAAAAAAAAAAATAAAGTAAAAAACCCAAATTCAAACAAAAAAAAAAAAAAACAACCAAAGACCAAAAAGAATGGCAACATAAAAAGAAGAAAGTGGGAAAAAATGAGAAGAGAGAGAAAAAAAAAGAATACGAAAAAAACCCTTTTAAATAAAATTCCCATTGCAGAATCAATACCAGCCTGGACAAGAGTGCTGGATTCTTCTCTGTCTCATGCATCATCAACAAAATTGTCAGTAGCTAAGCTTGCTTTGCAAGATCCTCTTTTCTGGCAATGGCTCAATGACAGAAGAACATGGCTTGATTTTCATATCCCATCTTGCAGCTGTACTACTGGCAGTCTCTGGAAAAAAAAATTAAAATTGTGTTTTGATATGAATCAGGCACATTTGATCTGAAAGTCACTGTGAGATTCTAAAAATGGCACTTTCTAGACACTTTTCTGATACCTTTTTTTTCTTTAAAAAAAACCCAAACAAACCTACTGTTGAAGAGAATTCATGCTTAACTTACAATGACATGTGAAAAAATTACAAGTGATGGTTTGGATTTTTAATTGTTTTTCAGAATTGAGCGGTTTTTTGGTTTTGTTTTTGGTTTGTTTTTTTTTTTTTTTTTCAATTAAAATATTATTAAAATCATCCTAACATTTTCTCTTGAAGGAAACATTTCTTCTAGGGTGAACAACTCTCTCTTTTCTGACTATAATTTCATTTCTTAATATGATTATTCCAAGAATTTGAATAGGAACCTTATCTCTTTGAAAGTAGTGAGCTTTACACACACACACACACACACACACACACATAAATACATATATATATATATATATATAAACACTGTAAGGATAGAAGATATTAATTTGCTAAAGTAAATAAAAAATTTACATGTTAGGATAAAAGCCAGGAAAAATCCTCTGCCAGCATGTTCATAATCTTATTATTAAACATTTGTGATATGTGATGGGGAATTATCCGTTAATCCAAAATATCCATGGAGTGCTTGAAATACCTGCTCTCACCCTGATCAGATATATCCTTTCAAAGCAGGTTTTTGTTCTGAATGTAATTCATCATAGTTATCACATGTCACAAAGTGTTACACCATGTCATTTTACATTGCAATGTGACATGACATGGTGCAATTAAGGAAACACAATGCAATAGCTCCTATTAAGAAAAAAAAAAAAGGAAAAAGAAAAAAAAAAGAGAGAAGGAAAAAAGAAAGTTATTTTCCATATCAGTTAATGAGTTTTAGTTCCAAAAGTCTGTGTCGAGAAGAAAATCATGAAGATTAAAACTGAACAAGGTCCTGAGCCAATTCCCACTGAAGACAATAGGTATCTGCACACCAGGGAATTATGCATGATTATGTTATTATTAAAGCACAACTGTAAGATCAAAATTTTAAATCTGGATTCATAGGGCTAAAGAAAGGAATTACCAGCAGGGTCTCTTGATTGTCATGACAAAAAACTGACATACCATTGGTATTTATTATTAATATGGTTCTACAAGGACGCAGCACTATACTGTGCATTGGTTTGGTCCAGAGGAAAAGGATAAAAATAAACAAGCTTCATTGGTCTCCACAGAAGAAGAGCTTATAGGCTAAAGATACAACTATGAATTGCAATTCTGTTGTCTTTGACGTTTATTAATCTTTGAAGGGGTGGATTTTCACCCAGTGTCTAATATATTTCCAGCTTAACAGATATTTTAACAGTTCAATATACATCAGGGAGAGAGAAGAGCTTTTTAAGCTAAAGGCCAATACTGGCACAAGAACAAGTGGGTATAAACAGCTCATGAATAAATTTAGCCTTGAAATTAGAAAGAGCTTTTTACCATCAGAGGAGCAGAGTTCTGGAACAGTCCTTCAACTGGAGTAAAGAAATCAAACAGCATAACTAGTTTAAAAATGGAGCTTGATAAATTTATAAATGAGATTATGCACCATGGTTGCCTACAGGAGAAGACAGCTTGATTTTAATGGTCCAGAAAGAACCTTCCATTTTCGCAAACACATGTAGGGGAAGGAGTGGCTAAATTTGAAATGAAGAACTCTCAAATGTTCAGCTCATAGAGTCATGAAGAGAGCTAAGTGTTCTGGATTTCAAATGTAGAGGTGTTGCTCCCTCCATCTTCAAAGAAATATCAGTTTAAGAAACATATTCATCCTTTTTAAAAGGAATATATGCATTGGCACTTTGCAACATTGGAAGTGCTCTAATACATGTATAGTTAAATTCAACAAATTTTCACAGATACTACATTCAGGTTTGGTTGGGTTTAATTTTTTTTAATCATCCTATTTTAAATTTAACATGTGTTATTTCTATCTATTATTTCTATCTATTGCAGGGCTATCAAGGTTTCAGACACAGAAGTTTAGATAAAATATCACAGAGTCTTTAAAGCTTTTAAAGGAAAGATAAATAAGGCATGATGTTTAACTCAAGATTGCATTTATGATTTCTTTGCTTCTCATCTTTTCACTTCATAACTTGGGTCTCAGAAAGGACTTTTTTTTCAGAGAAAAAGCTTGAAAAGAAATTATTTTTGTAAGAAATACCATCCTGTTGGTATGGTATTGATTGGGAAGCTGGAGGATCTGGTTTTGTTGCCAACTCTGCTGCATGGTTGTTCTATTTTGAATCATACTTCATCACAGTTTTCCATCTTTTTGTATCCAAGTGTTATTTTGAAAAAAAAAAATATTTATTTTCACTAGCTATTTCATAAGTAACTTATATTACACCTGTTACAGATGGAAATAAGAGAAAGAAAATTATGTGTATCTGACAAAACATTAGAAGTCATGAAATCAAGTATTATTTAAAAGATATAACCTTTCAGCAGAGACACAACAATTGCCTGCTTGCAAAGCTACTTCACTGTAAAACAGAAGATATTATTTTACTCCTTATTTTTTTCTACCTATCGGAAGACTCCAACAGATCCTTGGAAAGGGTTTAAAGTAATGTACTTTTAATATTTATTTCCTATGGCAACAGATCAATTTTTGGATCTATTTTGGTACGAAGTAACTCATATATGGCATAAATTTTATCCCTTGAAATCATTACATCATTAGAAAAACATTGGATCTCAGATGACCAACACAAGGAAATCTAAAGTCTGGAGTAAGCTCAAGTGAAATGGAGTCCAACTCCATTTGGAGTTGAAATATTTAGTTATAGCATGGTATTTTTTTTTTTTTTACCTGTATCTTGTCTCATTTTATATTTTTATTTATCACATTTTTATTTTATGCTAGCTCCTGAGACCTAAATGGCAATAATTTCACCTGACTGAAAAATGTCTGCTCCACCTGGCAGCAGATGTAACTGAGACCCTCACGGCATGAAAATATCTTGATAATGGTTTAATAGCACAATTTTCTCACTGTTCCTATTTGTGAGGAGAAGGAAGGATGGTCTGATGTCAAGCCTTGAGACTGGCAAAACTTTTATATCATACTCCTTATGTTCATTAGTTGGGCCTTAGTTCAAAGGAAAGATAAATGGTGCAGAATGAAACAACCATATCTAGTTAAGGAAATATGTGCACATTCATCTGAGATTCCTGACTTTGTCAGCCCTACTCACTGACAATATGACACTGATCAAAACTGTTAGGCTTCATAGTTGTTACACTTATCTGTCACAGCTGCATGGCATGTGGCTTTGATTCTTCTGTTATTTTTAATATCAGCTCCCAAATCTGAAATACAGGGATGGGAGCATTCCCTCACCTGGCAGGAATGTTCCCGGGTTAACTGCATTAACATTTATGATATATTCATAGATTGTGAGAACACAGACTGCGCTTTACTTGGAGTTTGACCTCAGTGAGAGCCCATCTGATCACCCTCAGCTACACTAGAGTGTCACCTGCCTGCAACAACTCTCATCAGGCTGCTCGTACCAGGCATCCTTACTACAGCCACAAAAAGAGCAAAACCACAGCATATTACTGCTGCTGTGCCTTCACATTCTGGCTGGATGTAGAGCTCACAGCTGTTCACTCCCTGTTCTCTGAGAAGCTTGTGTGAGAACAGCATGATTTTTTTCCTAGTTTTAATTTTAATGTGACATCGCTTTGATTCCCCTCTTCTCAGAAAGAAAACTGTCCCATATACATTTCCAAATTGCAACTGAAGAGAGAATGGACTTCTGACTAAAGAACAGCAAAGGAAAAATGTTCTTTTTTGTCCTATATCCCAGTGGAGGGCTTAGAACACATATTTATTATTCAGGAAACAGGAATCCTTGCCATGGTCAATATGTCTTTTTTGTTGCCACTGTGTCCCCCCGGCAGAAGATGTAGAAACACAGAAGCCACAGTTTGTATTATGGTTTCTTTTATAGCTTCTAAATGGTTAATAAATGATTAATAGAGATTTTGATAAATGGTTAGAGTAGGTTTTGGAGGCTAAAAGGTCAATAGTTGGCTCATAACCATCTATACACATTTCACTCATGTCCCTCCAGCCATCCATAACAAGATTTCTTACATCTGTAGCTTCTAGCAATCATGTTTTAGTTCTTTGTAAACTGTTTATAGGTGGGATCCTAGTATAAAATGTGCCAGGGAATTGGATACCATTTGCTGAAGTGCCTCAGGCTAAGTCCAAAGGAGTTTCTTTGCATGGTGCCTAAATATTGATCATTACAGTTTGCAGGACTTAGGAGCACCTTGAGTAACGTGCAAGTAACATTTATTGATTTTGGAATTCCAAGTTCCTTTTTACTTAATTTTTTTTCTAACTTAATTAGGAAGTAAGTTAGAAACATAATTCTTATTTGTACCATAGGTAGACTAAAGGTGAAAAAAATACAAAAATACACGTGGGAGCCCCAGCACATAAGGAACATTTTTTCCTAGGAATGAGATAATGTAATGATTTTACCCTGGAATCATCAAAGAAAAAAAAAAAAAAAAAAGAAAACTTTATTTCCTACTCATAGAAACAACTCTCTATTAGCATGGCAGTGCTTTCAGAATTTTTTTTTATCAGCTCTGTAAAACAACTTTGCCATTGTCTTACACATTTCTTAGTATTGTGTAGGCATTCCCAGGTTTGTGGTGACTTTTCTCACTTGTAGTACACCCAAACTTAGAAGAATGTATAAAACAAAAATACTACTGAATCCTTTACTTTTGTAGGGTCATCCTCTAGTCTAAGCCAGTCAAAGCAGAATTTTCAGGCATGCTGATTCCTGGTAGTCTCTCAAGGATGCAGCTCTTACTCCTTCTCTGAGCCCTCCTGATCCAGCATTTGACTATCTTCAGGTGAGGGAGAAGAAAATAATAATAAATGACATATTTGTATCTAATTGGAACCTCCTGTATTATGACAGGTTGGCTTTTTCCCTTGTGTTGTGCACTTTTTAGAATGGGCTTGTTTTGATTTTTGCCTTTCCCTCCTGTTAGGTCTCCCCAGAGCTATTCTCTACTGAACACTGAATAAACCAATCATGTTGTCCATGGTGAGCTCCAGCCTCTGGCTCACCCTGGGGGTCTCTCTTGGACTTGCTTGAGTCTCTCCACATCTTACTTTTCTGGAGTTCACAAAGCTGGACACAGTACATATCTTGATGGGGTTTCAGGTGGGTCAAATAGAGGGAAAAAAACATTTCCCAGGAGATGCTGGTTGTGTTGTTGATCATGCAACTCAGGATGGGTCTGACCCTTTTGCCGCAAGGAGAATTGCTGACTTCTGCTGAACTTGTTCCCCACAAAGAACTGGCATTTTTTGTTGTCAAGCTGCTTTCTGCCTGGCTCACCCTCAACAACGGCTGATAGAGTATCAAATATTTTTATTTTCTAATGTTTACAAATTGAGAAATTAAAACATGTACAGCAATTGTTCTAGTGCAGTAGCTTATATTTTCTTTTTCTTTTACTATCTCTGCAATAAAAATCTTTAACCTAATTTTTTTAATAATGACAATTTAATTCAGCAGGAAAAAAAAAAAAAAAGAAACCATGGAATTTTACCTATGAAATAAAAAATACTCTAAAAAGCCAAGGAAAATCCTTTTCTAGAGGCAAGAGAATTTCACACAGCTCATGGATATATTTTTCTTCCCTGAACAAAGAAGTACAGATTGGTTTATTTACTTTAAGTGTGAAAGATTGCTTGCTACAGTTTTCTTTTTCTACATTCTAAGGGGGAAAAATATGAACTGGGAAAAAAAAAAAAACCCTCTGAAGAAATAAATAATATTAATATAGTCTCTTGCTCTGTGATTTTTTTTCTGTCTGTAGTAAAAAATACACTGAGATAGCTTCAAGGTTAAAAAAATATCAACCTGAGAGCACCAATGCTAGAACTACTGCAGGGTTAGGGTTAGTTAGCTGCTCAATATCTAAAGCCAACTGAAAGACATCTGAGCTGTAAAGATAACTGAAGGTCATTACTGCAGGTACACAAAAAGAACTTAGCAAAAGTGGAAGAATTGAAGTGTACACACACACACACACACACACACACACACACACACACACATATATATATATATATATATATATATATATATATATATGTGTGTATGTATGAGATAATCATTCTTTTTAGCTGCACCCCGGAAACTGCATTTAGGTCCTTATTAGATTAAAAATTAAGATTACAATTGTAACAATAGGAAAAAAGGCAAAGAAAAGAAACCAATACCATGGCTCTTGGAATGTGTTTTTCCACTGGCTATTATTCCTCACCATAGTATTAGTAAATGATCACATAATTTCACCATAGTGCAAAAAATGTGAGCTGATATTATTCAGCCACTCAAATTCTTCAAACTTAAGCGTTTTTTCTTCAACACATATAATAACTGCATCAGTAGTTAATTTTAGTAATCACACTTCTTTGTTTGTTTTAGACAAAGAGAAGATTTTGGGGTTTAATAACATGTAATATTTTTCTAAACTGTCTCAGAGTTAATGGAAAGTTGTTGTTCTATTTTTTTTTTTTAAAAATACATGGATTTTATGGAGATATTGTAATTTTCAGATGTAATTTAGAGTAATTTCAGTACTTGGTCCTTTAAGAAATATTAAAGAGTTGAATAATGGAAGAGAGATTATGGTTATTAAATACGCAGAGGATCTGCAAGCACTTTAAAGTACAGGATTAGAATGTAAAATGATCTTGACAAATTGGATAAATGGTCTGGAAAAATATGATGCAGTTTAAAAAGGACATATGCATTTAAAAATAACTAACTGCACAAATACAAGTTGAGGAACCAGTGATCAGGTAAAATTTCTGAATAAAATAGATTTGATGCTTTTTTGTGAGTCATATTCCTAGCATGACTCAACAGTTCCAGAAAAAAAGAGAGAAAAAGCCCAGAATATTAGCATGTATATGCAAAATTATGGCATGCAAGATGCACAGATAATCTTTCTGTTTTTCTTGCTATTGGCAGTTTTCCAACTGAAGTATTTCAACTGGGTGGAGGTCTCAAACTTGAAGAAACAAATGGATCAAGTCCAAGAGGAGATGACTTGTTAGATGACTAGAAAAAAATGAATCAAGGAAAAAAATAGTTGCTATTTTTTATTGTACCAAGAAAATGAGAAGACACACTTCAGACATGTACAGAAAATGTCAGTGCAAAGGTAAATATAAAACTTGCTTTCCCTGTTTGGCACAAGAAATATATTGCATTCTAACAGATTTTACTCATGTTCTCTAAGAAGGTCCATGCAAGTCAGTAAGTGCAAAGCTAAACAGACATCTATACAGTTCTTGAGCCCATTATAAGGGAGAGGGGAAGACAAGATGCCCTATGACAATCCCTATCATCAATGATACTATGCATCAGACCATTATCTAAAGAGAATGTAAAAGGTGAGGCAATGGTATTAAAATTAATTTCTCAGACTGGGAAGGATATGCTTTTTAGTTACCCCTAGAATTTACTGCAGCTTAGGAGTAACAAAAAGAAAATAAAGACTAATCTTTTGAAAGTTCCATAGTACAAAAGTGCTCTCTTGCCTTTGTCTGGAGAAAATTAATTTTTGATTTTCTTCTCATGCTCCACTCCTGCAGTGTTTTTCAGATGCAAAGGAGGGCATTCAGACCGCCTTTCCTTTCCTGCAACAGCAGCACTGCAGAAAGCACACACACACAGTCCACAGACCTTTTTTTTTTTTTTTTGAAAAAAAGTTTATGGAGACCTGTATAAGAATTTTAGTGTTGATGGTGATTTTTTTTCTGCTTTTTTTTCTTACTAAAGCTTGAGCTTGTGTGTCTGTGTGTCTGTGTGAAGCAAGTAAAAGTCTTTATGATGCACATTTAGGCAACAAGGACACAAACTGATCTTCTTTGTGCTTCACTCCAAACTACAGTTGGGTTGAATCCTTCCCATGTTTTCCTTACATGATTTTGGCTGGCCTGTCTCAGTCTAGGAGATATTAAAAAACACCTGGAGGACAACGCAGGCATGGTTCACAGCCAGCACAGCTTCATGAGGGGAAAGTCCTTTTTGTTAGATCTGATTTCTTTCTATGAGAGGACAATGCTCCTAGCTGAAAACCAGCACGTGCAATATTTTTGGATTCCAGTAAAGGTTTTGATACTGATTGTCAAAGTGTCCTTCTGGACAAAATGTCCAGCACTGGATAATCACAGCTGGATAATCATGTCATACAATGGGTGAGCAACTGGCTCATGGGTCGGGCACAAAAGGTTATAGTGAACAGGGTGACATCAGACTGGTGACCTGTCACTGGTGGGGTTCCTCAGGGCTCATTTCATTCTTGAACCTCAGCCCATTCCATTTCAACACTTTCATTAAGAACTTAGAGGCCTGAAGAAATACTAATTAAGTTTGCCAATGACACTAGATTGGGAGGAGATGTTGACTACAGAGGGGAGAAACCCTGACCAATGGGAAATCAGCAACCATATGAAGTTTAAGAATCTGGCAAGTGCCAGATCCTTCACCTGGGATGGGGGAACTCTGGTTATGTGTGTAAACTGGGAAACAAGGGACTGGGAAGCAGAGCTGTGGAAATGGACCTGGGAGTCCTGGTTGGTGGCAAGCTGGGTATGAGTCAGCAGTGCCCTGGCAGCTGGGAGGGACAACCCTGTCCTTGGGGACATCGGGCCCAAAACTGCCAGCTGGGCAAGGGAGGGGATTGTCCCACTCTGCTCTGGGCTGGGGCAGCCTCACCTCAAGTGCTGGGATACTTCTGGGTGCCAAAATATAAGAAATATATTAAGGCATTAGAGAGTGTCCAAAGGAGGGCTACAAGGATGGGGAAGAGCCTGGAGGTGAGGACTTATGGGGAGTGGCTGAAGTCACTTGGTCTGTTCAGCCCGGAGAAGAGAAGACTGAGGGGAGGCCTCATTAGGTTCTTCAAAATGAGGAAAAGTGCAGAGGCAGACACAGATTGCTTCTCTGTGATGATCAGTGACAGAACATAAGGAAACGTGATGGAGAGGAGTCAGGAGAGGTTTAATTTGGATTTCAGGAGAAGGTTCTTCTCCCAGAGGGTGAACTGGAACAGGCACTGGAAAAGGCTCCTCAGAGCACTGGTCACAGCACCAAACCTGACAGAGTTCAAGGATTGTTTGGAAAATGCTCTTAGGCACGTGGTGGGATATAGAATGGAATGGAATGGAATGGAATGGAATGGAATGGAATAGAATAGAATAGAATAGAATAGAATAGAATAGAATAGAATAGAATTAGACTGAATTGGAAGGGACCCATCAGGCTAAGGGAGTGTAACACCTGGCCCTGTGCAGGATACCCCAAGAATCACACCATGGGCTGAGAGCACTGTCTAAACTCTTCTTGAACTCAGACTCTTGAAGTGTCTGTGCAGGACCAGGATTTGGGCTCAACAGCCCCAATGGATCCTTCTCAACACAGCTTATTCTATCATTCTATGATTCTAAGACTCAAGCTGATTGAAAATTAATGACTTCCTATGTGTGATTAAACAGACTAGCAATTATCAAGTTTTCCTCACTCCATCAGTAGTCCAGTTTCTCTAGCAGTTCACTGAATAGATGAAATCAGTGCCATATGGTTTGGAGTGTAAGCTGATGCCTCCATTGACATTATTCACTATGTTGACCTTTAGAACACTTGTTATTCTGGATCATGACATTCATGATGACATTTATTTTTGGTGGACATGTAACAAAATTCTTATTCCAGATTTTTTAGGAGTTTTTTTGAATGGGTATCTTATGCCTAGCATAACTGAAAGAGTTTTACTAAAGCATTCAAGGGAATTTTGGCATTTTAGTGTATAATTTGAAATAGCTACTGACACATCAAACTATGTATATGATTGCATTTTTCACAAAACAAAATATTATTTTTCAGCTACCCTAACTTAAGTTTCTTTGACTTGCAAAAAGAGTTGTTATTTTTCTGACTAGCCGTGCAGATGACTGCAACAGATTGATCACTTCTTTCTCATGCAGGGTCAGTAAACAGATCTCAATCATATTCTTTTCTCATAATATCTGGCCATAATCACAGAAATGCTGTCCAACCAGAGCTGAGCCTTCAGAGGAAGCAGCAGAGAAAATCCAGATGGAAACCACAGTGGCCAGGTATTATCATAGCTGATGTGATTTTTTTTTTTTTTTTTATACACTAGCTGAATTTAAAAATTAGGTAGAAAAGAAACTAAGCCAATTGAAACAAGCAAAATAAGACATGAAACTAGTGGCAGAGGTGGAGAATCCAATATCATCATTCCTGTCTGACATTGCACCTTTCATAATTAAGCACATTCTAAGAAGAGCTGTACAAAAGAATTACTTAAATGATATTCCATAAATGCGAGATACAAACAAGTGTACTAGGAACATTTTCCTTTGCTTTTTTTTTTTTTTTAAAGCTAATACATCAAGATATAGATAAGAAATATCCTATCAAAATGGACACTAATCAGCAATCCTATTGGCAGTTTTACCAGAGATTAATACAGAAATTAAAATAGCCCTAAAAATACAGTTTCCAGTAAAACCAGATTTTTTTTTAAGTCTCTGTTTGGAACCACAAACAATATTCAAACTAATGAGAATATTATAGAAGTAAAAACTTTTGAAATCTGTCTGTGTGGAAAGATTACAATACAAAATGTGTTATTTTCAATCCAAATGCAAGATCTTATTGACCATTTTTACCTAATAAAATTCTCAGTTAAAAAAGAATATTCCATCATCTTTTACTATTTTCCTTTCCTGGATAATCACTAAACTGAGAGGTGAAAAGGAAAAGAAGGAAATGACATTGATGGCTTTCTGTAACAAAGGAAAAAAAAAAAAAAAGAAAGAACATGTTCTTTGAGTTTGTTTTTTTTTTTTATTGTTTGTGGGGTTTTTTGTTTGTTTTGTTTAAGGAGATAGAGAAAAATCTTAGAAATATAGAATGATTCACGTTGGAAGGGATTCTATAGATACTCTAGTTCCTGCCCCCCTGCCATGGGCAGGAACACCTTGCACTACACCAGCTTGCTCCAAGCCCAATCCAATCTCGACTTGAACACTTGAAAATCAAGCATCTCTACTAGCAATATTATCTTTGTTGCAATAATGGACATAGGAGCTGTGTTTACAGAAATTTCATTCTAAGGCTTTATTTTTTTCTACCAAAAATTACATTTAAAATATTTACATTTTTCCTTTTTTATTTTTTTTCCCACATAAATATAAAACCAAACCAATAATCTCCTTCAGCAGTAAACAATAGATGTTCAACTGTTGTGGCTGAAAAAGCATAGTGAATTAAGTGGAGCTTCACTGATTTACACCTGCTGAAGGATTAGATTAGTATGAAAAGTCAAAGGAATTACACATTTATCACATTCCTCTGCTGTCTCATGTACCCCACTGTAGTTTGCTATTGCAAAGGCAGTTAGCAAAGAATGGATAAGGTAGATAAAAGCTTGTTAGTTAATACATTCATGTCTTTATAGAAGTGGAATACAGAATGGAAAGAAAAAGGAATGTCCTGCCCATGGTGAAATTTGCCATACAGTACAAGAAATATCAGAGTTCCTAATGTACCATATGGAAAGCTCTCTGCAAGACAGCGCCTCTGTTCTACTAGAGACCACTGTAGAGAAGAGATGGATTTTACATTTTTCATTAGTGTACAGCTTAGACAGCTGAACTCTATTATAATGTCTTCAGGAAGTATCTGATCCATTCTATTATCACTATGACAAAGAGAAAGAATTGCTTATGATTTCAGAAAGGTCACACTAAACTGATGTTCTGCCTGTATGTGCTCTAGCTATGATAGTGATAATAATAATAAAAAAAAAGTTTAAAGATGAAGTTTACAGTCAGATATACTGGGGGCAGAGGCAGAGAAGTCTTAAAAATTAACATTTAAAAAGAAATTCTTATCTGCAAGACATTTCCTAACCCTACTATTTTTCTTCAGCACACCTGCTGGCAGTCAGTATATTTATACATGTACATATAAACAGGGGACAAGATTCTGATAGCAGTTCCTGGAGGGTAAATATAATGTTGTTGTAATAAAAGCACTGAAACAGACCATTATTATTAACAGTTATGTATGTACCAAGATCAATCTGCCTGGCTGATCTGGGGCAGGTATGAGACAGTTCTGACCGCGGCGTGAGGCACAAGCGAGCACCAATTTAAAAGCTGTGTGGTGGATTTTCTGTGTTGTGCAGCCCAAGATAATTCAGCCTCCCTCCCACCAGAGCTTATTATTTTTGGCTCATAGCTCAACAGCAACTGCATGGCTTGGAGCAAGGGCAGAACAAATTCTGGCACGCATTTCAGATAGATAACATAGCATTCAATACATCCCCTGTAGTGCCTGGAAGACTCCAGACAAAGGTGAGCTCCTCTTGCAGTAGATGCTTTGCACACTCATTGTGAGCCATGGTTTTGCCCTACAGATTTTGGCAATAAGCATCAAATAATTAATAATTCCTTTTGGCCTCTTTGTAATAACATGAATTATGATGACGCTCCTAGGCTGCTGAAGAGCTTGTGTCAAGGCAAGAGGAGAGGAAGAGCTCCACCCAAGAAGTAAACCCTAGCATCAGTGAAACTAAATTAAAATGCATAGAGATTCAGATGCTTTGAAATATATTCCCATGGAGCACAAGAAAATGAATTAACATTACTGGGTGGGGGATAAATGGAGATAAATGCATTGGATGAGGTGGTTTCTAGAGGGCCTGAGACATTTCTCAGTTTCCTGGGTGAGTGCTGAACCTCTATCTGGAGCAGGGAGCCGTAACAAAACCTTGACATGAATGAAAAGGACACAGAAGACAATGGAAAAGTTTCCTTGGTTATTTAGACAATTTTTAAAAAATTGAAGACATGAAAAAATATAACTTTAACAAGTGACATCTCAGAAGTTTTGAAGCTTGAAAATTTTGCAAGGTGACTTCTTCAGCAGAAAAAACACCTAGACACTCATTGACCTATAATAGCCATCAGTATAAAGTCAAAAACAGAAAAAATGAATCACAGATAAAGTAAAAGGCACTGATTCAGAACTCAGTAGATTCTTTAGCATAATTCTTCCATTTTCATTTTGCTTCTTTCATTTTCTTGTTGCAAATATAGCTCTATAAACCATAGAAATAAGCTGCATGCAATTAAAATGGCATAATAGCTGAAAGGAAAGCATTGATAATTATGTTAAAATCTATAAAATTAGACGAGTCTAACACTGCTCAGAGTTCGCACTTTGTCATTTGTCAGCATTTGCAGCTCTATTGTAACCTAGATCTAAAGCTTTTCCTTCCTGAGCTAACTTCTCTTCAACTTGTGGGTTAGTGATAATTTTTTCTCTTTTCCTTTCATTTTGGGCAATATAGTCCTCAATTCTTTTAACAATTTTGGGGTCTGAAAACAGTCAAAATGAAATAACATTCAGCCTTAATGAAATATTTTGTGATACATTTTTTTCTGAGCTTAGAGAGTCCATAGATCTGCCACAATCCATCCTGTGCTCTTTCCTGCAGAAAAACAGCTGGGGAAGTAACTTTCATCTCTATACACATCAGAGAGTTTGTAAAAGTATTGTCCTCATTCACCATTTTAATCACAGCAAAAAAAGACAAACTGCACAAAGAATCTAGAAAACTAGAACAGGCGTTTATCTGTGACTGGATCCAGCAATGAATTTAAGCACAGGCTTAAGAGCTTTGCTTGGATCGGGGATTTACAGTGCAATCAAAAAACTAGTGAAATCAATACAAAAACTCTTATTGATGTCACTGGGCATTGGATCGTGCCCTTAATGAACTAAGTAGAGGCTGCAGTGCTGCATCTTAAGGGCCTAATCCAATATCTATCAAACTGAACTCAAGTGGAGACTGGGTTTAGTTATTGTTTAATACTGTAGATTGAGATTTTTAGAAAACAATTTAGGTGATGCTTGTCAAAAAGAGTGTTAATTTAAAACTGGAGTCAAGTAACTGCACGAGCTTTTGTCTAGCCGTCTCAGATGCTAACAACTGTGAATGTAATATACTGTGGTCTAACACAGTAATGAAAAAAAGTACAAGACTATCAGAGATCCAGAATTGTTCCTAGGTTGGCGGATATTCACATATTCACCTCTACTTTTTAATTTCTGTTATTTTCCTGTGAAACTCTGTTAAAGGCACAGTGAACATTGGTCAAACACATGCCTCCCCCCCACCACCTCCTTACTCTTTCAATCACTTTTTTCCATTTGACATGAAGATGTAACCCATACAATTCAGAGTCACTTCTTCCATCAACACTCATCTCCAACATTCAAAGACTGAAATGCAGTGAAAGGAATTAAATCTTCTGATCCCAAGGAAAGTTCTCATTTGAAGAGTCATCTCAAACCTTTTCTGTTAAGAATAGCATCTGCTTCATCCTTTTTCATCTTCTTAGTGCACTTATTTCAGCCCAGATTTTCAGTCCCAATTTCAGAGGGCAGGCTGCCCCAAACTGCAGCTAAAACACACAGGAGTGCCAAATAACCAATGGTGCATTTTCTTGACAACAATTTTGCTTTCCATACAATGATGAAGGAAAGAGATGTCATTTAAAGATATGTACTTGGAAACTAGTCAATATTAATAGTAATTAAACAGCCTACAACCCCTTCAGAAGAGACCATAATGCTTCAATTCCAGAATTTACCTTATGTATTTTAAGGCTTTGGTCTCATTGTTCAATTCCATTCTTCTTTTTTTTTTGTTGTGAGGACTTGAAAGACTCAAACAAGCAATTAAGGAAGGAGCTTATACATTAAAAAGTCTACATAACATCCTGAAAAACTAGATATACATGCAGAAAGAGGAAAAAGGGTTTATTCTAAATAATAGTAAGTGCATTTTTTGCTATACCAATAAGTACATTAATGCCATGTAGAATAATAATTGAGTGCCCTTCAAGATTTTAAGTGAAAGGCAATAATTTTTCATATCTGAAGTGAATTGCTCATTTCAGTAAGTGTTTACATATCCTGTGCTTTCATTTCTCAAAATGCAGCATTCTCTCCATCATAAGTAGCTAATTAAGTGCAAAGCTTCCTTATGAAAGTACATAAAAGAAGGGTATGATGGAATCATTGTATTCCTTCTTCTTTAATGGACACTTGACAAGCCAATCCAAATTTAGAGGAAATTAATTTCCCGAAGATACCTTGAACTGTGGAAAAGCAAAAAGCTCTAGAGAATTCTCAAAAATCTCTAGAGAAGTTATTTGTGTATGTTAGGCTAACCCATGAGAGTTCAATGTGTCCAGATCATGATTTAGAACCTGAATTTGTGTATGCAGAATGGGTAATTGTCCATGCATTTGACAGCATCATCTCTTTAGGCAACAAATAATTTAGATGGCATAAGGGTATTATCTTCAGATTAATGGTCCTGATATAGATAAAAACAGATATGTTCTTTTAGAAGGCTGTTTATCCCCTGGGAAGGGCCACAGAACATAACTCATTTCCACATTTAGGTCACTTATAAAGCCCAGGCAAATACCATGTCAAAACTATTAGTATTCAAGCACTGTTAAGTTATTTATTTTTTAATAACCCATTTAGATTTTTGCTGAAAGTCTAATTCATAAAACTAATGCAGATTAGAACCATATGTCCAGCGTTCAAACTTCCAAAAGGAAGGCACATACTGCGAAGAATCATCTTTGCAACTCCTCAGTCCTCACATAGCCTTGCAGCTACATTTTTAAGTGCTCTGTAACTTACTTGCTATATACAAGTACGCTGTCAGAGTAATAGACATGAAAGGTATGATGAGATTTTCTTTTTTTATTTTCTTTTTTGTGAAGAAAAATGAAAGCATACGGCTATGTGAAAGTAAACAGTTCTCTTAAAAGACAGCAATAAAATATAGATGCAGAAAAAAAGGAGCATGCAAAAATCTTCATTGTGCTGTTATGAAACCTGAGTTTTAGTGTGTACTTTGGTTTCCCAAAAGCTAAATTTTTCTCTTTCCTTCTACCGTGAAGCCTATGTGCATACATGTCACTGTCAAGCCTTCATTGTTCCCTGGATTTATGTGCAACCTTGGACAACCTTCATAACCTTTTTTGCCTAAATAGTCATATCCACAAAATGAAACAATGGTGCCATTGTTATCTATAAAAGTGGCTTAGCCCTTTGGACAAATGTTTCTTTAATATGGAAGCATTGAGTAATATTAATGAATAATGATTGGTCTCAACAATTTCAAAAAATCCAAAACCCAACAGCAACAAAAATCCCTCCACATCCTATTGGAAGAACTTACTGCACTGTGACAACCTTTCTTGATGTTGTTGTTGAAATAGAAGGGCTAATTTAATCATATCTTTTTCTTTATCTTCCATAAACCACAGGCAGTACATCTCCCTGTAGACCTAAACTTAAAGAAACACAACAAAGCAGCAAAGTTTAAAAAGAATTTAGTATAGATTTTTTTCTTGTCTAAACATAAAAGGTCCTCTATAACCAGCTCCTTAAAAAAATAGAAAATGAAAAAAGAAAAGCTGTTGCTATTATTTTTGGCAGTTTGCTAGCGCAGAACACCATGCTGGCAGAACTGTCTTCAGTTTTGTGTGCTTCTCTACCCTTTCCAAGCTCTGCTTGTGAAACTTATTTTTATCTGGGAAAAAGATCCTATTTTGCTTGACTTACTTGCTGAAAGCTGAATAAAAAATACATGGGACAACAGGGGTATTATTTACTTTGTATGCTCAAGAGGGACACACCTAACAAACACTTTTCATAATTATTCAAAAATTCATGATAATGACAATAAGCAGACACAGAACTTTCAGCTCAATTAAAAATTAGCTTAGAATGAGAGGTAGCTCTTGTCAAAAAATAAAACCATAAAAGGGGTTGACCACTTAAAAATACTATAAATAAAATAGATAAAATAAGTATTATTTTATCCTGCCTGAAACATACTGAACTTTCTGCTGAATCTTTCTATTAATATTGCTCAACTGAATATTGCACCAGTATCAATGATAGAATATTCTCTTTTAAAATTCTGGATATTTGTAACAGACGTCCCACATATCTCTGATGATCTCAAAGCTTTATTCTATTTTTATAGGTGACGTTAACCTGAAATCAATCGGATTGGAGTTTACCTTTGAGAATCATAGCAGTGGGGATGATTTTCCCTCATCTATGCTAAAAGTGAATTCTGGGCAAGGATCGTTATCTAGCTTGTCTCTGCAGTTAATAGGGAGAGGTGGAAATGGGTCACCTCTCTTAGGCACCATATCAGGATGAATCACTCTCTGGAGGTATCTAACTCCCTTCATTGATTACGGAAAGCCTTGACATGCAGCTTAGACAGGAGGCTAAAATTTTAGGCAACCAGCGTTATGGGAGATGACTCCTACATTTAGCTCTAAGTGAAATATCAGGAATCAGGTTTTAATGCCTAGATTTTTAAAGCAATTTCAGCCTAAGCATCATAAGACGCAATTCATTTAGATAGCTGAGATCCATTTTCAGAAGTAGCTTAAACACTTATATAGCTATTAACATGCATAAAGAGGAAAATAGACATCAAATGAGTATTCCAACTGTTCACATATGCCTAATTCCCATCAAAATCAATGCATAGATGGTTTTGAAAATCTCACTAGGCACATATCTATCTAAATACCTGAGTACTCTGAGGAATCCAATCCTTGGTCTTTCACCAAGAAAAGAGGAACTGAAGCAAGGCTTGAAAACACATTTTCACCTGGTTAAAAATTTCTCTTACCTGCACAGCTCAAAACCTTTAATCTTTGCAGTGGAACAGAAATATAAGTTCCTGTCTACCTTATCCCGAAAAAGTATCTCTGTGTATGCAAACAGAATTGAATCTATCATTTTCCAGTCTGCTCTAAGTGTTATATAACATTGCAAATTGGCACCCATTCAGCTAAACAATGTGATTTCTATTTTTTTTCCTCTTGCAGAACTAATTTCCAAGTGTTTTTCTCTTACTTCTCAAGTACATACCTATCCTCCATCTGCTTTTCATCCCACGCTGCAGCTTTGAGTTGTGGATTGTTCTTTTATCACCATGTCTCATATATCCTTTTACACTGCTCTTCTCACCTCACTTGGCTTTGCAACACCTCCCAATTTAGTTGCATCCATTAATTTAATAACTGTGCTATTGACTCTCATTTACAGATCATTAGAGAAGATAAAGCTGGACCCAGTGTTAGTCCTTAAGGCACGTCATTAGACTCTTTCCCACAACTCAATACACCACTATTTATCATCACCTTTAATTTAAACTCCTGTAGCCACTTCTTAGTCTGTGTGAATCTAACCACAAGCATCTGAATTCAAATGAATTACAATGCCCAAACTTTGTGAAACTCTTCCGTTGCGCAAATCCCAGCGGTGGGGTACCCAAACAGAATCCACTATGATTCCCACTGTATTGTCAGGTGCTGCTAAGCATTCCCAGCCTATGGATGAGGAGATCTATAGCCAGAAGCAGTGAGTTTTTAGCCATGCAAATACATATGGTTCGATATACATGACCCTGCCTATGAAGATCAAATTCTATACATTGCATGATACATCAGTTAGGGCTTTATGCAGAGGTCTTCTCTTGTTGTTAGACCTTTCTACTTTTTATTCATAAAGGTTTTGTTGTTTTGTTGGGCTTTTTTTTTTGTTTTGTTATTTGTTTTCCCTGGTTCTTATTCCTTTTTTTCTGATAAAAGAACATCAGGAAATACTGAGATACTGATCACAAATATCAAATTCCAATCATTTTCCCACCAAGAACTGCATTTAAATATATATATATATATATATATATATATATATATATATATATATATATATATATATATAAAAATCACATAATATTGCCAGCCTTTTAATGTTGCTTACTCTGTAGGTTTCAAGTCACAGAAAAAAATTTGTATTCTTTCTTCCTTTTATAGCTCATCACCCCAGGAAAGTATCCCTTTCTCTTTTGTATCAACTTTTCTTATGATAAAATAGTAGGGCTTAAAATGTTCCCTCATGCAAGACGTCTAATAGTAATGTAAAAAAATAAGTTTGGATTGAAAGCTAGACCATCTTTGTCACATGCAACCCTGTTAAAGTCCTATCTGATTCTGTTTCATGGATTCAGTCGAAATTGTAAAAAAAATATTTTTTTTCCCTTCTGTTCGCTTGTCTATCTATTCTTTTGTTTGACATCCGTTATAAGAGAATCTAAACTTATCAAAAAAAAAAAAAAGAAAAAAAAGAGAAACAGAATACTTACAGCCCCAGCATTATTTTGAGGTGACTCTCCCCATTTTACAGTTGGAATACTTGAAAACTGGTAAAGTGGTATTGATTAAGCAAGGAAACCGATTTTTTGTTTTGGTTTTGTTTGTTTGTTTGTTTGTTTTTTAGTTTTAGCTTAGTTTCTCGGTGGCTGTGTTAGTTTTCCTTTCTAGCTGATGAATGATTAGTAAAGCTGTTGAATGTATTTGGCTTTGAAGCTTAATTCCCTTAAGCTGTTGGTGAGAACTGAGTTTTCACATCTTGGTAGTTAACCTGGTAATCTCTCCCTCTGTATTCTTTGGAGTAACTTGAGACTTGTTCCAACATCATCTGTAGCATAAAATACTCTTTCACTTAATACCGTGGTCAGGTGATGGAGTTTTCTTTTGATACTGTGGAAACCTCAACAGTCACATTCATCCTTCTTTCTGAAATAAGAGGGGGAAAGTGGAGGAGAAAACTCCTCCATCACTTAGCAGATGAGAAAATGTAACAGTATTCCTAAGTGTCATTTCCTTGCTGGAGCCTTGGTACCCAAAAGCATTTAGTGCAGATATCCCAGCTGAACTGGAACCTACTTTCTACACCGCATTACATCATCAAGCAGCAGGGGAAACACAGAAGTAAATTAGTCCGTTAAGCATAAGTGTTTTGAAATAGAAAATGAAGAGATTCCACACAAGGGGAATCAACTGGTCAATCAGGGCCACACTTTACCCACCGAAGAAATTAACCTGTTAAACTTAATCAGCCTGCTTGTTTAATTCTTGAGCAAAACTTAGAGGGTTCTATTTTGTTTTGCTTTTCTCATATGACCATATAAGGCTAAGGTCTTTTCCCAAAAGACCTTAACTTTCACAAATCTTGTAGTGTTGTTATAGCAGAAACAAGAAGGATTCTCTTTTAAAAACTCCTTTTTTTTTTTTTTTTTTTTTTTTACTTTCACAATATTCTTTATGGATATCAATTATATTGCATAAACAAGCAGAAAAAATAATGCAGAAAGATTTGGTCTCTGGTGAAAAATTTGTGCCAGTATTATTATTTACCTACCTCAACCCATAATTTTTAAATGACAGTTTAAAAATACAGCCTAAATATATTGGTTCAAATTTTAAGAACTGACAGATATTTTGACTTGTGAATTATGTTGCCATTCTTTATCACAGCTGTGGTTCTGAGAATGTGTTTATAGCTGCCACAATATAAAGAGTAACATACCCATTTACCTAGCAGAGTAAGGAGACACAAAATGCTGTGTATCATTTGAGTTCCATTCATAATGAGAAGGGAAGCTGAACCCTCCGAGGCTCCAGCATCATTCCCAGGCTGCCATGATGGCCACAGATAAGAAGGACTATTACTGCTTCCTCTCAGTTTTGAAATCCAGCTCACAACAAAGATTTCACCTCTTCCTGCTGAAAACCTGCTTCATCCTGACAGATGCCAACCACATGGGAGGTTTCAATTAAAATTCAGGTATCAGTGTCAATGAATGATAAATGAGGGAATCCAACCCATGTTTGAATTCCCTCCACCTCCCATTTTCTTTAACATAATCACTGATAGAGTCTTTTCAGCTTTTACTCATTTTAATTGTGCATGATTTATTTCCTTGTTTCATCAGTTCCATCTATCAAAGAAAAATGAGAGTTATGAAAAGGAATCTGAAGGCTGCCAAATACTGACTTTTTAATTAATTTTTTCTTTGTATATGATTAATTTCTTCCTAGAATTCTGGAGTGACAGCTACATGCACTCTGACTCATGTTTAAAATAATATATAAACTTATAATAAACATCCCATTCCACATAAAGTTTACATACTGACCAGTGAAATGGCTAGACCTATGGACCTGCTTAAATTTGCAAACCTTAATAATTCTGTTCTTTTACAAAGATAGTGGTATTTAGGCTATGTTATTTTAGAATAAAGGTTTCCGTTTCCATAAGCATTAGTACTTTTCTTTTTTTTTTAATTTTTCTTAAAGAAAAAAAAAAGGCAAAGAAAAGAAGAAAAACATTTAACTTTGACATTTCATTTATAGGCATTTTAATTATCTGGATGGTTTCCTTTAAATGCTAGATGTAGGCAGTGAAAATTTGTACTTCTAGAAAGAGAAACTGCTTCGAGAAGTTCCTAATTTTCATGTGTTATGAATTTTAATGCCTTATGTGGGTCAGGTTTTCACAGACTTAGAAAAGGGAATACCATGACCTTAAATTATTGTACAGTTGTAAGAGCATTTTTAGTCTCTATTGGTTATTTGTGGGCAGGAGCTCTAGCTTGTTTATGCTTCATTTTCCCTCTACTTCCTTTCCATGGTATCAGAAAAGCCCCAAGGCTTCAGAGATCAGGCTATTCCTTTCCTTTTTTCCCCCCCACACCTCCTAACTCTTAAAAAGACAAATACAAGTAACTGTGAAATCCACTAGTCCATGGGGTCAGGAAGTTTTCACCCACTCCTGTCAGTTTGGACTGCTATTTTTGAGATAATGAATCCCTGAACTCCCCTCTTCCAGTATCTCCCATTAATAAGCTGAATTTTTATAGAACCTTCTTTTTTATTTTCTTTTTTTCCTATCTCACATCTCTTTTTCCCTCAAATTTCATTCTACTTCTTATATTGTTAGGAATGTAGACTACCACTGATCTTGCAGGGAGGATATAATTAAGAATAATTTTATTTACTCTTAATTTGGTGCTATTTTTATTACTTTCTTGCCCTTGTCATCATTTTCTACCTTTTTGTTGAACTGACAACAGTCTGGAGTCAAGCAGAAGCAGCTCTGGGAAATTTAAACAGAATACTGCAACACTTGAAATCTCATCACCCCAAAACATGGAAACATGATTCTTCTGTAAATCATAACGATATCTTACCTTAAGGCTCAGAGAAGGAAAAAAAAAAAAATACAAACTAAACCAAACCAAAAAACAAAAAACAAACAAACAAAAAAACCCCAAAAACAAAAAAAACAACAACAACAAAAAAAGCAAAACCAAAAAAAGAAAGCTGATTTGAGTTACATCATTGTTTCTATGGCACCTTTCTCTTGAAGAAGGAGCTATAACCATTTTGGCTAACTATAGTACCCAAAATTAATTATCAAACATCTAACCATTGGCTACCATGCCCACAGTGGAGGAGGCAGAACTAGATCCCTTCTGATGGAAATCATCCCATTATTTTATCATAATTCAGGCATAATTTTTTTCTTACCTTTTTACATCAAAAAATCAGAAGGGAATTGTATCCAACTTGTTTATTGATGGAAAAGGCTGAGCAGGAAAGGTTGTTTTTGAGACAATACGACCTGGAGGTTGATGGGTGGTTGCTCTGTCTGAAATGCAAGTTACCATCCCAGAACTCTGAAATGGAGTCTGCTAAGAAAGGGAAATTTGACCTTCCTATGTTTTGCCTGCCCAACTTTTAATAATTTCAGCCCTTCAGAGAACTAAGCCCTTTAAAAATCTGGGATGGTGGGACAGTGATCTCATATGCTACTTGGAAACTCATGAAATATAAATAATAACACATTCCAGTCTATCTGATTTTGGGGAAGAACATATATAAGCACAAATAAGCTTTCCAGGCCACAGGATGACACACTTCTGGTGCTTGTGATCATAGTTTGAAAAGTTTAGTTTAACATTTTTTCTTTTTTGACAGGTCGTGATTTTCCTTTCAATTTTAAGTTTTCTTCAGCATACTCTGCTTCACTTCTGGCGCATGACTAATCCCTTCAATTGCAGTAACTATACTCAGGTTTTTTAACGTTATAAGCAAGAGCTGGAGTTCTTTCGCCAATCAGAAACATGCATTCCTGAACTGAACAGACATCAGTCCTTCACACACTAGCCAATTTTCAGTTTTAGATATTTCAGGAAAATATGGTTTCAAGTTTGGTGAAGAAAAACACAAAGATTAAATTTGGAAACAAATCTGTTCTGTCATATTATTTTTTCCAAGTACACTAAAGGCTGATGATTGAGTTTTGTGCTTTATTTTATTTAAATGTTTTCATTACATAAATTTGATGCAACACAAAGGCCAAAAAATTCCCAAACAACAAACAAACATGCAAACAAAAACCCAACCAAACAAACAAAAATAAAACAAAACAAAACAAAAACCCCAAGGCACAGGAGCAGAGGCACAAGAAATTTTCATAGCCAAACCTTGTTGAATTTCACTGAAATAAACTGCTTTATACCTACTCTGAGTCATATATGGTGCATGGAGCAAATAATATGTTGAACAGAAAGATGAGAAGTGAACGAAATGTAGCTAAGTATTTAATGAGCAGAGAGAGAGCTAATGAGTTTGTGAGTTAGCAATCTAATGAGCTGAGGTTCTCTGCTGCAAGCAGGTAATCTGTGGTTTCCAGACTATGGCTTACCTTTAGCTATTTCAGCTATGCTTTTCATAAAATGTGTTACTTCAAAAGTACTTGTCACTCATGTAAAATGAAGTATGAGAATCCTTCCCATATCCTCCAATCCACTGTAACTGAGATCATGAGGAAATACTTGGGTACAGAATATTTTAAACAAAAAAATGAAATAAAATTTGTTTGACCTGGACTCTTTTTCTTATCCTGTAATTCTCATTACATGGTAGCAATACAATGAGTAGCACTAGAAGTTAAACAGCATTCTTATCCAAACCACAGTGAGCCCTAAAAAAAAATCAGCAGACCTACCTGTAAAGTAAATTTTTTATAACGCTGGCAGAGTTTCCTAATGGACTTTTACTTTCCTCATCCCCATAAAACCTTATGCTACGAAACAGATGACCACACAGCTGAATGGGTTTTAAAGCACAGTATCCATGTGGTTGCTTTTATAAAGATGCCTAACATGTATGAAATTAGGTCTGACCTCAGGACTGAAAAAACAAAGGACAAAAAAATTGGAAAATATTTTCCTCAATTTCTTAAACCATCTGCTCTCTTTTCTGATGACAGGATATATGACTTTAAAGTGATCATCATCCTCATATTTATGAAATTATTTCTCCAAGTAAGGTGTAATTCTTCATATTTTATTACATGTTATTTTATTTTATGGGATTTTTTTTTGTTTGTGTCTTTTTAGTTTTTTGTTTGTTTCTTTGTTGTTGTTGCTGTTGTTGTTGTTTATTTTTTTTTCCTTCCTTTCTTTAAAAGAGGTTTTCAACATTAAAAAATTGTGACATAAGAATGTGTGTAAAATACTGTATGAACATATATTTATTCCTGTGTTTATCCATTTGGACTGTTGTCCCTTCCCTTAATGTCTCCTGGGCTATTTCCCATCAAGTGTGTGTGGTAAAGTTCTAGGGGACCTCAAAGGCTTTTGTGAAAACTATGTGCAATAAAAGCTCCAACACATTACAGATAACCACTGTATGAGCTCAATTTTTATCTCAAGGGTGACGAATGCCTTAACAGAGGGGAACAAAAAATGTGGGCTTCTCATCTTAGAAGAAATCAAAAAATTAGATGTGACAAGTAGAGCTGTAAGAAAAAAAAAAAATACATTATTCATTTCCTTTGCTAATAGAGGAATTGATCTTGATGGTCCTGTAAAAGTTGGGCCTCTGGTCATATCTTGTCCCCACTGTAATCAACAGAGAAAGTCTGCCTTCTCAAAAGGCATCTCAGACCTTCTGAAGATAAAGCTCTAAACTAGGTGAGATGATTAGCTCTGAAGTTATTCATCCCTGACATCTGCAGGAAGTTTAGGCCCCTAGAAAGAGCTGAAGTGGTGAGTTTAAAAGTCAGGTTTAGGTTTCAGACAGCTGAGGCTGGAAGAAATGCAAAGGGACAACCAAAGGAGCTGAGTGGCCTCCCTAACATGGGTGGTGAAAGCATCTCTGCATGCCATTTAGTATTCCACAGAAGGAACTGAGTGTGAAGATGAACAGTGTTCTGGAAAACACAGCTTATGAGGAAACAGCAAAAGATTTGGTGATATTCCTGTTCAAGAAGTGAGGGATTTGTAGGAGTGCTGCGTGCAGGATAGTCAGCCTGTTTCTGTGCCTGAAGTAGAAACTGAGAGTTGTTGAGAAGTTGAGATAACAGAAAAAAAAGAAAAAAAAAAAAAGAAAAGAAAAAGAGAAAAAAAAAAACAAACAAACCCAAAAACCAGAACAAAAACTTTGAAAATTGAGGATTTAAAGCATTAATGAGGTAGTCTGATGATGATACAAAGATGACTGAGGTCTGAGGATCCTGAGATGTAAGTGGTTCCACATTATCTTAGGGAAATATGCTAGATAATTTCTCAGGATCATTTGTTGCCTTGTTTTCTATGATTCTGAGAGGAATATGTCAGCACAAATACTTTAAGTATGAATAGTGGCAAACTGCTGTTGAGTTTATAGGCAGAATCAAATCATTGATTTCCTAGTTTCTTAAACATGATACAAGAGAACCTAAGTAGTTTTCAAACTGACCTTTTTTTTTTTTAACATAATTTTAAGAAATGGAGAAACATTGGTCTTGTTGGGGTGGGGGGGGGGGGGGGGGGGGGGGGGGGGGGGGGGGGGGGGAGAAAAGGAAAAAAAAAAAAAAAGACCAAACAAAACTATGATACCCAGGATATGAAAGATTCACTGAGATGTCCCTGTCCTTAATGAGAAATCACAAGGAAGATTACTGTCACTGCCTGCCTATACGCTCTGACTTATCAGTTGGTCTGGGAGTTTAGGCTCCTGCGATATTGAATGAAGATTATAAGCCAGATGGGCCACAAATTCTGTCAAGCCTTCTTGGCAGCTGCTCTCATTACAAAAGCCAGACAGCCTTTTCCAAAAATAAGAATGTGAAGCAAATTGGGCTTATAGACCCTTATAATGCAATTGCACGCAGAGATGGGGACCTGAGCGGGCAGGCAGAAATATTATTGATGGCTGCTGAAAACAGGGAATAAGATGTTATTAAGCCAAGTCAGAGATAGATATCGATAGCTAATATAAAGCCTTTATTGGTTTACAGGCTCCAGGAAAGAGGGTTCAGAGCTTCGACCCTTTGCTTTGCTTTTAATTTCACTAGAGATGCAGGGTTTATGAATAAAACATATCTTCACTCATGATTCTGATATTAGTCACTGCTTTCTGTGTCCCTCATTCTCTCAGAGCAAGCAACATGCACTAACTGCATAAACTTTGAAAGCTCTGTTTTACAGAGTTGGGGATGGATGCAAACTGACAATGAGGGAGTAGTTTGGGAAGAGAGAAAGAAAGAAGTGGAAAAATCACACAAAAATGAAAAAGTGAATGACAGGCTAGAAACGAAACAAATTGGATTAAAAAAAAAAAAAAAAAGATGAACATAAGCACAGCTCTGAAAGAAATAACGAGATAAGAATGGATGAAAGAAAATGGATGGAAGAATTCACATTGCTTTCCTCCTCCGACAAGGTGTTATAGCCGAGCTGTTCTGCTTCTGCTTTATATCTGAAACATACACACAATTATGAATAGTTATGTTTAAAGAGCTTTGGAACCTGTGACACACTTCTTAGACACTGTCCTGAAAAAACTGCAGGGGTCAGTTGCTGCTGGTGGATGGAATGGGCTTCAGCCAATGGGTGGTGAACAGTTTTTTCCAGTGAATCACTTGTTTCTCTAACATTTCTCTTGGATTTTGTTTCAGTTTTCCTGTACTCCTGTCTTCTTTGAGTCTTACTTTTCATTAAGGTTCTATTATCATTATCATTATTATTACATATTATTTAATTATTCTATTACTTAAACTGTTATTATCTGAACTCACAAATTTTATATTTTTTCCAAATATACTCCCCATACCAATGTGGGGGCAGGAATCGAGTGAGTAATACCAAGGTACTTAGTTGCCAGCTGGGATTAAACCATGTCACCACCTGAGAATGGCACAAAATTTGGCTGTAAATACTGCTAGTTATGCTGCATTTGTTCATAGTTTGTTTTTTCCTTTGTTAGAAAATATCCAGGATAAGGGCCTAGTTTTTGCGGATGAAGCTTTAGACCAAGGCTGGTTTTTATTCCTTTTACTAAAAAGCTCAAAATGCTCCAAGGTCCCACAGTTTAGGTACAGACAGGGTCATTTCAATTCCTGTGTCTTACCCAGAACAGATCTACTTTTATGTATGAAAATGGAATTAAGATCCTTTCCCCACAGTTTAAGCTGTTCAGAACACACATGTGGTTTCCATAGAGTTTTCCACTAGCATAACAGTGCATTTGAGCTAGTGACTACTCCTCTAAAGTGATGATTAAGGAAAGAAAAGACATTAACTTATAGTTCATAGCCAAGGAAAGGACCAACAGCTACAAAATTGTCATGCTTTTGGCCAAGGACAGGGTTATAGTTTGCCATAGCTTAGAAGAGGTGTGGCTTATAGGGTGTGGCCAGCCCCTAATATTATTTGATACACCCTCATCATTGCCAGGGGCAGGGAAAAGGGATTCTCACTCACTTCCAAGTAAAAGTGTGTTCCTTCCAGTGGGAGAAAATGTGAAGGGGAACATCCAATCAGTATTTGTTTATTGTTTCAGATTTTTTAATGTAAATAATTTCTTTTTCTTATATCTTTTGTTATTAATATTTTGGCTGTTACTGTTCATTTGCTTATCTCATTGGAGTTTCAAATAAATTGCTTTTATCTTAAGCCCTGAGCTCTATCTTTTTTGCCTTTGATGAAGGGGGAGGGTGGAGCAGCTGATGCTCTTTTTAGTGAGAGTACTAAATTGGGGAACACCACCTTTCCTAAAACATGACACCACCTCCAAAATAAAACACAAAAAAACCCCCCAGAATGGACTGATGAGATCAGATTTTGATAAAATACTGATTGTGAACATAAATGAATTTATCATAGGAGAAGCAGAAATTCTAAATGCAGATTTTGTGGTAAAAAAAAAAATCTGTATGAAACAGTTATTCCCTACTAAATGTCTGCATATTCTCCAGCACAGCTACACATTTCACCCATGGAGCTAATGACACTCATGGAGCTTCACAATTCACATGTGGACCTAATGACATTTTTTTGGGTATGGACCAATATTTCAGAACACCCTCAGGCACAGAGAATAACTACATACTGATATAAATGATATTTCAGTGATCTAATCACAGAAGACATAACTTTGAACACTTCTACAAACATAAGTTGTGTGGGATTTTGCCCCTCTTTTTAGTGTATGTTTGCAAAATAAGAAATCCACAATTTCCTTCAAACCTGAAGTACTGAACTTTTTTTAAACTCTGTTATCTTCAAACACTGTTGTCACAGTTATGTCCCAAGTTGTGGAGAAGTTAAGAAAGAACTACTTCAGGCTTTAGGATGCTCATTTGCAAAGTGCCAGGATAAAAGCAACTGTGTCATTCAGCCTCTGCTTCTCAAATGAAAATAATAGAGGAAATGTATGCCAAATTGACTAAACTAATCAACCACCCTTTTGATGGGGTTATTATGCAATCACTACACTTTCTTCCAGAACATTTATGAAATCACAGACGATGCCATCCAGTTTTCATAAGTATTAGTTCAGAAAATAGACTATAATTCCACCACCTCTCTCCCTCCCTTTCTAGTGTGCTATAATTAATAATGAGCCTCAATGTTGTTTTGCTTTTCACAGTTTTAAAGTCAGAACCAAGGCTGCTTTTCCATATTCAATTCACTTCATAGATGTTATGGAAAGACAATTCAGGTGTAAAATAATCACTTGGGGTTAGGCTCCACTTCCTTGTTCTTTGGTCTTCCCATTTCTGTGAAATAGGGATGATAACACCTTCCCTTTCTCCTTATTTTGAGGGGCCTTTCTATTATGTGCAACCTTCAGAACAAACTATGACACTTTCTAAATAGAGAGAGGAAATAATTGGCTATCCAAATAGAAAAACTGATCCTCTGAGTTGCATCTATTTTGGCCTACTATGAAAAGTAGTGGCGAAACTCTGGCACAGGTTGCCCAGAGAAGCTGTGAATACTTTACCCTTAGAATTCTTTACAGTCAGGCTGGATGGGAGTTTCAGCAGCCTGGTCAGGTGAAAGGTTTCCCTGCCAATGTAAGGGATTGATCTACATAATGCTTACAAGCCCCCTCTAACCAAAACAATTATATGATTTTATGATTTTACAACACTAAAAGCACAATTCAAGCAACAGTAATAAATTATTTGCAGGAGCGCCTAGTGAATGTTAGACAGCTTTAGCTGACCCAAAGGAGAATTTATCAGTTTTACAGAATCACAAAATTAATTAGGTTGGGAATGAACTCAGAGGTCATTGAGTCCAAGCCATGGCTGAGCACCACCGTGGCAACCAGACCACAGCACCACCTGCTGTGTCCAGCCTTTCCTTACACACCTCCAGGGACAGTGACTCCAACACCTCCCTGGGCAGTCCATTTCAATGTCCAATCACCCTTTCTGTGAAGAAATTCTTTCTAATGTTCAACGTAAACCTCCCCTAGCACAGCTTAAGACTTATGTCCTCTCACCCTGCAGCTGGTTGTGTGGGAGAAGAGATCCACCCCGACCTGGCTGCACCCTCCTGTCAGGGAGTTGCAGAGTTATGAGAGACCTCAGTTAAGGTCTCTGAGGCTTGTCTCCTCTCCAGGTTGAACAATCTCAGCTCCCTCAGCTGCTCCCAGTAGGACTTGTGCTCCAGACCCTTCCTGAGGTCCATTGCCCTTATCTGGACATGCTCCAGCATCTGAAATGTCCTTCCTGAGCTGAGGGGCCCAGAACTGGACAGAGCACTCAAGGTGTGCCTCACCAGTGCTCAGTACAAGGGCCAAATTCCTTCCTTGATCCTGTTGGCCACACTATTGCTGATACAGGCAGGGGCCTTTGGATTTCTTGGCAACCTGGGCACATATGGGCTCAAGCTCAGCTTCTGCTGATCAGCATCCCCAGGATCTTTTCCTCTGAGCAACTTTTTAGCCATTCTCACCCAGCCTGGAGTTAAAGGGGGTTGTTGTGGCCAAACTGCAGGACCCAACACTTGGTGACCCTCAAACAAGTGGCCTCAGCTCATCAGTCCAGACTGTCCATGTCCCTCTGCAGAGCCTTCCTGCTCTCAACCAGTTGAACACTCCTGCCCAGCTTGGTGCCACCCACAAATTAACTAAGGGTGGATTCAATCCCCCCATCCAGATCATCAATAAAGATATTGAACCTTGAATAAAGGTTTGACAATGACAATATGCACAGCAAAGTTTGCTTCAGAAATAGATTGGTCCTATCCATCATCTGAATGAACCATACTGCTCCAAGATCTAGGTCCAACTTTGAGATACTCCAGAAAAGAGGTTTTACAGCACTGTGGCAAAGTCACCCAGCAGCACAACTGGAAAGACAAAAAAATTGTCCTAAAAACAAATCATGGCATCTGCCCTCTGGTATAAACAACCAATGAAAGCAGCGAATGAAACTTGGCCAATAGCACAACCTGGGCTGTGTTTTGGGCTTAAATTCAATTATTTTAAATTAAATGCAAATAGATTAGGGGAAAAAAAATAAAGAAAATACTAAGAAATGGGTACCTTTTAGTCCCACAGAAACCCACCTGCTGCACAGTTCCCAGCATGTGGCACTGTATGTCCTCTATAGAGATAGCTCTTTTTTTCCTAGCAGCAGTGACTAAATGTTTCACTACTACAGCTACTTTTTGGCTCAGCTGCTGCTGCTGCTGGTTGTACTTCAATTTCTCTTTTCATTTTAGATTTCAGTGGCCCCTTTCCCATTATACTGAGTAATATATGAGTCTGAATGATGTGTGTAATGGGAAACTGATGTTATGTGTGTACTTTATTGACACAACTGACAAGAAAAGCCTTAGCCTACAGCTCTAAGTAGTGTAATTTATTGTTCACTATCCCCTACTCACCCACATATAATAGCAAATGAGAGAAAAAGAAAGCAGAATTGTAATATTACTCTTTCCACAAATACATAGAAATAAACAAACAAACCAACCAAACTGATTAAACCTGAAATAAGTGTTTCCTGTCTCTTTCACTGCATGACTAGAGAGTAATGTCTAAAATTTTGCACCCAAACAGAGACAGTGGATGAAGCCCCACTTCTTTTCATTACTTTATCATTCCTTGAAATTATTTTCTCTTCAGGGATGAATGTGAGCTTGAGTTCTCTTTCTCTGTTCCGTAAACACTTGTCCATAGAATATAGTTTTAAAACTGAACAAAATTCTGTTAAATTAAACAAAATGAATGAAATTGAACGATGGTAGAGACACTGATAGCATTGTCTGATGATCATTAACATGTTAAAACAAGTAGGTAAATCTGTAATAATCAGCAGTATGATATGGTTTGAGTTTTGAGATATGGTCATTTGTTTGCTCATTATTGTTGATCTCCTTATAACCCACTGGGATAGAAATCTCACTCTAACAGGCATAAGACAATGCCAGGATGAGGACTGATGTCTTGTGAGTTGAATTCCATGTCTCTATCCTGCAACAGTTCATTAATCATTCCCAGTTTCTCTGTGTCCAACAGCCATTGATGGCATGCAGTTATGCTACCTCTTCAATGATTCTGCATGGTCAAAAGTTTTTTGGTAAGGTTAAATCAGATCATCAGTTTCAGTTGCCATAACAGGTAAATATAAACTGCATCAATGCAGGAACTTTCTACAAAAATAATCTACAAATCTCTGAGCATCCAAATTAAAGATAATCTCCAAGGTGTGATGTGTGTGTATGCATATACATAAGAAAATCAGAATATTTTTTGCATTTTTCCATTTCAAGACATCTTTACTATTTTATGTCTTTTTTAGGAATTTAGAAAACTGTTTGATTATGACTCTTCTGCTTTGTCTCCCTTCTCACCCATGGGCTTTTCCACCTTTATATATGATTATTAGATTCATTGGGTTTATAACCACAAAGGACCTTGTGGATAAGTAATCTGACCTGCATGAGTCACAGCACAGGCTTTCATTGTTCCTATGCCTAATCCTAAAACCTGTCATTGAACTAGAACACACATTAGTGAAAGGCACTTAGTTTTGATAAAGATTTCAAGATTTCAGCAGTGAAGAATCCATTCATTATAAGGGGTGAGTAGAGATGCTATGCAAAGATGTCTGGGGATTTGCATTTAAAATAGGAGAAAAATCTCTTTTTTACAGCTGAAAGATTGAATTTGCTCTCCTTCTTTGGGCATAATAACATTCAAACTGAATTTTCTATGTTCTTTGATTAATAAAAAGAGTCCATAACTTTTTGCATAAAAACCCAGAAAGAATACTTCCTTTGTGAAATTATTCTGCTTTCCTCAGATTTCTTTGGGCTTCTTTTAAAATGCAGCTAGTTAGAAGACAAGAATATTTCACACATTTCTCCATGTCAAGATTTCCAGAGTGAAACTAGGAAAATATGGTACTATTCTTTCCTCCTCCAGTTCCTTCACACTCACACACTTTCTCACATTGCTGGAAAGCCATTAGAAAAGATAAGAAAAAGTGTAGGCTATTGAAAGTGTTACTTTAAAACACCTTATCTTACAATAGTCAGTATTTCAGTTCATTAAATCACACAATGAAAATTTTAAAGAAAGAATGTCTTGCCAGTTTTTAAATTAAAACAAACAAACAAACAAACAAACAAAATAAATGTTATTTATAATATATGATACTCAGGATTTGTCTGGGCGATATTTTCAACAGAAGCAAAGTTTTGGGAATTGAAATATTTGCATTCTTCCCTTAATTTATGTAAATTCTTATGGAATGTCACCAGAGGACTGTAGTTTTTATTGTTCCCAGTGATGCTTCCTTTCTAATGAGAGATAAAGTGCCAAAGGACTCTTCTTGACCATTCCTCGACCATTCCTTGACCACTCCTTACTCACCTGTTTTCCAAAATCTATCAGCAGATGACATGAAAACTCATTGGCATGACACAGAATGTAGGCTCATAAGAGTCTCATTAATTCAAAATTTAGCCAATTGATAATTTCAAGATGAAAAGGATAAATTTTTCTTAATTGCAGAGAGCTTACATTGTCATAGAAGAACCATAAACCTTTGCTCTGTCTTGGAAATAGAAAAAGGTGTCTTAAAACCCTTTGGAAATCTCACTCCCAAATCCACTCAAAGGAAAACAGAAATGTGACATCCTGGTCTCTAAGATACTAATGGCTCTATTTAAAAATCATGGTGAGGAAAATAGCAAGTGTTCAGAGTTTAGCAAAGCAATTGTACAAACTCTTTGGTGCCTTCCACTGGCACTTATCGAGCGTGCTCCTTCAGCCAAGGCATGGGCCATCTCCCCAGGAGGAATGATCCGGAAGGGAGGAGGGATCTGGGGCAGAGGTTGGAGGGGACAAATCAGAAATGTTTTGCTCTAGTAGTTCTGACCCACAGTGTCAGAGGGATGTGAGTGCCTTGTTTGCATAGGATTCAGGCAGAATAAAATGTGGGCTCAGGGAAAAAAAAACCATGAAGGAAAAGGAGCTACAACTGCTGAGACACTGAGGCGACTCCACAACTTTAGTTATTTTGGAAATCAAATATCCAGTGAGCATGTATTTTCTGTGTGTTGTCAAGAGGTGGGTATAACTGAGCTGGTTAGATACCTTCATTTGACATTTCTTATTTTTGAGTGAATTTTTAATTTCAATTTTTTTAATTTTTTTTTTTTTTTTTTTTTTTTTTTTTTTTTGGTAAAAGTGGAGGTATTGAGATGTATACATTTAGGTTAAAAATCATTTGTGGGATATAAGGAGTTAAAGATATATAGAAAGATAGGGTAGTTTTCATATAAATTGCTTTAGGGAAAAAATGGGTATAATGGAGCTAAATTAGGTATGGCTGAAACAAGAAAACACCACAAGGACACTCTAGTGATCACAAACCAGTTCTGCTGGAAACTAAATAATGTAAAAAGAAGGTGGTTTTGCTTATAATTTTCATTTCATTCTTAACACTTGTGGTTTTCCAATTTCAGCTTCTCTCAGCCTAACTTTTCCACACTGCCTACTTATAAGCATTCTTCAAAAGATATTGTTATTCTTACTATTAAAAGAGAAGCACTTCTTAGTATTGAATTATTTGATGCTATTTCATTTTATTTCTCTCAGGTGCCACCAAGAATAAAATGTATAGGTGTGAAATGAGCTTGAAAACATTGGGCACGGTGCAGAGAAGAATTTAACCTTGTGACAATGTAACATGACCCATTTCACTTACATATAAATGCTTCCTAAAAACTTGCTGCACTGTGTTCACTTAGAAATTCAAAATTACTGAACATGTAATTTTCAGATGCAATTTAATTAATATGTCCTTGTATATTGAGAAAGCATCTCTCTGCCTGAAACTCAGTAGTCCATTGAAGTTCCCTTCCCTTTTCTTTTTTTATCAAAACAGTGATATTTGTCAGGACACTGGAGATAGATTTTTCACAAACCTCAGTCTCTTATATCCTTTTATGATGTGAATCTATTTTTAGTTAATTTCAGGTGTCTTTTAAAAGCTTTTACTGGACCTCATCTTGGGATTTAAGGTGCTTAAATTACATAATAGTGTAAGGCACACATTCCTCTTAACCAATGTCTTGATGTTGTGCCTCTGTCTTCAGAAGGATTATTTTGTGTTTTGTTTTTTGGTATTTTTTGGTGGGGAGTTAATTCTTTTTTGTCATCACAAGCATCATGATCCATCATTATATCACTCAGGGAAATCTCCTTGCAAGAAGTCCACATCACTCACAGTACAATAATGGCCATTACCTTAAAAAAATCAAACAAAAACAAACAAAATTCAAAACAAAGAAACAAACAAAAAAACCCAGAAAAACAAACCCAAAGAAAACAAAAACAAAAAACCAAACCCACCCCAAATAACAACATTAAAAACCCAAAAAATCTTGAAACAAATCAACAAACCAACCCCTCACCCCAAAAAAAAATCTCATAGTATCAGTATCAATGGGTGAGGAACTTCTTGTGATTTTGTGGCTGTCTCTCTGTGGTAAGCAGTGCAGCTATTTTCTTTACTTTCATCCAGGTGATGCACCTGTGGCACATCCATGAATTTCTTTGAACTCAGAGCTGTATCTGCTGCTTCCATATCTATTTTGTGTCCTGGTAAACCAAATGAGGACTTTTTACTACTGCCCATTCTATTGAAAGGCCTAACTACCACATGAAATTTTAAGTTGCACCCTTACCCTGGAGAGAAAGGGTGAGAAAATGTGATGTGATCATGCAAGTGTTGTTGTGTTTTTATCCAACAAAAAGCAATATTTCAGAGGTGACCAAGGCCTTTTCTGACATTAGACTAGCGCAGTGACAAAAAACTCTGTGACAAGTTTTTTTTGACACCACTGGCTACATCTACACTTATAAGTGAAAAACACCTGGGATTCTTCTCGGGCACTGAAAGCAGCAGAATGAGCCTGACCAGTAATGGCTTAACTTGCTTATCCTCTGAAACAAAGTAATTGCATGTGAACTACTCATTAGAAATCATCTCCGGCTTTAGGTAACTCCTTATCCATGTCTGAGAATTGATTCAGGGAGTTCTAGAAGACTTAGGTCAAAAATATGTCACAGACAGGTCTAAGTATATAATGCTCTAGCTGATAAGGTTCCTGTGTCCAGATATATTCCCTGGCACTAAACAAGCTCAATTTATTTGTACAGATATTGCTACAGGATCCTTGATAAAAATATGGATTTACTATTATAGTGTGGTGCACAAATGTCTCATGCTGTCATGTGTCTTTCACCCTAGATGCTTCTAAAGATACTGAGCAGCAATAAAACATGGTTCCTAGAATAAAATCCCTTTTAAGGAAACAATTCCTGTATATTCTGTAGATACATTCAAGAACATAATTCAATCCACGGAAATTGAGGATAAACACATTGCCCTACTGCAGTCACCTACCAGGTAAAACACGCAGCTGCTGTAGGAAATAGAGAAAAGGATCTGTAGCCCACATTCAGACCAAACTCGTTCTCCATGGCATGAATGGGTTCCTGTCTTGTATTAATGTCAGCTCCAGGTAGTGTCAGTGCCAGTTACACTCCCTTCAGTGAGCCACAAAAAGCACCTACAGCATTTTGTGCTCTCAACCTGGAGGCAATCTGCTAACACTCAAGTGCTCATTGAATGGAAAATGATGCACCAGTTGGCTAGCTGGAAACATTGCACTATGCAATAAACAATGTGTTTTGTCTCCTCTCTGACCGGTCACAGAGAGGCAACCCTGAAGATATCACTTCTGTGGGACACTAGAGGGTTAAGAGTCAGGTAAGGTAACTGAGAATAAAAAGATGCTAATGACGAACACAACCAGTTGAATAGGTCTTCTTTGGGCTTTTATGTGCTTGATTTCCCAGAGACTTTGCTCAGAAAAAGAGCATGATTTTTTTTCTTTTGTATCCTCTTTTTTATCAAATTACTAGCATATTGGGGGTGCTTTTTAACATTTTAAGAAGAGTTATTAATGGATTGAGATATATAGTTTTGTTTTTCTCAGAAAACAGAAAAAAACCCAAAGTTTGCTTACTTTTTCTCTAGATTATTCTTTTATTTTCTTTTTTATGTGCTTGCACAAGATGTCTCCTCCACAAAACTCCTCCTTAACCTATTTGTTCATCCTAAAACAAAATGCCAGTTTTAAAGTCAATCAACCAAACAGTCAAGCATTTTAAATGAAAATAAGGTGTTTTGCATCAGCTTGGGAGATTTTTGTGAGGTGTTTTTTTTTGTTTGTTTTGTTTTATTTTATTTGGTTTTGTTTGCTTGTTTGTTTTTTTCTTTTGTTTTGTTGTTAACTTTTTTAACAGAATATACACTTTCAGTATCAAGAGAATTCCTATTATTCAGTGAGAGTCATGTAAGTCGTTTGTCTTACCATTTCCCTATGGTGCCATATTTAGTGTGGAAAAAAAAAAAATCTGAGCTTTGCCACTTTTTTTATAAAGAAGTTATACCAACAAGTGCTTCTTCTGGCAAGTTCTACTTTTGCATACAAGAAATGTCTTAACTTAGTAAGTCCAGTTGTCAAGTAAAATTATTAGTCCTAATATAATGACATATTTAAAAAAAAAAAAAGTCACAGCTCTTTCAGAATGTGGCTGAAAAATGATAGGGCACCAAAAACCACAGTCAGCAGGTTGAGGGAGATGATCCTGTCCCTCTACTCAGACCTGTGAGGCACATCTGGAGTGCTGTGTCCAGTTCTGGGCTCCTCAGGACAAGAGAGACATGGAGCAGATCTAGAGGTCTACAAAGATGATTAAGAGACAGGAGTATCTCTCTAATGAGGAAAGGCTGGAGGGTCTGGGCCTGTTCAGCCTTGAGAAAAGACAGCTGGGAGGGCACTGCATCAACGTGTATAAATATCTGAAGGGAAGGCTCAGAGGATGGACCAGGCTCTGCTCAGGGATGTCAAGCAATAGCACAAGAGGCAATGGACTGAAACTGATGCCCAGGAAGTTCCACCTGGAAGTGAGGAAGAAATTCTTTCTGTGCAGTAACTGAGCACTGGAACAGATTTTGCAGAGAGGATGTGGAGTCTCTGTCACTGGAGATATCTCAAAATCATCTGGCCACAGTCCTGTGCCATGTGTTCTGGAATGGCTCTCCTTGAATAGAGAGGTTGGACCAGATAAGGCACTGTGGTTCCCTCTAACCTAACCCATTCTGGGATTCTTTATGCATTGACCAGGAACTCTAAAACAATAAACAGTAATTTTTGCCTCTATAGTCCTGTAACTCCTTGTTTCCTCATCCTTGCCACCTTCCCTTCCAAGATACAGCTCTGAGTTGCCCTTTCTACCTGGAAGTTCAGTCCTGCGTTCCAAGTTTCAGAAACTTCTGTTTCTTCTCTCTTTTACATTCAACAGAAATATGGTTCAAGGGTTTCTCTGCCTGAAATATGCTGGAGATAAATCTTGGAACAAATGCCTAGCTGTATATTTGAACAGTGGTCTTGCAACCTCACCGAGTGGAAAGAAGTTTTGACCTTGGCATATAAACTTTGCACATGCAAAGTTTTGTGACTTCACTATGGAATTGTCTAAGCTATATCCACAATGCAAGTGTGGTATTCCTACAACTGGGAGTTTGTGAGATAAGTGGTACTGGCAAAAAGCCATTTTCCATGAAGAAAACATGCTGATAAATTCCTATGTCTCTACTAAAGCTCTGACAAACTTCTGGCCAATAAGACATTTCAGGGGACGCATAGCTGGAGTTTCAAACTTTAAGCCTCTCCAAGTCACAGAAAGTGACTCTGTGACAGCTGCACTTTTCTAATCCAGGTGTACCACATCTTATTTAAGACACAGAAATATCAAAACAGAAAGACTGAAATATTGGTCTCATTGAAATGAAATTATTCTATTCTATTCTATTCTATTCTATTCTATTCTATTCTATTCTATTCTATTCTATTCCATTCTATTCCATTCCAGTCCTACTTTTCAGAAAACTGAGAGAGCTGGTTGTGTCCAGAGAGTTTTCAGATCCTGAATAAACTGCATTTTCCCTTGGTGGTGGGTACAGAGATCAGGGCCACAAAACTTCCAGCTTGAGTGCCCGAGCTGTGTGCCACAATAAGTTAGACAGAATTTATCTAGGCTTTCATACAAGATTAATAAACAAACATGTGTGTGTATATTAAGTCCTGTAGGGTATGTTGATGGAATTCTTTAATTACTGTTCTGGTGCTTCTCTGTGTTATTCAAGCATCTGTGTAATGCAAAGTTCTTGGCTGCTCTGTAGTTCACTGTGAGATGTATTCAAACCTTCCCCAGTTGGCATCTGTTGATCAAGACTGTTTAAACTCATGAGGCTAAGAATCCTGAAAAACTAAGGATAAGCAATCAATGAGTAATTAACAGTGATGCAGGTCACATAAGACAGATCCATATATTTCATCATAACAGAAACCAGTAGTTATATACACTGCCATTAAATGGGCATGGGCCTTAAAATAATACTGAATCTGTCACAAAATATTGCTGCAGAGCTCTGCCAATAGGTAAATATAGACAACTACAGCAACATATTTCAGCTAAATTTTAACTGGTAGACAAGTATGATATGACTAAACAATGATAAGACTAAACAATGATTTGACTACACAATATTCCCTCTTGGGCAGAGTTTTTGGGACTAAAAAACTAAATGGTGTTAAATGTTGGATTGTTACAATTTTTCATATAGTTAATTGTTTCAAGATTCATCTCAATTGAAATTACCACATTTTCAGTTGAATAAGTGCTGGCACAAGACTATGTACCTGAAATGGTAAGTAGATTACTAAAACAGATAGGACAACCATGTCACTTGGTCTTCATAGGTTTACTTCTATCTGGAAACCATAGCAATTAAAAAAAAAAATCTTATTAGAAAGAAAATAAAATGTGAATAACTGTAGTACAAACATTTTTCACCCTTATAACTGTAAAAATAATTTAAATAGTATGGATATTCATAGTGCACTAAAGTGCTACCTGATTTAAAGTTGTGTTAAACAGCGACTCAACGGGCAGAACTGTTTTAAAGGTGTAAAAAAAAAAAGCATATGTACTGGCTGCTCTATAAAACCTGATCAATAAAGAAACTGTAAGTGATATTTTCTCTGTGTGTTCATGGACTACAGTTGCAAACACAGTCCTGTTTCTGTTTTTATTCATTGATAAAAAAATTAACCTAGCCACTTTCCCTTGTCATTTATAGTTCATTAACTGCTTTCTATCCAAACTATACAAAGTTCATAGTTGAAACAGGTCAGTTTCTGTACCCTAAAGGTTGCCCAAACAAAATTATGACACTAGTGATCTACAAATTATTTCAGTGCTTACTGAGATGTGCTTGGTAAAATGAGACTGTGTAAGTCAGGTTCTCAGAAGTGCCCCACACACTATACCCATTGTCTTATTCCTCCAACTCTTCAGCTCTTCACTGCTGCTCAGAGCAACATTTACCATGTTTCAGCATTTTACAAGGGAGTTCAGTAGCAGATAAGGTCCCAGCTGTATGTTCATCACCAACAGATTCCTAGGAAAAGGCTATTTTATTTTGATCCTTGCTTGGTTTGACCCCACTGCTGAAGGCAAAGGTTGTCCCTTGCTAAAAGGCATCCAAACCTCTTGTTGCAGCTGCTTGCCGTTTTGCAGAAACAAAAGTGTGTTTTGGCCATTCAGTTAAATTATTTTTAACTTTTATTTTTTAAATTTTTGTTTGTTTGTTTGTTTCTCTTGAGAACCTTAACTCATCTGCTATTTCACAGAAGAATCTATCAGAACCTATGATACAATATGAGGGGTTTTTTTGCAGTCCTCATTAACCATGCTGGAAAAAACAGCTAAGAGGCTAGTTCCCTATAACACAACGATACAATCCACAATGGCCCAGGGGCGAAAAAAAAATGTTTCCTCGGGGTTAAAAAAAAAAAAAAATATCCCACCATAAGTAGAAGCTGAAGGCAGCTTGACATCTCTTAGCATGTTCATTTTTGTTCAAAAAAACCCCAACGTTCATAATGTTTCACCAACATTTCTTTTTCTAGTTTTATAATTATGTGTGTGTGTGTGTGTGTGTGCATGTGTGCATGCGTGCATGTGTGTATGTGTGCATACATAGAGACACATGCACACACACATATATACATATATATATATATATAATATTACATTATATTTAAGAGATTTAAGAGAGGATCAATGATCTCAAAGAACAGAATAGCATAATGTTTTCTGGAAGTGATTGCATCGTAAAAAGATGGGATTGATAAAATTGGATATTAGTCCTGAAGTTCTTTTCCCCCTTTTTAGTGATTTGAAAATATATGACCAGATGATCTCCACAAGTGTTCCACTTTCCGTGTTTGTCTGACTTAGTGAACACTATTTCTTCATAGGAAGTGGTTAATAATTTTGATGACTTAGGGAAATTTATTCTTAACCACTGAAACCATTCCCTGAATTATACACAGCAGAAAACAAGAAATACAGGATCAGTCAAACTGGATTGGTAAAGCTTCCTGTTCAGCCCAGAATTCTGTAGACAAAAAGAGCAGTCTTGGTGGCTTCAGAGTGAAAAAAATATGCAATAAGCAGTTCTAAAAAGTTTAATAGGTAGATCCTGGCTTCCACTCAGAAGCAAGAGGGTTTACATTGGGACTGGTTGGACAATCAGATTTCTAGCAAGGACAGCAGAGAAAAAATGTGTAAATTGGAGATAAAATGTACTTCTTGGTAATGAATGCATTTTAGCAGGCCCCCATGAGGTATGGAAATGCATTTATCTTCATTTTACAGATAGAAGCTAAGGAACAAAGAGAAGAAGTGACTTACTCAAGGTCACACAAGATCCTTACAGCAATGGTGAATTCAGCTTTTGGTGCCAGATTCCTCTCAAGTAAGGCTACCATTTGACTGAATTTCCCAACCATATTTCCAAGGAGGAGAAAAGAAACAAACAAACAAACAAATACACAAACATAAAATGAAGACTTTGTTCTGACAGAGTAATTGTTTTGAACTGGCTATTGGATACGTGGAGTGCTGGCCAAAACATCACTGTGGACACCCTAATCAATTTTATGAAGCTTGCACAATACAGATGCACCTTGAAGGCACCTATCTTCAGAAAACAAACACTACAAGATTGCACACACAGGTGCCGTAAGACCAAAGGCTTTACAGATGTGCCAAGCTTTCTGCCAATCCATTTATCTACTGTGCAGCACTTACACAGGGAATGTGTTGCTTCCTAGAAACTCTTAATTCTTTGAACACTCATTGTGTTGTCAGCTTCCTCCTGTGCCTCATGGCCAACAACACCCATTCAAGGAAATGCACTGGAGTGCGATCCCCATGCATACACTAAGTTGGACCTTGGACCCCACAAACTTCTTACAGTCTTTGGCTGATGAAAAAGTCTTAAATGAAAATATAGGACCCTTTCTGCATATTACGCAGATATTCTACTCCTTGATCCAAAATATTACTGGAAAAAACAATGGAAGTTAAAAGAAGCACTGAAAAAAAATTAAGTGATCCCACCCTGATTACAGGCACATCCCTTGCATGTGAACCTACATCACAGAAGCTGTAAGAGCTTAGGAATTTCTGTGGAGTTCATAAAAAGTTCTGATGATTTTGCTGCTGGTCCCCCCCCACCCCATGCATACACACATTAAATACTATTTTGCATTCCCCATCTCAGAAATGCTTATGATAATCTTTTGTTGTCCATAAATCTCACAGAGTCATTCTGCTTCTGATCCCTCATTTCTGAGCTTGGTCTCATCAATTAACCTTGTGAAACGATGCCTGTATGACCAATAAGAATAAGATGGAAGTAGAAGCTGTGAAGCACAATTACTGCTCTGTGAACCATTTGTTAGATGTGGCCTAAAATATATGCTGATCTGAGTACAAACACAGAGACTACTTGATTAAAGCAAAAAGCTAATTCATATTTTGGAGGGGAATAAATAAATAAATCAGCATAACCATCTGTGCTGTGTGTATCAGAAAGACCTGATGAAATACTTCTTAAAGCTCTTCAGGATCATACAGCTGCAGGACTGCAATGTTCAGTCTGACACGAACCAAGAGAGTCATAGGTAAATTCCTGATAATTGGTAAAGGTTTTCTTGGTAAGAATTATTTGTTTAATATGCTGATTTCCACTCTAAGGGAATCCTAAGGATTGTAAGGTCTGTATGTCCCTACTAGAGATTTATTAGGCGCTGTCTCAGAGATGAACAGCATGGAGTAAGACAACAGCAGCTCCTGGACCCCAATTTGCAATCTCTCACCAATACTGAGTGCAGTGCTTGCTTGCTGTGGGAAACAGTGTGAAGTAATTAAAATTATAGAATGCATTCACTGCTATTCTGTAACACTAACATAGTACAGATTAAAAAAAAATACAAAACCAAACAAACATACAAACAAACTAGACTACTGAATAGATAATCACTAACTGAAACTTCTGTTTATCCCTGGCAGATTTTCAGCTCAGGCCTAATCTTAGCATTGCTTAGTAACCGTGGTTAGAAATCCTTTGGTACAACAGTTTGAGTTTTGTGGCTTTCTGCTTCCATTTCCTTTACTCATATTCAATATGTTTATTTTTCAAAGTCAAAACTTTTCTTTGTCAAGGGTATACAGCTCTCTATGCAAAACCATTTTAAAAATCAACTTTAAAAGGATATGTTGTTTCTCTTAAACATAGAATTTTGTACAGAAAACAACAAAAAGAATTTGTGTTAAAAATATTGTTAGTGATAGAGAAAGATATAGAATAGTTGAAAGACACAAATTGATTAATTTTACTAGTATTATTATAGCTGTAGTAAGAGCAGTATATTTTCAGGGGCATTTTTTAGATTCTGACTTTTATAATTTTGACAAAGGAAAATTGACAGGGAAAAATAATCTTGAAAATACTTGTATTTAATATCTTATATTGATGGCATTATGCAAAAGCATCTTTCAATAACAGCTGTGTAGATGATAAAGCCTAGGCAAAATTTCCCAATTGCTATTACTATGATTAACTGATTGTGATCACTTTTAATTCCGTATGTGATATATAATCTGTGAATTCTTTGTCAGTTTTGGGGCACTTTTCACTTGACTCCTTGAGGTGAATCAGAGCTCTGTAGTAGCCTAAGCTGCATACTTATGACCTGAGTGTACTAAAGATGCAAGGACATTTTGCTGTGAGGATTGTATTAATGCTTTCCCATTTAGCTCAAAACCACAATTCATTTCCCCCTATGATTTGCATGAATATTTCTTAATTGCATCACCTTTATTTAAACATTCACCAGCAGTGACAATAGAAAGGTCTGTTAGTCATCCAAACTTTCTGCAGCATTGCACTGAACCATCTGAAGATCATTAATGTGCTAATCACAAAAGGAAAGAGAGGAATTTGCAGAACTTTATGAGCAGTTAATGCAAAGTTAGATCCCAGGCTGTCATTTTTAAATAGGAGCAAAAAAAATGCCTAATATGCATAACTTCTCTTATCATGCAGGGAAAATAGCATGACTAACCGACTGGCCATGAGCCAGTAGAGCAAAAGTATCACTCTTGGCAGGTGGACTCACTCATGCTGCATATGTGACACATCTTACTGATGGATTGGAGGAAACTACTGATAGAATGTCGAAGGTGACTTGTTTCATCTCCGCTGAGGTCAAGGTTGGTTCAAGCTCCATATGGCTCAGGACCTGGACCAAAGCCCAGCAAAGTTAATATGACCATTTCCATTGGCTTTGATAGGTTTTGCATCAGGCAGTGTAGATAGGAGTAGCTGCTGGACTTCAGGCAGAGAGAGAAATGGGAGAAGAGTGAAGTGATTTGTAAAATTATGAAGAAACCTCACAGGTTTCAGCCATGGTAAAATTTGTCCCTTTGCTGATGAAACACTTTAATGGTAAAGATTTCAAATCTAGGCTGGCAGTAAATGGTTAAACCATTCTGTAAACTCCAGTTGTTTCCAGCAATGTTTTTTTTCTTTTTCTTATTTCATTTTTTTCTTCCTCTTCTATGATTTTAAAAAAGGAAAAACACTGTCATATTGTGAGAAACCAAATGGTGACAACACATGACACATCCTCCACCAAGCCCAGAAATTACAATGTGCTCCCAGGCTTACTCAAGGTGGAACTCGCTTTAATTGTTCATTTCAAAGCAGCAGGAAAGAGAAAGCTCATTCACAGTAGGTATTTAGAGAAGAGTGAGAGTCTGAATGTGAACCATTCTATTAAAATTTCCTGGAGTTTAAGTGTCATTGCTTCAGAGACAAAGATGCCACACTTGAATGTGGGTAACAGCATATTCTGTTTGAAATGAAAAATGCCATGTAAAGAAGACATCCTTAAGCGGCTGGGCAAGCCAAAGAATCAAATGGACAAAAAGTTGGCTTCATTCTCTCACAAAGTATTTAAGTGGTAGATGAATATAAAGAAGAAAAAGGGAATATAAAGAGGGAAAAACATGTTCCGAGGTGGGGACTTGAGAAGAAGAAAGCAGAATTCAAAGGAAATTACTGTCATGTTATACCATGTTTTTGGAATTATCTTGAGGGGTTTGCAGAAAAAAAAAAATAATCAACCAACCAACCAGAAGAAAAAATAAAATCCCAAACATAACCCTAGAATCTGTTTATTAAGAGCAAACAGATATGGATCCCTCACAGCAGTGATACAGGTCTTGAGAGGATGTGGGAGGCATCAGTGGCATTATTATGTGGAGAGGAGCACACAGCACATGGCAGGAATAGAACTATAGGCCCAGGAGACACTAGAACAGATATGACCACAAGTAAGGAGTGGTGCAGCAGTAAAGTTTGAAATTACGGTAGATAAATCTGAAATTTCCCTTCCCTTAATACCTTCTCAGGTCCCATGTTTCAATAGATAACATCATCCTTCCTGGCAAGACTTTTACAGTATGCCTTTCCAAATCTTCAGAGGGAGAAATTCCTTCAGTGGTTCCAGAAAACCCCATCACAAAACCCATCTGATATTTTATCAGCAATAAATGTCTGATGATATTCATGTGTCCCCTTGAAAATATTTCTATTTGTACATTATTTTTTCCCCTCAGAATGAACTATTGCCTGAACAGTCATTTCCATTCATGTGGTTCACACGCTGTTGATTGCAAAGCCTGATACTTTTCATTTGGAAATTCTCTGTTTTCATTTAGGTTTTCAAGGGAAACACATAATTGATTGAGGTTTCTTCACGCTACCATATGGTACAACAAAAAACTTCACCTAAATCAAGAGTTTGAGCTCTATCATTCCAGAATGGGTTAGGCAACAAAAGTCTGGGAAATGACTCTGAACTTTCAACTGTCTCTTTGCATAAGAATACAGACACCCAGAGTAGGTGTTGTGGTAGAGCAGGGGTATAGCAGTTACATTTTCTGTGAGGTGCAAGAAACTTGTCATGACTTTTGATATACCTTTTAACTTTCGCAAAAAAACAAACAAACAAAACAATTGAACAACTAATCCAAACTAAAACCAAATCAAAGAAAACAAAAACAAAACAAAAAAAATCCCATAACCTTAAACCCAAATATTCATAAAGATGCCCCAGAGATAATAAGCTTTTTCTCAGAGAGTGTGGTAGCTGCTTAAATTTCATCAAAACTATTTATATATAAGTTAACTAGAAAATGGGTGTTTTCATTTATGGCTACCTGAGTAAGCATTCATTTTCAGTTTTGTATTTGCCATTATGGGAAAAAATAATTTGAAGTTGTTACAAAATATTTTAGAGAAAGTTATCACATAATATCTATCTTCTGGTAGGTGAGCTTTCCAAAGCAGAAGCACTCTCTGCAGTTGCAACAATTGCCCGGATTCCTTTTATCACAGAGGAATATGGAAGTAATTAAATTCTCATCAATAGCAAAATCAACTAATAACACTTCTTGTTCAATATGTAAAACAGGTGGAGAGAATAAAAAAACTTCTACCCACATTCAACCCAACTGGCAACACACTTGTGCCAAAATCTAAATGCAAGGAGTTCATAAGGGACAACACTGTGTCCTGACAGCACAAATAACACTGTACAAAATAGTGTCTGGCCCTCTTGGTTAAAGCACGCTCTCCTACTGAAAAGAAATGCTATTTGAGTGTGTCAGAAATATAATGTCCACAGGAAGCGTTAATGTAGTATGAAGTATTTTTTGTGCTATTAAAGTGCTAGTCAAGTGGGAAAAGTAAACTGTGGTGCACTGAATTATCAAGGAAACTTTTCTGGAGATTACTCTCTGACAGCCCCAATGTGATATGTATATCAAGATTTAGTGTCCATTTATTAGTTTCTCAGCACAGGAGAACCCCATGGCTGCCAAACCTGAATCATTACTCTCATTTTTCATTATATAATCAGTATGAAAATGGTGACTACCTGGATATTTTCCTGTACATGAGGTGTTCAAACTAAGTACAGCTAGATCACCATTATTGCATCATTGACTGATTATCATTCTGATTAATGTCTCTTCTTTATTTTCATTCCCTGTACTGAAACAATGCATATGTCACTGAGTAATTATATCTAGTGCCTGTTTCTGAATTATGTCCTTGACATATGTGCCTTTGTCACTGCTCCTTTAACTTTACCCTGTGCCTTGCACCTTTCCCTCAAAAACAAATAAATTAACAGCTGGTGGTGTTTAACTGACCTCAGAGTAAAAAATTGAGAATATTCCCCTTATTTCCAGCTATATGCAATTCTTTGCCACTAGCTTTTTCCATGACCATTGCATTCTTCCCTCAAATAATCTGTCCAAGAGTTATGTGTATCGTGTTCTATTTCAATAAAGATTCAAAATCTTTCAGCTTGAATGATAGAAGCATTGATGTGAAAGGTTGCCATGTATTTTTAGGCTTACTAAACAGGCAAATCATATGGTCAACCTCCCTGCTCATGGGTTTTCCACCATTTTGAAGGTCTGAGGTCAGCTTTTCCCATAGCATCACTCTCATTTTCTGCAGCTAAATTTATTGCTACAAAAGGCAGAAAGGAGTTGATTTTCACTGGAATATAAAACTAAACCAAACCCGCAAATTTTAATATTATAGAACATCCAAAACTGTTATTAAGAACTCACACCTGCAGTTGAATGAAGCAACCATTTTGACAGCACAGTGTTAACCCCCTGTAACACTTATCCTCCCATTGCATCCCTTGCCAATGTCTTTACTGATTATGGTAGCATACATCTGTGGTCAGCCTGACCAACTAATCACTAATAATCACCAGAGCAGACAAAATTAGCAAATTCTTTTCTTAGGAGGTGAAAAATACATAAATACTGCTACCATTAGAGAATGCTGAAAAACATCCAATCTGCCAGAGTGACTCCAGAGACTGTGAAGTTCTCCACTGTCATTCCACTCTCATCATGACAACTCCCTTTTGATCCAAAATCATGCAATTTCTACTCATTATATTGAAAAGATGACATTTCACTGTTCAGTAAAATAACTCCAACAAAATTTGATCCCCAGTTCAAATATTTTCATTTCAGAAATGCTGGTCATAAATGCAATCTTCTTGGGAAAATAGCAAAAAGATATGATGAGCTTAATCTGTCAGATGCTAAATTTCATTTATATTTAGAGACATCCTTCCTTTTGGGCTCATTTTGAAAGGAAGGACAATTTTGAATAAACAACTCATAGGCACTAGTCCACAGATGGAAGTTAGAAGGTGGAGTCACCCAAAGGTACCACTGTACGTCTGTCTTAGTATTTTAATTTAAAAAGGGGAGACTGACAAGATGAAGCAAAAGTCCTGGCAGAATCAAGGTAAAACCCTTTCTGACATGAATGCTACTTGGAACTTAACTTTGTCATGGAGAAATTACAAGTAACAAAGACAAGGCAGTGGATGATCATTTATTTCAGTATTAAAAAAAAAAAAAAAAAACAGATCTAATTATTTTTGTATTTTGAAAACTCTTTTATATGAGGGGGAAAATAAGGAGAGGGGAGAGGGGGTGAAGAAAAAAAATGAAGGGAGATAAGGTAGAAAGAGAGTCAGAGAAAGACAATAGAAGTACTGCCCTAAGATTTTTTCCTAATTTAGGTTTAAATTAAAAAAAAAAAAAAAAAAAAGCCAAAACCAACCCTGAAGTAAAAATTCTAAAGTGATAAATATTTGGCACTGGAAAAATACCTTCATAAAGATCAAATAAATTCCTGGAGTTTACTGGAAGTGATTATTTCTTGCTAAAACTAAAGCATGGTTCTTTTGTCCCTGATGTGCTCCCCCAGATGTTACCATAATGCAGCTAATGGAGGTTCTGTCTGGGCATTAGGGACAGAAGGATTTCTGATAAATGCATCATGCTTTCCTTGAATTGTGTTTGGGCAGTAATAGTGGCTCCTACCTGACATTTTCCTGACAAACCTGTGATTTCTCCCTGTATTTGCTTTGCATGGTAAGCAGCGGTGGGTCTGCAAGGGTGGCTTCTGTGAGAAGCTGCTGGAAGATTCCCCTGATCCTCATGGAGTCAATGCCAGCTCCAGGGCGGACCCAACACTGGCCAAGGCCAATAAAATCAGTGACAGTGGCAGGATTTCTGCTAAAATATATTTAAGAAGGGGGAAAAAATGAGCAGAAACTGCTGAACAGCAGCCTGCTTAAGAATGAGAACATGTGAGAGGAGCAGCCCTTCAGACAGCCAGGGCAGTGCAGGAGGGGCAGGAGCTGCTCCAGGCTCTGGAGCTCAGATTCCCCTGCAGCCCCTGCAGCAGCCCAGGGTGAGGCAGCTGTGCCCCTGCAGCCCAGGGAGGGCACGGGGGAGCAGAGATCCACCTGCAGCCCCTGGGGGAGCCCAGGCTGGAGCAGGGGGATGTCCAAAGGAGGCTGTGTGACCCCATGGGAAGCCTGTGCTGGAGCGGGTTCCCGGCAGCACCTGTAGGGGACCCACACTGGAAGGAAATCCTTTCCCTGAAGGCCTGACCCTGTGGGAGGGACCCACACTGGAGCAGCTCAAGCAGGACTGTCTCCCATGGGAGGGACCCCATGCTGGAGCAGGGGGAGGGAGTGAGGAGTGCAGGCACTGTGGAGGAAGAAGCAGCAAAAACATGTGATGAACTGACCATGGTCCCATTCCACATGCCTCTGCAGTGCTGGGTGGGAGGATGTAGAGAAAATCAGGAGTGAAGTTGAGCTTGGGAAGGAGGGACAGGTGGGAAGAAGATATGTATTTTTTTACTATTTGCATTTATTTCCTATTCTACTCTTATCTGTTGGGCAATAAATTAAGTTAATTTCCCCAAACTGAGTCCATTTTGCCTGAGACAGTGCCTGGTGAGTCACATCTCCCTTTCCTTACCTGGAACCACAAGCCTTTTGTTATATTTTCTCTCCCCTGTCCAGCTGAGGAGGGGAAGAACAGAATAACTTTGGTGGGCGCCTGGCATCCAGCCAGGGTCAACCCACCACACCCCCTTTGTCCCTGGGTCAATTAGACCAGCCTAAAGTGATTGCATGGGACTCTGTAGTGCTGGTAACCTCTTCCACAGCTTGGTGCCTCAGCCTGTTATGTTTGGGTAGAGTTAAAAAGCCAGCATGACCCGTGAGCACAGCTCAAGGAGCAGACTCCACCACAGCAGTGAACTTTGCTCTCCATAAGGACATTGCCTCTGCTCCCATAAAAGAAGACATGCATTGCAAATGCATGCCCTAAGAAATATTAGAACCAATGCTGAATACACTTCTGGAAACTTGATATTTTCATCACATGCCATCTAAGCTAATACACTGCACTGTTTACAGTCCTCCACTACAATATATTTTGAAATGATTACCTTGCTCTGAGTCATTTGTGTCTTAATGCTCTCCATAGGTACCCATAAAATGAAAATGTAAGCCTCTTTTATTGGTGGCACTGCATCTTAATTGAAAATATTAAAGGCTATTGCTCTCCTACTGTTTTCTTTTTTCCTTTTTCTTTTCTTTTTTCTTTTTTTTTTTTTTTTGTTTGTCCCTCTCTGTTTAATTGGCTAATCATATGATTTTTTTTTAATGAAATAATCATGAAAGAAAATATGAAGCTAATTTAAATTCAAACTGGATTTGGTGATATTTAAGTGATTATCCCAAAGTAGCAGAGGGTGTAAGAGGCAATAAACATCTGCTACGTTCATGACCATTGGCCTCACTGTTTATGAGCTTGGGAGATATTTATTTCAAGAGACATGCTTCTCTTTCGGTTAGACTGTATTTTTTCTCCTTGTTTTATATTTATTTCCTCCCTTGTAAAATTTTAAAGCAGGATTTTTTTTTTCCTTTTCCTCCTCTGTCACTTCATCTCCTTTCTCTCCTTTCACACTAACAGCAGAGTGAAATCCAGGTAAATGAGAAACTTCCTTCAGGAAACCTTTCAGCCAGTAGGGATGGGTGGCTTAGCTGTTGCTCCTCTTGTGAACTGTGTGAACTACTCCAGGTTTATGGGCTGAAGAAGGTAATAGGAATCCTGTATTGTAGTTGGTTCATTGTCCAGCTGCCATTCAATTGTGTGCATTGTATGTAATTGTTGAGTGAGGCTGTAACCTTTTCCTTTTCTCTTTCAGTCACATGCAATAAGCACCAGGGGTGAACTTGGAGAACAAGTTGTAACCGAAAGATGCAGGCAGCTTTTTGTCTTTTTAGTGAAAGAAATAGAAAAGCAAAATAAAGCAGACTGGTTTTTTGGGATATTTGGAAAAGAGTTTAGCTGTTTAGCTATGGAGACAGCAAGAGAACTGCAAATCAGTGCTTTTAGAAATAGGCAAAAGATATATTATTTGATCAACTTGTGTAGTGCATATTACTTTGAACATAGAAGTGCTTCTTCAGCTCTCAAACAGAATAAGACAATTTCCATGTCAATGTTCTTAGAAATTTAAGAGTTTGCGTTAGATGCTTCTCTGGGTATTCTTCATCTGAATTAATTCGATATTTATTTTAATCAAATTTCTATAATGTTACTGAAATGTCATTGTGGCAGCAAGCCGCTGGTTGAGCATATGGCGACACGGAGTATGTTTTAAGGGACTTCATCCATAGGATTGGAATACTTTCCAGGAATAACCTGTTGGGAGTAAATAGCTACAGTTTTATAATTTTAAATGTGAAGGGTAAATAACAGATTTTTTATCTGAGTAAATAACAGATTAAGTCTTGTGGTTTCTACATATAGAGAATATAGAGGATGCTGTGGCTCTTTTCTGTCAAGCTCTCAAATGATATCAGCCTGATAACCTTTAGTTACCTTTGCAAAGAATCTCAGTCAAGAATACATAATGATTCCATGCTTTAACTCTTTTACATCTTGCATGAAATTTATAGTCTGGAGTGCATGCTGTATTAAATATAAACAGATCAGATATCTCAATATTTTATCTCTGGTAAGGCTCTGCAGCCACCTGTGCCACAGAGCAAATTTATCATGCAAAGAAAGAATCTGAAATTGTCCTGAAAGAAGTCAATTTTCCTTTTTCTGTAGGGATGAAAATAAATGTAAGAAGTTCTGTTATGGCTTATAGTAAATGTAACCGAGTCAATGTGGAATCTGTAGTAAATATTATGATCTTCTGGTCACTTGGAATTTATTTGCTGAGCATTTCTGGGTCAAGTTCCAGTATTCCAGTATTTCATCATTCATGAAGTCCGTTACTTCTAGTTACTAGAGAAGAGTTGTTGTATGCTAAAGTCAGAGCAGCTGAAATTTTGGGCCACTGTAGAGAGCCAACCAGGAAATTCTGAAGCAACATACGTCTGTGAGATGGATGTTGATGGTCTACAGATAATTTTAAAAAAATATTATTTTTTAAATTTTTATGTTTAACCTTGTCTGTTTACTTTTACTTTCTTTAGAAATAAGAATAAGCATAGGGAAAAAGCTGAAAAATATGCTGAAGTTGATACTGGAATACCGTCTATGAAAATTTTACTGCTTCTATACTGAAATTCTAATAATTCCGAAAAACTGAAAAGCTGATTAATTCTAAAAATCTAGAAATGAGGGTTTCACTTATTGACAGCAATAAGTGAAAAGCAAGGAAAGGGATGTGTCACAATGTGCTTGGTATTTTGCATGAAAATTCTATGCTCTAATTCCTATGTTAAAAAATAAATGAAATGCAGATAATTACTCCAGATGAAGGAAGTGTTATTATTTTTAATTTACAATCTAGGAGAGTGAAGGCAGAGATCACATCCTCTAAAGTGACAAGAGACACGGTGGGTTCCCTGCTTCAGTGTCCTGAACACAGTACAAAGTGATTTCAACTGGTCACTGAAGATTTTACTGCAAGAATGAGCACTTACTTTTCCTCAAAAAGAAGGCTGTAATTGCTATAATTTCATTTTATAAAGAGGGATAAATCAAAATTTTTAAATTTACCTCCATATTTGGTTTGTGAAGTCTTCTAGAACATGAAGAAATTAGAAAGTCAAAATGCTAATATTGTTTCCTTCTTTTCCAGATTTTCTTTCACTTTCTGTGTTTTCCAAAAGATTGATAGTACAAATAAAATGTCATTATATGATATAATGATAAGTTTAATAAACATCTTCACATAACAGAACACAGAGTGGCAGGCTGACATTGTGAGATGGATTTTGTTGGGAATCTGCTTATTTTTGTTGTTATTGAATCAGGTTTTTTCTTTGTTTATTTCTATGTGATTATTTTTCAAGGTACAGAACACCTCAAGACAGAATATCTTGGCTTTCGAGGCTGAGGAGCAATTACTTTGCCCCACAAATTTACAACAGATTGAAACAGAATGTACCTTTGCAAAAGGAAAAAAAAAGAAAGAAAGGAAAAAAAAAACCCACACATTTTTGCTCCACTTACATTTAGCTCATGCAAACCTGAACTGCAGCTCCAGGGCACAACTCAAGATTTGATATTAAAGTGTTTCATTTGCAGCCAATTATGCTCAGGATTAGATTTCACTGCTTCTTCGCTTAACAGTACAGTACCTTGATTTCAAACAACCTGATAGAGGTTTGTTGTCTTCTTTTTTTTCCTCCTCTTCTCTCTCTTTTTCTCCCCTTTTCCTGCCCCCCTAGAACCATCTCTGCCTTCATCAAAACAATTCCATTTGTACTTATGAAAGCATTACAGCCAGTAAGCAGAGAGTACAGAATAAGCTTAACCATTGTAGCCTTTTTCCCATCTGAATATCACGAATCTTGTATCTCACCATGGTGTAAGGTCTCTGATTACATCAACCTCTCCAAATTATGCTGAAATGGAGGCCATTCAATTTGCTACAATCAGTAACTTTCGAAAGAGCCCTGCATAATTGATTTCACAGTAATATAGGCACAGGTGAATGAGTTCCTCAGCCTCGTTTATACAGTGTTTTCTTTCATTCCAAAGTGCACTATTCAATAGAAATCACATTTTTTTCCCAACAGTTGGCAGGTAAGGCTTTTGTCATATACAAAGTTGTGAGACAGAAAGAGAGAGCAGGGGGGAAAAATAGTGTAGAAACACGAAAATTGAAATTAATGCCCTGGGTGAAATACTAAATGCAGACATGTCTTGGGTGAAATGACTTCTCTTTTCTATGTGTCTGATCAAGGTGGGAATGATAGACAGGATACAAAAATACAGGATACAAAAACCTGTTGAAATTTAAATGTGGTCCACAAGTGTAATTTTCTTGTGGGAAATGTGTGGGGTGGGGTGTGTGCACGACATCAATTGTGAGCATTCATTCAAGGTGGAAAATACCTAGGCTTGTCAACTAAAGAGGCTATGGACATCAAGTGGTGCTGGACTTAGAGAAAAGCTTTGGAAGCTGGGTAACTGCTGTACCCAGGGACAATAAAAATGGGCAGCTGCCTCAGCACAAGCATGTGGTACCATCTCTGCCATTTTCTCCCCCTGCATGGAGCCAGTCACACTGGTTACTGCTCAGTGCACCAAACTCCTTAGCTCCACAGTGCTATTCCTGCTTTATAGACCTGTGGTGGAAACTCCATGAAAAAGATGCATCACAGAGTGTGTAGGCTTGCATGAGTGCTTCCTGCTGGGAGAAAAAAAAAAAAGGGTAACAGTGGAAAACAAACAAACAAATGGATAGATAGACAGATAGAGCAATAGATAGATAGATAGATAGACAGACAGGCAGACAGACAGACAGACAGACCCAGGTATCAAATGAGAAGCATTAAATTATTGGGATAGGGAAGACCGTTTAGGCTATTGAAAATAAAATTAAAATGAAGCACTAATGGATATATGCAATATAGAGACAAGGTAGGAAAATTAGATAGGAGTTTTGAAATTAAAAAAAAAAAAAAAACAACAAAAAAACCAAGTGTCCTTTAAATTGAGAGAAAAACAAGGAGGACATCTCCAAAAACAATCAATCCCATCTGCAACAGAGATCATTTCAAATAATGATTTTGAGCTGTCAGTTTGTACTGATTCCAGAAGAACCCAGCTAATCATGTCAGACATGAGTTGAGTATATCTAAATTTAAGCAAGAAGCATCCTGTGCTGAGGTGGATCCTGTGATGAGTTTGGTGTGTATTATTCAGAAGGAAACATGGGGGTGGTAATACCAAAGGCAAACCAACATATTAGGTCACCTTTCATCTTCGTCTGTTGTATTCTTGTTCTCCCCATGTTCAGAGATCAACTGCAGGATTTATTGTTCTCATGAGAAGTATGTGTGTGTAACTGCACAGAGTTTAGTGTGTGTGTATGTATATGTCTGTGTACAAATTCACTGCAAAAACAAAGCTGCCTCTGAGCAGTCCCTTTCTAGGAAGAATGCAGCTGCCTCTGTATATTAGTACTCCCTTTTCTGAAGAATTAGAGGGTTTATGTGCTTTGTGCCATAGTTTGATTATAAAACACTGAGGAAACATGTTCACTCTATTCAAATCTAAGAAGCACTAAAGTTTATGCTGCTTAAATCACTTCTAAATCTGAGCTATTTGGATATCTGAATTTTATGATAATATTAACAGAGCTTCTGGTGAATCCCATTAATTTTTTTGTATTGTTTAATTTTACATGAGTAAATATAATTACTCCTTTTGTCAGAAGTTCTAATACCAATTTATAATTCATGGAGTTAATTATGTTAACGAGGAGGTAATCATTTCTCAACTCTCTCCCCTGTAATTTTAAAGGATTTTGATTTTTTCCCCTCTCTCATTCTCACCTCTCCTTTTACAATTTCTCTTCCAGCCATGAAGTGGGAGCATACACAATTCATCTGTGATATAATTATTTACCATGGCAACAGTTTGTGAATGGGATTGTGAAGTTGCAAATAACTAAAAAGAAGCTTAAGTAAAACAGGCTGAAAAAATTATCCATTTCAAAACAAGTGAAGAGTCCTTTGAGGTCAGGAAATCTTTTGTCACTCCAGTGTGTTAAAACAGGAGGAGGTGAAAAGCATAGTTTTGGGGCTTTTTCCTCCTCGTTTGACAAAACCTTTGGTAAAATCTGGTGAACAAATGAAGATAAGTACTTCACATGTGTTTGTGTATGTGCAAATTTGTTTTGGGAAGTGTCTGTGTGACTGACAATAAAGAACTTTTGAACAGACTTGCAATGACAAGCCCTGAATCTGACAGTGCTTAGCAAGAATAAGAAAAGTTTTGAAAGCTCTAATATTGAAAAATTATGGAAAAGAGAGTCATACTTGTGGTGGTTGATTTTTCTTGTTACATTTCTGAGATTAACAGACAGCTCAAATTCATAGTGATATGCAAGACTCTAATTTTAGAGTTTTAGAAGCAGATAGACAAAATCTATTGAAAACTGGTGCCATAATCTTTGTATTTTGCTTGAGGCTGCTGTTGACAAATCTTTCCCTAACACCCATCCTATTCAATAATCTATTGAATATTTTAGTACTGCTGCTTCAGAATCAAAGAAATCTATTGATGTTCTTCAAAGGCACACTGAGCTGCATATGAAAAGAAAACAATAACAACAGAAACTCATCCAGATGCACCGTGATTTACAGTTTACTCACCTGGGAGTAGAGTTAGGTGCCATATTTTTCCTAACTCACAGTTATAATGATTTAAGAATCAAAATATTTCAGAGGAATAAATTAAAAAGCCATCAATGGAATTCATTGAATGTTAATTAATCTAGCAACACTTTGAAAAGTCTCCTGCCCAGTTGGTGGCATGAAGGGGGATTTTGTAAGATCTGTGTCCAGCTTCCTCTAAGATCAGCCTTGATCTACCTCTGTCCTGCAGAAATGTCCCACTTTCCATGACAGGTAAGCTGAGTCCCAAACAATATTTTCATAGGTATTTTCATTGACACCAGTGGAGCTAGGATCACAGCCAGTGCATTAATATGGAAAGAATATTGTATAGAAAAACGCTGATTTTCTCTGGAAATCAAGAAAGATGAGATTTTTTTTTTCAAATATGGTTTTTATGCATTACTACTCAATAGGACCCTTGCAGAACCTTCTTCTACAGAGCAGAAGCAGAGGAGAAAGAACATTGATTATAACTGCCCTGTCTGCTCTGAAAACATCTGGAAACAATCCTGAACAACCTCAAACAGAGGAAAAACATATCATCCCCTGGTGAAGGAGCATGTGATGCTTGGTTTCCCACAGTTTTGTGGCATGTTGTTGGGCTTTCTGACAAGAGATGAGCTCTGACTGAAGATTTTACTGAACATGAGACATTAATAAAATTTGGATCTCAGCACTGGTTTTCTCATTTCTCCTAACAGGTGAATTTGCATGGTTTCTCCTCCCTTAAAGAGCCAAACAGTGCATTCTCACTTCCTTTATTATCCTATTTTATAAAAGCTATCTCCTGATTATTTTATTGTCACTACATCAGGTAGTCGAAAACAGATTATTAAGAAGTGGATGAGTAGACAAATATGCATTTATAAGAAATATTTTCAATTAATCTTGAATTTAATGTTTGGTTTTGGTTGTATGGGGTGTTTGTTTGTGGGTTTGTTTTTTTTTTTTGGAGGGAAGTTTTTGCAGTTTTTTGTTTGTTTGTTTGTTTGTATTCTCCTAACAACAGATTTTTTTTTTTCTTGAAGTGTCATTAAAGTCTGACATAAAATCTGAAATTTGTTTAATCTGTGTCCATGGCAAATTCAGGGACTTTCACAGGTTGGAGTGGAAGTAATTACACAATGGTAATTTTCCAGATTATTGTAATGGCTTGACAGTCAGATTTACAGCTGTGTTTAGGATTTTAGCAAAGTTTCAGGGAGGCACCTGATAGGATTTTCAAAAATACATAACCACTTCTGGACAGAAAATGAAACTATGAACCTAACTCTTCTAACTGTGTTTCTAGATAACTTCATGTGCTTATTTTCATGTTTGATACATTGTTAGAAAAATACCTTCAATTTCTACCAGTGAAATATTCCTGGATTTCAAGCAATAATTCTGAGCACAATGAATTACATTTTTTTGTGTGGGGGTAGAAGACCCCTTTTCCATGGATGTAAAGGAAGTCTGTGTACTTTTGGGCATGAAATTTTGTAAGTATGTGCTGACATTAATTTATACTCATGGAACATACACTAAAGAAACAAGAAATCAATTACTTCTTAAAAATTTCCATGCAAAAATAAAAGGAAAAAAAAACCAAAAAACCAAAAAAACATTCTGTCCAAGACGGAGGAAAATGTCTTGCTAACTTATTGCTTTGTGCCTCAGACTGCGTTGATTTTGGTAATTCACTGTTGTTGAGTGAACAAACTAGCTTCATTATAAAAGAAGAATGTGCATATGTGTTCATGAGTCTTGCAGACTCAGTGTCAAAGAAAATGTGAAAGTTTACGTGGCTTTCAACAGTTTGCTGTGAAACTATCCACCGGAAGAAATGACAGCAGAGTTCCAGCTGAGGAAAAGAGATACAGCATTCAAATGTCACTATCAATACTGATTTAATTGCTGTATGTATATGAGAAAAAAAGAACAAGCCTCTACCAACAAAACAAAGAAAACTTGCCTTGGAAAGGCCACATAATTGACAATTTAAAAAAAAATAAAATTCCGTGGCTTGTAGTTCTTTTCCAGGGACCAGCCAGGACATCAGACATAGTTTTCTGACACCTGGACAATGCTTTTTCATTTCCATTTCTAAACATATCAGGTTTATATTGCAAAGCAATGTAGATTTTAGGATGGGAAAAAAAGATTCTCCAAAGATAAAGGTTCTTTATCTTGAAGTTAATAAGAAAAGTAGCAATATGAAAGACAATTTCTGCAACGGCACAAGACAAGAGGAAAGATCTTGAGAAGTATTTATGTGATATATTTATTGTTCAGTCATGACAAGACAACTTATATTTTGAGTTTCATTTTTTGTTCATGGGCCTTCACACTATTTGGTTTTTGGTGGTTTTGTTTGTTTGTTTGTTTTGTTTTCTTGTTTGGTTGGGTTTTTTGTTGGTTTTTTTGGGTTTTTTTTTAATACTAGGGCCAAGAGAAAGTTTTTCACATTGCTTCTTTATCATTTATTTGGAACTTCCATATATTTGAGCTAATGCTTTTACAAGCTTCGTATGGATATTTTATAATAAAAGTAGACTTCTTTTCATGGTGGCTTCTCTAATGAGTCATTTCTTCTTCCTTTATTTCTCATTTAACTCACTTGAGGGTCATAAAGGGATCAAATCTACCTCTGTGGATGTTTCTAGGACTTCAGGCTGCTCTTTAAGCTCAGTATTTCCTGCTCTTTAATGTGTATTGCCCATCATTACAGCTTTGAAATATACACTACTGGAGCATTGCCTTTAATAGCATATGTAGAATGCTCTAGACGAGAAAGAAATCATTAATTATTTACCTCTTGAACAAATGTGGATTTCACTTGCAGAGATGTTAAGTTCCAGATGCTAATACTAGGTCAAACACAGTACAACAGGCAAAATCAAGGCTTATCTGTTTCTACTATCCTTTCAACCTCATGGTCTCAAACATTTGAACAGGCTTGTTTGATGGAGGAAATTCTCCCAACCTGTCCCAGTATTTAATCCAAGTAGCTTGGGCCAAAGTTCTTCCCTTCTCAAACCTTGCAAATTCGTACTTGCAAAGATGGCCAGCTTGGCACCTAAAGTGTTAATCAGATGTGTTTCTCATAAGAAATCTTCTTTTATATCATGTAAGTATGATAGATAGATAGATAGATAGATAGATAGATAGATAGATAGACAGATAGATAGATAGATAGATAGATAGATAGATAGATAGATAGATAGATAGATGATAGATAGATAGACAGACAGATATGCAGAACACATCACACAATGGAAATAACCCCAAATGCAATAACACACCAGGTCTTAAACTAAAGTTTAAATCCATTTCTTTGCCCTGGATGTTTGCTTAAGTGAATTTGACCTTCTCTTCCCTCTGTCTAAAATCTTCCTGTTACTCGTGTTGTTATAGATTGTGGCATCTGTGTAGCATTTTCTTCTTCCTTATATCATAGCAACAAGCAAGTTAGCAATCGATGGGTAACTCAAAAATGTCCTTTCTTCGGTGGCAGTGGATTTTTGAAAAGCATGTTGACATAAAATTTCTCCCTTACCACCTTTACAAACCATTTTTACTAAAAAGAAAAACAAACAAAAAACAAAAACAAAAACAAAAAAAAAAAAACAAACAAAAAACCCCAACAAAGTTCTGAGCGCTGCATTAGTCATTGAAGACAGAAAAAGAAAAGTTTACTCTCCTTTAATTTGAAACCAGTGATGAACAATAAATCCAACCAACCTTTCTCTTAAAAGGCAAAACAAAATCCAAATAATATACCCTCACAATAATTATCAGGACTCTGGTTGTATTGTCAGGGCACAACATACAAGATTCAATTTTAACTAGAGATTACAGCCCAGCAACCTTGTAGCCCTGAATGTCAGTCATGTCACCTTCTCCTGTCAGGAAGTGTGTCAGAACTCATAAGGGCAGGGTGAGGTGGAGGCAGTGTATTACCACATCAGGGGTTGTGTCTCCCGTATTCAAAGCAGTCAGGAAAAAAAAAAAAAGTCAGAAGTTTCCTGGCCCACTCCTCCTCCTCCTCCTCCTCCTCTTCCAAGTGAAAACAGGCAGAGCCACTTCCCAATGGGATGTTCCCTGATGCAGGTTTTCTCCTCCAGGCTGCCACACCCAGGACTGTGACAAGGGCTTTGCTGTGCACCTTATCCCAGGGCAGGATGAACTAAACATTCCAGGGGACACATTCTGTGCCTGAATGTCGTGGATCATCTTCCCTTGTTTTTGAGAGAAACACAAAAGCAGTTCAGTATTTCCCTGGAGGTTGGGGTGCTGTATAAATCACAGGAGTGATCTCTGCTGATTGTTTTTCATGTTGACAGTTTAGGGAGTGACTCCTGACTGGTCCCCTACAGGAAAATTTGGCAGTGTGGTGTCTGTCAGGGCCAGTGTGTGCACTTGTGCACTCACAGTTCACAGTGTAGAGCCATTGGCAAGAAAGTGAGGGAAAAGCCTGGGCTTCTGCAGATCTTAATCAAATTGCTGATACAGGACTGGGGGATTTCATTCTCTAGAGCTGTCCATCAGCTGCTTTTCTAGGGAAATGGAAAAATAGAAATGGAAAGGAAAAAGGAAAGGAGAAAAAAGGGATAAAAAGGGGGAAAAGGAAAAAAGGAAAAGGGAAATGGATAAGGGGGAAGGAAGAGGAGGAAGGGAAAAGAAAAAATAAAAGGGAAAAGGGAAAAGGGGAAATAGAGGAACAGAAAAGGGAAAAGAGGGGAGGGGAGGGGAGGGGAAAGGAAGTGAGGAAAAAAGAAAGAAAAATGGAAAATGGAAAAAGGAAAAATGAAAAAAGAAAAAAAAAAGAAGAAAGGAAAAAAAGAAAAAAGAAAAAGAAAAAAAGGAAAAAAGAAAAAAGAAAAAGAAAAAAGGAAAAAAAGAAAAAAAGAAGAAAACAAAAAGAAAAAATAAAAGAGAAAAAAAAGAGAAGAGAAGAGAAGAGAAGAGAAGAGAAGAGAAGAGAAGAGAAGAGAAGAGAAGAGAAGAGAAGAAAAGAGAAAAAAAGGAAAAGAAAAGAAGAAGAAAAAAAGAAAAGAAAGAAAAGAAAAGAAAAGAAAAGAAAAGAAAGAAAAGAAAAGAAAAGAAAAGAAAAGAAAAGAAAAGAAAAGAAAAGAAAAGAAAAGAAAAGAAAAGAAAAGAAAAGAAAAGAAAAGAAAAGAAAGAAAATAAGTTATGGCTTCTAAGGAAGAGTTTGAATTTTTTATTTTATTCATTCTTAATTGTCAGCACGACTGCAAATAGCTAATTGTTTTACATCTTAAGATATTGCTCTTCCAAGAGCTAGTTCACCATATGCAACTGTTTAAAGCATTTGAATATGCTTTCTGTGTGCATGGTTTTCTGCTTCAGTGTCCTCCCTTGGCTGCCTTTTCCTAGCCTCATTCTTTATTGCAAAGGACATTTGCAATGAAAATGGGATCTCTGCTTCTTAACAGTTCATCTGCTCCTGCTGCTCATTTCCCCACCTGAAGTCACAATCCTCCACTTGTGACCTCACTGCAGGTTGCTGTGGTGAGAGGATTATGTTGTTGCAAATAGAGGTTTATAACTTCAGGAAGAGAATGAGCAGCCAGAGCAGATGGACTCCTTTGAAATGAAGATCCTGTGTTCATGCAAATGCTGTGAATGATAAAAGGACGAGAGGGAGAAGTGGCAGAAATTACACAAGTAGGATTGTTTCTAAATACAGAGCACAGTTTTTCCTTGTCCCATTCCGTGCCTGGAGCAGGGTTAATGGGAGAGACCCTGTAAGTCCTGAGGTTGGTTCAGAGAAGCAATCAGCATTTGCACACATTTTAAAGTAGCCTTCGGACAGCTCTGATATGTCCTTTAGTTCTGCTGGTATCTGTCTGATATTTTGAGTGATACCAGATTTAAATCAGGCTGTTCTAATGAAAGGAAAATAGCACAAATCTTTATAGCTTGAAATAAGGACCAATTACCACAATCAGGAACTGTAACTAACTCACATGCTTTGTGGCTCAGGCTCACAGAGGGATGCTTAGCAGTGAGTCAAGCTGGCAGTGAGGACCATTCCAGGAGAACTGTAGGGCAAGTTTCTCAGAAATGGGTGGACTTTCTGGCGAAGCAGTTTTCTAAGCCATGTTTCTATGATGTCCTCAGTATTTTGTTTTAAAAATATACAGCCTCACTCAACTTGACACAGTGCCACTCCTACTGATTTGGTTGTGTCCAAGAAGTTGCATTAGCACAACTCTGAGCCTGAGTTATAAATGCCATCTTTTCAGTAGCTGAAGCAGCAAAGATTGCTTTGCACCAGTCAGCTCTGGTGCCACAATTTGCATCCCCTGTGCCGTGCTCATTGTGTGAATATGCCTAGAGACATGCTTTTAACACAGTGCACTGCCTAATTATGCCTTTGAGAATGAAATGGCCTTCATCTGTTTAACAAACCATTAGGTCCACAACATCCTTCAGCCTTTCTGGGGACAGTGATCACCAGACTCAGGGGCTGCTTGTTACTACCTGCAACCATCAATTCCCCTGAACTATTTAAGGCACACAAAAACACTGTTATTGGCACTTGGAGCAAAAATCTATGTTTTCTTATCTCCCAGCATGTGAGACCTAACAGGTTATCAGGGAAAAGGCATGAAATTATTCTGCAGTTGGGGATTGGACATAACAGAGTGTTCTCCCATTGTTTGGACAGAGATCCACAAGCTTTCCCAGTGATCCATGGCTCCACAGAAGCCAGATGTTAGTGGCAGGTTGCCTGGCTGTGTCAACACATAGCAACATGGAGAAAGCAGTGCAGACCTGTGACATTGTTCCCACTGCTGAGACATGTGAGCCAGGAGCCCAGTAAAGAGTCTTCTTTTTGAAATGCTTGCCTGAGTACATCTCATCTTTCATCTGGTTCAAGCTCACAAGAGTGAGCTGGTAGTAAGTTTTAGAGACAAAAAATAGACAATTATCTGCTCTGCAGCAAGATAAGAAATCAGTTGGGGATAAGTCAGATAATTGAACTACAGTTTTACTCAATCACTTCACTGTCCCTTTTCCTTCTCTTCTATTGCTTTTGCATATAATTTTCGGCAGAAAGCTGATCCAAAAAATATTATTGATTGATAAAATTTAAAAAAAAATAAATGAGATTCTCGATTTATGGAAGCTCTCAGTACAATGCTAATATGACAAAGAGATAACCGCCATGCATGCATTACACATATGTAATAATTCTATATGTGTGTTCAATCTCACTCCTTGGAAATTTATTAATTTTTTAAAATTGCTTTATTTCACCTCTTCTGCCACCTAACTGAGACATTTAAGCGACTTATATTACTTGAAGGATTTTGCAGGTCCTCAAATAGATCCTAAGAAAGACATACCCTTGATTTATGGAGAAGCTGTAAACTAAGTGCAGTGTTTACAAGAGGGACTGACTGTTCATCTTTAAAAAATCTTTAGCATGTTAACATCTTTACAATTAATTTCTAAACATTTATCCTTCCTCACTTTGTGAGTCAGTTTCTTGGATAGGGACAGATTTCTGCAAGGAAGCAGGGCTAGGAGTGAGCCACAGGAGCACCTTTCTCATCTATCTATGGCATAAAAACATGGTATCAATCTAGGAAATAAATTACTAAATACAGAAATAAATATATAAATAGATATGTACTAAATGCAACGCTGATGGGAAAAATTGAAGCAAAAACTCTGAAAGCAGCACTGAGAAGGAGAATGTCAAAAAGCTTTGGACAAAAGCACAGACAGAAGTAGCTTCCATTGCTGAGTGGTACGGTGTGTCAGAACACATGACACTATCTCTGGATACATCAAAGACTGCGTTAGAAACATCCCTGCTACAAAAGGGAACACTGGTTGTGCATCCCTGAAAAGCAGTGTCATTGACACAAAAGAGCTTGTCAGAGATAGCAAAGGGAAATGCCAGCAACAGTTTTGTACATGTAATGATTCCATCAGTGCATTGGAGAGACGGGCAATAAAAATGATCAGCGTAGTAGTCAGTTGGTCACATCATTTTATGCAGAGAACATTCACTATGAATTTATCCTCTTTTATTCCTGAAAAAAAAAAACCCAAAAAAAAAAAAAACCAAAAAAAAAAAAAAAACCCCCGTGCAAACTGGACTGATTGATACAGGGCAATCATTACTCATTGAGCTGATGGCTGGGAAGGTCCATGAGGCCAACTGACCTGACCTCAAAGGAGTAATGGATTATTATGAAAGAATCCAGTGGCCTCAGCTGAGTGCAGAGCCTTGCTGGACTCTGTATATGGAAGAACTGTCATTGGGCCAATGAACTTATAATCAAACTGAATTAAATGTGGGAGATGAAATAGTCATGGTGTCAGAGTAAGGCCGTAACAGAGTTTAGCCAAGAAGCCAAGTTTTTCTGACTTCAAGGCTAGTATCCAAGTCAGAAGTCTTTTACCTCTTTATTTTGTCTTTTGACAATTATCTCTTGAAGATATCCATCACTGAATTCATCACTGGCATAATGCTTCTGCTGATTATTAAAGAGATATTTAAGAGATGTTTGGTTTTGCTGATGTTTCTGTAGTTTCTTCCCTTTTTTTTTTTTTTTGGTGGATTTGGACAATTATTTTTGTTTTCTTCTAGAAGACTGAAAAATGGTTTTAAAAGGTGGGTGTGTGTACTAGCAGATGCTTAGGAACAAAGAGACTTTCTACAAACATATTCCTGCTTCTTAAAATGTCGCTTTGAAATCTATGCTGTTCAAACAAAAGAGGAAAAAGAATATAATGTCACATTTCTGCAATGAAATGGCTCAGTGAAAAGGGTTGCTTCCCAGCACAGTGTCTCAAAAAATTCTTCCATTCTCAGGATCTCCTTGTAGATGAAATGGCAATTTTGATGATTTTGGAGTTAAACAAAAAAAAAAAAAAAAGCTGCTGGATAGTTCAGACAGCTCTGTACATAACTGATTAAAACTTACGCATTTTTAGAAATACAAGATGGATAATTTAGAAGATGTTCCTTATAAGCATTTGTGCATATTACAACAATTTTTGCAACATCACTGGAAGTGAATGTTTTCAAGAGATATTTGCATTCTTTCTCAATGACTACTGAGGCTCACAAATAGCTGTCTACACTTCCCTTAGACAATCACAGGTAATTTCAGTGGAATTTTATAAAGAAACCTTAACCTTATCAGCATATATTGAGTCAAAGTTTGCCCTTATGAAGGCTGAGCAGATATTTGCAATATTTAAAGTTTGAAAACACCAAAATTAAGAGCTATAATTTGAATGATGGTAGGACAGCCAGTAAATCATCATAGCAAAGAAATGAAAAACTGTAGTGGGATCTTGAGGGGAAGAACCCTATTACCTAGGCCTATTAGGCTTGAAATAGTCTCTCAGGGAAGTTGAGAAAGTCACCTAAGGGACTGGGGAGACATAGAGCACAATTTCAAACAGTATCCCATAATATACAGTGCTATCTATTACACATAGGGAAACACTTCCTGAAAAAGGAAGTTGTGAGGTGTCATGCGAGGTGTAGCCTACACAAAAATCAAAAATATACAGGAAATAGGAGAATGAAGCAAACAAATTAAGAGATCCATAAAATATAAGAAGTGGTTTCAGCATTTTACAAATTCAACCAGGAAGGAGATGATTAGTTTTCCAAGTAAGGGAGAATATTTACCCTTTCTTTAACAATCTGTTAGGACCCTACTTGAGCAAACTGGCTACTTAGCCACATAACCTAGGTTCAGTTTAAATCAGATCTATGGCTTTGTGCCTGGAATGATGTAGGCATGCTTGCAAGAAGGAAAAACAAACAAACAAATCACACGCAGCAAAATAACTTCCAACATTTGAGGAATCTAACAATTTCTGGTAGTTACTGGAGTATTTTTCAAATAATACAGCAAATTTTGACGTATGGCTGACTGCATTTCATATTTACTTGTTGTATTTTTTTTTAATGTTAATAGTTACTTATCCACTCAGACTTCTGAGACATCCCAGGGTGGCTTTTCAGGACCAGATTCCACAGATATATCTAAGCATGACACCTACATCCTGTCACACATCAGTGACTTTGAGTCTGATTTCTCAACAGGCATTGGTTTCTTCAGTGGATGAAGAAGAATAGCATTTGGTTTCTGCTAATGCTTTGGTATTTTCCCCAGATTTAATTCCTTGCTCCTATGTCCCCAGATAAGAGTCCTTGATAGTTATCACCTATCACTATCCTTCATAGTTATCACTTTCCCAGGTATCCATCAAGCAAGGATGTCCAGTAATGCCATATTAGACCACTGATGTCAAATTAGCACAAAATTTGGCTCCTTTACTTGTACTTTCTTGTTTCTTAAGGGAAACATCCAGACATAAGTGGTATTGCTTTCTATTATAAAATGGACTGTTCTTATTGGAGTAATGAAAGTTCAGTATTGGGGTTTTCTATTTACTCTTGGGAGAATCAGAAGATTATTGAAAAAGGACACCTTCCACAGTAAGAAAAACAAGTTTTTTGCCATGAGCTTTGATTTTGTGACACTGGGAGCTATAGCTCTACTGGAAAAAAAAAAAACAAAAAAACAAAAAAACATCACAAAGCAAACGAAACAAACAAACAAAAAAACCCTACCAAAAAAAAAAAAAACCCAAAACAAAAACCCCCAAAACTTTAAAAGCCAGCAAATATAGCAGATTATTTAAAACTAATGTTTGGTTACCAGCTACAATGGTTGAAGCAAGCTTCAGATTGTACTGGTGCAGATCTGAGCTCTGAGGGAAAGTTATGATGCTTGAGCTGAAGAACTTCAGTTCCCATTTATAAAGTATGGAATAAAGTCTTTTTCTCATCTGCTTTCTCATCCCCTAAACCTGAGAAACATTCCAATACTGAAAAGCATCATCACAGAAGAAAAAAATCCCACCTCATCTTCTGTTGGAGATGATACTTCAGACCATTTCTGCCTAACCTCAATTCCATTTTTTATCACAGTAGAAAATGGAGCCAGATGGGAATGATAAAACTGCCTGTGCATTCACTATATTCAAAGCTGCAAGTTACACTGAAAAGGATGCATATTTCTGTGTGCTCTGAGACATAATGCAGGTAGGAAAGAGCTCACAAAACAATGTGTGGCAGTATTATATTGTCCAGGCACTGCACAAGGCTAGGTAATCTAATATGTGTGTGCATGAGTGGGCATGTGTGGAGGGAGCATAAGGATAGACACATTAAGTAATTTTTTCATGCCTGTTATGATGGGAGTTTTGTTGGTCAGAAATGCCATAAAAAATGGGGGATAAAAAAATAGATTAAATTATTCTTCTTTTTCTTATTTACTCTATTTCCTTGATTTCAAACCTGACTGAATCTTACCAGTTATTGGCCTATGATTTGAGAAGCTCAGCTATGCCTTTCTAGAGTTGTCTTCTGTCCTACCTTCTGTAGGATGATAGAACAAAAGGGGCTTGGGGGACTTACCTCCATTCACCCTGGCAGAGATAAGACAAGGAAGGGGCTGCTTATTTAGTATTTTAAAAAACAAAGGCTATACTTACCACCTCAGCAAAAAACAATTGATCACCAATAGTGAGAAAAGATTGTTTAGCCACAGCACACAAACCTTGAGGGATTTATGAGCAGCTCCAAACTCACCTCTTGACTTCAGCTGGAGACTGGGCCGCATGTCTGAGTACCAGGATCTGACTGGTAATGTCCTGTGCAAATGAATTTAGAGATTTTCTCAGCTTGTATTCATATTCTACAAAAGGTAAATATCCCCCAATTACACCTACTTGGAGCTGAATTATCGACTTCAGCTTTGAAGTGCAAATGAGCTGAATGAAAACATAGGCTACAACATAGGAGCTATTCCTACTAGCTGATTTATAGTGCATTAACTGTCTAGTAAGGAAAGCCTTCTATTGCTATGGATTTTTAATCCCCCTGTCCAATTATCCTGAAGATGAAGGCAAAATGCCATCCAGTGTATGAGGCAATCAATAGTGGTCATTTCTTAAAATTCTTTACTTCTCTTTCTTTCCAGCAATCCAGGTTACAGGGTCTTCTGTAAATTGCTCTTTCATGGTTTATCAGCCCTGCTGTTTCTAAGAGCCAGACTTAGGGACTACAGTTATGAAAATAAACTGCTATAAACAACCCTCCAGTAGGTTAAATCTATTAGCATTTATGGAGAATGGGAACTCTTTTAGAAACTTCGAATCACCGTTGTCTGTCTGTGTAAAAGTGATCTCTGACTAAAATGTCGGGAAGTAGAAATAATAAAATATATTTTTATGACTTTTGTATTAAATAAAAAAAGATATACATACATGAAGTCATACCATATGAAAAATTCAAGCACTCAATTCTCCTGTCACTATTTGCTAAAATCCTGCATCTTCATGCAGGACTAATTCCAAACTCTCATCTGAAACAGAAGAGGAGCCCTCTTATTTGCCAAAGCATCACATCCACTTGTTCAGTCTTCTATTTTCAGGCATTTATTTTAATCGGTGGGAAACTCCTCAGCCTCAGCTCTCTATTACAATATAAACTCTTTTTGCTGCTTCCTAGAACTTCCAACACAAGCACAGAGTTGAGTTTATTTGGAAAATCATGTTTAGTTCAAGAAAATACTGCATATAGCACATTAACTTTATTTGCTGCATTTGTGTTCATGTGCTTCTACCCATCTCTACCTGATAAACAGATATTTGTTTCACTACAGAGAAAGCTAATAAAGATACAACAATTGAAGTTCATGTTATAGGTGAAATTGGAGGAAGTAGCCCCCAACATCTGTAACCAGTGAAAATTAAGTTATTACAATCATTGCAATAAATGATAAGAAGAGAGAATTGTAGAATGGCCTGAGATGGAAAGGACCTTAGACCTCATGCATTTCAACCCCTCACACCCCTGCCATGGACAGGGAAGAGCTCTTGCATCCTCAAGCAGATGTATAAATTTTGGCATCTCCATATGGTATTCTCTCCCTAAATTGCTAATTTAATGTTAAAAACATAGAAAATGAGGAATGGCTGCCTGCAGTGCTGATATCTAGCATGTACCTGTCTGAAATAAGATAAAAAATAATTCCATCATTTCTTTTAAAAGGAAGGCAGCAATGAATTAAAGAGTCACAATGAGCAATAACACATTTTTTAGGAATCAATACCAACATCATGATTGGACAACGGTCTCCCAAGGAGTTTCAGCCTGTTAAAAATATCTAATATGTATTATGGATTGCTTTGGGATCTTTAAAGGGTCATAACCTTGATTATTTAAATTCAAATAGATAGGATCACAGTGGTATCTGGAAACAGAAATATTGTACATAATTTTAGGCCACAATGACAGCTGCTATGATGTTTTCCAGTGGGGTAAATAATCTGTGTTTGTTGAAACCAAGATAAATCAATGTTCAAAACTGTCTTAAATTCCAGCTTTCTTTGTTCTGTATGGGTATGTCTAAAGATATTATAGACTATGGAGTAAGGAGAATGCCCTGATTGACAGAATAACATTTTCCATCACTGGGTTTTTGTTATTTTTGCAAGCAAGTTACAAGTATAGTTGTGTCTATAATATGGAGCGTTTTCAAATTTATTAACAATTTTCAATCAAAAAGGTAATTAATGAACTAAGGAAGATTTTTAATCTACTTTATAAATTAAAACCCAGAATAATTGTAGATATGTAGCAAAGGTCGTCCAGGAGATCTGGATGTGTTCAAGGCATGCGATTCAGTTACCAGACACCTTCTTATGGGCACTAATATACATACAGTCTCACCTGAGACTCACAGGGCTGCCTGAAATTCAATTTTAGTGAGTGATACTTGCATTTTCTTGAGAAACATACCATACTGTTTGGGCTCAGTCCAGAACAAATTATGTGGGTACAAGGAAACACGGTTATGCCATTTCCAGGAGAATTTTTATCTGCACTACCCTATAAAGCTTTTGCCTAACTTCAAAGTTCAGATGTTACTTTGTAAAGGCAGAATTAATTTTCTTGATTGCTAATCCATCACCACTAAGTATGATGCATATGGTATCAAACATAGGTATTTCTGCTATCATTAATTGTGGCACATTGTCACAACCGATAAGGAAATGCAATATGAGAACAAGAAAACAGTGGCTGGATTTGGCAGCTTACCCTTGTTTTCCTAGTCACCATGGCAGGTACCAACCGAAACCCTTAACTCAGGAGGGTGACTGTGTGAATAAACGAGGAAAAGAAACTCAGGACTTGGAGAGCATCAATCATTCAGCTGTGTTGTCTCACACTCTGTTTGCAGTGCTGTTGCTCAGTGAAAGATAAAGATGAATAGGTCTGAAGAAGGAGGGTGTCTGTAAAATGTCCTAATGCACAGGAGCAAAGGCATAACTTTTGGCCCCGAGAATTCTGCTAGAGAAAACGGGAGGCAGTGACACAGAGGGAGAGAGAAGGAAATTAACATATGCTTGTTAAAAGAGAAATCAAATAAAGAACAGTGGTTAAAATGGCAGGTAAAGTACAGCTGAAGCAGTAAATATCATATGATAGACGGGAAAGGAAATCAACACAATGAGTTAGCAGGGTAGAAAATATCTGGGCCCAAGCCCAACAGCAGGTAGAAATACTCAGGTAAGGAGGAAAAGAATTAGCTGATTTTGAGAAAGTAAATCAAACTGTGAAGTGCTAGGGAGGTCTTTTGGAAAAAAAAAACAAAACAAAAAAACAAAAAAACACCACCAAAACAAACGAACAAAAAAAACCAAACAACAAAAAAAACAAACCCCAAAACTTTTCTGTTTCAGTTTGTTTTATGGGGAGAGAATAGAATCCCTGAAATAGCTGTGAATTACAGATTAAATCATTTTATTATTAAATAAAAAAGTCAATGGAGATAGATCCTTTAGTGATTGTATAGATGTTCCCCACAGTATCTCCATAATACGGCAAGCTTATAGAAGAAGGGAGATAAGGAGTGAATCCTGTATTTTAAAACCAGTAGAAGCTATTATTATTATCTTTGCTGACCCCCAGTATAATGCAGACCTAGAACAGCACATCATTTCTGCATTAGATGAAGAATGAGTGTTAAAAATTTTTGGGCAGTGCTGCAGCCCACATTGCACCTTAGGCAGGGTCCAAATAATTCATGCAGACACCTTAAAATGCTATTGAAATGTTCTACAGCCCCTGGTTGGGAGACAAAAAAAAAAAAAAAAAAAAAAAAAAAAGAAATGAAACTACTTTAACCCTTCCCATTTACTGCTAAAACGTGAGATAAATGTTGCATCACTCAGTAGCACAATGTAGATTTTTAATGATTTTGCATTGCTATTGCTTTTACTGTTAAGGGAAACAATATCAACAAGACTCTGGATTAGGTTTCTTTCTTTTTTCCTGGTTTTACTAGATGATAGGTCTCCTAAGGTTATGTTACAATTTAGAACTGAGACATGGAATTGGCCTGGCTCTCCTGACTTGCTATAAATTTAGGTATTTTTTTAACTCTGTTTAGCTTTTTTCTCTATTTTTTCTTTCTAAATATGGTCTTATTAAATCAATTCCTGACATTTCAATAAAAACCAGGAACAGACCAGCAAAATACTTGTTCCTATTCCACACTGAACTCTGTTCTGCAGACCTGCACTCCTCAGCTCTATATTTTGAAGGGGCAAATTGCAGGTCTCTGCACTGGTGGCTTCCAGAGTGTATTTCCCACTCTCCTCGGAGGACCCGTGCTTCTTATTTCTCTGTTGGTTAATGCTAAACTATTTTGCTATTGCAAATCATTCATGCTCATCCTTCTGTAACTTTATGAATCTTCAGCTGCTTCATATATCTTAATTTAAGTGAGCTAAAAATAGGTGTTCTGGGATGAGGAAGCAAAATAGATGCTATAACAGTGCTGTAATAATAATAATATAGTAATAAAGCAACCATCAAAATAATAATAAACAGCAGAAATATTTTCACTACTTAAATGACACTTAATAGATACTGAATAATAAACATAAGATACATGATGTGGAATATACTTTTTCTGACATAATTTTAATTCAGGCATTTTAAAATAGAAACTGTTTAAATGTGTATATATAGTCTGCATATATATGAATTTGTAAATAATGTATAAATATATAAAAACACAAACACATTCACAGAATCACAGAATGGTTTGGTTAGGAAGCGGACTTAAAGATCACGTAGTTCCAGTCCTAACTAAGCTAGATTTACTTCACAGAAGCAAAACCACACATTTAAATAACACTAAATTTATTCAAGTAACTTTTTAAAATCCAGCATATTTTCTGGATCTCTCACATATGTTCTGAAGCAGATAAATATCTTTAGATCCTTTAGTAAGATCAGAAATATATCCAACAGATGTATCATCTTGAGATGCATTCTGCTCCACGGAGGAATTTGTTGTGGAAGGAACCGAAGTTTTAACTGGTTTTAGACAGGAAGGGTTTGCAAAGTCTGGTATTAAGGGCAACACTGAAAAGTAACCAGGAAATCCCCACCAAAGTTCATTTTCTTTAGCACAATGCTTTACTTAAAGCTGGGCTAAGAGGTGACCACAACTAAGGAAGAGGAGCCAGTAAGGAGTTCCTGCGCTGCCTTGTGCAGCCAAATTCATGTTGTTTCATATTGGATGATGTAGGTGTAGTTTCACATTTAAATGAGGAGAGCAGTGGGGCTGCCATGTCCTTAATCTGGATAAATCACCAGGTGCATGGAGGACTCAGCAAAGTGATAAACTCAGAACAAGACAGGGAAGCGGCTTCTGGGCTGAAATGACCAACAGCAATTTGAGGGCCTGGCCCTCTCTCAAACAGTCTTTTCATTCATTGGCTTCTGCAGGTTTGGATCAAGCTAACAGCAGGGAAGAATAATTTAGCTAGTTGAATGTGTGGAAGAAATTCAGGGGGAAGGAATTCACTGAGACTGGCATGTGGCCATGTGCTCTGGAAGTGACCCCGCCCAGCCTGCCCTGGCTCTCACAAAAAGATGAATAGAAATGATCACGGGAGGCCAAGGCCACAATTTTTGAATGACCCTGTAAAGCGACCCTTCCACCAGCCTCATGTGTCATGTACACGCAGCGGTCAGACCGATGCAGATGCAGATAGGCACCAAAACAGGCTTTTGTGTAAACTTAATATTGTTACAGCATTAAAAAAAAAAAAAAAAAAAAAAAAGTAATGTGGAGCAAAGCACCATTTTTAATGCATACTAAATAAAGTGGGAAATTACCAAACAGGAATTCACTTACCACTTCATTTACCATGTTACACTATAGATCTGGTAACCTTTATATTCAATAATAAAATCTGTGACTAATTCCTAAAATAAACTCTGAAAACAAAAGCAGTTATTTGCTGAAAGCTTGCATTTGCTGGAGAAGCACATTAATAGAAACAGTTTCCAAATTTTTTTTGCAATATGTTAAATCCTGTGGGCCTGATCCACCTCCAGTGGAAATTGACTTCCTCCTTGTGACTTTAAATGAATTAATACCACTAGGGATTTGGCTTTTTGCACCCTATGTTTTTTTAATTTATTTGTTTGGGTGTTTGTTGGGGTTTTTTGTTCATTTCTTTTTTTTTCATTCTTCTTTCTTTTCAGGCAGAACACTGCTTCAAAACAAACATATTTAAATCCCTCAGAAAGTCCACACATTAATGTTAATGTATTAAAATAGAATTTTCTTCATCTTTTCTTATATGCTACATGCATGGGAGAACAAGGGCCTCCTACAGGTTTTCCCAATTCCATTAAAGTATATGTTAGATTATTTTTGAAGTTATGGGTGCATGAAAAGGGATTTTATAATTCTTCATCTCCTGAGTGAATTTGTCCCTTGCCTGTTATACAAGGATTAAACTTCTTGTGAGCGTTAAATGCTCTCCCCTTACTGCAGCTGAAGAGCAAGGAGGATACTTTGATTCTGCCCAACCTGTTGTCTCATTTCTCTCACCTCTTCTGTGCACAGAAGTCCCTTCCTTTCCCTTTGGGGTACCCATCAAAAACTGTCCCACTTCATCAGCAAGACATTTCTTGAATTGCAAATAAATTCCAAGTGTGTTTGGCATAGGGTGGAAAGCACAAAGAAAATGACAAAATAAGACAAATTGTAAACAAATGTGACAAGCTGAATAGAAAATGAGAAAAACAGGTGCAAAGCTGGCATGGCCTTGCATGAATATTACTCACAGCAGAGATGAGAAAATGTCTGATTCACCTCCTTTCCTCCCTCCTCCTCTCTTTTTCCATTCTTTTTTCCCAGTAGACCTGAAAGCTGTCTAGCTCACTTGTCAGCTAAGGTTGTGCCCGGTGTTTGTATGCTGCATAAACTTTGTTTTTCCTGAGAAAAACCCCAGGTTTTTAAATCCCACACATCAACAAAGCTGGGCAAAGAGTTACTGTGAGGAAAAAAAAAAAACAAACGACTACTCCACAGTGTTTTCCCCAGCATCATTTTGAAGTATGTGCAGTTCCTTTAGTCACCAAAGACCATGTCCATTACAGCCTTCTAAGACACTCCCAGGAGAAGGAGAGCCCTGGAAACTTCAAAGCATTGTTGAATTTTCTTCTGCCTTACTGAGGTAAAATGTTCCTGGATGGTTCTAGATTCTAAGTCATTTCCTATGGAACTAAATATGGGGATGTGCTGATGTTTTCCAGTTCAAGGGGATTTTTTTTCACATCAAGTGTTTCCTTCATCTTAAATGACAGTCATCACATACATAAATTTTAATTGTGTAGTTACTGCTGGTGATAACATTTTCATATGAATTTAATTCTTCACTGCCATCGCTTCATGAAATATTTGATGGTGCCCTACTGCACTGTATTGGCTCAATCAGTAAGGCAAGTATTATATAGATAAATATACATATATATATATTTACTACAAAAATAGAACAATTTCAGAAATTTAGTGCAGTTAAAAATGGAAGACAGAAAAGAAAATGTTGAAGTAAGGTTTGACTGATTGACTCATTATGCAAGAGTTCTCTGCAGTCATTACCGATATGGACGTGGATGGAAAAGGGGCAAAGAATGAGATTTGAACACAAAGAGTTCTATACAAATTATATAAAGAAACATTTGCAGACAAATTGCTACCAAAACTTTTACATTGCAAATTATCCAGGAATTTATTTTGGAAATTTGTGGCCTTATGAGCATGTGCTTCGTTTTTAGAGTCCCGAGAGAGAAAGACTTCTATTCCCAATCTGTAAAGAGTTCACCTGGCTGCAGTATTCTGTGTAGAAACAAAAATCATTGACTAAAAATATTCTCATTTCAAAGGCTGTTTTAAATAAGTGTATAATTCTATGCTATGCTTGTATCATGCCCTGCACAATGACCAGGCTTGTAATGGTAGCAGTGCTATTATTAAATCATATTGTTTTTTTTTTAACAACTTTCAGACATTCATGTTCTGCTATCAGCATTTCTTGTGCTGAACCCTCCTAATTGCATCAGCTTTTGTGTGGAGACTAATCTTAGGAGTTAATATATCTCATTTCTGGAGTCCAACAAACACTGTAAAAAATCCTAAGTGAATTTCTACCTGAATTAATTCTCTGACACTCAATTTTCTATGAATGTTCAAGACACGGAGTTTTCCTGCCAGGAATGTGTTTATCAAACACTTATTACTTCTGGCAGTAGTAGTTTTAAAGATGCAAATATTTTCAGTGAGATATGCTTGCTTTTTTACTCAGTCGAGAAGACTGCATTAATATTATGAAATTTCTCTGACCAATTGCAAATAAGTACCCTATTTAAACAGCAGAAAAGAAAAGAAAAAAGCAAAGCAAAACAAAACAAAACACAACAGTGTCTCCATAGACATGCTAATAATAATAAAAAAAACAGGCAGAAAAGTCTGTCAGATAGCAAATAAATCTGAGAAGGCTGTGATCTGCTGGGAAGTAGAAGGAAGCTAATTTGTCAGACAAATGATTTGTTGTGAATTGTGCTGTTATCTCTGTTCAAGGGGAATGAGCCTCGATTCTGGAAGGTGCTGAGCCAGTCCTGCCAGTTTCTAAACAGTCTTAGGTCCCATTGTGGCAGAATATCAATTTTTTTCACATGCAGACCGATTTTGATGAGAGGCAGCATAATGTCCAAGAAAAGAAACCTGCTTTCCCTTCCCACCTCCACCGCAGGTCTCCTTCATGACCTTGGGCAGAACACTTATCCTCTCTGGACAGCAATTCCTCTGTCTGAAAATTGGGCATGATACTATATTTTTAAAGCTCTTTTGGACCCAGAATGAAAAATGCTAGACGTTATGATTATTATTATATTTCATTGCTGACATCTATTACTGAGTATGTATTTCACAGTGACAGATATCACAGTATGTATATTTCTATAATGACAACTATCACAGCACGTATATTTCTGGGATGACAACTACCATATTAGAGCGTGTATATTTTTGGAATTAAAGCTATAACAGCACAAATTGTTCTAAAACTATACTACTAATTGCCATATACTTTTCACAAATACATAGTGTGCTGTTATAGTAATTAAATAGTACTTCTTGTTTCATTTCAGACATGTATATATATATATAATATAGGTGTGTATAAAAGTTAATACATATTCCATGTTGTTTGACAACCACCAAATTTCTCTATCCTAATAAAGCATTCCATACAAATCAATCTCTAGCAACAATGTACAGAAATGTATGTACTATGAAAGACTTTTAATGGCTAACAATTCAGCATGGGAGTATCAGTGAAGTCTTTCATGGCATGTATTAGAGAGTTAAACATTGCAATCTGCTCTTCACACTGATACCCAATATGTAAAGGAAATGCCAAGATCAGTCAAAATCATAGAAGGTTGTTTTTTTTCTTGTTTTCTTGCCAAAATTCACACACAAACACACACATACACACACACACACATATATATATACATAGGTATGCATGTATTTATGTATGTATACATTTAAAATAATATGATGCAGTCAGAAGAAGAAATCATGTCCTTGTAAAACCTAAAAGGAATTGTTCTCTCCTCACAATGCAGTTTATGGGAGGATTATATACAGCTGACTGCTTGATAGAATACTGGCTTATTTTTCAAATTAAAAATTGCTTATAAGCTTTTATGTACTCTGAGTACATTTTTGAAGAAATAAAAATTGGAATTTTTATTTAAAGTTCTTAAAATTGTAAGACATATATTTCAATATCTGGTAGTAAGTCAATTGTCTTGATAAAATTTCACATTTAAGGAAGAATAAGCTTTCCCAAAGGAATGTGTCCCTATATCATGGAAAAGTTAAGAGCTGAAGCTTATTTTGGGCCCTGGTTACAGCTCAACAAACATCTGCAGTGTCCAAAATGCAGGTGAAAAAACTTCCCAATTTAACAAGAAATATTTAGTAAGTGAGGTTTAAGTTCCAGTTTTCTCAAGACCCTAAAATGAGATTATGGAGTCAAGCAAAGAAAAGCAACCAAAACCCAAAAACCAGTTAAATTCTAATCTGTTCTTTTTTGTTTAGAAAAGCTTTATTTGTCTGAAAGCATGAAAAAATATGTAATTTTTTTTAAAGTGTCATCTAATTCAATCAGTTTAAAGCATTGATTCTTTGGCCTTTCAGTTCCATAGAAAAAACTGATTTAATGTCAAGGACTTTCAAAAGAGAAGTTTTGTCAGTCACTCAAGCTTCTAAGGTCAGTTTCTTTAGCCCTAGTAAGTGCAATATCTCCTCTCAAACTGTGATATTAATTACTAGCCACTTGATAGTTAATTTTTCCCCATGACCTCCATTGTTTGGTACAGAAATACTTCAATGCAATTTGACCTCACATCCAAGCAAGTGCTGTGGCAGGATGGAGGTTTGCCAGCCTGTCTGCTGGAGAGGTCTCTGCACATCTATGGTTATCACCTCTTTGTGAGGCTACAAACCAGCTCGTTACCCCTGTTAAACATCTGGATTCCTGTCTTTGATAGTAGTGTGGGACCATGTTATCTGCTCACACTTCTGCCTGTTGTTTCACTGCTGGTCACGTGGCACCAGTGGGGTTGTGTTTCTGCAGTGTTCACAATGTTCTGCTCCCAACACTGCCTCTTTAATATGGAAACTGACATAACTAACCAAAATAAAGCCTTCTGCTCACAGATGGGGAAGAAAAAATCCCAGTAAAAGTTGACTGAATTGTGAAGAGTAGTATTACCCTCTGTTGTACCCATAAGAAAAAAACATGTTTTACCCAAGGCACAGTCTTGTACTTATTAGTATTAGTTCCAGAACCACTGCTAAATCAAGTATTTTGAGATGCTAGTCCATGAATAATAATGCCAGAGAAGTACAATAATTAATAGAACATGAGGATATTCCCTAAAGAGCATGAGTGGCATTGGAAGAGGTATGCATGCCTGTCCTCTGAAATTTGTCTGCTACGGCCTCTTGAACTTTGATTTTGAAAGGTGGGGAAGAGGTGAAATGAATTACACTTCATTAGCAATGTTGAGTAAATGGGGGCCCCTCTTCTCTGGAGAAACAGTCTTTAATTGTTAAATTCCCAGCATTCCCCCATGCACATCAAGCTGGATTCGCTCTCGTGCTCTGACTGAGCTCAGGTGATGTTTTTCATTAGCCATTCTTTCTCTTGACCCTGATGTCATCATTGTTATTGTTATTTATTAATTTAAAGTGCCTCCTTCTCCCCTGGATTGCAGGCATTTCACGCAAAACTCATATCCATTAAGTAAATATTAGCATAATGGTAACAAAACAAACTTTTCAAGAATATTTTGTATCAATTTATCACTGATGGACCGACATCCCTCGAGGCTCAGGTCTGCTTAGTGTGCTAGCAATTACAACAGAAACAAGCTCCCATCGTACATACCTCTTACCATTCTGACTCTAACCTTGACCTGGAAAGGACATTTTCTAGGGGTGAGAGGATGTCTTAGCCTATTCATTACTTTTCATGCCTCTTCAGACAGGTGGAGGAAAATCATTCAGTTAGTGATGATCTTAGCAAGCAACAGTATATTAGCCAAAATGAAGAGTAATTCAGGGTAGCAGGAGAAAGCAGCACAGACACCAAAGTAATGAATTTCATGCTCTCCTTCACCCACCGGTGTACACAGTGTGGTGATACTCCATCAGTCGCCAGGTGTAAGAAGGGATATTTTTTTTTCTCCCTAGGCTTTTATATCACCTTAGGGACACAAAGGTAAAATGGAAATTCCTAAGGGATTTGGTTTGGTTTGGATTAGTTTGGTTTGGTTTTGTTTGTTTGATGTTTATTTTGTTGTGTATGTGTATGTGTGCTTGGTTTGTTTTGTTTTCAAAAATAGCATAAGGATTTTATATACCTCTTTATTGAGTTAATCACCACTCTGAGTGGTCCATAGGTGGTGCATGCATTCCTTGAACCCTTTTGCTTTCTATTTATTCTGATTCTTTGAAACAGCTCTGAGAAAGCTTCCATGAAAAACTGAAATAATTCTAAACCACTTAACAGCAGCTCTAACAAAAAAAAAAAAACAACAAAAAAAACTTGGAAGATGGAAGAAATTGAAGGAAGTGTCTTTCTTTTTAATTCTTTCTTTGGTCTATTTTTTGTGGATTGTGTTCCTGAAGATGTATGTGTCCTGGTTCTCAGTGTGAAAAGCCTTCTGCCCACAGCTCTGTCAAAGAGAACTTTCATGAACAGCCTGGAAGTCCTAGAGAAGCTTCTATCCCTTTCAAGGGTTCATGCAGTAGGAAGCAGCACCACTGCTGTCATTTATTCTCAAATTATTTTATTCACAATCTACTCAGGTGTCTTCACATGGTGCAAAGGTATGGGAAGCACTTCATCTTTCTCTTTTAAATACCACAATGAAGAATTTACACTGACATACCTCTGGCTTTAAAAAGTATGCCTAAACTCTTCCAAGAGACTATTTTGTCCCCAGTGTCACTGCTACTGTGACTGAGGCTGTGTGGTGACGGCAAGTTCAGTAATCTGTCTGAGGTACCATGGAGATACCCAGGCATCTATTTCTTTCAGTTCAGTCCATTTCAGTTTAGCTCTAGCACATTACTATACCACATCAAATGTAAAGCAAAGCAAATGCATTAAAATCTTGGTGTGGAGCCATCTTTATCTTTCCAGTTGTCTGACTGTCCATGTCTAGCTGAATCCATGAAAATGCTCAGATTGGCATTGAAAGCTGTTTCAATTGCTCTGAAACAACATCATTCAGTCCAAGACAGTTAAGAAATGATTGCTACGTTTGCATATGTGTGTGTGTGTGTGTGTGTGTGCGCGTGCCAATGTTTTGCACCACAGGTGGATTAAAAACAAACAAAACACCCAAGCAAACTGACCAATATATTTCTCTTTTTCATATGTTTCCTCCAGCATGGTATGGTACCAAGAAGTATCAAACAATGAGCTGTGTGGTTTGAAAAATCAAAATTCCCATTTTACCCGTGTAGGAAGTAGAAACCATTAACATTTGGATTTGAATGTACCCAGGCTGCTACAGAATCTTGGCAGTCACAAATATCATGCTGCCTAGAGAGTCAGAGACCATGAAAAATAATTGGAAAGATAAGTACTTGGTTTTGTGAAAGCAAGAGTGAAGAAATCTACATTAGGAGACCAGCTGTGCATTAGGTGTATAATACAATACAGAATGACATAAATTACCATAGCAAACAAATGGACACTCAAGAAGCAGCACATAGGGGAATGTATATAAAAGAAAGACTGGGATTCCAGAGAGTGTTTGCTGTGGGAAATATTCTTATTAAAAAAATTCAACAAATGAACAAAAATAAACCCCAAACCAATCTCTCTACACACACACAGTTGTTTTTGGTTTTTTCTTCATTTCAAGCACTTTTCTAATTTTTTTCTTTTTTAATCCTATATACTTCATATTTTTCTATGATGTGATAGATTTTTTTGTTCCTCAGTACAAGAAAAGGTGTTGTATTGCTGAAGTCAATGTGTGTTAGTGCTAACAGTCCTAGTTTCTGATATTTCTGGGCCGGGGAGAAATCCTACTACTTTAATCTGGAGGTATTCCAAAGCCTGGAGGGACTTTCAAATTATTGTTAAATTCTATCAAATCCTAAAATACAAAATAAAGATGGTTATGACACATCTTTCTGTAGCAGATCAGTAGGATTTTTGTGAGATTTACAAAATTGCCTAAACAAAGCATAAATAGAAATTTACTTGACTATTTTAAGGCAGAGTAGAAATATCTTTGTATAAAATGTATATATCTTAGAGAATTAAGAGTTAGCTTTTATCAAGCTTTAAACATGTACAATGCTGTCTGCGCCTTAAGTCATCGGGCCTTACAGCCAGTGAACAGAATTATGTGCTTCACAGCATATTTTAGAACCTTGCTTTAAAATGAGAGGAATCAAACCTTGGATGTGATCACCTCTCTCCATTTACTATAGAGAGAGTATGCAGTCACTAGCTCAGATTAAAATATCTGCTCTGTGTATATCTATTTAAAGTCCAATGAATCACACCTGGAAGTCTGAATTCACACAACTCTTAAGTCCTTTGAATTCTTTATGTTAAAATACAAACCAGTGCCTTGCTGCCAGGTTTGCTGTGTGTGTTGTGCAAAGCCAACTGGTATCCAATTGATTCTCCTCCTTATTCACTGCTCTCATGTCCTTCCTTTCTTAAGAAAAGAATGTAAAAAGGGTGAATGACAACTTTTAGCAATCAATCGTCAGGATATGCTCTCAATGCAAGAGGTAAGGACACCCTGTGCTATCCCAGATTAGCATTCTCTGTGTGCTGACAACATTATAAACTGTGAAACGTTGCCACTTGCTTGAAAGTTGGATTAGGACTTCTGTGAATGTTTGTTTGAGGGGGATTCTGGAAACACTGTAGAAAGAGGTGGTGATAAAATCTGTTTATGCAGCTTTTCAGCTTTTCATTAAGCCCAGATTTTCTAGGGGAGAAGAGAATATGGTCTGTTGGCTGAGATTCATTTTGAAGAAGGCAAATTTGCAAATCCCCAAGAGTCCACACCATGTACCTAACTCAAATGGGAGCACACAAAAGAAAACCCCACCTAACCAAAACTTGATAGTTTATCAGAGGTAATTTTCACTAATTTGGTCTCTTTTTGTTGTAATTTTTTAATATAAAACTGCTTAAAAGAGCACTTTTTCTATAGGTGGAAAATGGGGAAAAACATGAGTTCAATGTCTCATATTAATTCTTTGAAGCAAGCAGGTCAAAACATCTCAAATCAGACTTGCCTGTTCTCTCTAGTAGTTCTGCTAACAGTTTATTCTAGTTCACTTAAAGAAATTTTTACAGTGTACCTGCTTGAAAATCACAATATAAATACAAATAGACTGGTATTGAGACTCTCTTGATTAAATAATACAGAAAAGTAGCAATAAAACATAAATTAATTTCTTTCAAACAGCAGCTTTTAACTGCATTATTATTATCTTGACTAAAAGACATGAAGCAAATCCAAGTTGTGATTTCCAATAGCCCTGATAATCCAGCTCAGTGAGAAACCATGTGGGGAAAAAAAAAAAAGAAAAAAAAAAACAAAAAAAAACAACCCTGGACAAAAACAAACCAAAAAAACCCAAAATCAAATCAAAACAAAACAAAGCAAAATGAAAATGCCCAAACCTTGTGGAATAAATTTTCACAATGGTCCTAAGAACAATGACTATATCCTATATAACAATATATACTGTTGCTCAAGTAGTAAAAATAGTCAGTACAAACTGATCAGGCAAAATAGGAAAAGTAGCAGTCCCTGGTGGCTCCTATAGCTGCTCAAAAGGCGCAAGATCACAACTAAGATCTATGGTTTTAAGATAAAATATTTCAATTTTGCAGAAAATGATTCTCCTGAAAAATTAAAAAGGTAAAAGTTAATGTTATCAAGAGAGATTCTGAGGTCTTTGTTGGACCCAAAAGACACAGTCACTAAATCTCTATTGTGTATTGTACTTGTGAGGATTTATGGCTTTGGATGAACAATTCTTTAGTCTGTCAGAAGGAAAGGAATAGATGGAACTGAAGCCAAATTTGTGCAAGGAAGAGGGAGGTAGTAAGGAACATTATTAAAGCAGACAGCAATGGAAATCTATGAGAAATCTGAACAGAGTTACAGGTGTAATGATTAAGTCCCCTTCCAGACTGAAACACTGTTCTCTTTCCTCCTTTCACACAGAAATGTCCAGCAGACAGGACACAAGTGCCAGAGTCTTATTTTTCTTTCTAAACAAAAAGGTGCTAAAGACTTGAGAGAACACCTGAAAATTAGTCCTGTAACAACTGGGTGACAGGTCAATCTGGGATGTTTTTCAGGAGAAAGCTGTCCCCTCAGTGATATGGCAGTGAGGAGTCCCAGCTTCCAGAATTTGCAGGGCTCAAAAAGTACTGGCTCTCATCCCTAGCAAAATTATTCATCGCCTCTTTGCTCAGTGACAGCCTTAGCCAACCAACCATCCATCAACATGTGGCTATCCATATGTCTTCCTGCACAGCTTTTCCTATATAAATACCTATATTTGAGATGGGAGAGCAGACAGACATCTGTGTGAGAGCAAGGGTCAGCAGCTGGGCTGCTTTTGTATGTATATGCAGATGTTCTCCCATTCTTCTGTCTCTACAAGCTTCTCTGACTATTTGATTGACCTTTATGGTCACTGAATATTCATTTTCCTAGAACTTCAGTGACATTTTAGACAGCTCAGATATCCAGAATACAACACTCACCCTACAGTCAACTCGTTATATTTTGAAGATGCAGCTGAAGACTTAATAGTATAAAAGAAACACAGTGAGAAATCAAGTAAGTTTAAAGGTCCTTTTTTATTTTGGTTTTTTTTTTTTTTTTTTAGTTATTTTCCCTGTAACTTTTAAAATATTTCTCTCTAAAGAAATATATTTATAGACTACTTATTTTTGAGTGTGATCATGATTTACATGCTTTACAGCTGGGGAAGCCATTTACCTGTAAGAAGATAATAAGCAGGTTATATTGCTCCTGTATGTTGGGAAACCAGTGTCTATTTCACCTACTGCACTGGTTTGGGTTGGGATAAAGTCAATTGTCTCCATAGTTCGTTTTTTGGGGGTTATGCTCTGTATTTGGGATGGAATCTGTTGTTAACAGAGAAGTTTTATTTATTGAGGAACAGAGCTTACACAGCACTGAGGTATTTTCTGCCTTCATTAATGAGGCTGAGGTTGCCAAGAAGACTTGAGGTGACACACAGGGGACAGCTGACCCCCTCAAATGTCCCCAGGGATGTTCCATAACCTATGGTGTCATGCTCAGCAATAATGGCTGGGCGTAATGGGAAGAAGGTAGGGATATTCAGAATGATGGCACTCATCCTCCTCAATGTGTTCTATGGATGGACAAACATCTACTTGCTGATGGGAAGTAGTGAATAAATTCCTTATTTTGCTTTCCTTGCACACTTTTTTTTTTTTTTTTTTTAAACTCTCTTTACCATAACCCATGAGTTTTCTCACTGCTCTCCTTCCAATCCTCTCCCTCATCCCATGAGGTGGAGTGACTGACCAGCTGTGTGGCTCCTTCTGGAGTTAAATCACAGCATCTGTTCTAAACCTGGGTAAGAATAAATGGCTAGGATGGAGGCATTAGATTTTTTTTACCTCAATAATTTCCAGAAACCACTACCCCAAAACTCTCTTAAGTACTTGGCAGTCAATTGGGAGTCAGACAAGCTTGTTTTCTCTAGAGGAAACAATGAGGAAAAGTTCATACCAATAAAATTAAATACTCTGATACTGTCATCAAGGATAGTGTGACAAGCGTCCTAACTTTCCATTTTTAGCCTGCCAACATGCAAACACTCAATAAGTGTCATCAGGCTACAATTTAAGAACAAATGTATGTCTTTCTGGTGTGAGGCTCACCAGGGATTCAACAGGGTTACAATGACTGAAATCTGTCTGAATAATATGTCTACAAGTAGTACCCAGAGCTGAGCGCCAGATGCCTCTGTCAGCTTTAGAAACCCCTGCATCATTCCCATGTTAACCTTACTACCCTATGGAATAACTACTTAGTGTACTAAATCTGCTAAGTAAGGACTTTGCAATTCCAATCCAATAGAAATGAATAAATATCTGACTGCTAAATGAATAGTCTCTCATACATTAAGCCAGTAAGCCAAAAAAAAAAATCATTATAATGTATGCATTTAAATTATAATATACAAATATACAAAAGGGAAGATAGACATCCATTGAGACCACAGAATTGATTACATGGTTAACAAGTGGAATATTTATAGGTCATTATTCATATTAATACTAATAGTTCTTTTGTGCTGCTTTCCTCCATTCTATTGTAAGACACAATGAAGTCAGTGTCTTCATTTCCTTTCAATAACCCACCCTCTACCTCAAATTTACCCTTGCAACCACCATTCTGCTTTCTCCTGAATAACCTTGCCTAATACAGTTTCAATTTAAAAAGTATGTGTTAAGCTGGGAAATGGATAAAAGAGGAAACCACTACATATAAGCATGAAAGTTCACTGAGCATTATTAACAGTCATAATAGTACTTTGCATTTAATTCCCTTCCTGTAAGGGGATTAAAACATTTCTAATTATTAATCAGTATTAAACAGTTTATAATTACCTCTGCAAGAAGGTAATTATTAATACATCCATTTTGCAGATAATCTAAACCACAAAATAACTGTACAACTTTGCCAAAATGGCACAAAAAATGAACCAAGAAGCAAAAGAAGAAAAGTTATATGTCCTGTCCCTTGTTCTTGCTCTAACTTGTGTAGTAACACACTATTTTTGAGAAGGGAGATTTTGCCTACAGAGTGACAGGCATTAAAATGGAGCAATCTGTTATGAAAGTCATGCCAGTTTAACTATGAAAATATGACCTTAGTAAAAAAATAAAGAAAAAAAATCATAACCCCCTCATAAGCATATATAGCCATTTCTGCTAACAGTAGCTGTTATGTTTATCAGAAAAAAAAAATTAAACTCCCTCTTTAAAAAAAGCTGAGGAGTTGTAAATCCCATAATTCAATATAGTTTTTTTAATATATTTTATTTAATGTAACATAGTATATATCCAAATGATGCACAAAACAGCACCTAACTATAAGTTCCTCTACTGAAAATTCCTCCTGCTAAATATTAGTTTGAATGTGTTGACTCCAACACTTTCTGTATACACATTGGTGCTAAAATCATAATTTCTACTGATGCACATGCATTTCAGAACTAAATTTAGTTCAGGCATCTTGTTTTCCACTTAGTGTCTCATAGATGAGGGAACTAAAGGCAATTCCAATCCATTACCTTAATACCACCATCATTCTTTTAATTCCTGAAAGCACACCAAACAATGAAAAATAAAAATTAGAATGAAAATGAAAAGAGAAAGAGAAAAAAGAGGACGAGACAGAGGACGAGAAAGAGAAAGAGAAAGAGGAGAAAGAAAAAGAGAAAAGAATTGGAAGAAAATTTAATGCATTAGAGGAAAGAAAAAATTTATTAATAAATTGGATGTCCATCTAAAGGAATTCTACAACACTGTACAGATTCACCTCTAGTTATGTGGTGAATAACTCAGTTTTCTAGACTTGTTTCTTCCTGAGTAATGTGGAAAATGACACTACACTCCTTCACCTGAATGTTATGACCTTTAAGTCCTAATATTTGAAAGACTGTTGGAGATTAGTTGAAACAAAGGAAGATCTCCTATGAGGAGTGGCTGAGGGAGCTGAGAATGTTTAACCTGGAGAAATGGAGGCTTACAGGGGACCTTCTCACTGTTTACAACTCCCTGAAATTAGGATGCAGCCAGCTGGCTATTGGTCATTTCGCACAGATAACAAAAGGTAGGATGAAAGGAGATGGACCTAAGTTGCAGCAGGGGAGGTTTATGTTGGATATTCAATAACGGTTCTTCATGGAAAGGGTGGTCTGGCATTGGAACAGGCTGACCAGGAAAGCAATGGAATCACCATCCCTGATGTGGAGGGGGAGATGTGGCACCTGGGTACATGGTTTAGTGTTGGATTTAGCAGTGCTGGGTTACTGGTTGGACTTAAAAGACCCTAATGTTTTTTCTTCTAACCTAAGGAATTCTATGAAACTTGTTTAAATATATGCACTATCCCAACGTTTAGTAACTATCACATCAGTGCATGTTGGTTTTAGATTCACAAATCTCTCTGCAATTATTTATTCTCTTTATTATTGAGTCTGAGTACTCTGTAAGTAAAATCACAATGCCTACAAAACTGAAATGGGGAAAGAAAGAATCATAAACATCCAGAAAAGAGCAAAAGGACATTTTGCGGTATTCCTGGTGTGCAAGGTTAATGCTATCTTCAAAAAGTTAAGGGAAGTAATATAATTTTTTTTAGTGGAGTCTCTCATATCTCATTAGCAATATCTTATCCGATTAGCACATTAGCAACATTCCTTTTTATTACATTAGCATTCATATCATATCAGAATATATTGTTGCTAATACTATGTTACAGTCGTATCATATTAGTGACTTTCATATCAGATTACTGAGAGAGGATACTAATAAGACATTCCGATTCAATTAGTAAGGTAACAGAATTCCCTTCTTTCCAAGTCACTTCCAGCTTTGCTCCTAAATATAAGCTGATGATATGCATCAGTGGAGTAATCCTTTTACCATCTCAAAAAACTTCGCCCTTCAGAAGCCATGTCTGTAGAAAGAAAGAATTGAAAATTGAGTCCTGTGCTCCTATCTTGCTAAACTCTGTGATTTTCCAATTCCAGGGATGCTGAAGGGAAAAGAAAGCTCTCTCATTAGGTACAGCCCTATTGCCTTAGCTGACAGATAGTGCTGTTTCCTGGGGTGTGTGTTGTGAAGCAGAAATCAGCACTTTGAAGGAGCAGGAGTTCAGGTGGTGTGTTACAACAAAAGTAGAAATACAGATTTATTTATTTTAGTTTTTCTTCTCACTTGAAAAATCCTATTTAGTAAACTTTTGCTGAAGAATGTGATGAATTATATTAATCTAAATTTTGAGAATTTGAAAATACTTAGCCTTTATAAGTACTGATAGGCTCTCAGCATTAGTGTGCAATGCACAGCAATTTAGACCGAAACCTGCTCAGAAATGCAGTTTGAAGAGGAGGAACGTGCTTTGGTAAAAAGCACATACCTAGGACTCAAGTAGATGAATGGAATCCAAGATGTGAGATTGCTAACTTTGCTATTACCTTCAGTTTATCTGTGTTCACCACAGGCATTAATTTACTGTAAGTGAAGTGGGACTTTGGAAACTGCTTCTTCTCCATCTTTCCCCATTAGCTGGCCGTTACAGTAAGTGATTCCAGCATTATGATACCAGAATAGTTATGTGCCTGCACAGAGCTCTTCCCCTTTAACCATGGCAGTTGCCATTCTGTGAGCTTCTGCTGTGCTCTTCATGTAAAGCACAGTTGCAGAGGCTGGCTTTTCGTCAGAGGATGCACTGCGATATCCAAAAACAGAGCGCAGTATGATTTATTGAAACAAAAGTATTCCCCAGGTGTCTGTGCCTGTAGGGATGTGCCTGTAGGGACTCTTTTTGCTAGCTGGAAGTCATGGTAGTGTGCTGTATTTTCCCACCTCTGAAGGCATCAAGGGCCAAGTCCACCAGCATCAGCTATGATATGTCTGGCAGTCAGTGAGAAGATACTATAAACCAAGAATATATTTTATGTCATCCATGAAGTAGATGATGATTTACAGCATCTCCCTGTCTCAAAGCAACAGTGAAATGTATGAATGAAATTTTAGCTACCTTTCTTTCACGTAAATATACCTGCCCATGCTGATTGTTAACTCCATGAAGTGAATTACTCAGACAGTGTATACTAACTAATTGAGGCATATCTCTGCTTAAGTCTTCCCAAATTAAAAAGTTATATTCATTAAATGACATTCAGACCTTTTCCTGATGCAATATGGCATCACCATTGTTCCAGCAATAAGCTCTTGACAAAGACATTGTAAGTCATGAATGGAAGTTATCTGAATCTTATCTCTTGTGAGCTGAATTCTCCAAATAATGCAGCCAGGAGCAGAATATTCACTGAATTTGATCATTCAAAGATAATTAATTTGGACTCTAGTTTTTATTATTATTGGTGGTTTCATGTACCGTTTGAGTTAGACATAGAAATTTTAAGTTAAAGTTACTGTGGGTCCTGTTAGTAATACTGATGTTAGAAATAATTTTTCTATAATTTCTTTACCCAACTTCATTGTGTCTGTGATTCTTCAGACTGTCTGTGTAGTACACTGGACAACTGGACAACTTCTTGCAAAGAAGACATGTTTCACATCCATCTTCTTTCAGATGAGATCTTTAACCTTAGAGTTGCATACATACATACTTCTTTTCTTTCTTTCTTTCTTTCTTTCTTTCTTTCTTTCTTTCTTTCTTTCTTTCTTTCTTTCTTTCTTTCTTTCTTTCTTTCTTTCTTTCTTTCTTTCTTTCTTTCTTTCTTTCTTTCTTCCCTTCCCTTCCCTTCCCTTCCCTTCCCTTCCCTTCCCTTCCCTTCCCTTCCCTTCCCTTCCCTTCCCTTCCCTTCCCTTCCCTTCCCTTCCCTTCCCTTCCCTTCCCTTCCCTTCCCTTCCCTTCCCTTCCCTTCCCTTCCCTTCCCTTCCCTTCCCTTCCCTTCCCTTCCCTTCCCTTCCCTTCCCTTCCCTTCTTCCCAGAACTTCCCTTCCCAGAACTTCTCTTCTGCTGAATTTTTTTTGCTATGTGCTCAACTTTTACAGAAGTGGTGTGCCGCAATTTAAAATGCTCAATTATCCATTTTTTAAGTTGACTCAGTAGAGTGGTATTAGTGAAGTTGAATTCTCTCAGCTTGAAAAAAAAAAACAAAAACCTCTAAATTCCTTTTTTTTAATGCACTTTCAATTACTAAAGATACAGCACAAATATAGAAAGAAAGAAAAGAAAAGAAAAAAGAAAAGAAAAGAAAAGAAAAGAAAAGAAAAGAAAAGAAAAGAAAAGAAAAGAAAAGAAAAGAAAAGAAAAGAAAAGAAAAGAAAAGAAAAGAAAAGAAAAGAAAGAAAATTGTTAAATTTGCCTTTTCTTATTTGATTGGCAGACTCTTGCCTACAGGTGTGCACTGCAATATCCTGAATTTTCTTCACCATTAAGGTAGGGTAAAGAGACTCAGGTCAGGTCACGGAGCTCAATTTAAGCATCTATATCTGTCAGCAGATGTCTTCCCAAAGGATGAAATGGAAAAAAAAAATATATTTCATCCATTTTCCTTTGGGTGGACATTATTGATGAGATATAATTTTTTTTTGTTGCTTTTTTCGTTATAAAAAATTGCATTGTTAGCCATCAAGAAGTACAGCATACCTGCAAAATAGTGAAAATTACAAAAACTGAAAAAATTGCAAATAATTTGTATCATCAAAGCTTTAACCTTAAAACATTGAAAAAGTGTTATGGGTTTACCGAGCAGTTTAAAAATTAATATGAGTTCTTACTATTTACATAATTATGTAGTGATGAACAGGAAAATAATATGGTAGTCCAATAAATGAACTCTATACAAAATATTTTCAGTTTTGGAAGTGTTAATGTAAGCAAAAGCAGAACTCATGACTGTCACAGAAGATCACCAAATAATCAGAGATATTGCTCTTTATTTGAATGAATATTCATGAAAAAAAATCCATTATTTGCATATCCCTAGTAATTATATTCTTCTAAAGTTAAATTTTCCCCAAAAGACTTATTGGAGGGTGGAGGATAATTTCCTTATAGTATAAAATGTTATAGACTTAGGTTAGATAACTGCCCTAATTTCAGCTATCCATTGGTGGTTATTATCCTGTGCAGAAGCTGGTAATGAGTAAATTTGTTAATTCCTTCTACAAAACAGACTCCATTTGCATTAAGAACTGACGTCTGCAATCCTTTAGCACTGCAAGTATTATATCAATGCCATTATTACCTACTAAGAGATGTAACCAACCAAGTAAGCTGGAAGTAATTTTTAGAATATGTTTCAAAAGGCAAAAAGAATATATTATTGTCCCTGCCATAGGAGATTTGAATTTTTGGGGGGCAGGTCTTTAACAAAAAATAGAAAAAAAAAACTGAGGAAAAAATTCCCCAACCATTATTATTTCAATTTAGAAAAAAATTAAAAAAAAAATCTGCACTTTAGTTTAAATTCCCCTGAGAAAACCATTAGTCTTTCATTATTCATTTCACTTCTAAGTGAAGCTCATGCTTAATGGCAGATGCTGTTTTCAATGTGAGGACAGAAAAAAAAAAAGAATTGTGAAAACTCATCCTCAAAAAAATAAAATTAAAAATGCATTACTTGCTTGTTTGATGTATCTTCATTATAACCTTTACTTGGATGTCCACAAAGCTGTTTGCAATATAAATATTATGTAAAAATTCAATGGATATTTTGAGTATTTTTGCATAAAAATGAAGTATGTCTGCCTGAAATATGTATGTTGTATATACAAGACATCATTATTTTCACTTTATGTCAATAGTAAAACTATTTTGAAAAGGGAAGAGACCAGCAAGAAATCTGTTAGTGTCATAATTTCTTGTTACACTTTTCAATAACCCATTATGCTCCACATGAATTACCAATAAAACTTCTATTTACCATCACTGTATTTTCTTTTGAAATCATTCTGCTAAAATATCATCTTCACATATTCTAAAGTTTTGTAAGGGCATTGTACAGACCACTGGCAGACTGATTTTGCCCTGGAAGGTGTGAAATCAGCATTTGGCACACAGTTGTTCTGAGGTCACCTCTGCCTTGCTTTTGCAAATTATCTGGCCTTTATATTACTTTATTACCTTGCTCTGTTCTTTGCTACTGTATTCTCAGCTGCCTACAGCTTTTGAACTTTGCCAAGGAAAAAGTTTGGTCCTGGGGTGTTAGGAACTGGGGTTTGTCTACAATATTTTGTCTATATTATTTCTAAATCCAGACTGAAGAATCATCACCAAGAACAGTCACTTTAGTGAAGTTTGGAGGCACCACATGTGCAGTAAGGACAACCAACAAGCAAAATGAGAGGGGAAAGGCAACACTGGTCAAGGAGGTACAAGAAATTCTAAAACATTTCTTGAGAATGTCGCAAGTTGATGTTTTAGTGTTATGTTTCACTACATTGTCATGAATTCTCATCCTTCTGATTTTAGAGGGAGCCTTTCTTTTGTCAGTAAAATCCTTGATGCTTTAGCTTTTTTGAGTTCTGGAACAAAGAAGTTTTGAATTCATTATGCTTAGCCTGATGACATTTTTCCAAAGAATTGCAGTAAATAATGAGGGTTCAGGTAAGAAATATAATTTTACTTATTTTTTAATAAGTACAAAGTTCTATTATTATTATTATTATTATTATTATTATTATTATTATTATTATTATTATTATTATTATTATTTACTTTGTCTGTTAATATTGAAGCAACATTTCTGTGGTGTGGAAATTATTCAGAATAAAAGAATTCTAAAACATCTAAGTTATATAAATATGTATGGAGGGATACAAGCTGTTTGTATGCACGATAGGATGGCAATGAAAACAATCTGTAAGCTTCCTCCAAAAGTGATCTCTTATAACCACCCACTGTTTAGTCATTTTTTAATAATGTGATGGATTAAAAAGCTTCAAAGCTGAAATACCAAAGAGATCTGCTTAAATCGAATCTGCAGATGAAAAAAATAATAGTGGAAATATTGGATAATTAAGTGTCCATACAATGTCTCTCACCACTGATACTCTGAAGAATCGAATCCTATAATCATGATGCCATCAAGATCCTGTCACATGTACTGATGAACTCCCCAGATGGGGAGAGTTTTGTTCAGTCTAGACTAAAGATCTAGACCTAACAGGCTCCTGTACAAATTACAAAAAAACCTGTGACTTAATGGTACTTCCTTCCCTGTTAAATCTTGAGACAGATTCTTTAGTCTTAACTAAGGAGAGCATAGAATGAATCAAATAATGGCTTGAGTAGGAAAGCACCTTAAACACCATCTGATTTTCATCCACCTGGACAGGAACACCTTCCTTCACACCAAGTTGCTCAAAGTCCTGCCCCACCTGTATTTGAACATTTCCAGGGATGGAACATTCACAGCTTTTCTGGGTAACCTGTGCCAGGGTCACACCACCCTCACAAAAAGAATTTCCTCCTAATAACCTCATCTAAACCTCACTTCTTTTAGTTTAAAGCCACCCACGATTGTTCTGTCACTATTTGCATGTAAAAAAAAAAACAAACAAAAAAACAAACCTCTCCCTCCTTTTAATAAACCCCCTTTTGGTCATGGAAGGTCCCCTAATGGCTTCTCGGAGTCCTCTCTTCTCCAGGGAATCCCACCTCCCTCAGCCCTTCTCCATAGGAAAGGTCCTCCCTCATCATCTCCTCCCTCGGATCTGAGATGTGGTGTAAGGATCACCTGTGAGTTGTGTCAGACCAGCTATGTAATTTTTTCAGCTTTTTGCAATCGCTTTTCCTGAAAGATCTAAAAGGAAATCATATAAAAAACTACAATTTTGATTTGGTCATGTGCTCAAGCCACCTTGCTTTCACTTTAAAGAGTGGCCCCAAATATCTCCAGGTTAGTGTTGTTAACTCATGGAGGCTTAACCGGATGTGGTATTTTAAACACTATGGAAAGAAATATAATTAATGTATTAATAGTTGAGGATAGAATGAGACAGGTCTTTAGATTCCCAAAGTTAAGATTCAGAATTGAGTTGCTGCAACTGTAATCAAGAATTTTCATTAGGTCTCCTATATTAATTAAAGGAGTTGAAGGCACTGAGTGGAATTTGGAGGAAGATACTCTCTTCCTGATGAGCTTTGTAAAACCTAGAAGCCTAAAATGGAATTCCTTCCTCATCCTGATATAACTCCTTTTGTGTAAGAACACCAGAATTGGATCAGAATAAATCAGATGTTTGTAAGAAACAAATAATTTCCTGTGTGGTCATTTCTGACAGCAGGAAACTCAACTTGGCTTTACACAATAAAAGGAATTTTAAAACTTATCAATGAAAGAAAATACATATTGAGCATGGAAAAAAAAAAAAAGAAAAAGAAAAATAAATCAAGTCAAACCAACTAACCATGCAAAAAAAAAAAAAAATTCCCCACAAAAATAAAAAGAAATCAAAACCCACAGGAAAGCCCTGGAAATCAAAACAACAGAAGACTTTTAAAAGGGAGCCAACTTATTTTATCTATCCAGATACACTGGAGAGGATGTAATCAGTGCTATATCTTTTTTAGTGGGCAACTGCTCTGACCTCATATACCTCATGGTACATGAGTTCAGCTCACATACCTTAAAACAGGAAAATACTGAAATTTTTTGTAAGTACTTTGGCCCATGGGAGATACAAACTTTTAGCCAGAGTTTAAAGGTATAAAGCAAATACTGTTTTAAGTTCTATAGTACACAACCATGGCAAAAATGTAATTAGTAAAAAATGCTAGGCAAGAGCGTTGTGTGACCAGAACTATTCAATCAGAAAGTGCTGATTGAACATATATAATCACAATCAAAGCCTTTATTTAAATAGGGGTTACAGTCCTAATAAAACACAAAGGGAAATAGGGGCAGAGGGCTTCTAGACAGGTAATGAAAGAAAAAATTAAACTCATCCAATTACATCTGGGGAAAAATCCATTACCTATAACAGTGAGAGGACAGCCCCAGGAAAATTCAGATGCAAAACTAATAATGAAGGCGCAGTGTCCTTTCAACAGATTCTAAATGAGCTCTAATTTTCTTACATCCACCATTCCCAAACTATATAAATTTAAACTAAGCAGAAAAAAAGTGACATGCTAGCACAATTGTTATTCCAAACAGGCACAGCTGCTTGCTCACCTTAATTAGACCTAATCCCAAAAGGGAACCAATCTTTCCCTATTTTCTTCGATGAGCTCACCTGATTTACCTCAACTTTTCTTTTCTAATAGGTTTTGCCCTAACCTTTCAGCTATTGTCGTTTCAGAAATTCTAATGGGAACTGAAGAGCTGCAGCTCCCTTGTGCCAAGCTGTTTTATCCTTTTTTTTTTTTTTTTTTTTTTTTTTTTTTAAGGCAAGTTTTTTCCCAAATGTCAAAATCTTACTGAGGTGAAGAGGCATTTTGAGACATGATGGGACAGGGGGGAGAAACCTCAAATAAAGAGGGGGAAAAAGTTGAACACGGTGTGTAATTTTTTAAAACCTTTCTTTTTCTAAGATTCTGGGTCAAATCAAGAGCTGGCCTGCAACAAAACTGCTAGGGAAGTGTGGGTTGCAGAAAAGGCTGAGGTTAGAAGGATCTGCCCCCTGGGTGCTGTGGCAATGCACAATATCTTGGTGTCTGGGACAGTGACAGTTATGGCAGGAGATACCAAAACCCACAGAGGTAAGTATAATATAAGGATCTGCTTATCTTCCACTTTTGTGGACCTCCAGAGGAAGATAAGTAATCATACCAGAAGAATGTAACTTTCTCTTTAGTGCTTTGGATGAGAAAGAGTGTGCAGAGGAGCAGAGCAAGGTCCTGAAGGTCTTTCATTGTCACTGTGTTCACCCTCCCAGCTTCATCTATTCCCAAGGTTTTCCATCAAAAGTGGGCGTAAAGACACACTCATCTTTCACAAGAGATGTTGGAGTTTATATTGTGGGTTCATTGATAGAGAATTGCTCTACAAAGAGTTTTTAAAATCACAACAAAATTTAGAGAAAAAGTTTATGATTATCATCAAGTAGTTTTTGACCCGTTGTGTTTTGCTCTTGCAGAAGAGAGATACATTGCTGATTATAAATCCACTTTTAAATATAGTCCCTTCTCCAACTATCAAAATACACTCTCAAAATGTATTTTAAAAAAATCATCTGCACATATTAGTACTGCTCCTATATCCCACCATTCTCCCATTCCCCTGAGTTTAAACTCGAATTTGCTTTGTCTAGTTTTGGGCATGTGGGGTCAGCTCATTTGGAACTGATGAAGATAGCCATGAATAAGAAATTAGAGGAGCTAAAAGTATTTTGAGGAGAAGACCTATGTAAATACACAGTTTCACCTTTGCCAAAAAATCATTTCACTGTTCCTGAGTTCTATTAACTCATGGCAATTTGATTGCAGAGGAAAACCTTTGGCTTAAAACAGTTCTTGCAATTGAGAGATGAGAAAAATATTAGTATCTGAATACCGTCTCCTTATCCTTTAAATATGAGCAAATAAAAATATATCTGACTGCTCAGTATACTTACTAAAATATAGTTTACTTGTTTAATATACCTCTAAGTTCATTAAAAATAGGAAAACATTGACATTTTCTTTTAAAATATTTTCATTATATAGCTTGTAGGGTTTTCATGCAAATGATTTGGAGTAACAAATTTAAAAAATACTGCAAACTTTTTGTAATGCATTCATTTTTTGACTTTTTTATTATATATGTACCAAATACTTTTCTAGAAGAAAACATTTCCTTTCCTTCAGAGTGAAAAAGAAAAAAGCAGTAGGTGAAGAAAGAAAAAGAAAGGAAAAATCTGCTCATTTTCACTCAATAAAAATTTTTAAAATTATGAAATATTAGAAATGAAAACTTATGTATTATTACAGAAAATACACAGACTTCTGACTATTGTGCTCTAGGATTATGCAAGCATTTGTACAATTCCATCCTTAAGGACTGAAACAATCCCCATGTTCCAGTTTCAGACAGTGTTCCTCAAAACCACTATAAGAAGAAAACTACCTGCTGTTATGTCTCTTGGGAGGATCTTTGTTGCTAAGTGTATTGGTAAACATTTGGTGCATTGCTCTCTATTTCTTGTCAAAACTCTTCAGTTTGAAATCTGCATATTTGAAATCTTACAGGATTCTTGGTTTTATAATTTTCAAAAATTGTGTCAGAGAAATAAAATGCACAAGATAAATGTAAGGAGTTTTCTTTGTTGTTGTTTGTTTCCTTTTACCTCCAATATATCCAATATTTGACCCCTTACAATTCCTTGACTGCTCCACTGCTCCATTGTGAGCAGACCACAATCTCGGAGAAAGGGGCAAAAGGAAACACTCCAAAAGAGAGCCAGCAAAAGCAGCAAGAATGCACTTCTGAATTGCAGATTTAGTAAAGCATTGACTCCTTAAACAGCAAAGATTCATCTGAATATTCACATTGCTCAAATTTATTATTTTCTTTCTCTTAGACTGACTGTGGTATGGCCTGGTTCCTTCACTTCTTTAAATCCTTTTGTGAGAGCAGAAGCAAAGCTTAAGAACTGTCTTCTCTGCAGGGGAGGAAGAGAAGTCCAGCCTTTTAAAAGCATCTGAGGAGTAAATCTGTATAAATAGGCACTGAGTTGTAAGGGGAAAAATAATCCTCCTTGACAAGAAAAGGCTGAAATAAGAAGTCATGCTTACAGCCTAATGACTGACACAAGGAGAATATTGTCTTTACTCTAATGAAATTATTGATTTACCACATTGAAAACTGAAAGCAGGGGACAGAAACAGAAGGTGGGACTCACAAGTGGAGGCACAATGACTCCCAGGAATTACTTCTGGAGCTGAGATCCCTACGCCCACTTTACCAAGGTGCACCAGCATGGTAGAACGACCACGTAAGCACAAAGTGCTGAGCAGTGCAGGCAATATATGACTTTGATGGTCTGAGATTATGTCTCTGCTCTTCTTTGTAATGCCTTTTGGACATACTTGTTCACTCCCTTCTCTGCTTGGGAACACAGCACTGTCCAATACTACCCCATTTTTATCTCAAGCAGGTTTTTGTTGTTGGTCTTTTTTTTTGTTTTTTGGGGTTTTTTGTTTGTTTGTTTGTTTGTTTTTCCAGTAGAAGCACTTTGTACACGAGGCTCTGGCAGACCAGAAAGTAAAGCATATTTACATTTTGTAAATCTAGTTTGCTATTCCCCACTCCTTCTTTAGATGGGGCTTCCACAGGACAGAGAGGTTTAGTCAAGCATCTGCAAATAAAATGTCAGAGAGTAAAACTCCAGAGGAATTTCTGCTCTCAGTGTTAGGACACTTAGTTTGAAGAAGGGTAAACTTGAGCTCTAGAAAATGTATGACTTCTACATGAAATAATCTTTACAAGAAGGAAAAGAAGCCAAGAAAATGCCAGGAGATGAACAAGGACTTGCAGCTTGATGTTTTGGAGCTTTTGTAATTCTTTCTCTTTTGTCAGTCCAACAAAACTTAATTCTATTATTTTCAGAAGAATAAGAATTACACTCTCCCCTTAATAAATGGTAATCACCATAGTGATTAAAGGGGGTGAGAAATTTAGGTCTGAATCCACTCAAAAGGATGAACAAACTGCATGCATTCTATGAATGAAAAAATAAATCTTCACCTTCTTTGTCCAGGATTGGTCCAGTCTAATTTTGAGAAGAAACATTTTGGGTTTTGCTGTGAAACTCATACTACTGGATATGGTCCCCAATCCCCACAGCCAAGCATGCATTGTCACTACTACCCTGTGATGTACCACAGATTGGGAGAGCAAAAGAGGAAAAGCTGTAATGATGGGACAATAGTGATGGCTGCTTGGCTTTTAACATCTTTGGGATGCCATCTGTCTGTGGCTTCAGTGCAAGTGTTCCTGGGGATGACAGTGAATAACTGACTAAAGCACCTATTGATTTAACACAGCAATTTCCTACCTAACAGAAAAAAAATTAGGACACCTTCTTATATAGGAAAGTATTTAAACACAAGCTTCATTTTAATTTAATTTTAAGCATGTTTAATACATTCCTGAATCAGGGCCACTTAGGTAATTGTGTGGCATAATTGCAACAGCCTACTTTAAAAGCTCTGTGTAGCACCACAGAAATGTAATTCCCAGTGTCTGTTTAAGGAGGTGATCTATAGCTTAATGTTAGTATAATCGTCATTTGATGCAGCAGTTGCTTAGACTGTAACACTGTAACACTGTTAAAAAAAAAAAAGATAAATAAATACATAAAATAGCATAGTGTAAATTTCTCTTAAATTACCACTCCCCTTCTCTATGCATAATGCATCAAATGTACTTAGCACCAGTGAACCGGATAACACTTTTTTAGATGACTCACTATTTTCATGTTGGAGTCACATTCCATTGCAGAGAATAAAATGTGCTACCCTTGGGAGCAGAGATTTGAAAGAAGAAAAAAAAAAATTGAGGGAATAACTTCACATCCATTACTTGAGATGGTTCTTGTATTGGGTTTGCGTGGCCAGGTTTTGGCAGCGGGGGGGCTGCAGGGGTGGCTTCTGTGAGAAGCTGCCAGAAGCTTTCCCCTGCCCAGTGGAGCCAGTGTCAGCTGGATCCAAGATGACCAAAGTGGTAGCACCTGTGGGATAACGTATTTAACAAGGAGAAATTACTGTCCAGAAACCAATGCCTCTGGAGAGCAGCCCTGCAGACAGCCAGGGCAGTGCAGGAGGGGCAGGAGCTGCTCCAGGCTCTGCAGCTCAGACTCCCCTGGAGCAGCCCAGGGTGAGGCAGCTGTGCCCCTGCAGCCCAGGGAGGGCACGGGGGAGCAGAGATCCACCTGCAGCCCCTGGGGGAGCCCAGGCTGGAGCAGGGGGATGCCCAAAGGAGGCTGTGACCCCATGGGAAGCCTGTGCTGGAGCAGGATCCCAGCAGCACCTGTAGAGAGAGGAGCCCAGGCTGGAGTGGCTTTGTTGGCAGAACCTGTGACCCTGTGGAGAACCCACACTGAAGCAGCCTGTTCCTGAAGGACTGACCCTATGGAAGATCCATACTGGAGCAGTTTATGAACAATTGCAGCCCATGGGAAGGAATCTGGAGTAGCTTGTGAAGGACAGCCTAGCACAGAGGGGAATCCACACTGGAGAAGAGTAAGAGCGTAAGGAGTCCAACCCACTTGGTGGGAGGGACAGCAGAGATGACCTATGATGAATTGACCTCAACTCTATTTCCCTGTTCCCCTGTGTTGCTGTGGGAGAGGACGTGGGAATTCAGGAGTAAAATTTAGCACAGGAAGAACAGAAAGGTAGGGGAAAAGTGTTTATTGAATTAGTTTGATTTCTCATTCCTTTACTCGGATATGATGGGCAATAAATTAATTTCCTTAAATTGAGTCTGTTTTTCCCATGACAGTGACTGGTGAGTGATCTCACCCTCTCTTTATCTCAACCCATGAGTCTTGTTATATTTTCTCTCCCCTGCCCAGATGAGGAGGAGAGTGACAAAATGGCTTTAGTGGGCACCTGGCATCCAGCTAGAGGCAACGCATTGCAGTTCAGTAAAATCCAAATAATTTGTGACAAAAACATGGATTATTATTGCTATTAGTAGTATTATTCAAGAAAATGGCCTTTAGCCAGCTTAACAAAACATCTTGTAAATTGCTCTACTTGTAGCATTTTGCACTGTAAATTTCTTTTTGTTTCTAAGATATGTATGCTTTGAAAGATTATAATTAACCTACTCCAATCATTTATATTTTGATGCATTCATGTGCAACTCAAATAAAAAAAAAGCCCATATTGATGCAACTAATTAAATAAAAGTAAAATCGTATAAAGTTTCATTATAACTGTAATTGATTTGTCAACTGAGTAATATAGCTAGATATATTACTCTGTTGACAAATTAAGTTAAAATGATAATGACACTTAGCTTAATCCTTATTTTTTATTGCATTCCTTCCAGATAATTTCTCATTTCTTACAAAAAAGGAATTCAACTTTTCTCTTTGGTGTCTCATAAATCTGTGGATTCAAATTTATATATTAAAGTCCTTCACAATTTCTGTTTCTTTTAATTGAAGTAGAATAATTTACAGCAGTTAATTGGCTCATTCCAAAGTTAATTTGATAGTAGTGATATAATGCAGTCAAAATACATCTATTGTCCATAGGTGCAATAACATTTAGATAAGTAGGTAATTAAACCACCTAGAATCCAGAGGCCTTCACATTTTCCTTCATCATCCCAGAACTTGCTTTGGAGAACAAATGCCCTGGCTTAGGACTAAATGGTATGAGACAATGTATTTTTCAACACGAGAAAGGATGAAGCTCTAGGGAGGCAAGAAAGAACTGCCCATGGAGACCAAGTATCTGGGATGCTAAGGGGTCAGTGATAAGTGAGGAACAGGTAAAAGAAGAGCAATTATTGAGTGTTTCTCATAGTAGAGGAACTTGAAGGTAAAAAGAAATTAAAATGTTCAAAAGTTGAAATGGTACCATGAGGGTGGACCCTGTCTGGTTGCTACATGTTGACCAAAGCACATTCTCACTCCTGCTCCTCAGTAGAACAGGGGAGAAAGAAAAATTAAAAATGTGTAGGTTGAGACAAAGGCATTTTGATGGAAGGAATCAAAGACCGCATGTGGAAACAAACAAAAACTCAAACAAGAATATTTATTCTCTTCTTCTCAACAAAATAGGATGTTCATCCATATTTTGGGAAGTGGGGCCTTGGGATGTGCAGCGTACAAACACACTAATAATGAATATTTTTCTCAGTCACCCATGCCCCATCCTCCTCCTTTCTTTCAGCTTCTGTTGAATGATGAATACAACATCACAGGGTGGGGAGTATGCCTTTGGTCAGCTTGGGTCAGCTGTACCAGGTTTGACTCCTCCCAGCCTCTTGTTCAGCCCCAGCCTTTGCATGGTAGAGTTTTGAGAGACTCATGAAGGTGTGCAGGACCAATATAAATGTGGATGTTGAATGTGGATGGTGCTATAGGCCTCATCCGTTTTGTCTTGTTCAGTTGCAATTGATCATAATCATAACTAAATATTTAGCAAAGATTTCATTTTATTAATTATTTCAATATTTCTTAATTGCAACATTTATTCCCTTTTTTGTTGTTGTTTACTTCAAGAAAATTTCACTAGGTCTGCATGTCCTTCTAAATAAAAGTTCCTCCACAATTTAAGGCATTTTAAAAATCCTCAAGCAAAACATTTCAGTTTAGAATTGGGGGATGTCTTTCGCTTTTGCTGTTTGCATTTTCTTCATCCAAGCTGTAAGCATTTGAAAAATCAGTTGAAGTTCTCTAAACATCTTTATTTTTCATTTGCTCTGAAGGAAGCAGTAGGAGAAAAGTACTATTTAGGTCCCAAATATACCAAAGTCCAAGGTAATATGTCTCCTGATATTTACGCAAAACCATCTTTCTTCTTATGATGCCAAGAAGCGTACCTCAGAGATGAGAAATGTGTGGGATGCAGTGCAATTGTACAAGACAGTTCTTCCCAGCTTGTGGAGAGCACAGGCACATTTTAGCCCCCAGCCATTCAGTACTGGCTCCAAAACTCAGAATTGCTCATGCATTTAATTCTGGAGACCATCTCAGCCGAAGCAGCAGTGTGCTGGCTGTGATGGCAACAATTACACTTGCATTCAAACATCATGCACTGAAAGTTTTAGCCAAACCATGAATAAGGTCTTCTGTAGAAACTGAATGTTTCTCTGTTAAAATGTCTTTTAATCAAAGACAGGTACAGCCTATCGAACACTTACTTCCTTAAAATTATCCTTTAGATAAAGGACAAGGAGATAACACCACACTGCTCACTGGTTTGCAGTCCTTGCAGTGTTGAGCTACTAGCAGTGCTCACCATCTATTAAAATTGAGCACAGGACCTTAAAAATTAAAAACATGTGTTTCTATTGTTTCAGCTAAAATGTCACTGTCAGCAGATGAAGGTCAGTGGTCATGTCATGACCTTTTTAAAGTATTGCAACAACTAGATGGATTTTTGGCTGATATTTTTACACACTTAGGAGAGAAAAGGGAATTCAGAACTTTGTGCTTTGTAGTTTTTTCCCCCCACAGGCTGTGTTTTCTGCATATCACGCATTCCCAAGATACCTGGATCTTCAAGTTCTCCAGGGAGCTCCACATGTTACTGACACATCCCAGTGATAGTTACAGTTGTGTTTTCAGATTTACTCTTGCATAAGAGCAGTACACTCTCATCTGGCATAAGACAAGTGCAGGATACCCCCAAGAATTCTTGTGAAGCCACAGTTAAGCAGCACTTTCCAAGTGCCTGACTCTGAAGACCACATGGTATGACTGCCTTTCTGTTCATTTAGTCCATTCTGAATACACCACATAATGGATCCTCTTGTAAAATATCATTGTTATAATTTACACCTACCCATTTTTTACTTTTAAATGGGTTAATTACCCTGTTCACTCACTAAAGAGGACTCAAATGAAGTTTGTACCAATATAAATAACACTTTTGTCAAAGACGTATATTTTTAAGTAATGTATTTATAAGTTGCTTATGACTACATAATGTTTGACAAACAGTATCATAGGTGACATTTTTAGACCTGATAATTGTTTTGAAGGACTGCAAACATCATGTTTATTGGTTTACCATGTAACTGCATATCAGTAATACTTCTAATATTTTTGTTACTTCTGTTGCACAGAAACAGAAAGGATTTGCACTTCTCAGGTTTTCACCTTACACCCAGCACCTAATTCAGTTTGCAGTGAATGACTTGCCACATACAAGGTATGGGAAGTACATTTGAGTCTACAATAAATTAGAGCATCTATTTCTTTATTCAGGGCATGATAATTGAAATAGGATGGAAAATAAAATGCTTTCCAATATGACAGTGCAAGTATTTCACCTTTTTTAGTGCAAACCACTAACTTGTCTATGTAACATCTGTCCTGTTTGTTTGATGCTAAAACTGAAGTCCAACAAAGGTAAAAAAAACATTATATTTGCCATAGAGATGGCAGGTCAAACTCCCATAGAAACCACATTAGTGATGAAAACAAAAAAAATACAATTTAATTACCTGCAATCAATAGAAAAAAATTCTATAGGCTGCATGCAACCTGTGAAAAATAGCAAATTAATGTTCTGTCACAGCCCAGAAGCATAAGAGCACAAAGATTCCATAAGTAAAATATGATTGCAAGACAAACAAAGTAACTGCAAAAACCAGCTAGATCAGCTCTCCCTTTAGGAGCATTTTTTTTCTGAATTACCTAAGTAACACAGCCATATGCGTCCTATTTTCATAAATCATATAAGCATTTAGGATCCCAGTGGGATCCAGACTCCAAAGTACCTCTGTGATTTATTTGTGTATACAGAAGTCACTTAGGTGCTTTGGAGAAGGCTACTTCTGGATTTTCTTGGTTTTAACTTAAAACAATGAGGAAGTGCCTCATATTGTTGCAGGATTTTTCAATGCCCAGATAATACCTTTGGATTTTCTGCTATAGGTGTAATTTGATAAGTCATTTTGTCACTTGGTAAAGAAAAGATTTAAGTCAAAAGGACCACCTAACCTCCTTTTTGGGGAAAAAAGAAGAAGAAAAAAGGAAAGAAACTAAGCCAAAAACCATGGATCATCTTGTGCTAGGCTGTCACAATGATTTTTATATACAATCAATTCACAATGAGGCTAGACTTTTTTGTACTGTTCTTTCTTTCATTGATTTGGGGTTGGTTTTTCCTTTTGTTGTTTGTCTGCCTTTGTGTATATATGGATTCTGGTTTATATTTTCATTTTAAATCTCTGAAGCAGTGTCATAGGCTGTTTTTTTAATTTCTCATAGACAATCAAAAGAATGTGGGGCTACAAATAGAAATCATGTCAAGAAACATTGTCTTATGTTTTTCGTTTTTTTTTTTTTAATAGAAGTAATAGCATATATTTTTCTTTTCAGAAATGTTAGTAATAGAAAGACTATGACATGAGAAAAACAGTTGTTCTAGGAACAGATGATATAAGTACAGTGACATTTGACTTTTTTAAATATAAAAAAGAGATAATTATTAGTTTTACTATCGGTGAAGTATTTGTAGACAGCTATTCACAGGCTTATTAAAGGAGATTTAGGTACATCAGAGTTCAGCTGTTCCTGTGCTCTGTTAGAAAAAAAAGAACAGGAATACAGCCAGGTTCTAGCCTGAAAGTTACTATTGTGTTGCTCTATGTACATGAGGAAGTAGATGGGGTGAAAATAGTGAAAACAAGCAGAAAAAGGGCAAGCTGTGTTGTTTCTATTTTAAAGTGTATCTTCTAGCGGTGTGGTACAGAAAGCATCATCCTAATCTTCAACTGGTAGATGCTGAGGCCCTTCCCTTTGCTGTGGATCTGGAATAAATACTTGATGACTTCAGGCTTTTTTTTTTTTTCTTGTTTTACACCATTTTGCCTGAGGTCAGAACCTGGACCCTTGACAATCACCAAACCCCCTCTAGTCCAAATGTAATTTGCACCACTAGTGAATTCATTTTTCAGCCTCAGACCTTGAGTCTCCTTCCATAAAAAGTCAACAACACAGTATCAGTAAGTGTCAGTGTTAGAAAACGTATTTTGCTGTATAATGGGGAACATAATTTCCTCCTCCAACAGATTTCCAATCTAAATAGTCTCTTATTTAGAATCCTGCGTGCACTGGTAAGTGACGTTTCAGTACCCAGCTAGAAATGAGCAATAACATTCAAATGAAAATTGGAAGCTGAAGATCTAATCATTAACAACAGATGGTTCAACGTGAATCTGATAAACAAATTGTTGGTCCCCATCACCTCCCCCTCCTCTTCTCCTGCCCATTTCTTTTCTTCTCCATTGCATATGTTGTCGTGTATGTGAGTTGTTTTACCACAGTCGAATCAACAGGGGAAAAAGGGATTCCAAAACCAAAAGGTAAACCTCATGATAAATCTGGAATGCATTCAGGTGGAAGTAGAAATCGCTTGAGCATCTAGTGCTGAAGTGTCTGAGATTTAATTCAGACAGTTCTGTTAGCACAGTGGCAGTTTTCTTTGGCTCTGGATTGTCTCCCACATTGGTCCATGTCCCAGTATTCTCAACGCACAACCTGCTACACTAAAAAATCCAAATATGAGAGGCTCAGCTAGCCCCTTGGATGCTCATGTGCAGAACACAGTGAAAGACAGTTGGAAACTACAATTACATTTGGTCTATCATGGCTGGATTTCATCCCAGTTTTACAATAGGTCCTTCTTTCTCTTTCTCTAGTCACCAAAAAGAGAGTCCTTGCCAATGTGCATGATCGCACACTCAACACAAAGGAGAACATGGAACACAAAACTGCAATATTATCAAAACTATTATCTTCAATAAATGAAGAAAACATATGGGAAAAATAGGGAGGTATGTAATTGTGCCATTTAACATCTTTCTTCTTCTTTGTTGTTGTGGAAGTTCAAAAGCTGGACAAAGGCTTTTTGGTCAGATAAACATAGTTATTTTGCTCTGTATTAAAGTAGTTTGTTCAATCCAAGTTGAACAAATCTAAGTTAAAAGTCATTTTATTTTGGATACCCCCCAGGAACCCTGGTGGCAAAATTGTCAAAATGCTACAAGTTTAAAGAATTAGTGTCACGGTAAAGCATTGAGCAAACAGCACAATCCTCCATCTCAGGAACTGCAGACTTGAAAATGCACTGTTGGAATATATCCAGACTGAGACTGAAAAGGGGCCACAGAAGCTCCGCTGAGTTTCCACAGATTACCCAAGCTAACTTTTGAAGGAGACTCAACAGTACAGGAGGAAGTACAGTGAATGTAAATCATTAAGAGAGAGGACTGGGAGCTTGTGGGTCTCTAAATTCTGGGTCACAGAGAGTATGTAGTATCCACCATTTAAAGATCATAAAAGCACCCCTACTCTATCTAAACAAAGATCAGCCTGCCCCGTTACCATGAGCACCTGTGCAGCATCACAAATGGTCATCTTGTACAGCTCGGGCAAGAGAGGGAAATGGGGAATTGCTTAAAGCAATGCTGTTATCAAGAAATGCAAGCCTCAGACTACCGTCCTGTCTGCAATGACCACATAAAAGGAATATAAATATGTATGGATTCTGATAATTATCAATTAAAGGACGTGCTAGAGCATTATCCCAGAGTTGAGAGGGAAAAGATGGTGAAAAAGTCTGAAGTCCTAAAACACCATGGCATTGAAGAACATTGAGCTTTTGAAATTGACGGTAGCTTTCTTTTGTTTCTAGGCTGGGAAATAATTTCTTCAGAAGAAATGATGCATTAAACACTGTTTTCCTACCCATAGAATGGCTTCACGTTCTTTTGAACATGGAAAGAATAATCACACCAAATCAAATAAGCTTTGAGGTTTGATCCAAAATATTTATGTTCAAAGCAATGAATTATTTTCAGTAGTTGCCAACCCATGACAGATTCAATCTACATCTGTAAACATCAGAACATTTTACATTCTGATACAATTTTCCTGAATTTACCATAGAGACAAGATTTTTGTGTGTGTGCATGTTAATCCCAGTGTAAAATATCCCCAAATCAATCAATCAATTGATTAACAAATTAAGTGCTAAATAATGGATGGGACTGTGAACATTTGCTGACAAGATGCTGAGAATAAAATATGTGTCTACAATTCTTTTGTCTAATAGTCAGCCAACAAAGCATTGCACTGTTTTCTTTAGGAGTTTACATAAATGCTTGGAAAACAAATGGAAAAATGTGTTCAAACAATATTTTAGCATTCATATAAGCCAGCAGAAATGGTCATTACACTGAAAAATGAATAAAATTCTTTTTCTTTCAAATTGAATTTTAATGTAGCAGAACTTTACATGATCCCAGGAACATAAATAAATACAAGGTGACAACTAAGTATTTCCACCACTAATTATGCTATTAGTATTGAACATAGTGTAAAGTTCTCATGAAATAATGTTGCTAAATGCTAAAAAAAAAAAAAAAAGGCAAAGCAAGAGTCGTGAAAAAACTGAAGAATTCATGTAGTAAAGTTTGTCTTATGCAAGAACTGCATCCTATTTATTTTCACTCCTGATTATTATTTTCTTTTATGCTGGCACATGACTAACATTTGGGCTGTCTGTTACCACAGTTTTGAGTCTCTTTGTATATATATTTCATAACTGGGTCTTAGTCATTTTCAGCTGTTTTCACATGGATGTGTCAATCTATATTTTTGTGCACCACTAAGTGTCTTACGGCAAGTGAAAGCTAAAGAAAGGGCTTTTTTTTTCTTTTAATAATGATATGGAAAGGCAACTATCACAGTCATTTTGCAAAAGCAAAGTGAGGCTCGTGCCTATGAGTGAGTGAAGTGTCCCATTAGCCTGTGGATGTTTCTGTGGTTAAACCAGAACTTGAACTCTGCTCTCCCACGGGCCTGGCTAACAGTTTATTTTCCACTGCTGTTTTCCCCACTTCATTTATAAGCAAATGTACCATCTATCGCCTGCACACGCACATGCCACTCAGCCTTGCTGTGATCAACATGTTGTGAAACAACAGTCTAGTTTGGAGTGTTTAGGGCTGTTGGGATAATGATTTTGTATGGCTGCTCCGCTTCCCAGTGGAGTTGTGTTTTCCTAGATTTGCTTTAATGCAAGTGCTTTTTGCAAATAGAGGAGACACTGGAGAGGCTTGCAAAAACACAAGCCCTTTAACAGTTCATTGGGAAGCAAAGAGGGATCCCTTGCTAACCAGACTGACTGTAGCTGTTCAGCTGAACAATCCTGTCACTCTTGTGGTCGCTCTTAATACTTGATGGCTGGTCATGTACGGCATGCCTCATCACACCATCTCTGGAGGCACTGCATTGGGAAATTTGAAAAGATGCCACTCTTCTGGAAGCATACTGCTGCTGATTGAATGGTGAGGCTATGACTCTAGGTTCCTGTTTCACATCTCAGGCTTATTAAATTCCTGGATACACCGAAATGTAAAAGAAAAAAAAAAAAAAGTAAAAAAGTTTGTTTCACGCAAGATTCAAAGGGACGGTGGGTTTTGTGACTGACCTGTGGTCAGACGTCTACAAATGTGGAACAAAAATCATAAAATGAAAGAAGATTTTGTTTCTCCACATCTATGTACAGAATTCCACGAGGTTACTGCCTAGTCTGAAATCTTGCTGCAATCACCAGTAGCTCTCCCACACACCCCAAGAGCAAAATATCTTCTGTATTTGATTCAAATTTCTAAATTTTTCACAAAATATAAAAACCATCCCACAAGCTTAGGGTTGAGGGACTTAAAATAAGTGTAGATGGGAATCCATTTGCACAGAGTTGTGGCCAGAAGGCTGGGGGAGTAGAAAAATGGAAAAAAAAAAAAAAAAACACAAAAAAGCAAACAAACAAACAAAAAACCCAAACAACCAAAAAACCCCACAAAACCAAACCAAAACAAAAAAACAAACTGAGTGTGGGAAAGATATTTCAGTCTCAAAAGTGTCCCAGAGGGCTAGCAAAAGTTCTGAGACTTTTTTTAATATATATTTTTTAAAGGTAAAATAAAAGAAAAGACACCTGGCACCTCTAAGGACATCAAGAAAAATTATTTTGCTTGTCTTAGAATTTTGCTAAAACAAGTTTGTACAGTAATCTCTGTATCTGTATTTTATTTTCGGTTTTTGCAACTTTTAAACCCAGATTGGCAGAAGTCAGGTAAGCCTGGTGACAGAAGAAAGTGTCTGTTGAAATTGATGGATCTTGGTTTCAGGATGTATGTTGTTAGTGAATTAATAGCTCTCATCACTTTCCATGTTTTCTCTGTTTTCTTTAAATAGTGTTGGAATAAAGGAAGTAAAAAGAGCTCGGGAAAGAAAGAAAGGAAGATTTTGGTTTAGCCTTTGACAGTAAAACCAATGATTTGTAGTTAGGGGCTCAAAAGCACACAGATAATAGCTCAGACATTTGGACTAATCAGGAGTTAGATATTTCATATAAATGTCCCACCCCTTTATAATGCTTCTGTATTTCAAATTCTTTTCTTTATTAAATAATGAAAAATCTGTCTTCAGACAGATCTTAGTCTTCAGCTAACCTTGGTAAAAAAATTTCTTTTTGAAAGCAATAAATACCTAGTTAAGTTCTAAAATGTTAATAGCTGTGCAAATAGTTACTGCTGTCTAAATGAGTGACCATTTAATGAATCACTTCCACCAAAAAGGTCAGTGTAGCAAGTCCCATGTGCATCATGTTATTACAACTTACCAGTAAATGACCACATTAATATTAACTGACAGATTGCAGACCTTTATGTTTATGTGCAGTGGGTTTCTGGAAAGTGCACTTCTGGGAGGTGTTAGAAAACTTTCTGCCAGCATATCATCCTGTAAATTGTGCTGTTTTCAGGTCATTACTTGTTCAACTTGTGGACACCTTGTTATGGAGCTTTTTGAATGAGAAGTACGTTAGTGAATAAAGTACACTTGACCTCTCACCTTCAAAGTCCTTTCATTTCAAGTGTCTGAGACATGTCACAGATGGATGTTTTTATCAGGCAGACCCTTGACAGCTCTGAAATGGCCAGTTGTGTGCACTCAGGTCAGAGACTGTGTGCAGCAGCAAACTTTGATACTCTGATGATGCTGATACTTGTCGTCTCTGTGATAAAGGTGATTGCATTAAGGTGAATTTCTGAATTAAGCATAATGTATCAAGCTTGTACTGGAGACCTGTCATAACACCATGGCACAGAATTCCCTCACCGAGGGCAGACATGCCCTCATGTTCGCCAGCATTTTAACTCAGATATAGATTGTTAACTGTTCTTGGTAGCACTGAGCCACTTAGACAAAAGCCTCAACTATCTTAATAAGGGTGTGTCTAATGCAAAGGTCAGAGCACAGGCTTGAGCTGTGTCCTGCAGAAGGGGAGGCCAGGGTTCTTGACTTTGCAGATTGTAGGAGGCCACAAAAACTGCTCGTTCTCCTATCCTGTCATGTGGCTGTGAGGAGGTCATAGCTCATCAGAGAGGAGGGATGAATGGATTCATCTCATTCCACATGGGAAGATTTCTCCTCACCCAAGGTCTCTTCACCTGACCTCTCCTTCAGTCTTTTCATTTTGTCTTCCCTCAATGATCTCCTTAGAGCTCTTGACCTTCAGACTTCTGAGATACCCAAGCTCAAGACAGGAAAATCAGGCATGCAAACACTCTGGGTCAATGCTCTCGTAGATCTCTGAGAAAGGTAATTCACTCCTGACCACTGATAAGCCATTTCTACCTCCTCAGAAATTTACTGAATAAAATGAAGATGCTGAAAAAGTGGTTGGGAAGTTAAGCTTTTGTACTTTTTTAAAGAAAGGACCACCAGCCCCCAATATACATTTTCAGAGAGTGTAGAGAGGAAAAATGCTATTAAAAAAACCCTACTTGCTAGTGTCCTTTTAAATTATGTAAAGCCAATTTCTTGTAATATTGTCACTGAACAAATAATCAGTTCGTTGAGAAAGATTTGTGGCTGCAATTATTTATTCATTTTAATGTTTGTTATTAAGCCTTTCTCTTGCTGTTTGCACCCATTATATGATGAAAGATCAATACAAAGAAGATGAGGAAGTGCAGAAATGACGGTTAATTATCAGGGAGTAAAGAGGAGCAGAGCAACCCTGGTACAAATTCCTGTGAGATCTAGAAAGAGTGTTTTAGTATTTTGCTAATATTAGCCTTTGTTTTCCAGTGTGAAGTGTTTTTGTTTTTCTTTTTTATTTGTTTGTTTGCTTTTTGTTTTGTTTTGCTTTGTTTTGTTTTTCAACCTGGGCAGTAAAGTGAACACTGGAGACAAGTTTTATCATGCTTTTCTATTACATTCAATAGCAGGGATTAAATTACGAGAAGCAGTGGTTCCAAGTGGATAGAGTGAGTCTACAGTTGAGAAACAAGATTTTGAGGTTTTTTTCCCAATTAAAGAAGTGACTGGCTATGTAATTTTTTTCCCACCTTCTTATATTTCTACAGGAGTAAAACAGCAGGACTCACTCTTGCCTTCTTCTTTAGTATTTTGTAATCTAAAAATGAAAAGTAATGTATCTTACTAAAATTGCAAGTATGTGTCTACATCTACATAGGTCTGGGTCATTTATGTATATATATGTATGTATAAAGACATATAGCAAAATGTCAATATTTTATAGCATAGATTAAATTGTGTCATTGTTACTCAGGATTAACAGACATGAAAATCCTGGAGATGCATCACCATTATTTTAATTTTTTCAGTAGTGGAGAGGTGAAATACATTTCAACCATTTCTTTCAAAGTAGCATATTTTCTGTGAATATGATCGTTCTCCAGCAAATTTTTTACTTTCTGTCTGACAAAATGTTTGACACTTGTTATTTTGTCTGAGATAATATCTCCTGGTATTAGGATCCCCAGTTTTATTTTTTAACTGGGGTTGCAGAGAGTGTTTTTTCTGAATAATACCAAAGAAGTGTCACAGTCTGCAACACTATGGACTGCTCAAAGAAGTCTTAAATGGACAACACAGGTAATTCATCTGTGAGCTCTCATGTATCATAACAAATCTGGTGAGTGCAGGGGCTACCCAAGTGGGAGAAAGCCTGAAAGTAGGTCTATGTTCCAGATTTTATATAGGTCTCAAGGGTCTCCTTCTAAATGCTATGAAATCCATCATATAGCTTCAGGCCAGCCCTGAAAGTTGCCTTTAGTGAAAATCTCCCACACTCTAGATATTAGTACATACAGATGACAGGTAACTATGGTAAATATCTCTCAGAGTCACTTTCTGTTAATGTGGGGCCAGGAACTCTATTAAAATGACAAAAATAATAATGTCTCTAAAATCATCTTCTCTCTTGCTACCTGTCCACAAAACTTATGCCAAAGCTGCCTTCATTTCTAACTGCTTTTCATCTGGCTTCTTGCCACGGTTGAGGAAAAAAATAATTCACAAGATGACATGGTTTCATTGCCTTATTTTTTTTTTCACTTTATAACAAATGTTTAATAGAAATAAAAAAAAAATTCCTTAATTGCAGTATATTCATGTAAGTTTTCCTTCTCATCCAGATTTTGATCTGAAGAAACATATTCCCTTCACCACTACTTTTTTCAGCCATTCACTTTCCTGAGTTATTAACTTACAGAAATACTGAATTTCACAATGAGAAGAAAGACACTTTTAATAATATCAATTACTTTATGGGATGATTTGCACTGTGTTCAGCATGGTATTTTTGGTGCCTCTGACAACAAGTGAGACTGAAAGTACCCACAAATGCATATTTGGATCAGCACTTTTCTGTCTAGTCTGTAAAATTGTGTACCATGGAGCAAGGCAGCAATCTATGCACCTGATATTTAGCTATCCTGTTTCATTCTTGTGAGTCATCCTATTTGACTTACATAGGTAAATCTAACACATCAGTGTTTGCAGTATTAAGCTTTAACAACAGCAACAGAAACCCTGGATATTTTCAGCATAGATAAATTCATCTCATTTGCTTTACTAAATGCTGCCTGGCAAGCAAAGTTATAGAATTTAGCAGCATAAGGCACAAAACTGTTGGAAACAAATCTGAAGCTCTGGAGATCACTCACAGAATTAAGTGCATTTCAATGTGTAGGTAGTTGTCAGAAGTGCTCCATAAATCTCATTCCAATAAAAATATTGCATGATTATTTTTTTCTTGCATACATATCAGAATAAAATAGAAGCCTGTCTTTCCTAAATGCTCATGTCAGATTTTAGAGGTTTTTTTCCTCATTTCTTTCTTTGCTGAATTGAGTTCCTGTTACAAAAACAGATGTTGGAAGAAATACATTTCTTGGCAAAGTTAAGAGCTACAGAGGAGAGCAAGACATTGTTCTTCATTTTACTGTGCACTTTCCCTTGAAACTTACTGACTGCTTAAATCATCTCAGCTACACAGGAACCTTTAGCAATAAAATAAAAACTGTATTAACCACTAAATTTTATACATAACTGATATTTCTAACTGACACAGAGTTTATGAAAGTTGTCAACTTCTAAGTCCAATTTATATGAAGGCAATCATAATCTGAGGGCATATGAATTGATCTAGCCAGAAATTGCGCAAATAAAATTAACAAATTTATTAATTTTTCTTCCCCCTCTGAAGATCCACTTGCAATTTTCCATACTCTCGGCAAGGGATGAACAGAAAGCTGAATACAGAAGTTTAGCCTCTCCATTAAGTTGAAACTTCCTGCTGGGATTTGAGGAAAAGTCTGGCATAGAAATAGGTAACCATTTAGCTTCTGGGCTGCTTGGCCTCTCCAGCTCAAAGGAAGCACAGGGCCAGAGGTTATGTATTATTCATTTTTCAATTGGACTCAGTGGAGAAATTTGAGAGTTTACTACATAAATATGTTAAATTTAAGTACATCTTGCATTTCCATAAAACTCACTGAGGCCCAGATTCATCATTTCCCCCCCGCTCAACAAACTGCTTTAAAGCATGCTCAAATTGACTTCAATAGAGCTGTAAGCACTTACTGAAAGTTCAGAGTGTCCTTAAATGATTTGGAGAATAAGGACCATCTGCATATGTGCAAGTGCTTTGCTGAGCATTCGTAATGTCCAATCCATAGCCCCAAGAAATCCATGAGGTTTCTCTATTCATGTCATTGGGCTTCAGATTTAGTCTTAACAGTTGGATATTGCCAGTTCAGAGCTCTCTTGTTGCTTCCTTGAAAAGAGATGACATTCAGCCTTTCATTGCAACATCCCATGCTTTGTATTAGAAAGCCCTGGATAGTGTTCTAAGGTTTCTTACCAAATGGTGTCTCTGGGCCTTTTCTTGGTTATGATTTTAAAATGCACTGCTCAAAAGTGACTGTGAACACATCCAGAATAATAATTCCTGTCGAAGCAGGTTCAAATGCCTGTGCTGTCTGTGCCATGGAAGTGGGGCTTTTTGCCAGGGTAGGAAACTTCACACTAGCTGTCACACACTTAGTGATGCATTTCCAGCAAAAGGGACTCATTGCAGAGCTGTTTGTTACCAAGATGGTTACAAATATTAAAATCTAAATTTAGGAATGTCGTGAATGAACTACATTATTTATCAGGACCTCTCTTCCTACAGTCAGATGAGATGAGAGCAATCTGTGCTTCAGCCAGTTCCCTGACCCACATTAAAGTTAATGCAAGACTATTGAATTATGTTCTATAATGCTGATTTTGAAGGCAAATTAATTCTTACTTATTTCAGCACCTTCTGCTTTTAATGACTGCTTCTCTTTCCCCCCCCCACTTATTTGTAGGACTGTTTATACTACCCATGAGATGACCAGATATTTAAATTCTCCCTGAGACTTGTCCTTTTCCTCAACATCCTGGAGTAAATTATTCAGAGGAGCAATTCTTGCCTTCTCAATCCTCACTCTTCTGTGCCTCAGAAAGAAACTTCAATAAAACCCTCTTGTTTTACTGTGGTGCACCAATGTGGTAGTTATTAATAATTTTATAACAATTTCTTCATAATATATCTGGAAAGGGCAGAAACTTAGATTCCATTGAAAAAGCTATGAGTGTGAGATATTAGCATTTACTAAAAAGCATTTATTGAATGAAAAAGAAGCTGGTTAACAAATGAAACAAAATAAACTGAGCCCATTAAAAAAAAAAATCTTACTTCAGAAAACTCTTTTGAGTTTTGCAAGAAATGTACATCCAAGCCATAGGTACAGAAAGAGAAAAGCAGAATCTGAGGGGGGCAGTGGCATCCAGTCACAAAATTGACAAACAGAGACCATTCAGTGCTTCCATCAAGTGTTTCCCTGTAAAGAGAGAAGGCTATTTTCACAGAGGAAGACAGGCACAGCTCTGAGAAGACCATTTGTGGCATATTACACAGAATTTAAGTATCCATGTTGGCCCCTTAGTTTAAGTGTAGAAAAGACTCACAAAAAATGGCCTAATGTTTTGAAGAAATGCTTCAGAACAGAAAAATGCAAAGGTAAAAAGGAGAATGTACTGGAAATTTGAAAATTTGTTTCATTCAACAGAGAAAACTAGCAAATTCAATGGCTGAACATGAGTTGAATTCAAAGGAAATATCAGGCTCTCATATTTAACAAGCCTAGATAAACACATTTTTGGAACAAACTGCCAAAGGGAATAATAGTTTTTTACTTGGTGGGTTTAATTCAGCACCGCAGACCTTTCTAGACAATGTTTGCCCTACTGTAGGCTGCTGCGCTAAATATAGGAACAACTAGATAAAAGAAAAGGAAATTATTTATGCAGGGTATGGGACTAGAAAAATGAATTATTCCATTGGGGTCAAATTTTTTTGTATGATCTTATGGATACTGGGTGATCAGAGGGTTTTAGAAGTTTCCCAATAATGAGAAGATAGGGAGGTTCTGTATGTTCCCTTTATCAAAATAAGGAGTTGACTGTATTGTATTCTGTAAGTAGGAATTAAAAAAAAACCAAACCAAAAACCTCAACCATGAAAAAAAACAAGACCAAAACCCATTATTAAGTTGTGGAAAGCTGAAATGTCCAAGTTTAGTATGGATACATGGACGGAAGGATAGAAAAGGAGTTAAGGATGACAATTTAAATGTTTGGGTTAACACAGTGCAGGAGTCTGCGTTGCTTTAACTCTTTGTGCAAATACTTAAATGTCTTTCTAAAGGATGTAGTGCAAAAATTGACTGAACCTGTGGGTCACAAGAGATCACATGGCACTGTTGGAAGCATCCCTTTTGACACTTACCTTGAAGAATTTCAAATACCTACACCACTCTTAAAATCCCCAAAAACCCCAGAATGAAGCATAATCCAAGCCTGCTCTATCAACAACAATTTTCATTGTCAAAAAGGTTTTAAAAAAGCAACCTTCTGTCATAGTGAGTTACACATTCATGTTTCATCTAAAATAGCTGATTTACCTACAGAATTTTTTACTGTGATGCCTTAGAACACAGTGAAAGACCGGTTCACATGGGAGAAGAATCACAACACCACACTGCTATCTCTTCTATGTCTGTAAGTTTTGTAGCTTTTAAGATCTCTTTCTATTTTTAGTCTATTGCTGCAATTAAAAAATTATAGTCACTTATGTTATGTTATTAACTCTACCCCAAAGGGTTCTTGTTCATTTCCAGATAAATATCGTTTTCTGTTGTTGATTATTTGGATATAGACATTAAGAAGGATCCTGATAAGCTCCTGTGCCACATGGAAATATGGCAGGATCATTCCCAAGGGTTATGCTGTAATATTTCAAGTGCTTAGAGCAATGATGTAAATGTCAGATGGCATAAACCAAATAGGTTTTTCAAACCCACTTCATTGTCAGCACCCCATGTTTCAGAGCAGCACCTTGCTTTGTGAGCTCAGAATTCCACTGGATTATGGTACAACATCTGTTGTCTTCAGGAGCTGAGCTGGAATTTAAGACAGTTTTATCCAATGTAAATTACTTGGGTTAATTGCAGCAATGTTGAAGACTCCACCTTAAAAATTAAGACCTTTAAGAGACAACTGGGAAGTTTAGGAGCTTATTAATGCAAGTTCCTAAATTAAATTACTGACATTTAGCAGAAGGAATACTGTTCACTCTTTCCCACCATCCCAAGTCACTTCTAACCTTCTGTAACAAACTGAAGCATTCCCTTTTTCTAGACTTTAAGAGGAGTGCCAAAAAAAAAAAAAAAAGAAAAAGAAAAAGAAAAAAGCAAATGAACCAACTCTGTGATCTTAGTTCACTCTGAAAAATTCATATTCTTAGTTTGTGAGCAATGATAAAATTCCCCATTCTCTACTATTCAATGTCAAAAATGAAAATAAATTATTTATCTTCAGTATGACCACGTTTTCTTCTTCTTTTTGGTCTATTTAATATTATCAATTTTCTCTTTGCATTAGCAGCATGGAATGAAGAAATGCTAATGTAAAGTTGTGTCTCCAACAATCCACAGCAGTCTTACTTTCAATACCATTTCCCTAATGACCATGTACCAAAAGACATAATTTCTTTCCAAAAGTTAGTGTTGATTTATTTAATGCATTATAGTTGCTTTGCTTTTTCTTGGTCATTTCTGATATTGCCTTTAATTTTATCAGAGATTTTGACATTTTGATATTACAAGGAAAAAAAAAAAAGATTAAAAGTGGTTAAATTAGATTTGGATGACAGAGCCTATGGAACTCAAAAAAAAAAAATTAAAATTCCTGATCATTCATTAATGATTAAATTTAAAAAAAAAAAAAAAAGAACCAAAGAAAGCAAAAAAGGAAATAGAAGCGATAATTGTGTTCACAATAACTTCATGTGTACTTGGAAAATTACATGTTATGCTGGAAGCCAACTCATATGATTATGATATCTTTTATGTTCTTGGCTTCCTGATACCATAATCTTTCTCATTCTAAACAAGCATGAAAGTGAGGAGGAAGAGGAAGGTAGGCAAGTTCAAGTAAGATTACCAGCAGCTTACAGCACAGTTTGAGAAACTGACTTTGTTGATTTAAACACAGTACAATAAATCAGATTCCATGACCCTCTAAGGGTCAACTTCCAGCATTTGAAAAAGTGAGATAAAGTGAAAAAACTGAAGATAAAAAAAGAGTTGCTGAAAGCACTTTTCCCTCCCAAACTCTCTTGAGAACATTTGAGTTTGTAGGCCCTTGTGAGACTTGTTCTTTATGCATTTTAAAAGATGGAAGGGTTTTTTTCCTTCATTTTTTCCCCCACATTTTTCCACTAGAGGCTATCAATCTACTTAGTGATTACCTGACTAATTTCTTTTTCACTTGATTCTTGATATTTGAAGAAACACAGCCATGGAACACTATAGACCTTCCTCTGTTCTTATGGATAGTTCAAGTTAATTTACTGCACATTTTTTTAAAAGTATGTACACATGTATATAATTAGTGACTCTAAAAATATACACTTAGAAATAAGCTCATCCAAGAAAGACAGACTCAGAAAATATAAATCCCAAAGGAGTTTTTAAATATTTATGTAGCAATCTATCACCTTCCACTTGTTCTTTATGGCCATCCCCATAATCAGTAAATCGATATTCCATAAGAACCAGGACAGTCTTAGGAAATAACCTTTCTGATCTTCTGGAGAAGAATGTAAATATATGAAGTTACACAAAAATCTATTGCCATTAGAAGTTAGAAGGGTTCTAAACATTTGTATAAATTTCAATTGTATGCAATTAAGCAAGAAAACAGAAGAACCCTGACACAAAAACAATAATGATTCAGGGGTAACTCAGCATACAGCTAAAATATGTGTATATCCATGCTCCTAAAATGCCTACTGGTCCCCTCATACCGATTACAGAAACTAAAATACTGCTGTTCTGGTTCAACTCTTCCAAGACTAGGCAGAGTAATTATGTAAAATTATCAAATATCTAATTTTTAAAAAGTGAACTTTTAATCCTACCCAAATTAGGACATTTACAAGCCTTGCAATGACTTTAGCTAGCAGATCAAAGTGATTTTGGCAAGCTTCAAGCACATTCAGCGTCACTGAATTTGAAACCATCGGTGAACCTGTTCTGACACATACGAAACAAAACTGAACAAAGTTTCAATGTTTTTACTTGTCAGACTCCAACCAGATCAACCAGTTTTGGGGTTGAATTTATGATTTTGTGTTGAGGTGTCTTTTTTGTTCTTATTGATTTTGAGGGTTTTTTTGGTTGGTTGGTTGGTTTTAGTTTGGGGTTTTTTGTGGTGTTTTGTTTGGTTGGTTGGGTTTTTTTTTGTTTGTTTGTTTTAATTTGGTTGTTTGTTTGTTTGTTTTTGGTTTGTTGGGTTTTTTGTTGTGTTTTAATCCATTTGGTTGAAATCTCAGTACTGTGGGCAAAAAATAAACCCTGTCCTGTCTACATTTTTATTGGTTTACTTTACCTATTGACAGCTCCCTACACCATGGGTCAAGGTGTAATGCAATATAGTTTCACAAAGGGATAAAATCTTGGTTGTCTCCTCCCTTCTCTTTCTACTTTTTCCAACACATGTTACCAGAGACCTAAGCCACCAGAAATTGCATAGCAATTCATTTTTTTTTAATCTAGACAAAACACCTATGTATGGTTTTTTACCTGAATCTTTATGTATAAATGAAATATGTTTATAATACATACAGTGCATACACATATGTAGTTATACACTCTGTGTATATTTATATGTGTCATGCAGAGAGTTTATATATATAAAATAAAATTTATACAGACTGTACCTCTGTCTATGTGTTTGTGTGCATATTTATATTTTAATAGCACAAACTGTAAAGAGAGGTAAGGGAATGGGAAACAGAACAGAAGCAAGAACACCCAAATGTTTAGGAAAGTTTTGGGATGAGAGAAGCTCAGCTAAAATGCTTTTGCGACCTTACCTCTGTTGGGTGCAAATGATGCTCTCTGTAATATACAGATAGATGTATAACCCTGTTAACTGCCTCATCCTGTGGTGTCATCATTACTGTAATTAATGAATTACCATATCAGACTGCAATGACTATAAAGTTTTAGGGAATAAGCAACCATTACCTGTGACAATATGGGTTGGTGGACACCAATGGCTTATATTTCATATTGGACTGGTCAGGAATGATGACAACAGCAATGTCCTTCACTTAAAGAGGGAAAAGGAATCAACTTAGAACTTTCCCAAATGAAAAACTTTGCCCTTTTGCTGCCTTTCCTAATAGAAAACAAGTTAAAATGTACCATTGGGCAGGTTAATTGACTTACAAGTATGTCTTTTTAATAAGTGTCATAAAGTATGTCATGCAGCCGAAACTTGCTTCCAGTGCATTTTTTAAACTGTTGTCAACCAGATTAAAGTTTATTGTTCACATGTAAGTTTCCGTTTTCAAGCAGTAATGAGAGACATTAAATTGATTTGCCATGCGTAGATACGAGGTGGGTTATGTCCTCTGCTCTTAGTCAATGTGCCTTTCCCAGATGCTTTCCTTCTCTGCTGTTTGTCTAAGCCATGAATGATCATGAAACATTCTCCCTTCCCCACGGCCTGAGATACAGCTCATCATTTCTTTGGTACGCCTTAAATTAAAGGTTAGCGTACGTGGGGACCTGATTCACCGCAGCTTGACTTCAATTTTGCCTTTTTATAAGTCTTTGAAGTTTTTGATGGAGAAGTGATTGAAGAAATCCTACAGTGAATCAGACTTTAATAGTGCTCTGTTCAGGGCATTGAGGGTCTTTCTTTGTTGCCAGCACCTGCATGGCGGCGCCCCGTTACTGAAATTAGTGCCTGACATAACTCAAGACTGTAACATTTCCACAATAATCCCAACATCCAGAGACTTAAAACACAGCCTGTCAGTTGGGATTGTGCCTGGTATTCACAGTGGGAAAGAAAATCTTGAAATAACAAAAAAGAGGATTTGCCAGTAAGGAAAAATGATTTTTCAGGAAAAGGAGTTTTTATCAACAGTAAGGGAGAAGTAAACTGCAAAACGTGATGGACATGAGGAAAATTCCTAGAGCAGGAGGCACTTAAGAATGCTTAATAATGGTGAGGACTAGGATTGTATTTATCAGTAGACTATTTCTTTGACTTTTTTTTTTCGCCGTAAATGACTCACCTCATCTTCAAAAAAATAATAGTAAGAAACCATAGATTAAAAAAAATAAAGCCAACAAAGAAATAAACAAGAAAAACATGACAACATCTATCCAGGTCTGTGTCTGTTTTAGAAAGTAACAAATGCTGCCAGTCCAAAATCTCTGTACAGATACTAAAAGACTTGTAACATTTATTTATTTTTTAATTTTTAGGCATTTCTCTTTTTGCAACACAACAGATTTTTTTTCTCTTTTTAATATTTCCACCTCCCAAGAACGCAAAAATGGACAGTTTTTCAGGTCCAGAAAACAACAATTCAAATGAAGTAATTTATTAAACTGTTAGGAACTTTCATCCCATTCCATAAATTAGAGACTCCTGTCCTGAATAATTGTATTTCAGTTATACAGGTACTTTTCAGGCTGATAACCATAGAGCATCATGTTTGTTTCTTGTTTCTTTGTTTTTTCAAATATTTTTTTCTACAAGCTATTTATTGTAAATTCATTCAAGCTGTATCTTAAGGACGCTAAAATGAATCCTGTAGCTCAAATTGACAGGATTGTGATTTTAAGGCTGTAAGAGTAGATCTCACACACAAACAGATGGAATGGCACTTTTCATGACATCATGGGATATAGTTGCTGTATTGCAGGAGTTTCCTTTTCTTCTGACTAGTGTAAGTCAATTCTGCTATCGGAACATTATATAAATTAATGTATTTTCTCTACCTCTGAAGGAAAAAAAAACAATGTCTTGAGTAAACCACAGTGCATTGAAAGGAATGATTTCACTGTTAGTACCTGTAACTACAGAAATCCAAAATCCTGCCTTAACCCTCAGAGAAGTTCTTTACTTTGACTTCTATAGGCCTTTACCCAATTTCAGCCTTAGCAGTGAAACAAAAAGGTCTGGCAATTTTGTCTCAAAGCAAGTTCTTCTGAGTCTCTCCCTTCCCTCAGGGTCCTCCAGGCCAGTTTGGGTACTGATAAAAAGAATTTATTATAAATATTCTTTTTCCTTTTCTTTTTTTTTTTTTTTTTTTTTTTCTGGGGGGGTATGTTCCTATATTTTTTTTCCTCTTTTTTTTTTTTTTTTAATATAAATCTCTGCTGATTTACACCCCATTGCCATCCCCACTGCAACTTACTGAGTCCAGAAACCACCAGATACATACACTTTCCAAAATAAGGACACCATGATCTGGCCTCAGCAAACAAAGTTAACTAAAACCTGCATGAATAATTTAATCACTCAGTGACGATTGGCCAGGCAGGCAAGATGAAGCTTCTGCCCCCAAATTATTAAAGGCTTTTATAGAATCATAAAAAGAGCAATAATTCAATCTTTTTTTTAAAGGGCACTAAATATAATGCTTATTAAATGCTGGGTACAGCTGAGGTGTGCACTGGGATGAAATAGAAAGCATGCTCAGCAGCAATATGCCAAATGCATGTTTTTCCCTTTTGCTGACAGGCAGACAACCTGACCCAATAAATAAAAAGTACTCTACTGATTCCCACCTCCCCCCCCCAACCCCCTTTTCTTTCTGAACTGACTTGCTAAGTCATGGTACACTGCTAGAAAAAAAACTAACATTCAAACAAACATAAAAAAAAAACCCAAACAGAAACCTTAAGCACACAAATCTTTTGAGAGAGGAATCTGTATTTCCCTTGATTTTGCTTCCTGTGACGAAGTTCCATGTTTAGTTTTGAAAACAGAGGCTGAAGTAAAAGGAAGGTATCAGGCAAAGAAAATATGTGTACTCTGTCCTGCTGTACTGCTGACTCACTCCCTTGTTGGGAAGTTGCACTTTCCGCTCTTAACATTTGCCTCATCCTCTTGACCATTAAATTAGGGTTAATGCTATTTACTAACCTTAGTATGGCAACACAGTTCATTAATGAGACACAGTTCTGCCTCAAGAAGAGTCATGTAACTCTGAATATTTCACTTTGATTTCATCAGTAATTGTATAGACATTGCATTTCATGTGGGAAACAAGAATTTCCAGAGAAAATTTCCAGACAGAAAGAGAAAGCAACCTGCTGATGAAGGAAGCAGAAAACGTTTGCATCCCATTACATGGGCATAGGTAAAGATGTTCTCCTTATCATGCTTTTAAATAAAAATAAATAAATAACAAAAACAACAAAATAAAACAGAAAAAAAATAAAAGGAAAAGGAAAAAGGAAGGAAGCATGTTCTGTAGCACCTTTGTGGTTGGCGTATGTCTTTGTAGCCTGCAATTCCTTTCACTATGCAATTCTGCCAGCATGGGTTTGTGAAAGGCAAGCCCTGCTTGAGCCACCTGATCTCCTTCTATGGCAGGGTGGCCTGCTCAGTGGATGAAGGAAAGGCTGTGGATGTGGACTCTTCCCAGACTTCAGAAAAGCCTTTGACACATTCTCCTGGAGAAACTGGCTGCGAATGGCTTGGATGAGTGCAATCTAGAATTACATCCAGCTGGTGCCTGGTTACCAGTGGTGCTCTGCGGGGATCTATGGTTCTGTGTTTTTGTGTAGCCTAAGAACTGGACAAATTACTGTGTTTTCTGCACCTGAATTGAGGAATGGTTTTTAACTCCACAAGCAATGAACATAATAGATCTGTCCTACTTTGAGCTGTTGTGAATGCCTGTCTCTATTCACTGTCCTTGCACCTCACTGAGAAACTGCTGCTCTGCTCACAGTTTGATCATTCATTTCGGTGGACAAATGCACCACGGGAAGGGCCTGGCCAGATGAATTGGCCAGGTGACTATCCTTGCTGATGGGGATATTTCTATTTGCAACTATCACTCTGAAAATCTCCTAGATTATTTTTTCTTTATATCCTAAAATTCTTTTAAAGGCTGCATTTATCTTCCCCAATCAGAAGGTTTTAAAATCAGTATAAAAATAGAGATTATTTAGTTCACAGTTTTATTGCCTTATTTTTTTATTATTATTATTTTTCTCTAGGTGTTCCTGGTATTCAATTCATTATGAATTTATTAAGATTTTTATTAGACTGGGTTTCTTTTTATCATTTTTTTTTGCATTTGTTAGGATAATACATTTTAATATACATTAAAAAAATCTTTGAATGCAGGTGAAACCTGCTTTAAAAATATAAAAATAAAAATAAAATTAAAAAAACCCAACTCATGGGATATTCAAAGGAATTTCATAGACCAAGGACCAGATGGGTCTTAGGTTCCTAGCTGCCAGCTGAGGATTTGAGCATAAATTCTTAGGTTATGAAATGTTCAACCTACCTGATATATAATTTTAATAAGACTTGATCTAATAATTGAAAAGCTACTGAAAGACTGCCACCAACTCCAGCAGACTTTGAATAAGGTACTGGAATAAGGAGCAGAATGTTTTGTGGTGCTGATTCATTATATGAAATTTAATTCATTATCAAATTTACAAAGATTACCCTTTTCCCAATTGACTATTGTGTAAATATCTTAAAACCCTGTGGGGTTGAGATGTCTTGGCCTGTTTCATGTTCAGTGTTCATTTTCACTCCAATTATTTCTTACTTGCTTTATCTACACATATAATCTGCCCATTCCTCCCACTTAACATATCCTTTGAACTTTTCAAATGCCTTCTGCTCCTCCTTATTATCTTTGCTTTACCACATCCTTGTCTCTTGTCCTATTTTTGATACTTTTTACTGGGATGGATATAGCTGGTATCCATCCTCTATATCTGCCAATTAGATACAGAACTTCACACTTTTTTTTTTTTTCTCTTCTTCATAATGGTCAATTTTCTGCACTTCTGTTGATATCATTCCACTTCCTGAAAAATTATTCCATATATTAGGTCCAAACCAGTCCAAAAAAAAAAGAAAAAAAAGAAAAAAAAAAGAAAAAAAAAGGGGGGGGGTAGTGATGAGGGAGAGAGAAGTTACATTAACTTCTGAGATGCTATTTTCACATACCCAGAGGAATAATTCATATCTGAATATATTATGATCACTAAAGTAGACCTTAGTTGCCCAACTATTTCTGTTGCATGTATCATGCCCCAGCTTATTATCAGAGACCAAGTCCTGAACAGTTCCTGACTGCGCTTGCTGCTAAGTACAACTGATAAACGAGCTGATGACCACAGTTTCTCCCTCATCCTCCAGTATGGCCCAGTTATTAGCAAAATACATGAGATTTATCTTTAATGAATGTTCAGCTAAGGGAATAGGAAGCTGGAGATGGAGAAGGAAAATGAACAGACATATGTAATGCAATGATTGATGCTTTTTTTTTCTGCATCCTTTTCAGAAATCTAAGTGCCATCAATGACTTACATAATCCATTGTCAACATTTATTCTTACTTCAGTTATCTCCACAGTGGTAGGCAAGCTGCTTATATAATTTGTCTCTTCAGGCATAGTATCTTCCCTCTCTTATTACTTTAATCAATCATTGTTAGCTTATGTATAGCACATATCATTGCTACTGCTCTGTGGTGTGTCAGTCATTCATGCCAAACAGACCAGCCAGCAGCCCCGAAGGACCTCTATAAATGGAAATTTTCCTTTGCAAGCTGTTAAGCTTAAATGAGAGCATGAAAGCCCTTGCATGAACACCATAACCTTCCAGAGTGAAGAAGGCTTTGATAACAGTGATGTCAGTACTTCCCAAACCAATACATCTCCAGGCAATGTGATGATCTTGCTCATTGCTCTGTGCCGCTGCCATGTAAAAATCACCATCAGAGAACCAGGCTGAAGTCCAGACCTGTGGCAAGACCCAGCTGCCTCCCATTTTATTTTAAGTGTTTGCCCAAGGCACTTTATTTAACAGTTTATTAGATATTAATTTAGCATTTGGTGTCTTTTTTTGTCAGACTGATGCAGGTTTTCTTCCATATGTGCATTGCTAATATGGTAGGCTCTGACTCTAGGTTCAGAGTTGAGTAAGGTGCAGGGGAAAAAAAAAAGAATAACCACTGTGTCTCTGTGTTGATGAGTCTGTCAGGCTAAGAAACAAAAAGGAAATGAAGGCATGCATGGAGCCAGGGTTGACTCAAGGTGAAATCCTAATCCACTGAGGAGTGATAAAACCCCTGATGCACGCAGTTGCACTTGGAGTACAGGACATGGCAAAGAAAGAGAAATGTTTGCTTACCAGTACCTTCCCACTAAAAAGCACTGCTGTTTATGTCCAGTTTGATCTGTGAGGCCTCATTTCAGGAACTAGTTAAACATTATGCTGATGACAAATCTCCACTGTAACATTTCTGAAAAAAAAAAATGTCATCTGATCCACCTGGTGACTCATGTTTGCCCATTTGCTCTTGTGCTTCTTATATGGAAAAACGTGGAATTATTAACTGAATTTTGCACCTTAGAATATAATTTTCTAGAGGGTCAGTTCTGTGGTCTGATTCCAATAATGGCTCTATCTTATGGGTGCAGCGTGGAAGTAGAGCATATTTCACCATCTGAGAATCTGGCTCAATGCTCTTACTAAACACTCTTTGGCAGACTGGCGCTGCTACGCAAAACGCTGAGCAACAGGGAGGATGTAATTATCCATTTCCACTGTCTCCCACCTCAAAATAATCCTTATTATGCTGATTCTTCCTCGTTGGTCAGTTATGGGATTCAGCAGCAGTGATGTTCCACATTTCCACCTGTTTGCATTTACTCTATGGCTGCCAAGGGAACAATGGGGAAAATAATGCTCTTGTGAGCTATTCTGTTCACTATGTGTCAAAAAGTAATTTGAATCAAAGAGTCACTAACTTAATTGATGGTGATGGCTCCATCCAAAAAACAACCAAGGAATTGATGTTGTGCAAATTGCACATATATTGCTCTTGAATTTGTGAGCATATTCTTGTTTGCCTTGACAGCATGTAAATTACCTTTTGGACAGCTCAACACATTACTTAAGATGTGGATGTGTGTGAATTTTTTAGCTGCTTACAGGGGCAATAACAGCCTTCCTGTGAAACTGAAACTCCTGTTCATCTTCCTGGGTGTTGGGTTTTGTTTTTGATAGTTTTTTGGGGGTATTTTGTTTCTTTTTGTTTCTTTTTTTTTCCTTTTTTAAAATATTTTTTTTATTTTGTTTGGTTTTGTTTTCCTTTGCTAATTCATGGCACATACAAAATGCTATTTAACATCTCAAATTTTAAACCCTGTGCCTTCTCAGCAATGCAGCATACCAAAAAATACAGTAAGGCAGTGATTCCCTAAGCAGAGTAAAATTGGAGGTAAATAGAGAAGACCCAGGTAAGTGCCTGGGAAGGACACACACTGTTTCAGAGACTTATCTATGATATCAACACATTAATTTGTCTCAAGTAATTTTAAACTCTTGTATGACTTACCTGAAGTCAAACTGTTGTTGCTTGAAGTTTCTGACATAGTTGATGGAAAGAGACACACGATATTTAGAAGGGATTCACTACAGTTTCTGGTGATTTTGGAATCAGAGAATAATAAAAAGGTTTGGGTCGGAAGGGGTCTTAAAGTTCCTGTAGTTCCAGCCCCCACTCCATGCACAGGGACACCACCCACTGGGTCAGGATGCTCAGGGTCTCATTCAACCTGTCCTTGACCGCTCCAGGTATGAGAAACCAAGGAACCAAGATCTTGGTCTTTGGTGTGGAACTGAAAGGGTCTATTTAAGCCTGCTCTGAAATGGTTCCACTATTCACGACATATCTGTCTATTATTAACTCCAGAAGGCAATGACTGAAATCAGTATTTGTCATTTCAGGGACTTTTCAAACACGTGGTCATGGTATTTGTTGTTGAAGTCTATAAACGTAATCAGAATGGACCAAAGATGGGCAAGAAAACAGTGCTGAAAGATAAACATGATTTACCAAAAAATTTTTGACAGATGAGTTTATTATACAAATATTTCTGAATATGCAGACATGTGAATCGTGATGGTTTTCTTAAATAATGAAATTATTTGAGAATTTCTTGTGGATTTTTTTTTTTAGTTCAAATTGGAAAATAGAAACATGGGTACTGCAAATTGAGTAGCAAAAATTCAATATATTAAAAATTCAATATATTAAAATAATATTTTAATAATACATTGAAATATTAATAATGGATCTATAGTAAATGAAAAATATCCCTTTACTATAGATCCATTAATTAAATACTCTTAAGGAGCTAAAAAGCTGCAGTAGCTACAAATACTATGCACATCTCAGAAGACTAATATGATATTAACCAACCTTGAAAAAGTATAAGTAAAATCACACTAAACTAAATTATTCCTCTAGTTTCAACCAGATCTATACTATTTAACTTAACTTGTTCAAGCTGTTTGGGTAACAGAAATGTTACCCAATTTACAGCTCATTAGGCAAAGAACCATGCTGAATTTTTGGCCCATTCCACACAGGAGTAAAATTAAACCAGTGGACCTGAGACTAAAAAACATGGTACCAACCTGAGAGCAGCTTTTTACTCATCAGGCAGTGACACAAGTCATGTTTTCTCCATAAAGACAAACCATTGAGAAATTACAGTGTTTATATTGGTCCTGGACTGAGAAAACAGAATGGGAAAAAGCTGTTCCATCTTCCAGAATCAAAAAACTAATACCAATAGCACAGTTCTGGGGAGAAATTCCACTCCAAAAACGAATTCCTGAGTGTCTTGTTACACATAAAATACTCTCACTCTGCAAAGCGTTCTTTCCTCACAATTATCTGAAATATCACAATCTCATAAACTAAATACAAACAAGCCAAACATATCATAATGTTTGGTGCTTTTTTTTTTCCCAAGGGCCAAATATGTGTTTTTTACACATGCACAACCAGTATAATGTTATTTGAGATGTCTGCAAAAAAGACCTTACAAAACTTTTAAGAACAGATTTTAGAAAAGTTGTACCAATACTTGTTGGTTAAAAGAAGTTAACAAATGTCTTCCTTTCCATAGTTTCTGTTTTAGTCAATTTTTTTTCTTTAAGACCTTTTTATTCAGGGGTTTTCTTTGCATCCATGTGTCATATCAGCTTGAACCCTGTGTTCATAATAGAATTCAAAATTCGAAAAGAAACATTCAAAATTCAAAAAGAAACATTCATATACATCACTCAGATTCTTTTGTTATTTCATCCTTCTTTTTTATTTTTGCTGTGGGTGAACTGTAAAGTTCTGGTGAAACTAATCAACACAAAATTATAAAAAAAAGTTTCCTTTCCCTTCTCACTACTCTCATAATATTCTAGGCATATGAATCACCCTTGGCAAAAAGAAAAAAAAAATAGAAAAAAATTCCAGCTTTTGATGCTTTCAAGCAAATACTGATTGGCTTAACAAAAACAACAAAATATATATAATTAATTATAAACATCCCTCCTGCCCCGAAAAAAAAAAAAAAAAGAACCAAAAAAACATCATAATGCATCAGTTTGGGGCATTAATGTATCTGATAGAGTATTTTGACTTCCTACAAGGCTCCATCTGCTGATAAACTCCTCTAGAACTGGCTGTGATGCAACATATTTGAACCCTCCAGAGGCAGCTGAGGAACATTAAGATGCCATTAATGTTCATTTTACATGTCTGAGCTCTTCTGGTTGGTTCCTTTGCAAAATGTGACTGTAGGGTTATTTCCACCCAGATGTCACAGTACATGTCTGTATTTGTTTATGGTATTTAATAATATCTTCTGGCTGAGCAGAGCAGTCTTAGAAGGCAATGTATTTTGCTCAGACAAAACTTGTAGCTGCTATATGAATATGCAACATTTTAATGCAGCAAAATTAGAAGGAAAATAAAGGGGAAAAGTGACACTCATAGATGAAGAGGATGAAAGCGAGCAGTAGCAACATTGTTAGGTTTTTAAAATAAGGTTTTAATGAAAATGAATTGGGCCTTGATACAACATAAATTGGACTATTTACATGCCTAAATTAAGCATGTGTTTAAATTGAGCTCAAGCACTTTGCTACCTGGGGATTTAGTGAAGATCCATTATAAGAAATGTCCTGGAAACCATGAAATGCAGTAGACAAGTACTCTGAGCTAAGACAGGTTGCTTCTTACTCTTTCTGATTCTTCTGCAGGTCTTCAAGCTCTCTGATCTGATTTCCCATGTGTGCTTGTGCCCTGCACTCACATGTTAGGCAGGATCATATCTTCTGAACCTCTGGGACTTGTCTTTTGCTGTCCTGTGGGCAGCAGAAATGAAGTGCTAGAGGCAATGCTAGAATATGTTTTTCTTGCCAGAGGAAACGTTAGTGGGAGTGACTTCTGACAGCCATATGTAATGCATTAGAGGATTTCCAATGTACCATGTTGCCTTTGACCACAGAGAAAAAGCTGAAAGATCAAAATCAGTCATGTTTCTCTTTGTTCCCTTTCTATAATGGTGGTTTCAGGATTGGAAGCTGATGGGGCTGATGTTGACGCAGACTGGAATAATCAATGTTTTCCTTTTGCTGCATTTTTGAGTTCTTGGAGTTCAGGTTTTCTGCATTTCTCAGCATTTGCAGGAATCCAAAGCTGATTTCTGCACCCTCAGTAGCTTACAAAAGTCCCTAACTGAAGCATAAGCTACTACAACACCCACAGCCCCGTCCTGAAACTTACCGATGTGTGACAGCCCACTAAATTCAGGAGGAATCCTATCATGGACTTGCCTGAACTGCCATCAGCAAAACAGACTCAGGAGTGCAAATAAGGTCTGAGCAAACTGCTCTTTCATGACTCAGAGTAAATTCTCTAGATCTGCAATTGATTCTCCTGGCACTCTTGGAAAAGCAATGTGCCTCACCTTGATGATTTGTAAACCACAGATATCTTCGCACACCCGGTTTTGAAAAGGAATTTGACAACTGCATCATGAAAACTGGAGAGCAACCTTTAAGCTCTAGATCTGAAGGAGAATCTATTTTTGTCAGATGTGTCCATATGACATAGAGGACTAATCCTGATTTTATTTCGCAGGAGGCATTACACAGAGGCTGGTTTCATCACAGCTTCAGGCAAGTCGTGGTGCTCCAGACTGCCATGAATTTTGATTCCCTGCGACGTTCTGACGCAAGCAGAGAAGGATGCACCCAGAAAAAAAAGGAAAAAAAAAAATCATCTTCTCCTCCTTCTTAATGATGCCAAATGTGAATGGTGCAATAAAGTACATGTGTAGCCACATTAGCTTCTTTCCAAAATGAGGTGCACAGAAATCGAGAAGTGCCCATCACGCAGTATGAATATGCAAGTAGTCATTACAAGAACCATGCTCCCAAATGTGGCAGCAAAGCTTTGGAGGTCTGACGAAGATGATTTCATGCCATCTGCCACCTGCTTCTGAAGGATAATGGCTGGCTGGTGTGTATGAGGCTTGTTCTAAATGTTATCATACTGTCTTCTTTCTTAAATTATGTGGCTAAAATGAGCCTTTCTTTGTTTTATTTCAATTGACACCAGATGCAGGGACTTGGATTCGGGTTTACTGTTTTGCAAACACAGGCTTGGCAAAGAGAAAGGAGGAATGATAGTTAAAGCAGCTCCAATAACAGAAGAAACCCTTCTGATAAGCCTTCACTTAAATTTCATCTGTGAGGAAAAGGAACAATAAAACAGCACAGGATTCAACATTGCCCTGACTGTTATTAAAGGAACAAAGAATTATGTTGCTTCAGGTTGTTTTCTAATTACATTGACGCTAATAATATTGATCATCATTATAAAAATCCAGACCTAAAATACGTTCTCTGTATCAATCTGGCACACTGAAAAGGTTTACAAGTAGTGATATCAGAAATTTCTAGTAGTTACAACAATCAACAGGTTTGAAGCTTTTTATCTCAGCATTTTAATTCTATATTCCATTACCCGAACACGTTTTGGTTTTGGGTTGTTTTGTTTTGTTTTGTTTTGTTTTGTTTTAAATTTGACCAATAATCACTGTAAAGTACAAGGAATTTGGTAATTTCTGGCTTACCAAGGAAATCTGAAAGAGAAATTCAGTCCTCAGCAAGGTAAGAATTGGTCCCTATCCTTTAACAAACATGGCATGGATTACTCTTCTCCAAATGTCACAATTTTAAATCAACTTTAGGCTCATCATTATCATCTAATCTTAGAGCAGCTCTTATAGAAAAAATAAAGACTAATTCCCTAGCTAAATTGTGTCCTATCTGGGACAAAGATAATATTTTGTTTATGAGCACCTCTGATGTTGTCTTTCTTCTCTGGAAGCCCGAAATAGGTAATAATACTGTGGTAAACAGACCTTTTCTTTCTTTCTTCTTCTAAAGGAAATGTTGCTGTTTTATGGGTTTTTTGGTTGGTTTTTTTTGTTTGTTTGTTTGGTTGGTTGGTTGGTTTTTGTTTTAGTTTTTGGTTTTTTTGTTTTTTTTTTTTTGTTTCCCAAGACTTCTAGAGGATGAACCTGGAACACTTTGAACATGCCCGTTCATATTACAAATGGAACATTGCCTCTTCTGAATACACCTGGCTAGCACAGGTGTATTCTTCTCCCCTCACTCTCTGTCAGGGGACACAGTAAGTGGGATGCCCCATGAGAGCAAGGCAAAATGCCCTCGCCAACAGAGATGTCTTGTGGAGTCCTGAGACAAGAAGGATAGATAAGGAACTGTGAAGGAATGAATCAGACCTAGGGTGTATCCCTGCATCCCGTCAGGATGAAGAGGAGATGGAGCTGGAGAAAAGTCATGGCATGTATCTGAGGGATGACTACAGGAGATGAGGACTGAAGTCCACTCAGGACACAGGGCTGGAGAACAGGATCTTGTGATGTCACGGGGACTTGTGTCCAGGACTGAGGTGAAAAGGGACTCCCTCACCATGGCAGTGGGCACTTGGTGATGTGCAGGGTCAGCCAGGAGGACTAATCCCATGTGTGGTCCTCAGAAAATCAAGCATCAAGCTGTTTTCCAAAGGTTGCTTCAGCTGCAGCCAAGTGACCGTGGCAGTGCCACTGTGTGCTCTCCACAGTCGTCCCAGTATGACCCATGGAAGTGACCATGTCTCCTTTCTCATTACCAGACCTAATCCTCCCTCTGAAATTAGGACTTCACATACTACAATGCCTAGCCCACAGACAGAGTTATATCATACACTGACTAATTTCCTTTTCTACCTCAAACACCTGGTTTTTGGTTGTTTTGTTGTTTTTTTTTTCTTTCCTCTCCTTAAAAAGCAATACAAAAGACTGAGTCGAGGTACCTGATATAAGTTAAATTCACCTTAAAATCAGTGTAGGTCATTGAAGGGCATTACAGAGATGTCAGTCACAGATTGTGTTGTACTACATATTAGTATGAGAGGTGGGAAGTATCATGAGAGGAGGACAGGAAAAATTAGGGCTATTTTGCCCTTTTTATTTATTTTTTCCCCTGAAGGAACTTTAAAAAGCAGGTAAAGAACTGCAGAAAATATCTGTATAATTCTGTTATATGCACTGTATACAGAGCCTAACCATTAATGTAGCAGACTTCATGGACTCTAATAAAGAGGAAATTACCCTATATTTCAGCACTGTGTTCACAGAGTTCCTCCTCATGTTTACAATCAGTGGGTAGCTATTGAACTCACAAAGCTTTTTTTCCCCTCAGCCTAGCAGTCTGCCATAGTGAGGCATATTACTATGGGATGTGCAAGTGAATTTAAAATAAGCAGCATTTCTCTTAAATGCTTGTAATTTTCTGGTTCCTTATCCCCTAGCAAATGCCTCATTGTGTTTGGCTTGTATCTACACATTTTTCTATTCAGCTCTTTTTGTATTATTTCTATTATTTTTGCTTTCCAAGGTTGGAGGTTTTTGGGGTCGTAGTTTTATTTGTTTGTTTGTTTGTTTGTTTGGGTTGTTGTTACTGTTATTGTTGTTGCTGTTGTTGGGGTTTTTGGTGGAGTTTTTTGGGGGGTTTTAGCTTTTTTTTTTTTTTTTTTTCATCCAGAGTGGCTTTAACTATAGTCACAGATTATCCAGATGTATACAAATGAGCTTCTCCAGAAGTTCAAAGTCACTCATAAATAAGGGAGATGTGGCATTTTCCCCCCAGCTGCTACTAAAGCCTTGTAAATCTCATAATCTCAAGACAGATCCCTGGCCTAAACATCAAGGAAAAGTCCCATCTTTTCAGGGGAATAGAAATTAATTTTCTTACTCTCCAAAAATTAAAACTGTAAAGGAAACCTCTAGTTTTCCCCTGGAACAGAAGGTAGCAAGGATATTAAATGTGTATATTGTGAGCTACTTAACTATATATATAAAATAAGCACATATACATAAATAAAAGCATATCTATTTCTCTTGTTGCTATTTCGGCTGCAATAGAATGGCCACCTAGATATAACTAAGGTCACAGGCTTAAGTACCAGCTAAGGAACAGCAAAATGCAAAATAACACCATATGATGAGTCAGTCAGAAGTTGTGTGGAAGAAGAAAAGGGAAGGGAAAAGATGGCCTTTAGCGACACAGACACAGAGAGAGGCAGAACTTCTTATCTGTGAATTTTGACTGAACATAAACCAAAGAAAAAAACAAAGCCAATACCCAACCTTGATGCATAGTTATTTTTTCCTCTTTGCGGAGAAAAACTACCATTCTCTGGAATAGCATTTGAAAAGTGTCCCACAGACACACCCTCACTAGATACATCATATAAACCAGAGGAGATGCATGTGAAGACAAGGCTTCACTTAAGGTTTGCTTTAAAGCATAGCACGGCTCAGTCAATCTGCAGCCTGAAATTTGCTTAATGTCTTATATGTCTCATTTTCATCTCCTAGTAATATTCACTTTCATGTTCAGAAGGTCCTGCCTTCTTCCCCTTATCTCTCTCCACTCTCTCCCCTCCCAATAAGGTTATTTGGGACTATTCACAGATCTCTCACTTCTTATGTGTTAAAGTCTTTCCTAAAGGCCCATTCTGGCCTAGTGGATATGTACTTTAATTAAAAGCAATATATCTTTCTTTTTTTTTTCCTTCCTTCTACTCTCTATCTATAGGTTTGTCCTTGGAATTTCCATTCTTCAGGGCAAGGTGAATGGAGTTCACTTGTTTGCCAGGGTTATATCTAGTAAATTTAGGACACTAAATAAAACAAACATAGGGAATTTTAATTATTATTGTTGTTAGTTTAGGGTAAGCTCTGAAGTATGATACCCACCAGGAGAAACAAGGGGGTAAGAATTCTTTAAAAAATATCCCTAAGACTGCTTAATTTTTTGCCCTGAATAAGAACAGGTCAGTCTTCCTAAAATTGAAAACTGCCTAAGTGAAGTCAATGGCAAAGTTGTTATTGTCTTCAAAGGAATCAGAGTTTCACCTTTATCTCAAAAAGTAAGCTTCTCTGCTACAGTAAACCAGTGTCACTCTTTGACTTGAAATCAATAGAGGTCTTCTGATTCACACTCCCTGCATGTGCCTCTGCATTCCCATTGCCTGTGACATCAATCAGGGCCCTTTCCCCCAACTTCTCGCTGGGGCAGTTCAGTCCTTCTGTGTCGGAGCACTCTGGGTAATAAGGAAGCACTTCACAACATATCTGTTCAATCCTCACCCCAACACCAGTAACACAGTCCTCATGAAAGAAGAATTGACATTTTCCAGATGGGGAAGCCTATTCTTAGGTCTTCTGCTTTTTTCTGAAGGGAAAGACATGGCTGGGACAGTTGAGGTAATTAGGGTGGGAAGGTAAGGGAGAGGAGACAGGACACCAAGATGAGTTCAAGCTTCAGGAGCTAAATTATGAGATAGCTGAAGGCATAGCCTGACAAAGTTTAACATCTGGTTGGGAATGGTGAAAGGTATTATTCTCAGTAGGAGTAATAATGTTTACTCGTGGATAGACCTGGACTTCTTGGAACACATTCAATGCCGTAGCTGGAGACAGGGGAAGTGTGCGCCAAAATCTTCCAAGTAAGGTGTTTAAATGTTTGGACTCTGTGTTTAAGGAGCTAAATAAGCAGCCTAGTCTTCTGCAATGGGCACTGGTGTGCTGGTTTTGGCTGGTGTAAAGTGAATTTTCTTCACAGCGTCTGGTGCAGGGCTGTGCTTTGGACTTGTCTTGAACACAGGATTGATGAAACAAAGATTTTTTTTATTGCTGAGAAGGTCTTCCACAGATCCAAGGCCTTTTCTGCTTTTTGCACTGCCAGACTGAGGAGGGGATGAGAGCGCTTGGGAGGCTGGGAGGAGACACAGCCAGGACAGGTGACCCCAACTGACCAAAGGGACGTTCCAGACCATGCGACATCGTGCTCAGTGTATGAAGTTGGGAGAAGAAAGAGGAAAGGGGAATATTTGGAATGATGTTTTTTGTCTTCCCATGTAACCATTCCATGTGATGAGACCCTGCTCTCAGGGAGATGGCTGAACACCTGCCTGCCAATTGAAGCAGTGAATTTATTCCTAGTAATTATTTTGCTTTGCTTGTGTGAACAGCTCCTGATTTACCTATTAATTTATCCCAACCCATGAGTTTTCTCACTTTTACCCTTCTGATTCTCCCCCAGCTGCTGCAGATGTGGGAGTGAGTGAGATGCAGTGTGGGGCTGGGCCTGGCTGGGGTTAAACCATGACAGCTGAGAACTCGGGATCTTCTCAAGGTAAAACATTTATTTAGGTGTTCCAATTTGGGTTGAAAAGACCACCTCCAGGCCATCAGAGAAGAACAAGTGCCAGAGTTTCAAAAAGAAACAGAGGATGGGTTGTTGCCTGTAAACGATACTGAGCCACAGGATACAATGTCTTATTTAGAAGATTCATCTTGTCAGTACACAGAGCACCAGCAGGAAAGTTAACAGCCTGTCCTTCATTCTGCCAATTAATGGAGGTGCACTTTGAGCAGCAGAAGTATTGCTGTGCAGCTCCCTGGTTTTTCTCAGAGTTGGGCACTGCTGAGACAAGCCAAGTGTTTAAACAGATCCCTAATATAACTGCAAATATTGCCACTTCCCCCTGTGGAACTGAATTTACTTGAATTACTCCTTTTTTTTTTTTTTCTTTTTTTCTTTTTTTTTTTTTTTTTCCCAACTACTGTAGTGCCAATAGACCCAAACTAAGAATGGGATCTGAACTCTGACTCTGAAAAGGAAATGATCCTGCCAGATGGGCTGACAATTTAAATAGTCAGAATAGACAAATGAATACTGTCAGTCCTATAACACAAGTGGGGAACTCATTAAATATTGTGCCCTATATTATACAGTTATTTAGGGGTAGAAATATGGGTTGAACATAGATCTCCTCTATCCAAGCTGAGTGCATTAGCCACTGTGTGTAATAAGGCCAGAAAGGGCAATTTTAAGCAGGAAAGAAAAGGAATCAAGGGAGAAAGCAGCAGAGTTGTTAATGTAGCTGTGGTTTTGCATATGTGTGAAAAAGGAGACCAAGGGTCATTCTGCAGAGACATAAAAAGAAAAGAATAAAGATTGGAAAGTGACTCAGGAAATAACTCTGCAAAAAGATGGAGCAATTAGCCTTTTCTTATTTTCTTTCTTTGCATTATTCCTTTAAACTTTATTGATTTTTTTAACCATGTAGATACAATGCTTTATTTTTTGTTTTATTATAGCATTCACCATCTTTTCAAATTCCAATAGATCTGGCTTTTGCTTTAATCATCCAATTACTACAGCTCTAGAAAAACTCAAGGGAGATGTTCCTAATGCTGAGAACAAAAAACCATATAGGCAGAGCAGTGCTTATGACCCTGTTGGAGGCTTTTTGATTATGCCTAACTACTGTGATCAATACTTCAAGACTTTTAAAAACATGCATATTGGGTGAAATGTAAATGGTGATTTTATGTTTTTTTTCTCTCTGTAGGTTTTATTTAAAAGCAATTTGTTCCATTCTTCCTGAGTCACACAAATGCAAATTTCCAAAGCTTTCTTCTGCATCACAAGTAATGAGAAGAACATTAAGCCTTAAAAAAAGCACAGATATATGAGTATGTATGTATGTGCAGAGGTCATGAATGGGATGTTCTGGGTTATTCCTCTGCTGTGAGGAGAGGAACCTTGCACCCTGGCAGGACTCACCTGCTCTATAATTCTCCATTCTAGAGAATGCATACAAGAGTCGTTGTGTGCATTACATGTTGCCCAGACATCAGATGGGTAGAGGAAGATTTTAGGTGTCTTTTCTTTCAATGCTACAACTTTAGCAGTGATTATCCCTCACATTTTATTTTATTTTATATCTCTTAATGCATTGGCTTTGACATGCTGACCTGTCAGCCCCCAGTTTATGATGGTAGAATGTGTAATTGTTCATGGAGGATATTTTCAGGTCTCTCTTTTTGATTTTTTTTTTCTTAGTTGAAACAGAGGCTGCCATGAAGAATAAATGTGAGTCTTCTTGCTTGATCATTTGGTAAAATTGCAGGCCAGAAAAAGATGATAAAAAAAATTTACTTTCTCTTAAACTAGACTAAAATTTTCCTTTGATAGAAACTATGTTATATACAAAGAGATTTAATTTTTTTTTAATGCACTGAAAACCTGAAGGGAATTTAAACACTTTTTTCTAACAAAGGACCATGTCCTGTCTGCAGCTATGACCAGAAGCAGATGCCTGTGTCTGAGGATCATAGGACAAGCTTATATAGAAAGGGCACACGTTTAAGAACAGGGGAAACACGCACATCTCTGGAGACTCTTCCAGCTCCCAGCAGTTTGCAGATCAGCTTTGCTGAGACAGAAATGTCACTTAGACTCTACCAGGTGAAGTGCCAGGTCCTGCACTTGAGTCGCTAACAACCACAGACAATGCTATAGCTGACTGATGGAAAAGAACCTCAGGATGGACACGAGCTGGAGTGTGCTCAGGTGGCCAAGAAGGCCGATGGCACATGGCTTGTGTCAGCAGTGGTGTGGCTAGGAGGGCCAGGACAGGCCTCTACTGGGCACTGGTGAGGCCAGACCTCAAATCCTGGAGTAAGTCCCAGGCCCCTCATGATAAGAAAGACATTGAGGTTCTGGAGTGTGTCCAGAGAACTGGTGAGAGGTTGGGAGGACTCCAGTGAGGAGTTCTGAGGGACCTGGGGGTGTTCAGCTTGAGAGAAGGAGGATCAGGGACCTTCTCACTCTCTATAACTGCCTGAAAAGAGGTTGGAGCCAGGTGGAAAGCAGTCTCTTTTTCAAGTAACAAATGGACAGGATGAGACAAAATAGGCTCAGGTTGTACCAAGAGGAGGTTTAGATTGGATATTAGGAAAAAATTTCTTCACTGAAAGGTCAGACCTTGGAACAGTCTGTCCAGGGAAGTCATGAAGTCACCATCCCCAAATGCCTCCAAAGACATGCAGATACGGCGCTTAGGGACATGTTTTAGTCTGGACTCATTAGTGTGAGGTTTACAGTGGGATTGATGTCCTCTAAGGGTCTTTTACAACCTATTGTATTGTATTGTATTGTATTGTACTGTATTCTATTCTATTCTATTCTATTCTATTCTATTCTATTCTATTTGGAGAGAATTGTGTTTCTCCAGCCTGGAAAAGAAAAGGCTGAGGAGTGACCTAACTGCGGCATTCCAGTACCTAAAGAGAGTCCTAAAGAAAGACAGAGAGGGACTTTTTGTAAAAGCATGTCACGAGAGGTCAAAGGGGACTGGCTTCAGACTGAAAGGGAGTCAGTTTAGATTAGATAGTAAGGAAAGAGTTCTTTACTGTGAGGGTGCTGAGGCACTGGCACATGCTGCCCACAGAAATTGTAGTTGCCTTATCTCTGGAGATGCTCAAGGCTGGATGAGGCTCTTTGCAGCCTGGTGAAAAGTGTCCCTGTTCCCATGTCCCATCACCAGTCAGCTGATCTGTTTATTCATTTTTCTTAATATTTTAAGGACTTAATCTCCACGAGTATGTTCAGGTTCCCCAGAACTCCTGATAATTCCTGGTACACACTAGCCTTCTGTTGCAAAGCAATACCAAAGTAATCTTTGCACAGCTTCTTTTTTGATTGTTGCAAAGTTGCGGCTTATCAGCTTCATTGGATTCTCTCTCTGTTTAATTTCTGAAAAGACAGTCTAGATTTTTGTGGTTTTATTATTTATAGCCATCTTTACTAACCTAAAATTTACATAGCATCATCTTTAGGGCATAAAGGTTATCTCCAAGCCTTTTTCTTGCAGATTTGCCATCATTTAGGGTACAAGCTCTACAGCTCTTGGGGAGAAGCTACCTGAAAATGCCTGGTATGGCTTTGCATGCCAGCACACTCTGGCACAGCCACTGCACAGGCTATTTGTGAGGCACTTAACGTGGGTGGCTGCAGCAGGAGACAGAGCCCATCAGACACTCAGCTGCTGCCTTTCCTAGAGGTGCAGATGCAGCCAACAGATTTCCTCTTGCCTCCCCTCCACCTCAGAGAAGCCAGTTTTACAGCAAGCCTGATGCCAGTTTGGTGCCTAAAGAATGATTTCCACCACCAGGAGTTGCCAGGCTGTAGGTGAGTGAATAGCAGCCCTGTGCCAATTTCCCCTCTATCATAAGAAATCACCACTTGTTTACTTGACAGAGCTACAAGTGTAAACAGCTGTACATTTCAGTGCATACAAGATGTTACAAGTGTAAAACAGCAGCCATGCATATTATGTGTTTCAGGGCTCTACAGGTTCACTCCTGCTTTCCATCAGAGCACAGAGAGCATAATGCGATTTGCAGGGAGAGAAGGACGCCTTTGCTCAGTTGAAATGTGGTGAGCACATGCAGGCAGGGAAGAAGGGATCTGCTGAGTTTTCCACTGGTCGTGCAGCTCCAGAGCCAGGGACTTAGCTGGCGGTCAGCAGCAATGTTACTGTCACAGTGTCACCTGTCAAATTTTCTCTGCAGGAATAATGGTGACTGGATGCCCTGATGATTAGTGCATGGTTAAAGCCTAAAGGATGCAGGCATACAGAGTCTGAGCTCACAGCCAGGTTTACTCCCCCCATGTAACAGCACTTAGTCCAGGGAAATCACTCCTGATTGGCACCACAGGCTAAAGAATCAGTCTGAAGGGGTGGGAATGAAATGTGGCGGTGACAGAGTGCTGAAAAATCACCTGTTTTCCAGGTAAAATGCTGCTCTTTGTGAATAATATCAATCTCAGTTGAGTTAATACGAGATCCTCCTGATTAATTAAGGATTTATTACATCTAACTAAAGCACACAAAAAACCCCTACCTACTGACTTTGTAAGATTTTGCTTTTTAGAGGTTAGGGTAAAGGCAAAGAGAACTGGTAACAGATCAAGGGGGATACAGGTAAGGAGAAAGGGTCATTTGGAATATGTGATTATATGTATATGTGCTGATGAGAAGCAACAGCAGAGAAGCCTCAGAAAAAAAAGTATCTTTTGGTCCACAATACTTTTTGTCCAAAATATAAGCAAAACCAGCAAATTCTAAAATAAAGAAGAAAAACTCAGAGAAATGGATGCATTTCTAAGCAAATAGATATTTACGTCTAATTAGAACAATGAAAAAAACCAAAACAACCCAATCAAAAAAAAAAAAAAAAAAAAAAAAGAGGCGTCCATCAAGACCAGGACCTTGCCTCTGGGGGCGCTCAGTAATAGATGCTTGGAAATCAATGCCTGGAGCCAGTGATATTTTTCTCATTGTGCCCACATCTCTTTTGACGCTCAGCAAATTGCTTCTTCAACTGGTGATTACAGCCAGACCTGTCCTTCAAAAATTCACCTTTCTAAAACTCATATTTTTTCACCTTGTTTTCAAAAAGAATGTTGAATCACAAAAATGGTGGAAATCAGTTCATTTCCACTGATTTCTTGGAAGTATCACTAATTTACAGCCAACCATCTCTCTGTTCTTATGAAGTCCAAATTGCAAATCAATGCAGGAAAGAAACAGTCAGAGAAACCTATAATGAGCCTCTAAAAGTCCTCTGTCTATGAAGTCTCATCTTTGCAAATGTTAATCATGACACTTGAAACATGGACAGCAGAAAAAACAACTACCCTCACCTCCTTGTTCTCACTCACTGTACCTTTATGCCATATAGAAAAGTTCAGAACACTTCACTGTCTTTTCATCTATCATTTTCCAAAACTATTTCCTCTACTTCCTGCTTCTTTTTTACAATTTTCACCTTTGTAATGACATTCTGGGTGATCCACCACTGCACTTCTAAACTTCACCTTGCTTCTTTCTGACCAAGTCCTGTTAATCATACCCAATCTAATAATAGCAGTGTTAATAACACCTTCTGATACAATATCCTCCTCCACAGGCCTTCTATGTTCTTCGGATGGCTAATGTCTTGTTAAAACTTTTTTTACTTATTAATTTTGTCTGTGACAGAGCTTGATTAGCTTCTAAATTACCCTGTTCCTATTTTTAGTGCACTATGCCCCTACCCTTCACACACAGTTTAATCCCAAAGTATTAATTCGTCTCTATATAATGCTGACTTGTCTTTCTCCAGGTACCCTAAATCTTCCTGTTTTCATTTGAGGTCCATCTACCTTTGTTTTAACTCTTATTACCTTTCTCATTACTTTTACTGCTCTCTGTTCTCCATTGACGGGCACAATTGCCTTGCAACAGCCACGGGTAGTGCTGGGGAGGTGAAGGGTCAGGTTCACTCTTTGATAGAACTCACCTCACGTCCTGCTTAAATTAGCAATTGCAATGATGCACCGAGTCGGGAGACGGCGGGAGGGGGGAGCTTTATGTCTCTAATCACTCCGGGGTAAGTTGTGAACTCAGCTGTCTACAGAAGTAAGAGTCGGGAGAAACATCTCTTTGCCGCCACTTTGCACACTGACACTTGTCAGGCCCTGCCTCAGAAGCAGGAGTGGGGAAGGCAGTGACAGCCACTCAGCTAAACAGCCCCTCCGTGGGGAACAGGATGCTCGTCCTGAGGTAAACACAATACAGCTGTGCAGAGGAGGTGCTCAGGACACTCCAGCAGCAGAGCGTCAAACTGCTGCAGCTTTTTCCCAATGATGCAAGCTTTTATCTGTTCAAATCTGTACCAGTTTGGATTCTCTCTTCCTGTGCATTTCTTTCAATACTCTTTGTAAGGTTTTAATGGTCAAAAATTAATGTTGTCTCTTTAAATGGAATCAACTGATCAGGAGCGAAGAAAGAATGAAAGAAAAAAAGGAAGAAGAAGAAGAAGAAGAAGAAGAAAGAAAAAGATACTGGCTAGGAAACCTAGGACAGTCTTGATCTCCCTTCTTCCCTTTAAATCCCACAATTGTCCATGGGACCCCACGAAGTTGGTAGATAGGACTGACAGCAGTACTCAAGCCAGCATTGATAATGATGAGATTTATGATCAGATCTGTTCAGTTTCTGGCAAAGCATCAGTGGAAGTCTGACCACATGGCCTGTGCTGGCAATTTCCTTCCTCCAGAACTCTGCAAATAAAAATATATAGGACATCTAAGTCAGATTTTCCTCTGGAGTTAAATTCTTACAGAAATTAATCAGATATCAAGCTGAGCTACTTTTGAAATTTAGTGTAGCATGAACCTTGTCATTTTTAAATCTTACTAGTACAGCTGCAGGATGCTCTGTAGCCTCGGCAGATCCTGCCAAACCACCACAAACCCATCACCAAATGCTTCCTCCAATCTAACACCCTTGAGAAAGACATGATTAGTCATCCTAAACAGTTGTTCCTTTTTGGACTGGTGCTGAATGAATAATATTTTCTTGCTTTCAATTTTCTCCTTACTGGGGGAAAAAAAAAATAGAGAGATATCAGAAGTTTAATATGTGATTTGTAGGATTGCAATGTAAAATGTTGATGTAGGAATCTAATAGAATATGTAATGGGAAGTCCTGTGCTCTTTTTGTCTGGGGGAGAGTCAATCATCTTTATTTTATAGTACTTTGGGGCTCTGTTTTAAAGGTGGGGGGAGAAGAAGAAAGAGAGATCATTTGGGTCCCAAGTCACCAGTGCTTGTGATGGAGCCCCATTCTCCTGGAGATGGAATGGCTGAATACCTTCCTTCCACTGGGAACTGGAGGAATTCCTAGTTCGCTTTGCCTATGTATCAGACTTTTGCTTTACCTGTTAAACTGTCTTTATCTCAACCTTCCAGTTTTCTCAGTTTTACCCTTCTGATTCTCTCTCCCAATCCAGTGGGGCAGAGTGCACACACAGTGGGGCTGCGTGGGGCTTAGATACTGTCTGCAGTAAAACCAAACAGACCCAAAGCAGGAAATCATGGAGATGTGGTTGTACCACGCCACCTGTAGTGAGAACTGAGGCATCCAAGAGACCAGGATGAAAAAAGGGAACGACAGAGCACAGAAGGTCAAATGTCTTAGACTCAGAGCTCATGTTGCACCTGAGCAGCCCACCTGCACTTTTTCCATCCTGTTACTTAGGCAGGGCTGTGCTGAGCCCACCCACATTGCCAAAGCAGTGATAACATATGCCCAAATCTCTCTGCAACATTTGATGTGCTGTGGCAGGAGGCATCTGGCTGGTCATAAGCATATCCTTCATACTTTTTTCTTCTCTGCATGACAGCTGCTCTTCACATCCAGGAGACTTCACCTGCAAAGAGGACGTCTGATGCACAGCAGCTGCCAAACATTTCTAAAGAACAGCACTCTTAGGAAGGCCTGCATACAATATATGCATCCAGCTATGGTCTTGCCATGCATTCTCCATTCTTTCAACTCTTGGATAAGAACAGGGACTATTTTTTTCCCATCATCTTCATCAGGATAGGAGAGCAGCTGCCTGACTCCATTCAACTATGGTACACCAGAACCGACGTATGAAGCACCTCAGCACCAATGGTGCAATGCCCTGGAAAATTAATGTGGTTGACTTCTAGTGTTGAGGCAAAAAGATCAAGATAACCTTGCCTATCAACCTCTCTCCTCCTTGCCACCCAGAGATTCCTCTGCCATGGGCCACCTGTTTGGCTGACCTTCACGCATGTGGACTAAAACAGCTTCAAAAAATTTTGGGCGGAATATGCTAAAATGATTTCATCTTCCGCCCCTACACTGCATCTGATGCATTGGTCATTTGCATTAATGCTATTGTAATTGCTTTATCGAATATGCTGGCAGAATATACTCATTCCAGGTACACTGAAGACATGGGGTTGATGGCTTGACCTTGCAGCTCCTTGCTGGAATGTAACTCCAGCGTGCGGAAGGAAGGCAATGAGTTCCTCTCCTAAGAGGTGACTAATCAGTACCCAAAATGAGTCTCCCGTAGACATTTTGCTTAACAACAAATTTAATGGAAAGGCTCCTTGTAACACAAAGTGAGATGAGCCACACATTCTACAGCTTTGATAATCAAATCATTATTTTTGTAGCCTTAAGGGATATCTGCTTACAGCAGAATTCAACATATAGTTTAATTTACTTATCTGATCTTTCTCTGCACATGAATAGCTTCTATTTCTTGCCCTATTTCAAATTTCCTTACATAATTCAAATGGCATCACAAAGTATGTATGTGTGTTTTTGTACTGATGATATTGACAACTGACTAAAGGGAGGTTTTATTTCTCTGTTCTTCTTGTCCCTTTCCCATTCCCTCTATTCACAATGCAGCTCAAAAGGATTTATTTTTTATGATCTTAATTCTGCAACAGTGTGATTATTATTAGTGTTTTAAATTCTAACCTCTGATCCCTTTCATCTCTTTTATTGTTGTGCTTTTTCTAATCCCTAAGTCTTATAAAGTGCTTCTCATCTGTACGTCTTAAAACGCTTTACAAAGGAGACTGAAAACACTATTCTTACTTGACATGCTGGGGACTAAGGCACAGAGAAGTGAAGGGTCATATGTAAAAATAATACAGGAAGAACATTGCTGAAAAAAGTCCCAGTTTTCTTCCCTCTCTAACGTATTTTGTTGCTTTTCTTACAGGATTTGAACACAAATATCAAAATCATTAGAATTCTAATAAAAGTCTTCCTTTCTTTTTGTCATTTATTGTCTCCAAATGCTACTTTTATTCTCTTTTTCCTCTTTTCAATTTTTTTTTTAATGTAACGACCTGTTTTAATTTTTTTTAAGAAAGTAATAATGCAAATGAAAAACTTTAATGCAATTAGCACCTCTCATTATTCACAATTTTTCAAGTGCATGTAGGGTAAAAAATGCATGGACAGTCTGCTAGCTAACGTCTGCTGCTCCAGAGAATCAGATATTCTGCTGTAGCCAGGTCAGAAATGTAAAGAAATTGCACAAAATGAATCCCAAACATAAATGTGGCTAAGTGTGATAGCATGGGTGACAACAACTTGATAATGTAGAGCTCATAATGAGACACATATATATGGTCTTATCACCCCAAACAGCTCTACCCTGCTGATTCGGGTAAAAAAAAAACCACATCAACAACAAGTAAAAAAAAAAAAAAACTTTTCGACCATCTCAGCGCTCTCTTGCTCATTACACCGACCTGTCAGAAATGACAACTTGGCCAAGCCCAGTTATACCATGCTGACAAGGTGCTGTATATGCTTTTCTGCAATAATGTCAGCTTTAAGGTGCAATGTACTTAGGGAAGCTCATTTCTATGATTGGTCCAAAAAGAGTCATTTGCCCTGCTCATGGGGTGAGGCAAAACCTTAGTTTCCTTTAAATTAGGAGTAATTTTCCCAAAGATTGTTTTTGGAAAACTAGCTTAAAATAGTGGAACTTTCATTTTTCGTTTTTCTTGAGTCTGATTCTGGACAATTGTCTGATGATTTTCTTTTAGTGTCTAAAACAGCAACGGTATTACCACTAATATCTGACATATTTCAGAAATATCCTGAATGTAACCAAATAAAATTGCATTCAGGGACATATGCTGGCAATCCACTATAAATAAGAGGATATAATATAAACACGACAATCTAAAGGGCAATGATGCAATAAATGTAAATTACAATACCAGGAGGATGAAAGAAAAGGAATCCTAAGCTCCATTTGCAGAACTGCCATGACGGAATTTTAGGGGAATGAAATTGTGTTAAGGACAGAGCACTGTGAAGCTGGAAAGGGAATATGTCATGTTCCAAACAGGTGCAATGGGAGGTGGAAATGACAACCAGTGGTTTATAAGTTCTAAGACTGGCTGTGCATAAAGGCAAGGCACACCGATCCACGGCAATATGAGTGCTGGGAAGGCAGTGAGCCACTGTGATCCTGGATTTACTGGAGTACAGAGGTTTTAAGTCTTGCTGCAATGAGAATTCTCTTTGGCTGTTCCGATAGCACCTGGAGGATTTGATTTCGGATCTCCAGCACCTAGATTATATGTCTAGAAATAATGATGTGTATTTAATACTATCTAATTACCTAATCCTCCATTTTGCTTATGCTGCATTAATGTATTTCCACTTGGATTGGGAATTATGTCAAACACCATCCCCTGTGCTAAAGTGTCCACACAGCTAGTCAGCAACAGACTCAGGTATATATTACCCTTGTGCAAACCTAACATCTACACAGTATAGAATACTCAGTTTTTCTGATAGACAAATGATGCATTAGAATGATGCACTACCTGATGCCATATCTCCCTCTGCTGGTAAGGTCACTGACTGTCGAATCCTTAGCAAAAGATTTTCCAGACTAAAAAGTCATAGGTTTGATTCATGGCATGGTGCTATTATGTAGACCAACATCCACTTCCTTCATCTTCAGCACAGAAATTGACATTGGAACAGTGACCTCTAGCAAAAGGCAGCAATGTGCCTTGCACCCAGGAGGTGAAACAAATGAAGGTCTAAGAGGAAAGAAAGAAGAAGATGAAGGGAAAAAAAAGGATGGAAATGCCAAAGGGTGGTGCTGTTCAGTGAGTGTGGCAATTCTCAGAGAGTTGAACATTACTGTAGAGTCAGAGCTTCATCCTTCAATGGCTAAACCTTTGATCATTACTGTTTGCAAACACTGCAAAATGTTTTAATAAATGCTCAGTAAGAACGTGCTAATGAGGTATTTGCAACCTTTTAGAATTAAATATCTAAGTAGTAAATTTGTCAACTAATAGTTTTGTTTGAGTTACTGGAATTTATTTCAGCGTGATTGAAATGTAGAGAAGAATTCATGACTTTTCATCTGTCACTTTTTTACTTTTATTTTCCACTAGAACAAATACTTAATTAAATAAATAAACAGTAAAAAAAAAAAAAAAAATCATCCAGCTGTCAGTGCACCAAGACACTGTTGTCACTGGAAATAGATATGTCTGCTCCTTTGTTGTAAATGCCACTTCAAGAGGACATGATGGGATACTCAGTCTTCACACAGCACTGGGAGAAAAAGCTGAAAGACACTTTTCCCATAAATTTGTGTTTCTTGAATGCATGCAGCAATGCCAAGGTCAGATAAGGAGCAATCCTTGCTCCCCAGTGATGTTCTTAGTAGATGGACTAGATTTTTGAAACATCATCTTTTTTTGTATTTCTTATATTGTGGGTGGAGATACTAAGATGATAAAGGTCTTACTTTGCTTGCAACACCTTGAGAGATGCGTTAAGAAAAAAGTTTTGTCCTGATAACTTAGCTTTCACTGAGAAATGCTCCAGCCATCCACAAATAAAGGAGAAAAATAACTAAGTGACCCCAAAGTAGCCCAATGTTTTTCCTTACATTCTTTTTCATACATTTCTTTTTCTGACCATGGAAAAACAAAAGTGACAAAGACAATAACAAAATTCTCAAAAACCGAAATACTTCACAAAGAGATAAATTTCTAAAGTGGACAGATATGGTCAGTGTTATGTAACCATTTTAATAACAAGATTTGTTTTAATGCTTAAAACTTCGGTTGCTGAATTGCCCCGGCTTTTTTAGCAGCAGAAAGAAAGATAAGACCTTAGACACATAAAGAGGAATCAACTATTACATGAATGTTGCTTTATTTCTGGTTTGGCATCAGATCCTGAAATCTGTTTGGCAAATTGCTGCCTGGTCTATAATACATGAACTCACCTTAGAAAGCATAATGAAGGAACTCCCAAATGCTGAAATGTGGTCTGTGGGAGAAGAAGCCCCTTCTGTAAGGAGCAGATGTCTGAAAATTATCCTTCAGCTTCAGGCAAGTTCTGTCATGTCAGAGAGAGCACTTACTCACACAAATAGTCTCAACCCCTGTGGTGGGACTGTTTCTGTGGATCAAAATCAATGGGTTTTGTAATGTAGGTACCATTCCTGAAAAGAGGAATCTGAGTCAGGCAGCAGCTCAGAGCCCTGCTGACATTGTTGCAGGGATGTTCACGCACAGCACAGATTTGGGCATGCACGTGAAGGCAGGTGAACCACAGGACAAGTGGCACAAGCTGCCCCAGGAACAGAAAATGTCTGTCATCTTTCTTTAGCTGTCAAAATGGCTTCTCCTTCAACCAGCACATTAGTCCAGCCTTGTTTTTCCCCTAACCTTTCCAAAATAGCTCCTTTACGATTTCGTCTTTTGCATTAGGGAAAAGGAAAAACAAAAAAAAAAACAAAAACAAAAAGAAAAACAAAACAAAACAACCTCTTTAAAAACACCTGAAAATATATCTCACTTTCCTTTTCCCAAAATTAAATCAATTCCTTCCTCTGCTGCTAACCCTGTAAAACACCCAGCAATGTTCAGGACGCAGGACACGGATGGCTATTGCCTATTTGGAGATGGCAGCATCCTCTGCCTGGACCCAGGGACAATCGCGTCCTATCTCCTTAGCTCCTCGGGAAAGGGGAGACGGCAGCTCGCCTTGCTCGCACAGCATGTCTCGCTGCAGAGGGCTGACGAGCAGCGAGGAGCTGAGGTGCAGGGGCAGCGCTCCGAGGGCTCGGTGCCGGCGCCCAGCGGGAAGCGCTCCCGACGCTCCCCCGGCGCTCCCCTGAACCGGCAGCTGCCCGGAGGAGCGAGGCAGCCAAAATACCGCCGTGCACGGCAAGAGGGGAGCCCCAGCACTGGGAAGGTCTGCCAGCAGCAGTGCCCTGTGATAAATGTTGCTAGCGCAGGGAAATGGGAACAAAATACCATCTGCCTATCTCGCGGTGGATGCAAAGAGGGACCTAAGTTGTTCTGTTTGGGAGACGCTTTACCTGCAGCAGAGCAAATTCCATCGAGGGAGGCACCTCTTCCTGCTTTACACACTTTAGTGAACTCTTAAGTGATGAGACATCGTTGGGACAACTCCAAAATTCGTTCCCCCCTCCAGCCTGGTTTGTCTGAATTCAGGCCTGGCTCTGATACCTTGCTCTGTAAATCCAAATCAATGCTAGGCTCTGCTGTTAGGATGGAAATCCTGCATATTCAGCAGGTGGAAAGACCCTGGGCATGACACTGGCTTGCAGACATCCAGGACTTGCTATATTAAGATGTGTTTAATACGAAAACTGGACATCTCCCCCCTTCAAAATAAAATCAAAAAAGAAAAAAATCACGTAATGTTCGTGACTAATTAAATTCTCACTCTAGTCATGATTAATGTAACAAATAATTACAGCTTAGATCTAATATAGATACAACTAATTGTTCTGCCCACAGTGCATCGTGACTAACAATTAAACAGAGCTTCCAAAGCAACTGAGAGCAGATCTTAGGCTAACCTTTTGCCTTGTTGTGCTTTTGCTGCAGAAGGAATATACACGCCTACAGCTTTTGTATTCCCATTCACATCACTGGTAGTGACAGATTCTTCTCTTATTAGATGTTAGACAAGCTTATTCCTTTTAACTTCATGTGTTCCCACTTTGTGAGACTGTGGGGCAAATAAAAAAATAGGGAGACACAAAAAAGAAAAAGCCTGCATCACCTCCGGATCCCTTGTGAGATGCCAGCCTGGAAAGCTCTCTTTCTCTCTTTCTCAGTACAGTTGGTTTGAAGGTTTTGAGTTTACTCCAACCTGGCAGCTGAGTCCTTTTTTTATTAATATTTTTTCCCCCATTTTATGTTTCCCTTAGCTGTTTTAATTGAAGGATGCTGTGTTATGAAAATGTACCTTCCATCCCTTTCAAAGCTAACTGTTTTATAAGCCTAGATTTTTTTTCAGTCAGAAGAGGAATACATCAGATTTATTTAGTACCACACAGATATTGAACATCTTGATAATTTTTGATCATCTTGTGTGGATCTTGAATCTACACCAAACTGCTCAGAAGGTTAAGCTAAAGAATGGTTGCAAAGTAAAAAAAAAAAAAAAAAAAAAAAAAAAAAAAAAAAAAAAAAAAAAGGAAAAAATATATGAAAAGTAAAGTGGCTGAGCCTTGATAAGGCCAAAACTTCACTTCTGCTTTTTTGTTTCAAGAAAATAACAGAAACTAGCTGCTCATCTGGATAAAACTTCCTGCTCAATCCTTGGACAGCCCCTTTGAATATGGGGGAGTCATTTAAAAATATGAATAGTGCTTTGGTTTTGGTTTACATCAAACTTCTGTGTTTTACGTGTTCTGTTTTGTGTTAGCATTTGAAAGCTATGAATAGCTGAGATAAAAAATTGTTAGGATTTTGTGCATTACCTATCCACAGACCCTTAATGCTAAAGTAATAGTGATAACAAGATGCTAACAGTAATAGGAAAGAAGTGAACCTAATAACAATAAAATATAGGAACAGAGGATAGTGAGACAAGAGTTGTCATTTGAGTCAAATAGTGATAAGTATTTCATGGGAAGGAAAACTTAGAGGTAAAACATTAAATTAGTCCAGTGACCTTTCTAGTTCTCAGATGTAAAGATAATCTATCTGTAAGAGTCTGATGTCCTGTTAAATATTCAAGGATTTTAAGGCAAGAAATGCTAATAATCCAAACCAACCAGGAATGAAAGCAGTGTGAGAAGTCTAACAGGAATTTACTAGTCGGACCAAATTGTGACAATCACCTCAGGAAAAGATGATTGTAGAACTATGTCAGATCTGTGCCCTGAGAAAAAAAACTTAGCTGATACACACCCTAATTTAGTGAAATGAAGAAATGAAAACTTGCTGATGTAAACTATTTTAGGGCTTTTTTTTTTTTTTTTTTAACTTGGCTTCAGGAAAAGAGGCAATTACTTTTCTCAAAAATATTAATTACTGGAAATGATTTGTTCATTCCTGGTAAAAAGAGAGAAATTAGTTCTTTAGAGTGTGCATCTCTCACTGACTTTCAAGGGGCCGTCTGGGTCAAACTTGTCCTTAAGTAACAAAATGACTTCCAACTTTAAGCTTTCCCTTCTACCTCTCATGGTTCATTTGAAGGTGTGCACTGATGCATTGCAGTTTTGTAGCAAATTCTAAGGCACTCTCCATGGCACCAGAGTAATATCCTCAGTGGAAACTTACTGAAAGTATTGCTACTTGAAGGATGGCCATGAGGCTTTGGAACTCAGTTTTATGAAGTTGATGAACATTCACTGAGGATTAGGCTGTACTCATCAAACAATCTCACTTTTTCTTCAAATAAAGAGTGCTGCCATTTCCTCTCTTCTAAATCTAAGTGTTCACAGCAAAAAAATAATGTTACAAATGTGCTTTCCTCCTCTCCTGCACTGCTCAAGACGCCTTATTTCTTTTCTGATTTCAGATTTTTTCTTATTTCTTTTCTAAATCTATATGCCAAACAACATGTTCTGTTATGTAAGAGGCTTGAAATTAATTTGTGGAAATGCTGATGTTTCCAAGGGAATCTGTAGTACAGTGGAATTGATCAAGTCAGTGAAAAAAAGGGACAGTTTGCAATTTTGTAATAGAATGGCAATGTCTGCAGTGTGGGTGATTTTGACTCTCTGAAGCAATTCTCCTGTGCCACTTCACAGGCTGCTCTGCCCTCCTCCTTTCCCTGGCAGATAGGGAAGAGACTGGGTTAGATAAATCAGCCTTCCTCCAAAACTCATTGGAACAAAGCCAGTTTCTAAAAGATAAGTACCTGATCCCACTGACTATTATTTGACAATGAACCCCATCCTCCATGGAAAATTTCAGCTTAGTCAGTATGTGATAACCTGAATTACAGTAAGCAGGCTGTCAGATCTACTACCCTTTGTCTAATATCCACAAAGATTTATATCTCAAATGAGATACTACAACTTAGTGCACAAATGAAAATCGCTGCTGAAGCAATGCCTCAGGGTATGTAAGCTCTGCAACTATTTTACTTTGTCTTTAAAGCCAAAAAACCCCAGTGTGGATTGAGTTTTTAGAGTGCCCAGAATATCACCAAATGTCCCTTGATGTAGGAAGCATCATCCATTCTTTACAGTTCATTTCCTATGAACTGAAAATGTGTCCCATTAAGTGTGCTCCCTCTCCTTCATGCAGCTGGGATCAACACTGAATGTTCCCTGTATACAGCCAGCAAGAAACAGTCTAGTAGTACTGCTTGATCATTTCTGTTGGCTTTTAAAATGGAAATGGGGGACATCTGTACTATTGTATCAGGTTCAAACAAAGCTGTGTAGGAAGCACAGAAAAAGAACCACACAGGTTATGTCATACTCAGCTTTCTCTTGTTTAAAGTCTCACTGTCACATAGCTCTGAAAACCAAACACGAGTCTCATTAGAAACATACACAATACAGAAGGGGAAAAAAGAGCCCACAAATCCTAAGTGTAGCTTATTCATCCAAGGAGCTGCTAGTTGGCAAAGGGGTCAGAATGCCATGAAACACAGAGCCTGCAGATTTATGAGAAGGAAAAAAAAAAAGAAATTTGTTTCTGCAAACCTGGTTAGACAAGTTAGAAGAGCCTCTAGGGAGTTCCAGCTTGCCTGTCCAGCACCTACAGAACAAATAAATGACATATTTCCCTGACCTTGCCAGTATTACAGGTTATTTTAACAAGGCTAAAGCTGGGGAAAAGGGAAAAGTCTCTAATGTATTAAGTACAAACATGCTAAATTCAACATCAGAAATGCAGGTCTATTTTCCATGTGCCTCAGAGATTCAAGGAACATCAAAATGAACATGAATATGTAGATTATTTTGGCTTTGAGAAAGCTGTGGCCAATGTAAAAAAAAAAATTAACCGTTTGCCATTAATATTTACATTATTCTATACATTCTCTAGAGGTAAAACAGAATCAAGTAAGAAAAAAACAGAAGGAAAAAAAGAATGTAAAGCTTTGGCAGGGGAAAAAACACTTGTGAGGATATCAAAGTGCTTACATAGCAATACAACTTCTGAAAAATAATGAAAACAATAACACCAATGAAATATGAACAGTGTGAAGCTCACATCTAACATTTGAAGTCAGATGTAAAAGGACAAAGACTGTTGGTAGTATGAAGATGCATGAAAGAACCCATGCATGACAATAAGTACAAAGATGACAAGAGCAAATTATGAAGAACAATGCTGAGCTTCCTAAAAAGAACAGGGAATAAAAATTAAGTTTTATGCTTTCTATTGTTAAAATGAAGGGTATAAGAAAGGAAATAATATTTAAGCATGGAAAAATAAAACAGCTGAAAGCAAAATTAGCTAAACTAGCATTGACTGATAAAAGAGATGGAAGAGTTCTTTGTATTCTTTATATGTAGTGGTGGTTTTCATAGTCACTCTATAAATAATTAGACTTTATTAAAAAAGGTAGGTGGATAATTCTTTTATATTCTTTGCAAACGATCATTTCATGTGTTTAGCTATACAGGAATTTTCTTAAGAAAAGGCATTTTGGGAATCAAAACTTAGAAATTGCTATAGTTCAGGTAACCCTTTCTAACGTAATTTTAATTTTGCCTCCTGATGTGTTATTAACCTTGGGTGTTATGACACAGTCTTGGATTAAATAATCATGCACACAGTTTTTGCCCCACTTCCTCCTCTCAGCAACCCCGTTCTTTTTAGTGGGTGGGGTAAACAATTTATTGTTTACCAGGATATTTTCACAGTTTCATTTCTTTTTGGAGCTCATGCTGGTTACATGTACACACCAAGAAACATGCTGCAACAGGAGAGATTCAGTCCAGCTAAGTAATTGATTCTGTGGCATCACCAAATTAATGATTTTGCTTCAGACTAGATCTTGCAGGAATGGGTCAGAATCTTTCTGGTTAAGCTTGCAGTAATTCACAAATTTCAGATGTTAATTTGAATTTCCTAAGCTACCCGGTGACTGGCAGATATGGGCATCCCACCGATAGACACAGAGTTCTGTGTGTCACAGACAGAAATACAAGGCTCTCATCACTTCAGCATTCTTTACTACTTTGCTTGCAATCTGCAGGTAGGAAACAAGGGTGGGAAGGCTACATTTTATTAAGTCCTTTCTCCTGAGTAGCACCTGGGAATGTTATCTCAAGATGTCACTGGTGGCCTGCTCATATTTTATTCTTTCCCCTCTCTTCATGGCATAAGGTGGGATCAATATCCTCATTCTGTGCCGATTTTCTACACTCCTTTAAGGTGCTGTATATTGGGTTTGCATGTCCAGGTTTTGGTAGCAGGGAGGCTACAGGGGTGCCTCCTGTGAGAAGCTCTTGGAAGCTTCCCCTGTATCCTACAGTCCCAGTGCCAGCTGGATCCAGGAGGAACCCTGCACTGGCCAAGGCTGAGCCCCTCAGTGAGGGTGGTGACATCTCCGGGGTAAGATATTTAGGAATGGAGGGGAAAAAAAGTTCAAGTGCAGCCAAAAAAAAGCAGGGTGAGAACGTGTGTGAGAGGAGCAGCCCTGAGGACAGCCAGGGCAGTGCAGGAGGAGGGGCAGGAGCTGCTCCAGGCTCTGGAGCTCAGATTCCCCTGCAGCCCCTGCAGCAGCCCAGGGTGAGGCAGCTGTGCCCCTGCAGCCCAGGCAGGGCACGGGGGAGCAGAGATCCACCTGCAGCCCCTGGGGGAGCCCAGGCTGGAGCAGGGGGATGCCTGACAGAGTGCTGTGACCCCATGGGAAGCCTGTGCTGGAGTGGGATCCCGGCAGCACCTGTGATTCCATGGAGAGAGGATCCCAGGCTAGAGCAGGTTTACTGGCAGGACTTGTGACCCTGTGGAGGACCCATGGTAGAGAAGTTTGGGAAGAATTTTAATTGGGGGCTGCTGAGGTGAAGAGTATAGAGAATTTGGGAATGAAATTAAGCCTGGGAAAAGGGAAGGGTGAGAATTTTGAGATTTTGAGATTTGGCATTTTTTTCTCATTACCCTACTATGATATGCTGGGTAAGAAATTAAACTGTTTTCCCCAAGCTGAGTCTGTTTTTCCCATGCTGACAACTGATGAGTGACCTCTCCCTGCCCTCATCTCATCCCACAAGCCTTACATTATATTTTCTCTCCCCTCTTCAACTGAGGAGAAGAACTGACTGTTTGGCACCTGTCATCCAGCCAGGCTGAATCCACCACAGTCAGGATGCCTAAATCCTGACTCTTCAATCAGTTGATCTATAATCACTCTCTGGCTTCAACTATAAGACATAGAAACCCAAGTGGATAAACCAAAGAAGAAAGATGAATTGGACAAAGAAGAGAGTAATATAAAAGGAAGAAGAAATACGTTTGGTTGTTGGTTGTTTTATTATTTTTTTCCAAGAATATTCTCTACTCTATGCCAAATGTTAGGAAAAACCTGAAAATTTTAGTAAAGCTATGTACCCTGGAAAACAGGAAAAAAAAAAAAAGTATGTTTCTACCAACCTTGTCTACAGACATTTCTCAGTGTATTAAAAATATTCAGACATTGTCAAAATGAGCTGAACAAGATTCTCCAGGGTTAGAAAATATCTTAAATCTGGAAGCTGTGGCATAAATGCCCTTTGACACTAGATAATGACAGGTTAACATTCTCATCTCTTATTCTCCTGTCAAAGTAAATTAACCATTTACTGAAGAGAAAGAAAGAAAAAGTTTTGATTCTAAGTCTTCCTTATTCTCACATGAGGAATATTAATAAATTAACTCTGTAGGGATGCATTTATATTGTCAAATATTTTCAGTTCCTGAGTTTGCTCCTTGTTCCTTAATTATTCTCATTTTAGTTTGTTAACAGGCTCTTTCTCCAGGACTAAGCCAATAGTTTTCCTTTGGGGTGAAATCCTGATATAGTTCTGGGGACGACTCCTGCCTGTGGGCAGGAGGTGTGAGACTGTGCCATGCATCCTGTTCCCCATTTGCACAGGTGTTGCAGTCCCTATTCCATCATGCCTTGCACATTAAGAGCTCTTCATGTCCCCCACGAGTCAAAAATGTGATGTAGACCCTTGACCTTATCATATCAGGTACTCAGATCCATCACTCACATGAGCACAGCACTCTTGTTGTTTCAGGCACTTTAAATCTTAAAAAAATGAAATTAGAAATAAAAAAATAATAATAAAAAGGGGAAAAAGAGCAAATAAAAAGCCTTAAGAAAGTCAAACCAGATTCTAAAAAGATGAAAACTGATGCTTTAGTAGAAGACACCTGTATAGAGAAATGTCTGTGCAAGCCCTTCTGCACTATTTGGCCTGTACATTTGGGTGGGCACCTTTAGCAATTTAGCTATACCCTTCAGTCTTTCAAACTGCATTTCTCATGCTGAATTCTCTGAGCAGGTGGACTCAATTCAGTTCTCAGTGTAAACTAGAGCAGGGTCACTTGAAAATTTTTGAAATCGTGGCTCCTCTTAGTTATGTATTTGTAAATTATATGTTTTTTTTTCATGGCAGACCAAAAAAAATCTTGTATACCTTAAACCCAGACCATCTGACAGGCCAAGCATTGTTTTGTCTTTTAAACTAAACTAAACAGATGAGTTATCATCCTTGGGTAAAAAAACCATGGGACCAGTAGATCAGAAATGTTCATATTCTTGGGCGTAATATGGGAAACCACTGAAGTTACAAGGCCAATATCCTGTCTCTGGGGAATATCAACAAGGACATCCTGATTGATTTCAGCTTTCAGATTCATGACTGGGGCTCAGACTGCACATGCCTTTCTCAAGTCTCTAAGAACGTAGCTAAATGTGGGAGCTGTATCTCAGCCCTTGGCAACTGGGCCACTGAAGAAACTGCTAGCACATACAGGGAACAGAAGAAAAAACAAGTCTGAAAATTGAGTTGCTGTGGTCCTCAGTCTTGGGAATTTAAAATTTAGGTAGGACCGAATTTAACTAATATAGAAAATATTAATTGTGACATATATAGGGATATGGACCAAATACTAAGAGGTCTATCAACCTGAATATTTCATTTGGGTACTTAAAGTGTAGACAGATCCTGGGCTGGATGAATTTCCCTATGCAGGTACCTCAATCTTAGCATTAATATCAAAAAGTGTAGTGTAACTAAGTTCCTGAGTTCGGTGCCTCAACTAAGTAACTTAAACTGCAGACACTAATTCATTTCTAAATTTCTGTATTACTAGACATGGACATTAAGATATAATGGCTGAGGCCTTATTAGAATTATAAAAAGCTCAATAAAGAAATTTAAATAAAGCAACGTTTTTTGTTTTGGTTTGGTTTTTTTTTTAATTAAGACACAGGATCTGATGTTCCTCTTCCTAACCATGGCAGCTTGAAACACATTTTGATTTTTTTTTCATTTGTTTGGTTTAGTTACAATTGAATTTGCATATAATCAAATCACTCTATGAGTCTTTAAATATGTAAACACAACCAATGAAATCTCATTACTTATATCATCACAAAATGAAGAATTGGCAGCATAGTAGCGAACATGAGATAAATGTGAATATTCAGAATTCTCACTAGGTGCTCAAGTACATACAAAATAGCTTTTAGGAGTATAATTTATGTGTGGAAGTACCCATTTATCATATATAACCATCAGGCAGGAGGAATATGAAAATGCCTTTTTGTGAGATGCACATTTCATATTTCAAAACAATTTTACGCTCTTTGTTTGTTTATTTGTTTTACCTTTGTTGACAATATCAGCTCATTTTGAAGATACAGCCTCTTCAGTGCAAAGTGATGATCCAGCCTGGGTTGTTTTTCAGAGAGAGAGAGAGAGAGAGATGGAGAGAGAGAGAAAGTTGGTGGGACTAGTTTTCTAAATGGTTGTGGCTCAAAACTTTAACTGAAATTAAAAAGGACGGCAATTCCCATCACCTGAAGAACAAAAAGCAGAAAGCAGAAGACTACCTGAAGAAGAAAGAAGAAAAACTGTTTTTTAAAACAAACTAATGGGGAAGCTTTTGTGGATTAGGCGCAATGGTCAAAGGAATGGACTTACGTGCTGAACAGATATTAAAGACTTGTGGTCTTACAAAGCACCTTACATTTTGAAATACTTTAATGAACAATGGATAGCTAAGACATTGAAAGCATGATCCTGCAAGTCTTTAGGCATGTCCTTAAGTGTATATGTCAGAGTAACACTGTGAGATTCAATAGGAGGGGTCCACGTGCACACGCTGGATATGATGATTCAGCCCTGAACCTTGATTCTATTTTCTGTTAGATGCTTTCCATAAACTCCGTGTCTTTTTTCTTCCTGGCCAAATAGTTGCTGCTGCATCTCTCTCTCATGATTCCTCCGGAGTGTTAGGGACCAGGATGTGATGAATAGTCACCTCAGTGTTGTTTATGAAATAGCAGCTCAAGATATCATCGTCCAGTGTGCAAGTCATTTCCTGTTTCCCTGCCTTTCAGCAGTAGCCCTTTGGCAGATAGGAAAGGCAGTATATGTTTGAATATCAGAGATCTGAGCCAAAATATTTGTTCATGAAGTAATTGAATGACTGGAAGACAAAGATAATTTTCTTATTAATACTAACAGTTTAGCTCAAAGTACTTGCACATCTCCAGTATGCACTCAGTTTATTGAATTTTTTTTTTATTCCTTCTGACATGTGGTTATTTAATCTTCTGCCAACACCATCTACCAAACAGATTCTTCCCTGCTATGCCCATGAAGATTTTGTACTATTGATGTTTTCACAGTGAACAGTGGATGTGTGTCAAATTATAGCTATTGATCTTCATTTTTTTCCTAATGTGTGTAGTTGTTTAGATAGCATTATAGTTTGTCTGATTGTGGTTATATAAATAAAAGAAGGAGAGTAAAGAAGGAAAAATCTTGCCACTTTTATTTTGTTTATAAATTTCACTGTTGAAGGTAGACTGTTTATTTGAATTGAAAATATAGTGAAATAAATATTTCTTTAGATAGGAGTTATCTTCTTTTTCTTCTTAGTAACAAGTGGAAGTAATAGGGCATGCAATCTTAAGGGAAAAATAAAACTAAACCAAACAAAACCAGCGTCTTTTATTTTTCTATGAATCTTTTTATAACTGTTTTTTTTTTTTTTTTTTTTGGTCACAATTCCTTTTGTCTTGGATGCTGTTGTTCAAGAAATCCCTATAAAATTCCACCTCTTAAATGAATACTGTCAACCAGTTAACAACAAAAAAAAAAATTAAAAAAAAACCCCAAAAACTATTCCTCATGAGTGATGTTGTTATCAGTATAGTGAGAAGTAAGCATTCTTCTACCAGTTTAGTTTTCTCTCTCCCATTTTGCAGCTATTAGGCTTCTTCCATAACTTATGGTTAGAAAGAAATTAATGTGGGCAACTCGATTCAATAGTTAGAACAGTGGACTGGGAACTAGAGGATACAGCATTGTTTCTCTACTTTTGCAATCATCTGATATGCCAGCTCCAACAAGACTTGTCAGCTTGCTCCATATGCATTTATATTCATGTCTTGTATTTGCCTCCCATGTTCAAAATTGTACAGGCTTGGCTGACTTTTGGTGAAGCACATGAAAGTTTATGGAAGGCAAAGCAATAATAACACTTATTTTTTAATGCATACTAGGAATATATTAGTACCATCGAGGACTAAAAATGATCACCTGGGAGAGCAGGTGATTCAGCCTATAAGCAGGTGATGCCTGCTTATAGGGTGAATCTTGTCCCTTATCGCAATGTAACCCCTTTTTCTTACTCTTTCTGAAAGACAGGTGTCTGAAGAAACCCTGAGAAAATAACTAATTGTATTTTTGATAACTTCATTTTAAAAAATGAAATGGTTTTGGACTGCTAGTAGAAGAGATTTATTTTCCCCCAGTTTAAAAATCTTCCAAGACACTCCTGCTTTTTATGACCTTTATACTACTGAACTATAGCAGGGGAGCCAATTAATGACAATTGGGTTGATGGCTTGAGAGATTTTAATTGTCTTCTAGGAGCTGTACTGAGATAATTCTCAAGCTAACTTTCATTTTTCAAAAGCTCCAAACCAATCTAATGTAAAAGTTCAGCAAAAAGAGATCTTAGGAACAAAGCCTGGCTGAGTTTGGGAATAAAATCAGATTTCTAATGTGCAATACACTGGCTTTCATGAAGAGAAACTACTGAAGCTTGTGTGAAAACAGAAGCCTGTGTGTGCTTTGTGGTACTGCCGAGAAGACTTCCACAGCCTCAGCATTCTACTTCCTGTCCAAAATCCATGATGGAAATTATTAAAATTTGTACAAGAAAGAATTTCATTTTATTTTGCCAGCTGTGGCTGAGATGATCACTCCTAAACTGACATCGTATGACAAGATGCTTTCAACAAATAAATACACATTGCTCAAATAGCATTTTGAATACCTTCCTGATGAAAGCAAAATGATGAAACCAAAGGACTATGTAGATATCAAAGACCTGCAGAACAGAGAGAGCAGGTTTGAACTCCAGCAATAAAAAACAACCTTAATGACAAGGAGTAGAAGCACATGTCCAATATCCTCTAACACAAAACTTCAAGCACAGCACAATCCAATCTAGGCCTAAACTCACAAAGAGAAGAGAAATAATAACTTCTGCTTGAAGCTGTTTCCCCTCTGACTCTGTTTTGCCACTTACCTTCGCTACAGGCTCTTAAATGTGCTCTGCCCATGGATTTTTGATTTTTTTCTTTAGGTAGAAGGGCATTGAACTCTGAGAGAGCTTCAGTCTGGAAATAATAATTTTCTTATGCAATGATAAAGACATGTTTTGTAGCTGTTACTTTCTGCATTTTCTTTGATTTTTTAGTTATTGAGGTAACACATCCCCTATAGAATATGATCTGTTATAGGAACTGGATTCCTGTACACTTATTGCCTCTATCCATCATGGAAGTGGGTGCAACCAATCTCACAATAAATTAATTCCTAAAAAAAGAAAGAAAGAAACAAAAAAACCAAACAAACTAAAAAAACAACAAAACCAAAGCCAAAACCAAACCAAAAACAAAGAAAACCCCAAAACAAACCAAAAAAAGCGCCAAAAAACCCCACAAACATCACTCTCATCAAAAACAGAGAAAAAAGAAATTCCTCTTCTCAAGTTGGAGTGAATTAACCAGTAAGAATGCAAATTCCTTTAAACTAGTAGAGCTGCCTTTATTTCCAAGCAATAAAACAAGCACATTTTTGAATCAGAATTATCTAGTATAGAAGTTCATTTGGTTTATCTGGACACAACACAAATTCTTAGCAGTTGCTTTAAAGAAAATCATTCCTATTTACCAGTGGCAAAGTTATGCTGTCAACTTCTCACCTTGTGCCCACACAGAAAAATCTGTGTACCTGAAAAAGATGTGAGAAATAGATCCTGAAAATACCAAAACCTGCAAAAACATGGGAAAAAAATCATCCTGAAATGCAATGATTAAACCTTGCTTTGATCCTCCTTCATGCCTTGTACTGCTTCTGCTCAAATCAGATGACATTTTCTAAATGACTTTGGTCTAACCTCACCTTTTCCCCTAAGTAGCGTTTCTCTTTGATTTTTTGGGGTATTTTTTCCTTTTCTTCACTTTTCCCTTTTCCTTTTCCCTTCCCTCCTCTTCATAGCTCAGCCTGAAGCAAGGTCACAATGAGAAGAGAAATTGTTTAGGAGCCAAATATCTGCCACCAAGTAAAAAGAACTGTTTCTCTTTGGAGATAACAGATTGATGGAGTATAAGAAGGGTGCATAAGTCATGATTGTGATGAAAATAAACATGATAGAGAAGAAAAAAGGTATTATGAGTGCTGAGAGACAAAACAAATATCTTACTCTAATCAAATGGTTTCATTATATCAGGCTTTTGTAATGAACTTAGTTATACATTCCTTCCTTTAGGTTGAAAATTAAGTATAAGTATCAAGTGACCACACATTGGAACAGCTTGTCCAGAGAGAGAGTGGAGTATCCTTCCCTAGAGATATTCCAGAACCATCTGGACACAATCCTGTGCAATATGCTCTGGGATGGCCCTGCTTGAGCAGGGAAGTTGAGACCACCAAAGCCTGTGGTCTCTTCCAACCTGACACATTCTGGAATTCTGTGTAAAGTAAACAAAAACTGTGATAATCTACTGCTGTATTTATGGGGAAGATGCAACTCAAGGCAGCAAATTGCAATTTTTATCTGAGAAGTACTTAGAAAGGAAGCATGTCTCCACTGCCACAAAGTGTCCGTCATCTTTCTTTTTATGAGTAAATAAAAAAATAAATAAAATAAACAATGAAAATCCATATAAAATTACAATTCCCTATGGTTTTATTATTTTAAAATGTACACTTCAATTTATCTGCTTGATTTCAGTGTTACAGCTCACGAAACTGGCTTTAAGTGGGTTTAGTGAGATTTCAAGGGTAGTCAGAATTCTGGAAAACTTGACAAGTATGGAAACATGCAGACATTTTTAGTCAAAGAAAGAGAAGGATGAGTGAAAATGGGGAGGTTTTCAGCCATTCTGAAGGCAGTGCCACAGAGGAAATACAGTCTGCATTATGGATAAAGGGCAATTCCATTTGGCAACTGAAAGAAGATGGAGCAAAAATAACAGGAATGAGTTTCTAACAGTGAAAATATGGAAACACAGGCAGGACTGTTGGAAATTTTTTTTAAAGACTGTGGACAGTGTGTCATAGGCAACAGAAAAGAAATTTCTCCCACCTCCCAGATTAGGCAGACTTTCTATGCCACTTTCACCCTGAATCTTAGGGGTTTTTATTATTATAGTTATTATTTCTGTAGTTTCCATCATTGTCTTAAGACTTGTACATAGAGAAGAACATATTTAAAGCTGCTGTATTATACCTCAAGCAGTCCCATGTTAGAATAATACATTAATTTTTTACTAACCTGTAGAAATATCTTTTTTAAAAAATTGACATTTCATTCCCAACATCTAATGAAAGTGCATGTTGCAAGCATTGGCTTGAATATTTTAAATCTGAATTTATAGATGATTTGAAATACTCATCGCAGTACTGCATTAACCACAAAATTATTGAAGCAGTCCAAAGTAATGGGGGAGGAATATATATATATATTCACAGATATTATTTTTAATGAAAAACACCTTGATATATGTTGAATATGTATATTTGTGCAAGTGTCAAATCAAAAAGAGTGGATGCATTTCTGAATGGGCCCCAGAAAACCACTGTATAAAATTTGCAATGGATTTAAGACCAGGATTCTGGATCTGAAACAGTGAGAACTTGAAATCCAGATCAATGTCCAAATTCTTTTGAGTATGCTCTAGTTAAAACATTCAGAAACATTTATTGTTTGATTTATTGTGTGGCAGAAGCCATTTCCTTGAGAGAGAGATAATTACATTGCCTTACAAGGAAGTCCTTCCCTTCAACCAAGCCCAGCTTCAGAGGGGACTCTTTCATATGCCCCCTCAGATGAAGAGTTAGCCACGTCCCTTACTGTGGTTTAAAATCTTAAAAGAAATTGTGTAAACATTTTCCAGCCCCATGCAGCTGGAGCCCTGAAGCACTGAGCTACAAGCAGTGGTGGAGTGCTGTGCTGTGTTTTTGCAAGTACAAGACAGAAAATCTATGTAATTACCTCTGAAGCAGAAGAAGCTGTGCAGCCTGACAGAACAGCATGTGTAGGAAGCACTTTGTCAGGTCTCTGCTGACTAATTTCCCACTCTACACAGGGTTTTTTTTTTTCCTCTTGTAGTCTTTCAGGATTAACCCTCTCTATGCCCATATTTTCTCTGTCTATCGTGGTGTGAAAGTACAGAGGTGGATTCAGAGCAGAAATTGAGGCTGTTGGACCTACTCCAGTGAGTGACTGCCATTTAAACAAGGGGCCATGAAGACAGCTGACTGAAAAGAGAGGGAGGAAAGGATACACAATATCTGAAGGAGGGATTTGCTGTTTCAAACAACCCATGCAGCTTTGTCTTTCCATTGCGAGTTTTAAAATGAATGCGTTAAGGCAGTGCTTGCTCATGCAGAATCCAGCTCACCTTGAAAACAAAAAAGTTTTCTGTGCCTCAGTCATCAAGTGAAACTAAAAAAATCTATACCGTTATTTCCAAAGATTTAGGAGCATACTCTCAACTGCTTAGTCCAGTTCCCCATTATTGCAGATCATACTTTTTTTGTTTTGCCTGTGAACATATGAAGTTCTATCTGCAAGTGCACTCCTGTCCCCCCTTTTTTTTTTTTTTTTTTTTTTTTAATTACTCCAGAAAGAGTATCTCCCAGTAGTTTTCAAACCCTTTCTCATTTCCTACCTGGAGGTACGTACTTGTGGCTATGTATACCCATTGCTCCTTTTTCTGTAAAAGTTTTGAATGTCACAAGTGAGAAAGTTGTTTTGTGTGAGTAATATGGTGGGGGACTCTATGGAAATAAAGAAGTAAAACCATCCATCAACCATAGGTTAGCTTACTCCAAAGACTCTATATCGTCACTTAGTTTCCATTGGGACCCCGGGTTCAGAACTGGATTCATGGAATTTGAGGCTAGAAAAGGTCACTTTAATCTCAATTCTGACCTCCTGCAGAACACAGGCTGTAGATCACTCGCTAGGTCCTGAATGAACTGTGTGTCGTGTAATCACTTACTGAATTCAGTGACACTAAGCAGAGCCTTTTTTCCTTTTACTCAGTACAGTCTTTTCTCTTTTTGGGTTGTTTGTGTTTTTTTCCCTTCTAGCATTTGTCTAAAGATATTTTTCTATGTAATATGATTCCTTAAGATGTAGCCCTCTTTTTCGATTCTCACTGAATATCTGAGCCAGATCACATTCAAAATCAATTTTTTTTTTCCTGTGCGAAAATGTACTATGTATCTTTTTCTCATACATGTATTTATTTATTTCTAAGGTCTGAGAAAAAAGAATAACCTTAGAAGCCTAACTCAACTGGAGAAAGGATTGCATTGTGTTAATTCTTCTATGATTCATAGACACCTTTATTCATTATCGTGACCCTGTCTGCACTGACTCAATACCCCGACTTGTGTCGAATAAAACAGATCCATCCTTCCTTCCTTCCTTCCTTCCTTCCTTCCTTCCTTCCTTCCTTCCTTCCTTCCTTCCTTCCTTCCTTCCTTCCTTCCTTCCTTCCTTCCTTCCTTCCTTCCTTCCTTCCTTCCTTCCTTCCTTCCGCCACTTCCTTCCTTCCGCCACTTCCTCCCTTCCTTCCTTCCTTCCGCCACTTCCTTCCGCCACTTCCTTCCGCCACTTCCTTCCGCCACTTCCTTCCGCCACTTCCTTCCTTCCTTCCTTCCTTCCTTCCTTCCTTCCTTCCTTCCTTCCTTCCTTCCTTCCTTCCTTCCTTCCTTCCTTCCTTCCTTCCGCCACTTCTGCCACTTCCGCCACTTCCGCCACTTCCGCCACTTCCTTCCGCCACTTCCTTCCGCCACTTCCTTCCTTCCTTACGCCACTTCCTTACGCCACTTCCGCCACTTCCTTCCACCACTTCCTTCCGCCACTTCCTTCCGCCACTTCCTTCCGCCACTTCCTTTCGCCACTTCCTTCTGCCACTTCCTTCCGCCACTTCCTTCCGCCACTTCCTTCCGCCACTTCCTTCCGCCACTTCCTTCCGCCACTTCCTTCCTTCCTTCCTTCCTTCCTTCCTTCCTTCCTTCCTTCCTTCCTTCCTTCCTTCCTTCCTTCCTTCCTTCCTTCCTTCCGCCACTTCCTTCCGCCACTTCCTTCCGCCACTTCCTTCCGCCACTTCCTTCCGCCACTTCCTTCCTTCCTTCCTTCCTTCCTTCCTTCCTTCCTTCCTTCCGCCACTTCCTTCCTTCCTTCCTTCCTTCCTTCCTTCCTTCCTTCCTTCCTTCCTTCCTTCCTTCCTTCCTTCCTTCCTTCCTTCCTTCCTTCCTTCCTTCCTTCCTTCCTTCCTTCCTTCCTTCCGACACTTCCTTCCTTCCTTCCTTCCGACACTTCCTTCCTTCCTTCCGACACTTCCTTCCTTCCTTCCTTCCTTCCGCCACTTCCTTCCGCCACTTCCTTCCGCCACTTCCTTCCGCCACTTCCTTCCTTCCGCCACTTCCTTCCTTCCGCCACTTCCTTCCTTCCGCCACTTCCTTCCTTCCGCCACTTCCTTCCGCCACTTCCTTCCTTCCGCCACTTCCTTCCGCCACTTCCTTCCGCCACTTCCTTCCTTCCGCTACTTCCTTCCTTCCGCCACTTCCTTCCGCCACTTCCTTCCTTCCGCCACTTCCTTCCTTCCGCCACTTCCTTCCGCCACTTCCTTCCTTCCGCCACTTCCTTCCGCCACTTCCTTCCGCCACTTCCTTCTGCCACTTCCCTCCCCCTATCTCTCCCTTTCTTTTTTCCCCTTTCCTCCTAAACTGCAGCAAACAGATACTTGAAGTCAGTAACTTCAGCTCAATAATATAAATATGATTTCCCCAACACTAGGAAAAACAAGATGTCCAATTTCCTGACTTTCACAGAATTTTGGTGGGTCCTGGAGGGAATGCCAGCTTGGTAAAAATACATCTGATAGAAACAAAGATGGCCTCTTCTGAAGAAACAGATTTTATCATGTTACCTGTAATAATGTTTAACCCTTTTCTTGTTGTGCTACTGGCTATGTTGAAGGATTGAGATATCCTTGGTAGACAGGTTATTTCAAACCTTAATTGTTGTGTGCTATTTTGAAATACCCTAGGTAACAATTATATTTTGATTTTCTCAACAAAAGCAATAAATTTAACAAAGCAAAAATGGAAATTAAATTTCTAAATTTTAGAGTGTTTAAATTTGTGGTGAGAGAAATGGGATGGTTCTAGGCAGTCCAGGCACATATACCACATTGGATTCATCATACAAACTCATTTCAAGAAAGGACCACCAGCAATATTAGATAACTTTATTTAAATTTCACAGTAGCTTGTGCCTCTCAATTCAGCTAAAGCTGTGTTTTCTTTCTGGGGACAGCAATAACAGCCAAATTGAAAAGATGTGAACAAATCTGATCAGAGGAAGAGGAAAGACCTCTGACTCATATCTGCAATGTGGTCCCAGTTCCCAAAGGAAATAAAGCATTCACAATCACGTGTCTGTGTCAGTCTATCTATATCTGTATGTCTGTCTTTCTGCTCCTTTACAGTAGCACTGGAAATATTTGATATTGAATATACTGAAGCAATATTTGAATTTTGGTTATATTTAACAAAAGAGCAGCACTCGTGTATATTTTATATGCACGATTTTTATTACACCTCAAAAGAAATGTCAGTTTCAGGAAAGTTTAGAAGTAAACATGAAACGGCAAAAAAATTATCAGTCATAATTCACACTTAGATTAGATATTAGAGAATTTAATTTCAAGCAGAACAAACATAAGAAGCAAGGTTTCATTTATTCTGCTAGTCAGGGGACAGCCTTCTTTTCCCAAAGCCCAAAAAGGCATAGAATATTATGGTCTTAATGTGCTCTGTGCAGTTAGAGAGCAAGGTACAATTTCTTTATAGAGTTTGCCCTCTCAAGCTACATTATTACTTTGCTTTAATCTCCCATTTTTCCTTTTAAAGTGGCTCCATAATTTTTGTTTTATTTTCTTAGCAGGAAAGCTAATCTGTGCCACCTCACCCCCCAGAGGGAGAGGATAAGAAATCTGGAATTTGTGGTATTTGGAAACCATGGGATAGTTCAGCTGAAAGCATCTTTTAACATCAGCATAATAACCATTAATGAACAAATATGTATATCCCTCAAGAATAAAACCTCTTCCTTTGGGTCTGGTGTCTCAAATAATTTTTTATTTAGACTTCTTGTTGAAAAATAAAATAGAATGATTTAATGATTTGGCTTGGAAGGGGACCCTGAAGATCATCCTAGTTCCAGCACCACTGCTGTGGAGGGGGACACCTTCCACTGGACCAGGATGGTCAGACCTCCATCCAACCTGGCCTGGAACACTTCCAGGGATGGGGCAGCTACAGCTTCTCTGGGCAACCTGTCCCAGGGCCCCACCACCGTCACAGTAAGAATTTCTTTTCCAAATTTTTGATGTGAATCTACTCCATTTCAATTTAAACCCAGTCCCTCTTATCCTGTCACAACCCACCCTTCTGCACAATATTGCTCCATCTTGCCTATAAGCTCCTTTCAGGTGCTGGAAGACCACAATTAGGCCACCCCAAAGCCTTTTTTTTTTTCCAGGATGAACAATCCCAATTCTCTCAGCCTTTCCTCATGGTAGAGGCGCTCTATCCCTGTGATTTTCTTGGTAGCCTCCCCTCTGGACTAGCTCCAACATCCTTCTTGTGCTGGGACCCCAGAGCTGGATGCAGCCCTGCAGGTGGAGTCTCACCAAAGGGAAGCAGGGGGGCAGAATCACCTCCTTCATCCTGCTGGCCACATTTTGATGAAGCCGTGTTAATTAGTCTATTAGCATGACTAGGAGAGTTATAGGGTTAGCTAAAATCTTTACATGCACTGTCTGTGCCAGCACATCTCAGAAAGCATTTGTCTTCACAGAAGACTGCACGTTGGCTGCCAAAATCCATTGAATGTGTAGGGCGCCAGGTTGAAGAGGGCAAATATATAAGATATCTTACCTGAATATCACCCTATGTTATCAATGAGATTCATAGACATATACATCACAGAGATCTAAAAATGGGTGATGACTTCCACTAGGGGTGTCCTGACCAAGAAAGAATTCATTTCATGCATCTTCTTGACAGAGTCATGGGAAGTTAGTAGGGAAAACCAAGGACATTTCAATGTGTTTTAGTCCTGTATATAAAAAAAAAAAAACAAAAAAAAAAAAAAACAAACAACAAAAAAAAACCAAAACAAATATTGGAAGACCAGTGGAGATAATGGAGGTTGGTAAACTTTCCTTGCTCCCCAGCTTCATAGACCACTAATGGCGTTTTCTTTATCTTGAGCTGAATCTCACCAAAGTTTCCATATAGGAAACCACCTTTAGAGCCATGGGTGTGCATGGTGTTTTTGAGCACTGCCCATATAATCCAGCGACATGGACTATAGTCAGCTCCCCTCTGGAGCTCTATAGCCATGAATTTGTATTTTTGTGCAAGAACTAATGAGCCCTGTTGAACATGGATGGAGGAACTCCTGTTTTCCCTTAAGCATTTAGAACATGTTAAATTTAATAGCGCAATAGCACAGACCCCAAAATCTGCATCTTTTATGCTATTACCTTGTACACTTTGCCATAGAAATTTTCATCAGTTAGTTTTCTCCCGCAAAAAAAAAAAAAAAAAAAAAAAAAAAAAAAACCAAACCTTTGCCTCTGTTTATTTAGCTGCAAACTGCAAAGCCTCAACTTTGAATGTAGATTTTTTTTTTAATTGAAACAGAGAGATTACTGAAAAAAAAAAACCAAGAAAATCATAAGGACTGGGGTTTGTTTTTGTCACATTTTTCCCAGCACTTAGATTAAAATTTATAACCATGCTGCCCTAAAGCCCTGGGTAGGATGGACATTTCGGTATAAACAGGTACCTAATGCAACAGCAATGCAGTGACAGCAAAGAGACAGGAAATTGGGTGTGCTCAATTAATTTTTAAAGTATATAATTTGGACAAGGAAATTGTTAAATGCAGCCACTAAAGAGTAGCTCATACTTGGAAAATGGGTGTAGTCTTTATACTTCCCTCTCTTATCAAGGACAGTTACTAATTTTACTGAGGGTTTTTTATCAGTCTGTAGTTTTTTTGTTCAGCTGCCTGCACTTTGTTTATATGCTTCTTTTTATCACAATATACCTTCCAGTATTTGTGTCTTTATTCTTTTCAGTAATGTCTGTCTTGGGCAGTGGACCTCCTAAAACATGGTGTTTTACCCTTGTCCTATGGAAGGAACTTTCCTGTTCTTCCAAAAAGATCAGCCTTTTTTTTTTTTTTCTTTTTGCAAAGGAAAGAGAATCCTGTGCCAGCACTCCTGGTTCATCTTCTTTTCAGCAAGAAGAGAGGTCAAGCTCTTCCTAAAATCAGTTTATTGTTTTTGCTCAGAGGACAACAATTTCTGTCTTCTACATCAAGGATCACTAATCATTTTTCCATAGCAGGGAATAAAGTCCTGTTTATTGATAACAGATTAATGGGGTTCAAGGCAACCTTTGGAGTGCAATGTGCTTTCAGAGATATTGACAAGTATTTGAAGTTTCAAAGTCTCAAATTCATGATAACTTTTAATTTGAAGTAAGGCAAAAAGGTTTAAAAGACAGCTCGTTCATCAGCTTTGGGGTTAAAGTTTCAGGTGATGTGAATCAGCATTTTGTTGTTTAAAAGGCAAGAATTCAGGGCTTGATCTACAATTTGATAATATCTATTCACACAGATGCACTTCTGATGTTTGGTTCACTCTGATTTTGACCAAGTAGGAAATATTTTTTTGTGCTTTTGTTTTGTTTTCAATCAAAACCAGAGAGGAGTGGGTTGACCTTGGCTGGATGTCAGGCACCCACCAAAGTTGCTCTTTCAATCCCCTCCACATCTGGACAGCAGAGAGAAAATAAAAGAAAAGTCTAATGAGTTAAGGACTGGGAGAAATTACTCATCAAATACCATTACAAGCAAAATGGACTGTGCTCATGTATATTAATTGAATTTATTATCAACAAAATAATAGCAAATAATAAGAAATAAAACATCTTCCTCCACCTCTCTGCTCTTTTCCAGGCTCTACTTCCTCCCCGGCAGCATCACAGGGAGATGAGAATGGGGGTTATGGTAGTTCATCACACATTGTTTCTGCTGCTGCTCAGGAAGAGAGTCCTTTCCCTGTTTCAAAGAGGGATCCCTCTCACAGGGGGCTAGTGCATGAACTGCTCTGGCACGAGTACGTCCCATAGCTATACAATTGTCCACAAGCTGCTATAAAGTGGCTCAGTCTCCCATGGCTGCAGTCCTTCAGGAACAGGCTGCCCCAGTGTGAGTCCCTCACAGGGCCACAAGTTTCACCAACAAAACCTGCTGCATCCTGGACTCCTTTCCCTGCAAGTCCACAGGCCCTGGTGGATCCCGCTCCAGCACAGGCTTCCCATGGGGTCACAGCACTCTGTCAGGCATCCCCCTGCTCCAGCCTGGGCTCCCCCAGGGGCTGCAGGTGGATCTCTGCTCCCCCGTGCCCTCCCTGGGCTGCAGGGGCACAGCTGCCTCACCCTGGGCTGCTGCAGGGGCTGCAGGGGAATCTGAGCTCCAGAGCCTGGAGCAGCTCCTGCCCCTCCTTCTGCACTGCCCTGGCTGTCTGCAGGGCTGCTCCTCTCACACATTCTCACTCCACTCTTTCCTGACCACAAATACCTCTGCACGATATCTTTTTCTTTTCCTTCTTTAATATGTTATCACAGAAGCACTGTTTTCGTTCTTGATTGGCTTGGCTTTGGCCAGGGCCCATTCTGGAGCTGCCTGGCACTGGTTCTGCAGGACATAGGGGAAGCTTCCAAGAGCTTCCCACAGAAACCACCCCTGTAACCATCCTGCTATCAAAACCTGACCATACAAACCAAATATACAGAGATATACTTTTGAAAACAGAATGGAAGCTGAGGGTGATGGGGTAACCAAAAGTTTGAATAAAACCTGACAGAAAAAACATTGAAAAAATGCATCAAAGTGGACTAATGGTAGTAAAATCTTTTATCTTTGCTCACTCATAAATATGTAATTTTGATTCATGTGAGAAGAATATTTTTGCTGGTTAGGTTTATTATTTACCTTCACAGGTGTTGTTTTCATTGGTTTGGACACCCTAAGCTCTTTCAGTTTTCAATGCTTTTGTGTGACCTCTTGTTTTTACTTTTTATTTTCCTTGCTACTTTCATGTCTAGTTATTACAGACAAGTAAGCTGATCTTGCTTCCAGTGCTGTGGATGATGAAATTCTCTGTCTTCCCATTTCACCCACATATGTTTATCACAGGCCGTGCTATTTTGCAGTCAGTTTTTCTGTTAATATTTTTATATAGCATTTTAATAATTTCATAATACAACCTCCCCATTGTACAGAACACAATTTTCTTGTTCACACAGAATTTAAGGTACCAGCTTAATCTCACACAAATGGTTTCCTCAGAGTAAGAAATTTAAGTTGTGGCTGGTGTGGTGACTATCTCTAATTTTAAGAATAAGAGATAATCACTCCCAAGGGCTAGTCACTGCATCTCGAAAGCTATTCTAAAGGTGTGCAGGCTGATGACCTCATAGAGTGATTTCTCTCGCCTTACTGGGTTGAGACAATTATATTTCTAACATGAACAGCTCAGTTAGATGTAGCATCAGATAACTAATAATGAAGTTAAGCATCTGAATTTTGATACCTGCTTTCACATGCCAGCATACTCAGGGTGTTAGGAAGGAATTTACTCCTCTTTGAAGGCTGGTGGTATAGGGAAGAATTTCAGACCAATTAGCAGCATAATAACCCTACATAAAGAGGCAGAAGAGGCAGGCCTGCCTCTGGGACAACAGATCTGCTGTGCCAAGCCTGGCTCTGCATGCTTTCTCCATGGCACAGTCCATGTCAAAGTGAAGGGTTGAGGCAGGGGCACTGCCCAATATCACTGTCAGTTACTGGTGAGGTGGTTTTTCCTTTCTTCCTTTTAGCGTCCTCCACCGTTAAGCCTGAAGAGCCAGAGTGTAAAAATACTGAGATTATCCTAGTCAGTCCATTCTCTTTGCCTGTGAGACTAAATGGTTTTCCTTCCACCACAACCTGAATATACAATATAGCACAGAAATATGTGAAAGAAAAGTGCAGAGTTAATGCATTGGTGCAATGGGATTAATCCCATTAACTATGGGCAGGTGAAGAGAGGTTTTTGTGGTTTTGTTGTGTTTTTTTCTTTTAATTTCCCCTCTTAATACATTTCTGCTCCAATAGCTAGGTAGAAATGCATGTATAAGTGTTGTAAGAGATTACTATTCAGTTATAAAAGGAAATCATACTCTGTGTTCTCTAGGCTTGTCTTTTTTAAAGCTGAATAGAAAGACTAAAAGCCCAGTTTAATTCTCATTTACTTTGATTCAAATACAGAGGGATTCTATTGTATCCAAACACTGATGGGCAGGAAAATATATTGGCTTTTTTGTATTGCTTTAAGTGGGAATCAAATCTGAGAAAAAACTCCTGAAACCATGTGTACTTTTCACATTTCTTTGTCCTCCTATTAAGATTTTAAGGGGAAGAGTTGTCTGTCTATAATACCTAGCAAAGTACTCAGGGCACAGATTGATTAGACAGAAGAAACAGATATTGATTACTTGCATGATTACCCTACTCAAACTGAGATTCATAAAATATGTAAGTATTTTTTCAACACCAAATTTCTGTCAGAGTAGTAACTCTAGTACTAAAGACTGTTTTAGAGACAGAGCAATTAAAATTATTTTTTTAAAGAAACAATTTTGTTTAATTGTGAATTATTATTATTTTCTGAATAAATTTGTTTCTTTCTTGAGATGCTTTTCTCAAGGCTTGTTGGAAGAAACGGGACAGAAATTGCAAGAAGAATGTATTTTAACATATTTTCCAAAATTAAACCTATGGTATTTTCATGTAAACATATTGAATTGTTTAGGAGGAAGTGTGATTGTATCATTTACTAAATATCAAAAGGAGTAGAAAAAAACCTTTAAAAAACTCTCAGAAAAGCTGCTTGAGTTGGTGACTTTTTCCCCATGACTTTTCCTTTTTCCTTTTCTTTTTCTTTTTCCTTTTCCTTTTCCTTTTCCGTTTCCTTTTCCTTCCCTTGTCCTCTTTCCCCTTTCCTCTTCCGTCTCCTTTTTCTTCTCCTGATGCTTGCTGTCTTTTAAAATGTTGAAAGTTCTTAGTACGTGGACAAGCCCAGAGCTCATTCAGGCCTACTTACAAACACCACTCTCTGTCGACCTCGCCTTGTCACATCCCCAGTGGTGAAACCCCAGGTCACCAAGTGACAAATCAGGTGTTTGTCTTTGGCTGTCCCTGTTTAAATTGCTGCTGTACCAACCAAGAGGGCGGCCACCACACACTGTTCACAGGAGGCTTATTGAATGTATTAACATAGTTCTTGGGATAATGATCTTACAATAAACATGACATCATCTCATTAGCATGATCACTTTCATGTTGTGTGGTACCTGTTATTGGTTTTCCTTTAAGAAAAGAAAGCATGTTGTGTTTGGAAATGCAGCTGAAACTTGTCTACTTCTGCTCTTTTCTAGGTGTTTCTTTACTGAAGATTTCTCGAGGAAAAGGTGGTTCAAATAGTTTTTATTCAAAAGTGACTCTGAAAAAGTAACAGAATTTAATGAAATATTTGACACATCCTGATGATTTTTCATATTTTCTTCATTCATCTCTGTATTTAATCTATACAGTCGTATAAAATCTGCATACTTGAGTGTCTGTGTTATGATTGAAAGATTTTGTGTGTGCGAACAAGTCACAAATCAATCATGCATCCAAGTCAGTCTTATAATTATAATTATTACAATGAGTAATTAGATGCTGTTTTTTTATCATTTAGGTTTTGCATATGAACAGTACACTTCAATAATTTGCTATTCATGTTGTGTAGTATTCATCTAAGTCATGTGGTGAAATATTGCTCATTAATTTGACAACTGAACCACTATTATTAAAGACAGGAATGAGAACATGAATAGTAAGTTAGCTATGTACAAAATGTCGGACATACCAAAATTTAGTCTAAAATTTGTGTTAGTTGGTGAAATTCAGAGGTAACTGAGAATTTTCCACAGAGTCACAGACAGTAATTAACAGAATCCTAAAGAATTTTCACTAATTGTTTGAGATTTTTTTTTTGTTTATTTTAAGTGATTCTTGAAAGCAATCTTCAAAATCCCCTCGTTTATAATTTTAAAGCTGTTATTAATTTGAGTTAAAAAAAGATGGTATTCCCAACATTTCAGAAATACAACTGCCATATTTTAGCACCTGAGGCGTGTCTGTGGGTTAGAAGCAAGCAATACATTTTTCTGAAGTCACATAAGGGCTGTTCTTGAAGAGGTTCAGGCATGGCTTCAGTGTGACATCCATCACATCATTCCCAGAATTCTCAAGCCTCGAGTCATGTACACAGAGCCTCCATATCATGAAATGTGAGAAAGTGAAATAAAAAGCATAAAGAGAGAGTGTTCTCACACTCCGTCTGTGGTATAACAATACCAGTACTCACAGACCTGGTCTGCTCTTTTGAAGCTGGGAAATGGGACTGCCGTACCTTCCACCTGCTCTCCAGCCCTCACTCCATGTCTCCAGTTCCCACCATACATTCAAGTGCAGCAAAATAGCAATGAAATTTGGAAATTGCAACCCCCAACTTAAATGAAATTAGTCCAATGCCTTTATTGAAAAGCAAGAGTGAATCTTCCACTGTTTGGTCTGTTTTATTCAAGAACGAAGCAGTGTGTTATCTTTCTCACTAAGCCACCTCTTCCTTTATTCCAGCTGCTTCTCATTCCCTGCCTGATAATTGGAATTTCCTCTTAAAGACACTGAGATCACCTTATAGAGGTGATGTTTACATTTTGGCAAACATAACTGAGGAAAGAAGCTTTACATGGAGCAAAATGTATTTCTTCTCTTGCTTTGTTGCAGGAGTTATTTGGAGCTATACATAGTTGTTCTATTAATAAAGCCGATGGCAAAGTGAAAAGAAAATGAAATCAGTGAAAATCTTCTTGAAGGATCTAAGTTTACAAGGGACAACATAAAACAAACCTCAGCTTAACTTTTCTACACAAAACTGAACCCAGCAATAGGGATCTTTAAATATCTTGTTAGTGTTTATAATACATATAAGTATTTTCAGGATCTAATTTTCGTCACATTTCCTTCTTCTTTCCAAATAACACTTCAGTAACACATACAAAAGAACACAAAGGTCTCAAAGCTCAGTTTTATGAAGAGTTTCACTGTTCACTGATCCCTAAGAAAAGAAGTTCTCAATGTCTTTTAAAGAAATTTCATATAACTTTTTATTATTTAAAATATTTAGTTTTGTTTACTCCAGTAAGGGTCAGAATAAGATACTTCTTCATAAAATTGGAAACAAAATTCATAAAGGAAGAAAATAGTAAAAGATACTTGCAAGGTCCATCTGGAAGCTGACCTAATTCTTTCTGTAAAGTGAGAATTTCTAGTCAAATTTCATTCATTTTCTTCCTTTTTCAAGGTTTGGTTTGAGAGGTGATACAGACTTCCTTTGGATAGTCCTTCTGAAAACTGACCCTCCATCTGCAGGAAAAGACCTGACCTTTTGCCTCTTCTTTTACTGACAAAAAATATGCAATTTAAGCACATCATTCAGGCAATAAGTAGTGTTGCAACAATTTCCTGATATTTAATTGAATATTTTCAACACATGCCCATCTTGGATGCAGTATTCTGCAAACCTGCCTGAAGTACAGATGTTTTAAAAGGAAAAGCTGTTGGTTGATATTCACATTGATGCTTTTTGGGTGTCATTCAGTGCTAGATTTAGTGCCACTTGAAGGCTATTTGCGAAGTCAGACCTGATGAACTTTGATTTCCTACTCTTATGGAATTTCCGGCACAAACAGTGGCTACATCTCAGCACTCCATGTATCCTACACCTGAAGAAACAAAATTCTTAAACATTATCAAAATTACAGTAAATGGCTTACACTCATAATTTAAAAAAAGAAATGATGTGATTTAGTGTTATATTGTTAGTCTCGATAAAATGCTTTTAAATACTATCTATCTTAGACAACACAGAAATCCTTGAAAAAAGAACACTGGTTCCTTAATCTCTTGCAATAGCCTAAAGACTCACCTTTTCCCTCATCAACTAAATCTGTTATGGAGCTAAATGTTTGGTTTTGTGCTTCCAAGAGTCACATAAATCTAGTTCATCACCTAACGCACATTAAAGAATTGCAAGTTGTCTAGAAATCTTGATTATATTCTTCATAATCTAGTGAATAAAACTTACATAATGTACAGTGTTAAACTAAGTTCAAAACCTTGCTTTTTTAAAAAAGTTTTGCCCTCCTGTCTTCCAAATTTCAGAGGAGTCTTGTACAATAGGCTGAGAGGGCTTTCTGATGAAAGACAAGGGTCTACTATTTAACCTGGTATAAAAATTTGGAAATCATTGCAACAAGGTACTCTATATTCTTGTGGCCAGGTAACACTTTTGATTTTATCACCATATAAAAGCTTGTTTCTAAGCTGTGAAGCCTGGGAAAAGCCCATGTGCAGCCCTCTCATGTCTTAAAGAAAGCCTCCTAAATTGCCAAACCAATTCAAGGCAAATTTAATTTCTCATCTGCACAAAATTCGGAATGAGAAAAATGATGTAGAATGGAAAAAAACAGTTGAAAAAAGATCACATAGACTTCCTTTTTCTATCCATTTTCATCCTGGACTGCAAGTTCTTTTTTTTCTTTTTTTTCTTTTTTTTATTGCCACACAACTTTTTTATTTTGGCAGATGATCCCTTGTGTCATAAAAGATAGAAACGTCTTACTAGGTAAGATGTACTTCTTTTCTCAGAGTCTTGTAAGTGTTCTGCACCAAGTTGGAAGTGATGATCCAAAGGTTCAAGGAAAATTTGGAGAAAGATCAAAATGTTCCAACTGGTTGGGTGAAATAGTGTTACTTAGAAAAAACACACAAGCAAACAAGCAAAAAACCATCTTTGATACTTTCAAAAAAATAGCCTTAATTGTTGATTAACTGCAAATGAATCAATAAAAGAATGGCACATGAAGGTGTTTAAATCCCCTAGGAGACTGTAACAGGATTTAAGTATATGCCAATTGTAGGCATTAAATGCATAGAAGCATTAAAGAGAGCATATGCATATATTATGTTAATAAACACATATATGTATATGTGTTTGCTCAACCTTAAGCATTTCCAATCTAAATTAATTAGTTGTTCAAAAAACTTGAGCAGACATTTGAGAGTGATTTTTAAAGAAATTATTAGTAGTGTTTGTCTTAAACACACAACTTTGAAGGTGATACAATCCTCCAAGGGAGGTAGGAAAAGATATAAGACTGTGAACACTGAGAATGTCCCCAGTTTGAGGATGTTTAAAGCTAGGTCCACCATTGTTTATTTCAATAAGCACCTGAATGGTCTTTGTATTTACACCATCAAAAAAAACAAAAATCAAAACCAAACCAAACCAAACAAACAAAAAAGACCCCCCAAAAAACAAAAAAAACGCCCACTTGAATCATGTGCATAAATCCTTTCTTAGGAGAATAATCAAGAGCCTAGCTATGAAAGAGTTAGAGCTATTGATCTGTATAGTCTCCACCAAGTCCAAGCTCAGAGTTAAAGATTTAGCCACCATATTGTTTGAATTATTCACTTTTTAAATCCACTTCATTAAAAAATCATTACTGTCCCAGATAGACACAGTTGTTCTTTGTTATTCCTTTTATAAGGAGATCTTAGTTGTTTTTTTGTTTTTTGGTGGTTTTTTTTTTCCTTTTTAACTGATGGATTTCTTTATTTTTTGGGAAAAAGATATTTACTTCTTTTCTCCCACCTTTTTTTTTTTTTTTCTTCCCCATCCTTAAACACACAGGTGGAAAAATGCATCAGAAAACATAAGCAAGAGGAAAAAGAGGAAATAGCCTCTTGTACTGTCTCAGGAGTGGGGAAAGGAGGGCAATAAGAACTGATTAGGAATCTAATAAATCACAGCAGATTAACATCTCTCTGCATTTTTGGGCACATTATATATATATCTATATTTCTTCTCTACACCTGTAAACGACAAATGAATACCTTACAGTTGTAGGGTAGAATATGAAAATAGCACCTGAACATAATTATGAAAACTACAGTGTTTTTCAAGATGTCTATTGTCTAACATATGGTCTTTAATCTAAAAATAATCTGTGCCTTATTATTTTTGACTAGAATCTAAGTAGAAACTTGCAAGGCCTTTTTGTACTGTATCAAGCTGCTTTTAGAAACTGTAGTTTATTACTTTGCCCATAAAACCAGGACAGCAAAACATATTTTATTAGGCAAACTGCACCACTAATTTAACAGCACTGGAAACATACTTTATTAATTTTATAGGGCTTAACATAGACCAAAAAGGCAGTGGCCGTATTTTAAAACCATTATACAAAACATGTTGTTGACATTGTGGAGATGAGATCTTCACTAACCAACAACAGAAGTTTTTTTCTGACACATAATACTGTTCAAAAACTGTTTTGATTAAGCTGTGTTATAGGTTTGAGCAGTGGCTGGCATTAGATGAGTAGCAATGTGAATTCTACTGGTTACCAATGTGATAGTTGTGATTTAAACATTTAAACAGAATTTACAGCCAGTCCCTGTGTTTTAGTAGCAAGGTCCTGACCGCACACACATGGACCTCACACTATCCCTGGTGATCCTTGTGGTCTCTTCCAACTCAGACTATTCCATGGTTCTGTGATTCTACTGAAGCACTCAGGCTCTTTTCAAGACAAATTTTCACTGATCTTGAAAGCAACATCACCAAAGTTGGATTGTGAATCCAGAAAGTGTCAACTCCTCAGCTGGCAAAGACTTAATTACAAGTTAATTACATGAAAAATCTGTATACACAAACTGTTTCTGAAGCTGCCATGGTTTGTATTTAAGCTGGTTCCACCTCAGCTTGAAGAGGTTCTGAAGAAGGTTTGGTCTCCTGAGGTTTCTTGTTGCATCTTTGAAGAAAAGAGACAGTTTACTCAGTTGGAAGACAGAAGGGTCAGAAGGATTCTGCATGAATCTGTGAAGATCACTGATCTGACATGGTTACAGTTGTGGCATAATTCTTTCCACTACAGATATTTAAAACTTTTTATCTGAAGTGTTATTTGTTCTGAATTGCCATTCAATGCCCCATTTCACAACTTTCCTGGCTAAGACATAAGATCTGACCTAACTGCACCTTGCAGCTGCTCCACGGGAAGTAACAAAGATGAAAAGGCCACAGGTTTGTTTTTGTTTTTTTTTTTTTTAGCAGGGGGAAACGAGAGGATAATAACTTGTGGTTTGGGATGTTCAGGGTGGATATTAGGAAAATCTTTCTCCTCACACCGCAGGAGAACTACTGGAATATGTCACCCAGGGATGCTCTGGAGTTTCACCCTCGGAAACTTTCCAGCCATGACTATTCACAGCCCTGTCTGCTCTGACTTAGTGATGCCAGCAGAGCCTGCCTTGAATCCTGGACTAGCTGAACTCCAGATGTTCTCTTTGACCTGTGATACTATGAATCCAACATTTGTCCCATGAGATCATCTGGTATAGAAAGTCTGGGCAAGAAGATGAAAGGGTTAAGTTTGGAATATATATTATATATGTAATATAAGGCCATTTAGTACTTAGAGCATATCATTCAGCCATAGTGTCAACATGCTCCTGTGTCACAGAAGAGGACATAATATTTAAGAGATTCTTATTTACTTGAAAAAAACCAAAATACATTGGTGCAAGCATTTGCTCTTGCACCGTTGTATTAATCTTTGAACAACTGGAAAAGAGGACAAAATGGAATTATGGTTGGGACAGTTCTAAGAAGTTTACATCTGTATTTTCCTGCTGCAACATAAAGTTGTTCTTTGGAAATAGTAAACAAAGCACAGCTTGATAAACTTTCTACTGTGCCTGTGCGGGTACTGTTGCTCATTGCACCCCCTGGGGTGGAAAGCTTTTACTAGAAGTGTGTTAAGTAGCTTGAGAAATTAATTTTCCTATAATAGAGACGTCTTTAAAAACATGAGCTTGCTGTGCAGTAAATCAATTCATGTGACAGATTTATTCTTTTATTGGGAATTTTTCAAGGGGTTTTAAGAAAGGAAAAAACATTTGACATACATTAAGAATTGCTGAAATACCACAAAAACCAAAACAATTACAACAAACCCCCCCCCCAAAAAAAAAAACCAAAAAAACAAATAAAACAAAAACACCCCCCAAAAACCCAAACAAACAAACAAACAAAAAACCAAACAAAAAGCCCCAACCAACCAACCAACCAAATAAAATCTCCTACAATAAGACCTCAAACAAAAATCAAAACAAAACAAAACAAACCAGACAAAAAAAAGCCCAATTTTGAAGCTACTTTGGAAACTCAAAAAGTTTTTTAAACTTCTTGTCATAGTAATTAATTTATCTTCACTGTCAGTTGAGCTGACAATATCAATGTTTGTTTGTATTCATTACCTTTTTTAACTTGCAGTGATTACTGATTTCAGAAAGACAGTAAAATAAGGCCACAATGCATCAGAACAAAAGGTATTTTAGGTATTTTTAATCCACTAGAGCTTAGAAAACCTGAAGATCTCTTCATCAAGTTTCAATTATGTGTGACCAGTCAGTGAAAATTTTCCATGAATCATTGTTACAAGAGCTTCATGGTTAGAAGCCCAAGTTTTTCTCTACTTCTGCTTCATCTTTTCCATATAAAATAATGCAGGATCTTTAAATTATCTTTGCTTATTCTTCTTCATCCCCTCCAAAGCTCTCATCTGAGATATCTGACCTCATCAGAGACCGGAAGGAAGTTGTAACTTTCAGATATTTTGACTGTGTGTTTTGTATATATGTTTGTGGGTATTTGATAGGAAGGATGTTTTTATGCCAAAATCTCATTTACTTCAGATAGAAAGACTCCAGGACAGGGACAACTGTATAAATAGCCCTGTGGGCAAAAAGCAAGCAAAAAACTATGGTTGGCAGGATAGAAATATGATGCACAGAATATATTGAAAGTCTTTAGGTTTGGAATTTTTCTTTTTTTGCCAAAAGAAACCTAAATATTTTCATAACTGATGGCAGGATAAAAACTAATGTCAGAACAGGAGAATAAATTTATTTTTTAGCAAGATAGGCACTGAAATAAATTAGTAAAATGGTCAAAGGATATTTCTGCTTCTAAAAGGAGATGATTGAGTTTTAGTTATTCATAACTTGATTTCTGGTTAAAAGATGTCTGCATATTAATTTTCCTTTTAGTATTCCAACATTATGACATTTTGGCATTTGGCTTTTTTTTCAACAATATTGTAAAGTCCAGCGTATTTTGGCTAAAAATTAAACTGGATACAAAACCTAAACAGAGTAAGGAATTGGTTTTCTGAATGCATTTTGAAAGATTTTTTTTTTTAATTTTTTTGTAACTAAACATTTGCATTTCAAAACCAAACCTCAGAGTTTCACCATAGCTTCTTAACAAAACAGACTCACTGGATTGGAGTTTTCTTGGCACAAAGCTGCATGCAATTAAGAGTTCCACTAGCTGGGTTGCTCCTGCCTGCAAAAATGAATAGTTTCTGTATGAGTTTAAAAAAAAAAAAAAAAAAAAAAAGTAAAATAGAAAAAAAGGAACTTACTCAGCAGTTGAAATATACAATAAAAATGTCACTGCTATCTTTGCTTTAATTATGGAGCTCACATTGTGATTATATTCTATTCCAGTTTGTCAGAAAATGAGACTGTAACCATTATTGTTAAGCACTGTAACATCTCTTCTCTTCACTGAGTTTGTGTGCCCTCATTTTTATTCAGTCATATTCAAACCACATCCTTTTCTCACAGGTTTGCAATAACTAGGACATTTTTCTAGCTCATTCTGCCTGTTATAAATGAATAGCCTGGAAAATTTCCTTCTCACTCCTGTGTTTAAAGGCACAGATGAAGGACAAAAAAATTCTCATCTTCTGCCACTGTGCAGGAGGCCTTCCACTATCACAGCAGATCTCAGTGGCATATGATGTGCTTGAGTGCTCACCTGATCTAGGAGAGAGTAGTCAGAGTGTGGCATACACCCACAAAGACCTGGAAAGTGAGGAGAGACATTAAAAGCAGCTTGGAGAAAGCAATGCTGCCCATGGGTGTTTTTCCAGTGGCAAGGGAGACCAAAACACATAGTCATCACAGTTGGAAAGGACTCCTCTTCTGGTCTGAGAAGCTCAGACCTCAAGTCTATAAACATCTATAAACTGTGTTCCACAATTAGGACTGTCCCAGGAAGAACCAGAGTTGTGAATTACCTCGTCTGAGGAACCCTTTGAATTGAAAATGTACATTTTCAATGTAATTTTATAGGTTTGGGTCTCATTTTTGATGACTTTGGTTTGATTTTTTTTTTTCCCTTGTATTCCACAGATCCCGTGTAGAATTTTGTCATTTGTAACTGTTGATGCCAAGCAACTTTTTCCATAGTGGGTGGGACAGGTACTGGCAGTATTTATATAAAAGGAATAAAAGAGTTGCACCAAAAAATGCTTTCTAGAAGGTCAATCCCCTCCACATCCAGCTCTTGCCTGGATCACAGGCAGCTGCTTGTGAAAATGTCATAGGACTTCACTCCATCTGATCTTGACTGCAGAGAGCAGATACTACAGGTCACATCTTGCCTTTGCCATGCTCAGAGTTACTACTGAGAAATGATTTCTGAACAGCAGTTAGAAGATATTCCAACTGACTTCTGCTGGTTTTCTGCCAGACAGTGTAGTTAAGACAAGTTCTAAATACTTCTCCAAATCATGCCAATTTTGTTCATTTTGATTTCTAAAAAAATGAAAATAATGCCTAAGTTTTAATAGGCTTGAAACATCATGTTGTGGCAATTTTAAAAAAAGCTTTTTAATTTCTCACGTGTTTTGTTTGGAATGTTTATGTACGGCACATTAAGACATAATATATCAAAACAAATAGAAACACTCCAGCCCCAAAAAAGCAGCATTGTTGTCTTTGTCTGAACATTTTATTGGTAAAAATAGGAAATTCTATGCAAATGTATATACTTATAACCCGGATTTTATGTTTATTATCACAAACTGGCAAATTCTTCTGACAATAATGGGCAAATATGGAAAAATGCACTTTTTATATTTATTTGTATTAGAATAGGTAAAATGCAGATTTTTTTTGAGTTTAAATAAATGTGAAGTCATAATAGATTAACAGTGGCTACTTAAAAAAAAAAATCCAAACCAACCAACCAACCAATAAAACCCCACAAAAACCTGATGTTTTCCAAGTACAACAAGGAACTCGAGAAAGGTATTTAAAGATTTTCAGTACTTCTATTAAACTAAATAATAAATGTCCTTTCTTCTTTCATACAGAAAGTTGACAAAAAGTTTGGAAATATGTGATTTTGGACAGAAAAAATTTTGGACAGATATTTCCTCCTCTAGAATGAGAATAAACACAGCAATATAAGTATCGTATTCCTAAATATCTTACCTGAAGCTTTATGAATAGTTGTGCTTTCTTGATTCTGCAATAGCTGTCTATGTATCTTGACACTGAAGGAAAACAATTTTAGAGTAAACAGCCCTCAGCTCCTGGGCTTTTCCCTGCAGATGAAGGATACACAATTTGAATCCCATGTAAATCAGAAAAAGCATTATTTCCAAAGAAAACACATATTATTTAAATAATATTAGGTTATAGAGTGCAATATGTTAACTTATTTTGCTGATATTTGTAGCTGGTGGCTATGACGTTTTGTGACTCCCTCTTGAAAAGCAGGAGAATATTTGGCATTTTCATTTTTCCTGACTGAGTTCAAAATTTCCTAGCTTCAACTTAAATTTGGAATAATTAATACTACACAGGAATTTGGCTTAGAAGTGCTTTTATGCATATATAAATATAATATATATATATAATATATATTTTTTATCTTTTCACTCTCAAATCAATGAGTCATTAAACAAAGTTTAAAAATATTCAAAACCAGAAAATAAAAGATAAAAAGAAGATAGAAAAAGAAAATTGCAGCTCTAATGAGAACCACAGGAACGTTCAAAATTTTAATTCCCTTTTACACATGAGAAAACTGAAAAACAAAATAAGTCTCTGCTTTTAACATAGAGTTCAATACACTAATCTTCTCTGTGAGCAGAATGCAGGAGCTTGCCCCAGTCATGGACCATATTTCCCCAAGGAAGAACAAATACATTAGCTCTGGTGTCCTCACCCAAAATTTAAGTTCTCTCAGTACCATGCCTTATCACATTAGTTTGACATTTTTAATTTGGACCCAGCTGTACAGTGGTGTCCTGCTCACACTGGACTTTGTGACAAACAGCACAGCCTTTGGCAAAGTCTTCCAAAACATCCTTCTCTCTGTACTGGAGAGTGATGGATTTGGTAGGTGCTCTTTTAGGTGGATGAGGAATTGTTTGGGCGGTCAATGCCCCAGAGGCCTGAAGGACATCCATGACAAGTGGCATGGAAACAAGTGGTATTCAAGATCTTCCTTAATGACACGGACAAAGGGACCGAGTGCACCCTCCACAAGCTTGCAGGTGACACCAAGCTGAGTGGTGCAGTTGACACGCCTGAGGGACAGGATGCCATCCAAAGGAGCTGGACAAGCTCAGGAAGTGGGCCCATGGGAATCTCAAGAGGTTTAACAAGACCAAGTGCAAGGTGCTGCATGTGGGTTGAGGGACGCATCTGGTGTCAGCCCAGGCTGGGCATGAACAGCCCCAGAGCAGCCCTGCCCAGAAGCCTTGGAGGTGCTGGTGGAGGAGAGGCTGCACATGGCCCAGCCATGGCACTCACAGCCCAGAGAGCCAAACGTGTCCTGGGCTGCATCCAGAGCCCCATGGGCAGCAGGGGAGGGAGGGGATTCTGCCCCTCTGCTCTGCTCTGCTGAGACCCACCTGGAGCACTGCACCCAGCCCTGGGCTCCCAGCACAGGAACCACAGGGACCTGTCCAGAGAGGCCACCAAGATGATCAGAGGTATGGAGCACCTCTGCTATGAGGAAGGCTGAGAGAAGGGGATTGTTCTGCCTGGTGTAAAGAAGGTTCTGGTGTGGCCTAATTGCAATCTTCCAGTATCTGAAGAGAGCCTAGAAAAAGATAGAGAGGGACTATTTGCAAATCACTTACAGTGACAGGACAAGAGGGAATGGCTTCAGACCAAGTGAAAGTTAGTTTGGATATTAGGAAGAAATTCTTCCTGCAGAAGTTTTTAAAGCACTAGAAAAGATTGTCCAGGGAAGCTGTGGCTGCCCCAACCCTCAAGGCCAAGTTGGATGTCACCTAGACCAGTCAGGTGGTCTAAGTGGAACGAGTCCATGCTCATGGCAGGAGGGCTGGAACAAGGGGCGTTTAAGGTCCATTCCCACGCAAACCACTCTATGACTCTTTGATTCTGTGATGCTCTGTGTCTTGTACTCGATGTAAAATAAAGACATGTCTACTGCCATTACTTCTTTTCCTTTTAGCTTTTTTAACCTACTGCTAAGCCCAGTAGTCTTCGAGTTATATGAAGAAGCTGTAGATATTTTTGTGCTTTCTTGTTGTCACCCAGGGTACTGAGTAGCATCCTCTTGGGTTCATCTCACCTAACTGTATCTGGGAGACATTTACATCTGGGAGACATCCTCCTTTGAACACATCATCTTGAACTCTCTTTTACTCCTCAGACAGTGGCAGGATCTGTCGTGATGCAATTTATGCAGTCTGCTTTACATTTCAGGGTGGAAAGAATCATACTCTTGATGAAGGAGGGATTCTGAGACAACTGTCAGAGGTGCCTACACAATGGATATCATCCAAATAAATGTTTGCAGTTTAGGTGTGGACATCTACTAGCCAGAATAAGAGGCTAGCTCCTCCTTTTCTGACCACTAGACATTCATTAATGTCCCTCTGCCTGACAAAGCTGCTCATCTGTGCTCCCCAGTCTGTTTAGCTCACAGTGGACCATGCTAACTTAAACAGTGTAAAGAGTGGTTCTGTGCTAATGTGTTTCTTTTTGGCTGAAGTCTGTCATGGAGCACTCATGAAAATAGTTCAGTCAACAAAACTGCCTCCTAGGTGGTAAATGGAACTTTCAACCTAATGGAACATTTCAAAGTAGCATTTCATCTTTTGATTACACTGTCATACAAAAATATTTCTTCAACTACTTTTTCAGCAAAACACAACTTCCTCCAGAGAAAACTGTACTGTATGTTATATTTTCTGTCCTCTCTCTCATTTTCTGCTAATTGTCCAAATAATATTTGAATAATCCAAGCAGAAGTTCTCAAAATATTTCCACAGCCATTTCTAGGACTCTCAGAATAATTCTCCTAGAAAAAACTTAATAAATCCTTTCCCTTTTTGTATCATCCTATAAAGCCTCTACTTTCTCTTCATATTAGCTTCTCTTAGGTACAGGAAAAAGATCCCAAATCACTCCCGTTCAAAGTTGGGTTGGTTTCACTGGTTTTTTGGAGTAGGGTTATTGGTTTGGTTTTGGATGGGCTATTTTCATGTTTTGTTTTGTGTTTTTTCTTTGGTTTGAGTTGGGTTGGGCTTTGGTTGGTTGGTTGATTGGGGATTTTTGTGGGAGAATTGGTGAGAGTTTTGTTTTCTTTTTTTTTTCTGAAGAGCACAAATATATGTTTTTCTATTCGAAAAAGCAAGCTGTTAAGTTGAAGAATTTTTCTTCAGATGAATTTATTCCATTATTCCTGATTGTTCTTTCTCTATAAAATCTACTTCACATTTATCCTCTCATATTTTTGGGAGTGTCTATATGTGGAAATGATGAAGATGAAAATACTGTAGTTAGTCTACAGTTTCTTTAATAGTCTCTAATCCAGAAGTTGCTGTACAGTTATTTGCCATCCTTATTGTCTTTTAAGGCTTCTTTTAGACCACAAATGCAGAATGTGGTGACACAACACTGAAAATACATGTTAACCTTGATAGGTCCCAGTCCATCCAAAACTGACAGGTCAAGGGAATAAGGGAAACACAAGGCAACCCCCTCTTGTCTCCTGGAGCACACAAAGAACCTCACTAAGGCAGAATAAGGAAATAAGGATCTGGATTTTGACATCTAAGAGTAGTCCTTCTCACAATGTCTCAGCCATTCAACTGAACTTTAGTTACATTATAAACTTGCATTTACACAGGAGTAGTTGAATTCTCCCTTGGTTCACCTCAACAGAGAACTATGAATACACTTTCTACATTTCTATGGTTAGGTAGTATTAATTATAATTTGCTTCCCTCTTCTACTTTGGGAAGTTTTTATCCAGCAAGATTGTGTATCTTTGCAAGGGGCAGACTCATAAATCATATAGATTCATAAAATAAGGCCATAAGAAAGATGAACCTTCCAGGTGTGCTGGAAAGCAGATTGAGCAGATTGATGTCACCTGTGACTCTACAGGTGCAAGCTGAATTGAGCAGGATGGGTTTCTATTGCTTGCTCCATAGTGCTCGAAAATTATTATTCTGACCCAAAATCAAGACACTTTCCTCAGACTGCTTGATTTTTGAAGAATTACCAACTGCATTATAGATGTACTTTTGTGTTTGTGAGCTCAAGACTAAAAGCAAACTAAACCTAAATAACTGCCATTGACTTTTATTTGACACTAGAAACCTCTGATTGGCTTTTCCTCATGAGATTTTAGGTGCATTCAAAGAGGAAGTAGAATAAAGAAACTCAAATGGTTTTATCACTCCCCCTGAAATCACAGAAGTTGAAATTAATGTAAAAGTTGCAGCTTTTTCTGAAAAGGTCCCAAGAAATTTGTATGTAATGTTGAGTTTCAGCTCAGCTCTCTTTTTGACCCTGAAGTTAGTGTGACATGTATGGCAGTGTTTATTAATAAAACAATAGTCCATTGGTAAACAAGTTTAATACAAGGCATGAATGTTTGATATTCCATCTAAAATGAAAAAATATGTATTCTATAATGAATACTTAATTAGGACTGTGATCTGAATACAAGGACCAGAGCCCCTACTGCTGTGCAGACAAACCAGAGTGAAATGAATTACTGTCATGCAGGGGGTGATATTAATGGTGTCCAGCTTTATAAATGAATCCAATTTTAAGCCACTTTAGTTGCTATCATACTGAGAGAGAGTGCAACATGCCTAACATATCATTTCTGTACTGCCAAATGCTAAGATTTAAGCTTTAAAAAATTTTAACTTGCAGATGTTTTCCCGCATTAAATATTTTTAATTATCTGTTGCTGCAGCCAGACAACATTAAAAATAAATAAAATTGAAATTTTGGGGTTTTTTAGCTGTTTGTTTGGATGGTTGGTTTTGTTTTGCTTTTGCTTATATTAAGCCATATATGAATAGGTAGGCATTGATTTTTTACTCTGAAATTCTAACTGATATTTGGCATGAATGCTATTAGTGGCTATTTGGCCACTAATAATTTATTCCAATGTAGTTTTCTCAGCTGATGGTATGAGCTATGCAGTTTCATTCAGTCAGCTTTGCAGCAGTTAGGAAGTGGCCCTCAGTAAGAACCTCTACTTACTACTTCCCTTTCAGCAATTTTAATATTCCCACTTGAGGGAGCAGTCATGCAAAGTCTCACACCTGTGAAAAGTTTAAGTCACGTGAACATTTCTTCACTGATTTCCAAAGGGTTACATGCATGTGCAAGCATTTGCTGCATTTAAATATCAGATTTAGGTTTAAATGTGTATCCTAACGTCTGACTCATTTAAATCTTCCAGATTGTAGACATTACTTTCACTTGTAAAACAGGTTTTCTCACTTATATAACTGGCATTTCTCTCTGTCCCTGCCAGCAAACACCCAGATAAATATATTACAAAAAGGCAATGTCAGTTTGCAGCCAGCTCGAGAGCAAAATTCTTTGGGAATGGTAAGCATCTCAGACGACTGGCAGCAGAGCAGCAGTATTCCCACTACAGCACAGATCAAACTGGCAAACAGGAGAGCCAAGCAAGAGCCGATTTTCAGGACTTGAGGTGAGCTGCTTGGAAGTACACAAACTAGGTCTTCCTCAGTTCTCCGCGAGGTCTCCAAATTTCACTACTGACTCAAAAAAAAAAAAAAAAAAAAAGCATTCCTCCCTTTTCCTTCATCAGAAATATTCAATTTTGAAAGGAAAATGACAGGGTTAAGCAGAATGGGACATTCCAGTATTTTCCAATATAAAGGATTTTCTTACATGGATAAAAATTTGTTAAGATTATAACTATGACTAAAATAATTCAACTATGACTAAAATAATTCTGATTTTTAACACACACCATCTTTCTGGCTCTCCCTAAAAGTTATGACAAATAAAAAGAAGTAGTGGGATTTTTGGCATCAGGTCTGCCTGTGAAGAAATATCACACAGACTGAAAAGAACCTAATTTATCTCAGTGAATCAAATGGAAAAAAAGTCATTTCTATGAGCAGTTGGTATTTCTTTCATCTGATTAGTAATAGAAAAGAGAGTTTAATACTTCTAGGTCAGTGATTTGAATTGAGGTTAGTTAAGTAGTGTATGTTAGACAGAAGTTCATTATTACTTTTTGTTATTAATTATGGGTTTTGGTTGACTTATCTGAAATGATTAAGAGCTATATTCAGAGTCTAAATACAACCTTTGGTCCTGTGCATAACTTCCTCCAGCTCCCTTTTTCAGATGTTCTCTGTCACTAAGGCTTGGGTGAAATTTTGGGTACTACAACTTAATTCTTTCAAAAGTGACTATAGGAGTTCAGTGCCTAAATTCCAACTAAATCTTTAAGAGGAGAATGGTTGAAGCTTAAAATTTCATGGGTCTGCTATTTCTCCCTCAAAGAAATTCTCATAAATTCTCATAAATCACTCATGTCATACTTCAACATTGGAAGTAGCTGTGCGTCTTAATGTTGGCTAAATGTGCGTTTAAATACATTAATGATATTGAAATATTTAATTATTATTGTACGAGTAAACTGAAAACCGGAATATCTTCTTTTAAATCTGAATGTTGCCAGACAACTCTTTAAAAATAAATAGGAATAAGGTTCATTTTGTAGAACTGCAGCTACCAAGAATTTGGACTCCTAAACTAAGCAGTTTGCCTTGGCTCCCTCAATACTGAGGGGAGGGAGATAGACATCTCCAGAGAATGATTCATCCTTATGATGTCTGCCTTATGTACTGGAGTCTATATCTCCATATCAACCACAGAAAATGTAGATCAGAAACAAGAATACTTTCAGAATTAGTTAAGTTCACCAGGCCCTATCAATTATTGGCCCATTCCCAGAATCTCTTGCACCAAGAATATCTGAGGACTGCAATAAAAAGAAATAGTTCCCCTCAGAAATCTCAACCACTCTTCAAAAAGTTAACTTTGATGTGGGTAGATAAACAGGGAAAATTAGCGCTTTCATTTGTTTGTTTTGTACCAGAGTGACTGATAAAGAAAAAAACATCTTCCAAGAGAAGAAAATGCATTTTTCTCGAAGCAGTAATAAAAAATACAGGACTATCACACAGTATCTGGGAAAATCACATAGAGCATAGCTGTGGAACAATGACTATTTAATCCACATTTAATTTGTGTCACCATTGTATATTGATTATCCATTATCCTCATGCAAATGGCATGACTTATCCATTGAAACAGCTGTGCATTGTTTTTAATTTTAAGTGAATTCTTTTAGTGCTCCATGAAAGGTGTCAGATTAGCAGCCCCAGGGACTGAAGGCCTCTGTTTATCCACAGAGCGTATTCGAGTGATAATGATGGATCCACTCAAGCAGCTGCCTCAGACGTTACTTATCTTGAGGGTTTGTTCCACTGCTCATAGGGCCAAAACATCCCCTCACAAATGAATAATAAGCAGATTCTGGGCCCATAGATGAAGAATGAGAGTGTTTAAATGCCAGCCTTCTGTAATAGTATATTCCCATTAATTTAGAGGCTCCTGTGTGAAACTGGTCTAACGGAGGTGTAAAGTAGTTGCCTTGGAAAGAGCATAAGGTATTGCCTTATTTTAAATATTCCTTCCGGTTTTCACAGCTTTTAAAAAAGTAACATATCAGATTCAGGAAAAGAAAAGTAGGAAAAGGTGGCAAATGATCTGTGTTTGAGGATGGATTTTGGGCAACCAAGGACTCATCAAGCACTGAAGCTTGAGAAAATGGTCATGGTGTCAGGTGTCTCACAGAGGCCTCTCACAGAGTCAGGCACAGGATGAGAAAGAGAAAGGAATTGCTCTGTCGTTAGTCTTTAAAAGACAGAAATCAGGGTGTATCCAAGAGATTCTTGGACAAAAAAGGTTTGTAACCTATGAAGGCAATTTTCATGCAACACACAATTAAACAGGATTTCTCATCACCACAGGATGTTTCTGAGGATTCAAGAGGATTAAAAAAGGCAGTGGAAAAGTCCAGGAGGAATGGGTCCATGGGAGGTTATTAAGTGCTGTGGAAAGGATGATAGTTTCCCTTCAAGAAGCGCCAGCATCACAAACTGCCAGGAGCTGGGGAAATGTATCAGCAAGAAATCACTCTGTAGTTGTTTGATCCATCTTATTATTTCACTAAATGTCTTCTACTCTTTTGTCTCTCTTTTGGAGACAGAATGTTGCTCTGGAGGATTCTGGAATAAGGAACCTTTGACCTCAAAGGCAACTGGTTCATTTTTGGTGAAGTTTTATTTATAGTCTGGTACAAAATTACATATTACATTTCCACGTCCTGATTCCTCTACTAAAATCTCTAATACTAAGATTTTTATTTTCCTCTACTAGATTTTGATTTTCCTTCTTTATATAAATGAGTGTAACCATTGGAATAGAAAGACTTCACAGTCATTACACTCCATTAAAAATATAGTGAGAACATGTCATGTCCCAGTGTATGATCACCCCCCATTCCATTTTTTCCTGGGATTCAGCTTTTTGTGGGATTGATGAAATAAATTACCTTTGAATTTCCATAGTTAAAATTAGAAAAGCCATAGTTAAAAATCAGAAATTTCTGATTGCAGAATGAGTTATGCGTCGGAATGCAGGTTTGAGTGTGGATCAGGAATCAGTCTCCAAAGTCGTCAGTCCACTTATGTTTGATCTTGAGTCCTTTCCATACTAAGGGCTTTCCTAAGGAGATAAGACAATAGAGTCCTCTTTTTGTGCCACAAGGGAAGGAAACAGGTTGTGTCCATAACCCTCCATAATCTGCAGCATTCCTGATATGTTTCCAGGATATCAGAGGTGGCAGGATTCCAGATGGGCTGCCATAGGAGAGAGACCCTTGATATTTTCTCCTGTTCTGAACCCAAGATGAAACATCTCCTTAATTACAAATTATGTTTTCCAGCCCCACACAATCCCTATCTTTGTTCTTGGTGCTCTGTCCTTATTAAGTGGCTTTCTTGAGAGTGGTAAAAAAAAAACCAAAACACAAAAAAAACCCCAAACCAAAGAAAAAAGGGATTAAGGGACATTAATATGGGATAATGATGTTTTCTGCTGTGTTTGGGTCACTGACAGTCTAGCTAAAGTTCATATTTAAAGACATAAAGAGTCTAGTAGATATACTATGCTATACTGTAGAATTCTAAAATACATACCTGTAATACATCATCCCACTATAGAGCATCATTTCCTATTCATGTCAGGAACTATCTTTTATGTTGCAAAACAGAACAGGAAACTTTAACTGCAAGCAAAGCAGCTAAGTGAGAAAGGCATCAATTGATAAAGGCACCAAGCTCATGGCCTTGAACAAGACAAACAGAGACAGAGATAAAGAATATTCTTTTACTGACTTAGTGACCTATGTCAGGGAGTTAGCTCTGGTCCCTGGCCAGCTGAGCTGGACTAACTCATGTTTCCACTGTCTCTGGACCCTGGACTATAAAGTAAACTGTCCCCACTTTTGTATGCATTCTTTTTGGTTTTGTTTTGATTGGTTTGATGGCTTTTAGAGTTTTGGTTTGTTGCTTGTCTGTTTTTTTGATTTTGTTTGTTTGTTTGTTTGTTTGTTTTAGCAGAGCTAGATGCCTCACTGTTCACTGAGCCCTTGAAACAAAGTAATGCATGTATGCACGTGTGGGGCAGGAGTTCTGAGGAAAAATATGAATCAAAGTGTAGTTCTCCCTTTGAGACCCATTTAAAATCTTTGGTCAGCTTTAGAGCTTCTTCAGGACACTTCCTGATGAAGATACAGGGGATATCTTATCTGAATGAGGTTTCTAACCCTACCACACTGCTTTCTGCAAACACATATATTCTATTGCTGAAGGACAGATAATAGAGACAGCATTATCACTGTATGTCAGCAGGGAGAACATGAGAAAATGGACTGGAGTTTGCCAGATCTGCCCTTCATTTACCCTCCTTTTCAGTAAAAGCACTGTACTGTCATGTATTAGCAGGAAACAGGGGCTGAAGTGGAGGTAGAGTGGGATTGCAAATTAAAACAGCACCACTTTGGAGAGATGTGACTGCATGGAAAGTACAGTCAGCCCTGGAGACAATTCTGCCTCAGAGAGACTGTCCTTTGGGAAGGGAAAAGAAAACATCCCATAGTAGATGAGGGCTCCCTACATTTTGTTCTCTCACCTACACTTCATGTTCAGGAGTCAGGAAATTAAAGACACAATTCTTCTCTATCTGCCCCCCTGCAGTGTAGTTCTTCCTCATGCTGCCTCCAGAAACCCTTTCCTCTTTCATTCAGAGACCTCAGGCTGCTCTGTCCCAATTCATCATGGTTCACACTATTGGAACTGTTTACACACTCTTTTTTCTGCTATCATAGACCAGACAAGGGCATTTGACCCACTCTGCTTTGGTCAACAAATGGCAAGAATTAAGTATCTACTAAGGTTACATCTGAAGGACACATTGCTCAGTCTAGCCATTACTTGTGCACTTTCAAATAAATTACAGTTATCACTAATCAAGGGAGTAAAAGCAAAGGAATGGTGTCTTAGCAATTGTCTCATTATGAACTGGTGTTCTCTGGGCACAGAAAAAGCAGCTGTTTGTCAGGACACTTCTTGACAAGACCCCTTACCTAGGAAATAAATGTTATCTTTCCCAGCAGATTTTAAAAATCATCCCTGCCAACCTCCATTTCAATCTGCAGTTAAAAACCCCTCAAAAACAAACAAAAAAAACCCAAACAATGACAACAACAAAAAATCAAAACCAAACAAAATCCCAACAGAAAACCCAAACTTAAAAACTCAAATGCTGTCTGAAAACTGATGAACTATTACAAATGACCTTGTTTGCCTTTAAAATATACTGAAGTGTTTTTGAGATTGTTGGTTATAACCTCTTTTTTGTTGCATGGATAGCCAGATAAGGCATTCTTGACTGAAGATTACCGTGAATCTGGGAAGGTCACCTTATATGTACTTTCCATTGCTGTTATAGATTCATAGATTTTAAGTCCAAATGGGACCTTGTGTAACTCCTCCTGCATAACACAGGTCAGATAACTTTGCTTGATAATTCTGAATCAAATCAAATTTAAAGCATGCCAAGGAATGCAGATACTACTTTATTTTCTACTCTGTAATCTCCCTCAACACTACAGACATACGTGTGTGTCTCTCTCTCTTTCCCAAGACTTCCTTAGATCATACAGAGTTCAGAATAACTGCCTATTATATCTTCGAGCAAAAAAATGGTAAAGAGAAAAAATATAATGGTTAACAGCAGCTGGTCCAAGAGTAAAACAGAGGAGCAGAGCCAGTAGGTCACAGAATAGATGTGACAGAGAACAGAAAGTAATGAGCAAGCTCCTGTATTTTCAGGACCTTCATTCAAATTAATGCTTACTGTACCAGTAGGTCATAGATGAAAATTAGTTGGGTGGTTCTCCCTCATTCTGGACTACAGTGAGCATTTGTCAATATCACCCCATATTCCTGAATATCAAGACACTTTTAGTCCATCAAGTCCTTTAGGTGCACTTGACTAGCAGGAAAGCAGTTGGAGTCAGAAGGGATATTAGCAAGAAGTTCATGCTGTGGGATAGAACTATTTTGGTGAGGCTATCTCAGCTTTTCTATGTTGTATAAACAAAACTGCCCCATATTCTGTACTTTGTTTTGTCATTTTGTTTGTTTGCTTTGTTTTTTTTTATTCCAAGCACTGATGCATTTTTAACAGAGAACTTCCTCACTTTTTCATGTTTGCCACAATTGTCTGGTGAAAGCTGACACCATACATATATATATGTAAATATATATATATAATATCATAAAATTAATATAAATATTATAAATTATATATATATATATAAATTTGTTAATGCATGTTGTTATTTGACAAAATAGGAGAACTGAAAACCAAAGCCACCATTTAATTTGTAAAGAATTGTGCCACAGATATATGGACATGAAATATAATTATTTGAGGTGTGAGAGAAGGTATTCGACTTTCCTGATTCCCAACTTTTCCTTTTACTCCTCTAATATCTCAAAGATAAACTATTTTGTGTGGCTAATGAGCTTGCCAAACCAAAATATGTAAGTATCAGAGCCTACTGCCTAAATGGTGCCCTGGTTATCCCCGAGGTTAAGCATTTTACTCCACCGGCCCCAGGGCATTTTTTTGCCTCTAATTTTACCCAAAAAAAAAGGTATGAAATTTTCTTCTTCCCCAGCGAATAATTAGCTCAAAATCACATGAGAAATTAACTAACCTCTGTCACTGAAGTTCCTTTTCAATATCCCAGCCCAGGCTATTTATTGAAGCATGCTAAGAAAAAGACTAATTCATTCTGTTGGAAATTGCCCATGGTTCATTTTTATGCAAAGAAAACCCCATCTTTTTTAAAGAAGAAAAATTAATTACTAATGAGCATTAAAAAAACCTGAGAAAAATCATTCAGCTTTAGTAACACATCACTGCATCAACTTTGTCAGAGAATTATAAGTAATTTTCATCAAAGCTTATTCAAACTTTTGATAGCCTTTCTTGAGGATGTGGGAGAGCTTTGGTGTTACTGAATAATGCTACTAATAATATTAATAATATTAATATTATTACCAATTCCAATATCAATAACAACAACAACAACAATAGTAATAATAATTGGCATTTGTACCACTTTCATTACTGTCCTTATGAATGTCATTTAAGACTTATGACATTCCAGAACTTAACAAATCATTATCTTTTGTATATTTATCTTTAAAACTGACACTGATTTATTGCTTTGTGAAAGTATTAGTTTCTCAAGCCCTTTTTCAGTTTCACTACCAGAGGTTTTGCCATTTTTATTAGGAAAATACTATGCAGAGAAGGTTAATTACACTGACCATTGCATGGAGCTAATTTAAAAGTGAGTCTTTACCTGAGAATTTTAAGTACCTTTGGAGGGAAAATTGAACATGATTTAGTCATTATAGCTGTTCTTTCCATTTACTGGTAAGCCTGGTGAATACTGTTCTGTCTGCTCACACCATTAAATTAAAGGATGTGCTTGGACATGGGAAAAGCCTCATCTGTACTTCTAAAGAGTTGGACTCATCCTTGCAGGACATTGCCTGAGGTCATCTGTCATTTTTCCATGCATCCCTCCCTAAACAGAATTTAAAACAACAGCTGAAATGACAAAAGCCACTCTTGGGAATCATTTAATTTACTGGTGTGGACGGACCTGTGGAGTCCTAGTTTATATTGTATAAACATAATTTTAACTCCACTAAAAATTGGCAGCCTCCCATATGGAAAACAGTGTCTTAGAGAGTTTAAATAAAATTTGGAGTAGCTTGTGATCTGAAACCTGTTTTGAAGTGAGGAACAAGGGCTGTGTCAGCTGAAGCAGACTCCTTTATATTTTCCTCTTTACCACCTCTTAAAGTAGTAGTTGTGGAACTGTTTTAGCATTGTGCTTGCTCTTTAGGATGAGGTCCTAAAACTTGCAGCTGGAGATGAGATCAAAGATTGATGAAGTCCTGGTGTCAGCGGGAGAGACTGTGAACAGCTGGGATCATGCTGGAAGGCATAGGAATATGTTCATTTTATAGAGCAGTCTTTAGCTCCCTGGTGAATCTGTTCATAAAGATTTTGGAAATGAATGGAGTCATTGCATTGTACTTCATGACTTCCCTTTGGATGGGCTTGAACCTTGTGAGGAATTATACTGTTCTTGATGCTTGACTTTGTCTATTAAGTCTGTAAAAGGACCAGTCTAATAAAGCTAATATGGGTCACCTGAGTAGGCTCTCATTTGATTAATATGTGACTTAAAAAAGGGTGAATTTCATCAAGATTATCTGGCCTACTGGACCAGATAATAACAATGGAAGTAGTCCACATTTTCAAATCTGGATGGAAATGAAATTAGCAAGTTACACAAGAATTGTATTCTGTCTGAGAGCCAGCTGGTTTTTCTTAGATTTTGGCAGATTCTTACTGGACTACCAGAATTTGAGTTGACTCTAGTCAACTCCTTGGTTTTTAAAGCTGTGCTTAGGTAATACTGACTGAGAGAGCCTCACCCAGTGTTTCCAAAACAACTTTATTCTAGTTTACATTCCCCTTCTATCACCCCATTCCTTCCACTCTCTTTGTGTCATCTGTAAAGCTTACCTAACTAACTATTTAATAACACTAACTATTCAGAACACTAATTCTGTAGAAAATCACCCAACCATTAATAACAATTTCAAAATAAGAATTTTACCTGGCTAATCAAAATGTCAGAAACAATACATCTGATATTACCCAGAGAAACACTGTGTGAAAGGAGAAGGGAATGCCTGTGATCCCCTTTGGTGGTTGCAAATAGTGAAATTGGATCAGATAGTTTATTAAATCGCACCTCAATAGCCTGAAAAACCCAGAGAGTTAAGAGTTGGCCCAGAATTTCCAGCTGAAGTGCTAGGAGACCAAATAATTTTCCAGTTGTTTGTGTCTGGGCTTAGGACTTCTCTTTGTAGACACATCTTCAGTGTTCTTCCCTCCACATATTCGCTTGGTTTCTACCTGCTCCTGCTGTCCCATATGATAAGCTTTTATTATAAGCTTCTTTGATCCCTAAATCTCATTTAATCATATTCATGTCCACTTCCGTGGATCACTGCATCTTCAGTCTTGACTCCTTATCTAACAGAACATTCAAGAGGAAAAATGAAGTCACAGAAGGATAGTTCATATTTCTTTTGTTCTGATAAAGAGACTCCAGAAATGTCCACAACTGCAGTTTAAAATAAAATATGATTATCACACTAGTCAGTGATGTAATTCAGATTTTATCCATATTTTTTTAAGTTTATTTTGACCAAAACCAAAAGAATAATTACTGATAAGGACTTGATATTGAAAATATCACCTTAGAGATTGTTAAAGGAATGCCTTAATATACTATCAGATTTAAAAGAAAAATAAAGTTAATGTTTCATCAAGTCTGGCAGAAATGAGTGAAAGTGAAACAAGTGGACTTTACTTATTCCTTAGAAGGCAGATGGTTTTGTGCAGTGGGATTTCCTTTGCACAAACAATTATTATTTCCTGTGCCTGAGCTAAGTAACTAATTAGATGTAGAATTCTGTGGTAATTGTGGTCTTTTCAGTTATTCCTACACAGCAGTAAAGAACTTCATCACTCTTTTCCCCTCTGATAAATCTATGTGAAGAAAAAATTAAAAAAAAAAAAAGGAAAGAAAAAGGAAAGAAAAAGGAAAGAAAGAACAAAATAGGAAGACAGAAGTTTTTTCATGACCTATTGGATAAGAAAAGAAAAAAGGAAAGAACCTTTAAAGGCATCTGTGCTATGGTGGATGAAAATTTGAGAGTAATTTAAAAAAATAGTAATGCTGAATGCTGGCAGAGCAAAGTGACAAAGAGGAAAAATGAAAGGTTAGAAAGAATGGGCTCAGCAACAGGAAAGTTTTAGAATGCTGAATTCTAGTTGAATTATGAGCTCTGGGTGTCCCCGTCCCTTCACTGAAGTTATTGCAGTCATGAACACTCTGTGCTTTAAAATTAAATATTGGTAAATCTAATTGTCTCCTGTGAAGTGGAACCTAGAATTACTATATCTAAAAGCTGTGGATCAAGGAAGGAGGAGGGGAAAGACTTGGATCTGTAGCCTATAAACAATGCTCTTTTGAGACTCTGAAGAAGCCTCGAAGACGCATCTTCTCTCAACAACCTTCTCTGTCATGCAGCCAGTGAGGAGAAGAAGAATTATGGACCATTTTACCACACAACACTTTTTTTTTTTTTTCGTCAAGTGATCCCTAGGCATATTGAAGACATTTCTATGTCCCTTCAACACAGGCACACAGACACAGACATACCCACACACCCACACATACTCTTCAATTATCCTTTTTCTAACTCTTCTCATCCTAGGCATGTTTCAAAGAACCCACCACACCCACAGGCCTCACTCCATGTCTCTGACACCTGAAGTGAGGAGAAGATGCCGAGACTCTGTGTTACAGCAGCAAAGCTCTGCACACCTGAATTTTAGTATAATTGCAAGTCAGGTTGTTGGGGTGTTTTGCCTCAGATCTCCTTGTTAACTAATTTTGGTTTGGTGCCTTTAAACAATCCTCTATGTTTATAGAGGATTTCCTGATAGTTCAGTGCAGTATTCAGATGGCAATATGACCACCACAAATTCCACAGTATTTCATCACTGTAGTGATGAGTGTCATGATATCCATTTGGACTGAGTATCTAAATTTCATCCGTAACTTACTCTCTATTGGGAATTAGGAACCAAATGTTTTTTCAAAGTTTGGCTCTGAATCTTGAAATTAAAAAAAAAAAAAAATTGGAAAAAAAAAAAGGGTAGTGATTATTTTCTTTTTCAGTGTTGCAATAGTTACCTTTCAGACCCTTTCCCACCAAATTGACATCTCCAACCTAGAGCCTGGGCTTTGCAAAAGTATAAGGGAGGAAAAAGATAGCAGGAGAGCACATGGAGAGATCATCAAAGGAAACTTTACATCTGAGATCCACCCAACAAACCAATAAAATGTGGGGAGAAAATGTAAAAGGGACATTTATTTACTTTGTAAATGTGCTTTGTAAATGTGCTTTGTAAATGTGCTTTGTATTGTTTTGAAGTGACTTCTCTAGAGTCAAGGGAACCCTTACCCCCACTGCCCAGTTGCCCCTCCTGCAAAAAAAAACAGGGCTGCTTCCAACAGAAAAGAAGACATACCATATTTACATGAGATTACAAAGTGTTTCTGAAGTTCATAGTAAATTTGAGGCTGTGGAGGGGGGAGCCCAGGGGAAAACCTGTTACTTTATGTCCTTCCTGAAGCATAAAATTCAGCAAAAATTCAATACTGCTGTCAAATGCCAAATAGGCAGGTCGATATGTTAAACAGGAAGTAGTGACACTTCTAAAGAAATAGGCCAAAGCTTACAGCCAGGCTGAGATATAAACTCTAATGATTTCACACTTTCATTCTTAGTCCACGTGTTTTCTGACCAAGAAATGGAAAGTGCAGAATTTACAGCCTTCTCTGATGGGATATTCAAGGGTACAATTTCATACTGCAGCTCTTTCACTCTATTTCAATGCTTGTTATGTTCATTTCATTCTTATTAGAGATGAATGGAAAGCTAAAACCCTCACTGACACTACATCAAATATGTGAATGGGCAAGACAATCAAGTTTCCTGAATTTTGATATCAGATATATACATGACCATTTCTACCTGTTCTTGCTGCTAAACCAGATATTGAATATGTTCTTGTTTTAAAAGACATTCACAAATTAACCTGTTCTGGCCCAGGCCTCAAACTCATAAAACATCCCTGACCTTTTCAGATTTATTTCTGTTCAGAAGCAATTCAGAAGTTCCGAAAAGTTTTCTGCCTACAGAATTAATAGAGCACTGGAAATACAATGAAATCTGCAATATTAAGGCAAGAATGCTCCTCTTCCTTTTTTTTTTTTTTTTTTTTTTTTTTTTTTTTTTTTTTTTTTTTGTTCATACTAGGCCTCTTTTTTATTTGTATATCTGGTTAGATCTACAAGACTAGTACTGCTTCTTACTGAATTCATGCAGCAATTATTAAAGTGCTGTGCATTTAAATAGAAATGAACAATTGTTCCAAAGATATGTAGTATGAAATAAGGCTCTCATATAGTCTTTTAAAAGACCTTCCCATCCTAATGCAGTACTGATCCTATAAATAATATCAGAAATAAGGCCATCTCCATCTCAAAGCCTCAAGATAGGGCAGCAATCATCTGAATAAGATCACTTCAGAGGTAGGCAGGCCTTGAAAACATATAGCTGTGTTGTGCAGTATGACTTAGTTCATTAGCTACTGTTTGCAGGAAAATGGAAAGTACATGACCCCTTACTCTGACTGCCATGTAGGAGACTAATTTTTCAAATACATAAAATTCTGCACAAGTCCCTTTCTTGAAGTGATGCTGCTAGACTGGATTGTATCATCCCAAATGTTTGCTACACTAATAGGCCTCATAATACACCGGGAGTATAGTGCATTGATGCAGATTAACAATATAAAAAGTTAAGCTAGGTTTTATATTTGCATTATTCTTAATGCTAATGTAATGCCAAACCACTAAGGCAGCATTGTTGGAGTGTTAGTACTGTAGATTGTAACGACAAAAGGAATTAGATGGGTTTTCTATGTTAAATCAATCATTAAGTGGTGGTATAATTATTTGCTGTTTGTAAAGCTCTTTTTTCCCCCTATTGTAAAATTGACAGTGTACAAAAGTAATTGCACTGTTTTCATTTCAGCAGGGCTCCTTTAGATTAGAGCTGGGGAGGAAAGATGTGGCACTCCTAATCCTTTTGACATTTCAGGAGGAATGCATGAGTAATATTGCATAGCCATGTAATTAATCAGCCTGGGTATTTGTGGTCTACAAAGCATGTATTTCTACTTGCATTAGGATGGGAAGGGTGAATGGTGGGTGGGAGAGTTTCTGCATTCTGCCTTTCCACTGTTTTAATTACAGTGGGACATTGTCTTCAATAATTTCCTTTGTCAACTTTGTGTGTGCCTTGCATGTTAAGAGCATGGCTAGAAAACTCTCAGTTGAAATATTTTATATTGGAATAGAGGAACTTGCTTGTTAGTAAACTTATGTTTTTATTCTTGATATACTGGCCATGGCAAAAGATTTACTGAAACAAGTTTGGGGGTTCTGTCTGTGAAATACTGAAGTTTCTTTAGTAATTAGGGGTGTCAGATAGACATTTTGTATCTTTCTTTCGTATCTTTTAAAATAAGATAAGATTAGCTTTTGTAAGGTTACACAAGGACATGACATTTTTTTCCTTCCTTCCTTCCTTCCTTCCTTCCTTCCTTCCTTCCTTCCTTCCTTCCTTCCTTCCTTCCTTCCTTCCTTCCTTCCTTCCTTCCTTCCTTCCTTCCGCCACTTCCGCCACTTCCGCCACTTCCGCCACTTCCGCCACTTCCGCCACTTCCTTCCTTCCGCCACTTCTGCCACTTCCTTCCTTCCTTTCTTCCTTCCTTCCACCACTTCCTTCCTTCCGCCACTTCCTTCCTTCCGCCACTTCCTTCCTTCCGCCACTTCCTTCCGCCACTTCCTTCCTTCCGCCACTTCCTTCCGCCACTTCCTTCCGACACTTCCTTCCTTCCGCCACCGCCTTCCTTCTGCCACCGCCTTCCTTCCGCCACTTCCTTCCTTCCTTCTTTCCTTCCTTCCTTCCTTCCTTCCTTCCTTCTTTCCGCCACTTCCTTCCTTTCACCACTTCCTTCTTTCCTTCTGCCACCACCTTCTTTCTGCTGCTTCCTTTCTTCCACCACTTCCTCCCCTTCCCGCTCCCTTCCTCCTTTCCTTTTCTTCTTCCTCTCTCCATGTTCCATTTCATCATCCCCTCTCTCTTTTCCCTCTTTTCTTCCTTTCTTCCTCCCTTCTCTTTCATCTCAATTTTCAATAAAAGTGAAATATATCTTTTAGATCACAAAATAATGCCTATGTTTGCTATCCAGAGCATAAATGGGATCTAATTAAATCACATTTTAGAATAATCCTAAGTCTTCTTGTAATCATAGCAGCAAATGGCATATATTTCTTTTTATGAAGGGGCACACATTTTTTTCCTAGAACAGCAATAAGACTGAAGAGGAAGTTGGGAATTACTGAATTATTGCACTCCTAATGGGAATAAACCATCTCAGTAAATCACTGAGAAAAAGAAAAAAGAAAAAAAAAAGAAAAGAAAAGAAGAAACATTTTTCCTTGTAGAGTTCTTGCACCAGGAGTGCTTTTTAAAATATATAAGACAACATTCTGCATAAAGAGATGTTTCCTCCCAGAGAAAATCACCCAGAGATCTACCATACCCCAAATCTTCAAATGTGCTCTCTCTTACCTGTTGAGATAAATTCAGTAATATCAGCTGACTTGCTCCTTTCTTGGGCTGTAACACTACCAGTCCCAGTGAAATGAAGGTTACAATATAAGGACTGAATCCTTATGAGCTTCATCGAGAGCAGAATATGCTACTTTTTTTTTGCAGTGTTAGGCACTACAAAGTTTATGACACATCAAGAGTTTGGGATAGAACACTGTCTGGAAATCACAGCTATCATGATCATCAATTAAGAAGTTGTAGATAAGTGTATGTTTTGTGGTGTACTGCAGATACAAAAAATATTGGAAAGCTCTGTATTGTATCATGAGAACTAATGACTTGAGAGATGGGGGAAAAAATAAAATTAAAAAAAAAAAAAATAGAGACTCATTCCTTAACCAATTCTACATCTTTATAACCTAGTTTATTTTACCCAACATATCCTCAAGGGGATATTTCAAAATGTGTATATGAAGGTACGTTCTGTGACATATTAAGCTCTGAACTGGACTTCCAAAACTCACTTCAAGAGACTTATTAAACTTCATATAGCCTTTGGTTCTGTTATATAAATATGAAGTCTTTCTTCCTTGTCCTTTGCTTAGATGGTTTTCTGTTGCTTTTATGTTTCTGTTTTCCAAATTGTTAAATGGATGCCAAAAATAATAATTTGTGTGTCTGGTACACATTGATATTTTTTGGTACATTTTCTCTAAAGATAAGCAGATGGGGGATTATTAAATTTTATAAAACTATATGTTTTAAAGAAATAGAATATGAAGGCAGCTTGAAAAGTCATGCTGAGCTGGCCTCCTTTTTAACTGGTTCAGAACCATGATACATGGATTGTTGGTAACATATTTTAAGTTTTTAATTGGTTAAGGTTTCTTGGTCTTAATCAATAAATTAATTGAACTGTGTCAGATGCCTTTCCTCACTTTCATTTACTTCAGAAACAAATAACTGCCAAGCTACCTACCCTCAACTGAAGTCAAACAGTTAAATCATAAAAAAAAAAAAAAAAGAAAATCTGTTAAAAATTCCTTCTTACACAAAAGACAGCTGAGAAAATTCACCCTGGATTATCACTCATGTTTAATTTCACATATCAAGTCCATAACATGGCAGTCAGACTTGGTCTGTCTCTCTGTCTCCCTGCCTGTGAATCTCTTTGCTCATGTTACAAATGCAGCAGCTGAGAGAGAATCACAAGTCATATTCTTAGAAGGTGTTTCTGTTCTCTCACCCTGAGTACAACAGCACCTTTAAGTAAGCACTTTAAGGCTCCATGAGCTTTAGTAGAAGTACTGGAGGGCATGCTGCGCAAGCAGCAACAAAAACATCCCAAAACCCAGAAGAACCCATTATGGTGGCTCCTTGCTCCAACTCCTCCGAAAGTGTGTTCAGGGTGTTTTATTTCACAGCCGTCACTGAGGGTGTTGCAGGTGCTGCCAGCACACAGTTCATCTATTTTGTAGGCATCACTGCACGATATACTTCTAATGAGAAGGTAAAATTCATTGTCAAGTGAGATGGCAGGGACAGAGCTAAGTTATGTATCAGGTGTTGGACATGATTATTCTAGTCCTAAATATGTACATGAATCCTTGACCTGGGACTCCCACTGCGGGGGGGGGGGGTAGAGGAATGAAAAAGAAATAATCTACAGATTTTTCACAGATGTCATTGAGAAAGGTGAGAGTGACCCTTTTTGCAAAATTCTGACTTGAAACGTTGTTGTGGGTTTAATGCTGACAAACGCCAATGCACCCCGTAGAATTATTTATTCCTTTCCTGCTGTGAGATCTAGGAGGAGGTTCAAAACTTTAAAATAGTATAAAAACAAACTTTATTAACAGAATTAAAATAAAAAATAATAAGAAAACAGAATACATCTTCAGAACACTTGTCTTCCCCCCAAACCCTCTTTTCTTTCACACTTACAATGTAAAGAGACCAAACTTGGGACTTTCAGTCAGTTTACCCCCTCTAAAATAGTATTTTTTCAGTCCACTTAGAGAGAGGAGTCTCTCTTGCCATGCCATGGAGACTTCTCCACAAGAAACAGTTCTCTCATGGCTTCAAAGTCACAGCAAATCAGCTTCCAGGAAAGGAAAATCTGCTGGCAGTGGGAAAGTCCCTCCCATACCTTGCAGCTTTCCCACAGCTGCTTTCATGGGGCATGTCAGCTTCTGGGGTACTATTTTAAGGATGAGCTGTTCTATCAAAAAAAAAAAATTCTCTTCTTTTATCACTGGAAGCAGAGGTTTTTCTTCTTCTATCCCTTTGTCACTTCTCTCTGTCAAGCTTTTCATTGGATCACTGCTTTCCAGTATCCACATGCTCCAGCACAAGTGCCCTTTTCACATGGGCTGCAGGTGAATGCTGCATCCCCCATGCACTTCATGAATTACAGGGAAAAAAAAACAAGTTTGATATAAAAAATATATCAAAAATATGGCTTCACCAAATTCACAAAAGAATTTCAGCCTAAAACTGAGGTATCTCCATAATCCGCTCGCATCTAGAATCTGCCTCCTTCTTTACTGACCTCAGTGTCCTATGTTGTTTTCTCTATCTGTCTTCACCCCTTCTTTTTCCTGATTCAGGAGAGAATTGGCATTCATAGGTTTGTAGGTTCATTTGTTCTCAAGCTTTATCAGTTGAAACAGTTTTTATTGACTTCTGCAATGCTGAAAAGTTGATCTCACCCAGACTCCGTGTTGCAGAGATGCCTTGCTGTGCCTCTCGCTGCTGCTCACGTGGTCTCTGCTAATACCGTGCGAGCCATGCTGGCCGCTGGCTCCACTCAGTGCTTCTCTTCATGCAGAGCACTGAAAATAAGAAAAGCTTCTGCTGCTGCTTTTGTCCTTCTGTCCACAGCATGGCTCGCTAAAAGCAGCTACATAAAGTTTATTGCGAGCCATACCAAGGCAGCCACACTCCTGACCATGTGGCCACTCCTGGTCTTGGGGATGCCCCCAGTGCTGGCCATGGGGCCACTCCCAGCCCTGGTACTGGGGTAAAACAAAGTTCATTTGTGAGCCATGCCAAGACTGCCATGGCCATGCAGCAGTGCCCAGGCTGTGCGACTCTGGTCGGGGCATCCCCTGGTCTAGGGAGAAACAAGAAGCTTCCCTCAAAAACCTGTTAGGCCCCATTGGCTCCTTCCCCTGGTCCTATGTCTGTTCCTATGTTCCTGAGCCACTCCTCTCCATTCATCCTCCTCAAACATGATTTGCCCTATCTTTGTACTGCCCTGAGACCAGGGTCAGCCCCCAGGCCCCTGCTGACAGAATGCTAGACGCTCTGTGTGAGGGTGCTGGGACCTGAATATCTCACCACGCAGCTGAATAAAACATCTGTGGATATTATGTAAAGGTCCTTCTTGCTTCTTTACCCTGGACTATGCTCGCAGCAATTCAGACTGCTACGCTTCTGTCCGCAGCATGGCTTTCTAAAAGCAACTAAATAAAGTTCATTGCGAGCCATGATGAGGCAGCCACAGCCGCACAGGCCTGGCCATGTGGCCACTCCAGGACAAGGCCATTGGCAGCCACTCCTCATCCTGGCTGCTCCTGGCCTCAGGGACGCTCCCCGTGCTGGCCATGGGGCCACTCCCAGTGCTGATATCAGGGTAAAACAAAGTTCATTTGCAAGCCATGCCAAGACAGCTGTGGCCACGCAGCACTGGCCAGCTGAGCCGAATCCGCCCATGCAGCCCGTGTGGCTGCTCACGGTGTTGGGATAGTACTGGTGGCATGGCCCAGCAGCGGCAGAAATCTCAGCCAAGCCACATGCCAACCCAGCGATGTGGGCTGCACAAGCCTGGCCCAGCCAGGCCCAGCCTGACTTGGCCATGCGGGCCCAGGCTACCCAGTCACCTCTTCCAAAGCCCAAAGCCATTTGAGAGCTTTCCTGGGCTTTGTTCACTTTTAAAAGCGCCTTTCCACAGAAGCGCGTTAAACTCCTTCAAGTGGTTTAACCAGGTGTCAATCTTCAAACCTAGTCAGATGATTGGCTGTTCAAAACTAGGCAGCTGATTGACTCCATTAGGCCCCACCCCCCCGGGGAACCACCCCTCCAACTGAAAAACAGAATTTGTTAAACCATGGGCGATATCTCTATAAACTTGAAAAGCATATCTGGGCTCTTAAAACTCAAACTGAGCATGGCATTGATTTCAGAATTGAGGTTTAAAAGAAATATGGGCAAAATTCCCAATGTTTTGTACTAGAAACACTTCAGGTCGTCCTATCTAAAAGACATTTTAATTGTTTTTTAAGTCAAATTTAAGTTTGTTTTTTTTTTTTTTTTTATTATTACAGAAATAGAGAGACTCTTGTAAAGAAGAAGCTTTAGGTTATTGAATATATGTGGCTTGCCCAATAATTAAAGAAAATGTCCTAGAAAAATCTGCTTGTGTTACAGTACTTAGAGCATCAAAGAGTCACAGCACAGAAGGGAGTTGTTTGTTTGATTTAGTTTGGTTTGTTTGGTTGTTTTTGGTTTGTTGGTTTTTGGGTTTTTTTTTTGTTTTGGTTTGGTTTTTTTTTTGAGTTATTTTTGGGTTTTTTTTCTTTTGTTTTTCTGGTTGGTTACTTGGTTTGTTGTTGTTGTTGTTTTTTGGTTTGTTTTTTGGTTTTTTTTTTTCCCTTGGTAAGAACATATTATTATAAACACATGGATAGGTAAAGACCAGAAAGTAATCTAGCAAAAATGAAAATTGACCAAGGATGCACTTTATACTTCCAAGACTTTGTTTTACCCAAAACCTGTCATCTAAATCCTAATCATTAACCTACTTCACTCTGTCTTGAACTGATACCTCAGTCTCTGCCATTTATCCACAAGAACTTAAATGGAGTAAAATTTTTATAGAGTATCTGTTTCTACAAGAAACTCATTGGGGCTTGAAGTACCTACACTTAGAATCTTAAGTACTGAGGGTAAAGAGCTGAGCAGCAGTATGCTTTGAGTTATAGGCCAGTAAAAGACTAAAACATGTTTTGAGGCCCTTAATGTAGTGTTGAAATCCAAATCCCCCTCTCCACTTCTGCTTTCTCCTGGAAATCCCAGGAAATTCTTCCTCATTTACTGAGTTGGACAATGAGATGCTGGGAGAATGTTACCAGTCAAAAGGGTGCTAGAACACAAGCCAAACACAGAAAACAAGCAGCACTATGCCTGGAGGGGAATATCAGCAAGCAGCGAAGGAATTCTTAAAATAAAAGATGTAGGGATATATTTGATTCATTTAGGAAAATGTATGCTCATGTTCATCAATGGAACAATTCTGCTTTAGTCTACCCTATTCTTGATGGTATTCTTGTTTCATCCAGACAAAATTCTCATTCTTAAAATATTGATATATGGATGAATTTTCTTCAGTGCAAGGCAACATGTAAGATAAAATTATTATTTTTAAAAAATATATAATATTATGTATAATATATAATATTTATATTGTTATTAAAGTATTTTGAAATTGTTATCTAAGATATCAATAAAATTATTGTCCAACTTGCCAGAAAAACTCCAGCTTTTATCAACTAACTTAAACAAATTGCCATATTTATTATTAGGATTTTCTCATTCACCTTATTGCATAAAGTACATTATCAAATGGCATATCACTGAATAACATAGAAAGAATATTCTAGAAACTTAAAGAAGGAGTGTTATTTTGTATTAAAGTCTCTATACAATTTCTAATTGCTAGCTATAATTATAAATTATATTTTGTTATAGTTGTGATCACTATGTGTTGAAAGCACTGCATGGTTAGATATCTCTAGTTTTGGCCAGTGTTTTCCCAAAAATATAGCTGAAAATTTAAACTTTTTTGATATCCTTGGAAAATACTTTCTGCCTCAGTTTCTGATTTGCTAAAGGAGTGTCATAGCCTTTTTTATATGACAAGAGAAAATAATAATGTTAATTTTTTTATGAAGGCTTCTAAGATCTATGAAAAAAATTGCATATATATCAGTATTTTATAATTGTTGAAATTCTAATTCTATTAAGAGATAATTTTTCTGTATGGTGAATGGATGAGAGGACACAGATAATGATTTGCCAATCTAGACAGAAACAGAGCAAAATAGCCCTTTATATGCATTTTCATTTGATAATAGGATGTCCAGAGAGAGCAAAGAAAATTTAATCATGTAGGGACCATGGCCTTTTATTTTCATGAACTTTGCTTTGAAACAAAATGGAAGCATTCATCATATTTTGTTGGTATCAGCCCTTTCCAATGCTGCTAAGAATAGTTGAATATTTCAACTTAACAGGATAGTATCAATATCATAAGATAAATGTTTCCTTTTTCATAATGTAAACCAACACCAGTGGTCCTCTCCAGAGAAGGTAGGTACAAGCTGAATTAACCTACATTAAAACAACTCAATAAATCAAACATTTAAAGCTCTCTGAAACTTTTCAAATTAGCAGTGCTTGCAAAAATCACATTTAAAACATGTGCCACTGAGTCAGAATCAGGAAAGATATACTGAGATATAAGGGAAGTCTTCTGAGCTTGTATTTATAATTATTTTAATTGTGAAAGAAACAATTCTGGTTATCTTTTTATGATTAAATTTTGCATAGTGACCTATTTCAAGTGAAAGGCAAGGGAAAAAATTCTATCCACCTGCATCTGCTGTTTCCTGGATACAAGCCAGTCTTTCAGACAAACACTAACTCACAAAGCAACAGAGAAAGGACAAACATGCCCCCTCTCTTTGCTGATTAGAGCATGCCTCATAAATGCATTCCCTGGATAAGGTTTATAATAGACTCATCCACTTTGTGTTCAATTGTAAATTCAATACCTAGTACTATTAGCTGTTCTATCTGTTGAACTTCATCGTGTTAAACATTTGGTAATAAACAGGCTGGACACAAACAATAAAAATAATTGTACATATTTCTCTAAAGTATACATTGCAACTTGGGATTTTAGGCTCAGAGGTTCTTTTCTTTTTTATTTTCTTTTACAGTAACTTCTTGGTAGCCGCAGCGGATGAGCAAATACATTGTGTGCAAAGGCTGAGTCAATTAGAAATAGCTGTCATGTGTATTGAAGTGCAGTTGTTTAAAGTGAGAATATTCTAAATGCAGAGAGCTGTTACTGTTGGGGAGAATTTCTGAACTGTCGTTCAGCTCTTTTGCTCAGTTCTGACTTCCAGCATGGACCCTGTCAAAGCAGCAGAATGACAACTTGGTAGGAGTTCTGTGCCTTATTTCTTAATCCTGATGAGCCAAACCTACAGTGAACTCCCATTGCTCAGAGAGAGCCAAAGAGTCACGGGGTCACACCAAGCCAAACAGCACAGATCAATTCTGCAGAGTTTTCTGAAAGCATAACCTTAAATCCTGCAAAAATCAGTTCCCCATGCTTCAGTCTCCTGAGAAGGCAGCTCCCACTGCCTCCTGCAGCCCCACTGATCAACTGATGGTTGGAGCTAAGCCATCTGTGCAGCATTTCAGAACCAGGTGAGGACCAGGGAACTTGTGTAAAAGAGCTAGAGATTCTTTATGTTCAAATAGCTTCTGCTTAAATCTTTTGCTTCAGTAAAGCCCCCATATAACCTTAAAGCAAGTCTCACCCCATTTCTCTTTGATTTTTCAGATCCATGGCTATAAACTCCTTGTGTGCCTTGCACCAGCTGCACCAGGATGCCTTTGCAAGTGCATGTTAAATGCTTGATGGTGAACACAGAACTTCCCAGTCACTGCCTTATCAGTGGTCCTGATAATGGGGATGAAGCAGGCAAATTAGGGCTGTCACCACAAGCTTGTGCTTTTCAGCATCCGTCGCTGAAGTTTTCAGTGTAACAACCTGTTTTCTACCCAGAAGAGCTTACCCAGACATCCTCTAGTGGATAAATGTGTTTATCACAGATATTTTAAGCTGGCTGATGACGCTGTTCCAGACTTGGAAGCTTTTTTTTTTTTTTTTTTTTGAGACTCTAGAAGCTTCTTACACACAGAGATACGCACAAATCAAGTTCATTGAGTGCACCCCTTAAGCAGACAAATTAATTAAGAAATCTTTTTTTCAGGAGGAATTATGGTGATAAGAACACCAAAAGCTCAGATCATATCTGCTCCTGTGCAGAGCTCTTGAAAAGTGACTTTTGGCCTGTTTCTTCTTCTCTAAAAGGACTATTAATTGTGATGGCAGTCAGAAGGGATTGATTTACTGATATTTACAGTGCTCAGCATAAAAAAATGATATCCTTTTGTCATTATCAGTTATTAATTTTATTCCTCAGATATGAAATAAATTCTGAACTAATGAAACAACTATTTCTGATGAAAATCTAGAACTGACATCTCCTTTCACCAGTGTGGATCAAGGCTAACACTGAATCTTATTTAAAATTCGAAAGGGAGGAAAAAAATGAAAGAAAAAAAGATTGCTTTAATACAAATGGGTTGCAGCCCTTTTTACTTCCTTATGTACTAAGAGAAATAGGGGCCTTGATATATATTCCCAAAGCAGGTGATGCTAGGAACCCAGAGAGATGAATCAATCAACTGTGATTTCCAGTCCTATTCCCTTGCTGAAGCACACTGTGTTTGAGCAGCCAAACTTTGCTGAAATTCACCCATTGCTGAGACTCAGGGCAGCCTGTGGGAGTCAGGAAGCAGAGTGGATGGCCAGCAGCCCTTTAAGGAGACAGCAGGCCATGTGTCAGTTGTCAGGAAAACATATTCCTCTATTTTCCTACCCCTTGAGTCAGCTATATTTCACAGCTCTGGTGTCAACGGAAAAGCTTAATATCAACTGTATTGGAAATACAGCTTTCCAATTAATTCATGTCCCTGAAATATAACTTTCTTTTTCTTTTTCTTTTTTCCCTCACTAGGAGTTGAAATTTGACCACAGGTACGAAAGTGCTGCTAACACTATGTTTATTATTTCAAATATCATTCTGAACCATTGCTTTAGGACCTGTCTGTTGCATGCAAACAACAACCAACATGACATCATCTACATCTCACATGGATGTGCTTTTCTACAGTTCAGCAATAGAGAAAGACATTATCTTATTAATTTGCCAAAATGTTAGGTTTTGGCTGTTTTTTCCCAATATTGCTAGCACCAGTAGCACAGGTGTTATGAGAGCTTATTAATATATTTCTTTATACATAGAGGGATAGGGGATTCTAGCAGAGATGTTTGGAGTGTGTTTTCAGGGGAAAAAAGGAATTTGAATACTCTGAAGCTTGTTCTGAGCTATTTCTCAATTTATATGTGAGGCTCTTTCCTAATAAAGTCAATATTTCAAGTAAGGGAGCTAAAATAATTTAATTTTCTTCTAGATGAATTTCTTTCTAGTGTACCATTGTTGATAGAAACTGTATTTAAACCCATTTTAATGGGACATATGGGTACAAACAAATCTGTTGCTTATGTCAATCCTTCATAAGATGCATCTATTTAATGTAGATAGCTCTTTTTGTGCTTAGCATCTTGGGTGTATTTTGCTGCCAAAAGGAAGAAACAAAATAATTTCAGAGGCTATTTACCTAATTCTAACACAGTCAATGAAATTACATCATGTAATAATTTCCCCAGACCTTCCTATTTCTCTTTACTTATAATAAAGGAAACCTATATACAATAGTTTATGTCCTGAACCCACCTGCTACCTTGAGGGAGCCTGAGAAAATTTCATGGCAAGAGTGTTTCTGTGAACTGCAGTTTAGCCAGTGACTACCCCAGTAGTTTGTCTCTCCTCTCTTCTAAGGGAAAGGATCTTGGCAAGAGATCTTCTCATTCCAAATTCTATATATAAAAATACTGTAAGAAAAATTTAGGATTAACAGCAAAATGGACATAATTTGAAGCGTAGTAGCAAAACCTTCAGCATTTGTGCATGTTTATCTCTATGACTGGAGTGAAATGGGAAGGAAAGGAAAGGATGATTGTTTCAGTTGGAAGGAACCTACAATCATGTCTGTCAAATTCAGGCCTGACCAAGTAAAAGTGTATTGCTAAGGGTGTTGTGCAATCTGCTCTCAAACACTGGCAAGCTTGGGAATTGCCTGCCTCTTTAGAAAGCCTGTCCTGGTGTTTGACCACCTCTTTGGCAAGGAAACACTTTCCTTTATCCAGTTTGAACCTCCTCTGCTGCAGCTTTGTACCGTTCCCACATGTCCTGTCTGTGGATACCATGGAGATGAGATCATCTTGCTCTTAGTGTGTTTTAAGACGCAGTTATAACTGTGCGTACAACCAGTTCCTCTGCAGAAACAAGAATTATACCAGCATATGCTTTGGACCATGAGTTCTGTGGGAGGATATTAAGCTGCTGTTTCTTATCTTCAGAAGACCAATATTGCCTTAAGTGTGATGGAACATTTTGCCTTGGAAATGTTTATTTCTTCAGTGGTGCATGTGTGTGCATGGTGTGTGTGTGTGTGTCTAAGGGTGTGTGTCCTTGAATATCTTTTTACATTGCACTTCAAGATTTGATGACTCCAAGTGATTCTGCTATTGATTCAATATTAGGGAAACAAAGAGTTATTAAGTGATAACCTGTTGGTGTATATTTTTTGCTCTGTTCATATAAACCAGTGGAGCAAGATCAATTTACTCTCCAGTTGAATTGCTTTTCTTGTGGGCACCTAAAGCATACGTTAGAGATCAGCTTCCAAGAAACAAATTTATTTTCCTGAAATGATGGTCTTTATTGGCAACATCTAGTTCTTTTAATTTTACAGTTGGTTTACCAGTTATTATCTCTGTTTTCATGAAGCATGAGAAAAATGCTAGAACAGTTAAATGTGCTTACCATATAGTTTGTGAATTAGTGACTCCTTAAAATTGGCAGCAGATGTGGAGTGAAACTGCACTGTCAGTTCTCCTTTCTCTCCCCCCGCCTTTCCTCCCTGCAAACCCTGGGAAATCATTTGCCTGGCAGAGATTACCAAGGTGCCATCAGCATGTCACACTCAGCTCACACAGTGGTATCAAATATTCGTTCTTATTCCTGACCTCCTTGTTTGGCTGTGACAAATCTGAGAAATCTGAAAGTTGTGGAGGCTGGGGAGGGGGAAGGAAGCAAAAACTCCTCTGATGCTTTTCTTGCCCATTATGCATTTGACGGAATGTGCCTTTTAAATGACTTGTACATCTCTTCTCAGGTGTGCTATGGGCAGAGTGGCAGCAATTGCCAGCGGTGACTAAGTGAGAAGTGACACTCTCTGTCTCTCTGAGGGTTTCTTCAAGTCCAGTTTGGAGCCTTTCATTACATTGCAAGAATCCATTAAGACAGAAACAAGGTTATTCCATGAAATGTTTTTGTGACTAAAGAGGACATCCAGCTCTTTAATCAGTGACAGAACATCTACTCTGACAAGACTGAGTGATACAATGCGCTTGGCTAGCACCTTTGCAACTGAAGGGGAATATAACTTACAAGGACAGACAGTATTCTCATTAAATTGCCATTGGTTGATTCATCAATGCTCCAGTGGAAATAATTATTCTGTATATGTTTGATGTAAATGTCTATGTCAAATGAAACCTCATTTTGTATTTTGCGGATGTCTGATCCATGATAATTTGGCTAATGCCTTCAGGTCATGAGATAACTGTCTTCTCCCTTCAGTTATGACAGAGGCTGCAGTGAGAGTCTAAGAGTGATTTGGAGGAGATAAATACACACACATACAGACAGATGCACACATATCTATGTATAAACAAACAGACAAACAAACAAAATCACCACTGCAATGTCAGTGTAACCCATGTGGATTTTATTTGCCCCTGTATGGGTGAGCCAGTTTTTGACTAGAACAAACTGAGAGTAATTTCTTTGACCTTTACAAAGTCACCCTAGAATAACTGGCAGGCAAAATCTCATCCAAAAAACATCTTTTGCAGGAAGATGCTGGAAATCACCATGGGGGGAAAGAGGTGCTGTTGTATACTTAGATGTGCCAATATAATGCTATAAACACATAAAAGGCTACAGATTGATTTTGGAATGAGCCATAAGCAAAGTGAAAGTCAGAAGCACAGTGAAGTACGGCAGAATTATCCCAGAAATGTTGAAGCCTCTCTGAATAGGTGTGATTTAATTTCTTTCTGTCTGTTCCAGGGAGAAAGGAGTTGTGCTTCATATATTTAGCAAAATTTCTACCCATTAAATATTGTCTAATGAAAAATGGAGGAATGGCCAAATAATGTTCATTTATTCTCATTAAGAAGGTAAAAAGACAGTGATTAGTCCACTTCAGTACTAAGGGAAAGATTTTAATAGATTAGATTTAGGAGTTCTTACAATGTTGTTGGCATCATCATAAGCATATAATCTTAAAACAATCTAATCTTTTTTATGCAAAATCAAGATCCTTAGTCATTTAGATAATTGTTAATGATTAATATATCCTTGATAATACCTAGTTGTATCTTATTTTATGAGCAAGACTATTGAAATCAAAAGGACCAATTACTAGATAAGGAAAAACCAACTGTTCATTAAAATCTTAGGAGTTTAGCCTTTTGTGTGTGTGTGTCAGAAAGTCATTAGGAGGAGAGGGTGAAAAGAGAAGGATAAGGACTATGAGGAATATCAACTGAGATGATTTTTTCAGTCTTTTTTGCTTTTGAATTCTTTGAAATAATGAAATCAACTGGTATTTTTAAAAAATCATAATAAGCAAATTGAGAGAAAATAAAGAAGACATAGAAATCAGTAATTACCAAGAAGTTGGCTGGTTTTTGTTTTTTTGGGTTTTTTTTGGTTTTTTTTCTTTCTAAGAGGAATCAGATAAATAAACATTTTTCAAATGAGAGAATCATGACTGTTTTGGTTTCTCAGAAGATAATGTTACAGTTTTATAAACTAACCTGTTATAACTAGGAAAATAAAATAAATTAAAAAGGAAGAGAAATATCAAGAGCGAGGTCTGTATTATTTTTTTTTTTAGCAATCACTATTATATGGGAGAAGAGGAAAAAATAGGCCAAGCTTCTCTAAGACAGTTCTGAGACAGTTTACTACTTGCAGTGGGAATTGGGAGTTCATAAACAGTTCGCTTAGAAGAAAGGCAGCAAATATTGTCTTTACATCAGAGTTCAGATTGTAATTTTACTCCAGATTTAAATTTCCCAAACTTCTTCTTAAGATATTTGATAGGGAAGAAGTCTCAGATCTCACTTTCTCCAGGCTTGAGAACTAGACATTGCCAAGCCAAAGTCCGGTGGCCTGCTTGCACTGTTAGTCCTGGGAGTTAGAGCACTCTAATTTGGGAAGACCTCTGCGCTAAATACTAATTTTCTCAGAAGAAATTCTGATGCTCTGTAATGTGCTGGATGTACCTCCTTTGTGGCATGGTGCCCAGCTGCCTTCTCTTCCCCATTATTTATCTGCTGTAGGGCAACCAGCAAGGCTGCGGCCCTTGAGATGGGTCTTGTATCTGAGGGAGAAACACAGACACAGAGTTTAGGGCTTGCTCTTTCTAGGGGTATCTAAAACAGCAGACTACAAAAACTGAGGATTTTTTCCTTTGTGATATGTCAAGAAAGGCAATTTCCATGAATAAGAGGCATAAAAGATGAAATACTTAAACTTTGCCTTGACAAAGACATGGGAAAGGAAAACAGCCCAAGTCAAAAGTCTGTCATATAGCTGCTTGCTTCTTTATGCTACTATAATCAATAGAGAAATCTACAACTCACCCCTTTATAAATAAAATGCATGTTAACCAGGAAAAACATCAGGATGGATCTTTGGGATAGCGTTTCTTTCTTCATCGTAAGAGTGAAAGTGTATTGTATAGCATAAATAGTAGTATTGCATCCTTCATTTAAAGAAGTTTGTCCTGAAAAAAATATATTTATTTTGTTTGTCAGCTAGAAAAGTGTATCTAGACACACAGAGACAATGAAAACACATTCCATTGAAATTCCAGTAAACTTTAAAATACTTTTAATGTGATCCACTATTTTTTTCTCTATAAATCATGTGGCACATAATGAGTAAAAATGGTGTATCAGAGGGTGAAGAGCTGGCATTTATTGAACAACTCTGATAATGTCAGTAAAAAATAAGGTAGTAAGGAAGCACAACAGTTTTATCATTATGGAGCCAATTATCTCTCTATCCTGGATATGTGCAAAGTATAAAAAGGAGGAAAAACCTTGCCTCAAAGAATTTATTGCCAAATAAAGTATTGATACAGCTAATTGGTAAGTCTTTGTGTATTAATGAATAAAATAAGCATTAATGTTTATGAATGTGCATGCATTGCTGATGGATAGACAGTTAGTGGGATAGATAAGTGGCAGTATTTATACACACATACACACCAACACACATATTATATCAGACTGTGGCTTATATCTTTTTCTCAACTCCTAATATCATCTCTGTGCACGAGACAGGGATCTTTGTCAGAGATTTATTCTGCAAATTAAATGAGCTATAGCCTCTTCCCTTATTTTAATGTACACTTTATTCTCAGAGCCATTGCTATTTAAATTTGTTCCTTAACACATGCGGTTCACTTTATTTTACTTTTACTGTGTCTGGACTATTCAAAACTGACACATATAAAAAATAGTGCAGTTTCCCTGAAATAGCAGTGCCTTTGTATGTGTGAAGCTATAAATAAACACTGGCAGTTAAACTTCCATGCTTTTAAACTTTAGCCTCTTTATCTCTGTCACTGTTAGAAGCCCCTATCTGGTCTGCCTTCCTTTTTTGCTTATGACAAAATGCTTATGCAGCAGTAATCAGTCTTGGAGGCCTACCCTCCTTTCCATTTCTTTCTTTCTCTTTTAATTTCTGAGTTGCAGCCACTAGCTTCATTGGTGTCTGCTGCAGCTTGGCCAACAAATCAAAGTAGTAAATGTTTCTTCCAGAGCCAGCCTCTCCTCTCACCAAGCCCTCCGTGGTTATCAGTCACAGCTGATTAGTGAATGCACTGGCTTGTTTCCTTCGTTTTCCATTTTCTACAGCCAAACCATGATTAAAATCAGGCCACAGCCTGTCCTTCAGGTGTGTCAGCCACACCACTCAGCTTGGTCTCATCTGCAAACTTGATGAGGGTGCACTCCGTCCCACTGCCCCTGTCACTGATGATGACATTAAAAAATACTGGTGCCAGTATGGACCCCAGAGGGACACTACTGTCACTGATCTTCTGTGTGTTGAGCCACTGGCCACTACCCTCTGGAATCCTCTGACCAACCAGCTCCTAATTCACTGAACAGTCCACCCATCAAAATCCATCTCTCTCTAATTTAGAGAGATTTTGGTGGGGACCATGTCAGGCCTTACAGGAGTCGAGATAGATGACATCCTTAGCTATTCTGTCTTCTACTGATATAGCCACTCCATCACAGAAGGACACTTGGTTAGTCAGGCAGGAGCTGGCCTTGGTGAAGCCATTCTGGTTGTCTCAAGTCACCTCCTTGTTTACCATGTGCCTTAGCTCAGCTTCTAGGAGGGCCTGTTCCAGACCATACCAGGCACAAAGGTGAGAATGATGGGCTGGTAGTTCCCAGGCTCCTCCTCTCTATCCTTTTTAAATATCGGTACAGTGTTTCCTTTTTTCCAATCACCTGGGACTTCATGTAACTGCCATGATGTTCAGACATCACACATAGGTATCTTGACAGATGAGGAAAATCCCTCAGGATCATGGGATGCATGGTATCCCTTTGACTTATGTACATTCAGGCTCCGCAGGTGGCCATGAACATGATCTTCTCTTACAGTGGGAGGGACTTTGCTCCTCCAGTCCCTCTCTTGTGTGTCATTCGGTTAAGAGGTGTGAGAAGGAGACTGTTACTGAAGAAAAACAAAACTACTGAGTACCACAGCCTTCTTCTCGTCTATTTTTACCAGTTTGTAAGACTTACTCATCAGGGAGGGTGCTCTTTCTTTTACTTTCTTTTTCTGGCTGATGTACCTGTAGAACTACTTCTTACTAGTTTTTTCTTGCTTGGAAAACCTCCAGCTGCAGCATGACCTTCCTGACCCCATCCTTATGCAGCTGGCAGCCTCCTTATACTCTTCCCAGGATACCTGTCATTGCTTCCATGGCCTGTGCATTTCCTTCTTTCCCTTTAGCATAAGGAAGTGTTGACTCATCCATGTTTCTCTCTTGCCTTCCTTTCCTGGTTTCTTACACCTGTGGAACAAGACCTCTTGCATTTTAAGGAATGATCAGCCAGCTCTGTTCTGGTTACTGTAAATGACTTTTGGAGGTCACTTGCTGGACAATGTCATGTTACAAATTGGCTCATCGTCCCATTTCTGGACGTGATAAGTGTCCAGAAGTGTTCAAGTGTTCAAGGAAAATGTATACCAAGCAGGAAAATTATTGCTTTTTAATGTCTCATTCATGAACATTTAGCAGCATAGACTTCCTGAGCTAACAATAGTATGTGGCCTGTAGAAGTAAGTCTTGTTTAGAATATTGCCCATTAAATCAGTCAAACTTTTGAAACCTTCTGGTAATACTTCTGATGTTTGTATGTATGAACACTTTCAAAATTTAGAAAACTGCGTAAATTCAAGATCCTAAGTCAAGTTCTAAAACTCTGGTGTCACTGGGTTTACAACGTGCTTGTTGTACTCAATTCAATTGCTTCAGATTTAATTGACTGAAATTACTTTTCTTCAAATTCTTCAGAAGTTTGCTGCAGCTCAGATTCAATTAAAGTTCCTCCTACTACCATTCCCCTGTGTACCAGCTTTATAGACATATCTGTCAATAGAAAACATTGCAGAGGAACATCTTTTTTACATGTATGCAAAATACTTTCTGCTTTTCCTTTCAACTTTCTGTTTAATAATATTAATAATAACATTAATATGAGTTTCTGCTTAGGTTTTCAAATTGACGCTGGTGGGTTTTTTAACTCAAATGTTATTAGCAACCCAAACAAGTTGAGTCATGACTGAATTTTCTCATGCATAAGTAATCTTACCAGTTGCCATTGCAAACACTCTGCTTTTCAAATAATTAAAACACTTTTCAGACAATTCAAGATTACAGATGAGGAGAGATTGTAGCCTAAGCACATGGCTTCAATTTCAAGAAAATACTTCTGTATGTACATGAAACATTGTTCATGTATTATATTTACCAATATGATAGACCCACCAGTCCTTTTGGTTTTCTTTAGAGAAACATATTTTTAAACTCAGCTGACGTTCTTTTTTGTAATAGATCAATCCTCAAACTCACACCTTTTTTTACTATATAATGTACCCCATACCACAATGGGCCTTATACACACACATATATATACAAGTATAAACACAGAGAGCTATGCCCGTAATGAAACATATAAAACTGAAATTTACTTCCTAGATTTGGCTTTATAGTATCTAAAGGAACAATACTATAATGTGAACATCAAATTATAGTTGATTCACTATTTCTAGGGTTTCCCTTAAAGAGATTCTCAATTTCCTGAAATGTTTTTTTGCACTTCCTTTTCCATATAAGATGTAAAAAGTTCTGATGACCGCATGAAAAAATAAATAATTTCAGTTTACATTTTAAACAAGTAATTATCACCTAAGCAAAAATTGAGTCAAAGGATGTGTCTCATCTGGCTGTATCATGATACTAGGACATCATCCTCCCATTGTTTGACCAGAGTTTGGTGGGACTTAGTTTTGCTCAACTGAGGTCCTGAAAAGCTGGCAGGGACCCCTGAGCTCACTGATGCAGGTGTTGGAGAGGCCAAGGGCAGAAGAGATGAGATCAGATGAGGCAGGAAGGGTAAAGGCAGGGAGTAAAAACATAGAAATGAGAAAAAGACTGCTGGGGAGGAAAAGTAAAATATGGTTTTCTGAAGTGGTTTAGAAGGAGAGTCAGAAAGGACAAGCAATCAGGTTTTAGAAGTATTTTGATTGGATTAATGGATGCAAGGATAATAGGAAAATGCTGAGTGGGAGGAGATGACAAATATGTAGTGTATGAAATAAGGAGAATCCAGAGAAATGCAGACAAGTATAATTTAAAATGTAATTTATAAATTTATTTATCTGTGTTTCCATTAAGAACAGAATAAATGTACACCTAATGTCTCTGATAAAAGACAGTTCAGGCTATATGAACGTTTTCTATTTCCCACTCCGAAGAAGTTATTGAGTGATTTCATAGAATATGCTTAAGTGATTTTCGTAAGCAAATAAAAAATGTGTATTTATATTTCTATTTCTACAAGGTGGTTTTTTCCAAGAAAAAAGGTTATTTCTATTTGTCTTTGAATGAAAATATTTAGTAGAATTAATTTCCCCCTTCTGTTTCTTGCCATTTTGTCCGAACTAAAAAAGCAATATTTTCCCCTCTCCAAAGCACCACCAGCTCCTGCAATTATTTCACAACCACTGCAGTTCCCCTGCCATGTGTCATTCTTGACTTAAAGTTATTCAGAAAAGCTATTAAGCACTACATAATTGTGAGCAAATTGATGGTAATAAAGACAAGATCAACCAACATGACTGAGAGGCTGGAGGGACTGATTTATGAGGAAAGATGAAAAGAGAGACAGTAAATATGTATAGCTTGGCCAAATGATTGCTGGGGGTGGAGAGCAGGATAAACATCTACAAGGACTCTCTTTGAAGAATGTTGTCATCAGCAGGGGCCAAAAGCATCCGTGGTGTAACTTGACTCAAGTGAGTTTCAGTAGGGTTATCTTGGGGATGGATTTGGCCATGAGTGAGTGAGAGTAAATGAGGAGCTTTTAAGGTAAGTCTGAGGCAATATAACTGAAAGACATGAGAAGATTTGGAGCAAAAAGAAAAGGTAACTTGTTTATTTTCAGGAAAATCTTACCAGTGAGATCTAGAAGACTAATGAATTGGTTCATGAATGAAGAGCACTTTGAAGATGTTTCAGCTCCCAGTTCAGCTCCCGCTAAGCATCATTATTAAGAGTAGAGCTGAGTAAAAAAATTTGTACTCAGTTATGCTTTAAACTAGTTAAGAGTTTGATTTTTAAAGGCATCTGTGGGAATTAGATGTTCAATACATGAGTGAGTCACATAAGTTTAGGGGCTACATTTCACTAGACTCCCTTGCAGCTCCCATCAGAAATATTTCATTAGATAAAAAACACGCAAAATGTGTGTATGTTTAGGTACACATGAACAAGTACACACTAAGAAGACTGAGAAATTCTAGCAAGACTCTGCAGGGTTTTTCAACTTGGAAGCTGGCATAACAAATTTACAGGATGTCCAGTTCTGTCACTTCCCTTCATGGCCTGCCTCACTTTATTTTACTGACTAACTCAGAGTTTCCAAGGATTCATGTTATCCAGCAGAATTAACAATCACAAAAGTCTGTCCTTTGGTAATTTTTATTTTAAACATGTAAATTCATAGGTGGGTTCTGGTGCTGTAAATACATTCCTTTGCTAGAATTGAGTTGTGTCAATTGTATGATCTTAATCATAGACATTGGAGCAGGAAGAAAAGATTAGGAGTAACCATTGCACTTATTTACCTCTTCAGAGCTCTCCCCAGCTCGACTCTAACTCTTTTGGATTGGTCTGTCTTGGACAGATCTAAGTCTTCACCCTTGGGGAGTAAAACAAAATTTTTCCAAAACTAAAGAAAATCTTATCTCCTTTCTAAACTATTGGTATAGGGGAAAAAAAACAAAAAACAAAAAACAAACAAACAAAAAAAAACCACCAACCCCCCCCCCCCCCCCCCCAAAAAAAAACCCAAACAAAACACAAAAAAACCAAAAAACCCTGCACTTTTTTTTTTTTTTAGAGATTTGAGCAGTTTTGTCTTTCTATTTTGTAACTTTTCTGGAGCAGGGTCAATCCGTTAGTGAGACAGACAATTACAATAGCTGTCATCTCATTTGCAAGGTTATTTGGCCATCATAATTTGGGTAAAACCAGTAAAATGTGTGTGATATCTGCAATAAAAACACAAGGTCAAAGCCATGACATTAGTTCATCACCAAGCAATCTGTATAAGGCCAGACAAAGACACAAAAAAAAAGAATTAGTATATAAATCACTAAAAAAGTACTGCCACTTCAGACACAGAAACAGGTGAAGAAGACAGGCAAAGTGTTTTTAGCAGTAAAGCAGACAAGCCCTTCAGATCAAGTATTATTGAGAGGCAAGGTTCCATGGTAATATGGATGTGTATACATATTTGCCTGTAAATATTAATGTAAGACAGAAAGAAAAAAAAAAAAAGAAGAAAAATAAGATATATTTTTCAGGAGTTGTGTGGTTTTTCTGTGGTTCTGTGACATGATAGGGAAGTCTTAGTAATTTAACTATTTAGAAATACTATTTCTAATAAGGGATTTACATAAAGATTTTGAAACTTTTTTTTTTAAATGATTGCATTCCTGACCAATGAAACAAACTAAAATACTGCAGCTAAACTAATATAAGATAAATGGAAAATAATATAAAAAATATGTTAAGCATTTATGCTTACAATCAGCATTAAAACTGACATAAGTAAACAAAGCATATATGACCTTATATTCAAATGTAAGTGTTTGCATGCTCTGGGTATAGTAAAAGTTACAACAAAGTAGCCAAACTATCCCCTCAAAAAAGTGAATTTTGTACCTGGAACAAGCCAAGATTAGTATAAAGAAACTGTGTCCTTTAGGTTGACATAGGGAGATATTTTGTAAAAACAATTCTGAAAGAACTGGTACTGCGTGGTAGGAATGTACGGAAGAACATAATTTGCTAACCACCTTCTTCTCCCCCAAAATACCCAAACATTTTAAATGGTGTATAAATGCAGCTGACCCTTATTCCACAGTTCACTGTGGAAGTGATAGTCCATAGCTCAGAAGAAATTAATAGAAACCAGTTTTTTCATTTTTTCAGTATTTTTTTCTTTTAACAGATGGAAAAATCCAGCTGAGCAAGTTTGTGTGCATGTATTAATAATATATTATTACAAATATTATTATATTAATTATTACTAATAACAATGTATTATCAGGGATGATTGCTAAGCATGTAATACTACCTCTTTTTAATGTCCTGAGTAGGCATTGTTTAGCTAGACAATATTTTATGTTACTGATCTAAGAGGAAAACAACATATCATGGGTAGCATTAACTCAGGACAACTTTTCTCCCCATTGAAGTGACCTGAATGCCCCAAATGACAGAGAGCTTTAGAACTTCCCATTCACTCATGTCCTAGATTATAATTTCCCCTTCCTCCAGACCAGATAAATTAGAGATCTTTTTTTTTTGGTTTGAACACAGTGTCATCTTCAAAAATTTTATCCATTTCTATTGATTGCACTGATCAGCTTTACAGCAGTGTCTACACATTTATTAAGTACAAGTGTCATTAAGCACATTGGTGCATATCATGCAGTGTAATTAAGATCCCAAATTAGGCTAAACAGATGTCCTTTTCTGAGCCTGCTTTCCTCAATCTCTTTCAGCACAGAGGCTCAGATTCAGCTGCCCTGTACTGCACACCCTACCTGTGCTAGAGCTATTCCTGACGCCTCCTGCCTTTCTTCTCAGACTCCTATTCTGAGGAAGCCTCCAAACTGGCCACTTGTCAGAGTGATACGAATGCATTTTGACATCAGCAGGACACAGAGACTGGGGTCATTTCCCTTGGCTTTTCCAATTACACAGCTTGCTGCAAGGAGCTGAATCAACCATGAATGTCATTCTGCTCGTACTGGCCGGGAGGGTGCTCTCTGTTCGGCCCTTGGCATTTAACCATGTTGAATTATGAATGTGCTACCAATATCACTGTTTGCCTTGGAGCTGGAAAGAATGAATCACAGGGAACTGTTTTGAATTAGATTTTAAAGCGGACCATGCAATTTGTATCCCCACCAATGCCTTTTCTTTTTTCCTTTTTCCTTTTTTTTTTTTTTTTTTCTTCTTAGCAAAGTTTATTCACAAAGTCCAAGTCATCTAAAGATTGGCTGGATAATAAGAAATAACATTTGTTCTCTGAAAAAACCTGTCATAATATGCTGTGCCACTATTTGAACATGTCCTGTTTTTTATCGTATTTTAGACAAAAGTTGGAAGAGAAGCCAGGGAAAGTTCTATATAATCAAATGGCTGCTATTTCACTATACCTATCTCTAAGAAAGGAACTGTAGCAAAACTTTTAATATCATTTTATAAGATAAAACACCTCAGACAATGATAGAGGGGATAAAGAAGATATTAAAACTGTCTGCATCTATATGAGGAGTTGAAATCTGAATTATTTTATTTTATTTTAGTTCTTTTGAGTCTAGCAGAAAAATCCCCTCTCAAAAACAAACAAACAAAAACCACAATAAAAACAAAAACAAGCAAACCCTCACAAACAAACAAAGAAAATGCACAGAAATTAAAAAAAATATTTAAAAATCCTGATATCTGGTTATTTACCTGCAGACACGGCAAACTTCTTGAAATATCCTCCCAGCCAACACCTTCTTGGTAATGGGTAATATCATTATGAAAAAGGGGTGAATTGCAGAAATGAAGTCACATTCACTCCATCTAACATTAGGCACTTAACAGAAGTTCAAGTAAAGAGCATAATTTCTGTAGGTCTCCTTGGTGGTGAACTCTGAGAGCAAAACAATTTCAAGATGACATTTTAGGTGACAGGTAAGAGAAATCAATATTAAGACATCCCAATCTCTCTCTATGACTATGCAGTGAGTCTAGGGGAAAAAAAAAAAAAAGCCACTTTTATATTTAATTTAGACAACTGAGTAGTATGACTAAAAGTAATCTTTTAGAGGTGAGTCTAAATATCTTTTTTTTTTTATTTTCATCTTTTCAACTACCAAAAGACTTGTTATTGTCCCAAATTGTGATAATTTCCTCAACTGACTGAGATTCCTATGAGTTAATGCTATAAGCACATGTAAAAGAAATTGACAGTTTTTTTCAATGAACAAAAATAGCCACTGAGCATTTAAAGCAATTTGGGGATTAGAGCACTTCAAAAACTACCTATGATTTTTTATCTATATATCTCTAGTGTACCAGTGTCCTGTAAATATTTTATTTTTAATTAAGAGATAAAAAATATTTTCCTGTATAAAATAAAGTCACCTCAATGAGATGCTGCTTCTCATCTTTTTGAATGAGAACTTCTCATTTTGAACTTCTGTTCCAACTTGTTTTTTCTGCCTGCAAGTCCCTAGAGTAATTATTTTTTTGTTTATTGTTTCCCCTTAGTGCCTCTGATGAATTTAATCCAGTAAAGACACAACTTCTGAAGTCCTGCTACCTTTCATTAGATTAAGATAAATTAAAAGAAGGATTAAAATGAAGATTAAGATTAAGATTAGGATTAAGATTAATACCTACAAGAATCTCCCAGAGATTTGGAAAGTGGCTTTGTGTAGTACATTCCGGAACAACATATTGGATGAAGGTCTGAAAACAGTGAAGCAGAAGAAAAAAACAGAAAAGTGGACAAAACTGTGACTTGACTTTTGCAAGATGAAGTTCACTTGCTGCTTCTTGAAAAGACTGAATATTTTACAGAATATAAATAAATGTTCCCATTATTTCCCGCCCAATCTGTAACTCAGAAACATATCCTTTCACTGTGATAAAACAGAAGGCTATAAAAATCTTAACTCCATAAATGACCATTGCTCCATACATGCACACCACCTACTAGAACAGGAATGAGGAATATGCGTGGGGAAATGCCACATATATATATATACATATATATTTTTCCCAGATTTTCAAACAAGAATCAAATCTATATCCCATTTCATAGTTGTTTTTTTTTTTTTTGTATATTATAAGCTTACTTAAGAAGATTTTGAAAGTCATTAAATGAATAAGAAACATAAAAAGTCTACTTTGAAAATTGCCAAACGGTTTCATTTGCAATAAACAAATACTTGCCCTAAAATATTTTTGCACAAAATGTCTCTGCTATAGCATAGAATAATTGTTCTTTACTTTGTAGAAAAACATTTCGGAAAAAAAAAAAAACCAAAAAAAACCCAAAAAACCCCACCATGTTTAAATTAAGAAACACTCCAATTTAGTGAAAGTCATTACTAGAAACACTTTGAAAAAAATGACAAGAAATATATATTAAAAAATCTTAAAAGTGAATCACCACTATCTAGTGATTTTCTTTTTGCTTTTCCCCAAGCAAAATGAGTACTTCTCAGCTGTCATTTGGCCCTCTACTGTCAGAAAACCATGCCAAAATCTTCTGAAAATTAACAAGCTTCTTGGAAAAAATTGTGTTAACTTTATAAACTTCTTCCCAGAAAGAGGGTTATATTTAAAGCAGTACCTTATACTCAATATATGGGGAGTGTAAAACACTTCTGATTTCTGACCAACCAGTTAGGAGTTTTTTTTTCCCCATGTGGGTGTGACAGTCTGAGAGGTAAGGACCAGGAAGAATCCATGACTCCCACCTCACAGCAGTTAATCATTCCCACTCTGTCATTCCTGGTGTGGTCACTAAGTACAGCCTGAAGTCCCCGCACTGGAAAAGGAGGACATGTTCCAGCTACTCTCTGATAGGAAGAGGGATACACAATCCTTTTATTTCCCTTGAGGACACAAATCAATTTTGTTTCTACTATTCCTTCCCAAAGCATGTTTTAGACAAAACACACCATGAAATATGAAACAAAACCTCTAGTCAGAGCTGATGAACATTTCTATGTAGAAGGTAGAAAAATGCCCATTATATAAAACATGTCATGCACAGCACTGAAAGGAGGTGAATTCTGAGTATTTGCATATCTTTCATGATTTTAACACTTACTACTGTTTTTGAATTTTAAGCTGAGGCCTAAAGATGCAGCTTTGCTCTTTTGCTCATCTGGGCCATTGTATATATAACTTATTGTGAGGAATCACATCTAACACTCAGAGGTAATAATTCTAATAAATGTTATCTGGGACAAACTGTGAATTACTTATTTGTACTGAAAATCACTTATTCACAAAAGGAATTTTTCTGTTTCTGGGGTAGCTATTCTTGCCTAAGAAATTACTCTAAGTGTGATTAAGCATTTCATAACCTAGTGTTTAAGAACATAAACCTTGCCTAGCCACATTTATGGATGTAGTTTTCTTTTTTTTTTGTTGTTGGTTTATTCTGGTTTGTCTTTTTGGTTTATTTTTTGTTTGGTTGTGTTTTTTTGGTTTTGGTTTGGTTTTTGTTTGTTTTTTTCTTTTCTCTTTAATTTTTTTGTGTGTCATTAACTGGATTGTGTTACTGTTAGTGGTCACTGAGGGCAATTTCTTGTTAATGTGTTTCTGCTGGCTACCCTTACTGTAAAAATAAGTTCCTCAAGTTTTCTCATCAAAATAATGAAGCAGTAAAAACATTCTCACTTCTGCTTTGTGATACAAGACATTCACTTTCTGAGACTATGCAGAAAAAATTGACATTCCCACCCACCAAAGCTCAGTTTAGAGGTTACTGAAGTCTTTAAAGATTTTGCTTTACTTGTAGGACTTGACAAAAAGAGTGAGGATACAGAAATACCTTACAGAATTAAAAAAAATAGAATAAAGAAAATAAATATGACTAGAAATACAAAACACTTTGATTATCACTTCTGTTTATCTAACTGCAATACAGTGGAAAGAGTACATTTTACATCTTAGTTTTCATTTAGTTATGTAACTGATGTTATATTTAATTATCTCACTGTCACACATTCAGTGGTAAGGATTACTGCTTAAATGTCAGTCTTTTTATCATTGTTATTCAGTATTATTATTACTTGTGTTTCCTTTAAAATTCAATTTTTTTTCATGGTTTCTTTGTTACTAATTCTAATTAATTTTAATTTTAATTTCTGCAGGAAGACGATCTAAATTATAAAGAGTTTTTAATTTTTATAAGTTTGACTGAAATTCGTCCTCTGATTGTTTACAACTCTTAAGAAGTCATTCGTATATAATCATTTGAGCATAATATTCTCTCACCTTGATTGAATCTGAACTTGTTCTAGAAATTCTGTAAATGAAACCTTTGAATGAAGAATTAGGTCTGCTTACAGCCACAAATATGAATTACACAATATGCCATATATTAAATAATATCTTGAAAAGGAAACATTCAGCTTATTAAAAAAACTCTGAAAACTTTAGAGGCTAGAGTAGATGTCAGTGACCATGCCACACAAATCTTTCCAAAGTGATTTGAAATAATTTTGAGAAGTTATGCTACACAAAAAATGTTTATGAAAAGGTAGTTGCAAATACATTAATTCTTACAAACAATCAATAGAAGTATAAATGTCTTGCTGGATCAGAGTGGTGTGATTTGCTCCCTTAACACATGCCCTAGAACAGCCATTCTGTTTGGATTCTGATGAAGACAACAAATTCTCAGCTTCCTCTGTCTGCATCAGTTGGATCAGTCCTGGGAGTTAGAAACAAAGGATAGAGGGATTTCTTTCACCAAATATGTTGCAACAACTAACAATCCCAGATCTACCACCCGGTCTGAGCCTCTCTCCTACACCGCTGACCTCTTTTCAGATGGTAATCGGGACCACATCATATGATAGAATATGCTAAATTGAAAGGGACCCATCATGATCCTCAAAGTACAACCCTGGCTCTGTAATCTCAGCCTCAATAATCCCACACTGTGCCTGAGGGCACTGCCCAAACACTCCTTGAACTCTGCCAGCCTTGGTTCTGTGACCACTGCTCTGGGGAGCCTGTTCGGTGCCCAACCACACTCTGGCTGAAGAACCTTTTCCTGATATCCAACCTAAACCTCCCCTGACTCACTCCAGACCCTTGGCTCAAGTCCTGTCACTGGTCACAGAGAAGAGATCAGTGCCTGTCCTTTCTCTTGCCCTCACAAGGAATTGTAGACTATGGTGAAGTCCCCTCCAGGATGACAAGATCTAGTGCCTTCAGCCCCTCCTCACACAGCTTCCCTTCCTGTGGTTGTGATATTTTATGAAAATCCCTTTGCTAGGATTTTCTTCTCCTGAGAAGCTGAGAGGGCCTCAGCTTCAAGTGTAAACAATTTGTTATCTGCTACTGTGGAATGCAGCAGGTGCTTCCTCGATTGGTCAGTGTGGGATGTTTCTACTTGGTGGCCAATCGAGGAGGCAGCAGCTCTCGGACTCTCTAGGAGTCACAGAACTTTGTTATTCATTCCTTTCTATTCCTGTCTCGCCTTCTGATGATTTGGTTTCTCTCTGTTCTTTGTAGTATAGTTATAGTGTGGTCTTTTTTAATGTAATAAATATCATAATATAATAAACCAGCCCTCTGAAATGGAATCAAGATCTCTCCTTTGCTTCACCAAGTCCAAACTGCCCAGAAGACCCACGGTAATAAATGGTGACCCCAGACGTGGCGATACCTTCCAGGCACTTCGCACCCTTCTTTCCCTTCTTCGGACATTCTCTACGAACTTAATACCCTTCTTATATTGTGGCATGCAAAGCTGCCCCCAGCACTCGAGGTGAGGCCACAGCAGAGCACAACAGAGCAGAGAAGAGCAAGACGATCCCCTCACTTGCCCAGCTGGTGATACTGGGCCCGTTCCCCCCAGGACAGGAATGTCGCTCCTGGCTGCCAGGGCTCTGCTGACTCATTCAACTTGCTACTGACCAGGACCTCCAGGTCCCTTTCCACGGCTCTGCTTTCCAGCCTCTCATTCCCCAGTCTTTCCATACATCCAGAGTTGTCCCATCCCAGGTGCAGAATCTGCCACTTGCCTTTGTTGAAATAAAAACTTTGTTAAAATGAAAACCTGCTTGTCAAAACAGCTGCAGGAATGAGCGGATGACTGTACTGTAGAGACATTCTTTTTTGGAGAGGACTCTCATGTATATCAGCTGGCAAGTCCATAAACTGGCAAATCTCTGCTTCAATTAATGATTAATTATTCTGTGCCCTGGAACGTCTTGAATAGGTCAGGACACCTGAGTAACTCAGTGCCTGAATATATTACACCTGAAAGGCAGTTGTTGAACAAGCAGATGCTGTGACTGAATCACCTGAGACAGGAATCAATGCCTTGCACATTATTGTAGTTTGAGAAAGCATCATAACAGGGTGCTCAGCTGAGATAAAATCTCCTTTTTTTAAGCATTCCAGCTTAGTTCAAGCTTAACAGAAGTCTTAAACTGTTCAGAAATGTTAAAACAGCCTCAAAAATAATTTTAGCCTTTTTAGAGAATTTTGACATGACAGTTTGACACTACTCATGTAAAAATTCTACAAAAGTAGCTTGATTTTGGATTTGTACAACTACATAGGCTGTGATTATGTGTGTATGTGGCCTTTCTTTCTTCCTTCCTTTCTTTCTTTCTTTCTTTCTTTCTTTCTTTCTTTCTTTCTTTCTTTCTTTCTTTCTTTCTTTCTTTCTTTCTTTCTTTCTTTCTTTCTTTCTTTTTCTTCCTTTCTTTCTTTTTTTTCTTTTTTTTGACCCCAGAATATCACTAACGGCCTATTCTTTTATTTCAGCATCTAATTATTTCTGAATTTATGACTCAAAGTCTCATTGACATTCAGTAAAAGTCAAGGGGAATTAGGGTTTGAGATTTACCTTTTAGAAATTTCCCCCAACAGCTACTTATCCCAAAAAGTTTGATAAAAGACTTTACCAATATTCACCAGGAGCTTTCAAGAGTACTATTGACTGGATGTCAGCTCTATAGCTGAAGAAAAATTATTTCAATGAAGCTAAACTGACTTCTGCCATTTAAGGATCGAGACCTTAAAACACCAAGCAGGGACTATATTACTAGTAGCAAGACATGCCTGAAATGCCATAAGGAGGTATTTGAAAGGCCCTTGAATTCAAGAAGAAATTCAAATTTCATGGACTTATTCACAGAAAGAATCTAGTTTACATGGAATGAATCAAATGCCACCAAAATTTTCCCCCATTTGCAGCATCAGCACCAAACATTTCAAGGTTTCAGTCAGTACTATGGAGTATATGTTCCTGCCAGACTTGCCTTGTGTAAGCTTTCCTTTAGACTCACAACTCTGTTTTTGTAGCAACATCCTCTGTGCTACCTTGTGTGAAAGAACATTGTGTGACGCTGCTTTTAAAAGGTTTGCTAGTGCTTCACTGAGGAGGAAAACATTACAAAACACTCTGAATGAAGAAGTACTTGATGCTTGGGGGGACTTCACATGCAGGTGGAAGGGGAATAGAAACTCTCTGGGGACACCTAGATTGTTTGGAAAAAGATTTTAAAAAAACCCAACGAAACAACTCTCAAAAATTGCTGGTACTGTTATAAGACAAAATGGAGTGTAGTTTCATTGGAGATGTTGCAAAATAGTTCTGGAAGAAATCATTTAGAAGCTGTTATTGATGAGAATATTTAAAAAATATCTTTTAATATCTTTAAAAAATTGCACATTGTAACTAGGAAAAGGCACACATGGGGTGTAAATATGTTTCTTAAAAAATATAATTTCTGAGCAGAGAGTGTTGTTTTTTTGTTAGTTATGAGCCTCTGAGGAATCTCTGCTCCTTCTGATCTTATTCATATTGGGGGACAAGAAATTTGTTTTATTTTGTAGATGGTTTCCCTAGAGGAGCAGGTGACAGAAATATAAAATCAGTTAAAATCATTGTCTGGCTTTCCTTAGCTCTGTTCCTTAATTCTCACCACCATTGCCCTGCTGGGGACCCAGAGAAGCACTATAATTTTAATTATTTATATTAACTAATTAATGGGAGATTAGGAATTGGATCCATCCTACCTAACTTTGCAGGATTTAATCTGGTCCCTACTCACCATAGATTCCTTCCATAATTAATGGAGAGATACTCTTCAAGGAGGTGACTAGGAAGGTTTAAAAAATAAGCAGAAAATAGACAAGGTTTATCCATTGTTATTCCCAGAAAGAAAGAATGTGCACATCAGCAAATCTACATGTGAGATGTATTATAGATAACCCCCAAACCCCACCACCACCACTCCCCCCCAGAAAAATACAAGAGAAAGAGTCTTACATCTTGAGGTGAACTGTGAGGAATTTGAGATGTTCTGACCAGAAGAAGAACTAATAACACACTAATAATAAAAAACAGAAGATACAAATGAACAATAAATTCCAGGAAAAATAAAATACAGCTTTGAGGGCTATTTTGGTGGCATATATGTGTTTTCAGAGTATTAGTTTCAGGGCACCTTATAATAAGATGCAATATAACCTTCATCTGTTTGTATTTGAATTCTGAAGCACAAACGATTTTTTTTAATAGTGTTTACTGAATAAACGAGCTCCACTAGCCATTGACTTTCAGAACAATTAATACTGTTCTTGTTAAGAGCTCTTGCTGAGAAAGGCCTTGGTTGCACCACATACAGCTCAGCTTGACTGCACTCACTTATAAATCCAAGCTGAACATGCTTTCCCCATTGCAAGGATCACTGGGTAAAATTCTATAGTTAATTTTATCCAGGAGGTGAAAGCAGACCATTTAACTATCCCTTCTGGTTTTCAAAGTAATGTGTTCCTTCTCCTATTTAAATCAGTAGGCACTTGTATTATGGACTTCAGCGTAATTACCTGGTACATGCATGTTTCCCCCATCAACAGCACACTTCAAACACATTCAAGACTCTTTTCTTCTGTCTGCAAGTCTTTATGACTTGCTTTTTATTTCAATACCCCATTAACAGACTGTACAATGCATGTGAGAAATGGGTTAAAGAGGCTTTTCCCCCCCTCGGTCAGTTTATAAGGAACCAAACAAAAAATAAATGAGTCCTTATCAAAAGAAGTCACAAACATACTCAGTAAATTAACATACATCAGATGCTGAAAAAAAAAAACCAACAAAAAACCAACCCAGCACATCAGCAATCCAGATCAAACAAGGATAAAGAAAGAGGATTGACAGGCTCTTTGTTATCTTTTAGAGAGGTAATTGCAGGTTTCCATATTGATAATATAATGGAACAGATTCCACTTTCAATAACTCTCTTAAAATCCAAGGTAACACTGTTGACTCCAGTGAAGTCATTCTGGATTTACACAGGCGGAAGGGAAGTAAATATATATTTAGACCTGATTGCAGTTTTTATCCTTTCATCCATCCTAAAATATCTGTGGTATTTTCTCTCCTACAAATACTCTCCCCATTTTTAAATTATCAGTACAGAAAAAGCCAAAGGGTCACATGAGTGACCCTTTTCTCTATGACTGCATCTTTTAATGTTCACAAGGAATATCTCCACATGCTGCAAAATGACTTATTTTCATTTATGTTGTCGTAAACCCGGGATATATTTCAATGACAAAGGATTTGATCTTGTAAAAACTTTATCTGGCAGTAAGATCACACATAAACTCTCTTCCACACATCAATGGGATTGTTCGATAGCACCCTATTCCATCAGAAACATTCATTATATTGGACTCCTTATATTAGCCCAGAGGCACAAGCTGTTAAAAAGTAAAAAATGTGCCTGAATACCAATATCAGATTTTCCGTTAAACTGTGGCTGTTTAACTGTACTCAGCAAACGGAGCACTTTTGTCAAGAAACAAAACTCACTTATGGAAGCTGAAAGGAAAGATCCAAGAAAACAAAACAAGCAAATATGATTTAGAAGGTGTGCTTTCATGGTTCAAGGCAAATGATCATGGCAGCTGTTAAAGCAAAACAGCAGGAACATCACTTCCACTCGAAAAGGGGTGCTGGTTAATGCAAGGGAGTCCTGGCACCCAAAAAGGAAGGGCAAATCCCCATTACCCATCCAGGAAAAAGGTAAAATTCTATTCCACCGGGCTTGTTTTTCTCCTTTTAGCAAATTCCCACATATAAATTTGTGCCAATTTCAATAGTCTATGAGTTTTAAATATTTTTCAGATCTCCTTTTTTTTTTTTTTTCTCCTTCACTTCAGGGACTCATCTTGCACTTTTAAAATGTACTTTTTATTCATATGGGATTTGCTTTGTTTTCTTTTGTTTTGTGTTCTAACCATTAAAGCAGGTAACTGAAAGTAAGGACACTTGATTTTTATTCCCAAATCTATTCCTGTTTCAAGCTGTCAATGGCTCTGTCCTTGTTTACCAGACTGTAGGCAGAAATCCTAGTAGTTACCTACCACAAAAATGTTTTGTGCACTGTAAGACCTAATTAATGGTTGCAAAGCAATTTGAGTACCATGGATAAAAGGCTTTTCTGCAAGGAAACATTAATTGTTTTACAAGTAATATCTTCTTTACCTGTGGTAGATTTTTAGACACTCTATGTCTACAGGGTGTAGGAAATCTCAATCCTGTAAATCCTATACAAATCCATTCAAAATCTTCAAATTAGGTTTTGTTCAAGAAAAAATGTGGAATAAATCTGGACTCCATAAAATAGGAGTGAGGTGAATCACACTGTATGTCCTGAGGAATCAGATACAGTGTAGTCAGCTCGCTGATCTGTATCAACACATTAATGATTTATGTAGCTTTTACTTTACAACGCAGACATATCTAAAATAATCAGGTAGAGGCAGGCATTAAAAATTCACTGCATGGGTCATAAAATGATTAGTTATTCAAGTGACTTCAGATTTGTATTTCATTAAGGAATAATTTTAATTTACTTTTAAACAGTTTATATACAGAGATTTAAGAACTCTTGGAGACTGATTATGCAGAACTCCCACTTTTATGCATTCAATATATTTAAGTCCCTTTTTTTCAAGCTGTTTTAATTTGTTTGAAAGCACATGGAAAAAAATATGGCTGGATAATTTGGGGGGAGGGGAGAAACTCCTTTAATTTACAGAAAATGGTGGGTCTATTTTATTTGCATTTTTTATACATGCATGAAAGCTGAAAGATCAAAGGGGAGTCTGCTCTCCCTACTGATCCAGCCTGATTGTATCCCCCTCCCTCCCCATAACAAGCTCTCAACTTGGGTGTATTTAAGCAGCTGCATTCCACTCAGCTGCTGCAGATCTGGTTTCCTGCTTCATTGCAAGTGTTTAGGTTCTACTGTCCTCCTTGATCACGTGCTGCAAAAATCTGTGAAACAATAGCAAGACTGGAGGTAGTTTTCTCTTTCCCTTTCTTCCCTTTATTTTCTCTTTTTTTTTTCTTTCTTTTTTTCCTTTTTTTTTTTTTTTTTTTTTTTTTTTTTTACCCGTTTGCAATAAGCATTTTCCAACGTCTCCGGCAACTAAAAGAGCACAATTATGTCAAAACCATTGTTGCTACCAGCTTTGCCCAGGCATCAGTCTAGCTTATCATGCAGATAGCCTTTGTGTTCTGTTTTTTAACTATTTCTTTATTCACTTTCATGACTTATCCTGGATCCCTGTAGCTTCTAACTTAAACAGATGCCTGTCATGTGGAACTTTATTGAAGGCTTTCTGAAACTCCAGATAAATCATGCTGTATGCATTGACACTGTCAACCTTGCCTGTAACCTTCTCAAAGTCATAAGAAGTTAGGCAGATTCCTGCTTTCCATATTCGTAGTTTGACTTTAGATTTTTTTTTTCTGTTAAGGAGATTGTGGGCCACACACCCAGCTGATGTAAATTTCTGTATCTTCATGAAAATCAATGGAATTATGCCATTTTACACCCTGCCTTGCAAACCTTTGCCTTCTCTGACTGAACAAAGTTTCTATTTTTGATGCATGCTGTAAATGCCCAAGTTTAATGATGCAGTGAACATTTACTTAAAATATGGACCCTGACATACATAAGTTATCCACAGCAGATTAACACTTCTGCATCTGTGTTTTTTCCCTTTTACTCCCAAACCTGCTTAAAATGAGCTTTCCATTTCTTTCCAGAAAAATGAACACCAGCATATCAAAGTCAAAATTTTTGCAGGAGACGTTGGCCCATTGAGAAGCACCAGAATCACGTCACATCCAAGTCTGGTATGACTCACATTGCATAATGGAGGGATATGCATTGCCTATAATCTTCTGCCAAATATATCGCATACCTTTTTTTGAGAGAGTTCACAGAATTTTTTTTCACAGAAAGAACACAGATAATCACAGATTTTTCAGATCTCATTGCTTTTGTGATCCTGTTTCTGTTTTCATCACTGAAATTCCCAGGAAAGAAAATTCACCTTCAGCAACAGTTCGAATTTTAAACGTTGAATTTTGTTTGTTGGATTTTTTTTTCCTTTCAGCAAAAGTATTTACACCATGTTTGAGCAAACCCCAAGAGGTAACAATGTTAAAAAATGTAAAAAAAAAAAAAATCAGTTTCTGGACATTTTCTATTTTGCTCCTTCTGGAACACTGATCTGAAAAACATTACTGGCAGGTTATCTTCCTTTTCAAACCAGCAAGGATAACCAATTTTTCCTAATGCCATTCTCACTTTTTCACAAGCAAATTTAGTAACCAGGCACATTCCTTCATCTGCTTTGTTGAGCTGGATCCAAGACAGTCCCATCCTCGGTATTCCTGAGAGCTGCATCTGCATTGCCAAGCTTTTGTTCAGCCCTGTATCGGCATGAAATCTGGTGTTCCATTCTGCCTTTGGCTTGGACACGGGTGTAATAACCCATGGTACTGCTCGTTGCCCAGCAGAGCTGTGATCATCCTCTCCTTACTGCTTCAGAGGCCTTTGCCCATTTCTAACATCTCATTTTGGAACAAAGAAAGTGAGAATTGGAAGTAGACTGAACGGAGGAAAGGATCCATGTATAGAGGTGGAGGAAGTTAGTTTTATCTGTGTCTCACAGTTTACTACCACCATCTATGCTTTAGTGTGCCCATCTGATAATTCTGTCTTCAGAGACTTATATAATCCATGACAGCTGTTCCCATTGTTCTTACTAGAAAGAAAATAAACATTTCTCCTTATATTAGTGTTCTTGCTCTCACGTGGACTATTTAATGACTCATGTGAGGAATTGGTATTAGGCCCATTTGTGTCATCAATAATATTTGAAGGCATATCCTCAAGCACCCCAAGAACTCTGAAGGAAAGAGAAAGTTTCTCATGGATTTTATTTTCTTTTCATTGAGAGCTGTGCTGAATAAGAGGAAAGTTGTCCACTGGTGAACTTTACAAATTGAGGATGATCTCTTCATCTTCAATGTTCCTTGAGTGTCATGTCAAGGAACTGAAATTTTAGAAGATATGTGAAGAAATTTTAGCTGTGGAGTGCTGTGCGTCTGGCTCTCAACATCCATTCATCCTGACTGTGGCCTTCACAGACTTGGAACAGCTCATTAACATAGAAAATGTTGTCCTTGACTGAAAAAACAACAACCTCAATCCATAAAAATATTGTAAACATGGATACCCATTTCTAGCCACAACCCAGACAAACTACAATCCCTCGAAGACTTTGAGAAGCACAGTACCATTTTGGTCACCAAACAAGAGAAGCATTAGCATCCTTGTCATATCTATTCCTGGATTTTTTTCTTTAAAGGCACTCAGGCATTAGTAATGGCCAACAGCCACGAGCAACAGTATTAAATGCAATGCTGGACAAAGTCATAGCTTTTCCAATATCATTTTTATCTGGGTAAATTCTATTGTCAGAAGATCTGTCTTACTGAAAGCATTAGCCAAAAATACCGAGGGCTGCTTTTACTTCAGAAGTGAGACTGTCTACCTGCTTTACTGGCATCCTGCAGGGGAAGACAGATGCTGTCTGAAAAGGTGTCTGCAGTGTATTAAACAGGATCCAGCTCAGACATTAACTGTTGCCAGTGTTTTCTCCACAAGAAAATTAACTAAAATGTACAAAATTACACATCCATACTCCCAACAATTGACCATTCCCTATGGATAGCTACACCTTTGGGCTTTTTCACCTTATACACTATTGCTGCTCTGTCCTGCTTCTATTTTAACAGAACTATCTTATGGGAACATACTTATTTGGAAAGAAAATCAAGCAATATTTTCAATCTGTATCTTCTTTCTGTTTCTAATCCAAGGACAAATAAAATAAATAAACTAAATGAAGGACTTAAACGAAGATAAAGGTAGCAGAAATTTAATTTAATAGGATGAAATCCTAGTATTTGATTCTTAAAAGTGGGCAAGATCAAATTTTGATACCAGTAGAAATCAGGACAGCAAAGAAATGTGCATGACAATCCTAATTATATATCAATTCAAACCTTAAAATACAAGATCATGAGACCAGCACTTCATAGAAGTTCCCTCTCTGGGTCTGTTATTAATACATGTGACATTTTAATGTCATATGATGTTCTTGGTGTAATTATGGCATGCATAGTGTAATTATGAAAAGCTTATGCTGTTTTGTTCTTTACATACATATTTTCAGGTCACTATGAATTCCAATTCTGGTGTCTTCTCCATATTGATGCAGAGTATATCAGGGATCATACTTTGAAAATAAATATCAAATATTCACAGATTACTGTGACAAACAAAATAAAATACCTTGGAAAGTTAAAGGTCTTTTAGAGGTCTTTTGTCCTGTGGCTCAAGTTTTGGGGATTTCTAAATGTTCATAAAAACTAAGGCTCCCTTCCCCCAGCCCCGCCCCACCCCCAAAACCAAAATCAAAATCAAAACCCACAATCCCAACAAAAAAATTTGAAACAAACAAAAAAAAACCCCAACCAAACAAAAACACAACCAAAACTTAAAACAAAGTAATCCCTCACAGATACACCTCTTTACTAATGGCCTTCATAATTTTGTGTTAGATAGTCTGATGAAAATCACAAATTGTATGGAAGTGCTGAAAATCAGAGAAGTGTTATGGTACTGAGGCATTCTTCTCTCACACCAGGGATCAATAGAAAGGAGACCAAAAATCATATAGAACTTGGGGAAAGGAGGGGGATTACATTTAAAATAAATAAATTTTTAGGTGGACTGAAATCTACCTTGGATGCTGCAAACAGATTCATCACCTGGAAGGATATTTTTCCCTAGAAAAAGAACAAAACAAAACAAAACAAAAAAAGCCACAACAAAAAAAAACAAACTAACAAAAAAAAAACAAAAACAAAACCAAAGGCTGCTCAGGAAGATGGATAGATAAGTGCACATGCTGATAGAGAAGTTATAGTAGAAGTCTTGTTGCAAAATACCTTGTGCATTGGTAAGAAATGTAGTTTTATTTGGGAAACTTGGTCTCCCATGAACCTAACTCTACTTAAGCACCTTCTGTAGAAGCTGAATGGAATAATTCATCTTTCCTAGCTGACACAGTATTGGCAGTTTCAGTCCAGATAATAAAAAAATGGCAATTTTTTGTTCATGCTGCTCTCTGCAGAAATGTCATTGCAGAAACACTAAACAACTAAATATTCACAGACGGATTTTCAATGAGGTTAAGTCTCATTGATAGTTGGGGTTCTAGCCCTAAGTTTTTAATTTCTTCAGGCTTCAGTATTGTTTTTTTTATTTACTTTTTACTAGCTCTTTCTCTTGCTTTTTCTTTTCTTTCTTTTTTTTTTCCCCGTTTCTCTCCAAGGAGGAAATAGGGGATCATATTTTTTTATTAATAAAAAGAGGAAGAGGAAAAATACCAAAAGAGCAGAATTTGTCTTTATGAAAGAAAATACTGTAGATATTTTGCCAAAAAGGACACATAGTGAAAATAGATTAGTTCATTTGAGCAGTATGTGGAAAATATATATTTCCTGAAGCAGGTGCTGCGAATGAAGAGGATAGGAAGAAAAATGTCTTGTGTGGAAAGTATTCTTCAAAATGTGATTTCTCTCATCACGTGAAGAGGCAGCAAAGCATTGCACTACTGAGAGCTGTAGCATTTCTTAGTAGGCTGTCCTTGGAATCTTCATTTGTTTAGTTATAAACACAAATCTCTTGGTTGGCAATGTTCTCTGACTTTTTAAGCCTTTCAGAGAAGAGGTAGGTAGAAAGATAACATGGTGTATTATGTAATGAGGTGAATAGAAACAGAAAAAAACAGGATTCTCAGGTGAAAAGGAGCATAACTCTGTAGCAGAAAAGGTGTATCATTTGAGGAACAGTTTCTATTCAGCAGCTAATACTTCGTTGTTTATTTCTTTGTTTTTGTTACCCACTATGAACACCAAAGTAGAGGCAGGTACTGAGATCATTGGGCAAGAAAAGAGTCACATATTTCTCTAATTAATAGCTGATTTGCCAGAACATAAAATTATGGGTCAGCCAAAACAGTTCATAATCATGTGTTGAATTAAAAAACAAAACCAACATATTTTGGCTTAGCTTTCTTCAAAGTGAGGAGGTGAAATATTCTGGAGATAAATCAATGTCCATTTTTAGAGTAAATAAAAGTCTGATTGTCATCACCTGGTAATCAGACCTGGGATTATCTTCCCTTTATCAGTAAAACCTTTCTTCTGTCAGTGCCTTGTGGACACTGACAGACATGTTGTAAAGTGTTTGAACATCTTCTTTCAGTAGCTAGGGAGAGCTGAAACCAGTCCATCTGTTACACAAAACTAGGAGAGAAATAGGTAAGAACATTGGAACTCATTTCTCAAGATTAAGATGAACAGAACTGGCATTATGGAGAATCATAGATTTGTTAGCATGTTTTAATGGTCCATTAGAGTCGAAATATAAGGCAAGAGACTCTTAGTATTTTTTGCACTCATTTGGGAAGGAGGGTCATGGATTCCAGTCCACATTTCAGTCACTTATATTTTTTTCTCAGTTATTGCTTCATGTGAAATCCAAGTATTTCTTTAGTTCAGGGCTCAGGGGTTTTGCCCTCTCAGACGAGTGGTACAATGTTAGTGAAATATGCTGTCATAGTTTTCTTATGTATAATCCCTTTCTCTGGATAAGTGGCACAGAACAACTTTAGTCTCTCCACAGTACATTAAGTACACTTAAGTAAAGGCTTAATTTTAGTTTGACAAAGTTTTTGATCACTCTAGGTGTATGCTATCTTAGGGTAGGATGACATTCTGGAACACCTGAGTAATGAAGGAATATGCTGGTGAATAGCAATTGAAATATTGATAACACATGACTGCACACAGACACCCAGAATTACAACCTCAGGTGCCAGAAAAACCCAAGTGTTTATAAGTTAGAAATCTGTATGCTCGAAGGAGCTTCAGGGCTGTGCAACAGAAGAACAAAGATTTTAAGAATGAAAAGGTAGTTACATTTGATTATAGTGACAGACATTAATTTGAGGATTTGAATTAAAGTGATTGGGAACTTTCATGACACCTAAAAGGACTGAAGAAATCCACCAACTCCTAAAAGAGTAGCTATTTTTTACCTCAAAATGGGCTCACAGGAGAGGAGCAGATGATGGAAGATGTGTTGATCAGAAGTCTTGAGTACAATAGATGCCTTCCCTAGCTTCCCTTTGTTAGGTATTTAAACATGAATAATTAAACATCCTCTAACAGTAAATGCAAAACTAAAGTTGCTCCAGGGTAGATTTAGATTGGATATTAGGAAAAATTTCTTCACTGAGAGGATTATCAGGCTGCCCAGTGAAGTGGTGAAGTCAACATCCTTGGAGGTATTTAAAAAACTAGATAGATATAGCACTTAGGCACATGGTTTTGTGATGGACCTGGCAGTGGTGGGTTAATGGCTGGACTTGATGATTTTAGAGACCTTTTCCAATTTTAATTAATTTATGATCCTGTATAATTTCCAAGCAGTTTGAAGAGGCAGCATCAGCAAGTAACAAAAGTGAAAGGAAATATTACCACATGAAGATGGAATTGTCAACACAATGTTCTTCTACGTCCAAAGAATCCCCTTTCCATGCTCTGCAGCACTTGATGATTTCCACATCAGCTGCAAAAAGTTTCTCTCTATATGAAAATGTCAGCAAATCTAAAATACATGCAGAATTAGAAACCAGGTTGATGAGAACTTAAAATGTGGTTGGGTGTGGCGACAACTTACAAATCCACTCTGTGCTCGTAAATTTTACATTGCTATTTTTAAAGGTTGTTTATGCTAACACATTTTTTTTAATTGGAACTTGACCAGATTGTGCATATTTTACGATGCCGTCACTTTCCAGAATATCATTCATAGTTTCTTTTTTTTTTCTAACATTTACAAAATTTAATGACTTTCCTCCTATAAAAGATATAGGCATCTGCACTTTTTTGAAATACAATCAGTTTAAGCTGTTTAAAAACAGGAGGGGGGAACATCCTGCTTGATAGTTTACCAATAAAAATGAGGAAAGATATAAAAAACAACAACAGGAACAGACTCCCCCTACTTCTAGCCTGAGATTTCTGCAGAACAGAAGGCAATGTTTTGCTGCTTGGAATGAAAATGCAGATATAAGAATAACAGGATATAGTAGGCTAAAAGTTTTCCAGTGAAATTGTATTTATTTTAAAAAATCATATTTCATTGATCCCCATTGTTCAAAAACTCTTGGGGTGAATGGACTATTACACAACTGTGAGAGAAATTAAAAATTCCTGGAGGATCAGGTTCTCAGGATTTTCAGAACTCTGGTATTTCAACTGTGAGATAAATATTACTGTTGTTTTCTTCCAGCAATTAAAGCACACTTTTACTCACTCATTGGGCTGAAATTATACTGAACTGGTTTGGCTGACCTAGATTTTTCTTAATTAATTTATTTATTTGCATAGGGTTGAATATGAAAACTGATCTTCAGCTCAACTTCAATCCATCCTGTTTGACCTCCCTGAGGAGACAAGAAATCACATGATCCAGTGCTCTGAGAACAAATTTGGTATAAATACTTTCCCTGCAACCTTGAGTGGATAACGCACATGATTCTATCAGTCATCTGTGAAATGGAGGTACTGCATTTCTACACCATATGTGGAAATTCAGCCTAATTAACAGTGTAAAAAATACTCAATTTATTACTTATTGTAAATTCCTCTTTAAAATCCCAATTGCACTCATATTCAAAAACAGTCAGTGAAAAAGCATGAGAGCTTGTCTTGTTTTACTCCTTCAAAAACATCAGATAATTTCTTTAGAACAGTATCAGCTACTGATACTGTATTAGACTTAAAACTTTTCAGTAAATTATTTTCCCTGCCTTCATTTAAATGAGAGTCTGAGTTATCAATTTTTCTTGTATATTTTTACTACTTCTGAAGCTTAGATCAATGTGTCTTTCTTTTCAAACAGCTGTCCCTTTACACAATTGACCTTCCTACAAAGACTTTCTTTGTTCAGATGAATTTCTTATTTTTTTCTTCTTCTTTTCTTCATCTTTTTTTAAATGAACCTAAAGGTAATTGTGTTCATCACTGTAAGCTGAATTATAATAGCCACTTTTGAGAATAGTGCTTTATACAATGGAGACCACTTGATGATGATCTGATATAAAAATAAACCTGGGAGAATAGATTGACTGAGGAACAGAATCCCAGAATATACAATATAACACCTGTGAGAGAAGTGGGACAGTGATAATACCAAAGACAGAAGAACTCCTTTGACCTGCTGAAGTTCTACTGTGCTACAGTATAAAACAGGTAACCTTATAATTGTCCAGCTTTTAGTAGTACAAGGGGTCCCAGAACTGTAAGAGGCAGAGGGAAAGCGGAAGCCAACCTGACTAAGATCCACAGTAGAGAAGGCAAATCAGAAATATTTTGCCCCAAACTGGAGATATATTGTTTATGGTCTTGCCTTTTGTCCCTATTTAGGAAAGGTTTAGAGCCTGTGAATCTTCAATGTGCAGACTCTGATTTTGTTCATTTGTTTGTTCATTTGTTTGCTGCAATCCAGCAGGAAATTATTTCCATACTGATTTTCCTATTTCAGTCCCAGGTATTAAAGAAGACTATAATTTCTAACTTATGGAAGCTTTCAGAAAAACAGTGGCATTTTAGAAACACAATTCAAAGGTTCTTTGCTTCGCTATGTTACTTAATAGTCAGGAATCTTATCCACGTCTTCCCTTGAAAAAAAAAGACAAACAGAAACTTCTCAACTGGATACTCCCCTCAGCTGGATGGTGCAAATATGACCCAGCAGAAGAGAGTTGGTGAGCTCCTTACACTATCCTTCACATTAACCCTTGCTGTCATCAGGGGTACAAAGTGGCTGCAGTCTTTAACATTATGGAGACCGAGTCTGTGGCCAGGTCATTGATTTAGACAAGGCAGGCACAGTGTCCATGTCAAGCAGTGGGAGGCAGAAGGGAAGTTACAGTCAATGTGAATCTGCCTTTGGACATAAATAAAAGAACAGCATTAACAGGATGAGCATAAGGATAATTGTGGCAGAATCAGTTATGTGTTCTGTTTGCTGTTGATGTTTCCTCTATCCTTTCAGCTGTTGGGCAAAATACTGGGAACTCTATAGATTCATCCCTTCCTTACTCTTTTGGCTCTTCTATCAGAGTATTTCAAAACTACTCTTACAGTTTGAAGAGTTTTCTAATCACAATTTAATCATAAATAATATTCCCCTTTCATATAGGGATGGTGATAAGAAGAACAAGAGTAATTTGTAGTATCTGTAAGGTACCATTGGAAATTAATTTCCTCAGAGTGAGATTTAAAGGCAGACCTTTAAATGTTTGGTTGGTTTTGGGTTTTTCTTTGTTTGAGTTTTTTTGTTTTTTTGTTTTTTTGTTTGTTTCATTTGTTTGTTTATTTTTGTTTGGTTGTTTTTTTAAATTTCAGTAGAAGATGATGTCTTACAACACCTGAGAGTCTTGGCCTGGGAGGTTTTGAGCTTGTTAACACCACACAATCTCCCTGTAAGCCCACTGGACTCCCAGGAGGTAACCCTTCAATATCATTCCTGGTTGAAAGCAGCAAGACCCCCAGGGCATAAGGCAACCTTTTTGCTTGGCACACATACAGGTATATTTGTGGGATCCCTGTACACAGGTAATAAGGCAGGGTGCAAAGTGGGCCATGCTCATAGGAAATATTCCTCAGACTCCTTTCTGAGAGCAGTGTCTCAAAGTTCAGACAGTTATTCTGCGTTTAAGCAGACCTTCATGTTATTAGACGTCAGATTCTTGAAAATGTTCTCAGCTCTATGCATGATTTGCAAAGGCAGCTGGAAGAAGGCATCAGAAAGTAGAAGAAAAGTCTACATACGTAATAGAAGAGTGTCCTTAAGTCGCGTGTCCTTGGAAATGTAACTTCTCTGTTCTTCTGCAAGAATTTATATGTTCCCAGGCATTGCACCACATCCCCTCTGCAGAGAGTATAATGGCAATAGAATCAGCCTTTTATATTCTCAAAGAAAGGTCAACATATGCTTTTATAAACCTTGAAAACATCCCTTTTGCACTTTCTAATAATCAAATGTGTTGAAAGAACAAATTAATTCAACGTAAACATTTCATGTTCAGCAGTGTATAGTCATGCAGGACAGTGCATAATGAAAAGCTCCAAAATAAAGAATGGACAAAAGTACATCCCTATTAAAAGCATAGATTTATTGACCTATCGATGTGTTTAAAAGGTCTCTGCTCTGAAACTAGGCTATATGTAAATAAGAACAATTGAAAGCAAAGGACAAATTCACAGGAAGAATTGAAACTATATGAATCACTCAAGCTTTCTGTAGCTGTATTTACAAATTATTTTTAACCTGTGCTTGTCTCTCTAATCCTGAATTCTTTGATAGAAAAAAAAAATCCCAAAAAAACAACACACCAAACACACCACCCCAACCTGTTTCTATTCCACAAAGGCAATTCTTACCTAAATTAAAAGCAGTGTTTCTTGACACTGCTGACTGGCTTCTTTTTAAATCATAAACATTTTAAGGGACAGGAATATAAGAATTTATGGCAGCCATTTTTTTAAATTCTATTCTTCAAGAATAAGAAACAATGTAACATGAATATTTAAAGTGAATATTGAATAGAACTATACTCATTCCTTTAAAAAAATCACAGTCAAATAAAACTAAACAAACATAGACAAACAAAAACATCATAGTTCTCTTATTTTATTTTTAAACTCTTTTTATTCATTGATTCATGTTCAAAAATTTTCTTTTTCTAACCCAGTAGACAGTATATTTTACACTCAACCCTGTAGACATAAAAATAATTCCTCAATTGTACTGTTATGATTTCTATCCCTATTCAGGAAATAATATTGAAGAAAATATCTCTATATATGCATGCTTAAATGTACATCCTGTTTATAACTGACACAAACTGTTATGTGGACATCATTGCCTCAAGATAACTTGGGAAGCAAAACTTCAGGAAAATCTTAGGATGCTGACAAATTTTCTCTGGTAGGTCTATGTTTAAGCTCTGCCTGCTTGGAAGTTCACCTTGCCCCTGCTAAGCAACCACAGCACCCTAAAAGATTCAGTACAAGAAAAATACATCTCTTCCCTGAGATGTTCCAGAATGGAAGAGTTTCTTCTAATTTGAATGAAGATGCTGGCCTTCCAATGGTGCAGCTGAAGTCTAATCACACCCAGTCTTTTGCCAGTGTTCCCATAGTTCTGGGAGCAGGGAAGACATCCAGAGTGGCAGACAGCAAGAGGTGGTAGCATCTGAAACCAAAGATTTGCAGCTCTCACCTCATGGAATTTCAGGTACTGAACACACCAAAAAAAAAAAAAAAATTCCACCAAAAAAAGAACCCCAAAAAACAAAACCACCAAACCAATTAAACCAAGATAAAATTAAATTCAGTGGGGCAGGAAGGTGGTGGAAATAGGGGTTCCTCAACAGATTTCATACACATAACCTTTATTTTGTTACCAAATCTTCCACTGAAACTGATGGAAGCTTAGACAGCTAAATATAGCTCCAAATCTGACACATAGATTAAGATGCTTCAGTCCCTAAAACTGTAGGATTAAGAAGAAATAGAAATGAAGACATCATTAAAGACTCACTGATGTTCGTGAAAAGATAGCAAGTTTTGAACTGTTCCCATTTAATATGAGCAATGCCTTGGTGGTCCTAAACCTGTTCTTTGGGAAAAGACTGATAGTTTGGGAAAGCCATCTTGAAGGTAACATATTTGAGGAGTACCAATTTATCGTGATATTTCACTTACATATCTTTCCAGTGCCATGATTCCACCAAATAAAATTTGCAGCATTCTCGGTGGGCAGAAGACAAACTTGTTGGGTCACTAAAGTTCTCATAATAGCCCAAGAGAAAAAAGAGAAAAAAGTGGAGGGAGAGTGGGAAAAGACATCACGCTAAGTTATTATTAAAGTTGTTCAGACAAATTAGCAAGGTTCTTCAAATGGAAGGAGGAATGTATCAAAGTTGAACTTTTAGACAGACTTTCAACATTCTGGGTGGAATTAGAAAATGTGGAACAGCATTAGGTTGGCGATTTTTTTTTTTTCATATACTATTAGCTATAGAATTCAGCAATTTTAATGTGCTTTTCTGTTGACGTCACCCACTTACTTTCTCACAGTAAGACACATGCTTACATCAAACAAAACATAAATGTCATTGCCATCACTAACATCACTGGAGTTATACCATCTTAATCAGATATTCATAAAGTACTTCTAATTTAGGCATAGTAAGAAACCATGGAAAGGGAGGAATGACATTTTCTCAGACTCTTTCCTACCAGTTTTGAAAACAAAGAGCTTTCAGGACTTCATTCCATGTTAGCTATCACAGTACTTTCTTCAGCATTCACTTGCAGCTCACCCAAGTAAGCATCCCTGTCCTTATATCCTACACCATTTTCTTGCAAAATTAGTGTAAAACCGTTAGTAAATCAAAGAGCGCATCAAATTAATTGGTTAATGAATGGTTAATAAAATCAGAATCAGGTGATCAGGGCTTACAAGGTGGATCTCTTTTGGGCTTCCCTTTATGGAATCCCTTTGTGCAACATCTGAAGTCAAAGTTACAGTACCAGAAAGGTTAAAGTCCATTTTAAAATAAAGCTGAACTTTGACTAGGAAAGCTGAATTTTGTTTAGGAAAACAGAAAAGAAAAGGAAGAGCGAGCCTTTAAACACGTGAGTTCTGGAGAAGAAGGATATAGGTTGGTGTAATAAAGTTGATTTCTTCTGCTACGAATCTTTGTCTTTGACTACCACAAGCACAAGGATACCATTACTCCTAAACGTGTTGCCATACATTTCATATGGATAGCCATGGTGATAGTCCCCTGTTGCTTTTAAAGAAAATGAACAAGAAAGTAACTTAGGAAAGCTGAATTTTAGAAATGGCTTTTTACAAAGCAATTAAGGGAAAAAACACCTTCAAAAGCCAGACATATCACCCTGTTTGATGAGCTAACTCTTCTGAAAAGAAGACAAATTTTTCTCAGAAATATTGGAAACATAAAACTGAAGAAGACATCCCTAGATCCAAAGGTATTTCCTGCTCTAGAACAGCGGGTAAAGGACCTGTGATCAAGCAATCAGTTTCTGACTTTTCTACTGGGAAGGTAAACTGAATGCTGAGACACAAACCAGCACTTCAGCACACTCATTATTCTTCCTTTTTTTCCTGGAGTAAGGGTTCAGCTCTCCTATGTCCTCTCATGTTGTTCATGCTAAACTTTTGTGTCTCATGCTGCTTCTGTGTCATACACAGGAATCTGCTTTGCTATGTAAGTAAAGTAAAGAAACTTCCAATAAAATCAGTTAATGTTAAATCAGTTAATCAACTTTTCAATATTGCTCCTCTTAGAAATGAAAACATCAGACTCTGGCCCATAAGATCAAGAAAAGTGCCTTTTCACAGAGTCTTGCTGACACTGTTTTATTGTGCAAACATGACCCCCAAACCTGTGTTTATATGACAGAAGAGAATGACTCTGAAGGTAATAGATTTTGCCTTTAAAAAGAATTTGCGTTACAAAAAAAGTTCATTTACGTAGAAATAGATCTAACATAATACAAACCTTAAGAAGCTGCCTCAAAATGTGTTTACCTGGCAAAACAGCTGTTCTGGTCTCCAGAGTAAATAATTAAATATTTTTAAAGAATTGCACATATACATATTTACCTGATAAAGAGGAACAAATTCAGCCAATATTTTTTATTGTGCTTGGAACACATAAAAATTATTTCTGCAAGGACGTGATCCAATATGGTCCTCATGACCTTGTAAAAATTATTTCTGCAAGGACGTGATCCAATATGGTCCTCATGACCTTGTAAACCTGTCCTGAAGAACAGCTTTAAATCAGAGGTAGACAAAATACCACCATCCCCCCCGCAAAAAAAAAACCACCACCAACAACAAAACCAAAACCAACTGACCAACCAACCAATAAAACACACCAGAAAGACCTTAAAAAAAACAACCTAAAAAAAACAACAAAAAAACCCAAACACAAAAATGCTCCACAACAACACCAAGGGAAAAAAAAACCACGAACAAACAACCCAAAAAAACACCTAGAAAACCCCAAAAACATTCCAAAGACAGAATTATTTTGTATGGCAATTGTCATGTCTCGTTTTTTGGGAATAATGATGGAAAATTCAGAATTGTGAAAATATTCTGGTTTTACACCTTGAAATTAATATTCTAATTTTCATCACCGACTTGCATTTTCTGCTATGTATAGACATTTTCTCAGTTTGATATGGTAACCTCGTTACTTTTCAGTCCAAGGAACGTGGGAACACAAGGTGGAAAAAAAATGTGTGCCGCCTGTGAGGCTTCTGGATAGTTTGGAAATGAGGAGCCAAATTCCAGCCTCACAGCCACAGCATTGTGGGGGGACTGACCCAGATTTCCAGTCTGAACCTGCAGAGGCAGTAACACGAAAACTCAGCTACGTGTGTGTGTGTCATGCACAGGAGCTGTCCACACAGCAGCAGGGGCTGGGAAAGATGCTCAGCTCGATGGCTGCTGGTGTTCATCGACAGCTGGTTTCTGTAGGAGGCTGAGCTAGAAAATGTCATATTTTATGAAACTGCCTCCTTCACCTGGAGGATTGCAGTGAAAGACAGAGGCAGAGCAAATCTCTAGTGTTAGTAACATAGAAGGTGTTTCCAATACAGATGATTCGGCTTAAAGTCTGGTATCACACCTAATTTTTCAGCAGCCAGTATGAAGTATAAGTAGAAGAATGGAAGAAGAGAATACATTTTAATAATTAGAAATTCAGTCTGTTTTGTTTCCTGCATTTTTTTTTTACTCTTGTGATATTTTTTCCCCCCCATAAAAATGGTCCTCTTTACATATAGAAGGAGTTCTCCGTTGCAAATATCAGGGAAAGCTTTATTTCTTATAAAGCAGCAGGGATAGAGTGACATTAACATGAAGAATAGACAGGAACTTCCAATATTAACTTTGGTTTTCCACCATCTTTAAACCTATACAGAAAGTCACATGATTAATTGTAGATGTCTACAATGCAGTTATCACCTTAGAGGCTCTGCATAGTTAGTGGGCATTTCTAGGATGCAATTCATCTTAGACCAAAGTAGAGATTTTAAAGAGATCAGATGAATTGTGACCTGGAAGTATCTATTGTTCTTCACCAAGTATAATGGAAGATGAGTGAGTTGGTAAGATACTGATTTCTGTACCACTGATGTCTCGATTTAGCTGCAAGCACGCCTGTCTCATTCCTGGCCTGTGCAGGAGCAGACTCAACAGCTGCAACTCCATCCATCAGACTGCTGTGACTCATATTGGACTGGAATTCGGCTTGAATAAAGGTCATAACAAAGTCACAGCAAATGACATTTCCAGTCTCTTCACCTTTTCATTTTACAGGTATGCACTCCTCTAAGTAGCACGTATAAGCAAGAGAGCCTCTTTGTTTACCCAGAAAAGCATCAAGTCATTAAATCTGAAAAAGATGACAAACAGATGCAAGGGATTAATTCCAAACACGTCTGAAAGCCATTAACAATGCTATCTGAGCTTCTCTCACAAACCTGAAGAGTGTTATTTCTGCTACATGTAACTTTCCTATTGCTTAAGCAGTCACCGACTTTTTGAAAACACAAAACTGAATTCTTATATATTTTCTCAGGTGAGATTTCTGAAGTGTGCTTTTCACACAGCCTGGGGTGATTCAATATTTTACTATATGTGAATTACATATCTGGATTTCTGTACTGAAGAGCCCCAACTTGCTTTGGCAATGACATGTCTTGAGCACACTAAGGGCACCAGAGCACATGTATAGGTGTAATTGCGGCACCAGATTCCATTTATTTCATCCATTCTGAGCATCATCTTCTCAATCCTGAGCAGGAAATGTGACTGAAGAGACAATCACACTGAAATTAAAAAAAAATACTTTAAAGTAGCCTTATCGTCCCTGAATATTTCAATTCCATAAGACAGCCAGGATATATGAAGTAGTTGCCGATAAGATCTGGTGACAGAGAGCTCATCTGAAAATAATAATTAAAATGCTTGAAAGAAGGGTTTCTCACTCAGTTATCTGCTTTACCCTTCATGTTCCAGCCATTAAATAGAATCTCTTATATGCAGATGGTTTCTTAGATGTTCAGAGAAAAAAGAGGCTTGAATCATGAGCCAACGTGGACTGTGAGAGTGCTTCAGCCTTATGAACTTACCCTTGTTGATATGAGAAAAAACTGACCTGGCTTGTTTAATTATGTGAGAGGATTTGAAGCTGGGAGACACCCAGCAGCCCAGAGTCAGATTCTGTCTCTGAAATGGATTTGAAGATGTTTCTGGATTCTGTCTGTCAAGGATTGCAGTTTTAGGTGCCTCGCTTTTGTCCTCAAATTCCTGTGACCATGTCAGGTGTCTGGCTGCCTTCAGACATAACAGCAATTGTTGGCAGCTCAAGAGTAGATCTCATTTATAGGTTGGACAACTCCTCTTCCTATGCCTCAGTCAGCATCTGGAAAAGGCACATAGCTCTTGCATTTTTTTTCCCAGGAGTGGTGAAAATAAGTATAAAAAAAAATTGCAGCCACAGTATCTTCCTAATTAAGATGTTATGGAATAAGCTCCCATTTCACTTACTCTGGTGTCATGGTTTGGCGCTGGCCCAATGCCAGTGCCCCCATGAAAACATATCCTCCCTGGTGTCTGCTGTGAGATGCGATCAGAGACAGAGCAAAGCAGGCCTCCACTTGTGAACAAAGAGGGAAAAAAAAACTTTATTGTCTTACAATTATAATAAAATGAACACACAGAGCAAAAAATGGAAACCTTTCAAACATTTCTCCTCCCCCCACTCAATTTCCCACAGAATAACACAAAACCTTAGATTTTTACCAGTCCATCACCCTTCAAATAATCAACTCAGTCCATCTCCACCCTTCCGACAATCACCTCTCATTTCATCAAGGAGAGAGGAGTCCCCCTTGTGCCACAGGTTTCCCCTGGAAACACAGCTGAGTCCAGTTGTGTTTCCCCGTCACTCAGCAACCGCCTTTGTGACTTCTTCCTTCCATGTTCAGTGCTCTCACCACTGCACATGGACCAGAGCTGCTTTTAGAGTTTCCCTTTTCAAGGATGCTTCGCCCAGTTCCAGGAGAAAACGACAGTCTCTCACTTTTTTGGGACACTAGTCCCCCCCAATATTTCACCCCCTGGGGCCGAGGGGTCTCGAGAGCACTCTCACCTCATCACCCGTCGTCTCCGCTCACATCACTCCTTTGGCACCAAGCCATCGCCTCCCCCTAAAATGCAGTCTCTGTATTACAGGAAAGGTTCTGTCCATGGCCATACAAGAAAAGTCCAGCCAAAAGCCACTCCATCATCTCCTCCACCTAGAATTCTTCTCAACTTCTCTCAGTCATTCTTCACCTTCACAGCTTTCATCACACTTGCGCATTTCCTCTTACTTTATCCCTGTCTCTCCTCTCCTTCAACTCCCGGAGGATCAGCATTTGCAAGGTTTCCATCACCCCACAGAAGGGTTAAAATCACAGTCTCTACTCGTCCCGAACTCCCACGCTGGCTCTGCCGGGCACTCTTCTCGCCGCCCCCCCTTCTCCTTCTCGGCCAGGCTAGTGCTATCAAATTTCAAGGTAGCACTGGCACCTCTCTCTCTCTCTCTCCCTCCTGGGAAAGGGGGGCTGCCCGATGCCTCTCCGAGTTCTTCCACCCTTCCATCTCTGTGGGGAACTCTCACTCTTGTCCTACAGGGGCCTTCACCTCCTGTCTCTGCCCAAGGCTCCAGCCTGCCTCCCTCCGGCCTCGTGGCTTCTCCTCCCCCACCCAGCCCATAGCTGGGCAGGGGAGGTCTGACCTCTCCATCCACCAGAACCAAGAGAGAGCTCTCCTGGGAGTTCCTTGCTTTTAACCCCTGTGTTCTCAGAGGCGTATCCATATCCTCAATGGTCAAACCAGGTGCCAATATTCACATCTGAGCACCTATTGGTTTGACCACCACCACCTCCCAAAAACTCACTTCCTCTCAAACCACGACATCTGGTATAAACCAAAAATAAATTACAGCTACCTTAGTTTGTACCTGTATATGTTGTCACAAGAAAAAATCTAGTATGTTATTTGTTTGTTTGTTTTCATAAGATTATGGTGAAACTGTTGATTAGAGGGAAGAGACTTTATTCAAACTGTTTGAAAGACAAGGAAAAAGGGCTGTTGCACTGATGAAACATAATCACATTAATACTTCATTGCTGTATTTGTCAATATATTAGAGCAATATTTTATTGTATACATTATTAAATGTTGCTGTTAAATGTTTTATGCTGGTTTGTTCCTCTTTTTTTCTATATTGACTGTGATAAATTTTGATCTGCAAGTTTTTTTTTTTCCTTTGAAACAAGAAAAAACAGTATCATTACATTAAAGAGAAGTTATGAGATCTAATTCAAATTCAGTAAATAAAAAAGGAGGTATTTTTCTGCCTCTTCTTAATCTTTCCCCTTCCCACCTGCTCTCTTTGTGTGAGTTCTCCATTATTTTCCCAGAAACTGGAGGGTTTATGACTTTAAAATCTGTATTGTTGGAGGCTGAGAACTCTTTGCCTTTTACAGTATCTCTACAAAACATCTGTAAGACCTAAGCAACAAGCGGGAATTGGTTCAAGAAGGAAATATAGATGAATCACTAAGTAATACTGTCTACAGTTTGACTTCCCAGGGGAGTGAAAAAAGGAATAAAAAAAGCAACATACCAACCAAACTACTGAAAATAACATTGTTAGTTTAAACTATTGAATGGAAAGTTAGGAGAAAAAGGAAAGAATACAGAAATCAGGGTCATGCTAGCTCCAGAAGCCAGGAAACTAAATGCAAGATTTTTGAACTAACTCAGTACACAGAGATCTTTAATAAGAATATTGTGCCTGCCTGCCACTTGAACTTTTGAAAACATCTTCCTGAAATCCTTTATCCCCTTTTCATGTAGATGTGTCATATCCCTAAGAGTCATGCAAGGCCTGCACACCCTTTAACAGGGAATGAAGGAGGAAGGCAAAATGTAGATCACTATGTAGAAAGCCAAATAAAGCACTGCTTTACAAATGGAAATTCAAAATGTGAGGAATCATGGCAAGGAGTCTAAATGCTTAGAGAAAACCTTGAGTAATTTCATGTGTGGCTGAAAAAGAGCAAGTTAGGAGAAGAGAGGAGACTGAGGGGAGACCTCATCACAGTCTACAGCTTCCTTGTGAGGGCAAAAGGAAGGGCAGGCAATGATCTTTTCTCTCTGGGGAGCTCTGAGAGGACCCAAAGGGAATACAGCTGTGCCAGGGGACGTTGGGATTGGGTATCAGGAAAAAGTTCTTCTCCCCAAGAGTGGTTGGTCACTGGAACAGACTTCCCAGGGCAGCAGTGGTCACAGTACCAAAACTGACAGAGCTCAAGAAGCTTTTGAAAAAAGCTCTCAGGGTCAGGTTGTGACTCCTGGGAAAAGTCCTTTGCAGGGTTAAGAGTTGGACTTGATGATCCTTGTGGGCCCCTTTCCAGCTCAGGTTGTTCTGTGATTCTGAGATTTTGCTCCTGGCTTTTCTCGCTGTTCTGTTACTGTTCGGAACACAAAGCCTCCACCCTGTGCTGCCAGTCTTGCTGCTGCCAAAGCATCCTGCTTCGGGGGTTTTGAGAAAAGCTCCCCAAGGAACATCTCCTGAGGCATCCATGTCTTCTGTCATTATTACTGTGCGGTGACTGCCTGGAAACTGAACAAACTGCTGCTTGAACAGTGGTTGTTCAATAATCACTGAATAAATGTTTAATAAACTTTGTAAGAGCACACGCTTTAAATATACTTTTCCATTGTATAGGTGTTATTTTTCTGTCAGAGGAGCCACCCACCCCTTCAATTTCAGGCTGTTTTCTGATATCATCTAATAAAGAATTTGAGGTAATTTATTTAGAATTTCCATTTGGTCATGTGTGTGGACCATGGATTGTTTTGAAGATATGTTGATAACTAGTCCTAAAGCAAAATAATAAATTTCTTCCTTTTGTAAATCTCATCAGTGTACAGCAGAACTTTTCCATTTTATTTTCCTATAAGGCCAGGGTATTTTCTCAAATCCCAGTGGAGTGCTGTTTATGAGTGTGGTTTTTAATTGCAATCATGCTACTAGATTGAACTGAGCTCTTGGTCATCCTTGACTGATCCTTCCTTCATCATCCAGAAAATCCTTTTTCATCTTCCACCATAATTATAATATGGCAACCCTATCTAACTTAGTACATTTTATAATTAGCTACTCATTATTGAATTCTCTCTGACACCAATCTTTACCACTGCTCCATGCCTATATGTAAATTATTTTATTATTGACAGACTGACTGTAAAGCACAACAAGATATTTTTCATTAGATTTTTGAATGGAAGACAATTTATAAAATGTTTTTTTTCTTTTTAAATGCCTAGACTCACATAAAAGTGTATAGCTGTTATATACATGCATGCATAGGTACATGCACTCCCATACACATGTAGGACAAAATGCTTTCATTGAAGGTTGTTGTTTGGCATTCTTTAATTTGTTTTGTTCTGTTACTGTTACATTTTTGCACACCATAATACCTTGGAGAGGTGGGAAGGTAGGTGTTTGTTTTTTCTTCTCAAGGGAGACAAAATTTTCCACACAAAACTTTAATGTTTTAGCTTAAATGAATGTATCTGTTGTAAACAGTCATTAATATAATGACATTTTTTGTTAAAGTTATGTCAATGTTATTCTTTGGCAAAGATGTGCAAAGAAGAAGCCTTGGTTTTCAAGACTGCAGTAAGGGAGAGAGGTTAGGGCAGCCAGTTTCTAGATGCACACAATGATACCTGCCCTGCTCTGGAACAGTCAGACCAGACACAGGAAGAGACAACATCACACCAAACTGCTCTAGGGGACTTCTTTGTGTGAGAAGTGGTGGCTGCCACCTCTGCATCAGAGTCAGGAAACGCTTCCCTCTCACCTCACATTTGCATTTCCCTCTGTAAGTAGAACGATGAGGGTCATGCTCCAAGTTTTTGTCTCTGATTCCTGGACTAGATGTGGTGCCCAGCATCCTAAGTGAGACACAGGACACTCAACTGCAATTATCAGTGACTCACCTTCCTTTGGCTCTGGTGACAGAGGCTTGTAATTTTGGGGCTGGACACTCTGAGCTCTGTTTCTGCTGAGATATTAATGGCTGAGGATAGTACAAAGTGTATTGGCAGCTGCAGCATCGCTGAAGATCATCAGCTAGTTAATCACAGTGTATGCAGTGTAACAACTCCATCCTATTAGCAGCATGTTGTGGGATTTTTTTGCAAGAAGATTTAGAGTTTCTAAATGACATTTGGTCCCGCATGCCAAGTGCTGTATTTTCCCAAACCAATAGGCAATCCCTGCCCCAAAAAGCTTAGACCCTGATCCACAGAGGTGATTCAGCTCTTACTTTCTAGTCCATCAAGATAAATTACCTTGATTTACCTTTGTGAATCTGGGCCCCAGAGTTGAAAGAAACAAAGCATAATAGGAGAGAAAGTGTGACTGTCCCCATGTTGCACAAAAGCACAGAGAAATGGAATTGCCCAAGGTCATACAGGGCACAACAGGAACAGAATTCAGGTCTCTGAGTCCCAATCTAACATATTAACTACAGATTCTACTTTCTTCCCCTCTGTGCTTTTATACTTTCATGCATGGTGCAGAAAAGACCAAGAGCCATGTATTATTGAACCAATCTCTCCTATTTTAAGCTCTGTCTTTCTGTTGTAAAGGTGCTTAGCAGGAAATTAATCAAGGGTAAAAAAAAAAAAAAAGAAAAAAATTAAAGGAATCTATAAATGTATTTCCAGCAATTTGCAACTAGAAAGTTAGATCAATACAATATGAATCAGAAAATACAATAGGAAAACAAACAAAAAAGGCCTCTACGTTAAAGAATGTCATACTTATATTCCCACTGTGTTAAGCCCTTTAGAAAAATCTACCTCATCTGTAGTATTTCCTCTCTCTTTCACTTTAAAGACAAATCTCATAATTTCCACTTTTACATATGCCAACACCCAAACCAATTTCAATAAGGTTTCTTCTGCCTGGACCATGCCCTTGTACCCATCCCACCCCACCCCCCCCCCCCCCAGAAAGCTGCTCTGGAATTTGTTTCTCTTTTTTTTAAATTTTTTTTTAATTATTATTATTTAAGGATCATAAAGTGTAAGTCAGGTTGCTGCATTTTCAGAGACAGATGAAGCAAAGTGCTCCACTGGGAGTATTCAGCCCCAGTGCCTTGCTGTATTACGGCATATGGAGTTGCGTCTCCAGGCGCTGACATTAGCAGTCCTGCTTCAGGTAACTCATTTAGCTTTGGTGTCATTTTACAATAAATATACCATCCACCGACACAAATTAGACAGCTATTGAGATTAATTTTGAGGGACTATCGGCAACATCTTAAATCAAAAATCATTCTTTATTAGCATGCTTGGCTGTACAGTGCTCTCTTTTCCCCTTCCCCCCTCCCTTCCCTGCCACAAGAATAAATGAGCCCCCATGGTTGACACAGCGCATCAAGTGTTTTATAATAGTCTAATTGTAGCTAATGGTTTGTGCAGCTAATTAAGGCCCTATGAATTACAGTAATCAGTCAGCCTCATCTTCTAAACCAGATAGTTCTATTCAAGCGTCCCTTTAGGAAGAAACAAAAAAAAAAAAAAAAAAAAAAAAAAAAGAATCAGGAGGAAAAGTCTGAAAAGAAAGAGAGAGAAAGGAAAGCAAAGAAAGAGAAAAGAGAGCATAATGATGTGGTATGTTCTTTATGGTGCAAAGAAATTATTATAACTTTTCTTTCCTTTTCTTTCTATTTCTTGTTACTTATTACAGAAATGCTTATGTAAAGCATTTATTTTGAGTCCTGGCATTTTTATTTGCAATAGCAGAAGAGGGAATTATGGTGCTCTTATTTCTGATGCAGGATATACATTGCAATGATGGTACTTCATTGCCTAAGAATATCTTCAATTGGACAAAATGCTCTGGATAAATTGTGACCCATCATCATTTAAGATAAAAGGTTAAATACAGGAAGGGTATACGTAAGCACTAATTGCACTGTAAGCAGATGTTGTGGGTGAAACTGGAGGCTGTAAATGCAGAGTATGTCATTAAGTTATGGAGAGAGCTTTTCTAGTGCAAGATGGTGGGTGGCTGCTTTGAGAGAATGTCTGTACTGCCCAGGACATTTACTCACCAGGTCATGCATGCTGTTGTGTGTTAAGCAGCTAAGTACTCCATAAAAAAGTCCTTCACTGCTCCCTCCCCTCCACAGTAGAATGGAAGAAGAGGAATGAAAGAATAAAAGCAAGGAAACACATGGGTCAGGAAAAAAAAAGCACATAATAAGTGGAGGAGTAAAAAAGAGAGAGAAAACACAAAACAAAAAACTTTATGCAAAGACAGTAACTGACCATGTCGCATCTTCAGACCAAAACACAGATGGTACTCAACCAGAATACGAGCTGCTCAATCCTCCCACCTCTCCTTTATTTTTGAGCATGACAATATGCAGTATGGAATCTCTCACTGGCAAGATTGGGTCCTGTACCTGGTTATGGAGTCTCCCAGCATCTGTGCACCTGAAATGCAATTACTGGGATGTTATAAACAGAGAAGGCCTGTGTAAATACTGTTCAGCAGTAGCTAAAATAGACTGTTGTCAGTGTCATTTTGGCCACTTTTCTCAAGCTGCACCAAACAAGCATCTATGAAGAACTTTAACTGCAACGCAGACAGACCCAACACACAAACATTCTCCTGCCCACAGGGTGGGTATCTGTCATTCAGATCCTGACCTCTATGTTTACAAAGCACACTTGGCAGCAGACAACACTGGGATTCATTTTGGAGAATTTTCCTGTTTGGGAGAGACTTGCATAAGAAAAAAGGAGATAAATAGTTAAGCACAGATCAAATTCCCTTCACAAAACTTAATGCAGATGTGTAAACTCACCATCTTAAGCCCTCACTTGAATTAGTAGAGAGTGGTGGTCAACTTTTGCACATAATACCTCTAACTTGTTTTAGGTGGCTAAACACCTACCTTTAGCCAGATGAAGTCTAGTGAGCAAAAATCTCCCAAACAGTGTTCACACCCTGCCCACCTTGAGGACTGATCTGCATTTGACTTGACAATAATGGTGGTAAAGGATAGGTCTTCTCCTAAAGGTCACTCCTCATTTCTCATGAAAGGTTTAGGTCAACATGAAAAAGGTTTGGACTTCATCATGAAGCATGTAGACAGATGGAGGACTGAAGCAGCAAAAAAACTAAAGCATTTTGTTTAAATTTTAACAATCCAGACCTCAAGGCTTCTATATACACTCACTTTGATTGTAGCTAAACTAATGACTTAAATTGTGCCGGGGATATTCCCACATTTTTTTTGAAAGTTAATATTGCTTAATTATGCCAAAAAAAAAAGAAAAAGCAGCTCATTCCATACCACTCATCTTGAGACTGAATAGATGATCCTTGATGCTTTAAATTACTGCTGTTCTTGCCAAGCTCAGTAAGAGGTCCATGTTGTTGGGTTACAGGTTCATCGTCAACAGCAGAACTGAAAAGAGGTAACAGACATAGCTCCATATAAGCCAGTGTGTTTAGACATCCCAGGTTTTCATTGCTCAGTTCTGTTACACAACTGTCCAATTTATGTCCATATTTATGGTCTGTATGCATTCAGAGCTGAAGAGTTTCATTGTGTGTGTTACATGCAGAGCCTTGTCTTGCTGTAATTTTCAGAACCTACCTCCAGCCTGAGTTGAGGATGTCACTCTGTTCATGTTTAGCAGAAGGAGGCAAGCTGTGTTCTCATTGCAGAAGAGGGTGTACTTGTGATACAGCCCACAGTCGAGGTTCTCAGATGCCCATCCCAGCCATGACAAGATGGTGCATTTCTTGCTTTGGCACCTAGAAACAGATGGGAGATGGTATCTCCCTGATTCTTCAACTGGCATGAGCAGGGACCAGGAGCTCTGAGCATGCTGCTGAGCCTGCTATCCCTGCAGTGCGGACATAGGGACAGTTGTGAATGGCTTTGCCTTTGTAACCTAGTGCTCTCCACAGTCACTTAAAATGTTAGAAGCACAGATTTAGTGATTGCTCTGCATTAAAGCAGGAAAAAAACACCTCTCCTATGATGAAAGGCTGAGAGAATTGATATTATTCTCTGAAAAGATAAGGCTTTGAGATGAGCTTATTGTGACCTTCCAGTACCCGATGGGAGCCAACAAGAAAGATGAAGAGGGACTCTTTTCAAGATCATGTAGTGACAGAACAAAGGCGAGTGGCTTCAAACTCAAAGACAGGTTTAGATTGGATATTTGGAAAAAAAATCCTTACTGTGAGGGTGCTGAGGTCCTGGCACAGGTTGCCCAGAGAAGCTCTGGCTTCTCTGTCCCTGAAAGTGTTCAAGGCTAGGTTGGATGTGTCTCTGAGCAATCTGGCACAGTGCAAGTTGTACCTGACCATGACAGTGGAGTTGGAATGGGATGATCTTTAAGCTGCCTTGAAGCCCAGGCTATTCTATGATTCTATGTATAGCATGTTGATCCCAAATTTAAACTGATAACATCTTTAACTGTTCCACCATTTGTTTGAGAACTTCTGAAAGTCTTGATCTTGTGGTACTAGGCATCTAAACAAAATTATTTTTCTGATTGAATTTCCTTTCTAATTTCTTGAGTTGTTGTTTGGTTTTGTTGTTGTTTCTTTTGTTTTGTTGTTTTATTTTTTTTCCTGTCCTCCCACTTATGTTGTGGGATTTTCTTTGTTGTAGAATCATTTTTTTTCTGAAAACTTCCAGTGCCAGACAGATTAGCAGACTGCACTGCTTGCCATGTTGCAATTTCCCCCCTTTTACAAAACTTCCTATTACAGCCTCTCAATGTCAGTTGCTTCACATTTGCAGTCCACAGTTTGGCTTGGTACTTAAAAAGTTTCCAGTACATTTTTGTGCAAGAGCAAACCTCAGCTAATGTTCCTGACTGGCTGATTCCCTGCTAGCGGGAGAGTAGCACAAGAGGTCTGAACCATTTTAATGCATCTAAAGCTCTGCTTTAGGTAAGCACTGGCTGGGACTGGTCAAGTACTAAATGTTATGCATATGTTCAAGTGCTTACCAGAATCAGGACATGATGAAAGCCCATTTTCATCAGTCCATTTAAATCAATCCTGATCTGTAACCCCTCTACTCACTGCTATGTTTGGATTATGTTTTTCATTTGCAGACTGAATTTGAGTATTGCTGTTACGATGAACAGAATAGGAAGAAGGTTGAAAGATTCATGAAAAATGTTTGTGATCTATTCAATGTGAAGCAGACCTTGCATCTCCAGAAGCAAAAACCTAATACAGTACCTAGGATTGAACTAAAATTTGATACAATTAGTCAAACTTTTACTTTTTTTATTGGACTTTGCTCTTATTTACTCCACTGACTCCTCTAGATCTAGTCCCATAGTCATGCTTTCTTGTTTTCCTTAGATTTACTTTATATGTTCGGCTGCCACTTGCCTCAGTGCAAGGTAAATATAGCTTCAGATACAAAATATGCTATTTATGCTTAGGTCACGATTTTCACTCATTGTGTACACTTCCTTCTTACATAAACACCCATAACAAAATGGGGATGAAGAATCACATCAAAAGAATGCCTGACATAATAAAGCTAAGGGTGGGGTCATGCTGAAGCTTATGCTATATAGAACCAGAGCTGAAATTTAGAAGTATTTGAAATTCAGACACAGCTAAAATCCCCTAAGTGGTTGTGACTCCTTCAGTAAACTGTATTCAAAGTGAAATTATCTCCTTTTCCCTGACCTGACTATTAAGCTATCGTCTCAGCACAGTCACTGTAGAATTTTCTAAAATTAATGGATTTATTAGTGATTCCTGAGTCTGTATGGCTGGTTTTAGCTGAAGGTACAATATTGTCTTTTATTCTCATTTTTTCCTGCATTCCTAGAGCTCTTTAACGTTTACAGAAATGTTACATTAGCAAAAAAGAATAGCCCCCATCTCTGTCCCAGATTTATATAGGCTACATATGGTATAATGCCTCTCCAAAGTACTATTTCTTAACAGTAATACAATTAAAGTAATTAAGAAATTATCTAAATAAGCAATGAGGAATATTGACAAGGAAGATTCCCTGAACATTCATTCCCTGAATGAACTATCAGATAAATATGAACTTGGAAATAGGATAACAAAAGGGTTTTTAATTTATTAGGGGTCATAGGGCAGGTTTTAGGAGAGCCATAAATATAATCCAGATCTCCTAATTCCCATACCAGTGTACTGTCATTTACATCAAAAATGTATCACACTGTAAACTGACTGCATGGGATTATTCTGCTCAAACAGTAATGGTAAGTATGGCTATTATTACTATTATTATTATTATTATTATTAGTAATATTATTACTATTATTATTAGTGTATGTTGGAAAATTACATAAATAAATAACCACTCTTTTCTAAGTAGGGGTTCAGCTTTCAGAGTGAAGATTTGCAGATCTGTCTGTATGGATCTGATGACTTTAAAATACTCCATTCACAAAGAATTCCATAAACAAAGGACTCAATTTCCTTCTGGAAAAGTATAGACCTAAATGTCAGATGGCCTTGGCCCAGAGTGGACAGTTGAATGAAGGCTTGTGTCTGTACACAGTGATAGTAAGCATCACCAGAAAAGCAGAAACTCACAGTCAGTTTGTTGATGTGCTTTCCAAACTTTGACTAAATCTGCAATTGGTATGGGGATCATTCAAACACAAATGTCAAGAGAGTGAAGAAGCCATATTGTATGAATTATCTTGGAAAAAACTATGCAGAACTTGGTTGTAGGGATTCTTTTGCTACCCTCCTCTGACATGTAGCCAGTATTTCTGAGGGGTAAAAACCCTACCATGAGAAGCGAGACTTGTACTTTCACCTTCAATATTTTCTCATGTATGAGCAAATTCAAGATTAGATAAAGACTGAGCAAGAAAATGGAAAATGAGAAAGGAAAATGAGGATTGTTTTAGCTTCTTTTATAGAAGGAAGTTCCTTATGTGTATGTTCCTTCATCTACAACTTAAAAGAAATATATTTCATTTTATCACTCCAAAGTGAAAATGAATCCCTAAAGAAACACAGGGCTCTTTGTGGCATCCTGACTACATATTCATGCTTTATGTTTATGTATATACTAACATTTTTTAATTTCTACTCACATTCCCAACTTTACAAATGGTATTGATACAGGTGAAATAGAAAAAGTTGGAAAAAAAGTGTTGTCACAGTTATCTATAATTCAGAAGTTGGATACTGTGTGGACACAAGGAAGCTATCAGTTTGTACCTCTTCTAGGAGTCTGCTTCATTCTCATCAAACGCTCCAATATTTGAGCTGCTGCATAAAATCAGCTTTGAATGAGCCCTTTACAACACTTATACAGGCTTCTAAGATACAGTCCTGCATTAAGGAAGATGTTTAATAAGTAAGGTTCAAATCACAGTAAAAAATAGGATTCAAGGAAGTAATTTAACAGGTGTCTTTTCTGTGAATATCAAGCTGAGATGCTCTTCTCTCAAGGCACTCCTTACGAGCATAAACACCTGATTTATGATTGTGGATTCTATTTCAGAAGTTATTAAAAATGTTCTGTGCAGCTACTCAGAACACAGAGGTTACAAGGTCCTTTCCAGATCTCAGTTTATAAATGTGTGATAAAAGATGCCATAGAAAAATTAGCTATCATTAATAGAAATTATTTTTATCTTATTTTTATCATATTTGATTTTATTTGTATGGTTCTACTGTCTCTATTTCTTAGTCAAATGCTTGTGCTCAAACAATTATTCTGAAACTTATTTCCCCACTGTAACTAAGTTCACCTTTCAGCCTGTGTGATTTATGAAAACTAAACTTAAGCTTGTAACTAAGATTTCCACTAAACAAAACTGAGACTCTTTACATCAGGAAAAACACTTTTATTATCTATCCTACACTGTTCATAGATACAAGCACTTGTAAAGGCTGATTTTACTAAAATGCAGTGAATATGTACATCCATTTTGTCTGTTAACGGTGGGAACAGAAAATGTTGACATTTACATGCAAAATCCTTTCTCATAAAAGCAGTGGAATGCACTTTAAACTTTTCACTATTCCATCAAAGGAAAACACAGATTCATGGATTTTAAAGTCAAAAGAACTTGCAGAAAAAATTAGGCTTGAAGCAACCTTTGAAGACCATCCAAATATATGCTGAACACAGAATGATGCAGATCTCAATCATATTACTCAGTTTTCCTTTCAGACAAGTTTTGTAGATGTCCAGAGATGAAGATCTTTCTCATCTCTCTTAGCAACCTGTTCTAGCACTTAATAATTTTTTATTGTTGTGTCGTTTATTATTCCCTTTTGTGCAATGAAAATTTCTCTTGCCACATATTGGAACTATGGCCTCCTGTCTGTTCTGTGTGTATCTCTGAGACCATTCAACTTCTATCAGCTCTATTATGGTGTAGATGGAAGCTGAAATAATATTTATCCTTGTCTTTTCCAGAATAATGTATACGTGATATATTCCAGCATTGTCTCTTGGTCATCCCCTCCCAAACTCACTGCTTTTTCATTGTTTGGGTTTTCTTGTACTTAAAGGCCAAAATTGGACACACGACCTCATATGACTGTGCCACATAGAGAGTCATTCTTAAAACATGCTGGTTACAGATTTGTTAATGAGGATCAGCATTTAGTCGTCCTGGGTTGTCAAGATAACACAAAACTGCCTTGTGTCAGCAAGAGTCTTGGCCCTTTCTGCAGAGCTGCTACGTAGCCATCCCCAGCCTGCACACAGTTATTTTTCTTTGGGGAGAGCTTGGTTCATCCTGTACTTCAGACTGCTGGCAAAGGTGTTAAACTACCCATACTGATCCCAGAGAAGCTCCTCATTAACCATCTGTCTTTCCAACTTCACAGAATCATTACAGTTGGAAGGGACCTCTGGATATCTTGTTGTCCAACCACTATGCCAAGGCAGGGTCACCTGGAGCAGGTAACACAGGAACATATCCAAGTGGTTTTGGATGTCTCCAGAGAGGGAGACTCCACACCCTCCATTGGAAACTGTTCCAGTGCTCTGCTACCTTCAACACAAAGTTCTTCTTCATGTTGAGGTGAAAATTCTTGTGTTTGAGTTTATAGTCAATGCTCCCTCTCCTGTCACAGGGCACCATTGACAAGAGTCTGTCACCATCTTCTTGTCACCATCCATTGAGATATTTTTACATATTAGTGAGATTCCCTCCAGACTTCTCTTATCCAGAATAAATAGGCCAAACTTCCTGCAGTCTCTCCTAATAAAAAGGATGCACCCAACCCCAAGTCATCTTTGTGTCTCCCACTGGACCTGTTCCAGTAACTCCATGTGTTTCTTGTGCTGAGGAGCTCAGAACTGGACTCTGCACTCCACATGTGCCTCACCAGGGCTGAGTGGAGGGACAGGATAACCTCCCTCAACCTGCTGGCCACACTCTTCCTGATGCACCCCAGCATACCACTGGCCCTCCTGGCTGCAAGGGCACTCTGCTGGCTCATGGCCAGCTTGTCACCCACCAAATCTCCCAGGTCCTCCTCCTCAGAGCTGCTGTCTGGTAGGTGAGCCCTCATTCTCTGCTGGGGCTTGGGGTTCTCTCTCCCCAGGTGCAGGATCCTACACTTTCTTTTGTTAAACCTTATTAGGTTTCTCTACGCCCAGCTCTCCAGCCTATAAAGTCATAGAAGCCTGGATTTAGTCTTTGCCAATAGAAACTGAGGCAAACATTGAGCATCTGAGCTTTTCCTACAGTCTCCAGCACAACAACTCCTGATCTTTCAGCAGGAATCCAAGTGTTAACCTTGGTCTTCCTCTTGCTGAAAGTATTCTTTTCTCTTATTAAGTGTTGCCCTTGACATTCCTTACCAGTTTCAACTCCAGCTGGGATATGGCCTTCTTACTTCAATCCTTGGATGCCTGGACAGTGTTTCAGTGCTATTACTCACAGTTCCACGTTGAGCTAGCCTGGCCCCTGGCCATGCTGGCCTGTTTTATGTAGATCAAGATGGATCATTCTGGTACTTTGAGGAGGTTGCCCTTGAAGATTTTATCTTCCAGGGCAGACTTCAAGCTTTCACACCAACAGCCAACTGCCTAAACCTACTCTCCTGGTACACAGGATCTTTACGCTGGTAATACCTTCCTTTTTTCCCCCTTCAATGCTAACTCATGGTCACTGTGGCAGAGGCTCCAAGTCTCAGATTCCTGTTCAGTTCTGCTTTATCTGAAGAGTGAATCCAGCACAACATCTCTTTTAGTTTGGACATTCACCATCTTCCACAAAAAATAATGACAGCCGTCCAGCTTAATCTTCTGTGTAGCACCTGTCAGAGAATTTCATGCTTGACTCCAGGGTTGAGCCTAGTACCTTGTCTTTGGTTGAACACCTTTTCCACAAAAGCATTCAGTATTGATCTGAGGACAAAAAATAGGTGAATAACCCAGTTTTGTGCATGGTTTCTTCTTAGTTTTCCTTCTTCATTAGAAGTAGGTATTTATTCTTTATTTATTCTTTATTTATTCTTTATTTTAATTCACCTGATTTCACCTTTCAGGTTTGGTTTATCTAGTCTTTTCTGCTAAGTGGCCCTTTGGCCCTTTTTTTTCTTATAGAGGTACTTACATAGAAAAATCATGACAGTGTGGTAAAAATAGATGATCAAGTTTTCATACTGAGAGAACATCTTTTAATATTTTCTGCTTTCTGGAACTTGGAAGTGTAAAAAGTTTCATTAAGGAGAAAGAGCAGTGACTTCTGATATATCTAAAACTTTGTCTAAAGGGTTGAGCTAGTCCATTCAGGTATTCACTGAGGCAATTCACTCATTCCTTGGTTCTATTGTATATGTAATAAGCATTACTGTGGGCCTCAGGTAAGTCTTGAGCTGGAAAGTAATAGTATAACCTTATCAGAAGCAAAGAGTGTAGCTTCTGAAACAATGACTTTTACATAGTGAGTATGATAAATGAAAGCACTTTCCTCTTGTTTAAGAAACTAGGTTTTTATGAGTTTATTGTAGGATATTTAAAAGGATGGAGAAATCCTTTATTTGAGTTTGTAAATTTTATTGTCACTAGTGTTTCTATCGTATAGTCCCTTTTTTTTTTTTTTTTTTTTTTTTTTTTTTAATCCTGGGATTTATTGCTTTTTTATTTCAAAGCAATAAGGACTTGGGAGAAAATTCTCAGCACAATGTGTCAGACTTTTCTGCTCAGGTATAGAAGGCTTTTTTAGTTTTCTACTTCTCCAGTTTGGCTGACATGTTAAAACTACCTCTTTATGTGTGTGTGCAAATAGTCATTTAAACAAGGAATTTTAAAATTCATCATTTTGAGGGGGTTTTAGCAGGTTTGGTTGTGGTTGTTTTTTTTCCCTCATAAGGATCTATGTATATTCCCTTGATTTAGGGTTTATGAAATTAATTTAGATACAGACTTTTAAAAATTTCCATTCTTATACGTTATTCAGGGGTTTTTTTGTGCAGCTCTTTCCTGTATTTAAAAAGCCTCTTTGGTTTTTATGAACAAAAATGTGATTTTTTAAAGCAAGTTTCATCTTTGGAGTTCAACATATTAAAACATTATCAGAATGATGGATGACAATTTTCTAAGTGCAATTAATCTGCAATTCCAACTGATTTCATGATGTTATTGTCACAATTTAAAGAGTCACTGAATACTTCTAAAACTATCCATTTTTCTTTTACTTAATAATGTGAACATCAACTATGAATTTTGAATGCTGGTTTTTTTCACTTACACAAATTAAAAGTAGAAAGGTCAGTTTAATTTCCTGAGCATGTTTTATTTAAATTTATATGTTAGTTTCTTGAGTGCAGAGCTTAGCATAGTAAAGTTCCCTGTGCAGGAAAACCAGGTAAAACTGATGGAGCAGAATGGAAGAGTACGAGCAGTCCTACTGAAAGATGATGCTCACCCTGAAGCCTGGTCTGGGGCTTTTTGCCATCAGTAGGCAGCTCTGTTTGAAAATCAATGGATTGTCATTCAATTAAAGAAATCAAGGATGGGATTCTCTACAAACAGCAGTGTGTGGGAGCATCACTTACTTCTGGAGTGCGCTACCAGCATGCTTCTTAAGTGGAGACAGACAAAAAATTTGTGCGCATTTTAGTTTTTGTCAGTAATTCATTTTGCTTTATTTATTTTTGATATAAAACAAAATTTTAGATCAACTTTGATAAATTCACTGGACTACAAGTCATGAATTACCTAAACAAAAACACATTATTGTTCAATAACAATAAACAGAACATAAGAGAGAAAGTGTTGCCATACAGGTGCATGAAATTCATTTACTAACTGAGGCTTTGTTCATATGTACTAGCTTTCCAGGGGTCCAGAATCCCTGTAGCATCATCAGTAGAAAAGGCATTTCTATTAAGGTCACAAATCCATCTTCAAAGTGGCACAGCAAGTAGAGGGCAAAATCTTATATAAAACTGATTTTATTTTCTATATCCACAGATGGAATTAAAGTTATGACATTCAAAGAGATGTAAAACAATTGTTATGTTATCCCCCATAACATTTTGTTTTGCTGTAATGTTTTAGTGGACTGAAGGAATCCTTTAATTCTCATGGAACTAAAACGATCATCAATTGTCACGAGCCCCGGAAAGCTTGACAGAACTTTTCCCCATTTGACCCAGTCCACATACCATGGAGCATTTATGAAAATACAGCTGTAGCTTACAGAGAATGTTTTATCCTTTTCCTAGTACATATCCTTTTATATAGCACCTGCAAATGGGTGCTGATTATGTTGGATTGAAGGACAGGATATTCTCTCAAAAAGCAGCAATAAATTGGCCAACTGAATTTTCAACTGTCACAAACAAGTTCTGCAGCTACCACAAAATAGTCCCCAATTTTATTGCAGCTGTGAAAAACATTATGTTGGCAAGACCTCTCTGCTTCAAACGCTTAACTTTACTTTGTCACTTAAATTATCCATCAAAAGTCACATTTTCTAATGAGCGCCCTTTGATGTCTTTTTCTTCTTAAACTTGAGTATTTCAGCATGTCAAGGTGACTTCAAGGAGGAAATGCACTTAAATTATTGTTCATTTGAAGGGCTTTTCTTGTGGACAGCATGATTATCTCATCTTGTCAGGGAGGTGGCCAGGGGTTAGCTTTTGTTCTATCTGTGTCCTTTTTAACTCCATCTCCAGTTTCTTACTCATTCTCTGCCAGAATACAAATCAAGGCAATGATGTGTGTTGGATAAAATGTCCATCATCTTTCTGGCGTGCATCTCTATCAAACTACAGTAAAGCAGAGCTGTTTATAACATTGACATGAATGCAGTATTGGTGCAATCAAACTCTGGTAGTGAATAATGTGAGTGTATGAGTTTCTCAATTTCCACATTAAATGTGAGAAAAATAATGGAACCTGTTAGGTAACAGCTAAAAGAAAATGTTCCACAGTCCAGGTTTTCTAATCCAGACACTGAGCTGCTTTATTTAGATAGAGGTGTCCATGGTAGAGTCAAGTGTCTTCAGATGCTCACCTAAGACCTCAAAAATGAGGATTTCACATTGTTGGTCATAGGTCTGTCATTTTATTTTGAGCAAGTCATTTATTTTGAGTAAGTCATTCAGGTCATCTTACTGACTTCATGGAAAAGTTAATCTCCCAGGAAATTCTGTATCTTACATATTTTCTATCTTATGATCCAGCTCTGCCTGTGAAACAGGTATTTCTACTCAACCACGTGCCATTTAAACTGATATTTGGACATTTTTTTATAAATACATAACAAAGGTAAGTAACAAGACAAAACACTAAGCAAGTAAGATAAATTGCCATGCAATCCTGCATTTGTTATCTTGGGGCAGGCACGGACTAAATTCCAGAATTCTGAAGCTTTAGATCCCAATGTCAAGTCCCAAGCTAAGATTTCTCAATATCTCACTGGCACCTCCTATGTTTTATAAAACTGTATCCATCTTAAATGGAAAAGTGGATCAGTGAGCAATAGCTGCAGTTTTTATGACTCTAGATTTGTTTTCCAAAGTCTGCTAGAGTTGAGGTTTTTCCAGCATTTTTACTACTACAGAATTAACAAAGAAAATACTCTTACTGTAAACCACATTGAAAGTAGAAACAAGGAAGCAAATGATATTCATATGACAAAAGCAAGTTACATAATTGAAGGAATATTCCAGAAAACTATCATCTCAAGAAAAGGTTTGAAAGACTGAATTTCAGTTTGGGAAAATTTACTGAGGCAAACGGGTTTAGAAGAGGGTTCAAAATACAGAACAAAGACTCTCTCATCCTACCACCCACCATTTTGATAGAAAATGTTCATCTACCTTTGAATTAAATGAGCAGATTCCAGTTGTAGGCTTTGAGTTAATACAATTGTCTGACTAAAATAAACAAATTGACACCTGGAAAAGAAAGAAAAAGAAAACTATCTTCTGAACTCAAAAAAGCAATAAACTTTATATTAAAAGCTGAAACTTTATTTCAAATTCCAAGAGGATTGAGGGGCTTTATGTATATTTTTTTTTTCTGACATGACTTTGAAGTTAAAAAGGTCATACTTATTTCACCCGCTCACTAATGGCTCTGTGGCAGTAACTGTAATTGATTGTAAAGTTTTTTGTGTTTTTTTTTTTTTTCCGTCATTCTTTATGGATTCAGATCGTGCAGATTAGAAGCTTCGGGGATTATCAGGCAGCCACAGTCAGAACTGAAGAATTATCAGAGGATAATCTTGTACTGTTGCAAACTCCCTGCTATTAGGTATCATCCAATCATTCATTCAAGGAATTGTTATATATTTGTTCAGCTGCTCTGCATTGTTAAAGTCTCCTTCATTCCCTTTCAAATTTACTTTCATGAGCTGTATAAGCATTATAGATAGTACATAATAAGTCTCTGCCGTAAAGAAAGAGCTGATTCTTTTAAGTTTTATTTTTATTTAAACCAAGGTCAAGGTTGAAGAATCCCGCCCATGCACAGAACTTAATAAAATAAAATTATTTATAACTTTTCCTCTTAGTTTCCATGGGCATGCTTCTCTTATTCTCCCTGCAAATTAAGATTTTGTAGACAGCAGCTCAGAGGCCTAACATGAGTGGATCAAGAGTTGTCCAAAGTGAGGGCAAACAGATCTCAATCTCAGTAGCTGCTGCTTTTGCTATCTCAGGCTGCCAACTTCTAGAAGAGGAATACTGAGAAATCCTGAAAGAAGACAATTTACACCCTATAAACACAGAGGAAGAGGGTACCTATCTCTCTATGTCATTGGCTACAACTCCTCCTTATCTTTTCCTGTGATGCCAGCAAGGAAATGGTAACAGAGAATTAGGCTGAAATGTCTCAGTGGCTGCACTGACTTGTCCACTAAGAGATTGATGAATTTCCCTTCACATCGATGTCACTGATGACACAAATTGCAGGGCCAAGAGGAATAAGACCTTGACATTCTAGAGATAACCCCAGGCAACGGTGGGAACAGGTTGAAAAATGACACCACTTGGGCTAATTTTTAGGTCATGAGTAAATGTGAAGGGCTGGGCATTTTCTGAAAGGCTAGAAAGTAATGTCAGCAAGACCTGGTATTTCATGCATTCTCCTATGCGTGAAACTCATTGTTCTTTTACATTGGAATGAGAAACTGCAGTTCTACATGTTTTAAAAACTCATGAAAAAAGACGACTTCTCATCTCTCAAAAAGAGCACCAATCAAACATGTTAATGTCTGGTAACTTCAGAAATTTTCTCCATTGACTCTGCCTCTATACCTAGCCATCTATGTTCTCAGAATGCTATTGTTTCTAGGAAGAATATTTTAGCCAAAATAGGATTCAGCTCATATGTCACACACGCCAAGAATACGTATGTGGCCAGTGACAGAAGCTCATCTAATAGTGTGGAATGATACTAACTCAATTCATTCTGTGCACTCACTTGTGTGTGTCTATCAAAACAAGGTTTTTGCATTTACTAAAGGCTGCTGTTGGACTCCTTTTGGAGTCTTGTCGCTGCATCAAGTGGCATGCAAGAGTCACATCTCCTCTACCGTGCTCATTATCTAACCCTCCTCCTTAAATTTATTCAGGGGAGGAAAGAGACAGCAGAACATTTTTTGGCTTGAAGAAATTTCATATCTACAAGTGAGTTAAGATTCCAAGATAAATATTTTCCCACCTGGAATTCTGGGCATCTAATAAGCTAGATGTGAGTTTGTCTGAATGTAAGTGAGCGCATGCTGCATCTCATGGTGTCATGCTTTTGGCTGGGATAGAGTTAATTTGTTTCTTATTCACTGGTACAGTGGTGCAATTTGCACTGAGTATGAGAATAATGTTGATAACAGAGTGATGGTTTAGTTGCTGCTCAGTAGAGCTCACCAAATCAAGGACTTCTCAGATTCAGGTGCTCTTACAAAGCGCACATGCACAAGAAGCCAAGAGGCAGCACAACCAGGACAGCTAACCTGAACTGGCCAAAGGGATATTCCATACCTCAGAACATCACCCCAGTGTACAAACTGGGCAGAGTTGGCTGTAAGTCACTGCTCACTCCTGGAAAAGCTGGGCATTGATCAGTGCCTAATCATGCGAGAAATCACATTGTGAAAATATTTGTTTCTCTTCAGTTTCATTCCTCACCCTCCCTTTTTTTTTTGTTTGGATGATGATGTTGTTTGGGTTATTTCAGTTATTAAACTCTTTTCTTTTCAAGCCAAGAGATTTACCTTTTCTTTGTCATTTTCCTCCCTGTTGGGTGCATGGTGGGGGCTGAGTGAGTGGCTGCATAGCCCAGAGCTGCCAGCTGGGGTTTAACCATGCTTCATGGGCACGTCAGCACATGCTTGCACAAGGAATTGGGGTAAACTGTGAGTGTCTCTTATGAAAATATATATTGTTTAATGATAACAAATGAGAAAAACATATGCTTCATACTGTCCCAATTTTCTCATAAACAGTATTGCTCTGCGTGAGAGCTTCAATTCTGGAAAATCTAAGGGGAAAGAGAAAACTCCCAGTATTTCTCTATCTATTTATTTAATGAACAACTCTCCAGTAATTAATTACATAAAATAAGCTGAACCCTTGAAACAAAGGAGGGGGACAAAAGTGTGAGTCCTCTGAGGCCCTGAATATTTTTAGCTTGCCACAAAACCCTCTTGATGAGATTTATAACTTTTCACATGGAAGTAGCAGTTTCCCTTCTGAAAGGAATTCCTGACTGGAAAATTGTTTACTTGAAACCAAGTCCACAGGGGGAGTTAGCTGTCTGGCCTCACTTGCGTGGCTGACAAGACTTAAGTGCTACCAATACTCCATGGGTCAGCAAGGACATTCAGTATATTGGATGCTGACTGGTAGGACCCTGAGTTATACAGGTGATGCCAAAAAGAAGGGATGAGTCCCACATCACCCTGAAGAACTTTGGTCTTCCAAAAACTTTAATCCTTTTTGTGAATTTATGCTATTCTTTTTTAAATAGAAGACTACTTTGTTCCAGAACAGAGATTCCTCCCACTGTAACAAACTGGCATCTGCAAGTGCAGAACTTACACAAGCAGGAAAATGCCTGAATGGACTTAAACTACTTTTTTTTTTTTTTTTTTCTGGCAAATGACCAGCTACATGCCTGAGAATAAAGCCTGATAAATTAATGACATGCACCTATTTCTAATCTGGGAAGAACAGTTAGTCTGCTTCCCACTGCTCTACTTAAAATGCCAAGTAACTGGGTGTGCTTCCCCTCTGTTTACCAAATAAAATGCCTTTAAACTGCTCTTTGATTTATCATTATAAGCCTACAAATATTCTTACCCTGGATCCATCCTTCCTGTTCAATTTTTGCATTTCATATAAAAATATCCATCAAGGGAGCTCACAGAAATTATCTGCAGCCCAAATTTTATGGTACTCATATGGAAAGACATCCACAAGTTCTCTGGGTTTCAGAGGGAGCATTTATCCACGGGAACTAGTGTACAGGTTTCTTTCCCTCTTGTCATAGAGCAGTTCAGAGCCATGTTGTACAGAAAAGAGTCCAGTTGTCTGAAGGAGGAAGCAGAGTGCTCCCTCAGCAAGTTTGCTGATGACATGAAAAAATGAGCTGGAACATCTGCCATAAGAGGAAAAGCTGGGAGAACTGGGGCTGTTAAGCCTCAAGTAGAGACAGCACGGAGGGGTCTTATCAATGAGTATAAATACCCAAAGGAAAGGTGCAAAAAGGACAGATTCTTTTGTGGCCAGGACCAGAGGTAATGAGCAAAAGTGAAATGCAAGTGGTTCATCCTGAAAATCAGGAAATGCTATTTTGCTGTGAGGATATCTCAGGTCTGGCACAGGTTGCCCAGGGATGTTGTGAGTAACTCCATTCTTGGAGATACACAGAAGCTATCTAGACATCACTGGGCACCTCATTATAGTTTTCTGTGCTTGAGCAGAGAAATTGGGCCAGATAACCTCCAGAGTACCTTTCTCACCTCAATCAATCAATAAATCTGTGATACTGTTTATCTGGATACACCCTTTTTAACTGCAAGTTTCCTACACCTTTGTGAAAAATTTCGCTTCACCAACAGTTTGTGCAGTATGTCTAGGGAAAAGAGTCTTGAGTATGCAAACAATATTCAACCAAAAATTTCTAGGCTATTTCCCCCTCGCAAGATAATGATTCTGGAGACCTAGACTCTACCCTGAATTTAGGTTCCCTTTCAAGATCAAACGTTTGACTCAAGTCTAGAGCAGAATTCTGCTCACCATACAAGCCCAAAATTTAGGCTGACAGATAGACAGACAGACTGAGTGACTAGATATTTAATTTTCTGTCATTCAGCTCCTGAGCTATCCAAATTCTCCCAGCTCTGCTTCAGCACATGCAAAATCCTGGCTCAGAAGCAAATGTTGCGTTTATTGTACATAGCTCACAGACAGATATTGTACAAATGCAAAAAATATGAATGATAGATACTGAATAATTGCTGTGTGTTCTCCAGACTCACACCTAATGTAAGAAAGATCACTTTCATCCCTTGTTTCCTGGCTGTTGTTAGTTTTGGTTCATATTTATTTTGTTGCCTTAGCTGTTATTTTGTCAGCTTCAGGTCTTTCCTTTGATTAACACACAACATGTTTTCCCCTAGTCTGTTTGTTTGTTTTTTTTTTTCCTACTAGCTCTGCCATAATCTGTCAGGTACATTATCTTTTTATATGTAAGGGTTGTTACAGAAATATTTGATAAGCATATTTTAAAGAAATCATATGTATATTTTTAATCTAAATACATATGTTTTAGGAAAGGAATATGGATACATATGACACTCAGACGATTGTGATACACAGGGCTATGTATGCTCAATGCCTTTTATACTCATAGTAAATGGAAAGTGGTGTTCAAAGCACTGGAAGCTCCTTCATCATTTGCTTAGTCACATTATGGAGAAGATTCTGTCTCATATCTTACCCCTTCTCTCTACTATCTCAAACATCCCCTACGTGCTGTTTACCTGTTTTGTACCTGGAATGTTGGGCTCTCATTACAACAGGCAGTGTACAAATGCAGTGCCTCAGTACACCCTGAGGTTTTTCATATGGTTCATGGCTGGACCAGACCTCACCCTGAAACAGAAATTTTACTGGTTGGATTTTCTGTCTTCAAAAACTCAGGTTTTATTCCAGTGCTATAGCAATCTCCATACTTAGAAGCTTATGCAAGTCAGTCCAATGGAAGATCTCTGCATGGTCTATGCAAACCCTCTAAGACAAATAGCAGTTCGTGGAGGACTTTTTACATGGACATTGCTAGCTTCTCCATTTTCATTTGGGGGGAAGAAAAAAGGAAATATAAATTAAAAAAAAAATTAAAAAAAGTATTTGTGGAAAAAATACTGTTAACTTCCAGAAATTTTATCACTAATACTAAAACTGTTGTTCTGTGGTGTAAATTACCTGGTCTTACAACCTCTGAGTGGCCCTGGACACATTTAGAATGTTATCCCAAGGAATGAAAGGTTTGAACAATGAGTAAACCCATAGCAGTTAGAACCAGTAAACCTGACTTCCAGTTTTGAATTTACCACTGGGCTAGAGCAAGGAGGTGTGGGGTGTGCTAAAGTTATTTATTTCATTTTTGTTTTATTGGTGAAGAAAAGTTTTCTTCTTTTTTCCCACTCAGGATGTACTTTGAAATGTCTGAATTCTGATAGAGATTAAGAGCAGAGTGAAGCGCCACGGGTAGGTGAGCAGACACCTACCTGCACACAGGTTTCTGCAGAAATCAGAGAAAATTTTCTTAGCCTCTTACATCCACCAAAGACTGGAGCCCTATTGAGAGTCTTGGAGAGAGCAGCAGAAACTCTTGCCTTGAAAAACCCAAGGAAAGAGTTAACAGAAAGCGTGCTGCCTCTCTTCGGCAGCCTTGAGCAGTTGGTGCCTTTGCCATTAAATATTTTCACATGTAGGTTTTCTATTTGCCTTGAATTACTGAAATACACTAAGCACATCTCTCCAAGGACCCAAAGTGATGGTGTAATAGGTTCTTGCTAATAGCTTGAAACTGTACAGCAATCTAGTTTTAAAATACAACACAAATCTTTATCTAAAAGCACTAACACCTCACTCCTGTGTTCGCCGAGTATGTTTTCACATTTCTTTTTGCAATGCCTAGCAGGGAGGGGGTGGGCGGTGGGGAAACAGCTACAAGAGAAATGATGCATTCCAGGCAAAGAGCCAATTTAAAAAGTCTGTTCCCTCCAGTTTGCTGTCACTTGTCACGGTTAAACAAAACATGGAATAGAAAAAGAGAAATTGGCTTCAGTGTAAATGTCAACATTCTGATTAAAGCAAACATGAAGCATTCACAACTCTTGACAAAAAAAAAATTAAATTAAATTATGAAGGGTATGCAAATGAGGCCCTTCGTCTGTAGGATTAAGGGTATGTATGAATTTGCATTTTCTGTTTATACTATTAAAACTAATGTAACAGAGCTGGATTCTTGAGAGCATGAAGGCTTCCTTTTTCAGGGGGTGAAGTTTCCCAGCATATTTGTGTAAACTGTGTGAATGAGAATGTGAGTTCATCCCCAGGTGTGGGTTGCATGCATTGGCTCACATTAGGCATCTGTGGTTTGGTAAATGCTGCACACACCTGCCTTCTGTCCACTCCTGTTTACATGTAGGAAAAACAAGATGGTTCTTCACTTCAGGAGGATATTCCACTTTCAATATACAAATATGTGAATATTGTACCTGGCTAATGTCAGCAGTGGCAGCAAAAAAAAAAAAAAAATCCTGAAATGAGGAAAAAGTAAGACTTGGAAGTAAAAGCTGAATCTGGAAAGAAAAAAAAAACCCACAAAACCAAAAAACAAGAAACCTTCATCACTTGAGAATTCTTGAATTGTGCTGTTTTCCAGGAAGGATAATGGAGAATTATGAAAAATATATTAATAATTTAAACCTGGGTAGGATATGGTCCCAGTTCCTCTGTATCTTGTTAGACACAGATCTTGGAAATTGAATTGTTTGAAACGTGCTTTTGCAAAGCTCTCAGCATGCATTCATAACATAAAATTTTAAAGCAAGTGTAATACATTTGAATTCCATAATTAAAATTAATGGGAAAATGAAAAATGAATGGCCTGCACTGGTCCAGTTTCTCCTTCTGCGGAATATGTTTCACTGGTATGCCTTAGTGTGTATGTGCTGTGTTTGTGTGGCATACTTAAGTTTGGTTTGTTTTCTTTTTTCCTTTCCATATTGGTTTCTCTGTGTGAATCTATTTGTAGCTATGTTTTCAACTATTCCCTCATCAGTAAATATGCAAATACACAAAAATACTACATAAGCCACTAGACAATATTCCTTACCCAGAATTAGAAAGCATTTCCACTTAGACAAAGCAGAGTCTGTGCGCTCAAAACATGTTATTCATTACTTGAGGACACTACCTACTACCTCCTCCCTACTCCCTCGCCTTAGAAAATGTGTGTACAGAAAAGAAATCTGAGGAGATTACCACAGATTTATTTTTAATAACTGCATTTAGAAACATAAATTCTGTTTTAAAACCTGTAAAGCAAATTTAAAGACTGGTATGAAATAAACTTGGCATGTTCAAGGTGCATGAGGATTTATCTGGGTTGCTAAAAGCAATGCCTGCCCACATTTTATTTGTCTGTTTGCTACAAGAAGACTACAGTGATGGGCTCAGCACAGCACTTAACAAAATCATCTGTCTGTCCCTGTGTTCAGCTTTAAGGAGTTAGGTTTCTCCTGTTTTCTCCCTTCCTTCTTCTGTTTCTTGCAGAAAATATTATTTCAAGGTATTTAACAATCCACTTATCTATCCAATCTAGTTATTTATCAACACAAAGATGGATATATAGGTATTTTACATTTTCTAATGATTCTTGCCAATAAGATTGCACTTTTACAGTGGTATATAAAAGCCTTTGTTACCCAGTATATCAGTCCTTTTCATTTTTTTGACATAGAGGCATGAAGTCTTAAGACTTATAATAATTACCATAAGATTGAACGCTGCGACACATTTCATACTCTATGCCTTGGATTTCTGAGATCCCCATAAGAGTTAAACATTTTTCTTGTTTATAAGAAGACACTGTGTTGATTTCAAAGACTTTTCAAAATGGAATTAGACTCAGGTGCTCTATATTCCTTCTCCAAAACTCTTGTTTTACCAGCACATTTTCCCTTTCTGCAAAACACATTTCCTTCCCTTGTAGCACAGAGGGAGAAGTGCACTGGAGCAGGGAAGTGAACAAGACCAAGTCACAGCCTGACAGGACTCAAACCTGATTGCTATAGATGGGTTCTTGCAACTTGCTGAGCTACAAACACCAAGGACTCTGCATGGGGCAGCTCTGGACATGGGTACACAAAGATGACGGACAGACAAAAATTTAGGCTTTGACCACAGATTTTAAATGGACTTCTACTCTGCAGGCAGAGAATAGGAAAATAAAGATTTGTCTTTTTTTTTAAATTTTTTTTTCTAAAATATTGCCTACTGCTACTCTCTCCTGGCTTACCAAAGGTATGAAAAGGCAGGATCATAACTTACAGTGAGGTTATCAATGGGCCTAAATTAAGTATGATTTATAGACAACATAAGTTTAACCAATGACTCAGTAGTGGCTGCAATGGCATCTTCAAGTGGGAACAGGCATAAATGTAAATTGTGTAAGTTAAGCATTTATATCCTTACACTGACTTCTATAAATGAAGGGTTGGACCAGCAGCAAGAGGAAAATCTCAAAGAATTGTCAGGCCGTCTGCCTGAAACCAAACCAAACACAAGTTTCTTATCAATGGAAAAAAAAATTATAGGACTCATTGAGATCAACCATTGTAGCAGGCACACACAGCTGGGGGCAGAGAACCATGGTAGAAATCCTTATCTCCCACCACCATAAACAAGATTACATAAACTCCTGAAAGCAAAATTCCATCAGTACAAATTAATTATGGTGATTAGAAAGAAATCTGAATCACAGACAGGTGATAAACTACTGATTTACAGATTAAATAAGTGTGTATGCTTCTATATATTGTTTTTAGTATTTTTTCCCATACATGACTGACCAGTCATTCTGGGAGAGAAGATACAGGCTTATCTCACATTTTGGTTTTATCCACTATGACTATTTTGACGCATTCATTTTATACAGTTCTAAAATAATGAATTCTGAGGCTGAGCTGATATTTGTCACTTTAAATTTATAAAAAAATGAAAGAATGGCATGTATGTCTCACATTTCATTAGTAATAACTATGCCTGTATAACTATAAGTGGCTCAACTGTAAAGAAAAGGTCTGATAATGATTTTGCTGTTTTTAAAAGCATGTTTTGGTATCTAACTCATTAGCTTTCATACACACAAATACTGAAAAGGAATGTATTTTCTGCAGTCTGAATGCATCCCCAGATATTATCAGCATTTTCCACAAACAGAGCCCTCAACACAAGGCATCACCACAATGTCATGGCTGAAATTCACAGTGTCTCTATGCCCGAGCATTGCAAAGTGCCTCTAAGCTTAGCATGAGCAGAGCTCTAAATTCCATGGCCACAGATCAAACCCTTCCACTGACATAGTCACTCCACTGTAGAAATCCAACAGATCAGGCAGTCAGGCAATAAATTCTTAAATAGTTTACTTAAGAAGGGTTGGATAGCACCTTGGGAAATCTGATCTAATAGAAGGTGTGCCTTCCCATGGCAGAATGGATGGAATTAGATGATCTCTAAAGATCCCTTCCAATCCAAATCATTCTAGGATTCTATGGCTCTATTCCAAAGAATGAGAGAAAATAGAAGAAGTACTTAGATATCTGGGTATGTGTACTCCCTCAAAAAAAGTAACTTGGTATGAGCTCAACCCTGACTGGTAAGCACAATAAAAAGCTGTTCTCTAGAAGGACAGGCACCAAAGAGAAGAACTTTGAATGAACTGGCTAAATAACCAGACACAAAGAGGTGAGGAAGCTTTTGTCTCAGGGTAAGGTATTTAATGCAGAGACAAGATAAACAAAGGCCACTACAGATCTTTTTCCATCTCTCTAGATCTCTGTAATCCATCTATATTGTAGATGTCATCTAAACCATGCAAAAAGTGTGCAAAAAACAAAACAAAGGCACATTCTCGGAGTAAAATTTGTCATCCCAAAAAACCCAAGCGCACTTTGTTGTTAATTGTGTATATATGTATGGAACTGAGTAAATATTCCTCTGATATGCTGATTAAAATCATATGTTTAAAGACATCCAGATAACATTCAAACAGTAGAAGAAAGAAGTATGAAGAGAAAAAGAAGCATCAGGATGAAAATACAGAGTGATGCCAAAGGAAAGGAATTCAACAGTGTTTTTCCCTTTTATTTAGATTATATTAGATTAGGGGGGCCTGTGCTGTTGGGGGAAAAAAATCAAGCAGATAAATAATATCAGGTTTATGCCTCTATCCTAAAATAGGGATTGATTTGCTACTGATCTAAACAGGTGTTTATTAAACATCTTTAGAAGTCTGGTAGAGACCTTACAATGTCCTCTGAAAATCTGCTTCCAAGTTTAATTTTTCTTATTGTTTCAAAAGCTTTTTTTCTTTTTGTATAGGTAATCTTAGGGGAACGAAAAGAAAAAGCAGAACACCAAACAGCTATTTATAAGCAAACTGAAAGTAGGAACAGCAAAGGTAGAGTGTTGCTCATATTGATGCAGAGATTGAAAACAACAGTACATGAGGAAATAAATGAACCTTAAAAATGTGCTACATCCTTCATCACAGAGTAATGGGCTGAAATTCTGTAATTTATAGAGTCTGAATTCTATCTTTGGTTTTCATCTAGATTCTAGGATTAGACTTTAGTCGTGCATTTATTGCATTTCTGGATGTGGAAACATGATTTGGCCGAGTTTTCAAAACAAGACAAACAGCAATTAAGCTATATCTAAAATTTCTGTACATAAAGACTAGAATATATCATATTGAGAGATTATCTATAGATGAGATATTAGAATATGTGACTGACAAAGAAGAACATTAAAGCCAATATTAAAAGTAATACTGCTCCTGCCAAATGAAGTCAAAACTTTCTAATTTGGCAATCAAAGTTGTTTTAATTCTATTACTGCTGCTGAAGTCAGAAGGCCTAGAGCCCCTGTATTAATACCAAAATTTTCCACAAGTTTGTTTACAAAAGAATTATCTGTCACTAAATACTCTTAATATTATGGAATTTTTATTTTTTTGTTGTGTTTTGTGTGTGTGTTTTGGGTTTTTTTTCCCTTTTGGTGTTGTTTGTGCTTTGGGTTTGATTTTTTTTTTTTTTGTTTGACTTGGTTTGGTTTGGTCTTTTCTGCAAAATGGATACTTTGAAGTTATGAGATGCACTGCAGGATTTTTTCCAATTTTTTCCAAATTTTAACCATGCCAAGTACTTATATGTAGTGATATATTTTCTTACTAGGGACATTATGCAGAATTCTGAGTATTAAAAGCCCACCTAAAGCAATGCAGCTTCATCATTTCCTTATCATTATGGAAATAGTGGATGAACATGTGAAACCCACAGATTTCAATGAATAATGATTTTATCCAAAAAAGATAAAACCCCTAAACCTGATACAGCCATTGGTTCTTGAACTGATAATGCATCAACCATTTTCAATGGGACATTGTTTTAAACGTTCACACATTTACTTGAGGGACTGACTCTGCATTTTTGAGTTCCTGCTTTCAGGTGTACACCTCGTCTGCATCCTCATTCCAGCCCAGAGAGTCACACAGGAGGACAGGAACTCCTTCACACACTGTGACTCCCAAACAAATGTCAGATGAAAGTCCAGCAACTTTCTGATTTCTATTATGATAGAAGAACTCCAGGGCAAGCATTAGCACACTCTTCTGGGTATCTCGAGGCCTGAAGACAATATTGCCCAGATCAGAAACAGACTCTGGTTGCTCATCTTACCCATTTCTAAACCATAGATATTTGTCAGTTTTAAGTATGCGTGAAATTATTGCACATCATGTCTTTTCTTTCAGTCTATTGCATAAGTTTAGTCCTTGTTGGTCAAACTGTGAATTTCATTTTCCAATCTGCTTGCTGTTTTTAATTTGTATATGCAGTTTTGAACTATTTCTGTTAATTCAACATCCTGAATCATGAACACTAAAAGTAGACATCATATTCTAATGTCAAATCTTTAAATATCTTATACAGAAGACAGGCTACTGTCTAGACTGTACTTCATTTACGTCAAAAGAATTTTCATCTAACAGCTTATTTACTGTTGCTAACTGTGCTGTTGCTACATACATCTGATTTTATCACAAGACCTTATTCTGAATTGATTTGATTGAACTGATTATTTTCCAAGACCCTAGAACTTTCTTCTTTGGTTCTGTGTATTTAGGATAAGTCTTTGCTTCTTGTTGTTAAGGTCTACATATGTGATTTCTTAATATAGCATTTTTCATTGATATTTATTAAATCACAAAAATTGCATAGTAACCATTTAAAGAGAAAATTTCTGAAGATTAACCTGTTCCATACCAGTTGGGTAACATAGTTAAAACAATATATGGTACTTCATAAGGTATAGATGCACTTTTCACAAAAGAAAAAAAAAAAAAAGAAAATAAATAATTTCCTGGATTTTAAATATTTTGATGCTGCCTTTTAAAAATGCTGTTAAATTTCCATATTAAATTTTTAAAACCTTAAGACTCAAAACAGGCTTTTGTCTGTCGTATACATTCTCTGGACATCTCACATATTGCAAACTTTGGAGAAACAGTTAAATAATAAGAAATAAAACACTTTGGAGAGGTCAGCTATGTTCTGAGAAAATAGCAGTTGCCTTTGATACCACTGAATACCTACAGGAAAAAAAAATATTTCTAAAAACATATCTTTGATAGTGCCCATTACAACTGCAATTTTTGTTTATAAGATATAAACCTAATATGAACACATGTACAATCAATTACTTCATTTTATAAGAACAAAGGATGAAGAAGTCATTCACTTTCCTTGTTGGTACTGTCCATGTTCTTAGAAAAGGGGAAAGTGGCATATTAAAATTAGACACACATTTCTTCAACTGGTACAAGCAGGTCTCTTTGAGACGTCAATATTTTATGAAATGGTTTGCCTTGTAATTGGGAAAGCTAGTGATTTAAAAGTAAAATGACAATCAAGCAGCCAATGTGAGAAATTAGGCAATGTCCATTATATCAGAGATGTGCATAATTTATGAACTCTGAATTTCAGCAAAGAAAATAAAAAGTCTGATTGTCTTAGGGTGTGATTGAACCTAGCTGAAGTGTTTTCCCAGAGATATCAGAAGCTTGCAGATCAGATCCGTTCTGCTCAAATCAGGAATTACTCAGATCTCTTGTTTCTGAGCAGTGAAAGAATTGTGGGTGACGTGCTGGTTGGATATTGTCATGGGCATAACAATCACAAAATTACACAGCTTTTCATTTTTGAAGAACTGAGGAGGGGAGTCAGCAGAACTGTTGCCTTGGAGTTCTCAAGGGCAGTTCAGCCTGTTTAGGAGACTGTTGACAGAACCCCTTGGGAAGCAGTCCTGAGGGGCAAAGGATGATGCCAAGGTGTGCATGCTGATGTGCTGGAGGGCAGGGGGGCTCTGCAGAGGGATCTGCACAGGCTGGATCCATGGGCCAGGGCCAGTTGTGTGAGGTTCAACAAGGCCAAGTGCTGGGTCCTGCCCTTGGGTCACAACAACCCCCTGCAGCTCCAGGCTGGGACAGCGTGGCTGCAAAGCTGCTGAGTGGGGAAGGCCCTGGAGGTGCTGGTTTTCAGTGGCTGGGCACGAGCTGGAGTGTGCCCAGGTGGCCAAGAAGGCCAATGGCACCGGGCTTGTGTCAGCAATGGTGTGGCCAGCAGGAGCAGGGCAGTGCCCATCCCCCTGTGCTGGGGCATGGGGGAGGCCACACCCTAAATCCTGTGTTCTGTTTTGGAGCCTCAATAAAAGAAAGACATTGTGTAGTGTCCAGAGTAGGGAATCAAGTTGGGGAAGGGTCTGGACAACAAGTCTGGTTTGGAGTGGCTGCAAAGATGGGTTGTCTCAGCCTGGAGGAAAGAAAGCTCAGGAGAGACTTTATTGCTCTCTACAATGAGCTGAAATGAGGTCGCAGTCAGGTGGGGTACAGACTCAGCTTTCAAGTAAGGGATGATAGAATTAGGGAAGAAAGCTTCAAAGTGTTGCAAGGAGACGTTTAGACTAGACATCAGGAAAAAAATTCTTTGAAAGGGTTGTGAGATTTGAGCAGGGTATTGGTGTAGTCACTGTCCCCAGAGACCGTTTAAAAGACACATAGCTGTGGTGCTTATGGATGTGGTCTAATGGTAGAGGTAACAGCGCTGGTTTAATGGCTGGTTTAATTCGATGATCTCAGAGGTCTTTTTGAACCAAAATAAAAAAGAAACTCACCAGAACAAAGAAAACAACCCCCACCCCCCTTATATTTACATTAACAAAGCTTTTGAGAGTTTTGTTTGTTTGTTTGTTGGTTAATTTAATTGCTGAAATGCTTTAATTGAATCTTGTCTTTGGGAATTCCTAGTCCCCATTGAAAAGAAAGGAAAAATAGCTACAAAAGTATAGAGCCTTTGCCAGTGGGTTTAAACAGAGAGAAGTTACTTAAAATAATATTTAGTTGATCTATAACTGAGGCTAATTACACAGTGTCATCAGAAGCTATTAACAAATACTTAAGATATATCTTATAGGGACCCTACTTAGACATGAGCTTAGTTGTGACCACATGCCGACATGCAGTCGTGTTTAACACTCTTCCCCTGTGTCAAGGACAGCAGAGAATGGCAAACACAGATTCAATTTCAGCAGAATTATCATGTCCTCCTGTATTGATGAAATCTCTGGGGGATAAGAAAGTTTTCTTCCAGAGAAACATCACTTCAAAGCAGAGCTAAATTTTGGTACAGACAAAAGACAAAGGAGAAAATAAGAAAAAGAAAAAATAAAAAAAAAAAAGGAAAGAAATAAAAAGGATCTTGCAAACCAGCATCAGAAAGACTGTTATTCCCATTCAGGCAAAGAATGTAATCTATTTCCCAGAACCATGTATTAATATACATTTAGATCTATCTGTCCTGCTAGCTATGGCTATATCTAACCACAATAAAACAGTTGAACACTCTCAAGTGTTATGCCTTTAAGTTAAACTTTATTGAAATAAAATAAGGAAAGAACAATACATTTTGCATTCTTCAGAAGCCAGTGTTCAATAAATACTAAGTTTTGATCGATTGATACAGTGTCATATTTGACTAAAGAGGTGGGAAAGTTGCTACTGTTGCTTTGTGCTGGCTAGAAGAAGAATGCACTATTGATTTTATATGTTGGATGGGCTGTCAGCGTACAGTGCATTGTTGATTTTGACTTTTATAGCCAACATGTTTCCTTTAATTGGATCATTTGTAAAAGAGAGGAGGGTACCTGTTCCCTTCTGACAGTGACTGATTACAATCATTTCATGTTTGTCAATATTTGATAAACCCACGGTTACCCAACAACATGGCTGAAAGCAGCATCTTTATGCATTTGCTTGTTTTCCTTCTTTCCTTTTTCTGATTTCAGTCTCAGTGTAACCAGAAAGTTGTGCCAGCAACTCCTTCATCTTTTCATTTCTTTCTTCTTTTTTTTTTTTTTTCCCTGAAATATTTCTTGTAAATTCTCACTTCTTATGGACGAAGATAAAGTGAGTAAGGAGGAGAGGAAGAAAATTTTTACTTTGAGTGAACATTGCTGCCAATATCCTTTGATAACAGAAAAAATTCTGGGGCATCCATTACTGCCCTTGACCTTGTTGCTCTCATTACTATTTTTGATGATTAGGTGCAGTTCTGTAACCTTGAGGCTGAGCTTTTCACTCTCTGATGGTGAAATAAAAACCAAGATACCTATAATGTACCTAAAACTTTTGTACTTTTTTTTCCCACCTTCTTCCCATTATTAAGTTGTTTTGTTTTTTTTTTATTTTCCCCAATATTCTGGATGCAAATTAAAATATCATTACAGAGAGGCCTGGAGCTCAGGGAAGAACAGAGATGTGTGCACAAAGCATTGCTATAAATTATTTGAAGAGAATTCATGTTGGTATTTTAATTGTGTCTTTGATGCTCAGTTCACAGATGGCTGATAATTTCATCTGATGTACTGAACAGTTCTATGTTTTACTCTTGAAAGAGAAGATGCATTCACAAGTCAGGCTCAATCTTTGTTCTCTCCTGCTTAGTGAGGCAAAACCTCTTTCATTTTCACCTATGTTAATTAGGACTAGTAATGTAGATGTAATGCCATCAGGGCAGGAGCATCTTCAAGGCACACAGGGCTGTGAGGTGGAGCACACACTCTTGGCCACGAACCTCACATCATGATCAGAGCCTTAAGAGATCTTCTGCTGGGCATGATGGAAGTACCTTGTTTGGGACAAAACACCCTTGTTTGGGAAGATTCAAAAGAGGCAGAAACAACCTGTGCTCTTTGCATCTCTGAAAATCTGGTTTGCAAATGGAGTAGATGCTGAGCCTTGCGTGGCCAGCTGCCCGCTTAGCAAAAGGTGGGGGACATCCTTCCTGCAATCAACATAGAGGCACTACCCGTAGGATTATATTTCATATTGCCAGATGTGAGAAAGCTACACAGAAACATGCTTATTCTTTTGTACTTCATTTGCCTGGGAAAGAACAGTTACTAAGATGTGGCCTGCCTGAGGAGAGGGACAGGCTCCCTGTCTCTACTTGCTTTCCTCAGGTGGTCATGCAAGCAGAGCTGGCCACTGGTGTTCCTAGGAGATGAACACTAAGCACGGAAAATTCCTTCTAATTCTATGTCCAGTCCTCCTAAGGGTCCTGGAAGCCTCCAAAAACAAATAGAAGGGAGTCAGAGGCACACACATCTACTTCAGGTTTACTTCAACATAGGTGGAGGAGGAAGAAGAGGAACCAGCTTCAGGGATTAAGGGAACAGATGAATTCCAGCTGCCGACCTCAGTGTCAGAACAAAACAATGTGCTCTTGAAAACAAGACAGCTCATCTTTTTCCAAAGGAACATAAAATATAGCTTTAATGGCACAGTGTATGTAAACCAAGAGGTCATCAGGCAGCAGCTGACAAACGAGGTGAGTGCAAAAGAAGAATTCAACAAACTAAATTGTGCTGTATATCACTTTCTCACTATACCTTAATTTCCCTTAAAATTAGAAGATATTTATCCACTAAAAACCACAGTGGATTTAAGGCAATCAGAATCTTGTGGACTTTAAGTCCTGAGGACTCCTTCTGGAAGCCAGGCAGAAGCTGCCTGAGCAGCAGAAGTTCACATGTGGCCCAACAAATGTACACATGTGCATTTCACACAGAGCAGCAAAAACAGGGAGCAGTGCCTTTACACAGCTCATCTGTTCTAGTTTTCTTCCCACATCTATCTTGACCCCTGCATTCTTCTGTTCCTGTTCCCTCCCAAACCAACTTATTTCTAATTACATTTTCCCCACTGGATCCAGGTTTGAGACCTTCACACCTAAATTTGGTGTTTCTGTTCTTGCTGCTTTTTTCAGCTTCTCACTCTTTGATGTTTTTACATGCAGCAATTACTGTTGTAATGTCAAGTAACTTTTCATCTTCTGGTCAAAGAAATAAAGATCGTGCCAAGGACCAGTCATCTGCCAACATAACGTGATAGATAAAAGAGCCTTATGGACAAAAAACCCTTATTTCTTTCACAATAATGACATTTTCTTGTTCATATATATTTCCATATATAGATGGCTATATATCTAAGTGCAAATTTATATGACCATACATACATATATTTATATATATATACACATACATATGTATATACATATGGTGTATTTATAACTTTTTTCATCAAAATCTATTATTCTCATAGTATTCACGCTGCTCAGTCAAAACATTCTCTTCACTTAAAAAAGAGGATTTTAGTCTGCTTTAGATTTGAAAGACTTACACAATTTCCTGATATAGGTGGAGACAGAATTAGTGTGTAAGTTTATGGCTGTTTGGATTGCAAATTTGACACCAAATCTAAATTGAAAAGTAGCAGCTCCAAGTGTTTAAGTAACTCTGATACACAGCTCTTTCCTACTAAAGAAAACTTTCCTAGTAAGGAAAACTACTCCTTAATCAGAGCTGTTTTCTGAAGTTGGGTGTTTATGTTATTGTTTTGTAAGAGGAATAAAGACCGCTTTTTAGGATAGAAATGATTGTAATTGTTAAATCCCTTTTTAAATAGATGCTCAAAGATCTTATGGCCTAGCTCCAGACTTCAAGAGTGTAGACCCACTGCACGAAATTAATAATTTTTAATGATCACTGGACAGAAACTAACACTTCTTTCATGAAGATGTGCAGCAAATTCTCCTCTACTTATTTGCATCCCAATTTATATGATGGCTTTATAAATCTACATTAAATAAGACAGTTAAATAAGCAATTAGAGAATCACAGGATCATAGAACAATTTCGACTGTAAAGGGCCTCTAAAGCCATCTAATCCAACCCCCTGCCATGGACAGGGACATCCTTAATTAGATAGGTAATATCGATTGGATACTGTTAGACTAGTGTGTTGATGCAGGATAGCAGATCTGGTTTCAATTTTCTCCTGGGGTTGTATCTGGGGGTGATGATTTTTCAATGCTTATGCCAAAATTGGGTACCTTTGGAAAAAAAAAAAAAAAGTTCAGAGAAAGAGAACGACTTTGTAACATATTTTGCTAGGCCAGCTAGTGTGTCAGGTATTGGTTCTAGTCTATTTTCCCCAGTCTGGGTTTGTGTTTTGTAGAAGCAGTCTTCAGACCAAATGCACTAAGTAGTAAAAAATAACTTTTTTTTTCTTGTTTCTCAAAAGTAGACCTTGTCAAAAATAAACACACAGAAATGTGGAGTTTTGAGCTCTACACCAACAAATTAAGCATATAAAATATTTTATCTCTTTTTCAAAAATGTAACATTTTTTCTGTGGAAATCATACAAATCATACTGCATTTTGAAATGTGAACCAAAGTACTTTATTTAAAGAATGCTTCATTATTTTCTTGTTGATGTATTCTGGAGTTGATACACAGACCTGCTTGTCACATATACATCGTGTCTTATATATAACAGGGGAAATGAGGGCTGCTTTTGGACTTCACTGTTCAGCCAAGAAAACTACCCTTATACCACCTTGGAATCAAAAAGTTTTCCATACCACAGCTTCTGTGAGGCATATGCACCTCAAAAATTCAAATCCATTTATATTTTTCTCATATATATTGACTTTTTTGCCCTTTTTTTAATTCTTATTTTGAGTGGGAAAAATATAACTGTGTTGAAAAATATAACTGTGTGTTCCTTTTTCACATTAAGAGGAAAAAATAAATACCATATGCATATTTCCTATCAATTTTTCTTTTTTTTTTTTTTTTTGACAGAGGGGTTGGTGATAAAATATTGACTTCTGAGATATTTTTTTTGAGTCTACGTGTAAGTGGAATCCAAATAAGTACTCATCACATTCTGTACAGCTCAATAAGATGCTCAGTCAGTCTGGTAGGTCTCACGTCCTGCACCGCATTACCATCTCTATTAAACATACCATTTTGTTAAAAGTATGTATCCAAAAGAATGATTCCAATTAGGTAGTGATCATTATGAACGAGTGCCTGCTATTTTTTCCAGTAGTATGCATTTGTGTCACCTGAAGAGAGAGTTCCATCTCCTATTAATTTTTATCCCCGATCTTATCCCTGCCACTGCTTTCAGGTTCCCTCATCCATTTTAGGTCCTTCTTATTCACACCAATACCTCTAACCAAAGTACGCATGGCTGCTAATATCACACCTTAATTGGGGATATTAGCAAGATATCCCAGCTTTAGTCTTTTAAGCACCCTGGGTGAAATTTCTATGGGAACAGATTTGCAAATCACCACACGCTTGCCAGAATATTCTTTCTGAAAAGCACAAGCGAGCCTGAGCACACACACTTTCACACACAACCCCACACAAACTCCTCCTCAAAGCCTTTCTTTTAAGAGACTAGTCATTTTTATTCATTTCAATAGCAAGTGTGAAATACAAGCTTGTCATCTCCCTTTCGCAGTACTGCAACCCAAAATTATAAATGGGCTGACATTTATGTGAGACCAAAATTTAGTGTCGCATTGGTAGTGGGTATTGAAAATGTTTTGATATGACAGATGAAATACCTGCTGCAGAAACCTTTGTTAGACTTCAGCTAACTACATCTGGCTAGAGGGAAAAAAGACAGGGCTTCAGGCAACTAAATTTAATGGTATTTCATTAGCTCCCTCCCCCAATTCCAGCCCAAAATACTGTAGGATTCGTGTCTTCAGATCAAGGTTTTAAAACCTGTATCCACTTGACATACACAAGTATGTATGAAGTCACCTCCTCAGTCTCCTGATAATTTCTGGTGACCTGTGCAGAATATTCAGTGTTGACTGAACAAGACAAGACAGGACCACATGTGGCAGATTGGATCCTGAGACTTCATTATCTGTGTTTCAGAACAGTCATGGTACTCGGTCAAAATCTATATCTCTTCACATTGAAATTGCATTAGAAAGATGCTGCATGTAGTGAGCTTCAGTCAGAATATGTTTGTGTGAAAACTGTCTTAAACAAAATTTAGATACAAAGTTCCTGTTTAGTGTCTGCTAAATTAGGACTGAAGTGCAATTCAGTCAGTCAGTAGCCCTTAGCCCAAGTTTTCTTATAGTCAGAAACAGAATGCAAATACTCTCAAAACTTTTCTGGGGATATTTTTTCAGTTCTTTCCAGAGAATTAATGCAACAGTTATTTTTTGGTGATGGTCGTTTATTCAGATTCTTATCTGAGCTGCTTCTATACTAGGAATAAGACTAAAAGTCTCATGGGACCAGTCAGAACCAAGTAAGGAAGTAAACTAAAACAAAATAAATTATAGCAAACAGGTGAGGTTTGCTTTACATTTGAGACTAACTCAAAGTTACTTTGAATATTGACTGAGACCTCTGAATACTTTTTTTTTTTAACTGAACTCTTCGCCACTACATGATCTTATAAATATATTTCAAAATTTTTCATACAAGGAAACAAGAGACAGTGATGTACAAATATAAAGGCTGCACTTCATTAAAGTTATCAAGTTAATTTTCCTTGGAATCAAGGCAAGGTGGACTTCTTATGAAGATTAAGTTTGATGGAAGTCCAAATTTGTAATTATTAGGGTGTCAGCACATCTATCCTCCCCTTTTCTTTATAAACTTTAGTTCTTTCATATAACAAAGAATTTTTGGAGATGTAGAACTATACTAATTATGAAATCAGCTCAAGTCCTGCTATTAGACAAACCTAATCTGTCGATCATAGAGACATGGGAAATAATGAAGTAAAATAAGTCAATTCTATCTAAATAGATTGCATGTCCTAGATAAGATAACTATGAACACAAACTTTCAGCTGTCTTTTTCTGCCAAATTTTGCTTCTCAGAGGATTTGAGGTTTGTCTTTCTTTTTACACTGTGCTGAATTTCTCTGTCATAAATTGTGGCTTGGGAAAATGCTACATGAATAACTGAGTCCCATCTCCAGCCAGAATATTTACGAAGTGAATGCTTAATTTTTGGAACATGAAGATTTCTCCATGCTTGGAAAATGAATTAGTGCTTCAATGTAAAAGGAGTAACAGCAGTTTAATAGTAGTAGTAGTAGTAGTGATAGAACATAGTGGCAGTGATAGTAGCACTTCTGCTACTACTACTACTACTACTACTACTACTACTACTACTACTACTACTTGAAAAACTAACAAAAAGTAACACAGGAAAAGGGTTGGAATATATTTGAGAAATCTAGCTACCTCCCCTAGAGTTGTCCTAACTCTATTTTATCATCTGTAATATCTTTTTTAAATGAAAAATGCCACAATGTAATGTTTCTGACTAAGCCAACTTGCTCTTTCATCAACATATCTCAAAGTCAAATATTAATGCAAACAATAATTAGGCAGATTTATTTTTTTTTAATAATAAATTTTTGTACTTTCCTTTCGTTACCAGACTGTAGCTATCAAGACACATGGTATTGTAGCTGTGGCAAGGTTTTGGAATCTAACTCCACATATTTGCTACAATGAAACCTGCAATCCAGGTCAGTCCTCTTTAAAAAAAAAAAAAAAAAAAAAAAAAAACAAAAAACAAAAACTCATGCACCTAGCTAACAATTATTTGAGGTAGGATAATTCATATGTTAGAAAGCCTGATTTCTTTAAAGAGGACTATTTTGGATGGTCAAAATAAGAGCTATGAACAACTGGTTGATAGTCTAAATCCAAGTGAAAGCAGTCACAACTTATGTACCCCAGCATGGTTGTGCATCTTCCCCTGTGAGTCCTGGATCTGTTCATTTAGAGTGTTGTTTTTTTACCAGCTGTGTGAAGCTGACAAGCTGTGGTGCAAAGCAAAAGCCTGATTCTGCATCTCAGTCTGTGTATTTAAACGAACCCCTCTTTGGTGCCCAACCAAAGGATGTTAGACACATTTAAGCCTGGATCTCCTCCGCTCATGGACAGATTCATTCTTCAAACATCCCACACAGTATCCGATAAGAACCAGGAGACTGAGCAAGTACAGACTTATTTATCAGGGGGATAATTTGCACATTTCAACTTTTCCCAACATTCTGTATTTCAGCATCCCAACTGTAGGCACCCATTAGTGTTCTTTCTATCATTTTAAAGTTAATTGAACAATTTCCTTACACATGCCCACACATACTCACAGAAATGCATACCACAAAACAAGTTCGTGTTAAAGCGTCACTTCCCACAGGCCCAAAAATGTCCCATTAGTATAAAAACATGGATCTTAAAAATTGATTTCGTTCAATAGAGCTGTACATTTCAGCTTGTGTACAAATTACACATCACTGGTTAAAAAGAAGATGCAGATAATGTAGGGAATGAACTGTTTCAACTTTTTTTTCCCCTTTCCTTGCTGCTATAATTTTTATATCTCATTTTACCTCTGTAATTAAGACAGGTCTGGTAGGTATTTAAATTAGCCTGGCTTTCATCTCTATCACACATTCATTTCAAAACTTTTATGAATATTTAATAGAGGTTTTATAATTCATGGTGATGTGATGAACAGCCTTTTGGCCGTTAAGTCAATTGACAGAAAGGAAAAAAAAAAAAAAAGGAAAAAAAAGAACCCCTCTCTTCAGGCAGAAATAATAACGATTCTATTTCTGTTCCTAGATTGGTGATTACACAGTCACCTGTTTTCACATTAAACTTTGATGATAAATTACTCAGCAACCATGATAATATCAGAAGTTTTACTGGCCAGAACAAATTGCCAGTAATTGCTTGTATGATAAAGGGAAAGAGCTGTTTCGTAGTCCTTCTGTCCTTCCCCTTAGGGAATATCTGAAATCCCACAATCAAACTGGTTCTCTCCATATATATTTCTTATTTTCTCTCTTTCCTTCCACTCTCTGTTTTCTTTCTTTTCCTTCCAGCCCATCCCCTCCTTTTTTAATTTTTTTTTTAAATTTCAAATCACTTCAAAGGCAACTCTTTCAGCATTTTAAGAATATATTAACATTCCATTAACACGGTCATGGTTTTTGCATGCCTATCAAGAACACAGGCCGAGGAGGCCAGTTAAATTTCATATAAGTCTGAGCTCAAATATGTTCATTTATTTATTTATTCACTTGTATTCAGTGAAGTCAATATATATTGTAAAACCATATTTGGGTGGGGTACTGGCAGTAGATTTTCAAGCCTAACAAAAGATGCAGTCATGAAGCATGCATTTTGTACAGAATTTTTCACAGAGAACTAGCTCTTATTATTATTACCCTCATCATCAGAGATAAATCACCACAGTAAATCACCACTGCTGTTCTTATTGCTGTTATTGTTATCATTACTGTAATTTTGCAATTATTATGATTATAATTTTTCTTATCAATGTCAAAACTAGGAACTTTGTCAAGTTCAGAGCTCTCTTTATGACAGATCTCTTGAAAGCAGAGGGCAGCAGCATTTCCCCACTGTGAATCAGAATAAAAGCATTCACTGCACTGGGAGAATTTATCTCTGTGCTCTGGGCAATAGCACGACATGGTTCTGGTTTTTTGGGAACCCGTAGGTGTAAAGTCCAACCTTGGCAGCAAGAAACCTTCACTGGTGCAATGGTGGTCTTCCAGACCTATCTAAGATTTCCAGGACCTGTGGGTCTCCATCAAATATCAGCAGATAGCTGGGTTCCCTGACCTGTTATGTGCCTAGACTGCAAAGCAAACTACACAAACAACAAAATGTAATGTATGTGTGTTGTTGTATGTATTTGTACTACAGGGGATTTTTCGGAGGAAGAATAGGCTGTGGGGCAGAAACCTGTCTCTGTTAATTTGTTAAGGGGAGGTTGTGTTGTTTTGTATTTGGGTTTTTTCCCCTGAAAGATTGACAATTTTTTAAAAGGGCCCAGAAACAAGGATCTTGATCACATTAAAAAAAAAAAAAGAAAAATAATTTAAAGGTGTTGGTACTTATTACTGTGGACAACTCTTGACATGTTTAAAACCACACACATGCAATGCTGAGCCAGTATTCATAAAACCAGAGTGGGAACTGGAGTGGTAAACATCAGTATATTGGGCAGGATTGCAGAAGATACAGAGAGAGGACAAAGAGGATGATAAATAAATCAACAACAAATTCACTTTCCTGTTATCCTAGAATACAATTTTACTGAGTAAGAGGCATAACCGAAACATATGTTTATTATTATTCAAAACCTTTTTCAGAGGAAGCTTGGTTTGTGCCAGTACAACATACATGAGAACAAGGTCTCACTGGAAAGCTGGGGTTTGTACCCCTTTTCTTCATATGTTCTGCAAAGATAAATGTAGCTCAAAATTCAGTAGAGGGTGACCTAGAGATGATTACTTTTAGCTTAAGGGGTTAAATTAAGAATCAATATTTTTATCTTAAGAATCCTTTCTTCCTTTGTCTTCAAAGGAATCTTCAGAGCTTCAGCTCTAAATAAAAAGGGGGGGAAAAAGGCCTTGTCATGCAAACGTGAGCACATAAACATGAAGCCTCATTTCTATTGCTTTTGATGTGTGAACACAATGCCATTCTCTAGCTGGCAAGTACCCAGATGCTTTCTTCTTTATTGCTGGCTGGAGCGCCTAATAGGCATAAACTAACTGCAAACAGGACCCACATGGATTTTAGCACATTTAGATCTTGAATAATTTAAATAATTTGATTTCAGTGATGTGAGATTGATTCAAATACGCAAATGTTTACAGGATTGTAGATGTGGAAGACTATCAATCTAAGATTTCAGATTATTTCTCCTCCAATATTCCCTATTTCTTTAGATATTTCAATCTTGATCATGGAAAATTTCACACCTATTCCTATCTTAAGGGCATGTGTTTTCACATGTAATACAATCTTGGAATCCTATCAAACTGTGGCTGAACAGGATCGCAAGCTACCATCTAATTCATCTGTCTGTCCCACAGTCAGATCAGATCTGCCTTCATCATTTTTAACAGGAGGCTGTTAAAATAGTTCTTAAACAATTCACTGGTGATGTCTCCACATCTTTCCCAGCAGCAGATTTCAATGCTTCACTTCCCTTTCCATTGGAAAGGCTTTTGTGATTTCTAGAGGGAATCTTCTTGCTGAGCTTTTAAGCCCAATCCTTATCTTGGACAATGAACTAATTATCCTCTTCCTTATTCCATTTTTAACTTGAAGCCATTTCCATTGCCCCTCTCTATCATCTGTACACAGGCAAAGCATTCATTCCAATTCATTCATGAAAAAAAAAAAAGTAAAACTGAAAACAATGGATACCATAACATAGCTAAATTGTAAGGTTGAGGGATGAGTTTATATGTCTTCTTTGCAAAACTCTGTTCCATATTTAATGCCTATAAATGACCGTTCCCTTTCTTGTGATTGAAAAAATCACATATTTCATTGTTTCCTATGCAATATTTATGTAGCTTACCATGCTTACTTCAATGTACATATCCTTCTTGCCTGAGCATTTCTCCCTACACCTGGGAAGGCATAACCCCATGTAACAGTGCAATCTGGGAATAACCAGCAGAGAAAGCCCTGATGGTCATGATGGCACCAAGGTAAGCATTAGCCAGCGGCACACCTTGGTGCAAAGGCCAGCAGCCACCTGAACTGTGTTAAACAGAGCCTTGCAAGCAGGGAAGGGAGATAACCCTTCCCTTCTGTCAGTGAGTGTCACTGCTGTGATATTCCTGTTGTGATATTTCTAGATTTCGGTACCCAGAACTGGGCTACCTAGTAAGGAGAGGCACAGAATTAATATCGAGGGTCCGTGGAAGGGCCACAGACACAAAGAGAGGACTGGAACATCTGTCATATCAAGAGAGGCTGAGACAGCTGGGACTGTTCATCCTGGAGAAATGTCATGGGGGATCTTACCTGTCGGTATAAATATCTAATCTGAAGGAGTGAACAAGGCAGACTCTTCCCAGCAGTACACAGGGACAGAACAAGAGGCAACACTCAATGAACACAAGTAGTGATGTCTGAACTGTACTTGTACTTGTCAACTATTCATTCTTTCCTGGTATTCCTCTTCTACAGAGCTGATTGAACTAGTACTGGTGGGAAGTAAATGAACTGTTCCTGGCAAATCCACTCAGGTGGTTGTGTAACACTTCCATGAATGCCAGGCTTTTACAAATTCCTAAATATTGTATGATTTCTCTTTTTCTTGGAACTGAATATAGCCTGACTAGGTTATCAGTCTCATCCTTCTTACTCAGCTTTGCTCCTCTACCCCAGTTTCTAAAAGTTATTTTGAATCAATGGCGGTGATTACTGAGAAGTGATTTGGGAAAGTGGACTTTTTTGTGGCAGGTTCAAATACCTTGATTTTCAAAAGCTGTACAGAACATACTAAAACAAATGTTGTCTTTTTCAAATGAAATACTTTCAGAATCTTTCTAGTTTTGTACATCTTCTCATGTTGCACAAGGATTTGAATTTTTTTTTCACAGTAAAATCTTTGTTCCAATTGAAATTAAAGGATTTTTGCAAATATAGAGAGGGAAAAGATCTGACCTTAAGACATTCCATACAGCATGAATTGAAGAATATAATCGTTGAAATTATTTTTTAAAAAGGGATATAAATTCAAAAGGACATGTACTATGTATTATATCTTACTTTATAGCAAAAAAGAAATATTTTTTCTTAATGGGAATGGGCATAGACTGTTCTACAGAAACAAATAAATATCTTGTTCAGGAAGAAGTCAAGTCTATATTGTAAGGATTACTTTCTTATTTGCAGTGTTATAAAGAACGGCATCTGGACATCTGGGTGCATTAACCCACTTCTGAGCTCTTCAATGACATGTTTTATTACTCTGGGGAAAACTTTTAAGGTCTCTTTTCCATTACTTCTCCATGGTGATACATTTTGACTCTATGGTGTTATTAGGTTTTTACTTAGGTACTATATGGATGTATAAAATAATTTTCACAAAATGTGCAGGCTGCATTGCTCATGCACAGTAGCAGAATTCTGAAACACATAGTATGGTCTCTTCATCTGCCTATTTCTATTTTTCTATGCTCAGATTTTTCTCACATATAAATATAAATCCAGAAAAAACCCAACAAACAAACAAACAAAAAACCTTTTTTCTTTTTTTCAACAGAGTGATACTGAGAATAACTGGAATTCCTAGTTACGGGATTTTATACTGAAGGAGAATAGGTTTTTCTTTTCTTGTCCCTCCTCCTTTTATGGTTTTCCTCCTGAATTTGCACAGAGACTTTATAATTTGTAGCTGTGGTGTTCAGTTTTTCCTCTGACTGCATGAACAGCCAGAGAAACGGAGGCTCTGGGGTTGTTTCACCAACTCCAGTGTCCCATTCTTTTGAAAATACAGAGTCCCTACTGAGCTCCTGAATAAAGGCATTACAGAGATGGTCCATAGCAAATATTGCAGTAACAGCTGGGAGAACAGAGCATGCAATGAGCCAAGTAGAGAGATGAAAGCACCCCTGGTAAAGATGGCAGTAGGTCTCCAGAGGTTGCTGTTCTCACCCTTCCTCTCCTTCAAGTATTGCACAAGTGGTGGCACCTCACTACTTCAGGGGACCCTATTTATTAAACACTTGTTCGACACACTTACTGTTTTTTCATCATTCAGGGACTCTTTCATCCTCAGCCCAACATGTTCTAGATTGATTTTCCAAAGATTGATACAAGGTGAGGAAGATATTGCCCTACAATATTTGTGTTATTTTACAGTAGTCATCTTGAGACAATGCATATTGGGGCATGGGCACCATTAACAAATATGTTAACTTTATGTGACAACTGATTAATTTTAGTTTAAGGTTATGAATACAAAAGAAAGCATGCTGGTATATAACGTGAATTTTAATGATGTCATTGCACTAGTAAAAGATGAGAAAGATAATTTAATTTGCTTTCTCTGAAAGGTCAGTTCTCTTGAGATGATATTTTCCCTGAGGGTGTCAATGCCCCTCACTCTTCTTTCTTGCTTTTTCTCTTTCTTTAGAAAGTCAGCATTTATATTTAAACAGAAGAGTATCTGAGCTTTTTCTTCTTGGGTTTTTTTTTTGTTCTTTTTCTTTTTGAAAAGTAGTGTCAAAGAGAAAAAAAAGCAACAAAAAATCCCAAAGAATCCCAGATGTTTCATTTTGAAACTCAAGCCCATAAATATTTAGACAATGTGCTTCTTGCTATTTTAGTTCCTTGTGTCTGTGCATGTTCCACCTAAGTAGTTAAGCATGGCACAGAATCTGGAAGTATAAATACAGTAAGTTCCTGGAGTCATTTTACATTTGCACCTTGGAATGTGGCAGTGGGGAACAAAGGATAACAGGGAATAGAATCATTCAATTTTTGTATTAGACATGAAATATTTCATGTTTCATATTTGGGAAGCTACAACTACCTCTGGCAAGTGCTGAGCTCTTTTTGTTGCCAGGCAGGTTGACCCTACAATTCACTGTTTTGCAGTAAACTCTGGACACTTCTTCAAACCTAGGAATTAAAATCACAAATTTTTTTAGCCAATCAACAACACAGTAAATTAATACCTAGTAAGCTTTTTTTTTTTTTTTTTTTTTTTCCCCACCATTTGCATTTTGTAAGAATTTTTAAGTTTTAAAACTAGTTTACCAACATCTTCGGAAAAACTGACACTAGTGATTGAGGTGACCACATGTTAACTCTGTTTGAGAAATACTTTCTCCTAATGATTTGTATTCTTGGAGACAACATATACAGACTGTCCTTAGATTTTCTTTTTTTCATCTCTCTGGAAAAATTGCAAATATATTTAATTTAAATTAAGTAAGAGTGTTATAAATGTAGTGTTAAAAAAATAAATAAAACTTGAATCACCAGAATACAAACTGATTCAAATGAACCGAAATCAGAACCTAGATAAACAAAAGTTTATTTCAATTTCTATGGGATAATTTCTGATAAATGAAGGGATGCTAGTGCACTGAAGAGATCAGGAACTTAAAAAGAGCAACTTTGGAATATTTTTCAAGCTATGTGGTCTGAAAATAATAATCAAGAATCTATCTCCCTAGTATAGGAGTAAGGTTGTGAGAAGAATAATGACAATAGGTAGAGGTGGATTAAAAAAATAAGTATGTGATTAAGCATTTCAAGGGCTGCAAGATTAATTAGAGAATGTAAAAGAGAGGACTTATAAAGGAAAACTAACTGAAGTTGGCCCAAGAGTGGAACAGGTCTATTAGGTTGATCAAAACGATGGAAAACCTGTCAGTGGAGACAGTCTGAGAAAACAAGGTTTGTTTACTCAAGAAAAATGAAGACTTAGAAGGGTATGATGGTTGTCTATAAATAAATGAAGGGAGAACTCACCAAGGAGAGGCATGAGCTATTTAGCTTAACACTAGTGTTGGCATAAGAATAAATAGAGTGGGTTGACTAGGAACAAATTTAAGCTACAAAGAATATGAAGAAGATTGTAAGTTGCTGGAGCAGTGAGGTTTCAGAGGCGCCTTCTAGTGAGGGGGATGGTGGAGAACAGTGAAGACATCAGTAAAATTATGCATATAATTATAAATGATACCATACAGTCTCTATAGGCACAGATGTCTGGCTTTCTTTACTTTTAGAGAAGGCTGATGCCTGTCTGCTCATATGTTGCTAAAGTAGAAAGCAATGATAACTGAATAAGCAAAGACTTATTAAAGTGTGTAAATAAAATAACACTGGTCATATAAAACAGCAAAATTTTTATTAATTACCCATTCAATAATGACATCCTAAATTGAGGAATTTTTTTCCTATGTCTGCTTGACTTACACCTTTCATAAACCCATTTTTTTCAGGGATCTTGCTTATGTTTGATGTTTTAATAATAAAACATTTAAAAAAATAATTAAAATTTAAAAAAAAATGTGTAAAACAAACAAACAAAGCTCACTACTATCAACGTGTCTTTGGTTCTAACTTCAAAAACATCTTGTGAATTATATATTGACCAGTACTGTGTATTTCTTGTAATCTGTTCCATGTACTTGTTTATTATAGATTCTGAGTCATATAAGCCCAAGGATGCACAGTCAGATCCTGAACTCCTTGGGAGCATTGCCTATCCAAGGTCTTAGTGAGACTGACAGAGTAGCATGTAAAGCATATTTTATATTTCAGGTTACTTCACTCTGGGAATTTAATATAGATGTCACTTTTTCTTTTCTTCAAATAATTTATGACATCAACCAATCTTAGAAAAGATGTCCCTGCCCATGGTCAGGTATTTGGACAAGATGATACTTAGGGTCCCTTCCAAACCAAATAATTTTATAATTCTGTGAAAAAAAATGGCTTTGAGAGTTATACAGTAGAATAGGGGAAAAACCTCTAAGTCTTGATCAAAATGCAATATGAAAATTCTACTGAAATGCTTACAACAATTTATCAGAAATATAGTCTTTGAGACTTTGATGCAGGTTTTGTAGGTGTGTGTGTGTGTGGGCGTGTGTATGTGTGTTTAGGTTAATCAGTTTGGTTGAGTTTATTTTAAATTTTATTTTTAGTGTTCTAAGATCTTTCTTTTTCTTAAGTTACTTTGGGCATTTCCTTTTAACGTGTGACAAACAACTTCTCCATATGAGAGATCTATTCTTAGTTTCACAATGTCATCACTGTTTTAAAGGCATAAATTAAATATTAGTGGCAGTCTGAGAAGTCCACAGCTAAGTGTACAGCAAATGTCTTACATTCTGCCAGTGAAATCCCTCACAGACACAGAAAAGCTATCCAAGTTTTATGAAGCTGAGAGGAAATAGAAATAAGATAGAAAAAAATCTGCTTCTGACCATTCCCAGTGTTCAGGGGCTTGAACTGAATATCACATTAAATCCCACACCTTTATTTATACATATTCTATTCAGCTTTTACATGCCATGGAGGTGGGGTAACAAACTGTCTGGATGGCCAGGTCCAGAGAGTGTTAGTAAGTGGAATGATGTCCAGCTGGTGTACAGACACCAGTGGTGTTCCCCAGGGCTCAGTATTGGGGCCAGTTTATCTTTAGTGAGGATCTGGAAAAGGGCATTGAGTGCACCCTCAGTCTGTTTGCAGAGGACACCAAGCTGGGTGTGAGTGTTGATCTGCTGGAGGGCAGGGAGGCTCTGCAGAGGGACCTGGATCCAGGGGCTGGGGCAAATTATGTGAGATTCAGCAAGGCCAAGGGCTGGGTCCTGCCTTTGGGTCACAACCATGCCAGACAGCATTTCAGGCTTGGAGTAGTGTCTGGTAAGCTGCCCAGCAGAAAAACACCTCAGCATGTTGGTCAGCAGTGACTGGACATGGATACGGTGTGCCAAAGTGACAATGATGTCCTGGCTTGCGTCAGTAGTGCGACCACCAGTGCCTGTCCCCCTGTAGTGGGGCACTGGTGGGGCCACACATCCTGGGCCTCACATGGTAAGAAGGCCACTGAGGCGCTGAGCATGTCCAGAGAAAGAAATGGACCTGGGCAAGGGGCTGGAATCTGATGAGGAACAGCTGAGGAAGCTACTTGGACTCAGCCTGGACAAAACGAGCATCAGGAGGGACCTTCTTGCCCCCTCCAATTCCTTGACAAGAGGCTGTAGCCAGGTGGGGATTGGTTTCTTCTCTAAAGTAACAAACGTTAACGTGAGAGGAAATGGAGTCAGTATGTGCCAGAGATGTTTATATTGGATGTTATTAAAAATTTCTTCACTAAAAGCATGTTCAGGCATTGGAACAGGCTGTCCAGGGCTGTGGTAATTATCATCTTTGGAGGTGTTTAAAAGACACGCAGATGTGGCACTGAGGGACATGGATGGCCTAGTGGTAGACTTGGCAGTGCTGGACTTAATGATCTCAGAGGTCTTCTCCAGCCCTAATGACTCTAACAAGAGGGCAGCAAAAATAAAGAAGCAATGACTGATAAAGCTGAGGCTTCAGACATTTTCAAAACTCAACTTCCTCCCTCTACTATGTTGCAGAGAGTTAGCAGTGAGAGAGGACTCAGGCTTGACTTTGAGTTGCAGAGTGTAATTCTTCTTTAAACAAATATGAGAGGCAAAGAAGGGGGTAGAGTGGATTAGAGGAAAGGTGACATACTGCAGAACATTTGACTCATAACTTTTTCTGTACATTAACTGTTCCACTGCCTTTTAAGTGTAAATTTTAAGTGTTTATTCTTCCAAACTCATTTCAGAAATCCAGAGTCTCTAGTCTCCCTCATGGTACTTGGGAAACACTGAACTGCTGTATTTAGTTTGGTGAGGAAAAAAATCAGATTGACTACTTCATGTTTAATGGCTACAGAAAGCTTTAATAATTATGTGTCTTACAATCCTATACTTCTAAATAATAATTACAGACTTACTCCCTCATTCACCATATGGTGTATTTTATGATTTTTCACGTCCGTTGCTCTGCCTCCTCCCTCCTCATGTTGTTTTCCATGCGCCTATATATTTTAATTTGGCCTTGCAACAGTTTTGCATGTGTCAGTCTCAGGTTCCAGGCATCTGCAGATATGAGAAGTCTGAATAGCAGGAGGTAATTATTCTTAATTTACAGACCAAGGTTATCCAAGATACATACAGTCTTGAAGATAACAGGTCTACAGGGGTTTGTGAGATCTTCTGAGATTGTCAGGATTTTAAACACTGCTGATCTTTCTCCTCAATAACCAAGGGTTTGGACAAGGAATAGGATCTTGAATATAGAGTTTTCTCTTAGAAGGTCTGCAAGCCAACATGGTAAAATAAATAGCTTGCATATTCTCAGGAGCAGTTAATTATTTATTTTCCTCTGAAGAAATAGAAGAGCTTTGCATTTTTCAGTTACAGTATCACTTTGCTTTGCAGTGGAACAGGTGGAAAGATATCATAGTAGCTTTTCATTCAAAGCATGGAAGAGCTCTAAACAATCAACTGACACTATGTTTATGCTAGCAGAATGTGCCAAAAAATCCCTATTCTGGTGCCAAAGCAAACTGGCACAAACCCCCATTGTCCCTGCTATATAATATTTTAGTATGCCAAAGGAACAGAGTTATAAGCAACCAGCCATTTCCTTATCCAGTCTGGCTTTTAAATTGGAAGACTAAGACAGTGAATTAGTTGTTTTCATCTCCTGTAGGTTTGGGACTCTTTTTTTTTTTTTTTAATTATCATAATTGTATTTTGCAGCATGGAAACAGGAAGGAAGCTTGTCCTTGTGGCTCAAATCCCAATTAAATTCCTGTCTCTAATTCAAATTCTGCATAAATCTCAGTACAAGCTAGTTTATTTTCCACACTTTTCAAATACTATAATAAAATGCTGACACAGGAATCAGAGTTCTCTTAGGTTCCTGAAATTGTCAGTAGAAACAGAAAAGTATTTTCAGAGGATGATTTAGACCACAAGCTTCCAAGTAAATCAGCTACAACAAATCCAGGTCTAAAGTTCATTACTATCTCAGCTTCCTGAATGGAAAATTATGGAAGTTTGCTTTTTATCATCATCTTTAAAAGCAGGGTAGAATCTATACAATGTAGAACAGGTATTTTGGACCTACAACTGGTTTCCACTTTAGAGTAGCATTCCTGTTGTGGGCATGAACCAAAGCTGCCAGAGAATCACTACATGTCAAAGACTAAAGGGTTTCAAAATACCAGCATCCTGATCATAGCTTTGTCTTTCAGTTTATGAAATTGATGAAAGCCATCTAAACCAGACAAAGCTTGCTGCAGGTTCTTAAATACAATTTCTCTTCTTAATATAACTTAATAGTCCTTATCCCTTTTATAAATTATTTTTATATGCACTCTATATGTAAATAAATTCTGTTTACTACTGTAACTGATATCTATATATACTTTAACCATGTATAAATAGTCCATTGCAAAAAAAGATCTCCATGAAGAATGTTTAGAGTCACTGGAGGAGAAAGAGTATGTACTCTTTTTTTTGTTGCTCTGTTTCTCTTCCCTAATACAGCACTTTCTCAGAAAAAAAGTATGAAGAAAGAAATGTTGAATGTGTGGATTGCAGGCAGCCTGTTCCTGACTGAGGTGAAGAGAAGCTGCATCATCATTTCAACCTGCATCCTTACCACCCGCAGAGTAAAAAATGAAATGTTGTCACGCATGACAAGGATAAATTCACGCTTACCTTTGTCCATGAAAGGGAGGCAAGAAAAGTAAGGCTGGGAGGGAGGGATGGGGGAAAGAAATAAAGGAAAGAAACCTTCAACTAAATTTCAATTCCAGACATTACACGCATCCATAAAAGAAATGCTACCTCCCAGCAAGACACAGAGAGTAAGAGTGAGCAGCTAAACTTCTTGGCCCCCAAAATAAATGGAGGTAAACAAACCTCTTCTTCCTAGGGCTGAGGCTAAGCAAAGGGAGAAAAGACAAACCCCATCCCAAGTGGCATAAAGGTCAGGAGACTTCAATTAAATATAAACAGTATAAGCATAGATGTTTGAGTTAGTTATCCTTTGTTCCCATGAAAGGCACTGAAGGGAAATAAACATTCATGTACTACACCCATCATAAAGAAGTTTATATAGTTCTGATCAACAGAAAACTAGAAGGGTCAATCTCTTTTCTCTCTCTGCTAACTGTGCAGTTAAATTACATTATTAATCTACTTTACAGATATGAAAAGATAAGTGAGCAACTCCAGTCTAGGATGTCTTTGCAGAAGAGCAAACCTGGATATATGCATGTCAGATGAGTCTTGGCTTAGTCCCTGCTCACCAGAACGCCAGACAGACCAACAGACAGGTCTGTGCCCTGCCACCACTGGGGTGATAGCTCACATCTGGTCTGTGCCCAGGCACATGTCCAGGCAGTGACAATAGTAGGGATAAATAAGTCTGAAGACAAGCTTATGCTTGTTCTTAATTGAACTTGAAGCAAGAGATTAATCATGATAACTCAAGTCTGTTGTTAGACTTTATGGCTAAAAGTTTTAGAGTCCAGTCCTTGTAGCCTAAAACAAGACTGCTATAAAGGTTCCCTGCCTTTATCCCTTAATTAAAGGGATTGCAAAGTATTCATGGAGTACATTAATTGCTCTGCAACACAGTTCTGTAAACAGCATATAAAATATCTATATTCTGTTTGGATTTAACTGTGCCATTTCACATTTCAAACTGGTAAGATCAGTATGTCAGGACTGTGGCTTTTCTACAATATTGTGATATTTTTACAATAACTGCATTTAATTGGCTCCCCAGTCCATTTATAGACGTAATATAGCTGAAACCTTTGAGATTTCTGGATATATTGTTAAAAACCCTTGAAATATAAATTTTTATGGAGGTTTGGAAAATATCTTAGAAATATTTCTGCACACTGAGTGGCTCTGTAAGTTGCAGGTCAGGACCATATTTCAATGACTTTGACTTATCTACTTTGAAGATTATAGTCTGCTATTGCTTCCTCTTAGCAGATCTAACTCAAGTGGTGGGGATCAAAGATTTTGTCTTGTAGGTATGAGATTCAGCACAGGCTGATGCTCTGTGATTGGAAACATTGCCTTCAGCATTGTGAAAGGATGAGGTTTCTGTCTAGTTGCATAACAGTTACCCTGTTTCTGTCTTTTTTTAATGACATCTTCACAGCTGGACTGATGTAAGTGCTTTTAGGGTGTATGTGTGTGTGTGTGTGTGTGTGATCTTTTTTTTTCTTAATATAGCTCAGACTGCTGACATCGCCATTATTTGTATCATTTGGGGTTTGTCTTCATTCACTACTGTAGCCACAATTTCCATTTCAATAACAAATCCAACAGAAATAATAACAATTATATGAAAAAAAAAATAATCCTGAAAATGATGAATGAAAATTAGTTGGGGAAGTACAATAAAATGGGGAAGGAAGGAAAATTCTGGGAAAGGAAGGGGAGTTCTGGGAAGGGAAGGGAAGGGAAGCGAAGGGAAGGGAAGACTAAGTCTACGATTTATGAGGCTTGGTTCAAAAAATTAGCACATGTTCGTTATAGCAAAGTAGGTTTTTTGACAGTATTTTTAATGTCTAAATACTTTCTAACTATATATAGGAGTGCTTTGGGTTTTTTTCTTGTTTGTTAGTTTATTGTTTTTGTTTTTATTTTGGTTTGATTTTTTGTTTTTCTTTTTCTTTCTTTCTTTCGATTCCTCTCCCTTACCATGTACTTACCCATTTTGCTTCATGCCTCATTAGGGTGCCAAGTCTAAACATCCAGCTGGATGTGCCTGGCCTGTGTATGAGCATCCCTGCACCATTGTTCTGTTTGCTAACACTGCTCCCCCTCTCCCCTTTGAAGCTCCTCCAAAGGAACTTTATCCCTCTGTTCCAGCTGCCATTTCATTAAGCCCTTGCTTCACAGGATTTTCCACAACCGTTGACACATCAGAGCAAGGATGTAGCCATTAAAATAATGAAGGGGGGAAAAAAAGAGAGAGGGAAAAAGAGAGGACAGTAGTTCTGAAGTGAAAATTGAAAAGGAGTACAAGGTTTCTTAAAAAAAGAAAAGGTAAAATCTATCTTTCTTTCTTTTTTCTTTGTTTTCTTTTCTTTCTTTCTTTTTCTTTCTTTTTTTCTTTTCTTACTTTTTTCTTTCTTTTTTTTTCTTTCTTTCTCTCATTCTTTCTTTCTCTCATTCTTTCTGTCTTTCTCACTCTCTTTTTTTCTCTGTTTAGAAGTCCTTTTATTTCCTCATTATTTAACTCCTTTGCAGACTTTTGTTCTTGTAGAAACCTCTCACACACCTGTGTGTGTAAACAGAGACAACCACAACTTCACCTTGTCTAACAGTTGTCTGCAGACCTCCTTACCAGCCCTTTCTTCATATCAGAGATGTCCAGAAGCAGAACTTTTTTCTTCCTTTTTCTTCCTATGAGTCTCAATCTTCCCAAGAGGAAGGTTACAGTCCAGGTGAGGGCTTTTTTTTTTTTTTTTTTTTTTTTGGGCAGAATTCAAGGATGGTAAAAGTAAAACCTCTTGTTGTCTTTGCTTCTCTCAATTTCTTTTATATCCTTGGAGGAAAACAACACACCTTGTAATCCATTTTTTGAAAAGGACTAGAACTCTATATGGGATTTTATCAGTGCTGAAATATATTTTTCAGAGGTGCACCATGACAATCAGCATTTGCAAAGGTTTGTACTGCATATTGAAGAAAATCAGTTTTTAACCCTGAGTTCAAATCATCTCATCACTATTCCTACTTTAAATAAAACAAGTTAGGTGAGAGGCAACTCACATTGAAAGGCATCAGACTGCTTCCCAGCTCCTCCAAATTATCTTATTTTATTTAATAAAGTCCAATTCAGCCTGAATAATTTTGTTAGAATTGCACCCAAAGATCAGAAAAAAATTTTTGCCAGTTTCAGTATGTGTCACCTCTAGAATTCTTCCTTAATCATTAGAAAATATAGGCAGCTCTGAAAGTACAACTTAGTCCATATAAAATCTGAATTAATTATGGAAGATTCCTCTTTTCACCCAATGACTGGAAAGAAAGCCACCTCTGCTTAGTTCTCAACTTAGGCACCTCAGTTAATTGCCTAAATTTAGCTAGGAAAAATCTAGGCCAGAGCAGATCCTGCAAGGTCACACAGCATGATTATGACAGAGCTGGGATTCAGATCACAGGGGTCCTAGTCCCAGGCAATGCTTTTACAAGACAGTCTTTCCTCCAAGTAATTAATTCTCATTTTGAAGGTTTCAGCTGAGGTAGTGGTACAGAGCCACTATTTGTCTTGTGTAATTATTCATGTTGCTATCCATAAACACCTTAGAAATAAGTTATGAATATGTTTATGAGCCTTTTTTATTCTTAAATGTTTTGAACTTCAGCTTCTTTACATTTTTATTCACACACATGTATATATATACATGCATATATATATACATATGTATCATATGTATGAATATACATCTGTGTGTTTTCTCATGCATGTGTCAGAGTATTTCTATTGAACCAATGGTATTGCGCTCACAGTTTATTTCAGTTGATTTTTTTATTATTTTGATTTTATAAGACTTCATTTGTTATAATGATGACAAAAACTTTTTAAAGTATTTTTTTGTCTTTTTTCCGCATATCACTCTCTTTCTTTTTTTTTTTTTTTTTTTTTTTTACAGCAGGCACATCTGCCCTATGGATGAATTTATTTCCTCAATCTCATGGTACAATATTGCATTTCAGTTGTCACTTTTGATTTATCGTTACTTTAAACATTAAATCTTCCTTTGCATTTTTATTGGTTTCATTAAAAACATTCTGCTCGGCTTTTCATTTATAACCTATATCAAGGGAAAAAAAAAAAAAAGAAAAAAAAAACATCCCAGCTTCTGCCTGCTCTTCTTTCCCCTCTTCTGTCTCATCCAGGATGCTGCCTTTCAATTCCACCCATTTTTTCCAGGTGATAAAGTCAAAGCAATCCACTAGCCACATGTGAATAAAATAAATACATTTTAAACTTAGGTTTTTTGTTACAAACAGAGTTTGTGAAAACATTTATTAAACTTAATAACTTTTGTGTTTAATGAAGCACAGAGCATATGTCAGAAGTATGGTGTCCAAAAGGCAGAAGCACTGAATAGTTTATCTAGCAAATGTGTTACACAAGGTTTGACCCTTAAATTGAGCACTGGGAGAGATAAATAGGGTAATCAAAAGCACTCCCTTACAGTCACATGAACTTGGAGCCATCTGGTCAAAGCAAAAATAAATCAGTAATGCAACTGGAAATTATCTGTAAAGACCTTTGGGGATTGGTTGAAGCATTGCTACAGTTGCTTTCATATCAGAGAACTAGGAAGAAAAGAAAAAGAGAAAAAAAAAATTCAACAAAAAAAGCCCAAAACAAGAAAACTGCATGTAAAGATGATGAAAGTGACCCTAATTAACACAAAGGTCAAGAAACCAACAATGTACTCCTTCTTTTTTTTTTTTTTTTCTCTCTAATTTTGTTTCTAAGGGTGTATTTTTAGCCTGGAATGAAAGATTTTGACCCAATAAGATGATTCACAATTCCAACCAAAAATACAATTATTTGTATTCTCATGTTTTAAGATTTGTTTTTGCTTAGCAAGGTTATAGAGAAAATATTTTTTAGCTTAAGAGACACCCAAGAATAAAAAGCTAGCTATCTTTCTCCATTTTCTTTTTTTTTTACCAATTTTTTTTTTTTTACTAAAAAATTTATAAGGAGATAAGTATTTGGTTCTTGCTAGTAAATAAATAAATAAATATTTTAGGTATAAGACTTTATCTTTTCTATGCTGAAATACATGAAGTATTAAACTATGTAAATCCAGCCACTGAGATTTGATAAAAGGCAAAATGTTGTCTTTTTAATTTCTTTTTTTTTTTTGTCCATATTTGTTTTTCCCTTTCCACATCTGTACTTAGAAATAGACTCTGTCCTGTCTAAGGAACAACCACCTCACATTTACTCATTCAGATTAGAGTGGGTATGTAGAGAGCAGGAAACGTCCCTGCTTTTCCCCTGAAAGGAAAACTGAAGGAAAGGCAACAGAAGCCTTGAGTTAATGAGAAATGTTTGCAGGAATTAAGTGAAGGTGTTGTGACTGTCCTTGAAGTCATTACCTGCATTAACTTGCAGATAGCAAGATTTAATCAGATGACTGATTATTTCCTTTCCATCACTGTGAATGTTTGGAAGCGTCAGCAATTACAAGCTTGAACTCAGATTCTAAGTTTGCAGGATTTTGTACAGTTTATCTTGTCAGTGGTGTTGTGCTGCTGGAGAGGAAATGTCCTGTAAGGTTGATAGACTAAACCAGCCCTTCAGACTGAAGGGAAGTTAATTCTAAAAAGGTGTAACTGGGAGATCCTCATCCCAGCTGGCTCAGGTATGGATAGCAGCACAGGCACAGCAGCCTGCATCTCACTACAATCTTTCTAGTATATAGACTCCATCCCAGAAGGGTTTTGTGATTCCCTCTGGCCACAACTATACCACCTCAGCAAATATGCTCAAAGGTGCTGTGTCTAGGCTGTCTCTGGAGACCAAAGGGCAGACATCTTCTGAAAGACAGAGCTTGTCCCAGTTTCCACACTGTTTGTCCCATCTTTCTCCATAGTGGCTTAGTGCTAGTAACCTCTTAGAGCACCACTGGTCCATGTAAACTGCAGTTCCTTGGATGGCGAGTGTCTCAGGCTATGCTTCTTTACAGGTTCTAGTACAGTCACACCTTTGACTCCTTTCTGAGATATTAAAATTGCGGCAATAAAACTATGGAAAAGAAAGTAGAAGGTATGACAAAAAAAATCATATATTCTTCCTTCATGTATAATTAACAACAGCTTCTATTGGGGATTTTCTTTCCATTACTCTGCAATACTTTATTCTTCTGAATAAGCTTATTATGTGAAGATTGAAACATTAGGATTAATTACACCAAATGCTGGTGTAAACCCTAATGAAAAACATACATCTCTTGCACAGCCTGAATTCCCTGGAGAAATCTTGAAAATATTGACTTTGACAGTTTTTGCTGTGTGACTGATTGCATCAGTTGTATAAAGCACTTTACTAAGCATCATTTTGTATATGTGTCTAAGTGTGCATATGAGTGTGTGTATGCATGGATATATGCCTTCCCAGATAAGACAAAAGGATTTGTTGAGGCTAAATTAGAGCTCATGTTTCCAAAGAGCTTGCCTCTTTCATCATGATGCTTTTGTCTCGATTATCTCCGGATTCTCTCCCTCCCTTCTGCCACCCCCTTTCTCCTTTTGCAATAACGCCTGTGTTTGATCTCTATGTAAATAAACCAAGCATCGGGAAGAAACTAATGGATCCATCATGGGGGCTTGAAAATAAAGTTGAAAAAATTGCTTACACAGTTCATTCACCCAGAGGGTCTGTGCATTTCATTGCTGAAGGTTATGGAAATTTAGCTGGTGATAGAGAAAACTTCATAGATTACAGCAGGAAATTTTCAAAGACACAAAAGGGGAGAGAGGTGCCCTGTTCTCCTTGACTATCAATGGGGGTTGAATGCCTCATTTACATTTGTGACTTTGAAACTTGCCCCGTGGATTCCAGGCCTGTAGGAACCATTATGTTCAGCTTGCCTGATCTGATGCATGAAAAAGGCCTGAGGATTTCATCTAAAAATGCCTGCAAGGAGGAGAAAAATCGTGGTGGAACAAGACAACCTGGAGTGCTGCTCAAATTTCATACACAATCTTGTTAATTAGTAAACAGACATGGTAACTGTACCTTCACTCTCTATCCCACTCCCTGGCTGAAATAATCCTCATAATAATAGGTTCAGCCTCTTTCTTAGACCAGGTACAATGTCAAATGGCAATATTTCTCAATATGTGTTCATCTCACATTACTTTGCAACAGCTACTTAGAGGTAGAATCATCTATGTAATTTTAAAAGTTGGATGAATAATTAAATTTGTATCATAAGTTTCATAAGTATTTGTTGTCTTATTTACATTAATATCATATTCTGAATTGGTGAAGCAGCAAGAAGCATTGAAAAACTTAACTCTGAATGTATACAATGAAGAACTGTAAAATAAGATATTTTCTGACTTGGTATTCAGAGGCCCTAAGAGAACAGAGAGCACAAAAAAAATGTTTTGGAAAGTTCAGTTCATATTGGGTAAAGTATGTGAAACAACTCTATGTCTACAATTTCTTATCTGCTATCATCACAGCATAGAAGTGCCCATATGCTTAGACTATTTTCTTTTCTGAATGATCAGCTGATTTATGTATCCACCTATCTATCTATGTAGTATGACACTGATTGGTGTCACTGTGTATACACACCATTGTTTCTGGGTTTGTGGGTTTTTTGTTTTTATTTTAAAATATATAAAATATATTTCTGTGTTCCAGTATGTCTCTATTTTATTTGGGTTATTCAAAGGCATTTTTCTCCTGCCTCATTAGAGAATAATTTTTGGAAAGGTACCATTTTTAAGATAAAGAGTAATACCCTGGAGTCTAAAAATGGGGAAGAGGAAAAGAAGCTGATTTATGTTAAGGCATACAAGATTTGAAAATATACCCCAGGGTGAAATAAATATTACAATACACAATAATATCCTTGCTTTGCCTTGATGTACATTACAGTAATGTTATGAATCTCTCTGTATGGTTCTGTACTCATTGGAGAATTCTGCCAGGGACAGGTTCCCAGAGGCCTTGACCCACTCAAAATGGGACAATCTCTGCCCTGGGGATGGGTAGGAAAGAAAGTAGAATATCACTAACAGTTTAAGGTCATTCTAGAAAAACAATATTGCACTTCTAAGTGGGTAGTGCAGATCTTCTAAACTCCAATCACATTGTTATGATATTTTACCCATGAGGCTTTTACTCAGACCACCAGGCTTATTCAAAAGACTAATGAAATAAGTATTCAAACTCAGAAACATGGCCAAACATCAGGCTAGCTGTTGACACAGTTATCTTGTCTAATAACAGCTAATGAATGCTGCAAGCAAACTTGTGGGGCTGGGGGATGGTGAAGGAAGGGAAAAGAGGGAGTTACGTTATGAGAAGGAAGGACTTTCATGGGAGCAATATGTCTTACAATCTAATTGCTCTGTGTTTTATAGAACTTGATCATTAGGGTATCCTGCTTATGATACCGCAGAGATGTAATGGTGAAATAAAGCAAGAGGCTATTAAAGAGAAAGTTTAAATATAGCTACAGGGACAGATACTTCATGACAACTTGACAGATGTCTTGGAGTGATCACTGGTTCCTTCATCACTAATTACAAAATCATTTGTCTTAAGGAAAGGACAAAAGAGAAGTAATTATGAAAAACATGATTCTTAAGGGATAAAAAAGATAACATCAGTTTAAAACATTGAAGCGATCATAACCATTTAGAATCATTATTAGTTTGTTTGAGCCAATGACAGCTTGGATTTCGAAGCCAGTGGGAACAGAGCTTCCTATGCCGAGGAGAAGAAAACATTCAATTTCTTGTTATGCTAAACTTATCCTCAGACTCCAGAGATTTCTTTGATGAACAGTTCATTAAAATTTCCTACCGCAGATGAATTTGAGCTAAAATACACAAATGTTTTAATTATACATTCCTTTTTAATTACACTAATGACTTGTAATGTGTTTATGTTGGTTTAGAGTTTAATTTCTTCTCTTAGATTAGGTGGTTGACTTAAGGATTGTGCTTTTCAGTAAAATACCATGATTCATCAATGTTTGATCATGAGTTAATCCAAAAATATTAAAGCGTTGCAATCCTTGGAGGAATAGTAATGCACACACATACACAAGCAAAACTGTGTTTTCCTTCCATGTGCTTAGGGGCAGTTAAACCTTTCCAACAGTACACAGCAAGGCACAAGTGTCAGCAGACAGAAGCAACACTGAGAGAGGCCTGCTACTGTTAAGACTGGCATTGGGAAAGGCATGAGGAAGTAAAAAACTGATTCCTGTGTCATACAGCATTGGTTGGATGATTGGTACTCTGGAAGGAACAACATCAGGAAGGACAAGTTTTGCTTTTCACACTTTTTTGTCCATTTTTTTTTTTTTTTAATCACAGCCAGTCTATGCAGTGTATTTAGAGTACGAGAATGATCTGTAGGGAATTGCTAAGAGATTTATGATGTTTAAATTTAGGAATCTAAACTAAACTCTTCCTGTGGGCTGCTTATAGTCCCTGGAAGTGCCTGGCACCTCCAGAGGGTGGTACCCATCTATTTCAGGAATCCATATAAATCATGGTTAATCTGCCATGGATATGAATTTTATGTCATATCTATAAAAGATGACAAAGTTACTGGTTTAGACAACATGCCCCACATGTGGATGACTAAATTTGGATAATTCAATCTTAACCTCTGCTCGACTTCATGAATGACTAACAAGATATCTGAAACTATTTTAAAGCACTACCAAAAAAGAATGTTTCAGAAACATATCACTTAGTTCACAGCTCTAATTTTTACCATATATAACTGATGTATAGAGTAGCATGACTGGATCCTTATAGATTCCCTTTCACTTTTAGTGTGTCTAGGGACCAGTCTAGCACTCGGTTGTAGTGGTTTGCATTTTTAAAGTCACCTTCCAATACCCACAGCCTGTTCCTCATTCCTGTCTCCTCCCTTACTTTTTCACTGAACAATTTTCCCATGTGCTGTGCACCTCTGGTCATTGTCTGTCTATGGTTTATCTGTTTGTGAAACCTCATGAGGTCTTGCAATTCTGAGAAATGTATTATGAGTTTCAGGAAGGAAATGAAAAAGTGGTAGATTCTAAGAAAGGATTAGGGCAGGAGAGGTAGGGAAATTACTACTTGCTCTTATGGCCATGTAGCTGAATCAGAAAGGATGTTTAGTTAGGATGGGAAGAAAACAAAATGATCATGAGCAGGATCATAAGCAAGTCTACTGGAATATATGAATGGTCCCTTGATAAATGGAAAAGCACAAATCTCTGCACTATTGACTTCTTCCATGTATTGCTTAGATTTACCAGTCCATTCTTTCTCTTCACTGACGCATCGCTTTCACTCCTGATGTTTCAGAGAAGGATCATTGCCAGAAATATCTTTGTCCTGGGGTGTTTGTACTGGCTGAGTGTCCATGTCAAAAAGTAGGTTGCCACATTTAAGTGAGAGTTGGCTGGTTCAGCCAGCATTCACTATCTCAGATATTACAGTCTCATCTAAAAATGCTCACGGCTGCTGGGACTTTCTTTGAAACAAGTCTGTCTCCTTATCCTTTTTTGAATCCTCCTTTATTTTTCCTCCTTGGCTTCAAGGCCAATAAATAAATAGGGAAGCATGACAATAGTCTCATTGCCCAAGGGCTGCAAGTACAAGTATATTGCCAATTATGGAAATTGATATTCTCTCATCATTTTCTTACAGTTTGCTTGCCTGTCTGGTGTCTGTAATGTCTTACAAACTCTTTGAGACAGAGTGACTTGTTTTGGTTTTTTGGGGGTTTTTTGGAGGGGGGTTTTGGGGTTTTTTTTGGGTTTTTTATTATTATAAAGTCTTAAGGGTGGTGGGAATCTTGCCTGTGGCTATTGATCATAGTTATTATTTTTTAAATAATGAAGGCATGGTCTGGTCAAATCTGAGATGGATGGATTTTTAATTTTATGATGATCCTTCAAAATCAAGCAGTATTTCTGAGCAACAGCAAAAGCTGTCTGCTCCCACATTTTGTATCTGTCACACATTTTAAACAGAGGAAATATAAATGTGCCTGAGAAGTCACTGAGGGGGAGGAAGAAGGAGAAAAAGTTCTGCTCTAGCAGAGATTGTCTTCATATAGCAGGAATATGTTAGTGCTCTGCTTTATAATAAGGTATTCATACTTTCTCTAATTCAACCATACTGGGCTCTCTTCTGCCCTAAAATCCCTTGCCATTCACTATAAACTAAGAGTAGCTACTGAGTTGGTGTGTTTAGGTGCTTGCATGAGATCTGCCTGGCATTTGGAGTGCAGCAGCACAGATCCCACTGGAGAGTGCCACAGTCCCCTTTCATCATTGAATGAGACCAGCTAATTAGAGAAAAATCTCATAGCTGAATTAGTGACATGATCAGATGCTCACACTGAGACAGTTGAGAAAGATGAAATCATCTACTTGCCTTGTTTTAGTGGATGGGATTCAGCTCTATAAATGTGGACTTAGCAAAAGTACTTACGAAAACTCCATCTGTGCTGTTTGTCATTAAAAAAATTAGACAGTGCTAGAATGCAATTAATTTATATCAGAATAGATTTTTAATATGGGTCAAATAAATTATTCCTGAAAAAGTCTTTTATCTTTGGAATCTAGCTATGTCTACAATGTAAGTCACAGAAGTTAGATGAGATGAAAGTAATCCAAAATGTTGTACTGTTGTCAGATAATACAAGCAAAATATGTATTTGCTTGTGTTATAATTATCATTAATAAATATGGTGATTTCAGAGATTTCTGTCTGCCTGTGTTAGTGCTGTGATGGATGGACAGATTGTTCTGCTGATCCTTCAGATTGGCCAAATTCATCTCAGTGGGTGCTCAGCTGTTGAGTTCTCCTAACTTAATCACAGCACTGAGCTAACATAGCTGGTTACACTAAAAACTTCAATTTTTATAAAGGGTGTATAGAAAAACCACCCTACATCTTAAAATAAGCAAACAAAAAAATATTTAAAAGCACCTCAATTCTTCCTGTGTCCTGCCATGTACAAAGTCCTCCCCTTTCTTTTCCTGCTTTGGATTTCTCGTGGGATCTTCACACACCAATTCATATCTACATATCCTATCAGTCACTGCTTCTTCACAGCCACACTGTGAAGAGAAATACATTCAAGACTTTGATTTTGCTGCAAGATTCAGAAATGAAACCACTATGTCTTGACTAGGAATACTCACTAAAGGGTAGGTCTTGTATGCCTTCATGTTTTACACCATGCCTAACGAGGGTGGAAGGAGCAACACCCATTGAATTCAGTTGAATATAAATTCACTAGTCAGTGGCTAGCTGGTTTTGGTAGGACTGACATATTTTTTACACTTGTTTTTACCTCCCTCTTTCCTCTCTTTTAGGTGGGTTATTGGGTTGCTCCGTGTGAAAGAATGTAAAGTGCGCTTCAGCATGTATATGAAGCATAGCATTCTAATACCCACTGTCACCTTTCCACGAAGCTACAGTAAGATAAATAGAGCAATATCCATATTTTACACTCTATAAAACCCAGATCCTCTTTAAGAAATGCCTTATGTGCAATGCATAGACTTGCTAGCTTATTTATCAACATACACTTATGCAAAATGTATACAGATAGGACATTTTGGTTTAGTGATAAACCAATATTTACTTGTGGAAAGCACTCAAGTGTATGTCTGAAGAATGGAGGAGAGCCTGAAAAGGTTCAAACACTTTAGGAAACAGTGAGGTATAAAACCACAACACAACAAGCTTGTAATTAACCCTTCATCTCCCTGAAGAGAATATGGATTAGGGTCTGGCTTGCAATGCCTACTTGCAGAAGGGTATCTCCTGAAATTCTGTATTCTAAGCCAAAGTTGACCATTCATGAAATAAATTTCACAGTAATCTTTCCTTTCTTTTTAATTGAGTAGGAGTAAACCAATAATTTATTTTACAATGAGAACAGCCAGCCTTTGGAATAATCTCCTCAGGGAAATGGTGGATTTCCCAGTGCTGGATACTTTTAAGGTTCAGTTGGACAGGGTGCTGGGCCATCCTGTCTAGACTCTGCTTTTTCCAAGATGGGCTGGTTCAGATGATGTTTGAGTTCCCTTCCAACAACAGAATATTCTGTGATTCAATAGGGTGCTGTATCTTCATTCAGATTGGGAACTAGGTTTGTGTTGGAACTGTATTATTTTTGAAATACTTTAAATACATGAAGATTCCTTAGAGATCACTATAACTTTCAACTCTCCTAAAGGCCTAAAGTAGATCTCAACTGCCTCACACACAGAAGAACCACAAAGACAAAGGTCCTAGCTGCTTCTCTTTTCTGTCCCCACCTTCAGACAATGTAGATTGTAGATATAGTATAGGAACTGAGAAAAGGGAACAGTTAATGAAGCCTGAACTTGAATAACTTGAATTTATGAAGATATGGGTCATTAGGCAGGGCTTCAAAGTTTGTATGGTGAATCAGTATTGAATCAGTATTTCACCAGAATTTTTGAGAACAGAACTTGACTTTGAATTTGACTTAAAAAGGCAAAAAAAAAAAAAAAAAAAGTTAATGCAAAAAAAATCTTAAAAGTATATAGGATAAGAAGCTTATAAATCTTTTTTTTTAAAATATTTCTTTCAGGCACTGATTGCACCACATAGAAGACCTGCGAGTGTGGATAAAATGCACAAGTCCAAATTCAGTTTAATTCTTCCCAGTGTTGATATGGTATACTTGCAGTACTAACTTTTACATTGGTAAGGTTATTTCATGTGACTCATCACCAGTTGCTTTATAAAAGCTGTGGAGAAGTGCTTTAGAGTTCTTGGAAGAGCTGCAATGTCTTCTATTTTGGGGTGAGTTTCACAGTTGTACTATGAAAAACTTTTCCAGTCATTCTCAAGACTTTTGTTATATCATGGGAGCTGAAAAATCAATTTTTCTGAGTGATTTATTGAAATTGGTGTCCTGTTTTTATCCCTTCTGGGAATTTCACCAATCTGTTCTGGGTCCCATCAATGTAACAAAACAAAAACAAAAAACCCAAAGCAAACAAAAATAACCCATCAGAACATCCCCACCCCCCCCCCCCCCCCCCAAAAAAAAAAGCATATTTTGTCAAATGGTAGTGAAACGTTTCCCTTACTTTCTATGTATTTTCCTCTCCTCAGCATGTCTTCTTCCTTTATTTCTGTATGTGACCCCAACTGCCTGAGCTAACAGAGTGAGATGCTGAGCTGAAAGTTGCAGTACCAGAAGACACTGTGACACTGGAGATGCATGGATTTAAAGAACTTTGTGAATTGGCAATGGCATGCATGTAATTTTCAAGGATTCTGGAAATAGGTAGTATATGCAAGTGATTTATAAATTAGAACCTTAATCTCTCAGTTGATTGTACTAAACACCAGATTAGGCTGATTGTTATTTTGAATTAGTCTTGTTATGTGATTATAGCCAGGCTTAAGGATTCACATTAAAATAGCTCCAGCTTATAGAGGATTCTCTATCACACCAGGAACAATAGAACCTCTTGACTAGTTCAAATTTGGGTTTATTTTGCAAGCCTGTATCTCATCAGCACTGCTCCAAATTTGTCTTTGAGACTGTATATTCTGTTTTGCCACTAATTTGGACTTTCAGCTGAACTGAACGCTACTGCAGACTGTTCCTATCATTCATACCCCACTGCATTATGCAAATTGTTGATTCCTAGGTGTAGTAAGTTGACCCTGGCTGGATGCCAGGCACCCCTCAAGGCTGCTCTGCCACTCCCCTGCTCAGCTGGATAGGGGAGAAAAGATATAACAAAGGATTCATGAGTTGAGATAAGGACCCAGAGAAATCAATCACCACATACTGTCATGGGCAGAACAGGCTCAAACTAGAGATATTATTTACATTTATTGCTAACAAAATCACAGCACAATAATGAGAAGCAAAATAAGACCTTAAAACCACCTTCCTCTCACCCCTCCCTCCTTCCCAGTTTTACCTTTCCCCCAGCGGTGCAAGGAGATGGGAATGGAGGTTATGGTTAGTTCATCACAGTTGTTCCTGCTGCTGCTCCTGGGAGGAATTCTTCCCCTGCTCCCTCCCACAGAAGACAGTTTTCCATGAACTGCTCTGACATGAGTCCATCCAATGGGCAACAGATCTTCACCAGCTACTCCAGTGTGGCTCACTATTCCATAGCAGCAGTCCTTCAAGGACAGGCTGTTCTAGCGTGGGTCCCCCAATGGATCACAAATCCTACCAGGAAACCTGCTCCAGCCTGGGCTCCCCCAGGGGCTGCAGGTGGATCTCTGCTCCCCCGTGCCCTCCCTGGGCTGCAGGGGCACAGCTGCCTCACCCTGGGCTGCTGCAGGGGCTGCAGGGCAATCTGAGCTGCAGAGCCTGGAGCAGCTCCTGCCCCTCCTGCACTGCCCTGGCTGTCTGCAGGGCTGCTCCTCTCACACATTCTCACCCTACTCTTCTCTGGCTGTAATTGAATTTGCATAAAAACTTTTTTTTTTTCTTTTAACTCCTAAATAGTGTATGACAGATGCCTTACTAAGATTTCTAATTGGCCCAGCCTTGACCATTGCAGGGTCCATCCTGGAGCTGCCTGGCACTGGCTCTAATGGACACAGGGGAAGCTTTCAGCAGCTTCTTGCAGAAACCACCCCCACAGACCCCCTGCTACCAAAACCTGGCCATATAAATCCAGCACACCAGGATGTTCTGCATTTATCATCATGACATACAAGACAGACAGACAAGTTATGAGAAACTTAAAGTCAACTCCCAAACTGTACTTTGGAATTAAAGGGTAAAGTGGAAAAAGAGAAGCCTACAGATTTGGGAATTTTATCTAAATTCAAGATATTCCCTTATAATTTGTTAGTTTAAAATAACCTGTAGACACAGGCAAAAAGAAAACTGCAGCAAAAAAAGACTACCTGTCTTGCTAATTAAAACACCCCTGAAGCATAGCCAGTAGGTGAGGTATTTAACAAACATTAAAGAAATTGTAAAGGATTTATTTCTCAGAAAAACTCTCCCGATAAGCTCTGAGGTTTTAAAATTGTTTTCTGGAAATCAGACATCAGACATAACTCAGAAGTTTCCAGGAAGTCTCTGGGCAATTATTTGCACTTACACTAAATACACTGCCTCACAGATCACTGTGCTCAGCGGTCCCAGTGCCCTGAGAGTGCTCTCCTCTCCTTTTAGTTTGGATACCCACACTTAAGCACAGCTTTCTGATATGACTCAGGTGTCTAATTTTGGTTGAGTCTGTTGTGATATTTGGGTGAAGCATCTTCAGGGGCTCCCTGTTCTTGAAATTTGCTTTATTTTAGCTCATCTTAGCTGCGGGAGCTTTGTTGCACTGCATGGCAGTCATGCCCATGCCTGGTTGTTCTCCCTGTTAATACAGGCCCTTTCCTGAATGCTGATTTCCAAACCTGACTCCCCAGCTTGATGACAGGCATGTCCCATTGTCTTCAACACTACTGGCTGTCATGGGACACGATTTTGACCCAGGTTAGTGTCTCCAGCTCTCACCCTGATCCAGGATTGCATATTTTCTTTGGATTTGTCTCAGCATTTGGAAACTGTTTGGAGACCACTGGATGATGACCTCAGCCTGGTTACCCTTCCTAGACCTTCTCCCTTGCTGGAAACTGTGGGACTGTGCCCTTTGTGGTTGAGACCACTGCCCTGTCTGACTTGCTGAGAGGAAATAACCCCACACACCAGCCGGGTGCTGACGAGGTAAAAACCAGCACTGCAGAACCTGAGAGCTCCTAATGGGCAAAACTTGAACACAAGCTGCAAGTATGCCTTTGCACAGATGAAACTAAGGGGAAAAAAGGAGTTTGCAGTCCTGGGGAAGTAATAATTCCCCACATTTGGCACAAGAGAGGATTTTCTTGGGATGTTGCTCCCCCATAGAAGAAGGATGGACATGAAAATACTGGAGTCAGTCCAGCAGTGCAGCTTCAGGATGGACAGGACACTGCAGCTTAAAAGTTGGACTAGATGACCTCTGGGGGTCTCTTCCAAACCAATTTATAATTTATAATTTTCAGAAAAGAGAATTTTATTTGTTTCAGACAAGAGAATTTCAGTTTCCTATACCTATAAGGTTGCTTGCTAAGAATTCTGTGGCAATTGATGAAATTACAGTTAGGTTTTCTAGAGAAGGTCATAAACTGCTTCTGCATAAAAATTCCCTCAAAGAGGTCTCAAGTGAGTCAATCTAGTTTCTTTTTCAAGCATAGATATGGAAGACCACCTAAATTGTAAGCTAGAACATTCACAAAGGTATTTAAACCATTCTTTCCAAGTTGATGTTTCAGTTAATTCTGATTAACAATCACAAACATCCCTTGATTAACTAAACATTTCTCCTGAAATGGGAAACAGGAGAGATGGACTCTGGAACCTTGAACTTTTGCTTTTTGAGAGTGCTGTAATTATTGGCCTCTTCTTCTGCTCAGAGACAAGAATGTGGATAGTTCTGGTTGTTGTGCCCAAATTTAAAATCACACTGATGCAGAACATGCAAACTTGGCCTGTCTGGGATTTCAGGACTTCTTTCTCTTTTATAGGATGGTGATTTGTCTCAGTGTTTCAGGCACCTCAGTGGGAGGTGCCATTGTAACTTTGCATTTCAAAATTCAGATAGATTTAATCCATCTGGCTTCTGAATTAGGTGATTATTAACTAAGGATTTTGTGGACTTGAAATCAGGTACCCTGTACCTTGCCTTCTGAGAGTTGAACTAACTGACTTTGGGAACACCTTCTGCTTTAGGTAGCATAAGTAATCTAAAAGAAAAGTTAGTAGCTGCCACTCCATATTTTGACACAAATATTAACTTCTAAAATATAACACCTTAGTTCTTCTCAAAGGTAGGGACAAACTCCCAAACATTTATTTTTAAAGGAAGTAGCTTGAGTTTTAATTTTCAGATGAAAACATAGACTATCCAAGATTTCTAAAAGGCTGTTTCTCCCATTCCTTCTTCATGTTAAAGACCATGGACTTCAGCTGTTTTTGCATTGTGTGTAAATTAAGTGCCAGCTGGATTCAGGGAAAGCATCTTCCTTACTGCAATATTGCCCAATTAGATGACATACTGCAATTGCAATTAAAAAGTCAACACTTGCCACAGCACAATATGAAAGACACGGCATAGAAAAATAAAGCAATACATCAGATACTATGGTTTAGTGACTGTAACTGATGGCATTTTAATGACACTTATATTGTTATTTTAAGTCCTTATTGGAAATATCTAGTAGAACCAGATTAAAGTAGCAGTCACAGTTCTTCTGTGTATTATATTATTCTGACTTATTCATTTAGCTGTGTAATTATTGCTCAGTTTTGGATATGAAGCCAATCCATAAGATTTCAAAAAATGTTCTGCAGGATGATGTTTTTTGGGACTAAAAGAATGCCATTAAAAAAAAAAAGTTAAACTGTACTCTCTGTGATGATACATCAGGATGTTTCATTTTGCTTGTGATTCTATGTACATAAACTATTTTTAATAGAGAAATAAAATCTGAAGAAAAAAACTATTTTTAATAGAGAAATAAAATCTGAAGAAAAAAACATAATGTAAACCTCTCATTTGTATGGAGATAAAAATATTTTCCCTTCAAAGCCAAAGCTTCATCAGACCTAATATTGTCCCATGGGATATTTTTACTCTTGATAAGGGAAAATGTTTAGCTTATTATGGAGACTCAAATTTAATTCTATTTACTTTACGAGAGACAGAGGTGTAACAGCTTTTTAAAAATATTATTCTTATTTTATTTTTATGATACTTCTCATGGCTTGCTTTTAAATCATTATGTGACAAAGAAAATTCTGCAAAGACTCTTTCACTCTATCATAAAGTAGCCTTTTTAAAGTAGATGTATCTAATCTTGCAATTTTCAGGATAGCTTCCATTGTCTCTTTTGCAAAGCTACAATTCATTACAAATATGGCAACTACCATGACTCATTTTTCATTATTTATTATGTCCAAACCCAGTGGTGGATTCTACATGCATTTTCAGGCATCCAGCCACAGAGATTTATGAGTCAGTGCAGCCCTATTTATGGGTGGAGTTTGGCTCAGAAGATATTCAGGGTAATGAATGAGTTGCTATGTTTGGTATCAACCAAGTATTGGGACAATGCTGCAGAAACAGAAGAAGAGAGGAAAAAGAAAAAGAAAAATCAACACTTGCTCAGTGATAAAATATAGAACTAAATCCTAAAGACCTTCCTACCTTTATTTTTCTGATTATTTCACTTATTCTCAAGTACAAGCCTCTGGGAATACTGAGGTTTTCCACTTATTTGGTTTGTTTTTGTTTTTTCTTCCAGGATGAATGAAAATTGAGTGAGAACTTAAGTTTATATTATTATGCTGTGATTTTTTACCACAAGATAAAAACAGGTACCATACTCATGGAAAGAACTAGGAGTTAAATCTCCTAGAATTTCTGCAATTCTGCACAAATGATTGTTGAATTCTTGAGCGTCTCAATTTTCCTTGACTTAAAGCAGACTCTCGCCATCACAATGTTAATTTTGTTTGATTAATTGTCATTTGAAAATAACAATAAACAATTTAGATTAAAATAATTCCCGAAGGATTTTTGGGGAATTCAGGTCCTGGCCCTGCACAGGACAGCCCAATAATCACACTTCTTTTTTTTTTTTTTTTTTTCCCTGAGAGCATTGTCCAAATGCTTCTTGAACTCTTTCAGACTTAGAGCAATGAACACTTCCCTGGGGAGCCTGTTTCAGTGCCCAGCCAGTCTTAGGTGAAGAACCTTTTCCTAATATCCAACATAACCCTCCCCTGACACAAAATCAGGCCATTCCCTCAGGCCACCAGAGACAAAAGACCAGTGCCTGCCCCTCCTCTTCCCCAAACTTCCACAGTAGGGTGGGGAGAAGGGAGGATGAGCCTATGGCTCTGCCCTCCAACTCATGGCTCTGTGCACAACTTAAGGAAACACAGCAGGCCCGTGGCACCTCCTGTGAAACATACAGTGGGTCTTGGTACAGCCAGGAATTGACCACATTACTGACTTTGCTCCTGGAGGGGTAGTCACCCAGTGGAGAAAAAATGTGAAGAACTAAATGACATCAGTATTTTTACCCCTTCTGCTGTTTAGTCAATGGCTTCAATTCTGGTCCCTGTGTTTTGTCCGAAAAGGAGGACTTGGCACCAGATGAGGCTCTGTTTTGAGCTGCCTGAAGACACACAATGTCATTCGACTTTCCACACTTCAGTTTCTTTCCCACTGAACAGGGAGACCTGCAAAACCCTTCAAGTCAGTTAAGCATCAAACTACTTTTGATTCAAAAAGCAATTCATAGTCAACATGTTTTCCTTCTTCTACAATTCATGTGGTATGGTCTGCTTATTTTTTTAGAAGGCTTTAGATAACAACGAAAATTAATTAAATTTGATTGTAGGTCCACATGGTGGGTTGAGGGGTAGATAGGTTGGGCCTGGCTACAGATATGTTGACATCAATAGGAAATGGGGGCTCCTAGTTCATCTCCTTTGTTCCCTCAAAATTAGTGAACACCCAGAGAGCTGGCAGGGTAAAGAGAGAAGATAAATCACCTGGCTGCAGACCTTGTGAAATGCCAGCACATTCCACACTTCTGTTTCTTAATAAAATACACACCAGTCCCCAGGAGACACTGGTAGGGAGCTGGGGAGAAAGTCATTTTTAATGGGTTCATTTCATTTATGAATGGAATGCTTTCTCCATTCTGCCTCCCCCCTCTTTCTGACAAAACCTTCGGCTTCTTGAGATGTGAAATAGGTGAAAGAAAATACAGTTTGGGACCATTAATTATGCTTTCTTATTGAGTATATAAATTTGATGTCAAGCAGGCCAGGCTGAATCGTATATATTTATTTCAAAAATATCTCTGTGAGGCATTGCTGCATCATCCTATTGATTTAGGTATTTTTGTTATTGTGCTTGATGCTTTTATGAAAGGCAGGCTATTAACAAACTAAATTGAAAAACTAGTGAGTCAGACTTTTCTCAGATGATCCTGAGTGCTACTTGCAAGCAGCTTTAAATTGAAATACTGTAAAAGACTTTTTTTTTTTTTTAATGGGGCAGTCTCCTCTTTGCAATCCACATGCCTTATTTGTTGTAAAGAAAAAAAATAAAAGAAAGCAAAACAAGATAGAATTCTCATGCTCCACTGCAAGTTGCTTATTTTCCTCTCCTATCTATAAAAATGTTAATCTTTCCATTTCAAAGGGTCACTATTTTCGACCTTGTTGGACACTTGTATTAAAATCCTGTGCAAAACATGGTGCCTTAAAAGAGCAACATTGAATATTTTATGTTCATGCAAACAGGACCCAAGAAGCAGCAGTTTGCTGCTTTCCTTTCAAACACAAATTTACACAGTTAAACCTGGGTGGGCTGGTGTCAAAGGAACCAAAGGAATGAGGCTGACTCTTTTGTTACCACTTGTGGCTGCTTCCTTCCTTTCTCCCCCACCCTCTTCCTTCTCGCTGCTCATAGAGAATTCTGAATTCCATAATCAAAGAAAGGAAAAAAAATCTGGAAGGAAAATTAATCAATACTCTTATATCTCACTTAGTTACTTTGGGAAACCAAGAGTCACCACATGGAAGTAGGTCAGCTGAAAGAGTCTTGGGAACCTTTGACGCTGGGAAAGTCCAAATCTTGTTGCTCTTTCTTGTGTGACAAAGAAAAATTGGTGAATAGCACAACTGTTCATCAGTCTGTTATCAGAAATCATGAGCAATGCGGGGTGGTCCTTGACTTTGGTACATGGTGGCAGTTTGAATATTTTACCCAAACCTGTAAGCCCAGAGGAGTAATCCTCTCTCTCTCTCTCTCTCTCTCTCTCTCTCTCTCTCTCTCTCTCTCTCTCTCTCTCTCTCTCTGTCTTTTTTTTTTCCTTCCCAGTACAGGACAGACTTACTGGATCAGATTGAAGTTCTGGCCATGGCAGATAGCAATAGAGGATACTTATAAACCATATAACAAGTGAGGTGACTGTTCTGATGCTGATCACCCTCTTATAACAGTTGGAGCTCCAGGAGTTGTGCAGTCAAATACAGAATCTTTGTGTTTCACGTTTCAGCAAAGTTTTCTTCCAACAGTTTTCCCAGTTACCTTTTCAAGTCACAAAACCCTTCAATGTCCACAATACTTTTTGGTATTAAGTACAACTCTGCTCTGTGGGAGAAACCTCCCTCTGCTCTTTGTTTTTAGTCTCTGTGCTCCAGCTATGATTCTCAATTGGTGTCATATTTGAGTGAATGAGCAAGCAAAAAACACTGCACCCAAAACCTCAAAATGAGAAATTGGATTAGGCATGACCACAATGTGTTTTGGTTGCTAACTACCAGTTTGAACCAAACAGCAAATAGTAAAAAGTATTGAAAAAAAAAAATCAGAAGATATGCTGGCCTTATTGTAAGATTCTTTGCAAAAAAAAAAAATCATAGATTTTTTGGTGATAAGTTCAGAAAACCTATTTCTGAAGGTCCTTTGATACTGCCCAAATCAAATATATAATGAATCACCAGCAAGGTGGTCTGGATTTTAAGGTGCATTTCAGCTCTTAGATAAGATACAGCATGAACCTAAATACTGAACCTTGGCCACAGGCTTGAATTCCTCCCAAATGCCTCAGAGTGTCCCTATCCAAATTGTACCCTGAAAAATAATTTTGATATGGCCAATCTTAACTTTTATTTTACTCTCAAGTTTCTAATGGCAGAACACCTTGAAGATACTAATTCCAGTCTGTTGGTACAGGAGAGAGATCCTTGAATTTTCTATTTCCCTGTTTCAGGTCCTCACTTTTAATCAAGGTCGCATGACATAACAAAAGGAGAAGTATATTTCTGATTTTAAACAGTGTAAACCTCAGATGGATAAGAAATGGTTTCTGTGTCTCAGGAAGAGTGACAACTCAGTGTTCAGTCTGTGTTTTTACCTTTCAGAACTAGTGGCTTTGCTAGCTGTAAGTCTGACCCCAGTTACATGTAAAATTGTACTGGTTGCATTGGTACGACTATGATGTCTTTGTAAATTGTAAACAGGGCATCAAATTAAGCCTTCTTCTAGCTCACCCCTTTTCCCAAGGTTAATAGAAAAGCTTCAAGGAAGAAGGTAATGTACACAAGCAGGATTGCCATTAGCTGGCAGCTATCAGAGAGTTCCAGCTGCAGTCAGACTCCCCCCCAGCTCTGGACAGCAAGAGGACCCATCACTGCCTGACTGTCTGGGGATAATCACAAGTTTATTGATATTATTGCTCCCATTACACAGCCAAACAAGCTGACAGCAAGGACATTCAGGGTTTGGAAATCTGCCTTGTTTCCAGGTATGTCAGGTCTTAGAAGTGATTCTTTCTTTTCTCTCGGGTCCTATGTTGAAATACTGCAAAAACACATGATTTTTAAAGAGATAGAAAGAAAGATTAGCAATACTTTTTTCTTCCTTTTTGTCCTCTTCTCACTTTCTTAGCACAAGACTTCATGGTTTTGTAGTCCTCTGTTCAAAATGTCAAAATTTCTGACCCTCCAGTTGAAACAATATGTTGGCCAAACCAATAAAGAAATAGTTGGTAGAAACAATAGAGCATAGAAAGCTACTGTAATGAAATTTCTGAGTAGCAGAAATGCTGTCTCCTTGGCTCTTAAATAAAAAGGCTTTTGATTTTAATATGCCCACGCCAACATTAGAAAGAATCTTAATCAAAGAAAAGAGATGTTAACCCAAAAGGAGACAAATTAGATGCACTTATCAGGGACATACAGATTAGAATATTTTCTCATGCAGAGTGTGGATGTTTCAGAAAATTTCTTTTTCCAACAGGTATTGAAGCACAGCAAAAGGTGATTATAAGCGCATCTTTTAATTTAGTACCCAGCTCCTTCTGTGATGCAAGGAATTCAGGGTTATTGCTTCCATAACAAAACCTCTCCAACAACCTCAGATAGAACAAACCCTATTTCTGACTCAACTCCGTCTCCTACCTCCTGACACATCATACCCTCTCAGCCTCAAAAAGCAATACCAGTGTTTGAAGATAGTTCTCTTCACTCGCAAAAGCTCTGGCAGAGATTGTGCTGTTGCAGCAGCAAAGTGGTTATCAGAGCAGGGAAGGTAGGGAAAAATGAAGCTGATACCAGCACAGTGGGGTATGTGGTCTCCCTGTGTGTCTTTAAAGGGGCACCATCAACTCAAAAATCACTCTTCTTTCTGAAGCTTCCTTATCACCTGCTGTTAAAAGTAGCACTGTCAAGTACCATAGCTGAGAGAAAGCATACGTGTTTTCCGGTGTATTTTTGTTTATTTGTTTGTTTGATTAGTGTCAGTTTGCTCCTTTCTTTCATTATCTGTGGAGGGTGTAAAAGTTCCTTAATTATGCCTCTGGCAGAGTCAAATCAGTCACCAGTTTGTGTGGGCTTTCATCTCAATGGGAGAGATGGGTTTGTGTGAAGGGGGGGTGGGGATGGAAAGGAGGGAGAGAACATGATTCAAGGAAAGGTGGAGAAAAGTTAAAAATAACAGTCACCTTATAGAAATTAAAACCTTTTTTGGAGCACCTTTTTTTGAGCATGGAGTTCAGACCAGAAGGCACAGAGTGAGTTGGCAGCACCTTCGTGAGTATAGTCTATTAAGAGCTGCCCTGTTAAGGGCACTGAGGAAGTACCTTTTGCTTCAGACTACCCTGTTACCTTCTTCTGTAAGGTAGTATTTAGGAGCCATTTCTTTCCATAAAATAATCCTTAACTCTTTTGTGTGAGGGGAGGTTTTTCATGTTAGTAAATGGAAATTGGAGCCTAGCTGCAGCAGAACTTTTTTTTTTTTTGACCTATAGCACTGTATTAGGGGAATTATGCTGTACAAGTAAAAGAGAATAAATAGCTTAAATGGCAGCCTACCCCCCAAGGGAAACCTGACTTCACTAGTAAACTTTAACTCAATTTCAGCTCCTTTGAGGTCAAATCTACTTCAGTTTTGCTTGGATTCTTATTTCCTTTTTTTTTTCCTCCTATCCATATTCTTTAGTTTTCCCCTTTCCCACTGACATTTATTTTTATTTTGAACAGCATCCTTATATCTTGTTTAATTTTTTTCCCTATCATTATAAAAATAAAAGATCACTCTCTTTCCATCCTCCCCATCTGCTTGAAGATGAAAGTCATGAGCCTCACTCGCCTTAGAAAGGAAATAATGATAATAATAATAACAACAATGATAATAATAGCATCTTCAATTTAAATAGTGCCTTTCATCCCAAAGCTGATTACATGTCGGGCCAATTTGTGCTTCCAGTTATATGACTATGCCTCCAGAATAAATCTGTCAGATTCAGTAGTGTCTCTCTGGACTTATCCCAGAATTTATTTCTATAGGATTTAGGTATGTAGAGGTCACTGCATCATCCTTCTTTCCTCCAGCAGATGTTCAGCTTTCACCAGCAGCATATCAGGCCCCAGCCAGCCCATCCCTGTCTGTACATGTTCACTGTCATGGCTTGAGCAGGAGCATAATAGACTCTTGATGCACAAACCTTCAGTTTTAGTCTGCCAACTGATGTCAAGGATTCGGGATACCCCAGACAAATTTTCTGTGATCTGACGGAAGGTGTAGCATGGTAGTAGTGTGTGTTTATTTTAAAAATCCTTCTGCACTCCACTCTGGGCACTCCCAGCCCTCATTGTTACACAGTAGTGCAGGTAGAATAGAATAACTGAGACAATAGGTGCAAATGGAGCTGTTAAATAGCCTGAGTAACATGCCAAGGATTGGATTTCCAACCACGTCCCAGTGCTCTGCCTCATTCTCAGAGTTAACTTTTTATGTCAAATTGAAGATCTGGAGTCACAGTTCTTTCTTCCCATTGCTCTATAATGCCTAGCATGGGGAGGATGCTCCTAAATGTTAGTGCAAGAAGTTAGAAGTGATGTTCAAATGCTACTGCAATATCTGTATAAGTTGGAGGGTGAAGGAACAACTGTGCTGAGGTGCACACTTGGATGGTACACAGGCTGCTTGTCAGAGTGGGGCTTGGACATATGTCATGCTTCAAAGTGCCTCAGTTTCCACGCAATAAAACCCCAGCATAGTGCAGGAGCAGATTAACATTACAAACTCAGCAACAAACTCACAACTCATTGTGAATGCTCAGGGACAGAGTGTGGAGCATGGCAAAGCGCCTGTGCTCAGCAATCATGCCACCATCTGAAATCTTTCAGATTAGGTGGTCTCAGTCGTGCTTTGCTTAAGAGGTCAATGATTTGGGTTTTCTGGTGTAACCTCTTATTATTATGTCTTGTTCAAGTCTTTGTAGTTACCACTTGAAATGCAGCCTTGCATTTGTGGGCTCTCCCAGGAATCTCACCTGAATTCCATTCTTATTTACCCAGACAAGATTTCCTGGAGATCAATCCAATAGTGAGTTTCCTCGTGGTATTTCTGGTACTTTCTTCTTCAATGCTTGGTTGAAAATACCATGAGAACAATCTATTTCACAGCATTTTCACATGAAAATGAAACTTAAAACTGAATGAGGTTCTTTTTAAGTGGGAGAAAATGATGTTTGGATCAAGCTCAGTTTGAAGTTTGAAGGGTGAGGATAAGGAGGATTTGTTCTATCCAGAGAAATTGGCTTGGTCACCCTCAGTTATAGACTGTACAAAACTCACAATATCAAGTAGCTGGATCCTGTATAAATAGATTGTACACTTACAAAGAGAAGGATTAAAACCATCTTCCTTAATTACATCCTATAATTCATACCAGGATAACCTTGTAAAAGATCAAACAGTAATGGGGGCAGAAAGGGCTTAGTGCACAGCACAGAAGAATAGCAAGAGTTTGCCCTTTCAATGTACAGTCTGCAAAGAATCATGCAGGACATGACCACTTAGAAACTTAGAGACAGGAGAAGGGAGAGGGGACAACAACTATTGCAGGGGCTGAAGCTGTAAATGTTTATTCATGCAGCAATCAATTTTAGCTAGCTACCTCTGATGCAGACACACATGCATATGTGAGCTCTCTGTATCAGAACAGATCTCAATAATTTATAGACTTCTCTACACAACATCTTTATGAAGTAGGGTGTTTTTTCTTCTGCTGCTCTTCAGAGTAAGGGGCTGAAGTGCTAGGACACTAGTACTGAAATATTTTCCATTACCAGGAAATTATTCATGTCCTCCAGATACAGAAAATAGTTCAGGATTTTCCAAAGTTAGTTAATTTCTAGAATATGAGATTCAGAGGGGTCAGAAACCTTGCATGATATAATAAGATTAGTCTCACTCTAAATTATATTTTGGTGCCTCCAAGTTATTTATTTTTTTTAACTGCAGTGGCAGTGGACCCCACCACCCCATAATTGACTTGATCCTATAATATGTTGTTGATGGGACTCTCCATGGAGTGGATGATGTAAATTTGCTTTATTTTGTCTAAGGATCCCATACTCCATGATTGCTCATTAGTCAAAAAGTGAGCCTGCCAAAGTTTTGTCGTTGCCACCTTGAAAAGTTACTCAGTTTCAGAATAATAGTTCCACTGTCCTTAGTGCCTGTACTTCTTTGTGCAGTAGTTGATCAGGTAGGAGCACACTGCTGATTTGTTTCAACTTCAAATAGACAACTGATAGATTTATATTTTAGGGCTGGTTCTCTCCCACCTATAAAAGTCCACGGATTTGCCCCAAAATTAGCATTAAAATCAACAGTTCAACCAACATAAGGCATAAGAGTGCAAAGTTAATCCATCAGCCCCCTTTAGCAGGATTTATCAGAAGTTTCTTTAGGTCTGTGATCAGCAATCTGCCTACAAATAGCTGTCAGGAGATATCCCAGTCTTCACGGTGACTAGCTCTCCTCTGCTGCCTGCTCTGCACATGGGTTTGCTGATTTACTGCATTTACTGGCAGACAGCAGACCTGACACTTGGCTTACAAATCACTTTCCTGGCAAGGGGCTTCAAATTATCAGAGATAGCCCAATGCTGGATCTGAAGGACCCGACGTGTCCACTGTGGACCTCACCTCCAGCTGCCTGTCTGAAGTCATACAGGAAATCTGAAAAGAATGATGAACCTGTGTGTATGACTAGCTTCTCATCCCAGAAAAGGTTATAGTCTGAATATACTAGCACTGCTATTATACCCTGGGGTAAAAATTATGCGAAACTTTATTTGTTCTTTTTCTTTTTATCTCAGTTTTATATGATTTTTCTTTTTCATCCCCTGCAACTTCTACAGCATTTGAATGTATCTCAGTTTTGTGCCTCGGCTTCTCCATTTTATGTTTTTGTTTTTTTTTTCAAGCTGTGACAATGATTCAAACCTAATGTACTTTTCTTGTGATTTCATTGCTTCAGAGGAGAGCAGAGGGAAAGACTCCAGCTGTTTATATGTAGTATGTAACAATTAAAGATTTAATTTCCAGAACCTTTCTGCAGGTGTGGTAGAAGTGCCAGGAGAGTGAAGACAGATAGTTACAATTTCACTGGGTGAATCTTTGAACCCATATAGTCATCTTCCAGAAGAAACACTGATGATATACCAGCATGGGCTACTAACCAGCTTCTTTTCTGTGAGGGTCCACTAGCTGCCAAACATTGAAAGTGTAATGTACCAGCAAAGAAATTAAAGGTAAGGGGAAAATCATTTATTACTGGATTTATCTGGGCTGTTCCTATTTTTGAGATAGGAAACTCTACTTTCGTGATCCCAACTTTCTTAAACCACTCATTATGGCCAATTGTCTTTCTTTCTGAAATCTATTCTTCAGCCATACTCTCTGTGAATTAATTAATATAATCATTTTCTTGCAGCAACACTGGCTCTATCTTGCATAACTTCTCCTTAACTGCCCCAATAGTCTCACGTCAATGTAGATATAGAGAAAAAAATTATTTTTACTCAGTCTTTATTTCCCCAGGTTAAACCTGAATTTCTCTCAAGGAATGGATCCTTCACAGAAAAATCATTGCTCTAGTCCAACCTAGACTGATTTTTCCAAATATGTTCATTCAAATCAGAATAAGAGAACTGCATGAAATCAACATCTGACTTGTAAGATTCCACTCATTCCTCATTTGAATTATTATTATTATTATTATTATCATCATCATCATAATCATCATTATCATTATCATTAATATCATTATCATTATTATTATTATCATTATTACTATTACCACTTCATGTCAGTGATCCATAACTGCTGATTGGATAAAACATGCAGGTTCTTATCCCTCATTACTTCTCTCCTCTGTATTCCTTAGAACTTTGAATGTAGAGCACAAATGAGATGATTTGTTCCTCAACACAAGTCACTGCTTCACTAAAAATGTTTATTTCTAGTTCTAGTTTCTCCCTCTTCTTCAATCTCAGTCTTCACTCTGATTCCACTCTGTGGTGACAGTCTCTGGGATTGTGTCACCAGCAGTCTGAAATAACATACACTGGTTTCCGAGTAAAGAAAAGGGAGCAGTGGTTCTAGCCTATCTGATCAAGAACTCTGTTGCCCTTCCCTAATAATTCACTAGCCAACTCCTTACATATTTATAGCTCCTCATCTAACTCCTCAACTAATCCCCATCCCCTGTAGCTTTGATAAAAATTTCGAGCATGGACCATATTAAATGTTTTCTTGAAGTCCGGGCAGATTAGATCTATTAAATTTCACTTGTCCAGAAAAATCAGTTATCTTATCATGGAATGGTATCAGTTCACTTTGGCAGTCTATCTTTGGTACACCCATCTATTTTTTCTTTCTTATCTTTCCATCTTTAACATTTTATTTCAGAGTATGTCCTAAAACTTTGCTTACTATAAAGCCTAAACCCAGTGGTCTATATTTCCCCAGGCCAGAGATCTGATTTAAAAATAACAGGACCTTTTCTTTCAGCGAAATTTCAAGAAATTACTCCCAACCTGGCCTAGCTGAGGAGAAACAATCTGTGCAAAGAATTTGATATGTTTCTTCCTGAGACAAGTGACAACCTTCTCAAGCACAGCTGGTCTTGAAAAGCAGGGTTTTGAGTGTCAGTTGAGCATCCTTGGCTTATGCATTTCATGAACTCATTCTAGACTGCTCCTCTTCTCACTGTTTCTGGCTTCTGCAGACGACTGCTACTGTTATGCCTTATTCTGCCCTGTCTTAGACAGAAGAAGGAACAAAAAAAAGGAAAAGAAATTATAACAAGGAAAAATAAAAGGAAAATAAAAGCACAAAGGAGGAGAAGAAAGAGGGAATTAAAAAGAAAAAAAGAAAAAGGAGTGGGAGGAAAGAAGAGAAGGATGATGGAAAAAGGGACAAAGCGTTTAATTGAAGTGTACTTGTCACTTTCAGGGAGCTTTATGATCTGTACACACTGGAAATCTCTTACATCTGCTCCTCAGGATGTCTCCTAAATAGCACAAATTGTTATGTTAGTTTTCCTCCTGGGAGTTTTCACTTCTCAGATCTTCAGCCACCCCAGTTTAAGCAGACTTTTATCTTGAGACTCACTCAAACACAACATCCTGAAAGATTATTTCCCCTGTCCAAAAAATGGCTTAGTCTTCACTGCATCAGTCAAGACTCCTTGTCTGCATCAAATTGCAATGCTCTCTTCTCCCTCTTGCTATTTTTTTTTTTTTTAATGCAGCAGCTTTCTAAGTTTCGCCATTCCCAAGACACTATGGTGAGTTTTGGATCATTCACTGTGTTTAAACCTTTAAGAACATTTTCCACATGGAGAATCCTCTTAAAGTGAATACATCATTGTACATCATAATCCATGCTTAAAGGAACAATCAGCAGAACAATATGTCCTGTTCTCAGCACTACCTGTGAACTGCACTTTCTTCTTCCTATTTCTCACCCCTCCTAGCTTGCTTCAATTTGTTCATCTGCATAGCTTTTGGGTTGAAAAGCAGCTGTTGGTAAGTTTTCCACCAACAGGCCATAATATTTTACTTTCATGAGAGACAGCAGGCTTCAAAAAATTTCAGTGTGAGTTTGGTGGTCTTTCAAATCATCAGAGAATCACAGAATCACAGTATCATCAAGGCTGGAAAAGACCTCTGAGATCACTGAGTCAAACACAACCATCAGCAAGACCAACTAGAAAGCAGCATTTGTCAATGAGAGCCAAGTACTAAATGCCATGACCAGTCATTTTTGAACACTTCTGGTGGGTGACTCCATCACTTCCCTGGACAGTCCATTCCAATGTTTGCTAACTTTTCTGTGAAAAAAATTTCTCCTGATGTCTCCAACTTAATCCTGCCCTGAGGCTTTGTCGTCTTGTCCTGCCTGGGACAGAGGCGCTCCCCCACCTGGCTGCTCCTCTAGTCAGGGAGCTGTGCAGAGCCAGAAGGTCCCCCCTGAGCCTTCTTTTCTCCAGGCTGAGTCCCTGCAGCTCCCTCAGCTGCTCCTCACCAGACTTGTCCTCCAGACCCTTCCCCAGCTCTGTTGCTCTCTTCTGGAGGTGTTACAGCACTTCAAAGTCTTTCCTTTAGTGAGGAGCCCAAAGCTGAACGCAAGATTCCAGGTATGGCCTCACCAGTCCCCAGCACAGAGGGATGGGCATTATAAAATACAGTTTTATATAGAAAATTTATTAAAAATACGAGTTCTCTGCTGCTGCTGGCCAAATTGTTGCTGACACAAGCCCAGTGCCATTGGCCTTTAGGGCCATTTGGGCACTTTGGAACTCATTTTCAACCACTGCAGCTCCAGGTCCTTTTTTGCTGCCTCTTTTCCCAACCACTCTGCCCTCAGCCTGTAGTGCTCTCTGTGGTTGTTGTGGTTAACCATGACATGAGATGATCAGCAAATGCTCCATTCTGGCAAAAAACTTCTTCCTCAAATCAGTTTCCTGCTTTCTGTAGTTTCTTCATCTCTTGTTTTTTTTACCCTTCTCCTTCTCAGCTTTCTCTGGACACCGAAAAAGTGCCAAGGATCCAAGCCTCCATTTTTCTTCATCTTTTACATATCCTTAACCACGATGATCTGCACTTACTGTGAAGAAGTCTGTTAGAAAAGGGATGAATCTCTGGAAGCTGTGGAACTCTATCACTTCTCCTGCGATATGAATTATTTCTCACATAAAGGTTTTTTCTTGAGTGGCTTGGTCCAGGTCATAATGAAGCCATGAAGTCATCCCACTTCCACTGTATCAGTAGAACAGTCCTGAATTCCAAGCCAGCTATAGCAAATTAAACAGTGACAGATACACAAACATGTGAATTTAATTTGATGCTTATGGGACAGTTTCCTCCACAGAACTCCCTCTCAGTAAACAGTGTTGTCATTACACCCTGCTCTGAAGCCTTATGGAACCTGTCATGTGATGGTTGTTCCATTCCCACTGACATCAAGGCCTAAGAGCCGTCCTGGATGTACTTTCATTGCTCGTGCAAGAATATTATAAAAATGTCTTAAACTGTTGGTCAGTTTGGATTACTGTTGGCTCACAGTGGAGATTCAGGCAGCCTGCCTATGGTAGCCTCCAAAAGGCTGTGTCAGTTTACTATACAAATATATCCATAATTGCCATCCTTCATCTCATTTTCCCAACCTCACTGCTCCCAATTCCTTTCCCTGACTTTGCTGTGGGTGATATTTTCTTAAAAAAAAAAAAAAAAAAAAAAAAAAAAAAAAAAAAAAAAAAAAAAAAAGTGGTTTCTAAAAAATTAAAAATGGTTCATATAAGAATTGTCCACTGGTCTGCATAGTGTTAAAGAACCCCAAAACTTTAGGAGATTATTATTAACTTAATCTGTTATTTATTTTTCCTACTTTACTGCTAAAGTTGTGTGCTTCTATGTCTAGCTGTATCTATATCCATAAAATAAATCTCCAAATTAGAAATATACATTGGAAATCTTTTCTAATAGCAAAAAAGTCCAGAAGATTCAACTTTCTGTTTTTAAATACATCTTTATGTTGTATGTTATTTATATCAAAGTAAGTACTTTTACTTCTGTTTATGGTTTTTTTATGTTTTTTTTTTCTCCAAAGAGAGCAACACTGCATGTATCTTGCCCTCTTCCTTCAGGCACTGAGGTGTTTTCAGTGTTTCTTCCTGTGTTCTAATATTTCTATAAAATGGGGTGTTCATTTGACCACTACAGCCATGTCAGTGTAAAACTTCAAGTTCAGAGTTCAATGGAAACAACACTCAGTTTCAAGTTCCTTATTGTGCTGGAGTTTTCCTTTCGTAAAGTACATACTTTTCCTTGAGCAATTGTAACATCCCTTATACAGACAGCAATAAAAAAAAAAAAAATAAAGTCCCCTTTATTATAAAATACAAGTTCTGAAAAGGTTACACATTCACTTCAGCTGTTTGCGGTTAATACCTCAGCCAATTATACCTGGCTAACAAATGGGCATCTGTAAATACAAATATTTGTTTTCCTTGTCACTTTATGGCTTGTTTCATTGTTTGTTTGGTTGGTTGGTTTTTCCTTTCTTTTCCCTTTTTTTTTCTTTTTCCTCCCATTTTTTTCCTCATTAATCAAGTGTTTGCATATGTTTTTCACCATACAGTAAGCTTGGGACAAGTTTCAGGTTTTCCAAATTTAGTCATCTTTGTGAAGCAGTCTTCTGAAGTGTTTTCCTAAATATCTTGGGCACAGCTAATTATAATCGCTGTAAATATTTGCACAAATAGACATATGCACATTCATGGGCACATATGCATGTGTGTATATCCATGTAAAGCATCCTATATATGATTTGTAGTCATTGAAACAGGGGTTCTGAACCTTATATTGCTGACTGAGGTAAGATGCAGTTCACCTGATTTTATAGTGTTAAAAGCTGTGTGAATAATTAATTTTGTTTGCTTTCCTATACATTCAGTGGAGGCTGCAGTGGGTTGCTCATGCCAGCTCTCATAAATATTGGCCTTAGGCTAATTCTTCCCTCATTCCAATACATGGGGAGGACACATGAATGACTCATCAGCTCAATTTTTCATAACAAAACTCAGCCTAGGTAGATATATATTTAAGTGAATGCTTAGCTTTTTATCAGGGAAGATTCATCGTTGCTACCATGAAGTTTCTGTACTCCAGGTTAGGCTGTGCTGTTCCACTCTGTACAAAAGCTTGAAACTGAAGATCTTGCGCACATGAGCAAATTGAATTGCACAAGATGCTTTAGTATTCATGAGATTTGTCTCCTTGTTTGCTGTGCAGAATCACAGGTCACAGATAAAAATCAAGGCTGCATCTCCATGATTAGGAAAGTGATTTTTGGTGTCCAGGCGCTGGGACCTTCTGAGAGAAAAGGCACTGTGTAAATGTGAATATATCACTGATAGTTATTATCAATAACAATAATAATACTAAATAACAGTCTGAAAGAATACCAGCATTCTGGTGATGAAAAAAATATTTAGCCACTGGTGTTTTCATATTAATGAGATTCGATTTTTCAATCAGTATGAAGGACATCACCTGTGCTCCTTGCCTCCAGGTTTATCTACATGTGTGGAATAGATTCTGAAAACTAACACTTAGAGAACTTTCTCAGAAAGATATTTCCAAATGTCAGCATTTTCTATTACTTTGTCATTGACTTCTAATGTGTTTTCAGAATGATTTGGTCCTTTCTTGGGTAAGGAAGAAAAATGGAAATCGAAAAAACTTATATCATTCATTATTATGCAGCTTTCATATTGCAAAACACAATTTATAGCGAAACACTCACCTTCCTTTCTGTCGTGCCACTTCAAATGTCCAATGTTAAACAGAAAGTGCTATAAAAATGTCTGCCCTCACTCTGTGAGATTCAAATAATTGACAATAAAGTGGAAAACTGTTAAACATGTAACCTTGGCACAAGTTCCATGGGATATTTATTCTCCCACTGTTGTATTCTTCAGTTTGTTTTGTTGTTTTATTGGATTGTATTCTACCCAGTTGTGCCTTGCAGCATCTATGCATGAGTCAAATGCCTGCAGTGGGGCACATGACAGAAATAAAGCAACAGGAGACAGCTCACAGAGACTGAACCTAGGTACCCTGGGCTGCCTCAAAACTTCAGGGACCTGTAACTCTGTACTTTGAGGGGCAGCATTCTGCCGCTCTGCCTGGGAAGGAGCTGCAGAAATCCTGGAAGGTTGGATGGGCATGATCATTTCCTGTTGCCTGCCACTCTGAGGCAGAAATTTACCTCATGGAGTTTAGTGGCTGCTTTGTGCTTGAACATCTTTCTTTGTGTGATGAGAAGGTTTAGGCTGGCACCGTGGGGCTCCTCACTGGTGTAATGCTGGCTGAGTAGTTGCTCCAATCCCATGTGCAAGTGCAGCAATCCTCAGTAGTACAATTGGGAATGTTCACTCTTCCCTCCCCCTGAGCGCATTTTTCTGTCAGTTCAAATACTGCTTTTACAGCCTAGTCCTATATACCTTAAAAAAATAGAGGTGACAATGAATTAAATCTGAAAGAATTATTATGCTTGAAAAGGAATTTAAACATCCACTGTATACTGCTTGCTGTCTATTGTTTCTCTACCTTTGCAGGGATTTTTTCTTCTTTCCAGGGTAAAATGATGAATTATGATTTAAGAACCTCAAAATGTATCTACCTCAGAAATAATATGTGAAATATAATATTTCCAGAGATTGTTATAGTTTTTGATTTTTTGTGGTTTTGTTTTGGTTTGGTTTGGTTTGTTTCTTGGGGGATTTTGTTTGTTTGTTTCTTTGTTTGTTTTTTTCTTTTTGTTTTTGTTTTTTATTTTTTCCCTATGGCTACTGTAAAATTCCAATGGGATTCAGTGTGAAGGAGATAAAAAACAAGTAAATGAACAATGACAACAGTTATGACTCTAATGTACAAAGATCAAAATAATAATAAAATAAGGAATCTGTAGTAATCTTCTGTGTCCAGTTATAATAAACAAAGGACTTAATGCACTGATTTCACTGATGCTGAGTGCATTAAGGTTGGATGGAGATGCAAAACAGATGAGATTTTTCACCTTGCTCAAAATGGAGGGTTCCCATGTAAAAGGCTAAAACACTGTTAACCCCTTGATAAATCTGTGCTGATGCACTGTTATTTCCATGACAGGGATAATCTTTTAGCTGTAAGTGAGTAAGACCTCTGCGAGTAAGACAGTTTTCCATTTGTGGTTCATTTCTCAGTGACCATTGCGTGTGGTGTCACTGCATCCTGAGCTGAGGCCTTCAAAACTAAGGAGAAATTCTCTTTAGCCAGTATGTATCCTAGCTCCTCAGGTGTTCCTAGAAAATCCAACTCTTCACTGCTACAAGAAGTATTTCAGTCGGTTAAATCATCTAGAGATGATCTATGCCAGGAATTTGCTCGTGTTTAAGTATTTGACTTTGTAATCCAAATATCTTCGAACATAAGGCACAGGGAGAAGGATTGCTGCATCCCTTTCATATATGGTGCAGGGAACAGGTGGGTTTTTCTCTTTAGGCTTTTTCCTCAATTGTGTTTTCCTATTCTTGTCTTTTTTTTTTTCTTTTTCTCCCCATTTTTGGGGATGACATAGGTCATTCACATAGACTAGCAATGTTAATTCCCAGTCTTCTTGTACGATGATGGTGAGAGCTACATCTCCCTGCGGGACAATTCAGAGTCCAGACAGCATTCCAAATCACCCTCTGGAGGTTCTTTTTCAATAGGCTTTTCCATTGCCTATTGAGCAGAGACTGATACCCATAAGATTAACATTAACCTTTGTGTATTTTATGTTTCCCAGCATGAAGGCTTTGTATCTTATTTAAACAATGTAGCTACAAATTATTTTGGTAAACTGCCTCAAGAAGAATGGTAAGCATGTTACTTGGCAAAAGGTTTCTTGTTGAAGAAAATCTTTGTTTCTGTTTAAAGGATACAACTCAAGTTTCCTGTTGGAGGCAAAGGAACATAACTCATTTTCCTCAAACAAGGGAAAAGTAGAGAATAACAAGGGAAAAGTAGAGAATAGCATGGGAAAAAGAAAAGTAGAAGCAGATTAATAATGGGAAGAGTTTAAAACATGAGGAAAATGCCCAGTGCAACCCTGTCACTTTCAGGTCTTGATTATTTTAACTCTAATAGCAGTTTCTAACCTTTCTATTGGGGAAAAAAAAACACACACACACACACACACACACACATATATATATATATTGCTGACATCCCCTTTGACCAAGTCAGAACTTTGATTTCTCAGTTTCCTATAACTTTTCAAGTACTATATTCCCAGGAAAATATTAATCCAAATTTCCTTGTTACAGGAAGAGTGTAATTAAGTAAGTCCATTTGTTCATTTTTTCTTATTTATTTCTCTGACCACCATATTTGTGTCTAAGTACATGAATATAAGTCCTATAAAGATCTTCTTGAAAGGCTAACAGCCAAAAAGGAACAGGAGCTTTTCCACAAGTAGGGCAGTGAATTTGAATGCCCTGAATGTTAATTTTCTGGTTTAGACATGAGGTTTTTCGTACTCAGAGACTCCATGGTAAGGAGAATCACAGCACAATGAGCTTTAATATAGGGCAGATTTTCGAAGGTGTGCTTAGCCTCTTCCTTCTGCTAAGACTGTACCATGCTATCCATTTTGGGGTTTTTTTTGTTTGTTTGTTTGTTTTTTCTTTTATAGGGTAGTACAATTCTATCAGCAGTAAAAAAGCCTTATTGCACTAAAAAAATTTTTGGCTACCTTTGACTCATGGTGTGCCTTGACCCATGTTCCATTCCTTTTCTCTTGGTAGGTGAATATCAGGAGAAAAAATAATGCAGCAGGGTCACAGATAAAAACAGATTAGCCACTACACATTCCACAGTGCGACTAAGCTAGACTTCAGTAACCAAATAATTCAACATAGCTCTATCACAGAATGGAATTATATTCTTGGCACACTGTCTTCATTTTTAAAAGCTGCCTCCTATTTTGTTTGTGCATGGGTTCTTCTGCTTGGGATTCAACATGAGATATTTTTTAATGAATATCTTGCATATGTAATGCTCTGCGCTTATTTAGTTGTATTGATCAGTGAATCACAGTGTCCCAACTGAAATATACAACCTGATTTAATGTCCTTTTCTTTAAAAAAGGATTGTACATGGTTTATGAAAAGGAATGCTAAAAATGAAGTGATAGTAGTAATAATAATTATTATAATAATAAACAACAATTTCTAAAATTCTGCTTCTTTTCACTGGCTCCTTACTCAATTAGGAAGTAGTGTTTCCTTGATAAGATGGAGAAGCCAGTAATATGATAGGAAATCATTAATACAATATAATCACAGCCCAAGATCAAACTCATCTCCTGTCTCTTTACCTTGTCAAGTGTTTCAATATTTTATGTTGTAATGTGATGACCAGAACTGATCACTGTAATCTAAGTGTGGATCTGACTAATGCATTGTATAATCAAAGATTTTCATCTGACTTAAATTCATCTGCATTTTCTTGCTCTTATTGTAAAAAGGCCCCCCTAAGACTTAGTGTGGTTAAAGATCATATTTCATCACAGTTTCTGTTCTGAAAGGCTGTTAAATTCTTTTTTGGCCTTGAAAGCCTGCATCAAATGTTTAGGTATATTTGCTTTTTTCTCTCTTTCTCACTGGCTTGGATTTTCTTCCCTTCTCCATCTCATACTTCTCTTACATATTATTTAAAAATTGCCTGTTTATTTCTGGAAGGACAAGAGGAAAATATAACTGTGTGATTTTCATCTCTTTCTTTTGCCCTATTTTTCAAATACCTTCATTTATATAAGTTTAATTTATTTTATATGTCATTATTATTTATTGCTTTATTTTGATTAGTAACAAAAAATGTTAATTTCAAATAATGATAGGAAGAAACAAAAGATTTGTGACCTGTACTATCTTCCCTCTTTCCAGATGACATGTGAGGCCTTTAGACAAATTGGTGCTCAGAACAAGGCCAAGTAGAACAAGCCCCAGTCCTTCATATTGGTAGTGCCCTACAGATCAGCAAAAGAATCGTTCATAACACTGAGGCTGATCTATCATACTCCAATAAATGCCTCAGACACCTAAAATCCTTTTAGAAAACTGAAGATGACTTTTTCATCCTCTCTTGAAATAATTTTCTGGTCATATCTGAATTTAACATTGTTATGACCCTCATTAAATAACTCTAGTGCCAATGGTTCTTGGGCTTCCTTTTTTTTTTTTTTTTCAGATTTTCATATGCATAAGAAAAACCTTGCAAATATTTTGAAGCTGTTATTCACAATTTTTTTTATGCTAGGAAAAACAAAAGGTGGAACTCATCATTCACTACTTTTAGAATTAATCTAAACATTTAGCTGGATGATTTGAAACTGTTTATTTTCTATACTAAGGGAGTTTTTTGATTATTTTCCTGTTCTTGTCATTTTGGGTTTTAAACATGCATCTAAAACCACAAGAAAAATATGTCCCTCTTCAGATAGAAATCAACAAAATGTTATCGTTTCTCAGTCCCAAAGTTTTTGAAAGAATTATATAGTACTGCTACTTCAAGTGAAATAACTTCTAGTTGGCTCACCAAAAGGCAGCTCCAAAGGGAATCTACCTCTGGTTTGGGGAATTTGCAGTGTTATTCCTAAAATATGTGCTTTTGAATTTTTATCATAATACAACAGGTGAAAGGTTGAACGGTTTTGTAATAATCTTGGTGGGGGATTTAAATGTCCATAAGTGAATTTCAGAATATTGAAAGAAATTGCAGGTCAGAATTGTCAATTCACTTGAGCTGTAGCTCTGAGTTATTGGTTTGAGTGGAACAGCTAAAAGCACATAAAGTTGAACACAAGCATGAGTACCTACAGTAGGACCTCAGCCCCAAAAAGTAGCAGAAGGTGTTTATATAAGTCCTCAAGGGAAATTTGAAAATACTAACTGAGTACATTAAATCAACAATACTTTAAGGTTTCCAGAGTCGATGTAAAGAACACAGTTTCACTTATGAATTGTAAGACCTTCCTGACAAGGATATAACAATAAAGGAATAATATAAGTTTTATGCAAGGGCTAGAAAACACATAAAAGGGTAAGAAACTAACTCCAAACATTTATAGCATTTAATTGAAAATTATTACCTTTCTATAGCTTGTTTTTATCCATCTTTCTGAGTTTTATAGAAAAGATATAATTTTCTATTTAGTGTTTCAAAGCAGTGCAAAAAAAGCCAAATGAAATGTTTTAATTCCCTGTTATATTCTCTAAGGCTTCTTGTTCTGAACTGGCAGTTTCTGTGTTTCTCACTGCTAACCTAGTGGACTTAATAGCTGAGCTTCAACGAAATGACCAAGAGCCCTGATATTTCTCTACTTAGTCACAATGGCAGTTTAGGTTAAACAATCATTGGCTCAGTTGTGAAAAATGAGATAAATTAAAATAATTTTCTTCGCGAGGACCAAAGACTTGGCAAGTAATGTATTGAAGAAATTTCCTGGACATAATGGGTTACATTAATTTTCAACTGCAAAACAATTCCTTCAGCATTATTTTTCAAGCAAGAAAAAAATCCACACAACTTGCTATTTGCTGTATTTATTTCTTATTGAAAAGTGAAAATACATTTCAAAGAAGAAATTAAGAAAAGTGTATCAGGAAATATTACAAAAAAAAATTACTGTAAAGTATTTGAGCTAATTTTCACCCATTTCACTCTTTTTGCTTCATCCAAATGCAGTCAGTCTTAGCTCTGATGGAATACAAAAAAAATAGTCTCTTAGTTATTTTCATCTTAATATAATTTGCTTGTTTATTTTAAACAAACTTTTACAGAAGTCCATCTATTCTTCATGAAACTCCTTCAGTCCCATTATGGTTCTTAGTCATTTGAATAAGTTGGAGAGAATGTCATTTCTGCTCAAGGCTTCAGCTCTCAACCTCTTCCTGCACAACAACTGATAACAAATGTTGCTGTTCTCTGATCTCAATGGCCTCTCACTACCCTGTTAAAAATGAATGCAGTGATTACAGACCTGTTTCAATAACTCTGGGCTTTATTCACTTCTGGTCTAAATTGGCATTGCTGTCTTGTAGTTAATGGAGCTGTGATGACTTTGATCTGTAGAGAATTCAGCCATCAGGGAGCCCATCACTCAAATTATCCCTGAAATTGCTGTTAATTGAAACCTTTGTGTGCAGTCACAGCAGAGGGGCCAAGGTGTGAATGAGCAGAGGTCTGATCTCTGATCCCTTCAAGCAGTGAGCAGAAGAATGAGCAGAGGAGAAGCCAGAGCAGGTCACACCAAGACATGTCTAGCCCAGTGTCCTGCTCCCATCAATGACCAATTGCAGGTGCCTGGAGAGGCAAATAATATTAGGACAAACATTTTCCTGAGATGTTCTCACACTCACCGTTTGTTCACATGCACAGCAACTTTCTGAGCCATAAGCGGCATCTCTGTAGCACACAACTCCTTAGAATTTTCTCCCTTCAATTTCTTTTTTTGTCTTCATTTTCTATTTATGCATGCACTTTTCATATGCTACATTCTACAGTTTAACTGTGGACTGTGGGCAAAATCATTATATAATCTATATGCATTTATGTGAAGCTTGCCACAGCTTCTTTTATATGTATATATATATTTTTTTTTTTCCTTGTGGCTAAACTGAAACTGAGTGCCTAATTTTGCACCTAATAGAATAAAAGTGCTCTTTTAAAAGGGAAAAAAAAAAAAACATCAGCACACAGGTATATCAGTAATTAATACCAATAATATTCAAAATTATTGAAGTTTCCCAATGTCTAAATTATTTGTCCAAAATGAATCCATCACCTCTGATATACTTCACCAATGAATAAAGCCCATATTTCTTTGAGCTGTTAAAATGAATCCCAGAAATCCCTTGATATCATAGGCTTCAGGAGCAGTTCTGATTCCTTAACAATTATCTTATTTAAAAATAAAATAAAATAAAAATTTGAAACTGTCATGAGGACCTGTCTACTGTTAGTGTTAATATTAACATTCATGGCCTGCATGGTCAATATCAAAACCAGTCCTTACTGTGACAAAATAAACTCTCAATAATTAGTCAAGATATAAGAGAAATGCTCTGGTTTCCTCTACATAACTTAGCCTCCTGATTCAATAATTTCTCCTTTAAACATACTTCCTCCCCCCAAAAATGAAAAAGTTGTTTTTCTTTCCTTCTTTTATGCAAAAATGCCAACACTGAAAAATGATTCTCCATTCCAAGACATGGCGCAACTTAAATATTATTACTGAATGAATAAACATTGAATTATTCAGAGAGGAACTGTAAAAATAAAAATGTCAAAAAATCCTTAAAATTAAACAATCCAAGGGGAATTTATGTCAACATTATAACAACTATTTTTATTGTATTTGAAAAATGTATGGGTTTTCTTGGAGGTAATTCTGAAATGGAAATATCAGTTTAAGTTGACTACTTTATTTCAGTTTATCAAATAAGAGGCATTATTTAAAATAAATAATATTGATCAAAACACATTTCCATCAGGAATCATCTTCCTTTAGAATTTTTTAGTATGTTGATTTTTATCCCTTTTCTGGTATGTATATTCGTGATAATATTTGTACAGCATCGCTCTCTACCATTTCCTAATAGATTTTTAATATGGATACATTTATTGAATTTATTCTAAAAAATGGGCATAAAAGTGTATTGAATGATGTTCATTTGTTTTTTGATTTATTTATGGAACACTGTTTTGGACTATTACGGGATGTCTCAAAGTAGACAATATCATATAGAAAAACTGTTTTCACGGCTTTAAATACTGTCCAGTTTCAGTTACTGAATAATCCAATACAACTTAAAAAATAAACACAGGCTCAATAGAATAGTGTGGGAACAGGAAATTAAAGCATAAGATACAAAACACACAAAGTGTTAGGTGGGGTTTTTTTCACCTTGAGCTGTGCTTGTCAACAGAGATTTTTAACTCAATCATTTTGGAGTCCTTGCGGACAAGAGAGCCACCAATCTACACTTACTTACATAAGATTAAGGCTCAAGAATATACAGAGGTAAATGGCTGAATCGAAATCAGATATTTGCACAAGAAAATTCCTTTCTGTACAAAAAAAAGGTTGATAGTTTCATTTTTTTTCCCCTTTAAAATCTGTAATTTATATAATTTGGGGATGTTTCACTGATGCTCTTGAAAGAATAAAATTTTGCAATTAGTTTGAAAAGTTTAAAAAATTTTTTTTTTAAATTTTCACTAAAACCAATACTTAATAAAATAAAACACTTGCATTCTCATCAGATTTACTATCATTATTTGGAGAGTCTTAATATCAGGAGAAAAAACATAATTTTACTCGTTAACATCGCACTTGAACCATGACAAACAAAAACAAAAAACAAAACAAAATAAAACAAAACAAAAAACAAAAACAAAAACAAAAAAAAACCCACAGGCTGGATTGTAACTTCATCTAAGTAAAACTTGAGGGGTTTTTTTTTGTTACTTTATTTCCATTAATAAATTTATACTTTTTCTTCTACATTTTATTTTATTTTAATTTTTAAACTATTTGTATAGTTTGTGTCAACTGCATAATATTTAAAACATTTCTGGTTATTTTCTTTATTCAAATACAGTTTTTCTGTGTCCCTCATTAATTTTTTTCTCTTTTTACAAGAAAGTGGTTAAACTGATATTTTTAACAGTGCGTCCAACACAAAATCTCCTCAGAGAGGCAGGGTTTGATGCAATTTGGGGCTGATATCTCAAGCTTCAATATTTCTAATCTCAGCTAAAAGGACTTTGATCCTAACTCATTGAAGTGAAATTAACCAACCTGAATGTTGAATGTTTTGGTTGAGTTGAAGAATCTCTTTGAGGTGTGGGATTTTCAAAGAGTTTTAAGGTCACTTGACATGCAGATACCACTGACATACAAGTTTCCAGGTTTGGGTAAACATGGGTTTCCTTTGCTTTGTTCCCCTAAGCTTTATTGGAGTTCTGGCCTCCCTTTCACCTGGTACTAACAGCATTGGATAACACTAACACTTCCCTTTCTCTCATGTTTTGAAGTGGAGATAAAAGACAACAAAGGGTTTAAAATTTATGCTGTATTGCACAGCAGAATCATCACAAATGGGCTGACTGTGTCTCCAAACTTCAGCCTCATCCCAGTACGAGTTACTATTTCAAGCATGGGACTTGTACAGAAAATCTGTGCTCCTTCTTTCAAAGGCTGTGTGATCCAGTCACTGACCCTGCAGTGCATCACCAGCAGATATTTATCTCTGAAGTCCTGAAGATGCGTCCATTCCATATTTTCCTGCTGACATAATTTTGACATTTGTTTTATTGGGTCTGACCTCATACTAGCCTCCATTTTATTACTATGGCCCAACTTGGAGAGAGAACCTAATTTACAGTGGGGTCTATCAACCTCTTTTGGAGCAGTTTTCATAAGCGTAGATGGCCATTGGGATTTATAGAACTAAATGGCTTGGTGAAATACAAGGATCCATGCCACATGAGCTGGGAAAGAGTGATTCCTCATCCATGAGCGGAGCCTGCATTTGTGAGACCCAAAATCCATCGCTGGAGCTGTGGCTCCAGCACAAGTTAACATCTGTGAAAAGATATGGAGTAAAGTATGGCCCCTCATGTCATTGCCGCAGCTGGGCTTCCTGCAGCTTAATTTGCCCTCTCAGCATGTTGCACTGATTATAAATACAATGCTGATCTTGTTGCCAGAGGCCATGACATATCGCTTGGCACTTTGCAACCCTCAGAACAAATTTTTCCCTTTCCCTGTTCTCCTCAGTCAATCACAGCTTCAGAAAGCAGCCCTCTGCCACCCAGCATAGGATTACATGTCATTTATAATTTTACTCGCTTCAAAAAGCTAATGCTTAAGTTAATAAAGTGGAAAGATAGCAAGTACAGTGTCCCAACCAGGGAGAGGCAGATTGAAGTTGTTGTTGTTATTATTTGGGTTGTGGGGCACGGTAGGGGTTAGGAAAAGGGAGACATAAAAATAAAAGACTAATAGCCTCTCTGGTGTCAAGAAGAAAGAGAAAAGGAAGCGGCTCTTCAGCAAGACATAAAATATTAATAGCTCTCATTGGAAAGAAAAAGCTGCTCCTCTTTTTCTTTTTATTCATTTAAAAATATATATGCATTTCTAAGCATAAAGTTTATACAAGTGAAAGCTTTCTACTGGGTGTTTTATTCACATGAGAATTCAGAGAATTTCCTGAACTTCTTGTAATTTACTTAATGGATAAACTGGTTGCATAAAGTTAAAAAAGAATAGATGCTTTTCTAACTTAAATCTGACTCACCTTAGAAATCTGAAGCTTGTTTGTCCTTGTGTTGTAGGGATTGGAGGTTAGTAAATTTGCTGAAATAATTTTTCTTCAAAACTAAGTTTAAAAGAGATATGACGCTGTAACTCAATCACTGACGATCCTTTAAATTCAAATACTTGGTGACAAGGGGAGTTACTTTCAGTTGTGCAGGGGAAAAAATATTTTTTCCTAACTCAACTGATTTAAATATCATTGGATCAGGTTCATAATGAACTAAAAATTAAGAATAAAGAAAGCTGATAATCATATATGTAGACAAATTGAAGCAGTAAACTTTATTTAGCAAGTGAGACAGGATTTAAAATACAGCAGTAGAAGTTGAAAATAAGATTTATAAGCAAACAAACCAAAACCAAAACATATTAATCCTTGGAAATAAGTACTCGTTTTGCCAAATAGTCACAAGGGCATAAGAACTTACTCTTTTTTTTTTTTTTTTATTTTAAAGAAAACTGTTTGTATATGTTGTTTAATTCACAGTGGGTCTAAAATATCTTAATGTCAATGGTCTGTAAAGATGTGGTTAGAGTAGTGTGTACTTCAGAGTTTTTAACTTCAAGATCTATAATTAAGCTCGTCTGACTAACCAGATCATGTCAACATTTCATTTATTTGCTGATAGAGACCCAGCAAAATCATGAAAGAAACTGCAGTCTCACTAACTTACCAAAAGAACAGAAAGCAAATTACTTCATTTTTTTTTTTACAGTTCCTCTCCTTATTCATACATGTTGCTTCTCACTAATGGATTAAAGACTTGTGAGCATATGCTCAGATATTTGGTTGATTAGTGTTGTAAAAAAGGTTGATTGAATGGCAAGATCTATCCAGATTTAAATAAACATCTTTATATGTAACACGTAATGTCAGGTTTTTATTTCTGCTGCACACCTACTGACAAAGTACAATAGGACGAAATGGAGCAGCGTCCATGGTGTTGTCTAGAAAAAATTACATTCAACACATGAGTTTATGAAGCAAATAAAAGTGTGTATAGATGTTCAATGCAATTGAACATCTTCAACAAGAAGAAAAGTGATTTATGCCAGTGACAAGAAAAATTAGGAGAATTTTATCAAAAAAGTTCCATGACTTCCATGCATGCAACTGTCCTTAGTCCTGAGCTATTGGATAATTCAGGCTTGTATACTTCGTCTTTCATTTCTGTTTGATTGCTTTTTGGTGGTTTGTTTGTTGAGGGTTTAATTATTTTTTAGGGGGAGACTTCTTAGTAATAAGTCAAGAAGTTTTGTTTTACAATAGAATGAAAATAAATTTCAGATTTTTTATCTCTTTTACTTTTTCTTTCCCTTTTTAGATCATAATTCTTGTTTTTAAATACTTCTATCAGGGCCTGATTGTTCTCTTCTTTGATCAAATCCTATACTGAAGCAAATCTTTATCTCATGCTAATTGTGCAAGTTTTGTTGATTTTGCCTCGGGCTATCCCAAATGATTGGAAGTTATGATGTCCTTTAATATGTCTGAAATGGAAAATAAAAACAGATTTTAAATATATGACTTTCACTGATATTTACTACTGTATTTTTATTTTCTGAAGTACAGACTGTTGTATTTTAAACAGTCTTGTGTATTGTACTTTTGGCACCTCAGTCAATCAAAAATTAGTTTCATTTTCTGGTTTCCAGTGATGAAGGATTCAGAAAGTACTTTTACTTTCTCAAACTCATGTAATAAACACTGGCTTATGAGCTCTAACTTAAAATTATTAGCACTATTTTAACCTTACCTGAACTTAAAATATACAAAATGGAACAGACCAAGCGACTGCTTTAGCTTAGTTTCCCTTCTCACTCATGCAGTCAGGTTCAAAGAAAGACCATAATTAGAAGATGAGTATATTTTTTGATATTGTGCAGAAGTTTCTTATCACTGAAATGATTTTTAGAAAAAAAAAATCTAAACAAAGCAAACAATCTAAACAAAAAACCGCCTACAACCAAATTACCAACTAAACAAAAAAGCAAAACAAAAGAAACAAAAACAACAAAAAAAAATCCCAAACGAAGCCCCCTCCATTTTCTTCCCTAGAGCTTGTTTCTTTGCATCTAACAGATTTCATTGAATTTCTCTTCCATGACCATATCCAATCATTTCTGTAATACATATAAAATTGCAATAACTGCTGCATCCTGAAGCAAGGAGTTTCACAATGTAATTATTTGGTGCACTTTCATACTCTTAGGCATATATGCTTCAACAGAGGAAAAGAATTGCATTATGTTATTAGGAAAGCCATAATTGTTGGAGATGGCATTGATCTTATCTAGTTTAACTGTCCAAAAATAAGGACTGCTCCAAACTAACTGTTTAAGTTCTGAACAATGATAAGAATGACAGAAATGTACAGGACAGCTCTTTTGAGTGAACTCTCACAGAGTGAATCACCCTGTACATATGTCAATTTCTCTCCATTAGCTAAAACTGGAACCAGGACAACTAATTCTGAGATGCCAGAAATATTTATCCAGTGAAAGTGAATGAGGTGAATCATTCCCCATATGGTTTTGGAGAGGACAAATCTCCACTTGACCTCAAAAATATCTAAAACTCCAAACATTAAATTAACATCTTTTGTGCTGCATAGTCTCTATATGCCTTCTAAAGCATGACTGTATTCTCAGGTATTTCAGAATGGATCAGGAAAACACAATGTGTTTTTGCTAGGCAAATAAACAGGAACTTCATTATTGGTAATGAACAGACTTCGTATGTGAATCTTAGTAGATGGGCGTATCTTAATCTTTAATTTATCTTGATAGAGGGACATATTGATGCAACAAAATTTGTTTAATTGAAGATTTCTGTATGTTAGCCAAAACTGGCTTGATTAACTTCAGTTGGGGAAATCTTACATTTATTTGCACAGGTTTGGAACAGCCTTCTGAGATATATTTTTGAAAGACTTTTTGCGGCCTCTTATTCTTTCAAAACACTTCTTAGGTTAATCTCATTACACAGGATAGCATTAGCAATTAATAGATTTTCTAGGATTATCAAGAGGGTTTTAAAGCCACATAAATGAGGGAAAATGGTGCCATGACAATCAAGTGGCACATACTTAAAAATTAAAACCAGCCTGTAGGCTCCTTATTATGACAAATCCCTTTACAAAAAGTTATGAAAGGAGCACAACCTTTAGCTGTGCATCCATTAAGGGAAGCATCTGAGAACAGTACTTACGAAACCTAATTCAGGTATTTAATTTGCACCTAAATTTTAGAAACCTTAAAATAATCGTTGTTACTACAGATCTCTTGCTCAAATGTCTGAAAAAATGTACAATGAACAACCCAAGACAAAGCTGTTTTACAATAGAAGAAAATGTTTTTCTTCCATTAATTTAATAGAGGATCTTAACATAACTGATTATAAAAAACATGATTTGTTGATCTTGGCTTTTTCAGCCTTCTATGCACTAAAGCTTTTGATCTTTCTACATCGATTTGTTGGGGTTTTTTTGGTGTTACCTTTCTAGTTATTTTTAAAACTATCCCAATACTGGGGTAGTTTTATATTTTTTTTAATAATTATCGCCAAAATTTCAAATCTGAAATATAAATAAAAGCCTTGTAATTATTTAAGCATATTCCACATTGTCCACTAGTAGTCAAAATTCAAAGATTTATGATGTCTGCATCTTATTTAAAACAGGATCAGAATGACTGAGCTTTAAAAGTCTTTGTAAGGTTTCCATATAAAAGAAAAATAAGGATATATATGGTAAAAAATATGGATTGCCAGTTTAATAATATAGACATCAGATGAGAAAAGTAAAAAAAATCCCTGTTGACTAATGGCAATTATGAAAGAAATTTTTTTAAATATGATATGAACAAAAAGGAATGTCTGCTACTTGCAGATGGTAAAAATATAAATAGGGACTTATGAAAAAGCACAAATATTCAGTATATGTTTCTGTTCTATATTTGTAACTGAGGAGGTGGATGTATCTATGTCATCTGATACTGCGGATAAAATACAAAATTTACCATCTGTAACAAAGAGAGATGTGAGACAGCACTTATGGGCTGAGAAACAGTTTTTCAGACTGAGGAATTAACAGTTCAGTTTGAACACCTTGGCAAAACCAAGACAGGGGCTTCACCTTTGCTTGAAATCCTTTACATAAACAAAAGTGTACAAGGACCAACCAAAGTATCACACAGAAACTAACAAATAGACACAGAAATTAATACATTCAGCCCTGGAAAAAAAAATTGTAAGAAATGAGAATAATCAAATGTGCAGTTGGATGAAGAGTCCTTTAAAGTCACAGAATGTAATTCTAACATGAGCAGTTTAATTCTTGATGCCAGAAGAAATGCCCTGAACCTTGTGCTCTGGGATAAAAGATAGGTGCAAACCTGGGCTATTCTGGTACAACTTCTTAATTTTGCATCTCTCAAGTCCCTTTCTTTCAGAGGTTTGACTGCCCTAACTGACTGTTACATGTAAGTTAACAATTCCCTACTTGAGAGTTGAAGTTAAATGTGGAAGTGCAAGATATATTGGACACTTTTTTATTGGGTGACCTATTCATCCCTTTTCTTGCAAAACAGAGGATGCAAGTCTCATTTCTAGCTCAGAAACTTGCCAGAGGGGCTAAGTAGAAAACAAAATCCCCCTTTCCAGAGTAGAGGATATACCTAGTGATGATTCTCAGGGGTTTTCAGAGAAGGAGCTACATTTTTTTCTATATATTTCTTCACATCCAGATAACTACAAAGTTATATGCAACCATATTACCTCTTTAGAGAGACTCTCTAATACATATACACCCCCAAGGTTCACTATTTAAAATAGGAGTTAGGGATAAGCATTTATTGCCTATGTTAATGTTAAGAGAATTGCTGTAATGTTATAAGATATTCATCATTTTATTTCTAAAATAAGGGGGAAAAAAGAAATAAATGAAAATGAAAAAAAAAAAAGCAAGCCACAAAGCACTTATCAAAGTCACCGTGCTGGTTGGATTCTTTCAAATCCCTTAAGGGTTTGGATGTATTAGTCTTGTGGTGGCGTTGTTTTCTGGGCCTGCATTAATTTGATCCATTCTTTTAGAACATGTGTATAACACTACAAAAAAGTATTATTGGTTTATAAATTACACTTGTTGTTTCAGGGCGATAAACAGAATGATGAATGCAGTCTTTGTTCAATCACCTTTTTATTCATGAAAGGCAAAACCATGGATTCTAAAAACATTTATCTACATCAGTAGTAAGCCATAAACCTTTCAAAAATGCTCCCAGTAATCCAGGAAGGAGCTGCTGATTACTGTCATAACAAAGAGGATTCAATAATGCTAATGACTTTTCTTATGATAATCAATAACCTGGTGGAGGCGGCTTGAATCTTAACAAATCTTCCAGATGTAGCCCTCTTCTTAAGAAGATAGAAAGGGTTAGTGTGTGTTCGTGATACTACTTGAGACTATCAGATTAATCATAGAAAGATGAACATGTTTCCACAAATGAGAGCTTCATGCTAGCTTCATGCTAGCTAGAGCTTCATCTCAGGCAGATGAGACTGGGAGAAGTCTCTTCTTTCAAAGTTGGGAAGTCAGCCTACTGTTTACATAAGCAGCTTTTGCTTGCTGTCTCTTGAACCTCTGAAGATAGACCCAGAAATAAATCACAGCTAGAAAAATGTAAGTTTAGGTACCCGATCTTCAGACCCTGACAGAAGTAGCATAGTACCTGTCCTTAACTGGTAGTATATATATATATATATATATACATATACACACATTTACACACGTATACACACATATACACACACATATACATACACACACACACAGGGCCATTCAAGTCCATGAAAAGGGAGGGGAATAGTTCCCTTCCAGAGGCCATTTGTCCACCTCTCTTGAACAAATATTTTAGGAAGTACTAAGCAATCTTCTTGAGGGTCATACCAATGAAAGGTGTAACAAATTACCAATTTATGAGCAGTATCCTTTAGATGGTGAAAGTTGTGCAGTATTAAGCCTGTTTACAATGTATGTGCTGTAGCCTCAAGAGTACATAGAGATAAAAATCAATCAGTTTGGGGTAAAATATACACTGAAATACTGAAATTTCCATTATATTTGGAAACTTTAAGTTTCTCTCCTATATAACTGATTGCACAAACTTGCATCTTTTGAGACATGATGTGTATCCTTGTATTTATCTTCTCTGTTTCATTTGTTTCATTCAAGGTTTGAGGCTTCTTTATCATTGTGTATTATTTTTATTTTCTTTATTTTTCTTTATTGCAATTGTAAATCTAAGCTGCAGAATTTTCATAAAAACACACAAAATCTGAAACAAACAACCCTTTCTGAGGTGGTATATGTGGGATAAATAAATGTCCCTGGCCAACCTAATATATGTTACCATCATAAATGCTATCATCATGAGTGAAATTAATCAAAGCCCAAGGGCAAGATTTTTTTAAAATTTCTTTTCCCTCCCCATTTCAATCTTTCCAGACTATTACCCCCTCCTCTGCTTTTCTTTGTTTCAAATAATACTATTTAACCATGCAGAGTTTGCCTAAATATAAGCAAATAGATCCTCAGTTTGCAAAGCATGTGCTGCACCTAATGCCTGGAATCCTGATCCTGTATGCTTATTGCCATGCTCTTAAACATTTAGTTTAATGTGCATAAATCATTTGCTGTCAAAAGGATGCAAAAAAGTTGAGGACTCAAATTCAGGTCCATTTTACATACATGGATAAATCATTGGCATGAGGGAGACTAACCTTGAGAAATAATCCTGGGTTTAGCATTTCTCTGCAGAGTTACATCTTGACTGATTAATTGATTAATTGGTTGGTTTGTTTTGCTTTGTTTTATAAGAAAAGTGTCAGTCCTGACAGTGTCTTTTCCACCTCCATGTCTCAGGTCTCTCTCCACAAGCTTTCTGCTTGTTTTTGAATATTTGAAGAAGAGAGTGGCTTCCTCTGTTCTTAATTTAATGGTTTTATTTTTCCTATTAGCTGCATGGCTACTAGTTGAGTGGACAGCCAAGGATCATTACACAGTTCTTGCCATGTCTGAAAGTCTGTAATTACCTTACAACATTTGTGGAAGTAGAGAACTGTTGCTAATGTTACACTATACATGTGGAACAGAACAGATATAAAGGCCTTATCAATGTCCACTCAGTCATGCAGACTAAATTAAACATATGTGACTACAAAAGCCAGCCCATTAATAAACATCCTCAAAAGCCCCACATCAATGAAATGAAAAAAAAGCTATCAAATGAACAAACAATCACCCCCACAGCTGGAAGTTAAGTTTGGCTAGGACCTTGATTTTATTTCAGTTAAACCATAACTATCTTCCTTTAAAATAACAATTTTAAAAATTACAGATTCTACAATCCTTAAGAATTATTAGGAAATAGTGAGATTGACATGAATATTAATTTTGCACAAAAACAGAGGGCTGAATTCAGGTCTTCATCTTCAGAATAAGCCTTACAGAAAGAGAACCAGGATTCATTCCAAATCCTGCCTTGAGTTTTCTTGAGTTTTGTTGATGTGCAAAGATGAGATATTTTATTAAAAAATATTTTAGGTAAATAAAACACTTTTGTCCACAACTTTTTTTTTTTTTTTTTTTTTTTTTTTTTAAGTTCATGGAGAAATTACACTGATTATTCTGAAACCTGTCATTAAAAGCCTAATACCTACATGAGAATTACTGAAGTCAGAATCCATCTGGAGTTTCTGCATCTCTTGGCAAACCTCATAATGTGATATAAGCCACAACCTTATATGTGTAACCCTTTGCTGGGAGCAGCTGCCATACAGGTGGTACAGAGCTGGCAGTGAGACCTTGCTTTTTTAATTCTCCATTAAATTTCCCATGAGACTTCTGCAAAAGTAGCAAACAAATAAATAAATAAATGAAGCCTTGTAGTGGGCCATTAAACCAAGTCTGATTGGAATGCCAAACATACCTTTCCCTTCCATTTTTCTAGAAAGGTTTGTACAGCTCTAGTGTAAGCAACTTAAATGGTCTCATTACTTACTCTTTCCTGGTAAATAAATTAACAATAATATGAAACTGAATGCTAGACTGATTAGTTATTCCATCCTGTCCATCATGTATCTAATAATGCCTACTCAATGTACCCTGAGCAGAAAACATTTTCTGCACCCTTAAAGGTGAGAGTATAATAATAAATTGGATGGTTTTCTGAACTAAGCTGTCTTTGAAATTAGCTGTTTCATCCACTTGAATATACCAAAGCAAATTTATGATGATTAATTGTATTACAATGAACACCAAAGCACGTAATAATGATTTGCTACTTATTATAAAGCTTTGCCAATATTTTGTAAACCCAAGCGACATGATACGCAAGAAATCCAATGAAACCTTCTTAAACAAACAAAGGAGAAAGGGAAGAAAGGACAGGTCTTGCAACACTAAACATTTCTGAGGACAAACAGAGGCCACAGGAACTCTTTTTTTCCATGTCAAAACTTTTCTAGGTTATCTTCCCTTAAACTTAAGGAAGGGGGAAGAGGAGAGCTGATAAAAATTGATATATACTTTCACTTGATATTAAAACTCTTATTCAAACAGAATCTTAGCGAGTTAGCTCACTGCTCCATCTTTTTCAAATGTTATTAGTTTTAATCTTGCCATCATTAGGGCTATCCTCTTTGTACTTTTTTTTCTGCGTTTGGACTTCCTTTCAAAATTCCAAAGCAGCATACACTTCAGCAACTTCAGTAAGATTCAGTGAATTATTCTTGTATTTAACTCAATAACTATTACATAAGTGGAAAAAAACATCACCCAAATGTATGCTGTCCTCAACTGAGGACTACTCAGCTGAGTAGTCACCTAGCTGAATTTACTACTGAAAAATATTTGTTTCTGATTTGGCAGCCATGAGGCTTTTGTAGCGCAGTGCAACTCCTTTCCTGTTCTTATTGAATTGTTCTAGTTTTGCCTGGGATAGAGTTAATTTTTTTCCCGGTGGCTGACACAGGGCTGTGTTTTGGATTTGTAATGAACAGAGCATGGGTAACACAGACATGATTTTGTACTGTCAGGTTAGGGAGGAGACTGGGGGTGTTTGGGAGGTTGGGAGGAGACACAGCCAGGACAGGTAACCTCAAATGATCAAAGAAATGTTCCAGACCATGTGACATCATGCTCAGTAGGTAAAGTGAGGGAAGAGGGAAGAGAAATGAACATTTGAAGTGGTGAAGTTTGTCTTCCAAGTAAACATTATTTATGATGATGGCCTGCTCTCCTAGACATGACTGAACACCTGCCTGCCCAACCTCTTCTGCGTGAGTCTTTTGCTTTCCCTTAGTAAACTGTTTTTTATCTTTACCCATGAGTTTTCCAGGCTTTTTCCTTTCTGCTTCTGCAGTGGCCAGCGAGAGCTGCCAACAATTCCCTGGCAGCCAGTGAAAAGGGCAGGGGGTTCTAAGCAGTGTCTGTGGCAGCTGCTGGTAATGGTGCTACCAACAGGCTCTCCATCTCCAAGCCCACAGTTTGGGATTGTTAAAGAAAATCCAGCTTCCCAGGCTATGATGACCTCAGATCACCATGTCCACCTATGAAGTACAGCTTCCCAGGGTGTGAGTTGAGGACGTCCCTTGGGAGCGGCGGAGAGAGAAGGAGAACCTGCATTCCCATTCCCTGATTTTAAAGGGGCACAGCACCACTCCTCTTCCACAAATGGGCTGAGGAAAAGCATTACATTTCCAATGCCGGCTGACCCTGCTAGAAACTTCCCCCACCACACACATGGCTGTGATGTAAAATGGTATTTAATAAACAGCACCTAAAATGCTTTCCCTTTGTCTCTGTATCTGGAACACCATTATAAAATCATAGCCATATATACCTAAAACTCAAAATATGTGCAGATGTTCACAAACAACCAGATTTCAAGGGATTCATGGTTTCTCAGATGAGATGCAATGGTTGGATGTGCTCTCAAACTGCAAAACAAGCAAATTTCTTTCAATTAGGTTAAGGGGGGGAAAAATAAAAAGGCAAAAGTAAAATGCAAACTTTGGCTGGTTTGGTTCTGCCAAAGTTGTTTTGGATTTTTTCATATTTTGAACAAATGAATGTGTTTTTTAGCTTTCTACCCAGGGAAATAGGGTAGGCAAGGCAAATAAATTAAGGCAAATAAATTAACACATGAAGAATGCTCTGGTAATATGATCAATATATGAAAAGAGATCAGTTTTTTTAGTCTTGCTGGACAGAGAAAAATGTCACTTTATCTTTCTGTTGACTTTTGATTGACTTTGGAGCAGGTCGATAATCAGCTCTGTTCAAGTAATGAAAATGTTTCTCTATAGATAATTAGAAAATAGAACAACCCTGAAGAAATGTAGGAAAATCTAAAAATTGCATTTTCCTTGGCTGATTTCTTTTTTTGTTTCTCCCACTTCTTTTTGCAAATTATTTTGGTAAAATGCCTCATAAATTATGGCTAAGGCAATCAGATATGGTATTTTCCTTCTACTCCAGACTCCTGATGGCAAATGTTATCTTGAGTTTATTGTATTTTAAGTTAATCTTCTGTTATTTAGTGCTTAACTCTTCCTCACATTTCCTAGATACCTTGCCTCCTTCAGACAAATTCTTAAACATCTCTGGTTAGTAATAGAATGTTAATAATTTGATTTACTGATATTTTACAGCCCACTACCTCTAAGAGCTGGAGTCCAACAAATTTTTTATCACAGATTCAAGGCAGGTGGTGTCTGTTTCCTGAGTAACAGCTATTACTGGCAAAAGATTGTCCTTCCCAAAGTAAGTAATGGCCTCCTTATATCACTCCCTCTACACACTGATGCTATAAAACTCCACATCCACACTGCATCAACAGAGCCCATTCTCTCTCTATCCTGAGTCTAGATAATAACACTTTAAATTAAAGAACTTTAATTTAATCACTTAACAGTTGAAACCTTTACTGGCATCTTACTGGCTGCCATTCCTGTGATACAAGAGGGAACTTATATGGATATCCTTACTACCAGACAAAACAAAGACAAAATTAAAGAATGTACCCCAAATTAGAAAGACACTTCATCTATCCACTGCCAGAAAATATATCTAATTTTTCTAAATAAGTATGTTCAATATCTTCTGTGCCAGGAAATCATTGCAAACTATAGGACAGTAAAATCATAACTTTGTATTTTTTTCATTTTATTTACTATTTGTCCTATAATATGGTCCTCATTCTGCAATAATGTAATAGAACCGGAAAGTGTTAACTGTTAAAAATCATCCCAGAAAAGAGAGTTTGTTCTCTAAATGAATAGGCTTATCACGAAGATAAAATTTAGACTACAGCTCTGGCTAGAAGTAGTTAACTTCTCTTGAAAGAGAAATTGAGAAAATAACAATTTTCAGCCCACAACATGGCCTGAAAGACAATGAGAAAACTTGAGTAAGTCAAGTGTTTAACTTAGAAGCAGACTCAAATCTGTGTGACTCATGTTAAAAGGTGTTCAAGCTCTCAGTGCTGTTACTGGACATTCAGTTGTGCGGGTGTAGTTCAATCACTCTACATGGTTAGTGACATTTCAGATGTTCCATTGATACTCCAGAAAAAACAAGTGTTCAAAAGGCTTAGTACTGATGTTGCAGCTAGTTTGGAGTTATAATATTAGATGTTTGCATATGAGCTATAGAGTTTACACTGATAACTGACCACTCAATGAACTTGCTGTTCAGGATCTTCTGTGAGGGGAGAGTAGACCACTTTGTGTCCTCGGGACTCGACTTAATGGCAGAGTCTCTTACAGGGTCCAGGTAATGGGGTTTATTTGGCATGGTGGTATTCAGTCAAAGGTTGGACTTGGAGATCTTTTCCAACCTTAATGAATCTGTGATTCTCCAAAAGATAGTAAAACATAGAAATCTATAACATGAAAACTTTAAAATCTTCAAATCTGCATTAGAATACTACCCAAGAAATATTTTATTTTCTACCAAAGTTCACTTACGTTGGCTAATTCATTTAAAGACAAAGATTGAAAAAAGAAAAATCTTTTGAATGGTATATTTTTCAGGGTTTGTTTATTGGGGTATATCCCTCTCTGCAGCATAGACGGTGCCAATTTCCTTCTCTGAGAGCTTCTGAATACTTTTTTTAACAAATTTTTTTTTTAAGACAAAAACCCCTTAGCTGCTAATGCAGCATCTTTCTAATTCTGTAGCACAAATTACCCAATGCAGAAAAAAGAAATAATTACAGAATTACACAATAAATCATCTGTCCTTAGCCAGTCAATATTAATTCTTAAGTAAAAACATGGCTATTGCAAACTCAGCTGAAAGGCTGGCCAATCTCAGCTCCTTTATGCCAAGAACAAAGCAAATTCAAAATAAGTTCTTAAGATAAAAAGATTAAAGTTGTGAGAGTTACTTCCCTCGAGAATCAAATAAAAGCAAGTTATCTGTCTGTAGTGGTCTGTAATAGGACCTAATCTGCATAAGTTAGGTATCTAAAATTTCCTGATTTTCAAATGTTTTTTGTTTCTTTGAAGTCCTCTGGATCAGGAAAAGATCCTGTCTGTCCAACAGAACATCTACCTGAACATAGCCCAGCAGAATCTACTCTTGGATGGTTTCAAATACCTTTATTCCAATATTGCTAGACAACAAGCTAGGGAATTTTTCTTTTCTGCCCATTGGCAGAGAAGTTACTTTTTTGAGGATTTTCCAGAAATAAAGTTCCTGTAAGCTTCTATAAGTTACATATACAGACAATTGAAAAAAATGTCCACCTTACAAATCATGAGCAGTCAGAAAAAAGCCATCATTCTCAATTGCCCAACTTCTGATGATTCCCTAGACCTTTGAAGAAGCCATTTTGGACAGCAAAAACAAGAATAAAACCCAAACTAAAACAAAAACCATCCCCAGTCACAAAAAAAAAAAAAAAAAAAAAAAACAAAAAACAAAAAAAAAAAAAAAAAAAAAAAAAAAACAAACAAAAAAAAAAACCCCCAAAAAAACACACAAAAAAAAAAAAACCCTCACCAACAAAAAATATCCAAAAACCTGTTTTAAAGCTATCTGGAACAGTATCAAGCTAGCTGTGAAGAATTGACCTTCTCACTTGGATTTTGGATAATTTTGCCAAACCTCATAAAACCCAGTTTTTAAAAAAACTTCATTGGTTCTGGAACTATAAGAATTGGCAGCATAGTTTGTGAGTCTGTCCATTAAAACCAGTTAAAAGTCAATTATTTTTGGAACAAAATTAATATGATGCCTTCATTTCAGACTTGGAACAAATATACTGCTGTGTTTCACTCTGGCAACATAGGATTAGGACTAGAAGACTAGAAGACTAGGACACTTGGCTGACCTCCTTGGGAAAACATTAAGTGTATTTATTTACATCAAGCCACTGCCAAGTGTACTATGGGGACACATTTATCAAATAGATCCAGATCAAATTCATCCAGACTGCTCACAGATTGAAAGAAGGTCTGAATCTAGATCCTGGTGGTTACTTTGTTCTACCTGAACAGCATGTTTGGTTTTAGTGACTAAAAAACTATAGGTTAAAGCAACAACCTCACCCCTTGCCCTGAAGGGCTCCTTCATCACATAGATGCCGCTCCATTTTCATGTAGCAAAACAGTTCAGGGATCGTTTTTCAGGTTAGGAGGGCAGATCCTGCACCACTCAGATTGGCTGGGACTGCCAATCTGCCAGGTGCCAGATTACAGCAGCTGTGTGATGCTTGATTTTGGTGTTGTGCTCACTGGTCTGAGACTACCAGTTCAGCTGAGGATTACTGACAAGCTAGGATGACATGAGAAAGTAAAGAAGCCGAATTAACCTAAGCACAAGGTTTTGAGATGCAGTTTGCTGAGGCAAAAGTGAAGGTAAGAAACAGCACATCCAGGCTGTTTATGGATGTGTAGTGTGATGTCTGGATGTGTTCTCTGTAGTTTATGGTAGTTCTGGATTTAAATGATTTTTAAGATTCCTTCCAACTCAAACTGCCCCATGATTCTATGATTCTAAATTTCAGTGGGAGATTTGGCTCATTAAACGTTAAGGAGGCAATACCTTTAATGTTTTATGTAATATCTTTGTTTAATATTTGATATGAAACAAATCATTGCTGCGTTATTTTTCACCCTTTTGTTTGCTAATGAAAAAAACAGTAAGAGACACATAACAGTAAAGGATCTATTCTCTAGGGAATTAAACACTACTCTGAGTTGTCCAATCCCATTAAAATCTGAAAAAGAAAAGTGCCAGAATGAACATAGAGGAAGCATGTTTCCTGAAAGTCAAAATGTCCCTATTTTCCGGGGTCCTTCCATCATTTCTGAAGGTTTCCAATGTCTTTAATTAACTGGGGTGCTGATTAATGTTCTTGTTTCCATAAGAACCTCTTCAATGGCATTATATGGATGAAGGTTGAAAGGGATCAATAAAGTTACATCAGGATCAACAGAGATTTCTATAACACTGATATTTGTGCCAGAAATGGCATGAAAACGGACGACAATGATGGGTGTTAGGGGATAGGGGGTGGATTTGACAGGGTTAATCAGAAATGTCCATGAGTTTTCATGCCTTCATCCACCCCAGGTCCCACACCTTCCTGTGCACACACATGCGCGTGTACACACACGCACACACAGGCTGATCATACAGATACTCATATCTGCTGCTTGCACCTGTGACAGTGATAAACAGGGTTCTGCTAGCAACAATTTAGCTGGTAATAAATCACTCTGGTAGGGGCTAGTGTGCACAGGTGAATTGCCATGATGCAAGGATATAATTGCGCATAATCAATGCAAACATGCTCTATTGGAACGTGACAAAGACTTACTTAAGCACATTTAGCCAGAGCCTAAAGTTTAAGGCAGAATCAAGGTGATGGGGGGTCTCAGATAACACTAGGATATCTTGCTAATGCCATGCCAAAGGGAAGCATAACACACACTTTGGCTGAGCTGGTGTTAGGAAAAATATGAAGGAATAGTCTCTGTGAACCTCAGGAAGCAGCCTGTCAACATTCCTCAGGATTCCTCACCATCTTGGGAGCCTGGAAAATACATAGTACTATACAGAGTACCTAAAGCAACCATAAATGATGATCAGTCCTTGCAGAACAGAGAACAGCCTCCTAAGAAACTGCTTCAGCTTTTAGTTTGGTGTTGTCTCCCTTCACTGCCCCCAGTTGAAACAAACTCTTTAATGAGAAAATGTTTTGTTAGAGTCATAAATTTCCCACAGAGACGTATTTATTTCAACTAAACTTTCATTACGACAAACTTCTCAAGTCCTCAGTGAGATTTATGGGCAAAGCTCAAATTCTAGAAAAGATGCCACTTCATAATAAAATAGTTTGGATATTATGTTATGAAAAATAAGGTAAAAACCCATTCCTGATTAAATCAGATCAAGGGGAGAAAAACATTCATGTGCAGATGATTATTCTAACAACCAAAGAAATTACACCAGCTATTTTATTCTTTGCTGTAAGGGTCGTTTTCACAGTTTCAATCCAGTTAGCCTAGTCTGCAGTCGCAGGAGAGAGGTGCTATTTCTTGAGAGATACCTTCAATCCATCCAAAATTTGACTGACCTCTACTACTGCTTCTCTCTTACATCTAACTCTTCAGGGATGACAGAGCAACAAAGGATCCTGTGCTGAGGCCTAAGAATACATAACATAAAATTAGACTATTCCATCTTAGGAATCTGTATCATCACATAGAGGACTGAGTGACTGATAGATGTTCACTTGCATGAGTGACTAGAAAGATCACTTGAGAGGTGGGTGACCCAATGTCTAGTGCCTGTAAATAAATCAGAAATTCTGATTTCTGTCTTAAAGTTACTGGATAAATCTCCTTGGAGCTGTCCTAGTGTAACATTCCTTCTTTTCCTGCTTTGAAGAGATGTTTGGGGAGGGGTTGCTGATTCCATATGAGGACAGGCCATGAACGTTTTTGGAAATCTCAGGCAAAAAAAAATTATTACAGTACAGGAAAGACATCTCTTCCTTGGATCTATATACAAAGAAACAGACCTACCTTTTCTCTCTCGGGACATTAAGATAAAAAAGATTCCAAAAGCACTGTTCTGGAGCAAAATGCTGTATAGATTTCTTTTTTTAAAAATGCAGACTATGATCTACGACTAGCAAATTGCCCTATTAGTGTAGGTTTAAAGAAAAGGGTTGAAAGGTGCAAATTGGAAGGAAACTTGCTCCCAGGAATCAATAGGTCCAGAAGAGTCTATTATAATAACATCATGTCCCTGAGAGGGCATCAGTGATATGTATGTTATTGCTAAATTAGGTGGTGCCATCTTTGCAAGGAAAACAGAAATGTAATGTTTGCTAATTGAACTATAAAAATAATAATTACCTTTGATGTAGGGGAAGGCAAAGTCACTCAGCAATGTCTCTGATTGTATAAATTAAAGCTGTTATCATCAGAGCCCAAACTAGATTAAAGGTTAGCTTCTCAAATTACATTTGGATGAGACCAAATATACACAAGTCTTTGAATGTTTTCTGTACAGGAGAAACAGCCTTTCTCTTCCCTGCTCCCTTACCAAATAGTCACATTTTCTTAACTGTAGCAACAACTTCTTCCCAGTCGTGTATACTTCTTGAATCAACTTCATTTCATATGCAGTTTTTTTTCCTGCAGAAAATGCAGCTTACAAACATTAACTTAGAGGATATTTTGCTTTATTGATTATAACTATAAACAAGAACTTTGTTGGTTGTGATTTTTTGCAGTTCAGGATACTTTATAGGCATGTTGCCATGATTTGAAATGGAGGGAGGGATGTGGAAGAGGTGCTTTTTTTCAGAATGCCGGTCCCAGTTTTACTTCTGATGCTATCAATCTGTTACTAATTTTCTACTGTTTATAAAAAGTAGACTGACTGCATCTGGATAAGCCAGTTGTGAAGGGAATTTGCAAGGAATCAAACAGCAGATTTTGCAGAAGGTTATGATTTTTTTTTCAGTTCAGTATTACACACAATAATATGTTGTGGTGCGATATTAGTTGAAGAGTGAAATTATTAATTTTATTCTTAAAAGCATAAAGACCTTTTTTACTTGAACTCTGTTAAAAACAAAGAGATTTTATTCCAGAAGAGTAAAAAACAGATGTATTTGATCAAGAACTATAAAATTCTTGAGCAAGCCTGGACAATTTTCTGATTCTATAAAGGAAAACCCATTTAAGAAATAATAAAATAAAATAAAAAAAAAAAAAACAAAAAAAAACAAAACAAAAACAAATAAGCAGAGGACAAAGAAAGATTTGCAGTGGAAGATGTGCAGCTAATGGCCAGCATAAACAAGACCCTGAATAACAATTCCCTATGTGTAGAGATAGATTTATGGGCAGATGTACTGTTAGAAAAGAAAGGACTTTTCTGCTGTCAGTAGATCTTCAATATGGAAAAACAGGAAAACAGTCTGAAGACACCATTCAACAATAAACTGGAAATATTCAAATACAGTTTTTGGTAATGATAAAAGTCCAGTGAAACAAGGTGTCCAGCTGAAGGTGTCAGAAAAAAAATTGTGAGATGGTTTCTTTACTATGTGGATTAAAAAGCATTTTTGGCAATGCAGAGGGTAAGTAACCATGAAGAGTCCCAGACCAAGGCACTAGAGCCATGGATAAAGTTTGTGGAAAATTTTTAAATTATCGTGATAAAGGTCTTTCAGGTGATGGTGTATATTCTTAATTGTGTGTAGGATTTTAGGGAACTAAAAAGAAGGCTACAGGAGAAGACTACCCATCTAATTTGCTTAGAAATCTCTTCTGCCTTGTGAATGCAGAACAGATACCAGATAAAATTCTGAAAGTGAAAAATGGTACAAGTATGTTATGCCTAAATTTAAAATACATTGTGAAGAAACCTTTAGTACATTCAATCAAAACTCTTAAATGTTGGGTGATTTCTCTTTCAAAAATTACAAAATAAAAAAAAAATCTTCTGGACAAGTAAGCTGGCTAGAAAGAAACAAAGGGTAAAATTATTTCCCCATATGACTAAATGCCCATTTAAAAAATTATATGACTTCTCTATGTCATCTTTTGCCTAAAATTTAATTTTAGTGTGTCTGCATATTTAAATGAGTTAAGGCCATGAGTGATGTCTGCCAAAAAAACCCCCAAAATTACATTGCCTCAAATGTTTACCTTATATCAAATAGCATATCAAACCATATTTAAATCATTACCTAATTTGAATATCCAGAACTAAACACACATGCAAGCAAACATGCCTATTAGAAAACCCATAATATGAAAGATTGAAAGTTGATTACTGAAGGAAAAAAAAAAAAATTCCTGCAGATTAAAGTACTCCCATGGGAAATTGTATTCAAGACTCTATATATGTCCTAGCTAGAGACTACCCTAGACTTGTTCTTCTGACCAAAAATAATCCTGGGAATAAAAATCTTTTTAGATGACAGTTTAACTGAAACCTCTATCTAATCCTATAAAGTTTTGATTTTGGCCAATTATTTTATTCTGATTAAAACTTAATTAGTACATAGAAATAAGTTGCAATGATTGTAATCAGACGTGTTAAACTGAGGAAGAAAAGGAGTGAAAAATAGCAACAAACATGTACTCACTTAGAAAAAAATCAGAATGCTGAGAACCAAATTAAACAAAACACTGAAGGACATGAGGAGAAGAAATTATTTAATTGCATGTACGCCACTGCTTGGAGCCTGGATAATAAACACAGGGAATGGGAATTGCTCATTTATGAGCATAAATTTGCCCTCGTTGGTATTACTGAAACCTGGTGTGAAGAGTTATATGACTGGAATATTAAAATAAGTTGATATAACCTTTTAAATATGAATACAGTGGACAAGATTGAGCAGAGAATGGCAACCTACCTTATGGGAAAAAAAGAAAAGAAAAAGAAGTTTTAATTGACTAATACCTAGCAATCAGTGTCTTTCTTCCTTGTAGTTGAAGAAAAGTTAAAAGTTGTTTATACGTCACTGGGTGGTGGAACTTAAATACTTTCCTTTCATAAATCAATTATAGAGAAAGTAAAGAAGAATGACAAACCCCAAAATATTTCAAAAGTCTCAAAAAATCTGGGTGAAGTTTTGTGTGGAATTTAATGGATAACAAGAAGTCTTGTGGCACAGAAAAATCACCAAAGATCAGGAAAAATTCAAAGTACAGAAACATTTAGAAAGGAAAATGGGATGACTCTGATAAATGTCCTTTTGTCAGTTTAAAGTTAACCTAAGGCAAACAATAAAATGGCTAATATGAGATTTAATTAAAATAGAATTAAAGTAAGGTAATATAACTAATATCAAATAAAATTGGTTTATGAAAATAGACCTACAGTAATTTGATGTCTTTTTGCAGTGTAAGAGAACATTGATGATGATAATTCTGATAATCTAATATTTAAACTTCCAAGGATTCAATCTGATCTCAGAAATATTTTTTTTTCAAGAAATAAGAGCACTATAAAGTCAACAAGTTATCTTCAAAATAAGCTAGGTCTCAAAATTAAATGAAATTAAGACATCTCCTTAAAACAGGTGTGATTTTGAGCAAGAACATCATCCTTGAGTAGAATTTCTTAATGTAGAACATTAAAAAAGACTGTGGAACATTTCAATTGACAAGTGAACAGCACACACACATAAATTCGTTCATTTACACATATTTGAATGTACATGTATCTTCCAATATGCCTTATACAATATGGAATATAAAACTGTACTTAGGGGATTAGAAACTTGAGCTATTATTAGAGAGCAGGAAGACTCAACTTTTAGGATGGGTGATTCTGAAAAGGATTTCATTACAATGGTTGAAAGGGTCATTTTTGGACTAAACTGACTGCAAAGGGAGCTGAGTCAATTGGTTTTGGCTAGACCAACCAGCTTATTCAGCAGATGTATTAAATCCAGATGCTGAATGTTTTTCATCAACCTTAACCATTCTTGATAAGTCTCTGTATTTGTCCTCCAGCTGCTGGGGAAAACTGAGGTAATTACATCTGGAAGTGTTTCATTTTGGTACTTGAAGTTAGATAAGATTACTTTAGGATCTTTTGACTAGGAATTCTTTTAATTCTTTTCATTTATTTTCATCTGTATAAGCATTCAACTGTTCAAAAAATTTACAAGTCAGTGTTATTTGTGCTTTCTTGCTATGAGCCTCCAGGTGAAAACAGTCAAGATTTCCATTTGTTTCTCTTAACCAAAATAAATCACAAAATTTAAACGAATGTTGATTTCTTCAATCCCTACTATTTGTGCATTTCAGAAGTCTTACTGTGATGTTCCCACCTGGTTTCAGATCTGTTCTTGAGACTGTATCTGCATACACAAGGCAGCGGATTGCGACATGAAATATCTGATTTTTGGTGATCATTTGTCCACACAGCTTTAGTGAGTTTTAGCTCAGGTACAGAATGACCACATCAGGACAATTACTTTTTAATCTTCATGGGGCTGATTAGATGACATCCTGCTGATAATCTCTCATTGTTTCACTGTTTTACCCTGTGAATTACGACATACTAACTGTCTTAAAATCTGTATGTGGTTAGAGATGGGAATTAAAGTCAATTTGGAAACCTTCACAGTTCCTTTAGTTCAACCCATGGAGTGCAACATCCTTTGGTACCAAGGGATACTACAAGCTGCTCTAAGTGGAAGACCTCTCCCACAAAAGAAGAGAACATACACCCTTGCCTTTTAGGCAAACCTTCTTTTAGTCTCTACATGGAGAACCTCTATCTTCTTCAGCATATCAAAGTTTAAATCCAAAAGTCCATGAGGTGAGTTTGATCTCAGTACCAGGCCCAAACCCATCAGAGGTGCTTCTCAACCTCCTGATCTTGCTTCTCTCCAGTAGGAAAGACCAGCAGACCTTTCTCACTGAGCCACTTTTTCCTCTCTTTGGACTGTGTAACTGACTTAGGACTCCTTTCATTTTCAGTTCAAACAAAAATTACTTCCACCCTCTGACCCCTAAGAACTGTCTCATCTACTACATTTAAATTTCTTTTTTGTGATGGGTGGCCAAAGGTATCCTTTGTGAAAACTTGCAAAAAGAACATGTTCTGTGAGGAGAAATTTGAGGGATGGTCAGTTGTGTATGATTTTCTATCCCTTAAGTGGGTTTATGGATATTAGATGAGGGGTAATATTTCAGGTCTCATGGTATCTGTTTCTACTTCATTGTCTTCAGATTTATATGGAATATATTACCTCCTTCTTTCAATAGCTATTAAGAAAAAAAAATTAAACTTGTGTGTTTCCTCATTGCATTGGCCAGATTTGGATTATCCCTCAGACTTCTGTATCTTTTATCAGATTTGATTGAAATTGTCCAGAGGCTTCAATGATATGAGATTTGATATGAGATATGTACCTACCCAGTATCATGTAAGACAGCATGGCCATGAAAGCAGCAGTGCCTTAGGAAAAAAAAAAAAAAAAAAGAAAAAAAAAAAAAAGAAAAAATGTGGTCTTCATGGCAGCAAGGACAAGGGGTGAGATGGAGAAATCTTGACTCTATGTTTCAGAAGGCTGGTTTATTATATTACTATATATATTATATTAAAAAAAAAACCAAAAAAAAACCAAACCAAAACAAAAAAAAACAAACCAAACCAAAACAAAAAAACCGCTAAAACTTCACTAAAAGAACAGAGAGAAAGATGCATCAGAAGACCAGACAGGAATAGAATAGAATGAATAACAAAGGCTTGTGACTCCCAAAGAGTCTGATCCAGCTGCATCCTTGATTGGTCATTAAGTAGAAACACCTCACATTGACCAATCAAGAATGCACCTGTTGCATTCCACACTAGTGGATAATAATTGTTTACATCTTGAAGCTGAGGCCCTTCAGCTTCTCAGGAGAAGAAAATCCTGACAAAAGGATTTTCTTGAAAATGTTGTGGTGACAAAAAAAAAAAAAAAAAAAAGAGGCATTTATCTGACACAGCATGAGGAAAATCACTGGGCTAAAAACAAAACAGTAATTAGATATGCAGACTGAGGTTCACATTCCTTTATGCTCTTCTAAAACTTTTAGTGTCTGTTCCAAAATTTGTGCATATCAGCAGGAACTTTCCACCAACTTGAAAGGAGTTTGAAGAAGGCTTCTAAAAAAAGGAGGTGAAAGGCTTGGAAATTCAAACTGCAAAATATAATGATGTGATGTTGACTGACTGCCAATGCTGAATAAATACCCAGGAAAATCTCATAATTTTCTTTTTTTTTCCTACTGCAGGTTTTTTTTTCTGGACCTAACAAGAAGTTAAATCACCATATAGTGTTTTCTGATGGTAACTCAAAAATGAGTAACAGCATTATTCAGTAGAAAGATAATTAACATGTGGCTCTATTCAGTGATGAAGTGCCACTCCAATTCTCCAAGGTTGAGAGTCACTGCTGTAGATATTCTCTTTCTAGCACAAGTGACACTTTTCAGTTTCACCTGCAGGAATGTTTTCTTGGAATTACTCAAGGCCTCACTTGCAAAAAACATCTGTTTGCCCCATGTACCAAAAGTATTGCTTCAGGGTCCTAGCACCTGAGAATCAATGATTAGAGAAAAAAAAGACAAAACAGCCTTGAATAGCTGATATCCTATTACAGGAGAAGGGAAGTAAGTCAAATATTAGGGGGGAGGATATAGTAGGGAAAAACACATAGCTGGTGAAAAGATTAAAATTTTAATATGAATCAAGTGGAAGATGAATGGAAAGGATTAGTTTTGTCATCAGCTTCCAATGAAATAGACACAACTGATCTGATCATAGTGTTTTAAAAAGTCTTAATGGCATATTAGTAGAAATTATGCATATATTTCTAAAGCACTGATTTCAGAGTGTATGAATTCTAGCTATAAATATCCTTCTGAATGAGAAATTGCTAGCTTTTGTGAGACAGTTCTGTTCCATAGAGAAGCACAGCTTCAGCTTCAGTGCATTAGGGTACTCCTATTTAACAGCTTTGTCATAGTGAAGTTCAGATATTGTACTTGTGGGCTGCTGTTCACAGAATTTTTGAGAATGTGGTCAGAATTACCTCTCCAGAGTTAAACATAAACTTCTGTTAGAGCACCTCTGGAGCAATTCTTGACTGTCTCTGTTCCCCTGTAGGTGCTCAGGTGTCCATTCTGTGGGCGGGGATGCATTGGCTGTTTTAAAGGCTGGTGTCTGCTCTTTTAACTGCAGGTTAAATGTGGTCTTCAGGGCAGCCAGGAGAAGGGGTGAGGGATGGAGAAATCTTGACTCCATGTTTCAGAAGGCTGGTTTATTATATAACGATATATATTATATTACAAATAATATAATAAAAACTAAAACCACACTAAAACTACACTAAAAGAACAGAGAGAGACATGCATCAGAAAGCAAGACAGAAATAGAAGGGAATGAATAACAAAGGCTTGTGACTCCCAGAGAGTCTGACCCAGCTGCCTCCTTGATTGGTTATTAAGTAGAAACATCCAACATGGACCGATCAAGGAAGCACCTGTTGCATTCCACAGCAGCAGATAGTAATTTGTTTACATTTGTTCCTGATGCCCTCTCAGCTTCTCAGGAGAAGAAAATCCTGACAAAAGGATTTTCATAAAATATCACAACTACAGTTAAATTTTTTTCAGTTTGTGAGAATACTGCCAATACCATATATAGAAGTAATACAGTATCTTGTGGGTAAAGACTGTGTCTGTCTGGGTAGCAGACACCTTTCTGACTACCTCCCTTGGTAAACATTCGAAAAATTAGTTTGTTTGCTTTTAGGTCTTTCTTAAATAGCTAGATATGAATAGTCACAGGGTTTAACACTTTTGTGTTTTTCTCTGCTGTCTGCCCAAAGCTGTTCAATTCCCTCCAAAACTGGGAAGTAAATGCGGAAAAGGAGTATTCTACGGACAGAACACTGTCAAATATGAAGCAGTTTCCATGAAGTTCAAATACATTACAAAATAAAATTAAACAAAAAATATAATCCAGCAAGAAGCTTTTTTGTTTGTTTGCTACAAGACATATAACATTATTACTGCAATAGTTATTTTTAAAGGATATTTTGAGTTTTTACTCCAAATTTCTCTCAGTGTCACAAGCTGTAATTAGTGCTAATCATCCTCTACTCCTGTAAAATAACTGAACAGAATTTCATTACCTTTCCAGCCAAAAAGGTTTTCTGTTTGCCAGCTTCTTTGTACTAATGCTTTAAGCCCTGTAAATGGAATGGAAGCCACATAAATAAAGTGGGAAACTGAAGAGAGCACTTCTGGAAATTATGGTGGTTTGAAGCTGTTCTATAGATATGGGGGTAGGTCTCCATGGGCAGAACCCCTACTCAAGACTTAAAAGACATAAACCACCACAGGCAGAGAATCTATGTAAACACATTAACACACTGCAGTAACCAAGATAATATGTAATTTTCTGGGATCAAGCCACTGCAGTGGGAAGCTTAAGGGTCAGATTTGGCTCAGAGCCAATCAGCTACTCTGCAAAACTTTACCCAGCAAGCCACAGAGCCATGGTCTTTTGTGCTCTTTTTTTTTGTTTTTCGTGAGACTGTGCAGGATAAATATGAAAAACTAACAATATATTTGAGGTTAAAACATGTAGATCATGGTAGAGACCTGCATGACTTTTCAAAGATGTTTTAAGTCCCGTTAAGCATCCATTTAGAGTGGTATCTTGCCCTTTAATAGATAGTTCTTCCAGGAAAGCATAACTTTTTAAACTGGTTTCCATATCTGTCTGGCAGTTCAGTTTAATACAAATTGCAGCAATTCTTAAGGCTCTTAAAATGTCTGGTGAACATCACAACTGAGTGCTGTATCTTAGTTTGAATCCTCCCATTTTCTTAAACTTCCTTCATAACCTTTTGATTTCTAGGAAATGTCATTGATTTAAAAATAAATAAAATAAGTGGAAAAGTAAAAGTGCACTTCTTCAATGGTTCTTATTTTAAATTTACCTGCAGCATTTCTTATGTTTCCATGTCTTTGGGCAATTCCCGAAACAGAGCTGAAAACTTATCCGAATAGAAGCTGCTAAATTTTGACCATGGCAGCTCTTTTTTCTAATTTAATTTACAGATTCTCACATTCTAAAGAGTTTGAAAAATTCCTCCGATAAATAATTTCTATTTTATATTCTTCCTGAGATCAAATATTAACAGATGCATGATCCTAAAAATCAAAATCTACATTGTCACCTGTGCCCTTCCATAAATGTATAATTTATAAATTTATAATTTATAAATCCCCACCTAAAACTCTACCTGCTTAAAAATCACTGCCATCTAGTATTGTTTAGGGATCAATAGAGCTGTGGTTGTTTGAGGAGTTATTGCTTATCATCTGAGTCAAGTAACTGCTCATATATCCTTAGCCTGTTCCAAATGGGAGATGAGTTAATATAACACTCTTAGGAGAAGAAAAAAAAAATAAACAACATTACTTAGAAATTTGAGGGCAGTTTTTAGGTACTTATCAGAAATATCCATGATGCAATTCATATGGCAACCTGGTCTGCTGGTATGAGCAGACCTACATTGGATTCTTAAATCTGGTAGTATTTACAACCACTTAGAAAAGCAAAGAACTTAAATTAGGCAAATCCTTTTTTCCCTATTCTAATGCATTATCCTCTCTGTGGACTTCATTTGAAGCTTTATTTACTTGTCTGATAATATTGAAGTCTTAATTTAAGAATTTTCACAGAGCGAAGACTGTTTTTGTGTTTGCTGCTTCATTTGATAATTATGCTTCAAATGATTTCCAAGGAAAAGAAATTTCTAAGTAATTCACAATTAATAGGGAATGAATAAGCAGAAAAGCCACTATTTACCATCCGAAAGGAGAGCTGACCACAGAAACTAAAGTAATAATAATAATACTGGATCAGAGATTGCATGATGAAGGATTAAAAATTTAAAACTTTACACAAAGCCAGAAATTTACTTATTTGGTAAAATCGAAAGGAAGAAAAATAATTCCTTGCTTTACTTGATTACAGCTTGACTTTGAAGCATCCGCGGGGCTATGTAAAAAATAAATGCAGTTCTGTAAAAAGTAAATGCAGATGTCTGTAGTAGAGGTAAGGAAGAGCTAATGTCGTTATACAAGTCATTTATGTGATCTTCCCAGGAATATTGAATTCCAACTTTGCGACTTTTACCAAGAAAAAAAAAACACTTGGACTCAGAGAGAGGATTACCAGTGCAACAGAAACACTGTTCAATTAAGGAGAGAAATATATTTGAGATCAGAGAGGAGACTTCTGGAGGAAATGCAGAACTTAATGAGCATCACTAAATGTTCTGTAGCTTTACTTATTGTTTCTGGAATTGAAATTTAGCATGTCAAATCTATCCTGGGTGTTCAACACCCAGCTAGGTACTTTCAGCTCACAGAAACGCTTACATCTGCATGAGGATTCCCTGATGATGTCTAGAAAGTTGATGGTTCTCCATCAGATGCTGCCCAAAAATATATCTCCTTTAATCTGAATCCTAGCTTCTATTGCAAAATATAGTGCAGCACAACCAAATGTTATTGAGCAGCTTAAGAAATCATTAAGAAAACCTAAACCGTTCACTAGCTGGATAAGAGATGCACAAATAAACTAGATTTTTTTTTTTTTTCACTGAAACTACTTAAATTACATCAGTGCAAAATCAGGAAAGAGGCATTTTGAGGCCTTGTGCACCCACTTTACGTGCAGTATGGCAAATACAGACTAAAGTGAATGCGCTGCATCTGATCTTGTTGTGCAAATCTGGAAGTCAGGGCCTTTGTCACAGACAGATATATTCTTTGTACCTGTCTGCAACAGAAAACTCAATGCAAGGAAAAGCTTCAGAAGTACCTCCTGAGGTGCAGGGCTCCTTTTCCCCACAGCTGTGACAGTGTTAATAGCCATGGAGCTAATTCTTTCATGGACTGCCACAGCACAGACCCTGACTTCACACTTGCCTGTTTCTTCCTTTGTCTATTTTAATTAACAACCATCAAATTGTGTCCGGTTGGTTCTTCCCTCTCTTTGCCATTCTCACAACGCCCACAGTCAATCAGTCAGCAAGGGGGAGGGAAGACAGAAAGGCAGGATGGGGGTAGGGGGTGAGGGAGATGCCAGCTTGAAATTAACAGAGACAATTGCAGTTGACATAATGATACCACATAATCCTAGCAATTAAGTCACAGAGCGGCACAACGAGTTCATACTCAGTGCTCGGGGCGCTGCTTCCCCCTTCCCCTTCCTGCCTTATGCTGTGTGCAGGAAACAAGGGGTGACAGAAGGACCACTCTCTTTAAGGAGCCTGCTCCTAAAGACTTCAGCCATCCTGGCTGTCATGCATGGATGTGGGAGCTGGATGCAGCCATCCATCCATTCGGGCCATTGACTGACAGCAGATGACTTTGCACAGGAGTGGCACTTGGATTTACCCCGGGGGGGCCAGGCGGGGGCTGAGGCTGCACACAGCTGTGCCATCTGTTCCAATAATACCACATTACTCTCTAAACTCAGTAATGAAGGCTCTTGAGTAATCTTTCATCAGAATGACTTCACAGCATTAAAAATGCATTTCAATACATAGCTTGTTTAAATATTTAACCCTCTTTGGCTTTGAGAGATTGATTCAGATCCATGGTGTTTATATGTGTAAGAAACGTTGATTTTCAAATGTAGACCTGCATTAATTCATGAAGACATGAGTATGCAGAGTGATGTGTGATAAACGAACTCTCAGACTTTAGGATGTGAATGGAGACAATTGGTCTCCTGGATCTGATTTTCCTCAGAACTTTTCCTGCAGAATAGTTTCACATTTGACTACATAAGATAAACACATGGACTTATATCCAATTATCTTAAATGGGAGTTGTATCAGTCTCATTTACCTGTACCCTCTTTTTGTGCCATTCTTTGTCTCTTGCCCTCATTTTCAGCCTGTCTGGCACTGTCATTTGAAGCAGTGTAGTTTTATTAATACTTAGTTTTCTAGCTTTTCTTTTTAAGTTCTTCCGTGATTTTTTTTTTTTTTTTGGGTGGAATTTCCTTTTAGGTTTCTGACATATTTAACCAGTAGAAATGAACACTGTTCTAAAACTGTCAGGACTTATTATGGCATGGAGGGCCTGACACATGTAGGGCTGTCAGCTCTGCTGTTGGTGTGGAATGATTGGGTTCTGGGCACAACCCTTAGGCTTTCCCCACTTGTGAGTAAGTCCAGGGTGAGGACTCCATGGGAGTCATTATGAATGCACATTCCCCAAGTCATTCCTTTGGCTCTTTGGCACACAAATTTTGGAAAGATAAAGCACCAATATCTTTGGTGGTAAAACAAAAAAAAAAAAATAGCAAAAAAAAAAAAAAAAAAACATAGCAAAGGCACTGAGGGAACATGAGCTGAGACACGGATGAGATATTACTCCACAAGTTTTGTTCTTATTACATAATCTCTATGAGGGACTGTTTACCTTCACTGAGGTGAAGAGAGAGCTGATCAAAATCATGGAAATGCTTGCTAATGGAAATGTAGATGCTTAGATTAAACATGAGACACCTGACATAATTGTACTTAGTGTACAATTCAAAGGTGTCAGTACTTGTCCATCCCTCAAAAATTTCTGAAATTATAGGATTGATAAAATGTGCTGGTTTTGCCTGAGGTAGAGAAAATTTTCTCCGTAGGAGATGCTATGGGGCTGCATTTTGGATTTGTGCTGAAAATTGATGATAATATATGGATGTTTTTATTATTGCCGAGCAGGGCTTACATGGAGCCAAGGCCTTTTCTGCTTCTCTCATGGCCCAGTGAGGAGGCTTGGGATGCACAAGAAGTTAGGAGAGGACACATTTTACAAAATGTGAGCCAATTCCAGAAAGGAAGATAGGAAATATTTTTAGTATGACTTTAAGTCCTAACTAAACCATGGAGGTTAGTTATGAAGAGTCTGAAAAAGCTTAAGGGGGGGTGACATGTTTGGAGATTTAGACATATTCCAGTATTAGATATGTCGTAATCTTGCATAATGACTGCACAGATTTCTCTTCTCATTGCTACCCACAAATGCTTTCCACTGTTCCACTCCACTGGTGTATAATTCGGATACTGTCTTCTGGTGTACATGCTAGCAAGGTTCATCAGAGCCATTGTGAATGACTGACCCTGCAATCTGCCTCTTCTTCATCTAAAACATAAGTGGTAAAAAGAATCAAAAATACATGAACCATGGCCCAAACAGCTCAACTTGCAGAGCAAAAAAGCAGCTTGAAATGTCAAGCAATAATGCATTATTTTAAGTTATTGGGTGATTGTTGTTCCGATAAAAGCAGTGGGCTTGCTATTAATAGAGTTTATTTATCCTTTCTGAAATCCAAGCCGTTCTTTTCTATATATATTTTGTCCTATGTGCTCACAAGCAAACACATATATTTCATACACGTACACACACACCTATTCACTCAGAGACACAGGTAGTAGATGCAGAAATATGCATTTCTCCAAAAAAATCTAGCTGTGGCATTACCCATCTCCATGAACTGGATACCACAATTGTCCTATATCAGCAAGTGCCTGTTGACTCTAATTAAACACTGCTCAGTGGGACACATAATATAGCTCCCAGCTGCAAGGGGTTAAGGAGATTTTTTGTGGGAAGGCAGATTACTGCCTTACCTGGTGGACTATAATTGATTTTTATCAGATTTTAAGGCAGAGTCTGAAACAAGTATCTAGTTAATCTAACATGCTTGTGTATCCTTCAGATTTTTTTTAATTTAGCATATGTTAGATATATATTTACAAATATGAAGTGTTAGTAGTTTATTTGCAATGTTTTATGCACTGCATTTTAATTTCACTTTTGCTCATGTGCAGTTTTTTCCTCTTTTGCTCATCCATTCCCCATGTTGTACAAGTGCTAATAATAATAATAATTCAACTTAATAACATCAATCCTTGCAGAGCACTTGAGCCCATTCACTCCTCAAGGGCACCTAACCCTTCATGTCCCCAACTTGCAGCTTCTTTATCACACTTGAACCACCCTCATAAACTACATCTTCTTCAGACCTTGTCAGGAAGGGCAAGTCCAACATAATGGAAATGAACTGAGAAAAATACAACCTTCAGGTATGTCATCTCTTGATATTACAATTTCTCTTCCTTTTTTTTTTTTTTTTTTTTTCCTTTTTTTGCTGTGGGCACTGAAACAGGTATTCTTGTTTTTCTGTTCAGGCTTTTAGGATCTCAATTTTGCTGTCACACTTCTATCATAGTCTGAGCTAGAAAAATGCCCTTTCTTTCTGGAGTTAGGGGAATTCTTTGAAAGCATTTCACTTGCCCAAACCTCTGACATGAATCTGATCAAGTTGCTGATATAACTCATGCAACTTTAGTGATCATAGAGGGTGTTGAGGACTTTTTTATTGATGCTTTTTGGGATTTTATCTCTATTTTGTCTTCATGTGAGAGAATATTGCAGGCAAAGAAAGACTGGACTCTCCATAGGAAAGGTCTTCTAAAGCAATTAAATTTTGTGCCAAGCCTTACACTTTTTTTCACTTCATTCAACAAAGAAAAAATTAGGCAATTCATTTATGTAGGCAATATATTAATTTACTAAGTCTGGAGAAGAACAAAACTGAATGGGTCTCAGCTTGTTCCATGTTTCTGGTCTCTTCTTTTTGCTTCTCCTAATTTGTGAGATAACCTTACAGTGCAAAGTTAAAGACAAAGAAGATAGATATTAGGAACAATTTGGACAGTCTTTATTTTTTCTACAAGGTGAGCTGCCTCAGAAGAAACACTTGCTCTAGGGTTCTTCTAAAGAACCCTACCTTATTTATCCTTTAAAAATAAAAATCAATCAAAATATTGATCAGAGGATAATCCTGATTAAGTATAGTCAATGGGATGCAAAGGTAGGGAAACCATGATTTAGGAAATATTCCACAATTAATACTTCCACCAACGGGTGGTTGGATCATTTCTTAGGATGACAAGAATGAAATACCATGGTAAATTGTGTTCAGCCTGGATAAGGATGTGGGGGGAAAAAAGTCTGAGAGAAAGCGGGAATGTCAACATCTGTTGGAGTACACACAGCAAATTAAAAGCAAAATATTTTGAATAATATTTTCCACCTAAAAGGTGATTGGGAACTGGAACAAGCTCCCCAGTGAAGTGGTCACAGCATCAACCCGCTCCATGAAGCATTTGAGCAATCTCTCAGGCCCAGGTTGTGACTCTTGGGAATGGTATTTTGCAGGACCAGGGGCTGGACTCAATCATCCTTGTGAGTCTCTTCCAACTCAGGATGCGCTGTGATCTGTGATTTTAAATTATACATGGATCTCCCTGTCTATTGTACAACAAGAGGGATGAGGGATGGAACACCTCTTATATGAGGAAAAGTTGAGAGATCTAAGGTTGCTCAGTCTGGAGAAGTCTCCAGAGAGACCATGTTGTGACTTTCTAGTACTTTAAGGAGCTTTATGAAAAGAAAACAGAAGAATTTTTTTTTATATGAGCAGATACTGACAGTACAAGGGAGAATAGTTTTAAATGGAAGGAGGTCAGGTTTGGATTACATATTAGGGAGAAATTATTTCCTCAGAATGTGGCAAAGAGAGACCAGGGAACCTGTTCCAAGAACAGTTCAAGGCCAGGTTGGATAGAGCTCTAAACAACATTTTGAACCCACTGTTATAGTGGGAAGTGTCCCAGTCCATGGCAGGATTTTGAAATGAGATGGCCTTTTATGTCCCTTTCAACAAACTACTATATAATATTCTGGAAGATCAAAATTTCTCCACATTTGTTGTTGCTAATGTTATAGATTATTCATTTTATCTGCTGGATGTTGTTCCAGCTAGGCTCCTTAACCTTACCATTACTCTTGTGTTTTTTTGACTTTCATGAGGTAGTTCTTCTCAGGTAATTTCTGGGTTTTGTGTTTTGTTTTGTTTTGTTTTTGAAAGTAGACACAAGCCACACTAAAACTTTTTAAAAAAAGAAAAAAAAAAAAGAAAGAAAAAGAAGAGGTTATGAATTAACGCCTTAATGCATTTTTTTTTTAAACATACAACCACAATTATTGATCTGAGTGTCTAAATATTAGATGTGTAGGTCTTAACAGCAGGTTATGCTGCTCTTATATTCAGTGGAGAGAAACCAGCACTTTTCAAGAGTAATCTGTCTGGATGCTCCTGCTTCACAGAAAAACTCAAAGTTATGCAAGTTCTCATTGTAAGAGAGTGACTTGTTAAAAAATCATGCATTGTATTAATGATAAAATAAAACCCAGGCTCCTTGAATTCCACGTCTGTATCATAGTCATTAGGGCAGGCAGCCTAATGACTACTTAGTAGAATAGAATGCATTACCAAACAGTCTTACACAGACAAATCTGTTTTCAACTAAATTATTAAGATATGTTCAAGAATAAGGATCTGGAGCATAAAACTCAAATAAAATTCATAAAGGCCATTTTGCTTGCCTGAACGAACTCAGGGTTCTGCTATATATAGCTAGTTTAATCAGGTGGAAGGTACTGCAGGATGTTAATTGTGTACATTCAGATTTGTCTCATCTGCAAAATTTCTGAGGGTATCAGTTACTTCAGAATATGTAAATGTATTATTTGGGTTTCTTGTTTGTCTGTTGCACTTGTCTGTATCGCTATAATGCATAAAACCACACATGGGTGGAAAGGGATCTCTGTCCCACAATTCAGTCACCTATTGTCGTAGGAAACTAAGGTAAATAATGCCATCAACAATGTGGTAACAATTATTCTTAAATAAGTAGATAAAATTAAAAAAAAAAAAAAAAGAGAAAAAAGAGCCAGCACAACCTGCAAGGAAATTTCAGATTACCTAAATTACTTGCAATCATAGCTCTTGACAGAAGGGTCTTCCAGAATAAAACTTCTCTGATGGTTAGGAATTTTTTTTAACTTCCAGCAGAAATACCTTAGGGTAGTCATTTGTATTAAGTGCAGTACCTTCATTTACCAGGACATTAGTAAAACTGAATGAATTACCATGTTGATGTTTATTTCTTTAACAGGGAACAGTTAATACGTTCTCTGCCTTTGTTTTGGTGAACTAAAACAGTCAATTAAATTTACTAAAGTAAATACTCCTTTCCTAGATAATTCCTGGAGCTTTTAAATAACTTGATTTAAATTGGCATTTATGTTTCTTGGACAAGTGTGAGCATATTTTTGGGTGATACTACCAAATGCCATCTCAGTTACACTAATGGTCTCCTTACTTTGATTTCACCTGGATGGATGTGTGTGCCAGTTCTTCCTTCTTCCCTGAAAGAAATCTGGTTTAGCCTATATTTGATGCAATCCAATAAAAGAAAAACGTTGAGATACTAGTGAAGGAAAATGTTTATTGGGAAGATAGGGTCAATTTTCAGGAACAGGCAGAAAGATATTAATGAGGTTCAGCAAGAGGGCTTGTGGGCTATCAGAATGTGAATTGAAGGCTAGAGATTTGTGTCTGGACAGAGAGTACTTCCACTGTTGATGGAACCAGTAAAAAGTTCCTGAGTTCCTCTAAATTTTTGTGTCCATCACCAGCATGGTTATCTCTACCTCCTTCATTCTAAGCTCTTGCAGCCTCATGCAAGTAGAGACAACATCATGTGAGTGGACCCAATATCCTGCCGCCCTGCTCTATTTGTCTTACTTTAAGGACATTGAAAAAGTTTTGTCAAGGAAGAAGAAGAAAAATTAAGGTAAGTTTTGATTCCCGTATTGGAAACACACCTCACAGTAGGAGGATGTAGAGAGGGAAAGGACGGAGCAAGCCCTTTAAAGTTTCCTCATCTCATGCCTTAGAAAAGCTTGAGATCTTGACAGGCTTCTTCCACTCTTGACTGCACAGGGATGGAACACCGAAACACTAACTGAAACCTAAATATGCTGGATTTTTGTAGGGAATACCTGCTGTGTATTCCCTGTATACGTGCCGGTACCTAATTGAATTTCCAGCAGATGCCCACCTAGCCATTTCTGTTTTGAGCACCGAGTAGGTAATGAGACTTAATCAACTCTTCACATGCCCACCTGATCTATCGCCAGTGCACCTCCATAAATGTAGCTCTTATTTTTCTGGGTATTTTGAAAGAGCAGCTTATTTTATTTCACAGGGTTTTTGTTTATTTGTACTACTTATATTTACTTGAAGTATTTGGTTTGGGTTTTTTTGGGGGTTTTTTGGGGTTTTTTTTGGGGTTTTTTTGGGGTTTTTTTTTTGTTGTTGTTGTTTTGTGGTGTTTTAATTTATTTGGTTTATACAGGCAGGATAAATAACAATATATTGTTTATTTATAACTCCGTCCTCACAAGTGACACTGTGGATGGAGACCTCAGCAGAGCCAATGCTTGCATTGACGTCAGCAGCAATAATTGCATTAATGGCAAGACACGACAATCTCATGGGTATTTTGCCCAGGAAAGATAGCACGAGGCTGAGAGCCATTGTTTCATAAAAAATAAAGAAACCTATAATTTTTTTGAAAGCAGAAGGGCATAAAAATGATATTGTTTAGAAACTACTCGAAATAATAGCCGCTATGTCACCAGGCTTATCAACCTTTGTGTCAGCTCGGGAAAGCTGCGAAGAAAAAATAAATCTATAAGTGCTCAGACAAGTATAACATTGGACTTGAGAGGTTACATGAGGTCTTAGGAAGAATCTTAAGCTCCTGTGTTTTTGCAACACTTTCCCCAACTAAGTTTAAGTTCAGAGATGGAAACACTAGGAAGGTTGCTAAGTAATACAGATTGGATTATAAATTTAAAATTAATAAAATTAAATACTTTAGATAGGTGTTCTATGCTAAGGAACAATATTAATTCTCAATTCTGTTATGTGGCCAATCTGGAACTATATTTGTTTTGCTAAAATAAAAATCATTTCACCTAATTTTTATTCAGCAAGGTTTTACTTCCTGTGAGAGAAGCAAGTTTTCTAACCTATTTAGTAGGAACAAAAATGGCTTTTACACAATGAATTCTCCAAACATTTCAAAAGTCACATTTGATTCTGTTCTTCAGAGAACAGCATAAGAGGCCTGGGATATAGAAGAGATTTTTCCTTTCTCCTGTATGGTGCATTGATATCTGAGTGAATCTGGAGATTAGGAGAAGCATCTACTTTCAAGTGAGTGAAGAACTCAAACAGAACAGGGACAGGTAGGAAGAATTGGAGTTATTTCTTGATTATTATTCAAGTTTTGTTGGAAATTAGGAAATTACCTCTTTTAGATTTCATGGGGGATTTTTAGCATATTTTTGGTATTAAATAAATTTTAATTGAAACTTTAGGATCCTTCTGTTTGTTGGGGACCAGCTACAGACTTTGTCTCTATCAACACAACCTTTACATTTTTCTTAGCTGCTGCAGTGGCTGGATAGGTGTTTACGTAGTGTTGGGGACATGAAATTCATGTTTGCACTGTTTCTATCTAAGCCAAAAGATTAGATAAAGTTCACTTCAGATTCACTATGAGCTTGGCCTTGAATTGCATCAAAAAAGAATTTTTCTGTGACTTTCAATAAATTTGATGGCTTTTATTGTTTGGGACGTCAAAAAAATAAAAAAAAAAGGACACAGAGAATAATCTCAGTACTTCCCATCATCAAAGAAAGAGGAAATAAAATTGAAGAGGGTCAGTTTATGACTGATCCACTTCAACAAAGCAGAAATGAAAGTGTGGCATGCCTTTCTTCTGAGAAACACTGAGACTTGGAGAAGACTCATAGAATTATCAAGTACTGTCTTTTCCCACTATAAATAAAACATTACACAATCCTTTGAAAATAGTTTTACTATTCTTTTAAAAGTGTTTAGGTATCATTTTTTTTCCTATCCTTGTTTCTCTTATTTGAAGGCTGATTGTTGAGAACCTCCTTCTAATGTTCAATTGCAGCGCATTATTCACAAAATGTTGCATGTCTCCCCTGACCCACCAGCACACAACAAAAGTTACCAAAGTGTTGGTAACTTCTACAAACCCAAAGATACTTTTCAGGAGATCAGCATAAAGCTGAATGATGGATGCCACAGAACTGTCGCATTGACATAAATCAACAGCAGCACCAACAGTAATTGTGACATGCCATTCTCAGCCCTTGTTATTAGAGTGGTGTCGCTGCATCCTCTGAAACCACCCCCAGGCTACTGTGGCTCCACATATTGTTGCTAATTCCATTTTCTAATGATACTGGGACAAATTTAATCACTTCAGAGGCTGAGGATGACAAAACTTTATTTAACCTAGAGGCACAGAGATCTGTATGTCTCAACCTTTAACTCTCAGAAGCCACACAGGTTGTTTCTTTTTCCAGCTTTGAGGTATTTACCTGCTTACATGCCTTGCTTTTGTGCGCAAACTAGAATTAGCACCCAAGAGTCCCACTCTCCCGCTGCCCTCTCATCAGTGATGGTCAGCATTTGATACTTGAGAGGAACTGACGCTGACATGCAGCCAGAAGAACCATTTGCTCACTATCATACTTCAGGGGAAAAAAGGGGTGAAAATGCCTTTCATCTTTCTTAAATAATTTGTGCCCCGAAGCGGGAGGGTTGAGGTCCCCTGTTGTTTTATCCTTGCTAGAGTCACTGATTCATAGCTACTGGATTTTTCATGATGTTTCACCCTGTGAGATTTCACTCTGACTTCCTAGAACACACATCCTGTCCTGGCAGAGTCAAGTGTTGACTCTGAGCTCTCAGGCAATGACTTTACTGCTGGTGACCCAGCCTCTCAGTCAAGTATTGATCCAAATACTCCTTATTCCAGTCACACACAGATGTTTCTAATGCAACTTCAACTGGGAGCTCTGAGTGTTAATTTGGTCTGGGCATGGCTAAACTTAAATGTTAGAAATGTTGGAAATGTTGGAAAATTCACACCTTCTTACCTATCAGACTTGATCTGCACGGGCAATTGTTTCTTTGTGTGTATTCCAGACTGGTTTTCTAAGTAAATGAACATGATTAAATAGAATTATTCAGTTAGGGCAATGGGGGCACAGTTTTTGTTTCCCACTGTGTCAGCGCTCTTCAACAGGTTGTGAACCTCTAACGCAGCTTTGTGCACAACTAATACGTAAGATATTTACAGCTATTAAGATGAAATATGTTCCATGAAAATAATGCTTAAAAATACCCCAAAACAAACACCTTATTAACTCATGTGATCATCTGAGGGGTAAGATCATTACATCTCTCCTTAATAGTCCCACTAGAACCCACATGGGAAAGAGGAAATATGAGGCTTTTTCCCAAAATCCAAATAGTTTTCTTGCAAACCAAGCAATAAACCTCAGAAAGAGGAAATACTGCAATGGATGTTTTTACTCTACAAGACTTCATAAAGTTCGGCCATCTGACATAAAGCCATGTTATTTATGCTGCCCACGATTCTTCTGTATCGACTGATACAAGATTCAAGACCAGATCTTGGCAGGCTTCCCTCAGAGATCAGGAAACAGGAGTGTGGTTGGTACTCACGTAACTGCGTAAAGGGAGAGGAGAAAGTTATCTGAGCTGTCATCTTTCTTTAGCCTGCTTGGGATCAGACCCATTATAGCAATTTTTTGGTCTTTATATAGCACTTTTCACTCTTAGATTTCACAGCACTTTTCAAGTAAATAGAAGAATCTTTGACAAAACCACATTCCCATCAGCATTGAACAGTTCACTCAAAAATTAAACACTTTACAAAATTGGGTCAGATTCAATATAACATTGTTCAGAAGAAAAATGGGATAAAAGCTCCCACAATTCAACACACTACATTTTGACATTGTTTGAAATAAGCTATTTCTTTCTTTTTTTGATCTTTCTTCTGAAATTGCTTTCCATTTCTGTGTTTTAGTATTACATAACACACCATACAATACCATTCCATAACATCCCACATCACAATACAAATGATGAAAAGTCAATTGAAATGTTTCAAATGTGTCGTAACGATATAGACCAGATTTTTTTCTTGATGAGAAATTAACAATTTCAGTTCTCCTCTCAAACCATATACAGCTGAAATTGGCAATTCTGTCAGCTTTCATTAAGTTGTAATTACATCTTCTGTATAACCAGAGCAAGTGTACTTATTCTTGTTTTACAAATGAGAAATTCAAGTCATAAAGAAGAAAAGAACTAAAGCTCAGAAAATAAATGTTGACAGATCTGGAGGTAGAAACTGTAGTTCTGAATAGAGCTGAACATCCAGAGGTTATCTTGCAGATAGACATTTTTTTGTTTTGCCCAAGTTTCTAGTAGTTTTCTTTCAACCGATAGCAATAAAATCAATATTTAATAATTTATCTATATATTTTTTACTCAATACCTCAATACTAAATACTAAATGGATGAAATACAGAACCTCCAGCAGCCAAAAGTTTGAAATATGGATCTAATATGTCAAAGAATGAAAGTCTGGATAAATTCTGTCTGGAGCAAAGTAGATTTTCACAAAAGAAACTAAGAGAACTACAAGATTTTCCAGTTGATGTATGAGCATTTTTAAGTGAAAGCAAATTTAATCTGAATATTTCCAGCTGTATTCCCAAGTCTTAGTACTTTGTTTCCTGCAGGCTTTAAAATCATACTTCTCTATCTTGTGGTGAGAAAAAAGATTATCAATTGCAAAACAGACTAGGAGCTGATTCACGGGTGATCTAGCAATTGCAACATCAAAATTCTGAAATACAGTGATCTGATATAGGCTTATCTCATTTTACTAAAACTGCAGAAAAGGACCTGGGAATCTTGGTGAGTGACAGGTTGGCCAAGAGTCAATGATGTGCCCCTGTAGCCAAGAGGGCCAATGGGATCCTGAGGATCTCTTTTACGAGGAGAGACTGCAAGAGCTGGGTCTGTTCAGTCTGGAGAAGGGACATTTGAGGGGGGACCTCACCCATGCATTCAAATATCTCGAAGGTGGGGATGGTGCCAGGCTTTTCCATGGTGCTCTGTGGCAGGATGAGGTGCAGGGACTGTGAAATTAAACAAGAGAAGTTCAACCTCAGTTAGAGGAAGAACTTTGTTATGCTGAGGGTGGCAGAGCACTGGAGCAGCTGTCCAGGGAGATTGTAGAGTTTCGCTGTCTGGAGACATTCCAGCCCCGTTGGGATGTGTTCCTGTGTCACTGTCTCTGGGTGACCCTGACATGGCAGGGCGTTGGATTGAGTAATTTCCAGAGATCCTTTCTCACTGGAACAATTCCGTGGTTCTATGAAAATCCAGGAGAGTAAACCAAAAACAATAAAGAGGGGTCCTCAATATTCCAGAAGCTGAGAAGACTTCTGCTTAAATCTTGAAAAAATTTCTGAGCTCATATGTTAATAAGAGGGTTCAGATTTTCAGCACTAAACTGTATTGCCATCATTTCTCTTAGGCTTCCTTGCATTATTTTAAAGAATCAAGATATTTATCATGTACATTTTGAGAAAAAGTTAGATTTTGTCTTTGAAAAACCTATGCAAAAAATGTACTTGAAAATAAATATTTCAATTTTTTTTTTCTAAAAATGTTGAATAGCTGGATGAAAAGCTATATTTGTTTCAATTAAAAATAAAATTTTAACATTTGACTTTGTCAAAACTTTCAAGCAAAAGCTATACCAGGCTCACTAAATATATTTTCTTCCTTTCACAAATTTTGTGTTAATACGCTAACTAAAATCCATTACTTCCATTTTTTTGTTTTTTTTAAATTTTCATTCTGTCTTTCTAGTCTTACATGTCCTCTAAAATGTCTAAACTGGGGAGGAACAAACCCATCACTTCTTTAAATTATATATGACCTATACTCTTTAAGCATGTTTTGGCAATATGAATCTATGCCGAATGCTTGCAGCGAAGTTTATATTAATGTTTTATTGCGTGTCTATGACATGCAGACTATGTTTACTGTGTGCAGAGTCAGTGTAAGGGTGATCTTTGTCCTGCAGATATGTTGATGCTGTTTATAAAGTGTGGCTTTCTCACACAAAGTGTAGGAAAATACCTCTGAGAGCTTATGGGGTAGACCCTCAGTATGTGTAATTTCTTGTCAGTATGCTACATCTTTGTGGATGTAAATCGTAGGTGTGATGGGACAGATTTCATTTTGAATTCAGTCCAGGGTCAGATTTAATTTTGAATTCAATCAAAGGATTTTCCAGTAATTATTTTTTGTTCATCTGCATGTGCTGTGTGAAGAATGTTGGCAGGGTATTGCTTTACACCTACATTTTCATTGCAACAAAAAGGGAAAAAAAAAGAAAATAGATTTTGTCCTTTAGATGACAATAGGTTCCCTGTGTTAGAAAGAAGCATTAAATCCATCCATTTTAAAACCTGTCTTTACACTTGGTGCAGGTGATATTTACAGTCTAGAGAGTGGTGACATTTATGGAAGAAAGACGGTTTAGCCACAGATCAAACCCTTATGCTGGAAGACATTCTTCCATCCTGAGCTCCCTACAGATAGTATCCAGACTGCTTAAATTCAATTTCAATGCCAACCCTCTTCTGTACAATAGGTACACAGTCTTGAAAACAGGCGTAGCTTTTTGAATAGTGAAAAGATAGTGGTGTTCATGGGGAAGACTTAATTCACCCTCTGGCTCAGACACTCACGGGCCTTCAGCATCTTTCTATGTATCATTCAGAAACCTGGATATTCCTGCTCTCTTTTGCATTAGCCTATGGAAAGAAGGGAATATCTCAGCCAAGAGTTTTGAATTAGTTGTATGTTGTTGGCATTTGCAGGCTTGCATAAGTCTGAACAGGCAAATAATATTCCTTCTTCTCAATGATAATTTATCTTTCAGGCTCCCTGATAAATATAAGATTATTTTTCCTGTCAAAATGTCCATACAAAGTAAACTAGACCCAGATATATTAAGCCTGTATTTACTTTCTAACACATGGTCTAGGAGTACAATTGAAATTTCATTTTTAGCATCTCTCACCTTTTTCCTCTTTTCTTCTGCTCAGCCCCTGGAATCAGATTTGATTCAGCACAGCTTAATTCCTGAGGTTTCTTGCAATGCCACCTCTATTCTGTCTAGCTTGTAAGAGCTGAGTAATACGAAAAACTAGAACACAAGAATTTAAGTAGTTGAGTGCTCTGAAGTCTGAAAACTCACACTGTACCATTTCTTTGAGTCTGTTTACCACTGGATATGAAGGTTTTTAGGAGATGGCCCTTGCTTTCTAAATTAGTCTTGCATGGTTGTGCTGCTGCTAAGGGGTGTGACACTGCAATCTGTCAAAGCCAAGGCCTGAGCTGTGGTGGGACTTCCCTCACTTAATGTTGTTCTGAGGCATGAAAGGTCTCACCACAGAAATGACACTGCTGACAGAGTCCTACATTTAAGTGCATTTAAAGAGGAGAACAAGATGAATCTTTGTCATTCTTTAAAGCTCATCTAAAATGATGTAAAGGAGTAGATGAAGCTCCATGTTTTTTTCATTAAGGTAAGTCCTCATCATTGCCCCTTTATTTTATCATATTTTCTTAGCTATATGGTCTTCTTATAGAGACTTGTAGCATAAAACATCACAAATTGAAAGTGAGCAGGGTGAGCTAAGTGTCTTTCAGTTGTTGGAGGAAGAAAATAGTAACACCCATAAAGCTATTCATCAATGTATAAATTAATTTCTAAATAAAATCATTTTTCTGGAGGCATCCAATCATCTCCACTGACCATAGGTGGGAATAGTCTTCTCTTTGCTAATGCTATGTATATATAACTTTGATGACTAAATTTTGATGAGATGGAACATGCCTTCAAGTAACTCCATGATAATTCTATAAACCATATCCTTTTATGCTCCCTCTCTACCCTGCTGCTTCTTTTCTTCACTTGTCACTTCTCATTTCCATGTCAGGTATCTAAACCTAGAGAGTAAGGTCTTTGAAGCAGAAACCAGGCCTGAATATTTGTCTCAACACAAAATAACCAACTTAATCTACTATTAGGAAAGGCACCTGTAGAGTGCCTAAGACATTAAAAAGAAGTTAAATATATATTATTAGATCTTTATTAGAAAACCTGCTCCCTTTTTTCCAATAAATCAGAAACAAAGCAAAAAAAAATCCAGTATTTAGTAGATTGTACTGAGTTTCTTTTTTTTTTTTTACACTGAGTAGTGTTTTAATTGTTTTGTTTTGTTTTTTGTTTTTTTTGGTTTTTTTTACTATAAAACCATAGCTTATAAATATAACAGTATTAACCTATAAAGGATTCCTGATCCAGCTAACCAAAACACCCCACTAAAACCTAATGAAACCAGTCAATGTGGGACCATTAGGAAAAAGTGATGGGTCAACACAACACTATGAAAATGAGTAAAACCTAAGTGGTATGCAACTTTATAACTAAATTGTCATTACTGTTGAAATTTTTGGCCCAAAAAATACTATTTCTTTGTAATAATTAGATCCGAACTAAAAATTATAAGACTGATGAGTTTTCAATTACGCTAACAATAAATGCTTGGGCTTATAGGAGATTGATATAAAGAATGTATGACCTTTTTTCAGTGTTAAGGGTGTTTTTTAGGTTAACTGAAAGTGTTGCTATAAACAAAACTGTAATTTCAGCATAACTAATCACTGGAGTATTTACCTGCAAAATCTGAGAAAATTCAGCAAGTAACACCCAAAAGTATTGAAACTTGACATAATTGTAAGGTCTCACAGTGTACTTAGTTCCCTCTCCACCCTTCCCCCAATATTATTTTACTGCAAGATTAATCAAAGACCTGTAAAGACCTGCCCTTGGTTCAGGTGACATCTAAATATGAATCTAGATGTCTGGTTTTTATCTATCAGGCACCTTTATGTCAACCTCTTATACCCAGAAAATATAGCAGAAAATACCTTCAGGACATAGACTTTGTTTAAAGAGTAAGTGGAGGAACAACAGTATATTTCTAAAGAAAAGGTTTTGCCATTTTTCTCTCTGAATACTGAATTTTTAAATAAAGATTGTTATTGATGTTAAAGCAGTATTTCTATTCAGGTAAAGAATAAAATTGTCCCACACAATCCTCCAAACCCACCTCCACATACCATAATCTGGACCAGGCAATGTGTTTTATATCACACCAGGTTGCATATTTTAGAAGGAGAGTCAAGACTGATTAGCTCAGAAGAGCCACCATGGCTTTACATGCCATCATTTAGGTGAAAGGAACTCCAACTGAAATAGAATCCTCTCCCGGATTCTCAGTTTGACGTAAAGGGCAAGGAAAACTACTTGATCCACAAACAGGCCCAGATAATTGTATCAGCTCTAGAAATCAGGAAGAATATTTCCACCAGGGCACAGAAAGTTTGTGACCTTCTGTGAGGTTTGGATTCCAGATGTGTCTCATGTAAAGTACATAAATTTTGCTGCTCACTGGAAATATGTGAATTGTTTTTTTCCACCACAAATGTGCTTCTATTTTGTCTTTCAAACATCCTCCTGGCATTTCTTGCTGCCAGGGAACACAAACATAGAGTTAGAGAGGTACTTTGGTAAGTCTCAGAAAACCCATAACAAGCACACAATTTGACCTCCTAATCACAAGCCAACAAATTTTACCAAGTAATTCTTTCATGAGGCCTTATCCTGGATGTGCTATAGGCAGTCTTTTAGAAAGACACACAGGTCACATTGTCACCAGTATTGTCTGAGGCTCCTCAGTGATTTTCATGTATCTGACCCCCCACAATACCAGCAGGGGCTTTGGAAAATTATCAGAGAGTGCTTTCAAACCTAGAAGCTTGCAGTGTGATTATAGGTTCCAAAAACAGTGATGCAGACAGCAAGCAAGGGGAGCAGATCCACCCGTATTGTCTGAAGGTCTCGCAATAGAAATATTCTTACAGAGTCTCTTCGTGAAAGAACAAGAGATATAATTTAGAATGTAACACTGCCAGGAAGGCTAATGGCTAAAAACTAATTGTTTTTCCCATTACAGAGAACACCCATGATTGTACCAGTGTCAGTCTCTTTCAGAAAACATTCTAGACAAACATTCTTTATTATGCACAGCAATAGATACATTTTGTCTGTGCAATGACATCCCATCCTGATGAATGTAAGTGCTTTCAAATCTTGGTGATCTGTTTCTTTCAATGACTGAACTAGACCCTGGAATTTAGATAACAAATTGTGATCTTAGCTTGCAAAGACTTGAGAAAACATCCCTAACTTTGCTGATTTTTACCCAAAAACATGTCAAGTCTCACTTGTTTGTCTTCTGTCAAATATTTCCCCTGAGGAGCATGGATACTTAAAATCATTTAACATCCAAATCACCTAGGACTGGAGAATAGACAGTTTGTTCAGTACCACCTTGATTCAGCTTTTAGTTTTAGTACAGTATGAATATTTTAATTACTATTGTCAGCGGTTATTCACAGCTTTGCTACTAGGATATACAATGATCGTTGTTATTAATTTGGTAATGAATTTTGCTCTTATTCAACTTAGTGTTTTAATTCTTGTTTCTGCAGCGTGAATGTTAAAATTAAAATTTTAATAAAACTAATGGCAACATGAAATATAATGATAATAATAATGATGTTCTATGGAAGAACATAGTTTATTACAGAATCCTAATACATTCTCTTTTAATAAGAGTTCCAAGCAATCCAAGAAGTAAGCATGCTCTCAATTTATGATAAAGAAATAACCAGATTTGAGAAGTAACATAATACGTTCTCAAACGCCAGCTACAACTCCCCTTAATTTCAACAATGCAACACTTTACTTCAATAATAAAAAATATCAATTATATTTGGAAAATAAAAGGAACTGAAATTAAATTTATAGGCAAGGTGGTATATACTTTCTGAAGGTGAACAAAGCTAGTCAATTATGTGTTTCACCTCGTCTACTCAGCTTTGTAAATACTAAATGTTGAGTCCAAGCTGGTCATACAGGGTCCCTCTATTTGTCATGGAAACATCCCCTCCTAAGAAAACTCTTTGTCAGCTGAAGCATCTCTGAAGGCTTCTTCCTCTACTGATTTTCTAATTACCTAAATGCATACACCTCACTGCAGAAGACCACTTGCAGCTTGAAATTCTTTTCCTGAGTGATTATGTGCTTTCAAGAGGATTTACCAAGTGTGTCTGTATAATTCTCTTTTTTTAATCTCTTTTTTTTCTATTTAGAGGACAAATTAATACAAAAAATTATGTGCACCTGAGGGGTCTGAAATAATTTATAGGATTGAGGCAATGGAATGGAGAATTTTCAGCTAAAGTCAATAAAGTTACAAAAGAAGAGACATCTAGGGGTGATTGCCATCTGAAATATCCGTCTCCTATACCACCTTGGTCCTTTATTTTTTCTGTTAAAGTACTGCACCAGCCTACATCTGAGAGTGGAAAGGACCAGAAATTCTAGCAATGAGACAGTTCAAGGAATGAGAACATTTCAGATGTTGTAATTTTGATCTGAGAATACATTTTCAAGGCAAGGACCCCTCTAAAATGGATTTCTTAGCTGCACATGGATAGACACACAAGCTGAAATTGATCAGAAATTGTTGAGAGAGTACTCAGTCTCCCAGCATGCCTTGATCCACAGAGTTTCATCCCTCTGTGTCAAGATGCACACCTGTTTTCATTTGATCTGCAGTCTTCTTTCCAAATTAATTTTATTGATAATGATACCTAATTTTGTTAAGAAACAGCTATACCTCAGACTGGAGTTTTGAAGTACAGTGCTGGTTTGAACCTACCCTACCAGGAGCACCAAGCAACATGGACTAACACATGCCTGCAGTCAATCTCCTGTTTCTCTTATTCCATGTGCTTACATTTAAGGGTATTTAGGTTTGGCGTCACAATAGAAATCACTTTTTCCCAGAAATCACTTTTCCCAGAAGTTTGTACTTGAAATGGAGGCTGAATTTTGTTCTAGGTGTCATTTCAGCCTCAGTCTTCCTGCAATGCATTAGAGGAAAATAGGCAAGGAGAAAAACACAAGCTGCAAAATGGACAAAGGAGAAGGAACATTTACCATTTTCAGTCTTCAAAGTTTCCAAAATATGAAAGTTTTAGTCAAGAAATGTAGTTGGTTTGTACCTATACTAGCTGGGTTTAAGAAAAAATGGATAAAAGCTTCTGTGCCCCCTCAAAAAAATTATAACAAATAATAAAATAATTTCATTAGACAATCTTTGTATTTTTGCTACTGTTTCTGGATTCTAAATTTGGATTAAATACCTTATTGTTTCAACTTGAGTCCTAAATGTGAAATGTAGAATTTAGGTAAGTTAAATGCAGTGAGGCCTCCAAAACACTCCTGACAGAGTTTTGAATGGAATTAATAAGTGCATGTACAAATTACATTTTATTATTCAGCAGATGAATTTTTGCAAGGTTGAATTTTCCATTATCAAGGTTGTCCATCTTTCTGCCCAGACTATTTGGGAGGGAGATATAGAGCTGATATTCTCCAGGGATTAAAACTTTTCTGATGAAAGAGACATCACCTCTAAACCCAAGCAACATGAGAATGTCGTGATCTCAGGTTATCTCTATGCACAGATGAGTCTGAGATTACAAAAGAGGAAAACCTCTTTTTATGGTTGTACACAACCACAAGGAATAAACCAATTCTGTCTGAAACTCACAACTCAATTTGAGAATTAAATATGAGCAAAAAGAAAGAAAAAAACAAACAAGAAACATTCTACATGTTGGTTTGAAGGCATAGCATTTCATCATGTCTTGCAGGACTTCTGCTTTGACAATCAATAGATGGCCCTTCTATAGCAGATAGCTTAAAACCAGGTGTCTAAAGTTTTGAGAACTCCAGATTAATTTGGGGGCTCCCAGACACAGTTTTCCTATGGAAAGTCTTGACCAACTGAAAAGCTAACCTAAACTGTCAGTGAGAAACAATTGCAGTATTCTACACTTAATTTAGTTTTCTGTTATGTTTGTGTGTTATGAATTATAAAGAAGAAATTGAATAGAGTGATGCTACAGTAATTTCATGCAATTATCTTTAAAGAACATAGCTGGTATGACCAGACAAGCTGAACCATGGATTTTCTAAAAAGAGAGGAGACAAACCAAGACTTTTTATAGTCTAAGAATGAAACAAATAGCTCAAGTTGTAGCATTCGCAGATCCACTCAGTTCTGTGGGTGGCAGGTCCCTTGGATTTTTTTTTGATCATTATCTTTAATTAGTGAATTCTAAAATCCAGATGATGTAAATTTCACTAAGTTATGAGTAGAATAGGAAGTCCACCTTTGAGTGGACACCAATAGGATGAAGTGACTATAACTGCAAAATTATTTTTTCTTCTCATACCCATGATCTTTGCTTCTGGGAACACTATTTATGACCATAGTCAACAAAACAAAAATACATGTAGTTAAAGTCTGCTGAAGAGAAATGTTCCCATGAAAAAATGTTCTAGAATTATGATTTCAGAAACTGATACCCAACATATTGATAGAGCCAAGACATTAAATATTCTCAAGAAGCTGGGAATAATCCAGGCCAGCTTTACACTGAATTTTCTTGTAAACACGTAGTAACATACAGAACTTCAAAAAAATAAGGTCCTCAACAAAATCAATTTGTTCAGAAAGATCCAGAACCGCTTATGACCTGGCTAAATAAAAAAAACCCTAAAATTTAGTAAATATGGTAAGAAGACAGGGCTACTGTTTAGGGGAGGGTATTGAGAGAATAAACTCTTGTATTTTTGATGTGGGAATTCTGAGCATCATATGTTAACTTGAGAAAATAATCTAAGCCTATCCTCTGAAAGAAGATTCAAATGCATACCCATTTTGTCTAGATTAATTTTTATGCTTATAACTTACGTGCTTAGAAAAATTCAGCCATTCAAATTCCTTTTAAAAAGAGATATTTTAGGGCAAGTTTATTGTGTAACATGGTATTCTTAAGTTCTTTTTTCTTTCAGTCTATGATAAAAAATCTTAGATGACTTATTTTGATTAGACATCAGATAGATCTCTTTCAGACTTGACTAAACAAAGTCATCAGTCTACAACATTAAACACAGATGGGGGGCAGAGTAACCATGTATGTCTATTAAACACTTAAATTCAAACTCTGAACTTTATGTTGGCTGAAAAAGTCAGTTTGGGAAACAATATAGAAACAGATTTTCCCTAGCTGGTAAAACATGTTCATCAAAAATTCAGTGCAGGTTCCAGCACATAGGTAGTTCCCACATATTAATCTGTTTATACATATGTAGGTTCTTAGATATGAGGGTCATGAGGATGGGATATAATCTTACAAAACTGCACTTATAAGACAATTCTTCTTCCTAGATAATGAGCCTACTTACTGGTCAGAAATGAGCCTTTCATTTTTCCAATAAATTTATATTATTTTTATCTGTATTTAGACAAAATAATAGCATTTGAGGAGCTTTAGTGAGTGTAGAAATGTGAGTGTGTGAAAAGACTAAGTATGCAAAGATCCTGTGCGTCAGCGTAGGAAAGGGATGGGTAGTGCAAGGAAATCTGGGATGAGTTTATAAGTAAAAACTGAGATAAGTTGTTTGCGTATGGCAGCTCGCTCACTCACAAACCTCACTTTTTGTCTGTGTTAGTCTGTGAACACAAGAGAGTGGGAGGGGGCACATGCACTTTAGAGAAAAAGGAAGACACAGTGCATGTGACAGAATATACTTGTATATACATGTGCAGAGGCACACACTTTGCCCTAGGCAAGTTCAGCTCTTAGCTGGAAACTTGAGAAATTGCCTTTACTGGGATTTGAAAGAGATCTCAGGTGAACTAAATTTGTCTGCTTTCTTTTCCCACCAGTGCAGCCAAAATGGATTCTCAGTCTAATAAGGTTTGACAGGACCTGGCACTAGAGGCAGGTGCCAAGGAATCCAACTAGTCAAAAGTGTTAGAGACACCATGGGCACTAGAGGACAGAGGTGTTTCCATGGGAACAGAAAGATGCTCCATGGTGGCTGCTTAGGAGGTTTGTTTAAGAGGAAGCCAAGCAGCTGAAGCCTTGCTTGAACAGCAGTAGGTAAATTCCATCCTCCTCCATTCTCTGCCAGGAAGTGAGGAATTTAATTCTTCCTCCTTACATGAACCATGTTGAGATCACTCACATCGCTGCAGACTTCTAAATGGTTTGCTCCACCAGCAAAAGAAGGTGGTTTGGTACTCAATGCTGCAAATGCCTGATTTACAATGGATTATTGAGGGCATGGAAGACATTTTCTTAAAGAACTAGAGGACAAAATTTTGAGTTGCAAAGCTATGAATGTCCCTTTCTCTGTCTCCTTCTCTCTGCTGCAAACTCTTTCTTCAATACTTAAAAAATATTCACCCCTTTCAATAAGCCAGAGAAAGAAAAACTTATTATGAAATCAAGGTCTGCTTCAAGGGGAATTTATTAAAATATTATCTCTTCCAGAAGACACATACAGGAGCTTTTTTATTGTTATGTTTTGTTTTTTACATCCTCAAGTCTATAAAGATGAAAATAGTGTGAGTGGAAAGGAAAAGAGAACTTTTCTGGCTCCAAACTAAAATACCAGCTGAGCAGCTGCAATATTGTAATTATAATAATTTGCATTTCAGTGATGTCTAGAATCCTCTGATAATACCACAACTTCATGGTGCTAGGTGCAGTACATAATGCAGCTGGAGACAATGGGTGGCCAACAGTGTTTCAAAAAAGGATTAAAAAAAACAACAAAGAAACATAAAGCTAAAAGCCAAATCTGAAAAAAATAAATTCATTTTTGTATTGCATTAGAAAAGGAGGGGTAAGATTGATAAGGAAGTGATTCCAATTATTTATTAAACAGCACTTAAGGATAATGTAGCAACGTTAAGTAAACAACAGCCTGTGGATACAACCTCTCATTCAAGTTGTCTGTTTGTCAGTAGCAAGAGTCTCAGGTTAATGATCACAGTACACAAATATACACATCCATACCTCAATCCCTCTGTGGATGTCTGTGTTTCTATCTGCCCATTTAGTTTCTGATAAATGCTGCCTCAGAACCAACCAGAGCCAGAGACAAGATAGCTTTTGTTCAAACCAGTGTAAATATTCTTAATTAAATGGCTGCAACTTCTGTTTATGAAGTCCTACCCAGTCCATGATGTTGCTGCCCTCAGTTAAACAGATGCTTGTAATTTTTATAATACCTAGAAAGTCATGGGCTCAGTAACAAGTAAATCAAAACAAAAACATGATGCTGATCTGTCTATACATTTAAACTTAAGACTGAAGGATTGCCTGGAAAAGGGGGTATTCACTCATAAATGAAAAACATTTACCTCTTTATAGAGTTTATCTGCTGAACTTGTTTAAGAATGTTTCTGGCTTTTTTAACCATTTTAAGTCCTGAGGAGGTATGTGATTTCTAAAGTCCTGCTGCTCTTTAAGTCTGCTTTTAACAGACTTTGCAAACTTGGGTCTCTCATGGGCTTCAATTGTCTGACCATTGAATTAATGTTATCTTTTGGATCAATGTTATCTTTTGGATTAATGTTATCCTTAGGGATGACATTTACAATGGTGTCTAAGGCAGACAAGTGTCAAAGATCTCTTAAATGTCAAAGAAAATATTTTTTTAATAGCCTGAATGATAAACTGTAAATTAAGCTCTATTATTGTAGGCAGCCAAGCTCGCATATGTTAGCCAGATCAAGAAAGTTCCTGCTGTAATGTCAGTACATGCAAGACAGATTAAGCATAACCGTGGTTGGTATAGAGAAGGTGAATAATAAATGATTCTCATTTTTTTTTTTTTTTACAACTCACCACATCCTAAATTAATGTTTAATTGTATTTTATGCAATAAAGAAATGGATTTTTTGTTACATAACTTTCATGTCTAAAAATGTTAAAATGGTTTCAAAAGAGAAAGAAATTATTAAAGAAACTTTCTTTTCCAAGGTAACATATAGAAAGATTTCTCTTCTCCCAAAACAAATCCAATAGTCTCAAAATTTTGGATGCCAGAAGAGTACTAGAGTCAAGTGCCATTCAATGACTGACATGTTTTTATCAAATATCCACTGTTGACTGTGTTGGAGACAGCTTAGCAGGATGGTCCAGCTTGGTAGTTTGTTTGGGTTTTTTTTTACCAAGTTTATGAATCCATTCTGAGACTAAACAGAGTTAGTGCAATTATGCAAGGAAGTGCTTATGTTTAAGAGCTTGTAAGTAGACAGAATTTTCAGAAGATTCAGAATTTTCTAAAGATTTTTCTTCCATCAGAAATGCAGACAAATTCAATCTCTTTTATTTAAAAAAAGTCTAAGCCACATTTTTTTTCTTCTTTCAGACACCTAAGAGCAATCCATTTGCTGACCTAGTATTGTGTCATTTTTGGTCCTTGACATTCTCTCCATAAACACGAGACATCTTTCCTAAAGCAAAAAAACATCTCAGGTTCCTCTCTTATATATCTGAGTGAAATTTTTTAATTAAATACTATGTTGCAAAATAAATAAGACCTCCACAGGAACAGCAGCATGGAGCTGCTGCATTAAAAAGCTAGCTCCATGCAAGTAACTTCCTATATGAGTTTGAGGAAAAGGGGTAGAAGTGACTAGAATTACACTCATTATGAGACACTAGTTGAACTTTGGTAGTGCAGTCGCCTCTTCATTTCCATCCTAATGGAGTGACTCAGTGTCAGCGTTGCACTATTTGCTGTCAAATAATGAATATGTCTGTATCTATGATAACATGGAAAGGGTTCAATTTCTGTGTGGGATTTTTCTTCTGGTTTTGGAAGTCTGATTCATTAAAATCTTATATGTCCTTTGTGTAGTCAGGATTCCTTAAATAACAAAGAATTCATATCTTTAAAAAACCAACCAAACAACAACAACAACAACAAAACCCACAACCAAAACAAAACAAAGAGAAAAACCAACCAAACCAACCAAAAAACGCCACACCAAAAAAAGCCCCAAAACAAAAACACAACAACCAAAACCAAACCAACAAACCAAACCCAAAACCAAGACAACCAAACCAAACCACTGCGAAAAAAAAACAAAACCCGAAAGCAAAATAAATCAAACAAACCTCCCACCTCTGATGTACTAAAATAGCAACTTAAATCCACTTTTGCTTCAAAACAAATTCTGCTTGTTCATATTCCACTCTCAACCTTTTCTTACTCTTTGTGATTAAAGCTCAGTTCATGATGCATGCAATCTCTGAAATTCAGTGATGGATGCCTCTTAGCCTCCTGATAAAGGGATGTAAACACCTCATTCACAGGAACAAAACACAGGTAACATTGCCTAGGAGTAATGGCTTGCCAACAACCTCTAACTCTTAGAAAAGAGGCTAAGAGAGAGGTCTAGGAATTTTAATTAAGTTCCTGGTCAAAGAGAGCAATAATTACAAAGTTACAATTACTTGTCCATTGAAATAAGTGAAATATAATCATATATAAACAATGTATGAATATACATTCTTTTTTTTATCCAGTCTATTAAGGTTAGTGAGAGTGCTGAGGCACTAACCCATAGGTTTTCCAGGGAAGCTGTGGCTGCCCCATCCCTGGAAGTGTCCAAGGCCAGGCTAGACGGGGTTTGGAGCAGCTGTCGGTAGAGGAAGATGTCCCTGACCATGGCAGGGGATTGAAACAAGGTGCTTTTAAGGACCCTTCAAATCCAATCTGTTCTGAAATTTTATGACTCCATTTATTTCATAAAAACCAATAGAGTTCATTTTAGCTAACCCACTTCAAATATATTTTCAAAACCCCACTTCTAATTTGTTCTTTTTTTCTCCCTTATAATGGACCTATCATTTCTTATCTGTAAACCAGTATCCATAATCCTGCTTTGCACAGCTAGATGAATTTATTAATATATAGACACAGCCTATTTTCAGGCTTTGTAGGTAGTTATAATATTTGTCACCATTTCATCTCTCTTAGCTCTTCTACAGCTTCACACACCACTACACTGGAAATCCTCTCAGATACTATTTCATCGGCATCTCAGGGCTTGAAAAAAACAGGGAATTTGTATTATTTTAAGAAGCTGAGGTATGAAAAAATGCAAGATACCTGATGAAGGATAGATACATAAAGTTCGGGAAGACCTGGAAACAGCATTCTCATTGTTAATAGCCATCTTTGTTCTTTTATCCCCCAAAAGATTCTTCATTAGATCACAGAATAATATAGCCTAAAGAGATTTCAAGAGGTTGGAGGGGCTGACTCTATGGCCCAGTGCCAAATCTAGTCTAAGACATTCAGAAATTCTTTCAGTGTTGGAACTCCCACCATTTCTGTATGAAACTGTACTCTTGCCCCTAACTAGCCTCACCATTGGGAAAGCTTCTTATCTCAAAGCTGGTATCTCCCCTGCAGCAATTTAAATGAGCAACTTCTTGTTCTGTCTGTCACAACAGGAAGGGATTATTTCCAACTTCTGTAGGACTTGACAGTGTTATCGCACCCCAAAGACAGATTTCTAAGCTCTCCAATAATTTCTTCTTCCAAAATCTCTACAGATGGTGGGTCTATTTCTTGAAGTATGTTACTGAAAACAAGGTGAAAGCCTGAGCTAAACTGCAAACTTTTGTGTTACAGAGAGAAAATCACCTACGTTTTTGATGTTTTCTTGACACAATGCATTATGAGCAGGTGTGGAAATCATAAGATTCGTATATTAATTTTTTCACACCATTGGCACAAATTTCTAATGTATTTCTTATTTTTTATTGCTTCATTTTTCATATTTCATGTAATTTCTTGCCAAAGTACTAATTAAAAATTTGGTATATTTTGTAATAGAAAACAACTGTTTTAACTTTTAATATTAAACTATTATTTAAAACAAAAATAGATGAAAAAGATAGAAACCTCCTTGAATTTTTCTTTTATTTGTTTCTTTTCTATTTTTTTCCTACTAGTAAGTGTATTTCACTGAAAATATTAATGCAAATCTAAAGTATAAAAGACCTTCTTTATAGTAGACAAATTGCCTAAAAACAGCCTTCATTTTATTTATATTTGCAGTATTTTTCCTTTCCATAAATTTATGTTCTAGGTGAAAAAGTTTAATACTTCCAAAAGCATTACAAAAGTATTCAAATGCAATTTTTTTTTTTTTTTAAGATGGAGATTTCTGAGTACAAACGTTACAAACAGTTCTGAGTTGTTGTTTTGTTTTTTGGTTTTTTTTTACCTTCTACTTGACCTTGCTTATTTCTGGTCTTAAAAGGAGAAAGAAACACACCAAAAAATACCAGTTTTTAGGTTTTTTGATGTTCGTTTTTATGGGCTTCAACAAAACCCTGGCAGCCAAGTGTGTATTCAAGAAACTTCTTTGCAGTGGTTCAGGGTCACAGCAGATCAATTAATCTGAAATTAAATCCCAGTCATCCATTCACTGCAACACTGTAAAATGTACACAACATTTCTTAGCCTTGTCCATCAGTCATCACTTCATTGCAGAGCTGGTAAGTCGAGCCCCGGAAGGGTCTCTGCAGAGGGAGCTGCACTCTGGGAACAAATTGTAGAGGATATTTTTGGGAGCTACACTCTTGTTTTCAGCATTTTTCACACATAACAGCTGGAGAGCTCCAGAAAACACGTACATTGAAGGAAGGCTGCCAGTTGAGGGGCTGTCAGAGGAGGGCAGGAGAGAGGGAGAGAATTGGATTTTTCTTCCAGGAAATCTGACATAGGTACTGCTATTGACATGGATTTTGGCTTGGATTCATCCTAGCTAGCCAAGGGAACCCAGCAGATACCAAAGTTAGAAGTCCAGCCACAGAAGGCTCCCTCCATAATCGATGAAAAGTGATAGATGCCTCTCAAGGTTGGGCTGTCTCATGCAGGGACTGTGAAGCTTTTATGTCTCTCCAGTGACAATGGGAAAATACTAAAGTAATTGTATATATTTCAGATTTCTTTTTTTGCTATATCAGTGGAGTGTAATCCAGGTCTTAATATGCCACCTACTCAGTGAAATGTTGATGAACTAAACAAGTCTTCGGAAGAAACTAGAAGCATATCTAACACAAAAATGCAGAGTTTTGAGCTGCAGTTTCTATTTTTTTTTTTGTTTGCTTGTTTGTCTGCATGTTGCATTTCTCTCTCAGATATGAAAAATATTCTGCTGTTGCCTTACAGTTTTAATGAAAGCCAGAACAACTTGTTAACCTGTATTTGTATGTCAAACACAATTAAAGCTATAGAACTGACATAACCATCTTCTTCATCCTGCTGGTCTTGAGTTGTCTATTCTAGAACTTTTTAAGAAAAGAATGGAAGTAAAAGAAGCTTCCTGCATCCACCCTACCCTTTTAAACACCCAAAACAAATAGAACCAAGTTTTTAATTTTCAGTGTAGACTTTCAAAAATCCAAGTGTTCTCCTCAGGCCTTTGCTGGCCAAGCACACGATGAAATAGGAATCTTCCTCTTAATGGTTTTGTTTTTATTTTTTTAGTTCTATGCTTATCATCACATAGTCCCAGTATTCTTCAGTCTTTTGAACATTGTTGGAAAACAGTCACAAATTATTGTGAAAAACTGTCATAAAATTTTTCTTCAGAATTCCTGGAAAGAAAAAAACCTGAAAAAATCCCAGAGAAAACATATCCTTCATTTCTCCTTCCCAACATTTTATACTTTTATAAAATTTGATGAATATTTTTTTTTGTGTGTCTTTCTTCTTTTTATTGCAAGGATCAGAAAAAAGCTGATTGAAAATTATTTTTAAGAGATTTTTGGATTGTATGTAAAAATTAATAATGAAAAAAAAAATTCCTATTGCAAATCTGACTCTAAATAAAGACAAACCACTGCCAAATTCTGTGTCTTGAAACTTTCTCAAACTTCTTCAGATGCTGTGTGAGTATACTCTAGTGGAAATTCAGCAGGATTTTCTCCTTGAACCTGATGCATTGGGAAATTGTAGACTTATGTGCACAAAATCATAGCCTGAGAAGTTGCCCCACATCAGCAAATGCAAGAAACAAGAACCAGAAAGCTGGAAAGGTTACTTCTTTTCTCTGAAACACCCTTACATGCAGCAGAGTATTCCAAATACTTGATTTCTTTTGTGGAGGTCCATGTCTCTGGGCAAACCTCACTGTTCTTGTACCATAATGATGTCAAAACAATGGCTCAGTGCAAACTGAAGAGAAAAAGGAAAGTGAGGGGAGAGAGAAGATATAAAGGTGGGAGGGGGAGGATATATCATTTGTTTCACATACCCTAGGCTCAATTAACACATCTTGAGGATTCTTATTACACTGCCAACAAAAAATTAATGCAGAAGTTATGCGTTTTACCTTTTATCTCAATTGTGTTGCACGAGTCTGGCAAAGTTGAAAAGCTGCTAATTTAGTAGTCAGCAGTGTCAAATAAAATTTCTAAACTGTATGTCTATAAAAGAACATCTTTGCAATAAGGCATAGCAAATATGCTTGCAAAACAGTTCAGTCAGCAAACCTGTTTTAGGTTTTGAAATATTTGGCAATGACATTTATTAGAACAAAACTATAATATATCAGTGATATAAAGAGCTGTCTCTTCATCACTGGTGCTTTATTATAGGTACTAATTTTGTGCAAAATCCTTTAGAATCTTTGCAAAACACCTGCTGAACTTAAAGAAATATGGTTACGGCTTGTGCTGAGACAGATGTAGCTTAATCACATAATACTGAATTTGACTTTTCAGTGCCTCACAATAAATGAACTGAACATACCAATGCAGGAGATTTAAATCTTGCTCCAATTTGAATATCATGTCTGCTGACTGCAAGGTCTAAGCTACAGCCAGCTTCCCCAGGTGTCCAACATTACACAGAACACTTCTGTTTAAGCCACTGTTTCTCTAGCTTAATTTTAAAAAGAGAAGAAAAAAAAAAAAAGCCTCAGACAGTATACCTAAAAAGGTTGAAATTTTTTGTAGATTATTTTTGTTTCTCTTACTTCCTTGCCTGTTTTAATCTAGACAATATTGAACTTTCCTCTAGCTGTATTGTTTCCTTTAGGCACTCTTTGACTGCTTTTTTTTTTTTTTTTTTGATATTCGAAGGCTCCATGTGTAAAAGGAATTTGGCTCTGGAGGCAGCTAATTTGAACATCTTGACCTGAGAATGGATTAAGACAGGCTGTTTTCTTACTATGTCATCAGCTGTGCATGATAATTTTTTTTCAAAAAAAATCAGTATTGACTGATTTTTGGTGGTAGAATAAGTCAATTTCTTTGAATTTCAGTCGCCATGTAGTGCCCAGGTTGAGATTCAAACTTGTTTAGTCTTTTTACTGTAGTATTTATGGGTAAGGGAGAATCTGAGAATATGTGCACATATGCTTTTGAGTGCAACAGCTTTATGTGTTGTGACTGTATATGCTTGTAAAAGAATGTGTAATAATCTTGCTATACAGTCATATATATATTCATAGAATGATTTGAGTTGGAAGAGACCCCAAAAATCCTCTAGTTCTTACCCCCAAATTCAGCACAAAATATAGAAAAGTACCCAACCCAGCACAGAGCACCCAATTTTAAATGCATGGATACCCATAAACATATTTATAGAATATGTATGTTACATTTTACAGTGCATATATTTTTGTCTCTCTGTATTGAGTCTTATTTACACTGTAATGTTAAATAATAGTACTTTAATTTTACTTCTTCAGATAAGCTGTGTGCTTCATAAAAAAGCATAAAACAATGAAAGCTCATGAATATTTATATCAATGGTTACATAGTATTACAGTTATAATCTCTGGAACTGGTTCTCACAGGTTCAGAATTAATTATCAAGTTCAGTTTTAATTGCATTCTTCTAAATTATAACAAAAAAAAAATAAAAAGGAAAAACCCCCATAATGAATTATCTCATGTGTACTCTGCTGGGCCTGGTATCAGAGACTGCTTTCTGTAACCCCATCCTTTATGTGTAATGATGAGCCAAAGACCATGATTCAGAGGCTCCTCTTGAAACCAACTTGCTTAAATGTTAATGTCTCTCCCGCTTTAAAGATAAAATAAAAATTCTGTTTCTAGTTCCTTCAGCAGACATGTTGAGCTGAATATTCCTTAAAATAGCCTCTTTTTTTTCTCTTTAGCTAGTTTTGATATATGATTGCATGCTACATTACATACTAAATATATTGCAGTAGTGTTGGCTGAAAAAAGTCTGGGGGAGAAGTAACTTTCTGGAGAGAAAGCTCTTACCATTTAAGCTCTGCCCATCACTAGTTTTCTGCATTAAACTCCAAAGGATCTCTGATTGTCTTTAATTCTATAGAATTTTCATCTAATTCTTAATGAAACAGAGAGGAAAAGTATCTATAAAATCCTTCTATATAAAAGACAAAACATACAGACCTACAAGATTTTAACGGGCTTTTAGATGGCCTGGGAATCTGGAGCACATCCCCTCCCAGGTCCTGGTCACTCCCCCAAGACATCTGACAAACCTGGGAGTCCTGTGGCCTCAGCACTCCTTTTTCTTTCTCTCTTCCCATCCACACACAACAAAGAAGGTCACTGACTACCCCATCCTCAAGAAAGACTTTCAAGCAGATTACAGCAATGCCACACACTGAATGAGCTGAATTTCAGCCCTTTGCTTTATCTCCTCATCTTTCTCCTTTACAGGGAAGGCTTATAGACTCCTTCTTCCTTTGAGTCACCAGCTCCAGCATATGCACATGTGAAAAAATAGTAAAAATCAAATGCTTTTTTAGTTCTCTCTGGTTCAGTCATCCAAAGATCCTACAGCCTGTTTCCCAGCTGTGTAATCACAGAAAGTTTGCTACTCTCATCATTTCTTGCAGATGAAGGTCCTGACAACACCTCAAGCTATTACCCTGTTCAGGCCGAGTGTGAAATGGAAGATTCAAGATTCATACTCCCTGTGTATAGTTGCTGATCTGTATCCAAAAGTCTTGCAAATGATCTGAGCTCAAGTCCATCTTTTAAAGAAAAGAAAAGGAGGGGAAAAAAAAGGGGGAAAAAAAAAGAAAAAAAAAGACCAGAATAGTATCAAATAAAAGCAGGGAAAATTCTGGATCTTTCCTCTCAAGTGCCTGTTTACTTTTTAAAGTCAAATCCTACTCAAGAGGAGTCACATTCCCTCCTGTCTGAACACAGGGAAATTATATCATTTAAGCATTAGCAACTGTTTTCGGAGATAAATCTGCAGATTTGTTCTCAGGATGTTCACGAGACATTTCACTCACTCAGCTGCTCACTAGGCAAACAGTGTAACCAGGTGCCTAACTCTAAGTATATGAATAACACACTGATTTAATCATGATTCCTCTGGCTTATGGGATACCTGTTCAATCCCTGCATAGGAAAGTATCTAAATTATAGACAGTGGAGGAAGCACTAGTCAGTTTTTAATTTTAAGATAATTTGAAGGAAGCTGAACATGAGATTATATATTAAAACTCAGATCTGTACAGAAATACCCCAAAAACCAACTAATGCTGAAAGCAACATCACCTCTGAATTTGTTAGAGAGAAGGAAGGAGAAAAGTGAATAACAGTTGGCAAATTCCACTGATCAGAAAATAGCCTGGAGAAAAGCCCCAAACCACCCACCTAAATGTCTCAATTAAGTACCATGAGAGATAGCCAAAAGACCTGATATCCTGGAAGTAGTCTGGCAAAAAAAGAGTTAGAAACAGCATTAATATCTACTTGGTACTGCAGCCTAATGATCTGAAGAAAAACAGGGTTATGAGACTTTCTTATTCCTACCAAAAAAGCACAGCAATATTTGTTTCAAACTACTCTCTAATATATTAACTTTCTCTCACTAAAATAATATCTATTTTCACCCTAATTTTAGATCACTCAGGCTGCTTATTTTTGTTTGATTTGCTGTTTGTTTTTACAATATAAGGTGCCTTTCAGAGAAAGATAGAGATATTTTTTTATATTCATGCAGAAGCACTTGTTGCACATATAGCTAAACAGGACTTTTTCTGACTGCCTGAAGTTCTCAGGCACTACCACAGCAAAAAGTACAGGCACAAAATTGGAAAGATGGGGAAAAGAAAGTATTAAAGAAAGAGTGAAAGAAAAGTACAGAGTAAAACTATACGTGAAGTGGGATACAGGTAAGTTGTGTCCTAGGAAGAATCAATAAAGGCAATCATGTACAATCAACACTTATGTGGATTTAAGTCATGTGGCTCTAAAGCTTAAAATAGAGATGCACTACAGCAGATGGCAGCTTGTGGAGAAAAAAACATAGGTGCAAGAAATTCTGTCCTTTGAGGACATTTCATATAGGTGTTATTGGCAGGGAGAATAAATTTTTTGTTGTTTTTTTCTCTCATCCAGAAGTAAGAGAGGTAAGTTTTTGAGAAAATCATAGTCCAAGACAGTTTTAAGGGGTTGTATGAGCAAGGAATTTCAGAGATGTTTAAGTGTATTTATATGCAGTATGGCTGAATGAAGAGGAAAAAAAAGAGTGTTGAAGGCCTTCTGTCAAGCAGTTCTCCTTCCTTTCTTTTCCTTTCTTCTTTTTTTTCCACCTTCCTCTCACAGTCAATTTGCTGCATGTTGGATCTTGAAAAGAACACTCTGACATCTAGCAGTGTGGCTAACCTGTTAGGGAGCTTTTCAATATTTATATATTGTAACCCCTGATAAGACTGTCTTTTTCCAAATAACGTCCTGCATCCCTCCCTAGGGACCTTTTAGAACATTTTTGTAACTTAAAATCTGCATTCATCTTTACATTCTGGTTTCTATTCAGTAATCATTTTCTCTTTCTTTCTTTCTTTCTTTCTTTCTTTCTTTCTTTCTTTCTTTCTTTCTTTCTTTCTTTCTTTCTTTCTTTCTTTCTTTCTTTCTTTTTCTTTCTTTTTTTCTTTCTTTCTTTCTTTTCTTCTTTATTTTGTTTGTTCATTTGTTCTCCTTTTCTTAATTTTTGATGCTTCATCTCCTCCATGGAGTTCAATCTGCCTGTTGTTTTCTTGCATTTTTAATTTCAAGAAAATAACCACATAGCTTCATTATGGTGGGGGAAGTGGGTGTGACTAGCAGCCACCTCCTCTTGGAGATAATGAGGGAACAATTAAATGATCCTTTCCTAGGATGCAGCTGAAACAATGGGAGCCACAACAGGTCACACACAAAATAAATCAGAAATGTGGACCATGTGGGTGGAAAAGTTCACAGTGGTCTGAATCAGAATACAGCAGTGGCAGGGAAGGAGGAAGGATGAATTTATCTGCAGCTGTTCAGAAAAAAATGGGTGGGAATGAGAGGTTGAAAGGGCAGAAGCAGAAATAGAAGTAATAGAAAAGGGGCAGTCAGCAAGAAAAGGCCTGGATATCTGGGTAATTAAAAAAAAAAAAGGGAAATAGAGCCAGAAAAGAAAGAGAAATATAACTATGTTCTGGTAAAAGAAATGAACTATCAAAGGTTTCTTCTGTGACTCCAGCCTTTCTGTGTTCTGAAGTCAAGCTTGTGAATACATTCAGGTCAAACCTCAGTGGAAAACTAACATCTTACTTCCTGTGCTCTTTGGAGTTAAGCAAGGTTCAGACCCTCTCTGTTGCTTTCCATATCTATCCTTATGAATTGTTTGGGTGAGAAAAATTATAATCTTCATATCTTTTCAGAGGATGGATATATGGGCTTCTTGCTATAGTGTAAATCAGTATTTATCAAAGACCTATTCTGTGTGGATGGGATGGTCTCTCATCCCTGAGACAAGAGGAAGGGAAACAAAGCATCTGAATTCACATGGCAAAATTCTCATCCTGGGTAGGTCTGCCTGAGCTTGTCTGTTAACAAGGGACATTTAAAGACTTAACATAAAATTATTTTTAAAAATGCAGAGACTTTATGTATTAGATATGTAAAATTGAAGACCTTCGTAGTCAGTAAGGTAAATTCCTTAGTTTCCTTTGTTGTTCTCTTAAATTGATAAAAATCCTCATGACCTGCTAAACAAGTTTGTCTGGGCTTGTTAGCTGCCCTGGTCTAGTTGAGACAGATTTTTCCTGCTTTGATGGTTTGGAACTGTTAAGGCTTGGATCTTGCTAGTTTTTCAAGTTTTATCAATAAACCAGATGGGACCATTGCCTCATTTGTTCTCCCCATGAATTTTCCAGAAAGGAACAGAAACAGAAACTTTTCATTTTGAGTCTGAATGTAATTTTGCCATTTCATGTATATTGCATTTCATTTTTCTGTCCTGATATCAGATAGCTTCTTTTTCTTTCTTTGTTATGTTAAATGAGAAATTGCTCAATTTCTTCACTGGGAAAGTAACAGTCCCTGTGTTAATTTCTGACAACCAGCTGGTATTTAGTTTTGGCTGATATGTGCTACATGTCTTTGGCTACACTGAAATTCAAAATACATTAGAAACTAGGAAGAAAAAGAAAAGAAAAAAGAAAAGAAAAGAAAAGAAAAGAAAAGAAAAGAAAAGAAAAGAAAAAAGAAAAGAAAAGAAAAGAAAAGAAAAGAAAAGAAAAGAAAAGAAAAGAAAAGAAAAGAAGAAAAGAAGGATCACGCAGAACAAAACAAAAGAAAAACTTTCCAGCAAATTGTAAAGGACAGTTCTAATAGTAAATGTCATAAATGACAATATACAAAAGCGATTTGTAGTGTCTTAAGCCATTTTCCTTGAAAAAGAAAAAAGTCAATCTAAAATATTAAGAATTAAGCAAAAGTTCTTATCCAACCTTCAACTTTTGTTTGTTTTTTCTGGGATGTTTTTAATTGAGATTTTTTTTGCTCCCCAAATAGAAAAAAATTCACAGTGCTTTCTTTGAGTTTTTTTATTTCAGAATTTTTTCTTCCTGCTCCTCACTTCCCTCTTATCTGTATTGATATTAGGGATGGAAAGTGAAGAAAAGTAAATATTAGGAGAGCACCAGTGGAGGAAAATGGAAATTCACTCATATAATTTTGTTTTTCAGCCACACCTCCAAGACGTCACTCTCCTCCCATCACATAGCTCAAAACCAGAAGCAAGCCCAAAACCATTAATTAAAACTTAAATGACACACAAAAGGTGATGAAAAAGAAAATACAGTATTTCATTTAATTACCACAAATGCCCAGATGCTGGAAAGCTATAAGTTAACAGCTGTATGACTGATAGAAGAGATGCCCCACACCAGCTAAGAACACTCTGGCTGGGGTTTCCAGAGAAAAACCCTTAAAAAAGGGTTGTTTCCTTTACATTTAAACAGCAATTTATTATTAGCCTCCTCTGCACAATATGGAATCAATGTCCCCTTTCTACCTTTGGAGAAGCATTGGAGTTGATACTTTGGACATTCCTCCTTCACAGGAGCAAGGCATGTAAGGAGTCCCTACGGGTGGTTTTTGCTTTAAGTGAAGCATTTTGCACTTCTACCCCTCTGCAACAAGAAGGAGATGTGTTTCTATTTCACTGCTATTTGAAAAGACACTAATTCATGTGCATTCCCCCTCCCCACTCACCCCTTTATCAGGAGAGTGTTAGATTTATTGAGCCAGGTCTTCATCTGGTGTAAATTGGCATTGCTGCATTGATTCCTGTGGGCCTGCCTTGATTTATGCCAGTTGAGGATCTGGTCCATTTTCATGATATTTGAACATCAATCCTTGCATCTCCTTTTCCCACTGTAGGCTTTTTCTGTCACGCTTCTGAGAAGAAAACGCAAATGAGTTAAGGGGCTGTCACCAGCCCAGGGAAGAATTTGCTATTCTTTCTTTGTGACTAGGGTCTCTCCTGTTAATTTCCATGGCAGGTCCCTCTCAAGTTTCTCCAAAACCTGTTACCATGTCCTCCTGAGGATGTCAGCTCCTGTTGCAGGCTGAAACATTAACAGGGGAAGTTATTAGCTATTCTCTTTACATACTGCCTTTCTTTATATCTGAATTAATAGAAGTATGAATGCTGGTCATCAAAAGAAATAATGAGTTTTAGAAAGTGAAAATGACACTGACAAAAACAAAAGAAATCTGATCTCAGCAGAGGGGTCCACAGAGAAGAGGAACAAAGAGGTAGAAGATAAAAAAGAAAAATTGAGAACCTAAAAGGAAAAGAAAAGAAAGAAAGGGGAAAAGAGAAGAAAAGAGAAGAAAAGAGATGCTTGGAATAAGAAAGAGCAAACTAGTTCTTCAGCAGAATTAAAAGCAGTCATGGTGCAGGCAGATGTGAGAGAACTTACGTGATTTTAAAAGACGATTTTTCTCCCTCCCATTTGACTGAATAATATAAATACATGTTGTTAAACCTTCTTACTGGATGGTCTGTTACAAATGTGCCTTTGATTATTCCAGGTTGGACGGAAGACCACACACTCAGAAGCAACAGAAGCACAATGTCATATACCTACACAAAGTCTGAATAGCCCCCTTCCACCCTTCCCCTCACAGCCCAAAAATCCTGCCCACTGAAGCAATCAAAAGCAATGCTGAATATCAGGTGTGCATTTGCTGCGGCAAAACTCCTTCTATATGAGGAAGGAGCACAAGAGCAGAGAGCAAAGAGTGAAGGGAGAGAAAACAAAAAAACAATGCAAAACAAACAAACAAAAAAACCAAAACAAACCAAGCAAAAAACCACACCAACCAACCAAAAAAAAAAAAAAAAACCAGAAAGAAACCAACTCAACAAAAAACCCCACAAAAAAACAAAAAAAAAACCCAAAACAAAACCAAAAAAACAAACAAACAAACAAAAAATAACTCAGTAAACCAATCTGCCAAGAAATATTTTTTACCCCTGTCTTTCTTGGTTTATCATTTATGAAGTCTGGTTACACCTTTCCCTAGGAAAAGGGTCTTTTTGATCACTTCTAACACAGACACATCTTTTTTTTTTTTTTTTTTTTGATCCCTTTTCCTCCATTCTGCTGATAAAATAAAAAGCTGAAAAGAGTAAATAATTAATGTGGATATTTTAACTATACTTATCTAACTGCATCTACTTGCAACAGTTTAAGTAATTGATTTCCTCAGCTTGAGTCCATACAGGCTCATCTTAATGTGCTGTATTTCTAGTTTACTTGTTTGACACCTGTCTATCTGCTCTTTCAGGAAGTAGAGGCAGTTAGATTAGCAGTGCTGCAATCATACAAGTATTAAGGTTGGAAAAGACCTCTACAATCATTGAGTCCAACCATTAATCCACAGCACTGCCCTGTTACCACTAAACCATGTCTGCAAGTGCTATGTCCATACATTTTCTACACACTTCCAAGGATGGTGATTCCACCACTTCCATGGGCAGCCTTTTCCATTGCCTGAATATCCTTTCAGTGATGAAATGTTCCCTAATATCATTCACGTTCCTGCTTTGCCCCAAGTCTTCTGGATAGTCACAGCTATGCCACTTACTCTCTCTGGTCTGTTTCTTTTTCTCACAAATGTCATGGTGGTTTGCAACCTTCTAGGGAAGAGAGGGATGAAGCGTGAAAATAATCTAGAAGTGAAAATGTACCACAGGGGCCCTTGATTTAAGTTTGTTTTATAGATCCAGCAATGATCATTGCACTTCTGAATAATGTGTGTAGGTTGATATTCCTCTGGCAGACTTTATCTATCTCCTTCTCTTCTGCAGTATTCAGAGTGGACATCTCTAACTCATATTTCATTATGTGATTAAAAACACTTGAGTCATTTATGTGAAGACCAAATATGATAATGGAAGATTCTCACGAAAATAGCAAACTATTGTTTTTGTGCTACCTTGAGGTGCTACGCTCCCTGTCTTAATATTTTACACCCTTATGCACTTTAGATTGATGCTGGGAACATTTCAAGCAGTGCAGCACGAAATTTCTAGTTCTTCCCTACTGGGGGATGATGGAAATTCCTCCTGGAGGGCTTTCCATGTGTCACTATCTATATCTCTGTCTCTGTCTATCACACCTTTGACTGCCCCTAAAGTTTTCAGCTTAAAAGGTGTCATGCTGTTAAACTGTAAAACAGAGTCTATGAGTTTTTAAATCTTGGGTGGATTGTTTGTCATGGAGAAATAAGAATGCACTGCAATATATCTAAATATTTGAACCTTGAACCAAATTTATGGAAATATACCTGTATGACATTTGAGACATTCAGAGACACTCAGCACTATCTTTTCCATGGCCATGGTTCCTTCACAATCCTGCTGGGTAATTTAAAGAGGACATTAATGAATCTTGAGTAGGGGTTATCTTGATTTTTTTTTTTCTTTTTAAACTCTTCTTCACAAGCTCTGAGATATTTCTTGTTTCTGAACCTACTAATTGATGCAAATTTGTGTGATATCCTCCTGGGAGTCACTTACCTTGTATCACAGATGGTCTCCAGGGAGATATGGATCTCAGCTGCAGTCCTGTGAAGAAAAGCTAAGTGAGCCTCTACTGTAGAAGAACTGTGATCAAGACACTCTATAATACAAAGAGAAAGAATCTCAGGACACCTGATACAAGCTGCACAGAATAATGAAATATGGAAAGGCAAAGTAACTAATGTAAATTATAAAAAATACACTCTTAAGACTGTTTGATACCTCTCTTTGAAGGTTTCAAATGAAAAGAGATAAAAGCTTGTTGGGAAAGTCTGCTTTTCAGCATGACAGATTTGGAAAAAAAATAGCTATTTTATTATACTTTTTATCAAAACTCTTCTTCAGAATTGTTGTCTGCAATATATTAAAAAAAAATCAAAAATCCATAAACCTGCACTTTTTTTGTATGATCAGGAACTGAACAGGTAAAATTAACTGGGGTTTTAGCAACAACAAATCATTATACTGATTAAAAAAAAAGCCCAAAGGAAACTAGTGTCTTTTTAATATATATTGAATTTCTAAGAAACTTTTCAAAATTTTAATATTTTATATAAAATATTTATGACAGGGAGGGATTTTTCTTCATTAAATACACCTTAATAAGCCTAAGAAATATTTTTAATAAAGATAAAAAAAGTTTCAATCTGATTTTTTGTCTATTTCAAATTGGAGAAAACAAATTTGCATAATCACAAATTAATTTATCAGCTTCTCTCCCATGATAAGGCAATGACCAGGAGCTATTGGGAATTGAGACTTTTTGAACCTGTGTTGGACTCTTTCTTCTCCGAGATAAATTATGCCCATGGAAAACCCATCATTTCATCTCAGAGCAACATGTACTGCCCAAATAAGAATTATGTTGATGGCTATATAGTTCTTCCTTGATTTTGATAGGGCTATTTTCATTTCATTTCAGTTACTACTGAAGAAGCTTTTCACAAGATGTCTTAGTGAGATGTTGGGTCTCGGTTTGCAAATAATGTTTCTGGCTTTTTCACATTTGGTTTGAGTTGAGATCATCAAACGAGGCCAGCACCGACTTCTGACTTACTTCAAGATGTACGATAAGTTATTATGATGTGTCACTTACTTAATCATACTCAAGGGTGTTAATATCTTGTGACATGTCAAGAATGAGGAGGTGCTGTAACTCAGAAGTTGCCTTCTGTCACAGCTGTCAAGCAGGACATGAAATCTGGTCCCGCTGGTAAAATTTACTTATCTCCCTATCTAATTTAGGACCAACACTTCAATATGCCATTCCTGTGCTACCCCAGAGAAGTATTGTGTTAATGAAGAAGTTAAGGAAAAGGTTTTTCAGTCTCTATACACATCATCTGTGAGTTTGGCCACAGAATTACTGTGTGTTGTTGTATGCACCATATCTTTTCCCTCCACAATTTACATGAAAAATCCATTCATCAGAGCAAAAAAGGGTCAGCTCTCATATACTCCTCTTGAAACCAATGAGTTACAGATTGCACTGACACCAAGATTGTCAACACGGAAGAGAAGTACAGCCAAGTGCAATAGTATTACACCTCCACAGATAATGAAGCACCAGCAGTCTTTAAAATAAAATTGTTACAAAGGGTTATAAATAAAGTCATTGTTCTTCTCCTTAGTGAAAGACCCATGGAGCAAACAGTGGAATTATTAGGCACTTGAGTAAATATATATTTCCTTTTTTTCCAATCCTCTGTAACTCTTTGGCATAGCCTGCAACCGAAAGCAAAAGTATACCTTAGATACAAAGCAATTATATTTGTTTCCAAAAATATACATTTCTTATAGAGCTAAATTGTTGATGAATATTGTTGTAGCACTTATTAGCAAGACCTAATTTTAATTAAGGCAATTTTAGGCAATGCCATTGGCTGATCCAACCATTATGTACCAATGCAATGAAAGGAATACGCAGTGGCTTCTTTTCCTGGAAAGTCATGTTTGATGGATGGGAGGACTGCAGGTACAAGACATACTAGTGTTCTTCATTAAAAGATTACCAAAATATCTCTGGTAAGGTCAGTTCAATTCAGCAAACAGTTTTTGTATTGTTATTATGGAAAATTTGGTCAACCGACATAGCAGCTCTAGTATAAGTGATCTTCTCAGAATCATGGAAAACTTTGGGTTTGAAGGCACCTTAAAGATTATCCAGTTACAGTGTCTCTGTCATGGGCAGGGTCTCTTTCTACTACACCAGGTTTCTCCACGTTGCCTCCAACCTGGCCTTGGACACTTCCAGGGATTTTCCAGTGACAGTTTCTCTGGGCCTCAATACTCTCACAGGAAAGAATTAATTTCTAATATCTAATCTAAACCACTTAATTTGAATTTGAACCTGCTCCCCCTAGTTCTGTTACTCCATGTCCTCGTAAAAAGTCCCTCTCCATTGCTCTTGTAGATCCTATAAGTACTGGCAAGTTCCAGAAGTCCTTCACAGAGGCTTCTCCAGGCTGAACAAAGAAATGCTCTCTGCCTATCTCCATAACAGAGGTTGTCCATCCCACAGATCATTTGGTGGCCTTCTCTGCACTCATTCCAGCAAGTCCATGCCTTTCTTATGCTGGAACACTTTCTAGTAAAGACTGAGGCAAAAAAAAAGTTGTTGAACACCTCAGCAACTTCCAGCTACCCAGTCCCAGGTAACCAGGCCTCCAGTTTCCTTCCAGAAAGGGCCCACATTTTCCCTGACTTTCCTTTTACCATCAATGTACCTAGAGAAGCTTTTCTTGTTGTCCTTGACAGAATACTGTTCTAACTTTTACATGTCTTTTAATCTTAGTGTAGGTCAAAGAAAAGCCCCAAACCTGTATGTTTTCCTGAGGCTTTTAGGGCATTAGGTTATGGTTCCACTTTTCCTTGTCTACACCCATATCTCCTCCAAATACATAAAAATAATGGAAGGAGGTCAGGGGGCAATTATTGTTATTAGTCACCAAAGTCAGACTAGAAGTAATGAGATGAAGCTGAAACAAAGGAGAAATTTTAGTTAATGGTTAAGACAAACTTTATAACTACTAGGATAGCTAGATCCGTGGAACAAACTGCCAACAGAGGTCACATCACTTTCACTGAGAAGCATTCAAGGACAGACTTACAATCAGTCTCACAGTAAAGTCTCTTTGTCTTAAGGAAAATTAATTCAGTCTTGCTATGGAGCACAAGCACAAGATATGCTACTCACTAGGGTCCCTGTTCCAACTCTAATGTTTCAACACTAAATCTCTGCAAAAAAACAATAATTCTCTCTTCCTATAGAAAAGAAGTGTGAGGAGAGAATGCTGCTAATGTATATATTGACTAACACTTTGCTAATGCTCCTAGTACATCTGAGTGCCACCATATATAAGAGATTTTAGAGAATGCTAATAGTGATTCCTCCCAATATTCATTATTTTTATTTCAAGCATCTCAAACCTCATTGCAAGCTTTGTGAAGCTCGATTAACCTATCAAACTTCACCACAGGAACATGTTGTACCCAGGTGGTTATTGTGACAAAAGCAGCTGTGTCATGAGAATTGAGGATTTATTTCTAAATCATAATAAATAGCTTGAAGCAGTGCCCAATTCAGTATTGAGTTGAAAAGGTTGAGTGTATCAGGGAAAATAGGTGCTATTTGAAAGGCATATAGACAATTAACAGTCCACCCTTGATCCTCTGGGCCATGTCCTGAGAGCTAACTGTGTTGGGCTTGAAGCAAAGAACCATGTGGCTGAACTCCTTATGGTCGCTTTTCTACTTGGTTAAATCTTGGGCCGAACAAAGCATTGCTGACAGTGTAATTTCTTTAGCTTTCTGAATAAAGGAAAACCTCTTTCCACAAAGAAAGCCCTAGGAGTTCCTTATATTAATTCCCACATTGAGTCCAAAATCTCTGCTTGAAGTAGGGAAAGAACAGCAAACCCATTTAAAGAACACCCAGAGATGGAAAATCTATCATCATGTTTGGTAAATAGCTCCCATGGTTAACAGTTTTACTGTTTAAATCTGTACTTTATTTTCAGTTTGAATTTCTGTAGCTTTAACAACCAGCCATTGAATGCTGCTGCAACATTGTCCACAATGTTCTTTACATAGATATTTACAGACTAATCAAATCTCCACATGTGTTTTACCTCTGCCAAGTCAAATAAAATGAAATACCATTTGTATGGGGATGAGTAAGAAAAAAATATCTGAACCCTGATGTGAAAAGACTGTACACAGGAAGGAAAGGAAACATGGATGAATAACAGTTATAGACATGTTTAAAAATTACTAATTCCTTGCATTTAGTTTGTATAGTTAGTTTCAATTCTGGTTCTTCCCTGGATTTTTAATGGCACATTTGGTCCCAACTGTTTGCTTACACCCAGCTTACCAATCAAGAAGTCTAGAGAGCTCCAAGTCAGGCATCCATTCTTCTCATTATTTACTGCTGCACCCAAATTTATGTAATCTAAAAATTCTCTCAGTAAATGATTTTTTGTTTATTTTTTTCCCCCATGTCCTTCTTAAAGCTATTTAATCATGATAAGTATGAACCGTGATCTCACCGAAATTCCAATAAAAAGAATTTTTGAGGGCTGATTGCACATTTTATGTGATATTTTGGAATCCAATACTCTATTTTTTTTTGACTGGCCAAAGTAATCTATATTAATTATTCAAATCAAGAGTATCAACTACCTCTTCCACTTATTCTGAGAAAAGAGTTCTAACTTATTCTTGCAAAAATATTCTTATAATTAACCAACCTTGTCTGGCACTTTGAAGCTTTTGTCTGAATATCAGTCTTTCGAAGTTATAATAACTAATGCATTAAAAGTGAATTAAATCTACTTCACAATGTCTGATTATTAAATATCAGTTATTAGTTTGTTGGTTTTTTTTGTTTTTGGTTTTAGTTTTGTTTCAGTTTTTTGGCTTTTTTGTGGGGGAGGGGGGAGTTGCATGAAAAATACCTTTTTTTCAACATCCTTCAAACAACTTTAGTTTCCCAGGACAAGTTAAGTGCACATGAGAAGAATGAAAAGTGTCAAAGGACACCTTTTTTCTGGCTATTTCACGGCAGCAGTAGAAGCCAAGGAGGGAGTATCCAGAAACAACAGTTTTGGTAAGAACCAAGGCTAGACCATATAACGGCAAGGTCTGCAAAATAAAGACTGTGTAGACTATCCTTAGACCAGGAGAGGGAGAAGTTACTCCTTTCCCCTTCATTTTAAAAATTCTTGTCTTCTTTTTAACCTGGAGCAGAGGAGATGGAGAGGGGTTGTTATCACTGTGTCTGGAGTGAGGATGTCAAGAGGAGGTATCCAGGCTCTACTCAGTAATGCTAAGCAATGGAATGTCAGAAACTGGCAGACGGGAAGTTCCATGTGAACTTGAGGAAGAATCTCTTTAATGTGTGGGTGACTGAACCCTAGAACAGATTGCCCAGGAAGGTTGTAAGGTTGTAGGGTGTCCTTCCCTGTAGATACTCCAAAGACATCTGGATGCCCTCCTGAGCACTGGGCTGCAGTAGACCCTACTGCAGCAGGGAAGCTGGACTAGATGAATTCCAGACTCTCTGAACCACTAGTTCAGTTACATTATAAAAAAAAAAAAAAAAAAAAAAAAAAAAAAAGCTGCAGCTCCAAGTCCTAATCCAAGTCTTAAAAATGTAGGTACAGCAACAATTTGAGCAGAACAATTATGCTAAAATTGAGAGACTGAACACTGATCAGCGATGTGACAACTGAACCCATTGCTGCAGACAAAATGCTGTTGTAAACGTTCAAAAGACAGTGAAAGGAGAGAAGAGGAGGAAAAGAAAGAGGGGATATTCATTTTTATCACATTAGGATTGATTTAAAGATTGTTTGGGAGCTACTTTCATTTTCATTTTAATATTATTAGGAGATAGCAGCATGTAACAGGCTTTGACACTGAATGCTATGCTTTGCATCGGTTGCAGAAGATGCCTGGGGAAGCAGGGGGGAGCAGGGAGGAATTGATCAGGTTCTTTCTTTTTTCATATGGGAGGAAAAAGTTGTGTGACATTTACAAAGTCAACTGTCACCTGAACAACAGGCTGGAAGACAAGTTCCTGCATTTTGTGCTTTATGTCTTATTTTCAACCCATACACAACCATTTTTCTTGGCCTGGAGTTAAAGAGAACATGCTACTTAAAATGATGAAAATAAGCTGCTTCTACTTATTCATCCATTATCTCTCTCTTCTATCATTCTATCTTCTTTCATGCTCTACTGTGTTCTTTCCACCTCAAACCTGTTGTTACCATGTTTTCAGTTGAAAGCAAGCATTCATACCTGGACTTCCACTAATCTACCGGCCTCTAATAAAACCTTGCCAATAGTTGTTAAGGCATTTTACAAATAACTCTAATATTTTTTGATTTGAGATTTTTGATGTGTTTTATTTGGAGTGTTTTATTATTTTTTGACAGGGAATCTGACAGAGAGGAACATGGAATCTACTGACAGGTGTTAAATGGTGAAAAACCAGTCAAACAGGAACTCCTGTATCCCAAGTCTGGGCTTTGCAGCACAGTTTATCAGCATACAGCATACCATTTATGTTAGTAATATGGTTTGACTACGTGCTTTTAAGGACACTCCCTTTAAATAATCTTTTTTTTTTTTTCCTTCATTTGCAGATATTTCTTCATCCATTTAATCCTAAATCCCTAAAAACCTATCCAGTGATAGATTGATAAAGTCTGATCAGGGTTACACTGCTTGAGGAAGAAAATAAGTGATTAAGGATCATAAAATCATAGGATAGTTTAGGTTGGAAAAGACCTCTAAGGTCATTGAGGTAACAGAGCGCTGCCAAGTTGCCACTTAACCATGTCTCCAAATGACATGTCCACACTAAAAAAAAAAAATAAATAAACTAAAACTTCCAGGGATAGTGACTCCACAACTTCCCTGAGCAGTCTGTTTCAATACCTGACTACCCTTCAGGGAAGAAAAATATTCTAATATAAAATCTTAATTTCCCCTGCCCAACCTAGGGGTTGTTCCCTCTCATCTTGCCTCTCATTATCTGTGAGAACAGACTGATTTTCACCCAGCTACAATCACCTTTCGGGTTTGATCTCTGAGATGGGTCTGTCAGAGCAGAAAGCTATGGAAGAGCCTAAAGCACTGAAAAACCAGCCCAGGTGTGATGTGTCACTGTGCAATACTCATGTTCTCCTGTGGGTTTTAATTTCCTGCTCTTTGTGCCTTCTTAATGCAGAGCCTGATGCTTCACCTTGGGACATCAGCTTGGGCCTTACTGTTTGAATTGAGTAGTGAAAATGTTGCTTCTTCCTCCATCTGGAATCTGCAGAGTAGACAGGGGGTGGAGGGGAGAATCTGGAATCTTTGGCTTATCATCGTGGCCAACTAAAATCTGAGAGAGGGCATAGTATTGATGGACCTAAAAATTTGTGGAAATGACCAGAGTGTAAGCAGCTGGAATCTTCCAAATGGTATTAATCTTCTCTCCTTTCCTGAAATATGGCATCTAGGATAACAGATACACTCATGACCCCCTACCAGAGCTGGTCTGCAGTGGCTTCTTGCTTTAAATGCGGAACAGCTCCTTCAGTGACAACACTGTGCATGGCAAGCAGAATAAGAAATCAGTCAGTTTGCGGATCGATGGTACATATCCAGTTGCATCCCAGCCTGGGGGAACATGCATGTTTCTGCTAAAGTCAGATACTTTCCCAGAGGGAACCTACATGTCTCATTCTCTCGTGGAAAACATAGGTCTCATCAGCGCAGTATTTCAGTATGACTCGAATATTTCAGATTAGACAGGACAGCTATAATCTTTTTCCTTTTCTTCTTCCCCAGAGGAGGGAAATGGCTTTATTTGCTGAGCTGCGTCTATGTCTGTTTCTCTGCAGGTACTTATGTGAAGAAATTATTGAGCTAGAGTTAAGTTTTGCACTTGGGTTTGAATGTGATTTGTCTAAAATCATGGCCAGGCTACAAAAGAGCACAATTTGAAGAAACTCACTGGTCAGGCAAAATAGGAATAGAGGGAACTATTATTGCATGAATGATGGACAGAAGGCTGACCTCTTCTCTTAATTATTTTGGCCACAATAACCCCCTGCAACGTTTTAAGCTGGGGACGATGTGGCTAGACAATGTTTAGGTGGAAAGGGACCTGGGGGTGCTGGTTGACAGCTGGCTGAACATGAGCCAGCAGTGTGCCCAGGTGGCCAAGAACGCCAATAGAATCCTGGCCAGTATCAGGAATAGTGTGGCCAGCAGGAGCAGGGAGGTCATTCTTCCCCTGTACTCGGCACTGGTGAGGCCACACCTCGAGCGCTGTGTCCAGTTCTGGGCCCCTCAGTTTAGGAGGGATGTTGAGATGCTTGAGTGTGTCCAAAGGAGAGCAACGAGGCTGGTGAGGGGCTTGGAACACAAGCCGTATGAAGAACGACTGAGGGAGCTGGGGTTATTTAGCCTGGAGAAAAGGAGACTCAGAGGTGACCTTATCACTCTCTTCAGCTTCCTGAAGGGTGGCTGTGGTGAGCTGGGGGTCGGTCTCTTTCTCCGGGCAACAACAGGCAGAACAAGAGGACACAGTCTCAAGCTGCTCCAAGGGAGATACAGGCTAGAATTAAGGAGGACGTTTTTCACAGAAAGAGTGGTCAAATACTGGAATCATCTGCCCAGGGAGGTGGTGGAGTCACCATCCCTGGATGTGTTTAAAAAAAGACTGGATGTGGCACTTGGTGCCATGATCTAGTTGAGGTCTTGGAACATGGGTTGGACTCAATGATCTTAAAGGTCTTTTCCAACCTAAAAATTCTGTGATTCTGTGATTTCTATATAACCCAGATGCCTGTGAATAATGGAGACCATAAACAATCTATTGCTTTCAGTTGCTGGCAAGATTTATTTTCTCCCATTTACCTTGATTTAAATAAGAATAATCAACTGTTACAGTCAACTTCTTCATATAGGTAAGATTTGCTTGTATTATCTGAAGAGGAATTCATGGTGGGAACCATGAAGATCTAGCTCCTGCAACAGAAGAGATCACAGCCTACTGTTGTTGACTTCTAAATAAATAAGTTTTCCATGTTCTGACTTTGAAACAAAAGTGCTGGTGTCTTATCTACCTACTTATATAACAGACAAAGGCCCTTGTTTCAATGGGCCCCTGTCCTTAGCAGTTTTTAGGCAGCAAATGTGTTTTATAATTTCAGGTACTTGGTTTCCTCCATCAGATGTGATCCCTGGGATCATAGCTCTGGGCTGTGCTTCCACTGCAGAAGGCAGACACCTAATTGTAATTCCAGTGGATCAGGCAGGATAAAGTGTGTTGCCCGACCAGCTACCACATACCGCACTAGCTTCAAAACCTGGCCTAAGCACCTTCAGTAATTTGCTTTTAATTAAAATACCTGAAGAACATTTCTGTGATCAGTATTAAACCGAGTGTGTGAGTGGCAAAAATCATATCCTGAGCTTGAATGAGATCTAGCACCTGGTTGAGCAACAACGAGCTCTGATTGAAGCTTCACTGATGCAGAAATAGTTACGTCAAGTTTATGCTTTTGTAACCTAAACTGCAGTCTATCCATCTGACTTTATCCTTATAAGAGTCAATCCTCTTTACATTTACAGTTTAGATGACATCCTTCCCTTCGGATGACTTTCATTCTGCACTGAATTATTACCTTTCAATGGAGCAGAATTAGCTCAGACTCTCTCCGTCAAAGTTCATTACAATTGTGTTACAAACCTCATCTGCAGACACATCCAAGAAAATGTAATCATTTGTTCTCCTAGCACTCTGAATTTAAAACAACTATAAATAATTACGATTGTGCTAAGTAACTAGAGCAAAGGCTGTTCAGGATAAGTTTTTACAGCTCTGGGTCAAATCTGTTGTAGGTGTAAATTGAGGAATAGAGTAAGACTTACAATAGCTAAAGAGTGTAGCAAATCTTGACAATGAGTCTGGCTCCTAAGAGCAGCCACAAAAGCCTCAAGCCAGCTGTTCTGTCTGGTTTATGATGAACCACCACCTCTGATCAGAGAACAGGAGCTGAGGTGTGCTGAGATGTGATGAGGTTTATTAACTGCAGGTGTAACATTCAAGTGTGTTGGCCCCTGAGGAACTTTGCAGTCTGTGGTGACACCAGTGGGATTACAGCAGCAGTACACGTGGCCCACTCCCTTTCAGATCCATCATGTAAATTCCAAATTTCATTTCTAGTAATGACACTGCAGGTAGATTGCTAAAATAGGTTGCCCACATGGGACGACTAGGAGATGTTTATAACTTCATGTCTCTGTTTCTTGCCCATGTTTTTTATGCTCTTTCTTCAGGACTATGCACTTTCCATTTGCTGCTTTTCCCTGTAGTACAAATCTCTTCCCTCAATTTGCTCCCTTGAACCTCATTTTCTGCTATTTTAACTTCTACTCTTAGCACTATCTATGCTTCATCAATAAATCTCTCCTACTCATTTATCACTTTTGCTCTCTACCAAGAAGGCCTTTTCTAGTGTGACATCCCAGCACACTTAATCACAACATGGTCTAGGGAGATGCCTTCCTTCAGTGTGGTTGGCACAGCACAGAGAAAAATTTGTGGCCAACAATAAGCAACGAGTAAACCAGTCCAATGATGATTATAATAATGGAATGGTATCTTTAGCTCATCCGAGAGGTTTTGAGCCACTTCAGAACATTATTAGGGAACTTGTGAAGTTGAAGGTGGCGCCTGGGTTGTCAGACAGGTTCTATCTGCTCTGGAAGGTATTATGTTTAGAAAAATCAACAGCTAAACCTGCAGATTGCTACAAAGTGCCAAACATGTTTCCTCACTTTTCCAGTTCCTACTTTAATTTGGGCCGATAGGGGACATAGAAAGGCAGTTACAGACAGATTCAATAGCCCTTGAACTTAACATGCCATTACATTCAGTACTTTGGGTTTCCTTCTTCTTTTAAATTATATGGCTGTATCAACTCAGTGGCAGAGGAGTTTTTTTTTGTACACCTTCTGAAACTCACTTTGCATCATTTTGCAAGAAAAAAGGCAGAAAACATTTGGCTCTCACATTTATACACTCACACACAAAAAAGTTTATAGATCTGCATGCATGTGTGTGCAAGTGTATCTTATCATCAAAGCTCTGGGCTGAAAAAGCGTCACTTTTCTTTGGTTTATAACACATTTTGCTGCTTATAACACCTTTTACTATTTAGGAAAAATATGTTATGTTTTGTATTTTCAAACAAAATCTCCTGCTCCAGGATATTTTCAATGGGTGATGCATACTCAACTGAATTTGGCACTCTCAACTCATTATTGCACATACATGAAAACTATCTCAAGATTTTCAGTGAAAAAAACTACTATTTATTAAAGACATTTCATTCATTGTCTGGCATATTTGTAAATGAGTAATATGTTGTATACAGTGTTGTATTCCATCAAACTGAAATAACAGACTCTGTGTGGATTCTTATCCACGTCTTCATTTATTAAAAAAAAAAATACTTATTTATATAATCTGGAATTCACAAGGAGGAGAAGAAACATCTGGATATTTTGTTATAAAAGAAAGTTTGCATATACAAAAAATATATTTCTGTAATATGCAGGATCATTTAAAAAGGACAATATTTATCTAAAACAACAAATATAAGTCAGGATCTACATCAAATGCTTTCCACTCCTCTTTAGATGCACTTATGCACTTTTGTCTCCTTTGTTTACCAGAGACTGAATTGTGCCGGAACTGTATGCAATAATCAGAGACATCTAGTGGCTGCCTGATAGACTGCAAACAAACATCATCACATCCCTCTCTCCACAAGCCTCCAGACACACAAACTGCCATAGCTGTCCTCATGTTTTAAGGATCCCTTTTCCCAGTCCTTTCAAAGGAAAGACTAGGACTTATAAAATTTCCCCATTGATGGAAATGCAGGTGATGCTTCAGAGATACCTTCCCATTGTTCTCTCCATTGAAAATGCTTAGGGATCCTCTTTCACCTCTGTGGTCTGTGCTTTCCTTAATGTATTCCTGTCTAATCACTTGCAGTGCACTTCTGCAAACAAACAATTAAAAATGAAAAGGGTACAGTAAAGCAATGGATGCTTGTTTTGACCCAGAAAAATAAAACAGTGGATGTATAAACTGTGTAGACATTACAGAGCTAATGCTACTTCCAGATTAATAGAAATATCTCTGGTTTCCAATTTTGTCTTGTTTTGAAATTTCCCTGATATGTTACTGCTCATGAGAACAGAAAATACAAACTGAGATTTTCCCCACTTTTTCTTCCCCTCACTCTTGCTGTGCCCTCTCCCTAACCCCAAAAACTGGCCATCATTTTTTCCCAGGTTTTGTAGGATTCTGAGGGCTTGTGTTGCTGATTTGTCTATATTTGTTTCCTTGGGGGCTTTACTAAGGAAATTCTCTTAAAAACTGTAGTCTTCCTATCCTGACAGGCCAGATGCTGATATAAACCTTTATACTAAATATAAGTAACCCTAAATATTCGAATTATCAATTCTAATTTTCACATTCCTCACAAAAAAAATACATTTGTGGATTTATTTTTTTTTTTTTAGTTTTACAGGTGCTTATGTTAAAAAAAATAACAAATTATTTCAATCAGTTTGTTGTTTTGGGGAAAAAAACCAAAAAAAAACCAAAAAAAACCTCATACCGGAATTGTTTAGAAATTATCTTGCAGGGAATTTTCTTCTTTTTTCTTAAAGAATTATATTTGCAATGGACCTGTAACTGGGAAACAAGTGATGATCACTTTTTTCTGAGACTTCCCTACATCTACATAGAGGAAAAAAACAGATAAAGTTCCAGAGAAAGAGTTGTCTGGAGAGAAGAGAAGCTCCTTGTTTGAAGCAGCTGGCACAGCCACACCATAAGTTTCCACCTAGTTAAATCCCTACCTTCCCTTAAAGCAAACAAACTCCAAAATCACTCAGAACAAACACACTCCAGTCCAAACCAAGTCAAGGCATCAAGCAAATACACAATAGAAAACACCAGGCAATTAGACTTCCAAAGTCAGTTTAAACACACTCACAGCAGATCAGCAAACACTTCCTTCCTCTTATGGAAAACAAACATGGGAGGCAACCACTCTGCTCGGGCTGGCAGCCCAGGACCCCAGATCCCCAGGGGAAAACGGTCATGTCTCTCCCATGACATATCGTTCTCTCTATGTTTGGTTTCCTGACTGGGAAAGAAAATATTGATGTAATTTTGCTAATTAGAGTTGTCTATATGCTTTTCCTATTATAGTTGTGTTATGTAATTATATTTTATTGGGCGGTTGGGGTAGGAAACAGCTTGGCAAAAGCAGGAGTGGGCAGGATCAGCCAGTTGATCACGAGACAAGAATGTGTTCTTCCAGCAAAGAAGGTCAGCAGTGTCCTGGGCTGCATTAGACAGAGACAGTGGGTTGAGGAAGGAGATCCTCCTCTGCTCAACACTGGTGAGACATCTCTAGAGAGCTCTGCTCTCCAGTGTGTGAGAGACATGGGTATGTGGGTATGTATCAGAGTCCAGCAAAGTGCCATCCAGATGGTCAAGGATCTGGAGAACAGAGAGGGTGATGGAGATGATGTCTGCTCACACTGGAGAAAAGACGAATGAGGGGTTTGGGGTTTTAATATGTCTTTGATAAATTCATAGACACTCTAAAAAATATGAAATTAGGTTATTCCCAGAGATGCCCAATGGAAAAATGAGGGAGAAAGCAGAGAAGATAAATATTGCTCTCTCAATTTCTGCATTAGAGTAAAGTAGAGTATATATCTTTAATTTCAGACTTAGCCCAAGAAAGACATCCCTGCTCTCTGCTATTACCTAAAAGGATGTAGTAGACAGGTGGGAGTCAATCTCTTTTCCTACATAACAAGCAATAGGACAAGAAAAAATCTTCTCAGGTTGCACCAAGGAAGATTTAGAATGGATATTAGGAAAACTTCATCATTGCAAGAGTGCTTAGGTGTCAGAACCCAGGACACCCCACTGGGTGCCCTGGATGGCCCAAGCCCCTGGCAGGGGGCTCTGAGACCCTGGCATGCAGCCAAAGACACGTGGGATTTTGATCTTAGCCCATGGAGCAAATTACCAACTCTGTATGAAGAATTACAAGCCACAAAAGTTTAGGTGTTATAGTAGAAGTAGTCACAAAGTGAAGGGAAGAGAAGGGTTTTAGGCCTTGTGCACAGAGGTCTAAGTTTTGTACATGGGGGTCAGAAGTTATAAGATGGAGGGATTTGGGCGTGCCCTGTCCTCCTTCCTTCTTCTTCCTAGCCTCCACGATTAGGGTGATGTTGGCACTTTTAGATTGGTTTAGAATAGAAGCTGACTGTCTAACATAGGTGATAGCTATTGGAATGGAATTGTAAAAATAGTACACGTAGTTTTTAGTATAAAAGATAGCACCAGCCTCAGGGGTGGAGAGTGTGCCTCTGGCTGACCCGCTGTGCAGACCTCAGCAGCTCAGGGAGAAAATCTTTTAGATAACATTCAATAAACAACCTTGAGACCGGACAACTGAAAACTATTGAGTCTTTCTTTGAAGGCATGGGTTGGAGCAGAGGTTTTTCCACCTTTTGGGGTCACCCTGATGTGGAGGAGACTCCCACACTTAGGCATTGGAACAGGCTACCCAGGTGGAATAAGCATCCCCTAGAAGTGTTCAAAACATATGTGGGTGTGGTGCTTAGAGTCACACTTGGTGGTAAACTTGTCACTGCTGAGTAAATTAACTAGATGGTTTTAGAGGTCACTTCCAACCTTAATAATTCTATTATTCTGGTGAAAAAATTGTGATGTGCAATGCTAGTAACAAGGGCTTTTTTAATAGATGTAACAGGCTTCAGTTTTAACAACATGCCCTGTACAACAGTACCATTTATTTACAATGGAAGATACAAAAACTAGATATGAGCTATCTGAAATATTCCTGAGCTATTCCTGAGCTATCTGAAACAGTCCATAAGATCAGTCAGGACAGTCAGCAGTCAGGAAAGGGTATAATTTACAATTTACAATTTTTCCAATTTACATAATGCAACTTCTACTGATGTTGCTAAAACCCCTTTTTCCAAAATGAGCTCTTTAGGGTCAGATACTAAGACTGAGGAATCATAGAATTATAGAATCATTTGCAAGGGACCTTAAAGATAATCCCACTCCAACCGCCTTCCATGGGCCAGGTCATCTTCCACTAGATCAGGTTGCTCCAAACCCCATCCAAGAATCCATGTAGCTGTTTTCCAAATTTTGTGGAAGTTTCCAACCTTTTTTACAAGCATCTAAACATCTGTGCTGTAACAGAACTCAGTTAGAGGAACATTCACAGAGCTTTTATACCGGAGTTAGACCATACTTGTCTCACCTAAAGCTATTTGGAGGAATAATGTTGCTGATGTGAGTAAACATATAACAGGATTGTGCATTTACAGGATTACTTCTACAGATATTTCTTCATTACACTTAGGAAGTCATACTCAAGCCAGAAGGCTCAAGTCATTTCTAAAACAGAAGAGGAAAAAAAAGTCTTAGCTATTGCATTCCTATAAAGGCTTTATAAACCTGAGCTCAGAAGTGTGCCTTCTTATACAGATTCCTGCCATCCATCCTTGCTTTTCAGTAACTTCCAGCAGACAACTGTGTGCGTAAAGCAGCAATTCATTTATGTCTCAGCCCAACTGTACAAGGTGCTTCACTTTAGGGTCTGGAATTGAAGTAGATTCTACCTGAATGTTTTTCTTTTTCGTTCAACATTGCAAAAACCTATTTTCAGCAGCCAAAAATTCACAATTTAAATTTTGTGCATGAGGTGAAATACCTGTCTGAACAAGTTTCTTTTATGTGTATTGGGTGGTCACAGGCAGCAAATACACAGGGTTGTATTGCGATACAGATAGTTCAGTTTCCTAAGAGTGTAAATGAATACCAACAATGAATTTACTAGTTACTCCTTGTTCTTTTATTTTAATAGATAAATTAATTTCTCCAACAAAAAAAAAAAGTAAAAAACTTTTGAAATATATATTCTGGTATGCTTTATGCAAGAGCAAGCCTTTGATATTTGCCAGCTATAGAGGGGAAAACCAGTAGAAAATGTGAGTTGCAGTTATGATGAAAATTAATTCTTTAAACAAATTCAGATGATTTGTGTGTACTAATTACTTTCAGGTATTAGTCTGATAACACTGGCCTTTTACCTGCCATTTAAATCACATAATGTGGAAGGTGCTGGGAAAAAAAAAAAAAGAAAGGTAACTTAACAGTCCTTGCCTCAAAGAATAGACTACTGGACCTCTAGGGCACCTCAGCTGTTCTGTATGATGAAATAAAGGTATAAGGCACCTCAAAGAGTGTTTTCACAAAGAAAAGTCAAGGGATGAGAAAGGAGAAAAAACCTCACACTGAATACTGAGGTTTGTCAGAAAATCCTGGCCATATGTCAGACTCCAGCTACTGATCAAGACTGCAGGTAGCTGCTTCAATCACCTGGTATCTGGTAGCCAGGACCCCGCATCAGGGGCAGTCTCGTACATCTCTTCTTTGAATTAAATGCATATGGCTCACTTTTAAGGGAGGCAAGAGGTGTTCTACCACACACCTCTCTTCTGATCTCTCACTGGCTAGGACATTCGCCATGAGCCCAAAATCTCCATTCCTGTACCCTGACAGAATGCAACTTCCCTGCTCGTCAGGTTGTGCTGGGTGGACTGAGAGGATCTCCAAGTGGAAGATCCCGCATTCCCTATGTCCTCCCCAAGTGCCCGTGGGGGACTACTGGACACTACCCAGGGGGATAGCTCCGGTGGCTGGGGCTGCGCAGGTATTTTGAAATTTGAACAAGAAACTGAGATGATTCTGGGGGAGATACCACAGCCAGAAACCACTTCATGGTTTTATGCAAGGGGAGCACCCCAGGAGAGAGGCAGCACTACAGCCATGTCCTATGCAGGATGCAGCAGGTGAGTCGTTTATTTCGAGCATTGCTTCAGGAGGATGAGAAATCTGTCTGCCTAAAGTTTTGGATGTGCCTCTTTCTAGCAGAGGTGAGCACACTGTGAGTGAACCTTCTGGTCAGAGAAGAAGGCTCAGTGATTCCATGCAATTGAAGACCATCTTTCACCATTGGATAACAGCACCAGAACTTCCCCACCCCTTCTGCACAAGTTTGGTTTTAAGAAGCTTCTTGGCTTTAATGTATGACCAGCAACTGCAGGCCCAGAGGCTGAGGGTAATATCAGAATTTCCAACTATATCATGGATGTCAGGGACAGAAATCAAGGCTAGAGTCCCCCCTCTTTCTTCATCCTCTTCTAGGGGCCAATCCAGCGGGCAAGCCATTAGCAGGAGTTTTGTTAATTTCAGTAGGTAGTATTTAAGCTCCACATGTTGCAAGAACATTAATTAGAGCCATCAACCAATGAAGCAAATGGGGTTCTTTTAGTGTTACACTGAAAGACTACTTGTATAAAATTTCTCCATTTAAGTAAAAATGTTGACTTGGTTTTGACTTTACTGTTTTTTCTTTCTGGGAAAGGGGAGGCAAAAAAAATAATATTTTTAATATTTTTTTAAAGAGCGCTTTTTTATTTTAATTTAATGAAATTTAAACCCAAAAATAATATACAATGAATTACCTTACTTGCTTTCCTGTTCCAAACTTTTTTTTTCTTTCGAAAACTGTGCATTATTTGTATTTTAGGTTTAGAGTAAAGTAAAATGGAATTTTATTATGTGACAAAAATCCAAAGGCACAAAAGAAAAAGTTTTTATGTAGCTTGGTTTGGAAAGGTGTGTTTATTTTAGGAATTTAGTAGAAAATTTTAAATAAAATCCCCTGATAATCACTGCTGGTTTTGATTACCCTTAGCAGTGAGACAGATGTGTAGATTTATTATTTATTTTATGTGATTTTTTAATGAACTGTGCTTTCTGTCTTTACTACATAGGGGAGTTTCTGCTCAATGTTTAATTTTTTTTTTTCTCTATCTGATGTGTATGAGGGTCTACAGTAGCAGTGATTTCCTTGGGTTGTTTGCAGGTTTTACTAAGATAATGTAATACTCCCAGTGATGTGTCAGAAAAGTTCAGTGTGGTACATGAGGTACAACTACTGAGTCAAAATATGGCCCTTGAAATGTGAAGCAGGAGAAAACAGAGAAGGGAGGAGAGAAGAAAAGAAGAAGGGAAAAAAAGAGAGAAAGAGAATAGAAAGAGAGAGGAAGAGAGGGAGGGAGGGAGGGGTGGAAGGAAGTTGGGGAAGGAAGTGGCGGAAATGGTGGAAGGAAGGAAGTGGTGGAAGAGGCGGAAAGAAGGAAGTGGCGGAAGGAAGTGGCAGAAGGAAGGAAGTGGCAGAAGTGGCGGAAGGAAGGAAGTGGCAGAAGTGGCGGAAGGAAGTGCTGGAAGGAAGTGGCGGAAGTGGCGGAAGAAAGGAAGTGGCGGAAGGAAGTGGCGGAAGGAAGTGGCGGAAGTGGCGGAAGGAAGTAAGGAAGTAGCGGAAGGAAGGAAGTGGCGGAAGTGGTGGAAGGAAGTGGCGGAAGGAAGTGGCGGAAGGAAGTGGCGGAAGGAAGGAAGGAAGTGGCGGAAGGAAGTGGCGGAAGGAAGTGGCAGAAGGAAGGAAGGAAGGAAGTGGCGGAAGGAAGGAAGTGGCGGAAGGAAGGAAGGAAGGAAGGAAGGAAGGAAGGAAGGAAGGAAGGAAGGAAGGAAGGAAGGAAGGAAGGAAGGAAGGAAGGAAGGAAGGAAGGAAGGAAGGAAGGAAGGAAGGAAGGAAGGAAGTGGCGGAAGGAAGTGGCGGAAGGAAGTGGCGGAAGGAAGTGGCGGAAGGAAGGAAGGAAGTGGCGGAAGGAAGGAAGGAAGGAAGTGGCGGAAGGAAGGAAGGAAGTGGCGGAAGGAAGGAAGTGGCGGAAGGAAGTGGCGGAAGGAAGTGGCGGAAGGAAGTGGCGGAAGGAAGTGGCGGAAGGAAGTGGCGGAAGGAAGTGGCGGAAGGAAGGAAGTGGCGGAAGGAAGGAAGGAAGGAAGGAAGTGGCGGAAGGAAGGAAGGAAGGAAGGAAGGAAGGAAGGAAGGAAGGAAGGAAGGAAGGAAGGAAGGAAGGAAGGAAGGAAGGAAGGAAGGAAGGAAGGAAGGAAGGAAGGAAGGAAGGAAGGAAGGAAGGAAGGAAGGAAGGGAAGTGGCGGAAGGAAGTGGCGTAAGGAAGGAAGTGGCGTAAGGAAGGAAGTGGCGGAAGGAAGTGGCGGAAGGAAGTGGCGGAAGGAAGGAAGGAAGTGGCGGAAGGAAGGAAGTGTCGGAAGGAAGTGTCGGAAGGAAGTGTCGGAAGGAAGTGTCGGAAGGAAGGAAGGAAGTGTCGGAAGGAAGGAAGGAAGGAAGGAAGGAAGTGTCGGAAGGAAGTGTCGGAAGGAAGGAAGGAAGGAAGTGTCAGAAGGAAGGAAGTGTCGGAAGGAAGGAAGGAAGTGGCGGAAGGAAGGAAGGAAGGAAGTGGCGGAAGGAAGGAAGGAAGTGGCGGAAGGAAGGAAGGAAGGAAGTGGCGGAAGGAAGGAAGGAAGGAAGGAAGGAAGGAAGGAAGGAAGGAAGGAAGGAAGGAAGGAAGGAAGGAAGGAAGGAAGGAAGGAAGGAAGGAAGGAAGGAAGGAAGGAAGGAAGGAAGGAAGGAAGGAAGGAAGGAAGGAAGGAAGGAAGGAAGGAAGGAAGGGGAGAGCCAAGACAAGAAGGAAGGACAACACATAACTAATTGGTCAATGTAGACTGCAGTTCCTTTTGGCTCTCATAGCAGTTAATTCCCAGTAGGAAAAATAAAGTGTAAATGAATAAATTCTAGGACAAATTATGCACAGCCTGATAAAAGTTAATCAAAATGTTTGTTGTGCTTAAAAATCTTTTGTTGTATTTTATGGGCTACATTCCTGCAAAGAATGGAATAGCGGCATTAATGGGACAACACCCATTTACACCTCTGTCATCAGATGTTATCTGCTAGAACATAAATTGACCCTGAGGTATGGTATGTAACTCAAATTTGGTGTTTGGGAAATGGAATTGCAATGCCAAAGGATTACATACGTTTTAATCTTGGAGAGTACAAACAGTTCAGGCAATACTATCATAGAGAGCCCTAAGATGTATTTACACCAATGTATATCCAGTTCAACTTGCCTTCCTTTGGAGAAGACTCTAGTTAATTCTTCATGCCAAATTCATGGCTTTGTTCTTACTCCTCCTTCTAGTTTTGGATATCAAAATGGAATCACAGAAGCTAAGCTTAGAAAACAGAAGAATATCTTACAATGTTGTGCTGATGTCTTTTATTTCATACAAAAGAAGAAGGGTGGGATAAATATAGGAAAAAATAAATTCATTGGCCTCTTCTTTCATTGTTGTCTTTCCTTTCTCTTCTTTTTTCAGCCCAAACCATTGACAGCACTTTGCTTCCAGGGGCAAAAAGGGTTAAATTCCTTCCACTTCACCCGGTCTCTCTTGAAGATGGAGTTACACTCATCAAGGATCTAGCATAGGGAGGGATGGATTTCTTCAGACAGCCTGAGGGTTCCAACAGCAGCCTTCGCTTTCAATCAATGTCGAGAGGCACGAGTGGAAATTCATTCAGCGAGCAGTCGGAGGTCTTTGCCTGTCCATGCAGCCGCCTGGCACACAATCCCAAGCACAAACTGGTGGCGTCTCAGCTGGAGATCTGACATTTTGCCGAACCACTGTTTGCTTGAGAACTGATAATTAAACACTCTTTCTCCTTAAAAAAAAAAAATAAAAAAAAAAAAATAAAAAGGTAGATAAAAAAATTAAGTCAACTCTGGTGGTAACCTTGAAGGCTTCCTTTTGTCAAGATCTCAATATATGCCAAAATATATTTTGTTTGGGATTGGTCCTGGCGGTACAATTGCCTTTTCTGTTACCCAAGTGTATTATTCTGACTGTTTTCATTTGACTTGCCTCTAGGATGCTGTGCTGCTCTGACAGAGAGATCTGTGCACTGGCAGAGTTCATGAACTCACACTTGCAAGCTGATCTTTGCCCTGTGTATTTCTAAATATTTTGGTGTGTATGTAACATGACAGAATGTGACTTTGCACTGAAAAACCAGATAGAGGAAGAAACATCTCACATCCCCTCCTTCCTCCATGTCTCCCCCCTCCTCCAATTCTGCCAAGTTTTATTATGCTCAGAAGGAAACCAGGTGAGTCATAATATTTGACCAATATTATGGGAAGGGAGAGGTTTTAATTAATTTCATTACACATTAGCAAAGTCCAGCTCATGACACAGTGAAAGTCTATACAGTCTTTTGCAGACAGATGGGTGCTCACTCTCTCTGTCCTCTGATTTTCCTGGATGAGGTGAGGATGCATTAACACAGCTTATTAGCTGTTTGTTCTGCAGTGCTGCTTAAAGTCTAATGCCACTGTAAGACAAGCCAAGCAATCATAATTTGAAGCTACCTTGGTCAACTCATACTAAAACACACTGGTTTGTTGTTTTTTTTTTTTTGTTTGGTTTTTTTTGTTTGTTTTTTTTTTTTGGGTTTTTTTTTTTGTTTTGTTTTGTTTTGTCTTGTTTTGGTTTTTTTTGGTTTTTTTTTTTTTTTCAATTCGGGCCACAGGCAAAAAACCTGAAAATTGTAAGCATATCTGGAGGTGTCTCTTAAAGCCTCAGAAAAACAACCCTGGCATTCTTTATGATCAGAATGTCACCTGTTTCAAATCAGCTATGATCAGAGGCAGCCTGAAGCCTGGTTCTGATGGAGGAAAGTAATCAAGCCTAGACAATAAAAGGGCAGAGACAGCTGATATACTCCATAGTTTCACATCAGAAATAGAATGTGGTCAGAGAAGAAGACTGGAGAAGGGATTCTGCCCTCTGAAAACATTTCTTATTTGGGCCACCTTTGACATCACTACCTGAAGGTAGTCTTGGTCCACTGATTACAGTCTTGTTTCTAGATTCTTCTTTCCTTCTTTCTCTCTCCTTTTTTTTTTTTTTTGCTTGTTTATTTTTTGTTTTTTCCACTTTTTTTTTGAAACTTGTGCAAAAAGAAAATGAAAAAATCTATTTCCAATAATATCACCTCGTAAAGAACAGGCCTCATACCTGTATTCCAGATTTCTTAGAGGTGCCAGCTGAGAACTAGCTCAGTTTTCATTTCTCATGTTAGGAAATTTCCACACAGTGTATGTATAGATGAATCTGAGTCTGTAAGAAGGAGTGACACTGATGTTGTACCAGGATGTAAACAGGAGCTATAAAGGTTCAGAATTCCTTGTGACTTAGCAGAGAAGCTGGCCTAAAAGTTTTAACAGAGAAAAGTATCAAGGTATATGCTCTGCTTCTTGCCTTCTATTTAAGAATACATTTGAAGGCAAAATGAGCATTGAGCCATCACTGTCCATATCCCACCTAATTTTCCTCTGCACTTCAATGTCTTTTGTTGCATGAGCAAGCCCAAGGCCAGGGTAAGAATTTCTGGAGCTCTGCAGTTCCTCAATTAAACTTAGAATACAAAAAGCTCCAAGGTCAAGCAATGGAGTCCAGCTTCATGCAGAGAGTCATATCAAACTAAATAACTATAATAATAAAAAAAACTTAAAAGTGGACTAAAAATAATAAAAATTAAATTAAATTTTGTTTAAGTATTGCTCTCTGAATGTCTTTATCCTGGACTAGCAGAGAGAGCAGGAACTCACCCAGCCTTTGACTCCCAGTTGCTACAAAGCCTTTACTGTTCCTCTCTGGGTCATCCAGAGGCAGCAGTCTCACTGAAGGAGCAGAAGTGGGAGTATTCATCTGCACTGCCATTTTGGGGATGAACCAGGGTGGTGGACTTCACTTTTCCAGACAGGAATTTTCTCCTCTTCTCTTTGCTCCTCCACTTGTCAGATCAAGCAAGAAGCATTAGAGAGATAGGGCTTCAGGGAAATATAACCTAGGGTAGTGCCTGCTTGGTCAGGAAAGCTTCTGCACACAGCATTTTTTAGGGCAATGCTTTAAGGTGTCCTGATGACAGCAGCCAAATCTGTGTGCCCATAGCTCTCCAAGTCTGTAATCTTATTCTTAACCCATTAATTGGGAAACCCAGATGTCTGAACAGATAAAATCAGAGGCACATCATCAAAGAACAAGCTAATGAATAGTATTTACAAGAGATACATTCAGAAATGGCCATCTCTATTTTTATTGCTTTTTTAAACATTTTTTGTTGGGTACTTCAGTGTGTCACAAAGCACTGAGGGCAACTGAGCCCTCCACTCAACCACCCTGTTGCAGAGCCAGCTCTCTCTGTCCTTTGTGCATATCAACCAACTTCTCTGCCTGTTTTCTGACACATCACATCCCTCTGTGGTGCTGCACACAGAACAAATAGCAGCAGTGCACTAAGCCAAACACTTCTTGTCAAGTGAGTGCCATTACAATGTAAGGATTGATTTGCTGGTGGAGGTCTTGAATATAAGCAGACATGGAAGCCACAGCCAGGGTTAACAAGTTTCCACATGGAAAATTTATTTACAGCACAATAACAAAAGGACGATTCCTGTTGTTACCTGTTAGATCCCAGCTACTGCAGATTTGGGTTGGCCTCAAAACTTCCTAGGATGAGAAGAAGAGAGGGTTATATTTATACAGTCCCAGCGCCTCTTCCAGGCAAGTGCTTCCAGCAGGTAGCTGTCTCTTTGGATATTAATGTTCACATCCCCTCATTTTTGTTGTCAGCTGCAGCCTCTAGCAACCCGCCTCTGGTAATAACCTTGTCAGCTCTCCCTGGACAAGCTGGGAAAGTTGTTTTCTGAATAAGAGTTGCAGTGACATCACCCAACTTTGTGGGAAATGCTGCTGGTGATGCACAAGTGGCATCAATTTCTCCCCTGCCAATTATGTCTGGCACTAGAGCCAGAATATTGAGCTTTGAAAGAACAACATGTTCTAGATAAGACACTGAATCATGACTTGTTTTAGTAACAGGTCTTCTCTCTCTGACAAAAGTAGAATGGAGTCAGGTGCTCAACTTGACTCAATGTTTGGAATGCCATTTACCACACACTCTGTTTCTCTCAGCATGAAGGATGCCTTTGGTTCTCCCTTTCCAGAAAGAAAGGGAAGTTAACATGAGTATTTGACCAAGTTTGCATCAGGTGTTGTGTAATCAATGGGTTCATATTTGATATTGACTAGACATTTTTAGGGCAGTGGATTGGATTGATGAAACCCATCATTTGCACCCTTAATATCTATGATTCTAGGAGATCCTTAGAGTTAAGTGAAAGGTCAATTAACTCAATAATGGGATAACCCCTAAAATTTAGAATTATATTTTTATTTTTTATTGTTCTTTGAATGAAAAATTGGATCTTGAATGATAATGTTTTCTTGTTTTTGAAAGAGATGCATGACCTTTAAATACACAGAGCTCCACAGACTTCGGGAAGCATTTCCAGATGGATAAATCTAGTTTTAAACCGAAACCACAGAATTAAAATGTTGATTGATGTTGTAGGAGATTCTCCTTTTTAGGAAACTACAGCATTAATAAACTGTTTATTTGTCACTTGGATTCTTTAGAGAGGAAGACTTCATATCAATGCCTATGTGGAAAATAAAGTAGCATTCATAGTAGACTTCAACCAATGAGGCTGTAAAACATCTTGGAATTTTTTGCATATTGTAGGTGAGGCTTGATCTGGAGCAACAGGCACATTTTGCCACTGTGGTCAAAAGGAAAATAACGGTGATTTATGTAAAATCACAATGTTAATTTTATTAACTTTCACCTATATGCAATGCTCTTCCTCCACCTGCACAGAGTCGCACCACGTAGCCATCCTCTAGGCTCTGTGGATCAAAAGTTGTCACCATCAATCTTACAGAAGAATTCAAATCAGAGCTGGATTAAACAGCTGTGGTCCAGTTCTGCAAAATACTCAAAAAAGAGTACACACACCTATCCAACAAAGTGTTTAAAGCTGCCTTACATTTTTAAGGTGCTCAAAACTCTTGAAGCTGAAGGCATTCAAGAGTTTTTTTAAGCTTTTTTTTTTTTTTTTTTTTAAGGCTGAAGCACATCTTTCAGTAGACAGTGAAGAAGAATTGCCATCATCATGTAAAGTTTTGTGGAAAAATTAAACAATGGACAAGCATTACTTTGTGAACAAATTGTAGGTCATTCATGGGGATTAAAGGGCATTTCAGAGATTTTTTTTTTCCTGTGTTTATTTTGGTCATTCTTCTGAAAGCTCAAATGAACTAGAGATCACTGAGCCTTCCAAGTGGGAGAGATGTTTGTAGGGAATCCCTTTAAAAATATTAAGAGCAAAATTGGATGGAACTGATTTGATGCAATGGAAAAACAATAATTTTTAAGAGGAAGTAATGTTCAATGTTGAAAATCGTAACAATATTCATTATTCTGTTGGGTTTCAGAATGGGCAGCCCCTTTGCACATATTTGCCATTAAGAATGATATAGCCATGCTGTTTGTTCTTTAATTAGTTTTCTAAACACATAAAAACCTAAACTGAATAAATCAAAATGACCTTTAAATTCCCAGAATTACAGCCTATTTAAATAGCCTTAATAAGGCAATAATAACCCAAGCTAATGGTAGTTCTACTTCTCCACCCTGTGTCTTACCACGTGATATGCGACATTACTAATTTTAGTGTGATTACAAATTATTCCCATAGTTCAGGTTTAATATAGTATTGATGTTGTTACTAATATAGATTTGTCAGTAAAGATACAAAGAAAAGTCAGTCCCACTTAATGTTGGCTGACAAAACAACTAAAAGAAAAAAACAACTAAAAGAAAAAAAAAACAAAGAAAAAACTGCTGCTACCTTACAGATTAATACACAGGAGGAGAAAGAAGTACAAGTGAAAAATAATGATTAATTTTCATTAAAAGTGCACTTAACCTAAAATAGAGAATATAAAGGGGGAGAAATGTAAGATGTAGCAAGTATCTACTGGGTTTCTAGAATGAGAGCAAGTATTTACTGCTCCTGCTATGCCCTTGTGGTTGATGTCATGCATCAACCATTTTGATCGTGTGAATTCAGTAAAATTTAGTGATTTTTTTCTAGTTTTATATCATGTACCTTAAAGCAGAATTTGATGCGGAAGTATCTGACATTATATGGTTACTTATTCTACTACATATGTGGAAAATCATACCAGTTCTTCATACTTCTGTGTTGTCCTGGGCTTGCCTGGCCTTTGGTCCAACCAGTTCTGTTGCGTGCTTTACCTACAGCACTGTATCTCTGAGCTGAAACATAGCAGGTACCATAATCTCCGGAAAATTATGTTGTTGCTTGATAGATCCCAAGCTATAGCTGGAAGCTCATCTCTCCTGTTCCACTCTAATTGGTAGACAAACAAGTTAATGCAAAACACAGATGGTCTGAAATAACCTGTTTGACCATGCTCTACACCAGGAGATAAATTAACATGTATCCATTTACCAGTTCACAAAAAGCAGTCATTGTACTGATTTTCAGCTCTTAGTTTCCGAAATTTCTTTTCATTCAGTTTACATTTAATTGATCAAGGAGCAAAAGCTCCTCTGGATAACTGAGTTTCTTGCTATTTTTTATCTGTGGAGTATTCCAGGAGAAATAACAGGCACTGCCTAAGCAAGAGATTTGAGTTATCCTCCAAAGTTAAGTCCAGTGCAACTAATATCCTTTACTTTATGAGAAAGCATTAAAAGTCATGTGTGTTAAGGCTCAAGCACGTGAATATGAAGGAGTAACAAATGTTCCTGTGTCAGCTCAGCTGAGACAACTCACGTGTATTTACCCTGTAGCAAATATGAGGTAATATGCACTAAGCTTTTAAAAGAAAGACTTTACCCTACTTACCTTGTATTCATCCAGGACTAAGAGTGTCTACATGGATTTGTTATCACAGTTTAGTTCACGTTTTTAACTAATTACATAAATAAATTATTTGTGCACCTGGCACACTAGGCCAGATGTTGTTCATATGCATAATAAAGAATCCTATCTTGCCTGCAGAACTTGCTTTTTAATCAAACAAGGCAAAGGGTGGTTGTTATTCCCTATTTTGCAACAGGGTGAATAGAAATATCATGTGACTGGGAAGCTGACTTGTCCTAGGTAGCTCTAATAATCTGAGGGAAGACACAGGATTGAATTCAGATATCTAATGACATAGCTGTGAAATGATCTTTCTGATCAGTAGGCAGGCATTCCCACCAGAGTAACGCCCTGTTTTTTTCTCAAAAATATATGAGAAAATATGAGAGAAATATCTAAATACTCGAGAGAAGTATTCCCTAATATTATGTAGGGATAAGGGATTATAGAGATAAAGCATTAAACGGGGTTTACGGACCCTCTCTTGCAAACTGTGGCACTTGTGTCAAATGGGAAGAAGTTCATTGCTAGCACAACCCTCTTTACAGGTGTGCTCAGCACCTGTGGTTTAAGAACAACACTCTGAAGTAGTTTGGTTACATTCAGGCTTCTGATTACCCAAAATTCAGAAGAAATCAAGGAAAATATCATGAAAATTTGTGGATTTATTGTCCACATATTTATAACGAATATTGTGGATTAATTGTGCATATTAAAAGTGTCACCTTAAATATCCTCTGCCAAAATCACCAGCAAAAGCTTTTCCATGAGGAGAATCCAAGAAGCTCAATTTGCAGCCATATGTGCTCACTACTCTACAAGATCCACAGCATATATAACAACCTGGTCTTGAATATGGTACTTATTTGCTCTACTGTAGATAATTAAACAAGCAGAAAAGGCATGGGAATTATAAGGAATACCCATTAGTCTAGCATGTGTTTTTTGACCTAATAATTTTACTTAATTCTGTTTAAATCTCATTTTATTTTGCAATATATAAATATATAAATATAGTCTTACAGCAGAGATTAACAGCAATTCCAGGCGACATCTGGAGATACCAGTGCAATTAGGTTTGCACTTGAGGAAAATTCTTCAAACTAATGTTTCTCAACCCTGAAATTAAAAGTAATAGTAAGAAATATTGAAGGGCATTTATTTTTTTATCCTCCTTTCATTCCAATGAAACTCATTTCCTTTATCCCAGAGATGACAAGTACCTAGGAAATGTACATGTACATACCTCCCACAGAGGTCATGCTGTATGCCATCCTAAGCTTGCCAGTCCTTCCAAGACGATGAGCAAAAATGCATTCAAATTCCCCATACAAATATGCTAAAGAACAAGTCATGAATAGTGCTTCCCTTTTGAATGTTTGCTGTACTCAAAGAGCACTGTAACAAATCTTTAGAAGGGGTGTTTTTCTAGGGTGTTGATTTTCTGGGGTCTTTTTGCCTCTTAAATGAATGAGGTTTTTTTGCATATGGTAACCTGTGCTGACAAATCTTATCCAGTAGAATAAAGAAAAAGAGAAGGGAATTAAATGGAGGGAGACAACATAGCCTAGTAAATAAAGTAACAGACTTGGGGGAATCAGAAGACCTAGATACTATTCCCAGCTCTTCCCTGCAGTGTGACTTTAGGCAAGTCTCTGAGCAAGCTTTGCCTCACCACTCTGTTGTCTATTTATATTGTAAACTCTTCAGAGCAAGCATCCTTTGCTGCATGTTTCTACAGCCCCAGCTGCAAAGGAGCTCTGTTGTGCAGTGGAACATCCTACAAATAGTGATTGAAGTAAGCCACCATGACCCACTTGTCAGTGAAAATGTTAATTTACCTTTCTCCAGAAAATTCTTGGTAGTAAGCAGTGTCCAACTCATAGAAAAAAAAACACCCAAAAAACAACCAAAACTGTCCCAGGAATAGACACAGGAATTTAGTGAAATCAGCAATTCCAGTGCAATGCCCTACTGAAAAAAAAAAAAAAAAACACAAAAAACTGTGATCTAAAAAAATATCAATATAGGGTTTAATAAGAGTACAAGAATGTGGTTTTTCATCTAGAGATAAAGTACATGAGTTCCAAGGAAAAAAAATTAAATTGAGAGGTCTGGTGTTCTAAAAGCACAGTGTGCTTGATAGAGAGGAATGATTTTCTTCTTGGGAAAAGAGTTGGAGGGAATAAAGGGACCACAGTCCTTTCTGTTATCACCTCCCTGTGTACTGGGCATGCTTTGCCTCAGATAATGTAGCAGAAGCTGTGTTCACCCTAGTGCTTCATCCTTCCCTAAAGGAAATTAATATAGCCAGAGTGTGTGAAATTGTGTATTTTGTCCTCACAGAAAAGTATTAAAATAAAAAAAAGATGGAGCCTGGCAAGAGAGGGTTATCTACATAACTCTAACATCCACTGCAAGGACAGGAGGTTAGATTCTTCTGTCACAGAACATTAAGTTGAAATGTGGGTGCTTTCCTGCACAGGACACTCTTGTGGATGTTCTTTGCTGAACTTTTGGAGAAGTATGCAGGGCTTGAACTTCATGCTGCAGCATGGACATAAAGTTAAGTAATCCTGAAATACAGTCCTACTGTTTTTTCTTTAGTGCAGTAATTTCTGACATCTACTTGCGTAGGCATTCCTAATCTTAAGTTAAAGACCACATTGTAATTTAAGCACAAATCTGAGTTTATTCTTTACTCAGAGTTCAATCACCATTTACATAGTCATTTTTTGCACCTCAGTGAGAGTGGGGCACAGTGCAAATTTAGGAACTTGGGTGGAACAAATCCCAGGTTACCTCAAACCCTAAAATGAGAGCCATGCACCATGAACTCTGATCGAAGGAGGCATACACAGAACACAACATACAAGAGCTAAGTCCTACATCAAGCATGACCATATTAGCCCTTCCTAGCAGCAATGTGGCTTTAGCAAGCTTTAGCATAGCCCCAGCTACAGATTGTGACAACCAGCATGTATTAGATAACAAAAGGTCCCTGCAGCTCATTATGTATAACTTAACATTAATGCTGCAGGTACATATAACCCAGTGGACTCAGGTAGTTATATTACATTTCCAATAGCTTTGAACTCAGCCCTGTCTAATCATCAAACACTGGCTCCCTTCCCAGAGGGACTTTGCAGACCTTGCTGCAAGTGATGAACACCTGCGGTGGGTGGACCATAGCCAGCAACTAAACACCCACCCTGATTCTTACTCACATCTGTCCCCAGCAGGATGGGGAGAAAATAGGAGTAGCAAAACCAATAAAACTTGTTCAAGATTTTGGAAAAGGCAAGAGGGGAAAACCCAAGTGATACAAAGGCAGTTGCCATATCCCACAAAAAGAATGATGCCCTGCTTGTCTCCAAGCAGCAGCTGACTTAGAAGACAACTCACACACTCTCTCCAGTTTTTATTGCTGAGCATGAGGTTGCTGTGTGGTAAGGAATACCAAACTGTGGTTAGTTTGGGTCAGCTGTCCCTGCTGTGTCCCTCCTAACCTCTGGCCCACTCCCGGGCTGGTCATTGCAAGGGGGCAGAGAAGGAACAGGAGGAGGCTTTGTCACAGAAAACACTGTTCAGCAGCAGCTAAAACAGTGGTGTGTTGCCAGCATTGCTTTAGTCAGAAATCCCAAACACAGAAATGTACAGGCCCGTCTGAAGAAAGTTATTTCATACCAGACAGATCCAGTACAACAGCAAAAATTAATTTCAGTTTGATATATTTGCCCTCATCACCCATTCTCAGGCTGACCCTTGTGTTTGAAAGAGGGCCAAATACAATCCTGGAATAAACTCACAGCGAGTTTATTATAATTGTTGAATTTCTTTGAGATTCTTTTAAGAAAATGTCATTCAGGACACTATGTAAACCAGTGATTTTCAATGTGGGATTTAATAGTATTTCAGAGGAGCCAGCTAAGTATGAGGTATACAAAACTCTGTTCATGGATCAAAAAAATTTTAGGAATCTGCAAGCAGGGAGTAGAGAGGGAGAGAAAAATTGACTTTAGGAAAATTTCAAGATCATATTGATAATGAAATTTATTTTTTATTAGTATAACACTTTAATTTTAATGTCAGAGATAAAACAATCAAGTACACTAATGATGCAGATACACCAAAAGTTTTTACATTACCAGTGAAGTTTCTTGTCAGCTTCATTTAAAATTATTTATTTCTATCCTTTGACATATTTATTTGTCTTTGCAATTTTTTTTTTAATTTACTTGTTTAAAAGTTTTCTGTGTTCAATAGCAGCTGGAATCCTAAAATGAAATTAAAAACATGTAGGTGCCATTATATATATTCAATAGATATGAGACTAAATTAAACTAATTGACATTTTATTAATACTCTGCTGTTTGTTCCCGCAGAGTTAAAATCGTACTCTAGATCCCATTACATGAAGATATACTTTGGACCATCTGGTGGCCAAACATTTCTGATTATAAATAAGTCAATTTTCGTTAATTATTTATTTGGGACCTTTTGTTTATTACACAAAAATCTGGATAGGGAGAAGAAATAGCTGAATGTGCTGGGGTTTATAATACATCTTTCATAAACACAGCTATTTTTTTGCGGGAAAATCTGCTTGAAGTTGGAGAGAACACTGAATATTTATTTTCAGTAGAAAACTCTTTCTGAAACAATTCTTGTTTGCAGCCCTTTTGGCTTCATTTTGTATGAACATACAGGCAGTTAGAGAAGACACTCAGAAGCAGTAAACACTTAGCTGTAATGGTAAACTCTAAGGAGGGAAACTATTTGTTTGTCACAGAGAATAAAAGGGAACAGACATTTTATGACAGAAAAAGTGTAAAGAAAAAGGTAAATCCCTTTGATAATGATAGTGAAATTTTGGGAGTTTTAGTAAAGGAAAGTTGAAGGCTTTTAATCACTGGAGATCTTCAAGAACTTATCAACTACTATCAGAAATTATTTGGATAGAACTGATCTTTTATTGAGGAAGTACACTTGAATTTTTAACAACGGACTACTCAGATTCTCAATATAAGTGACAGCTGTGTTTTCCCATAACCATCCAAAAATAGAGGTCTTTGGCCTAGGGGTTTGGGAGCTAGGAAAATCCCTGTCAGACTACAAAAGAATAAATATGTTACAGTTAAAAAAATGTCTAGCCATTGAAACCAAGTCATTGAAGACACTTTTGAAGAAAAATCAGAAGTTACAGTGATAAAACTGAATAGGAAATTTGTAGGCAAAGGCAGAGAGCTTAGCAAGAATGGTGTAAGACAATAAAGTTTCAAAGGTAATATTCCTTATTGAGTAGGAATCATGTGCAAATGAAGAAAACAAAATTTCTATAAGATTTTTTTTTTTAGTTTACTGATTGCAAAACAGAGAATTATTTGCTATCCTTGACAATCCTTAACCATACAAGCAAGAGGAAATTAGTATCTGTCTAGTTGCTCTCAGTTTTTCCCCTATTCTCTTCTGCTGGGCTGATTCCAGTTTTGGGCTCCCTAGTTAAGGGTAATTCCATAATATTTTGTGTCTAAATATTTTTAATCCTAACAGAGCTTACTATCAAGTAATTACCATTCTTACTCTTAATTAAAATATTTTCTTCCACTTATTTCTCACATTGCTTATAATTATGATGATGGCTTCTTTTGCTTCAGAGAAGTAGCATGTGAAAAGTTAGAGTTGGAGGGAACAGTATACTATCCTCTAGATGTACACACATATGATCCTGACATATAGCTGAGGTCCTCAACCAATATTGATATATACCTCTAATCTATTAACATTAATAAAACATGCATAAATGCAGAAGTGAACCCAAGTTTAGATATTCGTTTTCCATTATTATGTGGGTTGTCTCAAAACACAAGGTAGCAGAATCAGTAGAAAAGGGAAAGAAAATAAATCTGCCTCATTTTATTTTTATTTGGTTGTTTTTTTTAATTTGGTTAGTTGATTGGTTGGTTTGGTTTGGTTTGGTTTGGTTTGGTTTGGTGTGATTTGGTTTGCTAGTTTGAGTTATTTTTTCCCACTTGATTAGGCCTGTAAATGGGTTTTGGAGAAAAAACCATTTTGGATGAGGGACACAAAGAACTTTACATCACTTCAGTAGCCCTCTAGCCTCAAATGTCATGTAATAGTCAAAGAAACCATTTCTGACAGCCATTTAAATCACACTCTGTTATAAACCTTTTCATGGTTTATGATGTAAACAATCTTTGTAGTCGTGCAGCACAATTTTCTGTGGAACGCAAAATTAGTTCATGAGGCTTTTAGTGAATTATTCGTGGAATTACAATGGATGTTAAACAAAGAAGAAGGATAAGGATAAAGTGGAGGAGGAGAAGGAGGTAGAGGAAAAAAAAGGTGAAGAAGAATTGCCAGCACTACAGAGTTTACTAGTGCCGATACAATTTTTGTTTTGATGGTTTTGGTTCTGATGGAGTTTTTTATTCTTTAGTGTTGTTGTGGGGTTCGGGTTTTTCTGGAGGGGGTGGGGGGGTGGGTATTTTTTTACTATTCAAGAGCTATCCACTGGATATTTCCAGTCCTGTGTTTGTTAGATCAAATAATCATCTCTTTCCATTTTTTCTGTGAATATTTACAGTGCCAGTTTTAGTCTTTTTTACCAGAACAGTGTAAAGTAGTTCATTATTTCCTATGAAGTCGAAAAATAAATAAAAATTTTGGTGGGCACTGGAACAAAAATGTGGCTGCAAACATGGAGCAGTTTATGTTCAATATGAATAGGTAGCGTGAAAACTGGGAAATTCAACAGAAAGAAGTATTTGCCATCCTGGGGAAGGTGAAAATGATATGACTGATATGTACATTTTCCCTGGGAAGAAGTAAAGAACAGGGGAGGAAAGCATAGGAAAAGTGATTTGAAGTCATCAGAGTGGCACATGCTGGGTGTATTCCCCTGCTTGAGGAGGAAACCAGAAGAGAATCAGAAGAGATAATAAAGGGGGACACAAAAACCCCTGATGCAAGGAAGCAAGAGTTCCACATATTAAAAAAGAAAGAGGCTCTGGGGCAGTGCAACAGACTAACCTGGCAGAAGCCGTGCCAGACACTTGGGTCTGATGGCAGAAGCATCCCAGTGGGCAAGACTGAGTGCTGTGAACCATGAAAAGAGGAAAGAAATCTTAACTATAGGAAAGCCTGTAGAAATTCTCTTTGGTTTGCACCATTGCATGTTCCCAAATTATTTTAGAGCAGTCTAACGCGCCAGCTAACTCATTTCAAAACGTGTATCTGTAAATAATCAGCTAGGTCTTCACTTTGGGGGCACTGGTTTTCATAGGAAAACAGACTACAGAAATGAGGACAGACAATAATGCAGATCTCCCCCAAAGAGCTCTGGAAGAAGTGACTTGCACTTTATCCACCAATCTGGAAGCTTCTTTAGATAACACTTTCATCTATTTCTTCTCAGTGTTTTTCAAATTCTGAACTGGATCTACCAGCCCTGCCAATATCACAGGGAGGTATTGTTAAGGATTTAGGGGAATTATTCTTCTCCTACGAACAACGGGGCTGCTTTTGCTTCCTCCCTACAGAGCTAAGATACTGATTTGCATGATGTTGAAAAAGAGAAATCTTTTCTGATGTTTTTTCTTTGAATGCTTTATGTGTAGAGCAGTGTTCATTCCCTCCATGATGGTGATTATTCCAGAAACCTGAGTGAATAACTGCCTAAGTATTTACATTTCAATATTTTATTAAATGATCACTCGTATTATCCACTCAGTACAACAGGAGCCAACTATGTGGCTCCTTCAAGACTAGAAGAGGCAAAACCATATAGGAGGCTGCATTTCTTTCTTTAGGACAAAGTCTAACCAGGAAAATGCATAACTAGTCATGAGCCACTTATGTTATACCAGTCTTGGAGCGAAAACAAAGCTAACCTTCCTGCATTAGCACAGTTGAAGGATAAAGCTGCTGGCTTTTGGGTCTGGCACAATTTTGAGCCACACTGTTGCTAATCCAGATCAAGGAGAAATAGCAGAGAGGAATCTGGAACCATTTTTGTTCCCCTGTTTTAATGTTTTACTGTTCTGTTGACGGATTACTATGCTGCTGTTTTATTTAGGAGTGGTCATGTCTACAGAAAATCAAGAGAGACCATGTGTCTCAGTTTTCTAAACCCTGTATGAGGCCCAACACACGCCAGTTACCTGCCTTCAGAGACCGAATACTTCAGCTCATGGATTTCCCAATATTTTGAAGTAAATGCAATACAATACCAAAAGTATTATGAGGTTAGTGTTTGGCTGTAGCATACACTTTAGAATCCCTAATACTCATTTCTCCTAATCTCAGCCAGGTCAACAAGAAGAACTGTGCCTGTCCCTAGCAGGGCTGAACTGCTTTGGTGACTTATTTTATGCTTTCAAAGAGCTGTGTGCATTGTGAATGTCATTACATAGACTGTATGCTTGATCATACAAAATAGGAAATAGTGACCAGAACTAAACTGAAAAGCTGGCCCTATAACTTCAAAGGAAAGAAGAAAAGGAAAATAAAGTTACCTTCAGAGCCGCTTTTATACCTGCACACACTAAGGTTAATCAAATCTTATGCTTCAGAGTATATGGCTGATTAGCTTGTGTCTGGAAGCACTTCCCCTTATTTGCCATTCTACTCTTAGCTGCAGAAAGAACAAAGTTCATGTTAGTTCTAGGATATTTTTTGTCATTTTTTCCCCTCATTCACTTGCCACAGAAACTTTGAAATCTACTGATTGTACTGAGAAGTGCCCTATACAGAACAGCTCTATTCTGACAGAGAGGTGGGAAGCCTGCAAGCTTTGATATGTATCAGAAAACAAAATTATTTTGCTATTATTACTGTGAAGTGCCTGCCTTCTTATGAAGCTATATAACTGAGAATGAATCTTCTATGAACCCTAGAGGTAGAGAAGTCTGTTCTCTCCTGCAACCTATGGAAGTATCTTTGAATTATTATTTAAATCAAAGAGAGACTAAATGGAGGCTAATGTTTCATGTTCTGATTTGTTCTATTCTGTTTTGTTTTCATTTTTAACCTTCATAATTAAGTATGAATGTCCAGAAAAAAACCTCAGGACTATCCTTCCTTCTCTCTCTCTCTCTTTCTCATTTCCATGTGAGATTCTCTTCAACCTGTTGTCAATCTTCAAATCCTGTGCCAACCTACTTATTAATTTTGTCACTCAGTTCTTTTATCTTTTCTTTTATTTTCCTTCCTTTTTTTTTTTTTTTTGGTTATTTTGACTTGCAGATTTGAAGAGGCACTAACTCTGTCCATTCAGTACAGCTCTATCAACTTCATTACAGTTCTGGCAATTTACTCTTGGTGAAGAGTTGGCCATGGGGCCTGTAAGGATTTATGATGTCAAGGTCATGCAATTACAGGCATTTATAATTTCATGAAGAGTTTAAGGCGCAGGTAATTTGCAATGTAATTATTAGGGATTTAAGCACCTGTGTGCATGCCTGGCCTCACTGACTGTTGCAGGGGTGAAGCACGTACCTGAGGTATCCATAGCATCACAAAGCACCATTGGCAGGGCACGATCTGTTGGGAGCACTTCTTCCACTCTCCTTCTCCTGCTGCATCCTGGGTGCAGCCTATTTCAGGTGATGCAGGTTTTGAATGATTTTGCAAAGTGGATTTTTCACTAAAAAAAAGTGATGTCAAATGGAATACTGGATTGTTACATAACCTTAAAAATGAAGTGGGCAAATCTCTAATTGAGGGTATGGGGAAAGTGAGGTTCGTGTGTCCGAGAGCACATTGGGCTGTGTGTATTTCATGGCTGCAAATATCAAGCAAGCTTGAGATGTACTATGGACTAATTATTCTGCCTTGAGAGTCTTGGGAAGGCAAACATATTTTGGCTTCTGAGGACCATTGTGAGAAGTAGAAGGGGAAGCTTTAGGTAAGATTTTTTTTTTCCCTACCTCAGATAAAGTTCTTTATTAGGTATCTTGAGGAAAGAAAGTTTACGTAATGCCTGACTCTTGTAATTTTCTTCCTATCTGCTTAATAAAAGCAGCAATTGAATTTTTCCTTGAAAAGGCCAAATCTGACTGAATTGACAGGGAGTTGTGGTCAAAGGATTTTTGGATAAGTACCCTACACTATTGTCCTCAAAGCATCTAAATTACTTGTAGCCAAAGTGACTTCCTATAATAATTACAGAGGTCTGGTACCTGCTGGATGTGTTATCATCACACACAACTAAAAAATATAAATTAGCTACATATTTATTTTACATAAAACAGACAGGAAAACACAAACAACCAAAACCAAAACCAAACTAAAACCAAAGCCAAAACCACACAACAAACCTTCTCTCCCAAGGAAAAAAAAAATCTTGAAATTATGAAGAAAAGTGAATGAAAGGTATTACTCAGATCACAATATATCTGACCTTCTTGGACTGACCTTACTACTTTATTAAAAATAAAAAATATGTAAGGATAATAAGTTTTTTTCTAGTCATAAATTGCCATGATTTCATAGGTTTAGATCTATACCTGGTGGAAGAGAAAACAACTATTTTTCTAAATTGTGTAAAGCAGTAGAGAACATTTTTAGTTCTTTTCCTTTGTAAAAATGTCACTTGTCATTCTCTCTATTATAAACTATAGCTTGATTTAGAATAGGTCTTAATTAAATTAAATTTCTAGTGTTCATTATGTTTAAATTTTTTTTGAAGGGAAGAGAGCAGCAGTTCACTTTCAACTTATGTGTCGGCTTGCAACACTTTCCAAACCACCAGAAAGGAGATGAAATTTGGTGAAGCATAAGCATTTATTTTTATATTATACCAGATTTTCAGAATATCTTTATGTATTTATTTATAATGTTTATTAGCGCTCTAATGCTAATTTAATCTCTTTGAAAAAAATGTGTCATCAGGCTTGTAATGAATGATAGATTGGGAAGTAGGGAATTGATAATGTTTTGCCATTTCAATGTGGTCTGAAATTCTAGTTTGGATCTACACTTAGGAATTATTTATATCCTCTTATGTCATATCAATTTAAATAATATTCTACTCATTGAGGCATAAAGAATAATGTTAATATTAAAGTTTCTATTTAAAATTTGCTAATTGCACATGAAGGGGTTATATCTGCTGCATTCAGGGTTTTTAAATTTAATTTTATTGTATTAGAAAATCTATGAGGTTAAATCTGCAGAAATTATTGCTTTTAAATGTTGTATAATAAGAATCTTGCTGCTGTTATGAGCACTGAAAAATGTGCCTTCATCTCAAATAAGCCTTGTTAAAGCTATAGTTCTGGAACTGCCAGGATTTAATACTAAATTTGAGTCTGATCCAGCTCAGCTTTACTCATGTGAGTAGCTCTGTCTTCTCTGAAGAAATCTGTGCCTGAGCAAGGGTTACTGGAGATCCCTGTGCAAAGGTATTGATCTGGGTAAAGGCTGGGACTGGAGAAGAAATAGGGATGAGTATAGAATTTCCACTCATCTGGGCATTGGCCTCCAAAATTAACGTGTCTCCAAGTAGTCTGTTTCAGAGGTGAGGGGTCAAATAAAAAACTGAAGCCTGTGACAAAGAATTAAAGTACACTGAAGACTTGTTTTGGCCCATCTCCACCCACCTGAATCAGGTGGACAGAGTCACAGGCTAGCAGTAAGGGTGAGGACTCGGCAGCTCCATGCAGACAAAGGTTCCTCTGCCCTCCGGCCACTCTCAGCTCCTACTCAGGGCAGCTGAGGGCCAAAATCAGGAAAGCACATGGTCAGTAAGAGTTTGCTTGATCAGACCCCTCAGAAGTCACCAGAAGTAGTTTTATACCCTGGAAAGGAAATGATTAAAGCAAATATGAGTCTATTGACTACTGAAGTCATGTGGAAAAGTCATTGACTTCACCCTCAACAGGAAGCAGCCCTATATACCTGTAGAAGTCTCGGACTTAAGTGAGTGACACTTTTCTTGTTAAAATGCCAAAAAACAAATCAAGTTATCTTGCTTTCTGCTCTGAGCACAAATACTAAGTTTGATTGTCTTCCCACTTTCGTACAGTGACATCATTCTGGAGCAAAATTCTTGATGACAAAAGGAATAAATCATGAGAAAATTGATGAGAGAGCAGAATCTGTCTGATTTGTCTATGACTGATATTTTGAAGTTGCTGAAGTTTTAAAGTTTCAGATTTACATTGGGCAGGTCTCTGTCTTCTGACAACATATGCTTTTAATTTTTAACCCTAGATGAATCTGAGCAGTTTAATATTTCATTTCAATTAATTACCAAAATATTAGGATTCTTGTCCCAATGTCTTAAATTTCCTGAGTTTGAGCTATTTGTCTTGAAATCTTCCCAGGACAACCTACCACCACACTAGATCACTTTTGCATCCTAATTGGTACCATGAAGAAAAACACTAATCAATTAAGTTGTCAATTAACAGGCAAACAATTCTTCAGTATCCAGGGAGGTTTTCTTGAAACATGAAGTAGGAACTTTTCTACAATCCCTGGACAATATTTATATTTCTGTGTATACATATGTATATACATGCACACACCAACACAAAAAAACCAAACAAGCAAACAAAACAAAAACACATGCATAATTTAAGGGTCTTCTTAATGTTATTGCAATTATTTCCCTCCAATCTTTAGTGCTGCTCTGAAAGGAATGCTACTGAGCTCAAACGATGACACTGATAGCTGAGAGGCATTCGTTTTGCAGTGGCTAATTAAGCGTATGAAGGCCACGTAAAGGATTGGTTCTATCAGCGCACACTCACCATCAACAGCCTGTCCCCTGCAGGGTTAAGAAGACAGCGTTAAATGATCACCTGTCCCAAACACTAAATGACAGTTTAAAGGTAGTAAATGAGGCCTGGGGTTATTGACAGATAAACTTGATTCTTAGCTTTGCAATCAAAGGAAGAAAACTGTTGAGGAAAATCACCTTCTGAAAGCTTGGAGACCTCTAAACAGAATTTTGCGTTGCCCCTTTTTATGTGTTTTCCAGAGATGCTCTTTGGGAGGAATTCTCATTTCAATGAATGTTCAGGCTATGCAAATCTTGAGCTCACAGCTGACACCCCTTGCAAGCCCCGCCTGCCCTCCTCTAGGGATGAATTACCCCTCCGGTACAAATTACACATGCACACCAGATGGGGTGAATTGAATGCTCTAACTAGAAACAGAGGGAGAATGATCTTGTGTTTAATATGAAGGTCAGGGACTCAAGAGACTTTGATTCTATTCCTGGCTCTGCCCCAGACCTTGTATAACTTTGGGTGACTTGTTTAATCGTTCTGCCTTGGTTCTTCTCATCTATAAAATGGGAATGGTAATACTGTACTACGTTGTCAGGGTGTTACAAAAGTAAATGACTGCTGGTAAGATGAACTGCAATCTATAGCTGAAACAGAACACAGACAGGCCATTTGTTACTGCTAATAATCATTTGGGGCAGGAACTTAGTAACTTTCTTTTGTCTTCTAAATATATATGTATTCAGGCTCATAAGTCAATTTTTAGGGGTGCTTTGGAATAGCTTCTCTCTAAGAATCTGAAAATGACACAGAAAATAAAGTTGTGGGAGTATACAAAGAAATACTAGGGAATTAACTTTAAAAATGTGGGTGGCATAAGAAGGAGGGGAGAATTGTTTTGTTGTACTCAAGGCTGTTTGTTTTTTTTTCAAACAAAGAAAAAAAAAACCAACAAAAACCCCCAACATAACCCCCAAACAAACAAAAGAGCCCCAACCAACCAAACAAAAAAGCCAACCAAAAAACCCGAAACAAATAAACAAACAAAACAAAACAAGGGAGAAATTACCTCACCTTCTGGAATATCCTGTTTACTTGTTGTCTTTTGAAATCTATATCATGTCTAGCTCAATTGTAAAAAGAAATAACCTGCTCATCAAGTAATGATATTACACAAACACAGATACACATAGCCTTTTTGAAGAGAATGTCTCAGCAAAGCATTTGACTGTTCTAGCATATTTATGTCATATTTTGTTTCTAGACAGCCCACCAACCAATTTTTTAACTGGTTTCCTTCCATTGCCTGTTCCCAGACTGCTGCTGTTGTTAGAAAACTTAAAATCTAAAAATATCTCTCTGCCCTAATGGAAGGAAATGAACAGATTTAATAAATTACAATGATTGTATTCCATATAATGTTATCGACGAATGATACCTCTCTAAACATCTCTCTGGATTACAGTGCCACTTTGCCATTATTTAGGATCTCAACATCAGAGAATCTCATAGCATTTTCTGGAAAGTAATTAATCAATTAACCCTAACCATCCTGTTTTGTCTCCACTGGAGTCAAAGGATTTTTTTTTTCCACTGATTTCAATGGCAGCTGGAGGTCAGGCTGTATGATTAGTACTCCTGTAATTTGTCCACTGCCAGCTCTCCCCAGAACAAAAAGGCAACACATCTCTCTCTTTCATAGACTCCACTGTCTAAAAGCCTTATCCAGGTAACTTCCTGCATACTGATCTGCTCCTGAATTCAGTCAGACACCTCTCAGGGAGTTTCAGCAGGATCTGGCCCTGCATAATCAAATGCCCTCTCTGATTTGCTCTTGTTGGTAAAGTTTCGAATATCAAATATTCTGATACAAATTCTCGCCTGGATTGAGAAGTGATTTATTTTAATGGAATGGTATCAAGGCCCCCTTTTGTTCCTCCCCCCGAACACCTAGGAAAGAAAGGACATCCTTTTTCTCCCTCAATGAGCCTGCAAATCACTATTCCCCCTGGAGTCTGAATAACTATTCAAAAAAAGTAGCTAACTCAGAATCTGTTCTCATCTTCTCGTTCCTATAATTAAAGTTTTAAATCCTCAACTGTAGAGGTCAAATAGCACATGTAGAACATTTTCACTCCAGCTTACTGACTGTCAGCACAGGGCCAAATCCTTAAGTTTTTATGCAGACAATGTAGTTGACAGAATTTTTCCTAGAGTTAGGGCCAGATTCAGCCTATTCCTATTTTTCAGATCAGTAAACTAAGGCACAGAATGATTATGGATAGGCACACATACCTGCTCATGGCATAAGAATGAACAGTCCAGGGTGCCAAATCTTTGGTTTCAAATGTTGAACCTAAAATTAAAAAAAAAAAAAAAAAAAAAGAAAAAGTTAAAAAAAAACACAAAAGAGTGAAATAAGACATCTGGGTTTACTTTGTTGATTACTTTGTTGATTCTGCCGAAGATTTTTGATCCTGAAGTACTCAGTTACTTGTTGGGTGCTTTAGTGCTTTGGATTCTCAGTTTGCAGCAGGATAAAAAAGTAGATCTCCATAACTCCTGCCTGAAGACTGTTTCTTCAAGAAAAAAATGAGCAGAATTCCATTTATATGCATGTTCACATACGCATGTATATACATATTTGTATGGCCTCAGAGAGAACTGGAATATATGCGAATTTACATGCTTGAGTTAGTTCAACAAATTGTGTCCCATTCATGCCTGCCCAGGTATGCAGCCGGAAGATTATGAGTCTGCCATGTGACTGGGAGCTGGGAAAGGTTCATGTGTAAAACTGCTCCTACACTCACCATCAGGCAGTCAACCCTTTGCATCCTCTGCCTGCCCTCTCTGTTGACTCTATAATACAAAAGAAAAGTGTTTCATTCTGTATATTTACAGCAGAAAGAGAGACAGAGGTGTTCTGAATACTAGGATCTATTGCATACTGTAAACTGCAGACAAAAGGAAAGGACTGAAATAGAGGGCAGTCGAACCTGGCTATCAGTATAATGGAATATGTCACAGTTTAGCCATTCTCGTTTCATGATTTCCTGTTTAAACACAGAAGGTAAAAAATGGAGAATCATAAGCAAACCAGATTAAAACTTTTAGATCAAACCATCCACACCACCTAAAATCTCTACTGATGGTGAGCCACACATATTTAATTATTGTTGACATAAATTGACTTGCCATTAAACAAAATTGACTTCGAAGTATTTTGTTAGGTGATTTATTGTGCTTTACTTTTGCCATGATCTGCACACGATTTCCATGTCTACACTAAAAATCTCACTTTCTACTTGCAGAGCCTTGTGGTGAACCAGATGCTGCACCTGTTGCACTATTACCATTAATGCTGCACCTAGTGAGGATAATCTGTTACATTGTGTTGAACCTTATACAATCATCCCAATGTCAACTTGTTGCCTCTCTCTCTGGACTGGGGACCAGTTTTTGGACTAAGCCTCTCCCTAAATATCTGCTGGGAGCACTGGTCAAAATTCTTTCCACTTGTCTTCATCTGACTACCCAAGGGTCTGATTTAGGAATAAATCTCTGTCTGCCTAGTCTGTGGAGCCACCTGAGGGGAAAGCAAGCAGCCTGGCTGGTGCTGGAGATTTTAAGTGGCCATCACGGTCTTATTATGATTATGCTTGTAGTGAAGCTCTCCTGTGAGGAGATATATATAACCTTGTGTGTGAGGAAGACAGGTGATTGCAGCAAGAGACGTAGACTGCACAATATGCCATCACCCCAGCTGAGTAGTATGGGAGCAATTTAACTTTACTCACATGAGAATGAGGGCTAAAGCATTTTGAAATTTAGTTTCTTTTGCCCTTCCATTATTAGCAAATGTATATCAGCAGAAAACAGTCATTATTTAGCTAAATTATCATAACAAAACAAAACAAAACAAAAAAAAGATAAAAGGAAGGGGAGAGGCAAGATTGAGAGTTTTTCTTTTCTAGCTTAGGCATAGAAGAAACTAGAAATACAGTGTCTGAAGACTCCTGAGAAACAGGAACAGACTCCAACAATTGTTCCAGATCTACCTTTCATATTTCAGTTTATTTGAGTGCAAAAATACAGGCAGGATTGTTGAGACAATCTACCAAAAAAAAAAAAAAAAAAAACCCAAAACCAACAACAACAACAACCAAAAACAAACAAACAAACAAAACCAACCAACAACAACAACAAAAAAAAACCTCAAAAAAGACCCCAGGATTAAACAAAGTTTTACCAAAAAACCAAACCAAACAATAAAAAAAACCTAAAAAAAGCAAATAACCCTCTTTTGCCAACACTTTATTGGAAAGCAGAATACAAATCTCTGAAAAATGAAAGCTTTTCATTTTGCTGTTAAGTAAAATATGCAATACTAAAATTCATTATACACATCCTTTTTTTTTTTTTCCAACCAAGTTATAACACTTATGTTATACAAACAAGGGAATTTGTAAGAAGGAAGTTTCAGTCAATACAATCAATATCCATAAAAAAAATTTACTTTAGTCATAAATTTGGTTTGGAATTCATATGGAATAATCTATTTATTTTCACACAGATGCACAAAAAAAGCCTCATCATAAATAGGACAACCCTGTCAACTTTTCTGCTTTGTAACGCCCTTGGAAAGGAAGGAAAATTTTGACTCATTGCACACCAAAAAAAGTACATTGGGCCATTTTCCATTTCTTCCTCCTCCAGAGCTCAGTTGTCGGCACTACTTACAAATGGCCAAAATAAATCTCAAAAGTTTCCCCATAAACAGAAGTCTCAGTTTCTACTACCTGCTTGAGTTCATTGATTAAGCTATTTTATAAGATAATAAAATAAAATAACCCCCCACACACAAATAGAAAGCATCACTTGCCCTAAGGCATTCCAGTGCTTCACTCTCCTGCAGAAGTTCATAAGTCATAACTGGAGGTGCATAAAAGGTGTTGGGCTCAGGCTGCAGCAGGATGAGCCAAGTGTGGCTGGGGTGAGAGGTGAAGGGTGTGTGTGGCTCCATCCCAGGCATATCTGCACAGCACAGGCAGACACAGGAGCACCTTGCGGGCCATGGGGTGCACTGACTGCTCCCTAGCTTAGGCACAACAGCTCCCCTTGCACCTGCACTCGCAGCCTAAGCTTGCCACTCGTCAGTCCTTCTCCTCTCTGGTGCGTCCAGTACGTGGCAAATCAACGGAGCCCGTTGAGGACACACAACAGACATTCATGAGCCTTTTAAAAAAGACAACAGAGTTGGATGAAAAGGGGAAAAATTTTTTTTCTGGACTTTTTTCTTTTTTTCAGTTACAGGAAGAGCAAGAGATCCCTACTGAGAAAGGTTGAATGGACCAGTGCTGAAACCATGATCCACTCAATCACTTCTGTGATTGGTATCGAGGCTGCGCAGGTATCTCAGGATGAATGTTAACACTCAGGATATAGCTAAGGCTGCCCACATTTTGTGTTAAATTTCCCTTGCTACGGACACAAAATAAATACCTAGAATTATCTTCTTTCTCATGCATTTTTTTTTTTTTCGGCATCATTATCTTTCATGCTTTAGTCAATAGTTAGTATATAATGTCCCAGTAACTGGAACATATGGCAAAGTCCACACTCATCTCCAAATTTGACAGAAGGTCTTCTTACACATTAAAAAAAAAAAAAAACCTACTCCTCTGATGTATCAAATCTCATGTGGACAAACTCAAGAAAAAAGAAAAAGGAAAACAAGAGCAGGCTAAAACAACTAAACAAACTTCATTTATAGAGAGAAATCAGGTCCAGACCTTCTTCTTGAACTTATTTCTCCACTTATCACAAAAAAAAAAAAAAAAACCTGCTCAGATATTGAAATAAAAAATGTTAACATAAAATTTCTGCTTACATTATTTTCTCATTCAATAAAAGAACTGTACTTATCTGGAATATATCTATATTAATAATAATTTTTATTTGTATTGAAAATGATTTTTTTATTTGTCAAAACATGTTGGGACTTAATATATATATGTTGTTTTTAGATAAACAACAATATTTCTACTTAACCACTTCATTAATTTTGCTTCAGTTTTAACTATCACAGAGTATTTTTTCTTTCATCTCATCAAGAATTGCAGGTCCTCACAAGTGTTTATAACAAAAGAATGTTTCCTGCACAAAGCTGGAACTACAATACAGAGAAATCCAGCAACTTTTCCAAGGTCATCTATGAAATGCAAACACTTTGTTTTCCCATTATCTGTTATGACTTTTGAATTGCTGTGAAAGCACAAAGAAGGAGATAGCTGAAGACAAATAATTTTTATTATTTGCAAAAGGTGTGTGCATACGTTTGAACTTTTATTATCACATAAACTAGTGTAATCAATAAGCTTAGGCATGTATTAGACTTCTGTTTACTGAAAACTTTGGTATTTTATATTGTATTATCATAACTGATGACCTGAAATCAAAGTAGCATAGAAGTACTATTCTGTGTTTGTATTAGTTAAACTCTTCTACTGCATTAAATATGTAGCAATAAAAAGTAATGCTATGACAAGAGTGGGAAAAAAGTTTTTAAAAATGGATATTTTCTTTGTTTTTAAACCTCCCTGACAAGGTTTTCTCTCATATCTTGCTTTACTTTTTACTATTATTATACTCCTATCTTACATGAGGACCAACCACTAAATACTTCTGATCAAGTCTTGTTCTCTGACTCTTTTTCAGTTGTATAAGGATCTTGCCCTGATCACACCTTGCCCACATTTGCCATTCTGAGGGTGTAAACATAGCCAAGTCCCTGCAGCTCATCAGATAACTGAGCATCAGCTGAGATTCAGCTGCGTTCGATGTGCACATTATGAGTCTGTAACAGATGAATCATAATGAAAGTTATCTGAAAGCTGTTTCATTATCTCACCTTCACTAAGGACTCACACAAGCAGAGAAGCAATATGTATTACCTTGCTAAACTTTGGTAATTTTGTGATTGGTCTGAGCCTACAAGTGTATCCATCCCACATATATACACCATGCTTGCAGACAAAACAGCTTCAAGGGTAGGAAAGATGTACAAATAATTGATACAGGCTCACAGGGTGTTCATGAATGGTTGTGGTCTTATCCTCTCTGAAATAGAGATTCATTGGATCTGTTGCCCATCTGAAGAAGAAGAAAGGCTGAATGCTGGTTTTGTGTTTATTCCTCTGCTCCAGAAAGCTGTTTGAAAGGCTGATAAACACTTAGCTATCCAAATCTGAAAAGACAGAGATTTTGAGCAGAGTTAAAGACATGTTTTTAAAAATAATTTTGCTAATTAAAGAGGTTAAGTTTACACAGTAGTGTAATATATAAGAAAAGAAAGAAAGAAAGGAAAGAAAGAAAGAAAGAAAGAAAGAAAGAAAGAAAGAAAGAAAGAAAGAAAGAAAGAAAGAAAGAAAGAAAGAAAGAAGGAAAGAAGGAAAGAAGGAAAGAAGGAAAGAAGGAAAGAAAGAAAGAAAGAAAGAAAGAAAGAAAGAAAGAAAGAAAGAAAGAAAGAAAGAAAGAAAGAAAAGAAAGAAGGAAAGAAGGAAAGAAGGAAAGAAAGAAAGAAAGAAAGAAAGAAAGAAAGAAAGAAAGAAAGAAAGAAAGAAAGAAAGAAAGAAAGAAAGAAAACCAACTAGCAAAACACAACTTCTTTAGGCAAGATAAGAAGGAAAGGGAAGGCAAAGAGACTTTGAGGTGAGTAAGGAAAAAGGGAGGAAATCATGAGACCATTTCCTGAAAGCAGAATTTTCACAGTAAGTTTCAGGTAGGCCTCCCTCTTAACTTTTAAAGGACCTGAAAGCCATCTAACTTACAAGAGGCCTTATTTCAGGAGGGTATCTTAGTGAAAGCTTACTACTATTGTACTTACAGAGTACTTTCTGTGAAGCAGTAAAGAATTTTTCATGTTTGAGGGCCCACTATTTGCTTTTGCTGCTGGGATTTCCATCTAAGGTCATTTGGTCTGTTTAGCTTGGATAAGAGGCTGAGAGGAGATCTTGCTGGGCCTCTTCCAGCTTGGAATGTTCTGTGACTCTGAGGTCAGATTATGTATGTTCAGATAGATGTATGAGAAAAGGAATAATTTTAAAATATTTAAAGTTCACCAACTAGTGTGGACTTTGTCATACCCAGCCAAATCTTTTCTGTAGTCTGTTAGAATGTTGTGAAATGGCTTTCACATCCCAAGTAAGTTTGACTTCATGTACACTTATGAATAAAATACTGGGCCAATATTATCTGTTTTACATAGTTGACATAATTGAAGCTATTTTGATTTACACTAGAAAATGGGCCTTTAAAGCTTTGAGAAATATTAAGGAGGTAAAGAAATGATAAAATAGCCTAACGAAGTTATTTGGCTTTCAAAAGTGAACAATATCTCTATATTATTAATCTTGTTAATAAATTAAAATTTATATTCAGTGTAGAAAGATCTTGACATGTCAAAAAGGTGTGTTCTTGCTTTTATATTAACTCTGCACAAACAATTTCCTAATACAAGGAAACAAATTTGTTTTATGTTATGGCATTTGTTCTTCTAGGGATCTAAAAGTTACCCAGCAATATTCAGTGAGGGGGAAAGATATTGCAGATCTGGTGTATCAATTTTTTTTTTTTTTTTAAGTTAGCTACCTTCACCTTTTCAACAAATTAGTTCATTGGAATTTAACCTTCCTCTCTAATCCATCTGAGGCTTCTTCTCATAATTCACTTCTGGAGGAACATTAGAGGATGCAAGTTTTCTCCCAGGGAGGGATATGTCATCTCCCTATTTTAAATCAAAAACTGTTTTTGCAAAGTAGCCAAAGAAGACTGGCTTTAACTGTCCTGAAAAATCCTTCAGTACACTCTCTGGGTCTTTTGCTCTGCTTGCTTTAAATTAGGTAGAGTAGAAGAGGACTTAAAGGGAAAGGAAATAGTGAAAAAGGAAATAGTGAAAAAGAACAGAATTCATATGTGTTGCTGCCCTTTCACTCACAAAAAGCTGGACAATTTGTGCAAGTCACTCTTTGCTGAAATAATTATTTTGATCTTAGAATAAGGTGAGCTGGATATAGATAGCAATGAGGAAATGGATTGAAAAATCCAGTATCCAGAATGACCCAATTAATTTTTGGCAATAAGGAACTTTTGCTCTAAATGTAATATATATATTTTTTCATCTTTCTACAAGACCGAGTTAAACTGAAAACTGTAATTTCTTACTGTACATATAGATTAGGCCTGCAAGGACTGAGTCTATGGCTTGTTTTCAAAGTCTCGACCTTCCTCCTGATAAAATAAGTCATTTAACCGCATCTAAGGGGAAAAAAAAAAGACATAAAATTACCTACAATTAGAAAAACAGAGAGTGACTGAAGTGACTAGCAGAGTAGGATGTAAGTACGGAGTTTGGATCATTTTCAGTATATTGTCTACAAGTCAACATTGCCAAGCTATCATTTTCAGGTAAGGAAGTATATATAGTAGGACTTTTCAGATGAGAGGACTTGAAATCATGTGGCAATCTTCAGGCTAAAGAGTAGACAGATGGAAGGGTATATGCTAGTTTTCTACATTTCATCTATAATCATGAATGGTAAAGAAATTAAAATCAGGAATGTAATTCTCCCCATGCAAAATAATAAAGGGCACCCAGTAAAACAGCCATCACAAACAACTTTATAAAAGGTGCTTTATTATGAAGCTGATTGTGAAAATATCATGGTACACCCAAAATCATAAGCTATAGAACAGAGGTAGCTGATTGGTGGGTAAGTGCAATCACTGAATAAAGTCTCCTACAGCTTGAGGTTCATGAGGGATCTACACTTTGACAGAGGAAAACTACAGGACCCTACCAGTCTATATATTATATCTTTGTTTCTATTCCTGCCTTAAGAATCCTTTTTGGTTTTTTTTTTCACCCCCTAGGGAAAGTTGAGTCAATTGTTTGGAATTGGCACACACAGTACAGCTGATAGTACCCTTTCTTTTTCGCTGCTTGCACTATTAATTAAATAGAGGACTTCAGTCTGAAAGACAATCAGATAAGTCCACAGGCTGATCAATATGACACTTCAAGCCAAGCCAAAAAATATCTGAGAGTAAATATAATAGAGATTAAAAAAAAAAATCTAACAAAAAGTCATAACTACCACGAGATTTATGGAAATTGAATGAAATAAATTGCGTGAAACTTCTTGATTTTTATTCTTGATTACAATTTAGGGAATATACATGATATGCAATTGCCCATAAATGAATTCTTCTATTTTTACTTGAAAATAGGAACTTTGTTATTTTTAGTAACTACATCGCACACACTTAAAACAGAAAAAAAGTCTCATTTTTTTTCCCCTATTTAAATACCATCCTGAATTTAAAATAAAGGCCTTTGCTTGAAAGTAGGTGAATGTATCTCTTGAGGCTGAAGCCTGGCTTCTTAACTTTGACAATAACCTACTCTTTTGCTGATGTTTTACAATGGAAACATATCTTACTCAACTTAACTGACTATTTGCATACTTGGAAAAACCTAAGTTTTTATCTAAAGTTACTGACTGGACTTTTAATTTTGTCAGAGTATGTTCTCTCATATTGTCTCATTTATTATACAGCCAAAGTTAGCTATAAAATCTGAGGGATGGGCTGAATAATAAATGAACATTTTAAATAGATGGATTAGAATATCAAAATAATGTAGTTTAGGTAATATTTTTGTCTTTTTTAAGATCTATTAAATGTTTTTATTGATGATAAGCGAAATTCTGCTAAATATTTGGAGCAAAAAATTTATGAGACCAATACAGAGAAGCAGAGGGACACCTCTTTTATTACAATGCGGAACCCCACAAAATATCTTAGTTGGAAGGGAAAGGCTGATCACAGTCTCAAGTGAAAGGTCTTGGATTTAATTAAATATTTAAGAAAAGTGTACTTCATAGGAAACTGAAATTTTCTTCTGACTTTCAGCTGGTAGTAGTCAACTCCGTGAAAAGTATTTTTCTAAAAATTACATAAAAATTCATAAAAGCTCTTAAATACTCTAATCATAATTCTGGTTATCATGGTGTTCTTAAAGAAAACTGAATTAGCTATTTGTTGGGAAAAAACTTGAAGTGTGATAGTTCTGCTAAATGTAAAAGGAAAATTTGCCTGTAGGGGATGGGAAATAGAGAATTCAGGAAAGGAAATGCAGCAGAAAAACAAGCATGTCTACAAGGTAACTTACCACTTTCACATGAGAAATATAACCAGGAACTTTCTCTCATCATGAAAATTTGTCAGTCTTTATTCCCACTAAATAACTTTCATTTTTGAATTGAGGTATGGTCATAATATGAACTGGGCTTATTTTATCCAGAAATAAAGTCTAGACAAATTTTTACTTTATTTTCTACCAGACTTACTCCTTATACTATTTGAAATCCCAGTATTCCTCTCTGCTGTCGAAATGAAACAATTTTTTTCTGACTGCTGGTAATTATGAAGGATCTCAAGACCAGACACGGTGTCTGCAGCACACCAGGATTCAGGGTCAGCACTGTCATATAGAAATGATGTCATACAGAAATGATAGTGGAAAAGTAAAATGAGTTTCCAAGCACTATTTCCAAGCACTAATAATAGTAGTTTCCAGCTACTGTTTAGTTTGCAACTTATAAAAGTTACTATATCAAGCAAGGGAAGACTTCACTTACACTTGTGTTGAATTGAGACGCCCATCCTTCAGTTTCAAGTGTCCTTCAACCCTTTTATTTTGCCTCCATCTTAATAGCTAGTTAAAAAAAAGTGAAGGAGGAAAGAAAAAGAAAAAAGGGGGGGGAGAAAATTTGATTTTATTTCTCTAAACTGCTGTTGGTCATGACATACAGTGCCTTGTAGTAGTTCTGGCTGGACAGTAGGCTAATATTCAGAATTCTGCTCATTTATCATATCTTCTTTTTATCTTTTATGTATTACTAATAAAACTAAAACAGATGTTTATCATGGTGACTGTGAGGAAGACAAAAAGGAGACTAAATATGAAGATATTTCAGAGGTTAAATCTGTTCTTATTTCTCTTTGCCTGGGTAAATTTTTCATTTCCAGCTATGCACTATGCTTCTGATTATGTAGAAACTTGATGACGAAAAAAGAAAGGAACTATATGCATCATTAAAAAATATAGATACGTAGCCTGAGAATGTAGGCTTAAGTTTCAGCTGGTTCTTTTTTATAGTTGATGAGAGTATGCATGCATTAAATCCTCATCCATTCCAGCTCCAAGGTACCTATAAGGTAAATAATAAGTAGTAAATTATTAATTGTTACAATAAACAGTGTCAGAGTATGCATCCATATCCTACCTAAGTATGAGACCAGGTGTTGGTATGAGATTATTCAAGTACTCAGTTGCTCTCAAGAGAACACAAAAATACATGTTCCACAGATCCCAGATACACTTCATCATATTTCTCAGCATCTTGTCTATGAATGAGCTCTTTATACATGTATATTCACTCAAAACACACTTGCAACATTATTTTTTTCTCTGATCACAGTAGAAACCATATAGAAATTAACAGAAGCAGATAGGTATGAGATTTCATTTTGTTCAGCTGAAAAGTAAAACCAATTCTTAGTTCTAACAAATTAGGACAAAACTAGAAAAAAAGAGAGTAGTGGCACAATTATTAGAATCAAGGACTGACTATTAAAGAATAGTGTCTTTCATTCAGTTAGGAATTTTAGAGCCTTAAGAAAACCAGTTTATTTCTCCCTTAATTCACCAGACCCCAAACCACAAGCAACTTATGACCACCTGAGTCAGGAATCCTTGATCACTACACAGAACAAGAGTGCCCTTAAGTACAATCTAAATTGAATTTTTACCTGAACAAAGCTTACATGTTGATGTGAAATAAAAATTACAAACAGTGTAAAACGTCCCCGGTAACCAATGCTGGAAGAATACAGTGAGGACACTAAATACCTGCTACTTCAAGGATATAATTATGTTTTTCTTAGTCGGCATTTCAGGACAGATCAGACTTAAGTTCCTCATGGGGTCTTGATTCCTGAATCCAATACTGACCAAGTCTTGTTTATATTAAAAAAGTGTTGTCTTTCCTCTTTGGAAGGAAAATTATGTGGCAGCATAAGAAAAGAAAAAAAAATCATCAGTTCTTCTAGGACATGTCTTTCATAGAAGAACATGAGTTCACTCATGGTAAGAACCTGCCTGAAAGTCAGACAAAGCCAACAGTAGTACCTTGTCTTGACTCCATTTTTAGAGTAGCTTAGCTTTCATATGCCCTGCTCCAAACAGGATAAGATGTTGGTACATTTCATCTTTACAATGTAATTAAAGATTCATGCAGGGTACAAAACTCCAAATCCTTCCCTTACAATACATTCTTTTGAGTGTCATTCAACCTCATCCCTGAAGTATATATTTGTATGGTGGTTTTGTTCTGTGCAAGTATATTGTACATCAATTTTATTTCATTATCTCACTACAACCTGTACTGATTGTAAACGCACAGATGCTTGTCTAATCATATCAAAACTCTTTACTGTTCAGATTATGAGTACTTTGCTAGCTTTTTAAACTTCTCCCCATTATCTTAGCCTTCTTTTTTATGTAAACTCTGCAATTTTATTGTATATTACAGAAATCTTTCTCTAATTTGATGTCATTCATTTTTAATTTTTTTCTTTTTTTTCGGTTTAACTATTGTGGCTAATTATACAGCAGATCCAAATCTGCATGAATTTTGCAGACTGCTGCCTGCGTCTCCAATTCTTTAATTTTCTATTATCAGGCAAATTACTCTAGTGTTGATTGTTAGTCCCTTTCCCCCCTGCCTTGGCCTCATATGCAGATTACAATCAGCCAAGGTCCATCCACTGGGTCATTCTATAAATCTTTTCTCAAAAGACATTTCTTTACGCTTGATGGATTTCCATTTAACTCTTCCTTCAATGTCCACTGTGCCCCATGCTACATAAATCATTGAGAACAGTCCAGCTCCTGCTATCATGCAAGTCTCTCTGTATCCTGCAGCATTAGAGTTACTCAGCACCCTAAACTGGGGACACTGGGTCTGTTCAGTACAGTTTCAACATTGTCATGCATCTGAATCACAGCTGCATGAGCTCCTCTCTTTATAGTTCTATAAAATTCAGTGGGGAGAGATAGATCTGTTTGGTGACGAGGCAACAAGAAAGCACTTTATCTCTTGGAGCAGTTATTTAGTGCCTATATAAACTCAGACAATTATTATCAAAGTTATAACTATTTTAAATTTCAAAGATTTTTGTAAGAAAATAAAATTCTTGAAAATTCTGCAGTGTACGCATGCCTCAAAAGTTGCATGATCACCTTCCTGCTCTCTCTCTCTCTCATTACCACTTCCATCATGATTGAATTCCTAAAAGTTCTGCATCACAGGAAAGAAGCAACAGCACCATGAACAATTTGAACACTACATAAAACTTCCCATGAGATCTCTTCCATTCTCAGTTACCAATATTTGCTCTTTACACATGACAGACTTGATTCTTTACAATCAAGATTTTGGGGTAGAGACCCAGCAAAGCTCAAGGCACATCCTGGCAGCTGTTCCACTTGCTGATCTGAGTGCCCTGGTTTTAAGTCAAAGATGTGAGTCAAAGATTTAAGTCAAAGTAGGTATTTTGTCTTACGTGCTCTTGGAAACCCCTCTGCTCCAGTGACATGCTGAGTGCCGAGTGTGCAGGCACACTGAGTGCTTTTCGTTCCAGGGAGGAAAATTCTCAAATACAGGAACTGTAGCTTCTGAATCAGTGAGAGGATCTATTATCCTAGAAGGTAGACCAGTTCCTTCCAGCCAATAAATTTTGGATCTACTCTAAGTACAAATTACTGTAAATTACAGGAAAAAACTCATCAGGCTGGCATTTCACAGCTAATTCTGGGCTTGGCTATGTGAAGTTTACAAAGGTTGAAATAAACCCTCTGTACAAATTTAAAATGAATCATGCAGTGGTTCATTTTTCTTCCAACCCAAAATACATTATTGTCAAGGAAGCCAAATGTGTTTTGATGTGCACGTTGTACAAAGCCCTACAGGATGTAACTGAATCACACTGAAAATTATGAGAAGCGTGTTATTCCTCCCATAAAGTCCTCACTGAAAGAAAATTGTCCAAAGTGCACATAATCAATGTGAAAGCATAGTTTACATTGGCTGTTACACATGTCAAGCTCTATTATAACTGATGCTCCCCAAAGTTAGTGCAAAGAGCCACTCACAGTACTATTTCTTAGAAAAAGGAAAAAAAAAAATACAAAAAACTCCAGGAAACTTGTATTTAGGTTTTCAGGTCCAACTTCTCTCAGGATAGTATCATACTTGTAGGTGACTAAAACAGAGCTGACCAGCATGAGGGACTAAGCGGAGCTGCTGTGCCAAGCTGGGTTGTGTTCCATTTGTGTGAATGCTTCATTAACCTTTACTATGTTTCAGTTTTGTCATCACCACAAGAAAGAAAAAAGCATCTAGAGCTGAGCAATTTTTTTTTTTTTTTTGTCACCGAGCTCATTGCTTGACATTCTGTTTCATTCAATGGAGGGATATAGTCACTTCTGGCAGATGATTTGCTAAATTTGCATTAGGTGTCTGAAATTGCTTAAATTAGTTTTGCCTTGAAATGCTATCTAATTATGCTGCTGTCTTTTGATAAGAGATGTCTTTAGACGGCTATGAACAGGCCACTGCCTATGCTGTGCTCTTTGACTGTAGCATTTACACCAGCCTAAAATAGTTTGAAGAAATATCAAGGCCAATTGGATGGGGCTTTGAGTAAACAAGTCCAAGGAGAGGTGTCCCATCCCATGGTAGTGGGCTTGGAAGTACATAACCTTTAAAGTCATTTCTAAGACAAACAATTTGGTGATTTTCTGATTCTATCACTGGTTCAAGCCTCCAGCTGCGGAAAACTGGATTGCTCACAACCTCAGTGAATGACACTGATATTTAGCAGAGGAGAATCTCTTCCCTTTTTTCTCAGAATCACTGGCTTTGCTTTTCCATTTATTTTAAAAATAGATATGGTTTGAAATAGTTTTGATGACTTGATCTCATAGAAACTATAACTTCCTCACAAAGGGAAGCAGGGAGCGCAGGCACTGATCTCGTCTCTGGTGACCAGTGGTGAGGCCTGAGGGAATGGCCTGAAGCTGCGTCAGGAGAGTTTTCATTTTCCCTGTGACTTCCCTGGTCACACCACCAAGCCTGGCAGAGCTCAAGTATTTGGACAATGCTCTCAGGCCCATGGCTCTATTCTTGGAATTGTTCTTGGCAGAGCCAGGACCTGGAATTGATGGTCTTTATGGATTCCTTTCAACTTGGCACAAAACCACACTATTGTTTGTCACTGTTGTTTTGAATTCTAAATACCAACAGTTACATATTTTTAAGGGAGAGTGGGAAAGTACCTAGCAGGGAAATCCTTCTCAGACAACTGGATACTGAGACATTGTCCATGTTTAAGAATGGTAGGAGTCTCAGAAAGAACTGAAAGACGCTTTCCTTTATCTCCTCTACTTGCCCATATCTTTTATCCTTTATGAGACATTTGCTTTACACCTACCTCAATCAGAGACAGGAGTTTGGGCTGGGCAGACCTCTGGTTTGATTTATTTTAGTTACCTTGATGTTCATGAGTACTCAGGTCACAGGCTGTGTTTGTGTGTAAGCACTGGGAAACCTGACTATTTTCTCTGAAGTCTGGAGAGAACATCTCCATACTTTTTGAGCTTCTGTGTGTTTTTAAAAAGGCTGTAATTCTGGGAACGTACAGAGTTTCCATACCTGCCTGAATTTTGACACTGTAAAAATATCAAACAAGTAACGTGGTATGAGAGTTATATATGTGCTAACTTCAAATCTTAATCAGGAGATTACACTCAGTTATCTTGATGCAAAATTAGTCTAATTCCATCTCGCTAGTTTCTCCTCTCAATCACACTGGTTCAAAGCTGGTGAGTTGGACTATTCTATTGCCACCATTTTAGACTAGAGAATTAAACTAACTGTGAAAAACCACAGATAATATGTCAGTTAATACTCAGTTGAGAAGAATGGATTTTTGATTAAATTTGAAACTGTTTCTACATGGCAAAAATACATTCAAGGGTGGTTACACTCAAGGATTCACACACAGGGACAGAACGCATGCAAGGAAAGAAAGAAGGAAAAATTCATGTTCAGGCATTATTGCTACTTACAGGTATTCAATGAAAAAATAATACCTGAACACTGCCTTAAGGTGACGTTTTCACTGTCAATATCACCCGTGAATTTGTCAAGACAATTAGAATTAAGGGGTCTGAATTTGCTTTTGTATGCATTCTGGGAAGAAAAATTATTCTCTTTGACACTGAGATCTCAAGATCAGAGTTTGGGGTGACGAGTCCATGAATAGCCACCGAAATCAAGGAGCCTGTTCTGGCTAGCACTTTCAGCAATGTTAAAAATTAGATTAATCTAGAAGCCAATTTTATATAGCAAATTGCAAATAATTCTGTGGGAGAATATTTCACTAGAGTGGTAGGGAATTGGACTTACGAAGGGGATTTCAGTGTGTTCAGAGTACTGGGAAACTAGAACTATGGGATCCTCAGGGATCCATTCAATGTCATGTTTCTGCAGAAATGAAACATTAAGATTGCATATAATGCAATTCATGCAAAGTACCTATCCATAATTCCATGGCTATCACCCTTTCTCTCTGGAAAAAAAAAAAAAGAAGAAATAGCTAAGTTTCAGCAACAAAATAGCAGGTATGCTTATAATGACAACACAAGGGAAGATTTGCCTCACAGTCTTTCTTCTACCATTGCTTCCTTGTCTTTGATGCTCCCCCATCTATGAAGTTTTGTTTCCATAACTCCTATCTTCTCCTGATTTCAATGTCCCTGCTTTGCTTTTTTCACAAGGTCATTTATACATCTTGGGCTTTTTCTTTCTTTCTTCTACTTGTTGGTTTGTTTTTGGTTTTTTTTCATTTTTTATCTTTTTTTTTTTTTTTTTAAACTTCGCCAGACTTCCTAGGATTAAAGTACATTGTGGGATATTCCAAAGTATTCAGATAATTCTAATAACTGTTTTTAGGAAAACACATTTCTCTGAATACATAAAAAATGATGGTGTCCTGATACCTTTACCCACATTGTTTCCCCTTCTCCATGCATTATGGCTTTGCTTTAGATTGAAAATGGATTTATATTGTAAAAAGGGCATGTGTTTTTTTTTTTTCCTAAAAAAGGGAAATATTCTTTATACAAACAGAATTGAAAATTTAAAAACTGCAAAATTACTTGTGCCGCTTTGAGATGCATCAACCCTTTTATGGTTCCTGTGATTAGACGTCATCCAATTATAAAAATTTCTAAACTTCACAATGGGAACAACCTTGGAAAAGAAATACATTTTCAAGATTATGAACAAATATCCCTAATGACCTGAAAACAAATAGATAGGCAAAAGTTACATGTTCTTTTGTTTTCCATCCTGTTTGAGCCTATCACTGAAACCTTACTGCTTCTTCTTTCTTGTGACCTGTTAAAATCTTCCCTGCCCAGTTCACAGTTCTGTTGTCCACAAATCAATTCTCTGTCTCCCAGTGATCTTATTTTAATATTTGCATGCAGTTGTTGTTCAGTCTTCATTTTACTAAGCTGATACATATTGACTTGCTATCACAGAGACAATAGCAATAAATTCTTAAACAAACAGAGTTCTTGGACCTTTCATGATAGCATATTTTAGCAAACTAAAAGTTTTAGTCTTAAAGTAGCCAGGAATTTGATTTTTTTTTCTCACTGGTACTGTAAAATGTCTAATTTATCCTTGCTTCTTCATTTCCTCTAAAGGGGTATGGAAAAAAAAAAACAATAAACCTTTTGGTGTGGTATACTTTTTGTTTATAAATGGAAATAGTTAGAGTTTATATTATTTCCTTTGCTTTCTTTTGACTTACGCTCTTGGCATTGATTGTTGTGACACAAGCTGCAGGAGCAAGGCCCTAGCTTCCATTGGTCTGAAAGCATTCTTGACTTTGAACATCATGTTCTTAAAGCAGGGAGGAATTACGATCAGAGTGAGGCAGTGGAAGTCCTGCACAGGACTTGGGTCTACACAAGATATATCAGCATTTTGAAAAATCATCTTCAGCAATCTTCCCTTTCACACCTCCTGTCATCTTGAAAGGTGCATTTAAATTTTGAGACATAATTTGTGCTATGTCTGTCTAATTTATTTCCTTCCATACACAGACACATAGACACAAACATATCACTTGGGTGTTTTTTATGCTTAGAGAAAACAAACCAGTGTAAGCTGTAATAGAACTGCTAATGAGCTGATGTTATCTACCAAGCTATTTAAAATTCTGTTCTCTTTCTGTTTTGCATTTGGTGGGGTTGTAATTTTAATTTTCAATTGCAGTCTTATTTCTTCTCCTTAGTCTCCAGCTTTCCCCCACCACTGTGCACAGTCCATGCACCCACACAGACACACAAATCACAGCACCCTGACTGGAAGGAATCATTTATGCTTCAGTGCTCTGTCTCGTGTTTTTTCCGTTTGTTGGTACCTGGAATATGTTTATTTTTCAGGGGATGCAGATTGTTATGTCGCCCAGAAACCTAGGGATGGTCTGCGGACTAGAAAAAACAAGATATTTCCTGTGGTTTATAGTGTAAGGATATGTTATATGGAAGAAGGCAATGTGAAGGAGATAGGTGACATAATTCCTCTACTTCAAATTGTGTGTATACATATATTTTTTGAAACAGTCAGTATTAAAGTGTTTGGCACTAGTGAACTATGTCATAATCTGAACATTGAATTCATCACAATTTTGGTTTAATTTTTCTTAGTTAAATATCCAAAGTAATCTCCTGATAAATTTTAATCAAAAATATTTCTGCTATTTATTCCATTTGATAATGTCTTAAAAACATGAAAAGAAGATACAAAGCATTACAGGAGATGTTAGGATCTTCACAAGGTAATATTTAATAAAGCAGATTGAATCAGTTAATCTGTTCCAATGGCAATCTCATCCATTTTTCTGAATTATTATTCACTGCACTTGCTTTCCTATTGCTTTTCCTAATCTAATTTTAACGTCTGAACAACATCTGCTGGAGAATATCCCAGCATTCCCTGGGAGAATCATACAAGCCAACCAAACATTTCCACAGTGTACTTTTCAGCTGATCATTTCCTCCATGTCTTTCATCATTACTGTAATCCTTTATCTACCTTAATTATTTATTGCCATTATTTGGCAAAAAAAAAAAAAAGGTGCTCTTCAATAATATGCTTAAACATTTTCTTCAAAACAATTCTTCTGGTTTTGAATTGCATAGAAATTTTTTGCATTTTCTACAATTTGTTTCCTAAAAAAAAAAAATGAACCAAACAAAATACCACTAAAAACAATTCAGAAACCTTCCTCACACTCATATATGGAAACTGATTTTCCAGACTTTAGTAAAAGATCAAGCAAGATCAATTGACCCTGAAACAGGATTTATTGTGATAATTTTGAAATAGCTCTAATTATAGATGTGCTTCCATGAGAGGCAAACACAAATGTGGAATCATTTCTGTACATTGCAACCACACTATAGCTGATGCCAGAATTCAGGAATCTGGTGGAAAAACAGATCATAACTGCTGAAAAATATATACTTGAGCAGTGAATTCACCTCTAAGTAATATGTTCTCTTCTGTAGAGCACCAAGGGGTAGATACCATGAAGAGGGAAAGAATGTGCTCTGTTTGTGTGAGGTTTTATGTGTATCACCTCCTTAAACTGTTTGGATAGCTGACTAATAAAGAGGACTATAATCTCAATTTCATGTAACCTCTGGATAAAATAATGGTGACTGTAAGGCAGAGAAGAAGAGAAGGTCAAATTTGGAGGGGAAATAACAGGTGAGTATTGGTGGTGAAATAATCAATTAAATGGGAAACTTCTGGAAGTATAAACAAAAGGTGTTGACTAAAATTATCAAAAGGATAAATATTGAGTGGTTGGCACTCAAGCTATAGTAACTTCCATGAGTCCTTATGAAAAAGGCTTGGTGTTTTGAAGGAGACAGATGAAGATGGGAAAAAAGTCCATCTCATCATAATGACCTTAGTGGACAAATATTCTCCTAAACTGTCAAGTTGTTTACTTTAATTCTTTCCTCAAATAGTGAAGCTAGTCTACACACAGCAGTCCCCTTAAAAGTGGAGTCCCTCACACAAAGTTTCTTCAAAACATAGGGCTTGGGAATTTTACCAGCACAATAGTCTAGTTAAGCAATCACAGCTTCACTTCTACCCTAAAATGTGGATATAGCATCAAATACCTTGACTCCTGAGCAGGCCATTTGTTTCATTAATGAACAGAAAGGGTGAGTAGAGTTCAGAAACTGAAGGCCTTATGCAGAGTCAGGATCTTAACTCCTGGTTCATTCCAGGACCACTTGATTCTGTGAAAAGTCTTAGAACAATAGAGTTAACTAAACTTCTTTCTGACTAATCAAGTGATAGAACAGAAAAGAGAATTCTGTGCATGGGGTAAGGTTTTTATTGCCTTTACTGCTCTTTTTTTAGCAGAAGTGCATGTAAATATTTAGATGTAAAGGTCTTCCTCTGAATTACATTTCTCAACTCCTGGTACATTCAAGAAAACTCAGAGATTTTATTGTTAAAAGAGAGGTGTCTAATTCACTCAATAAAATCTATATAATTGCTTCTGATTTCCAAATTCCAGTCCAGAGCAGTGTAGGCATTTTGCAGTCTGGCCAGACCCATATGGTCATTTGCCAATCTCTCATAATCACAAATGACAGTAGATGTTTTACTTCAGTCAGTTGAAGCAAACTTTTTCCTTGTAAACACAATAAAGCCTACAGAGCAATTGAGCTTATGACGTTTAGATGTGGGTTTTAGAACTAAGTACATATTTTTTTGGACAATCAACATCTGTGGATTACTATGTAAACTTAAATATAAACTATAAACTTAAATATATCCTCTCTATGTGGACGACGACACCAAAGTCTTCCTTGTTTCCTGGACCATCACTGTACTTTATCCAATGTACCTATACCTGTCTTGCACTGCAGGGCCCAGAAGCAGACATAAAACTTGAAATGTCTCACCAGTGTGGAGCACAGGGGAAGGATCATCTTCCTTAAACTTCTGATGATGTTCTTGGTAGTACAGCTCAAGGAGTTGTTGTCCTTCTTTACTACAAAACCAGACTGTTTATTCAATTTCTTGCGCACCAAAAACCCCCCAGGTCCTTCTCTGCCAATGCCACTTTACAGACAGTTGGCCCTCAGCTCATCTTGGTACCTGGAGTTATTTTCTTCCCAGGCTTTACATTTTCTTTAGATGAAGAATTTATGCTGTCTCTTTAGGTCTTATTCCAGAAATATTTTTTTTGTCTGGACTTCAAGGTTACTATCTTCCTAACTTGAATACCTTTGTGAACATTCTATACTTCATCAGGCTTATTTGGGAGAACAAAGTTCTTCCATGTGCCCACAAATGGATCAGTCTGACAGGCTTTTTTACCTTTTTCTCAGTTCATAGAAGAAATTCCATAGGTCCTTTGAAGAATCAAACCTCTCAAAGGGTTTAATTACAGTTAGAGAATGATAACTTTATCGCAGTATAATGACCCAGAGGATCACTCAACTTATGGCAGACCTTCATGAAATTTATTTTTCACTCTTTCTGGGAAAGCGTTCCAGGTGCTCTCATTTCAGGGCTCTGCATTCCAAAGGTGACCCAATAGGGAAAATCTGGGTGTTATCCTCAAGTTACAGAGGATTTCATCCTTTATAAATTTTAGCCTGATCATTCATTCAAAAATTACTGCAGAACAATGTATATGTTCTGAACTATGCAAGTTCTCATCGACTGTTTCCTTATGATAACACACAGAGGTCATAGGTAGCTTTTCTGCCCATTTTACTCCTGCACTTACTCTCACCTTCAGCTTCTGCCTCTGCACATGCTTGTCCCCTCCTCTTTGTCTCCCTCTCCTTTTCTCCTCTCAAGGCATCAGAGCCAAGAAAGTCTGGGATTTACAACAACTGTGTGATATCTACTCCACCAAGATGTCAATTCAATTTGAACCAATTTGACAACCCTGATACAAATGCAGGATCAGAGACCACAATGATAGTACAACATCCGTCTCTTGTTAAGCTTCTTGCACCTGCTACTGCTTCCCTCTGTAATTGCCCTAGATCAAGAGACCTATTGTAAATGTGTTAAGTTTTGCTGACAACACAAAGCTGGGAAGACGCAGGAACTCAGGCTTAAGAGGCAAGGAAAATTCAACAAGATTTCTGGGCTCTGGGCTGTTACACAGCAAATGAAATTCGGTATTGACAAACACACATTAATGTAATTGGTCAAGGGAAGTGTGGGACTAAGAGAGCAAAACTGCTGAGTAGGAAAAGGAAGGGTTTAAAGGGACTCTGATATAATGTTCATATCAGGGCTAACACCAACATCTCTGTTCAAGTACAGAGAAAGTCTTTGAATGTTGAATTTCCTTTACCTGACTTAGAGTTCTAAATATTACCTGTTTCTTAAGTGTGTAACTTCATTTAACTGATAAAGCTGTTGCCTAAATGGTAAACTGAGGCCTCATCACCTCATAAAAAGAGACTTATAAAATCTCACTGAATGTTTGTGATAAGTGGTTTGATCACTTGCAACCTGAACACCAATGTTATTTGTGGGATCTGTGTTTATCAAATCAACATCCACACTGACAATTAATTATTAGACACTTTATTGAGCAAAAAACCTAATCAGTCCTTTTTTTTTTTTTTTTTTTTTAATAGAGTAAACCCCATATTCTTGATTGTATTGTTATCTGAAAGTGTTGTGTGTGTCCCTTTGAGGTGGATTACCTGAGGACTAGTTTATCACAAATAACAAAGGATGTGATTCATCTTCTCTAACTTCCGTTGTCTAAAATTTAGAGGCTTAAGTCTGATTTCATTACCTAAGAATTCCTTCATGACAGTCCAGAATAGAGAGAAACAGACATTTCCAGAGATTGATTTGTATTAATCTAGGTTTGATATATATCTTAAAGTGAGCCAATCACTCCAGGAAGGATTTATTGATCAGTTCATCTATGTTTGGACAAATGAGTCCCACCTAGTAATCCAAACTGTTCCATCAGAAACATAGCTTTTTAATTGTTTCTTTCTACATCCCTTCTCTTTCTTCTTTTCTAGCCTTCATTCACAATAAATTGCCATTTTTCTTCTAATATGTATGTGTCAGGTGAATTTTAGTGTCATGAGTTTCATGGATTAAAAACATGAAGCTATGAATATCACCTAAAAGGTAAGAAAAAAGGACTTTTTTTCTACTCTGGGCTGCAGGTCATAAAGATCCATGACTGTCATTGTCTTTTTGAAATCTCTCACTTTTCTTGCCATGTTTAAAACTTCAAATTCCTGATAATACTCTGGTACAGTACCACGAGTCCTGTCCTGTAGCTGTTCTTCACTTATTTCCTAGTCCAGTGCTCACTGCATCAATTTTTTCATGCTCACATGAAAGAGCTGAGCTCGCTCTGTTTTGCGGAGGGCTTGTGTGTTTACTGCAGTATTTTAGACCTGCTTGCAGTGATGACCATGCTCTCCTTTGCGTGTGTGTCTGCAGCACTGGTCTTGAGATTCACGTGTTTCTTCATTTTCGTCAGACTCCTTGAACCAGGGCACAAATCTAAAATTAAAAGAAGATGATTAATTCAGCCTGAGTGCAGCACAGGGATATGAAAAACTGTAGAAAAACACAAAATAAACTGCAGTCCTTGAGACTGTGAGAAAAAATTTCTCTATGCAGGTGAGATTTTTGTTCTTTAAAACCAGATCTGTGACTGCTTTGGGACCATCAATAATTTATGACAATGCATGTCCACTCCTACTACTTAGTCCTGCTGTCATGGTCAGACTGCAGCTCTACATTTATGCTTTTGTGGTACACAGGCTCAGCCTCCAGATCATGATCATCACTTATTCAAGCTGATTATGATTTGATTTCCATTTTCCTTTGACTAGAAGGAGCTGAGAGGTTATCCAGATGGGCAAACTCAGGCACAGGAACTGATCCTGATGCTGATTGTCTGGATGCAAGCTCTTGCTGCTGCTGGAAGCATGGATTTGACTGATGAGAGATGAGTTAGAGGGCAGACCAAGCTCAAGCCTAAGACTGTCATCACATTAAGATGAGAATAGTGGAACCTAGTGCCTCTCTCCACTAACAGTAATGTCATGGCTTTAATGCTTTTGCATTTTAGACATTTTCTATAAAGCATGAACAAAATTCCACGATTACAGCTTGCTATGACCTGACAAATACTCCCTCATATGAGTAAAATATCCTATAAGGAAGTCAATAAAGAAAAAGTAGAGAAAAGTTTCCTTACTACTCACTTGAAATTTCTCTGTCATGGTAGTGCTTACCTCAGGCCTCAATGTAAGCCCAACATCTTGGGTGTGAAAAATGAACTTCTGCCTACTCCAGGGAGAATTTAAAGGTGTGGGAAGAGGGAAAATGTAGTTTTGATCAGCAGAAAGCATTCATTGTGCACTAATGGTCATTTTCTCCCTGAAAACACCAGCAACTTATCAAGGCTGCAGACTCTCATTTTCTTAGTGTTTTAGAAAAGAATAATGAAGTTAACAAGAGAAGTGACAAGATATATTTCTATGTTCCTCCAGCAATAAGATTCAGGACTTCTGGGTTGGTATAATTTGATGGTAAATTTGTTATCTATTTGAGGACTGTAGTCCTAACTCTGGTAGGTTTTGTTAACCCTATCATTATAGATCGGGCAAATAACTGAATTCCAACATGAAATTGAATATTACAAGGATTTTCATTATTGCATAGTGACGTTTGTTTAACATTACCAAATACATTTAAAAAAAAATAAACCTCAAAATCTGCATTAACTCCCAGTCCATTAATGAGTGCTTTTGTTCCACTTCCAAATTTCATCAATTTTGGTTTCAGAATAATCAGCAACAACAGAGACAAGAGTTTAGGACAGGACATGAATTTCTTGGAAGATGTTAGCAAGCTGTGAAAATAAACTTTTTGGCCTGGAGTAAGAGTTTACTTTCCTAATTCTCATTTTATATCACGGAGGGAGGTGAGACAGCATTTGCCCCAGAACAGAAGAAGATAATTTATCAGATGGATTCCTACTGACTCTTCAAACAGCCTATTGTGACCTTTGGTTATTAAACCTTTTGACTGTTAGTTAATTTCAGCAGTGGGGAGGCTATTAGCTGACCGGCTAGATTCCCTGCCCAGCATCTGCTAACCAATGACCTGTGATCTGGGCCATAAAACTGAAATTAGATCTGGACAATAAATATATTTTGGCTTCTAATACAATGACAGGTGCCATTCTTCCTCAATTTATTGATTTTTTTAAACATATACCAGAAGACATGTTGCTGTATCTTAGTGAAATAACTTGATTTTAGCCTTTTTCCATCTGTGAAATATTTTTTTACATAGGTTACTGATGTCAGGAATTTTTGATGGTCTTGGGGACAAAAAGGGAAGAAATAAATAGCAGCAGATACAGAACTCACAAGTCAAAAAAATAAAAATTATGACTTTAATCTTGTTACAAAATGAGAAGAAAACTTAGTTTGGAAACAGCATGTACTCATCAGCAGACATCACAGTGTTCATGCCCTGAATGGAAGCATGTGAGTAAGAAATAAGGTGTAATTTGATCAGCAGGAAGGACTCAAGCCATAAATTCAATACTGAATGTCCTTTAGCAGTAGAACTAGAAAAGATTCTTGTAAACAGTAAGAAACTCATAAACTCTGATAAGTCTTCTAGTAACACTGGTGACTGACAGAAAGGGGAATAGGGGGTGAAATATGGCCACTCGCTAGGACTGGCTCAGTAACAGACTTGTAGGAAGGGTGCTTCAAGTGCTTATTCATCAGTGTGATACGTTCATAGGTCTGCAATGAGAGCTGAGATATGCAAAGAAACCTGCAGGAGCTTAGTGATCCAACTACTTTGGAAATTCATGGAATCATAGGATTTCATTTTGGGAAAGCCTTCTAAGAACATCAAGTCCAGCCACTAAAACAGCACTGCCAAGTCCACCACGAAACCGTGTCTGTAAACACCCCAACTGTACAACTTTCAAATATCTTCAGGGCTGGTGACTTGACCACTTACCTGCATTGAGTCACACTGTTCTAATGCTTAGTGGAAAACCACCTTAATGGAAAACTTTTTCCAGTTATCCAGTCTAAATCTCCTCAGGCACAACTTGAGTCCATTTCTTCTCATTCTATCATTTGTACTTAGGAGAAGAGACCAATATTTAAAGAATAAAAAAGAAGATAGCTTTCAGTTCAGGAATTTTGTGGTTAAACATGGAGATAATATACTTTGTTTTCATTATAGAAGATATATTTCAATACATGAGGTGAAATTCAAACAGTCTATTAATATTTGCGATCGGTGTGGGCATTGTAGTGTGAGGCTTTTTTTTCAACTCTTGACTCTTGATATCTTAAGGAACTCGGAAGAAAACACACAAGAAACCAGGCTAAAAGAAACCAAATTAAAAGAAACGAAATTAAAAGAAACCACATTGAAATGAACTGACTCAAAAGAAACCAATGCCAAGCAAAGCAAAAAAAGAAAAAAAAAAAAAGAGAGGGAGGAATAAAAATATTTGAAATATTTGCTGTTTTTTCTCTATTAATTTTATGATTCAGATATGAAAATACAGTGTTTTAAAGTCAAGATCTCAGTCAAAAGTGGTAGGCTCTTAAGTGCAATAAGCTTTTGCTGAGTTTCAACATTCCAGAGAAATGCTCTAGACCTTGCTTTATAGCTCTTTTGTGCTACGTGCAAAGCTATACATCTTCCACTGAGACCTTCTTGTGTTACATTTAAACTGTGATTATTCAACTGGTTTCATTATACTTGACACCTGTCTGTGACAGCAGGATGAAACTGCAACCTAAATTCAACCCACACAAGTTTAAGCTTTTAAAGTCATGGTCTCAAGTAAAAGCCCAATCGACTAAAACTCCTTCAAGCCACAGTGATGGAAGCTCGGGAGCTCAACCAGTTCAATCACCCTAACATCCCTGTGATGCAGTGAGAGTGCAGATTTGTTTCTCTATAAAGAAAGCCAAGATTGCTGGCACCTTTGATTAAAGATCTTCGAGTAGGCAGATGGATTCTCAGGTTAGGGTACATGGTTTGGGCTCCAACATGAACTAAAAGAGAGCCCCCAGATCTAAGACTTGCTTTTTATTTATTTAATTTCCCATGGATAACATTTTCCCTCCACATTCTTTCTGTGCCTTTTAGTTTGCAGACTTTCCCCTAAGTTCAAGGTTGATGATGTAATTGTGACTGAAGGAAATGCAGCGTTTGGCTTCTCTTTAGAGGCTTTTTTGGTAACACACCATGTTACATTTCTTGCTTGTCATTACATCCTGCCAGCTTTCTGGCATCACTTTTTTTTTTTTTTTTTGCTTCCATTTTACTAGTATGCATTATTCATTGGAAAGGGAAAAAAAAAGGGGGAAAAAAAAGAGAGAGAAAAAAAAAAAAAGAGAGAGAAGAATAATTTGCATTTCCTGATTGGAAGCCAGGGATTATTCATCATTGCCCTGTACATCTCTTATAAAGATGATAAATGGATGTATATTAACTGAACCCTACAACAAAATAATGTGTTTTTCTAAAAGTTTTGCAGAACTGCATTTCCATTGTAATTAGTTTACTTTTTTTAACCAAGTGCTGTTAAAGCACCATCAAAATGAAAGCTGAATTCTGAGCTGTTTAGAGAAGGTGGGAGAAAGTATTGGACTACTCAGTGGGTTTTCCTTTCTCTTTTAGAACTACTGAAAATCAATTGGGGTCTAGCTTTAAAATACTACTACTACTACTAGTACTACTACTACTACCACTACTACTACTACTACTAGCAGGAAAAAAAAAATCACAAACACGTTTAAAAACCAAAATAGAAAAAATCAAACCAAAGACAAGAAAAACAACAAAATCAAAATTTCCCTCTTCAAGGAAATTACACTGGAACGAGCAGATAAGTACAGTGGCAAGAAACTTGTTACACATTTTTGCCTCATAAGAGAGGTAATAATCATTTATACTCCTCCAAAGAGAAATAAGGAAGAGATTGGTCTTTTCGTCATTTTTTGCTGTCTTTATTTATTGAGCTTATCAAGGTTTAAACAAGGCATTTGGTCTCCAGCACAGACTTGAACCCACAATGTTGTTCCCAGTCATTCCCTCTCTGTGCCTCTCCTGACATGCTGTAGAGCTGAATTTAAGCTAGGCAGGACATTGTCCCATATGAGACATGATGTTTCAGTGAAGTAAAAGCCCCTTTTGTAGGAGTAAAATTGTAATAAGAAGTCATTTGTACCATGGAAGACCTGGGGGAAGGGGGGAGGAAATAATGTTGTCCATACATGTGTTGAATCAATAAGGCTGGTTAATTTTTTTGTAGAAAAATGTGTTTCCCATTAAAAAAAAAAAATGTTCTTGAACTGTTGTCATTTTCAGCAAACCACAACTTAAAAGATCAAAGGAACTAATAAAACCAGGGCCACTTAAATTACTTCAATTAACATTTTTTGAAATTCCTCCCTTTTGCTACCTTTATATTCCAGTTTTTTCTTTCTATATCTTCCCACTTCTTCCTTTTCCAAATGTTTTGGGAAAAAAAAAAAAAAAAAAAAAAAAAAAGAGACGGCAAACAACATCTAGTTTTTAAATGCCTCAATATTTTTTTTTTCAAAAATCAGTTTTTTCCAGCAAAAACTGGAATTTTCATTAGTACTATTTATCAGTCTGGACAGAGTTCTCAGATCATGATGGCAAACTGCTGTTATTTATTCTTCTTTTCCAGAAACAGCAATTATGTTCTTGAAATGAAGAATTGCAGGGGACGTTCAGCAGCACCGACAGAATTTTGTTGTTTTCATTGTTTTGCAAAGTAGGGAAATAGGACTCAAAGACTGGGTTCCCAGCACCCAGAGGGAAAAATCTCTGGTGCTATAAACAGTTCCCTGGAGAAACTCAGCTCAGTGCTTTCACAAAGCAGGACATTTTCAGACTATTATTTCCATTAAACACCAAATTAACTGCCTGTAAACTTGTTCAGTTATTTGTTTTTACTGGCCTGTAAAAGCATAAAACATAAATACATAAATAAATATTTATAATGCATGGATAACAGTGCTAGCACATGCCATAAGCCATGCCAGGAAAAAGGAAATAAATCAAGGTTCGTGGCTGAGAGATGCCTCTTGGTTTGATTTGTAATAAACAACCTCACTTATCGTTATGTGCCTTATTCCTATATATTACTTTGTATTAGAGTTTTACTCGGCCTTTTTCATTGTGCTAGCCACTATTCAAAGAACAATCACAATCTTTAGAGACTTGACTCATGCCATCCAAGTTTAGGCACTTAACTGAAGCACCTAAATTAAGCTTTCTCTGTGGTCATTGCAATAATTTTAAAAAGCCAGAGGGAAAGCCTGGGTGCTTGTGAATCTCAGTCACATCTGGAATTAAAATCTTACCGTGTTTGCTGAGCTGGGTGAGAGCTTATTTTTCTACCTTGTGTGTGACAAAGGTTTCATGTTCAAAGTAATTTTAACAAAATTGACATTTTCTAAGAACGTGAATGGAATTTTCTAATCATAATCTCTTATTTGCATCAGTCTGGATCTTCCTGAAGAAGAGACTTCTAGGTGCTTGAATCTTCCATTTCTCCAGCAACTCTTTTGTAGACTGTACTTCCAACTGTGAAGCTTACTGCATCAGAAAACGAAGTCACAATCCTCATACTGAAACAATCACTCAGAGAAATATAGAATAACATCCCATGCTGTTCTTCAGGGGTGACAGGCTGGGCTTGCAATAAGAAGGGAATGTCAGCTTAAGGAATGTAAGACTGAGTTTGCCATTTGGGAGGAAAGTCTCTGGAGAAACCTAAGGGCACTCTGTGGGCTAACATGTGCCAAGATATGGCCCAGAGGAATGTACAAAGGAAAGAATTTACTAAACCAGTAACTCCTCCTCCACTGTTGGCTTTTCATTTCACATCCTCCTTCTACTCTTAATTCTCTTAATTCCCTAGAGCTCAGTTTGGAGAACACAACTTTCCATATATCAGTAGTCAAGGAGTGGCAAGGCATTGGAATACATTTCTTCTTCTCTCAAACTTTCAGCAAGGAAAGCCTGGTTTCAGCCCTGGGTTGTGATCAGCATGGCTAAAATTCACTGTAGTTGAGTCTTTGTGTGCAGTAATGTTTGCAAGAGGTGAATACCCTATTTTCCTGCAGGGGCATTTGCAGTGATTTTTTCCTTCATACGTGTGACGTGTTAGGTAATATAGCCTGAATACTTTTATTATTACTTCCATGGGAAAACATTAACTGATTTATCTGATTAAAATTTGAGGTGGCAGCAGTAAATAAACAAAATACTCAATAAAGTCTCATTAATTGTGACACTTGTTTCTTTTGTTAATTTTAAAGCATTCCTTGACATTGTGTAATGTCACTGCAAGTAACACATGAGAGCTTTGGGGGTTTTTTTATTACTGCTCAGTTAAGAAATAACTTACTTTGTCCCACAGCTAGCAAGTTTCTTTCAGTATTATTCCACACAAGTTGCAGAGGTCTCTGAACACCACCCATGGTCATTAGGTCATTTTTTTCTGCAGCTTTTCCAGTAGTTACTCACAAACTGATAATTTCCACCAAATAGACGCAGTGCAGTGCTGGGCTGTCATTTGTTAGTACTTCCCTTCAGCTTACAGCCCTGTGGCCCTCTCTCAGGCTCTTTCTACATGCCAGTGTGCTGTAATGATAAATAACATTATCGACCTATAGGTATGCATAAAACATTAGATGGATCGTAAGTTTTCCGGACTGCTCAACTTTCATGAACTGCATTTCAAGTTACTTTGATCAGGTCTCTTAGCTCTGACACCATAGTTTTGGAGTGGGTGGTGGGATAACATGGGCAGAAATAACTCCACTAAGCTCAATAAGAATATATATTATCTCTTGTCATTACAAACTGATCAGTTATTTCAGCTAATTTCCTAAACGGCAGGTAGAAAACTGGATTTAAAAATTTTTCATTAAAAACCAGTGTATATTGATAAGTTTAAAATGCAATTTTCTTCCCTTCTCATTTCATTAAACAGGTGCAGTCAGAGAACTTAAGTTTAATAAGAGAAGACTTTAATTTTAAATATTTTCAACTTGATTAAACATATGCAAAGTTTGAAGGGGTTTGTTTTCTTTTTTCCAAATTCATAAATGATTTCAGAAGGCTAAATTCAATTCTCAGCAGTAACCCAGCATTCAGAATTCTAAGTGCCTTGTATTTCAAATATTATGAGATTTTTAAGCATGAAAGACACAAATGAAATTTAAGTTATGTTCCAATGCCTTTAAGCCCAGGGTTGTTTATACATGTATCTTTGCACCTAAAATATGTTTGTTTTCTTTCATGCCATGTGCACGTGTGCATGGGTATAAATAAGAAAAGTAAATGTAAGGGGGTGTGTGCAGTTATAAATTTATGATAGTGAATTTCTTTTTTTTTTCAGTTTTTTGTTTTCATGAGGAAAAAATGTAAATTATGCCTCAATTTTGCAGAAGGGGGAAAATGCAATAACTGTCCAATTTATTTTTTTCTAGTTGCAACTCAAATTAATTCCTCTCATACACAATGCAAAAATCATTCAAAGTGTAGTGATTCAGGATCAGGCCCTAATTTCTTCCCAAAACAGTGTTTCTGACATTAGTGAAATGAAAGGAAAAGAAATAGCAAAAGGAAATAAAAAGGGTGACAAATCTTTAGATGAAATAACTGCCAAACAAGCAGAAAAATTTATGTTAGAAGATCGTGAGGTCATCTGGCCCAGCTCTTCACTCACAGCAGGACCTTAACACAATGTGAGTTCAATATGACATGAGGTTAGTAACACAGTTTTGTACTAATTCTTTTAGAAAAATAAATTTGATGGGTCTAAGAAAGAGATATGGACAGTTCAAGTCTTGCATTTCCAACCACAGAGAGGTAAACTTAGCCTTAAACTGGCATACTAATATTAAAAAGTTAACCTAAAATCTTACTTGTATATTTTTCTTTCCTTGCACAAATAATTAGATTAAAAACTTATAGCAAATTCCCACAGAAAAAGTATTTTTAAGAGATAATTAAAGTGAAGAACAGACACACAATCTCTTATTGAAAATCTCATCACCAACCCCAATATCTTCCTTGAGTATGAATTGGAAAGGTTTTTTTCATTACAAATGAACATTAAGAAACTTGGATTCAGTCATTCATTCTTTGGAGATATAGTCCCTGCCCCTCATGCAGTAAAGGAATTAAAACTTTTAACAGTTTTAAAACTCTGGAAGTGTTTTTTGGGGAATTTGAGCCCTTCTTCTCTAGTCAAAAATATTTTTTTACATCCTTTTTTTCCCCTGGAATCAGAGAAATTTTGTAGCTCATGTTAAATTTGTAACTCATTCAAATACTACCTTATTCCTCTCTGCAGCCTCTTTGCTACTTAAAAAAAAAAACCTATATGATTTGTTTTTAGCTGAAGAATCAATCAGAATATATATCTCTATATATATGAATATATATATTAATATATATATTAATATAAATAAATAAATAAATATGAATATATATATGTGGATAAATATTTTCAAGGATAAATTAATGAAAAGAGTCTCATATTAGTCTATTAGGAAAATAGAAAAAAATATTTTTTAACTGGGCTGTTTTCCTTCCCTTCCTCTCTCTATTTTACTGCCAAAGCCCCAGTAGAGTATGAATGCAGAATATCAGCCCATCTTCTAATATATGCAGCATAATCTTCTTAAAATGAGTTTTCACTTCAAGGAACAGAAGGGCTTAGAGATGAGCAGCATGGTTTTTTTGTATTTGGCATCTCATTATACTTAGTACCATTTTTTCCTTCTAAGAACAATTGAATATCATTAATGAAGGAAAATTCTCCCTATATATTCTTAGGACTTTTTGTTTTGGTTTGGCTTGTTTGTTTGTTTGTTATTATCCTTTCTTGATGTATGGAGAAGGGAGCGAGAGGCAGAATAAGGTTTTTTATTCATTCATGGAGAAAAATAAGAAGCTTTTTTATTTCACATTCCCTCATCAGAACTTAATGTTTTTCCCCTTTCTGGACAATCCACCTCAACTAATTCTATGCAAACATTAACAAATGGAAATTTACATAAATTCAGGATGTGGAAACAGGGAAATAAAATTTTGTGCAGTAATTATTTTTGTTTTAAGTGAAATAGCCTGAAATGTCATTTGAGGAACTGAGAAATTCTTTGGCATATTTGAGTATAGATCTAATTTATCAGGGCTTCTTGACTCAAACTCAAACTCAAACACAGCATCAGTTTGAAATCCAGCATCTTCCCTTGGGAAACCTCAGCTGAGTTCTTTACTGATTAAAGCCAATGAAGCTGGACCAGCAGACAATTTGCCCAAATATCTATTTGCATGGATAGTTTGCACTACATTAGTGTCTAGTGGAAATTCAGTGATTTAACACATCTCTTACATGTCTAATTATTTCTTTTAAATAGGTTGGTTGGAGAAGGTAGGAAGTGTTCTCATGTCCAGCATAATATTGTTAGATTACAAACACTATAAATCTGAGGAGTTGATGCTGGTGGAGCAATAATTAATTCTTTTGTCCTATCCAATGTACAGCATCCATAATCCATGTCATGAGCTCTTCAGACCATTGACCATCAATTAAATTGTGTCATACCCAAAAGAGAAAGGAAGAACAAGGAATAGGAAATAATAGAAGAATGCTTAGGAAAAAAAAGCTAATTCTCAAATCCAAGACCATAACTCAGTGATATAAACAGTAAGAATGGTCACACAGATTGTCCTATTTTCTGGTGGTGTCTCTGATAAAGATAAAATTAAGACACAAAGCTGAAAGACTTCAGTACCAACAACTTTTGTAAATAAGAGGACACTGAAGAGAATAGGACCACTGGCACACCTGTAGAGATCAGCACAGAAAGATCTCCTTAGCAACAGAGATTTAGCTGGTGGTGCTCTCTATTTTTGTGCTAAATCCCTACAACCCAATGCATAGCCTTCCTGTACTTTGGAGATCTGCAAGCTGTGTGAGACCTACTGCCATAAACCACCACCAGATGCTAGGTTATTCTAGGTTCCAGTTCAGCTCAGCTTGATTCAAATGGGCAGCAGGCCAAAAATGGCCTCAGCTTCATTTCAGAGCCTTGAACTGCTGTACTTGCTGGTCTTGGCACACACTTTTCAGTCAGCTAGCACACATTCAGATGGCAATAGAAACCATGTCTGAACTAACCATTTTCTGTTCAGCCGTTGTGTTTTTCATAGCCACTACCACCTGCATTCATCCTTGAAAAATGTAAACATCTCTCAAGTTTGCTAAGCTGCCTAGAGAGCATCACCTCCAGGGGAATGATTCTTAATCTCAGTTTTGATTCACCATTGAAAATGGTGTATATTCCTCAACGATCACAAACATGGAATGCTTCCTTAGAGAAGTGATATTCAATTCACAGCAAAGAACAAATTAAGTCACTGCATGATTTCCTACATGTGAACTAGTGCTTTCAGAGGAGCTCTAAATAATACATTTAGTGGAGCTTGCTTCAGTTTATAAAACACAGGTCATTGAAACAACCATGACGTCCTAAGTTCTTTATATGGACTCCAACTAAAGGTATCCCATAACCTCATATCATATCTCAGTATCCATGTGGATACCTCTGAAACCCTGACACATCTCAGATGCTCTTTTGTGGTTAAATGAAAATTTTGCCTGTATTGAAATTGGCTCCCTGGAATTGTTGAAGGCCAGTCTTGATGGGGCTCTGAGCAAACTGGTCTAGCGGAAAGTGTCCATGCTCATGAAACAAGATTATCTTTAAGGTACCTTCCAATCCAAGTTATTCTATGATGAATCCATAATTGACTAGACCTTCCAGCTTCTGCAACAAAAGCTTAGACACCTGCTGTTTTTTTGTAGAAAACTGAGCTTGCAAAACTTAGTCTGGAAGCCCAGTCTCACTCCAAAGAACACATGAAGGATTTTGGGTTTTTTTCCCAATGAAAGGTAAATCTTATTTGAGAAACAAATTTTAATCATTCCTTCCAAGTCTTGCATTATTTACAAGGCCAGAACAACACTGCATAAGCTTCTCATTTCTTTACCTTGCGTGCTAAATAAATATCATCAGAAGCAAACTGCAGTTCTGAAGTCAGAGATTATTTTATGTGTTTTAATCCAGTCCACTGTGGAACCCCATCATATGCCCTGCAGTGGGGCTGCTTCATGGGGCAGAAAAGGAGAGGTCAGCTTCTTCCCCATTGGGGAGTGGGAGAAAGATGCAGAGGTTGATTTCTGAAGCGTAGAATAAAGAAGATAAAGTTTTTCAAAATGTGCCTCTGTCTCCAAGAGTTCTCTGCATGCAGCAGAAAGGAGGAAATTGTGCTCAGAAGCTGTCAGTTGGATTGCAGTAAAAACTCCGGTAATGATGCCCTGTCCATGGAAGCTTTACCAGCCTTTTCTGTAATTGAATGTTCTGACCTTCTCAAGCCCCTTTCTATAAAATAAATAAACCACAAAATAAATACATAATCCTTCCATTTTGATTTTGGGAACAAACTGAAAATTATATCAGTTAAAATAAAACACGGTTCATTTAAAGAAAACAGTAGTTGCAGAACGTTTCTGTATTGCCAGGAAAATAAACTTCATGAAAATAAGCAATGGAAAAGAACAAAAACAGGAAAAAATATAATATGTAATATGAAGCTATCACTTTTAACTATTTTTCTTCTTCAGTGAAATTCTAGGGGTAAGAGAACTTTCAGCTTGTATGTGATTAGTATAGGGAACTGCAGAATAAAAATTGGCATTTGGCAGTTTTCATAAGAGACTACAAAGATAGCAAATTAAATGGAGGCAGATAGAAAGCTAAAAAGAACAGTGAAGAGTGAGGTGCAGAGGGATTAATGTCTGTAACTTTTACAAAATCTTCCTGGATTTATTTCAGTAGTGGCTTTCTACAATAAAAAAAAACAGCCTCAAAACAGTGGCCTGAAATCATAACAAAAGAAAAAATATATATTTCTGAAAGGTAAGACTGTAAGTAAGATGTGGATATTGGGGTTTTCTTGGTGAGAAATGTCACCATTTCCACATATCCCTTATTGTTTCAGGTTAGTAAAAAAACCTTTTTTTTTTTTTTCCTACAATTGACTTCAAACATGCTTAGTCTTTTGCCAAACTGAATGCTGTGTTTTGATTAAGGCAAAGTGGGTCCTCCTGTGTTTAACTTTTCTCCTTCAGTGACTAAAAAGCTTTTGAAAAAACACCCCAATCTTTAATATAATTTTTTTAGTTTCTTCAAACATTTCAGCATCACATCCTTCTGCCTGTTTAGATATCTACTGAGATTTTGTACAAGAAAACCACACAGTATTCATTTTTAATGTCTGTGTGCTGAGATATAAAAACATTTTCTTGCTAATGAAAGACAAAACCTGAACCATTTGGGTATCAGTGGAGATCTACCACTGCTTCAACAATATCAAGTTACTCCTGGCAGGAGTCATTCCAGCAGTTAATAGACTTACCTGTAGTGAGCCTATTCTCACCTCAGTCTCTATAAGTCACATGCAGTTTTAAGAGGGCGGTAATGTCAATTTATTCTAGTAAATGGACTTTCTGGAGGGTTTAACTGCTGCCCAGTGACACTGCTGTCTGCATTTCTTGAACAGGTAGTCTGAAACAACTGCCTGTGCTGTAGATACACTTGCAAAAAGGTTTGGTGGAACAAAACTTCCCCAGGGTGAGTTTAGATAGGTACCCAGGGTCTTCATCCTCTCTGTATGTCAGTCCTGGCAGAGAATGAGTTTCTCTCAAGTGCAAAACCTGCTCATAAGGATGAGCAAAGGTGAGTGGAAAAATCAACAACAGCTGAGCTGCTGTGACTCAACATCATCTCGCTCAACTGGCCTGGGAAGTTTATTGCTCTCTCTCTGGCTTAAAAACAGAGAAAATGTGGCTGAAATCTCATTTCTTAATTGGTCCTTAAGTACTGACCTGTGGTCTTGGGTTTTGGGTTTGAAGATTATACTGTGGGAAGGAAATTGCTGAATTGCTGCTTTCTCCTTGGTGGTTCCAAAGGTCTCCTGTGTAGGTGTGAGAATACTGTTTCATTTCCTGTACATCTTTAAACAGTCTTAATTTTATTTTTTCTTTTTTCCCTCTTTTTTTGTTGTTTTTTTGGTGTTGTTGTTGTTATTTTGGGACAGTGTTTCTCTTTTCTTTTTCCCTTCCCTTCCTTCCCTTTCCTTTTCCTTTTTCCCCCTATGCAGACCATAAAGTTTCAGAACAAGCACTGTATTTTCAAGCATCGTTCTGGTCTTGTAGCATAATGGAGCCTCTGGGGCTTACAATAGAATGAACAATAATTGCTTTAATTCATTGTGCAAATAGAAAAGATCTTCTCAAAATGGCTGTCAGAGTAGGCTGAAGTCTATTATACATATGTATTTCTGCTAAGATTTGTAAATATTTTAATAGGCTTGAGTTTTATCTGGGTAAAATTTAGTTATCAACTACTATGGTTTATGTGCAAAATATTGTCCACAATAAGTGTGCAGGGCAGTATTAGTCACTGTTATGAAGAATATAAATAAAGCAGTTGAAATAAAAGATAAGCATGAGAAAATGTTATTTTGCTTTTATTTTCCTGTACTATATGACATAGGATTTCTCCAGTTATATTGTTCTCAAATAGGATTGTGGCCCAAAGTTAATGCTATTTTAGAGACACTGCTTTTGGAATATTGTTTTTTGGAGCAAATTGGTTTTGTTAATAAGAAAAATATTCTGGTAAGGATAATAAGAAAAAATAGGAAAAAATATTTTTCTAACAAGAAAAAAATCAGCAAATTCAAATTCCTGTCCTCAGACAAATATCTTTTATAACAATGGCTTCCTTTTTTAATTTCTTTTTTTCAAAATATACTTTTTTTTTTTAGTTGGGGAACTCTTACATGAAACTGGTCTTTCAAAAAAGTTAATTAAAAATAGGAAAACAGTAATGAAACCTTATGTCTACAGGAAAAAGAATAAGAAATATATATTTTTTTCTTTCCTAAAAAACATCCATTGCAATAGGGATTGTTGGGTATTTTTAAAAATACCAATTCTAATATCATTCAGGTTTTAACAGGTGCAGAAATGTTATTAAGTTTAAAAATTTTGAGCCTTCCCTAATGATTTACTTTTCTGATTTCTAAGTTACACAATTAATTACCTCAATTATATAATTATACTTATTTTTAAATATTCTTCTTTTACAAATAATTTAGAGGATTTTTTTTTACAATGTTTTAAGGTCATTTAGGAATCTGAGATTTACTTCAGCATGATGCACACACTGTGTGTATAAACCTGTTCATTTATTCAGTTTTTGTTAAAGTTAAATTAAATATTATTTTAGAATTTTATATAGTTAATATTTATCCTGAACATTCCAAATGACTTTTCATAATTTCATAACAATTTATTTATTCTTAAGAATTAATAGTATTAATCAGTGTAAATTTTATTTGTGTTTGTAAATTAAATCTTAACTTTTTTGATAAATAAGATAGGTTGAAATTATAAAAACCTAAGTTTCAGAAAGAAACAGGTAGAGAAGGTTGAAGTAGCTTAATTTGTTGTTTGTTTTTTTTTTCAATTGAAGCAAGATATTTTGGCAGATTAAAATTAAACATTTAATGTAAACATTGATGTGAAGTGAAAGGTTTCATTTTGAAAAGTTAATATGATATATACATTTTACATCAAATTAGTATCATAAATTGAAATGTCACACAAATGTTACCCTAATCCAAATTCCAATTCAAAAGAAAAGGGTTAAATTGGAACAGAGATTTAAAAGAATTATTTTATTCTGTTCCAAACTACTGCTTTTTAAAATCAGAAAGATCATCAGAATGGACAGTCCCTACATACAAGTTTGAATATAATGAAAGCTCATTTTTCAAAGGAAAAACATACAAGCAAACAAATATTTTTCATCAGAACAGTTTAGGTCTAGCCTGATTCCTTACATATCCATCTTGGATATGTCAGAACAATGTTCTCTGGAGCAGAGACACATTTTTACCAGTGTTCATAAGATAATAACACTCCAGAGAGATGTGTTTCATAAGCAGCTACCTCGTTAAGGAGATTTTTCTTAGGATGTCATAAACAAGGTCAGACACCTTAGTACCAGGAGAAGTGAAAATAAAACAAAAAAAACAGAAAACAAAAAATGAAACAAAGTAAAAAAAGGAGACCAAACAAAAACAAACAATAACCATGACAACAACCAAAGACAAAACAAAAAACTATAAAAACAAACAAACCAACCAAAACCAACCAACCAAACAAACAAAAAACCCCATACGTTAAACAACTGAAGAAAAATGCTAGAAATTGTTCAGGTATTTTAAAAAGAAAGGACTCTTCTGTAACAAAAAATGTTCAAGGATGCAAAAGAATTATCCAGCTGAATCTAAGTGGCTATAGAGTACCTGGCATACAAAGTCAGTAATTATTTTTCTGCATTTTAGTTATCATTATTTAGGTTGAATAGTCTGAGAAATTCCAGAAACATCATTGTGTACTAAACTTTTAACTAAACAAAATCATGGATGATATTTTTATCAGATTATTCTTATTTTGATGAATATTTGTCTAGAAGGAAAAGGAAATAATGACAGACTATGCCATATCCAGGAGTTACTTTTTTTTTGTGGGTCTATTTTAACATTTTTTGATTTGTTCTATGTTTTCAAACATGTATGGGTTATTTCCTGTGGAAATGCTCTCAGTCAGATATACAGCCATTTTTTTAGATGCTACACATATTGTCAGAGATATTTGTGGTTTCATAAGTCCTTCTCTGATTGAATATAATTCTAATTTCCAGATCTGTTTTAACTGAGGTTTAAAAAAATAAGTTGTATCAAAATAAAAGAAAAATTCATCTAATCAAATCAAAGTCAAATAAGTCAAATAAGTCAAATAAAGCAAAGCAAAAAAAAAAAAACCAAAAAAATTAAGACTAAATAAAATCAAATAATAATAAATTAAATTAAATTAAACAAAATAAAAATAAAATAAAATAAAATAAAATAAAATAAAATAAAATAAAATAAAAACCAGCCCTTTCTGCCATAACATCACAGAAAACATTTAGCCAATCTTTTCTTTCTCTAAGTTGTGTGATGGCATGATAATTAGAAAATATAATATAATGAAGAGGAAAATGTGATCATTAAAGGCTGATATATTTGTCCACAGCACACATGGCCATTTTTTTAATGTGTAGTACTGTGTTTATATGTTATCTAGTGTCTGACATTGTTAGGCACAAATAAAGAGACAAAAGAGTTCCTTTCTTTGCCTAAAAGGAACCTGGTTGCAGAGAGTTCTCCCTTCACATCAACTTAAATGTGTGCTGCTTTCAAATAAAACTGAGGGGAAAATGCAGGAGAAATTCTTACCCATCACTAGCTGTTTTACAAAATGAGTCAGGTGAATGGTGGTGGACATTAATGCCTAAATGTAGGTACAAGGCAGAAAAACTCTTTCTATGATAGCTCAGCATTTAATGACTGTAACAGGTACAATTTCCCAGGCATCTGCTCCTGTATGGAGCAGTGTTAGAAGCAAAGGAAGATTACTTGATCTTGAGGATACACCTGGAAATCAGCACAGAACCTGTAGCTTTTAAATTTATTTTTAAGGTTGTTTTTCCTTCGTCCTAAGAACATTTCTAGACATGACTGTCAATATATAAATCAATAATTCGTTTGGGTTTTGTTTTTTCTTTTTCCTGTTTTGTTTTTATTTTTGTTTGTTTGTTTGTTTTCTTTTCTCCCTTCACTGTCTTCTTTGGTTTTGTTTTTATTTTAGCTGAAAGATGAGAATTTCATGTCCAAAAATGTGTGTACTGTATCTTAAAAGGGACAATTCTCACATGCTGATATACAGGAGATAGGTTTGAACTACACAATCTAGGCACTAATGATAATACTGTCATAAAGCCATGGAGATTCTTGGCCGGAACACGTCTATCTTCACTTGAGTTCCTGGCTGCATTTTTACAGTCTGCACTGAAACCTTGGCTCCTATGAGTTCCTTTTCCTAAGTAATTAACTGAGAAGTACTTTGACTGTGTCTTTGAAACCTTCTGCTACAACTTGGGCTGTTGTTGGAGATGAGTATTTTCTATGCACTGATTTTGGCCTCTATTTATTCACAAGACTCCTCTATTCTCAAATGTAAGAAAAGTAGAGAAGAAATTCCACACCATGAAAGAGCGGAATCCATTAATCACTCTATCCTGATAGTTGCCAAGAAGAAAATTCATCTAAGGCATTCTCTTTTGCATGCTGGAAAGAAAGAATGAGCGCAAGAGAGGCAAAAAGAGAAGCAGAACAACTTGAAATACTAATAAAAACACACAAGCAACTTTTAAAATATTATTGGAGAGATGCAAATTTTAAATACTAAAATATTAAAATTGATTGAGGCTGTGAAATAAGTATATTACTTAATCCTCTGTGCATTAAAATTAATTTTTCATCTTCTTATCTAAGCAGCTTTCGTATTGGCTTTTGCTGAGCATTGTTAATATTTCATATGCTTAAGGGAAAAAAGCTGTACTCTGACATCTTAACATCCCTGAGAATGTTTAACTTTATTTCTTTTTCTTCTCCTATGCAAAAGATTTTCAAATCACACATGAGCAGGGGAAAAGAGAAAAAACAGCACAGTTTTGCTGCACCATTCTGGGCTTTATTTCCCATATGATTGCGCATGCAAGTCCTAGGAGTTCTATTATTCTCTACATTATTATTTTTCTCTTCTTTGTTTCCCACTATCTCACTCATGTGGCTTGCATCATGCAGTAGCCCCAGCAATGTTGAGAACATCAATAATTTGATTGTAACTGAACAATAATAAACGATGAAGCAACTTCATCTGAGCTGGAAGATCTGGCCTTAACCTCTCTCTATTTACAGCTCTGGAAGGCTTGTATTCAGGAGAATTTAAATCAGCAGAGACATGCCAGTCCTCATGTAGTGCAGCGCTGACATAAACATAGCTAAACTGCTGCTATTAGGAGATAAGTTCTTATTTTGTAGCCCCACAAACAAAAGGTTTTAGTATATCATCATTGGTGCTAAAAGCAGCATAGGCAAATGGCCCTGGATAAGGCAAACAAGTGCTTAAATCACTACAGCTTGGTCTCTGCCAGGAAATTAAATATGTAAAACCTTCAATATTATGGTCCTTATATTCACATGCTGAAGCTGTACCATGTGATACAGCAGGGTTTTATGCCCTAAGGGCCACTCTCAGCTCTGCAGTTCTTCCAGTGAAGCTGTAATTTTGTACCTTTCAGCGTAAAGTTATATGCAGATCTGTGTGTCCTCTGAAATTGTTCTATTCCCAGTACCCTGATCCTTGCCTTGGGACTGGTGTGGGTGAATCCTTACATGGATACAGATAATTACAACTGGACCCTGAGTCATATGTGCATACTCTTTATTGTAAGTGCAAGAAGTCAAGGAGTCTTGACTTGACTCTCATGACATTGAGGAAGAAAAAATTTTGAAATCATTTCCCATCCCAGAGGAGATTGGAAAAAACCCAAACTCAACAATAAAAAAAAAAAAAAAAAAACCAAACAAAAAAAAAAAAAAAAAAAAAACCAAAACAAAAAAACCAATAATCAAAATGAACCAAGACCCCTGAATACTGAATATTCGACTTTCCCATTAGTGCTTTCATTGGCAGCAGCTCCTTCATGGAAGCACCCACAACGTGTGAAGCCCAGACTGTCTGGATCCAGTGGCAGGGTGAACTGAGATTAGGAGAGATCATTTTGATAGACCAAAGTTTATGTGAATAAAGGCCTGGATGCTTCTCACATGATTTTAAGTGTAGAATTTAGTATTTATGGAAGTGAAATGGATATCCTAACCTCCCTCTGTAAGTGATGGAGAGAGGTTAATCTCTCCATATTTTTGGAGCCATAGGCCACTGCTTAAAAAAAGGTGAATACATCTTTTTGTCCAGTGAGACTTTTCCTTTGTCATCCAATTACTCCACACATTCTCTTGTCCCTCCTGCTTCCTTGTCCCCTTCTCCCCCCATCAGAATTTTATTATCCCCTAGACAATTTCAGGAACTGACATTTTGCCACATTCCTCTCCATGGCCAGCAGTCAACAGTGACAATCTTCTCCTGTGGACATTTCACCTGAAGTAATCTGCATCATTTTAGTTAGCCATTTATACCACAGTTACAGGAGCAGGATTTCTAGGAGGAATGGGGACTCTTCTGGCCTGTTTTTAAATATGTCCAGAGGATGACTAGACACATCTTACTGAATTTCTTGACGGTTCAAATTCAGATTGCTTTTATACCCTGCTAAAAAAAAAAACACTGTACTAAATTCAGCTCGTGCTGACTGAATGCTACCTGGATTTGGTTTTGAAAACCGTATCTGATGTATATAAAATGGCTATCTTTACAATTCAGGGAAAAGCTGAGCATGTATTGTGACATATACCAAAATACTGTGAAATCTATTTTCATATTGCACATGAGATCTCTAAATCTACCCTTACAAGCTAAAAAACTTACAAAAGTCAGGTTTTTTTAGCCTAAGCATTAACAGATTCCTGTTCCTCTGTGTGGTCTACACACATATGAAGGGGAGGAATGGTTTCTTTCTTCTCCTTAGTTGTGTGTCTCAGATTGTGGCTCAAGCACATAACATCATAGCCAGAATCTCTTGATTTTAGCATGTAAGCTGAAGTCAGATTCCTCATGATCTAACAATTTTTCTAACAAATGAAAATTTGTCATTTTTAGGAGACCAGAGATGGAGAAAGGATTTAGATTAAAATCAACCTGTAAACTGGTGTCTAAACAAACAAGTCTCTCACCGACAACTACAGAACACACTAGGGAAAAGAGCTTCATCTCTGGATAAATTATAAAACTCAAGACTGGTGGAAAATTCAGGGGTTTTTTTCTGTATCCTTGTCCTCTGATCCCAGTGAATTCAACAGCCTGCTTCATTGCAGGTTCTGTTTACATTTTGTCTTCCTTTTCCTTCATTATTTTTAAGGTACATGTTTTAATTAGCTTCATTTTTAAGAGCTTGTTTTGAAGGCATCTACATTCAATCTCTGTTTCTCTGAAGAAGGAAAGAAATGAATGGCACAGAATAAACATATTTTTCTTCTCCTTTGTTTTACGCCTGTCCCAAACAACATTGGATGTCTCTCTTAATGCCGGAAATACTGATGAATTGCTTAAAACTGAAAGGGTCTGCGGAACTGTGTGAATTTTTAGATGGTCTCCATTAGAACTCAACAAAATCCTGAAACTGCAGTATGAAATGTGGAAGGTATAGAAGCCTCAGTGAGCACGTAATGCAAACAAACATACCAGCCACAATATGCCTCCTCCTATGGTTGCTTGATGGGTAAACTCATTTTTCCCCAGAGTCTTCCTGGGCTTCATCGATTGTATCACTTTCAATATCTCTTCCTTGGTTACAGGCGACTCCAGAGATTTCTCTCTAAGTTGTCTAGCTTTGTCAATTCCTATTTATCTAGGTATTCTTTTACCTTTTTCCTGGACAGCGATGGTTTGTGATCGATAGTAAGCCTCATGAAAGATCCAGAAACTATTGCTAACCCTTCTTCCCGGTGTTACCAATGCTCCCCTTGGGTCCACAGAGGAGTGCTATCAAACAGCTTGACTAGTTGGCAGGTACCATCTATACCCACCAATTACTTGGCATTCTCATTTCCCTCCTAGCAGTGGCTTTATTCAGAGTATAACTCCTTTAGTTTTGTTTCTTCACACAACTTGTCCCCGTTATGTATCAGGGAAAATTGAAAAGTGTCTCTTAGTGTCTGGGGAAAAGAACAGTAGCAATTTAGCCATTGGAGGTTACCATGTTTTTCATTCCCTCGGAAATTCATATATGAACCCTGCCTGCTGCACACATTTTGCTTCAAAAACTATTTTGTTTTTCTTCCTTTTACACTGCAATACTCAAAAATCCTATGAAGGATCAACAGATAAAGTATCCCTTAAATTCATTCAAAGTTTAGAATTGCTATGGCTAGCAGATCTTTTCATCAACCAGGTTTATGTTCAATCCTCCAGTGCATTCAACCATTCCAAAAGTTCCAATTTTGGATGAGATATGATAAGCCAGTAAAATATTTAAATTTGAAAAAAAAAAAAAAAAAAGAATACCTTGTGGTATATGCTAACATTCACACACACAAATTCAATTGTGCTGCTCAAACTTATTCTGCAAAATGTGGGTGTGCTCTAGAAAATACACAGAATCATAGAGCACAGAATAAGCTGAGGTGGAAAGGATGCACTAGGGTAATTGAGTCCAGCTCCTGGCCCTGCACAGGACACCCTAAGACTCGGACCCCATCCCTGAGCGCATTGTTCAATCTTTTCTTGAACTCTGCCGTTGCTGTGACCACTGTCTTGGGGAACCTGTTCCAGTGCCCAACCACTCTCTGGGTCAGGAACCTTTTTCCAATACCCAGTCCAGACCTCCCCTGACACAGCTTGGTGCTATCCCCTCAGGTCCTGTCACTGGGCACCACAGAGCAGAGATCAGTGCCTGCCTGTCCTCTGCCTCTCACAAGGAAGTTGTAACTGCAATGAGGTCTCCCCTCAGACTCCTCCAGGCTGAACAGGCCAAATGCTCTCAGCCATTCCTCACACGCCTTCCCCTCCAGACTGTTCACCATCCTCATGTCCCTCCTTTGGACAGTCTCCAATAGCTTTATATCTTTCTTGTGCTATGTCACCCAAAACTGCCCCCTAGGACTGGAGGTGAGGCCGTCCCAGTGAAAAGCAGAGTGGAACAATGAAAACTTACACTTAATCTCATCTTATTCAGATGCTATTTTGTCATAAGCGAATGGTTTACTCTAGTGGATAACACCAGCACATCAGAAGGTCACATGTCTATATTATGGCTAATAGTTCAATTAAAAATCTAAATTTGGAGGAAAACAAAACAAAACCCATTTTTGACTCTTTTTTCACTGGCAGAAAAAAAAATTAAACTGAGTTTCTTCAGATCAAGACTTCAGATCAAGACAAGATAAAATTGTAACAAAGAATCTTTGGAAAAGTAAGTCTAACCTGAACTCCAGTGGGATATCCTACACATGAGAACATCATGTTCTGTATATAAACTTGAAGAAGTTGTGTGAAAAGCCCCTGCTGCTCAGGGACAGGGACAGCCCCAGTCAGTGGGTAGTCAAGTAATTATATCTGGCAAGTGAGCATTACTTGTCTTTCTTCAGTTTTATTTCTCTTTTCCTATATTTAATAATATTATTAAAATTATAATTATTATTAACATCATCATTATATTTTACTTTGTTTCAGTTATTAAACTGTTCTTATATAAACCCATGAGTTTTACTCTTTCTGATTCTTCTCACCAGGGAGCAGATAGGAGAGTGAGCAAGAGACTGAATGATACTTGCCATTGGGTTAAATCATAAAAATAGCAGATATGAAATTCAGAACAGTGAACTTCAATTTGTAGTATGCAGCTTTTTATCTAAGGGATATCTTGGGTCTGCAATTTCCTCATTAAGTTTTCCTTACTCTAGACCTGGTAAATTGTTTCTAGACAAAGATTCTAAATGAGTATCTCCTGCAGTTTGTAAATAAAGCTGCCAAGTTCAGCCCATGGTAATTCAGAAAACAGAAGTTTAGTACATTCTGGAAATCTGTAGTCACTTCAAGTGTTTTTACATATCTGAAAATTTTGGAAAAAAAGATGAAAACTCTGGAAAATTTCCAGATGAAAACTCTGGAAAATTTCTTCTTGAGCAGAAGAATAGATAGAAGAAATACATCATTCTTTGGGACAGCACTGAGTAAAACAACTGGTAAGTGATTTAAAGTGTTCATAGCCTTCAGAAACTCATGTACTATGGGGAAGTTTATTTTTAAAATATTATGCTGAATTCAGGAAGTGTTCTAGTGTTCATGCCCCTTTGTTCCGGCTGTTTCAACTGCATTAACTCATTGGTCATTTTGCACAAATGTGATTACACACCTTACAGAACAGTTAAAAATTAGGAATCCATTTTCAAGTTCTATGTTTATTCTCATTCTGTTAGGTATACTATTGACTAAGGTTAAAACTATAAACCAAGTGAATATCATTTCTTGCTTTAGAAGTTACAAATGTAGCATAGGAATGTGATATCTAGATAAGATTATTTCTTTCCACCAACTGTAGCAGAAGCCAGAGCAGAAATATGTTGATAATTTAGCTCAGGTAGATGCCAAAATGGAAGAAAATTTATTTAGCTGTGACTTCAGTCTGCTGGGAAAACCATCTAATACCTTGTGGAGACACTCTCAAAAGTTCTCAGAAAGGAAATGAAGCCAAGGAAGTTGATTTTCCTAACTCCCTGTCACTTTCATTGTTTCCCAGTTGACCCCTGAGGACTCTGAACATGAAATAATCTTATAGTTTGGAATTGACTGGATTATTTTACCCCTCCTCAAATTTCACTCAAGAATCAAAACTAAAATATATTCTTCCTCCTGAAAAAAAAAATTGTTAAGAGAAAGAGGAATGATATGCTCAGAGTATGACATTGCATCTTCACTGGCTGAATGGTGCATATGCATCGGGGCTTCTGGTGGTCTGAACACTTGGGATAGAATCATAAAATCATGGAATCATCAAGATCATCCAGGCTGGAAAAGACCTTCAGGATCATCAAGTGTGCCCTGTGACACAACATGACCTTCTTCAACTAAACTATAGCACTAAAAGCTATGACCAGCATTTCTTCAACAAGTTGCGCGGTGGTGTCTCCATCACTTTCCTGGGCAGCCCATTCCAATGTTTGACCACCCTTTCAGTGAAAATATTTTTCCTGATGTCCAACCTGAATCTCCCCTGGTGTGGAATGGGGCTATGTCCTCTTGCCTTAGCTCTGGTTATTCCTTCATGCTGCCTCTGAGCCCCCTTTTCCCTAAGCTGAACAATCCCAGCTTACTCAGCCACACTCCACACGATGGTGATATAGGTCTCGGTTTTGGCACATTAACTGCAGACCCAAACAAAAGTTTCTTCCCTTTCCCTTAATGAAGTTAAGCTGGATTTGATCCAGACATTCCTTGCTGACTTTTGAGAGATCAGCATCACTGATGTGATGCTTAGACAAATAGTTCTGTCTCCAGATTCAGAAATCCAGAGAAAATCCACCCTGAGGACCCTATCAGGGTTTAGGCAGGATCTAAATATCAGAATACTTCACAAAGTAAATCGTAATTTTGTGTTGGTGTGGGAGCTAGGTGTAGCCAACAATGTTACCTAAGCCAATGAAACTCAAGCCAGAAAAGGTAGGTATTGGTGTTTTAGGACCCCAGTAAAAGCTAAACACTAGTGCATACCTGAGGTACACCTGGGATATTGCTCCTGGTCTTGGTATGCTTTAGATAGATATGTAAGTGTATGAAAAAGAATCAGTGGCAACCAGTTTGGAAGAGGGGTGACAACGTGACACAAGATTATGATTTACAGGAAAAGAATTTTTTTTTTGCTTTTCTGGTTGAAGGATGTCTATTTGCCTTTTGTGATTTGATCTAAATTTATTGTGATAGCTGGAAGTGAAGATAACAGAAAAAATATTTTTCTAGTTGGTTGGCTAATGAAAAACATGATTTAGTATAAAGATGGTTCATTGTAATCTTGGACGAACCAGGATTATCCCTCTTTCTCTTCTTCCTTCCTTCCTTATCAGTTTTCTGTTTGAATTTCTGAAACAAGAGGAACAACTGGAAAAGAGTTTGCATTCATCTCTTTTAGAGCAACGCTTGACAGAACAAGGGGATGTAACCTCAAGCTGTTACATCAGGATTGGATGTCAGGATTGGACATCAGGAATAATTTCTTCACTGAAAAGGTGGTCAGGGATTGGAATGGGCTGCCCGGGGAAGTAGTGGAGTCACCACACCTGGACTTGTTCAAGCAATGACTGGATGTGGCACTCAGTGCTATGGCTTGATGGACAAAGTGATCAGTCACAGGTCTGACTCTGGAGGATCCTGGACATCCTTTCCAACCTGAATGACTCTCATTCTATGATTCTGTGGCACATTGCTCTGTTTTATCCAGCTGTCTAACATATAACTGAGGTGCCCCAGTGCCTCTATGAACCAGGGCCACAACTGAGTACTGAGTATTGAAGAACTTGTGCTGCAGAGCACAGGGTACTGAGTTCTGGTGCAGCTGTTTGCAAGATTTCTACAGCAACCCCAAATTTGTTACACCATTTCTAAAATTTAAGGATCGCATCTGGAAAAGCATGCTCAAAGAACTTATCTAAGACATCGTCCTCTTAAAAGTTAACTTTACTGTGTCCAATGAATGAAATACTGAACAGCAGGCATATTATTTTTAAAAGGGATATAAAACAATAGCGAAGCACTGCCTGATTATATTACAGCATCTATCTTCTAATGTATCAGCAAAAACTAGCACTGAAGTATACCTAATTATCATATTTACAGTGGTACAGGTAGTAAAACAGTTATGTTTTGCATTGCTCAGGATGTTCAGGTCTGAAATAGATAAACTATGTGGGAGATTAGTAATAGGTAATTATTCTCTACTTACATATTCAGCTTCATATTTCTAAATTAAGGTAAGTGGAAAAAGCTTATAAAATATTCAGGGCTCTTTTATCTTTCCTCCTCCCTCTTATTAGAAACTGTGCATGAATTTGCATAGAATAAACTGAGCCCATAAATCATAGCAGAAACTGCAAGAATGCTCTTTGTAAGTTATAATTTAAGGTTAACTGTAGCACATTTTGCTTACTGTATTATTAATGACTTTAGTTCACTCATGACAAGACTACATATTAAAAATTGTTGGTAGACAAAACTCCAGTTCATAATCAATTTGCTTCTTAACCTTAGAAAGCCACTCACCATGTTTTCATTCTTCCAAAGAAGAAACCATCAGGAACAAAATCTATCAAGCCATACGTTACATTTCCCCTGTTCTGATGCATTGGTCAAGAAGTTTAGGTGCAGAGCTTCACAAGGAGCTTGAACTGTATGCCCATGACGTATGGCTGGTTGGAAATAACCAACTGTCTCCTGTGGTCTGGAACTTATGGCTATGCCCAGCTATGCCCAAAAGGAAAATTCCAGCAGAAACACCTGGAGAACTTCAGAGTAGGGTGTTTAATGTGTTACTTCTGCTTGTCATCCTAATCTTAGTTGAAGCAGCATTAACCAGATAGTCTCAGGTTCACAACCATTTATATTATTGCTATTCTCACTCAAAGTTCTCTTCTACCTGCTGGGAGAAACCGCTGCTACCTAGACGAAATAATTAAATATTCACTGCTATCTCACCACCAAATATCCTGCTGAAATCTAGGAACTGTTGTGTTCAACACTTATTGTACTTGAACATTATTGATGTTTGTCAGATATTTACAAGGCTTAGACCACCACCAACACATTCATTTGAGTCTGAGGCCTACATAACAGGCCACTTTTTCTTTCTTACATTGCGGAACCATGTTAAAGGAATTCTGTAACATTGATTTACTAGTTTATGTTCTTCTTGGCTTTCATCAGCTGGTTACTTTGCTTAAAACTGATTACCCCAAAAACACTGTATTGGACTTTCAGGTAATCAAAGTAGTAGTTTCTAATGAGTACATCCATGCTTTCACAAGAACAACAATGAAATAGAAGGTTACAAGCAAACTAAAATATGAAATCTAATAAATACAAAAAAATAGTTTCATACCTATACAATACTGATATTCTTATATAGGATATAAGAACTTAGATGAACTTTCAGTTCATAGGACCTTTGACATAGCATACTTTGTCTCATATTTTTTGTGGGGTTTGGTATTGTTATTTTATTATGTTACTGTTGTATAGATGTTATTTACTATGCCTTGCTAAGTAAACCATTTACAATGACTTAAAACTTCAGCCATGACAATAGCCTTACCAGGCTTTTAGCAACTCAATGGTTTGTCCTTCATACTATTCTAAATAAGAGCTTCCTGATATTAACCCAAATGCTATTCTTGTCCTTTGAATTTTACAGGGACTGTCCTCTTCAGTTGATAAACCTGAAAGCAGAATAGTAAATGCCATTTTTCCTTTGAAGAGAGATTCAATATCAAATTAATATTAACACTTTATGTCCTTTCACTTTATGAAATCAAATAGTCTTTTTGTTGCCTTTGGTTTAAATATAATATCAGAGGGCTGTCTTAGGAAAATGCACACTCTAATAATGATTTGCTTGATATTTATCATATAATTTTTTGGTACAGTCCAAAAAATAAGAATGACTGTTTAAACTTTCTCCATTTCTTTTGATTCTATTTTTCTTCTTTTTGGTAAAGAACAGGTAACATTCAGGTGAAATTTCTTTGTTAGGTACATTTTTGAAAACAAATGTTTCAAATATTACATTTTGTTGTTGCCAAACAGAAAATTTCCTATAAGAAATTGCTTTTATTCAAAATCAGGTGAAATACCGCAGAAAAGTACTGAAGGTGAAGAAAAAACATTAATGTGTAAATTGATAGACACAAGACCTTTTTGTCTGCATGTTTTAAAATAGGAAAAGACCTCTCAAAATGCTGACTTCTTAACATTACTCAAGACAGGAAATATTTCAATTATTTTTCAATTTTCATTTTTTGCATAACACAAAAAAATGTTGAACATCTATTTTTTTTCCAGACTAATCCTTCTTTCTAAAAATTGGTTTGTATGATTTGGTTGTTGAGTTTCCCTATGATGTTAGTCATGTATTCCCACAAAATCTCTATATTTTTGTGATATAAAAAAGCAAAGTAACTTAATCACATGTCAGTTGTTTTCAAAATTCATAGTCCTTTAAAGCAAACATAAGATTTTAGGTTATATATTGCAGTTTCAAGAAAATAAATAAATAAGTGAAAGCTTTCATCAATTACACAGGAAAACCTCCCACTAAAATAAAAATCATCACTGACCTGCAGACAAGTTGTTTAATGTTTGTAACACAGAAACTGGACATCAAAGAATCAATTACACTACAAGCAGATTGGAAATTGTAATATCTTTAATGTCTGCATTCAGAGGCAAAAAAAAAATGGTTTTGTGAATAAGTGTCCTTCATACTATGCAAATTGAGTTGCAAGACTTTTTTTTTTTTTTTCAGTTGCCTTTCTTTCCAGAAAACAGATTTATTTTACTGGTGTGTGCTTGGTTTTCTTAATAAGAAAACATATTTCTATACCTTTTTTTTTTAACCACTGAAAATGTGATGAAAGGCAAAACTCAAAAGCATTCTGATGGTAAATCATCATCACTCTTGCAAAGTGGTAAATTTTATTTGTTCCTGATTAGCCCTCATTGTACCTCACATTAATGGTAATCTCTTCTGCAATCCCTGCTCTGTAAAGTCAAGACAGATAAATAATCATTCACAGTACTAATTAGAATGGGGTATTTTTAAGATATTCCAGCTCCAATATACAGGCAAACAAGGGTGCATCTCGAAATTCACCTTAACCCTAGGATGAGGTGGATTATTTACACGGAGATGCTGGCTTTTGAGGTAGAATTTGAACAAAATTAACATAAAATAAGAATGAGGCAAACTGCATTCTTTCATGCAAAGTGTAAGCCATTCCTAAAGAGTAAATTGATATAGGATTGAATTTATGATGGAATCTGTGCATAAGAGTAATGTTGATCTATGTCAAATAAAAACACAGAAAATGGTAGAAATTTGGTTTCCAGACCTATTTATTATATTGCTCCATAAACTAAACTCTCTTGCATCTATTGTAAGATGGCAAGATTATTAAAGAAGAAATACATTGTTAAAGCTTTCTTAGTACTGTGAAGAATGAAAGATTTCTTTCTTTTTTTCCCCCTTTTTCTGTCCTGAGAAAAATTCTCACCTTGGTCAAAAATTTCAGTATTTTTATTATAAATCTAAAAGTATTTCTATAGTGTAAAATAGTATTATAGTAATAGCAGTAGTATACTAATAGTAATAGTAAAATTATAGTATAATTTTCTATCATCTTGCAGCTGTTTCAAATACAAAGATTTGTTTAAGATATTTTTTACTGAAAAATGTTGATAATATGGTAGTGAAAAATAGTTTCTAACATGCAAATAATGTTTTGAAACAGGTGTATTCAGAACTTCATTTCTCTCTATTCCATGCTCACATCACTATGATTAATTGTGCGATAATAATGCGTAATAATATAAGCACAAATCACACAGTGAATAATAAAGATGCTGTATTATTGAATAGTTCCGCTGAACACACAGTCTGGAGAAGAAGAAAGAGCCACATTCTCTTTTCTTTAATAAAGTGTTCAATGATTGAGGTTCTGGGCTCAAACCTAGGTAGACAGACGTGCAGAATGAGCTGACAGAACTCCAGCAGTCCAAAAAGGCCACACTGTTTTATTCTTGCATTAATAATTGATCCAAAAGTGGACCTGTGAGTTAATAAGCTGAGGAAACTTTGGAACCAGGCAGAGCTAAAACGGTTAGTTAATATAAGAAATATTTCAACCTTTCCTCCAGCACTGAATGCAGCTTGCAATCAATCTTTTTGTTCTGAGGTGTGTCTTCCCACTATTTTCATGACTATGAGCCTCTGAGGGGTCTGATTTACTGGGAAAGAAAGCACTCTGAAATGTGGTAACAAAGTCAGTTGTCAGGAATTTTACTAGAATGAATGACACATTGCCATTCATACTTTTTGGAAAGTCCATGGCAGAGGACCAGCAGGCTACACACATACCAGCAGTTTCCCTATATATTGGGAATATTTATTAAATCTATATTTCATGTACATACACTCTCCTCCTTGTTTGTCAAAGTGGATTTACGGGTGATGGTTTATTCAGTCTGGAGAATTTAGGCTTTGGAGAGGAAAATGGGTTGAAAAACCTCTTTAGCATTACAAGAAAATATAAATTTAGGACTCTCAAAACAATTGCAGTGGTATATATCCTGCCTTTGGTCTTCTTTTCTCAAGTGAATTTACTGTGGTCCATTATGTGACAGTTGTAGCAACTAAATTAGAGCAGCTCTCCATTAAATAACAAAGATATGATTGGTAGTGTACTTTACATTCTCAAGGCAGTTTTCTAACCCCCTAAGTGGATAATTGTCAGTTATTGCTTTTAAACTGTGAGCCTTGCATGGCTTTATTAAAAGTTTCTGAGATCCAAAGCCTTACAAAGCTAATAGCAATATATACAGGAGGGGTGTGTGCACCACTCTGATATAGGGAGGAATAAAATATGAAAAAGGTTGGGAACATGTGCCAGGTTTTTGATGGAGTCACACATGTGCCATCTTCCTCAAGTGCCTCAGCCTTCAGATGCCTGTGGAAGGGCCAGAATTTTACCTGGAAAATCTTGTTGATATTATTCTTCCATTTCCTCACCAGATTCCTCCAAAAATTCAACCAATCAGCAAGTAGCACTTGTCTATTCTTAAGTAGCTTGTTTGAATTGAACATATATATAATCAATTGGAACATAAGAGACCTGAACATGGACACAAGGAGGACAATTTATCAGATAACTTCATCCTGAGAAAGTAAAATATCAGTGATATTTCCACAAATATAAACAGAAATTGGTGAAATGAAACACCTGATGCTGCAAACTGATTCTAGGCCATTCACTAGCTTTGACTATGTAGCCCACTCTGTGATCTCCAAATCCATTGAGTGAATGATTATTTTTCAGTAGTCATAAAGCAGTTCCTCTATTTTCCTTTTCCTTGTTTAGGTTATGAAATAAAATACATAAATTTTCTATTTAATTTCTTTCTTTCTTTCTTTCTTTCTTTCTTTCTTTCTTTCTTTCTTTCTTTCTTTCTTTCTTTCTTTCTTTCTTTCTTTCTTTCTTTCTTTCTTTCTTTCTTTCTTTCTTTCTTTCTTTCTTTCTTTCTTTGCTATGTTACTGTTCCTGTGCTAGAAACAATTCATTTTGCAATCTCATTTTGTGCTCTCTTTTCTGCCTTTTGCAATTTTTTACTGGCAGGTGTCTTAACCATTGAAACTCTTTTGCAAGGTAGCTTTCCAAACCATGGTCCCTTGCAAGAACAGAGCTGATACTGTTGTAGGTATTAGCCATTCAGGGGTTCAGCAAAATCAGAAGGAAATAACTCACTGATGTAAAGTCATCAACTTAGTTGGAGGAGATTTCATGTGGACTATTCATGCCATGGCCACTCTAAACTCTCCCTCTATGAATCACAAAATCACAGAATAGGTCAGGTTGAAAAGGACCACAGTGGCTCATCTGGTTCTACTTCCCTGTTTAAGCAGGGTCATCCCAGAGCACACGGCACAGGATTGTGTTTAGATGGCTCTGGAATATCCCCACTCCACACCCTCTCTGGAGGGTGACAATCTACAATCTGTTCAAGTGAACTGAGCAATAAAGCTTGAACAGTCTGAACAGTAAAGTTGTTTTGTTTTTTTTTTTTTTTCCTCATGTTCAGATGAACTTCTTGTGTATCAATTTCTTGCTGTTCGCTCTTGTCCCATAGCTGGGCCACACTGAGCAGAGCCAGATCCATCCTCAAACCCCTTCTTGCCTACCCTGACAGACAGGGATGAGGTTCCATCTCAGTCATCTCTTCTTGTGTCTCAACAGCCCCAGCTCCCTCACCTCTTCCTCCTAAGAGAGATGCTCTGGCTCTTTCATTATCTTTGTTACCCTACATTAGATCCATTCCACAAGTTCCACATCCATCTTGTCCAGAGCAGCCTGGAACACATAGCACATAGTGTTATGTGTCGTAACACACTCATTTGAATAAAAAAAAAAAAAAAAAAAGCTGGTTTTCCCTCAATCTCTTGCTGGGTTTTTTTTGAAATCTATATTAAATTCTAATCATCCAAGTGTATGCTTTTCTTCTCCCAGGTGTAATGAGAAGATGGAGTCATTTTCATTCCTCTCACTTTTTTTTCCTTTTTTTTGTGTGTGTGAGAAACATATTTTATGCATCATATAAATAATTATTGCTCAAATACAAGAAACTGTCACCCCCTGCTGTTGCATAAAAACGTGTAGAACTCATTTACTGTTCAGCTGTGGTCAGAAGTTGCATCAGGGAGACATGCAAAATCATAAAATTATAAAATCATGACACTTGGAGTTTACCTGAGCAGTTCAGCTCAATGGAAGCCCAGTTAAAACTGAGTACTCCAGGAGTTATATGTCAAAGTTTTAAGCATCTCCAAGGCTGTAGCTCACCAAACATTTCTTTCTGGTAGACATGGCGTTAGAATTTATCCTTATAGCTATTCAGAATTCCCTATGCTCCAGCTTCTCTCCATTGCCAGGCCACCTTCCCATGCGCACCTTCAAGAACAGTCTGTCTTCATTTTCTTTACAGCCTCCCACCATGCAGTTGTAGATGACCATATCTACAGATCTCCCTTTAACTTTCTCTTAAGTCTGAGAAAGCACAGGTCTAAAAGACATCCATCCTCATAGGTAACTATTATCACTAAAATTGAAATAGGCATAATAGGAGGGAGTCAGGAAGAGAGGCAGAAGAAAGGCTATTTTTTTTTTTTAATCCAAGTTGCTTCCATCTAAAATAGTCCTAAAAAAGAAGTGACAATGCATAGCATTTGGGTTGCAGAGTTTTAATCAATACTTGACTGCACAGGAATGTGACAAGGGGAAAATGCAATTATTTTTGAGTACTATGTAACAAATTTGAACAGTATGACTGCTTTCACTATTGCAATATCCTCTGTACCAGAAATTTTTATTCAATAGAACTGTTTTGGCATGGTGAGATCATATAATGTTAGACATGGATCAAGAAACAGTGACTTCAGAATATCCAGTTTCAGAAACTACTTTTTACAGACTTGCAAAGAACATGCTCCATTTCAGGAAAACAGCAGGCCTACTGAATTGATAGAGAATTCATTTCTCTCTGAAAATTACAATCCTATCTCTTAAAAGTCCAGACTTTGTCAATGTTTCCTCGGCAAATCTTCTGGAGAAAGATATTTTTGTATATAGGTATTTTAAAAGTTATTTGTCTGTCAGCTGAAAGAACATCAGACAGGATAAAAAAAGGACGCAAATATTGTCATGTAGGCAACCAGAAAATAATGATTCAGTATTTCACACAATGTAAAAAATGAATCAATGAAAGAATCATAAAGCAAACTGAAAACAATATTTAAAAGCATGTCATTCTGTTATGAAATTCACTGCCATATTTATAGGGTTGTAGCTAAAGCCAAAAAATATATGCAAAAATTTGTGAAGGATAAAGACATTACTGTCTATTAATTTAGTCTGCTTGGGAAGTTTGTCGGAAGAATGCTAGAAACTGAAATGTTATAGCAGGGAAATATTAGTTCTTTAATAACTGTCTTTAACACTCTTTTTATTTTGACTTTTTTCCTGCTGATCATTTTCAGAGACCTGATACCAGGCAAGAAGGGCCCTTGACTTCATGTGCGATGACATTTTTTCCATAATAACAGCTATAATATGACTAATTGAAAGACTGCCGCCTCTGGAATTTGCTAGGACAATGTTGCAGTCTGGCTTGCGGTCTGTGACCATGCAGGCCATTTGCTGTCATGCAGACTCCACAGGATGATGAGGCATGGTGATAAACAGCAGTGCACACTGGCAGGAAACCCCACACCGCAGGAGTATTCTACTGACAACCTCTTACAGACTCGGACAAGCATGTGCCATGCTCTCTCCCAGCCATCATGATACTAAGGGAATTCTTCTCTATCACATCCTTAGATAACAGTGAAAAGCATTAAAAAATAGTCTATGATGTGGTATCTGTATGTCCAGATTAAGACAGGGAGAAAAGAGAGGGGAAGTGCAGAGCTCACCCTATACTGGCATCAGAAAGCCAGGACTTCCTTTATTCATTTAATTCACACTGGGTAGTGTGTATTTTGCTCACTAATCCTGAGCCTTATGCATGTATAAAACCCTGGTAAGTCTGATGAAAACATGCAGAAAACTCTGGAAAGATAAATTTCTGAGAGACAACATGGTGTTGATAACATGCTCTAAGCCAGGTCACAGCCTCAGTCCCCATATAGGCCACTTTAAAGTTGGACTCAATGATTGTTATGAGTCCCTTACTGCTCAGAATATTCTGTGAAACCTGTAAAGTTTCTATCCCTGTTAGGTGCAAAAAAAGTGGCCTCAGTTCTCTTCATAGTAGGCTAGATCAAAATAAGTACTACTTGGATTTGAATGCTATGGGTTTCCTAGCTAAAATGTGGATTTTAAAAAAGAAAATTAACCTTGCCAAGCATCATTACATGACAGAGTTACCAAGAAACTCTCCAGAGTCCAACATTCATGATTTATGAATCTATCTGAGTTCAGACACCTGGAAAATAAAAAGCATCGTGGTTAGGTCTTGTACAGTTTGCTAGTACATTAGTTATAATACTGTTGTCATTGAGAATCACATGTGTAGTTATGCAGTGGAAATAATACTTATTTCTACCAGAAAATTCAATTCAGATCCTATATATTGGTAAAATCTCATTAATTATATCAAAGAAAAATGTGGGACAAAATTCTAACATAACTCTTTGGCTAAGGAGCTTTACCTTTAAATATATGAAGTTTAATTTAAAAGCAAACCAAAAGTCTACCTAGTCCAGAACACTGGTTATTTTCTATTCACTTTTATTTCTTATATAATCATTATCACAGATGTATCTAAGAACCTTCCAGTAAAAAAACTGAATACATTTTGTTGACCTAAGTTTCTCATTTTAATGTGTACAAAGTTTATAGTGTTTGTATTCTATGCATTGGTGGTGTCATTCCCTGGTAGATAATACTATCATTTATAACATATTTAAGAGAGAGAAGAATTTTAACTTTTAGAAGATGGTGGACAATTTTAAACAAACAAACAAACAAATAAATAAATAAATAAAAGTTATCCATAAGTACTGGGAATAGATCAGACTTTCGCATGTCTGAAGGATCTAGCAGGAGTACTGAACTGCTGACTAACCTTACAAGACTGTCTGCCAAAGGGGACTTTCCTGGGACACTTCTCTCTTCACCGTACTTGGTTCTGAAACTTACATGTGCTCTAACCTTCAGTCATCAGAATAGCTGCATTTCAAACAGTGACCACAATGAACTCCAGTAGAGAAAAAATGCGCAAGTCAGCTTTTACAAATCACTTTTGTGCTTTAACTTCTGTGAGAGATCAAAATGGATAACAAAAACACTGTACTATGAAAAAGAAGTGTTTACTTTTTTTTTCACATAAAGTAAAATAAGAATAAAAATGCTTGCAATAAGAATATGTGCAGAAGTCAGGTCTGGATATTATTTTAAACAATTACTTGTTTCAAATTTTTGATCCATTTATGTTTGGATGTAATTAATTCTATCATCTGTTCTGTGAAAATATATCACAGGAAAATTATTCTGATGTAGATGAACCTCACTGAAAATCTTCATTTTTTTAGGCTTGTATTTTGTTTAAGCTTTATATTGAATAATTTTGTACCCATCTTCACTTTCCCTATAGATTTTCAACCATTGGCTATGGTGATGCTTGCAGTGTTTCCTGAGGAGTTCAAACTGAAACACTTACTGACAAAGAAATACTGCCCTTCATTTCTCTGGTGGAGAAGGATTTGTGCAAATCTAAATAAGTACCCTTTTTTGCTATGCAGAAATTTCAGAAATTGCATGAGATGTAAATTTGGAAATGTTACTCATTTGCAGACTAGCACCTGCTGTGTTTTCGATATACAGGTCATGAGTTGCAGCAAACCCCACAGAATTACTGAGTACTCAAGCTTTTGAATCTCATCAGAGCATACAAGCACATAAGTGATCATTGTTGCTTTAAAGAGTTGTTCACAAAACATTGCAAAGATGATACATATTTTTGAAAAAGCAGCAGTTTTGTTGATTATCCATCATTTGCATCACAATCATGGACAAATTTCACACCTCCATTCATCGTTGACTTTTAGTTTAATATTTTGCACCAGTTATTTAAGTTCTGGGAACATTATCTGGAAAATGAATTTGACCTATGAGCAATGGTTGTAAAGGAAGGAAAAACAGAGTTGATGACAGCAGTCATGATTTTCTGAAACAATTTTCGACCTTATATTCGTGGAAACCAATAGGAGCTGCAACTACTCATAGTATGTTAAACTGAGTTCAAGCAAAATTTATGTTCAGAGGACTAACAGTTCTTTTGAGATTGTGTGCTACAGACCTCCTTGTGTGCTCAGCTTGCAGATGCTCTGAGCTTATTTCAGCCCTAACAAAAGAACCCTGGAACTTGTGCTCAAGCAATAGCAGTTTACACTTTTAGCTTGACTATATCTAGTTCAAGCCTTAAATGTCAGCCAAGATGGCAGCTATTACGTAAGTGGGGATTGGAACAAAGACCTTTTAGAATCAAAAGCATAGTCTTTGCAATTCTGAATAAATCAAGCATTTTGGAGAACCTTGAATGTACGTAATTATACAGTGATCCATATAATTATTTGGCAACATGCTAGAGGGGAAAAGTACATTCCCAATTGCATGTTTGTCCCTTCATAACAAGGTAGAGATGAAACTTTGTAAAAAATTCTTTACTCTTTTCCTTTTCTTCATAACAGCTATAGTTTTCATAATTGACCTTGGATATATCTATCCCCTTTTTCTACAAATTATCCCTAGAGAATTCTCAGTAATTTCATATAATACCTTTCCTTTCCAATATGGAAAATTTTGGCTGTGTATTTTCTATTCCAAATGTCGTCATCTAGCATTCAATGAATTTTACTTATGAAAAAAGACTCAGATGTATTTTCTTGTGTTAGAAATATAACATTAAATTAATGGAACCTTGCACTGTGATAAGTCTCTTGCACAAAAGAGATCAGTTCTCAATAGAACAGGGCTCTAGATGAGATGATCCATTTAAGCTAGGTGCTAACAAAACAACATAAGCCTATGCAGACTGATTAATTTCCCATCAAATTACAAATCTCAGTCTCAGTTTGTAGCAAGGTTAAATTAATTCATTTCTTTTCTGTATGTGTGCACTTCTAACCTGGTTCTCCATATATTTAGGACAGGAAGTGTTGGGCTGAATGAGTCATTCAGTTTCCTTCCCGATGTAAAAATTATTTACTTTTTTAAAAAATTATTTTATATAGTCTCTCTCATAGAGAGATATTTTGGGTACCACCACAATCCATATGTGTGGGGCTTTTTACCCTGCATAATTTTACATTTAGACCTAACTCTAATTTCTTAAACATGCTGAATCATTCCAAAAGGCCTCTCTTTCATAATTTATTCTTGTAGCTCCATTGCATTAAGAGGTCCTGAATTTTCACAGCAAAATGGAAGATGAGACTTCTCAAGAAACTCAGTTTTACACACAGGTCTTCCAGCTTGATCTAAGTTCTCTGTAGTTTCTTCTTCATTGCTGGAAAAATCATGAGTCACAAACAGAGACAAATGTTTGCTCAGTCCTAATCATAAGTGTGGGTCAATGGCTAAGGTCCCCAAATAAATCAATAGTGCTGGAATAGGCAAACACCCCCTTGTGGGGCACAGATACTTCAGGACAGTGAAAGTAAGGATGAAGGAGCCTTTCTTGGCTACCTTTCCAACATGAAAAATCAAATGCAATTTGTCCAGATTAGTGGGCTTAGTCTCCTTCTGATTACCTGGTGCCACAAATATGTGACCCATGCCTATGCCTCTGATTTTTAATAAACACATTTGCTGGGTCCAATAGTTCAGCAATTTGTACAGAAAATTAGATGTAATTTGCCCTGAATGCCACTGGTTTCTCAGCTAGTTCAAAAAAATGCCAGGCAGTTCAGAAAATAACTACAATGTCTCTGCAACTGAATCAGGCTGGGGATCAGGTTTTCTTGATAAAGCCTTCTGTTGTCTGCTTCAAATCTAGGATCTCCACTGCTTTCAATTTCCATAACCTTCTGTATATCCTCTCCAGCCTTCCTCCACATTCCTTTTCTGAGTCCCATTACTTCCTACTCTTCCTTAGAAATGCTCAGTATAAAGTGTCTGATGTAATGACAAATGAGCTTGTTTTTCTCATCGAAATCAAGGATGTCGGTGCAGACTTTCCCACAAGTGCTACCATGAAGGGCTACCTCTGCTCTCTCAGACCTGTGCCTACCCTTGCAGAGGTACCAATGGGTTTAGGATATTTGTGACATTTAGTGGTCTGTTCTGAAAGCCTAATAAAGAGATAGAAGAGGGACGGAAGTTGTGCTTTTTTTTTTTTGCTTTTTTTTTTTTTCTGTTCATAATTTGGCAGTGCCCTTCTCCTCTTGCTGCCCAGTGATGGACACAGATGGCTGCTGCCTGTTCCAGTTAGCTCAAATAGCCAGTAGGAGCTTTTGGGGCTCTTAAACAAGGCTTCCTCTAGGCTGCTCTCAGCTCCATCCCTAAATAAAGTCAAATAAAATTTTGAAATATTATATGGAAAGTTTTTTCTTAGGAATGCCAAGTTCATACAGGAAACCTGTGATCCTTTTTCTCCCACTCTTGTCTATATTTTTTTTTATTTCCTTTTTCTTCCTCCTCACTCAAAACCTCCTTTCTACCCCCCTTTCTTTCCATCTTGATTCTCTTCTTCCTTTGCCATCTGCTCCTGACTTTCATTTTTTTGGTTTCCCCTTTCTCTGGCAATACAAATATCTCTCCACCCACTCCAAGAGCACTGTTGTGCAAAATGGGTTTTGTTTCTCTGGACAGTGTTGTAGCAGCTTTTTGCTGCAGTTTAAACATAAATTACAAAAAATAATTTAACATTTAAGTTTAAAACAAAAAAGAGTATTTCACAGAATAGGTATATTTTTATTTTAAATAAGAATAAGGATAAAATCTCCTTAAAGTGGTGCTTTATGGAATAGGAACCCCACAAGATTTCTGTGGAACTGAATAGATGGGGAAGAAATAAAAAAAGACATCCCACCCCTTTTCTAGGTTATTTTTTTTTCCTGTAATTACCAATAACCCACTATTAGGCTTCAAGGACAAAAATAACTCTTAGACGGTCTAGATATCACATCAGAAGTAGTCTTTTCCCCCCTGGCAGCAGTTTGGAAAGATGATTCCTCACGGCACCTGAAGTCTATAATTGTCAGATCACTCATTCCCATGGAGAAGTCCAGGCAGGTGGTATCTGCTCTGTGATTATTTCTCTTCTTTTTTTTTTTTTTTTTTTTTCCACCTGGTTTCTTCACTGTCTCCAAATGTCAGATGTGTTACAGAGGAATGCCTGTATTTTGGGGAGGGAAAGAGAAGGATATTAGAATGGGTTAACTCTATCTAAGCTGGTGCAAACAATGCCAACTTTGACGTTTAAATTCTCATTTCCAAACAGAGGCTTCTGTGGGTTTTGTGATGTGTAGAGGCCCCAGGTGGGAGATGGGTCCCCACTTGTGAGGTGCTGTACAAACACATTAAATTCCCTGACTAGAAGATCTTACAGTGTAAGTAAAGAAGACCAGGGAGAGGCTGGAGGGTAGAGGCTGAATGAGCACAATCTTTGTTTTACAGCAAACAGCTAAATTAAATGGTGTCCCCAGTGGGCTGAAAGAAATCCGAGGTAGAAATGGACATTGAACATCGATTACCTGAACCTCAGTGTTTTGCTCATAAAGCAGTTTAGACTTGAGGCAAAATCTGGCCTCTGGTTTGATCTTTCAATAACATTCTTTACTTTCTTATCATTTTCAGAAGCAATGGGCTTTCACACTGATACATTGTAAGGTAGACCAGGCACAAAGGAAGAGCAATTCTCTGCCCATTCATATGCAGCCATCCCTTGTGCAGAGCACAGCAGGTATATAACAGCTACCTAGCCTCACTGCAGAGAATAAGGAGGACGTGTTTTGTGGATACCTGGGTAGAATCACTAGCAGGTGGGGTCTAACCTTCATTCTTGAGCAGAAATGTTATCAGATTTTTAATGATCACAGAGCAATCAAAGGACATACACAGATTCTCTCTCTCTTTTTCTCTGTGTGCACCTGTGTGTGGGTATAAGATCACTTCTATCTCTTGCAGTTGGGCCATGCTTAGGAGAGTAGAATAAGTCATCTCCTAATAGAGGATAGTAAAAACCTCCTTAAGATCAAAGGATAACAGTTTGTGCCTTTTCTTTCTCTCTCTTTTTTTTTTTTTTTAAGCAAAAAGAAAAAAAGAGAGGGGGTTCTATTCTCAGCTTTACTGTTCAAGATGGGTGATTTGTCTCATAATTGTGTTCGCTGACTGCAGCAGATGGATTCATTACTAGGGCTGGTCAGAAATCTTTCAACACAATGTGTTTTGTGTGTGTGTGAAAATGATGAATCATCAAAACTGAAACTTTTCATGAAGATATGGCTGTGCAGAGGAAACTTTTCTCACAGACGTTTCTTCAGCTCCCCACTGGGGCTTGTGATTAAAACCAGAGAAAGCAAAAGCTTCACATCTTGGGGTAGCCCAGAACATAGGACATGTGAGCACTGAGGTTCTGAGTTTCTCTTCTGATTTCTCTGAACCGTTTCTTTTCTCATGTAATTGTGTTAGTTTAGCATCAAATTATTCAGCACATTTCCTTATATATATACATCTGTTTATAAAGAAAGAAACATAAATGGAGTATTAGCATTTTAACAAGCAAAATTGAGGGAAAGATGATGGTCTGCTGAACATGGCTAAGTGAATGCAGGCCATGTCCCCTATTAAAGCCACCAGATGCCTTTTTTTGAAACAGAGAAGCATTTGAAATCTTCAGTGGGAACAGCTTGCTCATTACAGGCCCTTCTTCTCAAATCCACCAGATCTGGTTCGTTTTTGTTTCAGCAGAAATCACCAAAATAATCCAGAGGGACTAATGCTCAAGTAAAAGTCTTGAAGGCAAAGTCACTTAGCTCATGACCACAGCTGAGGAGTAACATTTTACAATGAAAGGAGGTCATGAGCCTAGTTATCTACTCATGTTTATATCCCGTAAAGACTTTTCCCCTCTGAGTGTTTGTTTAGCTTGTATATAAACTATTGCTGATTGTACTGCTGCCTTTGGGATCCAATCTTATGCATGACTTACCCTGTGCATAAAGAAGTTTGTCTTGGACCTCCTTAGCAAATGTTCAGTCTAGACTCTAATCAGCACAGAGAGAGAGAGACACTTCCAACAGGAGCTACAGCCAGCAAGAGGCCTATTTGGAAGACTGACAGGACACCAAATGTGTCTTTTAAATCGGGCAAGGCAGCTTGCTAATGGGTAGGAATTTGGCCCTGAGGTTTCAGTGTATGACAGCCATGTAAATGGCAATCCCGCTGTAGCAATGGGAAGAGAAAATCAATAACACTGCCCTATCAGTGGGAACAATAACAGGGAACAAATAAAGGACCACTGTGGAGCGAAACATTAGACTGGGATTTATCTGGAACGGAGCAGGAAGGAAGAGAAGGGAAATATGTCAAAATTTTTTTTCTTAAAAATTGCATGGGGGTCAACACAAAGGCATCTCAGTAATACAATCAGACCAAGAAGATACAACGAAGTTGTCACCAAAGGTGACATAAAGCTCGCCAAAGCAAAAAAAATAGCCCCAAATTATTGCAAAGGTCCACTCTATCTATCGATTAGCAGCTCTACCTGTTCCCTTGAACTTTTCTTCCAGAGCAGTCTAGAGCAGTTGAGCATTTTCAATTTCTAGAGTCTTTCTGCAGTGATTTGCTTCTTACTTAAAATTTTTTCACCATAAGAAAAAGGAACCATGAAACATATAGCCATGTAATCTCCTTGCAGGACCTCGGATATGTCCCATTTTTTTCTCTGGACAATTCATAATGTATAAGGAGTACCAAATCCATTTTTTAAGTTGGTTTACCACATTGCAGGTCACACAGGTCCACCAGTCTATTACCATGTCTAAGGTGAATAAAACTACACTAAAAATAATTATTTTTAATTGCAAATAAGATTTTACCCCCATCCAGTTAACTTCTCCTTTGTGTTGGTTTCTTGAGATTTGAAGAAATGTATATTTACTCCATCATGGAAGTTGAGGTTTCTTTCATTAGTCCTTTAAGCCAGTTTTTTCAAATTGTTTTAAATTCAAATAACATCTTTAAAAATATGTGAAATATCATGAACAAACTTTTCACAATGGTTTTCATAAAAAAATGGGTTAGATTGTGAATGCTTGATTATGGCTCCCTCACAACACCTTGTTTGTTGTCTTGCTTACCTACATGTACATATTTATATTATGCAATGATAAAGAATGGGAGGTTTTCATGGCCCATTGAAGTTTTATGAATCAAATCAGATCACAGATAGAGAAATACCTACTTACTGTTTATCTTTTACTCCAAAGTCAGCACAGGATTCACAACCCCCCTTTTCCGCCAGCATATATTCTTATAGCTATATCTAAATTTAAATGGCATGAGGTATTTGGCTTTCATCCATGTTATCTTTGTGCTATCCCATTTGCAGTTAAGGGTGCCATCTAAAGCTTGATTCTCTTCCATTATTTTATGTATTTATTTTGGCAGAAACTTATTAGCATACTCTGTCAGGACAAAACTTTGCACTATTTGATCACTCCTTATTTGCATTTTTAATAGTCCCCATTAGACAGCCTCCGAACTAATTAGCCAAGCATCTGTAATAGAAAACTCTTGTTTCCTATTTTCAGAACTAAGAAACTAATAGCTGAAGCCCTACTAGAACAATTAAGTAATAAGAAAAATATTGTGTTGAGGTTGGCAATAGAGTAGCTGCCATAAATCACTACAATAATGACTTTCAGCTTACAATGTTTAAGTAGATAAAAAATTAACCCACACACTATTTCTGTGGTCTACAAAATAGAGGTCCCAGATTAAAAAAAATGAAAGGAGCAAAAAATGTATGTAATGCATATGGAACCATTCAGGTTTTGTTCACTGGGAGGAAGAGAGGTGCATTTAACATGCCAAAACCTGTTGATTTTCATTTTATTTATATAACTTCAAAAATTATGACTTAAATATCAGTGAAAATTATTAAATATAGGCTTTTTAGTCTAATCTTTAAAACCCTTGAAGTGCTTTGTTCCCTTTGATTTCAACAGAGGCATTTGGTGCCTAAATCACTTCAAAGTCACAGGACTGTGATTCAGTTGCCCAAACACTGATCTTTTGCATTAGATATAATAAATTATCCCACCCCCATTCAGCTACTGCTGGAAAATAGATTAAGGTAATTAGGCATCCATATTCAGGCAACTGATTTTTGCCTGAAGTAATTTCCACTGCTTTTCAGAACTTAATTCAGCACTTCCTTTTTTTTTTCTATAATCCAGAATGACAGAAGCTGTAAAAAAAAAGTGGGATTTTATTTGTTTAAGTATCACTATCAACTTTTTCTTTAACAAGTAGAATGCACAATGCGTTATTTTGCCAAAACAGTGTTTTGCAAATGTAACAATTCTGAGACACTACTTCAGAAAGACAATCACCAGAATGTAGAAGTTTCGTATAACAGATTGAATCATTAAGGTTGGCAAGTCGCCAAAATAAAAGTCAGAGTAATTTTGTTGCGAGCTTTCAAATGACTTTCCCTGCCCTACTAGAATTTCAAAATTCCTAAAAATTAACAAAAGTAAAAACAATTACAATTGAACAACACTTACCATTGAACAATAACAGATGTTCAAATTTCTCCATCAGTGTGGGAAACTGTTGGTTTCTTCACTGAGAGGGTAGTCACTCACTGGAGCAGGTTCCCAGGGAAGTGGTCACATCACCAAGCCTGTCAGAGTTCCAGAAGCATCAGATTTCTGTTTTGCAATCCAGACCCCTCAAAAGGGCTGTTGGTATTCTAAAATCTTTGGGGTTTTTTTCACTATCTTTACGTCCTCCAAAATTCTTTGCCATTACCTAACAAAGTCAAACAATTTATAACATCAAATTTATACCAAAGGTCATGCTTTCTGTTTTCATTTTTAGAAAATAAATTGAAAAAAAATCTTAAATAATATGTCCTCTGCAAAAATAAATGGAGTAAAATAGTATTTTCTAAAAATCTATAACAGTCTTTTAGTTTTTATTTTTAACTTCTACTAACTGAATTATTGATTTACCCAAGCAGTCCAAGATTAGATTTTTGTAAAATGAGCATGAGAATGGTAAAATTTAGTTCTTGAAAAGGCATAGTATCTTGCTTTACTTACATCCCTTACTACTTTGAATTTAGTTAACATCATAATGAAACAAGTAATATGCTTAAAGTGATGAAACTAAATAATGATGTATTTATAAAAATAATGAAACTACCTGATTACTTAAAGCTAAGAATATGTACATTAAAAAATGTGCTCCTATTATGTAGCTAGGTGCCAGCAAGAGACAAAAAAATCTTTAAATATCTTTTACTCTAGAAATAGTACCACCATATTAACCACAGCTCTACATTGACTTGCCATTAAAAAGCAGCTTAGCACGTATTTTTCACCTAAGTTTTCTTTAATTTGTTTTTCTTCCTTTATCTTTTTGTAAATTACAAGATTCTTCAAAAGAAACAAGCATGAAAAAGCATTAAGTTCAGTTTCAGGAAGCAGGATAACATTTTTAATCCCCTGATCTTCAAAAACAATCCCTGAAGGAATTTTGAACACGGTTCCGTACTACAATTTAAAAAAAAAAGACAAAACTCTTTGGTTTATTTGTTTGTTTTTGCAATTAAGAAATACTTTTGTTTCTGTCTAAGCTAATAATTTTGAAAATAATATTGGAAAAATAATACAACTTCAATCCATAGCTCTTGGCTATGCCAGGACTGTACCTTTGCATATATGTTGGGGCTTATACCCAAAACTTGTTGGTTGAGCTCTGTTTTAGTCTGGTTCTTGCCTCTTCACACACACACTGCTCTTAAAACACCGCTGCTCAGGCTTTCAGCACTAAGTTATTGTGAAACTCTTTTTGGGTATATCTGCAGCAACCTGAAGCAAGCTTCGCCTGCCTGTGCCAGCCACCGTGACACTGAAATGAGTATGAATGTAGATGTACAAAAGTAATTTTGAAGAGTGACTAGAGCCAAAATTTGAGCTTGGTTTTGGAGAGGAAAGGCTGGTGAACTAGCACATTTTGGCTGCCCATTACACCGCCTGCTAGGAGACAATAACTTTCCCAAAACTTGCCTGATGCAGCCAAAAAAACAATGACACAGAAGCAGACGTGTTTGTTTCTTATCAGCAGGGATCCTATTGCTGCAAGCTCCACTGTGTTTTGGACTCTAGCTCTACTCGTCAAACCATTGCTTTTGCTCCATCGCCAAGCAGCTTACAGAAGGCAATTAAGTATTGCATAGGCATTTGACTGTAAACAATTATGGAACTTAATATCCTGTAGCTCAGAGGAGGGAAAGACGCCTCCTACACTGGCTGAGCTGGTAATCAATGACTTTGACAATGGAGAACTCTCTCTCTGAAAGACAAATGAAGCTATTTCAACAATCACCCCATCACCATATTCCACCACAAACTGTCTTCTAATTGGGATATTATTTCTTTTACAGGGTCTGGCAGTAAATGAGATCTAAATGCCTGGAAAGAACTGGCACAGACTTTTGACTGTTCAGCTTGACCACTGGAGCCCATGCACATTCAGAAAGGCATGTCATGCTGTGTGCCTTTTTGAAGCCGACGATGAGAGCCGAGCCGCGGTGGGAGGCCGGCGGGTGAATGATGCTGCATTATTTGGAGAGCCCATGCAGCTGAATTGTGCTACACAGTGTGCCAGAGATGGGATCCAGGCAGGCAAGCTCTGGGCAACACAGAAGCCTGATATCAAGAAACAGGAGCCTCAAAAAGCAGACCAGCAATCTGCAGAGTTTTGGTAACAGCACCAAGTTCATGCTGAGAGCTTTGCTGGGTAAAGTAGTGATGTGTCATTTGACACAAGGTATTCAGTCAAAACATTAAAAATAAATCTCTTCATTAAACGTCAAGATGTCTTTGAAGCTCACAGCAGAGGTTTCTTTGCTGTGACAAGTGATCTCCTGGGTCAGACCAGATGAATTATTTAGTTTCCAAAAACCCAATATATAACATAACTATAAATGTTATAGTTACCAGATAGGAATTTCTGTAAGTATTTCTTACAGCATTTCAAAATATTCTTATCACTTGTCCACAGACACCCATCTTTCATATAAACAGAATGATCAAGTGTAATCTCTGGGGAGAAAAAAAAGCTCTGTCATCACCTTAAGGGTGAAAAATCCTGGGTTGCTGTTATGTAGAAATCATAAATAAGGCTTTAATACTGGGTGAATGATATTATTCCTTCCTTCAGATGAGTAAAGCGATCCATGATGGTATCTCAGACACTCATGTAGGTCTAGATTTACATTTAACTAGATCTAAATTCCTATGGCAAATATGATGATCTCACTACAGGGTGATACAATCCATCCTAAGCCAGATATGTTCCTAAAATTAAATTAATCACATTTTTGTCATTTATTCTCATCATCTGTAAAAGAATCAACCAATAAACAAACAAACAAACAGATAAATGAGGAGACCAGATGACTAAAGCTGAGGGAGGTGAATAACTTCCCTAGTAATTACTAAAAGGTGCTGAGAGATCACTGAAGAAACAAACATTAACAACTGGTGTCTGTGGACTGCCAGAAAGCAAAGACAAGGCCAGCGCCTGAGCAGAAGCTTTGGAATGAGATATAGGCTTCTGATGATATCTGTGCTCCCCAAAAATCAACAACACTGACATTCAGTTCAGCAGGGACAGCTTTTCATGCAGACCTCTCATCTTCCCTTCTCATCTATTAGAAGCTAAACAGATATTCACAGTAAATCACCAAGAGTAAGAAAGAAGTTCTTGGGGTCAGAATTTGGGGTCATTTAGGAGCAAGGGGCAAGAATCAGCACCGGGAAGAGATCAGGGAAGAACATGATGTGTGGCATGGAGGGTGGGCCAGGAAGGCAGTGACCCAAGCTATGGGAAGATACTCTGACCTCCAGTATATAGTGGGGAGTTTCTCCAGCCTCTTCCACCTCCTGTCTCTCAGGCAGGTACCTGGATCTTAGACAACTATGATTTTTGTGAAACATGTTCCCTCAACATCTCCTTTCTCTCTAGAGACACCAAATATCCTTTCCACATGTCCAGCCCTTCTTGTTACACAGCAACACAAAGATAGTTATTCTGGGGAAATCCCTCAGGATCACTTTACCAGGTCCTTTAAAGATGTTTAGTGTTTGTGCTACTTCCTTGCCCCCTTCTAGTGGGTGTGCTGTGTCACCAGGCAGGACCCAAGCACTTCCAGACAGAAAAGACAGGAGGAATGCCAGTACTCATGAAATTTGCCAGCCAAAAGTCCCTGCCTCTGCCTCCAGCTTCATGCTGGAACTCAGCACAGTCTGGCAGTTTCAGGGTACGGGGTCCTGACCCTGGCTCCTGTGGAAAATCAAGATGACTTTGGCTGTCAACTTCTTCTCCAAAAACCACCTGGAATTCCTCTCCTTCTTTATCCCTCTTTGTTTATCCTGCCCTGACAACTGCTCAGATCTGACAGCCTGGCTAGCTCTGAAGGATCTGCACATGAAAAACTCACCAATAAACTTTTCCTGCAGCTGCAGAAATGGTCTCATAGGGCAGTTTTCTCTAGATAAGGTAGTTAGAAGAAGTGTGTACAGTATGAGGAGTGATAGCTCTTGAATGGGCTGCAGTTGTCACATAGTGAAATTTCGTGTGTCATTCTCCCCTCCTGAGTAACTAGAGACAGGACAAGGGGAAAATGGCCTGAAGTTGCATCAGAGAAGTGTTAGATTGAATCAGGAAAAATTTTTTCCCCAAAAGTGATGTCGGGCAATGGAACAGGGTGCCCATAGAAGTGGTGGAGTCACCAGCTCTAGAGATGCCTAAGAGATGTGTGGGTGTGGCACAATAGTTTATTGATGGACATAGCACTGCAGAGTTAATGACTGGACTCTCGAAGGTCTTTATTTTCCAGCCTAAATATTTCTATAATTCTATAGCAGAAGACGTCAGGTGGAAGTGGAAACATCTTAACAGTAACAAATGGTAACAAATGGTGCACATTATGTTGCTTTACACAGCTTATTCAAAAGACTGATTACAAAACCCTTTTCTTTCCCAACCAATTTGTACTTTCTGAAGGCAGGCACATAGTGCTAAAAATTGTTTTAGAAGTACTAGCCATTTCAGAACCCATTTTGCCTCTTACAGCAGTGGTCCAGGTACACTTGCAAAATGTATGTTGCTTTTGGGATGAACTTAGCAGCATTTTATACTTGGAAAACTACAATACACCCACCAGGTTTGACTGCAATGGTTCATCCACACCCGGATGAGGACTTTCTGAGAATCACTAACAAGTTAAGAGAAAGAGTGGGATTTCTGTATGACAAGAGAAAAAAATACTTTTCTGGGAATTAGTAGGAAAATACCTTTTTGGCATTCTTGGTTCTGCATGATTGTGGCTTGCTCATGGGCTGCAGGGAGGCTTAAGAAAAAGAAAATGTGATGCACTGAAAGTCTAATGGAGCAATAATAAAAGCAAGAAGAAACATGCTGTCTTCATTATTCCTTTATTAAGATTCACCTAGTACACCTGATAACATTAAGTAGCTGCCAATAAGATGTGAATTAGCATCCACATCTCTGGAAATCACAGTAGCTCCTTTAAGTGCTCTCTGTTCAAAATGGAAGAAGAATCATACACGTCCTTTTCAGAAAGATGTAAATCTTTTAAACCAGCTGCACGAGACAGACCAGTACTTGGAGTTGATTCCTGTCTCAGATCATGATGAGTTCTTAGTCACAATCTCCTCATTGATTCAGCTCAGCAATCAAGTTGTGAAATGGGAATGTATCATCATTTTAAAAAATTAAGCTTGAGAGATATTGTGAGAGTCTACATGGATATGTAACATAGAATCTTTGGTGGCCTCCATAATATTGAAACCACCAGTTTCTTTTCTTCCCAGACCTGTGGGGGCTTATCGTTTCCCAAACAATTTACAGTCAAACCAGTCTTACTGTAACTGTGATTTTTATTTGTGGAGTGCAACATTTCTGCAAATTACTCATTAGGTGGGCATTTTAAAAATTATTTTTATTAATTTTTTTTTTTATTTTAGATGGACAAATTTTAATGCAAAGAAGTTATATAAGAGGAAAAGGAACGAGGAGTAGGAAAATCTCTATTTGTTGATGAAGGGCAGTCTGCTTTGAAAGGTTGTCATAAATGTGAGGGTCACATGAACATTTCAGACAGGAAAGAACTAGAATAAATAATGAAATAGGACCAACATGGTCAGAATGGAAGCAGTTTCCAAGATAATCATGGCTGCCTCCTAATGGTAAAAGTTGAAAATATAGTTTAGGAGTTTAGTTCAGGAGGAATGGTTTTAGGACCACATTAAGGTTAGTTTTAATTCCTGGTGTAAAATTAAGCAAAAGACTTTATCAAGTTCATATAACAAATTCTTGAAATAAAATCCTTGCTCAGATCCTTATCTAGCAGAAAATGCCATAGAACAGAATTACACTGATCTCAGCCAGCTACATTTCCGCCCCAAGATTAGAAAATCAAAGTTGCGTTTACTTGATGGAAAATTCTGTCTTGAGAACTGTGATCTTGTAAGAGACTTGAAAAAGAAAATGAGAATCAGTAACAGCTCATCTGCAGAATAGGGGATCCAATGAGCTGGTATGTTGCAGAGGACCAACATGACCCTTAAACACATAAATGAAAATATATCACATGGGAGAAAGGAATCTTTGTATTAGTTTGTACTTGGCATTGATATAACCATTATGGGAAAACTGTCCAGTCTTTGTACCTGCAGCTGAGAAAAGATATCTAAAAAAGATTGGAAAGTGTTTAGAAAAGTTCCATGGGAATTATTACAGGTTTGAAAACACTGTGCAATGAAGTACTGCATGCTCTATTTAATTTTTCAAAAGGAAGATAAAGGCGTAACTAGACATGGTCTATAAATATCCCCTGAAAGAATAAAAATGTGATAATAGAAGTTTCCTCAGTCTTAGAAGGAAAAACTTGAAAAGATCCACTGGCTGGGGATTGAAACTTGGCAAAGTGATTCTGAAAAGAAATATACATTTTTAACAGAAATTATAAAAAAACAGTAGAAGGACTGGCAAAAGACTATAGTAGGTTTTTCATCACCTGGCACTTTCAAATAAGGGAATAAAGTTTTTCTTTGTTTGTAGAATGTTCTGTACAAGCATAGATCACAGAAATAAAACTGGAATTTCTTCATGGAAGTAATGTCTTTATCTGAAGTGCAGTTAAAATTTCAAATTCAATTAACTTATTTTATTATGAAATGGAAATTGGATGTTTTATCTAAGATGGCTATGCAAAAAGACTTTCCTCTATATCCAGTGGATAAAAACTAACACTTTCATATGCCTGTTCAATTTTTCTACTAGACAGGGATCTTCGGTTAGATGAACCATCCTCAAAATTGTAGGGTTGGTTGTAGAATGCTGGTTGTAGAGGGAGGATATGGGTAAGTGTTGTCTGAACAACATAGGTATCTTACACTTAGTCTTACCTTGGGTCCACCTTCAATTCAAAACCAGAACTGGTATTTCTAGCACATAACTCAGCTCATCCTGAGGAGAACTAAGCAGGGCCTAGGAACTGTTCCCTAAAAATATCTACCTATTGTACTAAATTTAAAGTGCTAATATTCCAGCTGTAGATCCTGTAGTCTTTTACAGTTACAGTTGTACGAGATGAATCCCATCCTTAGTTAATGCAATTTCTCATGGCCTTTAGGCTGAAAGGAAATCCTGTGAATAATTAAGCATTCAGATAAAACTATGATAGTCAGTTTTAGAATATTCGTGAAGATTTCTTTCTAGCTGGAACTTGAAGAAACAGGGTTGGTCTCCCTGTCTCATTTAAATTTTGCTGAGTAACTGACATTTTCCTACAGCAGTTCTATTTTGTCATTGAGAGGAGCTTTATTTTAAAGGACCAGGTCTTGACTTTGGGTTATGTTACTTTATAGTAGGCAAACTCCGTTCTACCCAGAATAATTTGTGTGTCTGAGGTCAGAGTTGTAGGCACCTTATTAGCATCTTCTTAATTTAAAGATGCAAAAACCCCATAGGTAAAGTGAGACTTGGCACAGGTGAAAGGTAGAAAGTCAGGAAACTTAATAAAGATTTTGGAATCATGTTATGGTCTCACACCTTCCATTCTACTAACCTAGGATCAGCCTTTGATATCATAAATTATATACTATTTTTTACTGAAAGGAACTACATGATGAGTTGTGAGACTTAGAAAAATCTAGTCAACATTAGAGGAAGTGTCTGAATGATAGACAGAGAGACAAAGTCTAATCTTTGTAATTCCCTGATGAAACATACACTGAGGCTTAACCTAATCCCTGAAGGAATGACAGCAAAAATAAGGTGAAAGACCAATTAGCCTTCTCCCATACTAATCCTGGTTAGAGCAGCTTATTCTTCTTTTTACACTTGTGGAGACATTCCTTATACCATGGAAAATCAAAATTGTGTTGGCCATACCTTTTTTTCAGAATAATTTTACTCCCATAGAATATCAGTCCTTGTTATCTACAGGTTTGTCACATGTCAGAATTAAAAGATTTCTGATCCCAGTGGAAGATTTGGTAGTGATAAGTCAAGAAGATAAGCCAGGCATGAAAATTAACCCTGGATAGAATGATTTTAAGTTGATTCTATTCAAATTAAATGAAAGGATGAAAGCAGGTCTGTAACTAAGGTTTTGAGTGGTAAAGGACAAAAGGAAATTAGGTAGAAAAGTCAGCTGGGTGGAACATATCCAGAGCATGAATATAAAGAAGGTCTGTATATTTTCTTTTTGCAGCCTAGGAAAACTACTGAGAATTTCTACCACAAGAAAAAATTACACTTGAATAAAATGTAGCTAGGCTGTACTGAATGAAAAATTGTAACAGAATAACCAGTAAGGAAAAAGAAAAACTAATAAGGAATAGAAGTCAAAAGCATTTATAGACATAGCAAAATTATTTTGGATATTGAAAGACCAATATTCTTGAAGTTGTTCAAGAGTCATTAGCAAGAAAACAATATATACAAAATGAAAGAGATAAAGATTAAGGCAAAAAATTATTATGCTTCAATAATTAATATATACTTTAGTTGTCAAGGGAAATTAAAATATTCAAGCAGAATTAAAGAAAGGAACTAGAACAAATATAAAATCATAACTGTTTAAATATATTTCAGCCATACATTTTACCAATTCAGCCTAAATCTGTGGAGAGAATAATATTTCCCGATTCCAAAAATTATGAAATGGGACAGGCTAAAAATCAATAAACACAAAACTCCAGTTCTGTAAACCACATCAAAACAAAAAAAACTTGCAGAAAAGAGAACATTCAACTGTAGTATCTGAATCTTCAAAATCTTTTGACAGATTTGTGTTTGATTTATGATTATCATGAAGTCTGACATAAGTAATTTTAGTATGAATGGTTTGCTTACTTTCCAGGGAAAAGAACTTGAAACTTTTACGTCTTTTCTTGAGGTCTGCCAGCCATCTTTTTTAACTTGATATTTGCCATATAACTTCTTGTAAAGGAACTTTATAAAAAAAAAAAAATCAGTTATAAATATTAAAGTTCTTTAACGATGAATACTAGGGAGCTTTAACTTCTACACTGTCTGATGAGAAACAACAATCTAGATAGGATTTTTTTCTAATCTTTTGCATGTGTTGAATACTGACAAAGTTAGAACTGCCCTGGTCAATGCAACATATTTCAGTTGATAAAGCCATCTAAATTAATTATATTGTCATAAATCTATAATCCATTATTCCTTACTGGAAAAGGTGACCAAGGCTTACCACAACACATCCTTTATTTGTGAGAATAAGTGGTGCATCATGGCATTCATGTGATCACAAGAACATCTTCAAGCTGGGGGCAGACCAGGAAAGAATGCAGGCGTGCAAAAACAAAGTGCTTGTAACAGTAAAAATAACATCACAGACTTGGATTATTTATGGTTTGAAATGAAAAAAATCTGAATTAAATGACTTTTTTTAACATATATAATATTAATTTTAAAAAAAAAGTGTCATCAAGATACTTGAAAGGAAAATTTTCCAGTGGAGCAGTTTGTTCTTTTTTCAAATAAGAAATCAATATTATTTTGGAGGTGGAAAGGGAATAGAAAGCTCATCCTCCCCTAGACCAGATGCCTGGAACTGATAGGGCAAGTTATCTCTCAAAATGTGCATGTCAGTCATTACTAAACTCAAAGTCTAGAGGACTGATGTGCACTCACAGAATAGCAAAGACAGTTGAGCTCAATGTCCCTCCCTTCTACTGATTTTGAGCAGTAAATCTCCGAGTAAACTTTTAAAATTTAAAATTAAATAACCTTTGAAACCATAAGGAAAGACACAAGGAAAGTAGACAAGCTGTCTTGTAAAGCATACTGTTGTAAGTCATTGTGTTTGAAACATATTACTCAGGCCTGAAAAAAGTCCTACATTTATTTGTGATACCAAAGTAGTGTGAGTAAAACATCTTTCTGGTGCCCTGAGCTTACTACTGCAGTAAATCTAAAGACCTTAGAGATTTATATAATAAAAAAAATCTATAATGAAAATTTCTTTCAGATTTGCTTCTTTAGGTTTCAACAGCATACTTAGCACACGTGAAAAACTTGACATATACCGGCATTGTGCAGACTTAAGATACAGTTTTCTGTCTTGCCCCACTGGTTCCTTAGGTGGCAGTCTCAGAAGGTAAAACACTCAGAGACAAATTTAGTAGGTGTTATGTCTTCCCAAAACCCACATCTGAAGACATCCTCACTGCTATTATTCCCCACACCAGAAAAGTCAGTCACCTGTGAGAGTTTTAGCACAGTTTTCCCACTGGTTCTCACTAGTTTCCTCTGTTTTCCCACTAGTAACTGCCACTAGATCAGAGTCCCAGGACTGAGATGGCAGTGAGAACATCAATACAGATAAGATGGCAGTCAGGATATTTATTGATAGCACAAAGTCATGTGGCTGAAATTGTGGTAGCTGTGTACAGTACTGCTGGCACTAGTAGGAGCAGACTGCTGTGGAACCACAGAGCAGAAATATGGGTCTTTTGGGAAAAACCTCTGGAAGAACCTTGCTCCACCTCTCTGCTCAAAGCCAAACCAACTGAGATTGAGTTTCTCACGTCTTGTCCAGCAAATATTTGAATGTCTACAAGGATGGAATTCCAAAATCTTGTTGAGTGTCCAGTGAGAAGCTATTCAGTGAGAAGTGTCCAGTTGAGTGTCCAAGAAGATGGAGAAAAAATTAGAAGAAAGTTAATAGAAAAAAAAATCATAGGGAAGAGGAAGCCCATTAGAATTCTTATTCTCTTTATTGGAGATCTTGATCCTACTATGATTCTTGGTTTAACATGACATATTATTTGAAATATGCAAGACATGTCCAGATATTCACTCCCCAGAGTATTTCTACCCCATTTTCTCTCACCAGATGTGTGCTTTGCAGAGAAAACAGGTCACAGTTTAAACACCAGAACTCATGATGGTGTGCCAAGTCTGGCAGGAATAGACTAATTTTCATCATAGGAGTCCCTATGGTGATGTGTTACCAATTTGTGATCAGAACAGTATTGATAACCCACTAAGTATTTGTGTGTTGATGAACAGTGCTTGCCCAGCTTCAACACTTTCTGTTTCATGTCTGCCATGCCACAAGAGGTAGTCTAGAAGTGGCAAGGAGTTGTAGGGGGAAACAGGTGGGACTGTTGATTTGAATGGGCCAAAAGAATTTGATGTCATGCTCCACAATTCAGAGCTGAAGCATGGAGGGAAGTGTTTTCCAAGGTCACTGTTGCTCAGAGATAAAGGAAAGTGATGATTAATCACCTTTACATCAGTGCTGGCCGAGTTTTATTCCCCTCTTTTCTTCATTTGTTAAAGTATCTTTAGCTCAAACAATTAATTTTCTCACTCTTCTTCTCACCTGTGTTTTCCCCTGTCCTAGCACAGGGGTAGGACTGTAAGTCCTAATGTAAGTGCTTAGATTCTCTTAGAATGCTCCACAAATGGCCAGGATAGAACAGCAGCATGAAAACAATTTCTTTTTTTTCTCCTTTCCTCTACTATGTAAATATTTTTGAACAATCATAACCTTACTTGCTCAGCCAAGTTTTACCACTTCTTCCATATAATATTATTTATTTTCATTTTTGACAGACACCTTAATTATGTTAAGGATCTCAAGCAGAGTGATGCACTTTTCTATTCATATGTGTACTATTTGAGTTTATAAATTTGCTTCTTTGTGCCTAAGTTTGGCAAGCAATTTCTTTTAGGAGGAAAAAGTGAAGAGCTAATGTTGTATATGAAAGAGACAGGTAGTGTTTCACTAGGGAACACCTCCTCTAACAATTACAATTCATAAAGCAAAATTCTTGAGTATGACACTAGCCAATTTAGTCTGATATAAAACAGGGCCCATGTTTTCTTTCATTTATATTTTTATGATATGTAATGTCTTTATAATTTTTTACCACTCACATCAAAGCTGCCAACTGCTGAGTGTCTAAATAAGTAGCATGTGAAGAAAATGAGTGAATTGCTAAATGTCCCATTACGTCCATGGAGAATATCCTTGCATTTGGAGTCAGGAATCTTGAAATTGAGACGACAAATGAATGGGTTTTACTCCAACGGAGTGAGGGTTTTGGCAGTAGCAATTCTATTATTCTCTGTGTCTGACTAGAAAGAGAAAAACAGAGACAGAAAAGAATGAATAAAACCAAACCCATAGAAACTTACTGCAATACCTCAACTCTAGGACTGAATGACAATTATATCCAAAGAGAGAAAAATAAATCTGGTAGAAAATATCCAGAAATATCCAGAAATATGCTGCCTCAAAGGTCTGGAATTATTTTGAGTGTACTTGGGTGGACCAAGTAGTGGGGAGGTGGGTAGATGAGAATTTTTACCATTTCTATTATCCAAATGAGGCACACTTATCTGTTAGTGCCTACACATGGCTGGATTCTTATGCACTTTAGCTATGATTGTTAATAAAGGAAATAATGATCAAAAGGCCTCTCATCTGGCCAGACTAGAGAGATCTTGGGATTGTCTCTTGTCCAGTCTTAGTTCATAGCAACTAACACATTGGCAAAAACAGGAAGTACTTTAGGAGTGAGGACTGCCAGTAACTACTCCAGGTGTACTTACCCTTTTTAGATGCTCAGTGAATTCCCCAGCACAGACCCAAATATATTTTGCTGCTTGACCCTAATGACCAGAAATGTTCCTAGACCCATTTAATTTCTCAGTATAGATATATTCTTAATGATTGTCATAAATTAGATGCTAAGAATAAAGTAAAATTGCCTAGACATAATTATCTACTGTCATTTGAGATGCCCTTGGTTGTCCCTTTTGGCTGCCATTTCAAAAGAATAGAAGGATTTTATCTACCTATAGATGGTGTCACATCTGCCCACCCCACAACATCTCCAGTGATGTAACACACTTAGATGTTTAGGCAACTAGACTGAGCAATAAGGGTAGGTTTCAGCTCCAGATTCAGATGCACACATATGGCAATAATGGCACTTTTTGTTTTTGTTGCAGCCAATGAAAATTCAGTCGATGCACTAAAAAAATTTTAGGGGGAAACATCTGTTAAAAAAAAGAAAAAAAAATAATAATTTCCCATTCTCCAGAAGGGCATCCGTACTGACTGCAATCCCCCATGTGGTTAACAGAGCACCACCAGCTGTCACTACTGTAATGCTGTCACTACTAGTCAAGGGCCAAACAGGTAGTTGAAGAATTAGTTTTCATAGAAGGCAAACAAGACCAGATCTCCACCTAAGCTCTCAAAACAGTTCCATCTTTTGTTCTAGTCATAAAGACTTTCCTCTCTATGAGACAAAGTCAGCATTAAGCTGTCAAACTGTGATTGAAGTGATTTAGTCCTGTTCCACAGCAGCACTGTTGGGATGAATGCTATGAAAAAAAAGGCAAGAAGAAAAGAGCTGCTTTTTCTCCTAGTACACGAGTATCTCAGCACAAAACCTGGAGAAGATCCATGGGTGTATTATTTTATAACAAGTAACTATCCATTGGTTTAAAAAAAATTAAGTCTTAAATTATAATTCATGAAGTAAAGCTAGGAAGTCACATTGTGTTAGGATACTCCGGTATATTATGTCTTGTACAGTGTATCTTAATGTGAATTGACACAAGAAAACAGTCATTGATTTATGACACTAATTTTAGGACATGATGTTTTTTGGTTTTGCTGCTGCTCTTGTTTTTACTATTATTGTTACTGTTATTGTTATACTATCCTTGATCTATTACTGCCTTTTTTCACACCAAGATTTGACAGGTGGATAATGAATATTGTCTATTGTGCCATTACTATGATTAGATGTGGATAGCAGTTGTTATGCTATTGACTCATTTCTGCTATTGACAAGCTAATTCTGAATTTTTTTTTAGCTTATCAAGATGTATTGTCAGCTGAAGTGTGTGTGTCTTGTGGTTAGCAAGCTGATCTTTTACTAAAACTGTGGGATCCAGACCATTAGTTCATCAGTCAATGCATATGGCAGTTTTTATTCTGTGAAATTATGCACTATGTTAGCATTCTAAGCCATCAGTTGTTATCAAGGATGAGTGAGCCCCATGCAAAGAAAACATCTTGGAATAATCATGCCATCTTCAACTAACTGCCAGTCCGTACAGTCAAAGCGAAATCAAGCCATGCTGCAGCACCATTCTTAGCCATGTGTCCATTATCTAACCCAGGCTAATCTTCTGGGCTCCCTCCACAGTGTCTCCAGAGAGCATTTCTTCCCATTTTTAGCAGTCATTTGTCTTTTGCTCATGGGATCTAATTTTCTGTAGCAGTCTGTGTCTCTCCAATGGAGGCAGGAAGAGCCTGTTTAGAAGTTTCAGAATGATCATAGGAGGACTTGTGTTGGGAGGGATGTCAAGCAGCCATCCTGTCTGAATTCGGGTTCAAAGGAGAGTCATTCAAACCAGTCAGACCAGGTTTCTTAGAGCTTCCACAGAAATCTTGCATGAGAATTGCACAACCTCTCTGCACAACCAAGGCTCCTGTCAACCTCAAGGCTACTCACAACGTCCCACAGCATGATAGATATGTAAGAAGCATCTCTTGATATCTATATCTGAATGTGTAATTGACCATTTCTAAAAAGAAGACATTTTAGTGAGGCACTCAAGTTTCATTGGTTTGGGGTTTTTTTGGGTATTTTTTTCAGTTGGGGGATGCTTTTCTTCAGCATTGGCTATGTTAACAGAGGATATACTACTGCTGAAGTTCCAGCTTCTATGTAAAGCACATTTAGGGCAAAAAAAAAGTCTTATTAAAGTGCATAGTAAAATATATAGTGAGCCAAGAGTTTTCAGTTTACAGGGCAAATTATTGTCCCTGTAAATGAAAAAGTAACCTCCAGTGGGCAATAATGCCTGAAGCTGAATTATATCCACTTTTTCATCCCATAAGTCAATAGCTTTCCACTATAAACATCAGCTCTAGTCAATATGATATGCTGCATACTGATATATTGACTAATGGTACTATTAAAAGCTCACAAAATGTCAGCAGCTGGGAATTTCTCATGCATATAGTTCTGCATTTCAGTAGATAAGGGTGCTCTGTGTAACTTATAAATCCATGCCCAGTTGGGAACAGTCTTTGTAATACTTCCCTTTGTGTTATCCTAGAGGATGCACAACTTCCTCAGTGTCTCCATTCCCACTTTATTTTTTGCCTTTTTTTTTGCCTTTTTTTTTTTTTGTAAAAGAGAGTTTCTGATTCTGTCAAGGAAGCCATCCAGAAAATTCTCTGTTGCAAAGTAACCAAAAGAGGTAACATATAATTATTGTTTCTCTTCTACACATAAAACACGACATAGTGTGAGGTTTTTCTTTCTTTTTCTCTTACAGTGAAGACACTGACTCATATCTACTTTGCTGACAGAGTGTCTCTGAAGAATGAATTTAGGTGGCATGTAAATTAAAGGTAACCTAGTAAGTTTGCAAGTTGCATTTGTTTTAAGCTGTTATGCTCAAGGCCAAAGGTATCTTGGGGTTTGTGAAGAGCTCGCAGGAGCTGTTGCCCCAGAGAACACCTACAGATCATGATCACCAACCATTCATTAACCCCTAATATATGCCTTGTGTCAAGGTGATCTATCTGATTCAGGCAGAACAGAAATTAAATTCATGGTCAAATAATTTACATTTACTTTGATCTAAAAAATTCTGGAAAAGTAAAATATTTTCTACATTTTAGGCTCGGTTGGGTTTCGAAGGCTTTCCCAAATTAAGAAAAGGTGTGGGTGCAAAGCAGCCAATTGAATTGACAAAGAAAATCCTCATACACACATGAATCAGGTATTTGCATCATTTAGTAGATTTTTTTTAGGATGTGAGTGTAATTTTACAACTTCAATTGCACTAACAATGTGCATAAATTAGCAATGAAAATGTATACGTATTTGTGAATCTGAAGTATCGGACAGTTTGTCAATCACTACTCCAACATGGTGCAGTCTTGTTAGTCAAACGCATCATTTGAATTTTGCACAGAGATAAAGACGCCACTTTTGGTCCTGCTAGTGGCCATTCTCCATGTGTGTCATATGACATCATTTGTTGACTGTCTGAAAAGTCCTTCAAGATTAAAACCAGCAACGAAAAGATAGTGGCATCAGTTTTGTTATTAACCAGATGTGTTTTTCAAGAGAATTAGCTAAAAGGTGTAAACCAGTAATGGCATTCTCATTAAAAAAAAAAAAAAAAAAAAAAGAGCCTATTTCTCATTTTTAGAATATATTTCTTTTCTCAGATTGTTTCTATTGCAGGCTGGGAAGCATTTCTGTGTGTGGTTTTGCTCTGTCACTTTTCCTGCAAGCAGGTCATTTTTCCCTTTCATGGAAAACATATTTTTCAATAGCATTTATTTATTAGAGTACAAGATTTTCATGCAAGCCATGGACCTAGGAGCATGTACAATTCCAGAAACCTACATATACCATGTCTATTCTGACAAACCTGTGTTAGAAGATCTTTATCCTGTGCTTCTTGTGCATTGACAAATTAACTTTAACAGACACCCAAGAGGGAATAGCAGTTCACCACAGAAGTTTTAAATTGGATGATCAGTGTCTTGGAATGTTTAACAGAAATAGCAGCAGTCAGGAAAAAAAAGGTTTTATACCTATGACACATTCAGCATTTTTGGCACCCCACTTGCTGAGCATGGTTCAGCATGGAAATGCATAACCATGGAGGATTTTGGGAAACACCATTTAGTCTCAGTACTTGGCTGACAGAGAATAATGAAAAGGTGGACGATAAGAATGATAAATCCTACTAAGTGTTCTGCAGACTTTTTCTAAATTCAAATTCTTTCAGGTTTAGCTAAAGAATTTTAAACCACTGATTTTTTTTTCTTTTGATTTGAAATGCATCTATTTAATTTATAAAAAGTTAAAATATTTATGAAAATATAATATATCAATTTATTTTTTAAAAATATTACTTATAAATCCTGTTTTTTATTGAAAGGGTATTAGATAGAAATTTTTCATTCTAACCTATAAATAGCCATGATTTATAGCAATGTATTTAACCTCAATTTATTAGTTGGGAAAATAGATGTAATGATAATTATTGCCATTCTCACAGGAGCAGTCAGCATGAATGGACATTCTTTAAGTATGCTAAGATGTGAAATGACAGATAATGGATATGGCCAAAGTACTTTTTCTTTGGGTTTTACCTGCCAAAGGCAAATGTAGCTATAGGAATTAATAGACACAATATCTCATTTTGGTATCGAACTTTTCTTATCAGCATGGTTTATAAAATAATTATCATAGACTTTAATTTTATTACCCAAGAAATATATTAAAAATGTAGATCTTTTATAATTTCTTCAATTAACAGTAGACACTTCTTGATTACTTTCTAATTAAATAATTTCACTCCAAGACTTGGTAATTACAACAAGAAGTTATTAAAATTAGAAAACATTTGCTAACTCAGTACTTTTGATTATTAAGCCTTTATCGCTTAATATCGCCAAATAGTCTATGAAGATATATGAGGATGGAAACTGAATTTAATGTATTCAGCTATGATAATTAACCACAGGTGTTCCAAACAATGCAATGTCTCTTCCCTGACATGCAGTTTCTTATGAAATCTATTGTTTCTGTCATTGAACTTATTTTTCATCTTATTAAGGTATCTGTCTATTGACAACGTATTATTGTTCCTATTACAGGGAAGAATACTCTTGATACTGTTCCATTCATCTGGAAGATATAGCAATGAATAGCATAATTTATATTAATCAGTTTCTTTATACACTTTATACATATTTACATATAATATTCAAGCATGGTGTGTCTCTGCAAGTACAGGAAAGGCAGTCAAAAGTCAAAAAAAACCAATGTTCTTAATAAGAATAATAGAGAATTTGACATGGGCTGAAGAGTTGAGGTGACCCAGAACTGTCTCAAAGGAGGGGTCTCTATTAGCAAATGGGGAGAAAACTTGGTTCTACAAAAATTGATATAATTTCCTACTGGAAACAGAGGAACAAGAATAACCTCTTAGGTTTCCACAGCTACTGACATCTTTCTAGATGAATTCTTTTCAATCAAACTAAGTTTAAAAAAAGAAAACTAATGTTTTGACCATCACTCAAATTGTTTGCAATTTAACAATTGAATCCTTAAGGTGGTATTCTGATGGAAATATTATATGAAGGATTCAGCCATACATAAAGAGTTAAGACTTGGATTAATCCTGCTAATTTGTGAAGCATCTGAGGGCTTTTTAGTTGGAATACAGTTCCCTTCAGCTCCCTGTCTAGTCAATGAAGAGAGATAAGTCACTTCACCAGTTAACTCAGATAACAGGAAGGCTGAATTAACCTCTAGAGAAATTAAGCTCCCGCTTTTAACATTACAGAATATTTTGTATGATTATAGCCAGTCAGGTGTTATGGAACAATGAATCTAGACCTTTGTGAGTGTGTTCCAAAGAGTTTGGTTAGAAAGTCTGGACAGGTCCTTCATTTTTATTGTTTTGGATTCTTTTTCCCTACCTTATAGACAGAAACAATTTGAATCTGCTTGTGCTCAAAATTAAAAATCCTCCAGGATTTCAGGAAGCTCATTTTTTCCTTTCTATCTTCCACTGTATGATAAGGAAAGTGGTCCCAGAAATTAGGTAGCAGTAAATCTGGAATCAGTCACTAAAAAAAAAAGAAAAAAAGAAAAAAAAAATCTGAGAATCTTATGTCATTGATTTAACTTTGTCTGATTCATAGAGTATCAGGAAATATTATCTGCCTTTTCTTATGGATGTAAATAATCATAAGGCTTAATTAATGTAGATCATTTTAAGAGCCTTAGATTAAAAGTGATATGCAAGTTAAAAAGCACTGCCATTAATGTTTATGTTCAATGCTTTGCAGACTTGCCAGCTGGCTTTTTTATTTTTTCATTTACTTGTTTTTATAGGGAATTAGTCATAGAAAAAAAATAAATCGTGATACTATGATAATTTCTATATGTCACAGATTTTACACTCTTTCACCTGATGACCAGAATACCTAAATGACCTGGCTGTTACACACCATCATTATGGTGCATGTCTCTCAACAATCACTTTTTCAGCCTCAACTAAACCTGGATTCTTCTGTCTCTGTAACTGGCATCTGCAAACCTGGTTGAGTGGGTTCCCTTCTTTACTGTCCAATATTAATTCCAGATAATTTATAAGCTGTTGTGTAGCAGAGCTTTGATAACTTCAGCAGAGCTGTGTGTTTCTCAGGCTAGGAAGTAACTGGGTGTTTCTATCAGCTACTCGTGAGAACCCACAGAAATTCAAGTCCGATTTTTTGTTTACTTATGCATTATTATCAATCAATGATCAATCTTGCCCTAAACAATAAAAGAACAAAAGTATTTGAAAGCATGACGACTGAAGAACAAAAACTATGTAAACTTCCTTTAAAAGAAAATCCAGTGTTGCTTTTACTTTTTATCTTTTTTTTTTCCCCACTACATCCAACTTGACACATATTTTATGGGTTTTTCTCCTTTATGAAAAAAAAAAAAAAGAGAGAGAATTTCCCCTGCCCTTCACATTTTAGAGGTTTTCATTAAAATCAAGATATTGCCAAATGACAATGGCAACACTTTATTTGTGCCTTTCTGACCACAAGGATATTGACCTGCTGGAGTAAGTCCAGAGGAAGCCACCAAAATGATTAGAAGGATGGACAAACTCTCCCATGTGGAATGGCAGAGAGCAATGGGTGTACTCAGCCTAGAAGAATGCCTTTGGGGTTACCTAATTGCAGCCTTTCAGAACCTGAAGGTAGCCTACAAGGAAGATGGAAAATAACTTTTTACAAGAGCATGGAGTGAGAGAACAAGAAGGAATGGACTCAAACTGAAAGAGAGTAGATTTACCTTGGATATTTTAAAGAAATTCTTCCCTAAGCGTGGTGAGAAACTGGCACAGGTTGCCCAGAGAAGCTTTGGACATTCCATCTCTGGAAGTGCTCAAGGCCAGGCTGGATGGAGCTTTGTCCAGTCTGGTCTAGCAGAAGTGGGGGGTGGAACTTGATGACCTTTAAGGTCCCCTCCAACGTAAATACATCTAGGATTTTACCCATGTTTCTCTGAAACTAAATCCTTCCTCTTTGAACTGAAACATTGCTGAATTCACAGAATGAACTTTTCCTGTTCAGATATAATTTAGCTGACAATCTGCCCTTGGTACCATTTCACCTGAAAATCCAAAAGACATTTGATATTTCTGAAAGAAGAGACGGACATGTGCTTGAAGACAAATCCTCACTTGCCTATGCATAGGCATCCAGGACTTCCCCTTCCGTTCCTCTTAGATGAAACTTGATGGGGGAGGCAGAGCTGGACAACCACACTCACTTTCGGCAATGACCCAGCAATCCCCTTGAGTCCCACAGTCCAGATCCCTGCAGCTACTTCAAGAAAAGGATGTCTGAACCATTCAGTAGAGCACAAATCTTGCTTTTTTACTTGCCATCTCTCTATTTTCACCATCTCAATACTAACAGGCAACGTCTTTGAGAACAGCTTTCTTAGGCCATGATTGTGATTTTACTGAGCCGTACCTCCATGTGTCTTGCAGAGGGAGGGGTCTATTGATTTCCACATTATAAGACATTTTGGAAGGTCTTGCTGGATATTCATCTTCATAGCACTTGCTTGAATTAGAGTTTTACAGTTTCATCGGAAGACTGAGATTTCAGTCCAGAAAAAAGTAATAAACATCATCATGAGATGGTTTTCATGCATCACCAAACTCATAGCAGCACTGAATTAAGAAATTATAGGTGGGGGGAAGCAATAATTAAGTGAATTACTTGACAATTAGGACAATAATTAAGAGAAGTACCTTCCAACTACCTCCTTTGAAGGAACTGCTCTCTCACCCTTCACAGATCTAAAAAGTGGAGTCAAAGTTTGGACTTGATCATCTTGGATATCTTTTGCAACCTCAGTTCTACAATTCTGTGAAAACCAAAAAGAAAAGAACAAATAAACTTAAATCAGGTCTGGCACAAGGAAAAATCTCTGTGCTTATACGTGTGACATTGATTCCTGACAACCATCCATCTACACAAAGTTGCACCATATTACCCTTATTTCAAAGATCTGAAAGATCTTAAGTCATCTTAAGAGACACATCTTTAAGCAAGAGACACATCTGAAGTTTCTCTTGCTTTAAAATTTCAAGTCCCTGCTGAGTTGCTCTTAATGAGTCTTACCTACCTACAAATACTCTGCTCTGCTCACGATTTTTTGCAGTCAGATGCTCCCTTGTATGATTATTGCAGCTAAGAGGAAATTTTTCAACATCTGTTGACATTGCTGTCAGAAAAGACTGATTTATTGAAACAAAAACTTTTCTCAGAAACTCAGCATATTTATTTGATCTTAGCTATGTCAGGAAAGAGTCACAGCTGCCCCACAAAATTCAGTATTTCAATAATGATGGGAGATTGAGGTTCAAATGCCTGGTTTGTTAATTTCGAACAACAGACTGTTTCTCCCACATCACAGGAGGTCTTCAGGCACTGTATTCCTGCATTGGTCCTTCTAAGTGATTAAACTTTAGGAACTGGAAACATAAATCAGCTAGAATGCTTGGTTGCTTCCTATCCAGTTCTTGTCATGAGTGACTCTCAGGACAGAACTTCTAAACCTTTTACATTTGGCAGTCTGTTGTTCTGATATGACACGCTGAAAAAAGGAGCAATAAGGAAAATTGTGGGTTAGGTCCTGACCTCAGGCTCTATCTTTAACAGAACAAGAAAAATCAACCAAATTTCTCCAAATATACAAAATTTAATTGATAAGAGAACACAGCCTTTTATCTCTCCACATATCATCACTCAGAACTCTCCTAGTGCTAGTGCCACCACACTGCTACTGAGGCTGGATCATCAGGGTGAAGTGAATTTCCTCGTGGTTTATTATATGATCCCTGCCAAAATACATTTCTCTGACAAGGGCATGGAGTTTCCTTTCAGAGGCACAGATCTCACAGTGCTGCTGTGGCCTCCACACTTTCATCAGTCTAAATTATTTGATACAATTTAATTAGGCTAATCAAAAGGCTCAGCAGTTCTTGTAACTCTGCTCAAGAAAGAGGAAAGGAAAAAAATCAGTGCTTTGTTTACTTCCAATGTTGCTCCCGACGCATGAAGACACACCAAAATAACTGCTGTTTATTTTACAAGATGGAAAAAATATTGAACGCCCTCTGGTTATAGAAGCCATTTTCTTTTGGGATTACAAGTGCAGAGATGAATTAGGTACACTTAGGATCAATATCTGTTTCTCTTCTCGGCTCAAGATGGGATTTGTCAAAATTCGAGAGCAGCTTCTATTGAGTGTCAGCTACAAATCCTTCCAGTACTGAGTCATATACTCATTGAAAGTTGAAATATAAATGGCAAAGGGCTTTTTCAGCTACAATGTCCGAGGTCAGAATGGTAGATCACCTTTCTTCCTTCTTTTTAATGAGCTTTGGTTTGATGAAGTGACCTTGCAGGTCTGGAATCTAAGGATGTAATGGGTCTTTACAAGCCCTGGCTGTGTTGGGTTCCATGTAGCACGGCTCCAGGAAGCAAAAAGCACAACACAGAATAGTTGAGCATTGATAAGTGAAAGATATGGCACATGCTGGGAAGATTTTATCTTTTGATACGATTCTTTTTTTTTTTAAAATTCTATCAGTTGAATCTCAAATGTGGTCTGAATGTGAGGAGGAGAAATAGCCATGGCTCCCAGGTTTCAGCACAGTCAACAAGTGTTAATCTACTGCATACCACTGCATATGAAAAATGCTTCACTGCTGAGAACATCAGTGGGAAAGGAATACCCTCCCTTTAGAAGAAAGGGGATCCTAACCCACAGGCCAGAAAGCCAAGGACCTCAAAAGTAGATCATGCTCCATCACCTACTTGGAAACTGAAACAACCTCTGAAGACAGAACCAGTTTGAAGAATCAAAAAGGCAGTTCCTTCAAGGTTGGAGTTTGCTTTCTTTTTGGAAAAAAAAATGTATCTTTTCTGGAGGAACTAAACACTCCCAGGTTCTAGTTGAACAGAAATTTGATCTTGACATTTGCATTCTTGGCCAAGAATACCAAAACCCAAAGAAATATAGAACCAAGTTTAAATAAAATAAAATAAAATAAATAAAATAAAATATAAAATACTCAATTCCTTAGGAGTTTGAAAAGTTTCTAATTTTTTTCTTTTTTGCTTTCTTTGGGATGCACAGTTCTGATTTTATAAGAATGCTTTTTGGCTTGAAATATCTTATAAGGGTGATCAGATGTTGTATGGAGGGTGAATGTGCTAAATAATTTTAAAGACAGACTATTTTTTAAGGGCATATGTGACCATCAAATTTTGTATCCTGGTGTTCTGTATAACACCATAAAATTCATCCCATTCTCTCTGCAGATGAAGAGGCAGAAAGATATTTCCCCATAGGATCAATTTGCATGACTGAAGCCAATGCTGAATCATCTTTCCAATTTATGAAGACAGGATTCATACCTGGGCTTTCTGTGGGTCATAAGTCACTCTCTTTTCAGAGGAGGCTGAACTTGCAACAGATGTGTTTCATTGGTGCACTTCCAATTGGCAATAAACATTGAGTCTGTGTCTTATATACGCATTATTACCTTAAAGAAATTAGCCAGGGAATTTGGACTGAAGGAGCTGATTCTCTTTGTTAAGTGGAAAAAGTACTGTATAATTAATATTGAAGACAGTAACAAAGCGAAACTAGGCTTCTCATCCTTGAAACTTCACTGACTGGAAAAATTAGCTTACTCTCCCTCTCACTCACTCTCTTTTGCTCTATCTTTTTTTCTTTTTTTTTCTTTTTCTTTTTTTTTTTTAATTATAACTTGCTGAAGCACTCCATAATACCCTTTAATCTCCTTTAATAACTACCCTATCCTAGATTTTTCTAAGCATCCTTTTGCACAGCATCCACAAATCCAAGAATGAATTGCTGTTAAGATTGACTGACTGACTGATCTCTGAGCTCTGCCAATTTACCAATCCCTGGCTTGCTCTTGTGGTTCCTCGGGTTCATTGTGGAACACACTGAAGGGTGGGAGTGGAATGGGGAAAGGCATTTATCCTCTCCTGTAGAGCCACCACGTGCACTCAGCTCATCTGACTCAGCCCTCTGAGTTGACAATAGCACTTTAAAGAGTCCTCGGAAGTGAAAGGCAGGTTGACCTTGTAATGTCCAGAGATAGCAGAGCAATTTTTGCATCTCCATAAAGATATAGAGTAAGATAATGGAGGCAGAATGATAAAAATAACTGAGTTTATGGGCCTGGAGTTCAATGACTACAGTTTGTCTCCCTGCTTTTCAAGAGGGAAAGGAAAAAAGAAAGAAGAAAGAAAAAAGGGGAGAAAATTTAAAAAAACAAAATAAAAAGAAAGAAGAGTGAGGAAAGAAAAAAAGGAGAGGAGAGGAGAGGAGAGGAGAGGAGAGGAGAGGAGAGGAGAGGAGAGGAGAGGAGAGGAGAGGAGAGGAGAGGAGAGGAGAGGAGAGGAGAGGAGAGGAGAGGAGAGGAGAGGAGAGGAGAGGAGAGGAGAGGAGAGGAGAGGAGAGGAGAGGAGAGAGAAAGAGAGAAAGAAAGAGAGAGAGAAAGAGAGAGAGAAAGCAAGAAAGCAAGAAAGCAAGAAAGAGAGAAAGAGAGAAAGAGAGAAAGAGAAAAAGAAAGAAAGAAAGAAAGAAAGAAAGAAAGAAAGAGAAAGAAAAAGAGAGAAAGAAAGAGAAAGAGAGAAAGAGAGAAAGAAAGAGAAAGAGAGAAAGAAAGAAAGAAAGAAAGAAAGGCATTTCCTGACTTTCATGTTTTTCTGACTACTCATGTTAGTTAAGGTTCTTCTGCACAAGCAAAGAGTAAAATATACATTACTGGTTTTAATACATTTTGACTCTACATTTTGTTCATCAAAATGAGTCAATACGTATTGTTGGTCATATTTCATTATTTCCTTATCTCTTCCATTTATTGTATAATTTCCCTTGGTTTTTTTGTAAAACAAACATTTTATTGTAAGGACCTCACTAAGTTTTCCTCAATAAGTTTTTGATTACTCTGTTAGTAGGTATAATCTTATGAAATCACCTGAAACAGAACTCTAAGAAAAAAATTCTGTCCATAACTGTACTATAGTTTGAAGTTGCCAGGAATCCTGTAATCTACAACATTTTTGGATCTGATTCAATACTGAGTTCTGCCTGGAAAATACAGCAGTAAAATGGTAGCGTATCGAATGCAAGTAGTTAATACCTGCCATAAAGTTTGATTCTCAAAAATGTGTGACAGGTGGCTCAAGACAGTAGAGAAGCAAGCATGCTAAAATCATGATATATAGCCAGAAATTATTATATATGCAGATGGTCCAAATAGGTGGACTTTTTTCAATTTCCTGCTTATGATCTCTGATAAAAAGAGCTTTGTTTAAAGCATTGAGTGAATAACAGGAGAATACAGATGTAAGAGAGGATATCTGAGCTAACAAATCCTGTTCACTGATAAAAAATTTAATTACACTTTTAAAATACAATATGTACATTCATTACACCTCACTTTGAAATTAGGCAATTTTTCAAAATAATTTCTTCTGTTATTATTATACAATTCAAGAATATTTATTTTCTTGTTGTTAGAGTATTTTATAGGCAGATTTAAAACATCTGTGGTCAGTGGATCAATTTTTATTTTTTTTAAATTGTTTTTTCTAAGCTAAGGTAATAGATGTTTTCCTTATCTAGGAGTTTCAAATTTTGCTCTAGCCATAACTGTCAGTTCACATTTACCTACAGAAAGGTAGGTAAATATAAGAAATATTCACAGACAGAAAACAAACAAACAAACAAATAAAAATCCCACCCAAAACTCTGTTCCCATATTGTCTAAAAAAAATTACCAAGTTGTGGTAGAACATGAGGTTTATCGCAACTCTGGTCATGTGTCACGTCATTCTCTGCCAGATTGCTTGTCTGGTTAAGTCAAATTATATTTGGCACTGGGATATTCAGCATCTGTACTTTCAATTATATGTTATGAAGCTAAGTTAGTTGCCAAACATTTTTTTTTTCTCTAGTCTATAAACTATTAGAATTATGTCCAAAAATCATATCTAAATTTGTAGGTGTTAGGTGAAAAGTAAACCACATGAGAATGTGAACAGGTCTTTAGTAAATAGACAAAGTTGGAGTGCTTGGTAACCAGAACCAAAAAGAAGAAAACAAAAATGAAGAAGTGTATCTCAAGTATTTGACCAATCCCAACACAGACTCAGAAATAAATTAGTCAGTGTAGTTCTGGCTTGGAATAAATCTTTCTTGAGCTGTGTCCAGATTATTAAAGCAGGGAGTTTAAGCCAGCCACACAACTGACAAAGAATTATGATGCCTATTTAGAGATATTTAAAAGAGGTGTCAAATTAGGAGGTTCTAAATTAGGAACTTCATCAGGTTAAGTTTTCTCCGGGGTCAATGGGAGGGAAAGCTGCTGCACAGACTCACTAAGCACATGTGAAATTTGAGACAACTGCAGCCAGTGGGTATTTTCTTCCAGTTTGATCAGAACAGGAAACAGTGTCAACTATTCTTTTTATTTGACCACCTGAAATAAGGGTAAGCAAAGCATCCAGATGTTTTTTTTTTTTTTGTTTAACTTTTGGGTTTTTTTAGGAAATATTCTTTTTCAAGAAGTTTAAAATATAGGTATGTACAAATATTTGAGGGTAAAACTACCCTCAGAATATGATATTATAAATAAATGAAGAGATCCTTACTGTTTCAATAAGAACTGATCTCCAGCAAATCTGAAATTTAGAAAAAAGTCCACATGTAGCTGAAACCTTGTACTAAAAGAATAGAAGAATAAAAATTATTTCAATTTTTCATTAGAGAATTTTGTTTCTCTTTCAGAGTTTTGTTTTGCTTTGTTTTGTTTTTTCTAAGGGAAAAAAAAAATATGTTTCAGGACTTTGAAAAAATTCAGAGGTTTGGAAAGGGTCAGATGAAACCAAAAAGAATTTGAGAAAACTCAAGGAATGAAGCAAAGAGGTATGAGGTTTTCAGATGAAGAGAGAAATAAAATCAACCAGAGCAAAAAAAACCCTCTTAATATCCTAAATAAAATCCTGAGGGTTAATTAAAGAAGGGTGTAGCACAATAACAGGCTTAAAATACATATGCCACAGCTTCATGAGTTTTGTGAAATGAGTGATTATGGATAATTAATGACAAAGAAAACTGATTGGATTCAAAACTTAAGCTTTTCCTTGAATATTACTCAGAAAGGCCAACTTATTATGGAAGAAAAAAATCTTACCTCATTTATGTACACCTGATAATTGCATTTCAAGGAAGTTTTCAGAACATCTACCTATGTGAACCACAGTGAGAACAGAGGTTCGGCATCAAAGGAACATAATTTCAACACAAAAAATGAAAAAAAAAATATTAGCATGAAAAAAGAATGTGCTTGTCTGTTTGTTTTAATTTTCAGCTATCTTAATAAAAATGTCTTGTAATCTTAAAAGGTATAAAAGAGTTGCTAGTAGAAGATTATCTTATTGAACAGAAGGAAAAAGATGTTTTGTCTTTTCACATGCTTTCTGACGATAGCCCACAGACAATTTGTAACCTATTTCTCAATTCTGAGAGATTTCCCCATCTTGAAAAGCAGTCACCTTATTTTCCATTATAATGACAAAAACCAAGCAGGCCATATACTGCCTGTAGTTCTGCTAAGCTATGTTGTTGACTTCAGTTAGTTTTAATATTTTCTAATACTGAAAAACTGAATATTGCTAAGAGTAAGGGGCTTAGGAATTGTTAAGTCTAGCACAATCAGCAAGATTTGAGAAACAGAGGAATTATATAAATAAAAAGAAATTAATTCAGATTTTTACATAAGTGGCAGGCATGGGATCCACTGACTTGCATACTACACTAAAAGAAAGCAGACAGATTTATTTCCTTACTTTTATTGTTGTGTGTTAATGGACAAGCTGCTTCACTGGCTCAGTTCTCTCTCTGGTTGATTATATTCAGACTGGCATTCTTCAAGGACATGCATCAATTCTGTATCTGCACAATGCCACCCTGAAACCAGTCATGGGCTTTTAGAAGTGACTGAAATATAGATAGTAAGAAAAAAAAGGAGACTTACATCTCAGCTGTAGTGGAGTGGGTTTAGTGTTCTGCAATGCTTGGTTGCTTTATTATTAATTAACAAACAGCAGCACTATGTTCTTTCTTTCTTTTCCCCTCCTTGATATGAGTTGCAGCATGAAGGCAGCTCCTACCAAAACCACTTTTTAATTTCATGGTATAAATTGGGGTTTTTACGCTAGTTAGCAAAAAATAAACAAAGACTTTCTGAATGATTGAAATGGAATTTCTGAAGGAAAGAGCAACAAATAATTACACTTCTATATCACTAATTATTATTGGTAGCTTGAACAAAATTATGTTTCTGGCCTATAGAATTTCTAATCAGTAAAGTCACAGCATCATAATATGATCTCTTCAAACAGATTTATTTTTCAGATGACTGGTTCCTAATGCCATTTTGGCATTGCACAATTCTGCTGTTAGTTATACTTGTCTCCTGCCTATAAATATACTGTTTTCTTTTATTGCAAATTATTATTTGTAGCATAGTAATGAATAGAAACTATAGTCACAGGTTAAGGGTGCAGTGCACCAGGAATTATCATAAAGGGAATTTAGAAACTGTCCCTGTTTAACTGTCCCTGTTTAGAAACTGTTTAACGCAGATGTTAAAATTTAAGAAAATTGTATAACATTTAAATATACTACAAGCCCCTGTTTCTAGCCATGTTTACCTATTACACTTCCACATATTTGTGAATGTTGGTGGAAAATAATCAAAACAAGAAAGTTTGGCTTAGGGCATTTTTACACTTAACAACAAAGTAAAGAAACTGCACCTGGTAAGCCTCTAGTTAATGATGCAAACATGGTTTCATCGTTACCTTTACACAGCCAAGGTCTTTAATTTAAAAGCCAGCATACCACTGGTCTTTTCTAAATGTGAGTGACTTAACATTAAAGCTGCATGCAATATTCTCATTTATGTCTGCCACTTAGGTGTAAACAGAAAAAACATCTGGGGTTAATATCAAAATCATCCTTCATGTTAAAGATTAGTGGGATTTATAAGGGCCAGTCAAAAAGTTAAATGTTGTTTGGGTCCCTTAATAATATAGTTCAGCCCATTTTAGTTGCAGCCAAAACCTCAAAGTTTCCCACCTGGAAATTCAAAGATTTTCCTCTATTCTACTGAAACAGAAAGTTATATATAAAGTATGAACCTCATTAAGTTATGAATGGGGAGATGAGTATAACCAGAAACCATTGAGACTAATAAATAGGGAAATGGGATGGCTAGATAATAAATTTTGAGATGGTGAATGATGATAGGAAAATGGGAAGACTAGCTAATAAATTTTGAGATGATGAAAGACATTATGCTTTGGAATGACAAATATTTTGAATACAAGACTTGTGTACTTAATACTTAGGCATTTATTGAAACTACAAGGACCCTTTATGTTTTTCCTTTTTTTTTTTTTTTTTGGCTTCTATTCAGAACTGTTTAAGAAGCAGACAGCCAACATGACATTAACATTAGGGTGAAGTAATGAGTGACAGATAGGTGGCAAGACATGGGCATGTTAGCAGGTTGTGTTCTTTTAATCACATCTGATGAGCCTCTGGTTCACCTCACTGAAAGGTGGTACAAAGGCAAAAAAGATAATACAGATTGAAAGACTAGGGCTGATGAACAAAAAATATTCACTAAAAGCTTTCAACTAAAGGCCTCATGTGTGAATAAGAAATTCCCTCAAAATGTTGGAGATTAGGAGTCTTTTAAATAGTTTTGTACAAGCTGGGAGAGTGAATGCATTTGGTCACTCACAGAGAGACAATGCACTGGCCAAGCTGAATAGTGTTTCAATCCAATCCTCTTATCTCCCTGTTTCTTTGGCCTGAGGGTGTGAGGGGTAAATGAGAGGAGCAGAAAAAAGCTGAATGTGCATGGGGCACAAACTAACTCTTTTAGTGAGAGGTGCTAGTAAGGAGATGGAAATGGGTGCACTGCTATGCTCAGCATGAAGGAATACCACAAAGATCTTCATGTCTCAAAACCTATGGCACAGAGCTCTCACCAGGTGGAAAAGCCAGCACTTGCAGCAGTGCAGTGGATGCTATAAATACAGATTGCAAACTCAGAAACCTTTCTGAAGAGCCTCATCAGAAAGGGAAGCAAATGCTGCCAGCCATTCCCATACAAATGACTGTACCTGGCTGGGCTACAGTATACTAAACAACTGCAGAAAGCAACAAATCACCAGTCTGTTTGTGACAGGTCATCCCAGCTAAATCAAGTTGTCATTTATTTTTGACTTGCTCTTGCCCCAGGATCAGTAGCTGTTTCTTTCAGGTTGAGACTGGAGCAATTTGAAAGTGCAAAAGCCTATTAGAAAAAATGGCATGAAGGGTTAGTTATAGCAGTGGCGGTTGCACTTTGTCATCTGTAGTTAACCCTTTTGCCCCAGGGCTTCAGAGACTTTCTGTATGGTTCACAGGTCATTCAGAAGCTTTGCTGCAAGTAAGCATTTAAAGGTGAAACCTGGGAGCAAAGCTGTCATAAAGGCATGGGGGGAGGTGGCTGTGCGTGTGGCAGGGGAGAGCTGTTAATCCAGAAAATATTTTAAATAGAAACGAGCTCCCTGGCGGGGGGAGGGAAGTAAATGTGCCTCTTGTGTTTGGTAGCAAAAAAATACCAATCACTTAGGGAAAGTAGACACTTTCAAGCAGTGTTTTGGTTGTTTCAGATGGAATTTCTGCATCACTGCTGCCTGTTGTAGATTTGCACAAGCTGGAGGCCTCTGCTGAATCCTGAGACCAGTTGTTATCAGTGTCTATGAGCAAAAAAATATAAAGCAATGGAGAAATTATTTGCATGAAGTTCTCCCCATTTCCTCAGAAACAAGAGTATGCAAGAGGAAGAGGAATGGATTGCTCTGTAAGGAAACCAAACTCTTCTGTGGAGAGGATGTTTAGGTTAGATATTATGAAGAAATTCTTTACTGTTAGGGTGATGAGACACTGGCACAGGTTGCCCAGAGAAGATGTAGATGCCTGGAAGGAATGGCCCCATGCCAGGTTGGATGGGGGTCTCAACAACATGGTCTAGTGCAAGGTGTCCCTGCCCATGGCGGAAGGTTTGGAGCTAGATGATCTGGTCCTTTCCAACCCAACAAATTCTGGGATTCTATGATCCTATGGCCCAGCCTCATATCCAGAAAACCATCATCTTGACATCTGTGTATAGAGCCAAATATTTAAGGGTTACTGAAATCATGGCTGCACTGCTTTGACTTAAACTTGCCTATCTGCAGAAGACACTGCTTATCTGCTGCATTTCCTGTTTGCTCACTGCTTTTTTAAATGGTTCACTTTGCAGATTCGGCTTATACCAATGGCAATATTAGGAGAAAGGTTTCCATTATTTTCTTATTACTGCACTAAAAGATGCCCAGTCTGACTTGCTGGGCATGGAAGTGGTTGAAAAAGCAGGCTTTATACAGTAATGAGGTGTTTTCTGTATATTCCTTTTAACCACTTGGCTGGCATAGGTACATAGAGCTGTAATAACACACCACCCTCCAAAAAATAAATAAAAAAAATTAAAATAAAAATTTTGTGCATTTGCTTAGTCTTGTCAAGATATGTGTATTTGAGATGTATAATAAGACTGAAAAAGCAGTTCCAACTAACACATTCATTGTTTATTCAGATATTTCTGCAAAAACACTTTTTGGAAGGGCTTACCTTAACAGTGCTAATACTTGCTTCTCTGCTAAGGGATGCAGCCATTCCAAGAGTCTGTATGACAGTAATCACTAACAGAATCAGAATAATTACAAATTTGCCCATAATCAGTGTTGTAGGTTTTTCTGTCTTTTTTTTTTTTTCTTTTTCATCAGGCGTCTTTGCTACATATAAACATGTACAGTTCTGCCCCTTACTTTGCCAGTCTCAGATATTGGTAATGTCTTGAATATGCTAATCTGACTAAAGCATTTCCCTTTCTCCCTTCTATTTCCAAGAGATCATGAATACCTTACTGAGTCAGTCCAAGTGTCTAAACAGTTCCCCTTATGGCCTCTGTTCAAATTTGCTGTAGCTTTCCTCCCTCATACCCTTTTACATGCTCTTAAATTCCTTAGGCATCTTAAGTTTACATTCAAAATAAAACAAAGCTGACAGATTTGAACTCATTTCTGATATTGTGAGGAAGAAATTGTAGATAGAAAAGAACCTCTGACAATTCAGAACAAAGATATTTTTTTGTTGCAAGCTTGGTAATGGTGTGAGTTCAACCTTAGTCTCTGCTGAATTGTTAAAATGTGAAAGGCAACTTACCTAAATGGGCAGTGAATGAGGGGAGCTGGATGTACCCTGCAAGCAAAGTGAAAACTATCAATCACCATCTATTACTTCACTCTTGGTATTTGAGCAGTGTTTCAGATGTTCTGGAGAGATTAGCTCAGAGTAAGTAAATGCCAAAATGGAAACTGTCTACACATATCCATCCAGTGTGTCAGCCAAGCTAATCACAGTGTGCTTTATAGACTGACCACTTCGGTCCCAGCTCTATCAGGGATCTCTCAGACATAAATTTAGCAAGGTAGACGAATCTGACTTGTCTCAGTAGAAAGTTCCATCTCCTTCAAGTAAGTCATCATGCAGATAAGGAATGAAGATATCTGACTTGGAGATTTGACCTTCTAAATAGGCAAAGTAAATTAGAAGCTACAAAGATTTCCTGCAATCATTCCCTGGATTATGTCTTGATTTCTAATACTTCATGGATCACAGGTTGAGAAGAACTGAGCTAGCTTAACATGAAACCTGTCATCTAACGCAAAACATAAGCCATGAGCCTACTCTCTGAATTTCACACATGATTAGAGGGGATATCCTCAGGCCTCAAAGTAAATTCCCAGTCATTTCACAGAATCCTTTTAGTAAACAGTTCCTCATTCCTCATATTAATTTGTAGCTTCGAAGAATATTTTGCTTGAGAAAATAGGACTTCTCTTCTGGATAAATCAGTGTAAATTCCGGTTCAACACAACAGGTTCTGTCTCCACCCAGTTCCAAACAACTAAAATTATACCTGATTGCTCTGAGCTCTTTCAAAGCAATGGTCCTTTGGATCTCTCCAAATGGAGGAATGGTCAGCCCCTGTAATAATCCAAACATAACACAGAGTCAGCATGAAACCTATGAGCTTTCCTTATCTTGAATATGGTACAACAGGCAGAGTGGATAATAAAAGGTTAAAGGCAAATGTCACTCCCTAGGGTGTGTTTTCTCATGCTGAAGAAAAACCACTACAAGTAATCACAGTGACAAACCTTAGGAGAGAAAATGTCAGTTACTAAGCAGTATCCCCAGGAGTACAGGAGAAACCTTCCTTGCTCAGGTGAGATTCACTTCTCATTCTGAAACAGAAAGGAAAGCAGCAGCAGTAGAAGAGAGGCCATCAATTGAAGCAGATACTACAAAAATAGTCCCATAGGCAGAGAGGAAGAGCAGTGGTGGTGTAGCCTAAGACCTGAGAAGATAACAGGGATAGAAGAGTTGAAACATTACAGCAGAAAGTGGTAAAGAGTAGGCATCCATACTAGCACAAGAATATCACAATTTTACAGGCATAAGAGAAGTTGAAGCGAGATAGATTTAGCTGTAAGTACCCAAAAGAAAGGGAAAAAAAAGTCATTGAATGCAGCAAGATACAGCCATTAAAAAGAGGTATATTTTCTTCCCCAGAAAGAAGACATTTTGGGGTATAGAAGATGAAGGAGCTGTTCCAGAAGAAGAAGAAAAAAAAAAAAAAAAAAAAATGACAAAGCAGGACCACACCTGCACAGGCAACCACTTCAAGGAATTGTTCATATTGTTCTTTTTCTCCAAATAATCATAACAATCCCACTCATGATGTGAAGCATGAGTTCATAATTACTATCCAGCATCTCATATAAGGAACATGTGACAGCTAGGAGAGCCCTCAAGATGTATTTTAGCAACACATGCACTTCTAGGTCTTCTAGCCTTTACCAAACTTCATTTGCAAATGACTCTGACATTTGTTCCTTTAAAAAACAGGGAAGTTGAAGCATGAGAAGCAGGAATAAAACTGACTCAAAGTCAGACGTTTTAGAGTAAAGATAAGAAAAAAAAGACATTTTAATCTAAATCCAAAATCTACAGAATTTATATACTCCTCATAAGAGAAGTGTACAATAGTGCTGACTCCTCATCAGCAAAGTGTACAATACAAAGATGAAAAAGTGTGGTCTTTAAAATATGGCTATCCTTCTTTCCCTCTCCCAAACATGCAGGATTTGTATCCATGCTGTATTTGTATGCCTAACTGTGAGCAGAAACAGACACAGACTCATATGTGGTTCGTTTGGTAAACACAGACAATAGATACAGCATACAGGATGTGAGAATGGTTCTAGGTGAGATCGAGACAGCATTTATTTATTTTTTAATCAGTGACAGATATGAATACATGAAAAGGTAATCATATCCCAGATAAGAAAAACATAATTAAAAAAAAACCCTGATGCTCCAAAATTGACTAAGCGTGACTACAATTATTTTTTAAGATACATTCTAATACATTAACTTACATCCAGAAAAGAAAACTGTTTAAACCATCTGTCCCAGCTTAGGATTTTTGTTTTGTATTGGCTTTTGTTTTTTTTGTTTGGGTTTTTTGCTTAGAAATCAGCATATAATGATTTAGCCATTACGTATTTTTCACAATCTGGGATTTCAGGATTATGCTTCTGTGTTTGGAATTCATCCTTTCTTATGAATGACTCTATTTATGACAAACTGATATTTTCACAAAACAGTGTTTTAAAGTTGACAGTTATCTGAGTCTTTCAACTGACAAATTTCAGTACTCTATGAATAAAGATAAATAACTTTTAAAATTTATATATATAGCTAAGCATATCAGGATATTTGTTGCTTAATATTAATCTACTCTAGAAAAACAAATACTTTGTGACCACATTTTCAAATTTAAGCTATGCAAATGGCTAAACAAGATTGTTTTCAAACTGACAGAAGGCAAGCAAAGACCTCCAGTAGAAAATTAACCATCTAAAATAGCTGGATCTTTTTTGTAGTCTGCTCCTCTGAGGTGGAAAACACTGTTTTTTTACAAATCAAAACTTGCTATGAAAACATATTACTTTAGCAGAACTTCAGGCTGGACTGGATCTGCAAGAGTGAGTGACAGCTCCCCGTGGAATATATGATTCAGTGCATCCCCTTTCTGGAGTTGATAAAATTCATCTCAAGTCACTGCTCTGTCATGTCACGGAGTCGTAGAATAAGCTGGGTCTGAAGGGACCCACAAGCAAATCAAATTCAACTTCTGGCCCTGCAAAGGACATATCCTGTGCCTGTGAGCATTGTTCAAATGCTTCTTGAACTCTGCTAGGCTTGGTGCTGTGACACTGCACTGGAGGAGCCTGTTCCAGCGCCCAGCCACCCTCTGGGTAAAGAACCTTTTCCTGATATCCAACCTAAACCTCCTCCAACACAATTTTAGTCCATTTTCTTGGGTCCTGTCATGGGTCACCAAGGAGAAATGATCAGTGCCTGCCTGTCCTCTGCCTCTCACAAGGAAGTTGTAACTGCAATGAGGTCTCCCCTTACTCTCCTTTTCTCCAGGCTGAACAGACCAGGTGCCCCCAGAGCTCCTCAAGGCTCTTCACCATCTTCTTTTCCTCCTTTGAAGGCTTTCTAATACTTTAATGTATTTCTTATATTTCAGTGAACAAAACTGCACACAATATTCAAGGCGACGTTGAACCACTGCAGAGAACAAAGCTCCCTGTTCTCTGAGGCAGACACACTACTTTATATAAAGTCTCTTTGCCACAATAACTTAAAATATATATATTCAGAAGTCTCAGAGGATCAGAGCTAGAGCTAGGATTTGAATATCTTTCTTTCAGGCAGTGAGCTGTATAACTCATTGCCAAATTATGTCTTGCAAGAGGTATGCACCCAGTGTGTGCCAGTCCCCTTGGCTTGCTCTGGCATCACCTGCAGCACAGATAAGAACCTCTAAGGGTTCAACAGTGTCACCCAAAAAAGCTGACTGAAAGTGCTAGCCTACTTGAGAAGAGATTCCCCATTTAGCTAATGTTATCTGAGATTAATTTCATCCTTGGTTTTCTATACTCTGAAGAAAGTGACACCAAATCCTTGCTGGAGATTCTGAATGCTGAGGGTTTTTCTTCTTCATCTTCCTCTTGTCATATATCACCTCATTTTCCAGCAGGAGTGAATGCACAGAAAGGCTCAGCACACCAGAACGTGCAACTTGGTGCTTCTTGCTCTTCAGCACCCATCATATTGCTCTATGAGATGTAAATATGTGACCTTATTTTGAAATGAAAATCCTTCCTAGCTGCTTTTCAGCTCCATCACTTATGCATTATAGACTTTCTACTCAATTGCAGCATAATCTCATAGGAATTTATTATGCATCCTGTATATAAAACAGTATGTACCCTCTACAGAGAACATCAAAAGGTAGTTAATAGAGATGTTAAATTATTATTGGTTGAAAGCAGCTGATGCCCTAGAGTAATCAGATTCTCTCTTTCTCTCTCTCGCTTCATATACTATATATAATATATACAATTAATAGTGCACATATATCAGTCGCCGAATAGATCTCTATAAAGTCTGCTTGAATGTTAGAGGAACTGATGTATTAAACATGTGGAACCAAGCAAAGATGTCACAATAAGGCACATTACAAATACCAGCAAAATGTTGATAGGTATGGCAAAGGAGAAACTCCGAGTCCCGAGGAAAATAATTAAAAAAAAAAAAAAAAGCTTTATGTTATTTCCTGCTCTCACCATTTATTTGTAGGGGAAGACAGTCAAGGTGCTGCTGACTGGAGTGGATAGCTGTACTGGTACTTATTAATGGTCGGGAGAAAATGCTAAATGCTTACACTGAGCTAATTACTTATTGCCAAAATCAGGAAAAAGTGTAATTTGGAACTTACTACACAAAGATTAGATTAATTGAGATGAGATTGAATTAGAATTGCAGTCTCTGAGATAAGTCTCTGAAATAGGAAAGGAAATTTCTTTAATGCTATGGGTGTATTATGAACTGTTGCCTAAGTTCATCCATCCCAGCTGATGATGTCCTATGCAGAGTCTAATCTGTCCTTTCAGAGAGTTGACTCTTCCCATGTGTTTATTCAAAACACAGCAACATCTCAAACACACCTAGGAACTTAACATAGTGCTTACATTACTAGTAAGAATCACTGGTAATAATTAGAGCAATTGGTGAGATCTAAATATTAAATACAGATTTATAAATTTCTCTTTAACATGTAATTGAAAATTTCTGAATAAAATTAAGTTAATTGAAAAATTAAGATGTAGGACAGTAGAAAAGAAGATAATGGTTCAACTAAATGATGTTAGAGATTTCCACGTTTAACGACTTGTGATCCAACAATAGCATAATAAATACATATATTCCAGTATATGCTTAAGATGGAGAAAATACTGCAACCTGCTGAAATTTGGGTATCTGACTCCTTTAGTCATACACTGGTCTATAACATGTTGTACATTTATCTCGGCTTTTGCACTGCTCCCTTCTAAATTATCTGGGCCTATCTCACACCTGAAGGCTCATCCCATGCAAATCACATTGCTGTCCTGAAGAAACACCCTAGGAAGATGAAAAATGAAAAAAATATTTCCTACCTGTTTCACTCATTAATTCCAGAAGGGAATGCAAAGAGCAAGCTTGGGCTCAAGTGATGTGTTTGTGTTAACAAGGCCTGCCATGGGATTCTGTGATAAATGATCAGACACTGACACTTGAAGTGGAGAAGGTGTGCTTGAAGGCTACCACCTTAGCTGACAGAGTGAGCAGATCTCTGAAAGACCCTCCTAAAAATCTTTCTTGTAGCTCTGTATGAGATGTGGACTGTACTGTGAAGACCTGGCAGACCTAGCAATAAGAACTTGTTTTCCTTAACATCCAGGTGAAATTCCAAATCTGCAAAAGCTCTGGTAACAGGCTTGAAGGAGGAAAAGGGGGTGAAGAACCGGGGAAAATCATTCTTCCCTGTTTTACCCACAGGTAAAACCCACAGGTATGATTATTTCTCAGACGTACGGACAGGAGAGCAGCGCTGAAAAAACACCCCACATGATCCTCATTGCATTTGGTTTTGTTGAGCCATAAGCTGATATTCCAACAAAGAAATCCTGATCCCTCTTCCTGGTCTCAAAAAGGTCATCTCGTATTGCACATAGTGTACATATGGAAGTATATCCAGGGTTAGGAACCTCACCCACATGAACAGAGCAAAAAACACTAAACACTGACAAGTGTAATACAGAAATGCTTAGATGAAATTTTCTTCTGCTCTGGGCAGATCAGTTGTTTCAACGTTTTGTGCCCCACATGGGGTGTCAGTGTAGGCTGTCATGGTTTAGTAATGGTGTTTCCAATTTAAACACCAACTAAAACATGCTGCCACTCACTCCCTCTCCTCCTCCAACTGGAAGCAGAAAAGGCAAAGATTGTGGGCAGACATAAGAAGAATTTACTGGAAACAGCAAGAAGATAAGAAACCCATCAGTAACAGGAACAATATTAATAACAAACAGTGTAAGACAAAGAAGAGATTTACACAGAAAGGCCATACATAACAATCAGCAAATGCCAGTTGGCTCTTCCCTGTCCCAATTCCTCCTGAGTGGAAGGAACTCCACTCTCCTGGGAAGTGAGGGTACCATTCCCATTCTCCCTTCCCTGACAATGGCATGTGGAGGTATCGAATAATACTGGTGTCCTGGCCACGTTCCCTCCTAACTATTACAAAAAGTTAACCTTGTCCTGGGAGAAATCAGGATATCAAAGAACAAATTTAATACTAGAAGATGCGCTAACAACTTCTCAAAATACGCTAAATGTCTGTTCTTTGTAAGAAAGTTCACCTTTGACGTGGACTGAATGTCTCAGGTCAAACACTAATAATAATAATCCATGGTTGAAGAGTGATAAAAGGAGGATTGATCTCACCTAGCTTGAGACATACAGTGCAGATATCTATATTTGACCGCAAGGAGAGAAATAGGCATGAAATGGAACACATTTACTAAAAGTTTATCTTCAGGTACTAACATAGTCAGTGAGGTTAAACAATAAACTCCACTGCAAATGTCCACCTTGCAAACCTCTGAATGAATTCTATGTGCTGTATCAAATGAGACTATGCTCAAATGCCTTTGTCCAAAAACAGCTGAATTCTGTTTCACTGGTGAGAGTACCACCGATCTTAATTTTGTGGGATATTAATTTAAAAGGTGGAACAAAAACAACTCTTGAAGATCTGGGAGTTGCTAAAAAATTTGGAGTTGTATTAGAGTTCTGTTTGCTGTGTTTTTCTCTTGTATATGTAACATATGTTTGGTGTCTTTAAACACAATTACTTTTGTATAATAAAAGTGTTGATTTGATGATGTAACATTTTCTGCAAGTGTGTTTAAGACAGTTTATGTTTTCATAAGTTGCAATGAAACTCAATTATGTATGTGTAATAAGGCTCTTGATTGTTACACTTCTACTTTTCTGTATAATGAAGCCAGCAATTAGAATTTGGTTGCTCTATGGCATAGGAAAACACACTTGTTTTCTAGACAAAAGATCTTAATGAGCATCCTAAAAAAAATAAAAAAGTGTTCCAAAAAAAAAAAAGGTCAATAACTCAAACATGTAATCAGATTTCTTAACAAAAAGGATTTGCTTCCTGAAAATATAATAACTTCAATGGGCAAACAGTTTAGATTACATTAATATACTCATTCTTATGATTAGAGAAATTATGAAGAAACTATTTCAACAATAAAGTTATTGCCTTTACATTGTTAACTTACATAATGTCTTGAGTGCAGGTAAGTGCACACAGCTTGTATAGTAATAAGCCCTAATCACACTTAATAACATCAGACTTTTTCTTTGGGCAAGAAATGTGTTTCCAAAACAAATTTCCCAACTGCCTTTATTTATCATGTGTTGGTTTGGCTTCTGTGGCAGTCTTGGAGCTTGGCAACTATCCCTTTTGGGTTAAATTGGAGCAGAGGACATTCCAGGAGATCTTCAGAGGCATCACTCTTGCAGTCTGTGGGTTCAGACTGTAAGTGACCCAAAGCAAACACTCTTGACGTGTCTATGCTGTTGCCATCAGGTTTTAAACACCACATGCTCTCCTTACACAGATTTCTTTAGTTCACCTTATTAGACACTATAGATAAAGATAATATCTCATCAAGGAGCTGATTTATGATTTTCTAGTAACTCTCCACAATGGATATTTATTTTGAATTCTCAACCTTTTAGTATAGGGCTATAGAGTCAAACTTAATCCAAACCAACCCATTGGAATCACAGCTTTTTTGTACCATATGGCTCCCCTCTAACCATTTATCAATACTGTATAAGCACAAACGAAAAAATCTGAGCAAGTTTTGATCAATTTTGATGACTGGCACAGAGCCAGCAAGGCTGGGAAAAGAAACTTGTCACCTTGGAGTGCAGTGGGTGAGACAACAGAAGAGGTAGGACTTACTGAGTGTCATTATAGTTATCTAAATCTGATAAACAAACACTAATCCAATTGTCTTAAGGTTTTGTGCAGTCTAGTAGAGAAATAAGCAATTTTAGGGTATGAGATGGGCTGTGACCAAGTAGTTTCTCTTTCTTTCCATTGAAAGGGATCATTGGTGACCAGCACAGACGGAAATCTCATGTTTAACCCCCATGAATGATGTCCAAATTGGTGATCAGCAAAGCAGAAAAAGCCATAAAGATTTTCACCTTCTGGTGAAAGAAAGAGAATCCTAAATTGAGAAGTAAGAGAATCCTAAACTGAGACAGGTAATTGTCCACTTGAATGACTGAAGGCTAAAACAGTCAGTGGCAAATCTAGTCTTGACTTTAAAGAAACTCATATTTTACTACTAAAATTAACACAGAAAAAGCTAGTAAAATGCTGTCAGTGCACATTGTTGTGGTATCACAATCACACACTGCAATTAATGTTATTTCAAATGAACTTACAAGACAATCTGAAAGACTTTTACAAACTAATTTGGATCCACTCACAGTTTATAAAGTCAGGCATTTCACAGGTGGAATATCTGTCCAAAATCTACTTTAAAATGTTTTTGAAAGAAAAAAAAAAAAACAAAAAAAACCAACCAAACAAAAACCCAAAGACCCAAAGACCCAAAACCGTAAGGAGTTTTATTAGGTTGCTCTGATATCCATACTTTTCAGGGAAAAAAAAAATGTAATCACTGTATTTTAAACATATTTCACTACAGCTTAATTTGTCTTTGAAAAGCTGCTTTTTTAGAGCTTAATAAAAACACCAATAGAAATGTGCTCTGGCTTAAGGTTGTCTTTGGGGCTTTTTTGATTCTGTAAAATGCAAATTACTTCCAAATCCTGAATTAACTGATTTTAAATAATTTCCCCTATTTTTAAGTAGTTTTATAATTGTGCTTGCATTTAATTATGGTCCAAGAGGAGCAAGATTTCTAATTATAGTATTTTTCTTAAAAAACATTGCTGAAACCACTCTTTTTCTAAAAAAGGCCAATTGCTTTGATATTCTCTTTTTTTTTTTTCTTTTCCCAAATCACACTGCAGTGCCCGACATACCATCCAGGGTGGGCATGTGACATCACATTCTGTCTCCTTTGTGCTTGATAAAAGACCAAAAATAGTACAAAGAAAACTGCCAAGATTGGAAAATGTGTATGTATTTATTGTTACTTTCAGGTTTTAAGAACATTCAGGTGAGATCATACTGAGTACCAGGCTGATATTGGTAAAGCATGGGCGTGAAGGAGAGGAAGAATTTGTACAAGGTGAGGTTTTTTCACCGTGTGTTGCCAAAAATTTGAGGCAGACCTCAGGAAACTCTACAAAACAAGATGTTACTGTACCACAGGCAGGCAGCCCGAGAAAGCTTAGGCTGGCTACCTTGGGGAAGCAGAGATGTGAATCTTATGGATCTCATGTGCCGAAACCACGCTCCAGGGCCAGGGTGGGTGCCTGGGGTATTATTATTTGAACTGACCGAATAAAACTGATCATGTCTGCATGTGTGCAGCAACTGACCCACCATATGGCAGTGTCATCACAGCCTTAAACAGGTGTTTGGGCTTGGGTAAATTTAATTTGGGTCCAATCCAAAAGATATTTTGGAAGCATAAACATGTGTTAAATTGCATAATTCCTTTACACACATCCACACACATGAAGCACATGGATTTCTTTGTTGTGGCTTTTCCATAATAAGCACACAGCGTGTTCTGGGTTTAAGTACAGTGTGTGCCTGCTCTTTCACAAATAAATGCAAGAAACATGTTTTAGATGTTGTTGGTTTGTTTCTCTTGCTTCATCTTCTTTTTTTTTTTTTTTTTCTTCCCTGCCATCTGGGTTTCCACAATTAGAGATAGGATTCATCTCAACTAACCTTCACTGTCTGAAAGGTGAATGGCCAAAAATAATCACCTAGGGTCTCTCTGCAGTCAGCAGAGAAAAACAGACAACTCCAAGTAGTGATTTGTCCCAACTTAAGCCAGATGTCTAACACAGACAGGACAAATCAGTCTCTGAGGTGCCTATTTCTCTCCACCGAATATAAAAAGGGTCCAGTTATCTGCCTTGGACCAAGTATGTAATTTTTAGACAATAACAGTAAGTGAAATAAATACTGTCCTTAGCATCTTATGATGCATGTTATCCTTTACACGCCAGAGTAAAGTACTTATGTGAAAAGGACTTCTTGTACAGGGACTGTCCTAAAAACATTTAATAATAGGGAAAATGGAACAGATAATGCAGATATTTAGAATTAAACAATACAGTTACACAGCCGTAGATTATTACGATTAAATACTTTACACCTGGAAACATATCTGCATTTTACCATCAAAAAAGAATTTAATTTTCCATTTCCTTGCACTTTGCCAATTATATATATAATGATAGTAACATACAGTATAAATTTTGCATGCAGATTCTCATTAAAGAAACATCTTAACAAGATATTTTAAAGAAATTGCATACGTACTTTGTAAAAGTAATATTTTCAAATGACAGTTTGAAGTTAAGTCACATGAAAAAATAAAGTAATTACACTTTTTCATAGTGGAAGACACATGGTCAAATAAGACTTTATATGAAAAATTATTCCCTTTAAAAATTACTCTGTATTTCTGAGAAGCATCTTCTGAAGTACTGTGATAATAAATTACTCTTCAGAGCAGTGTCTGATTTAAAAAAGGCTTTCTAAATGTACAATACATGAATGCAGAAGACATTTAAATTACACATCTTGTGCTAAGAGAATATTACTAAGTCACAAACTTAAGTACTCAAAAATTAGTATGATTTTTTTTAATTTGAAAAAGTTTAAAATAACCTAAATAATTTTCTAAGAAGAAGTGCTCTGTCCTGAATCAATGGCAGACCTTCTACCTGTTATATGAGTGTATAAACTGATCCATCAGGTAATAAACAAGACAGTTATCATTCAAAATGTTCATCACATGTTCCCTTAAAACAAGAATTTTTGCTTTATAATAAGGAGTTAAGAGTCCATATAGGGGAAGAGTAGGAGGAAGAAGAGCCTGAAAGGAAAGATAATGAGTTTGTATTCCTCTCAAAGAGATTTTATTGAAACATTAACTATGACCCTTTCCTTCTAAAGTGTCTGTCATGGAGGAGTTTTTGCATTGATTTAAAATAAAAAATCACAATTCTACTACACCAGTTTATATGTCTACATGATCTAAATGTGTTTCTGCCTACTGAGTGTAAGGGAGTCCTGAACTGGCCACCTCGTATATAAACCTCTGTATTTTGAGAGATGAATCGCACTCTCTCTCCTGGCACTAATGACATGCTGATGGTCCATTAATGGTAACAAAGGACTAAGTCACTGGAGTGAGCTGAGGGTTATAAAAGTCTGCAGATGCTTCCAGTGCTGAGAGCCCGTCAGAAGAATGTTTACAAAGTCTCCCCAACACAGGGGTATGTATACGATTGTCCATTCGCAACTAACTACCTCAAATAAGACCCCAGATGCCTTCAACAGCTATCAGCAGCAGCTTCTTTTCTGTGAGGTATAAAACTGAAATAAACAGCTGGGGTAAGTTTCTGTTTAATGAAACATTTTACACTTTTTAAAGTATTCTTCCCCAACTGTACGCCCTTCCTACCTCATCTAGCAAACGGGAGAATTCTTCCCAATCCTACATGTCCCTAGTGTAGGGACACTTCAGAAATTAAATAATGATATCCTCCAATAAGTAAGTGAATGGATAAACAAATTTCCAAATCTTATTATTACAGGGTTGCACCATTAAGTAAAGTCCAAATACTCCTTAAGGAATAATTTCAGATAGAACTGTGTCGAATCTTATATATTTTACCTTTTCATCCATTACCCAACATTATAGAGAAGCTCTTCTGTTTCTTAATGCTGTGATTTTCAGGGCATGATAAAGTGGCAAAATGTGTGTGTCCATATTTTGTGGGATTTTTAATTTAAGGTGTCTGCGTGCCTGTATCCGAATCAGGGTCAGGTTTTGTCCCTGCAGAGCATGCAGGCATGTGCTTCAGAGCCATTGGCTTCAATAAGAGCTGAGCTCTTATTAAAGTAGGAGGCTCTGAAGCACATACCTGTGTGTTTGGTGAATCAATGGCTTGTGGGCACCCAGCCCTGCCCCAGAGCTGCTGCGTGTCTCACCTCTTATGGATCCTAGTGGGAGCAGAATGGTAATCTACCATGGGAAGCACAAAGATGTTGAAAGGATGTTTTACTTTCCAGAGCCCTGTTAAACTCCTGTGAATCATAAACTCCAGCACTTTCTGAAACTACAGTTCCTTCAGACATCTGCCAGCTTGTGGCAACTGAATTTAAACTGTGCATGCATTTTCCTCATGGCCCCATGACTTGTAAAATATGACAGGTGATGGAACCATCAAGAATACAAAGCCTCAGGGGACACCCAGCTTGCTTGTGTGTGTATGGGCATTTATTGCCTCTGTGTGTGTGTGTGTGAGCACATTTTTATGTAGGTCTGTGTTTCAGTGTTCTCTAGTACCTTCCTTCTTGCGCTTTTTAAATTAGTATCTGATTTTCAAGTGCACAGAATTTATTTAAAAGAATTGCTAGAGAAGAAAGCTGGGAAAATAATGCTCGGAACCCTGACAGCAGAAATTACCTCGTCTCGCTTAAGGATATAATGGCCACAGGGAGAAATCTTCAATAATTATTTCAGACTAATATTAGTGTTTAAAAGTTAGTATTTTAATGGAAATGTTTGATCTTGATGGAGCACAGAAATTGGCTGTGTCTTTTAAGTTTCCTTGCTCACACACTTCACATACAGACAGTAGACAGGCAGCATAATCCTCTCTAGGCCTTCAGGTACAAAACAAATCATTACAGTTTTCCCATGTATGCCAAGGTTAAACAAACACCTGTAATGCTCAGTAACTGCAGCTCCTCCATACACTGTATTAGTGGCAGCTTTCCTTAAGGATTTGACTAAGCAGATGTCTATCCAGCAAAATGGAGACACGATTTCAGAACAGATTGCCTTTAGCCTGCTTGATACAGGTAAAGATAATAACAATGGCATGTTGACACAGGCAAGAAAAACTCATATGCACCCACCAAAGGCCCTGGGTAAACATCCAGGCTCCCAGTCCTCACAAATGGACAGGATGCCGATCAGCAAGGGCTGACAGTTCACAACTGACACAGGTTAGGGGAAGGCAGTCTAGGAAGTCCTGGCTACAGATCTATGGAAGTTTGTGATCAAGTCAGGAGAGCATGGTTCAGCAGCTTTGATGCTGACAATCCCTCACTTTAGACATTTGACCACTTCATATCTCCTTTTTCTTTCATCTGATCTTTTTGGTGGACTGCAGACTGTCCAGGGCAGTATCTGCCTCTTTTGTTGCAGTCATGTTCCTTTGCAGCAATCATTAATAGGTCAGATTTAATTTAGAAATAATTTCAAAGGCTGACATATTTATTGATAATACAGTCTGTAGGCATTTGTTTTTTGGTTTTTTGGGGTTGGTTTTTTTTTTTTGGTTTGTTTTGTTGGTTTTGGTTGTTTGTTTTTTTTTTTTCTACTCAAGGGCTAATACCATGTTATCTATTTGTATAATTTTCCCTTCTTTGTAATAACCAATGATCCTCGAGTCATCCAGGTATACTATCCTACAACAGGTCTGATTAGATACTAAAAATTATCAGCAAGTGCTGTCTGGAATGTCTCTTCTCACATTCAAACCAATATCAAACTTTTTGTTCATTTCCAGGAATCAGCATTTCACTTGCCTTTTTCTTTGTTTTCAGATCTTTCCCCATATACCTTTTAGCCTCTTTAGGCAATTTTGACCCCTACTGCAGACTGCCTGTTGCAAGGCTGGCAGAGAACATTTGAGCATGAAGGACATATTTTTCTTTATCACTGGTGGACAGTTTTTACATTGAATTTTGTAGATCCAAAGGTTTTTCCACCTTTCTTTCCTTTTCCCCCTGAGCCAAATAATAAGAGAATTATTTGGGGAAAGGTGGAAAAAGAAGACTACTATACAAATAAAAACTAAACTGCAATTCCATGCTTACCTATTGGAGTAAGGTCCTTATGGGGTACTGTTCATCAGAGTACAAAGCAACTAGTAATATATAAAGAAAGTGTCACAAGACAATTGTTGTACCAGGTATTTACCTTAAAAGAATAGATTCAGTTCTAGTGACATTATTAAAGCAATTATCATTTTCATCTCCTAAAGGTCTTCACCCTGTGGAGACTGCCCTATTTATTATCAAATGGTGTCTTTCAGTCTCCCTCTCAGTTTTCTGGCCAAAAAAGATCAGCCTGCACAGTTTATTTCCTTTTTATTTACCTTGGTTCTGATAGTGTTGCCTAATTTAATGATGGAGTTGTTAAATTCTCCTGATTGGGCTGTATCTTCCCCTGATTTAGTGACGCCCTTCTTGAGTGCAGTTGTTGCACACTTTGATGATTGAGATACATAATTTAATTTAATAAACGGAGAGAGTTTACTATCATTTTTGCATATTTTATTATTAGGGAAGATTCACAGTTTTGAGCGCTGGTTTATTCATTCTCCTTATTTATTTATTTTTGGCAAAACCAGCTGCACAGACAACACTTGTTCAGCTGCAAAACTCCGCTGACCAAGCTCTACAATTCAGGAATTGAACTTTCGAATCTTCTCCTTATTAAGGTGCATATTCTAGCAGCAGAAATTCCAGATGCTTTTTGCTTGAGCAGCCAGGGCTTATGTGCTAAGCTGTTGACAAATCTGTTGGGGATATCATTTGTTTTAAGATCACTAAAGTGCATTTTCTATAGTTTCAGCTATGGTTTTAGATTCTTTGATAAAGCAAATAAAGATGCAATCAGTTTCTTTGTAAATCTTCCTATTTTGCATATAGTAAGTGGCACAAGCTTTCCATAACCAGCAGCTTCAATCTTTGGGGAAGCATTTATCCTACTATTTGAAAGAAAACCTAAGCATTTTGCTATCTTAGATTCTGAAGACACAGCAGGTTGGAAATACTGTAATTCCTGTTCAGTTTATTTTGCATAATATATTGGGGGAAAAACAAGCTTGAAACTGGACTGGCAAATGCAGAATGAAATAGCTATATAAACAGTGATAATAGATGGCTCAATCAGCAAAGAATACAGCGTGATTATGTATAAAATTTCATCCACTAAAGTTCACAGCGTGATCAGGAAAGGAGGCAGCCAATCAACAGAGCATAGAGCTCTACTGCAAATGAATATGTTTTGAAAACTCAGCTACCCAGAATATTCAACGGGATCAGCAAAGTTCTAAAAGGGGGCATTTGAAGATAATAATGGATATGGCATTATTAGTCAGTAGAACTACAACTCCTCTAGCATGCCTGTTTCCAGCAGAATGTTCAAAAGAATTTAAGTATTATGCACCTGGAAATACAAGTTTGTGTTGAGCCTGTCACTCATGGTGAGAGCCCTTGGCAGGACTGGTATAAAAATCTGCTTCTATTACACGCTAAAGAACTCATTTCATTACATCCCTACTGGTTTTAACACTGCTCATATTTGCAAAGGCTGCCATATTGACCAGCACCCTGAGAATCAAGTGAAAAACTGAAAATTGAGTATATAAGCCTTCTTTTTTTTTTTCTCTGTGAAGAAATAACAAGTTTATCGTCCTTGAGGAAAGGGCACTCAGAAAAATTGCTAGCAGTTATCTGTATGTTACACGAGTTGCCTTGGTCCCACTGAATGCTCAAAGCCTTGTCTGGTTCACAAAGCGCATTTCTCACAGCATGAAAATTTCCATTCGGCCCCTAGTGTATGTATTTTTTCAGGATATAGGCCCATATGATCTGGAAATGAACTGTTGGGACTACCTACATGGATGTCAGCTTGGATGGCTGCCCCAAAATCCTAAGAAACAGAGAGTCTGGAAATTCATTCAACACAGGCCTGTCACTGAGCACTGCAATCATGATTTTAACATACCATGAGATTGAAAATCTCATTCTTCTCTGGGCTTGTAAGACCCCTACCATTTCATCTTTCTCTTTATTACAAAAAAGTTTCTGAGTACCCCAGGAAACTGCTAGTCAGTGCTACCAGGCCTTAATCTGACAGAACAGCTTCACACAGTCAAGCAGGGTGATGCAACTTCATTAGATATACACAATCAGATGATGCTAAGGGCCCAGTATCCACAGCATAGATCCTTCCAGGGTTTTTTTAGTTTATACTAGCCCTACGGTGGTCCCATAAACCCAAAATGCTGGAGAATGTTAGATATTTGATTAAAGTTCATCACTGATATCAGCTTTTTCCATACAAGATCCTGTTCAGACACACCAAATTCACTTTGTGCAAGATGTAATAATTCAGAAAGGTCCAGAAGGTCACTTCCGAAATACAGTCCTGATCCAAACTCACTCGACAAGGTAGACATACCCTGAACCATGTCAGCTCCTCAGGCTTTTCAGTCAGCTAGAGCACACTTTCTCTCCATAGCACTGCAATATTTCCAAAATATAAATGTCTTATGCTGACATATTCAAGGAGATCAGTACAAGCTATGTTCCCTGTGGCTAGGGAGAAATCTTGTTAAAAGAGTTCTGGGGGTTCTGGTGGACAACAAGCTAAATATGCATCAGCAGATGCCTGAAGAAGCTGCCCTCTGAGAAAAGAGTTGAAGAGTTAGATCTTTTCACCCTGGAAAAGAGAAGGCTCAGGAGCAACTCCATCACTGTGTTCCTGAACCTAAAGAACAGCCAGAAAGAGGACAGTGACTCACTCTTCATTAGGAGTCACACAGACGAGACAAGCAGCAATGGGAGGAAGTACCTGTGGGTGATACTTTCACCTTCATATAAGTTTTTATAGTCAGACCAGCAATTCAGAACAACCTCCACACTGACATGTAGAGTCCTCTTCACTGCAGGCTTTCAACCTGCAATTGCACAGGATGCTAGATAATCCTATCTAGGCTCCCTTTCCCACAGAAGATGGAATCAGATCCTCCCTGGAGGTCCCTTCCAACCTGGGCACTTCTGTGGTTCCACGATTCTACAATTTCATGTGCATGCATATATACATACATGAACATTGATATGACATTACCTTCCCTTAAAAAAGAAACATTCATGTACATGTTATTTCACAGCCCTTTCCATAGCCACCCTCACATTACTGCCAAATTGAGAAGGGTTGACTCTCACGAAGGCAGCACCAAAGAAGCCCAACAATTGCTGCAGTAATAGACTGTTATGCATCACAAGATATTGAGCCTGAGGTGAGAATTACTGGCTAAAATTCCGTGACAGGCGCTATGCAAGAGGTCAGAGCACATAATCATAATGTTCGCTTCCAGCCATAAAATCTATTAATCTAAGGATTTCATTCTACTGGGTATTGTGCACAATTTGCTACAACAAATACTGAATTCAATTCACCCAGGTCACACAGGAAAACAGTTGTTTTTAAGATTACACTTAGAAACATTTTGCACATGGTATCAGCTAAGTTCATGTACTAAAGAAAAGACCACAGTAATCTTCTCGCACCCTTTTCTTGGATCAGCACACTTTTTAAATATCTGAGAAATTCCAGTGACTTTAAAGGCTTGATGTTTTAAAAGGAAGAGCCACTTGTAAAGTCAATAAATGTAGATTGAACATCTCAGGTTGTTTTATTTTCTTTTGTTTGGTTTTTGTTTGGCTTTCATTGTTTTGTTGTTTTGGTTTTTTTTTCTGCATGGCTGAAAGGTTAAATATAAAAAGATAAGACTTCTTTCATCCCATTCTTTTTTTACAATATGTTTGGTTTCATTGAATTTAGTACTGAAAAAGATTTTAATTTTAAAACTATCAACATACAATATGAATAAAACATATGCTAAGTGGATTAGGAACTGGCTAACTATGAGGTTTCAAAATGCAGTACTTAATGTTGTATGATCCCAGGATTTAGGAGCAGGCTGTTTCTAATGTGGTTTAGTAATTGGTGCAGCATTATTCAATATTTTCATCAATAAGTAAATAAGAAATCACTACAGCTAAAATCTGCAGATGGCACAGAGATTGACATGCTGGTAAGTAAAGATGGGAACAGGAAAAATCACCTGGCTGTCTCATGAAGTGGCAGCCCAATATATAGCAGATTCACTGTAACATGGTTATACTTGGAAAAAGAAGATTCAAAATTTGTTTTCCTTCTTTAGAAAGAAGACCCTGAACACTTTGCAAAGCACTCAGTATTAGTGAAACTGGACTTGTTGCACAGTCAACAACTCTACATTATCAACACTGTTTCCTGCACAAATTCAAAATGCAGCCCCATCAGCTGCTATGAAGAAAATTAAGTCTATACCAGCAAAACCGTAATGGAAATAAAGCTGCTAACATAAAGCAATAGGAAAAGAAGTCTTAAAAATAAACACAATGTTTCAAATATATTCTTAATAAAGGATTAAAATGAATCAATTCACTTAATTTTCTGAAAGGAAACCCAGGAGTTGCCTGGGTTAAAACACAGGACAAGGTAGGATATGTAGTTTAATCTTGTGCAATATGGCAGAGCAAGCAAGAATGATTGGACACATGCAAACTGGCGCACAATCAATTTTTTAGGAAGGCACAACTTTTTAATAGCAGGGGTCAAAAACTATTGGAACAAATTACCCAATAAGTAACAGATTGCCTGTGTTTTGATGTCTTCAGAAGTAGTATGGATGCCTTTTGGGAAGGAATGCAATCAAATACTTTGAATTCAATGCTGAATAACTCTGTGACATTTAATAAATTGTGATATGGAACTATCCACAGTAAGAGTGAATGTGAGTGTCCCTTCTGGCTTTATCATCTCTGCATGTATTATTTGGTATTATAATGGATGTCCCACAGGATTGTTGGCTGGAATCCTTCTCTCCTTTTTATGATAGAAGGACATGCTGAAGACTAACTTAAAAATAATAATAACAATAAAAGGAATTTAAGTTCTACTATTTCTTTTATTTCCACTTTCTGCATTCCCATCCTTCACAGCCATAATGGGACACATCTAGGTGTGTGTTGCCACAAGATAACTCTCACCTTGGGTCATTGAAGGCACTCCTCTTTGCCTTGTGTTTCACACTTCCCCAAAGGTATGTCTTATCTCGGTATAACACATGCCTTGTCGTGTCTTATTTCTCATCTTCAGAAGAGACCTTGAAATTAAATAAATAAGTCACCAAACAGTATGGGAGGAATTTAAGGGTATTGTTCCCCCAGTTAGTGTGTGCATAGAGGGTTGTGGGTATGCCTTTTGGATTTCTTCGGGGGAGAGGAAGGAAGGGAGAAATATCTGGAAGAAAAAGAGAATTAAGAATTGAAAGAAGCACAGAGATTTAAAAAAAAAGTATTGAGACAGTGGCACAGCTTTGTTACATAGCAACAACATAGGTTTGTGATAATAGCCCCTGATGAAAGAGTCCCAAGAAAATGATTAACATGCTTGCACATGTACACAAACCAACAAAAACATTCTAAGATAATATAACATACATAAAGAAACGGGGGAAAAAAGAACAAGTAAGCAAAGTGAGAACAACTGACACCTATGCAGAAAACCAGTGCATACAAAACCTGGAAACAGGAGAAAATAGAGATTTCACAAACAGCACAATTAGGAAATGCAAGCAGAAAGCACTGGTATCACATAGTTAGAGGACGTGTCCTTTTCCCTTCTTTTCACATGCTGTGTTCCAGTTCTGATGATCAGACAGACTGGATCATACAGGTGTGTGAGGAGTAGCAGGGAGGTACTGCAGTGACGCAGGAAACATTTTTACATAGCTGAAATAATGAAGGCCAGAAGCACAACTGAATGTCATTTCTTACCAATCCTTATTTCTTAACTTGGTGTGAGATTACCTCAATGGCCCTGATAACCAAAGAAAACAGCATAAATTATTGCTATTTAGGAAGAAAATGTCTGTTGAAATACTTAATCACTTCTGAAGATACCAGCACTGTTTTCACAGTTGCTTTTTGTGCTTTGGTTATTTTTTTAATCTATGACTTAGCCACCAACAGACTAGTGTTACAAATCAAGCTGTCCATACCACAATTCTCATCAGCACTCACAAAAAGTGTGTGATGAGGAGAGCCTTGGGCTGTTGTTGGTGATGTCAGCTCCAGAGCTGGGACTAAACTGGCTGTATGAACATATGTTTGCAATCAAACTGCAAAACTGAGCAGTAGGACACATTGGTTGGGATGCAAAACCACACTGAGAGCACTAGCCTGTTTCTGAATTCAGTTTTGCATCTGCATGAGTTCCCAGGATGCACAATGTAAAGAAATCCATTTGGAGGAGCATACCGCTTTTTCTCTGAATGACCAGTTGCACCAACTACTAGACTCTTGGGAAATACAAAAGAGTGAGCTTTTACAGAGGCCTGGGAGCTGCCATTTGTGTGCTGTCAAGAACTGCAATCAAGTTTGAAAGACCACGGAGCTGGACCTCTGAGTGCACAGTCCCACTTTGCTCTTCAAACAAAACCAGTCCCATGTTCATGAAGCATCTTGGCTTGGATTGGAAGGGTCCTTAAAGTTTACCTAGTACCTCAGCTGGCCTTAGAGTACCAATTTAGAACAAAGCCTACTGGTTTTTTTTAATGTCTGAAATGCTTATAGCAAGGCAATCCTACCCCCATTCCTTGAACAATGATGATAACTTACATACATCTCTTTAAAACCAGTCTACTCAGAAACCATCTTCTCTTTTGCAGAGCAAAGAGGTGAGCATGATGAAGAAAGAAGGAGTAGTCTTTTGTTTTAAAGACCAATTTCCATCACAGTGAAGAAGTTCTCTCCCCCCTGCTTCATCTGAGAGCAAATGACACAGGTGTCAGGGTCCTGAGTCACCCTTACTGTCCCTGACCATGCTCCCTGGGTGCCCTTAAAAGAGTGATCTAGGTCACTTCTAAAAGGTCAATTCATGACAAAAACTATGAACAGCCATTTGCCCCGTGAGTTTCCAACCCTACTGCTTATATCGCTTGGCATGATCTGCTACAGCATTGATTTCATGCATGATTTAAGTCAGCAGAAGTACTGTTTTCCCTGAGAAGATTCATCACACCCTCACCCAACCCTTCCTTCAACCTCTTGTGGCACATCCTCCCCAGACTCTACTAAGATAAACCTTGGTGTAGCCACACCAGGAATTGAGTCAAGACAATTTTTTTGCTTTAAGTTAAGCTTAAAAAATACGAGTATTTAATCTAATAGCTCTGTCTCTCCATGGAGATTTAAGAATTTTCTTCTTCAGAGCTAAAGAGAGGGAGACAAGAGAGGAGAAAAGAAAGGCATTCATTGAAGACCATGCTTCTTTCCTACATCAATATTGTCCTGACAGAATGATAAATTACATATTAATCTACAGCTTAAGCCAGCCCTGGTATCTACATACAGCAAACAGCAGCATCATGTGTAACAAACACACAACCATGCTCCTATACAGGCCAGCTGTATGTCTGTCAAAGTTGTGGTCAACAAAAATTTGCCGGAGCCATGGGGGAAAACATAATTTTATTTGTCAGCTAGGTACACCAGAGAAATGGGACAGCAAATAGCTGTTTTGGATGCAATATTTGGAAATAGAAAACAATAATGGATAATGAGAAAACCCAAAGCTTTCTAGAGGTGAGAAGGTGCCTTTCCACACATATCTGTTGGCTTTTGACTGTGAACAAGCACATCCCTAATGTATTAACTGCTCTTTTCCAGCTAGCACATAGCTGCACACATCAGCTCACAGATGTGTTCATTTTCTGGATCTTGGCTGCAAGTACAGCACTTCTGACTACCAATCACCTGGTTCCTGCAGATGAGGAGTTCAGATACCAGGGCTGTAGAGGAAAATGCCACTCCTTTCAGGCTTCTCATCAGTTGCCATAAGAGCAAGAACTAGAGGTGCAGAATAAAAAAAAAATTAAAAAAAATTAAAAAAAAAAAGATTTGCAGTCCAGGAGATTTCCTAACATTGGTGGAAAAGCACTTGCTTCGGGCCATTGTAGACCAATAAACAGTTCATTTTTTCATTGTTCTAATTAATTTAATTAAGTTAACTTCCAAGGTGTGTTAAGAAGCAATGCCTTGGGTGATTAACTGTTCCCATATCAAGGTGTTTTCACAAACACATTTACCTTGATTAGTGTACACATTATTATGTAATTAAATACCTCACACAGAGGAATTTATTAGTGCCTCCTTGTCTCCTAACAAATAAAGCAGCCCTTGAAATTCTCTCTGAAAAGAGCTCTCCTAAGCTAGGTGAGAAGGACAAGCAGAAATGTGTGGAGAGAAAGATAATCATGGATTCATCATGCAAGCAAGTCCCTCATTGTCTCAGCAAGGCTCTGCATCTCTGTTTTTGCAAGGACTGTGAATGTCTGCCTGGGTCTCCTGGAGACTTTCTGGCTAATTAACCCACTTTTTACACATCTAATATGCTTTTCTTTGGCCAGCAGAATCATCCCTGTCCCAGTTCCCTGGAACAATTTTTTTATTCAAACCTTAATTCAGCTAAATGAAAAACCTCAGTTTAAAGCATTTACTTAGGAACATTTCAAATCTGAAAAAAAATATTTCAAAGGAAACTTAAACAGTGTTTAAGAGCTCTTCCTTTGGAGCTTAGTCAGAGGAATGAAGTGAGACAGTTTCACTGAGAGTTTGCTTCTTCTTTCTACCATTTGCAGCCCATAGTTACTCCAGCCACTGTTCTATACTTAAACCTGTGCTTAAATATTTTGTTGAACCGGGGCCAAGGTTACTCCCATTGGCTTCCGCAGAGATTAGTGCATGAAGCTGAGATTAGTCTTTGCCCTATCTGCAGGCTGTACCTGCTATTTTATTAGGCGTGACCACAATATTTCAGCATTCTCTTCTGGGTTTGTCAGTAGATCATAAATTGCACTCACCATCTGATGAAGCAATAAGATTTGCTTTATGCCTCATTGGTCACTATCCCAAGCATTAAAGCTTAGAATGAGCAAAACTCAGATGGTTCAAAGGTTCTGTTAAGATATTTGCCCAAACTTTACGAAAATGTATTTTACAACTCTTGTGTTTATAAAATAAATGGGAGTTTTTCACTAAATTCTGGTATTATTAATTATTTATTCCAGATAAGCAAAGCAGTTGGATGAAAAATTCTTTTAGGCTAATTAAATATGATTATCAAATTCCCTGTAGGACAGAAATTTAGTGCTGGAACAGCAAGGTGCAAATTCACTATCATTACTCCAGTTTATCTGTGAGAAGGGAATTTCAGATCTATATCCATAGTCCACATAATTTTCCTATGCTATGAAAGTCCCTCTTGAGCTAAATTTTGAATGCTAAGTTGCTGCCATTATACTCCTTAGAAGAATTTAATCTAAAGTGAATAAAATTTCTTCAGGTTTTTTTTTCCTTTTTGCCGTAAAAAAAAAAGAAAATTTTCTAGCTCTTCTTCAGTTTATGTTACTCTGAGAAATGACAAAAGTCCAGGTTCTTTCAAGAGTTTAAATCCTCAAATTTTTCATTATTGATTTGAGTCATTGCCCATAATTCCTTCAAGCAATAAATTAAAAAAATAAAATATTTACTTTTTTATTTTATGGAAAATAGAAGAAATGTAGAAAATAAGGAATGGAATTAGACAGCTGGCCAACTATCCAGTTAGGAGAGGAAAGATCATTTTGGATTACTGCTTTTTTAAAAAAGATTTACATTGCTTAGCTCTGGCAGCAGTGTTTGAAATTTCAAGATATCTGTTTCCCCCAAGCATCCTCTTACATAACCCACTTATAAAGCCATGAGTTTGCCAGTCTTGATTATACAATATCTCAAATATGGACACCATCATTTCATGACCTAATGCCAGTTGTGCCTGAGAGAATGCATCCATCCATCCATCCATCCATCCATCCATCCATCCATCCATCCATCCATCCATCTATCCATCCATGCATCCTCCACATCCCTTTCCTCACCTCGTTCCATGTTCAACACATTGGTGACTACAGAGAGAATCTCATCAGTTTGGTTATCTGACCAAAAATCAAACATTCAGGGCTTTTCTTTTTTTCCCCCAAAATCATTTCCAGCCAGGACATTGCACTGTGTCATCTCACGCCATGGTTGCATGATTTCTGGGACTCACATAAGGTAACGGCAGGAGATCACAGTCAGGAGCTGGGGATGATTGACATCACCCTTTTAGCCTGTAGCACAATGTTAGATCAGGTCAGGCCAAGTGGAAAGAGAAATGTAACCTCTTGAATCTCTGTGCACTGGTGATTGGGAATCATGTTTGAGTTTACTCTCCTACTACCCCCTCAGCACGGCAGGAACACTGAAAAAAAGTTTTGCATTTTCTGGAAAAGTGCTCTCCCCATCAGATTTTGAGCACCAGCTCTGCTTCCAATGAGTAAAATTTGATGCAGATTTATAAGCTCCAAATACCAGCTTTCAAGATTTCAAGTCCCAAATTACAAGGAGAACATATGTGGAAGAGAACACTATAAATGCACTGCACTCTTTAACATATAATTAGCTAATTACATATCCTGGTGTTTGGAAGCTGGCTTGTTCTGTCCCTGTCTATGACTAAGAATAATAGAAAGGAAAATAAAAAAAGAAACAAGCACATAAAGCCACTTTTTTCCCTTTCCCTATGAGTATAGCAGCTATGCTCCTGAGCAGTGCTCCAAATTCTTGGAATTCAGTGTGCTTACTTACCCTGATATTTTCCAGGGCACTGTGCCCCAGAGAACTAAAGGAAAAAAAAAAAAAAAAAAGAAAAAAAGAAGTCAAATCTTAATGCTAGTGCATAAGCTTTAAGCATGTAGGGCCCAGTTTTCATTCCAAGGTAAGCATAGGTCCTGGCTCACAACAGTGTTGTAGTGCAGACCAATGCCTCTGAGTTGCCATCGGAATACAAATAATAAGGCTTACTGATTAACCTACCTGCTGATAGACCTGAAAAGCCTGGCTGAGTTAAAAGCACTCAAAAGCTTTTAACAGCCCTCCTTGTGAGTCTACCATTCCCTTCCCCCAAATCACATGCACAAATGGCAATAGAAGAACCCACAGGATCTTGTTTTCCATTCAGCTCTTAGAGTGTAAAGTATTACCAGGAAAAAAAACACCAAGTATTAGGGTCCTCTAATATACAAGCATCACCACCCTTTTTAGATAGGATGAATTAGGTGACATTTTCTGGGAATCTGGAAAATACTCCTGAATGCCAAGTGAATCAATGTTGAAATAAGAACAAATACAATCCCTACAAATGGGACAAGAGCTATCAGGTCTGTGGCAGTGAGAGAGAATTATGTTTGCCTGGGGCCAGCTCCTCAGGGAGCGAAGATTGATTCTTTATGATTGATGACTCGGCACTTGAATGCCAAGTCATCAATTCCCTGTGTTCATGGCATTGACTGCATCAAGATAACTTTTCCCTCGTGCCTAAGCATGGATATGGTCCTTGCTTGGAGTGCAGCCTCAGAGGGCTCAGGTACAGAACCTGAGTCACTTGCTTTAAATAAGAGACAGACAAAAACTCCAGGTGTCTGGATGCAAGGAATAGGCAGCACTGAAAAGGGGATTTGGAATGGTGCGTGGAAGGCTTGGCCATCCCTTTACTTTAGGAAGTCCAGATTATATATCCTAAAATGAATGGGTTTGTAGTATGCAGATATGTACTCTGAAATGCTAAATAAATATTTTTGGTTTTGTTGGCTGTGCATTCAAACTTTTGTCTGTGAGAACTCAACACTCATTCCACAGCAACACGGTAAGCTGTGCACCTCACAGCATGGAGGAAAATGGCAACCAAAATGCATACCTTTATCTGTATATCTGAGAGGGTGTTGGAAAATACAACTGCCCCATGGGTGTCGACAGCTATTGACAAAAATCCACAAAATAACTACCCACTGATAGAAGAGCAGGATGTGATTTCATTGTCAAAAAAAAAATCTGAAAAACAAACACCATGAAAAAGCACAGCTCAGGTTTGGAAGAAAGTCCATTTCTTGTCTCTTTTGTTTTGTTCCTAAAGTCCAAGGAAATAAATTATATTTCCTAAGCAAAATTTAGAATAGGCTTGATTAACCCTCCTTTTCCAATTGCCACAGTGTTTTGAAGGACAGGTCCAGCTGCCTTAAACTAACCACTAAGAATTTCCCCATCAGGGAAGGTTCCACAGCTGACAAAAAGGCCCCCCGTGCCAGGGGTCATGTCAGTGGTGTAGAAAGGAGGAGGAAGTTGAGTCAGCTGAGTGCAGGCTGACAGAAAAGTTCAATCAGTGCATGTTAGAGAAACTGTGTGGCTGCTCTTTCACAGACTTCAGAATGTTTAAGCCTGGACAAGCCACTACCAGAGCAGGGAAGGAATTCTGCTGTAAAGTCACCCATCAGTCTCACTTCTAGAAGAAACATTCCACTTTTTTCTTTCCTTTTTCCTTTATTTTTCTTTTACTTGGCTACCTTTAATCCTGAAAAAACATAATGTCATTTTCACTTTGAAAAAGGTTGGATTTGTTTTTTTGATTTTTTTCATTTGTTTGTTTGGTCTGGTTTTGGTTGGTTGACTATTTTAATAACTCAGTTTGCACAACTCAAACTTTGAAAACCTTCTTTGCAAGTTCAGATTGAGTTTCAGAAATAATACATGAAAAAATAGAGGAACATCTTTATTCAGAACTTTCTTCCATCCCTTTTCATTTTTTACTTCTAGGAAGACTGATGTTTGATGCCTTTAAAGAAAGTGTTAAAATTTTTGCAAGCAGTAATTAGAGACTTCAAAGCTTTTCAAAATATTACTAGTCAGGTTTTTACTTTGCTCAAAAAACAAAGCAAAATTTAAGCAGAAAAATGAATTCACACTTCCACTTCCTACAAATGCCCAAAATGCCAAGTGTCTTAAGACAGTCAAAAAGGCAGAGAAGTGGTAACAATAACAAAGAAATTAAGCATAGATTCCACCTCTAGCCATGTGTATAAACATGTTCATTCACATTTACTGACAATCCATGATCACTATTGCTTAATGTTTATCTAGTGATTCCTCTTCCTTGATTAAGACTTAATAGTGCTGATGCCAAAACCAGTTACAAGGGAGTATTTGTAATACTAGTTTATTAATGTTTTGGGACGTACAATATTACAATCATCCTTTTAATCTCATCACATTGCATTTGCCCTATTCAGAAGTAAGGAGCTGTTTCACACCTCCTGCTAGAATCTTTTTTGACTCAGAGGTTATGTGCCATATGCTAAAGGCTCTATGTATAGAAATAGATGCAAGCTATTTCCAGCCTTCCCTCAAGCCCAGGCTGTTGGATTTCTACTCTTGGCTTATAACTATACTCTGTGTTGTACATTTAAGTTGCTTTCAAAGTTGTTTTTAAGTGGCAAATACTTGAAGATGAAAGGCTGAGAGTTATAGTGTGTTTTCCTCTACAGCAGAATGAAAGTGGTGACACCTTTTGAAGGTTGTGAAAGACTGTTAATGATTTTCCATTAATTTTTGATGCAATGATAGAAGGAAAAAAAAAATAGTTTTATACTAAAAAGAGATGACCTCGTTCACACAAACTGCAGCCAGACAACCAAATCTATAGTTATCTGTAGCCTGGCCATTCATACTAAACAAATCCATTTCCTTGTGAAATATTCCATTTTCCCTGGGGGTTGGGTCCTTGTTTGCCAATAAATGACCATAGTTTTTGTCTATTTTTTTTTTTTTACTTGAATTGCATTTTTTTTACAGAGGCTCTAAAAGATTTTGAGATCCTTTCTGCATGAACATGTTTTTTATCTTACGTGCCCATAACATTGATGTTACACATCAGAACTTGCATATGTTAAAGGGAGAAGTGTACATAACAATCTTTTGCCCAGTTAACTGAAATAGAGAGGTGTAGATATGTGCACAAACACACACACAGCTCTTTCAGCCTATGGAAAATTCAGTTCCTTTGTTGGTCTGGAAGAAGGCAGAAGTTTTAGAAGTTTGGGCACATGCACAGGGTCTTGATCATCAAGTCCTAAAACTGCTCATTGACAGGAGAGGCAAAGAGGCAAAGCATCACTCTGTTCTAGGCTGATTTTTTAATATACTTTCACAAAGCAGATGTGGTTGGCCTGAGGTAGACTTGATGCTTTAGGCTAGCAGGACTTTCGGTTTGACTCTCTGTATGGAAGATATCCTAAGGAAAAGGTCATCCTGAACAGAAGCAATGCTTCAAATAGTGACTTCAATGTATGCACAGATGCTCCCAGCTCCACTTTTCTAGTGGTTTTAGTACAAGTCACTAAGAGTCTTTGTCAATTTGTTGACAATTTCAATTACAAAAAGACTTGATTATAACTACTTTGCAGACTCTGTTGAGCGTTTCTCTTCATTAACATCTTATAAGCAGTATAATTGCAGGCTGGAGTGAACTCACAATTCCTTTCGCCTTCTTCAAAGCTTCATTCAAAATGTGAAGACCACTTCCAATTCAGTCCTGTGGAGCTAAAGGAGATACACTCCTTCAAACATTTCATCAATCTGATGTTAAAGCAACAAAACCTGAGCAAGCACTTTTTTAAACTATCAAGATCATATGAGAATCATACTTATGAAAATATTGCACTGACTCAAAGAATATGAATTTTCCCACCACTTTAGCAACTGTATTTGCAGTCTGTTTCCTAGAATATGACACAATTCAAATTTTTTTTGTTTCAAAAAATTTTGTTTGTTCCACAGGGCAAGAGGACATAGCCTCAAGCTGTCAGGGGAAGTTCAGGTTGGATATGAGGAAGGATTTCTTCACTAAAATTGTGGTCAGGCACTAGAGAAGGATGTCAAAGGAAGTGGTGCAGCCACCGTCCCTGGGAGTGTTCAAGAAAAGACTGGACGTGGCTTTGAAATCAAAAAAGTTCATTTTCTTCTCTGAAAACGTATAATAATAAAATCTTAAAAAATTCTGTAGGCCACTCAACTAATTTTTCCCTTCCATTTAAAGCAAATTGCTTCACTCTTACTGACAGCATGTATTACCATTTTGTCCTTGCAGTATGCCCATCTTTTTCTTCAAAACTCCGTGGGAGACTACCGAGCCTGGCTTGTTCTGAGCACCCAGGACAGATGGTGAGTCACCACACCATCTTGTAGTCCTGGTGTGTGATAACCATGGTGGAAACATCTCTCCCAGTGTCAGGAGATGCCTGAAGGATGTATTTCTATAGATTCTATCAGCCACAGGGGAGGAAGAGAACAAAACCAGAGGATCTTCACCGCCACAGCTTCCCTGAGAAGAGATGCAGACTCACCCTAATGTGTACCCAAGTGTCGTAAAGTCATATTACTAGGAGTTCACTCTGCTTGGCCAGCAGACAGACAATGTGATCACAACAATTTAACAACAAATAGGGAAGTTATGGCCTGAGATTTTTCTGTTCAACTGTGAAGAGAAGATAGAGCCAAGCAACACCCTCCCCTTTCCCTCACTGTTTCAACCACTTTGTCTGCTGAGATCTGCTAGTCCTCTACTAAGATTCTGAATCAGGATATTTATTTATCATGTATTAATTAAGTATATGCCTACATAACTGCACTTAAGGTCAGTTCTTAGCAATTTAATTACAAAAGAAAGTTAATCACATTTAGGCAGGCTCTCCCAACCTTGTTTTTTTTTTTTTTTTCTTCAATCATTTTTCCTCTGTGTTCAAAATTAATTAGTGTTAGCTAAAAAAAAAAAAAGTTATTAGACTGACACTACAGAGTCTGTTATTCTTCCTCTATTCATTGAACAGGCAGTGTGCAAGAAATACAATTTTTTTTCACCCAGTTGCTCTTCGTTTTTGACATTATTTTTAGAAGTTTATGTGTTAATGCATATTTAATATGTACAGACTTTGAGGCCACCAGGTATTATGATGCTTACCCACACTGCTCCCAGATTCAGGAATGTGAATACCTAAATTCAGCCCTTACCCTTAACAAATCATGAAACACATTGCAAATTTTGAGAATGTGTTGACAAACACTTTCCTGGTTTTCTCTAGTTGATTTAGTCTTATTTTTCTCAAGAAATCTTCTCATGCCATGTTCATAAACTCGATTCTGTAGCTACAGGGGCTACAAATTACTTAGGAAAAGACAGACATATAACCAGACATTTCCCGAAGCACATACCTCTGGAAAGTAGGCATTTAAAGAGAAAAAATTACCATGAGAAATGAAACGAAATCATGGGGTGTTCACAATCAATTTGCAGAGTACAGCTATGGGAACTTCACCCAGTAATTCATGTACAGCACCCAATAAACATGCCTCCTAAGACAAATGTCTTACCCTGACTGAACAGCAGGTTTGCCCACAGATAAATCCACAGGAACCTGTAGCCCTGATTCACATCCATGTGTGCTGGGGATATCAGACCTTCCAGATCACTGCCATTTTTCACAGCTACTGGGATTCTTACTGAGGATGCCAGTCCAGAAAAGTTAGTTTTTGTTTCCTTTTGGGATGTCATCCCCTCTAGAAGGACGGACACTTGCAGTTTATTTTCATGGTAGTATGCCTTTTAAAGATGAAATTTCCCAGCTAGGTAGCTCTGGTTTATGTATCTTGCACGTTAATTTGCAGATGATTGAATCAGATTTTTTTTTTTTTTTTTTTTTTGTGTGTGTGTGTGTGTGTGTGTGGATAAGAAGGATGTAAAATATTGGTAAAAATCCATTTATAAACTCTTCCTCTACTCCTCCCTGGAGAGCTGCTCTAAGTCTTTTCCTCCACTACAGAGCAGTGTGCGTGAAGGTGACAAAACACCACTTTTAAGTCTGCCCTCCAGGGTCCTTTTGTCCTCCATGTTCAAACAATAAAAACACAGAAGGAGAAAAAAAAAAAAAAGAAAAAAGAAGAGGAAAAGTAAAGATGAATAAGAAAAAAACCAACAAAACAAACAAACCAGTGAACTTAGAAAGCAGTTTCTAAAAAGCCTTTAAATTGTATAAGGAGCTTCTGTTTCAGATAAGCTGTTTTGACACAAATGCACTGCAAAGTCACTGATACCTTTTCTACAGAAAACTTCCCACCTTTCTCAAGTAGATAAATTGCTCTAGTCAATATTGTGCCACCTGACAATCATTTGAGTGACAAAATAATTGACCAATACCCAGATTTATATTTTCTATTAATGCAGTTACCTGAACAGTTATTAGTTTCCTCTTAGATAATAACAATATTATGAATAACCTTAATAAATATTCCACACAGTGATGGCAGTCCTGAATAAAATAGCAAAGGGGAAAAAAAAAAAAAAAAAAAAAAAGAGAAACAATGAAAGGAAGGAGAAAATACCCCAGCTGCTACCATATCTAGAGCTATGACTGTGTGCTCTGCATTTGAAACTTCATCAAAAAGCAACAGGCATACATCTGGGGTGGGGGGAGGGGGAATGGGCAAGGGGAAAAGATATATAAGCTATAAGAAATATCAAAGGACACCTTTGTTGGTGGAATATTTTTCATAATATCTTGACATTACAGAAGGCAGGATGGTGATCAGTAAAAATGAGTACAAGTATGAAACAAATAGAAAAGTCAATGAACACATAGAATGCATCAGGTATATTCAATAGATCATCAGCAGAGGAAATCAGCCCAGAGTATTTTCAACTCTCTGTCAGTCTATTTATGTATATATCTATTTATCCAAACATTATTCAACCTGAACAGGAAGGTCAAGAAGCACAGGAGATTCAAAAGGAAATATGATGATTGTACAGGGGTGTGATAGTCACGTGTGTTTGTCAGTAGAGGTGGACAGATGGACTCAGTGAACTGGTTGGTCACTTTATATTCTTTTGTCTCTCTTTCCCATGGTACATACAAGATCTTGTGAAATGCCTGGACAAACAAAACTAATTTTGTTTAAGAGATCAAAATGCCTATGTCTTCATCAGGATGTAGCATCCAATCACTACTAGCAATAAGGAGTTACTTAGACTGTAGGCCCTTAAATGACCAAGGACACCATTGAATACAGAATTAACCAAAGAGATAAAATTACAGTGAATTCCCAAATATCTCAAAAATTTGTTTTAAAGGAGGAGGAAAAAATTAAGTTTGCAACTTGTGGGAAAGCAGATGGGAAAAAAGTCTATGTGCTAAATGAAAGTACTCAGATCCCAACATTACTGTTTATTTTTTTTTCTTTCAGGTTAGCTATTTCAAATTAAATGTGTCATTAGAAATCTTCCTGTTTACTCTGTTTTTGTACTTGCACCACAGACAGCATAACAAATGGAGTAGGGTCTTAACCAGGAAAAAAAATAGGTGAATAAAGTCTCTTGAGATAACCATTCATTTCTGAAAGCCATTCATAATGATGAATGTCTGTGAAGTGCACTGTAAGGGGAAAATTGCTCATCTAATCTCCACCTTCTTGTTGGTGCTGACAATGAAGAGTTAGTAGAGAAAATTGAAATTCATGGAGAACTTTAAAGTCTTTTCAAGATTCCTCAAATGTTTGCTATATTTCTTTGAGTTAGTCTTTGCCTTCTGCTACACAACTGTTAGAAAGAGAAAATAAAGATGATTATCTTGTTTTCTAAAGACTGAGGAAATGTTCTGAACTTATGAATGACAAGAACATGTGTAAGTATAATCGAAGTTATTGTTATATAAATTCAAGTCAGTGAAAGGTAGAACTTATGACTTACTATAGTAAGTCTTTGCCTGTTTCTCTCTTGCCCTTATTAACTACTCATTACTGTGGGCTTGAATTTCCCATTACAGATTTCCTGGGTCAGTTAAATCCATATTTCCTGCACAGCAGTTGAGAAGAGTTTGAACCATTCTCCGTGTCCTTTTCTTCCCTAGTACTTGACATCTCTTGCCTGGAAAGCCTTCATTTCCTTGATTCCCAGTTGGTATCTGAGATGGAGCAGAACAACATGACCTCAGGGACCATCAGTCAGTCCTGGTTAAAGCTGCAGCCCTGACATGACAGGCCTGGAGGTTTTTTTTTTTTCTTTCTTTCCTCTTAATTTACCATGCTGAGTATGACTCAATATTTTCTGCTTATGGTTCATCCTTGTCCTCCTGCACACAAGGGAGCTTTCACTATCCATCCATCTCTAAAAAAGTACTTGCAAACAAAAGAGCATCAGGATGCAGGTGACCTAAGGAATGCCAAACCATGGCAGTCCAACAAGAAGCATGTCAGAAATGGGGTTGGGTGTGATGATTGCTATAGATTCCAGTGCCATGGATTGAACCAGGTACCATCCAACCTGAGATAGAGGTGTATTCTACAGCTGCAGCAAAACAAGCTGTCTACTTGATACGATGAGAGCCACAGAATACCTGCTGCACAGTGGGAAATCCTAGCAAATATCACAGTGCAAAGCCAGTCCATGAGGAAAAACAGGTTAAACAAAACAATTTTTCTGATTCGATAAATAATGAAAAATGGTTTTCTTTCTAAAGCTTCTCAAGTATATTTAGCCAAGATATTATTAATAATTTAATCATCTCCCATCTCCCTCCTGACTCAGATCAGTTGGAGAGTTGGACACTTCCAGATGAAAAAACACACTTTATCTTTAAACAAACAACCCTTTAACATGGATAACAGTCCTTGCTTTTTCACTTTCCTGTGAATGAGTAGTGACAAATTTATATATATATATATATATATACATACATATTTAATTTCTAGATTACACCAGCTTCAATCTAGTAGTTTGTACCATTTTAATACAATATGCCAAGACCTCCTTAGCTGACTCAATAGTGATGTCTGTAAAAAAAAGCTTGATTGATCTTATCTGAACTGTGTGAGAATGAAACATGAAACAAGCTACTCTATGCCTTTGCCAACACATGGACACACAGCATAGCAGACCTCACTCAGGAGAGAGAAAAGAATTTAACAAGAGTAAATGCAGGCATCAGTGGTCCCTTCAGAGATAAGGGTCCACATTGCATAAGCAAAGGTCTTGCAGAGGCAGCCTGCATGTTCCCAGGGGTTATCAGTGTGCCCTCCTGGCTATCACACAAAGTCACAACTTGGTTGTGGCTCATACGAGGTTGTGTACAGAATATGAATTATTGATCCTTGGATTTCTACATGCAGCTAGATGTCGAGGTAATATTGGTGAAGAATTGGTGTAGGTCATCTGCTTATGCTTGTGTGGTTGTCCTATAGCACTTTTCTAATTTATACTGATTGCTTCTTTTGCCTTCAGACTTCAGACAAGTGTGTCTCCAGGGGTGCATTCTGCCCTAAGTTAATCCAGGAATGATTTTTTGGACTCGACAGTGCTAGGTTAAAGGTCTGACTCAATGACCTTAATGGTCTTTTCCAGCCTAAGTGATTCTGTGATTCCATGATTCTAAGACAGGACAGATTGTGCTTCAGGCAAGGGAAGCAGTCAGAAAACTGTGTTGACCAGCAAATTATTTATATGAGACTGACCATTTGTTAGCCTTTAACTCCTCTGTCCTCCTGACCTTTTCTCCTTCCTAAATCACCTAATTCCTCAGCATCTCATAACAGGTCTGGTGCAATAGCAAAGCACTTTTCTTCTGCACTCTTTATCACATCCCATGCTTTTGGCCTCTTTGTCTGGAAGGTGATACCAAGAGCTGCCCCTGATGCCTTGTGATGATGGGTGTCCCCCATGCATAGTGGGGCAAAGGTTTTATTAGACAGTTTGGGTCAGGCAAGACAGGGAATTTATTTACAGGAAGTCTTTCATTTGGTTCCCTGTCTGGCATTGTACCCTTGTGGTCTTTTGGGCTAGTGGGCATTGGTATTTAATGGATTTATAGACTCTGGGATAGGCATGAAGTAACCTGGCTACGCACTGAGCTCCCCCACCTGCTGTGTTCTCTAGATGCTACTGTGTGATGATCTGAAAATAAGCTTTTGTCATAAAACCTAACAATAAGAGCTAAACTTTAACCTCTGTAACTGAATTTGTCCTAGCACTGAGTCTAGCTCCAGGTGTGGGTAAGATCTGATTTTTTGTCCTTCTAATTTTTGAACTCATGGAACAAGAGTCATTATTCCATGGGAAAAAAAGCAGAAAACAAACCCACTGTGTTTAGGTTGGTTTCTTTTTTGTTTGTTTGTGGGTTTCTTTTGTTTTTTTTTTTTGTTTGTTTGTTTTGTTTGTTTGGTCTAGTGTTTTGGGGTTTTTTTTGTTTTGTTTTGTTTTGTTTTGTTTTGTTTTTCTCTGTTTTGCTTTGTTTTGCCTGAATAAAAAGTTGATCTCTTTGGAAAAGAGTAAATGTCTTCATGCTTTGGTAAAACTATGGTCAAAATTTGGTTATCCCAGAACATTCCCTTCATTGTGATGTATCTTCTTCTAGACAGCAAAGACTTCTCCGATATGGCAAAATCAAATATATTTGAAAATATCAGTTTGTACAGGTTATGTGGCACAATATTTCTGCTGCTAAATACCCTGATAATTTTCTTCTTCTGATAAGCATTAACAATAAAAAGTCTCTGGTTGAATTCAGAGTGACCTAGACCCAGAACTGAGTGATAGATTTTGTCAAACAGAATGGGTAACATAAACCTGAGCAAAATTTTGAATGCAAAGTGAATAGAGAGTTGGAACTGAAAAGGCACAGCAGCCCTTGGCATGGATAGGGACCAGGAATGAGGTAGATGAAGACCACTAGGGATTTAGCATGAATAAAGAAAACAAATTGCAGGGGATCTGAACAGTAAAAAGTTACAAGTGGGAAGAAGAAACAGAATACAGCCTAACTCCTGTCCCTCCCCCCCAAAAAAATTATATGTATGTATAAACTTCAAGGACATGGAGCATATGAATATACTGTCATTTCTACTTGTGTCTGAATTTGTGCTGAATTCACTGTGGTCCCATTCTTCACATATATTTTCTCACCCTCAGCTGTCTACTTATGCTCATGCCACACCTGACAAAGAAGGAAGTCGGCATTATTCCTGTAAGTGTTGGGATTTTTTCAGCTTAAAATATCTACATAGATGTCATGACATGGCAAAGGCTGATAAATTATCTATGGCTCAAAGTTTTAAAAATCTCTGCTTCATTTTGTTGAAAATGATGGCTATATCATGGTGTTTAGACAGAACTGTGAAACTCAAATAAAATCTCACTCTTAACTGTTTTAAAAGGACATATGGAGCTAAGGCAAGATGCTGACTTGTTTTGGAGATCAGGATTCTACCTTGGGTGTGCTGACAATGAAAATTTTAACTTCTCAGGTGTGGTCAGTAATGGCTTCTTCCTCATTTTCTGGTGCTGGACTCAGGCCCTGGGTCTGATTTGTGATGGTGTGTGCTGGATCAGAGCAGCTAATGTGAGGAGAGAGGGACTGTGAACTCAGCATATAAAATGTTATGTGAGGAAAGAAAGTCCTGGGTGACAAAGTCCTTCAGTTCAACTTTAAGCATCAAATACATCCCTGTACCCTCTCATGAGCTGGTGCAGAATTGTTCTCTGGAGAAGACTCCCTCCTTCCACTGATTATTGATGGGATGAGGATACACTGGTTTGATAGTTCTGACAGCAAGCTCTAGTGCAGGGAGCTGGGTGAGTGGCACCCACTTGCTCACAGAGTGGATGTGCCACAGGAATAATTCAGCTCTTGTTACAGGGACCACCAGACTCCCCATAAGGGCTGATAATATCTCTCTGCTTGAAGTAGTGTTTAAAGGCTATGTTCTAGATAGGAGTGGGGTCATAGGCACTGGGATGCACATACAGTGCAGAGAGCTCTACCTGAACTAGTCAAAGTCTCTTTATAGTCAAGGGAGAGAAGTACATCTCCTTAGGGGGTGATTCATTTCGCTCTAAAATACACATTTAAAATGGGTCACCTCTTCAAACACCTCCTTCTTCCCCCTTTTTTGGAGGGGAGGCCTGGAGCAGCTAGCTGAGATATAAACATATATGTGTGGGATCTCTGCAAGGAGGTGAGGTGAATCCCATGGTTGGTAATCAACAGTAGGAAAGCACATATAGGATCATTATGTACAAAATGAGGCCCATTCAGCCTGAGTGTTGAATGAGGCAGGACACCCATGGAGAGAACAACATGTCTTCATGTAATTAAAAGTGCCTTCATAATTGACAGACACAACTGGAGGAAAGGCAAATATGACTAGCAACCTTATTTCTGATTTTACCAGTGCCTGAGTGCTTGACCTTATAAATTCCATAAGCAGCATCTAGGTACACATACATATGAATGTAAGCAATGCAAATATTTAAAATTTTTTTGTTTTGATTTTTCTCTGCATTTATAATAAACCAGATCCTTCACTAATGTGAGCAAGTGTAATTCTATTTTCTTCTGCACATTTGTGACAATTTCTCTTAACTGAAGGTTTGGCCTGTTTTGTGGTATCTGTCTTCTTTTTTAAGTTTCACAGACATATAAAGTGAATCAATATTTCTGCAGTTATGCTGATACACCTCCACTTATAATTGCTGACAAGATCCAAAACTAAGTGGCAGCCTCCCAGTGAATGAGATATTATTTCTTTCTGTTTTGCTGAGTCTTGTCTTACCTGTTTTGCTTAAAGATAGGTTCATACTGAGTATACTAAAATCAACTCTAACTTGTATTGGAAAGCTTACTGACTATAAAGAGTGCAGCTTCTGGATAGGAGATACTGCAGTTAATACGAGCTTGAGATGAAGGAAAGAAGGAATTTTCTTGCCAAAGGACTAAGAGAGTTGGATATCGTTATGAAACAACTGTTTGGTACATCTGTCTTGATGAGTTTTAGAAATCAGAAACTGGAAGTTCTTCAAAGCCCCCAAAACTGAAGGAATGTTATTTAATGCTTCCAAGCAGCCCTGGGCAGAAAATAGAGTTTGGCACTTAAATGTTTCCCTGGAGGACATTGTGTGATATATTTTACATGTTATTTCTCAAAGTCATGAATCTCATGGACCTAGGGACAGACTATTCAGTCCCCAGCTGTCATTTGACTTCTGCACACAGAGGACGACACAGTACCAATTTACACCAGTTTCTGGTTGGCTTCATTTAATATATACTTGCACTCTGGAATGTGACAGGGAATAAGCCTCAGTCTAAAAGAGGGGCACTAACCTGCCCTGTAGCTACACATTGTGGTTTTACAGTCCCACTCTTAATCTTGTCTCTAGTGTTTTTTATAGTAAGAGGGTTACTCATTTCAGCCCAAAGTCCAAACATTATCATTGCTTAAGGGTGTTCCACAAACAAATTAATGCTTGAGATTTCTTTGAAAGCTTCTGGCCATAGAAAAAATAAAATCTCTAGCAGAATTGGGTCATGCCAATGGTGATGGACACATACTGACTTTCTATAGTTGAATACCTGACAGTGGGTGAGAGAGACGGGGAGAACTGCTTCTCATGACCTAGAGGTGGTTCCCATTAAATGAATAATAATGGGCAATATTGTTATCAACTAGATTAAGTTCTGAATTAAAGACTAATTCCCACTAAAGCTCCAGTCTCACATTTCTAACCACAAGGCAGTACTAATCATGGCTGGAGGAACATTTACTCAGCTTGGAGAAATAGGGAATGGAGACTCTAATGGTGTCAAGAGGAGTACTTTACTTTCTCCAATTTGGATAGAGAAGGGGAAGTAAAATATTTAACAATACTTGAAATACATTGTCGTACTTCACAAGCAATCCTCTTAGAAAACAGCAGCAAGATTTTGGTGGAAATCACAAGTAACCTCACCTTGTCTTTTCCCTCATGTGAATAGAACTTTGGAAGACAAATCCCTTATAACCCTTCCTGATCATGTTTAACCACTAGGATATTACAATGAGTTCAGACTAGAGAGCTTCCTGTTGGAGAATCATGTGATTTTGATCACTGGCATCTCTTGTGCTGCAACAGGAAATTACATTCCTCAAAGCATGGCTTTTAAAGGCAATTCAAAGTACTTCTGATCAGAGTCTGTGCTAGTGCAAACTGTAAAGCAAAAACTCCACTAGATCCTTGGTCTAGTGTCAATTTACTTCAAACTGCCAGTCTATTTCTTACAATCAAACTGTTCTTTCAGCATATCTTTGGGTCATACTCCAAATATTTCTATAAGTCCTCTATTATAATTAATTTTGCTTTTAAAAAGCCCTAAAACTTTTAAAATAAACAAACAAAAAATCAATCAAACAAACAAAAACCCCATACACAAAAAAAAACCAAAAAGAACCTACAAACAAATCAATTAAAAATAAAATCACAAAATATCCACAAAAGCTCACAAACAAATAAACAAACAAACACAACATAAACTCCCCAACCTGTTTTCTTTCCCAGGGGAACTTTTTTTACTTCCTCATCACCCCCAATAAAAACAGGTTTTATTGACTTTGATGTGAAGCTTTAGCCCCCTTTAGATTCTCCTGAGAAACTTTCTGCTGTGCTGGGGAAGTGCTGAAAATTAATGAGGAATTCTAAGTTCAGTTTTGTTAAATATGGTCCCACCTAGGTCTATCTTATTCTGTGAAAGAAAGAATTGGAAAACAGGAAGTGTAGAAGCTTTTGTAAGAGATATTCTGACAGATCTGTGTTTTTCCATCTGATCTTTTCCTTCTCTGATGAATGGTAGATTATTTAGAGAAAGTGTCAAAAAATCCACAGTAGTAAGGCAGGGAACGAAAGGTTCCCTAACAGCCTTCAGAGTTTAAGTTTAAAAAGGATAGTCTGACCATTTGCTCTCCTTTCCACTTTCATTCTTGCCAGAATTGCTGCCAGTGTATATCTGTGGTATCTCATTAATGGAAATGAAAAATGACTAGTTTTGATCCCAGTAAGGTCCAGTAAGGTGCAGGGGAAAACCATTCATCTGGTTCAATTAACTCAGGAATTCAAGCTGCACCTTTTGACTATAAAATCCAAAACTATCCTTTGCTCTGAATATAGAGTTCTCAACAAAGCAGAGTCTGGGTGAGTGAGGACAGGAGAAAATAAGCTTCACACCGCCTGTTTTGAAAGTGACAGGTTAAATCCTCAAAGATGCTGCACACCTCCAACTCCCATTGTGGTCTCCATAGCAAAAAAAAAGTTATCCTACTAAATGCTTAGCTTCTTCTACTTTCCAGGGTTTGGACATTTCCTTCTATTTTAGAGAAATTTGTGCTGCTCATGCCACCTTGAATTCTGCTGAAAGGAAGGAAGGTACTCTTTAAACCTTGAGGCCGGAATAAGAAGTGTTTTTTTGTGACTTGGTGCATGCAACACAAGGATGGTAATACCTGTGAGGTGTGAGGACAAGTGTAAAGGTGTAAAAATGTTATATGAATGGGATCAATATACACTCAGATCCCTTTAGTTTGTCTAAGTGTTTATCATACACATCTTTGTAGGTTTTTGCCATATCCAGTCTAATATGCACTTAACAATTGTTTTGGTTTTGGCTTTTATTTTTTCCCCATTGGGAGATTTAGCATCAGCTGTAGTGTTAGATAAATCTTGGTGTTATGGATTTCATTGAAATTTTCTTACTGTGAATTCTTATTCCCTTATCTGGGATAGGATTTGCCAAGAAGGACTTCTCTGAAGTACTTTTCAGTGATTCACTCTCATATTCTCTATCAGCAGTTTATCCAGTTTCCAGAAATGTTGGGCAGAGAAGTGGAACCATGAAAATTACCTCGTGGACAATTTGTTGCAGTTGCTGTTGTTATTTTTGCCTAAGATTCTATTAGAGTTAAATATGCTATGACAGCTGGAGGTATAATCTTTCAGATAGAAACTGCCAGATTTGAATATAACTATTGTAAAGAGGGAGATATAATACAAATCTGAGGGTTAAATCTCTGATGGTGAATCTTATCTCAGTGGCTGAATGCACCCATAGTAGCCCTGTTTCACTTTCCTTGTTAATCAAAAAACAAACAGACAAAAACCAGTGATGATGGGGAATTGAATGCTGAAATGATTGCCTTATAAAGTAATGATAAAAAAGAAAGGGAAAAATCACCCAAGCTTCTATTAAATTCACAAGTTTAAAGCAATGGTAAGATTTCATCAGGGCAACCAGATAAGAAATTCCAGTTTTTGTCTGATATGTTAATGCAAGAAGCTCACAATTAAAGGGAACTTTCTATTCTTAAATGCTACACGTTTGATTACTAAGGTCCATTATGGGACCTAAAACTTCCTCCTCATTTACAAAATGTTTTCACTGATGAATGTCCAGCAGTTATTCAGTTCTTTCCAAGGAAAACTTAAAGCAGTGAACAGAGTGTCAGCATCCCACACTTTTCACAGAATTTTCATGCCTTTTTTTTTTTGAAATAACTACCCTAGATCAACACTGTCATTAAATATGTTTGGAGGGGAAAAAAATGAAGAAGAAGAAAGAAAAAAAAGGTATTTTTTTCTCGCTGTTCTTTTCCTTAAGGGCCTGGATAGATCACAGGAGTAACTTACCTCCTCTATCTCTTCATGACAGGACAAGAGCTCTTTAAATGCTCCTGCTTCTAGAAGAAAAGAAAATTAAACAAATGAAACATGAGATTAATTCAAGCAACCTGAGCCAAAATATCCAAAGATTGCAAAGTATATTACACGTATAAAAGAGTAGATTAGAATGGTATCTGAAGGATTGAAATTACCAGTATTTTATATCATGATAAATCAAAGAATTTAGGATGTCTGCGATCCTTAAACATAATTAGTTTTAGTGTAGTCAATAGAACTTTTAAGATAATCCTTCTAGTTCAGATGGTTGAAAATATGTACCACAGTAGTTTCCCAGAAAAAGTGGTGTATGTCCATTTGCTCTGCCTCTTATGTAAAAATAAGGATAATAATTTTCCTATAATCTTAAAATATCAATATTTTCTCTTAAAGTCCAGATGCCATGTTGATATTATATCTGTATTGTATTTGCGATTTTCTTTTGATCTGACAATGTTCTCTTTCATTTTTTTTATTCCATTTAAAGAGAAATATTTCCAAAAGAATCAGCATCGTCTCATTTATGTCTCTTTTTGACATTTTTAAATTTAAGTGTTTGATTTCATTTTTATTGTAAAATTCTTGCTCTTGCATCATGTTCCAAACATAATGACTGCTGGATTCTGAGGTTCAAAACTTCTGCTTTTAAATGTAGCACTTTAGGTTAGTAATCAGAGACTATTTTGAAAATATGGTGCCTACCGTACATATGAATATGCTAATCAGCTAAACTTAATAGTTCTCATTTGTATTAATGCAAATTGGGTGGCTGTACTTTCTACCAAATATTTTCCTCAGTATTTATTAGAGAAATCAAAATCTCTTTCCACCCATAATAGGTCCTAATATTTCATCTTTACATTTAAAAGGGCATGTTTTATTTTAGGTTAATCTAATTTCATTGAACAAAATTGCATCTAAAGGCAATATAAAGTTACAATTTGTTCCATGTCAAATAATAAAAATGGACTTTTAATTTTACATAATTTGGCCTTTTGGTTTGTGCATTTCAATTAAACCGCTCTTGTAATACGAATGGTAGAACATACTTTGTGCTCATTTGGTCTTGAAGACTGGCATCCAGTTGTATTCCTGTTGCCTTCTTCCCTGTTACCTTCATCCTTTCTCAACTCTCAATCTCAATTTTCTACCATAAAGAAAGACTGGGATTTTTCTGCTAACTCAAACCAGTCTTGTACTAGCTGGAAATGAAACCTTGTGGGATCAGATGTGCCCAGCTTTCGAAAACGAGCAAGGATTGGTAAAAATTCACAACAATGTGGGCTTGTTCTGGCTGTGGACCCAGGATCTGTTGCAGGTATTCCTTCAGGTTTCCTTATTATACATCGGAGAGCCCTAGAGTTGAGGTGGAGCCCTAAGAGAGAATTTGTAAGGAAACTGTAGAGAAACCACCTCTGTTTTTTCTAAGCACAGCAGTGTGCAAAACCGTGCTGAAGTCTCTTAGTATCTTTGTTCATATAAATTTGTTATTAATAGCAAAAATATTTTTGATGTTAGCAATTTTCTCTTTTCAATGTGAAAACTATAGGACTGCTCTTCACTATATCATCCTTCAGAGTTATATTAATTTTATTTCAGGATCACATGACAGTCATTCTCTTCTGAAGTAAAAAACAAAAGGAACTCCACCATTAATATTCAGAATATTTCCAGTGTGACAATGTCCTGCATGATGAGGAGAAAGATCTGAGTTGAATGTAGCTGCTCCCACCCTCAGCAGAGATGAGACAGAGCTTTGATGGGGCACTATGAGCACACTTTCCAAAACCTCCCCATCCTCATGTGTGACTTGTCTAATAGGGACAGGACCAGCTATTCTTTGCTTTTTACTCAATCCCTAAATGCACAGTGGAACACCATACCTGATTTGCCCATGCACACTGTTGTAATTAAGATGAATAATAATACATGATTTGCAGAGAAATAGCTGAGAATAGCTTGAAGCCTTGAACTTCTTTTGCAGCTTTAAATGCAGCTTTAGGCTTGGTGGGTTAACAACGACTGGTTCTGTGTCCAGTAGAGCTAATGAAATCTGATTTTTGCTGGTATTGTGTCTCGTGGACAGACCATGTGTGTCAGGGAAGGTACAAACCCAGTCCTGGGGATTAGATCTTCAAAACTGCATTGCTTCTCTGTGGGCTCTTTGGAGTCCTAATGAGAGTGGGCTCATGCTGCAGGCTGACTTTAGTGGCCATGCTCAAGAAGTACTTCTCTGCTACTCAGATGCCTCTTTTCAGAAGCTCGTAGTAATTTAATATCCTTGACACCTTCAACCCTCAGCTAAATTTGATTGAAATGAGCTAATCAGTCTGTAAAGTGAGACAGACAGACAAATAGGAAGAGATGTGTGTGCTCTTTGACCATGATAAGCCTCATTTCCCTCAGAAACCCAGGTGAAAGAATAAAATCCATTATGCTTTCAGTTTAATTTTGGTTTTCCGTCTTTATTGTTTTCTTTTTTTTTTTTTTTTCTTTTTCTTAGGGCCAACTAACCCCAGCACTAAAATTGGAGAAACCTTGACATCAGAGTTAAGGGAAAAAAGAAAGGGGAAAGCTATTCCAGTGGGGGAAAAATAAAGGAAACTTCTTTTTTTTTTTTTTGTTTTGTTTTGTTTGGTTTTTTTGTTGGTTTTTTTTGTTTGTTTTTTTAACTGCAATAGAAACTAAACATCACAGCTTTAATGGAAAAAAAAATCTCACCTTTTTTTTTTTTTTCTTTTCATTTTTGTTTTTTTCGTGGGAAGAAGGAGAAGATGGGAGAGAGGAGGAGGGAAAAAAAAAAAGCTAAGCGACTGTCAGATCGGCTCAGGATCTCCATTAGAATGCAGAGTGCTCCAGAGTAATTACAAAACAGCTGTAATGGAAAATTGGTAGTCAAACCCATTTTCCACCAACTAGAACGGTGAATGGGTTCCATTATGTTCCTAATTCTCATTAACTTAATTTGCATAGGAAACAATGAAGGAATACCTAATGAGTTAGACTCAGCTAGCAGCAGATCGATACCCCTGTGAACAGGGGTTCGACCCATAATTACAGGACATGTGGCAAAGCCAGAATGTTTCTCCTCTTACATAGGGGAGATGGAAAGGTTGGCCTTGCTGTTGTTATTTATTTAAAGGTTGGAGATGTGGTGCCTGCAGGGGCTGGAATTGCTGTTTGGAGGTGGGAGAGAGGGAGGGTTCGTTTTTTTCTTTCTCACTTTGTTCTGTGGCTTTTAGGAAGAAGTTTATTATTTGACTTTCACTGCTGCCTTAAAGAAGGAAATTCTTACAAATTATCTTTTCAGTCCAAAGTTTAATAGCTGTGATGTGATGATGCTGTACACTGAAGGCTCCAGCCAGCACACTCGCTGCATGTGCTCTGGGCCAACTAAAACCTGGGCAAATACACATCATGTGCCATTGCACCCCAGACTTTGAGCCCAGACAAAAGGCAGAGCCTGCTCACCTGGGCTCAGCTCTGTGCAAACACAATCACACGGTATTAGAGGACCAACAGATGTAAATACTGCTGGCTCAGGGTGCGTGTGTGTCTCTTTGCTGTGTAATCCCAGGAAGGTCTCTGTTCAATTCCTGTTCTTGGCAGCATGGCTGTATTTGCAGTCTTGGACATGTGCATTCAGCTCTCTGGCCTTTAACTCCTGCATGTGGGACAAGGATAGCAAATCCCTGCTCTGGTTTAGACCCTACGCTGTGTGGGGAAGGCTCTGGATGATCCAAAAATTAAGGTAATCTGAACGAGGAATATTTACTCTTGACGAGTAAAGACTGTAAGCAAGGTGAGATGCTGCTGCTTCTGTATGTTGAGACAATTTTTCTGTTTTTCCTGATTTGTCAGTCCTAGACCACAATAGCTAGATCATGCTTATAGATATCAATACAGTTACTGGAAGTGGTTGAATCTCTCCCAAAGGTTTCATAGCTTAATTTAGTATCTATTGTTTTTTTTCTGAGTGAAATTTCCCTTGTGAAGAAGACTTTAAAAAAATAAAAAAGGAGAAATTCCAAAACCAGCATTATGTGAGTCCTCCAAAGAGTTTTAAATTAATGTTACCATATTTTTGTATGTACTGCAGCTGTGCAGTCCTCACAATGCCAGAGGGAACATACTGTGGCAGATTCTGTAAGAAATGCATTAAAAGAAAAAGCGCCTGCCTTAACAAGCTCACAGCCAACCCAGATCAGGAAAACAGAGGAAATTGTCCCATTGCCCTTTTCACAGACAGAGACCTGAGTCACTGAATGATTCAGTGACAAGTCCAATGTCAGACTAAGTTTCAGGTTGATGATTTATTGCTGCAACATCTTTAATGTATTATATAAGCAAAAATTATAGGACGCATAGATTTTGGCGTCCCACTGTGCTAATTTTTCCATATGACATAAGAAAAAGGAGGTGGCACTATGAAGGAATTATGGTAGGAAGGCATGCCCTAGCTGTTGGACTCTCTAGTAGATATTGTGTTCACAGGACCTAAGGAAAACTTTGGGATCATGTAAAGACTGCGAGTAAAGGTTGGGTGTTGGAAAAGTCTTTTAGCTTAAAAATCATTGCATCTTAGAGTGGATGAGTGATTGTACAATTGTGAGATCTTCAGGAAATGGCAATAATTTGGAGCAGCCAGGAAAGTACCTCCCTTATATATGCTACATGACAATAACAGGTTTGCTATCAATGGAGTGGGGAGCATCTGCAGACCCAAATGAGCAGTGAGGTAGGTGACCAGTGAGTTCTGCCTCATTTCCCCATGGCAGGGGTCAGCAGGTGGCACTCACACACAGCCTCAGGAGGTGCCAGTGCCACTGGAGTAGTGGCAAGTTTCTCTTTTTAGAAATGCTGCATCATTCTTAGATCTTTGCTGCAGTTCCTTTGTGGGAAGCTGTGGCAAACAGCTCAGGAAGGGTTTTTTTCTGTCATAGCATTTCTAACTTAACACAGAATTGCACTTTGGGAAGTGGTTTGAAGTCCGTGAAAGCCGGATGGTCCAAACTCTGATTTTTTAAGTTCTGTTATATAAGGAACATATATAATATCAATACATTATCAAGCTGAACCCTTATATAGAGTCATGAATTCTTCCTTCAGCTGCAAGACCAAGACATGTGCAAGACTGAGATATCACCTGCAATGAGAAGAAGCACTGTTCAATGTTATTCAGTCTCTTAAAAAAACCCTCTTATATGCTTTCTTTGAAAATGTTTAGTATTGTCCAATTTCTCATCTGTTTTAAAATAGAGAATCTTTTTCGAAGTCAACAATTTGTTTTTATTTCCCCATTGGTGTGTTGATCATATGTGATAACTGTAAATTTGTAGCTGGGTAAAGAGGATACAACAATATTCTAGGCCTCTTGAGACCAGAGGTTCATCTCCTGTGTAATTGATTCAGTGAGGTTACTTGGCCAAGTGATTTTGCCATTCTTCACTTCTCTTCTCCATTTCAGTTGTTTTTCATCCTCTCTGTTCAGATATCTCTGCTCATGTTCTCACTCATTCTTTCTTTATCTGATTTCATCACAACAAATAGAAAAATAATCACAATAATTTAAAATACATTATTCTGGGTTTTGACTCACAACAAAAGCCTTTTGTCCAGCTTTGGACTGCCAGCTTTGATTTGAAGGAACTGTAAGCAATCACGGCATTTAAAAAGATTATGGAAATCAAAAGACCAATCTTTCTGCAAGACAAAACCCTGCATTCACCCTCCACTGGTCAAACTAAACTCAGGATCAATGGCTAGTATTTGAGAATTTCATTCTGAATTATCATGTCTTTGTATGACTAGTTACCTTTGTTTAATTAAAGTAACACATCTGTACAGTATATAGCCTGTGATCAGGCAGTAACATAATACTGTACAAGCACAGCAGTAATTGGATAGCATAATGAAATGAATAGTGGTTTGGGGTGGGTTTTTTTTTGGTTTTTTTTTTTTAATATAATGAGATTTCATCATTTTATACAAACAGGTAATTAGTTCTTAGAAATACGAGTAGAGTAAATTATCTGCAGATTTGAACTGTCAGCAAGTATTTTTTATAGCACAGTTGAAGAGGTAAAAATGTTCTGTTTTAAGTCTCTTGAAATTCAAACCAAAATGAGGCCAGTAAGAAATTAAAGTACCAGTAAGAGCTAAAAGCTGTCAGCTTATTTCAGACTATCTGCCATAATGCCTACTAAGCTTGCAGGTGAACTTGTGTAGGCAACAGCATGTTTCCCACTGCCTGGGCAACACTGCACTCAACTGCAAGCCATCACCCAACAAGGTCACTGTGCGTGAGATTCCTTTTCTTTAGACTTTTTAGATTAACTTCTTTTTAAGCCCATTCACCAAATGCACCACAATTTGGAGACACATCCCATAAGCGGATGTTTCAAAACCAGGTGTTTTTGGTAATAGGTATATGTGTAGGAGAAACGCGCTAGGTTCTGGTCTGGAGCTGCAGTCAGTGCAGATCTACTTCTGGGCTAATATTGAATCTCTGTTCCTCACTTTTGGAAAATTAATGCTGTTCCCTTTATGTGTCACGATCACGTTCTGGCAGGGAAGGGTGAGGAGGGAGATAAAACACGTTAGCATAGGTTAACATTCAGAGGGTTTGGCAGGCAAGATCAGAAGTCAGGGGATGCAACTGCCTGCATTGTGTCCTGAAAACAATCCATCTTCCTGCTCAGACAGTCCTGATGTTTAATTGATACATTTCCACCTTCCCCCTTGTTGTTAATATTTAAGCAGGTGAGCACAGCGGGCAATGGGCTGCTTGCAGTAGCCAGGTGGCCCTTGTCAGCAGCCTGCTGCACTGATCACCTCCCCTGAAATTTGCATCGCTTTTGTTCTCCTCTGACTGTGCACCAACAGCCCCAATTCGAAAATACAAACAAACAAACATATATCTAAACTTTCTCTGAAGGAAGCCTAACCCCCTTGAAGAAAGTTCCACAGGGCCACCAAAAGATTCTTTTATTCGTCTCTCTCTATATTTTTTTTTTCTCTCTGCCTTTTTGTTTGGCTTTCACTCTTGTTCTTAGCATTGCCTTCTTTCTTTTGTACTTTGATGTTTCTTTGGGGATGTGAGGAAGAAAAGCAGTAACAAAACAAAGCAAAACAACAACAACAACAAAACAAACAAACAAACTCTAAGGCATTTACGGTTTGTATTCACATTAACTACACCTGACAACAAAGATAGGAGAGTGTGGAAAATTAGGGGAATATAATCAAGAAATACTGAGCCAGGGAGACGGGGAACAGGGACCATTATCCTTCCCTAGGGTCTCTGCCCTGAGAGCACAGCTTTCCCACCATCCAGAGCAAAAGGTGCTCTGTCTGACTTACTGGCTATCATTTTCTCTTCCCCCATCCCACTCTGGCTCTTTTCCAGAGCAACAAGCAGGTTGCAGGCAACTGATATATTTGCTCTTGTCTAAGGGACAGCTGATTCAGGTTAAGAGCCTCCAGTGTTCAATGGTCAGCTGTTTGGTGCAGAGTTAGATTAACAGAAGTAGTCTCTGGTTAGTGTTTACCCAGTTATCACTGAAGTGTCTGGGTCCAAATTCTCCACTGTACAACATTTAGGCCCATAAGAATCTGTCCTACACCGTGGTAGCTCAACAGCATAGACAATCTGGATGGGCTTGAGCTCAAGTACTCTGCTAGAAATGGTTTTATTTTGTACAGATTTTTTTTAAATATTGAAGGGGTTAAGAAGGTACCAAAGAGCTTATTTTATCTTTATGTCATTAAAACCTCTTCTTCGGGAGCCTGGCTAAAATTAAAAGACTGGCCTGAAGCTTTCTCTAATCTTTGGACTTTCTCAGCTCATTTATGAACACCTCTGAAACATTCTGGGCACAAACATAACATTTCCATGCATGAAACAATGTACTGTCTTGAAGCTAGAACAGTCATCCACAGCTGTGAAGGTCTGAATTTAAATCACTACAAACACAGAGAGAAGCCAGACTGTGATCTGGCTACTGAGATTACAGCAAACTTACAACTACCAACTCGGTTAAACTTGAAAGAGCATTTGTGGCCGTAACTGGAAAGAGGTGGCAATCGTTCAAGCAATCCAGAATTAGGAATCTGAGAAAGGCAGCTGTAAGTCAACTGTAAGCTGACTAGTTTGTGTGTGTTTTGCTCTGCGAACATGAACTCAAGTATTCATCTTTTTTACATATTCATTTATATCTATGAAATGTACTTTTTTCTCTCAATGCAGTTTGATGTGAAAGCTGGTTGTGTTGTGTTCATCACTCTAGCCATTGTATCCATTGAAGTTTTACAATCCGGTTGAGAGTTAAAATAATTTCAAAGTGTCCCAGTGCCTGAGATCTCCTCGTACTGAAAACAAGTGTCATCCAAAGACCTGTGAATACCCTGAGTTACAGACAGCTAGCTCTATTTCTTTTTCTGCTGTGATTTATCATGTATCCTGGTGAGTCCTTGTCCTGGCTTATCTAATGATGTGAGAATCATTGTCCTTATGAATTTACTGGTTGGTTTTGATTTAGTTTGCTTTGGTGTTTTTTTGTTTTTTGTGGGTTTTTTTGTTTGTTTGTTTGTTCATTTTTGTTTGTTTGTTTTATTACAAATAGCTTATTTTTTAGCAAAATATTCCTCCAATATTCCCATCCTGGTTTGACACAAGACACAGCTAGTTGTCCTGGCTAAATCTGCAGACCTGCAAAGAAGTAAAGACAGTTATAGTCACCCATCTCTCTGTGTGGAATGCCACGTGATGACAAAGATAGTTCCCATTGCTGTATGAAAGTACACAAACTTAGATTAACCAAAATAGTGGAAGTTCTGGATAGAAATAATGTCGCTTGGAGAAATCCCAATTCTTAATCTTCTACCCCACTTCTTTTCTTTGTGGCACAGAGCCTATACTGTTGAGTTAATAGTAGCAGAAGTTCTCCAACCTCTGGTATTCTCTTGATGGTGCCACGAGCAGCTGAGAAGTAGTGGAAAGGGAAAGGAATTAGCAACCTTTGAGTGGGAGAAAGGACTGGAGTGGGATGGAGTGTCTTTCTATAATGCTAACTTTGAGGAAACAACTCAGAAAAGATGTTGGATTAAACCCTACACAGTCTCTTATACTTCTGAATTTCCCCAATAGTTATCTTTTTAATGAGACATGAGAAATTTCTCATTTCTATCAAAAGTAGATACAATTTAACTAAGAATTCACTGCAGTGAACATTCACAGCTTTTCTACATATTAGTCAGGGGTGACAATGGTCTCTCAAGCCCTTGAAAAAAGTCAGTGTGATTTTATTGTGTTTACTGTGCTTATATCAGGGAGATCAACATCTGAACCACAAAACATCACTTTTACCATAGATCCATTTTATAAATCAGGCACTGAGAAATCAAAGGTTCCTTTGTATTTATTTTATTGCAACTTCTGCATCCTCAGGTTCTTTGTATGATGGCAATTTTGCTTGCGCTATATGCTTTGTCTACAATGAAGTGTCTTCCCCCATTTTTATGTTGGAATGCAGAGGGCATTTTAATAGCCCCATTTCATCCACAAAGAAAGAAAAAATTGTAAAGAGAAGGTGATTTATTTATATGGACAAAATGATTTGATGCTGTTCCTTGTTGACAGACTGATCTGGCCAGAATTACATTCTATTGATAAAACTGTGAAGGAATGCCATTCATTGACCACATGAAGTTAAGGGATTGGGAAAAATTTGTCCATGGAAATTTATTCCCCAAGCTGTCAGATGTTTCTAGAGATTTGAACAACCTTGTGCTCACATTTGTGTTCACATCTACTTTATTTGTTAAACCATTTTGTCCTTACTGGCACACGTTCCTGTAAATGCAGCAAAATTTCAACAGTTGTTTTCAGCAGTTAGCTACCAACATCTTATACTTGAGACTTTTATCTTGGTGGCTCTCCAGAATATTTCGAACTCTCTCCATCACTAAATAAGTAAATCCCTAGAGAACGCAGTAGTGATTTTTTGATATGGTGCAAGATTTCCCTGCTCAGACACCAGAATACATAATTTGAAGTCTTTGGACCAGTTACTTCCACAACAGATTCTCCCCACGCATGTCATAATTCTCCATGTACCATGTGATTCTTACAGTTAGTTTGCACTCCTCAGACTGAAAGGCAAAAGACCTTTTCACGCGGAACAAGATGAACAGATGCATTTGAAGAGGGTGGGAAATTCAAACAAGTTCTAGTATCTGAAATAATCCATTACATTTATTTGTTTCTTTTATCTACCTTTCTCTTGGGCTCTGCTTATGATCCTTCAGTAAAACATTTAGTCTCACAAACACACACACTTGGGGACCTGTCATCTTTAAATAAGGAGTCCACAGGGAAAGGAAAGTACTTTTAATTTAGATCTGTCTTAACTAGAATTAAACTGAGCTTTAGATCCCATGGTGGTGGTGTAAGTTTGACATTTGCTTCTTGCTTTGTTCCAAGCTAGCGAGCACAAATGTGCTTCCTCTATAAAGTAACAGAAAAGCTAAGATTGAATGTAATTAAAATAAAATACAACAATATTAAAATAATATTAAAGGAAGGAAATGTAGTGCATAAACTAGTCATTAACCCCAGCATCCTCAATAGATTTAAATTTGAGTAACTGTTGGTTGATTTGCCTACTTATAATTCTGACTCCAGTTTTAGCTGGATATTATATTCTTTTTCATTCATTAAAGCTTTGCAGCTGCTTCCCACTCCAGTGAGGGGTGCACTGACATGCCGAAGGGAATGATTCCTAGACAAAAAGAAGTTTTCAGTCCTTTGGGAATTTCTATAATGATTCCAAAGGGGCCTAGTATTTTACCCATAGGCTGATATCAATGCTATAGATTAACCTGGTACATCGCATCTAAATTCTCCTGAATCCTAATCAAGTCAGTTAAGACAAATGTTAGTGCAAATAAGTGCGCAGACTACCAGAATACCCTGAAGCTGGATTTTTTTTTTTAATCTATGATCTGAATTTGGATCCTGACACTGCATGACTGCCCTTTCCTTTCTCACTGTGTGTGCATATATGTACATGTGTATATATAAATATGTGTGTGTGCATACATATAGCCCAGTGAGACATACTACTAAAATGCTTTAAGATGAAAAATCCTGGGTAATGTGTAGTCATAAGATGTTATTTATGCAGTTTCCTTGGAGGAAGATTAATTGGGCTGAGGTATGTACACTAATGCATGAGTCAGCTGTGGTATCATCACTGCAGATACATGGCTGATTCAGATGATTTAAAACACACAGCCATACTACAAAGCAGCTCAGGACAGGAAGTTAAGAATGATTTCAAAGCCAGCAGATACTGCAGGAGAAATCTGAGCTGGTAGAATATAATTACACCAGTCAGCATGTTGTCTAGGCAAGTGAATGAATATTCTCCTTTCTGCATGAGAGCCAGAGGCTTCTTTCAAATATCCATAACTCCAAGTTTGGACATGATTATGAGGATACTTTGGATTTAATATTGATTTAGAGAGCACAAGGTACTGGATGGAGTCCTGCAAAGTAAATCTCAGGACTGACAATCCAAGTAAAGGCTCTAGTCACCAGAATGAGTTCTGAAGTCTAGTCCTGAAGCTGCCCTCTTTGTCCATTGGTTGGGCAACTTCAGTTATGGCACTTGACACAGTTCCAGCACTTCCAGAAATGTATCTGTAGCTCAGCAGCTTCCAGAAGCTCAAGGGCATGGCCCTGTAAGAGCTTTGTGAAGTGACTTAATCACTTATCATAAGAACTGAACAATTTAAAGGACAAGGCAGACAAAGAAATTGAAACCACACTTTTTCAGAGTGAAGATGGTGCAAGGGGCCACACAGAACTCTTAGCAATTTGGAAGCATGATTCTGGATTCACCAGCCACTGGTAGAACAGAGAGAAAACCTGTGGCTCTGGAGCCCCCAGTGGTTTCCTCATCAAAGCATCCTTCCCTGGCTTTGTTGAGAAATGTGTTTAAATAATTGAAGCAGGAAAACCTTCCGTGAATCTGTAGTTGGAACTGATAGAAGAATATGGAAGAGGGCGGGGACAGGGGTACAGAGAAGAGTCCCAAATTCATAACGGAGATCCAAGTTCAGCCTGAGGACCCAGCCCCCTCAGCTACTTCACTATAAAGTTGTTGCATCCCCATCATTTATTTCTTTAATTAATGAGAAGGCACCCATAATCTTCACTCCTCCCACCACACACCTAGCTGCCAGCCCTTCCTGACTCCATTTCATGCCCAATCAATATTATCTGACAACAAACAGGTCAGCAATGATGGCAGTTATATCAGCAGCATGGAAATTACAAAAGAAACTATTGTTTGTCTTGAAATTAAGGGCTACTGAAATCAATAGAACATTTGAAAATTGATATCGACCACTCCGTGTTTCTGTCTTTGTATATATGTGTGTGTATTTCCATGTTTATGTACAAGAAGAATTTTGGGGGTCAACTCCACTTTCAGATACATAATTCCCATTTCTTTTTGACAAAGCCTATGAAATCACCCTAAAAATTATACACATCTGAATCTTTCTGAAGCAATTGAAAGAGAACAATATTGACAACTCATAATTGGATTTCCCCACTTATAATGGTAACAGCCACTGTTTTGTAATTATTTTCCAGGTCTTGTGTGTTGGTTTATTGTTTTTGAGGTTTGCTCTGGGTTTTGTTTTTATTTATATAAAGGTTTCTATTGAAGTCATATCAAGGAGAGGGGAGGAATAATGTCTGCAAATGCCATTTGGATCAAACAAGCCAAGAATAGTAATAGTTATTGTTTGGCATGTTTGAGAGCTATTGTGTGACAAATAGATTTGGAGTCATCATTTGTTTAAAAAGGCAGTAAATGAAGCTTTATGAGATGGGGACAGAGTAACAACACAAAATTACCCATCCAGAACTCCTGATGGTGATCAGTAAAATGAAATAGATTAACTGTTTTCCCCCCTCCACAACACCAAGAAAATAAGATGCAATCAAAAATATTTGTTATCCTTGACCTACAGTGAACCAAAAAATAACATAGTAGTGGCTCATGACAGCAGAGTTTGATGGGTAATGACTAGATAACCAGAAGCAGATGAGAACATAACAAAAGGCCAACCAAGTATTGTCACAGTCAGAACAACAAGGTTTTTTGATGAGAAAAATGATACCAGTATGAAGTATGACAGTTGTCTTCTGGTATATGCTAAGCTCGTGCTTCATGATTTCTTGTCACTACCTGAATGGACAAGGAAAGATTTTTCTCTTCACCTTTTTCTCCCCCTGTGTTTAATGAATTTTGTTTGTTCATCTTCTCTGAACTACTTCCACAAATCACATGTGAGAGCATTTGTATAAAGCCTGAGAATGGCGCTGGAGTACCTCTTGATTGGTTCACTCTCATGAAATAGGTGTCACACTCAGTGATAGACCTGGAGACAGGAACCTTTCCCTAGGACAGTTACCCGGCACAAAATAGTCCTACCTGTTGTGTTCTATTTTTTCTCTTATGCTGCTTGTCTTCATTGGATTTTTGGCTAATTAGAGAAAGGGAACAGAACGAGAGGTGAGTTGTAGAAGTCCTTTAAGTAGTGGCTCATACACAATGACTTGTGGATCAGATCATTTGAGATTATAAAGTTTCACGCAGACAGTGGGGAGGATCTCTTTACAGTCAGGGCTGTGTCAAATATTGCACTGTGTTGTGTAAAAGATGTTGAGACAGACTCTTTACAGGGAGATTGTGGCAAATCAAGGTGTTTTCCCTCATCTTTCCTTAGACTGTGGTTTTGTTGTTTTGGTTTTTTTTAAATTTCTCTGCTTTGCTTGGATCAATTTTCACTGGATGAAATTTCTAGAAGTCAGTTATTTTTCCTGGAAATTCCACAAATCCCATTTTCTAACTTCAATTTCAAGCCACCCCACCCCTTCCAACCCCCCTCAAAAAGTAAAATAAAAAAAAAAACACAACCAAACCAAACTAAACCAAAATCAAAATCAAAATCAAAAACAAAAGCAAAAACAAAGAAACAAAAACCCCCAAGCCACACAACAAAGCAAAAATAAAAAAGTGCAACCAACCAACTAAATAAAATCTACATTCCATCATTATTGCTCAATTGATCTGTTAAACCTGACTTATGAGAAAGGTGTCTACTTATGTCTTAATTACCAAGACAATTCTTCACACAGATGTTGTAAATGTTACTTATTGATTACGTAGCCTGCGTCACCATGGCTAGAAGCACTTTCCCCTGAATTGTAAAACACTTGGCCAAATTTTGATCTCTCTTACACCTTGATGTTGCAGATCCCCAGATGGAAGACACTATAAAGAGAGTGCTAAATTTGAAGAATATTCGTTTGAACATTGACAGACAGCAAGAAGACTCTTTCCAGGCTGTGGGCCAAACTGTGCTATGAAACTCACTCCTCCAAGTCTAGTATAACTCCCCTGAGTCATCACCACTCTCAATATTTCGAGTCTCAGGTTTTTCCCTGCAGGTCTATCTGCTTCTTGGCCTAATGAATCATTTTCTAGCTTTTTTTTACCTCTCCTGATAATCCCAAATCCTTGTCCTTTCTCTTCAGGTTAAAATCAAACAACACAAAGTATTCCTTAATCTGAACAAATACCCATTTCCTTCAAACTTAGATACTCACCTAATTATATAATTATAACAATTTCAGTTCACCAAAGTTGCTTTAACTTTCTTAATTTATACCAATAAGAAATCTCACACATAAATAAAATTTAAAATATTGAAAACATATTGTGCTGAAAACCCACGAAATAGTCTTTCAGTAATCTGCTTCAAATGTATTGTATTTTGACATTCTTCATTCTGCAATTCAGAATTTGGATCTTTTTTTCTACTCCTATGTGTTTTTTTCTAAAAAATAGTCTCTTCCTTCTTGAAGCTACATATTGATTCTAAAATTTCTCCTGAAAGCCATGTGAACAATCCTGAAGTCTGTTTTTTAGTTAAATTGTGACTGAAATAGGAAGATGTATCAATCTTTCTTTCAGGATATGAGGGAATCAAGTGAACTTAATCTGTATTCTGGACTACGAGGCCACAAGTTTTATTTTTATCCTTTCAAAGCACTAATGCAGCAGATTTAGGAACCTGGCTCTCCTGGTATGATTTAGGAACAGATTTATTTGTCTAGAATTTGCAGAAAAGGTCAGCCTCTACCCTGAAATGGTTGCCTAGGTCCTCCTGGTTGTCAGTGAGAAACAATAAGCTCTTCTCTTTTGGTGGCCTCTGTCTGGAGCATACAGTGGTGGCAGGGATCTCTCCAGATGGGAGATCAGTTGAGAATTGATATCCACATTATCACCCAGAGATGGGTTAAACAAATCCCACATCTAGGGCTTTCAGTGACATACAGCAAGGAAATTCTATCTTTTGAATTTGCAATTGTAACTCCTGACAGAGACATTTCCCTGCTATATCCTGAAGAAATATAGTTTCCCTAATAGGAAATATAACCTACTTACATACATTTCTTATATATTACTTATGGATTTTAATATCAGCAAAAATTAATGTTATATTAATGTTCATTATGATACATTTCATTTAATATTGTATCCTAAACATTGAGTTGGAAAAGCCTAATCACCATAAAAATATACATAAATGACATCTGGAAAAATCAAAAAGGAAGACTGAGCCAGGTAATGGAGACAGAAAAGGATTTTTTTTTTTTTTTTGGTAGCTTGTTCTTTGTATTAGTATAATTTTATTTTATTTTAGCTCACAGAATTCAAGCTATGGAAGAATAATGAAATATAATCCAACTTCCAAATAATAACAATAATGATAAAAATAAAAACTATGTGGGAGAAGTGGAGAACAAAACTGTTCAGCAGAAATGAGCGAGCAGCAGATTGGAAGTATGAACAAACCTGCCCAATGTCATAGCATGCCAAATTCTTGAAGATGACAGATGGTAGAATTTTCTTTTACTGCACTCTACAGAAATACACAATAAAGCAAAGTGCACCTCCTTCTCCTCCATCCCCTAGCAGGTCATTACTAGATTTCTTGAGACCTTACATCCGTTCTCCCTTGTTTTTCAAAGTCTTATTTTATTTTGCATTATTTACCTTATTTTTTGAGTTTCTTTTTTTCTCATCTTTTAAAGCCAGAATATTGATGTATTGTTTCTGTTTCATGTGATTAGAGCCTTTTATTCTACACTCAAAAACAAAACAAAACAAAAATCCAAGCTTTTAATGAGAATTTTCCTCAAAATTGTGAGTGTTAACATCTAAGAGGAAATAGTTTAATATTTGATGTGGTCCATACCTGTATTTTCATACTCCAGAGGCCACAGATCCTCTTTGGCAATATCCCTATATTACCAATCTCTTATTATCTTTCCTCTCAGATGGTATTACTCTTATGCATTAAATAAAACTCTCATGAGGTGATGCTCTTTCTCTGGCCATCACAGAACTCACCTGAGGGGACAGATAGGGAATGGTTACCTTAATGAGCAAAATACTTCCAGGGAACATTCACAGACCCTGGAAGATAATTACTGATACTACTAAACAGAAAAGCTCCAGATACGAGTTTGGATGATGACAATTATCAACCTCCCAAGATATTCCTTGGCAAGCAACCAGTATGGGTTAGGGACTGTTCTTAGTAGGCAGTGAAAGTCATGTTTTAAAAGCTAAGAAATTGTTGCAATGTGGATGAGAGTAATTTCATGACATTCAGTCATCAAGGAATGGACCAACAAATGCTTAATTCATGCCTAATTATATTGTCTAAGAACAGTTCTGGAGTACCTCCACACAGAAAACCATGGGATATACCCAGAAACACACTAAGGTGGGGGCAGAGAATGAGGGAAGAGTTGTGTGCATGTTTAGCACCAGTTTGTACTCTCAAATGACATGTACTGAGTGGAAAGCACACTTTCATTCTGTTCTCCATGCTCCTTCTCAATTTTGTCTATTTTCTGCCTTCAAACAGTAGGATTTTCAGGTCAGGGGTTATTTTTCACTATGTTTATGACTAACTCTTAGCACAAAACATCATACCTCTGTCATAGCTAAAGGAGCTATGACAACTGTTGTTAACCTACAGATCTTGATCTTCAACTCTCATAGCCAGAAGAATGTAATTATTAATACAAATAAAATGATCCTTCTGAAGATTTTTATGGAAAATCCTACATTAATGTTCGTCTTCTCCGTCTTTGTCTTGTTTAATAAGACAACACCATCCTTCTAAAAAATATTTGCTATGTTTTATTAAACTACTAATTTGAAGGTTTGAAGAGCTTTGTAACTCCTTCTAATAACAAAATAGCTCTTCAAGATGGATTGCCACATCCTTCTTTCTGTGAAATAGCAAGAGACTGACAAAAATTCAGAGAAAAGGGGGATAGAGAGTACCTTCTCTAAAGGATTTCCAAGAAAATAATCCTGCTAAACTAGTTTTGGGAGAATGAATGAAGCATAGTGGTACAGCAAACACATTAAAAGTTACCACACAAAGAGAGATATTTTTTATTTGTTTGTTTCTCTCCTTCTTGTGTCATCCATGGCCTGTCCGGAGGCAAAGAGACTGACACTTGTAATATCCTCCCTCTCAAGCCGTCTGTCAGCTGGGAAATAATGAAGGGAATTGAGCTTGTTTCAGCGGAGATCAAGATTTCTAATGGGAAACTGGTGATGGAGATTGTCTGAGTGCTTGTGCCTTGAGCATGGATGAGTTAGTCAATGTCAAAACATAAACCATCACTCAGGGAATGTGGATAAGCTTGTTTGGCTCCACAGCTGCTTGCTGTGTTGGGAAAACTCCATTATGTGCTGTGCTTTTCTAATTATTATTTATTTTCAAAGGAAGCATTTTCTTCTGTAAATGTGCAGTTAGAAAAAAAAACACAAAAAACAAAAATAAACAAACAAACAAACCAAAATGTCCTGCTGGGTATAGAAGTCTTTGTTTCCATTTTGTGTAAGTGGGAGAGGTGGTTGTACAGGAGTCCCATACAGAGGTGGTTTTTTTTCCTTTCTGCATATTTTTTATGAAATATGTAATGGTTTCTGTTAACACAAGTTGTGGTCAGCTGGAGGTTTGCTATTAGGTGTAAAACAGCCAAGATGAATTAGGTTAATACTAAAAAGTTAGAAATTCCATACAAAATAACCATGATGACACATTATTTCTCTTTCCCTTAGCTGCTTTTTCTGCTGAGACCAAAGGCTGTTTGGAATGGAATTCCTTCTTTCTACAGGTTTGCACAGTGTCAGCTGCTAAGACTTTAATCTGGCTTGTATTCTCGAAATTCTGGTGTAATATATGTAAGTACATGGTTTGCAATACATCACTGGTCATTACTGAGAACATGAGATAGACAATCTTCTCTTGCAAATGGCTTAGAGTAGTTGATCCTGCCTTGGGGAAAGAACTACATGGATTACACACTCTCTTAAGACCCTTTGCAATGCTGTTTTTCTGTGATTGCATCTAATACATACTTCACTGCCATTAAGGCATTTGGAATCTAAAACAGGTCTCCTCCTTTTACATACAGCGAAGTGGGAGTAAGTCCATCTGAAAAACAAAGCAAACAAAAACAAAATAAATCTTTGTTTCTGAATTCGTTTGATAATTTTTTATTTTTTTTTAAGTTCCTGAGTCAGATGTTGTTCAGAAGCAGCCTTATGGATTGCTGGATTGGATATGTTTCCAACTATACATCTATTGTTCTTTATTCTATTGAGTGTGTTTTAGATATAAAAATCACCTGCTGTGAGCTTGGGTAGAAAGGCATCTGTCAGAAAGGGGAAGCATGCCCATCTTTTGAAGGGAGAAGCAATACCTAAAAGCTTCTGTAGCCATAGTTGCAAAGATGATTTTGTCTGTGTTTTGCCACTGGTTTCTTCATGTGCTTTGCTCAGGGATACTGCAGGCAACATTTTTCCATCTTTAGACCAAGCTGAACACACAGTATTTGATCTACAGCTACCTTTTGCTTTCCAGTTCTGTGTGAAGAGCAATGCATTTTCTTTCAAAATATCTAATCAGAATTACGCAGTGATGAACAAATATCTGCCTAACACATAGAAGGGAAGATTAGAAGACTAAATATAAAAGCTAAAAGTTACTCTATATCTGCTTAAGCTCTTGTCTCACCACATGCAGAGCCTGGTTCATCCTCAGACATCTCCCTGCAGACATCGACAGGCACTGGTGAGGTCCCCTCTCAGTTCTCTCTTCTCTAGGATGAGCTTCCTCATCCTTTCCTCATAAGAGAGGTGCTGCAGGCCCTTAATCATCCTTGTAGCCATCCTCTGGATCTGCCCCAGGAGCTGCATACCTCTCCTGCCATGAGGACACAGTGCTCCAAGTAAGGCCTCACTACAGCCTACACATAACAACAAAAGTCTTTGTTGCAGGTTCAAGATGTGAATTTTTCTGTTTGACTAGGAGTGGGACAGTGTGATGACCTTGTGCCACGCTGGGTCATTACTCTGAGCTGTTTGGTGTCTGAACTTGGTCTCTCTGACTGGCTTGGGAGCTCTGGTTCTGCATCTGCAGATAAAGCATCTCTCTTATCTTTGCTTTAGCTCAGAAAACTTGCACAACACTTCACACTACGAGCTGCGGTTAAACATTCAGAACACCTTCCTCTTCGTGACCAGGCATTTCTCTGTCCTCCAGAACAGGTAAAGGTCATATACAGAAATTTAAAGTGTACCTCACAAAATTATCATATGTTAATCGACCTCTTCAGATAGTGACCTGCACTCAGGATTATTACAAAATCTCGGATACTTTTTTTTTTTTTTTTTATCAGCACCCCCTGGTGGGACCTTTTGAGTAAGAAGTCCAGCGACATGTGAGGCCTTTATATTTATTTATTGTCCATGTCCATTTAGCAGATGCTCTTGCTAAGTACAATTCCTCATTTTCAGGGGCTTCTCATGGCACAGAGGTCTAAAAGTTCAACAACAGCCTCTACAGGATAAGGTTTACATCCTCCTCTGTGCTTTTTGAATTGCTGGAAACTCTCTCATTCTTCATCTAATAATAAATAATTGCAATAATTAGTATTATTAATAATTCAGGATCTCAGAAGGCATAAGCACTGGTAAAACAGATCATCCAAAAGATTTCTGTGAGCACAGAAATGCCCCCCCAAGGAAATAAAGTAATCAGAGGAAAATATTTTGAAAACAATGTAACTTTGGGAGAAATGTGTTGTTTCTAATATGCTTTTTGGTTCTCTGTGGAACAACAACAAAAAAAATCCCCATTAATTATTATAATTGTTGATTATTTGTTAGGCTCTAAAAATACAGTCAGGGTAATGAATGATTTTTAATTTTCAAGGCTTTAGGATACCTAAGTGAAAAGACTTTGGAGGATTTCAGTCAGTCTCATGCTGGAGAGGTCACAGAGCACAAACACAGAATAGTGAACACTTCTTTTCATAGTGCTATCTATAAACTGTAGGTCAAATAAAACTGAGCAATTAATTTTCTCTTTTTTGTTGCCTGCCAGGAATACTTCAGCATGGAACTCATTCTGTCCAGAATATCAGTGTCCAGACTATTTTGAGCATCTGAGTATAATTGGTAAGCTTTGGGTATCTATTCCATGAATAGACCTATTTCAACCAATAAATGCAGGTACGAAATTTTACTTTCAAGGTCAAACCAAGAACTTTCGGAAAATATCCCAGAAGAAAACTGCCTTTATAGGTTGAAGTTTAGCAGGAATTTCATGTTCATATGGCTTCACAGGTCTTTCCAGTGGTCAGAGTCATCCACTACTGTTGGTAAGACAGAATAAACCTACCCCAGAAAAAAAAAAGCTCATTTCAGGCCTGAGTAGCTTTATAAGAGAGACTACAAGCTCTCAAAGGATTACCACAGGTTACCTTTAGTCTTATGAAGACATGGAGAGACAGGGGAAGACAGTGACCCGGAGAATGTCTTGGAGCATCAAGTAGCATTGGCAGGAAGGACAAAGGAGGAAACAACCTGCTGGATTTTGGTGAGGGGCACAGGTGTCTTACTCCTTCTGGCAAACAAGCCATCACCAAGGCTTACAAATCAGGGTTGGAATTGGGAAAACTCCACAGCAACTGAATCTCCTATCTTTTTAGGTATATAATTCAATTTCCTTATACAATTCTTGAATCGCCTCCCAAACTCTTCTGAACAACCCAAGAAAAGGATTTTCATATGCAAATGTGAATTTTCTGTCCAGTGATGAGCAGTACCCTTTAGTACCCCAGCCTCTTTGTTCTTGATCTCATGCTACATCCATGAATCCTAACCGCATGTTGCTTCTTCCTCCCTCTGGCCTCATAGGAAGAGGTTTTTTTACAGTAGAAACTCCCGTTTTCAGTTGGAAAAGAAGCAACACTGGGCCTGATTGTCAGCCTTTCTGGGCTGGCGAGGTTTTTTATGAAATTAGACATATTTGTCTTGATGTTTAGTAGAGAGCATGAAATTCAAATCTCTGTGTTTGGCATTCCACAGGCCAGCGCTTTAATATTCAATGACATAACTTCATTGCAGTTTTGACAACACTATATAGGAGTTGTGCTTACCATTGAAAATTAAAGCCACTGAAAGAGTTGACAACAGCAGAATTGTGAATGCTTCCAGGCTCCTGAAGTGATTGTTATTCCAGTTTGTCTAGAAGTGCTTATTGTGTTTGTAATACCGTCAGTTCCACTTAAGGGCTACTTGAAGTCAATGCAATACGGGTAAGTATTACAGAAATCTTTCTTTCCTCCTGAACATTTATACCTCTGTGGCTCATTTGCATTTTCATTTGCCCATATGTTTATTGATTAGATTTTTGCTTGAAATCTTATCCAGGGTTAGTGTTTATATCTGTCTTTCCTATCTACCAAGATTCTTATCTGTTCCTTGTCTCCATCATATTTTAGCACCTCAGAATCACTCACAGGCTTTTATCCTCAGCTCTGAGGGAGGGAAGTGCTGTCTGTGTTTCAGAAATTGGAGATTTGTATGCAAGCCCACGAATTATGAAAACTCCATCCTAATTTCCTGTACATGTTAGTTACACAGATTGATCTTGCTATGGTTTCTGCAGTGAAAAAGGATTGTGTACTGAGCATCCAAACTCAGTTCAAAAAACAATAGCAGTTGAAAACATTATAAAAATCAACCTCCAAAATGTAATACATTCAAAGCAATGAAGTTATAGAGCTGAAAAATTGATATGCATAAAAGTCAGGGAATTAAGAATTTTGCTTTTCTCAGTGACTTTTACATGCATATAACAAAGCAAAATTGTTTGCTCAGGTTTACTGTGCTGATCTCATTTCTTCAGATTGTATCTTGTAATATCCCTACACCGATATGTAGAACCAAGCTTAAATTTATTCTTAACCAATTTGAGGCATGTGAAGCTCCTCACCTTATCTTCACCATACCTCGCAGTTCAATGCAAAGATTTGCTGACAGAACCTATTTCTCAAGAGTGTCATTAAGACACAACCCATAATCCTCTGACTCTTAAAAACCCAAATCTTCCTTAGAAAGTAATCTGAAATACAATTTTCTTATTTTCATTAGCTTTTCTCCCTGCATTTCTGGAGACCCTGAGGGGCAATGGTGAAATGCCACAGAGATGACAGTTATCCAGATCCTTTCCCTGGGAAAGTTGGAGCTTCCAATTGGCTTGGCAGCCTTGATGGCTTCTGCATACTCTGGCTCCTGAATTTGAATTTTAAACTTCTCACTAACTTAATTGAAACACTTAAAAAATTCAGTCAAATTTTTTACTTCCATTAACATAATATGGTACTCTGCCTGAGTTTGTTGCAATTATATTAACATTTAAGCAGTGGAATAAAATAAATATGCAATGAATATTCACAATAATGAAGTAAAATTATTAATACCCATACAATTTGTGAAATACATTGAAACAAATTTATATGAACTAAATTTTTCTTATACAATCAGTATCACAGGAATGTAGAGACTTTCTGTTCACAAAATGCAGGTATTACATCTGAAAATTGCTTTTATTATTTATTGAATTAAAAGAGAATTAGGTTTCCTTTTCCTGTTCCTCATATTACAAGGCTGGGACATCCATGTTATGCACATAAATTAAAGATAAATTTTAAAATTAACTTTCTTTTTGGCAAGGAATGTTCTTTCTGTTTCCATCCCACATTTATTCATTGGCAATTCATCTCCACATACCCTTGTGCCAACAATGCCTTTTAACATAATAGTTTCTTCCTTCTCCCTCATGTTTATTTCCCTTTCCCTTCACTCACAGGCATTCCAAAAAGCATTCACATTTCTTATCATCCTCAATATTACATCAGTGTTGGTTATACACTTATGCAAGTTTTGGGATGGATTTCATATTACTAGTGATTTAATCTGTGCAAATTGCTCGAGCAGTGATGATGTCAATGGAAAAAACATCAAGAGCAGCAGATGATCCAACAGAGATTGACGTCATTGTTCAAGATAAGACCTGAAGATCACTGCATACATCCCTCTCCTGAATGCTGGGAGAACCTAGGTGAGCCATCTTAGGTATAGCATTTAAGAGTGACAAGCCTAGGTGAAAATCTGTCCTGTTTTCCCTGCAACTCACATGTGATTCTGGATCCTTTTCCATGCTTTGGCATTATTTGGATGATCCATATGAACAAAAGCAGATAATGCATAATAGAGGAACACAGGGCCCATTCTGCTGTCTCAGAACAAGAGCTAATGAAAAGAGTCTCCCATGAAAAGAGACTTGCCTGACTCAAACAAAAATCACAGGCATCAACACCAGACAGGAAATAATTGTGAATAAGAAAGACAAACAAACAAATAAACAAACAAACACATTTTTAAAGGCTGTTATGGGTTACTGAACAACCTGCCTCCAGGAAAATTCTTTTTTAAAACCTGAAAGATGGTAGTTGTTAAACACTTATTATAATTCTTTGTATTCATCTTATATGAGTATCTGTCTCAGCCTTTGAGTCATGATATCCCCTTGAAGAAACAGGCTATCCAGCCCCATGGCCTTAATATTTCCAATTTTCTATTTCTTCTCCTCTTATTCCTTGTTTAAGAAGCTACTATCTTGTTATCTGTTGCAGATGATATCCATGCCAAGATTTTGTTTTCCCAAACATTGAATTATTTGTGCACAAGCAAAGCATCTGAAATGATCTTCAGGCACGAAAAGTGCTTGCAATTCCCAGATAACTCAAACCATGAGATTTGAAAACATTTTGTGAACAAAATATAAACCCCAAACTATTCAGCTCAGAAAGTGAGAAGTGCTTGAGCCTAGAGAAATTTGTCCCATGCCAAAAGATTTTTTCAAAGTGCTAAAGGTGCTAAGGCTATGCTATAATGGTCTTAGTTGGAGTTAAACCAGACAACACTCTCATGCGAGGCACTGGAACTCCGCAGCAAATGATCAAGTTCAGAGCAGCTGAACGCTTCTAGCCTTACTACTCAAGAATGTCCCTCTGCAGACTTCAAAAGCCTGGAAGTCTCAGAAACCTTGTGTTTTCAATCAATTGCTTTCCAAAAACATTTTAACAGAAATTGGACACTATTTTCCCTTGTTGGTGCAAGAGTAGCTCACACGGTTTTCACTTTCTTCTTCTCTGTCAATCTCTTTCTAGTGGTTCTATTGAATTATTTTAAATTCTCCTGATAAAAGGCTATGAAAGCTCTCTCCACAGGTTTTTTGTTGTTTATTTCTTTTCCCCTTGTTCAGAGACATGAAGTGGTTCTAGTTCACAAAAAGAAATCAGGCTCCCATTTGATCTGCTGGGTCAAACTCTGGGCTCCCTGAAACAGAGACATGAGCATGCCCAGCAAAGGGCCATAATGATGATGAGGTACATGGAGCATTTGGCATATGAAGAGAAGCTGAGAGGGCTGGAACAGCTCATCCTAGAGGAAGGAAGGCTCAGTAATCTGCATGAATACTTCAGGAGAAACAGTAAAGAAGTCACAGTAAACAGGACAAGAAGCAGTGGGCATAAATTAAAGCACAGGAAAATCTATTCAAACAAATGCAGGAAGAAGCTTTCTAACTGTAAGGATGTCCAAACACTGCAGCAAGTCATCCAGGGAGGTTAGAGGATCTCCATTCTTGAAAATTCTGGAATCACAAATGGACATGGTCTTGAGTAATTTGCTGAGGGCACCCTAATCAGCTGAGGGTAAGACCAGAGGAACTCCCGAGGCGCCTCCCACTCTCACCTATTGTGTGACTTCATGATTGCTTGCTGCTGTGAGCACCTAACACATGCAGAGAGGAAATAGGTGTCAATCTGCTTTTCTTTCCTGGCACCATGTTATTATTCCTTCTGAACAGTTGCTTCTATCATTAGGTATTCACCTCTGTGCCCATAGTGTTCAGAAATACAGTGGCCCCCAGGTGTCAAATTCTAACTAGCTTTTTTCTATGTGACTTTTCTCACTGTTTTTCTTTCTCAAAATCATAGTGTCAACACATCTTTCCTAATTTTTTTGTTAATTCTTTAAGTCAGCTTTCAATCCCACTAATGCTATAGGCATTTCAGTCTTAGTACTTTTGTAGAACTTGATCCTACCTGTTACCTTTAATCCTGTGAGTCATTTTGTCAGCATTAATGATTCCTTCTCATTAGTCCACATAAAGTATGCAATATTTGGCACAATCCAAAAATCAGAAATAAACCCTGAAGAGTTCACAAAAGTCCTATGAATTAAAAGGATGTATTTCATGAGTAAAGTCTGAGTAAATGCTTAGTGAATATGAGAAGTCATCCAGGAATACGTGAGCAGTCTTATGGTTTCAGACTGTTCTCACAGGAGCTACTTGTCATGAATTCCAGTCAGCAAGATTGCACTTGTATTTCATGTTGGTACATGCATGGTGCTTATCGAAGAAAAAGATCGCTCTTCTGACACCAATCTCCAAGGCTTTGGTTTCCTGTCCAAACACTGACATGTTGACAGATATAAAGCTCCCCATTTCTCAGGCAATATTGTTCTGATCATGATGGTTTTGACGAAATTCCATCTTTATCCCCAATCCATTTTATTTTTTATCATGGCGATCGCTTCCTAGTTTCCCTCAGATTACTTAGTAGCTCAGCATCAATAGACAGTGGTACTAAAGGGAATACACTTTAGTGCTTGTACAAAGACCATCCATCATGGAGAGATGGATTTGGGTATTTTTACAGGATTCTCCTCCATGGTTGGCTGAGTGCTGTTCTGCTGCTGTCTAACATGGGGGGATTAGAGGTGTCTCTCTGTTGTACCTGCTGCTTTCACATTGCAAAGCAGGGGGGTTATTAATAGCAATTGTTTTCAGCTGGAGCTTTTAAAGCTTGTAATACAAATACACAAGATTGAAAGTTATTAAATGAACTGCCAGTACTGCAGCAGAGATGATAGTGTCTAGCTCTGGGCACTTTATTCCTCAGTTTCCTGGATAAGCAGACTTTATGTTGAATTCTTTTTCAACACAGTGGTCTCCTTTAGCAGACTGCTTTCTATACAGGGTTTCCAAACAATGCTAATCTTTCTTTAATTCCTTTTTTTAACCTTTCCCCATCTTTTATTCTCTGACAAATTATACCCTTGGCATCAGGCTCTTCATCATCTTTCAGCTCACTCAGCCTTTCTTGTAGATAACAGCTTTCTGTGAGCATTTTCACTCTGAACATCTTGCCTAGGATCATTATCTAAAGGTATTAGTGTATCTAGAACTTCTTGTCCCTTACTTTTCTTTTCCTCACACAAAGAACTCAGTCCCAGGTTTTGCTGATGAACCTGGGAACAGAAATCTTCACCTTATTTACGCCATGATGGGCTCAGAGCTATTTGGAAATGAGGTCTTGGGATGATAAAAGATAGGGCTAATAAAGTATCATCTCACCAAAAGTTAATTTAGGAATGTAAGAGAGAGAAAAGCAGTGCAAGTCTGCAGAGTCCCTTAACATGATACTGTGTGCAGTTCTACTTTTCCTCATCTCTTAGAGGAAGTAAGAGAACTAGAGAAAATACAGGAAAAAAGGCAACAAGAGAGACCACAGGTATAAAACAGCATCCATGAAACTCTGAGGCCTAAATAAAGAAATGACTGAAAGATGATAAGGATCTGTGAAAACAATGTTTATGGGATCTTTCAAAATACAAGCTAAAACATAAAATGAAACTGGCTGATAGGAATTTAGAAATTAACAAAAGGAAGCACTTCTTGGACTTCCTTACAGCAGGTTGTTGGGTATGCTAAAACTCATGGCTTTGAAAAATAGATAGAATGAGTAGAAAATTTGTTGATGGTTATTATTCTCAAAGGTACTGCCCTTGGAACAGGAACAAGAAATGTTTCTGAAACAATAGGATTGAGAATATTTAGGAAAAAAAATCGCTCCCCTCTTCTCACACAACATCTGTCACGCTTTAGCTCTTCAGTGGAGCTGGTCAGGAAAAGATTTTTAAAAATGAATTCCTTCAGAAATGTTATTCCAATAGGACTATTCTTTGTGTGTTTATGTGTGTATGCATGTACATCTGTGAACTGAAATACTGATGAATACTTTTGCTTCAAGTGTCTTAGGAGAAACTTTGAGTAGTACATTTTCTGTTCTAACATCTTAATGGGATATTTAAATTTAATATCTCAAAATACAGTTGAACAAAGAAAATTACCTTATTTCATATGGAATACATAAATGCACACATAATCAGGATTACATATTTTTAAAAATGTTTTGACAATTTGAAGCAAGAATTTTTATATATATTTGTAGGGGGGAATTCTTAAAAAGTTTTTTTCAGATTTGTATTGGAATTATATGGCACTGTTTCTCTGCAATGACATTTTGTACAGTAAAGAATTTACACTTGTTTCTGCATCAAAAAATATTATTACCATATAATCTTAGCAGACAGAGATCATAAGGACCTCACATTATTAAAATATTCCATTTCTCTCCCAGGGTAGGATTATTATCCACACTTACATTGTCTAGTGATTTTCTTCTATCTCTAGTTTTAAAAATCCAAGCAAATGAGTTTACTTGGAAAAAAAAAAGACCCATAAAACTGCTCAAACTATTTTTTATATAACTTTTCTTTTCCCCCTTAAAAATGCCATTTAAGCAAAACCAAAATGTTTCTGGAATGTGCTAATTTTGATAAAGTTCTCCAGGGAAACTTTTCTAAACAGTTCCAGGTGGTAGTGATATCTGTGTTTGCTGTGCTTCTGACATTTCCCTCTGTAAATACTCTCTTTCACATGAAATTCCAGACTACATTTTGTTCTAAATTAAAATAAAATTTTAAGAAATTGAAAGTGTTTAAGAGTTGAAATCTTTCTGAAAAATCAATTTTCAGGTGAGTTCTATGTCTCACTTAAAGAACAAAGTACATTCGCTAATGTTTTCCTTTTCTTTTATAATGAACCATGATGAGAAGATGAGCTTCTCAACTGTTACAAGTATGGGTGGCAACTCCACCCATGAAAAATGCTTTGCCAAAGCTTTCCTTCTCCTTATCATAATCAACTCTGTAAAGATGCCAAATCCTTTCTTAGTTGCATGTATTAGTTTTGTTCTTATCCTTTCTGAGCTAGTCTGTTCCAGCTTTGCCTCTCATAGAGTTTGCCATGGTGAGGACCAGGTTTGCTGGAACTGATGAGCCAGACCAGAGACCCAGGGTAGAGGATATTGCTCAAACAGGCTCCCAGACAGCAGTCAAGCATCTCTTTGACCTCTAAGCCTTGAATAGAAATGTTCATGCACTCAAGAGAGATTATGAAAAAAAGAAACACCAACCAGGGTCACCAAAAACTGGGAAATAAACTCTCTAAACAATTTGCTAGGTTAGAAAGCCCAAATTACTTCATTTGCAGTGTCAGATGCACGAAGAATTTTCATCAAAACATGCATGCTCAGTAACCTAAGAGACCAGGTTATATTCCTGAAGTTAATATATATTCAGCACATTTTCTCAATACATTCATATATGCTAATGATTTCAGTGGACTTATTTGGATATAGTTCTGGATCTTCTGATTAATCTTTTTCTCCTTGAGAGTATTTCAAATAGGAGGTCAGGTCATAATGTACTTTTCTTATCGTTCTTTGTTCTGACACAGAATCCTTGTTCTCAAAACTAAGACATCTACTAGTACATATTAGTCACTGATATAAGTAAATAAGGAAACATTAGCTGGCACAAGACTTATTAGTCATGATGTAGGGAGTTAATACAAGGCCAGACTAATCTCTGGCATCTGCACAAAGCGCTCCATGTACAAACCTAGGTATTAACCACGAACGTAGGGATCATTCAGTATGTGCTAAAGTTGAAAGAATTTTTCAACATCTTCCCCCCACTGCTACATAGACTCCTTCTTAAAGAAATACAAATTGTTTGGGAACAAGGGTATCACAGATTATATGGGTACAGACTATAAACTGGGCTGGGAGAAGGGATGTAGTTAGAGACTGAGGCCCCAGAGAGCCTGGCTTAGCACTGAGAAGGATGCTTCACATGAGCAGAGACAGGGAAGGCAAAGCTTAAACAAAGATGTAGCTGCAGCTACAGAATCACAGGACACAGGCCTATCTGTACCCAAGGGAGGATGAGCAATGCAGTCTGGCACTGACACTGTCTAATCTCTTCTTGAAAACCTCCCAAGCAACAAAGTTTCACAACATTGCATCTCCATCACAAGAAGTAATGACCTGACATTCACTGAATGATTGTATCCCATTCCCTCTCCTTTCCAATCCTTCATGTGAGATGGGGAAATGCTGTTAGCCTTGCTTTGGAGGAGACAGTGAAAAAAATAAATGCTTTGGCCGACATCACACAGGAAGGCAGAGCAGAAAGCTTGAAGGCACTGCCTGAGTGCCACACTCTGTTCCTGCTGTTCTTCCACAGCTCCCTCTGCCTCTGAAACATGACTATTATTCTTAGTCTTTCTTCTTCCCTTCTTTTTCAGTCCCTGCTATGGTTGGAAACACTTTCACTGTTTTCCACTTGGCCATCCTCCCCAGGTTCCTGTGCAGGTACCCAGTGCCTCAGCCCAGGGGAAGCAGCAGAGCCCTGGGATCAGCTGAACTGCATCAGCCACACAGAACTGCTTTAGGATCAATTCTATTTCTCTCCAACCTCCAGCCAAGGAATTCAGAGAAAGATGAAGTATCAGGAGGGGGTGGGAGAAAGGTGAGGCATTTTGTCATTAACAATATAGCCTCACTTATCACTTACAACTGGAAGTGCAGATAGCAGTTATTAAAAGATGTACTATTAGTACAAAAGCTCATTACCACGCTGTAATCCTTGTAAGCATTTGTGACTGATACCAATGGAGCTGGCAGTGTGCAGAGAGGGAGAGGGATTTTTTTGTCTTTTTTTTCCTTTTTTTTTTTTTTTTTTTTTGTTACACATATCTGAGTTTGAGAAAGGAACCAGAGATTCAAGGATCAAGATATTCCCAGAGGAAATCCTGGTTTCAGCATAATTATATGTTTATAAAGTGGCTGAAGAGTCACATGTGCATATTTTTCCATCCTCCATAAAGAGGGACTAAAATCCCCTTTCTTGTAAGATGTAACATCATCTAAAATGGACCTGCCCATATATTTTTTGTAGATCTGACTTACATTCTCCAAACACATTTGTCTCACTCTTAGGTAGTGTGAAACAGAGTCTTTTCTCTTCTTACCTCTTATTTCAACACTTTCCCTTCACCCATTGTCCCATATTCTTTCTTCTCATTTGAAACAGTTTTCTGTCTTAAAAAACAAATCCCAATATGAACCAGGGCAGTTTGCCAGACATTTGACAAACTTCCACTGGAAACTGCTATTCTACCCTGTTGACCCTTGAACTTTGTCTGAGCTATGGTTTATTTCCAGCCACTCCACTAACCTCCATTTTAACTGTTAGCAAATTATTTCATTATTTCAGTGCCTCAGGAAAGCAAGGATAAGAACATTTCCTTGTTTTTATGAAGTTCTCTAAGATAGATATAAGAAAAAGCTGTAAAGAGCGAAGTAGTACTACTGGTAGTAATAATAACAGTCATAATGGAGCTAAAATGAGCCTGTGTTCCAAACTTTGATGCTTCTTTTTTTTTTTTCCTTGAAAATATCATTACTGAAATGGAAGGGGAAATAATGACAGAAAGGAAGATGTACGTCATTCTACTAATGCAAAAAATATAAAAGATAGATCTGCATGAGACTGGCTACCCAAAGTCATATTTTGTTTAGTACAAAAAAGTATAGGCACCAGTTAGTATTCTGATACATGGATTTAGGTATTACAAAATGAACAGAAATACCATACATGTAAGTCACTCAGAAAATAGAGATCTCTAGGTTTCAACGATTCTTCTTCACTGCAATTTAAAATCAATGGGTCAATTTAGTAAAATCACGTTGATTTAGGGTGAAAAATAAAAATACTGGTCTTTTGCTATTCTGAAGCAACAGATAGGACTAAGAAAGTCTATATGACTCATACCCAGCTACTTGCTGTGGCTTTTTTCTCCAGTCTTGAGGAAAAAAATGCATTTTCTTGGTTATGCATAAGTAAACTCCAAGGGAATATTTAATTCATGTCACCTTAATGGGTAGAAACACACTTTGCAAGCTTGAATTTCAAACAAATAGTCAAGACCACAAGGCTGCCAACAGCTGACTGAAAGGCTGAAAGGCCACCATGGGTGAATTTTGGATGCAGATACAAATCTCATTAAATGTATTGATGTATTAAAGCTAATGTTTTGGCCAAAAAATATCCTTCAGGCTCAGCAAAAACAGGAAACAAGCTGTTCTTTGCAGTATAACAGCTGGATTGTGTCAAAGATCTGAAACTAAAGTACTTGACAGGCTGGGGACAAGCAAAATGGAGGCTTCCCGTAGGTAAAGAAAGTACCAGAAGTTGCATTCTATAATCCTCTTAAAACAGAAATAAATAAGCTAAGGGGCTTTGAGAGTGAGCCAAGGGGCTGGGAAAGTAATCCAAAGAAAAGACAGAGGGACAGGGCCGTTAGCACAGAGAATGTCCCAGTGAGATGGACATATAGACTTGACTAAGGCAACTGACTTTATTTTCAGTCAAAAATGCTTTACCTGTTGCTAATTGTATGCAAACAATCTTCTCCAAGATTTTACCTGGATGTGATGCCTGAGATCTCAGCTCAGCCTTGGGCAGCCAAAAGGCTGCCCAACTCCAGAGGAAGGGTATGAGATGTGAGGTGTATGCTCAACTGTGCTGCGGCCCCAGCTCACATTACTGAGAGATTCACCATGGGAGACAGATCCACCATGGAGAAAAGGTTCCAGTGCTCCAGTGCCACCAGCAGTGGTCTCTGCTGAATGAAAAGAAGTGGCTTTAAAAGAGACATCACTGGCCAGGGATTCAAATAGCCCTTGACAGAGAGCAAAGCCTAGGGGAAAGCCTCTGTGTGCTCCTCATTTTCCAGCCTGGTAGATGAGCTCACAGATCCCCAAGAGCTGTCACGTAGCATTCTACCTTCCCTACTCAGATAGTTCAGCAGCCCTGGCTGCCTTATCATCAGATCCTGCATCTCACACTTCTAATAATTCCTACAAGAGCTCTTCTCTTTCCCTCCCCTCAGTTTTCCCCTCCTCCCCTCATTCCTCTGAGTGATTCATGTTGAAGTTAGAAGGATTAAACAATATGTTATCTCAAATGCTGGTAATAGCTTCAGGTTAAAACCATGCAGTCTGCAAGAGGTACCTTGTTGCTTAAGTTATGCAGAGACCAGAGGCTGCAGAGCAATAGAATCTTTTTTCAGACTTTTATCATGCCCACTCCTATAATGCATTATAAATCATTACCTTCCCTCTCAGAATCATGGAGTCACCAATATTCAACAGCATGCTTTTCTTTTCCTAGAAATAAATTAATATATCTTTAAAAAAAAAATGCTGACTGAATTTACTGCTTGGAAAAATGAGCGTCTGAGAAATGGTGTGAATGGCTGTGGTGTGAATTCACACACAGAGCTCTGCAGTCCCCTCACCACCCCACTGCCTGCTACAGGCCAGCTTCCCCTTCCTACTTCTTGCTATTGCAGACTACATCTTTTACCCTGCTACTGCTCCATTCTTTATTATTCTACTCTTTTTCATCCTTTTCCTCCAGCCCTGTCAAAGCAGTTGAACTCAAAGCCTGATTCAAAGCCAACTGGAGCCTAGTAAAGCTAAGAGCAGTTTTCCCATTGACTCAAGAGGACTTTTGATGAGGTCTTCAGCAGTTCAGAGCAATGGGGACCAGCTTGAGGAGCAGGCCCATGGGAAAATCATCAGGTTTGACAGGACCAAGTGCAAGGTGACGAACCTGAGCTGGGACATGCTCAGTGTCAGCCCAGGCTGGGCATGAACAGCCCCAGAGCAGCCCTGCCCAGAAGGGCCTGGGGGTGCTGTGGGGGAGAGGCTGCACATGGCCCAGCCATGGCACTCACAGCCCAGAGAGCCAAACGTGTCCTGGGCTGCATCCAGAGCCCCGTGGGCAGCAGGGGAGGGAGGGGATTCTGCCCCTCTGCTCTGCTCTGCTGAGACCCACCTGGAGCACTGCATCCAGCTCTGGGCTGCCAGTGTGGGAACCACAGGGACCTGCTGGAGAAGGTCCAGAGCAAGCCACTAAGATGATCAAAGGGATAGAGAAACTCTCCCATATGGAAATTCTAAAATAATTGGGATTGTTCAGCCTGGAAAATGCTTTCCAGTACCTGAAGGAAGCCTACAGGAAAGATGGAGAGGGACTACATACAAGGGCATGTAGTGACAGTACAAGGGGAAATGGCTTCACATCAAAAAAAAAAAAAAAAAAAAAAAAAGGCAGGTCTGGATTAGCTATTAGGAAGAAATTCTTTACTATGGGGATGGTGAGGCATTAGCTCAGGCTGACCAGGGAAGTTGTGGATACCCCAGCCCTGAAAGTGTTTAAGGCCAGAGGGGAGGAGCTCTGAGAAACCTGGCCTAGTGCAAGGTGACCCTGTCAATAACAGGGGAGCTGGGACTAATAATCTTTAATGTCTCTTCCAACCCAGGCCATTCTATGTTTCTGTGATGCTACCAACTATTTTCCACAGAAAACCCTGTAACTGTTTTCTTATACTCGGAGTTCCCTAATTCCTAGGGGCTACAACAACTTTTAGAGTGGTAACAAAGCCTGTTCCTCATTTCTATTCCCAGTAGTCACTTTTTTCAGTACTTGAGGAATCTACAACTCATGTATTCTGGGCAAAATCTGTTATGTTTTTATTATTAACTTATCCAAAAAGTAAAATCTCTATGGATTTCTCTTGTTAAACAAGAATAAAAAAATGCATTGTTTTTAATTCAGCTTCATAATTTGAAGATTAGTGCCTGGCAATATTTAGTTGTGGGGTTTTTTGGGTTTTTGTTGTTGTTGGGGTTTTTTTGTTTTGGTTTTTTTTTCATTTTTGTGTTATGAATCCAGTTACTTTGGGGATTTTTGATTGGTATAAAAACATTGGGTCAAATTATCTTTTTCCCCCTCCCAAAACATCTTCTGAAAAGATAAATTATGGTAATACAGAGAGGAAATAATTCTTAGCACTTAAATTCCCAGATAAGTTTTAAAACTCTTAGAAATTTCTTGAGGTAGTGCTGTCATTAAATTGTCTGTATTGAATCTGGGTAGAAACAGTTGAGCAAGCTTGAATATAGACAGCTTAGTAAACCCAAAATGGGAGATACTTCAAGCACACACACAAAAATCTTCCATATTTTGAAATACTGACTAGTGCTTGGCATCACACAGTCTTAGTCCACGACAAGCTTTCCTGCCTGCTGTGGTCAGAGATGCACAAATTGATAGTGCACACGTTGAAAGTGCTACACTAAGTATTTGTGAAAGAGCAAGGACCTGTAGGCTTTCTGTCTCAGAAAGATTCAGCTGTTGTGTGGGCCTTCACAAATGTGTTTTGGCTGTGTTTCTAGGTTAAAAGCCCTTCTGAGCTACTCCTGTTTATTCTATGCAAATTCAGTGTACAAGGACTGTTTAACAAGCCCCAAACAGTGGAAGAAATAGAATTTCTTAACCACTCATCAATGAAAATCAGTGTCTTCCTGTATCTGAGACAGGTCTCTGTAAAAGGCATAAACCTAGCTATGCCTTAAGCTGCTCCAGGATTCCTTTGCACAATAGAACTTTCCAGTTACCTAGTTATGTCCCAAGATCCAGGTTTTATTTCTGTGTTATGACAGAGAGGACAAGAAAGGCAGGAGGAGGCAAATGGCTCCAACTGAGAAATTAATTGCAGTCTACTCTGGAGCCTGGTAAACTGTGGCATAATTTGAGTGCTATCATAATTTTTCCTTTTAATTTTGGGTAATGGTCTTGGGCCCATGTGATGATATTTAATTTTTTAGATTTATCTTCTTTAGGTGAATAATTACCCTTTCCCCCTAAGAAAACCTAACAATCAGACAGAGAGAAGTCTCAGAAACATTGTCCAGATCTGGACTGGCCTCCCAAATCCCAGCCTTATCTGTGAAGAAAACTAGGGAAAATCCCACTCCTCATGTGGGCACCCCCTCAAAGCAGATGTTCCCGACCTGCTGCTCCACAGTGCCTGCATCCCCCTCTCTGAAGGAGACAGCCCTGCTCCTGCCTGCGCTGCCTGGTGCTCAGGGACCCTGACAACACTGGGGGTAGGATGATTTGGTGTTTCTGCAACACCATTCTGCAATTCCCCTGCTGCTCTGCCTTCCCCCGATGTTTTCTGCAGTGTTTTGTTGGGGTTTGTTTAAAGTGTTATTGCATGCAATGCTGAGAATGGATTATTCCTTGTTATGAATTTATACAGTGCCCTAAGGGTCCCTTGATTTGTACTGTAGAGTTTCTCATGAATAGATCTCAGCTGGGACCTGAGAGCTATGAAGTGAGGCTGAGCAGTTCACTCTCTTCTAGATGAACTGTGAGCAGGGGACTCAGTGATATACAGAGAGAAAAGCTTACTGCTGAGGGGAAGACTTGAAGGAGCCTCTTCTTAAGAGACCAGCAAAAAAAAAGTGCTCAAAAATAAAATGTGCATTTCTAGCCTTTTCCTTTGAGCAAATAACACCCCCTGAAACAAACCCCCACCATAATTCTCTGCAAACTAGCCTGCAAAGTTAAGGAAACAGAGACCTCCTGCAGCAAACTCAAATGGCAGCCAGCCATTCCCATTCCGTATATACACACTCACCAGCATACAGCCAAGGATTATGGTTGAGTGGGTGCTGTCAGAGAACAGAGAGAGCCTGTGGATGGGAAGATTATAAACCAGTTGATGGCTGCTTGCTCCATGTGTGACAATCCAAAAAGGAACAAACCCCCTGACTGCAAGCTAGCAAGCCCTGAAAAGTGAAGCTCATCTATTTGGACTCTTCCAGACAAAGTTTAGGTATGTGCAGTTTCTGAATATAAACCACTGGAAATTTGTTCCCCAAAGACATGTCCTGAGTGCATGAAACCAGTGTTGCACTGGGAGTCAGGAAAGCAAATTCTCCCTGGAACTGCTCTGTGTGTAACATCATGTTCTTATTTACAGTCTGTCTCCATTGTCTAACTCTAAGCTCTTGAGGACATGGGGCTGTCTCTGCCTCATAGCTGAGCACTGTGGTCTTCTTTGGATATTGATTGTTCTGTAGGCATAGCTTGCTAATATCTCACAGAGAAATAGAGATTCAGAAGGTTAAAACTGGTATATAATTCCCAGAAAAAAAATTGACTGCTCAGTGAGACTAAAGTCATGCTTTCTCCAGCAGCTGCTAAGTAGCACAGGAAAGACAGTGGCACCCCTCAGCAAAGTCATCCTAGTGATAGATTTTGACACTTTAAAAAAGCTGGGACTTAGAGTGGCATCCTGTAATAGCCATCCCTGAGCTTTTAATTAGTAAAAAGCTTTGCTAATAAAAGGACCGGGCTAAAAAAGACAAAAACCCCCACAGGATGGAGTTTAGGTTTTGTGAGAGTTGGTTTGCTTTCTAATTTATGTTTGTTTCTGTAATTTTTAATTATGAAGAAGTTTCTGCCAGCATTTGGAGTAAGATATGTCATCACATGGTGGTCAGCATAGCTGGCAAAGCCCAACTTCCCTCCTTCTCCAGGGAGAAAGTTCAAGTCTGAGTTTGAGTCTGATAATTCAGATGCTACCAGCCTCTGCATATACCAATCCCACTATATGCCCCCTATAAGTTCTCTATAAATCCTCTCATTCTCTCCTCCAAATGAGGGCAGAAGGTTAACACAGGGTTTGTTTCTGAAATGACTTTTGATGAATTCTGGGGAGCTTAGTCAAGGAAAAAACCCAAATCTTGTTGATACATTAGAGTAAGAGTGTCAGGCCCATGTGTTGAATATATTCTGGCACAAATATTATCCTCACTAATGATGCTCCCTTGAAAACATAAAGATCAAGGAAAGGAGAAGGAATAACAACATCTTTCATTGTGTTTCTGTGTGTCTGATAAAGTCATTAGGGAAAACAAGAAAATGGCTTTTTGATGCTGATGCTGCATAAACATGTTTTCTGAAGGAAAATGTTTTCACATTATCCTAAGAGGTGAAAAAGAAGAGAGATTAAACTGCCTGGCCTCTTACATTGAGGGGTGATTTCCCTTGGCGCCACTGACAGAGGGGAGAATGGTCTGGATAAATGACAATAGGAGTGAGTAAAAGGGTACCATCCTCTTCTCTGTCTGGAAGATGCACAGAACATGGTGCTTGAAGGCCAGAAGGGAGCAGAGTTTGTGAAGGGAGCTGCAGAGAAACTAGACAAGTGAGCTGGAGTGATTACTTGGACAAGAAAGGTTGAAAAAGATCATTGCGAGGTGCATCAGAGAACTTGTTACACTCCCTGAGACTCACGCAAAGATACCTATGGTCCTCTGCTGGGAAAGGAGGAGTTCTAACCCAGACTTTCTGTTTTATGCACAGATTCCAGGCAGGCATGGATGGGGTCCATGATCTGCAGCTCCCCTCCTGGGGAACATCCAAGAATGTTTTGTTCTTTCCAACCAAGCTCTTAGAAATCACACTGGCTGAACAGAATATATCCAGTCAGGACTCAATACCCTGCAGTCCATCCTTTTTGTGCACGTCCCGAGTTCAGACCTTTTCAGTGGGTTTATGTGCTTTGAGTTAGAGAAAAACTTGAAGTGGGAAGAGCAACCACCCCAGTGATCAGAATGCTGAAGGACACTCCTGAGACAGCAGTCCTGTGTGAGACCACTGTTTAGGGTTACATAGACTCCTTCTCACTTCATGTATCTGATCTTTTGTTGTTGTGGAGACTAATGCCACGGCTGCTGGAATGTGAAATGACTTGGCTGAATTGTTTTGTTCAGTTTTTCTGTGCTGTGAGTATTGTTCGATGGATGTATAACAAACAGGACATCTTGGAACAACTCCATGTGATGGAGTCATCCCTAGGTTGTGACTTCAAGGTGTGTATGTTTAATGCATTTTGGACATAATAGCTGAGTTGCATAATATTATACCTCTTACAAAAATAAATTAGATTATACCACATCATGAAACAAAAATGCCATTTCTTCTTCATATGTCTATCTTGCTTAAACATGCCTGGAGACCTCACAAGGAATGATGAAACGATAAGACCTCACATTGAATAGGCTAAGAGATTAAAAATATTTGCTATTTATTAAAATTCACTACCAAATCTAGTTTTTTCAACAGCAGTGAAAATTCACAGAAACAAACAAATAAAAAACAGATGAAAACTGGTTTTTGTATGTCAGCAAGTTGGCCTAATTCTGCTACACTTAGCAACCCCAAGGACAAGGAAAAAATCCTGGGATATCAAAGTATTAGCTGGCCAATTAAACTCAACCAGACATTTTTTGTTTGCCTGCAAGAATGAGATGTGGATGGGGTGAGCTTGAAGGAACTCTTTTAGGGGATCCTAAAAGAGTTGATCTCATTAACTTTTCCATGGGGGACAGAAGTTTTCTGTGTTATGTTATCTGATGCCCACAGTCCAGGCCAGAAGTAACCTCTTTTTTGCACCTGCAGCTAGCAGGCTCTTTAGATCTTTAAAAGCACAAATTAGCTCTGTCACATTATGGGGGCTTTGGAGCAACTTTTCTTTAAAGGCATTTTACTTTTCACTATTTTCTCTTTTTCTTTCTTCTTTTTCTTCTTTTTTTTTTTTTTTTTTCCCCAGGAAATCAAGCCTTAGCTTCCTTTCTTTTCTTCCTTTTTCTTCCCTTCTTTTTTTTTTTCTTCTTCATTTTTAAGCCCTTTCCTTTGCCTTTTTTTTTTTTTTTTTTCCTCTTCAACCTCATTTTGGAGGTCTGACAGATCTGTAATGGGTCTTCCTGCTGGACAGCTTTATAATTGGGACTGCAGAGTTCTGAAAGCATGCCAGATGTGTCGTCATCAAACAGCAAAGTCCTCATTAGAGCCTGAGTTGTAAGTGCATGTGTATGTTTTCAGAAGAACTTTTCCATTAATGGCTAGTAGGTGTCCAGGAGCAAAGATCATTGTCTCTTTTGTAGCTGGCATTTATATCAAGGATTTTACTTAGTGAAGTGAAATATTTTCTTTTGTCCCACTGCGTTTTCCATTGTAATGGGGACTTGTCTGTATCATTTGGTTGCTGAAGTGGTGCTTGATATGACAAGAAACCACTCTCCAGATGCTAATTGCCCTTGGGTTGCATTATTTATGCAGGAGAAGAAAAATGGGATGTTCCATTATTTTTTTTCCTCATAAGTGTTTCTTCAATTCTTTGACATGATAGCTTTCCCTTTATACTGCACATGTTCAAGCTGTAGCATTTATCCAAAAAAAGATGAATTTTCTTTTATTTTGAAAAAGAGAGGCAGGGGTGTATAATGGCGCCTTATTTGATGTCTCAGTCCAGATTCTGCATCAAACTCATTTCATTTTTCCAAATAATTTAGAATCTTCATATCTTAGCATGTTAGTGAGAAGATAAGTGCAAATATAGACTCCAGTCTTTTGGAGCTGTTTTGAGAATGAAAAGTATATGAGGTAAAGTTCCTTGAATTGAAAAATAATTTTAGGTACAAAGTAATTAAATCTTTCTGTAGAAGAACCATAGTAGATAAGTGTCTAGAGAGAACTGACTAGCTAGTTTTTTGGTGGTGTTTCTTTTTTTCTTTTTCTTTTATTATAGTACAGAGATTTTTAAATAAAACTGGCAGAATGTCCTCTACCAACCTTCCTTGCAGAAAATGCTTGTCAAAACTGCATGCTTGTGTGAAAATCTATCAATTCTAATAAAATTCCATTATGAAGAAATCTGAGAAGATTGTTCTGATGAGCTTGTAATGGAACAGAATGTTCAGATGTTTCCATTTCAGTACAGCCTTTTCTGTATATCATTTTAAAGCTGTTCATAGTGTATAAAATCAAACATGAACATTACAATGAATCCTTTCACTTTCTTTGAAAAAGCAGGTTTCAAATAAAAATCATTATTATTTTATTTCAGGCTCACATTCCTGAGTAAATTTCACATTTCTCCTATTATTATTATCCAGCTAAAAAGAGTGAAAATTATGGGAATAATGTAATTTTCTGTGAAACAGAAAATACATTTACAGCCAGGTTCTACTTTTAAAAGTAAATTGGTCAAACCAAGAGTGAGCAATTTTGTAGCTATATGAAGTGGATTTTATGTCATCTACTGTTAGATGTGAATAGTTCTAAGAAAGTATCCAGACTATCTCTAGGATCCATGGACAAAAGCAGGTGTCACCACAGGATTTATGTCATGCATCTTAGAATGGTGTGCAGTACTCGTGGCAGATAGATAGTCATAGCTATATATTCTATTTCTTCAGCAAATAAATGCAGATAAAATAGTATAGTGAGAATATTTTAATAAGAACACAGGACAGGAAGGGTACTGTGTGTCTTATTTTGGTCTTTTTCTTGCTATAATTTGTCTCAAAACTCAAGAATGTTTATGTTATTTGTACTCCATAGCACCTAGTTCTGCTGTTCTGGACCAGACCCCACACCCTGCTTGGTGCAATATGACAGAAGTCTGACTGCTCTTACCCTGTCCCTAATAGCATACAATGCCAGGTGACAACTGCTTGAATTCTCAGGTCAGTTTCAGAAACCTCAGCTAGATTTAGTATTAGCTTTTAGGACATGTTAAACAAAACTGAAAATGTCCGTGCTATCCTCAGCCACCAGAGCAGAGAGAACAGGACATCGTCTCAGTGTACAAGAGGCTGTGACATTCACTCCTCCCACATGATCCTGATCCTGACCCCAGTTGTAACAAAACAATTAAACAACAATTAAACAAAATAATTCCTGTAAGGATTTTGGATTCACACAATAACAAGGAGGACCAGAAACTAGTCTGTGTCTGTTAGTAAAAGCATATGCGTGACTCACAACAGTTAAAGATGTGGTCCATTGCTCTTTTTGTCTTTGTCCTTACCCTCTCTTTTCTACTCGATTCTGTCCTTTCTGTCTCCCCTTTCTTTTCTTCAATCCAGTTGTGATTTACTACATTATAATTATATGTCTTCTTTTGACTACTAATAATTCCAATATTCTATCCATCCATAAAACAGTAATTATTAGCTATAAAATGTTGCTCAAAACAAGGACAAACAGAATGTCTCTTTTTTTTCTTTTTTTTCTTCTTTTTTTTTAAAGCAGGTTTTTGAAGGCATTCTTGGTAATGATGCCTTTGCCTCATCCCCCAAGGAAACGAACAAAAAAAAAAAAAAAGAAAAGAATAAAAAACAAATGCCTACACAAAGGAAGAATGAAAATACAAAGAGGAAATTCAATACTATGTATTAACTCACAAAGAGAAACAGTGAGTAAAGTGCTGGGCTTATCATTGACTGGAATGGAAAAAGATTACCTAACAAATCTATCTGTTCTGTTGATGCAGAGCTTTTTGTAGACTTGCACCAGAAATTAATCCAGACCAACAAAATTACTTGTATAAAAGAAGCACTAAAAAGAAAAGCAGCAAACCACTTCAGAATGGGATTATTTCTTCATTTTATACATACATAAATACAAGGATTAAAGAACTTGCATTATATTTACTTGCAATATATTTACTCTTTAGAGAACTTGCATTATATTTACTTACAACATATGTTGTAAGGAGCAGCACTATTTTTCTTTCCATTCTGTCTAGAAATTCAGATTTTAGTTATGAGACAGGTGCATCACAAATGCCATTCCTTTAGAAAAAACAGGTCCTTTAAATAATTATAAAACACTTCACAAATTTGGCCCACAGTGCCATAATGGATTGAGATCATCAGGTCTTTTGCTAAGATCAAAATATGAGTGATTTGTTAAAATGAATGTTGAGACCAAATTGCTGAGAGCTGAATCTCAGCTCGGATGAAAACAGTGGCAAATGTCCCAGTCATTTCAAATGTTTTGCCCTAAGCAACTTAGAAGCTTACACCACCAGGACTCTGTGACAATTTTTTGAAATATTCTAATTCATCAAAATAACTAGCCTCTTTAATACTGACAATTGGTGGATGCCCAGGTAAGATAAACATATAGTGGCATTTTATCAGAATACTTTTTCAGTCTCCAATGCTAACTGCAATTTGCAGTGCAGAGATTTCTAAGATAAGGGATGGCCTTTTTATGTTAGCCTTGATGGCTTTTTCTTTCATGAAGGGCTTTTTATGAACCTATATAGATATTTAATCTTCAAATGTTCCTGCAGCAGGGAGTTCAACAACTCATCAGGCTTTTAGTCTTTACAATCAGAACACTCTTGATTTGTTAGATTTGTGTTTGCTTTTTAATGATTGAATTTGATGTCCTCTATTTTCTGTGTTGAAAAAAGGTCATCAAATGTAATCTGTAGAGCATAAAGTCTGAAAATCTTCTTATTGACCTCCATGTCCTTTGTATCGGGCTCATAATAATTTCTGCTAGAGTATCTCAGAAGAGGTCCAGCACTAGTATACAAGAGAAAGCTCAATACTTCTCATTCATTGTTTCTAGGACTGACTCTTCAATCAGAGACTGACTATGAGATGGTGGAGTCTGGGACCATGAGAGAAAATCAAAAAAACTAACAGCAGGATCATAAGCCTGGATTTTGAGTCAGCAAAATTTGATCTGTTTGGGGATCTGCTTGAAGGAATCCCATGAAATACAGACCTGAAGTGAAAATAGGTCCAATACAGCTGGTTGATTTCCCAAAGGCCAAGCACTAAAATAGTTCATCTCAACTAACAGGAAACCAAGAAAAAGCATCAAAAACCCTGCATGGGTGGACACTAGCCTGACAAAACTCAAGCTGTGAAAGTAAGTGTAGAAAAAGTGGATGCAGGATCTGGGGAGGAGTACAGAGACTGATTTCATATTAATTTCCTAGCTTTCCTATAATGCTAGGAAAGGCCACTCAGTGGAGTTGACTCTAAGAGACATGAAGGACAAAAAGAGAAAAAAGAGAATTTACAGAAAGTTTAAGTTTGCTTCTGAATGGAGTAGAGGATTTGAGATATGGTGAAGGCTGAGGTGCCCAGCACTATATTTGTTTTGGTTTTTAGTGGTGAGATTTAACATCAGGAATTCCAAGACTCTTGAGGCAATCCCAGGAGCAGTGGAAAAGTCTGAGGAATGAAGATTTACTCTTGGTGGAGGAGGAACATCTTAAAGTACATTTTAATAGACTGAACATACACAAGAACTTGGTACCTGATGGAATGCACTCGCCAGTGTTGAGGTCCTCGTCAGTGCCATTGTGAGGCCACTTTTAAAATAATTTTTGAAATGTCATGGCATTTGGGGGAGGTTCATGAGGAAGCAAACACCACCCTTGCAGGCAAGAAAAGCAACCAGGGGAACATGAGGAACTGTGGAACACTCAATGTTGTGTCAATCCTTGGGGAGATGATGGAGAAAATACTCTGGGAAGCAAACACGTAAGGGACAAAGATGTGATTTGGAGTAGTCAGTACAGACCTACAAAAGGGGAAATTATGTCTGAAAAACCTGATAACCATCTAGGGGAAAGAAATAGTTTGGTGAAAAAGAGAAGAGCTGTGAATCTTCATTTTCCTTGATTGTGGGAAAACTTCTGACAAAACTCTTCCACTAACAACTCATTAAATGTGGGCCAGTTTAATAGGTAGTGAAGTAGTCTGAAATAAGCTTAACTTCTGTTCTTAAAGAGTTCGCAATCAGCAAAATCCATGGAGGCCTTTTACTAGTGGTATATCCCAAGGGTTTTTAATGAGGGACAATACTATTTGAAATCTGTATTAATAAACTGAATGATGGGAAAATGAACCCTTTGCATGTTTGCATTACAAGCAATGGGCACAAAAGGATATACAGGAAATTCCATTTAAACATAAAGAAAACTTCTAAACTGTGAGTGTGATCAAACATCACAATAAATTGTTTAAAGAAGTTGCACATTCTCTATCCATGGAGATACTCAAAATCCCTCTGGACCTAATCTGGGCCCTGATTTGATCAGGGAGTTGGCCAGGCCAATCTCTACAGATCCCTGTCAACGTCAGCTATTTTGTGATTGAGTTAAATTTCCAGTTGAGTAGGGGTTTGTGTTACCATTTTTTCCCTACCTATCTCTGACATAGGTTAAGGAGCTGGCCAGGGCATAAACAGACCACATAATATGCTCTGGAGTGTTATTAATCCCCAGTTCATAAATGTTAATGACTTTCCTGCTCATGGCTAATCCAGACAGAGAAAAGTGGTTTTGAGATTAGAAGATAAATCCTTACCATCCTGGCAGGCCCAAAGGACTCTGAAGCATTTGGGAAAATGACATGTTAGCATCAACACCAATTCTGCATCAGGATGCACCAGCACAGATTTATGTTCCTGAGAGGCATCCCATTTATCACGTGTGTGCTGCAAGATCCCACTTTGCATAGGTTTTTCCACAAAAGTTCAAGACATGTTAAGGCTGAGAATATAAAAAGCAGAAATATCAAGAGAGACTCTGTAAGGTGAAATGACAGATACCTCCTGTACCTGTTCTCTCACCACTCATTTCATTCCCTTTCACTTGTTACTTTGTCAGTGTGGACTGTGTTCTTGCAGTCCCTCAGACAGCCCTTCATACAGACAGCTTGAAAGAAACCCAGGTTTTATAGTCTTCCCTGAGCAATCTGAGAAGCACAACTTCAGGAAAACAGATGTGTTTCTACTCTTATCTGAACAGTTGAAAGAAGGGGAAAATATCAGGCTGATGCATATTCAATCTGAAATTATTTATATGCATGTATATATTTTTTTGCATGTATATCTAAAAATACATGCAGATACATGTAGATATGTATATGTATATGCATAGGGAAAGAAAATATGTACCAGGTAAATATTTCAAAGTGCTATAACAAATGCCTATTCAGACTAAGATTATGTGGGTTTGTGTGGTTTTGAGCATTAGGGGTAGGGTTTTTCAATACTTACATATTTCACCATCTCCTGTCTCTATCAAAAAGATGAAAATTCTATGAGTACAAAGGAAAAAAATATAAGCAATTACCACAGCAAAATTAAGCCACCCTAAACTTCTTGAGTATTCAGGCCCAAGAACTGGTATCACAGGATATTGGCACACTGCAATTTAAGGGAAAATACTGTGATGATAATAATAAGGGTCAAATTCTTCTGAAAATGGCCATGTTTTCAACATGTTTATCAATACATGTCTCAGGAGATGTTCAGAGTTCTTTCGGTCTTTTGCCTGCTAGCTAATGCAAATCCTTTTTTAAATATTTATACATGACCCTCATGGGGATGATATTGCTTGGTGATGAGTAAGAATCAAGAAGAGATCACAGAATAACAGAATTAAGTTGGAAGGGATCTTTGAGATCATCCAGTTCCAAACCCGTGCCATGGACAGGGACACCTTCCACCAAAACAGGCTGCTCAGAGCTCCATCCAAGGTGGGCTTGAACACTTCCAACTTGGGGTATCCACAGCCTCTCTGGAATGTGGAGGTGTTCCCTATTTAGCCAAACTGATTTGGCACCTATCTGGAATAGAAACTAAGACTGCTTTCTGCAATATGTCATGAGCAAGTCAGTTTTAGCTTTCCATATATCCTTTTCAATAGGTGTGTCCAATAACCCAAGAGTAAGGTCACCCATGAGTAGATGTTAATTCCCTAAATCTTTTGTCTTTGTTGTTCTAAGCAGGAAAAAATTACTAAATATAAGATAAAAGGTCAAAGATATAATTTTGATCAAAAACATAAATTAAAAAAAAAAAGAAAGAGTTGTTCACCATAGATATCCACTTTCTTTTTTTTTTATTTTAGAATGTGTTTTGCACTACACAACCATCACAGTTGTAACTACTACTCTTTTGCATGTTACAGTATTGGCAATTGGAAAGCTTGAAAAATTATTATCTGGACAGGCTCAATCCTGGAGATATCCCCAGTGCCTGGTGTAAACTGAAGTCCATCTGAACCTGCTGCAGCCAACATTAACAGTATGTTAACAAAATATCCCAGTTATGAGTATTCTGATTTGTCTTAACAGAAACTAAAATGTAAAGAAAATTTATAAAGGTCTCAAGTAAAATTATGTTTCTTGCAGGGCTCAGAAGAATAAAAAAAAGAAAATAATCATTTATCAAGTATACTAGGAGAAAAAAGATTTGAAGAGTGGAATATTTCCATTACTAAGTAGCAATAAAAAAATAAGGATGAAAAAAAAGATATATTTTATATGAGAAGTTAGCTTTCACTTTTGAAACTGACAATATGAAGTACTTGTAGCAGATGAGGTCAATTAAGCATTTTTCAGTCCAGCAGCAACCAAAAAAGATGGAAAAATATTATTTCTAGACATGGATATTTACAGGTCATAGGACTGAAATTCTCATATCAGGAATATGAGCATGTGCCCTAAGTGCCCATCTTCCTGTTAACGTGAATTTGTATTATTTTTTAGTAAAAAGAAAAAACAAAATAACACAAAACCCTCACAGGATTCCAAAAAAATAGCACTATTGTTCCATTGCATATATATAAAAATAAGATCTCAATTCTGGGTAAAACAATGGAAAATTTTACCAGACACTATGAAAATAGAAACTTGAATAGTATATAATTGGCTGAAAATTGGTAGATTATGATCAATAATTAACAATAACAACAACAATAATAATACTGCTTTATTGAAAATAGGTTTCATAAAGCAAACCTGGCTTAATGTCTGGATATGCTTACAGGTGGCTTGATAAGAATAATTCTGCTACTAGGTTACACATTAAAGTATTCTTTATTTCAGCACACCATTTTGATTAAAAATATGTACTTCAGAGTATCATCAACACACACACACTTCTATGTGCTATACTGCCAGATGATTAACTGACAGCTGTGGAAAAGAAAATTTATCAATATAGACTCATCAGTGAGTATGAAAAGGTTAGGAAATAGTTTTGTACTCATCAACATTTTAAACAGGGAACTGGAAGGAGATATGAAGTCATTATTGGTGAAATGTGCAGATGACACAGTATTCATCCTTCCTTTAGCTGATTGAAGGATAAATATTACCAATCTCCATGCAGCCATAAAAAGGCATGTGGGTTGCTTGGTAAACTGGTCTCTGCTATCCATGATTTTTAGGGATTTTTCTTTTCCATTTTTTTGTTTTGTTTTGTTGTGTTTGGTTCTTTAAATGCAATCATATCCAGACACAAGACACTGGAAACTGAAGACTTTGAAAAGGTAAAGTGTAAACAATGATTTTAAGTGAGGCACTGATGGAAGGGAAGCTTGTGTGATGCTAGGCTGCATAAAAAGGGAAGAAGTAGGAAAGAGTAGAGAAAATATTCCATTCCAGCGTTCAGCATTCATAGGACTGAGACTAGAATACAATTGTGGCATCTGCATGAATAAAAATAAGGAGTTTATTAAAAAAAATGAGCTGGGTGCAGAAAAGAGCCATGGAAGTGATTTCAGGTCCAGAGAAACTGCTTCACAGAGAGAGACTTAAAGAGCTCAATCTGTTCAGCCTATTAAAATGAAGACTGAGAGGTGACTGCAGTACAGCGTATCAGTACCTTCACAGGGGAAGAACGCTGGGTATTAATGGGCTCTTTAATCTAGTGGGGAAAGGCACATCAAGAACTAATGGCTGAGAGCTGAAGCCAGACAAATTCAAATTAGAAATTAGGCACAACGGAGGAGATGATTAACCAGAGTCACAAACTACTGAGGGAAACAGTGTTTTCTCCATTGCTTGATATCTTCAAAATCAGAAAAGACAGTTTTGTTTGGTTTTTTTATTCCAGATCTGTTTTGGCGGAAGTTTTATGTCTTACTAAAAAGACAGCTCAGCCCGGGTTTGTGCAGCTTGACATGATACAGGTTGGTGGGAGAGGTCTCTTCGTGTGCACTGAGATGACAAAAAGCTAAATGAATGTAGTTGGCACAGGGATGAGGCTGAGCTAACTAATCTGGCCCATATATTAAAGCTCCAGTCTCAAGAGTCTTTCATGCTTTCCAGTTGGAATAAGGAAATGCAGCTTGTCTTTTTTTCTATGTGAAGCACCCCATAGAAATATCCTTTCTTGTAAATAAGGATATGCTTTATATCCCTAAAGAGATGCAACAGTAACATAACTTTGTCCAGGTACAGCATCAGAACTTTTGTTTCAGGGTTTACAGTTCAGAAAGCTGTCTTCCAATTTTAAGGATCAATATTCTACTTTAAATATATGTGAATAACATTAATTAAATATAAATACATATATATGTGAAAAACATTAAGTAATTGAGCTCTAGATCTCCTTTCTGAATCTTTTTGTCTGCTTAGGATGTTTTGAAAGTTTTTTTTGTTTCTTTGCTTTTTAATGAAATGCAGAGAAAAAATGGGAAACAATACACAAAGGAACTAGAAAATTAAAGTCAAATAGATTAATAGCATGTGAGCTGTGCTGCTAGAGTTTTGAATTTGTTAGCCACAATGTCTCAAATAAAGGGACTGCTGCCATTTTCTCAACCAGTTATTCCAGGAAACCTATGTACCATGCACAAGTGTGGCATGAGTTTTAATATGCTGCTAGACACTTGCTACTTTTCTCATTACAAGCAGACAAACAGATATCAGGGATGATGATTATGCAGACTGTGTATCCTTCTATTATTTCCAGATGGCTCTGCTTTGTTATGATTTTAAAGCCATTGCAAAATGTATTTATTAAGAATATGTGCTCTTTCTTATTCTTTTTTCCCCTTTCTTTCTCTTTTCTCTTTTTGTTTTCTTTTTCTTGTTTTGTTTGCTGATAACCCCAGAGTACTGTGCAGTGCTGGGGAAGAATAAAGCCATGCACTCCATGCCCCAGAACACTCTGGGGAAGCAGCTCTGTGTAGCAGGAGCTGAGGCTCCTGGTGGACAAGAACATCCGCTCTGCCCCTGAGCAAGCAGTGTTCCCTGCTGGAAGGACTATAGTGCCCTGGGTTGCATTAGGAAGAGCATTGCCAGCAGGTCAGGGAGGTGATCCTGACCCTCCTCTGTCATGTGGAGCACTGTGTCCAGCTCTTGGCTCCTCAGGACAGGGGAGACATGGAGTTCTCAGAGCAATTCCCATGGAGAGCTTACAAGGATGACTTGGGACTGGAGCATCTCTGTTACAAGGAAAGGCTGAGGGAGCTGGGGCTGTCCAGAGATGACTGAGAGGGACCTTCATCCATGTCTCTCAGGGTCTGCAGGGAGGGGACCAAGGATGGAGAGCACTCTGCTTGGTGGTGGCCAGCAGTGGGATAAGAGGCAATGGGCAGGAACAGATGCCATCAAGTCCCACCCTAACATGAGGATGACTAACTAACTTCACTGCGCAGTGACTGAGCACTGGGACAGACTGCCCAGAGAGGGTGAGGAGTCACCCTCACTGGAGATACCCCATTCCGGATGCAATCCTGTGCCAAGTGCTCTGGGATCATCCACTGTGGTGCATCCAACCTAACCCACTCTGTCATTCTGGTGCAAGTGTCTTCCTAGCATCTGGATTTGATATTTTCAGAGTGGTCACTATACTACGTCTTCCAGCAGATCTTTTTTTTTTTTTTTCAAAGAAAACATAAAGATAAAACATAAAATAAAAAAAATGTGTGTCAGCTATTCATTCATTTCTTTATACACATTTAAAGGACTACATACCTGTTCGAAAATTGCTTAAAAATTCATTCAGAGTCTCTGAGATTTAGTCTAGCTGTTTAATTATTTTTTATAAGTGTTCACTATTAAGGATTGCCATTTCAATGAAAGCTAGCATTTATTACATTTCAAATTTTTATTTTGAAGACAAGTGTTATTAAGTGCAGCCTCTTCTTTGCCTTCTCACAACATTAGACAGGATTCTGATTTCAGAATGGCCTTTAAGATAAATAATGCATTTCCCCCACACACCTTTTTTTCTTTCCAGAATTCATGGTAAGTCATTTGAAACAATTGATGTCAAGGTTATAAAGAAACAGTAAACATCAGATCCTGATAGGAATATGGTTATGGCTGGAGTCCCCAGTTAGGCTTCAGTCTCCTCTGAGCTATACCCGGACTAAACACACACAATGCGATGGTGACACCAAAGACTTTACAGCTGAGGTAGAATTGGCCAGCAGCTTCTACAGGAACAAATCTTTAAGAGGGTATGGATCAGGATTTCAATGAGAATTTACAATTACCAGCTTTATTTTTGTGAAAAGCTTTTGAGGCACGTGGAGAATATATTTTCAAAAGAATGAACTTAGACTGAAGAGATGAAAAACATGTAAAAGGTGATAGATGTTACCAGCAGTTTTTTATATTTGTTTTTGTGCAAATGTCTCCTGTTTTTAAGTAATACCAGAAAATATTTTCATCAGTTCTCCTTTTCTAGCCTGTTTCACTTTATATGCACTCAAGGAGTCAACTTTCCAAGGATTTAGGAAAACTCCATATATTCCTAAAAAATGAACTGGCTTAAGCCTGAGAACCACTGCCTGAGATTGCAAGTCCTGGACTAACCTGATGTAAAACCCTCTGAACTGACCCAAAGAGAAACTGATGAAACCTCACCAAGTTCAGTAAAAAACTTGTCTAGAATTCTCAATTTTATATGCTTTGCAATCAAATAAGAGAAAGTTTTAATAGTAATATATTATTTTAAATTTTATTTTATTTCATTTATTTCATTATTATTATTTTATTTCATTTCATTATTTATTTCACTGTATAGAGCACAAAAGCATCAAGAAATAGTCTATACAGGGGAATGTAGAATTTCTTCTATTACCCTTAAATTTTATTTTGAAACTATTAGAAAACATTAAAGAGATTATAAATAACAGATCCCCTGGATGTGCAACTTGATCAGTCCAGGCTGGACAGTGGGAAAATATCTGCTATCTGTGCAGCCCTGGAGATAATCACACAGGAAATTGAAGGAGTTTTTATCCCTGGATGCTTTCAAGACCAGGCAGGTAGAAACGTGCCTGGCCTAGCACAATACTTTCTTACTTGAAACAGGCAGCTGGACTAGAGGCTTCAAAAGATGTCTCCCAACCAATATAGACTATAAGTAGATAAATAAAAGTAGATAAATAATTGCAACATGTATTGGATCACTTCTTCATTTAAACTAAATTTGTTAATCAAGGTCTAATAAGTGATACAAAATAAGTCATAAGGACACCATAATTTGTGTATTAAATATTCTAAAACCTGTTAATTCAGTATTTCACATCTTATATTCTTCTCTAGAAAGCAAAAAATATTTTTTATGAATAGTTACTAAATAATCTGGATTTAGAAGGAATTTCTAAGACACATAAAAAAATCTTTTACAGGATCATGGAGTCATTTATGTTGGAAACAACTTTTAAGATCATCAAGACCAACAGCAGACCCAGCACTGCCAAGCTCACATGTCCCTAAGCCCCACAACTGGATGGTGACTCAACCCTGGAGACACTATTCCCATGCTTGTCAACCCTTTTGATGAAGAATTATTTCCCTAACATCCAGTCTAAACCTCCCCTGACTCAACTTGTGGATATTTCCTCTTGTCCTATTACTTGTTACTTTTAAATGTGTTTGTTTTATTTTATTCTGTCTTTATGAAAAAAAAAAAAAAGAGTCATCTGAATAAAAATAAAGTTTTAGTGTCAATTTTCAATTTTGTTATGATACCACATTTTGGCATATTTTAAAATGAAACATTATAGCTTTCAATTTCCAAAATATCATTTCTGTTATTCCCTTGAAAGATTAATCTTCTCCTTCCTGCTGCATCTTCAAATAAAAGAAAAAGTTTAACTTTTTTATTTGAATGTTTTCTTCAGTGATCCATTTGTGGTACTTTTCATTTTGTGTGTTCATATTTGAGAGAAAAAAAATACTGAAAACTGTTTCATATTGATGCATTTTCCTTCTTTCCAACTCCGTAGTTTTCTACTTCAACATTCAAGTGCAAAACCAAAAAAATAATCGGCATTCTAACACTTTTACCAATCTTACTGCATTAATCAAAACCAAAAGTTCTTATCCTAAATATTAAAAAAAAAAAAAAAGAAAAAAAAAAGTTTCTTTACCAGGTTGGTTTGGAATGCGACCCTAGAGCTTCTGTATCTACCTTAAAAAAAAAAAAAAAAAAAAGATGGTACTTTTCTGCCACAGTATTTCAAAATTTATACATTTAGAATGCTTAATACTATATAGAGTTATTTCTAATTTAGAGCAGTATGACTCTCCTAAATACAGTGCTTTTTATTGTGATTTACACCACTGTTGCTGAGTTCTGAATCACAACCATGTCTGTATTTATGGTTTTCACAATCCCTTTGGTTGTATGTAATTTTTACAGTAGAATAAAAATAGCAGACCCCTACTTAAAGGACTTTATCATCATAGATCCTTAATTACAGCTGTGTTAAAATAACCTCTATAGTGGCCCACGAGCCAAAGCAACAATAAATAAAAGGGACTGTAAAGTGAGTAGCTCCTTCCAAAGGGAAATGTCAGCCTGCGCAAGGAAATGTCACCAGTGCAATAACATTTCCCACCGCAGCAGTGGTGGGAGCAGAGCAGAGAGGGGAGCTGGTGCTTTTTGGAGGGTGTGAGTGGTGAGAGGCCGGGGACACCTAGGACAAAGCAGGAGGAGCTGCCAGGCGGGTGACCAAAGCTGCCCATGGAGGGAGGAGACTGTCACGCTGAGCCAAACTGCAGGCTCTGGGCTGGAGCCCTGGAATGAGGCTGTGGCATCAGTTTGGTATCAATGCTCCATCTGAGTAATATTTATTTTAATTCAGACACTATACAGTCTTCCCTGGAAGCAGAAGAGTTTTCCTTCCATCAGATCTGTTCCTGTACCTGCAACAGCTGACAGGGAAGTGTCAATCAAAAGAGAGTGGAAACAGCCAGAAGTTCACCAGCCTCTGTCTTGTGGGTGAGGTGCTCACATATGATAGGATGTGAGCACTGTGGCAGAATGCAGTTGTCCTACAACAAGCCTTGTACACAACATATGGAGGAAGTTACCTCATTTCCTACAGGCAGCAAGTCTACCTGCAGCATTTACTTTCTTTCTAAATCCCTGCTTCCGTCTCCAGTAAACTTTAAACTGTGGTTTTGATTTTGCTCTGGATCCGGTTTGGTTTTGCCCAGCCTCCCACCACACAGCCCTTTAATCCTGGGTTTGAAGAACCAGGCTCTGGGCCAGACAGCTAACCCCTTCTGCATGTCATGCATCCATCTCTTGGGATGCTAGATGGCTAATCCCTTGTTATTTTTGTTGCAGGAAGAGGTCTTCTTGCTTCATTTGTTGAATCTGAAAGACCATGCCTAACACAGTATCTGGCTTTAATGAACTCAGTGATTATCTCTGCTCTGAGAGCAGATGTAAGAGCCCCTGGTGCAGTAATGCCAGTGAACAAAACACTCAGACCAAAAGGAAAAAGGGAATCTGCTGATTCCAAGCAATCATTAAGCTTAGTACTTGTAAAAAGCAGTAAAAAGGCAGGTGAAATTTAGTTAACCAACTGTAACATGGACTAAAACATGCTCAGCCACAGCCCTGGGAAAGACAGTTTAGCTAGTATGAAGAAGTAGGATTTACACAGAGATTTTTAGCCTGAAGATGGGAGTTTGCATAGTGAAACATAAACTGTAATGCATTGTACACGAAGTATAAATGAGAAATAACCTCTGGTCAATAGTACTAGGCATATGATTTCATCTGCATATGGCTTTAGCAGTAAGCATGAAAGGTTTGCTGGGACTTTCTTTGCCTTCCCTAGATGAACTTGTTCTAAGGTGCAATGAGAATCAGACCCTTTGCTTAGGGGGAAATCAAAGGGGAAATCAAACCCAGCAAATGCCTCTGGCCCTACCCTTCCTGTCTGTGCCACATCACATAACTAAAAGATCCAGCCTTACATCTCAGAAGAACTAACCTTTTGAAGTTGCTCAGAGATGATATCTGCTGCCAATGTCCTTTAACCAATTTTAACTCACCTGGAAAAAACTGCTTCATTTTCCCAGCAGAAGGGAAACTTTTTTTTCTTCCTCCTCCTTCTTCCCCCAGCTCCTTTGCATCTTTTCAATTTACGAAATACTTTGGGATCATTCTGGGAGAAAAGCTCCATGCAGTATAACCACATTAGCTTGTAAAGCAAACAGAAAAAAATGGCCTGTTGGTCATAAACAAGCTGTCTGCAAATTTGTCATATGCTATCTCTGCACTGGATCTTATTCAGGACTGCAAGATGTGCTGGTTTGTTTTATACTGATGGGCACTGTTGCCAGGGATTCCATCCCAATATAGATGTTTGTAATACACATCGTGTGTCAGTCTCTTCAGTCAGTTGTTGGTAATAGAGTTTGAAAGGCATATAGTGACAGTATAAATGCATATGGTATATCTGAATATTTTGTTAGAAGGATGATGGGTCCTGGCTGCTTAGGATGCTACATGGACTCCTGTGCAACCTGCATTTTTGCCAGCTCTGTCTCCCAAACTGGAAACAAAGACAAGCCATGCTGGTTTCTCTTTGGTGTCAGTGGAGTGAAATCTGGAGGGCAATTGATCTGACCTGCCTGTGACCTTTATCTTAGAATGAGATGAGCTTCTTTCTGTATTCCACTGACTATGAAAACAAGACCCACACAATGAGCTTAACAACTGGAACTCTATGCAATTTCCTAAAACTTAGGCCCTGCCTCCTCTGATGAACCTCTGTTTTCTGGGAGCAGCAACCTTTTGACAATATGTGGTATCTGCCAGCCCTTTTAGGTGTCTCTGACTGGAGCAGTTTGAGTGTTACCACTTTTTGCATGAGCAGCTGAAACTCCAAGGTTAGGCTCAGTGCCGGGGGACCTTTTCAGTAGACCACAAGCAGGTGGTGGGGCACCACATCTGGCTGCCAGTGGCAGGTGGTCCCAGACATCTCCCTAAAGTCCTGCTCCATGTAAACCAGCTCTGTGTTGGTGTCTCCAAAATGCAAGGACACTTCAAGTGCTGTCAGACTTCTATTTTCAGGAAACTGACTCAAGCCACTATATATCTAAATTTAGGTGTTTGCATATGAGCTAGGTGTCTAAGCTTAGAGAGCTATTGGTTGACCAGATATAGACATTTGCTTCATCTCTTTCGAAACCACTAATTGTATTGACTAGACCTCTACTCTCTTTAATGGGTACCTAGCCATTTATCTTGCACGTGGACATCTAAAATTAGCTGTCTTAATCCATGGGCCTAATCACACCACTAACTTTTAGATTCCTAATTAAGATAAATTAATTGAAAACTACAAGATCTTTGCACCATTTCAGAGATTTCTTTGAGCTTTCATCTGCCCTTAGTTGGAAAGAGTAGATGACCACACTGCCTTCTCCTTCAATGAATTACAGGAATTGGAAAAAAAAATAGTAAGAAAATCAGAAACTGGGCTTCTGAAGAAAAAAACAGGAGTTTCATGTACATAGAGATTTGCTTCTTCATTCTGAATAGCCACTAAACACCAATCAAAACTTCAAAAGATCGATTGCTCTGTCATCAAGCTAAGAGTGCTGGGGAAGGTTTTAGCTGGATGTCAGGAGAAGCCTCTTCTCACAGAGGGTGGTTGGGCCCTGGAACAGGCTCCCCAGGGCAGGGGTCACAGCACCCAGCCTGATAGAGTTCAAGAAGCCTTTGGACAATGCTCTCAGGCACAGGCTTGGGTCTAGGATTCTTGGGATTCTTGTGCAGGACTCTGTGATCTTTGCGGGTCCCTTCCAACTCAGGATATTCTCTGATTCTGTGATTCTGTTAAGAGATAGATGCAGAAGTGGCTTATTTTCTACACCTGGCTAGCAGTACTGGCCAGACCCGGCTGAGGATTTGGGTAACCTTACTACCACAGCTTCGTTCCAACACTTAAAAGCCCTGTTAAGCTTGAGCACTAGGATCTGAATCAGATCTGCACTGGCCGCTCTGGCATGAGGGGTGAGTAAAGTAACCTTCAGCTCTATGCTGCTGCATGTGTAGATTTTACCTTGCAGAAAGTGTTTACTCAAGGTTTGCATTTTGGGCAGTTTTGGTTTTGTTGGGTTTTTTGTTGGGCTTAATTTTTGCAGTTATTGTTGGGAGACTTGTTTTTGTTTGTAGGTAGGTGGGTTTTATTTGCTTTTTATGAAATATCAGGAGACAATTTTTTTTCTTGTGAAATAAAAGCAATACAAAGTTTTGACTACCATTTTCAGATAAGTCTGGTGAAGTTGAAACACTGTAACCACAACATCAATACTAAAAATTTTCAGAAAGCAGAATACTGACAGAGACAAGATAGGTCAGAAGTGTCAAAAAATATTCAAAACTTGTACAAGACTTGAAAGTGCTCATTCTTACTTAATTAGAGGTTATTTGTGCCAATCTACAGAAAATGTCCTCTGAAAACTGGTTGTGTCAAGACCAAACAGTGCTTATTTATGTAAATTGCCTTTTTGGTTTTTTTTTTCTTTCCTCAGAAATGGCATCACAGCATTCATGTGATTTCATTTCTTTAAAGTGGCATATATTTTCCATTTCAACAGCTATGGAAGGTAGTGAATACATTTTTTTCAATTTTACATGAAAGAAATTGAGACAAAGAAGGCCAAATCAGAAAGGTATTTAACCTCCTACTTCCTTTTGAAATCATCATATAGCAATATCTTTGGAGATGTAGCTATAAACTTTAAAAGCAATATTCAGAGTACTCACTTTCACATCATAATGGCCAAAAATCAATTTCATTGATTCTGTGCTGGCTGTTGAGCAGGGAGAGCTCCCAGTTCTCATGTCAGAGGCTCTGTGGGAACTGTTCAAGAGTCACCTACAACCTGTAGATGTTTTCAAGGATACAACTTCATTGTAAAAATGGCTCCCTCCTTACATTGGGACCAAGCTCCTCATTCATTTAATTATTTGGGTTGTAAAGACCACCTTGTTCCAGCCCCTGTCAAGGGCAGGGACAACTTCCACTAGACAAGGTTACTCAAGACCCCATCCAACCTGGCCTTGAACACTTCCAGGGTCCTCCACAGCTTCTGTGGGCAAGCTGTGCCAGGGCCTTAGCACCCTCACAGTAAAGAATTTGCTAATATCTAAACTAAGCCTGCCTTTATCACACTGCCTACACAATAGTTTGGTACTACATGGAAAGAGATGAAAGGTCCCTTTTCTAAACACCAAAAAATGTTACTGAGACAATGAGACACTCACAGCTCCAGTTCCTAAAAGCAGAATGATGATGAACCCTCTGGATTTCATTCCAGTTATTCACCTAATGGCCACGGTTATATCTCTGCAGAAAATACAGGCACAAATCAGTCTGCAGCAATCAGCTGAGGGCCGGATATTGTTGGACTTTTTGGGAGTTGTTTTTGTTTTTCCTTGTTATGGGCTAATAAATTCTTTTCAAGTTATGCCTTGAATAACAGAGTGGTGGGAGGCATTACATGTTTAGAAATTTTTCAAGGCAGTCCACGTATGTGATAGGCCTAACTGCAGCCTAATGCCTCAGGCCAGGCAACTCATGATTGTCCTCTTCTTTCTGAGGTCAGGCATCATGGAAATCTGCAGTGAGATTTGTGAGGCTCCAAGGTTAGACAATCCCTTGAAAACAGCTTCCTGGAATTTAAGGTTTTAAGTTCATTCAAAGCCCCATTTGGACACTGAAATAAACACTCTGGACCACATCTCAAGTGCTTTGTTCAAGGTCATCTGAGAGGAGTTCAATGGATCTTGGAAATGAGCCCAGATCTCTGCTTAACTCTAGCCATAGATCCATCCATTTTCATTCCATAGCAGCATAATAGGGATTTGGAAAACTACTCTAAAACCTTGAGAACTGAATAGATATCAAAATCCTTCTGTATGTATTTGGAATCATCCCACAGACTTCAATGGAGGAATATATTCTTTCCTATAACAAATTGAATTGCTAAATACGTATTGAAATCTCTCATTACTTGTTAAAGTAACCACAGCTTTCTCATAAATATTGTAAAGATACATGCAGAGGGTTAAAAAGCGACAGCTCAGTGGTCTGGAATTAAATCTGTTGCAGGTATATAATTTAGTGTGACATTAATTGGGTAGTGGGGAAGCATAAATGAGGAACACAATGTGTATACATCGGAATTTTTTGTTAAAGAAGGAACACTGCAAATGCTAACCTCAGCAGAGCAAAATCAAAGAGAGCAGAGAGGAAGGGGAGGAAAGAAAAAGAAGCCAAAAAAACCCCAATTTTTTCCCCCCCCCAAAAAAACCCCAAAGCAGCACACAAAACAGTATACAACCAAACAATTGTGTCCAATTTCTTTGGGAAGAAGTTTAAAACAGCTACCAAAGATTAAGATTGTCAGCTGGAAGAGATCAGTTTAGCTCTGAAAATGTAGGTTGAGCTGAATCTAAGTCATTGTAGTTCAGATCATCTTTGTAACTGTCTACATCCTGGGGCAAGCAGAGCTTTGCTTTGTGTGCATCAGCTGTGACCACCAAGCCCCATACAGCCACTCACTCAAAACCCACACCAGCAGGACTGGGGAAAGGACTGGAAGAGTAAAAGCTGGAGGATTCATGGGTTGAGATAAAGACAGATTAATAGGGAAAGCAAAAAGCCATGCACACAAGCAAAGCAATCCAAGAATTAATTCACTGCTACCCATGGTCAGGTAGGTGTTCAGCCATCTCCAGGTGAGCAGAGCCTCACTCTGCTCAACTCTGATTTGGGAAGACAAACTCCAAATTATCCTTTCTCTTCCTCCTTCTTGCCCCCACTTTACATACTAAACATGATGTCGCATGGTCTGGAACATCCCTTTGGTCAGTTGGGGTCTCCTGTCCTGGCTGTGTCTCCTCACAGCCTTCCTAGCACTGTCATCCCCTCCTCAGCCTGGCAGTGCAAAAAGCAGAAAAGGCCTTGGCTCTGGGCAAGCCCGGCTCAGCAATAAAAAAACATCTCTGTGTTATCAGCCCTGTGTTCAGCGCACATACAAAGCACAGCCCCACTGTGGAGAAAATTCTCCTTACACCAGCCAAAAACAGCACACCCATTCCCTGTTTTGCCCTCATTGGATAACCAGTATTGACTTGTTTTCCCTCTTATGGAAATTGAAGTGTCAAAGAAAACCTAGTAACTGGGCAGCACAAGTCATGTGAACACCAAGAGGAACATACACTTCAGTTTCCTCTCAGGAAAACTTGTTTTAGCCACTTACATGGCAGGAATTAAAAGAATTAAAGAATTAAAAAAAAAAAAAAAAAAAAAAAAAAAGAAAGAGAAATAAAGAAAAAAAAAAAAAAGAAAGAAAACGACTGAACACAGGACAAAAAAAAAAAAAAAAAAAAAAGCTAGAAAAATCTTCCCAGAATTGCACATCCTTATACAGCTGAATGGATCCCTGCACCACAAGAAACAAAAAAGTACAGAACATGCAATTTGTCACTACAAAAGAACAGAAGATATAAAGAATATTGCCAGTGCTCTAAGTCTCTTCTGCCCTAATTTCATGTGTGTTATTCCTGGCCTAGAACAGGGCTTTCTGGACTCTTTGTACTTCTCTCTCTACACCTCTCACTCTGTTTTTTGACACATGAGACATAGAATGTCCTGGTTTGGGTATTCAATTGTGTGTTCAGGCACTGACCTGGATGATTAAGTAATTTTACCTAGCTGCTATTCCTCTGTGTTCTTCCTTGACTGTTATGTTCAGAGTTGGGTCTGTCTTGTGTATAATAGATTCTGCTATGGGACCTTGGTCTGTGCTAGGGATATTAGATGTTGCTACCGCTCAGGCATTAAGTGTGCCTGCAGTTAGGCACAGGTAATCTTACAGAGGAAACTGGGGAAAAAGAATAAATTCAGTGTCCTACCATATTAATTTGCACAGTCGCAGTTTTGGAGATTAATCTTAAATTATTTTGAATTGCAAATCCAATTGGACTTTAATTATGACTGTGACCTCTACTTTGTGGCACACGGTTCAGTCTGGGCAGCCACAGTCTATGGTAAATTACTATAATGGTGCTGGAGATGATGCTCCATAGCACAGAGCCTTGCCTTACATCTGTAGACAAAGACATGCATGCACATGCACATTTTGACTTGGAACAACCTCCTAATAACACAGATTTATTCTCCTTTGGTTTTTCTTTTTTGGCTTCCCTTCACTCCACATACACAGTAGCAAGGACTCAGTGACTTGCTGGAAGAAATCTGTAGAGTATGTTAATTTCTGTGGAACTTAGGCAGCCTCATAAGTCTTAGAGATTAATAAGAATCTGGGAAGTATCTATCTTCTGGTGATGCTTTCATTTGCGCAGTAATAAAGCTCGCCTTTCTTGTTTAATAAAAACAATGAGGAAACAAATGGGTGTGCAGGCATTGGAACTTTTGAGGAATTAATTCAAAAGCACGGAGGAAAGTTTTTTATCATGCTGTAAGCACCAGAAAGGTGAAAATTACTCTTCCCTCAAGCTGTTACCCTCTGTGTGCCTTATCTCCATGTTACACCAAATTTAAGGCAAAACCCTCAGAAGGTGCAAAGTGTCTCTTAGAAAGTACTGATCATTTTCCTGAAAGGGCGCAGGCATATTTCAGTGACACCATCAGCAGCCTGGGAGAATTTTGTATAATTCACCTTCTTCCCTTGCCCACTGGAACAATTTCCTGGTAGAACATTCCCTCTCCAATCAAACCATGTTCCTGTGGAAAATTTCAAATCAGTGAAAATGTGGAGGCTTTTCTTTTCTGTCTTATAACTCTCTCTTGGCTCTGGAGAGATGGTTGTGATTTTGCCCAGCTGTTCCCTTTATCCTCCACCCTAGAAGGTTTTTGTCACTTTAGCTTTCTGTGCACAGACAGGCAATTGATGAAAGCAGGTGCCTTGCAGCAGGCAGGGGGCCAGGGGCTGAGCACCCAGCTCCTGCCCAGCTCCCAGTCTCCCTAGAGCTCCAGCTGCCAGAGAGACACAAACCCAAGTCACTTAGCATCCCCACATCTCCTGCAACTCTGGCTGACAGAGAGCTGGAGCAGAGTGAGAACTTGCAAAAGCAATTTGCTTACCCCTCAAAAAAAGAGCTTTGCAAGTTAACACAATTTTGTTGCATTTAGGCAAAAAGATTTAACAAAAAAAAAGAGAGATGCTTCAAATCTTTGTTTTCCTTTGATACACTTTAATGAAGTGTTATATTAAAAGTGGATTTGATGTCTTAAGAACTGTGCCTTTGTCAGCTGGGGTTGCGTACTGAGACGCTCCTCTTCCTGTGGCCAAGAGCAGACCAAGTCTCCCTCAGACACCAGCTCCCAAGCTCTGTTTCAGGATGAGCACAGCTGCCTACAGGGACCACATTCAGTACCAGGAATGAAAGAATAGTGTAACAATTATATATTCAGTGTTCTGAGTCTCCTTATCTTGCTACTATGGCCCTTGGTGGTCTCAGGAAATGGTCCTAGTCTTATCTTTCTACAGAAAGATACAGGTCTCATTCTTTTCTTTCTATCTTAAAGAATACTGACCAATCTGGTACTTGTCCTGCTTCTCAAGCACCATTACTTCACCACTTACTGCCCACATGGCTGGAAACATACAGAACTCTGGTTTGATAGGTACTGCGTGCAGACATTGCTATCTTTCTGGTTCAAGGGTGGATTGGATGTTTGGGCTGTTCTCCTCTCAGCTCCCCATGCTCAAAGTTAATTTTATCTAAGTAGCAGTAAAGTTTCCTGTTTATCTCATTTTGACAACCTGAGAAACAATATTAATTGGGATATTATTCTTCCCTGCAATAGTTTCATCCAGCCTTACTGTACAAAACTACAAAAATTCCTTGATGGGCAGGCCTGTCCTGTGAGTTGTTGAGATTTGTTCTTGTTTTGCAGCTGGACTCTTTGTTAACTGCAGTCTTTTGTCTTCCATGTGATTCATGTGGTGGCACCTTTAAGGGTGGTCCAGCTCTGTCCGGGTGGAGAACATGCAGAATTCTTTACATTGGTAAGAACACAGTTACAGTCAGGAAGCTTTTGCCTTTGCTTCTGTTCTGGAGCTGATATAGTGGCATAGGTCTGGGTCAGGATATTATGTTTGTAATCATATTACAGTGGATCTGTTTGGGCCCTGACTTTAACCTTCACTTAATAAAAATGTGTTCTAGCCACAGGCTATGAGTTCTCATGACTAGCAAAGGTAGGGACCTTTGCAATATAATAAAAACAGGGAGGAAATACTGTGAGATACAGCCCAGGTTCTGCTTTCCCCCTCCCATCTTCTAGCACTCTGATGTGAAATCTTTGTTCTAGAAAGAAACACTTCAGAACTTAAATCATTTTTTGTTTAATCAAGTCCACTTTTTAAATATTCTTAAATAAAATACTACTTAAAAGGGGTAATTTTACATGAAGTGGGAGAGAGATAGTGCAAGAACCTACAGTATATCAGACTGAATTAGTTTTTCATGCTACAAGATGTAAACAAATCTATTTAATTAGAACACCTTGTTCTTATTGCATTCAGAGTCATTTTTTATACAGGCAGAAAGAAAAAAAAAAGGGCTTGGCAGCGAATTTCTATGATACCACAAAAAACCCATCTGAACTGAGCATCTCCCTCAGTAAAATGGATGTTTTCTACTTGTTGTTTGAATCAGAGTCTCAAAGTCTAACTCCCAACTACAAAGATGATCCCTGGGCCAAGTACATACATTCCTAGAGACCAGCTTTGATTTGAAACTCTTCCTTTCTGCTTCTTCAGTGGAGACATCAGATGTGTAGTCATGCAGGGGGAAGCTGGTCCTTCAAGCTACTTGTTTAGGTTATGCATACCAAGACCAGAGTTGACCCACAGAACTTCCTACCTCTGCCAAGGCCATGAGATTTCCATGCTTGCTCGCCTCTGGGGCAATCTGTCCAATTTTCACCATTATTCCATATGTGCAACCCGGAAACAATAATAACTTTCCTCTCTTTGCAGTCCTTTTCTCTGCTTTATAAGGCAAAATGGAATCTGGAACAGCAAGAGGAGGAAGGAGAGAGGCTGTGTGCTCGGGGGCTTTATTAAACTCCATAAAACCTCTAAGATCACCTTTCTCTTTCCTCTCTGGTAGCCGTGCAAGGAGCCCACTTGGCTATACAGGCTCATTAGTCACAACAGAGAGGCAGCACAAGGTCCCACAGTGACAAGCTGCCACCTAAATCTAGGTAATGTGCCGTGCTAAAATGCTGTTCACTTGCTTGCAGCAAGATCTCAGTTCCTTGCTAAGGTGATGTTTCCTTTTCTATCTGAATTCTAGGCTTGGATTTACCACCCTTGTGGCCTGTGCTTTCGTTGATACACATTTTAAAACGTGTACCTTCCTGTCCACACACTTCCAAAGTTTCAAAGGGGCATTAGAGGCACACAAATGTTATCTGAGAATATTATGCATAATGCCAGACCCCTAGATCCAGCCATCACATGGAGACTCTCAGGCTAACACAGAGGTAGGTTGAGCTATTAAACACCATCATGGGTGTTTTTCCTCTCCTCTGTACATATTAGCCAGGTCTGTTCCACCACATTACTGCTACAAGAAAGATTCCTTGACTGTGTTGTGGTAGAAAGACCTCATGGTGGAATCTGGGAAAAGAACAGCGAGTACTTTCCTGAATAGTCTGACCAACTGCCTGAGCAGAGCTGCACAATGTCGTCAAGGATGTCTTCATCATATGATGCTATCTGTTTCGGTTCCTAGTACACTAGACAGTCACGTTGCGTACTGGTCCAGAAGTCTATGGATGTAGATTAAAGGGAACCTCGGTAATCAGGGGATTTTTATATTTTTTCTCTCTTGCTGTGGCTCCTGGAACAAATACCTTCTTTGCATTTGTGGAAGGCTCCCTGCCCATGGCAGGGAGATTGGAGCTAGATAGTATTTAAGGTGCCTTTCAACCCAAACCATTCTATCATTTATTTTTTCCCCTCCCACCTTTCCTTTGACCTGCCCATTTATATGACCAGTTTTTCAGGACAGTCTGTTTTGTTCTATACTGATTTCCAATGGAACCTCATCTCATCTGAACTGCCCAGAAATTGTAGTAGCCTGTAGTCACAATAATCACACTGAAAACAAAATGTCAACATTTTTGTACCAATGTGAGGGCTGTTTTGTATTCCTCTGGCTTTGTCACCTACGTTAACGATATTTAGAGGCAAAACAAAAAGCTGATCATCTTACCACCATTAAACACTATCAATGACTTTAAACAGTTGTCAGTGAACTTAAGTGCTTGTGTAAGTGAGTAATTAATAGTCCTGGCTTAATAAAAATATCAGTCACTGGCACACCACTTATGGGCAAACTGTCATTTATGCCTGGCTTCAAAAGTCTCCATCTGGAGAAGCAACCAAGCAGCACACAATGACACTGCTGTCTGAGCCACCCTCCTCACTCCCACCCAGGAGCCACAGCTCACTTCATCTCTCCTCCAGTCTACTCTCTGTAACCCAGCCTTCTCTCCTCCCCCATTCCTATCCCACCATGGTTTTCCCCTGGTTTCCTCATACCCCTCCCAAAATATTCCATGCACTTCCTTCCTAACACCTGTCCTATTTTCTTATCTGTCCTCCATCAGATAAAGCACTGCTCTGTACATCAAGAGCAAAAGAGATTTTCAGAATCACTGTCATATATTGTCAAGGAACACACCATGCCCATCTGCAGTCCTGGAAGAAATGCTGTGTTCAGTTTTGTGTTCCTTGCACAAGGAGCTTCTGGAGAGGGTCCAGCAGAGGCCAGAAAGATCTGGAGCATAAGGAATCTGGAACCTCTCTCTTATGAGATGTGAGAGCTGGGCTGGTTTAGTCCAGAGCAGAGAACACTGAGAGAGGATTTCATTAATGTGTGTAAGTATCTCAGAGGCAGGAGTCAGGGGATGGTGCCATATTCTTTTCAGTGATACCCAGTGACAAGATCAGGAGCAGTGTTCACAAACTAAAACACAAAAAGTTACCCCTCAGTATGGGGAAAACCTCCTTTGCATTGAGGATGGCAGAGCACTGGAACAGCTGTGCAGGGAGGTAGGTCCTGGAGTCTCCCTCTCTGGAGACATTAAAATCCCACCTGGATGTGTTCCTGTGTCATCTGCTCCAGGTGGCCCTGTCTTGACAGGGAGGTGGACTGGGTTATATCTGGGGGTCCCTTCCAACCACAACATTTATGTGATTCTGTGAAAGAGAAACCAGTGTGAGCTTAGAGCAAAATCTGTGACCTGAAGAGCACATCCTATTACTAAGGTGACCCAGCACAAAAAGACAATGATGTCACAAGAAAACTATGTCCCTATGTTAGATGACTCATTTTTGTGTGCCGTTTCCAAGCTCTGGAAATGTAAATAAGTGTTTTTATGCCTATTTCACCTGTGAAACTTTGGTATAGAGAGGTTATTTTGTCCAGATTAATAAAAGATGCTTTATGGCAGAACAGAAACATTAATTCAGTTCTTTTTGCATCTTGATCATTGCTCTTTATTTCCTCTCTCACTGTGATTTCTACTCTCTAAATTTTCATTAATTCCTAGGAGGTAGAATTTTTTGTGAGAAAAAAGAGCTGTGTCTTTACTGGCTGGGTGAGGAACACGGTTTAATCATATGATTTTCAAAACAAGTCCCAAATGCCTTCCAGAGACCTATTACCTTTCCTATGGTCTTACTTCTGAGTATTTACCTCAGGAAAAAAAAAACAAACACTTATTTGCTTCTCTCACTGGTCTCTTCCGTTCTTGCCCCATGATGCCCCTTCTGCTTGGAGCTCATCCCTGAAACTGTTCTATTGTCCCTTAACTACCCATACAAACATCTGCATTACCCCTAAGGAACAAAATTCCCTTCCTTATAAGAGCAGCAAGAAATAAATACCAAATCTGAACAAAAGCAATGGCCCTTTCCCACTGTGATGTGTGAAATATTTTCCCCAGGCTGGTATCAACTCTCTCCATTTAAGTGAAGCTCATTTGCAATCACTTGCCTATTCATAGTGGCTGGGCAGAGAGCAGAGCCAGGGCTGCCTGTCACCAAGATGAATAGACAGATGGCTTGGACAAAAGTGGTCACATTTGGTCCCAGCCAGGGGTGCCATTTTTAAGGTCAGGTCTTCATCTTGCAGTGGTCAGGAGGAGGCCTGTGATGATGATGATGACAGTACATTTGGAATGATACTGCTATTTGTTTATCATGGCTTTTGCACAGGAGGTACCAATTTTAGCAAACACAGGAGGAAAGCAATTGAGTTAGCCCTGCAGCAGCATCTGAGGATCTTATCTGCATGGATGCCTCTCTTTTTACCCACTGCATATCAGAGTTTAAGTACAGAAACAGAAGCTGTTTTCTGTCCTGGGCCAACAGTGAGTACTTCCTAGACCTTGCTGAATTTCTTCCTGTCTCTTGTTGGAAAGAACTACCCTTAACTTCACCAGAAATTTACTTGCCAGTTTGAACCACACATTAATCAGAATGCTGGATCCTTCACTGGTGTTCATCCCAGTGTCCTGGTTCTATAGACATGGATTTATGTGTAAATTTTCTACTAATCTCAAATGGCTGGCCAGAGTTTTCCCTGGTTAAACTGAACACACCACAAAAATGGCTTCCTCCCTCTTCTTCCACACCTGCATCCCTGTGCAGACAGATGCTAGACCACAAAACTATTTTCAGTCAGTGAAGGTAGATGTAGTTTCTCAAAGTGCAAACATGATGTGTCAGTTTATCTTCAGTCAAGACTCTGAATATAAACAAATTGTAAATATCTCACATAAGTGCAAAGACCAGGATATAATTAGATTTTACTTTACCAACAACCCTAGAAGAGGGCATTGATGTCTAATGTATTTTCCCCATTAATTGGAGACTAAAACTTGACCCGGACTAGAAAAATCATATTTATTTACAAGCTGGAGATATGCTTTAAACAGAAAATTAAAAGCAGATAGCTGTATAATCTTATAAGAATAAATGAGGAGGAAGACTGAGAAAAAAAACAAAGAAAAATAAAATTTCTTGCAGCTGTGTTTCACATATGACCTCTTCAGAATGTGATTAAGAAATAAAAACAAACAAAAACCTTCCTTCTGGTAAATGTAATGTACTTATGAATAAAGAGTAGTTTGGATTAGTGCTATGTTATCCAACTGCAAAACACGAATTTCTGTATATTTAGTTTTTCATTTTAGAAATCTAATTCAGCAATGTGATGTCAGGAAAAGAGTCTCTTTCCAGGATGGGAAGTAAATCAAGTTATGGTGGTTCTGATATGATCCTGGTGCTATGACAGCATAGAGTTGGAGTCTGGAAATAGCCAAAATATTGTGTGACCCCCTATATATTACAGCACAGGGTAAAGAAAAGAAAATAATACCTGCTGCCTCTACCTCTTCGTGTGGTGCATATCCATAGCAAGGACTTGTTTTGGAGGACAGGTACCTACAGTCTCTCTGACAGGACCAAAAGAGAAAGGAGGAAGATGTTACCTGCCTGCCCAGATAACTTCTTACTCTCCAGGGCTCACTGTTCATTGACAGTGGAATAAAAGCAAGAATATATTTAGTGTGTTTACAGATTGTCTGTCATTAATTTTCTAGCCCTTCTGCAGACACAAAGTGTAAACAGTACAGTGGACTGAGTCTATCTCAGCCTCCTTCATGTAGAGAAGCAAAATACATTTGTCTTCTTCTAGCACAAGTCCATTCCTTTGGGTTGTGGCCTCCTTTCCATGAGAACTCCCTTTACCTGTGCCATACTCTCTGTAGCTTGAGCAGGCACATACCACCACAAACCTAGCCTGACAGACTTTTTAATTCTCAAATCTCTAGAGGCTGCATTTCCTTCTCTTCATCCTTCCTTTCTAGTGAATGCCTTCTCCCAGTGATCTCCAGTACAGTTCTCTGTTCTTGGGCTGCTCTGGGCACCACTAAAGCTCCTCCAGTGCAGGCTGGGACCGTCTGGCTGCAAGTAGCCAGGACAGCGTGAGGAACAAGTCCATTGCTCCCACCCCAGCTGCTGAGGGAAGAACGGAGTCACCAGCGAGGTCAGCCTCACCTGATGCCTGGTGGCACTCCCTCCCCATGTGCATCTTGGCTACCACCTCCTGGTGGGAAAATGTTTTTATATGGAGAAAAAACCGCTTCCTGGGGAGAGCATTATTGTCTCCTTGGAGAGAGTCCAGTACCGGAGGAGGCTGCAGTTTATCAGTTCTGTCCTCACCACTCCACTCAAAGTGTCTGTGCCGTCAGGGGGATTGATGGAGTTGGGAAAGCCCCCAAAACCATATAACTTGACATTAAAGAGAGGCTGTGAAGCTCTCACAACCAAGAGTACCTTTCAGGGAGACATGCAGAGAAAACTGCTCTGTCTCTTTGGTGGATGACTTTTATCGTGAAGCTGCACAAAGCCATTACTAAGAAAGGCACAAATTTGCGGGAGATTGGAGGGGGGAGGAAAGGGGAAAGAACCAACAACAATAAAAATAAGATGCATGCTGCTCTCTTTTCTCTTCAGAGGCTTTGGGAGAATCTCCTGAGGACTAGGACAGCTGCAGAGATGTTGTAAGGAGGGAATAGAGCACACAACCCACCTGTAATTTGACCCAGCATGAGCACTGCAATGGACAGGACCCCTGGTGTAGCAGTACACATCCCACCCCAATAAATTCACCTGGATAATATCTCCAAGAGTCCCTATATTACAAATCAGTTTATTCTTTCAGCCTTAGGGCAGACAGCAAGGAGTGGGGGCAGCAGGGACCTCATGGCAGCTCAGCAAGTGACTTTCAGCATGGACTCTGAAATCATAAGAAAAGGGTAGTACTTGATGAGCTTGGTGATGCTGTGTCTGGCTTGCTAACCATGTACGAACTTTCAGGCTGCTCAGGTGTATCCACACAGGAGTGCTGGCCCTTCAGTAAGTGGATCCTGTGGCTTTGTGCAGCACCCTGCACCATGGGCAGCCTCACACAGAGGCATTCACTGTCAACAACATCGTGGTAGTGTAGGTGAGAAAGGGGGAGTAGAGGATCTATTTTTTTTTTTAACTCACTGCATAAATAGAATCAAAGAAAATATAATGTAATATAAATAAAAACAAATGGCTCAGTCAACTCATCTTTAATGCTTTGCTGCGTGACATCTATTTTGTCTAATGGAATACGACTTTCATACACCAACTGGATATTTAACCTTGGCCAAAAGTTATGATGTACATTACAATACACTTTTATTATGTTACAATCTATTGTTGTTGTTTTTTTAATCTATTGCTAGGCCCCTAACAGTATGTCTGTGTCGATGAAACCCATCTGTCAAAAGCACAGTAGGGACATTATTATGTAAATGTAGTTGGGTCTTCCTTTTGTGGAATTGGGGGCAGGAATTTAATATACTGTCCTAATATTCCAGCCAGAGGGGAAAAATATTTATGAATTTTTTTTTTTAAGTGAGAAAAAAATCTAGATGAATTTGGTTTTTAAAAAGTCAGATCTTTCTTTTCGCCCTTCCCAGCAAGATCTTTAGAGCTAATGATACAGTTTCTAATAAAAAATAAAATAAAATACATGAGAGACTTTTTAACTCTACCAGGAGACAGGTCATTAATATCAGCACTGCTATCTTTTCTATATTGCACTCATATTTCAATAACCTACATTTTGGGGTTATTCTCTTTTTTTTTAAACACGTGCCATTTTGGATTACTTCTTTATTAGGGTTTGTTATAATATATGCACAAAGGTATGTAGATTTCTAGGAGAGGCGTGGGCAAGGAGGAGATTATTTATTACAGTTCTTAAATATCAGCCAAAATCCATCTATCTAAATTGTCTTGCCTTAGATGCATTCTGCCATTATTTGTAAAATTAAGACATTTGTCCCTGCTCAGAAATGGGGCTAAAATTGAAATAGCCACTGTAGGAAATGATATATCTACCCAGCCCTCCCCTGGGCCAGTTCCCAGCCTGAGGAACAGACTCCAGGAGGTTTGTCCCAATGTGATGCATGAAATGAAGTGCATTTAGCTCTCTAAATCCAGATTACCAGCTGATTTCCTCCCCTAAATTCAAAGGCACCATCTGTTGAAATCACGACAGCCTCCACTATGAGGATCTCTGAGGTGGGAAAGTGTTGTCATCTCCTTCTCTGCATATGGGGTGCTGAGGAGCAGAACAGCTGAGTGTGTGTTTGCACAGCATTAAGGTATATTCACAGCATAAGGAGAGGCACACACATGACAGCTGCGTTTCCTGAGCACAGGTAATGGAAACAAGGAGCACATGACAGCTCAAGGGTTATCATGGACAACGAGTATTTATGGCCCACTCACAGTCTGGATCACCCTTTGGATCCTGAGACTTGTGTCCTGCTCAGTGAGTTTTGGCGAAAGCTCCTCCTGTTTGGGAATCCTTTCTGATTTCTTTGCAAGGCAAACTGTGAGAACAGCCTGGTTTGGTTGAGAGACCTTACCGAAGCACACAGACACCATTGTGGGACAGGAGGCTTCTAGGGTAGTAATAGCAAGCACCAAAAATGAGGCTGTACATGCCCCATAGGAGTTAGCCAGAGATTTAAGCATCTAGTTCAAAGACTGAAGCCAAAAAAAAGGCATGAATTCATCATATCTTTCCTGTGCCGTTTCCTTCTTTGATAAGAAAGCTTTTAAAGTATGCTATGAAAACCTTTTTCCTTGGTGCATTAACATGGGCATGAGAAACACCAAGTTTTCATCATTCAAAGTAGATTGAGGCCCTCAGCTACTACCCAAAACAAAAGCACCCTTATTCTGAGGCAAGCTCCAGGAGGAGACATTTATCCCTGGTCCCAGATGGGCCACTGCACGAAAAGGAGCATAACACACACAGATCATATTAGTACCTACTGCTGGTTTTGACAGAAAAGGGAAAACATTTATCATTGGGTACACTTCTCTCTGCCTAGAGCTCTTGGAGCTCTTGAGAGGATCCTGTTTGCTAGTTTAAAGTGCAACAGGATGTCCACATCTGTTCCTATACTTGACCAAACATGATGAAGTCCTGGCCATACTAAACTGTTGAGTGTCTGTTTCACATCTACGTCACATTCAGTGAATATTTTGAAAGCATTTGACAAATTCTTCTTCTAGAAAAAGCTGTCTTTTATCAAGTAGTACAGAAAAGAAAGTGTCCACACAGGAATATGGTAACTAACTTTTAAACCCTCAGTCTTTTTGAAGTGGTTGGAAACAATATCTTTTCCTTTCCTGAGGTTTGGACTTAGGTAATTTGAGATAGGTGCAATACTTAGTGCCCATGGTGGAAATATTTTGTACCCTAAAGACAGAAAATTATTGAGAAAATTGGAAACCTTGCACTACAATGCAGACTCCTTCCCTGATTATTAAGTTGTTGTGTGGACAGGGATTCCTTCTCAGTATTTGTGTATTATGGTACACAGAAACACCCAAATGATTATGTTTGGCTGGCTGGGCCAGGTCTCATCTCCTGAGTGTAATTTCAGTCTTTCTCTCATTTAAAACACATTAGGATGAAGCAGATCCTCTGTGTGAATGACTGTATCTCACACCGAGCTGTGAGGTTCTGGTTTGGACTGATGAGCTCATGGGATCACCAAGAGGTTTGTGTTGGAAGGAGCCTTAAAAATGTCACATAGTCCAACCACGCAGCAGCGAGGTGTGGTCCATGAATCAGACCTTCAAAGCATTTTCAGCCTGTCCTCTCTCCTCCCTGCTGCTGCTGCATGCCATCCTCTCTGCCAAGGGAAGAAGGTGAAGCTCAGCGCTGAATGAGGATAAACATAATGACTGGGCTTAATTGGGCAGCATACAGCGGAGACAAACACAGCGACTTTTCCTCATCCATATCTAAGTCTCACTGCACTCAGCCACTAACATGCTGAACCTGATCAGCAGAGCTAATTTTCATTAGCTAATTGAGCAGACTCACAGCATTCTCCAGCTCCTACTGCTCCCAGCTGCCTGCTGAAGGAGGTGCACTGAGTGCAGGTCCCATGTCAGAGGGGTCAGCTCAGGAGGGACCTGTCTCAAGAGAGGAAAGATAACCAGAGCTGTTCCTTTTGCATGCCTTCCCCTCCTGCTTTCCACAGACACCCGCTTCTTCAGATATTTCTTAATTTAAACTTTAATCAAATTTTCTTTTAGCATCTAAGCCCTTATGTGACATTAATATCTCTAAAGACTAAAATCCAGATCTATAGATATCTCCAAGCCTAAAAATACTTATCCAATGTTAGTCCAAAATGTTAAATAACTATTAATTCCCCTTCAGGGCCAGGTTTTAAACCAGGGTGTAGAGACGCACTGTGTGAAGGAGGATGTGAAACATTGTCACGTGCCACTCATGGCACAGCACAAGGCAAAGATAAAGTGTACTATTTAGTAGTGGGAAGAATCAGAATGCTGGCTTGTGAATCTTTTAAAGCTCCAAGCTAATTGGCTAGAACCCATTTGGCAGGCTACAGTGGGAGAAATGGCAGGGATGACAGGATCTGCTTAGTACTGCTGAAGCTGGTAAGAAAAATGGATTACATGCTGGGCTTTGCAGGTTTGGTTGGCTTTTTTTTTAGTTTTTTGGGGGGGTTTTTCCTGATTTTTTTTACAATTTTTTAAAAATAAATATCTGAAAAGTTTTTTTTTCAGAATAGAGCCTGGGTGTTTTATAGGAGTCACAGTTTCCAAAGGTTTTATGGGAATTTAGTGTGTTCATTCCCCTTAATTGGCTGAATTGTGTGGTTAAACTACATTTACCATTGCACCTCAGAGCTTCTACATGCTAAGAGAGTAGATACTGTGGTAAAAAGCCCCCGAACACAGCTAACTAGGCAGACACACTCCAAGAGGCAGATCCATGAATTAAGATATTGGCATTTGCTCATATAATTGGGGGGCAAGAAGAGATATTCCACAGAATTATTGTTGGTGAAAGAGAAAAAATTAACGTTTTATTTGCAAAAGGACTTTATTTGCAAAATATCGTGTTGTGCATTCATAATAGTAATAATAATAATAATAATAATAATAATAATAATAATAATAATAATAATAATATTATTATTATTATTATTATTATTTTATGTGTATATATGTGTATATGTATTGCATATGTGTATTCATACAATACTTTTTTTGAAACCATTGGCAGCAGTGTGCTGCTGCTCCTGCATCTCAGGTGGGAGATCTTATGGAAGACATAAGAGATCCAATGGTGAAATAAATAACTTGGATACCCATTTAAACTTTTCTGTGGGTGTTTTCTCCACCCAAGTGCCTTTTGCACACCAAAGTAAACGCCCCCATCCACAGGCTGGATGTGGTGCAGTTCTGAGGAATCCAGGAGTGCCTCAGCAGCAGCAGTTAGCAAGGAAGGATGGTAGGGAGGATTCACCCTAAGGTTTGTAAAGTTTTCCAGGCTGCAGAGGGTGGTGCCTCAAGCACTTTTGTGTTTACACATGGGAGAGAAAGGATGGTGCTGCCTCAGTCTGGGGAGAGGGGACAGCTGCTCTGGGCTAGCAGCAGGTAAGTGGCAGACTGGGAGGCAGTCAGGGGAAGGAGCCCATCTCCAGCAGTCCTGCCTTCCGTGCCTTTGTAGGTTTTTCCATACCTGAGTAACCTGAAGCAGGCTGCTGCTGCTGGGTGTCCCAGAAGCCTCCTGTCAGAGCACATCTTGATGACAGCATCCTCACATCTTTTTAAGCACTTCTGAGGCACACAGGACATAAGGAGGTGTTGCGGGGACAGTGCTGAAAGCAGAGACCAGCTTTCATAAGGTCAGTGCTTCTCCTTGATTGGCAGGGCGGCAGCTTCTGATCAATAACTGCAAGGGGTTATTGATTCAGCCACCAATCTGAACTCTTAATTACTGATATTAAATGTCAGAAACTTTCAGAGTTTAAGCCATATGACTGTAATCTCTTATTCCAGAAGCTCTGCGGTGGCAAGCTCTCATCAAACGTTGTGTGGCAAGAGTGTGCTCTCCCAGCTGCTGCACACTGGGAATGATGTGGCTGGCTTTGGTGAGGCTGCTCTGGGCTTGCTCGGTGGGAGGGAGGTTGCTGTCTGTCCCATTTCATCTTTCTGCTGCACATCAGCCAAAATTAAAGCAGAATGACAAAGAAGAGCCCTTCTCTCCCACTAGCAGAAACTGGAGTTCTCTACACAGTGAAATCCTTGCTTTAAGCACCTCAGAAGATCAGGAGATTAAGCTTTCCTTGTTAGGCCCATATAAATATATGCATATAAAGAGAAACACAGCAGGTGAGCATTTCATAGATATATATTTTTCTTATGTATGTACTGTGAATCTTTGTACAGAAAAAGAAAATAAGTCACCCTCATGTTTTACATCTACTTGTCTGTTTGCATGAGATAAATGCACAGAAGTGCTCTGAGGATACCTCTGACAGTCTCTAGCAACAGCTTGAGTTGTCTTTCTGATACTTAGTAAAAGTTTTAATCTCTTTCCTGATCATATAATATCTTTCTCTCCATATTCAATACTATTGTCATTCTTTTGTCTTTGTAGAATCATAGAATCATTTGGGCTAGAGGAAAACATTCAGATTAAGCCCAACTGTAAATTCAGCACTGCCAAGCACATCCTAGCACAACGTCTATGTAGTTAGGGATTTTCTCCCCCTTTTTAATTACTTTGCATTTATGAGCACTGAATTTCACCTGCTTTTTTTTTTTTTTTTGCCTATCATTCAACATCAGGAGAGCTGTGCTTCAGCTGTCAGATTTATTTTCATTACCCTGACTATCTCAATCCCATCAACAGAGTTTTGTCTCTACTGCCACAGAAAGGATTCCTGTGGGAGTCCTTTGGTCACCTGCCTCCAACAAAATTTGAGCATTCATTACTATACTTCATATCTACTTCTTTAGGCAGTTATTAACCCAAGAAAATAATTTTCTACTTCTTTCTGCAATACCCTTCAAGGTTTCTTCACAAGCCTTTGGTAAGGGACTTTTCAAAAATCCAAGTGTGCTTTTATCCATATGCTTGCTGACTCCTTAAAAGCACTATAATAAATTTTGTTAGGGATAACTACCTCCTATAAAAGTACTGTTGCCTCTTTCACATTACATTATATTCATCTACTTGCCTGCCAGTTTTGTTCTTGATTACAGTTCCTTCCAATTAGCTCAAGACTGTGTCACACTTGCTGGTTTGCAGTTCCCTGTTTCTCAAACTGGAAAGAAATAAAAAGAATCCCTGATAAAAAGGTTTCCTCTTGAGCAAGAGCTAATAATCAAATTAAAGATGACCATGGAGTACTCTTGATTGCTAATAACACTTGTGAGTTTAGAAGGAGGAGTTATTTCAAGTTACTGAGCATAACTTCATTTTCTTTAAAATTTTTCGGGCTATTTATAATCTGAAGAAATCATTAAAGGTAAAAACTAAATCTTAATATCTGTCTCTCTGGATAGTGAATCAGGGTTGATTCCCTTCATTTAGTATCTCGAACAGGGTTGTTTGTCATGTCATAATTAAAGGAAAAAAAAAAAAGGAAAAATGTATGGTTCCTTGCTATGATCATTTCATTCTCAGAAAAAGGGAATTGCATTAAAAGCAAAACAGTACACAAACAGTGATTACCTCAGTCTTCTGTATATTTCTTTATAAAGGGTTTTAGGGAGATATTATACCTTGGAGGCTCAGCTGATTCTTGAGGGAACCAAGTTCTCTATTATCAAAATTAGTAGCAGACAAGTAATACTGTATCACAGGTAATTAAAATAATTTATAGATGGGCAAAATTCATTAAAGGTTTGGTGAATCCTATTTGGTGTATCATGGACAACCTAAGCAATTTATAAATGGGCAAATGTGACTAATCTTAAATAAATCCTATGAAACCAAAGAAAGCCTTTAAGTCAGTTAATCAAAAGAAGCCAGTCAAGCAGTTGTCCTGAGGCAGGTAAATCAATGAATATCAAGAACCTTAAATCTGTATTAAATCCCATTACTTATCTTTGTTTACCAAATTGTAACTTCAGTGCCCTCTCCAGGAATATATATTCTGAAAAATCTGGCATTCACCAGTAAAAAAACCCTCAGCCATGTACATGGCAACAGCACTTACACATCCTGGAAGAACTGTTGAAAAAGAATTTAAATAAAGTTCTGTGTCAAAACTTTCCAGCTGCACATCTCCTCTTCAAATGTCACCTCAGTGATGTCATCACATGGTAGGAATAATGCTGAGTTATTGAATACTGCTGTTTTATTTTGTGTCATACTGTCTTTTGTTCTCAGTCCTTCTTCTTAGGCCTCTGGTTGCTGAAAACTCCCAGGAGTGAACTGGAAAAGCTGTTGGCCATACTATAAAGCTGAGCAGTAGGAGAGCTGCCTCTTTATTTCAGAGGATTTTATAACCTTCTCTCTTACTTTAGGCAGGGAAAAATGTGCATCTCTTTCAGGCTTCACTGGATTCAAAATCAGCCCTTTTCATCTACTCCTTAACACCTCCATGGCTTTAGAAACATAGCTCAGGACTATGCAGTCAATTTAATAGGTATATAGGACACTTCTAACTGGCTTTTTGTATGTATGTGTGTCTGGAAAGAATGACTCAGAGTTCCTTTCAAGGCAAGGTTTTACATTTTTGCATTTATTTGAGCCACTTAGTTACATGAGGCTCAGTACAATCTGAACTTCTGATTCAATTTAATTTGCAGTTAACTTCCCTTTTATAAAAGAATAAGGGAACAGTCTAACATTTCTCATAAAAATCTTTTAAGACTTGGTTTTTGAGAGGGTTTTCCAAACTGAATGACCATGAAAAATCAATTCTCTTTAACTTATTAACCTGTGTGTACAAGCTTGGTTCTTTTGTTTGTTTGTTTTTATGGGTTTTTTGGGAGCTTTTTGTTTGGTTTTTTGTTTGTCTATTTGTTTTTCCCCTTGAGTTCCCATTTGGTAAGGAAGGCTATAGCTATGACATCAGTTGCTAGCAAGAACAATGGTTCAACTTTTCTGCTAAGTTGATCAGAACATGCAAGAATTTGGTTAAAACACAGTAAGCTTAAATGAACAAGCAGAACTAGGAAGGAACACCACGTTTTATTCAGTAGAGCACACTTCTGCTCTGCCTGAACAATGGTCATAACAAGCTCTCTCTTTTTTCAGCCTAATCTTCAGCATAGGTCAACTTTAATGAGTACATCCAGTACTAAACAACAAATACATGTCTTACTGAAATATTCATCTGGTATTGTATAAACTACAGAACAGCACAGAGTCTTATTTTTGAAAGGTTTCCTGTTAATAACCACTCACTTCACAAGTGCAGTTCCTCTCTGTCCATAAGGCTGGATAAGGCTTCTGTGAACTTTGCAAGTCAAGGTAAGGCAAGTTTTTATGTTCCTAAATTGTTTGTCTCCCACACTGAATAGTCTCTCGTTTCTCTGAGGGAAATAAAAAAGCCTTTGAAAGACTTTAAATAAAGACAAAGTCTATGCAAGTTTAGGTGTTTAAGGTATCTGGACACAATCTCTCCTTGGGAAGAGCCCTATAAAGAAAGCAACCTCTCCTAACTGACCTGCAGGAAAGTTCATCTCACTTGTTTTCAACTGTGTGGATTTAACATCTCATTGGGTTGGTCAGTTAAGGTGTGCCCTCTGTCAGACAGGCAACTGCAGGACACTGTGCTTTGGTTGGCTTCATGTCATATGTCAAATAAATGACATATGTCACAAGGGATAAAAACATCCCGTATTCTCTACAGGAGGAACCTGTGAGTTTGGATTAGACTCCTTTCTCTTAGATAAAAAAGGGTTGGTAAAATTAGGCCCAATTTTATTTTACAATACCTGCCTCAGTTACTGTTAAAGGTTAGGCTAGTACCATGTACAAACTAAAATATTATATTTATAGATAGAGGTCTCAGAAGAATTTTACTATTTCATGGTTATCAGGAGATCAAAACAAAGAAGCATCTATAAGAATAAAAGAAAACACATTTAATATAGAAGTGATTGCCTTCTCCTCTAAAGGCTTTTTGAGTTATAAATATGCTTCTGAAGGTTCAAAAGTTGAGAGCATTTTTAGAAGAAAACATGTTCAATAAGAAATCATCAGGAAGACATGATTTTATTTCAACAAGAAGTTTTTTTTTAGAGTGCAGAATGAGAGTTGTTTATGATATATTCTGTTAACATATCCCTACATTACTCTTTGCTCTTTACGTTTTTGAAAGTCAGGATTCTTTCTAAAGCATATTTTATAAAAATCTGTTTTTGTGAGATTATGATAATGTCTCTACCAGCTGGATGTCTAGTACAAGGAGTCTTGTTCTTTGAGAAGACATTCATGCTGGTAGCTTGATTCTTGACCAAATGGCTCCTAGTTTTACAAATTCATTGCATTTGCAACATTATAATTATGGGTTTTTATTTAATATTCTATACAAAGCAAAAAATATAATGCTTATATCAATTCTAGTTTAAAATCTAGTTTAAATCTACTAAAATGGTGTTAATGATTTTCTTTTTGAAAGTGTTTTTTTTATAGGTGCTATAAAATATTCAATGTTTATAAATATATTGCCAAGAATAGACAAAGACAGTGAAAACTAAAACATGTTATAATTATACAAGCTGATTTTCAGACTTGATATAATACTGGCTGTTCTATAGCCTGTGATATTATCCTCCTCTAGCATGTACAACTGATTCTTGGATAAAAGAAATAGGACCAGAATGGACTATTTTTAATTAGCTTGAATATTTGAATAGCCTGAATATTTTAGTAAAATACACACCCAGATACTTTTAAACCTATTTTAAACATAGGAGATTTAAAACAATTACAAAGTTATCTTAAAATTTTTAAGAAAGCTACTAACCACCCAGACTAAATTCTGCTAATAATATGTTCCAATGCTATCAAGGATCAGCAGTGATTGCATGCCCCTTTTAGAATTCTGCTCTCCTTCTGGGTAGTGCTACAGTAATAAAGCAGTGTCTTCCAGAGTATAAGATATAGTCACTTTACTTATTTAGGTATCTATTCAAAAACAAGGGAAAAAAAAAAAAATTATGTTTTCTGACAGTTGAAAATTTTCATGCATTCTCCCTTTGGATGGAATTAAACATATACTAAAAGGAATAGAATATCTTGGAGATCTAAAGGTGATGATTTTCTTTCTGGGTGTAAAGAAGGAATAGAGACAGCTAGAGGGGAGGAAGAATACTAAAACTTTGTGTTTCTTTGTTTGTGTGTATAAAGAAGACTGCTATTTCAAAAAGTCAAATGTATTTTTTTAAATGTTTTTTAGTGTCTGACTCAGAAAAAGAGCCACCAGTGCATATGGGAACTTAAACAGATATGCCACCAATAATGATATTCCTAGAAATACCTTTTCCTCTTGTATATATATGTACCTGATATTATCTGAAGCATTCGAAAATGTGTTTGTGTACAGCAGCAGTATAATAGGATTTTCTTGAATTGTTCTTATCTAAGTGTTATATATGCATCCAGAGGGAAAACTTTACTTTAACCAGGTACATTATCAGAAAATAACAATCTGGGGCATAAGCATCCCAAGTGTGCACCTTTTTTATGGTGTCAAACAAAGCAAACAATACACATATTTTCCCATTATTTTATGTTTGATTTCTTTTTTTTCATTATTATTATTACGTTAAGCCAACTGTGTTGGATTTGTAAATGGGCTATGACTGTTACACTATAGCATCTGCTTATCCAAACAAGTCTCTCCTGATAATGGTGCCCAGCAATGCAGGCCAGGATGTGGCAGTGGGAGATGGAACAAAGGGTTTCTCTGCCAGTGGTCACAGGTTTCACCTCAGGCATGAATGCAATAAGCAATTCAACACAAAAGAGTTGTTTTTAAAAAGCTATTTCCAACAAGACAGCTTGAATACAATCCCTCAAGCTGTCCAAAACTTAAGATCAGGGAGGCAATGGTTGTTTCTGTTAAAAGTCACATTCCTGTGAGAGCAGTGCAGTGGAAACTAGAAGAAATAGGAATCAGCAATGAAAATAGCAAATATTCCTCATATCTTTGCTATGCACATGAAACTTTTTTTTTAACTTCAGCACTTCTTCACAGCAGTGTTATGTGTATATTCCCAGCAGTAGAAGACAAGCTGCACAAGTTTTCATCAAAAGAAAGTTTGCAGGGCTGCAGCACAAAGGGAAGAAAAATTGATCTAACTACTAAGATGAGAAAAAACCACGTGTTTTACAGAGCTTATGGATAGGCAATTACCATTTTCTTGGTGACAATGTCTGTGTAAATCAGTTTTCCACCTGAACTTGGAACAGAGGCAAAGCATGTTTATTAGAGTCAACCCTTTAATGGAGTGATTTCTGTGAGTTCCAGTTACCAGATGCTAGAATCTTCTTAATCCAGATGGTGACAGAAAAGAGATATAGAGAGATGTGGATGATCAAAATTGGAAAAGATTCAATCAAGATCATCATAAATATTGCTTTTCATTAAACACTCTTGCTACAAAAAATTTTATGCTTGACTTGAACTGCTGTTGAAGCCTCACTGTGGCATTTCTTTTCATTAGTTGTAGGGGTAAGGCTTCCTCTTTTCAGAGGGCAAGTTGAACCCTTCTGCAATCCAATGCATAAATTTAGTGTTAGAAGTAAAATAAATAGAAGGTTCTTCATGTCTGAGAAAGCATCCTTTTTATCCAGACATCCAAAGCAAAGAAAGTAGAGACTCCACGTCACACTTTCAAGAAGTACCTATTTCAGTGCATTATAAGAGTGTTTATATTCACTCATTCCTTACAGTCATGAAAATTAGCAAGATTCACTGCAGCTGCAGTGGTGAAAGCCATGTATTTCCAGACAGGATGCCTTCCTACTTTAGTCTCTTAGCTGGTGTGGCTGTAACTGATATTTTATTTTTTGGATGGTCTTTCAAATTCTACTTGGCAAAGCAAGTTCCTGGTAAACTTGAAACATTACTACAGCAGGTCCCATGCTAGAAATCCTCCCCGAGGAGAAAATTTTTAATATTTCTCCTCTCCCTTAGCAGTGGAACATTTGGGAAGCGCCAGAAAGCAGCTGCATATGGGCTGGTAAGAAGTAATTTGTTGCCTTTACACCACAGGTGTAATTGGATCTTGGTTTTTCAAGGTCCTATGAAGGCTCAGTCCAGAGGTTGAGAAAAAAAATATGCAGGTAAATTATTACTTTTCTTTTTTTTTTTTTTTGTTTTTCTGAAGGAGAACTTTTATTCCCATGTGTTGGTTTTAGGTACTTACCACATCTGCCCATCCAAAAGAGGAGTTAAAATTGTTGTGGTGAATTCCAGAAATCAAATTCTTTTTATGTGATGATATAGACTGCAGTCAAACAGCCCTCAAAACATGATGATAATAGCTGGCATGAATCACTGGCTCTGGAGAGTAGAACCACCTTGAGTGCTTCTAATGCATGTTAATAAGTCTTCTGTAGTCTGTAAGGTAGTTTGGCTACCACAGATTTTGATTCCATGACCCACATTCATAGCACAGTAGCACCAATGCCTCTGTCCATTGACTTCAGTAACATTGCTTTCCCAAGTAATTGTTATCCAAGCTGAGTAAAATCTGCAGAGTGTGATCAGTGGTTTGTGAAGCTACTAAGTGCTTTGCAGTGGAGTTTTAATACAGCTAAGACAAATGAATGAAACAAAGATATCTCTTTATATTTAAAAGTGATACTGTAAATAGTTAGGATTCCATTTAATGTATTGCAAAGTTAGGTAACATGAAAAACAGCCTGATAACAGACAGGCTTTATAATCCATTACGTACATTTGAATATTGCATCCTAAATGTCCATCACTATTACAAGATTTTATGTGAGAGTACAAATATATAGGCCTTAAAAAATCTACACTGAATAAAAAGACAGCAATAAAATAGAAGCTTACTGAGTTTCTTCTTTGACTACTCTTTCTTCTTCCTTTTAATCTTTATTTGACACTTTATTAAAAGTCCAGAGCTTGAGATTTCAACCCCCGGTTAATCACCACTTAATCATTTGGCACAAGTTAAAGACACATATCTGCTGCATTGGTTTCCCCCCTGTACTACTCTCCTGATTAACCATCAGGCTATGCTTCCTTTTCCCAATTACATCTCTAATTTAGATGTGGTCAACCCACCTCCTAAAATACTGCCTAATGTACATACCACAGATACTAAAAAAAAATTATATGGAAACATGTCATCCTTGAAACTGATGCCACTCTCAATTATGTTGTGAGCTCCAGAGTAAGGATACAGGCATGGACTGGGAATAACTTGGTCTTTAATCCCGCTCACACAACTAAAAGCCTAAACTTTAGGGAGCTTCTTTGTACCAGCATCCATGAGGTGACTAAGCTGGACAAATGGGGAAGCTGTGTGAGATTGTGTGGTGTTTCAAAATCACAAAATTACATCTTGGAGAAATTGTTCACAAATACCTTCTTAGTGCTGACCACAACTAATAGATGGATGTCAGGAATCACATTTCCCCATGGCACTGCAGGAGTAGGGCTGGAACCAGTTTTCCTTCCACCTAACAATTGCTGCCTTCTCTGCACGCCACTTCTCTCTCCCTCGAGCTGCAGAATTAATTTCAGCAGCGATATGTGATCAGGAATGTAGGAAATCTTCGAGCCAAGATGGATGCTTGACATAATGAGTCATACAGCAACACCATGGAACTCATCAACTGTGATCATCACCAGGGCGCTGAGAGTTTGGGATATTTTCTGTAAACACACACATCTTTATTTTTCCATGTGTTTTGAAAACTCGTATGGTGGAAGGCTTTTCACACTTTTAGCCTGCAGACTTCTATTGAGTGTGGAAGCAGAGTTTATAAATAGGACTTCTCTTTTTTCTTTTAATGCCATTTAGATCTCGTTTTAGCACAGTTTATAAACAAGCTACATTTGTTCTTTTTATTGGCTCAAGAGAACAGCTGTCTATCAAGCATTCCTGTTTACATGATCTTCTTTGGTAAGCCAATGCTTAGAGACCTTCTGTGGGTTATCAGTAGCTGTTACATAAATAACAGCATATTGGATGAAATCTGTGATATTATTTCATGTGCATTTTCTTCCCTTACACTGAAGTTCTCTTGTAGGCAGTGGCCCAGAACCAGATCCATTCACCTCTGAAATGTCTCCAAAGTCCTCTTTACAGGCATTGTGTTAGATCCTGGCAGACAATGCCCCAGGGTTACACAGATCATATGCTGGCTATCTGTAGAGGACTGCATTTCAGCCATAATGAATTAAGTGATTTCTTTCTTCAAAAAGCAGGAGATGCTTGACAGAGAAGCTAAAAAACACAGTGCCAAAGTGGGAGGTCTGTGCTGTCAAGAGGTGTCAAACTGACAAAACTGGAGACCTAAACCTTCTGTTCCCCTACAGCGAAAAACAGATTTCAAACCACGTCACATACTAGAAGCACTGGCAATGGAAGCAGTCATGTATGTTAGCCACGATATAGAGGCACCAGATGTAGAGACGTGAGGAGATTTTCGTTGCCATCTCAATTCCAGTCTCAACTTTAGAGATCTAGAATTTAGTTCCCCAGAACTTTGTCCAATACTGCACCTTTTATTTCCGTAACACTCTCCAATGCTTATCCCCAGTGCTCATTCAAATACAGGCTTTTTTGTTCCAAAGCAGTTGAAGATTCTACTTTTGATTGCCCAAACATTCCCCAATTATACAAGTGAAGTAAAATGTTCAGCACATGTTTAGCTCCATCTTTTAGAAGTAGTAAATGTTCAAATTCATAAAGGGCACAGCCCAAGTTAAGCATATGCTTAACCAGCATCCTGACTCAGTTGTTGCCCTGCATGTGGGGACTCAATGAAAATAAAAAAATAAATCCTAATTGTAATCCTGACTTTGGGCCAGGATTTTATTGAAATATTTATAAATAAAGACACGGTGGTATTTAATTATTTAAGAAACAAACTGGTTGTGGAAATTTCACAGAGATGTAAGGTCCTTGGACTTGTGCAAGAGATAAACTTGGCCCACTTTCCTGTGACTAATACATACAGTACAGAAAGAGAGAAAGGGTAAGGAAAAACCATTTTCTTTCGCAACGGGAACATATGATATTAAGGAAACTGAAAACTGCATTTCTAAAATTGTTTCCATTTCAGTGTTCTTCTGCCTATGGAGAATCAATACGCCAGAAGAGCATAGCCTTAAACATTAATATTACAGAATAAAATTTGTTTTTGATGGATTGATAGGCACATTTTCTTAAGGCCAAGCAATAATGAATACAACCCTTTTTTCCAGATAATCTATCTTTCCTCTCTCCCTGCACAGAGGATGTAGAGAATAATATGATACCACTTGCCTGTATATAGAAACATATGTTATTACGCACCAAGAGGTTTCACTAGGATGCATGTCCTCAACCCCACATATCCAATTGAAAGAGCAAGGGGAAATCAGAATACAGGAAAATGCTGTTGTTTGCTCTGTTTCAGCTGCAGAAAGCCAGTCAATCAAGAAAGCTTGGCTGATGTCATGGTGGCTGATAAATCCCAAGGGATTTTACTCTGCCCTAACTGCACAGTCCCTAAGCAGGCTGAGTTTAAAAGCAAATCCATGTACACCCTGATTTCAACACGTAGTTTTACATCATGTCACACTTGCTTTTCTTTCTGAATCAGCAATAACTAGTGAGTGCTTCCCTAGTAATTCTGATCTTACACATGGACAGAGTAAAAATAATAATTTAGCTATTGTACTGACATTTGGTGATTCTTTGCAGGGAGGATGGGTCCATATTTCTGGGGCATCTCTAAATTCCTATGGCTCTGAGAGATACTTCCAAGATCACTGGGTATGCACTGAAGTTGTATTTCAAATTTGTGTGTGTTTCACTGTCAGACACATTTTTATTCACTTTTATACTTACAGAAGAGGTAATTCTGATTCCACAAATTCCCTCTTTTCCTTCCTGTGTCCTTCCCACTTAACAATGACAAAGTCAAATTTGAGCATCCTTCAGAGGGAAAAGAAACCACTGGACCCAAGTAAGAAGAGTTTTTTGCAATGTTGTTTTCCTATTCAAATATATGTACAGAGAGAGTTGGCAATGTGGAGAAAACAATTCTGCTCTCTTTTGGATAAGCCAAACAGGAGGTTATGATGTTAGGACATTTACATCATAAGTAGTTTTACTCTGTCATGACATAATTTATACAGAATTCAGGGAAAAGGCTGACCTTTCACTGAATGTCACCTTGTAACTGCTCACAGTTTAGACTAATAATTTTTTTTAAAATTACGGTTAGGGAGGAGTAGTCTCAGTCTGCCTCAATGAAAAACTGTGGGGGATCTGTCCTAACTCCCTCAAGCATCTTTAGATTCATATAGCTGCTCTGACAGAGTCAAAATAAGTGAAAGAAAAGAATGTAAGGGAAGAACCTTCTTAAAGCAAAGTTAAAGTCGGCATAAGAGTCTAATTAGAAATCAGAATTGTGCAAAGTCCACAGCAACTTTATCATCCCCTGAGATTCTTGGCAGCCTATCCAGCATCTCCCAGGATTTCTGCTCACAAGAAGAGAGCATAATATTGTAGTCATTGATTGCATTTTATTATTGTATTCTGAGTGCTGACTGTAGGACTGCATTAGAGCAGCAGAAAATGAAACCTGACTCACCCAAAACTTATAATTGTCTTGGATGAGGTTAAAGATATCACCACTAAACTGTTTGTGCTATGTTATCGCTGAAAAATCCCAGGCTTTTGGCAAATTCTGGAGCACTGGTTTGTGCCTGGAACAGAGAAGGAACTTACCCTTTAAGTCCCAAGAGCTTAGAAACTAAAGCTTCCTTAAGAAGACTACAAGCTAAGACTTAATGCTGCAGTATTACAGGTTGATTCACAATAATATCAGCATTTGCACATTGTAATATGACTTAGGGGTATGTTATTGATTTTCTTTCCTAAGCATCCAATAATCAGCATCTAAGCTAAGGTTCCTCTATCCTTCCATATGTTGTACAGCAAGTCATTGTACCTCCATAGAACCAATTCTTTCTTATTTCTTTTTAGGTTATTGCAGCCCCCAGCCTGTGCCAGGTGCTTCCCAAAGAACAAAGCTTAGGAAGTAGCTTTGAGATCTATGTAAAAACTCATTATAATGATATTTTTTTCCTTCTTCTTTGTATTGAACTGCACCTTTCAACTAGTGAATTCAGCAGAGTTAGCAACTTACACCAAAAATTGGTCCTTTGTTAAACTTTTTCAGGCTTTCTATTCTCTCTTGTTTTGAGTGGAGGGAGATACAGGTTCATCGGTTGGTTGTTTAATGAAATTCTCTTCATTCTTTTTTCTTTTTCTTTTCTTTTTCCTCAAGAATAAACAGATGGCTTTGTAGCTAAAAATATGATATAACACACCTCTGGTCAAAGTCTTCTGAAGCATATCTGTTCTTACTTATTTTTCTCTGCAACCATAAATGTCCCAAATACTTTACAGCAATCATACCTGACTCTCACCTGGAAACGAGGAATAAGTTTTTTAGTGGGTTTCTTTGTAGGCCTTCCACTCCTATCCATTTTGACTGAAGGCTGGAAACCCAGAACTAAAAGGCCTCCTACTCTTTATAAAAAACTCCTCCTTTTGAGCCCTTTGTGGGGACATATCTTTTAGCTGAATGGCTATTTATTTTCAGAGAGTAAATTTTTTGCTTTCAACCTGTTTTAGACCAAAAAGTTTATTGTTATTTGTCCATTTTCTTTACAGCTCATAATGCATTTTCAGTATCCTGTTTTTGTCTAGGATAACCTGGTTTCAGATGGGAGAACCCCATAGGCTTCTCACACACTGAAATGCAGATAATCATCAAAGTGGAAGTTTTTATGACCTTGAAAATTAACTGAAAAATAGATTATTACCTTTCTCCTTCTAAGACAAAAACATATAGGCACAGAGTACATTTTAATCAAAAATTCTTAATAAGCAAGCAATTTCCTACTGCTAGCCAGTTAGTGTGGATGGGGTTAAAGTAACAGAGATGTTTCTGCTCTGGAAACCCCAAGATCCTACATACTTACACATGCAGTTATTTAGTTATTCACTTACTTACTTATTATTGTATTTCTAAGAATCTGTGCATGCACATGAATTTCATGTGGTGGGAAATGTTAATCTTATGTTAAAGAAAAGGGCTGGAAATCTTTTAATCTATCTTCTGCAATCAGGATTTATTCTATGACCTTTAATAAATCAATTCTTGATGTGTCAGTTTCCCCACTGGTTAGAGTTTGATTAATAATGACCCTTAATATAATTTCTGTAGTTCAGAAGAGGGTGATGAAAGTGAAGGTCCGGTCCTGGCAAGCTTTACTTCATCAGGTAGCACTTACTCCTGAGAATGGTTTTATAAACCTCAGTAGAAACTGCCTCAGCTGAGAAGTTTACATGAATAACTATGATTTATTTAATATCTGCCAACTTTTTTCAATTCTTGAGGTTTAACATGGCATTTAAGTGACTTTTTTTTTCTTTATGAACATCTTTTTTTTAGCCCATTATGCCTTATGACAAGGCAGATAATTTAGCACCCTTTTTAATGATGGAAGAGCTGTGATAGCTTGATGCCACTTGGCTACAGTTTGGGTATTTTTTATTTGGAGGTGGGGTGCAGAAGAACTTGTTGTCTCTGTGTAATTTTTGCCAGCATGGGTTTACACCTTCAGACAAAGGCTCAAGTTGACTGATGACATTCCCATCCAAGGTAGACAGCAAAACTCTTTCCAAAATCTAGCTGCTATACAGTTATACACGTGCAAAATGACTCATTCTTTATTGCAATGGCATCCAAGATTTTTACAAGAGCTATGACAGTGTCCAAAACAAAGGATGCACTCCAAATCAATTTAGTGGTGAGGGAAAAAATGGCAGAAATTAAAAGTCTAAGACATATTCTTACTATCTCCTGGCTATATTCAGGGATTTCAGAAGGTCTCAGTTTTCATATCAGGAAGACAACACTTTATTCTTTAACATCTGATCAATGATATAAGTCATAAATTATGATACACTTCTCTGTTTCAAGAAAATACATGTTTCGACAGCTTTCTCAAAACACATAGCAGAGGAGTTTTGATGTAGGTTCTTCCCACAGCTTCAGGATACCTTCTGTGAACAGTTTTATAGGCATTTCAGGGAAAACTCTTTTCTTACTAGTGGTACAAATCTGGTTTTCTCTGTCTTTGCAGAGATACTGGAATCTATATTAGGTGTGATGCAGTGTTGAATCAAGGTATGAGTCTCAAGCATTTTAATTTAACAAACTCACAGTGCTAATTGTGCTCATGAAATTATCCAGAAATTCCACAATTTTTATTTTGCAATACTTAATCCATTACATCAGTGCAGTTTTCAGCTGGGCCTAGAAGGTGATAACTACCATGATCATTCTTTTTTTTTTTTTTTTTTTTTTTCAAAAATCAATATTATAGTCATTTTCCACCCTTTCTGTTACCTCTCCAGATTTTCAATTACTTTTCTGAAGTACTTTTCTTGGAAAAAATTAAACCAATTACTGCTGATCTTGACAAGTTATGACACCTGCCCTATGAACTAGTAGCTCTTTCTGTGCTCTGAAAGCAGTCCTTCATGAAGCAAAGGTGTTTATTTGTTCTTCTAATACTTCTCTGTCCAGGAAATAGAAAACTTAACTACCATGCCTCTTGATACATCAGAAACTTCTGCCACTGAACTTTCAGTATTATTTTCTACCAGATTGTGCCCATTACTAGTAGATTGTGTGACTGGATATTTTTTATTTTTACAGAATTGTAAATTAGATCCCCTAAAATTCTTCACCAAGCAATGATTTGAGTCCCTTCTCAACTTAAATCATATAAATGCATTACCAGGCAGGACCCTGGGGACAGGATGGGACATCAGACCATGCTGTGAGATGTTGCAGTACAAGAAGGATTTACATACTGAGTCATAATGAAGGAAAAAATAATTTCCTGCCTCCAGAAATGGGCCAAGTCACCTTACTTCCTTTCTGTATTTTCAAACCAAAATACAACTTTTTTTTTTTTTTTTAAGCTGCTTTGGTAATTTCAAAAAAGTTAAGGGATAGGAAAACAAACCAAATTGGTCTTCTGCTTCTCTCCAGTGTTTTTTGGGGGTTTTCTTCAGTGAAATAAATAAAAAAGGTCTTTTTGGGTCTACCAGCCAAGTGAAAAATCAATTAGTTACACAGGTCTGGCTATTTGTTAGGATTAGCTATCAAACAATACATGCTTTTGTTCATTATTTTTTCCCCATAATAGAACATATCATGGACCACAATACCATTGAATTTTTGTTTACATCTGTATGAAGTAGCATTTTTAACACCATTCTTCAAGGTGCAGACAAAAAAAATGTAACAAAAGAGAAGAAGAAGGACAAGCAATTCCATCCATATTTTAAAAATATATGTGTAGCTTCTGGGGGAGCAAAAAACAAGGGATTTAAAGGTAGCCCTAGAATGTTCAGCATTCAGTTCTTTTTACATGAAATCTTAAAGTGAGACTTCATTTGACACCCCCCTATTTAGTGAGATTCTATTTGGTCACCACAAAATTCAACTTCTCACACCTTTGTTGGATTTTTTTTTCCTGTTAAGAATCTATTTAGAGGCTAAAGAATACCCTACTATCTTCAGACTGAACTTGCACAAGCATTCTGTATGATCTTTCTCTGTCCCTCTTTTTTCAGTAGCTACAAATTCCTTCTCAAAATCTATTTTTTTTTCCTAGAACATTTCTATGCTGCAGCCTATTAAGCATCTAGTTTCAATATGCTCAAATAACCACCAAACATGTAATAAGAACGAGTTAAGTACATGAGTTTGCCAGGTGAAGAGGTAATGACATGGGGGCAAACCATCAGCTGCTATGAAGCTGTCCAGTTCCACTGGGTTCAGCACAAGAATTTCTGGTGGTAACGGAGACCTCTGCACAAAATCTTCTCTACTGGGAGGCACTCAGTAAGAGATACCTGAGAACAGAATGCATATTTAAGAGTAGACTAAGGAAGGCAGCTTACAGGCAAAGGATCAGATTAAAAAATAAATTTAAAAAAAGGAAAAAAAAAAAAAAAAGAAAGAAAGAAAAAAGAAAATCATCTCTCTGCTGCCACCTGAGCTGTTCACTAAGGAAAAATAACAACTGATGTACAGGGAAGTTGACAAGGAATACAAGGAAGCACAACTTCTTGTGCACTGCCTTGGACTAGTTAATATTCATCAGCAAAGGTCAAGGCCTTAAACAGAAAGGTAATTTAAGGGAATTTTATAAAATAACAAGAGTCAGTACAGCCCAGAAGTGTTGAACTTGGAATTCAGAGGTCAAGGTTTCCAACACCTGAAATTTCACATGTGGCTGGATTTTAAGATGCTGCATTGCTTTCTAATTGCTATAAATCTTGTGGGTTTTTAAGCACATAATCTGCATTTCTGAAAAACACAGTTACTAGTTACCAGAAACCCAATGTATTATTATTTTTTTAATGCAGATGGACTGAATTGTGTAATGGGTAAAGACAGTCAAGGATCAGTGTTTGGCAGGAATAAACCAGTTTCACTGAATGAGGACAGAAAGGATTTTATTCAAGGAAATGGCAGTGAAACTCATCCTAATAAATAGCTAATAACCAAGCTGAGTTGACTCAAGCACTTATAATGCCAGTGTCTGTGATAAGGAATGGAAACATTAATATAAAATGCTTCACCATAAACAAATACGGTGGAGTTCAGAATGATATATTGCAGCACAGCCATCCCTAGCATGGCATGCTTTTAAAGTGATGCTTATAATAATTTTTATTTTGGTAACAATAGGGGGAAAAAAAGAACAGAACAGCAAAAATTGTTATCTGCTAAAAAGGAACTGCAATAGCAAAATTTCCTGATAAGAACCTACATAAGGATTTAGCTACAGCGAGAGAACTGTGCTCAGATACAAATGCAGTAACTAGGAATGTAGCTGTAGCTTGTTCATTTCTAATCCTAGCTGTATGTTACAGTCAGATGGTGAAAGCAGTCATTTCACAAAATAACTGAAATTTTCAGATATTTCATGAAATGACCAGCATTATGGCTGTTCTACTACACTCTTAGACTCTTTCACTCCATCATTAAATTAAATTACTGGTTTTATTGTAAAAGTCACATTGGTGTGATTTTTATCACTTATATTTAGGCACCTGAACTTAGATCTACAGGTCAATTTAGGCTCTCACAGTCATTGGAGAAAAGGTGGCATGTCCAGCTTGTAACCTAGCTGACCTAAACTTAGCTGGTTTTGGATTAAATAAACCATCCTTTGCATATATTGCTCCCTTTCACTTAATTATAAAAGAAGTCAAATGTGATAGCTTTGAATAAAGATGCTTATTCTTTGGTTGATCCTCATGACTCTGATTCACTGTGTTGTTTAATATTACAAATGCCCACAACAGCTGTGAAAAATACTTCTGTTATGACACACTCTTGGAGACACTGACTTTTTATGCCCTGTGCTCTTTGCCACAGGACATCTGATTGCACGGGATCCATTTGCTCCCTCCCTGTAGCTTACATTTCCCTTTCCCATTGTGCCATGTGGGCTACAGGATAGAATTAGTATTATATTCAGGGGAGTTTTTTCATTTTGTTTTGATCAGAAGAAATAACAAGACACATCTTTCTTTACCCTGTCTGGGACATTTATTAAACCTCTCCACAGTCATGGCTTTCCTACAGTCCCTAGACTTAAAAATTTGCCCCTGTTGTGACAGTCAAATTCTAGTGACAGATGAGCATGTTAAATGTCTTTACTGCCTTGAAGAAATTCTGTCTCGTATTCCTAGTAAATGCAGCATTTGTTGGTCCTTCCCCTTACAGGCCCGAAAAGACTAAGAGCCTGTCTTTCTAACTGCTTCCCTGGGAAGTGAAAAGTTCTATCTTCAGACAGCCATGATGAAGTGGTACCATTCACAGGGAAGACAATATTAGTTGAAGTATGGATGTGGAGAGTGTCCATGAAGTTATATGACAGGTTCACTCTTTCCTAACGAGAATCTGAGCGGAGCCAAGGGATTGTGCACATCAGATTTGGAATGTCCAATATGGTTCTGATAGAACAGAGAGGCTGAAAACTACAACTCAGAACAAGTTTCCTGGCTGTGACTGCGTAGCAGGGGAGATACAATTCTGGGGTTTTCTGGGCCCTAGGAGGAAGGCAAAGCAGGCACCTGCAACTGCAAAGGAGAGTCTGATTCTCCAAGAGAATTACTGGATTCCCTGAAACTGTTAAAAAAGCAGTCCTCATCCCAGGGAAAAGCCTCATTTAAATGGATAGGGTTGAAGTTTTGCATGAGTTCAAAAACTACCTGCCAGTTTGAGTCTTTCAGTCTAGGCTGAGAATATGGATAGGGTAAATATTAGTTCCTACTTCATCTGCATATAAAACCATGCATGTCACAAGGCACTTCATATATGTTCACGCAACTGAGTGCTCTGAAATTCTTAAAAGGGGGCTTTTTTAGTATGTACTCCTGTATGTTCCTTCAGCTCTGGGATGTTACAAGGAATCAAGAAGATAAGCAGGACTCTGTTGCTGAGATCCAATGCCCTTTCTGCATAAAACTTTACCACAAATTCATAATCCAGAAGACAGCAGGGAAGAGTTATAAGGGCATAATGACAGACAAAGTGAGTTGTGTCACATGTCTCAAATGGAAACTGGACAGTGAGATCTAGAAAATACTAGTCGCAGAGGGGTGAGATTTCTTACTTAGCATACTTCACACTTTTTTATCAGAAACAGGTTGTTATCATGAATATGTGCAGCTACCCCAGAAGAGTTTTGAACTGGTGAAATGTGTATTTATGTCAGCAAATATTATGCAAGCAGTAGAGCTTGACCCACTGAATGCACTGCCCACTAGAAGGTACAAAACAAACTCAAAGTCATCTGACAGAAGTTAAGTAATTCTGAGATGAAATACTTAATGCTCTTCCCTGGTCATGGTCCCATAAATCCTAGCAGTTCCCCTCTTCCACATCAAATATGTAAAATGAAACTTCCTTCTGTGTTTCTTTTTTCTTTTACAGTCTGCCTTGAGAAGTAAACGATCAGTTGAAAGATCCTTTACAGGCTTCATGGGTATCAAACAGTAGAGAGACTTGTCCTGAACTTTTGTAAAGCTAGACATTTCAGAAAAGTTTAAGTGTTGCACAAGAGATGGGAATGTAATCCCAGACAAGAAACACAAATTATCTTCCGAGGGTTGCTGCTAAGGAAGTGAGGAACATTAGTGATTTGGACTTGCTTTTATTGTTTTTCTATGTTATCTAGATATTTTAAAAAAAATATTTACCTTCCAAATCTGTGTCTTAGATTTGAGTTTTCTAGATTTTTTTTCTAAAGGCTCAACTAGTTTATTTACAAGTTAACTCATTTAAGTATTAAATGTTAAAGGACTAAATGTCAAGATGAAACTGTTATTAAAAGAATTTGGTTTTTAAATTTATTTAATATAAATAATTTTAAAGCTTCCTACGAACCAGATTTGTTGTGTGTGTTTTGTTGTTTTTTTTTTTTTTTTTAATTAAAAGCTTTGGGTTTTTTCACATTATATATTTTATATATATTGACTTTAATTTCATTTTTATATAGACAGATTTTGAACATATGAGTTTATGTCTATTTCTACAGTTATTATGGTTTTCAGTAAAGCATATGCAATTAGACTTTTGAATCAGTACCCATGAGGTACTGATTTCTGAACTCCAGCTTCACTTGTTTAAGATCAGAGAATCATAGAGTAATTTCAGCAGTGAGAAACTCCTGAAGGGTCAGGGTGGCTCAATACTGGGCCAATTTAAAAGTTATACCACTTGACATAGGCCCTCATTCAGGCAAGTTTTGTGTGTCTGCAAGAATGGGTATTTCACCTCTTTTCTGGGCCTCTGCCTTAATGTTTGACCAAACTGATGGTGTGATTTTTTATTTTTTTTTCTAATTTCTAATAAGACTTTCACTCTCTGTAACCTGTGTCCATAGACTCTTGTCCTTTACGTGTTTACCTCCAAAAAGAGCCTGGCCCCACTATCTTTCCAGCTGCCTAATTCATATTTAACAACATTTATTTACTCTGCTTTTCTGAAGACTAAACAAACCCAGCTGCCTCAGTTTCTTTTAGTACATCTTGTAGTCTGGACACCCACACACCTTGCACCATGCAGCTGCCTGTTGATGAAGCTTGAGCATCTTGCAGATTGTCCTGGGTTGTAAAATAGGGTTTGGGGGTGTGTGTTCTATTTGCTATCTGTTAGACATGGGGCAGTTATCTTCTGTTAATTGGGCAGTTTTCTTTATCTCTTCCACATCCAGTCGTCCCTCCAGGAAATATCTTCTGTTAATGGGCCATTGAGTGTGCCTGCATGGCTGATAAAATTACATCATCCCATTGTGAGAAGCTCCACCTAGGGGGAGGAGCCAAGCATTCCTTACCTGGATATAATCTGAGATATGGAATACCACAGCAGCCATTTTCCACTGGGTTCCCAGAGGAAGATCAGGCCCATCTACACCACCACCGGACCTTCAGAGGAAAACTCCACCCTTCTGCAGGATCACTGCTTCAGCAGAACCACACTGGGCACTGCAGGAGGGCTGCAGCCACCATTTGATGGGATTGTTACCAGCGCCCTGACCCACAGCGTGTCAGGTCACATTCTGACTCTGTCAGTGTTTGTTTTATATTGCTACTTTTTTATTTTTCCTTTCTTTTCTTCCCTAATAAAGAACTGTTATAATCCTACTCCCATATATTTGCCTGAGAGCCCCTTAACTTCAAAATTATTATAATTCAGAGGGAGGGAGTTTACATTTTCCATTTCAAAGGAGGCTCCTGCCTTCCTTAGCAGACATCTGTCTTTTCAAACCAAGACACAGATGCAGGGGAGATGTAGTACTCCAAGTCTAGTTTCACTAGTGCTGAATTGAATTCCACCTCTCTAAGGATGCACTGTGACTCAGGTTCAATTCAGTGTCCACCAGGGTCCCCGAAACTCTTTTCTGCACAGCTGTTTCCAAGGCCAGGTGGTGGGACAATGCAGAAGTTCTTGACCTGCACAAAAACCACTCCACTCTTGACCACATTCAGTGGCCCCACACAGAAAAGCCCAAAAAACACCCTGCAAAGGAAATGGCTGCACCTCTGTCAGCCTGATGAGCAATGCACATCCATCAGATCAGGGTCAAGACAAAGAAGGGGATGTAAGTACTCCTTCAAGATACAGCTGCTTTAGGGTGAAATAAATTGGGGTTGACAACTTTCTTCATGACAAATTAAAACTTTAATACCGAGCTTTATTCACAGTGGTAGAGACGGAGATCCAGTGAGCTGAGATTGTGAAAATGAATTGTCTCAAAATAAACTGAAAATGTGGCAAAACACTTGCACATTTCCAGATGGTAATGAGATGCAATTATATATTTGAACTAAACAGATGTATCATATAGAAATTGTTTTGAAACTATCAGAAACTGCTCAAGAGAGTAAGTGTGCCTGCTTGTTTGTCCCAAACTCACAAGAAAATCAGCTATATTCAGAAGTAACCCAGAAGTTACACAACAGTTTCTGCAGCCAGATGAGTGGCCTCCAATACTGGTACAAAACCAAAATTATTAACTGGAAACCTTTACAACATGAAATAAGGATCTTATATGCTTTTTACCAAAGCTATGCTCTAAATTCAAGTTTAGACAAGATTGTCTAATCTGCACCTAGAGCTAACACAGGGGGATGTGACCCTCTCCAGAGGGTTAACGTGTGTTTTGCTGAATGATGGTCACAGCGTGTCTGGTGGGATGGCAGGGGTGTGTGACACAGCCTCTAATTTGAGACACGTCATTCACATGCAGTAAAATCAGATGAAAAACAATCCTGTCTGCTCTCATCTGTGGCTGGCAGAAACAGGATGCATTTACTTATGACTGCAACTGGTTGTGAATGAAGAATCATAGAATGTTGGGAGGGACCTTTAAAGGTCATCTAATCCAAAGCCCTGCAGTGAGCAAGAATATCTTCATCTGGATCAGGTTGCTCAGATCCCTCTCCAGCTTTACCTTAAATGTTGCCAGGATTGAGGCATCCACCATGTCTTTGGGTAACTTGTGGCAGTGTTTACCACTCGTAGTAAAAATCTTCTTTCTTATATCCAAGCTAAATCTACCATCTTAGTTTAAAACCATGACCCCTTGTCCTCTTGCTGCAGGTTCTGCTAATAAGCCTGTCCCCATCTTTCTTGTAAACTTCTTTTCAGTGCTGTAAGTCTGCTATAAGCTCTGCCCAGAGCCTTCTCTTCTCCAGGCTGACAAATACCAACTTATTCAGCTTTTTCTCTTAGGAGGAACCCTCCAATGATCTTTGTGGTCTCCTCTGGGCCCACTCCAATATGTCCATATTCTTCCTATGTTTGGGTTGTAAGTTGACAAATTGTAAAAAATTGAGCTATAGGGAGAAAGACTGATTTAATTCACAGTTTAATTTAAAGTAATATAATATGACTTTTATATTATGATAACATTTCATCTTAGATGCAATCTAACAAGATGTTAATGTCTTAATTAGAGGTAGAACCTCATTATTTTGTTAAAGGAAAAGCTTTGAAATATTATTTTTTCCTAATGAACATGTGTGGTGTATTTTATACAGTTCAGAAAAAACAACTTCATCAACTCAGAAATTGTTGATGAAATGAAATTGGCTTCTTTTTCACACCTCTAGGTTATTTATTACACTATTCTTCATTCAACATCTGGTACTTATTATCAGTTGAAACTTTCATTGTTGCGATGGTTGATTACTCATACCAATTATTGCTGTTCTTCTGGTTGTACTCTATTTGAAAGAATATGCACAGCAAGCAAATGCATTATTATCTATTATGACATTTATTGTGATTATTAGTATATGTAGGGAATATATGCAGAATATTATTCATATTGTAGTTAGACATTTCCACAGTCTTGATATTTGCTATCTTTGATATCAGGCTGTAACAGTTTACCCACTCTATATATTAGAAATAGAAGGAAATAATAATTAAAAATCTTGCCCAAGGTTAAGGAGAGAAAATGAGTAGGAGCAGGCATTCACAATCTTCTGGTTCTAATTGCTTCTGGAACAATATGTTTCATTGTATTATTGAGACCAAAAAGAACTAAGCATGATAGATGAAAAACCTTAGTAGTATATATCTGACTTACTCCTGCAGCCATATCACCAAAATGTATTGATTTTCACATCAACAGAGTCAGTTTAGAAAATATTTGTCTGAAATCCAGGAAGGTTGAATACATCCAAAAATACAGAAGATCTAGTTCTCAGAGAAGTCAACAGGAGCTTTCCAAAAATTATTTTGGGTTGGGAGTTTGGTGGGTTTGCTTTGTTTTTTTAACTAAAACACTTGTTGACTCTGGGTGTAATGAAAGAGACCTGTCAGTATTGAAGATGAGGGAAAGATTGTGTAACCTTCAATAGTTTTCAGAAGACTTTCTCATATTTTCATAATAATCTGGGATTTACATTACCACAATAAAAGCACAGTGGATTGATAAACTAGTCTTGGCATTATATGCTAAATACTGCACTGAAATAAGGAATACTTGTTACTGGTGACAAAAGAGGGGCATGTAACTCTCAGAGTGTAAGAAAGACAAATGCCTCCAGTATGTAATTAATTCCATACATTGTAGGCTCCTTTTTGGCCATTTAAAAGTGCTCTATCATTCTCCTCAATCAAAGACCGGGACCAACTTAATAGGTTCAGTTAGGAGAAAAGGATCCGGCTCTACAGATTAGTTCTGGAGCAGCTATGAGCAGGTCACCAGAGGTGAAGGAAATGAGGACTTGGAGCAGGGTGAAACTAGGTTTAAGGGCAGTGAAGACATAAAAGACCAGGTATCTAACATATATGGAACACACTATGTGTAGTAAACTAGGATGTAATGCAGGGATGCAAACAAGGAAGAAAAAGCAAAGCATATAAGGATGTTGGAAAATAGAAAAATGGCCCATGCCAATTCCCTTAAAAAAGGAGGATTAATGAAGAAACCCCATTAACATAGCATGTTTTTTTCCATTTGTGAGCTGGGAACACTGATGGCCTGATCCAAATGTTCCTTTGCTTTAGCAAGATGTGTGGTACAGGATCCAGAGGGACAATGGCAGGGTGCCCATAATGTTCATGAAAGGGATAAATGCTATTGTGTGTATAACAATTATAATTGCTTTGTTATAGTGCTGAGACTTTTTTCTTGATACAAATATTCCTTATTTTCTTGCCCTGTAAATCTGAACCAATAATACTTGCCTATCTTTACCATTAAGATTTCGTTTTTATTAATAAATTCTTGACTTCATCTATTCACTGCATTTCCCTTTAGCACATAACAAGATTTTAAGCATAATAAAAAGCTTAAAGCTTTAACAGACAAACAAGTTCCCATTTGACTAGCTTTCATAAAGCTGCTTCAAGAAGCAGCTGGGACAAACAGTAGTGTTTGTTTTTGTCTCATCGCATTTTTATTTCTTAGTGGAATTTGCTGCTAGCGAGCAAAAAGAGTTTCTGATCACAGTCAGTTACTCTGAAAAATATATTTTATTACTTTCAAAAAACCCCAGTTAAATGAAGGGAATTATAAAATCATTTTTACAGGAGTCTTTGGATAATAAATTGTCAAGTCTTAAATATCATCAGATTCTTTTATCTGAGTTTATCTTGTCAAGATGGATCAGAATGCTGTAATCAATCATTCAGCTTAGCCATAAAATGGCTTCATCATGCATGTGTATTCTCTTCAAAATCAAGTTGTAACATTTGCACATAATAACTTATTGGGTTGTAAGGTTAGTCCAAGCCTGTGTTCAATATTATCTGACATTTTATTGGCTACTACACAAACTTTTGCCTAATACAGTCATTTTACTTAGAAATTTAATTGAAAGGTTGCCTGTAACAAAGTACTTTTTTAATGTAGGAAGAGTAATGTAAAACTGCTTGATGCATGGGAGGAAGACAGGAGACAGTAAAATGTGGGACAAAATGAAGAAGAAAAAGAAAACACTCATTCTAATGAGAAATGGAGTTTGAAGAGGAAGTTTCATAAGGATGAATTCATTCCCTAAGGGAGCTTAGTCTGCATTTGGTGCCTGGATCAGCACACCTTCCTAGATGAAAAGTATAAATCACACAGTTATGTGATGGATGATGTTTATTTAGAACGAGGCGTGTTAAAGAGGTGCTTAGCACAGGCGTCTTCTTTCAAGGAATGAGGTCTTGATGCTAGCGTTTAGAGAGTACAAAAAGGAAGGCAGGAAGGCATGGGCTTGTAGGGGAAAATCCCAGCAGAGGATAAAAAATGGGCTATCCTCAATTTGTGACTATCTGGACTTTGTCAGAGGAATTTGCCTGATGCAAAGAAGACTCTACTGGAGGTTTCAGACCGGCGATGGATCTAGTTTACATGTGAAACTTATACTGACTTAATTCATTTCACAGGAATGGGGCTTTACAAAAGGTGAAAAGGTCTGCTTAAAAAAAATAATTGGTGTCTGGGATGATGAGCATGCAAAAGGCAAAAATCAAAACAGAAATATAATATTAACCAAACACTATACTTTCTCATGTAGGTTTTTTTTTGTTTGTTTGTTTGTTTGTTTGGTTTTTTTTCTCTCCTCCCATGTCTTAGAGGTCCATAACTCTGTTGAAGAAAACTTTATAAAGCTTTATTTTCAGAAAACTTTTTCTGTCTTTTCCCAGCTATACCTCTAGGACAGAAGGGACTCACACTCACTTCCCTGTCCTGAAAAATAAAGAACACCAAACAAACAATCAAATAAAAATTATTTTCTGAATCTACCTTATATTTGACATTGAATTAATATGTTAATAGAAGTATGTGATAGCAAAATATTTTGAAAAACAAACTAAAGAATGAATAAGCATGAAAAATATTATCTAAGCTGAGATTGTGGCCCCTAAATTTATGTATAAGCAGCTAACATAAAATAGCAGTAAAATTGAAAAACAAACAAACAAACAACAACAAACTTCTAGAACTGCTTTATCCTCATTACTGTTTAGTAGAAATGTCCTGAATAATAATATTCCCTCAGGAGGTAATCATTTATAAAATAAAATTCATAAAATATAAATGTTTTATGACAGCTGTTGAATGTTGATAGAGCTGCTGTTGGAATCCAAGACTGGGTTCCATTAAAAAAAGTTGTCTTTTCTTTGGTTATTGTCTCCCCATCTTTTCCACTGGTTGGCTACACGGACTGCCAGGATTCCACAGTGCGTCTCTATATGGAAGGGAAGATGAAAACTTGGAAACTATTGGATCTTCAGTTCCTGAAAAACCTCCTCATCTTGCTACTTAGTGAAGTGGCTTCTCATTTTAAATGTGTAGGATAAGAGAAACAGAAAACTTGTGGAACCTCTGTACAGCCACCCTCCCAGGACCTTCCAGTGTTCATACCTTCAGGATGGCTCTTCTGGTGGGTTTCCTGAAGACTGTGACATTTTTTATTTTACACAAAGAATTTGAAATGTGAGGTTCTCCTTCAGTTCATAACAAAGTCAGCTATTCTGAAATATCAAAGCCCTTTGTGAATTGGAATGACCTTTCCCTGGTTAGCTCCTGCCCTTTAGCAATGGGTGTTTCTGGTTGCTCGAAATTCACATATATGGCCACTTTTTGCAAAAAAAGGCTGTAAGGGGGCAAACTTTCTCCAAAAGGTCTTTAACTTAAAAAAGTCAACCCAAGGCATGAAAAAAAGAGATCCAGTTCTGCAGGCTATTCACCTCTTGGCCTCTTTACTGAAATTGCCAACAAGCAGAGGAGCTGCGATGAAGACTATTCCTTTATCTCTGAAAATAATGTTGAATATCTGTCACTGCTTTGGGAAATGATTGACCTGATAATGATAGGTTTTATATCAGCAGGTCTTCGAGTGCCATTCTCAAAGTCACTATATGGGGTTTGAAAATTGACTACTTAATGGTGACAATCCTGTGAAATAGAAAGGAATTGCATTGCAGATGAATTTTCTGATGCAAGTGCATTGTCTTTTCTCTACCCAGATTGATGCCCATGCACTAAGGATGTTGCCCAGAGCAAAACTTAAGGGAATTATAGTGCAATGACATTGCATTGAGCCATATACTTTTAATCTCATGCAATAATTTACTCCTAAACTTTTTCTTATAATGGTGAAATGGTTCTCAAAAAAACCCCAAAAAACCAAAAAAAAACCACAAAAAACAAAAACAAAACAAAACAAAACAAAACAAAAAAAGACCCAAACATACTTACAGGAAAGTTATATTTAAACTTATGAGTATATAATTTAGCCTTAAGAAAAAAAATCTTAATTTGCTTCTTGTTTTTTAGGTTCATTACAGCTAAAGTTTCCTTCCAGAGAAGCATCTCACAAAGGTCAATAGAAACTATTGGGGATTAAGGATGGAATTTTCAAAAGTAATTACTGCTGGCCTAAGTCTGATTTCACTGGTTTCAATGAACTACTGTTAACTTTAGTTTGAATAGTCAAATGTCAGGAGCTTTTTTGGAAATCCAGTAGGAGTGCTGCGTCATTCAGTTGACACTGAGAGGACAAGACCCTCAAAGTGGGTTATGTCCCTCTTTCTTTACAGTGAAGTGTGGACATTAATTTCTCAGAAACATATAAATGCTATCATACCAAACAAATATGCAAATTTAGAAAGAGATAAAAAACAGAGTGAATGAAATTGAATGGCTGGGAAAAAAGGGGTTAACAAGGACAAATATAGATAAAAGTAAACAAATACAAATCCAATGAGATATTGCCTTGGAAAATTGCTACCTAATTTATTTCCTCATTAGCATTTTTGAAACTTAACTAGGCCCAATTTCCCAGTAAACAAGAAAAATGAATTGCAGATCCCAACTCTGTTTATGTTCAATTTCTATGCTTTGTTTTGTTCCCCCTGAATTAAAGAAAAAAATCTGTCTTGTTTGCTCTTGAATTAATATTATAATCAATGCAACTTTGCATGGTGTTTGCAGTTTGTCACTACTATTTATTCGATACAGTATATTAACAACCAAAGAATAACCAACAGAGGTATTCTGTTGTGATAGGTAAGACTGGGACACTACTCAGTCTCATCTTTGCCTATTTAAATGGTTCCTTTTTAATGAGTAAAACAGGGAATACTTTTAGGGGTAGGAGAGAAGAATACACATAACACACAAATTAGGAAAATTATATTCTAATTTGTAGACTTCAAATTGATCCTACAATTTTGGGCAACTTTGAGGAATAGCTGTTTTCCAACAATTTTCTAAGAAAATTGAGTACTTATGTAAAAAAAAAATTGGAGAATGGTAAAAGTTAGATTTTCAATCCATGCCTTATGTTGGCAGTTGTGTGGTTGTCTTTGCACAGTGAGCCAGTAAAAGGAGTGGCTGCATCTTTATGCAACAGTAAGAAAGAACCCACTCAGCAATCCTAACTGGAAAAGTTAGGCTGTGCTCTGTACACAGAATCCCAAAATCATAGATTAGCCAGGGTTAGAATGAACTTTAAAGATCCTCTTGTCGCAACCTTACCAGCATTCATTCCAACCAGGTTGCTCCAAGTCTCATCCTGCCTGGCCTTGGACGCTTCCAGGGTTGGGACACCCACAGCTTCTCTGGGCTACCTGTGCCAGTGCTTCAGCACCTTCACAGGGAAGGATTGCCTCTTGTTATGTAAACTAAACCTCCTCTCTGTCAGCCTGAAGCCATTCCCCCTCAGCCCATCAGTACACGCCTCTGCAAAAAATTCCTCTCCATCTTTCTTGTAGGCTCTTTTTGGAAGATGGAAGGCAGCAATTATGTCACTCCAAAGCCTTTTCCATTCCAGGCTGAACAATCCCTGTTCTCGCAGCCTTTCCTCATAATTAATCTTGTTTTGGGTTTGGGTTTTTTTTGGTTGGTTGGGTGTTTTGGTTGTTTTGTTTTATTTTTGTTGTTGTTTTGTTTTGGGTTTGTTGGGGTTTTTTTATTCAATTTTACACATTTTTCCTTTATCTGGATACTTCAGTTCCAGACAATTAGACACAAACTGAAGTTTTTACAGGAAGACAATCCTTCAACAGTTAGGACAGCATCTGAGTAGGAACCTGATCTTAGACAGGTGCTGGAATCCACCATGTTTGCTTATGTTGTAGCTTTAGATCACAGTCCGGCATAGGTGACTGCATATATGTACATCCAAATTAGTAAAACACAGTATATTTTACAATTAAATTAGCTACATCAGCTTCTGATGGTCTTTTTAGCTCTAAAATCTGGTATTTTTAGCACCGAACCTTTTGGTTGAGATTGAGCTATGCTGCAAAAAAATTCTCGATATGTGACTGCTGTTCTCTGGTAGCTGTGGATGTTGTCTAAGATAACTACACATGGGTGCCTTAGCACCTAGTGCATGACACTGTTCTAGGGAGAGAGTTGTGTGTTAAATTGGTCTGCACTTCTGTGCATGTTTGTCTTGTTTGTTTTAGTCCAATATATATATTCCCTGTCCTATACAGCTAGTCTGTTTCTTCTGTCATGATATATTTTTTCTCCAATCCAATATACTTGACTACTCTACTACAGGCACTGTAAAAATATGTTCATTTTTAGAAGAAAAATTAAAATTAAACTTTCGTAATCTTTTGCTTAAGTGTTGCACATTAAATGTAAAGCAATTGATTCCCATAAAAACGAATTTTACTAAATGTAAATGGAATTCTATTAAAAATATTTCAAAGCAAATATGTTTGGGGGGTTGTTCTGTTTTTGTTTTGGTTTTTGTTTGTTTAGTTTTGGTTTTTTTTTATTTTGGGCATGTTGGCTCTTTTGTTTTTTTCTGATTTTTTTGGCATAACACAAACATTTATTCTCCCAAATATAGTGAGTCTGCTTACAAGTACTCAACCCCTATACAATTCATTTACACTGGCATTGGTCTGTCTAGAGACTTTCATCCAAACACGTAAAAGCACTGAAAAAATATCAGGTAATGACTTATAATTGCTACTTCTGATGGACTATGGATTATGTATGATTAATTTTGTTCCTCCTCACCAACCTCACATCTTTATTAGGACACTTTTGTTGCATTTTTTTTTTTCCGGCTGCAGATTCTGTAGAATAGAAATTGTATCATTTGATTTATTTTTACAGCATCTGACATAACGTGATACTAAATATGTCTGTATATAATCAGTGCTGTATCAGTGTTAATAATGAATAATAAAAACCATGTAAGATTATTATGCATTGCTCAGGTAAAGAAAAATGGATATGAGTAAGTAGGCAACTGCCCTAGGCTCCTATGCAAATCAAGAGCAGAATCAACCTTCCAAACCAAAGTAGATTAAGATTAAGATTCACTTTCAAGGTGTGACAAACCGATGTGTTTCTCTAAAAGCACAATTAAAACATCTACATTATCTGCCATGAGTATCCAAGGATGAGCTTCACAGCAGATCACTTCAGCTGACTTAAAGTTTAGGCAGATAATTTTCCTGTTCAGCAAAGAGTGAGGAATACCCACCTCCCAAAACACATTCCTCCCAGCTCTCTCTCCTTGCTCACTGCAGAGGGAACCAAGACAGCTAAGAAATTCCCAGACATTCATGGCTCAGCTCGCTTGCATGCACTGACATCTGATGATCCAGGGCATCCAGGCTGGGCTGGAGGAGAGCACGCAGGACCTTCCAGGTGCCTCTTGCAATATGAACCTCATGCTTAGGATCCTTTCCCAGGGAGAGCCAATGTATTCTGGTGAATAATCAAGCTCTGCCTGAAGTAGGCACGGCGTTTAATCAGAGGAATCCCTCTGAGGAGTCACACAATTTTAGCAACTGGAGCTCAGAAAACCAGCTCTTATGTAGACACTTACCCTGCAGTTAACTAAAATTAGGTGAAATGAATCCCAAATTCATAATTTTTAAATAGCTATGGTTATATTAAATGCAAATGAGCCATGGAGCAGGGATCTGCAGTAATTTCTGATCAAAGATTTCAGAGTTGAGCTGGAGGATGATGGCTGCTAAAGTTCAGGAACAAGCTATAAGAGGAAACAAGGGACCTCACACAGGACTTAAAATGGTGCTAGACAGACACTTCCAATAGACTTGCCTCAAATCTATCTGAAGGAAGGTATTTGGGGAGTATAAAACCTTAAAGCTAGCACCAGGGTTATGTGAAGAGAACTGGTTGATATTTTGCGTATGTTGTCCTTTTAAAGAACTATGTGTCAGATTTCCACCCTTGAAAATGGTTTACTAATTGTAGAAAGAAACTCTTTGTACTTAAAAATCAGATATGTTCCTTGCACCAAAGAGCATAAGGCAGAGATCTAGATCAAGAAATACTTAAAGAGATTATTTTTAAAGAAGACTGAGAAAGACTGTCAGGCTGACAGGCTCTTGAATGTGTTCCATCCGTATGGAATAGAGTATTGAGCAGCAAAAAATATAATATGCATACGCAAGGAAAAAAAACATGCATAACTAAATGACATAATGAGGAGCATTAAGAAGAGCCATGATGCCGTTCTCATTGCTAGACTGATGCAGTCAAATGAAATGGGGAGGAAGATAGCATTTGCGTGTGCATCATGGAAGAAAGATTCTGCTTTAGGCCAGTGGCCTGTCAACAAAAATATAGTTTCAGTTAATACTGGAAGAAATAAAGTAAGTGAACACTCTACACAAGCAATCAAAAAAGGTTGAGAGTGGATTTATTTTCTATTTTTTTGCCTCAAAATAAAGATTAAAATGTTGAGTCTACACTTGCAGGTATGTGTTTCAGCAAATTGAAAGCAAGCAAACAAACAAACAAAATAAACAAACAACAAAATAATAAGCATTTCTGAAAAAAAAAAAATTGGAGGTAGTTTTCATTCCAAAATATTTATGGGTTTTTGTTTATGTTTTCAAATAAAACTTCCTTGGAGTTCTTGAGCACAAGAAATTGTGACTACCTGTAAATGACCCAGACTTGTGATTTCAACAGAAAAAGAGAACTCCTGATTTCCCTCCTGGGTTACTCACTGACTGTGAATACCTTGAAAAGCAGCAATCCCTTTCAAAGGAAGCCATAAAAGCTACAGGTGTAGTCATCTTTCTCATGCAAACCACTGTGACACTTTCTGACTTTAGTGCAATTCTGATGATCAACCTTGGTGGAAGATTTGTCTAAATCTGAATCTGAACTATTTCTGTGCGGTAGTCCAAAGCTGTGACCGTCTTTCTTGGCACATAAAGTTAAACAGCTTTGTGATAAAAAGGATCACCACAGGTTCTGACACCTAGTCCAAATATGGAGAAGTAAATATTTGAATGCCTGGTCTACTGGAGACATCTGTTGCTGCTGTTCAATGTCAGTAAAGTAGCTGCCTGTAATTGCAAAACCAACCAGAGGATCCCCTTCTGGTTACAGAAGAAACACGCATCTATAGATGAATTTCTACAAATATTTCCAAGATGCAGGGAGCAGGAAACATGCAGTAACTACTGCACTTGGCCCCATGTACTGCTGTGACTGCCGCTATACAAATTTTAAAAAGGCAAGTGAGAAATGAAGTCATAAGAACAGATGTAGAAAAGAAAAAAAAAAAAAGACATTTCACAAGGCTTAATTGCAGTTAAAAATATTTCTATCATTCCTGAGTGAAGAATTTCTGCATCACTAAGATATAATTTTAGTCATCTTATACCTACACTGACAGAACAACAATTCCTTACTATCTAAAGGTAGCAGAAGCCATGTTTTCCTAATCCTGGGGTTGTTTTTTTCCCCCAACAAATGCAGTTGAAATAATAACAAAGCAGCCTCATTCCACCTCTACAACCCAGCAGCAAATATAAATCCATCAGGGTGACAATAGGATTAAACCGTGGGCACTGCTTGCTTGTTAGTCTTCTCCCTTAAATAACTTCCATGTGAGATGGGAAATTAATGTTGCAATAAGTTGGTTCCTGTTGTGGGCTCAACAATAGAGGCAGCAATCCTCTTACTGTGGAGCATTACTTTTGCCTGTATGTCGGCTGGCTAAACTGTTCAGTCACCTTTTGTCTCCATAGGAGTACAATGTGCTTGTTGATTTGCCAAGTCCCAAATCCTATATTTAATACAATGCCTTGGTGTAATTTGAAAAATAAAAGTATGACTCTCACTGAATACCATTAAGAAAATTGAAGGGGAGGGGAGAGAATAAGGGGCATGAGAACACGTATAGATATTTTCACATTCACACCCCAGAAAAAGACTCAAGCTGTGTCTTTCGGTGGAAGGAGGCATGGACAAAAGAAAATGTATTAATTGGACCACCTCAGGACTAGGTCTTAAGTTGGCTCATCTTCTTCCACTGCTTTTTCCTTACTTTAATGCAAGGCCATTTATTTGCTGCAGAGCAACCTCGGCTCTGAAGGCCAGGGGAGAAAGAGAACAGAGACAAGCCTTTTCCTTTTCCTAGCTGTACAGATATTCCTACACCTAAACCCATCTATACTGGATTTTATTTGTTTCTATCTGTCGAGTCCAAGCCTGAGTAAATCCAACATATTTAAATCTATGACTAAGGGATCTGTAGTCCAAGTCTTTATGAGGAAAAAGGCCACACCTACTGAGTAGTCTGGAGTTTCTGCCTGCACTCCTCCTTTAGATGCCTTAAGCTGGTCAGAGCACTCCAGAGCCAAAGCCACTGCTATTTAAAACTGTTCAAAACAATGTTGTCAGAGTGCCTGCCTGGTGAGGAAAATTATATCTTTTAAAATGCCTAAAAAAAATATTGTTTTCAAGCAAATTTCATGCAAGGAGGAAAACAAATGAAACACAGCGATGGTGACAAACTGTGCTGTGGCAAAAGCTGCCACATGGGAACATGGGATTTTTTTTTTTTTTTTAATTTCAAAATAGCTTTAAAAAAATCATTGTTTTACTGCATTAAAAAATCATGTACAGTTTTACTGTGAATTAAATTCTCTGAATTTAGTACAGCAAAATATTTGGACTGACCTTCAACTCCCTCAATTATTTTTCCTCTAAGGAATTTAATTTTGAAGCAAGATGTTTACTTATTTGTTCTCAAGGACATTTTTTTTGTATTTTATGAATGAACAAATTAAAATCATGGAGTTAGATTTTCCCATCAGACAGGGAAATCTGTGTGTCCTGTCTCCCCAAGTCTACCACCATCTCACCACTTTTCTGTAGGTAATTAACCTGTGCCCTCAGTTTGCCTCCCATGGCGCAAAAGTAATGCTCAGAATTGTCCCAGCACACAAAAAAAGGAGGAGGAAGGGCATTTTCAGCTGTAAAATTGCAGGCATTATTTGTGTTTCAATGCACTCCTTGAAAACCCAGTGCCCAGGACTGGGCTCTGTGGATCTGCTGCTGCTCACACAGATGACAAAAATTCTCCCAAATTGAACAGTCAGGATGCAGAAAGAGACAGATGAGAAAAGAGCAGGGCAGGTGGCAAGGCAGGAGCAAGGGTACAAGAGGAAAGAGTCACACTTCAGCTGGAAAATTGTGAGCTTTTTTCCTGATTACATGACTAGTAGAGTTACACACCCTCCAGATTCCTCTGAGGCCATCCCTTCAAGTCAGACCTCATGTGACAGGACGGAATATTGGTCTGTCTCTACCCCATGCTAGAGGTAAATAGATGAGTATCATAATAAATTTACTTTAATGAGAAAAATAAATGCATGCAATTTATTATACTGAGAGGATAAGGAATGCAAGCAGCACTGTCATGGCTTGAACACGATTCAGCCCCACACAGCCACTCATTCACTCTCTGGCCATGGTGGGATGGAGAAAGAATAAGAAGTGAAGAAACACATGGGTTTTTCATGAAGACAATTAACAGGTAAAGGAAAAACCACACTCACAAGTGAAGCAAAACAAGGAATGAATCCAGCACTTCCCATCAGCAGGCAGGTGCTGAGCAGTTCTCAGGAAAGCAGAAGATACATCACACAAAACGATGACTTGGGAAGACAAATGCTATCACTCCAAACTCCCTGCACATGCCTTCTTCTTGTACTCTGAATGATGCCTACAATGATCCCTGTCATCTCCTGGGGTCAGCTGTCTTGCCTGTGTCCCATCCCAACTCCCTGTGCACCCACTCACTGCTGAGATGAGGTGAGAAGAAGTGCTTGATCCTGTGCAAGCCCTATCTACACTGTTTCAGCAAAAATTCAAAACACATCCCCGTGGTAGATACTGCAAATTAACTCTGTCCCAGACAAATCCAGCACATGCATGAATCCCCACCCAAAGCACAGGAGACAATTCCCAATGATAATAAACAGAGGGCTTCTAGAGCAGAGGTGCATTCTCAAAGTGACTTTATAAAAGCTTTCTCCTCACTCCAGCCTTCTCCCCCACTCAGCAGCCTCCTTGAGTTCTCATGTATCATTGTTTTGTGCACACCACTTTCCATGAGATGAGTTTAATAGCATTATAAAAGTCACATTGTGCACAAATTGGGAACTTCAGCACCTCAGTAACTGCTCTGATGCGTACACACTTGCGAAGTTTTCAAAGCAGAAATGTTGAAGGCACTTCAAGGCACAAAAACATCCTTGGGTAAATTACTTCCTATTAGTATGTCACATATATCTTATATATGACTCTGGTTTCATGAAGTGACAGCCGCGCTTGACAATAAAACTTTGCACTCTTTTTTATTTATATTTTTTGTGATTTTTTTATTTCTTCCAAGTATATAATGTCTGATGCTAAACCACTTATCTTCCTGCTACCAGTGAGACCAGAGCTGCCTACTTTGCTTACCAATCAGCTAGAGCATTTCCACCCCAAACCTCTGCCTGAAATATCAAGCAAATCTAATCACTACTGGTTAAGTCAGACCAGAGAAAGAAGCATGGATAGTTTTAAAAGGTGGGTAGGTTGTGAGTCCTGTGACCCATTTAACATTAAAGGGGGAAAACATGAAAGAAAAGCTGAGTATCTAAAAAAGAGATGTTTCCTTGTCTGAATAAATTCCACCTTAGATCACAGAATATCAGCCTTTTTTCAATATCTTGAAGGCATATAGCAAGAACAAAAAGTACCAGGTCTTCCCTCTCACCTGTGAAAAAGGAAGAAAGAGGCACAGCTACCCATATGAATCCTCCAAATTGTCTGCAACCCTCCCCCTTTCCAGATAGCGATTCCAGAGTGAGTAATTTGGTTCTCAATTTTTTAATGAAGAATCTGATCTCCTTTTTTTTGTTGTATTTTATGCTTCTGCATAATGGGACACTGAAATTGAAAAATCTGTTTAAGTTCAGGTTTACAATCTATTTCACTTCCTCATTTCCAATTACAATTTTGGAATATTTTGTTGTTTGCATTTAAGGCATCATATGGAGATATTTAACACTTCATATATAGTAGGTTAAATGACAATTTTAATTGACTTTTAGGAAAGTTTAGAAATACATAAAAACTAGGAAAAGATAACTCCATTTTTTTCTACTTTTCTGCCTCTTACACCATTTATGCATCACTTTGAAACACAGAAATCACATCTCCTTAACAAATTCTGATCATTTAAATAGCCCTTGTTTAATTTCCTGTAGAGTATATTTCTGAAATTTTATGGCTGAGAGAAAGATGGAGTAGCTAAATTACAGAAAATAGAAGTGTATCAAACCAACATATTAATCCCCAACTAAATATACAGTGTCCATTTAACTGAGCTACAAACTCTCTGTTTACAATTATGGGAAATATTTCCTAAATACTTCTCTTTCCAGTTAAATTCCTAAACATGGTCACATCTGGCCAGAGGAAAGTATGGGAGGCAAAGCTCAGTAATTAATAGTAAGTTATTTGAAAATTTAGTTGAAAAATCTTACCTTTCAGACTTTCTAAAAAAAATTAAATTTAAATCTAGGATCGTATCTCACAATTAGGTGCACTTGCAAATTTACTTTTTTTCTGTAAAACCCTGTAATTTGGTCCACATTAAAAAAATTATATTAGTTAATTCATAATTAATAAATGTATATTATTCCTAAAAAAATAAAACCACAAAAATACACAAAAACAAATAGCAGTCACCACATCAGTACCATCACAAAAGGTAACCACAAGGAGATTTATTTTAGAAACACATTTTCCATGTTTATGCTGGCTGAAAAATATATTATTTTAATAATGACATTTTTAATATTTAAAAATAGAAAAAAAATTAAAGATCATTACTACTCTTTCAAATAAAGAATTTGATTTAGAATTAATGAGTAATGATGGTTTTATTTTTTTTTTTCAGTCTTAGGAAGCAGACAGCTTTTCAATCCCAGATCTTGGCCTGTTGGAGTTTTATTTTTTCAACATTATATGACATCATAAATCATATATAAAGCAAATATCTAAAGCATAAATCTCCCATTAGATACACTAGACAATGTAATTTCCTTCATTTAAGCTTCAAAGATTTAATCATGACTCTTTACATGTATTTTAGTTCTGATTTAGGTAGTGGCTGTCTAAATAAATCTCCCATAAATTGTAGGGAAATCTTAGTTTGAAGCAGGTAGAAATATAGGGAAAGAAGAAGAGGAAGAGTGAAAGAGAAAAGGAGGGAGGGAGGGAGGAAGGAAGTGGCGGAAGAAAGGAAGTGGCGGAAGGAAGTGGCGGAAGGAAGGAAGTGGCGGAAGGAAGTGGCAGAAGGAAGGAAGGAAGTGGCGGAAGGAAGGAAGGAAGTGGCGGAAGGAAGGAAGGAAGTGGCGGAAGGAAGTGGCGGAAGGAAGGAAGGAAGGAAGTGGCGGAAGGAAGTGGCGGAAGGAAGGAAGGAAGGAAGTGGCGGAAGGAAGGAAGGAAGGAAGGAAGGAAGTGTCGGAAGGAAGGAAGTGTCGGAAGGAAGGAAGGAAGGAAGGAAGGAAGGAAGGAAGGATCTAGAATCTCAGGAAAGGCTGAATCCAGGGAGTCTGCAGTGGACTATAAGGCAAAACCTTATCAGAAAAAACTTTATTCCCAAAGGGAGTTGCATTGAAAAGGAATAATTGACTACAGAACAGAAAGAACCGGTTCATATTCTTTGAAGTCAAATCAAATTACTCATCCTGAAAAGTTCCTTTCACAGGCCAAGTTTTCTTCCACATCCTCTAAAGCACAATAAATTACCATGGTATGAGTGAGACAAAAACTTGTCTACAGGCATTTGATTCTTAGATCAAGGAAGCAGAATATTTTTATATGCATTGATTATTCTGCTCGCCTTTTCACTGTATAAAATCTCTATATGACAATTCCTAATCTCTGTTTTTCACCATATTTATTCTTATATTCCTAAAAAAGCTTTTTTGCTTGTTCCAATAACACCTCAACAAATGTGGCCACTGGGGTTAGTTAGGTCCAGCTCTTTCTTATTCCTTCTTCTGATAAGAAAATTGTTTTTTTTTCAATTACTCTTTCATATCAAGGCAGTGTGAGCTGTCTCTAAGACCAGCAGAAGGAATGCAGAAGTGCACTTGACACCCAGAGTAGAAAGCATTACAATTTATACAATGGTTCTTTCTTATTTTGGAAAAACTGAGGACAGTTCCTTCTTTCACAAGAAGTCTGCACTAATAGTCTCAGGGTGTTTATCAGTCCCGGGTTTGTCTTTCCATAATTTATAAAGTGAGGCTCAAGGCTCTGAGCTTGATGTATGAAAGCAGAGTAAGAAGAGAGGACATAAATGTTTTCTTTCTGGGAGCAAAGGAATAGATAGGATGGTGGTGATAACCTTTCATTGGGAGCATAGAAAGGTGTATATATAGATGGGAACTATCAAAAAGCAGTTGGTTATATATTTTTAAAACAAGGCAAATTCTTACCTATTTTTAACCTTGCACAATTTCCTGCACTGACATCAAGTGAACCTTCAGTGGTACGGGACCTCTGAGTGGAGAGTTCTCCGTAGAAACCCCTCAGAATCTGAGCCAACACATCACAAGGAAAGAAAGGGGAGACAGCTGCCTTGAGTAAAGCCAGAACAACATTACCAAGCTCTGGTCTTTGGGAAATTCAGTCCTTTTCCTACTGTTTGTGTGGCCTTTGATGATACGGGTTCACCTTTGCAAAAGACATTTTGCGGCAGACAGTTCAGATCGCTGTCCTTTAAATCCAGACATTACAACCAGCTGGAAGTCTGCAATGACCTCTTCCATGGCAGAGCAGAATAAATCAGTGACAAAGTGCTAGAATCATTGCAAGAACAAAAGAGGTCCCTCCCTCCTGGAGCTTGCATTTTAACCTCTTTAGATGAGATTCTTGTTACCTCACATGGTCCTCTGAAAGTTAGACATCTAAGTCTAAGCTAGCCATTTATGATTCCTTAAGAGTCAACAGAAAAAAGTCAATTCCAAAATGGGCAGTTCACCTTGTCCTAAAATAGTCTTTGGGAGTGAGTCAGCAGTACTGCCCTCTGCATTACCCATATCTGTCCTTTGACTGTAATGGATGGTGAGGGCAGTCCACACCTGTAAACTTCAGACACTAAATTTATATGTGAGAACTTCCACTTTCTTTATGGTATTCCAGATTTCATTCCTGCGGAGTCAAACACACAAAACCACACAGTCTATGTATTCAAGACTTGCCTCTTATAAGTATTTGGATAGGTAACATAATCACAGTATGAGCTGAAGACTGATTTGAATGGAGAAAAGACTTATGTTGGTCACCTTAGTTATTGTGAAAAAAATGTACCGTAAACATAAAGCCATAATATCAATCTCACTTTTATGTCCACACACACACACGCATGCACACACACACAAAGAAAAGGAAACAAGGTAAATTTGGTCTCAATTTACGTAGATGGATAATAAGACTTTCAATTATTGTTGCATTATTTGTTAGTAGGTGGATGAAAGATTAGGTGACAATATGCAAAATATATTTTCTGCATATTATAATATTTAGTAATGTCATTCGATTTTTTATATGTTTCATTAAATTGTTTTGTGGCTTTATTATCTACCCAGATGCACAGCTCAGAAATACAATTATTCAGATTTAGAAGCAATAAAATTTGGCATGCATTTACTTGTATTCAGAATTCCTGCACGGTAAGAGAAATTACTGCATTCTCCCCACATAGCTCGGTTCTCATGCCTTCACTGAACCATTCATTAGAAGGAGCACATTATAGAAAATACACCATTTATGTTAAGAAACCCTCTGATAACAGATGTATTTGTACAAAGCAAATATTTCAATATATCATAGCCTTTTGATCATGACTATAATAGAAGCAAACCTATACACATTTTCTGTAATGCATATCTCTGCTATATGATTATTGGGGGGGGAGGGAAATGAGTGTTATAGATTATATGTTGTAAGAAAAGGCACCTGCAGACAGAGGTTGACAGTCCTTTGAAAACATTATTGAACACAATACAAATTGTTCCATTTTATAATAAATGTTTTGAGGTTGCATTAAAAGGCATGTCTACTAGCTGAAGCACGGGGAGCTTTCCTATAGACAAGTCATTCCAGCTTTGTTTTGCCTTTGCTATGTTTCATAAATCAAGCACTCAAATATACGACACAATGTCCTGAAGTCATCCCCTGTCCCCTGTAGTTGCGACTGAGTCTGTTCCTGATGGATTGCGGGGTAGGGAGTAAGTCAGCGGTTGTGTCCTGGCAGGGGAGCTCTCAGCAGTGGTGTCTGCTGTGCTCTGTGAGGCTGCACACAACACCTTGGGGCCCTACTTGGACCTCAAGCAATGATCCTGGGCAGAAGCATCCCAGATGCTTTAGTGTGTGTTTTTTGTAAAAGCGTCCCAGATGCACGCTGTCTGTAGTACAGACCTGCTGGGCTGAAATGGGCTGTAACTGCTTATCAATACACAAGTAAACACAGTAAGGGGAAGGTGATACTGCTCGATGTTCCTTCCAACAGGAACTGTAATTCCACCACTGACTAAGTGCTTTCTTTCACCAGTGTGTTACTTCTCCCAACACCTCCACAAGAAGAGCATCCCCTGGCAGAATAGCACTAATGAACATCCATTTGCTGCCCAGGAATAAATGGGAGAATGTTCAACATTCTGACAGTCCCTGACCAGCAGCTCCCTACTAGATCAGGCCACACTGCCTGGTCTTTGCTCACTCTCAGTGTCAGCTCCTTGCCACTCTGAGGCAATAGTTTGCTTTTTAGGGAGTCCCCCTAAATGCCATGTGCTACACTGGGGAGCTGCAGGTCTTCAGTCCTTCCTTTATGCTATCAGGGCTGTACAATAATTGGTGTTCCTGCTGATGGATACCTTGAAGTTTCACATCCCTCAAGGACTCAAGCTGTCTCACACTCCTGCTCACCCATTGCACAGGCAAACTATCTTGTAAGCCTGCGTAAAGAGAGGAGACAAGGATAATCTGAGCAGCTGTGATTTAAGATTTGGATAACTAAGGCACAACATGGCTATCTCCAAGGGGCAATCGCTAACTGATGTGGGAGATCTACGGAGTATTGGAATCTGACTGTGTCCTTTTTTCTATTATTTCTTATAAATGCAGAAAAGCCTCCAAGCAGCAATATTGGTCTGAATATCTCTGCTTTGTAAAAGCCACAGAGCTCATCCTCTTCTTTTCCTGCTGCAATTATTAAAATGTAGAATAGCATTTTATTTTTTAAATTAATAACTTCTGCTTCAACATTTCTGATTAGAGTATAAGATCTTTATTACAAGAATGAAATCAGTATAATCTTTTTTGCCTAAATTTACACACATAATACAGATAGCTTTAGTTCCCATTTCTGAGAGGTATAGAATTTTTATTCTTTTATCCTAACGGATAGAATTTCAGGCAATTATGTTGTTTATATTTTAGAGACCAAACTATTTTTTTATGTGAATTTCGAATAACTCTATTGACTTCAACAGAGTTACAGTGGATTTACATTACTATAAATGGTAGTACACGTTGGTCCTTAAATGACTATGGGGAGTTTGGATTACCCAATGGATTTGGCAAACCACACTCAATAATTTTGCTAAAAATGTCTTTATTCCTGAGGCCATTTAATATTTATGCACTTGTTTCAAGCTTGTTTCTAAAGAGTACAATGATTTATTATGAACCAACACTTGCACAATAAGCTATAATAAAACAGCTATTTAGGTTTGCTTATGTTTACCACAAAATCAGTTCAAGGCATCTGAGAATTTTCCTGGGTTAAAATAAAGTATGTCCAATATAATGAGGAAATCTTACTTGATATAACTCATAAGCTTGTAGGACAGACAGGAAAGTGCCCTGGCTTGACAGATGCCAGTGGATATTCATTGCCCACCACATTTTCCCCTCTTAAGGCTTCCCTGTTCCTCTTTTCCCTTCAAATACATTATTTTTTGAAAGTGGGGATAAGTCTTACCAATAGCGAAGAAGCAGCAATCTCTTTCTGTGTTTCTTGGCAAACAGCTGAGTTATTTTATTTGAGGGGTAATGTTCTGGGAGTTTCTAAATTGCAAAACAAACAGATGGTTGTCATTTATGTATGGTTTTCAATTTGTACATTATAATCTTTCCATTATTATTTTGAAAAAGTACCTGAGTAGCTTTCAGCTTCTTCAAACCATGAATCTCCTCTTTCAATATCTCTGCAGTTTCCTTGGACAGGTACACTGTCTCAAGGGAGAAGAAGTCTTGCTCTTCATGCATGATTTGACCCTACACTGAGGTCATTGAACATTCTCTCACTTACACTGGATAACTGAGAGAGGGCTATATGAGACCTTTGACAGGGTTAGGATCAGTTAACAGAAAGGTTTAGAAATTATGTTTTAATTTATTTTAATTTAATTTATTTTAATTTACCTTATTTTAAAGATTCAGAGTCTAAATTTTACAGACTGATAAAGATTCCATATTGATGACTGACATTCAAACCAAAGGCAAAAATCTGAGATCCCAGATTTTGGATCTCTTTCCCTTCTGCCAAATGGTGATTTTTAGTAACTGGAGATGACTTTGATTTAACTTTTCACTGTGTTCTATCTACCCTATTTTGTTGCCCATCAAGCAAGAAACATTAGTCATCACTCTGACAACAACAGAAAAAAAAATGGCTAGAATAGAGGTCTGATATATATCTGCTGCTGTTATGCTTCTTGCAAGTCAAGAGAATACAATTTCCACAAATATGCTTAGACTCATAAAGTCTCATGCTCAGAGATACAGCTAGGGTTTTCAAAGCCACATCAAAGCACAAGCCCTGTCACTGCCATAAGAGGAGAAACATTGCTCGACTCGTCAGCACCTGCATTATGCATACCCACTTCCTTCCCTTTGATTACATCAACGAGATCAAAATGGGTTCAGCTCCCAGAAAGTAGTGCTGTGGCTCAGTCATAGGTGCTTGGGCCAGAGAGAATTGGTGGGGAGAAACTCTCCACCTTCAGGCTATGCAGTAAGGTCATCAACAAGCAGTTAAAAGCAATTTATTGCATCACCCTCTCTTCCAAGTTTTCTGCTTTCCATGATGTCACGCAAACAAAAGGTTTTTCATTTAGCAGAAATGCTTGCTGTGTGGAAATTGTCACATCCTTGGAAACAAACAAAAAAAAAAATGAGCAACCTAGAGGACTGGGACCATTTTGGAAATCCATAAGAGAAAGAGAAAAGTTTCCAGACATAGGTGAATTTTTGTCCATTGCAATTGTCAGGAAATAAAGTTTCTTTTTAAAAAGGAGGCTAAAAGGAAATCTGATATAGTTTTACTGCCATGAGACTGCTCAAGTGAGTAAAGGGGAGAAGGAAGAACCCACTTATGGGTGTTTCCAAACTGAACAAAAATAAAATGTGTCCTGTAATCCTTAAAGAGAAAAATAGGACTCAAAATGTGGAAAAGAAAGGTCAGGTTTAATGCAAAATATTTCCTTTTTAATAGGATCAAACCTTGACATGTGCTTCTACAAATGCCATAGATCTCTGCACATTCGGGAGGCATCACTTCCACACTTTGATGTTTCTGTTGGTTTCAACTTCTGACCCAGGTCCCTGCAAACAAGCCACACCATGGACAGCAGAGAGCTGAGCTAGTTGTGGTGTCTCTATCATGGGACACTAGAACTCCAAAAAGGATGGATTTGGGCAGCCTCAAACAATTGTGAGCGTGAAAACAAATACATTATTTACTTAGATGTGTCCAAGTCAATTGCTTAAGTCATCACGAATCACTCTGTGGCAAAAGGAAGGGAAATTGCACAGTTGAGCAATACAGAAAACTGACCACCAGTCTGACTACCCAAACAAGTGAGAGGCAGAGAAGCCACCTGTATGTCAATGTGATCAAGTCTCAGTAAAGAACTGCAGGAAAAACACATTCATTTACAAGGGCCTAGCCATAAGTTGCTCTAAGTGCTAAAGGCAGCATGTACTTATTTAATAAGAGGTATTTTTCCATTTTGGCCATAAGCCATGTGTAATCCTCTCAAGACTTCCTATTGTCATGCTAGAAATACATTTTTTGGTTTTGATATGATTTGTGAGATAAAATTAAACTTTGCAGACAGCTGAAACTTCAGTCCTCTCTCTGGAACATCTGCTGAAGTGTGAAGGAACACAGTGCAGAGGTTTCCTTGGAGCTTATTCTTTGATCTAATGCAAAAAAAATGCCTTAAAAAATCATACTGTATTTGCTAAACAACTACTCTGAAAGAGAAGCTGCACATCTTGGGAGCTAAAACATAATATTCCAGTTCTGGTGAGACACCACAAGGGTGACCAAGCTGACTATGCTGTCTGGTGACAAGTATGCAGGATAAAAGTAATTTGTTAAGACCATTTCCATTCTTCTCACTTCATGGGTGCACTCAGACTAATTCTGGGAACCTACTAGGGCCAGCTAAGAATTGAAAAGCCTAAGAAAAAGCTAAAACATCTATTAAAGAAAACCAAAAAAGACTAAAAGCTGGACAAATTTAAATTGATGTTTAAGAAGTTGTCAAGACTTGCTATACATGCCACAAATATAAGTCCAGTCCAAGTCAAAAAACTTTAATGTCACTGACTCAGGGAGAAAAAAATAAAAGGCTCTCTGGAGCAAAGCTGACATAGGTCTGATTATGCTGACAGAGGAAAATAAAGTACTTGTTCTAGAATATTATTCTAACTTCCCTGGGAGCTTACTAGGAGACATTATGGCTAAACAGGTAATAAGACATGCCAAATCTATTTTTGCTAAATATAGTACAGCTGTGATCAGAAAGTTTGACAGTGGGCTACAGTTTTTGTAATCTACTGATAGGAATTAGATATATTAAGCAGTAAAGAGGCCCCAAGCAGCTATCCTGTGGTTTAATGAAGTTGTCTCCTTAGAACCATCAAATCATATAATTGTTAATATGGAAAAAAACATTTTTAAGAACATGGAGTCCAATCATCAACCCAGTACTGTCATGTCCACCACAAAACCATGTCCCTGAGAGGCCCATCTACGTGCCTTTTAAATAGCCACAGGTATGATGACTCAATCACATCCCTGGGCAGCCTGTTCCAAATCTTGGCTACTCTTTCCATTAAGAAATTTTTCCTAATACTCGATCTGAACCTCCCCTGACACAACTTGAGGCCATTTCCTCTTCTGTTGTTGCTGTGACTTGGCAGAAGAGCCTAAACTCCACTTCTTTTCAGATATTTTCGGAGAGCAATAAGGTCTCTTTGCTCCAAATGAAACAACCCCAGTCCTTTTAGCTGCTCCACATCAGACTCATGCTCCAGATCCTTCCCCTCTGTTGCAATTTCCTGGACACACTCTAGCACCCCAATATCTTTATTTTTGTGAGAAGCCATCCTCTTAAGCAGGACAGTCTACCCTCCAGAAGTCCAGGGTGTCAGTGTTGCTGGCCCCATCCTGCTTACTTCTCCAGGAATCAAAAGCTCTGTTATTCCATGATTATGCCTGGGCAGGCTCTGACCATCACATCACTGACCAGCTGTGGCTGCCTGACCACCTCAGTGGCATTCTATGATGGCCGTCTACATCAGTGGACAAGGGAAGGGATATAGATGTCATTCACCTGGACTTCTGTAAAGCCTTTGACATGGTGGTCCTCAACATCCTTCTCTCCAAACTGAGATGGATTCAGCAAGTGAACTGCTAGATGGATAAATAATTGTTTTAATGGTTGTCCCATTGCACCAAGATGAGCTCAAAGCTTTGGTCAAGTCCCAGAGATCTGACACCACAGATGTAAGCGAAATCCACTGAGATTAGAATGTCCTGTTGGGAGGTTACAGGGAATTACAGGGGGGATAGACAGGGCAGGAGAGTTGGAGGGGTGTCACTGTTTGTATCAGAAGGGCTGGAATATGTGGAGCTCACAGGTGGCAATGGCACAGCTTAGAGCTCTGAGTACGAGTCCAGGAACAAACAGATAATGCAGATGCCATCATGGGAGTCTGTTACAGACCAGCCACAACAATGTCCATTGGATCCTCAGGATGTTGAACAGGACCAGGTGCAAGGTGTCCCTCTACTCTACCCTGGATAGACCCCACCTGGAGTACTGCCTCCAGCTCTGAGCAAGCCGGGCTGCTGGCAGGTGTCCCTGGTCATTGCAGGGGGGTTGGAATTGAGGGCGTTTTAAGGTCCCTTCCAACCCAGTCCATTCTGTGATTATTACCAACCAGTCCTAGTTGTTACCTGCCTTGGCCTTCCCCTTGATCCTTACCCATAAATCATCAACTATCATTAAGCTCTAGATGACCAAAACATTCCCTGACATACATGGATACCTCACCACCTCTCCTTCCTTGCCTTCAGATGAGGTTAAAACCATCTGTTTCAGCACACGAGTGATTCAAGAAGCCAAACCATGTTTCTTGCTGTTTATTCCCTCATTATTCCGTGGAGCTGGAAGGATAGAGGAGAGCACTGCTTGTGCTCCTGAGCCCTCAGCCACTCACCCCAAGGCCCTGATGTCTCTCCTGCTGGCTGTTGGACTTCTTGTTGTAACTTCATGGTGTTGTGCCTGCCTGGGAAATCAATACTGAATAATGATCTCAGAGAAGGCCCTATCAGAGAAGGTCCTTCCCTTCATGTTGGCAACTGGGCCCAAGGGCAGCAGCAGTGTTCCCTAAGGAATGGGGCTGTTCTGCAGTCACAGACACACGTCCTGTGCTGGGCAGGAATTCGTCCCCCTTGCCCTCTGTCCCTTCAGTGCATGTCTTCAATCAGGTGGGGAGAGGACAGGGGCATGTGCCCTGTCTGTCTGTCTGTCTGTCAGGCCTGTCTCAGGGAAGTCAGGGTGCAATGCCCATCTGTCTGACATTCTCTAACACTCTTCAAACTACTCCTCTCCTCCTGAGAGGAGCTGTCACTAGACAGAGGAGCCTCTCTGCCTGGGTGACCTGCCACTGACATCAGAGCAGGGCCCACCCTGAGCTGGGTGTTCTTCCAGAGCCCTGCCGGGGTGGCTGCCTCAGTCACGGCGGGTGTGGAGCTCACAGAGGTCCTGCCTTTCTGCCCTGTGGACACCATTGCCCCCTGATAGAGCTGACAGGGCCTCAGTGCCCTTCTTGCATGCATTTTGGCAGGAACTGCTGGCCAAACTGGCAGGCTGTGCCCTGATGGCTGTGACGTGCCCTGTTTTCCCATCTTGCTGATGTCACTCCTGGTTGCCAGTGCTCCCTAAGGCCTTATTTCATAGATGCAGAGGCTTGGCTACCACTGCCACTGGTCCCAGCTGGCTTCTGTCATCCAAAACCTCATGGTCTGTGGGCTCCCAGCAGCTCTCCCATCTCCTTCTGAGCTTCTCTCAGGTCAGCAAACTCCGTTGTGCACTGCACCAGAGTGCTGTGCTGCCAGTCCTGCCAGGGCCAGAGCTGCTCACCTCAGCAACATCAGGAAGACCAAGCAGAAGACATGTACTGGCAGAGGGGACAGAGGTAAAACAAAAGGGTCATTTTTGCCAAAGAAACCATCAAACAAGCACCAAACAGAAAAGCAAGAAAACCCAAAAAGATAGCTGTCCCAGGAAAGTTGGATCTGGTACTCCAGAGCAGCAATGGCACATTTTAAAGGAGCCAGTCCCAGCAAAAATAGCATGAGTAAATAAATTCTAAGTACTGATGAAAGTCCCAATACCACTGATATCTTAGGAGAAACTCAGTAATTTAAGAAACTAGAAAGGCTTAATTTAATTAAAAATTGTTAATGAAGTAAATATGATGGTTACAGATATTTGTGATAGGATGCCATTTGCCTACATTTTATAAAGTTGGTTTTGTTTGTTTGTTTGTTTTTTCCTTTTCCCTAGGACAGTGAAAGCAGAAAAAATGTTGGGAATTGCACCTTTCAATGGAAAACACAGGCATTGCTCCACACCACCTTAGACACTTAAAATCAGCATCAAAATCTCAGTGAGAAAAGCAAGATCTGCTTCTGTCTAATGGAGAAAAACAGACACCTTCATAGGATGCTTTTCCACACCTCAAGCCAGGAATATAAACTGGGAAAAGTTTCTCTCTCTCTCTCTCTCTCTCTCTCTCTCTCTGTCTGTATTTGTCCCACCATGGGCTGTACAGGGAACATAGATGGGAAGTCTGTGGCTTAAGTGTCTTACTGTGTGACATTTAGAATCAGGAGCACTGATTCCTGTCCCCAGCCTCAAGGATGATGCTTGACTAACAGTATCCCTAGGAGACAGCTGTTTTCCATGACCTTTTCAGTGACCTTAGGCCAGGCCTTCAATAAGAAAGCTTTTTATCACTTCACCAAGGACTCCTACATGCTACAGGAGTCTGCTCTGTCACCCTTTTGCAACATTGGATCGATTTCCCTGAGAGTCTCTACTACAGCTAGTTTCAAGGTCCCAAGATAATTTTCGTGGTATTTTTATTTCCATACCCCTTTGAGTCCTCCTTTGCAGCAAACCAAAACCCAGGGAACAAACTCAGGGACAGGACATCTGCATTTCCCTTGGGTTTCATCTGTTCCCTCATGCATGGGGCTATTGGCTACAACTCTGTGCATATAAGATCAGGTTGCTTTGCATAGTGTCTAGCTCAGCATTAACACTCAGGTCTGCAGCTTTTTCCGTGCCCTCCGAAATGCTAACACCAGGGCACTCTCAAAAGGCAACTGGGTGGCTGCTGGGGCTGGAAGTAACGCCTGGGCTTCTGCATCCCATTTTGAATCAGGCCCATGGTAGATAGCAAACAAGCATTGCTACCATCTGATGGTTGCTTGGGGAAGTGAGTTTAGATGCTGCAAATGTTCGTCTCGGATAAAAAACACCACTCCCCGTTGCATCAAGGAGCACTGTGCTGGCAGCTTCCTGGCTTGCAACAGGAAAGATTCACAGACTTATGTTTTATTTCTAGCTCCTCTCACATGACTCTGAGGAAAACAGGCAGCGTAGATGAGCAGAACTGAAAACTGAAGTCTTTTATATCATTAAATACTCATGTGAAGGACAGAGGTGTATTTTTAACTTAGTCAGATATTTTGCTCCCAGGGATTTTGAAAAACATTCTATTAAAAAGTTGTTTTATTAATAAAGGAAAACGTTCATTATTGTCATAATAAATCTTAGTGAGGGGGAGGAGGAAAAGCACTAAAAGGGTCTTTTTTTGTTTCTTTTAAAAAATATTTTTTTTAAAAAATTGCCTTCATTTTCAGTGTATAGATAGATCAGAGGATTCCTTTACAGTTCTTCATTGTTTTGATGGCATATCATACATACTGGGAAATTGAGGCACCAAGATATTACAGTTTAAAATCACAGATTCTCTATGAAAATGGCCAGTATCTGACCTTCCAGTGTGGTTCACTTTACATTCCCTTTTGCATGTTCAAAACCCAGCTGTAGTGAATTCATTTGTCACTGAAGGCTCAGCATTTTCATCAATTAGGATAATTGCCCTTTCTTGCATATATTGTGTGGCCACAATGGTTTCTGCCCACAGCACAGCATCCATCCTCAGATCCTTCTTGCCTTCTTGTCCCACACCCTATTCATTTTTAATTAAATGAATCAACTGTCCAGTCCATTTTTAGTTTCCCTCCTTTCCTCCTCAACAGTACCTAATTCCAATTTATTTTTCACTCTTTCCCCTCTGTTTTTCCTGCCGTATAAATTTCTTGTCCCGAGCTGTTTCCAACATTCTCAAGCCAGGTTTCTCTTTCTCATGTATGCAGCAAGCAATTTCCTCATCTTCTCCAAACAAGTCTCACTCGAGGAGAGGAGAAAGGATGCATACCAGCAAAGCACAAGAGAGTCATTGCATTCAGGTACTGAAATGCTGAGTTTCACAGCCCACCACCCAAACTGCAATTGGAGCTGAAATTGAATTTAGCAGCTGAAATTTAAGATGTCTCAAAGAACTCAAGGAGCTTGTCAATTTTAGAGGCCTGTACATCGAATAAATCCTGGTCACAGCAAGTGACCCACTGAGATCTTGAATCTTTACTACAGCTTATCAGAGATTTAGAGCTTAATTAACAAAATGATACCAGAAATATCTAGATAGGATAAGCAATATATTTTTCTCTAGTCTTGTTATCTGGAAAAAAAAAAAAAAAAAAAAAAGCTAGTTATTTTGGGTGTTTTGAGGGTTGGATTGGCTTAATTTTTTTTTTTGTTTGTTTTTGTTTGGGGTTTCTAGGGGAGGTGAGGGGAACAGGAGTTTACTGGTTGCTTTTCATTGTTGTTTGTTTTTCTTTTGATTTTTTTTTTATTTGGGTTTTTTGGGGGGGCTTTTTCGAGGGGTTTTTTGGGGTTTTTTGTACTCTCTAAGAAGACAAGCAAGTACCAAAGATGTCAAAGATGTAAGGAACTGAATTTAGGGCCAAATAATGGGTAGTGTCATCAACCTTAGGAAGAAAGACGAAAACCAGAGTTGCTTATCAGAGAGTAAAAGGCCTATTTTATTGAGGTGACAGCACCCAACAACATCTCATGAATCCATTATCTGAACTATTATCTGCTTTACAAAATGCCAAACTCTCTACTTAAGGAATAATTACAGTTGCAAATTGCCATCGTTTGCATAGTTTACAAATTAGACGGTTTAAAAGTCCTACCTATTGAAAGCACTGAGGCTTCCACATTGCCCAGGAAATAGACAAATGCACGAGTCATGTAAGTTATCAAGAAACTGACATTTAAAGTGGTGCTACACTAAGAAACCAATTTTTGTATTTATTTCTCATCCTGGTTTTGGTACCCTGCAAAACAAGAAATGCCTACAGTAAAAATAGTTTGTAAAATTAATATGTATGGGAAATCTCATTTGAGGTAAACTGGCATGTATTTTTTATACATATTATGATTTGTTCCTGGAGCAAATTTGTTTATGAGTTAAACAGGAAAAGGCTTTTGTGTACCTAGATCTTTGTGCTTCATCTGAAGAGTGTCAGTTCTTCAGAGTTTCTTACAGAGCAGTTGTTCTTTCCATAATGGTGCTTATGCATCTTATCATTTTTTTAGTACCATTATGCACTTTTAAATTCTTTTCTCCTTATGAGGTCTGGAAATCTCCTTCTTCATCTTAAAGTGAGAAAAAAACATAGGCAAGAGAAAGCTTAATGATTTACCCACAGTCATACAGGTAACAATAAGACAGCTGAACAGGGTTTTCTGTGACATGTGCAATGAGGACAATATTTGCTCTCACTCTGTAAGTCCTAGAAATAAATACTTGCCTCAGCAGGGCTCAGCATTTTTCAGGGGTATCCTCACTTACTGGGTGGCTTAGCTTGGAGTATAAGATACAAAAACTACAGTCGCTGTGGCGAAACCCGAAGTTCTTACACAGACTGAAGAACAGTCCCTGAAGTCCTTGCACCTGGTAGTACCAGAGCCACAGTGTCATAGCACCTTCTCTAAACTACTGTCAGAGGGCAAAGGCTGAGGCGCAGAGTTAGAGACAATCAAGGCCAAATAGAAAATAATTCCTACTTACAGTGATGTGTGAGACAGGAATTAACACCAACAACAAAAAGTCCTAATGCAAAAAGGAAAGAATGGAATATTATGAACATAAATATGGTGACACATGATTAAGTTACACCTGTTCTCTAAAAGAAAAGTTGAAGGAACTGGGGTAGTTTGTCCAAAAATGCGGGAGGCAAAGTAATGGTTCTTCAGTTCAAGAGCTGCCAAGGCAATTGTGATGAATTATTTTTCAGAGGCCCCATGAACAGGAAAACAAGGCATGGACTTAAATTACAGCAAAGTTTTAAAGAAGACACCAGTAGTATGTGCTCCTGATGTGGAGCAATTAAGTAGCTGAGTAAACTGATTGGGAATCTTGCAGCATCTCCATTTCTTGGGGTTCTTTAAAACATAGTGGAGACCTGTCAGGCCTCAAACAGACAGAAAATCAGCCTTAGAAGGACAAAGGAATAGATAATTTCATGATTCTACATCCTAACCCTGAGTTATCTTCCATGTCTTACTAACCAGAATTACTTTTGTTTCTTCTTAAACAGAAACTCTCTGTAACATACAGAACCAGGAGACAAGCATATGATCTAGTAAACTGAAGACCTAATTTGAAAATATTCATGAGATTTCAAGGCTAGGGTATTTGAGGCAAAAATAGAACCATTCTCTTCAATGATTTATAAAATTGCTTTAGAGAGACAGGGTAGAACATGCACAGTGATGTAGTGAGTGAAAACAAAAGTAATTGTTAACATGTTGCATTTTGAAGAGTAGTGGCACCATTTGCCCTCCTGAATTTTGTATCAGTACTTCCATGAGCTCTCCTGATCAGTGAAGATGTGACTTTGGTAGGCTTGGGAAAGGCATGACCCCGGTTCTTCCCTTGACCTAGAAATGTCAGGGTTAATCTGTTCTTCCAATTTATATCTAGGTTGCCTGCCCTCCTTCCCTGGGAGTGTTTCAAGACAGGCACTAAGCAACCGTTCAAAACTCTCAGCTGCTGTCTTATCCTCTATTTGACAAACTCATGAGTTTTTTATAAATGTAAGTCTTACTTTGATTTTTGCCTGCTGCATTGAGCCCCTCAAATTAAGGGTTACTATTTAATGAGACTAAAATAACCTCATTGGACATATGTCCTCAGCAGCACAGCACAAACAAAACGGTAACGCTCTTCTACTTGTCTAATATTAGAAATAAAGTTGTCTGGAGAATTTTCACTGTAAGATAACTATGAGCTACCAGGTAATACAATTAGATGATGCCTCACTCTACCTAAACCACTTAAATAGGCTTGTTTTGTTTTGTTTTGTTTTACCTTAAACTACTGGTAAAAGCTTTCACCTAAGGGGCTTCTCTGTCATCTGTATTGTAATTTGGTATTATCCCAGGTGAGAGCACATGTCTCATGAAAGTCATAACACGGTGTCTTGGAAACAATTGGAATCATCTGAATATTCAGATAACAAGTAGTTAAATTTCCTCAGTGTAGATGAACAGGGGGGACCTCTGAGAAGTCTGAAACTCTGCTAAAGGGACTTCAGCTTTTTGAAAAGACAAGACCAGCAGTAATATGTGTGAGCACCTCTACCATAGCTCCCAGCAACCTTACAAATAGCCATAAAATCCCTATTTCAAGTCTGGGATTGAAACAGGTCTTCTGTCAAATATTGTTTCCACTAGTTTGAAAAGCAAGTCTGGAAGAACATGAATTCTGCTGGTTTTGTCCCCCAGCATTTCACATATTTTTTGTTGAGCCTATTTCGTCTACAAAAATCCATGACTTTCAGAGAGTCAGAATAGGCCAAAAGTGCACCTATTTGAATGTTTCAAATAATTCTTGGTAAGAGCTAGAAAGGAACGGAACATGGAGGGATGTTTAGTTGCTTTGTAACAAGTGTTAAATCTTGGTTCCATTTGTGATGCTGCAGCACTCAGCCTCACATCTTTGCTTTATTTTTCTTCAGAGATTACTTAGCTGAATTGCCCCTTTAACCTACCTTATCTTTGCCTGAATTTTCCTCCTTGCCCTGCAGGAGTCCTGCAGTGGAATCTAGAACCTCAGATGGATCAGCAACTTTGGAAAACCTGTCTCTTTCTCCCCCACTGCTCTCAGACATCTGTCTTTGGCCAAGAGTTCTCCACCACTGAGTTCCATCTCATCACGTTCTACAGTCTTGTAACTCATCAAACATCATTTATTCATTTCACTGTTGGGGTAGGGTTCAGCCTGGAGAAGAACTTCACTGAGCTGTATGAACGATGTAGGAGAGTTTCTGTTGCTGAAAAATTTATAGCCGAAAGAAACAAATAGTGAGGGAAACACAGTATTTTTGTCATATTTTTTCGGAGGTTGAGTGGGAACATCAAACTATTGCCTTCTGTTCACACAAGAAATCTCTGATATTTTAAAATACTCTGCTTCCCTGCCTAGACTACAAAATCACCTTCCATTTCATCAAGGTTTTGTATCATGCAAATGTGAGAAGACACTCATATTTTAGATATTCCGATTCATTCCCAACCTTCATCTTTAAACAGATTTATTTGTTGGGTGGTTTGGTGGGATTTTTGTGGGGTTTTTTTGGTTTTTGTTGATTTTTTTTTCTCTTTCCACATTCAAATTTGTTATCTTTGATTTCATGCTGTCAAAAATAAAACCTGTGATCACCTTCACGTTAAATTTTGCTTGTGCTCCTAATTTGCCTGTTTTCTCTGTGCTTTGGCCACTAGAGGGTAGCACAAACAGCCTCCTGGAGCGAAGGTCCAAAGACCCCCAGGAGGACCACGGGGGACAGGAGAGGTGGAGCAGGGTGGTGAAACAGGAGAAAGGGGCTGTGGGCAGAGCTCCTTGCCTCTGCTGAACTCAGCAGTGAAGCCACCCCTGAACCAGGTGGGTCTAGACATAGATCATTCCTGTTAACCAAGCCTAGGCATGGTTTTGGGGAGGTAGAGGAGGGTATTCATGCATGTATATTAATGATTTTCAGCAGAGGTTGTTTTTTTTAAGTGAGGACCTGTTTGTGTTTAACCCTTTGGGCAGCATTCATCTGGATCTGATTGAGAGTGCACAGGACATTAATTGTAATGTTTACAGGGACAAACTGGATAAACTCAATGATGGTAGAAATGACAAGTGCAATATTGTGAAAAAAAAAAAACCAAACAAAACCAAAACATATGAAAGAAGTGAGAGTAGTGACAGTGTGCCTCTGTAAACTCAAATGTACAGTAGCCTGAATTCTCTGAATTGTTTAGAAATTTTGCTCCCGCTAATAACCCTTTGGCTTATAATTGCATCACTGCCTCCTGACTTTGCCTTGCGAAATTTGTTATATGTCAATCCAAAGGATGAAAGGTTTACTAGCCTGCACACCTCAAGCCTGAAGCCTAGCCTGAAGCCTAGCCTAGAAAGACAGGAGATAGAAGCTCTGGAGATAGAGTAAATTTCATGTGTAGATACTAAGAAACAGGTCAGACCTGGTGTAAAAATATTCTCCCTTCTACTGAAAAATGAAAAGCAATAAAATACAATATCCAAGCTAGGATTCTGTCCACCTTGGCTGTCCAGATCAGAAAAGAGGGTGAAGAAGCCAAGTCAAAGAGAGTGAAAACACAGCTGTTTTGTATACTGACCTCCAGATATCCTGTAAATTTTAACTGCTGTACAGAAGTGAAAAAACTGCAGCAAAGAACTTTAGGAATTATACTACAGAACAAAACAGGATACAACAGCTGAGCAAGGCCTATTATAAAGCAATTTTCATAAAGTGTCTACAGTAGGCCAAGGAACTGCAAAGAAAAAAAAAAAGAACAGACGGAAAAATTATATAACAGGTTGTAGATCATCAGTGGTTTTTTTTTCCTTCTCAGCAGCAATGAATCTGGTAGTAAAATCAGTAGAAAAGCAGTGTACAGGTCCACTGATGGCAGGAATAAAGCAGACCCAGGGGAAAGCCTAAATGGACAATAATTGCAGGTTATTATATACTGTGCTACAGTACAGTGGAAAGCTGGTCAGCTATTAGCAAGTTTGGAAGGAATAATCAAGAGGAGAGAGAAGAGTTTATAATCTTTCACACTCAGCAAATCAGAGTCAAGTGTCCAGAGCTGAGACATGGGAAAAGAAACCAGTGATATAATGCACTGGGGTTGCATGTCCACTGCTGAGGAAGGAATTTGTCTGAGGAAAGAATTTGTCTAAATATGATTTTTTTTTTTAAACCACTGTTGCCTCCAAAACTGTGTTTAGCTGGGGTTCCTAGACTGGGTGCAGAGGTGTTCTTGGCTAATGGACACAGCACCTCAGGAAAGTAATAAATTTAGTAATTTATTAAGGCTTTAGGCTTTTATTTACCAGCGTTAAACACTTTGAGCAAAATTCAATTTTTTCAGCATAGACATCCACTGTCACAGAAGGAGCAGTGGGACATTCCACTCTGTCCTGGGAATCCTGTGTTTTATCTGTCTGCCCCAAGCACATGTCCTGGCTCTTGTAGGACATTGGGGAGATCACCGGGTACCTGTGTTCAGACACATGCATCCCATTCCCAGGTACATGGTGTTGAGAATCCAATGGAAAATTATTAACAGCTCCAAACCCATCTGCAGATGTCCATCCTTCTGCCTCTAATTTATATATCCTTGAATAACCAAACTTCTTCTTGATTTCCTCAGACAAGTGTCACAGCTAAGTGGGATGAGTCTGGACCTGTGTGCCTCCCAATCCTCAATGTATTTATCCTACCAACGTTCCTGTGAAGGAAAGAGATGCTATAATTCCTTCCTGACATATGGGCAACAGAAACAGTCACGCAGAGAGTTTGTGCTCAAGAAGGAAATTGAGTCTCCATCTCCTAGATTGTAGCTGTTGAATTTTTTCCCTCTTATGTTGTTAAAACTGATTGCCTGCGCAACAGACAAAGGTTTAAAAAACAATATTACTACTAATTAGATTCTGCTTCATTCATTTAGTTTAACACTGTAGATTATTTGTATCTCTTTTTTTAATGCATCTTTGTCAAGTCCATTTTTATTTGACATATCTCAATTTCTTTATGGCATTAGGAAAAAAGGGAGACAAGATCCCAACTTTTCTGCTGATTATTTCAACTCTCACTACACAGCAGATGACTGAGAAATCCTAAAGATGAATCAAAGGGTGAAATGGAAAGTGTGGAGAGAGTGTTTTAAATTAATGGGTGTGCTGAAAAAATATCTGACAAAAAAAAAGCAAAAGGAAAAAAAAAGATATCCACATTTCTAGATAAGTTGTCTTTAAAGGCTTTAAAGACGTTCTAAGCCAGTAAAAGTATCAGTGTATCTCCACGTCAAAGAGAAAAAAAATGTGTTGGAAACATATTTTTCTTGATTAATTTTAGTAAAAGATTGAAGAAACAAATCACTTAAGTGTAATGCAGGAGAAATTTGCATTGTAAGGTATCACAGTTCAGTTTTAACTATACTATTGTCTCTAATGCAAGCTTAAAATAATATTTAGCTGGGGATCTGCAAGGGAAACCCAAGTGGCTCAGGAAATGGAAAGAGTCACTATAAGACCTCTTTCCTTTTCCACTTCATGCCAATTACCAAGTAGGGCTCAGCTGAGGCCATGAAGGATATTCTGATCTTGCAGATGACTTCTTTCAAATGAGATATCAAATCCAGTCCTGACTACTGAGAGTTATTGAAGGTCTCAGAGCCTTTCCTACCCAAAGTCTGAAAGGAATAATCACAGTTACTCTCCATATACTGATCCTTCATTATCAGTCAAGGAGAAGTTTTTCCTTCAATCACAGATCCAAAACTCTGTCTGCTTGCTCTCTGCTGTTAAACAGACACTGTTCTCCACCATCTCTGTCCTCTTGAGACCACAATTTTACACCTCATCTGCGAAGGCCATTGCACTGCATTTCTGGGCTATTGGTTCAACACAGAGAACCATGGAGGAGATTTTTCCAAGGGATCTGACAGGGGAAAGGTGGTGCTTTACATACAAAATTCAAACATTTCAAGACATGCTTTTAGACAATCAGAAGTAATTGTTGCAAAAAATTTTAGCTCAGACTCAGATACACATAACAGTGGATGAGAACTACTTACATTAACGGGAAATACGGACACACTGTGTAGATTGCCAAAATGTTCTTTACCAGGAGAGTGCTTTCTATCAATGAGTACCTGGAAGAGTCTGTGAGAGGCTAGAAAGTGGCCAACCATAGAAACATACTGCTACCAGCTGTGAGAGAAGTGGCGGATTTTATTGGCTATGTAGTGTGATGTTGTGAAACAGAATCTTGGAGATCTTGCTCCCAGATTATTGCTTGCAGCACAAGAGGAATCATTCAGCCTACCTGGCCTCTGAGGAGAATCGCTGTCCTGAGCTATTTTGCATGAATGTTGGTTCCAGGTCTTCTTTCAGAACTGCCTTGTCACATGCTGTGAGTTTTTGTATTATCCACTCCAAACAGGACAGGAGCACCTTTGCCTTTCCCTTCCACTGCATTCAAAGGAGTTTTGCTTGTGTGTGGGCTGATAAAATAAGCTGATAAAAAGACTGGATAACTAGATTAGGGCAAATAGGATATAACTGATAATGACAGTGAGTGAGAAGGCTGGCAACCAGGCAGAGATAACAGGATTTATTGGGGAAATCAAACGTGAATTGAAATGTTTTTTGGCAACCAAATGAGTTAAAACAATAAAACAAGGGACACCAAACTAGACCTTCAGAAAATCAAACTCCTGGGCCCAGTGTAACAGAAGAGAGGAGAAAGAGAACGAATGTTAACAGAGAAAAAATAAAGCAATCAAACAAAAAACAACTCACACCTTAGCAGGGGAGCAGGAGTTTGAGATTAAATGATGAATGCTGAGCAGGAAAGGGAGTGGAGCAAATCCTTTTGCTTGGGCTTGAGGCCAGGCTGTGGGAAACAGGTAAATAACATATTGCTTAACTTGAACTAGCCATGCTTAGTTATCTGCATTTTTTTTTGACCACAGTCATGCTGAAAGTAAGAGATGTGTACGAGAATATTATTCATGTGTTTGTTTAACAGGAAACACAAAAAATAAAATCAAGCTTCCTTCTTCAGCTCTTCATCTCTCAGGTTGCTGGAGTCCATTGCTTAGGGAGAAAGAATAGCTGATTTCAGGTTCCTCAGCATATGAGGAAGATGGCAGGCTGCAATATGTGCTTTGTATGTTTGCCTTCTTTAGGTGGAGAAATGTCTGTTTCCTTGTAGACTGCTTTACACAAGTGAGTACAGCTAGATTTTTTTTTTTCCTTTCAGAGGTGCAATACATGATGTTGGCATTGGTTTTGTAATGAGAATTAATTAAGCATAGGATTAAGGTGATTCAGATTGGGAGGAAGTTCAATCTTATTATTAATCCAGCCATCATATTGTTAATTAAAACAAAACAAAACAAAAACAAACAAACAAACAAACAAAACTAACTAATAAATACTTCCCCAGCCATCAGATTTCTCCCTCATGTGACTAAGCTTTTTGAGTTTGGGCTTTGGTGGTTGATTTGTGTGGGTTTTTCCTGCATCACCTGTTGGTCTAACATAACTTCCTCTGCTTCCAGTGTTACAGGAAAGACCACAAATCTGGAATCCAAAATGAGCCACCACATACTTTCAGAGGGATGTTTTTGTAGGCTGGGGGTGGTGGGCATAGGATCACAGTCAGGAGATGAACAGTGATGTTCCAAGTGTGAATATTTGACCTCAAAAAAGATAATGGTTTAATGTTGTTTCCTTGAAAGACTGTGTGTGAGGGAGTGAGTTAAGGGAGAAATAAAGCTATTTTCATTTTAGAGCTCACGAAACATAAAACAAAGTGGCCCACAGCCACCTCAAAGACCAGAAGCAAGGAGTCAGTCCAAATCATCAGACTCCAGGTGTGAGAAAGAAGACAATATTGCCTTGTCCTTTTTTTGAGACTGTTTCCCTGGCATCTCTCACCAGTGCTAAACACATAAGGAGAAGAATAACAAAGACTCTAAGTGGAGGGAAATAATGAAGGCTTGTGAGGTTTTGTTCAGTTGCAGCAATCTCACATGTTTATTAATAGAAGGTCACCATGTGTAAATATATAATTTTGGCTGGATATGGGCAGCATCTCTTTAATTATCTAAAGAAAGAGGGTATTCATTATGTAGATAGTAAAGGAACATCATTCAGCAGAAAAGCAACAGAAAATTTCAAGCAAAGAAAGGCACGAACTGTTATTTTTCCCTGTCTCTTGCTTGTCATTATGAGTCATTTCTACAGAGTCTCTCTGTGCATGTGTAAGCATGTATATATTTTTACACACAAAACCATAATATCTGTATGACTTATATAAAATCATGTGTGTGCTTCCTTGGTAACTCTGAAGGCAGGCAGGAGCTAGAAATCCTGGGAAAAAAAAAAAAAAAAAAAAAAAAAGAAGAAGTTAAATGAATGCAGATCTGACCTGGCTCAGTGTGCAGTGACTGAGGGTAAAATAGAATTTGGTCTCACAAACTGAACTTCCTTTCAAAGCCAATGTGTCCTAAAGTGCTTTACATACAGTACAATGAGGGTGATGCCGGGAGTAGAGGCAAACACAGAAGTCATTGTAGGCACAAAAATAGCTCACATGTAGCCTTCTATATTAGAATCTGTTTCAGCAGGAGAATGGTCTTGGGAACATTATTAACTCTATATTCATCTGTTTCCTTATTGCCAAGGGATGTTGAACTTCTCCTTGGACAGCCTCTGAGAGGATGGCTTGAAAAGCATCACAGTTTCTAGTCTCTTTAAAAACCCCTGCTATTATCACTTCCAAGTACTCATGTTTCACAGCACAGTTATGACTGTATTGGTCTTTTCTTTCTTTTCTTCCATCTTGGACCTTGTCTGATTGAGTGTGTGTGATTGAGGATATCAGACTGTTATTCAATCAGAAGACTGGATAAGGGCCAACAGCAGCATTACACTCAGCCCTTTCCATTCATTGTATGCATTGAGTCATATTGCAAAAGAGTGTTTCATCCTTGCTAAGATTCCCAGGCATCTCAGTCCATCCACCATCATTCAAATTATCTCCCAGGAAATTTTTGAGTCCAGGAGAACTGCTATTTGTTATATGGTATTTATGTACCATAGTCACCTCTCTTGAATGCATTTATGGACCACTTATGAACTTGGAACTGAAATTCTCCCACCTAGTTTCAGGAATTCAGTCGAGATAGTGACTAGTTGTGGGTCTTTCCGTGTCACACTCTGTGTTTATTGAATGGATAAAAGCATCTCAAGCAGCCAATTTTGATTAGTCAAGAATAAAATGTCATCCAGAGATTCAGGTGGAGGTTCACCTCCTGTTTTCTGGGGTCCTGTGTGGGCAAAAAAAATCTAAATTCATCCCTTTTTTAAAAACCAGAGTGTCTCTTCATTACTGTTACTCAGTTCTAGTGAGAAGCTGGAGGTCAGCATAGATAGATGATGTCCCTACTGTGAGCAGCATTAAAGTCAGGAATGAAATTCTGTCCCTATCATTCACATCCTTCACTTCCAGCACAGTGCAAACTTTGTGTCAGAACTTTGGAAAGTCTACTGAGTGCTTTAGGCTTCAGTATAAGCCAGCATATTTGAAGACCATATCCAAACTGAATAGCAAATTCTTATTTATTTTGTTCATTTTATTAAATCACTATTGTTCTAATTCACTGATTGCTCAAACCACGAGGATTTGAAAAACCATACAATAGTTCCCATCCAGACTGCATGTCTCACATTTCTTTCCATGGTAACCATGGCACAGGAGTCTTGATTCAGTCCTGAAATTCTTCCTGATGTGAGCCCGGGGACTCAAAAACACTGTTGGGTCTACAAGCTGTTCTGTACTCAGTGAAGTTTGGAGACTAATACTGCTCAGCCTGACTCAGCCCACATTTAAATCAGTTTATAACAGTGTCTTCTAGTTTATACAAGCTTAAGTGCAAGAAGAACGTGGTCCTACTAATCTCCCAACAGTAATTACAACCTCTGAAGTCTCTATGTGGATAAATGTCCCAGAATACTAAGGTCAATATTAGGGTGCACGATGAGATTGTTCAGCTGATGTATTGATTAATCAGAAGGCACATTTCTCTCCCAAGCCCACCTGACATTATTGAACTCTATATTAGAATCTGTGATTTTCAAATCTTCAATACATTCTATGGCAAGTATAGCAAAATCAATGAGGTGTGATGACTTGGGATGATTTGGTATTTAATCTGCTGCTGTCCAAGTTGACTGCTTTGAAAGAAAGGAAAGAGGATATGGTAGCTAAAAGAGTTCTTTGAAATGTATACTTATGCATTTGATGCATATATTTGAGAGGTAATAATAAAGATTTTTTTTGCGGCTTTCAACACTTAGAAATACTTTAGATGAGTTTTAGTGCTTTGAAATTGAGGGGCTGGGTGTGGGATACAGTGTCTTTGTGTCTTACGTGCTTAGGCAGAAATTTTGACCCCTCAGTTCTTATTTTCATTTTGAAAAGTAGAAAAGATGATTTGAACAGCAGCAAGGTTTCTTATTTAATTGTTTGTCATGAAAGAGCAGATCCTTACTTGATATGGAGATATTTTATACCAATCATTGAAACAGAACTCACATTTGCATGAAAGCACTCTTCCTTTTAGATGAAAAAGATGTGTTTGTTTTTTTTGTTTTTTTGTTTTTTTTTTCTGGGATGGGCAGTGAAATCTGATCTAAATCTTCTGTAAAGCTTGGAAGAGGTAGAGGGAACTGATGTCCTTTGGGCAGCCACATTTGCCCTCTTAGGAAGAAAATTTCCTGCAGAATACAATCACAAAAAATTGTATCCTACATCCTAAGTTAAGCACAAAATACTGTGGGTTCTGAAACCTAATCCACTTTATGTCATGAAAACTCAAAAACTACCAGCAAGACTCTTATCATAATTTGACCCCTTGAGGTAACTGTGGAAGACAACCAAGCTTTCAGGCTCCAACAGGCTGATTTGACCACATGTCAGTAGGACAAACTTCCCCAGGCCTGAGGCTCACAGGCTATATGGAGTTACAGAAATTCAACTGATTCAGCTGTGTGGATGCAAAGAAAAGGTCACCTAGATATGGGCAACCCTGTGCTAAAAATATTTTATAACAACTGAACCCCAAAGACGATTAATCTGTTGTTATGTGTGGAGTTGTAATCTCATTATGTAACATTTTTCAGCCACATAAAAAATCTTCAAAGTAGCCAATTTCCCCATGATCCCCGATCTTCAAGGGATCAGAATTCTCCCTCACATGCATTACTAAGAAACCATCTCTCCTCATTGATTTCATTGACAAGAGTAACAATATATATGGCCGGTATTTGCTGGATATCTCTGGTTAAAGACTGGTATACTCTTATATCCCATTCTGTGGAGTCTTGGCTCTGCTCAAGTTGCACTGCAAGCAGGAAGACACCATGCTCTCCTTTAGCCAGTTAGTTGGACACTTCCTGCAGGTAAAACCAAGAAATACAGTATTTCCTTTCCTCTGTGCAGACTGGGAAGAAGACCAGGCATTTTCTATTCAAATCAATTGCCCCTGGAAAGCAAGGTCTGATTCTGTCAGTCTGGGACCTAGGAGGGCTCTCCTTCTTCTCTTCTTAGTGCTTCTCTGGCTGCTTGCCAGCAGAAGCATGAACAGCACACAAAAGCAGAACTACTGGACAGAAACTCTCCCATTTTGCCTCTGAGTCTCCAACTGATCCTACTTTGGATACCTGTGCTTCGTTTGACTTGTTTCATGTGCTTGAGATGACTTGCTGCTTATTCTGATGACAGACCTTCCAACCAGGCCAGTGGGTGGAAGTTTAAACCTATATTTAAACTTGCCCCATTATTTCACACAAAAAAGCTGGCCTCCAGCTGTGTGTGAAGCTAGTCCTGACATAGCCTAAGTTTCAATCTCGATATGTGCATGTAAATGCATGTACAAATTTCTCTGCTCATCCCATGCCCTTTTTTGGTGTAGATAAATTCACACAGTTCATGATATCTTTATACTCATTCCATCACAACACAATAGATGGTAGTGATAGAAGGTTTCCTTGAGGAGCCACTGTAGATGGAGCTGGAACATTTTGTTCAGACTCCTAGATTAATTCAGAGCTGTGGAATTTTGGCCAGTTTCAGAGGTTACTCCATTATCGACTCTGGAACTGCCTATGTGTTTTTTTGCCATTTCTCCCCATGCAGGACCTCTGGCTTTATGTTTTTATTCCTCCAGGCTCTTGCACCTAGTTTTATTAAGTGTTCAGCCCTTCCTAAGAAAGGCCTCTGTAGCCTTACCCAATTCTTTTCTGAATAACTCTTCATTTTTTTGACCCAACTAATATCCTCACCAAGACTTTGCTAGTTCTTCCAGGAAATGTAGTTGTTTTACCTTCTCTTGCCTGCACTGTGACTTAGAATTTTTTTCCCTCATTCCTGAATTTCCTTTCAATTTTCCCTCTCTACCTCCCTTTCCTAGTCCCTCTTTTGACCTTCTCTGAGCTTTTTTCTCATCTGCTGTCTCCTAGAGATCTGGCATTTCTGGTTCTGAATTCTAATCTACCATTTCCTCTTCAGCTAAAGGTCTGGAGAGATGAGCAGCCCTCAATAACACCTATCTTTTAACATTAACTGCAGATGTAACTGGGGCTCCTAAATTAAATGGATACATGCAGAAAGCACAAAGGATGAAAACTGTCTGTTCTAATTTCAGGCCCAGCACAACCCACCAGCTGGAATTACAGGAAAAGACCTCTTCACCCTCCTATTTCAGTCAATGGAACAAACAGAGTCTGAATCTTTGTATTATGCTGTCGCTTGTACTATAACTATTACTTTTAGATCACGGGGAGGTACATGCAACCTGAGTTTTCCTGAGATGCTGGAAGGCTGACTGAGAGAAAAACAGCTTCCAGGTGGAAAAGTCTTTGTGAAGTGACCAAGACCCTACACTTTCCTAGAGAATGCACATTTGAGTGTGCACACAGCAGTGAGAAAATCTCTTGTATTTGTTCCATAAGTTTATTAATGTGGGCTTGGCCCCACAGCTAGCTAGAACCATGAGTATTCTCTCCCACTGCTGTTGAAGCCATGGACAATTCAAATACCCCTGCTTATTTCCTTTACTGTCTCTACCTGCATGTCTGGCCTTCAGAAGACAGCTCACTGTACAGGTGATTTACTATTCTGGACAGAAACAGACAAAAAAGAAGTAATCAATAGGAGTTTAAAGAACAGATCTACATTTTATTACATTCATAAATTCTAGGACAGATTTATAAATTTGACCATTAAGGAAACTGAGCATATTTGCAACACCAGTAACAAATAATGCAGGTAGGGATATCATCTATCAGACAGCAAAGAACTGATATATTTGTAGATATGTAGACAAACAGATAGGAAGGGAGTGAAATAGGCAGAGAGACTGGCAGAGACAGGGAAAAAAATCTTTAAGGTCTCTATGAAATTCTAGCAGAAAACTGATGAGGAGTATTTTTGCGCGTTTGGCTGTAGAGTACCCTCCATCTCTGTCTGCAATATTTCCACATATGTGCAAGCGTGGATGCACTCCTACGTGGGCTCCCCCCAAAAGGAAACACACACACAGACACACAGAGTCACACAGTCAGCACTTGGTCATCTGCCATGCATCTCTGTTAGAATGAGATGGATGAAATCAGCAGCATTAATGCTGGACCCTGACTGTCATTCCCTCTGGGCTCTTGGAGAATAAAATAGGAGCAAGAATGGGTTTTATAAACAAGTATTCACTCATGCAAATAAATACAGCATTGAGACTGTGCCTACAACATGTGTTGTTCAAAGCAAGGCTGGGCATAGCTTCAGAAGTAAAACATGCCACGGGATGTCAGGGTGCTCTGAATCTGAGCTCTGACTTTGCCATTTTTTTCCCCTAAGGCTATAAAGGTCCGTGTGTAAAGGGACCAGTGATTTGGGATGCTAACATCACACACCTAATCTCCATGCTTCATTCTCTCAAAAGTTCAGCAAGCAGCTGGGTGCCTAAATATGAATTAACTGCTTTAAGTCCTTTTTCAGAGTCAGGCCTGATTTTTCTAATACACACTGACTGAGACTATGGCTCTGGAGGACAACACTCTCCAAAAGCTAGCTTATAATCCATCTTTAACTTTGTTAAGTTTGTTTTTGGTTTTGTTTTGTTTTTTGGTTTTTGTTTTTTTTTTTGGTTGGTTGTTTTTTTTTTTTCTTGCACACAAACCCTAATTAAAAGGAAATTATTCTGGTTGCAAAGACAAGCACTTAAATATTAAGAGCTCCTAGAATTGAGGTTACTTGCACAACCTGGATTTTCCTTTGTTGTACAGATGCATTCTAATTCAGACTTTAATTACATGATCATTCACAGAGTAGATGGCATGTGTAGTGCTGTTTGTTGACTGTAGAGGACTGAGGGACTCTGCCTCACATTTCAAGTACACAGAAGAGTGGACTTTTAGGGGCAAGTATTCTTTCAGGCAAGTCTTCCTGTTCTTTTGACTCATCCCCATCTCAGATCCATCCCTTTCACTCTGTATTCCCTTTCCCTGTTCCAGTCCAGTATCTCTGTTCCAGTATCCAATTTCACTTTTTGGCTTTTTCTCAATTTGTCTCTTTTATCCTGCCTCAGTCTTTAAGTGTCTTGCCTGTGAGTTTACCAGCCCCAGAGATCTCAGGTCCTCTGTGCTTCACCAGAATTTATATTCTGATATTTTCTTACATCATGTTTTGCATATTAACCCCTCAGTTTTCCTTGATTTTGTACTACAGATAGCTGTCCATTATATTTATATCTCCTCCCATTTTTTCTCTCTTTCCCCAGCTTCTTCCTACTGAGAAGCAGACTGCTGTGTCTCAGCACAACCCCTTCTCCAAAGCTTTCTGTGGCTAATGGGGTCAATACAAACAAATAACCAGAGAAATCTTTAAACCTGGGTCCAAATGACATGGCACCAACTATCCATATGGCTAAATGCTTTTTTCCATTAAAAAAAAACAAAACCCAAAAACAAAAACAAAAAACAAAACAACACATTATGCTGTCTGTAGTGTCTATTGAAAACACCACAATGGTACCTGGGAGGCTGGTAAGGACCAAACCTGTCGAAGTCTATGCTAAGATTAAGGAAATGAATGCTTTTTTTAAACTTATACTCTGAACTTGGTTGTTCATTTCCTGGTACACATACTATCTTTGAATCTGAATCTCAGTCTGCTCACCATTTGAGTCCCTTTTGAATCAAACCCAATTATGCTCCAACCTCCTTGTCTTTCCAGATTACCTGAATTTCCCTCTCAGATGTTTCTTTTTAGTTTCTGCTCTAGTCTCACTGCTGGATCTCCCTGTCAGCCCCCGGAAGCAAAGGGAAGATACATTCCCTGCTTTTGTCTTAGGTATCCAGACTCCAATTTTTCCTGGCCTGTCCTGGCCCTGAGCTGCAATGACAGGAATAACTCTCTCTACTGTAGCAAACCCGGTGAGAGCCGAGTCACTGGGGAATCTGGTTTTGGAAATCTGCATCTCTAGTGAGCATCTGAGAATTGCCATTTTCCCCAGGCTTTTAATTGGCCGCTTTGGGGCAGATTTTCCCAGAGATTGCAAAAAATCTTGAGAAAGAGCTTCACCTCCTGACAGCTCTTAGCATCGTGCTGTAAAGCGTGGGGACAGGAGAGATTTTCAAAGCATCTCATTTGACTCAGTTTCAACCAGCCCAGTTCTCCTACGGGTTGTTCTCAGGCACAGATAAATTGCTCCAGACAAAATTTTTGAGAAATAATTAAAGAATCTGAGCTGTGTGCTGATGCTCAACTTGGAGTTTCAGCCAAAACATGTGCAGTTTATCAAAGCTGAGCAGGATTTTATTAGACTGAGGCAACCTTTTTAATTGGTGGTGCTACCAGGTCCTATTAAAGTGAAATCTCCCTTCCTCACAGGGGCGCTGTAAGCATTAATTTGTTAATGACTGCACAATGATTTGATGATGAAAAGGACTGTATTAACATGAAGCATTATTGTCCCTACAATACAGGCTTGCCTGCTTTCATTACTCATTATGTACAGGGACATACCTATTATGAAAAGGGATGTGGAGATAATAAACTTGATATTCTTTTCAAAGGACTAATCCAAGATGTTTACGGTGTGTGCAGCACAGGCAATAGGAATATTCTGGAGAGCTCTGTTTAGATGGCAGATTCCATTGTGTGGAATGTAATGACGTGCATGTATGTGTCTGCACAAATCCTGTGTCTAAACATACCTGCAAACACATGCATGCATGCTCTCTTCTACTTTTCTATCCTCTACTAACCATAGATTTCTTGAGAGCCCTCCCTTTGCTGCCTCAAACTCACCAGTGCTACTTTAATAATAAAATACTTCCTTAAACAAACTTTTTTTTTTTTTTTTTTTTTTTTTTTTTTTTAATATATCAGCGATACCTTTTGTTGCCTACATTGACTACAATCCTGTGCAGAGCTCCTTTGGGTACAAATAATTTTTCATTTCTCTCCTCAATCAACCTTGTTGATTCTAACTAAGAGTTAAAAAAAAATCAAAACCAAAGAAAAAACACCAACCCACACTGATTTATGCATTAATTCAGAGACCAATCTTGCAAATGTTCACATGGGTAATCCTTCCTCAGATGAATAATCCCTCTGACCACAGCACAGTGATTAACAACAATGCAGATTAAGGTCTTCAGGATCGGGCCCGTGCCCTGATGCTTGGGTTCTCACCCAAAGTTTAGTGGATGATGGTCCCTCTTCTTTTGTTAGATGTTATTAGAGGCCCACATGCAGCTCTCAATTGTTTCATTTGATTACATAGCTAATATGCCCTGATCCTGTCTGCACTCCCTGCAAAGCCTAACAAGCTGAAGTAAACAGTTCCAGCTGAGTTAGAAGGTTTGGCAGGATTGGGCCCTTTAATAGCAGTTATGAGCTGTATCTGATTTGTTATTAGAAAGTCTTTGATATTAACAGTCTCATGTTTCATTTAGAAATAATCTTAATTTAAAAAAGCTAGCAGAAAATCTGTAAGTACATGAGCTGGTAAAGCTAACTAAATCTAAAGAACAAAAAATTGCTATTTAAAAACAAAAGTCACACGAATTTCTATTTCTTTGGAGCAAAACTTGCCTGCTACTTAGCTTGTCTTTTTAAAAATAAAATTCACATATATTGCTTATTTATTTGGAACAAAACCTGCCTGCAATTCTTTTTACATCATACAACGACTGATGGTTTTGTGTGCTATGGGCCCAGGGGTTTGAAGTTCAGCAGAAGAATCCCCCTCCAGCAACCTTTTGGCCTATTCCTGGCTTTTTTCTTTACTTGCTCGTTTCCTGGAGAACGAAGAGAGTCAGGACTGATGTATCGCTGTGTCCCCCTTGCCTGCACCACACGGTGTTCATTAAAAACTTGCTGCTAGCAAGGGCCTGATCCAGCCCTCCTGGAAGTCATTGGAAAGCTGTCTATTGACGTCATGGGGACGAGGAGCATACTAATGCATGCAAGTACCTTTACTAATGCGGCCAGTCCTGTTAACAACACCGAAGTTGTTCACAGGATTAACAGCAATCAATCAAGCCCTTTGAAAGGCACATTAAAAGCCAAAGCCTGGTCTGCAAGCCCTTTCTCACAGGAGGTGTGTATATACCTGTGGCTGGTCCTGCTGCATCCTTCTGCTCCCGACCTGGCAGTGTCCGTACCTTTTTCCAGTCGTGTGAATTTGGGGTAGCATTTCTTCTGAGGAGGTAAAAATTGATGGCCATCTACCCCAAAAATAAATGGTGCTTGTGTTCTTAAATAAATTTAAAAAATAAAAAAGAAAAAAAAAAAAGAAAGAAAAAGAAAAGACACACTAATCGGAGTGAGAAGCAGGAGAAAATGGGGCTGCAAATGGCTGTGGGAAGGGGCTGCTTTTTCCCTGCATGTACGAAAAAAAAAAAAAAAGAAAAAGGGAAGTGCTTTATTTTGGTCCTAAGCAGATAAATAATTTTTACTCTCCTGGAGAAACTGAAGCCTGTTAGAAAAGATCTTATCCTTACAAAATTCCTGAGGACTTCTCTGCTTCTGGATTGCTGAACTGGACCCACTGTGATTACACTGGGAACATTTCTCACTGGGGAACTGTTCAGCAAAAGCTGGTTTATAGATAACAATTTCACTCCTCCTTTGCCTGTATCTGTTTAAAATCTGCTGCAGCCCCTTGTACATGTGTAAAGGTGCTTATGGGGTATAGCTTATTTCCACCCACAGCAGCAGCTGTGTTCATCTTGGAGCCCTTGTAGCAATATTTGTGTCCGTATTATTTCATCCTGCCACCCCTCACAGCTGTGCCTGTGCACCAGGGGGCTGTACTTGAACAGCATCCATTTCTAAATGACTATACTTACGGCTCTGTGAAAACGGGGCGTGGACCAGCTCAAAGTTTTAAAAAATAGAGATTGTTATAAAAGGGACACCCGCACTGACCAGCAAAATGACTCTTTTTACTGCACTGTTCTTTTTAATTGGTTTTCATTTGGGATAAGCCGTGATTGCAGGCAGAGTGGCCTGCTCGTGGACAAGGTGTTAACAGAGCTATCCCTGGGATGGATCAGTGCCGGGTGTTGTTTCACTTTTCACTGTAGTGGCTATTTCTTCTTTAAAAAAAAAAAAAAAAAAAAAAAAAAAAAAAAAAAGGTTTAGTCCTCTTAGTTCTATCACGGGTGTGGTTTCAGGATCAGAAAGAGCGGATATTAGGATTTTTAAGGGGCGGGGGGGGGGGGGGGGAAGGAGGGCTGAAAGATTTTGTTTCATGTGGGTTTTGTTGTTGTTGTCATTCTTTTATCACAGTCCAAGGCACAAGGCAGGATTTGAAAACAGGTGAGTCACGGGGCTGGGAATTTGGGAGTGGGGCTGTCTGAGGGTTTTACCCTCCCCGCGGCCCCTGGGCTGTCACATCTCCGTGTTTGTAGCCTTTAAAGGTTGCAGGAGTCTGCCCAGGAAGGGAAGACGGGCAGACCAGTCCCCTCACCCCCCCCGGCTTGGACCCCAGTGCACAGCACGCCTGGTCAGACGGCAGACAATGCGCGGTGCCTGCCACCAGCCCGGCACCAGGCGGCTGACAGCCGCTGCTGCCCGTCAGCGCCCCAAGATGTTTAAAGAGCCGTAAAAGGCAGCGCAGGCTGCCGGGGGCTCCGCACGGCTGTTGCCCCCAGGTGTGGGCTCCCGGAGGGTGGGATGGGGAGGCTCCTCGGGGCCGGTCCCGTCCCGCCCCCCGCCCGCAGCGCTCCCCTCGCAGGGACCGGCGGTGGCCCCGGAGAGGGGCGCAGTCCTGCCGCCCCCCGATCCACTCCCGCTCCTCTGCTGGCAGGACACGGGAGCCCTCTCAGACGCAGGAGTAGTTGGAATAGCCGAGCCACCTGCAATGGGGTGATTTTCTTTTTTTAAGGTTTTTTTGGGGTTTTTGGTTTTTTTTTTAACGGGAGGCAAGGGGGACGGGGGTGGGGGGGGGGGGAGGGTTGGCAGGACACTGCCTTCCTTCTCTGTCATTAAAACAAAAGCCAAATAAAGTGGAAAGTCGGTAAAGCTTGCTCCTTTCTTTTGTTTGTTTGCTTGTTTGTTTGTTTTTAAAACAGAAATTGAAAAAAAAAATAAATCCCTGTCAGTAAAGCCGGCAGGAAGGTTGAAATTTTAAACTAATAACCTCCTTCCTCCGCGGCTGCCCCTTCCGTCGGCAGTCACACGTGTTACCTGCGCTCCCGGGGGACGGGCGGCCGGGGGGGGGGGGGGGGGTCCCGCTCCCAGCCCGCCCCCCCTTCCCCAACTCCCCGGGGCCTCGGCGCCTCCGCCGCGGGGCTCAGCCGGCGGCGCCGGGAACAATGGAATGGCCGGGGCCCCGCGGGGCCGGGGCGCGGGGGCTGCCGACACCCCCGGGGCGAGCGGACCGAGCCGGGCGGCGAGCGGCTGCAGCCCGCCCGGGAGGGGAGACGGGGTTCAGGCCAGGTAACTCGCAGGCTGCTCCGAGCTCGCCTGCTGGTGTTCCTCCGAGCTTCATCGCCGCTCGGCTCGCACGGGCAAGCGGGAGAAGCGGTGGAAAGGGAAAGGGGAGAAAAAAGAACAAGGGGGAAATTGCTCTGAGCGCACGCAGAGCCGTGTTCCGTTGCTGTCCGGATTACTGTTATTATTATTTGGGGGACAAGGGGGAGTTGTGTCCTTAATCCGAGGCTCCCTGCCCTCCCCACCCCCAGATGCTATGAAAGAAGAGCTGATTTCGTCTCCACCATACAGTACACTTTGTCTAGAGAGCATTGTTCGGACAAGCAACTCCCGATCACTGATGACTACAAAATAAAATACGATTTATGTTTCCATCAGAGACAGACAAAATATCCTGATGGCTTGAAAGTCGGGCAAGAAAGCCTTACTTAATCAATCCCTTTCCAATATACACACGCACATACACACACACACAGAGCCCGTATAGGAGATAACGCCCGCACTGACTGTACGTAATATAAATACCGGCAGCACGAAAATTAACAGTCATTTTGATATTTTTCTACTCTCTTCAAAGCGCTACAATGATATAGTTTGTGCTTTCCTAGTTTGATGTCATCATCAGTAACACAATTTATATTAAAAAAAAAAGGAAAGCTTAAAGAGCATGCATTTTTTTAGATGCAACATGAACAGATATAGTAAAGAGAGCTTGTAACATCACAATCACAACAACAACAGCAAAAGCAACCTCTGAGCCGGGGGGTTCATCCGTATCTGAACTGCTTTTTATTATCATTTGCGAAATTAGAATAAGAGTAAATAATAAGTAAGAGGCATCATCATAACAGAAAGAAGTCAGAACACCTTGGGTTTGGGTTTTTTTCCCCTCTCAAATAAATAGGCAGATTTCCCGATGATCACTGAAATTATAACGACAGCGATTGATCGGAGGGCTTGCAAAGGAAAAGGAAAAAAAAAATCATCATCATTGGTCCTAAAAACGCAAGCGTTCCCCTTTGCTCACTTGGCACAATAGAAATTGACTGTCTCTCAAAGAGCCATGCGCCTAGTGCTATTTATAGCCAGGGGCTGTGTTGGAAGATACCATTAAGCCTCTGCCGGGCAGACAGACAGGGGGGTGGTTGGATGGGAGGAGGGGGTTTAGCCAGAGTAGAGGCAAAAGCAATCCCCCACCCCTAGCCTCCGTTCCCCGTACACACACACATCCACACACTCACACCCCACCCCCTAGTCTGGCTGGGAATTTGAACCGATCCAGCCTGTTTAAACGGAAAGGACACAGATCCTCAATGTAAAAAAAAAATCAGATCAGACCCAGAGAGAGAGAGAGAGAGAGAGAGAGAGAGAGAGAGAGAGAGAGACAGAGAGGGAGGAGTGTGTGTGTGTGTGAGTGTGTGTGTGTGTGTGTGAAAGAGGGAGAGGGAGCGAGAGAGCGAGAGAGAGGGAGAGAGAGAGGGAGAGAGAGGGAGGGAGAGAGAAAAGAAGAGGGGGAAAAAAAGGAAAGAAGATTTTCTCTATGTATATAAAGATGGCCACGTTAGCAAACGGACAACCAGACAATACCAGCCTGAGTAGCAATCACAGCAACCCCAGCACCAACGGGCATATGAACGGATTAAACCATAGTCCCGGAAACCCATCCACCATCCCAATGAAGGACCACGATGCCATTAAGCTCTTTATTGGGCAGATCCCCCGTAACCTGGACGAGAAAGACCTCAAACCGCTCTTCGAGGAGTTCGGGAAGATCTATGAACTGACGGTGCTGAAGGACAGGTTCACTGGCATGCACAAAGGTGAGTTACCTCCTGAACTTTCCCGGGAGAGATCGGGAGAGAAAGGCAGGCTCCCTCTCTCTCCCTGGCTCTCTCTTTCTCTCTCTCTCTTTCCTTTCGATTTCATTTCATTTTATTTCATTTTTGGTTGGCCCGGGGGCGGAGGCGGCAGGCTGGGGGGGCAGGGAAAGAAATAATAGACCCATCCTGGGAAGAGAAGAGCGAGAGTCAGGGCAGGGAGTCAGTTCCGTTTGGCTTATTTATTAGTATTTTTATTTCTTTCCCCGCTTTTTTGGGGGGTGAGAGGCAGCTCCCGGGGAGCGCCGGGCGAGCGGCGGCGCGGGCGCGGGGCCGGCGGCAGCTGTCCGCGGTGCTGAAGCCGGAGCGGGTGCTCTGTATTTACCTTCGGGAGCCGCTCTTCGTCAGCCCGGGGGTGTGCGTGTCCGTCTGTCTGTCCCTGGGTTTGCTGGCAACCCCTGATTTTACAAGTGTTCTGCATCTGGCACCGGCGGCTTTTTCTTTTCTTTTTTCTTTTTTTTTTCTTTTTTTTCCCCCTTTTTTCCCCTTAATTTTTGGTAGTATTTTTATTTTTACTGCTGTCACATTTATTATTTGTAGTCCTCTACAAAGCAAGAAGTGGAGGAGAGTGAGTTGCTCCGGGGGGACTGTTTCATTTTGGTTCTATTCAACACGGGAACAGGGATATAAACAACAATAAAGAAGCCCATCTCAAGCGGGGCAGGGGTGTGTGCACAAAATCACAGTATGTGTGCTTGTATGGGAGAAGGCAAGGCAGAATGGACAGGTGGCAGCTTAGTTTCAGAGGGAAGAAGTCTCTGACCAGGCATATTCCAAGCACTACTTTAATGTGCCCGAAGTCCATGCCGGGAACTTTTTAGGTTTTCTCTAAAGGTAGTGGAGATGTACTCCTCACACGATGCCTCACTTGCTCCATCTCTGCCCGCTCATTTCCCTGCTCAGCTTAGGCTCTCCGGAGGTGCCTATCAGATGAGATGGTGCTCCGTTTTGGTGGTGGGGGAGGGTGTGTGTAGTGGGGGAGAGATGCTCAGATCCTCGGGTAGGAAAGTAGGACTCGCAGGGAGGAAGTTGAAGGTAATTTGCATGATAGCCTCTCTTAGAAACAGAAGAAAACCAGAAGTGATATAAGCCACCTTATTAACTCAGATTCTGTATACGTGTGTGTGTGTGTGTGTGTGTGTATGTGTGCTCATATTTATTTTTTAAAAAGAAAAGGGAAAAGAAAAAGACTGGTCAGAAGTGATTGGGGTGTGACTCCAGATTTAGTGCAGGAGGAGAAAGCGTTTTGCACGGGGCCACGGGGAAAGTGGAAGTTGTATCTTTTGCAGGACAGCTTCAGTACCAGTGTCTAGTCCAGCTTGGTAGACTCCTGGCAGTGACAGTCACCAGTAATGGCATTACTGGCTTCCCATCTTTCCAGATGCCTTGGCGAGTTGTAAATCTTGAACTTAACGGCATGTTCAGCAGGCATCTCTTCCCCCTTCCCACTCACTCCCTTCCTTGCTTCCACTCTCAGGAAATGCGAATGGAAATATACCCTGACAGTGCAAAGTACCAGCTTTACACAGGCTAGAGAAAATGTCCAGGGCTCGGGGACTAGGGACTCAGTCTAAGTTATAGGATATTTCTCCCATCCTTACTTGCCGGTCGCTTCAAACACCCTTCTCATTTTTAAAATGATCAGTGTAGCTCTTTCGAACCTTGCTTTCTTTTCAGACTGTCTTCCTAGAAGCCCCATCAGGGTCTGATTGGCATTATTTAAACATGATACCCATACTACAATAATTATTAATAAAAACAATAAAAATAATAGTAAGAAGTGCAGGGAAGGAAAGGTCCTGAGAGATTTCGTCTAACAGTGAGAGTAGACACTGAGCTTGTGTGTGTGTGTGTGTGTGCATGTGTTTGCAAAAAATTATCTAAGGTTTCTGTAAAATAAAAATAACAGCAGTAAAAGCTACATGAAGAGAGTCATTCAACATACTGTAGAGGAAATCTTTGAGCTAGCACTTTGATAAAGTATTTTTTTTGGTCATGGGAGGTTACTGTGATTCGTTGAGATTTTATTCTTTTGCTATGTTTTATCTTAAACCTGAAATTAATCATTCTGTGCATTAACTTCAATTTCTATTTCATAGATTTGAGTTCTCCCTCTTTCAGTTCAGTTTTGCTTTTACTGTATGCCTGTATTCACAGAGACAAACTCAGGAAGGGGGAGAGAGAGAGAGAGAGAGGAGGGGAGAGAGAGAGAGAGAGAGAGAGAGAGAAAGGAGAGAGAGAGGGATCATTTATCTTGCTTGGATGTGTTTAACACATATCCCTGAATTAAGTAAGATACTAACTTCATTTCCCTTCATTTCATTTCTGTTGTAAAGCTGCAACCTAGGAAAAAAGCCAGGTGGGGAATCTTGTCACCTCATCAAACCAAATTGCATGAGTTCATCTCAAAACAAACAGTCATTTTTAACATGCTATAAGTTTTGGACTTTGGAAAGAAAATTTATGATGATTGTTATTTTGCGGGCTAAGGTTTGAGCGAAGCTTCAATAGACACCGAGTTGCCAGCATTTCAGAGATCGGTTTTATTTAGTACATCCGAGAAGAGTTTGAACTCCTTTCTAGCGATGCCGCTGATTTATTAGCTAATCCTGATAAAAATGTGCCTCTGGCTACCTGGAAAAAAATTACTTTCTTGCCAGTAGTGATTAATTACTATTAAGTCAAAAAGCGTGATGGGGCTTTGAAGGATGAGGGTTGTGTTTGGCTTTTTTTATTATTATTTTATTCATTTTATTTCATTTCTAATCTATTTTTTCTCTCTTCCCTTCCCTAAATGCAGTCATGTGAAGCATTGTATTCACTCAGATGTCCTTATTTTGGCTTTGCTTTGCAGGCGTAGGTGAAGAATTGCATAAAGATAGTCCAACTTGGCTCACAGGGGTAGGTTGGCAATACAAAACCCCAAGATGCTTTCCATAAGAGATGCATAATGCTTATACATTAATTGATCCATCACTCTCAGTTGATTTCATTCCTGATTCAGGGGATGAGGCTGTGGCAGTGGTACACCCTGAAGGGTTAATAGTAGGCTGTAGTTTATTTAAGTGTACGGAGAGCAAACCTTGGGTGTAGAGGGGGAGAAGGTGGGACTGTTCTGGGAGGAAGGAAGAGAGAGGAATTAGCTTAAAGTAAAAAAACAGCAACCGGAGTAATTTCAGGTGTAAATCCATTGAAACAAGATCAAAGGATGTGTATTCTTGAAAATATTGTTAAGATATCCTATTGTGGTGCCCCTGTATAGCAGGAGGAAATTGAAAATTAAGAACTTAAAGTACATTACTATGCCCTCCTCCAAGAAAAACTATCACAAAAGGAGAATGAAGTCCCAGGTTCTCTCACCAGCAGCTCTGGCTGATCCCAGTACAGACACCAGGAAAGACTATGATTCTCTTGCAGATACACAAAGAGAGAAAGGGTACGGGGGAGGCAGCATGTGGGGGAAGGCTGGAAAGGCTTGCCAGATCCCCGAGAAAATAAGCTTTAATGGCACGAGCATAGCTGCTGCATATTTCCCCCATCCTTGCTTCTCTCCACACGGGGCAGGAACAGGCTCCTGCTCTGGTACTTTGCTGAAGGGCTGGGAAGAGGCTGTGTGCTGAGATCCACGGGTAGAAATCTACCGGGGCTGAGCTGACCCACCCACACGCTCACACATACACTCACACACATGCACTGAGTTAACTAATCACACTTTAACAATTTAGCAAGACATTCATTCATAACTTCCCCCCATCTTATCTAGCTGTGTAGTATGCTTAAAGGCTGAGTTACTGGGAGATATAAAGGTTAGTGCTCTCAGGACAGCCATATTATAATGCATTATCTTTGAAGTCATTTAAGGCCAATTTAAGTGGTATTTAGTATAATATTTATGAATTAATGTTATCTAAATATAGGACTGTCCCCATAGGTTTAAACAGTCTTTTCTACTGAAGCTTGCTTGTACCCAAGGCCTGGGAAATGTTTTAATTTAAAACACACAGGTCTCCATAATATTCTATTTAGGAAGTCGTAAGAAACCAGCATTCCACACTTAACTGAGATTTACTGAAACACATGTGGGTGAATGCACTTTAAGTGCGGAGATAGTGTGCACTGGGAAAGCAGGAGTCTTGCATAGACTTGAGACCAAGAGCACTCTTTCAACCCTTTTTCAGGAGTGGGAAAAGGACAAACCCCCCAAAACCTTCTTGAAATCCTCTGCTGCAGTCCTGTGGTTGGGGTGTTTTTTCCTACCTGACCCGAACCTCACGCTGTAAGCATTCAATGCAGATAGAAAAATGCAGTATGAAGAGAATAGTTTAGTTCTTTTAAAGCTTTACCTTCTTAAAAGTATAAGTAATTTTGAAATTTAAGACACCTCTTGTGTAGGAAAACAAGGCTTCCATTCATTATATTCTGTTCTGTTTGGTTACAAAGATAGATGATAGAAAAATTAAAATCTTGTTAAGTTTAAGGATGTTTATGAAGGTTTTGGATATCCCAGAAATTCAAACGCGCAATGAAAATGAGCATTCAGTCAAGATGATGTGTATGTTTATATCCAGAAATGTATAGACTTGTGTGTGTGTACATACAGAAAAAGAGATGTGTACACATTCATGTGTACAGCCTTTGGGAAATGGAAATTTAGTTGAAAAGAAGCACAACGCAATACAGGTGCTGAATAAACTCCTCCATAATTGAAACATAAGACTTGCCTGTCTGAAAGCAACACATACAGCATTTAGTATGGTAGTAAACCAAACAAGTTTTAGGGAGGTAAAGCACAAATAAACTGGAATAAAATAGAGGAGACTTTAAGCCTTAGGTCTAAAGAACAACCGCTTAAAACAATCGCAATGCAATTTGATAGTTTGATGGAAGTGAGGAAAAAAGCAACCCCCTGTTCATTAAAATCTCCTGTATGTATGAGCATTTATGAGTTTTGATTATGTCAAACAGATAGTCCAGATTGCTCTATAAATTAGAAGGGTACATGTTAACTCTTTTTTTTTCAGGGGTCTGGACATGGATTCTGGTTTCTAAAAGCAGCTGCAGCCAGTTATGATGTTGTTGTTACGGTTGTGTCAGCATTTCCAATACAAACTCTAATTTTCTGGGATCTCTTGCTTGCCTGTCAAGTTTTGCACTGAAAGCTGTTCCTCAGCTAGTCCCACTACCATATGAACTAATCATCCTTACAAGATGGATTTGTTTAAAAGTTACATTATTGCGAAAGAAAAAAGAAAGAAATTAAAGTTTGTGTTTCCACAGCTTTTGTTTCTTCTCCTACATTTCTCCAGTTTAGACTTATATTTCTTACACTTTTACAGATTACAAAAGCTTCTGTCCCTCAATATCTACATATACTGGTGTCTTTGGGCATTTTATGGAATAAAAAAAAGTACTTTTTGTCCTTAAAAAAAAAAAAAAAAAGAAAATTAGGAACAATCAAATTTCATAGTATTTTTCATCCTACCAAGGTTTTAATTAAGGGGTGAATTAGAAGCTTACTAATTTCTGCAAGAAACAATAGGAATGGGGGGCAGTTTGGTTAATTTTATGTCTTTTTTTTTCCCGTATTGAGCCAGAAAAAAATGGGAAATTTCAGCACTGAAGTAGAGGGGAAAAATTGAGGATCCTTGTCACCTTGCATGAGAAGCGTGGTTCATCTGGTCCTGAATCCCGCATCTGCTAGTGGCCAGTGCCACCGGCAGGGCTTTCTTCAGCAGAGAATTCAAATTGCATAGCATAATAAAAGCCAGGCAGCTGATGGAATAGTCCTTTGAAGGAGATTGTCAGAAAGCACCTGGAAATTTTGTCTGGGTAAAGAGTGAGCGAGATTGCGGAAAGTGTCTTGTGCTCAACCGAAAAGCGGTTTGTACCTGTCAGGAGGGCAGGCAGAGAACTGTCTGTCCATGGTGGTCAAGAACAAGGGACAGAAGGGTGATCAAGGAGGGTCTCCTCCAGCCTTAAGAGATGGAAGTATCCAGCCACATTTTTCAGCAAGACATCAGGGTGTTTTTTATCATGCATACCCTGTGTGCATGCATACCAGCCAGACGCACTGACCCGACAGACCATAACGACACTAAAGGAGCTGTTACTGTCCCTCCCGTCAATCAAGTGTGAACTGAGGTGGTTGTATGTGACATGCAGTAATGGTTCCAAGGGAGAAAAAGTGGGAGAGATGATCTAGGCTGTTGGACCGCTTACCTGCATTTAAAATAGAGAGAAAGCATCAGATGCCCAAAGACCAATGCAGGTGTTGGCTCTAGCCACAAAGTAATATTCCAGAAAAAACAGGGGTCTGCAGAACTCAACATGACCTGTCCATCAAGCACTGTGTGGTTTCTGCCCCATAAGAGTTTGCACTAAGCAAGTGAGGTTCTAAGGAAGCTAAGTTGAATCCTGACTTTAACAAATAGCTGGTGCTTCATAAATCCCTGCGTCACCTTTACTTCGGGAGCAAAGGCCTTTACCTGCTTGCTGAACAGAGCGCAGTGAGATTTCTGCCATCACTTAGTGGCTTCATATTTGGAAATCCTGCTGCAGGTTTGCACTTATTCAGTGTTCCACATTCCATTTAAAATTTGGGATTTTGGGTTTACATAGCAAACCTCAATACTTGCAGCTAATGTTATTAATTTCTGTGCTTGCTGGCTTGTCCCTTAACTTAGCTTTACTTCTATAAGTGAAACTAAAACTAAAACAAAGCCAAGGAACTGACAAAACCCTGATCTCTGCCACATCTCTCACTCACTTAAATGCTCCACCGACACTTGTATGACTGTTGCCGGGGTTTGTCGTGGTGGACTGACCCTTATGCATTAAAATCTGATGCAGAAAAAGGGAAAAATATTAACCACGGTGAGTAAAAGTTATGGTTTTCTTCCACCACTGCTCCACTTACTGAGCTGGGGTATATATTACAAGGGTCTCTCTTTCCCTTTACTTCCCAGGGAGCCATCATCGCATTTTGGGGATCTCAGGATCTACTGAGTCACTTTATCTGCACTGCATCTCTTGATGTGGTCTGGAGTCAGGGTGTCACCACAGAGATTGCATTTGTTTGCTTTTGTCACTGTGAGCCACAGCCTGAATGCACATACAGGTGAATGCAGCTTTTAATGTGCATTCATTATATCCAACTGACATCCCCTTGAAGGAAGAGCGGGCTTATTATTGTCGCTCCTTAAAATAAAGATGGATGAGAGCTCTAAACCTCTCAAATAAAGTGCCTGACCATACGTAGTAGCTAAAAATAAATCATATACGGCCATCTATTCCATGTAAATGAATGGCAAGACATATAGATATAGACATTGTGTTAAGTTTGTCAAGCAGAAGCAGCCAAAAATATTGATCAAGGCAAGGGGGAAAAATTGATAATGAACTGGACTCCAAGAAGACTTTAATTGACAGTGACTTCTGTGAACCAGCTTTGGACAGCATATATAAACTGACCACGATGTAACTTTATTGCAATGCACTCTCCTGTAATTAATTGTCACCTTTGTTAAGACTGGCTACAGATCAAAGGTTTAAAGATACTTAACAGGTTCTTAGTAACAAACCCTTCAGATGCATTAGAAATATCCGACAGTTCAGCCAATGAGGCATGCAGATTTCGATCTACCTCACCCTTATCTGTTTATTTCTTCCTCCTTTGTTGAACATGTAAAGTCATTGTTTAACATTAACTATTTAATAGATGACTTTGCTGGCAATTTTAATGCCTCCAGGGATATATGGTTGTGGCGATGGGGACCTTCACTGTAAGTCTCTCAAAGTATTTTGCAAACGGAAAGTTGTTTATGGTTTGGTAGACCAAGGTGTAGTGCAGACGCAGCTTGCAGTGCAGACTATTCTTACCCCTTTATGTCGCTAAGGTGTTTAATTTCCTTATTTAAACCCAGAAAACATTAAAACATATAAAACCCTAAAAAAAACCCCATACACAAAAAGTGTAGGTGAAAATGAACTTTTATAGGAAAACTGCGTATGCAGTGAGATAGAAGTGTGCCTGATGTTTGTACATCCCACAAATGCAACTATTTATTTTAGGTGCATGTTAATGAAAACATGTATTCAGTACAGACAGGATAATACAGGTTTCTAAGCAATTCCTTTCTGAAAGATAGTACAGAGAACATACTCTTACGTGAAAGTGACTTAAGATGGTATTCCTGGAATTATATGCAGAGTTTAATATGATATGTAACCATTTACTCATTTTACTATTTTAATGATACAGTCACACTTAATTAATTCATCTCTGCTTTATTTGTACATTGTGTCTGAGCCTCCAAAATATTTTAAAGGCTACCAGGCTGCCTTCCCAGTGCACCAGGGCAGATAACTCTGGACATGAAGCTTCTTCAAACAGAATAAAAACGGAGCTTTGCAGACAGAGTTGGTCTGATGAGATCTGACTGCATATTTGGCCTGTTTCTAATTCAAATGCCTGTGTATATACTACACAGGGACTGTGTATGCATGCATGTATTGAAAGGGCAGACTTACATTTGCACATAGTTCCTCTCCTTCCCAGTCCCTAAGGATAGATTCGCATCACATAATATGCATCACTCACTGCAAACGCACACAAATATCTTTGTCGGACTCGGTAGCTTCTTGCAGGTAGATGTATAAAGCAGCATCAGCCTAATAATATCCCTATAAAACAGCGCTTCCTTCCTAGGATCGAGGGGGATGAAGGTTGTCAGAAGATCAAAAGATATATCACAGTGCGCTTGTAGAAATCCCCTGATTATGTTTCCTCTCTATAATGCTCTAATTCACTATTTGATCAATCGTAAAAGGGCCAATGCTTTAGGAGGAAAAAAAAAAGTATTAGGTTACTAGATGCTTCAGGGTGAGTGAAAATCACACCTAAAATTATATGTAGCAATACAGTAATGAACTTATCAATACTTCTTTAAGGCATCTGACAGCCCTATATGAGAGATTCAGTTCTGTGAGCAAAGGTCACAATATAGGTATTGCTTATTAAGACTATCGATAGCTTAGTTGACCAATCTAACCAGAGACTGTATAATGTACCTGCTGTTAACAGGCGGGGAGGAGAACTATGAAGAATTTACAGAATTTCCCACATGTAATATTAATAATATTGATTGATTCTAATAATATAATAAGGTAAAGATGCACTTCTTTGAAATGGTGCATGGAGGAAGCAGGGGGAGAGTGAGATACCTTTGCCGAACAGATTGAATTGGTTTGTACTTCTCTGGAAGTTAATCTAGAGAAAATTCAGTTTTCTCACCTGGGCTCTGTTTCCTGTTCATTATTTCACTAAACACAGACAGAAACCAGATTTGCTTTCCTTCACTAGGATCGGGTCTTGGCCCGACAGGTGCACAAAACCCAGGGACCTGAGAAACTTGTCACAGCAAGGAGCATTTTGGTCAGCAACTTCAGCCCTCGTCAAAATAGGATTAATCTTAGAGAGTTCTTTTTCAACACAGAATTGCAATGAAAGTGTTTCATTTTTTTTCCCCCACACCTTTATCAGCATTTAAGGGATGGGGGGAAAAAACATGGCGGAAATAACGTACGTTCAACACTGTGTAAAATCTATAATAGATAAGAAAGGACTTTGCAGAGCATCCACACACCTGCCCCAAAGCCTGCTGAAGCCCAGGAAAAGATCTACCTTGCCTGCAGCAGTGCTTGGACTGGGCCCGAAGTTACGGGCAGCTCTGCAAGATGCCGCTGGTTGAAGCAGGAGCAGCCGATCACAGCGATGTGACTGACTTAAGGTTATTACTCGCCTAAGCCCAAACACACAGACCTGGCTACATCCGAATTTCCTAACTACTCCCTCTGCAACAATAGGCTGCCTTATCTAGGTAAGCTAGTTCACTGCTTCTGCTCTACCATTCAGCTTCGACCCTTCTCCCTCCAGTGTCCATATGGTACTTTCAAGAAGGTTTGCATTTCATTACACCTTTTTTTTTTTCTTTCAGTTTATGGGGCAAGTGTTTTTCTTTTGTGAGCATTTAATTGCTTTTAAACGCGATTTATTTGGTCGTATTCCATCTTCAATAATACATGGATGAGGATGCAATTTTTCACCCTCTTTTATAAAGATATATTGTTATTCAATTATGCTATTCTGTGGTATTTGTTCTGTTTTGTGCATTCAGAGGGAGCTTGGTAACTTTTTTACTTCGTTTTCCTTCTTCCTATCTTCTCTTTATTATTATTTATATGGATTTTTTTCTTTTTAGAAAAAGAAATCTCATTCAAGATACTGGCAATAAATGAGAAAAGTAGGAGTGAAAATGAGGAATGGGCAAGACAACGAACAAAAATCCTTTGGCAAACTCTTTAAAAGCATACCATTGCCTCATGTTTATTTACAAGAAGGGATACAGCCAATTTTGATACCAAAAAAAGAGTATCTTAGAAATTGTTTTAACTCCTAGTTTAGTAACTTACAGAGAAGGGGAAAAAAAGAAGTGAGTCAACCCATAAGAATACTGGCAAAAAAGGCACCTAAAGATCTTTCAGGAGACAAGAGTGCCAGAGTGGTGCTAGTTTCTACGTTCTGCTAGGGATTTGGAAAAGTTAACAGGGAATTAAACAAACAAATAAAAAACCAAGGAACACAAGCATTGCCATTCCTTCTGAATATTTGTAATGGCTAATACACCTCAGAGCTGCTCCGTTTAAATTGCTGCCTGTGCCTGCAGCTTCATTCAAAGGAAGGGCATTATCTGGTGGGTGAGGGCAGGCAGTGAGGACGCCTAGGTTCTAATCACAGCGTGGATAATTACTCACCAACACTCTCTGATGGAGTCACTTAAGCTCAGTGCCTTCAGGCCTGAACTGAAACCTGTTGAATCAATGGAAAGATTCCCATTGGCTCTACTGAGCTATTGATCTTTCATTTCCCCCAACTGCAATATTAGGCCAGCAGGATTTTTTTTTAATTCTTTTTTTTTTTTTTTTTTTTTTTTTTTTTTTTTTTTTTTTTTTTTTTTTTTTTTTTATGAGGGAGAACGTAATGGCACAAATTTGACATTTTTCTGTGTAAAGGTTTCAGTGTGTCTCTGATGGTAAATGTATTACATCAGAGCCCTTTTCAGCGTAGATCCGGAAAACATGCTTGCAAAAAACCCTCAGTGGGGGCATGGAAAATTAGCTTTGCTCATTTCACTTGTAAATGCATATTTGTCCCCACTCTGCCAAGAAAGGGTCAACGACAATTTTGCCAGTTTTCTTGTGTGAGTAGGATTCAGCCTTTGTAATTTCTCTGTCTACAGGAATGTCATCATTCACTGATTCAGGATCTTGATTTATACTTTTTTTTCCCCTTCTTTTAGTGAATCACATACATACTCTTCATTGTTATGGCAACTGAGGGAGCTGCAAAGCAAGGATTTGACGAAGGGCTGCATCCCACCTTTCTTCTTTGAGGGCCTGATCCAAACCTATTGTTTGCAACACAGTTTGGATCAAGCTGAAGGTATCTGCCTTCACTGGGTCAGTAAAAAGAGCAAGTTCCCTCTAGACAAGTGTACTCCTGCCCTCAGTACAGGCAGATGGAATTGGCAGTCGTCGCCCATTTGCCGAGCACCGACCCAACACTCTCTGAAGTCAATAGTTAGACTCTGACCCAGCCTCACAAACAACAGACAGACACTGTGTGAATCCTTAAGCAGGGATGTGAATATCCCTGACTTTGGCAGAGCAAGGTAGTCCAGAAGGGAGTTTTCACTGCTGCTACCCAAGGTGTAGGCTGTGAGGAATAAACAACATCCCAGTGTCCTAAGGTATGGACAAGTGGGATGTCCACAGTGTCCTTGTCCACAAAAAAAAAAAAACTTAATTTAGTAATAGTTTCATCAAAGAGGAGGGTTTCAGGTGATTGCCTACAGCAAAGATCTGACACACAAATGAATCAGACTCCTTGTATTTCTTTTTTTAATTATTTCAGTTGTAGTTTCAGTTCATTCAGCAGTAGCTATGTACGTAGGATTCTTTGTTTGTTTGGGGTCTTTTTTGGTGTTGGCATCCCATCTGTGCTCATGTGTTTTATTAAATAAATGAAAGAGCTGGAGTGTGCATGCAGTTATGTGTGTGTGTAGAGTCGATTATCTAACCCCTAGTCTATTTGAAATCATCACAGTGCACTCAAGTCAATGATATTCTGTCAAAGGTGGAGAGGAAGCCTGCGTGCAGTGTGAGTGTGTGAGCACGATGCTGTTTGATTGCCTGAAATCCAACTAAGTCTCAGTTTCAAAGGCCTGGGGGCAGCAGAGAAAGTATTTGTTTGTTTAATTATTTATATATTTACTCAGCTTTACTGACAGTGTTTGCAGATGGGGGAAAAAAAGAAAAAAAAAAAAAAGAAGGAATGTTGGGTTCTTGTTTGGAGGGGAATGTGTATTGTATTAGCCTCAATCTGTTCTCTCTTATAACAGCTGCTTTGTGCTGTTAAATGGTCATTTGTTACTGACCGGCTCATTGAAAAAGGCCAGAGAGGTGCTGGTAGAATTAGATTTCACGAGTTTATTCATAAAAGGAGTTGCACAATAGGTGTGTCATTCCCCTGTCTTTTCCTCTGCACTGATCCAGGGACAGGACTTCTGGCAGCAGCTTCTTAATTCAAAAAGATATAGCTGAGCCACCAGCAAACCAGATGACCCTACTGTGACAAAAGATACAGGTCTGACTGCCGGGCAAGCAGCTCACTCCCCTGGCTCGGGCCTCTATCCTCGGCCCCTGCCTTTGCTGTTCAAGTGCAGCACCCAGGCTTTCACTCACTGGGCTTGCATCCAAGACTCTTCCTCCTGGCTTCCCAGCCTTCCTTGCCTTGTTGCAAGTACAGGTGTGGGTGTGTGGACCACAGGCTTAGATCCCCTCCAAAATCATGTCCCTTCCCCAGGTGCCGCTCCAGGCTTGCTGCCCATTCCCACTTGTCAGCTTACCGTGCTCATGAGTAGTTTGTTTTCCATAGCCAAGCTACAGACAATTTCCCCCAGCTTTCACCATCGCTGTTCACACTCCTCTTCCCTTGGTTCAGCTCTGCACCGATGTTCTGCACTCTCATCGTCCCTTGCAGAAAACACTTCACCGGTTCATGTCGCGAGTCACCACCTGGGTTCTCTCTGGCCACACTACCTATCTCTCCTCTCTTTTCTTATCTCCTTCCCCAGCAGGTTTTGGGAAATGGAAGCCATACTGTCCATATTTTCAGAAAGCAAAATAGCCGTGGGTAGTAGCCAAAAGATCTGCACTCATGAAATATGCAGAAACACAGATACACAAACAGACACATTTCTGCAAATAAACTACTAAGAGAGTAGACAGAAAAACATTTTTTTCCCCCATTTTGGGGTTCAAAGCTCAATGTCCTCTTCTAAAGATTAAAAAAAAAATAGTGCAGTAAGCATTTAATTTCATCAAGAAAATTGCACCTTTTTATTTTTTAACTTTGCTTGTTTCATTAAATAAGCAGCTGGCTTCTCACACCTGAACAAAGATCCTGCATATGTTTTCCTTTGAATTCTAAAAATTGTTCTTAATGATCCCTAGCAGTCCATTCTGGGACTACACTTTATCTTGCAAATAAATAGTTTTTTCTTGCTGTTTTGAAACATAACTACCAGAACTTCACTTCCAGAATCTCTCTCTAGCAATCCAAAATTAATGTGAGAAGGCAAAATAAGCATTTGATGTGGTGTTGCATCAGAGTCTTCTTCATTCAGAGGTAGATAGGAAGGGATTAGGAGCCTATTTCTAGCCCAGTCTTCTTACTAACCTTCCGTATCTTACCTGATCCCATTCCTAGACCTTGTTCTTCCTTAGTTTGCTATGTGTAAAGAGGAATTTATTATATCCAGCTTTGCAAAGAGCTTTGTGTATATTTAAGTCAGAAGTCATGCTGTAGCTTTAGCGGTGATGGTCTAAGGTTATAAATGAGACCAAATTTGTAAGGAGAGGTAATATATTTTATTAGTCCAACTGATATAGCTGGGAAAAAAAAAATACTTCCTTGTGTGCTTGAAAGCTTGTCTATTTTTTTCCAATTGTATCACTCAGTCTAATAAAAGATATTACCTCTCCCAGCAAGGCTTGTCTCATTTGAGGTGTAAAGCATGTAGGCTGGTAATTTAGCCCTGTTTTTCATCTATCTTGAGGGATTAGATTTTCCTCACCTAGGTGGACAAGGCAAAAAGCTCTCCGGGTTGGTGTCCCTGTCTCTCACTTTCTGTGATCAGCAGCAGCGGCCATCTCACAGGCATTGAGAGGGGCAGAGAAACTCTGACAGCACCTGTTTTCTGATCCTGGAGATGTCCTTCCTTTTTTGCTGTCCTCCTCTCTTCCAAAGCACCACATGCCCTCTCCTCACCCTTGTGACTGTGATTTATTTAAAAAATTGCTGCGTGTATGTGTGTGTGCGTATGTGTGTGGGCAACCACACAAACATCCCCAAGCTGCCGAGCAAGCTGATGAGAATTTTCTAATGTATTTAGCAAGTAATAATGCAAACCACAGGCAAAAAGTACAACAAGGACAACAGGTAAAATGATTAAGCCAGGTAAGACTTTGGAAGGAAGGTATTTTTTTCTGCAGCTGTGAATAAATTGCAGCCTCTCCATGGCTGGGAGAAGTATCTTGGTAGGGTTTTTTTCTGTTTGTTTGTTTGATTTCATAAAGTGTTGCTGAAAATACTGAGCAGCAGAAAAGAATCCAGAAGCAGATAGCAGGTTTTCAGACACAGCAAAATCTGAGTTGTACACATAAGGCAGCAGTAGTCAGAGGACAGCTATTAATTATGCTTGGCTTTACTATCAGGGAGAGCGTCAGATCATCTATTCAGATCAAGATAGTCAGCTATGCCAAAGGTTTAATCAAATATTAAACATGGTCAGTAAACTTAAACCAACGTTAGACATGCAGGAGTTCTGTTCCTTTTCAAGCAAGCGCTCTAAGAGAGGAAAGTTTTCTCTTGTCTTTCTCTGATGGAAACCTTTTGCGTCTGGAGGGATTCTTTTTTCAGACAGGGATCCACATGGGTGTATGTCTGGATAAATAGGTGAGCATGTGGGTCTCCAAATGTGTCTCCCTTACCCTGCCAAGTAGAGACAAAGTTGATTTTTCCCAACAAGTTCCTATCTTTCTCGTTCAGATAATTTTCTATATGCTGTTGACTGTTTGCCCTGTCCATTTCTCTGTCCATCTGTCCCTCTCTAAACATGTTTTCTAGCCTGCACTCCCTCTCATAATCTCTTCAACAGGGTTAGAAAGGTGTGTGCTTGTAGATATGTGTATGTGTGTATTTGCAAACTCGTTCAGGTAAATGTGCGTATCTGGCTGCTTATTGATAAATAATACACTTACAAAGCCACATCTGCCTCCTTCTTCTGTGCATTTGGGCTGTATTTACACCCTCCAGCTCTTATTTATTCTGATTGAGGACAGTCAAAGGTAGAACATTTTGCAGGGAGTTATGGTTTACAATGTTACCTCTCCCTTCTATTATTCATTCTCTCTGATTTTTATCTAATCTCTCTTTGATTGTCCTGGTGCAGCTTAAGAGACAAAGTGAATTTTTATTACATCATCAATATAATCTCCAGCTAATCAGCATCTGTGTGCATTACCTTGCCCCCCTTTGGCTTTTCATGTGTGTCCATAAATAATAAGAATAAGGGCCGGTTTTTGTCTGTGTGCGTGTGTTTGTGTGTTGGTATCAGCAAGAGAGTCACAGCTGCACTTTTTCATTTCAGCCAGCTTGTTTTAGCAACACTGGACCCAGCTCTCTGCAGATTGTCTTGACTATTGCCCAGATTAATTTCCTGGCGCCTAATGCTTAAATCATGGAAAAAAATAAAGTGGATGAATCCATACACATCTTCTTGCAGCAACTGAACTTTGCTGTTAATTGTACAAACATTTCCATGGCATTACAGGCAACATGCCCAGTCCCAGTGGAATGTGAGGTAGCCAGTACATCCCCCTATATAGACATTTAACCTCTAAACTTTTAGTGAACACTTGCCACTCTTTCTTGGGTAGGAGGATAGTACGTTGCATGTCTTTGAACAGGAAGCTCGGAGACCAGATTTTTGGCTTTTGATTGCTGATATTTTTCCACAGCTTGCTGTGTAGCTCTTAGCCTGCCACTCAGGTCCACAGATTTTGCAGAGCTCCTTTATGGTTTTTTTCTCCTTCTTTCCAGCTCTGGAAGAACAATGAGAATAATACCTCCCAATAAAGTAAGACTTGCGCCGTACTTTGAAATTCTCATCCTCTGTATAGATGCATTGCGAATTTTAAACAGAATCACTCTGCTATCTCTTTAAATACCCTGATTTGGCAGAGCAAAGCAGTAGCAGTGCCTCTCTGTTAAGCAGGCAGATTTCAGATTGGCTTCCCAGTGGCTTAGGGTGATACTCACATCCAATACACAAACTGTAACGCTTCTGTCCCATTCTGAAGTGCCAGGATCAATCCTTTCCAAGTTGTCCAAGACTCCTCACAAACACCGTGCAAGGGTTCAATTAGATATGAGAAAACCTTCAATCAAAGAAGGCACATACACTTATGGAAAAATTTTAGTCTGATCTAGAGGAGAGCAACGAACCTTTTGGGAAAGAGTATGGCTCTCTTCCAGATGTAATGTAGTTATGGTATAGAGCTGTCCATCCAGCAAAGTGTGCGCTTAATTCACATTGTGGAAAGCCTCCCAGAACGCAATAGGTTCTTAAAGTTGAGCAGGTGCTTAAATGCTTTGCTGGATCTGTGGAAATCTGTAGTTCAGATGAAATAATTAAGCGTAGGGGTGTTACAGAAGCCAAGTGAAAAGCATAATTCTGTGACTCAGAAATAACACTCCTTCATAGCTGTGACAGAACAGTGAAATAATGAAAGAAGCACTGTGTATCTTGAACTCCTTGCAGGGTGGATCAGGCTGAGACCACCTCTATATTTCAAAATCTTTCCTTTCTGAATTCTTTCTTCATGGACAGATTCTGATTTGATTTGGCTTGGGAATGGGATTTGCTTCAAGCAAACAGAAACACAGCATATTTTCAGTCCTCATCTTCTGTTTTCTTTTTTATAGCAAATCCTTTTCCCTGGCCCCTCCAGTTCCACTCCCTGTTTTGACAAACCAGCTCATTTATCAGATGGGAAAAGAGGATGGGGGGAATAGGAATATTTTTGGTTGCTTCTGTTTTGCATGATATAATCCCCCTCTCCACTTAGCACCTCCGTAAATAGGAGTTTCAATCTGAAACTGGTCACAGTTTATCGAACTCAGGGTGAGACCAGATTGGGTCCTGAGTCTCTATCAGCCATCTAATAAAGAAAACAGAGTTTTACACTTCAGACAGATAGATCTGACACTTCATATAACGCCTTCTGATTTTTCTGGATCTTTATCCTTTATTCTTTTTTTTTTTTTTCTTTTTTTTTCTTTTTTTAAAATTTTTAATGTTTATTTGCATGTGTACTACTAGGTATTTCTTTATTGTTTCACTATTTATTTATGCTCCCTTGCATGTCTTTACACCCTTTCTTGCCCAGCTTCCCAAACCCAGTGGCTAAATCCCTTGGGCAGGTATGAAACCACGATAATTGCTGGATAAAAGTCTACCTTGAAGGATGAAGAGCATTCCTCCATTTAGAACTGGAAGCCATGAAAAAGAACACATCACTTATCTGAATTTGCTGTTCATTCAAGCACTGTTTATGGAGATTTACAGTTCCTTGCCTGCGCAAAGAGCTCTATTGCATGGTGTCTGCTGGAGGATTTTAGGTGGCAGTATTAGCAGCAGTATTAAAAATGCATCGGAAGGCACGGCGTGGGAGATTAGTTGGATAGAAGGACCCATGAATGAAGGGTTAATTGCATTCAAAGAGGCCATCGTATGGAGCAGAAGAGGCAATAGGTTTCTTTTCTTCAAAATTTACTAAATAGCTGGAAACACGGTTTAATGAATTTTAATGGGATCTTTCTGAATCCTATGCATATTGCATCTGCTGACTGTAGGAAGTCAAAGTATTGTTGAAAGGGAGGGTATTGCCCTACTTTAGGTTTCACAGTTCTGTATTTAAAAAAAATATTCTGCAACAAGCACTTTATTCAATATATATTTTTCTCCCTATTTAATTCCTGCCCCCCCTCCACTGCAAATGGAAAAGACTTTCAGAATCTGTGAGCCCTCAATACCATAGATTATTCTACTGTTATGTAACACGTGCTTTACATTTATTGAGCCATCTTGTGCTGTCAAGATAAAGGAGGCCTTAGTATTTTCCTTGCTTATGAACCATCGATGAAGACATGGTGATGAATTCTCCTTTTGGTTATATCCGTGTAAATCTAAAGGAACTGACTCTTGTGAATTTCTTCCCGGATTACTGTGATATACATGAGACCGAGATTTGGCCCAGTCTTCTGGGAGAAATAAAGAAGGGAAAGAGTCCGAGTTCTCTTTCTCCCTTCCAAGCGTGCATGGGCTGGGCTGGGATCTCACACTGTACAACTCATTTCCACAGAATCTCCACCAGAGGCAGCAGAAAAGCCAATCTATTTGACTTCGATGCAACACAAACCAGATATCCACTCACACTTAAGAGAGACTGGGTTTAAAGGAAGCTTTTTCCTATGGGAAACTGAGGCAGGGCATGCAGTGAGTTTGTCTCAGAGCAGCTGTGTGGATCCAGCACGTATTTTTTACATCTGTCTTCACTATGTTGAGGTTTCCCATTGCCTTGGCAATTTGAATTTTCTCTGTCGCTCATCCTCAAAATACCAGGCACCTTCCCAGGAAGCTGATAGGATAAGGCTGCCCTACTTTTTATTAACCTGGGGCCCAGTTCTCCTTTGGGGTGCAGAGAGAATTGCTGAGACCCTCAGAACAGAAGCTTTGAGGTTCCCTCAAAGCCAGCAGGAACTGACAGGTCTGGCCATCTTACAGGATTGTGGGTCTGTGGAAGGAGAAAACTAAACTGTTTTAACTGCAGCATGATCAGGATGGCAAAACTTCTGTGTTAGAGATGTTGTAGTACCTATATAGAGATGGTCACACTCCCATATAAGTATACAGACATACACACAAATATAGAAATGTGAAAGGAAAGTAAAAGAAAGCTGACATTAGGCATTTTTAAACCAATCTGAACATGGCCATTCTACTGGGATAATATTTTCTGTGACCAGCTGTTGTTACACTGGCTCTGCAGATCCAGAGGGTGTCCCGACACAGGAACCAGGGCTCCTTTAGAACAGAGACAACCTTAGATCTGGATTTGGAGTGAGACTATCCAGACTGAGAACAACAGGAGGACTTTGCACCCAGGGTTCTTTAAAAAAGATAGATAGGTATTTAAACACTCTTCTACAGGACTCCAGACAGCATGTCTTCCCAGTACGGCATTGGTGTAGCTTTTCCCCCTCGTCTCCCATCCCTCCCTCATGTGTTTCAGATCTTTCTCTGCTTACAAGCAGGCAATGTGATGCCTGCTTCAATGGCACAGATAAGTTAGCCGTGCAGCTCGGAGTGCCAGCCCTAAACCACCTATCCTCCTCCCTTTGATCTGGAATCAAAACAAAAGACACCGGCATCAAAACAATCCTTTGCCAGGTAACGGTTACTTTGTGCACGTCGCCTTAATTCAGCTGCGAGGAGCTCTCATCTTTGTATCGTGCCCAGATCTCTGCTCGTCTTAATACTTTATCAATGTGCCAGCAAGCTGCTTCTATCATGGATACAGCTGTGCAGAAGCTGTCAGCGTTTTTAAGTAACGCATTAAACAATACTTCAGGAGACAGCAAATTGTTATTTCCTTACCCCTCCTCCAAATCTTCCCTCTTCCCCTCCCTCGCCAAGCCCAAATGATGAAGCCCTTATTTTTATGTCAGCTTCGTGCTCAAATTATACAACCCAAAAGCATTTTCCTTCCCCCCCCGCCCTCCGCCCCGATGGGACACATTCTCTCTCTAAGGGGTGGAGAAAGAGAGGCACAGGAGTCCTTCTGAGGAGCTGCAGACTAAATGAACCTCATGAGTAAGCTGGCTGTTTTGGTGGCTCATTCCCCCTCTGATCCAGGTGAGCTGCTGCAGTGTACCCAGAAAAGCCACCCACCTCACTCAGCTCCTTCCAAAGGCACAACCTGTGTTTCATAGCCCTTTCTAGACTATTAACAAACAGTGTAGTTGAGTGTTGGGTGTTAGGAGACATAGTTGTTTTGTTCTTTTTTTCCTAGCTCAGCTGTTGGTTTACTCTGTAGACGCTGAGCAAGTAATTTCTAGTGAAAAATTAAAACTGTCTGTCACTGGTTTTAGTGCCGACTTGTTCCGTGTGCTTGCTGTGTACATGCTTTGGGGAAAGGGGGGACCCTAGCACAACTGGTGTTTCAAGATGGACACTAAATTCGAGATTGATTTAAAAAAATTGAGATACTTAACTTATTGGCATTGCATTTCTGATTCTTGCTTTACAAAACTGGATAAAGAAATTTTCCCTGTAAAGAACTTTGAGATATTCCAAAAGGTTAGCAATTGACAGTCACTTGAAGTACCAGGGATCAGACCTTGTTGGGTTTGCACATACTGCATAAACAGATATATCCTAACAGGAATACTTTGCCAGATTCTTGCTTAAGGGAATACAGCTTGTTTTGGTGCATAAATAACCAAGCCACCCCAATTACTTTTTTTTTTGTTGGGTTGGTTTTTTTTCTGTTTTTTTCCCCTCTTCTCCAGAGAGGGGCAGTTCTGAGGCACCAGTACCTGAGAACAAAGTTTACTCCTCATATGTTGCCTTCAGCACTGACCCTCTCCTAATAAGTCAGGTCGAATTTGATACAGGCAGGACCAAGGTCAGGCTCGCTTGACTCTGGCTGTGTCTTCCACACGCCAGATACAATGCTGCCACTTTGTGGTTCCTTCCTCTCTGTTCTGCTGCACACACTCACACAGTGCTCTCATCCTGCCAGAGAGCATCCCAGCTTTCTCTCCAGGGAGGACTAGTGACACTCCAACTCTCACACCGCCTGGTTGGGGGTGCCATCCAGTTCTACCTGCCTCCACAAAAGGCTGAGACAAAAAAAAACCCCTCTGCTAGTGGTCATCTATTGCAAACCCCTTCTGTACTCCCATAGCTTGTCTCGTGGCTTGTCTCGTGCGGTACTTAAGGCTTCCAACTAAGACCCTCTGAGTTGGAAGGGATGGCATAGGGATGCCAAACTTCAATTCTCAGATAGACACCACCTGTTTTCACCCTCCTCTCCAGATCTTTATTGAGGTGGCTGATGATTTTGGTGCAAGAAAAATGTACTCGGGCCACTCTTTTCCATACCATCTTTTCTCTTTATTGTCTGTCAGGTTCTTGATCCTCTTTATTTTTTTTTCTACCATTGTTTTTTTTCTTATTTCCTTCCTTCCTTTGAGGAAAAGAAAAACACATACACACAAAAACACAGCAGGACAGGAAATTAAGCCTTTGCACAAAGATGATTTGGTAAGATGCTGGCTTTTCACTCATTTGTTTTGCACTGATTATTTTTTATAGAGAAGAAAGGAAAGAGTGAGAGCAAAAGGATGTGACAGGGAGGGTAACTAAGCAGAGGAAAAAAAGTCCTTTAATTTATTTGGAGATCTCAGACATTGGTTGTTGCTTTTTCCCTAGACACATGAGAAAACCAAAAGAGCTTTAAACCCACCAGCAACACTCACATGAATGAAACGCCAGGTGGAACTGCTCCCATTTTCCTGGATATCATAAGGATAATGGCTTCTTCCTGGCGAGATTCTCCCCACATCATCCTGGTTAAGCAAGCCTTAGCTGTATTGCAACACCACTAGGCATTCCAAGGCTCCTTTTAATTTAAATGAATCCATCCCTTTGTACCGAAAGGTTGTCTCAAAATAAGGCCATAGTGGTTCCTTCAAATACCTCTTACTCTTTTATGAGGATATGAACATTATAGCCAGGAAGCACTGGCTCCCTGCTCACCCTCAGTGTTCCCCAGACAGCATGGTTTGCCTGCTCAGAGAGGATCTGCCCCTTGGAGATATTGAAATCCAAAGAGCAGGAGGGAACTGCCACAATTTAGGAATTTGCACTTCAAAAAAGTGGAGGTATATCAAGGATAGTCTCTATTTCTGAGGAAGATGTGCCCCAGACAGGAAGATTCCAGTGCTCATCCATCTTACACTTCTGGGAAACATGTTCAAGTGCAGTAAGAAACAGCTGTGAGAGTCCCAGCAAACCCCAACCTTCACCTGCAGGCTGGGAATTCCCCCACATGTCCTGCACAGGGTGGAGCAGCCCAAGGGAGTGAGAATAAACTATCCTGCCCCATCTGTCCCTGGTGGCTACCATCAAAGGATACACCTGCTGCCCTAGTGCTGTGCAAACACTGCCACATGCTCCATCGTGTATCTGCCACAAGATTTAAACAGTTTCTTATTTGCACACTCTACAAACCCAGAAAGCAGTGTTCTCTGTGGTTGTTTCATTCTGTGTTTCTATTGGCATGAAGGACCATGCACTGCCTGCTCTTACTGAGGGAGAGGGACAGCTTTAGGGTGCTGGGTGCTGTTATTAGGGAAAAAACAAACCTGGTGAAGTGCCGACAGAGGTGTCATAAAGGAGTAGTTTAGTAGCCAGAGGAGTGGAACTGTGACTCTCATCCCAGGAGACATGTTTAAAATTAGGATACTTATGAATCTGACCAAAAGAAGGGGACTGTGTGTCTGTTCCAGGGCAGCATTTATGGGGACATTTTTCTGTTTCAAGACCTAAGTGCTTATTTATCTATCCTTTGTCTGGGGCAAAGTTCTGTGACTCAGTTTCCTGGACTGCAAAGTAAGCAAGGTAACAATCCCACGTCTGGGAAGGCAGGATGCAAAGCCTAGTTCACACTTGTAAAATAACTGAGATGTTTTGAGGAAGGGTCACTAGAAGAACTGAATAATTGAAAAGGCCACAGGAGATCAATGCACAGCAAAATACATGGGTTTTGCTGATAATTTTTAAAGCACAAGAGAACATTAACAAATAGACTATAATAGTAAGGTCCTTAGCTTTTTTTTTCTTTCTGTTTATTCCTCAGTATGTGTTGGGCATTTGGGTTGGGTTTTTTTTGGCAGTTGTGATCATATTAGCATCATATTTTTTCAGAAACAGCTGAGATCAAGAATGCACTGTGCTAGATGTTGTACAGGCACTTACAGAGCCACCATATTCCAAATGGACACAAACAAGCACACATCCTGCAGGAGAAAAGAAGTACCAGATTGTGATCAAACATGTTGGGTTCCTAACCCAGAGCTGCACTGAGATTAAGACTCAGATCCTTAAAGGCACTTAGAGCCCAACTCCCATTGAAATCAATGGGTGTTAGATACCTAAATAGCTTTATGGATCCAAGCATAAATAACTTATCCAAGGGCAGAGCAGCAAACTACAGCTGGGTTCGGAATTAAACACAGATTATACAAGTTACAGTCTGATTTCTTAATCACAAAATCATCTTTCCTCTCCATATTTTGTGCAATAAATCCCCAGCATTCACATCACAACATGGATACACAACGTCCACCCCATCAAATACTGGAAACCTGCAGTGACAAAAATTGTTTTCTTCAAAACAAACCCAGCTACAGACACACACCAGTACATTTCTTCTGTGCTTGAGGTTGGCTTCTGCTCTTCTTTACACCATAGAAGCTCCTATGGTCTTCAGAGTTTCCTCCCTAGGTTTACACCCCGGTGACAGAGAGCAGAATCCAACCCCAGCACTACAAGTTCAAGCATTTTTTCACTTGGCTCTAGGGAGGGGATGGATTAGACAAACTGAACTTTCTGAAAAGATCAATATGGAACATCTCTTTCAATTACTCTCCAAGGCACTAAGCCTGTGAAGTCGGTTATGATGCATTTATAAATCTTTCCAGGAGGGGCTGTCTGACATTCTCCTCTTCCACCTTTACTCCCCACAAATAATTCCCTATTGCCTGGGATGGCCTGACAGGGCAGTGTTACTCAGAGAAGATCAGGCTTGAGTTTCTCAGAACCAGGACAGATGGGGACCATTTTCATCTCCCTTCCCCAGACACTAAAATTCACATAATTGGAGAGGCAGCTACAGAACAACAGGAGGGGCCAGGACCAAACCTTCCAAAAGCCACTGCAAAGTCACTGGGACCAGAAGACGTTCCACAAGCTGAATGTATGTGTTACACTCTCCAAAAAGATCCCACCCCTAATGGACTGCTAGTTTGGATGCAATTATATAGGGGAATGGGGTGGGGGAGCCCTTATGCCGATACAGCTCCTTTGATTCGCGGAACAGGTTTAAAGCCTACCCAAAAAATTATGCTGAAGGCGTTGATTTAAGTTCATCTCCTACAAGCCTGCTGGCTCTGATACTGCAGAGTTGAAGAGAGGATTTGGAGCACACAGAGAGAGTTTTCTAGAGGGCCATGAGTCACTACACTGTGGCTATGCTTTTCTGTGCATTTACCTGCCAGGACGACAGGAAACCTGCCAGTTAAAAGAGCATCAGGGTCACTTGAGATGCAATCTGTGTCCCTCATTCTCCCTCTCCAAAAACCCTTGCTTAAGATCAGGCTGTCTGAAGTTTTATTTAGTGTTCTGTCTTGGTGTCTGGTTAGGACCTTCTCTAGAGGCATTAGCTGAAAGGCAGTAATAGGCTCGGGCAGCCGGGGCTGTGAGTGTTTAATTCGTATAAGCTATTTAGACATTGCATCAACAAGGCTGCAGGATTAACGCATATTAATTCCCATCTTTCAAATCTGACTGCAGACCAAGCCTAAAAACACCACTGCTGGCCGAGCTGTCTTCACTCCTGTGTGGGTGTTTTTTTCTTAGAGGGTGTGGTGAGGCGGCTTTTGGGGGGCACATGGGATGGGTCTGGGTGTCCTCTGAGGGTGTAATAAAATCCACATGATGGTCTGTAGACAGGAAAGAGATGCAGGGCAGTTCGGACTCCTCTCTGGACTAAATGCACCCTCCTGCGGCAGAGGGCATGGTTGCACCTTGGGGTTGGCTTGACTCTGGGCAAGAGTTTGTCACCTCTGCTGGGGCTGAGTGCCCCACTGCTAAGTGCTGCAGAGATGGGGGGCAAACAGAACCTCCAGCTTCAAGGTGCTGGGATGCCAGGCAGCAGACAGGAGACAACAGATGGATACTGGTGGACAGGGCACGTGTGAGTTGGTGCTGAGATGATTTTCAGCAATGTGAAAGCCATCTCATCTACCCAGCCACTTTGGGTTCCCAGGCAAGACCCAGGGGTGGGAAGGGGCTTGGCAGCAGGTGAGGGGGTTTTGATCTTGGCTTATAAACCCAGCAAATGTGACAGCCATGCGGGGTTGTCTCCCACCATGTCCCCTCATGCCCTTCCATCTCTTCTTTACCCCAGCTTGAGAAATGCCAGGAGGCATGTGTTTAGGTCTTGTTTGCTCTGAACACAGTACTGGGCTGATTCCTGGCCTGAAAGGGTCTGCTTTGCTGATGTATCTTCACAGAGTGGACACCTCTGCAGCCCTTCACCCCTGCCTTTAAGGAATCAGGAGTTCCAGATGTGGACAGGGAAAATGGGGGAGCTGGCAGTGTGTGAGAAAGGCTGCAAGTACGGCTGGAGAAAGTGTTCCCTTCCATTCCTTTCCTTTGAGATGACCAATCCCTCGGCAGCTGCGAGGGTCAATCTCTTGATTTGTCACCCACTGGTGAGGGTGAGACTTGTGAGGGTAGCAGAAGGGACATCTAGGCGCCAGTGTGACATCTTTTGCCCACCAAGCCTGTGGAAGCCGCGGCAACCCAGAAGATGCCCTCACTGCTGCCGGGTGAGAACAGCACTGCGGGGCAGTGGCGGGGAAAGCGCGTCAGGAGCAGCTGCAGATTGCGGGAAGTAAAACTGTCCATAACCTGATCCCAACTGCAGGATCAGGCTGCAGTGAGGTTGAAAAGGACCTGCCATGCTCAGTGACAGCATTCGGTGTGAGTGCCAGCCTTATTTTAACCCAGTGGATGCTGTTAATGAGAGGATGTAAAGGCACTGAGGAAAATTTGCATGCAGTGACTGCGCAGGGATTGAATCTTTCGGAGTGAAATTTCTAGTGTGAGACAGTCTTGGTAGATGTTATGAAGAATTAATATTTATAGACCAACTTAGCTCTTAGCTGGGAATTTCTACACAGAGGTACATTTGCATTCTTGGAAAAGAACTTTTTATGAACTTTTTTTTTCTTTATGACTAAATAGGAATAACTTGTTGATATACAGCATATAATTTGAACGGGTGATTACTGTCACATTTACAGATAATTGAGCAAAGTGCATATAATAGATGTATTTTTACATTGTAGTGGTTACATTATCTAGAAAAAACAGAGACATGCACATGACTACATTAAAGATTTAGGGCTCTATTCTGCACCATTTAAGTCAATGGGAGTTTGTCACTGATTTTAATGGAAGTTAGGGGTTTATAAGCCCAAGTAATGCAGCTGCTAAGGAATAAATATTGACATAAGTGGGTCAATATATTGGTGTCTTTTAAGTGCTAAAACTGTTCTTTGAGATGCCTATTGCATTTTTTTCTTTTTTCTCTTTTTTTTTTTTTTTTTTTTTTTTTTTTGCATATTCATTGTAGCTGCAGTGCAGCCATCCTGCTGCTAAAAAGCAGGACATGGTGGGGACCAGTATTCATTGTGTAGTAGTGACACCTTCAGGTTACTACCAAAACCAGTCCCCTCTGTGCAAGGCACTGCACACACACACAGGTGGAGAAAGAAACCTCTAGTGAGAGATTTGGTGACTTGGCCAAGGACATAGGGCACATTAGTGACAGAGGTTGCAATGAAAGCCAGAGACTGCAGCTCCAGGGAGAAATCAGAACTGCACACACTTAATCAAGACTTGCTTGGGAGGTTTGGGATATTTTTCACTAGTGGGCATAAAAAAAATAAAAAAGAAGACAAAAGAAGTTTAGGTTAAGCTAAAAATTTAATTTGTTATTTTTCTATAAAAAAAACCCCACCCTCAGGTATTTAATTTTTTAACACGTCTATGTTGGGTCATCTATACTTTTAATAAACTACAATAACAAAACCAGGTCACACCCATTTAACAAAAAAAGTTATTCCCACAGATAAACTTTTTTTAAAAGATAATGAAAAATAAAAATGTATTGAATTTTCCCTTTTTGTGTCCTGCTTGAAGCAACTTGCCAAATTTCCTCCAAATCTGTGAACAGATTTCCTTCTTGCTAAGCTATTTTTCCCCTACAAATATCAGCTGACAAAAAAAACTGTGCAAGTCTAGTCATCAAGCTAACAGTCTGCTCTCAGTCTCTCCAAACTCAGCAAACAGTATACAAAACAGAAAAGAAATTAGGAAAGAGCCAAAGAGACCAGAACAAAAGCAGAAAGGATTTATTCTCTTGAAGCATCAGCCTGGAGTACGGGGATATTACTCCAAGACGCACAAGAACCACTAGAAACAGCCACCTCCATATGAACAGAGAGAGTGCTGTACTCTGCCTCCATCTAATACGTGAGATTTATAAGTGCTTCAGCTCCCCAGAGGCACTCAGGCATATTGCTATATATAGGACTGTTCCCAGATTACAGAATGCCTTCCCTTGACTGTAGCATTTTCAGTCCACAGGGATTTTTTTTTTTTTTGCTTCTTTTTATTTTCTTTTAAAACCAGCTCACTCCAAGCTGCTTCTCTTTGTTTGCTCCACCACCAGTGTTAATCATTGCATGGAAATGGGTTCAATGTCCGGTTCAAAAGCAATCCTAGGCAAATATAGATAAACAGCCTCTCCCAGGAAGTGACAATATTTGTGCGGCACGTAATGTGGACAATAGATCTGTTTTCTGAACGAGTTAGCTGGAAAATCAGTTAGGGCTCTGCCTCACATTGAGCTGTGCCTCCACTGAGGCCAGGACTGGGGGCTGTGGATGCTGGGCTCAGGGCTGGAGGGGGTCCAGAGGGTAGCTGGAACCACCCATGGGTTGAGGTACGCTGCTTGCATCCCATCCACACCAGACCCATGGAGGCTGTGGGTCTGTCCCAGCTCACACTCAGGCTTTTCAGCTTGGAAGTCTTTCTTTAGCCTGAAGCGTTCACAGGGTCAGCAACCGTCACCCTCTCAGGAACTGTGAAGAGGGGAATTGGACAGCAGCAGCTGCTGCTCTCATGTAGGATGTGATTGCACATGGTTTTGGGGAAGACATGGACAGATCCTGCAACGGTGCTGAGTTCCCTCTCTGCACAGCTGGTTTCTCTTTTTCTTTTGCCTATAGGGAAATTAGTATTTTTGCTCTCCTTCACTCTGAAACTGGTGTGTGATTTCATACATCTCTGCTTCTGCAATCACTGGCCTCTCCTCCATTTCTTAGATTTTTTTTTTTTTTTTTTGTGTGTGAGTGTGTGTGTGTGTGTGTGTGTGTGTGCGCTTTCCTTTCCTGTCATTATTTTTGTCCAACAGCTATTTGTTCAGTAATCTCCCCCAAGAGATTAGCACACTAATAGGCAGGCAACAAAACAAGAAAGAAAGAAAGACACAGTACTTAAAGGATGAATACTTGGGAGAGAGCATCAGTCTTTTGATGTCCTGATTCCAGTCGGGTTTATTTGCTATATATATGTCTATAATAACTATACATCTTCGTACAGCTGTCCTACTGCTGAAACGGAGATTTCTGACTGCCTTGCAAACCTTATGCCTCTCTTTCACTCCCAGAGAGGAGGAAAACTACAGCATTCCCAGTACCCAAAGGGGTACCCTGGCACAGAGGGACTCACAATTTAGGGCAGCAGGACAGCTTAGCTGCAGAGTCAATCCACCCATCACACACGTTTTCCTGCCCTCTATAGCAGCAGCCCACGTCCTGAAAACATCTCCACAGCTTTCACTTTATCCCCATGATTGCTCCCATTCCCGTTTTGAGGGGTCTGTGCCTCCTGATGGTGCAGAACCAGGGTTCCATCTCCAAACGTAGATGCTGGATTTCGCTCAGTCATGGCTGACTAAAAGAACATCATCTGATCTTTAGTGACCCTACTGTGCTGAGTGGATAACAGCCAGGCATTTAATACAGATGCAGAAAAAGGCAGGGGCACTCAGGAGGGAAAAGATGGCTGCAACTGCGTCACATTTTGCAGCATGGTCTGACAAAAGCTGCAAGTGCACTTTTCAAAGAAAGTTTGATTTTTCAGGCCTGCTCCATCTTTGGTGGTTGCTCTTGCTTTGTTTTTTCTCAGACAAATTCTTCTTTTAAACTGGCAGTGAAGACTTACTTAGGACTGCATTAGGGGCTCTTGAAAACACCCTGGAAATTGATACCACACACTTGGGCGATTTTATTTTTTTTAACAGATTGGTAGGCATTCTTTTAATTTCCCCCTTGTGATTTTATACAGAACACTTTTTCAGGCAGATCTTTTCGCACCCCTCCAAAGCAGTCAATGAAACCATTTGCATGCATACAATTAAGCACAAGGGAGGGGATGAAAGCAGGAAAAAGCTACAGCTACAACAGCCAATAATTTCATCTGAAAAAATCCTTCAGACGGCTAATATTCTGAAGCAACAGGTCCTTTTTGAGCAGAATTTCAAAAATTCATGCATACATCTAACAATCATTTTATATACCAACAAATTTTGGAAAATATTAAAGATAATAAATCTAGAATAATATCATATATTCTGCCCCCAATTTGCCCCGATCCTACACAGGGGGATGTGTGTTGAGGATGGCATTATAGACTTTGTTGAGCATATGATTAAGTAGCTGATGGGGCGCAGCCTCCCTCAAATCAAATGGACAGCACAGGTGTAGCAGGATTTGCCCCCACATTTCTGATAATGTGTAACATAAAACACCCCACTTAAACACACTCCAACAACCAGAAATCACGGAGGGACAATAGAGGGGCCTGTATCTGGGGAATAAAGGTGGAAGAAGTTGGATCAGCAGGAATAAATCTCAAATCCTCCCAGTAATATAGGTATCTTTGATATCCGACATCCTGGGCCTCTTCCCAAGAGATCAGAGCAACCCAGTTGTACCCTGTGATTCCCAGTGTACACAGAAGAGGGAGTTACTCAGAGTTTGGAAGGCCATGAACTTGTTACTTTTGATTTCAAAGAAAACAAATTGATGTTTGAAGGTTAATAGGGTTTTGTTGTCAGCTCTCAGAAAAAAGGAAGAGATCATCCAAAATTATGATGCTGCACTGAATATCTCTAGACAAAATATATTCAATCACTCTCATATATTCTCAGACATTCTGGAGCTGATTGTGAGGAAGTAGAGCAAAGCACACCAGACTTGGAGGAGCAAGAAGAGAGAGCAAAACCAAATAAGAATAGGAATCTTTTTCTGTGAGTATACACATGGTGCATTTAGGTATTTTCAGGGTCAGATCTCAAAATTATCCTTTAAATTTTGATTTGCTTGCTATTCATTCACATTCATCTTCTGGAGTCCAGTGAACATGGTACCAGCTTTGTAAACAAAGTTAACACCTTTAAGGCCTGCTTAGAAAACCTTTTCAAGGATACAATGGGAAAAAAGAAATGGAAAGAAAAGACAGACAGAGAAAAAAAAGGACAGGGCAAGTGTGTGCAACACTTCCCTCAGATGTTCTCCCAGGCTGTCACCATTTTAAGCCCAAGGGACTTCCAGAGCCTGATGCTGCTCACTTCTTTCTGTAGAGAACCATAATGAGCTATTTCATCCCTGTGCAGCTCCAACCCATAAGTCTTGAAGGCCTTGCACCACAGGGGCATGAGATATTCCATCTATGTCAGCGCATCTGGTCAGAAGAGAGAAGAAAAGTAATTCAGAGGGCACAACAAAATCTTGAGTAGAGTCTTCTGGAAGTACCCAAGGGGAAATACCAGTCCAAAGACCTGCCTGCAGTAGCCAAGGTTTGCCTTTTAGGATTGGCATTTTAGGAATATACATCACCAATATAAGAAAAAGAGCAATCAAGTAATTCCTTGGAGAAGCAGTACCCCTGGAACCAGATCAAATGTCTGCAGTAAAAGCTGAATACAAGTAAAATTCACTCACATTTAATGTTTCACTCTAAGTTTCAGGGTCAGCTAGATTAGAATTAAAGTTTGTCCAACATTTCAGATGAGCCTGAAGTTTGAGAGAAACATGAAGGACTTATGTTTCTTCAACATTATCATGTAGATGGAGCAGTGGTGAACCTTTCACTTGGGACCAGCTAACAGTGCTCAAAATAACCTTGAAAAAGCATGACTTGAGAGAGCAGAAAAAGATTTATTTTGTTTGTATTTTTATCATGCCTTTACAATATTTCCCAAATGAAAGGTTGGGATATTAAAAAGGGTGACCGAATTTACCAGCACTTCTGTAACAAGATCTTTAGACCATCCAACATCCTACAATGAAAGATCAATTTCTATCATCACCTTACACAAAATGTTGGTTTAAAAGTTGGATTCCCACTCTGTGCCTCTGAACAATGCAACAACATCCTCCTGCTTTTTGTGTTTTCTGGCTCAGGCGAGCTTTGGATTTCTATTCAATCCACTCTGTATTCCAAATCCAAGCCCCTACCTCCCCTTGTCCCAGGTAGACATTTGCATCCTTTAAATGATCCCGTTTATTCTATGTGTTGGAATACAGTTATCTGAATATTAATTATGGTTTTAGTGAAGTTCATCGGTTGAGTGCAGGAATTGAGAATTCTTCCTTCAGTTGCAGCCACCTGCCTAGATTTCTGTGTTTATCTGCTTCACTGAGTTTAAATCAATTTCTGTAAGTGAAAGTCTGTTACTTTGAGCAGATGTTATTGCTCAGAAATAGTGTACAGTCTGCCATTAGCATATGTAGCATAACACTAATAAATAGAGGCATGTACCACCCTTGAAGGTGATTCTGATTTCAATAGAGAAATCTTCCCCCCCATCCTGTCAGCCCCTTTCCTTAGGGAAGCCTCTGGCATATACATCTGTGAAAAGTGAGGGATCTTCCTCCCACCCCTGGAAAGACCTTAGCAAATGGTCCATTCTGTTTATGCTACATTTGGATGATTAATGATATTGTATAGTGTAACTAAATTGTACTGCTATTATCATCAGGTCACTGCTGACAATTAGATATATCATCTCTGGGGTTCATATACAGATAACAATTTTAACTATGTGGATAAGTAAAGGTTTGATGGTGTCCTAATGTTAATGTAAATATTACCACATATTGGAAATCAGTAATGCACCGCACGCGGGGATCGCGTTACACAGCAGCGGCTGCCGGGGAGCTGGAGCTGGTGAGATGGTTGCAACGGTGGTTTTCTCCTTTATCCTCCTTGTTAATTTTTTTTCCCTTCCCCAAAGATTTGAAACAATCCATCTGTAAAACACGACAGCCATTTAGGCTCTAAAGGACACAGCAGCTTTCAAGCAAAGCTGTAATCAAACTGATTTGGGATGTTTTAGGTTTTGGGTGGGGGGAAGTTCAGTTACCTCAGTGCTCTCCTGGCTCCCTGCTCAGTGCAGGGCTTAGAGCTCCAGTACTAAAGCAGAGTCACTGGAAGAAAAGTTGTTGTTTGAGCATGGCCAGCTTAGCCATGAGAATGAGAAAATCTGAGAAAATCAGGTCCTGAAAGTGCCTTCATGTTTTGTCTCAAGAACAGATCAGTGCTCCTAATCCTGACAGCTGCAAGTAACCATTTGAGAGAGAGGTCGTATTAAGTCAAGATGAAAAATTTGAGAAAGGACTTATTGCAGAAATGTAACATTACAGCTCCTGGCTAAAGTTGAAAGTATATTGAAAAGGTTTGGAGGAGCAAGAATTCAAATTGAGCAAAGCCTCTGCCCCTTTTACTATTCATCCATCAATAACTGGCACATGTCATGTTAGGGCACAGACTAGAAATTAATTTTCTCGCTAATATTAAGAAACTTTATTGCACCAATCCTTATCTTCATAAATCCTGATATATACCAAGAGCAAAGAACACGGAAGTCACTGCAATAATATCAGCAGAAAAACTGGAGCATGATAAAAATCAGCTTTACAGGCCTTGCATTTCCATGAGTTTAATTCCCATTTCATAGGGAGGAAAACATAGCAATCTGCACTCAAAAAGAGAAAAGAATCACTGGATCAGAGCCCCCAACTGATTTATACTCACAATTTCCTTCTGAGATAGCAGCAGCGGATGTGAAAAGCAAAGACTACCAATAATTCTGTTCTCCTCCCGGCATGAGAAGGGAAAGATTTTCCTAAACTCAAGAAATTACAGGAGTCAGATTCATTGGACAGTGGTTATTTTTAAGTGGCTTGAGCTATCCACTTCCATCATTTCAGATGGCTGATACATCCCATTTTCCACAGAGGAAGGCATTAAAAATGAGAACATTTTTGAACAGAAATAAAGATACAAGCTGAGTTCACACTTCAGTGATTATTGCATATCTTGTCTGCTAATTAAATAATGGGGTATAAAGTAAAAGCAAAATACAAAACCAAAAAAGAAACAACTAAAAATCCTAGACAGTGGTTGCTCATCTTGTTACAGGGCTGAATTTACGCTGCAAGAGCAAACCCTTTGTTGATAAATTTTTACAGATACCCAGAAATTGATAAAACAAAAAATCCAAACAAAACCAAAGCAGATCCTAGAGCACCCAGGGCTGTGCAATAGGAAAACAGAGATGGTGGCAAGTGGATATTAGCTTCCAGCTAATCAAGACATATCAGAGCATCATTTCACTTGACATCCTACACCTCTTAGGAAAGGGATTCATCTTCCAGACAGTATTTGGGTCTCTGGGCAGAGGTACCCAATTTCTGTGGGTCTCAGAATAAAAAAGCAAAATTCTTCCCTGCTCCAAGCACACCCATGCTGTAAAATCAGTCCACTCAACAATTGAAGAGAGAGAAAATAAGGAATGAATAGTATAAATTCATTTTCATTCCATTGATGTTCCCTTGCCCAATATTTGCAGTTATTGATCTGCAACTCAGGGAGAAGGCCAGAAACAGTAAAGGATAAAGGTAAGCCCAAAAAAGGTTGCTGTTCTAGAAGCTGGAGGGTAGAGGAGAGACAAGGAAGAAGAGCTGCAAGAGAAAGGGAGAACAGAGAAAGGAAGAGAAAATTAGAAACAGAGCAAACAAGATTAAGTTTCATCTGACTTATTGGGTGTACACTTGGAAAGCAAAAGGCAGAGAGAGGAAGGGCAGGGGGAGAGAACATGAACTGCAGCAAGTTCTGTCCTGAGGCTCCATGCAATGGTTTTGTCAGAGACTCTCTGGGGCTGGTGACACTTCGCATGATGTGTAGCTTTAATGAAACAAGGAGGGGGCCAGGCAGGAGGGAAGGGAAAAAGAAAAAGTGACTGAGACTCTCTGTCTCTTGCTCAGTCTCTGCTTCAGAGACCTATTGGCCATAACTCTTGCAGGGCAAATAACAAGCGTTCCCCATCCAAATGTAAGCACATTGGCACTTAATCCTATTTTATAAAGGTTATAGTTTTACATAAATCACTCCCTCTAAATGCATTTTAGTAATCCTCCTCATGTTAAGTTTCCCTTTAAGCCTAACTAGGCAAGGAGGATTTCTCCCACTGGCCCTCTGGACATGACGCCACCAAGATTGAACTATGCTCTCCATCTTTAATATCCCTGGAGGGATTCATCTATAATGATGTCAGGGGCTAAGCATATTCCCTTGCCAGGGCGGGGGAATTAAATCCGTCCTTTCCCTGTCTCACTCAGGTCCAGCACAGCTAAAAACAAGTTGTTTGGAGACCAGAGAAAGCTGGTGACGTTTCACTTTTGATATCTTGCTCTCCATGCAGGTTCCCTAATGTCTACTAAAGAGTGAGCTTAGCAGCCTTTTCTTCGGTGATTTCACTATCAGTCATCCCATTAATGAAGTTTATAACAGTCACTGAGACCTCTGCTCTCTATCATATCATGTCAACTTCACCCAGTGACTCTCAGGGTCACACTGGAAGGACAGACTGACAGACGGAGCCAGCCATAGGTAGGCAGACAGCATATTGCTTGAAAATACCACATTTCACTAAGGAATCAGCTTAAAAGTACCACTGACATAATTGCTGCAAGTCATCTTTTACATGTTCTCACACAGATGCATCCCTGATGAGGAAGGCACACTCAAGCTCCTGCACATTTTCCTAATGAGTTCTGTGTTGGTTTCTTAGCAGGGTACACAGGCTGTTGAATCATCAAGCACTCAAGGAACTTCACAGGCTTTGACCAAGTTAGGTACAATTATTTTAGCAACCTCAGAGCAGAGGTACACTACTCCAGCTGCTGCTTTTACTTGTTTCAGTGAAAAGTTAGCTAGTCCAGAAGCATGAAGTATCCTGCCATGGACACAAGAGCTTCATGTGGCCAAAACAGAACTTGAGTTCTTTCAGCTAGAGTAGTTGAGCTATCTCTGTGGCATCTCACTAAGGCACCTTTAATTTAAACCTTTCTTCTCTACACAGATACCCATTTTCTTAGCATTTTTTCCAGTTTAGTAACCCAGATTTTGGACCTAGTTAAGTTCTGTGAGGTTGAATAGGTTTTAAGAAATCATTGGAGTGGAGTAAGAGAGAGTCAGAGACAGTAACACCACCATCAGTAGGCTTGTCTTCTGAAAACTAATCTAAAAGTACACCCTCTTTCTAAGCAGACAAGGTAGGTGAGTAACATTAGGTGGCAGGAGGGTTGCCCCTCAAGCTCTCTTGATCCCTCTCCACTGATCAATTTCTGATAATATGCAAGAATACCCTGAATTTATTGTGAGGAATCCAGAAACCTTTTTCAGTTTTCCACTAGCACAGACTTTACCTACCCTTTGTGCTTAAGAAATGATTCACGAGATCCAGGTTTAAATGGGCATCTCTGTCTAGCATTAGAAAAGAAGCTGATGCAACAGGAAGCAGCTCTTTTGTTCTTTCTGGCCTTACATCAGGCAGGAGACAGTTTATGTGACTTCCAGTCAACCGATGCAAAACCACGAGTCATTGAACTAAATTCCCAGTGTCTGATTCAGAACACGACTGTAAATAGATGACGCTCCACTGAAATCATTGTTGTTTAACTCTCCCCACCAACTCTTTGACTCTTCACAGCAACTCTGATTCTAGCTCTAAATTAACATTAACAGCACATAATCCGTCTTAACGGAAAGCTATGGACAGATAGGAGATGAAAAGCTTGAACTCCTCTGCAGAGAGCAATCTCACACCTCTGAAATCCTCAAGCCTTCTGTGTCAGCCTCAGCTTAAATGATTGTAGAAGCCTAAACAGGAATGAATTTCACCCACAAACAACATAAAGAAAATTTTTACTTGCCAGTCAGTGACGATTCATGCATTAGCAAATTCACGGGAAGTTCAAAGCTGCCTAGTTCTGTCACCAGCTTTGCACAGCTGGGAGAAACTCCATTTCCTTGCAATAGTAATGACATTCTACTACAAGAGTAAGAATAAATTTGTTTTCTATCAGACAACCAATAGAAATAATTCATAAGTTTGCCTTATGCAATATGGTTGCATTTGGAAAGCTCAACTGCAATCAGTGCCCCACAGTGCAAGGTGCTGTTCATTCTTTAACAAAAACACAAGCCAAGAGAAACAGAAGAGAGGAAGTCATACACTCAAGGCCGTGCAGCAACTCAGCAGCCAAGGGAAAAAATGAACTTAAGTTTTTTGACCACCAGCCCAGTGTTCCTTATGCTGCACCATTCCCTGTGCCATCAGTGAGGTCAGAGAGGGTTTTTTTATTTACGCACTTCACAATATCATCACGCAAAAGCACCTCACAGCCTATATTCTTATTTTTCCCCAAGAAAGTAAAAGCTGTTTCTGTTCCCAGTAACGTAAGAAAAACTGAGATATAGGAAAAAGCTGGATCTACAGACATAAATAAATAAATAAATAAATAAATAATGTCTAGACTATAATTTGTGGTGCTTATGTCCCAACCTCAAAGGCCCTGCTCAGTTTCTACTCAACCCCAAAAGCACCTATTCCATCAGCATAAATACTTCTTCTCTAATGAATCCATATCTTGGAACAGGGCCCAGATCTGAGGTCTCCTCTGAGTCGCATAAATGCCCTTACCAGAGCATCATTTTCTCAAATCTCTGGTCCAGAATTAAGACACAAGAAGCAGCAAAACATTTTTATCTCCTGCTATTGCAGCATCCAAAGCACCACCTTGATTCTTTTTGGTGCACACTGTTTGTTTTGGGAACAGTAGTAGCTGTCACATCAAATCACTGCCATGTACTTTGTGGGGCACTCACTCACCTGTACTGGTCCAGAGAGCCACCTCCAGCACCAGCATCCCCCAGCTGTGCTCAGCACACCCAGAGCAGCTGTCTGCTCCCCTCTGAGCCTGAGATCCTCAATAAAAACTTCTCTCTCCACACAAATATACAAGGCAAATGTTTATCTGAAATGTTTAGGGCACTGGGTTTTCTGAGGATTTTCTGTTAAAATCTCCTTGGCACTAAAAACCAGGCTGGGTCATGGAAACACAAAGCTTCTAAGTTTCTCTAACAGTTAACAGAAAAAAAAAGAAAAAAAAAAGCAAAAAACAAAAACAAACAAACAAAGAAAAAAGAAACCAAAAAAACCCCAGCATTTCTTCTTTGCAGAGAAAAACAGGCTGGGGCCAAGGACAAAGAATCAAGTTGCTGTTTTCTAAAACATTGATTTGAACCTGCTTTACACTTGAAGCAAAACAGAAAAGACAATAAATCCTAAGAAAGAATCAGCAAAAAACCCACAAGATATCAAAACTCCTGGAGTTCTATAGTAAATCTAAACTGCTCACATAAAGGTCTTCCTGCTGAAACATCCTAGGAGGACTTTTCTCCTCAAGGGGATGCCAGAGTCACCAAGGTTAGCTTATCCCCCTCCTGCAAACATCTTTGGAAAATATCACAGTTGGAAGGCTGACGTAGATTTCAGACAGACACACACGCTGGACTGCTCATGCAAGAGACCCCACGCAGTTACAGTGACAGTCACACCTGCTCTGTCTCTGCACATGCAAGTCCCAGACTGCATCTGAACCACGTGGAACTGCTTCCATTTTCTGCTCCCCTGTTTGGCTGCACAGAGCCACAAGGCAGGGCAGAGCAGCACATATGCTGTTCAGAAAACAAAGGAAAAAACATAATGTCATCTGTGAAAAGCAGGAGATTCTTCAACACTGCTGAAAGGTGAGTGATAAGAGAGTCTTCTTCTTTTCTTTGAAAACACCAAAACAACACTGGTTCTCTCAGCTGCCACCAGAGCAACCTGTGAACAGGGTGTATCAATTTTATGCAGTCACAGAATAAACACCAGGTTTAGAAGACACTGTCCACATGCTGTCAACAGATATTTCATGTCTGTGCTCCTTAACTGAACACCTTCATAGGCCTCTCCATTACATAATTTCTCTAGTGCAGGTGTACCCAAGCTTTTGAGACAAAACCATTCTTTTTTTTCCCCTTTTTTTTTTTTAATTTTATTTTTCTTTCTTTTCTTTTTTTTCCCTCTCTTTCTTTTTTCTATTCCCCTGGCAAACCAGCTTCATTTCTGGAAAAGTATAAGACAGGCAATTGATGTCTTAGCACTTTCTACTGTTTCCCCTAAAGCCCACCAAATTAGTTCCTGAAAATTGCTCTTATTCCTATTAGGATACTCTAGAGAAGGTGCAACAAGAGAGGATTAGGACAAAAAAGGATTCTTTTGCATAGTTCAGAGAGGGGATACACTTTTTTTTTTTTTTTTTTGCTCAGAAATGAAGGTGGACTTTGGCAGGCTTCTCTGAAAAGCTCTGCTCCTGTTCCTGACAGCTCTCCTGAAGTGATTTCACATGGAGGCAGGAGCTCCTTGTAAGATCAGACCTGGTTCCCACTCACTGCATTTGTCATGAAGGTTCCCAGCTGGTACAAATTCACATTACTTTGCCAAAGTCAATAAAGCTACAGCTCAAGTGTTGGCTGTAAAGCCATTTTCTTTTTTCTGAACTTTTTCTTTAACTTTTTCCTTTAGAGAGCTACTCTGTGTGAATTAATGATCCATCCAAAGAGAAGGTGATGTAGAGTTGCATCTAAAAAGTTTTTTGTATAGCAGACCTGTTGTTGAAATCCTTTTGAAGGTATACACCTGACACTGGTTTTGAATTAAGCTCTTAGTCACTAAAAATACTTATTTCTTTATTTATGAGCACAAATTTATTTGCTATCCACCTAGAATATGGTCATTTAATTATTTTCTTTCAGGAAGAATAGGAATGGAACTTGGTGAGTTAGAGCCATAGGGCAGTAACTCCTTAAGTGCTAAGGAATGTATAAGCTCTGAAATTGACTTTCAACAGAAGCAAACACCACGTCAGAGAAGTTAGCAAGTGGGAAAATGATTTGTTATTCTACAGGAAGTTGTGCTCAAAAAAGCTTAGCTCCTAGAGTATCCCCTTCTTGCTCACAACCCTTTTGCTCTCTCTACATAAGTAGTTAGGAAAGGTTTTAGAAAACTGTACCAAAAAATTATTGCAGCAAGCCCTTCTTATAACTTAACTGACTTGCTAGGTCTTTGAGTCTTTCTTGGTTTTGTCACTACTGAAGTGTCTATTTGTGTTTCATGGGGGGAATTATCAAAGCCCAACAAGGGAAAAAACCAAAATGAAACAAAACCAGAAAAAAACTCAAAACCTTTCCAATCATTTATTTTATTAGATGTAATAGCAATCATAGCAAATGCTCTTGAGAACAATTAAAAATAGTCTTTCCAATATTTATTATTTTTTTATATTTTATTTCCCCTCAAGACACTCAAGAAAAAGCAATTTACTCAAAAAAGCAGGAGGACACAAGTCCAGGACTGCACCAGAAGCATCATATACAAGCCTCAATGTCATCTCTTTTTATCATTCCCTTCCCATAAGCTGCATCTTGTCAAGGTTTCCTCTCTATGAGAGCACTTCCTGGGCTACTTTTTGGAGGGATGGCTTCCTAACACAAGGGGTATAAGCATTGCAAAGGCCCTAAAGAGTCTATTTTGGAGTAGGTAGTAGACTGCTAAGTCTCTTTGTTTCAGGTTGTGAGTATCCTTATTTCTTGTTTGTGAGCTTTGAGTTTGACTGTGTGTCTCAAACAAAACTGTTGACACTGTTGACACATTCCCCCCCCCCCAAACTTAAAGCTAAGTAACATTTTTCTTAAAGCTAAGTTATATTTTTCTTTCCTAGCTGATTTTTATTCTCCTGAAAATAGTTCCAACCTACCTCCCAAAAAAAATCATCTCTAAGCAGCCTTCAGACACGGAAGAGGGTTTTTTTTTTTTTGTTTTCTGAAAGCTATGGATAGACTCATTCTTGCACAGCTCCTTGGAAGTAATTCTTATTAATACAATATGTTAAATCCCAGTCTCGAGAAGACTTTGATGTGTAGGCTTAGGAGATGTTCAGGATGGGATCTATCCATTAAGAAGGGCTTGCTTGGGACAATGAGTTTGTGTATTAGGGCCTAGAGCTGTTAGTTTAAACACAAGTAATGAGATGAGGTTATTCCTGGATGTAAGGCTAAATATAGCTCCACCTTTGCCAGCTTATGCTTCTGCTTGTGCAACTGTCTTACTCCTAAATCCCTATGCCACATTCCTGCACAGTTCTGGGATGCTGTTTTATCCCTCTAGGATGTTAATAAGCCTCACTGGCAAGGAAGAGAGCATTAGTCTTTGATGGGTAGGTAGATTAAATATGCACGCATAATAGTAAATATTTATTTAGGTACCTGAGCTATTCTGATTAATGGCTGCATTTTTCTTTTAAACGATTTGAGTACTTTTTAATGGCAATTAATTAGTATTTATGGCATGATTATTTAATTTATTTCACTCTTCTGCTGCTACTACTGTCAGGGAAGCTGGAAACTCCAGGTTTTTACAGTTTTTTCAGGTTGGTAAATATTAGAGTTTGCTTCTGTCTTCTGTGTGCCTGGGGATGCACAAACCAGCATGTCTCTGCTCTATTTCCTGGCACTTATTTACCAGCAGCAGAACTACCATCCAGGGAAATAGGACTCTGATCCTGCAAGCACTTCATGAAGTTTTTTAACTTTAAGTACACAAATAAACTTGTTGTGGTCAGCAGTGGCACAAGGATTACATGCATAAGTTTCCAGAATTGGGACCTCTAGGTCTCTCTAGTGACCTGCTTAGCTTGCAGTAATAACAGGGCAGCTCTCAAAGGACTTTGCCCAGAGATGCCTGGTGCCATAATCTGGCTTTGTAGATCTGATGTAAGTAGTGGAAATATGATTTATTTTTGGCCCTGATTGTTGAAGTGTGAAGAAAAGAAGTGAGGGTTTCCAGAAAAAGGAAACAAGAGACCCTTCTTTGTCAGGGGTGTCCACTGCAGAACCTAGGAGCAAAGACGGTATAGCAATATGTATCTCCTCTCTTTGGCCTGTCAGGTAAACTACAAGGACTGCAGGGATCCAGCTCTTGATTCTGCTATCATTGTACAAGGACCTTGTGGATTGACCATGGGAAGAATCTCCACTGTTAACCTCACCAAAAAACCTACTGAATTCAAAATATGTAATTTCTTCTTTGGGTGAATTCCTAGAAGTTGTATGGGCTTTGCTGTTAGTTGCTTAAGCAGTTTTTGAATTCTCTCTCCCTTGGCTTGATGCATGCTTTAGCAGCTGGATTTTTTTTTTTTTTCCTGAGGCATGTGGGTTTGTAAATGAGACCAATACTGGGTTAAGCCAAAACTTCAGAATGCCCAGTCCTATTCCAGATTTGTCTGAGACAATTTCAGAGATGTAGGGCTTCTGAGCTGATCTGGGTACCAAAACTGCTGACAGCCTTGAGGAAACCTTGTCTCCCAACCAACAGTAAGGACAAGATCAGCACCTTGCCCGGATCAAGCAGAGTGGAGGCTACCAACAGGGAATGAGTTGATGGGAGAGGTCCTAATGAAGCAGAGGGTGAAACAATTAGTGCCAAGGGATAAATCTTACACAGACGGTTCTCTTATTCGCTCATCCCCTACGCTCTCCTCCCTCGACAGCCCTGAGTCAGGGCAAAGCAAACAGATGGGGAAAAATACAATTAGTTGCAGAGCCACCAGAAATCCAAACAATATTCCATCACAGGTTCTAGGCCAGCACACTAATTTATCGAGTTGGTGGTGCTGTTGGAAGTGGCCCGGTGTGCTAACTCGGCAATAGATCATGATAAAAAATGTAAGTGATCCGTTATCGCCAGGTTAATGCGCTTTACTATGCAATTCTGCTAGCTCGACAGAAACATCATTACATAATGATAATGATGCTCTGCAAACACGAGCTGGAGGAGGGGGAGGAGGGAAGGAGACCTCAGGCTCCAGGATTTTGCAGAAGTTCCTGGGAAAAGAGCACTGGATTTCCAATTCAATTAAAAACAAATATAGGAAACTGAAGAGAGTCAAGTCTCAGAAAGCAAAGATGTTAAGGAATCATTAGTTCAAAGTAATGAATGCTTTTTTTTTACAGTTCATCTGCCTGATTAGGAGTGTTGATAACCATGAAATTCACCAGATATTTGCTATTGTTTCATTTCTCAAGAGCTGACAGGGCTGTTCAAATCTGGATGCACTTTGCTGATAATGTGGATGAATCAAAAAACTGTCTTCCCACCTGGCACATGGGCTTTTGGAAGCTTGAAAGAGAGACTGGAGGGAGGAAGCAGGAGGGAGGGAGAGAAGAAGCAAGTGACAGTGCCTGGAACGTGGATGCAGAGAGAGTGGGACAAGTGGGAGAGGCTGAGGCAGGGTAATAGGAAGGCGGAGAAAGGCAAAAATAAAGCACAGCAGCATGGTGCTGGTGGGGCATGTGTGAAGTGAGGTGAGGGAGTACACACAGGAAGTGCCCTGGGTGAGGAGTCCCTGAGAGTGAGCAGAAATAAGTGTGTGAAGGAAAGAGAGAACTGCCTGATCTGAAGGCATGGCACAGTGAGTGACAGGGGGGATACTCGTGACACAGACATGATTCCAGCAGATGGGAGTTTGAGAAATCACAGCATGAACAGGGTCCAAGAGGGAAATTCTCCTGCCTTTGATGCCTCATTAGGTCCTGGGTGCAGGACAGAGACCTGGTCTCTCACAAGGCACTCTGCTTTACCCCCATCCTGCTCTGCATCTTCTGGGTGTGGCATGTTTGTCTCATGGTGCTGTAGAAAGCTCTTGCAGTTGATGTGCTTGCCTGGGTATTTTTAGCATTTACATTATAAATCCTGCTGGCTTTAACATTGCTGGGTAGACTTGGTATAATTTACCTTTGGTTTAGCAAGAGATAGGAGCTGACTCAGGGATTAAGGTGTGTCAAGTCAACACAAATAAAAAATAACGCAGGGGAGGATTAGCCAAAGATGAATGCAACACAGGACCTGAGTGCTAATTGTGAGAACAGTGCAGGGAAAGAAGAAATGAAACCTCCTTTATTTATCCCCTACTTCTCTGAAGACACAGCCTGTGTGGGGTCAGTATTGACAACACATCCTGTTGATGTGACTCTCTGTAGCTTGCAGAGGTTGCATCCCTTCCTGTGGAACTCATTGTCTTTATAGCCCACATTGTGGAGTTGCATCTCTTAGATTAGGAAGCTCCTGCTAGGCCTCCTACACAGCAGGCAGGGTGGGAGCCCTGAGCCCCATCTCGTGGCTTGCAGCTGCTGTGTGATGTGGCTGTGAGCAGAGGCTGGCTGCTGACAGGATGAATTGGGCGATGCCTGATTTGACACAGGTTTCGTTCTCTGGCAGAAGGATTTCCCTTACAGGCTCCAAACAACTTAGCCATACTGGGAAGTGGATATTTCTGGAGCATTAAAACTCTTCATGCAAACCTGTTGTGGGAGGGAGGATGCAGTTGAGTTGATTGCTATTAAATACAGGGTCCTGTGACTTTGGGGAAAGATGAGGGGTGACTTGGCAACATTGAAAAGATGGTGGAAAAATGGGCTGGTCTTCCCTGGCCAATCACTATTGAGGTTTTTTTGGGGGGGTTTCTTTTTGTTTGTTTTTTTTGTCTTTTTTTTTGTCTTTTTTTTTCTTTTTTTTTCTTTTTTTTTCTTTTTTTTTCTTTTTTTGATGAAAGACCCTGAAGATTTCAGCACCTGAACAAATTATAAAACTTCTGTCTTTCCTGAGGGTCAGGGGGCCTATTCTGTTCCAGCTGCTGGGGTTCATGCTTTTGCCATATGGCAAAGGTTCAGGGTTGAATCCTTCAATGACTGTAGGGTAAACTACCATCCCCTATTATGCTCATTCAGCACAACTGTCCATACACACATATGGACTCTGCAGTGATGCCTCTGCCACAGACTTCTGGGTTATATGTTGCCCTGCTCATATTCCACATTTCATGGCTGGCATCAGCCTGTGACCAGAAGACAAAAGAAATTAAAATGGCTCAGTATTTTTTGATCTTTTTGTTCCTGTTCTAGTGCCCTGCCCTTGACAGAAATAAAGGGTTATAACAGACCTTGAAAAAACAAATTTCATAGCCTTGGGTTGGTTTCTTATGAATTACTGTCCTCATTGAGAATCTCTTTATATTTTCTTTCAATTCTTTTTATACAAGAATATGCAAGGACTAATTTGGAAGGAGAGGATGGGAGCAGTTGCGTGTGTACATGGGCATGTACACATTCTCACTAAAGGTAGTGTAAAATTTGTGATTAGTTGTTTAGATTAGTCATGCTTCAAATTCCCAGTCAAAATTTAGATGGGTTTTTTGCTAGTCACTGCAATTTCACAATACCCATCCCTCTTCCCCCAATGCTCCTGACACTGTTGACTGCCAGCAGCCTCTGATAAGGATTGACTGGAGGTAGGAGAAGGCTGAGGGCTCCAAAATTCATAAAAGTCAGTGCAGGACAGTTGGTTTGGACCTTTAAACTGCCAATGTTGTGGCCCAGGAGTGACATCCCTTCACACTGCATGTGCAGAATCCCACAAGCAACAGGCTGAAAACTCAAATCTTGCTTCCAGCCTTCTGAACTTCCGTGAGTACACACACAAGCACATGGTGCATGAAGTGATATGATGGAGTGGGTAGATGTGAGTTAGGGTTGTGTGAATATCGGGCTGAAACAGGCAGGGTACTGCTCCAAAATACTGCCTTAATCAGGTCAGGGCTTCTAAATTCTCTGTGGAAGTGGGGTGGCACTGCAGAGGTCTGAGGTAGACTCACAGGGTAAGGACAGCTGGCATTCTGTCTATTAAGTCATTCAATGCTTCTCCTGGGCTAAATACAACTCTCCTGCGTTGAATCATCCTCTCTGGTAGTATGTGTGAGCCTAGGAGAAGACATTGCTAAGATTCCTTAAGAGAGTACCTCTTAAATATCATTTTCTTTAAGGAGTGCAGAAATAGAGTAGAAATGCTTAAAATTTTTCCCCACCACACAATGATGTCACAAAGAGGAGGGATAACGCTGGTGCCAATGGAATATGAAGCCCGTATCATTGCACTTGAAGACCAAACCAATGAAAATCTCAGTCATACAAAATGCTTTATATCTGATCTTTCACTGTAAATGTCATATAAAGAAAGGATCTCTCTGATATTTCAAGGAGCAGCAAAGTCTGTGATGACATGCTGGTATCAAGATTTGCATATTTATTATAGATAAGCTGTCAAAATGTATGTTGTCAATTTCACCTTATACTCAGAATTTAATGATGCACATAAAGGACAGAAAATCTTTAATATTAATATTAATATGATTTTAGATTATAAGACTTCATTGTGGATATCAATCACCTAACCCTTAAGGACATGCCACTCAAGTTGATAGAGTTTATAGAAAATTAATGTGATCCATTCTGTATGATCTATTGCAGGATGGGGGGCTCAGGGGGTGGTACGGGGAGTAGGCAGGGGGTTGGCCATTCTGAGTTTGCATTCCTTTCTTGGGTATGTTCAGCCCTTTGAGTAGATTAACTCTGCCTGACCTGGGACTCAATTGCTGTCTTTCATGTAGCTGTTGAGGAGCTGTGCAACCTGGAACCTAAGGGAGAGTTTGCAGCTTTGCTGATGGCCCCGTGTTGGGTCAGTGCCTGCATAAGGAGGTTGTATTTCATCAGCAAGAGGTGCTCTTGGAGAAATATTTCACTTCCACTTGCTACTTAATAGCTTTAAAGGGGATGGGTATTACAGCTTCCAAGAATCTAAAGGGGAAGGGAATACAGGAAAGTAGTTGAGAAGTCAAGTTACTCCTATGATTGATATCCCTATAAGAAGAGTATTGAAGTTGACAGGTTTCTTAAACTTGATTGTACCGATATTCTGGTAAAATCACCCTGATATTTAGAGAAAATCTTTGAAAAGCAGCTGCAAACCTTGGCTGGGGTTATTTTTGGTATCTTCTTCCTCCTGTCAGAACAGACTCGTTCATTTAAGGCGCTACCAAATCAACATTTTTACACCTTCTGTGCATGGGCAGAGGCTTCCAGATAGAATTCAGAGAGGAATTTGGAGGTTTTGATCTTTTACTTCAGTATCTGATGCTGTGGTTCATTATCTACAGCATTTGACACCAGCAGCTCCAGTGGAGCTCACATTCAGGACCCTTAGGAGAGAACAAAACTTGGACCAGGCTGCAACAATTAGATCTGTTCTTTTGAGCAGGAGGACAGAACAAGACCGTTGCAAACTTCCCCTAGTAACTCTTGTATGACAAGAAGAAATATTTTGTGGGTGAATAGAAGTAGGATCAGTTCCAAGCTCAGTCACAGGTGGAGAAAAATCTAAATACCCTAACAAAATGGTGATCCTTCTTGTGCGCAGCTCTGCTGTCCTGCCCTGCCTTTGCAAGCCTTATGTTCAGACTGCAGCTGTGCTGGTTCAGGGCTTTCATCACAGGAACACACAACACATGGGTGTAGCCACACAATCTAATTTTAAATTGCTAGTGGTGGTGCATCATGTCTGATTACCTCTCCAACCCTCATCTCCCTTGACATTGGTTCCCAGGGAGGAAAGTGTTAAGCTTGCTGATGAAACCATGCCTTCAGCTTGCTTCAGTGTTTCTGGGTCAGTTTTTTTGTATGGGCCAAGAAGAAGTCATACAAATTTAGAAATTATCTGTTTTGTTTCAGTCCCTGAAATTAAGTAGCTGACACTACTTGTATTTGGGACTTCAGGAAGCAAAACACCTGATACTCGCCTTTTGTATTGTCTTCTAAGCTGTGAGTTCTAAGAGACACTTAAATTTGTAGGGAGCGCCTAGGCTCTGACAGCATGGTGGGATGGGGGAGAAGGAACTGGAAACTACCTTGCTAATAATATTCCCACCAGCAGAGAATCATAATGTGAAAGTTCAAGCATGAAATGAAGACAACCTGAATCTGTTTTCTTTATCCACTTCATCATACCTGAAGAAAAGAGGTAGGGGAGCTCTTATATTTAGCACGTGAAAGTACCATGAAGCTCTGGCAACACAGACTGGGTCGATATAGTTAGTTACTGCTGGAGTTTATACACATACATACTCCTCTTATCTCTGAAAAAGACAGTATGCACAGCCTTAATAAATTAAAAAAACAAACAAACAAAAAACCCAAACAAATAAAAAACAAGGCAGACGGGAATGAGAAGGGGGCAGAGATAGCCTGAAATATCTGTAGCAGCTTTAAAAACACCTTTCTTTCATCCTGGTTTTTAATGGAGCTGAGTTCCTACAGATCTTGTATTAGCAACTTGGTTTCTGTCCCATATTTGGGTGGGGAAGGAGAGATTGCATTGCATCTTGATTGTATAAATTAATGGGTGAACACCCTGCACATGTTTTCTTATATTAAATAGTACCAAAGATTCACTAGTACAACTTTCTCTGCATGCTGGCAAAATGCTGAATTGAGAGATCTTTCTCAACATGTTTATGCCTCTAGAGCAACTGTGAAAATGATAAATTCCAAAATCTGTCCTATTTTGACTGCTTTTTATCTCATTTTTTTTTCTTCTTCTTCCCCCCCTATTCCCCTCCCCAACTCTCTTCTTCTGCTTGCATATTTAGGACACTTACTCATCTGTGTAACTGTCTCATCTATTTCCTGTAGGCCTCCTGCATAGTAGTATAAGCAATGAAATAAACCTAATCAGCCAAACAAGCGTGCTCTTTTTTGCCTTGTGCATTTTCTCCTGGTTGTATCTGTTTATCTCTGTGTCTCCAATATCTGCTTTTATCTATTAGTATGTCTTCTTTCCCGTGTTTTATCCATTAATACCTCTTGTTCTGCTGAGGATAAACTCAGTAATAATTGCACTATAAAATGAAGAGTACACTACATGTCTCGTATTGCTCAGGGGTCTGTTAATTGGAATTTATAAAGTTCAATAAACAGTAATCCAATAAGACCTAAACTCTTATTCATTTATCTTAGAGGTAATATCCAGGCTGCCAGCAGCAAGCTGGAAATAGTTGAGCCACCAGCCTTGGTCACACATGCAGAATGGATTTGTCTTTTTACCTCTCTGCAGTAGGTACCTGCAAGTGTGAGTCTCCCAGCACCTGTGTCATTCCCAACAGCAGGAGATGTTTTCCCCCTGTATGGGAGACTTTGAAGGAATGTGGGAATAAGCTACTCATGCAAAACAAAAGGTAATAATTTTTTTCCCCATATGTCAAGGCCTGTCTAGCTGATCCATGTAGAGGTAGTGAGTCCTGTAACTCTGGGTGGTTTTTTTTCCTTTCTTCTTCAGTTGGATGCTGCTAATGTAGAGCTAATTTAAAACACTGTTCCCCCACTCCCCACCCCTTTGAACTCTGCCTTTTAAACCTTAGCCCTGTACCAGAGGTGTCTGCTCTGCTCTCCTCCTTCACTCTGGCCTAAAGCACTGCTTATGAATCACATGGGACGCCACTGGCTCATTTTCAGCCCAGCCTATGTTTTAACTGAGGGAGAGAGCATGAAGCAGCTCTGTGATATTTTTCAGTACCGTGCAGAGATCTCTGGGTGTACAAGCACTAAGTTTTCTACAGTCCACTGCAGTGGAAACAAGTAATGGAGTCCTGCAGACATAGATCAGGTCCTGTCCCTAAAGCAGTCTGGGAAAACAATGCAGATATGGGGTGAGACAGGGTCATGTTTTGAGGTCTGTTGTTGACTATCATGGGGGCCGATTGAATAGCCCTGCATTTGGCTATGCAAACAATTGAGTGTTCTTGTAATACAATCCCTGCAGATGTTGTACCAAATATATCTCAGTGATAATGCAACTTAAATAGCAATGTATTGACTGGACAGACTAAACAGATAACATGATACCTGATTACTGGATCAGTTTGGGAGTAAAAAGCAGTAGAATTGAAAGTGATTTACATGGCCTTTTGAAGGCCATGTGTGTTTGCTGCTACTTAAAAAAAAAAAAAAAAAAAACATAAAAAAAACCCAACCAAAAAACCCAAACCAGAAAAAAAAAAAAAACAAAACCCAACCAACAAATAAAAAAACCCCAACCAACAGACAAAAACCTGTGTAAAAACAATTTGTCAAAAAAAATAGACTTTACATCTATTTCTGGTATTTTTTTAAACTCTAATATGGGGCTTTAAACTGAATTTGATAAATCTAAATAAATTGCTTAGAAAACATCTTTGAAAATAGCAGCTCAGTATCTCAGTGTTTCCCAGGACGTCCCACAGAAACCTCTCCAGCATGCAGCAGTGGTTTTGCTCCTTGTAAATGGTTGCTGTAGATTTGAGAGGAGCTGCCTGGGCTGGGGATTACACAGCTGAGCTGAGGGTCTCACTCTTTCCTAACTTTTGCACCTTGAACCAAAATACCCTCGCAAGCCAAACATGACAAATACTGTTGGCTTGTCTTATCAGAAGTGCCCACAGTGCTTCTGCATTTTACCTGGATGCTCAAAAAGTAGTTTGATCTTGGCTCTGTGGCACTTTTACCTCTGCTTCCAGAGGCTGGAGTGTCCCTGGAGCTTTTTCACTGATACCTACTCATATCCTGCCATCTGATACAAGCACCCTGCTAAGATTTTGAAGCAATGATATTATGGCAGTGGTTTCTACATCATTGCCTATGCACTGGTTTCTACATCATTGCCTATCTTTTCAGCATGATGTGGTTGGCAGAAGTTTCCCATCTCAAAGTGACTAGGCAAATGTTCAGATAATTCCTCAATTCCTCTTGAGTGTTTTGCTTTTTTTTTTTTTTAATCTAAGGTTGCTACTTTGGAGTCAGCAAATCTTTGAGATGTAGATAGCAGAGGTTAAGAGAGTATGCAAGGAAAAGAGCGTACATATTTGCCCTATTCTTCTGCTTTTTCACTTAACAGCCATTACTGACCATCGCCAGAGATGGGAGAGACACTCGGATAAATAGATATTGGGCCTGACCCAGCAGGCTGTGGTTACAAACAGCCCTCCTGAGACCCCTCTCTCTGCATTCACTGGCTGCATAAATAACTTTGAACCATCACAGTCTGTTCTGAGAGCCTGAGCCATGTATCTAAAGTGAAGTGGAAGGAATCTCTGTCTCCGGATCTACTCTTGTTGAGCAAAAACTAAAACAATAATTGTGAATGACAAATGCTCTCCAAACCCCAGAAGCAATGTTGGGCCAGGCAGTATATTTGCTTTGCCTCCTTTTGGTGACGAAAAATGGTTTACTGAAGAAAACTGAACATTTATAAACCCTTAGTTCATCAGTGGGGAAGCTGCAATAACGTATTTGATCCTTTCATACTTCACTGTTGTAACAGCTTAATATTAGGGTTTTGAACAACATATGTCCCTGTTTTGAGAGTATTTGCTTGTTTTAGGACAGTGGAAAAAAACACAAGTTCTGTAGTAAGGAGAGGAAAGGGACCTCAATTTTAGCAACTTCAGTACAGAAATGGACAAAAATCCTAGCCTTGATTCAAAGCTTCAAAAGTGTAAAGTGAAGGCTCGTTATGACCTGTTCTGTTCAATGAAGTACAGTGGTTGTTCAGAGGTAATGTCCTCATATATTATCATGCTTAAAAACAGGCAATGTCATAAACTTTTTGAAGCACCTAACATACTACAGAAGCTGTGCAGGCTGGTAAAGTCACTAGTTAACATCTCTAAATCACATAAAGCTGGAAGTGCCATATTCTTTCCTGATATGTTCAAGGTGACCTGCCATTCTCACTATAAACTGGATTTTTAATTTATTTTTTTATTTAAGAAGGAAAATGCATCCACTCTGGGGTGGTGAATAACAGCTTTTTAACCATGCTAGGGCACTGTTCCTTAGGTAGCGGCTCCTTGGCCATTGTGGCCTAACCACAAAGACAAACTGACAACTTTGTTGGCGACCACTGTCCCAATATTGGCATATTTTTCAGTAACAGAGGCAGGCGCCTTTGTTTCCTCATTCCTTCACAATCACGATGTGTTTTTTGGGCCTAAACACAGGTAGCCCCAGGTGTCATCCTGCAGTCTTTACAGATGCAGCAATAGATTGAATGTTACTCTTTTGAGGAGGGCAGTAGGATGTGTAAAAGACAGTGAAAGTGCTGGCCCCCTGTGGGTTCCAAAGGCAGGAATAGGTGTTCAAACCTCTGTAGCTTAATTTTAAATACATGCCTAAAGTTAGACTTTTAACACTCTGTGTAGGAGCCATAGTGTGCAGCCTGGCTTTCAGAGACACCAAACACTCAGAAGATCCCAGGAGCTCTGAAATAATACCATGACAGTTTCAGAGGGACTGATGATTCCTTCCTCCCATAATCTATTTCTAACCAAGGCAAGGTATACAAGAATCATATGGAGCTCAGTGTTTTGAACAGGAGCTTCTGTCCTGTTTGATTTACTCTCGCCACGCTGTGGTTTGCACCAATCCATCCCTCAAACCCTCCTCCCTCTGTAAATCGCAGTACTGCTTCACTGACCATGTCAAAGGTTCACTTTGCTCCTGTAGAAGTCTTTTCCAGCCTGGTTAATGTCACTTAGCATTTAGCTGCAGTGTTTGTTTTGAATCAGATTAATTAGGTTTCCCATGACTGGTGTGTTAAGAGCTTCTTGATTCATGTGTTCTGAATATTGTCTCTGGACGTGTTTTGTGGACAGTCTTTAGAAATGTTTGTGCTGTGGTGATGTTTGTTGCTAATTGCTGTGATTTGTTAAGACATGGAACAGCTGAATGATATCACTGTTAGCAAGGGCAGGCAGAAAGATAGTATATTTTATTCTGAGGTCAGAAAAACATAGGAAAAAAATCATTGCAAATTCTAATGAAATTTTCCCTGTGTAGCAAACAATTACTTTGAAAAGCATCTAAACAAAAGGAAGTTTTTGAAAACCAAACAAAAATCTGTTATGTTTTAGAAATAATAAACAAACTTACCAATGAAACACAGCTGTTCCCTGCAGCTATGTTAATGGCAAAAGGTGCCTTTAAGCACCTGCTTAAACAGGGCTGGCCAGCACTTGACAATGTTATTGTTTTTCAAGCTCCCTTAGTAAAAATGAATTGTCAGCAAGTTTAAGCAAAACATCCTTTCTAAAAACTCCAGTGACTCCCAATGACTTTTAAAACTGTGTAGCAAAAGATGTAGATTGTGGCAGCAATCCCTCCTAAACTTAAACAAACCTGCAAGAAGTTGCCTGTTCCGTCTCCTTCCAGGAATGCCTTCCCTTGAGGATCCTGAGTGCTTTGAGTAACAACTTTTGCTTGTACTGATCGGATTGTCAAAAATGCATCCAAAGCTAAGGTTTATCTCCAAAAATATGTTCATCTCCATCAGTGAGAGGGATCTAGTGCTCTGGCAAGTTTTCTCTCCATGGATCAGTGATCTCCTTGATATCTAAAAGCCGATGGCTTCTGACTGAAAATTTGGGATATAATCTTGATTATAGAAAGAGAATATGGTGGGAAAACTGCTGTTTATGGATCAAGAGTGAGGCTGTCTTCCAAATACCAAGGAAAGCAAATCTATTATGTTCCAGCTGCTGATAGTCATAGAGATTATGTTCATGATATAATGGATACAGACAAGGAGTTGGATGTCTGAAGAGTCCAGAATTTCGAATTGGCAGATTGTTATGTATTAGTAGCTTTTTAATTTGGGTCATATTATTGTCTTCTTGATCTATGTATATTTGATAGAGTGCATCTTTCACACTCTCTGCTAGCTCAGAGCTGCTGCCAGTGTGGTCAGGGTGACAAACCGCCATGATGTTCTGATGTTATTGAGGAATTGGTGGTTTTCTAGCTTGCCAGCATTTCTTGGGGTTCCTGGTCTTGGCATCTTGCTTGAGTTCCATCTTTTTTACTTTTTTTTGCAGTCGACTTTGTTCAGAGATGTGTGCATACACCAGCCATTGTCTGGAGACTGTTTTGTCCAAACTGTGTTGTGTGAGGGCTGCTCAATTTTCTCACAATCTGAAAGAGGCTTTTCTCCCCACTTTGGTAGGAAGCACAAAAAAATTTTAATGCTTCAGGACTTTCACACCAGATAAAAAACAAGAGAAGGAATATTGAAATTATGGAAAATTTTGAGTTGGGAGGAATGTTTCAAGTTCATCTGTTCTAGTAGTTCTGCAATGAGCAGGAACATCTTCAACTGGATCAGTTTGCTCAGAGCCCTGCCCTCATCTTGCACATTTACAGGGAGGAGGACCTGATACATCTTAGGACAAACTCTTCTGGTGCTTTAAAAAATATTTTAAAAAACTTTTTCCTTATGCCTCATCTAAATCTTCTTTCTTTTAGTTTAAAACCATGGCTCCTTCTCCTATCGTAATAGGCCCTACTAAGCAGTTTATACTCATCTTTCTTATAGGCATCTTTCAAATACTGAAAGGCCACAATAAAGTCTGGAAAGCCAAAATCCTGCCCTTTTCTTGAATATTCTTTTTGACATACTATAAAAGTTATGATAGTTTGTAAATTTACCATAACTCTTCTTCTTCCTCCTCCGTCTCTTCTACACAATCTCTATAATGTCATCAGGTACATAAGGCTATTGCTCAGGTAAGGACTGTTTCACCAGTGCTTTGTGTGATTTTGTCTTTGGAAGAAATTCCAATGGTAGGACTTGCAAATGTGCTGGGAATATAGGGCCAGCCCCCTTTCTCTTGCGTTTGCTGCACACCTGCATGAAACTTACCCCACCAGAACCCAGATAATCTGCAACTCAAATATCTTCTGTGTATCTGAAACAAATTGTGCTGGCTGTTTGCCATGCAGTGAAATCACACAGTTTTTCATTACACTCTCAGAAGCCTTAATTAGTGAATAAGGCAGCTGTATGCTCTCAAAAATACATCTATCAGTACAAACGGCTGCCTGATGGTCCAAAATAAAACGTGCCAACATTTCTTTCATGCTTTCTCTTCCCTTAGAGCTCATGGGCAGGTAATTGCAGGGAAAGGAACCACTGAGGAATTTCTTACTTTGTGATTTATGTTCATCCCCAATTAATAAGAAAAGACAAGATGCATCTTTAAATTGTCTGTCTGATTAAACTTATCCATCTCTGTATGGAATTACATTCCTTTCTGTCTTGTCTAGGTGTACAACTGGTACCTTGTAACTCCTGATTTTGTGGGTCTTTCATGCTTAGAGGAAATATTCTCTGATCTTCACCCACTAGTTCCATTGTGCTGTTTGTCAACATGGACCAAAAAAATGCTTAGCTTGACATATTTAAAGAGAGCAAGGCTCTTACCTGTCTCAGAGAATTGACCAGAATGTACTGTTTTTCTAAAAAGGGACAAGAATTTTATTTAAAAAATTGGCATGTGTCACTTCAAATGGCTCTTGGTATTTTTGTTGAATAAATTAGCCCTGGGGACATGTGCAGGTGAAGCTTCTTCACTTGGAACTTTTCCTGGAATTTCCTCTTCCTTTTTACAGCAAACTTAGAGATTAACTTGTGGAGGGGTTTTTTTCACTAACATGGCTGGTAAATAGCTCACATCACCCAGTTCCAAAGTATTTCTAATAGCAGATTTCCAGCTTTGAATTGGAGCTGCTGAAGCATCACTGGGGTTCTATCCTCTTGAATTCCCAGTGGGGCAATGAAATTGAGTGTTTCTTTTTACAGAGGGGAGGAAAAATCCCATCTGCCACCTAGGAAGCTTTTGGTGAAGATGAGAATTGAATCTATACCTTTCACATCAGCAAGCATGGTGTTGATGTCATGAATGATTGGCACAGTTTCAAGGAGGAAGAGAGTTAGTTTAGGGTGTTATCAAGGGCATGCAAATTCACATTGATTCCTCTCATCTCCCTGAGCCAGGGAACTGGCTAACGATGCAAGCTTGCAGAAAGTGACAGAAAACCCAAGGGAAAGGTACAGAAATGGTACAACTATTTCAAAATTTTATATCAAGAACAGGAAGGGTGATGAGACTTTAGTCCTATTGTGAGTATTTTGTCTTGTTTGTACTGTTTTCCATAGTGGTGGTTGAAACATCCTGCGGGAGGAGAAAGCTCTTTTTTCTGAGTCAGGGGTTCATGCCTGGTGGAACAATGGAGTCTGATCTTTCTGCTTATCTGCATCTCACATGTACTTGTACACTGTTTTCTCCCCCTTGCACCCTCAGAAGAACCAAGTACCTCTGCTTCATTTCTCATCCAGATCACTTCTGATCCTTCTTCAACAAAATTTTAGTACAAGTCTTGATCTCCTGTGTCTGTCTCAATATAAGAGTCAAGTGTGAGTCAGAGACCCATCTGGACACTCTCTGGGTCTTCTGCAGAAGACTCAAGGATTAGCATGTGAGTTTTGCTAGCCTCAACTGGTGGAATGTCTCCTTAGCTAGTCTGCATCTCAGGTTTTCTGTTCCTTTTGGAGATTTGTAGTTGGAAAAGTGTTTGCTGAAGGCCTGCTAGTAACAAAAGAAAGCTCAGCCGTTTTTAATTTCTTTTAACCTGTTTTAAGTGTGTACCCCTAGCAGCTTCTGACTCACAGCAGCAGATACTGGGAAATCTAACACTCTTTTGCAGTACAGTGCAGACAGAAAGGCATCAAGTAAATTCAGGTGGACAAAACATATCAAAAAAGGACTAGATTTAAGCTTAATTTCCCCTCCCTCTCTCCCTTAATTTCTCATATTTCTGCTTTTTGGACTGTATTGTAAGGTTTTAACTGTGGTTATGATATGAACAAAGAGCTTTGATAGTCAAGAGACTCATAAACAAAGGGCAATGCTAATTGTGAAGCTTTTACCATTGAATTAAATAGTGAAATAAATTCTGCACATCTGAACTTCCCAAAAAGACAATACTTAGCCTTTGCATTAAAAAAAACATATTTTCTCATAAAATTATACTCAAAGATGAATTTTATCCTTCAGCAAACAGTTGGAAGGCAAACAAGCAAAATTTGTGCCCCAAAAAAGGCAAGTGAAATAAATACAAGCCTTCTGTCCCTCAGCAGCCTGGTAACATTTCCCAGATGATATGTTCCTACTCAGAGGTCCTCAGTGCTGCTGGGAGGAGATATGCAAGTAGACTTTTCAGGCTTCTATTTTGCCTGCACATTTGATCCTCTTCGTGCCTGAAAAAGAGGTAATATATAAAATCAGGGTTATTCATTATGGCAGTAATACCATTAACTGCTGCCTTAATAGCCTGCAGGAAATGAGTGGGAGTATGTATCTTACTATTTATGGTGAGCAGAGGGACACCATGAAGAAGGCTTTGACAGCTCCAGAGGTTTCTGTGGTTCATGTTGTCCATGGTGTGTTTGTCTGACCTCAAAGTGCACTTTGGCTGGGGCAACAGATGAAGGAAATGTGTTGCCTTCTACAAAAGAGGTGTTGGGGGGTGCAGCTGGACAGGGAGCTGGCCCTGAGGAAGGTGGATTTCGTACACAGCTTTGTTACCCCTGTCCTGGTTGAGTTTGGCCAAGTCATTTAATATTTCTCTAAGTATCTGTCTTCTCATTAGCAAATGGAATAAAGACACTGACCTTAAGTGCTTTGACACCTACTCAGATAAGATAATTTCTAAGATCATGGTGGGATTAACATGGTAGGTTGAAAGCTTTACCCTTTTCTGGGTAAATAGGATACCTTTCTCTCAGGCTGTCAATCCAGTAGCTGTCACTTGTCAGGAGCACTAAATTCAGACGCAAAATGTATAATTGCAGACAAAGTTAAACATACCAGGGTCAAAAGAAGGGGGTGGTGGGAAAGTGAGATAAGTTGTTTATGTGGAGAGGGAAGGTACGTGTGTGGGGGGAAGTGTTTGGTGAACTTCGTAGACCACATCTTCTGAAGGATGGAATTGCATTGCATGAAGATTCTAAATGCTAGTTTCTAGCAAAAAAACATTAGCTGCTGGAGAAGAAAAAACATATATTACAGAGCAGCCCTTTCTGCAACTATTTTTTTTTTTGAGGCACACATTTGTAAACACATCTAAAATTAGATTTCAGCATGAGAACAATGAGTACTAGCTCTTCATATTCTCTGCTCTCAAATTTTCATGTTTTTTTCCCACTACAGTTCATAATATAAGTAGTGCATGTGTATATAATTTATTTATATTTTTAAAAGGAACTTTCTATATTTCCATCTGTTCCAATTAGACTGAATGGAACAGCTTTTGTAAGTAAATGGAGAGAGGGGGAGGAAAAGAAGAGTAAAAAGAACAAAATGGCTTAAAACACAAACCTTGAATGGAAGAAGAGAAAACATTTGTTGCTTAGCACCAAGATAAAAAATATATTCTCTCCACAAAAATCAAGAAGCAAAATTTGTGCTTCTAGACTCCCCCTCCATCTTCCTTTTTCCTTTAGAGAATGTCCAGCCACTAGCAAGGAATTTGGGATGAGAAACTTGAGCACACAAATTCACATAGGACCTGGACATAGCATTGCCCATGTGGCAGACGGTATTTTCCTAAACAGAGAATGTCTTTCTAATGAGAAATGACCCCACATCACCTCTCCATGCTTTGAGTTAGTTTGTACAATCCAAGGAGAGGGAAGATCTTGGTCATCTTGGGCAACACAATCTCCAGAATCTCCTTCCAGTATCCGCAATTCTGTGACTCAAGATGGTCAGCAACATGCATGCTTCTTTGTTTTGAGAGGTTGTACTTTTGATTTCTGTCCTGGTGTCTTGGCGTGTCAAAAATTCTTGCCAGAAACTCTAATTTCATGATGAAGAATTTAAAAATCAGTTAGTCCACTTGGCTTGCTAAGCAATTATGAAAATAGGCCAAGAGTACCCTGACTGTTTTGCTACCATTTTCTTCTGCTTGTCTTTAGTTTTGTTGTTGTTTTTTTTTGTTTCTTTGTTTGTGTTTTGTTTGTTTTTCCTCTTTTTTCTTTTTTTTTTTCTCTAAATGAAATGCTTTTCAGTTTTCTGATTAAAAACTTGCATTTATTTGTCTCCAGGATTTTTGGCTTCTTTGTACCTCCACGTTGGGGCTAACTGAGGCTCCTAGAGTTGGTAGAAGCTTCTCTGAATTTGTCCCTCTCCAACCTTTGTTTGAGGGTCTCAGCAGAAAGCTGAGATATGACCAAGAGTAGAAGCTGCTCCTTTCCTGGGACCCTGCTTTGAAGTGTGGCACTTGGAAGGTGCATCTTTGCTATTTCTTTCCTTCAACCAAGTGGGAAACACAACCAGACTGTCTAAGCCCTTTCCACTCCAGAAGAGTGAACAGGCCTTCTTTAATGGCTGGAACTTGCAGGGAGATGGGAACCCATGCAGTTTTTAGGTTCATAACCCCCTCCTTCCTCTTCCCTCTCTTCCTATGTCAGTGTTTTGTTGCCATGGAGACAGTAATTACTCCAGGAGGTTTCTAGACTCTACTGAAGCTCCCATCAGTCTCGCCTCCCACCTGGGGAGCTTCTGACATTGAGTTAAAGGTCAAGTCCTCATGTAAATGTTTTCCTTTCCAAAATGAAATATTTTACCTATTTTGGGTGACTGTGGCAGCAGCACAGAAAACAGTTTGTCAAATCACTTACAAAGCCAGAGCTGGGATACTTAAATTCTATTCCCATCAGGTACATGGGAGTATGGGCGGAAATCAACAACCTCATAAGTCATATATTGGTCCAAGTTGAATGCTTGCTTTTCTCTACCTAATATTGAGCATGTGCTTTGCCATTCCTTTCCATCCCCCTTCTTCCAGCTTTTCTGAAGCTTTTCTTCTTGTTCTCATTAATTTGTTGTTTGCTCTCCTACCTACATGTAAAAGCTGGAATAAAATAATTTTTATTGACCTTAGTCATAGGCTGACACAGTCCTAGAAAGGTTCCCCTGGGTCACTGAGTCTGCCCCCCTGCTATTGCAGCAGGCAACCACATAATTTAATTCCTTTCATAAACTACCCGTTAAAAGCCAGAATAATCCCTTTTTAAGTGACTGTGAGGGAGGTGGGGAGGGAAAAAACCCTCATCCCCTGATATTTCTTGTATAGAGGGTTAAGAAATGGAGATGTGTTGTTAGAGCACTTAGAATAAGAGGCAGGAAGATGTGGCCCTCTCATTTATTTTTTTCCCAATTAACCCATGCAGTCACCTGCTGGAAGGTGTTATCCATGTGTGTTAGACTAGACAGGATCGATGAAATGATGGTGCTGATACACCAGTCCTCTCTGAAAAGAAGGACAGTGTTACAGTTTCAGATGCTGCACTGAGGTTCATGTGACCAAGTTCTCCTTGTCTTTGTCCTGAAGTCTTCCTAAGTAAGCCCAGACAAACAATTTCTTTGACAAGGTCTTTTCTGTCTGCCCATTGATACTGCAGATGACTTGCAGTTTTCCAGAGAGGCCAAGGCACAAAGTGTGTTTGTGATGGCTCCTCCAGAAGGAATAGCTCTGCTGAGCAGCCCTCCATCCAAGCTGTGCCTGTGCTCTGTGCCTCTGGCACAAGTGACACCGAGGTCAACTGTGCTCTTGTCAGAGGCGACTGGAAAGCAGCAAGTGTAATTTATGGAGGCTGGGCATGCAGTTAAGTGTAAAGTGATGGAAAGTGTGGTGGATCACTGCACTGGTGCACTTGACTTGTGCATCAGGCACATATCTATGCAAGTTCATGTTCAGTTCAAAGACAATCCTGAAAGCATAAAAAATGGCAGCACTCCCAGCTACAGCATTGTCAGTGTCAGAGGATGCCATGGGGTTTTGCTCTTGATACCTTTCTGAGCTTCTCAGCAAAGCACACAACTGTAATTAGTTGACAAGCTGGCTGTGAGGAAACTCTGGGCTTTTATAATATCCTCGTGTTTCACTGACACCTTTGATCCTGAAGTGCTTTACGAAATTCTGCATGTGCACAGAGGAGACCTTTAGTGTTGGCACTGACATTCAGCCACTGCTGGGGTGATCTGCAGCAGGTAAACAAGCAGCAGCTACAGCTGCATTGGGTGCTGGAGAAAGAATCACTGAAGCAGTTGAAGAGTTTTGGGTAGGCAGCTTGGGTAGGGCCCAAGTGAATGCCATTAGCTGAGAACAAAAAAAAAAAAAAAAAGGAAGGAGCTTTCAAAGCATGTTAGTGCATTAGTGCATTGTTTCAAAACCAATGTGTTGAGCTAGGTAGCTTGCAATCGGAGAAAGGAATTCTGGAGGATCAAGTGTACTTGGCAATTTTCTTTGAGAGAGGGACTCAAAGAACAGAGGGCTTTTTCTAACAGCTAAAACTCAGGATACAGGCTAAGCTCAGCCAGTGAAGTTGAGCTGATGGAGAAAACAACATCCTGCAAGCAGATCAAAGCTGGACTGTATAGACAGCAACTTTAGCATTGGTTGAGTATAAAATGTACATGGCTGGACCCCCAAAAGGATATCTGTTGAACCAGACTTTTTTTTTTTTTTTTCTTTTTTCCAGTGAGACAAGTGCCCAATTTGCAGTCTCTTTTAAGCCTCCTCATTGTGGGACTGTTTATGCTGGAGGCTTTAGAGACTTTCAGAATGGTTGTGAGCAGTTCAAATGTGTCCACATCTGCAAATCCACACTTAGTATCTAATTGTTCTGGTCACAAGTAGATATGGTACAAAACAGTGTGAAAGAGAGTGCAAATATCTGTCTTAAAGTGATAATGTGGCCTGGCCTACTGGTAAACTGCTTTTGTTGGCTGAAGTCAGGGTTTGCTGGTCCAGTCAAGTAAGTGTCATGCTTAGCAGTCAGAGACAAGCACTGTCCTTGGGCTGTCTGTCTCTTCTCCTTGGTTTTGGAAGACTTTTGATCTCTCAGTGTCAAACATGGATGCAGTAAGTACTGATTAGTTGTGATTTTCAATGAGTTTTCCAGTCACCACCATATCTTGGTTTCCCCATTTAGCAGGTGAAAGTAATCTCCACTTTCACCAGCACGCTCAGAGGAAAGGAAGCAGACTTCAGGTATGTTTCCAGTGACTTGTATTACTGATGAAGAGCATCCTTTAGCTCAGTTGAGAAAGTAGGAAGATTAATTTAACCCCTGGAGGTTTGGTCACAGCATTAGTTAAAAGGCCTTAGCACTGCTGCTGTGGGGTAGAGCTGCTTCTTGGTATGTGAATCTAACACTTTGGGGAGGTGGGCATAGAGGTAGATTGCAACTTGCCCAGATCCAGAGGATGTAATCAGCAACATTTCTGGCTTTGAGACTTCTGGATTCCCAGAGCTGCACTCTGAAACCTTGGTCTCTCCCAAAACACAGTGTAAAGTCATTGGACTGGACGCAATATTAAACTTTCCTGCTTCACAAACCGTGATCTTCTCTGTGGCGTGTAGCCACAGCACAGCACAGCAGCAGGCTGCTGTGTAGTAAATTCATTGTGTATTGTGCAAGGGACCATTAGTTAGTTTATTATTAATACATGTGTGGGCTTTAATATACTGGTACTGTATCTGTCAGCATCTCTACCAGGTTTGCTTTTGTCCTTTGTGTTTTCCCAAAACAAGCTTATACAATTAGTTTCTTCTTGTTTCCTAAATTATTTTTTGCTGTTCCTAATTATTTCACACTCCATATAAAAGAATTATTGGGGTGGGTAATGGGAGGCAAGGGATCACCTCACCATTGCACTGCAGGCAATGTGACGTTAAGGCAATTTGGATTTGTTTCTGTACTTGTTTATATTTGGCTGCTTAAGAAATAGGAGATACTTGGGATCTGATTTTGGAGGTTAGGGTGTGACTTTGCGGTAGAGAAAAAGAAGTCTAGCAGGCTGACCTTTATGCCCAAGTAATATTTTTGCTAAAATAGGTTTAGATTAAATCACTGTAAATTCATTCAGAGATTAATGTTCTTACCTGAACATATGGAGTTATTGGTTATTTCCCTAATTTTTGTTCCTTTATACACAATCCTCTTTCTTCCCATCTTTAGATATGTGTAAGTAGCATCCCTAAACATTCATAGCTATTTGCAACATGGGCAGAAGACAGTATTCCATTGAAGACTGTCTTCTCAATCTCATGCAGATAGTGGAGAAGAAATGTGTAAAAGGGTGTGAATAAAATGAATTTTTCAGCTGGGCAGTTAAAACACATTTACATTTCTGATTTCTGAGAAAGCAGCCAGCTCCTTACATGCTGGTTGACTGAGTGTGAATAGGCCAAATATCACTTATTTTTTAAATATCAATGAAACATCCATCTCAGTTAGGATTAGAATACGGACCGACAATGGAGAGAGCCTGAAGAGATTGTGTACAGGGTGTACGGTTGACTTGGAGGCAGTGCCTCTTGCCCATCCAGGATAGTGATCCATGTCCCTCACCAAGCATACCTGTGCTTGAAAATTTCGACCAGAACTGGAGTAGCAGCTGTGCTGTCCAAAGCTCTAGGGTAAACAGGGCCTCGAGTATGCTCATTGCCAAGTCATGCTTGGATTGCGGTGGTTAAATGCTCAAACACCATCTGCTTATATACTTTTTCTGCCTTCCACAGAGCAACACCCTTGCTAACGTTTGCTTTCTGGTAGAGATGAAGCATGTTTGCCTGTTCTCTCCAGGTTGAACTAGAGCAAACACATCCATTTATTTTCCAACACAAAATTTATTGCTTAAAATTTGGGGGGTTCTTTCCTCAATGGACTATTCCCTTCCAGTGATTTCATCCTGCCTTCCTCTAGCCTACCTTCATGCAGAAAGACCTTTGAAAAAATGTAGTTAAATGGGAGGTGGGTTCTCTACTGGAGCTCATGAAGAGCTGGGGATGAAACTAAACAGCCGGAAACACTGCAGGAAACATTACAGAGGTCAGGGAGAACATACTAATTAAATCTGATAAATATGTTTCTCTTGGGGACAAAAAATAAAAAAGCATGACAGTTTGTTGGTTGTTTTTTTGGGTTTTTTTGGGTTTTTTTTTTTTTTTGGTGGTGGTGGTAGTTTTTTTGTTTGTTTGTTGTAGAGTAGGTTCCTTCATTTGCTGGTTTAGTTTGGTTTTTTGGTATTCTTTATTTACTGTGAGTGGGGAGGTATTGAAAAGGGGAAATGCAGTTTACCTGGTTATTTATTCCACAACTGACAGCCATGGGGAACAGTTCCCCGTTAGCGGGGGGTGGTCTGGGCTGAGTGGCGGGCCCTTCCACTTCAAATATCACTAAAAATCTCATATCCTAAATGTGAATGGGTTCTTGCTACAGGGGACAAGAAAACAAGGGCATAAGCAGCCAAAACCTCTCTAAATTGAATATTTGTTAGTTTTCCGTGAGGCACTAGTGGGTTTTTAAGCTCCTCCAAGCTTTGAACAAATTAAGACTGAGTGTAAAGTGTAGATATATTTATATTTGTTCCACCTCTTTTGGGTAAGTTGAGGATCTAGAGGAAGACTCATCAATTCACTGCATGTTCCATTAGAAACTTCTTGGGATTAGATCAGGTTAATGAAAGGAATAAATAGGGCTTTGACATGTTGTTTGGTTTTACAGGACTGTATTGTTTTATGATGTTTTATGAGAAGCACTTACACTACTCTTCAGGCAAGAGATTATTGTGCCTTTTATAAAAAGTAAAAGAAAACCCACTTCTCTTTCTTTTTCTCTCTGTTGCTAAGTAGATGCTATGTTTGTTTGCAGTCGTCATTTCCCAGTAGAAATGCTATGTTCTGGAGCACTGCCTAGAAAGAAATGGTTTCAGAGCACAGATTTCACAAGCAAAAGTGGTGGTGTGGTGGGAGGTACCCAAATCATGAATACCCCAAAAAAATCTTGGTGTAAATAAGTTGTCTTGGAGAGATGAATGAGCATGTCCCAGATGAACACACCCAAAGTCCAAAAAAGACTCCTTGGGCTCAGTTCTGAAATACTGTTCTTGTTACATTTTCTGTTTCTTTAGAACTCTCATATCTCAACAATTGAAAACATTATTCTGACACCAAACCTCTGGCTGTGCAGAGAACATCTGAGGTGATGCCAGTGTTCAATTTGAATAGGTTAAGCTGAAGCTCTGAAAGTTTCTAACGCCTACTTTCAGAGCTGGTTTTTCAGTCTTTCAGCATCCTGGTTAAAATGGGACAGCTGATCTTTTGATTTGCTTTAAGGGTTTGGAGGCTGTCATGCCAAATCAACAGGGAGTACTTGTTAAGCTGCTTTGTCTCTGACTTCACACTATTCTGTTAGGGTTTTAATCTTTTCTGTAGGATTTAAACGAAAACACAGTAAAAGTGTAAAAGTGCATCCTAAGCTCCATCTTTTGTTGCTACTTTACTCTCCAGCTCAGCTTCTCCATGCCACAGCTTTCCTACAGAATGACATCATTATTCTAGATAGTGTCATTTTCACTTTTAATATTCTCTCTCTTCCCCTATGATGACAATCCCCAAGCAATTGGTTTGACTTTCTCACCCTTCTAGCACTGTGGAGACACACAGCAGTTACTATGCCCTTGCAGATGGGAGGCAGAGCTGAAGAAACAAAGCAATGTGCTAAGATCCACACACAGCTTGGGGGATGCACAGACTTGTGGGCCCTCTTATAACCTTGGCTTTACAGGAGGCTCTGGGTTGTACTTGCAGACTGTCACTGGTTTTGTGATATGGACAAATGTCTGTTAGACCAGTGTGACCCACTTATGCATGTAACCTAATGAAGCTTTGAGTACAGACCTTTCCTCAGAGGCAAAAGGCCAATGCACTTGCCTATGAAGTCTCTTCTCATTCACCTATAATATTTTGATGTTAATGGATCATGCTAAAAAGGATTAGCCATTTCAATTTACATTCTGCTGCTTTCTGCATTTAACATTCTCACTGTAAATGATGAATTATTGGCTATTTAAATGTGACTACAAACAGTCTGAAAGGTCTGCTTTACCGTTTGCAATGCTGAACTCATACAGCACAGGTGCTGTATGAGGTGCTCCTTTCTCTTTTTAGCTACCCATCAGTGGCCTGCCTTCCCAGCTTTCACCTACTGTCCCAGTACCCCAGGCTGGTGTACTGTGTGATGTTTAACAGCCCAAGAAGAGGCCCCAGGGTTAAATATTGTTAAGCATGTGAAATTTAACCTATATTATTGATATTGGGTTCAGACCAAAGTGTCTGCAAAGTGGCTTAAAAGGAAGAGTTCATTATAGAATAAAGCACTTTGGCAGAAGACCAAATCCACATGCCCTTAAAATTGCTCTTGATTCCTCCCCTCATACTTAAATGTACGTAATTACAGAATCGTCCATGTTCAGAAATCAAGATCTGTCGGTTCTTGAAAATAAGTCAGATGAGATCTAGGAGCAAGATGGGGTACCATTACTCAGGATATGAAGCACAGTCTCCTGAACAGCTGTAGCAATGCAGTGAGGCTGAGAGATCAGTGTTTTTCTGGGCCTGAAATAGTTTTATAGTGGCAAAGAGTATACCTGTGAAAGCAATGGTGAGTGCAGAGGCTTCGGGAAACTGTTTCTACAGACTGTAGTGAGGTTTCAGATTTCCCCTGGAGAAATGAAGGATTCATCCTTACCTTGCCCCCTGCAAATCTCCTGCAAGTCAGCTGTTCTCGGCCACCTCAGAGCTTAGAAGTGAATCATGCACCTCCAAGGTGGAACAAGGTTTCTACCCTTGTATGTTGGATTTTTTTTGGGGATGAAGAGACCTGGCATTGGTTTCCAGGTTTCTCATTGCAGGGAAAAGTAGAACTTCCTGGAAAATGTCCAGTTCTTACTTGTGGATGGTAATGGTGGAGGAACTTGGAAGTCTTCCTTTGTTGTGCATATATATTGTGTCTAACATGTGATAGACAGTTTTTGTAACTTTGACATGGGTAGTAGGTCTTTGGCATCATTCTTCAACTGGAAATGGGCAGAGAAGAGGGACAACTTTTCAAGCAAGCAGACTGAGAAAGCTCTAAGCTCTTTTCCATCAAGGCACTTCGTTTTTTTCTTTTCTTCCTTTTTAAAGTTCTACTTCCACAATTGTTCTGTAGGCTCTGCACCATGAGTGACTGTCCATATCTGGAAAACAGCCGCCAAGGGGAAATCAAAAAGCCCCAAATCACATGTGAAAACTGAAGTGCTTCCATAAAATAAGCTGTAGAAACCCCTACATAAAACTGAGAGGAAGGCATGTGTTGGTGGTGTAGGCAAGGTTTTACCCTTCAATGTATCTAGCTATTTGAAAACAAAATAACTTTCCCAGAGCAGTTAGTCAGAAGAGTATGAAATGGACAGGTATTTGGGGAACTCCAAACAAACTCAGCCTTGTCTGAACCCTTCTTCACATGAGCGCATGGGAAACACCAACTTCTGGTTAGAGGAGAAGGTGGCACCAACCCAACTAAACCCCATCAGATGGTTGAGTATGACCTAGCAATTGGCACCGAGCACAGAACTTCTGGCTCCTCTTTCTGTGATAATTATGATCTGACTCTTCCATCAGCTATGGGGAGAGTTTCAATTTTTTAAATTTTTTTTTTTATTATTAAAAGGCACTAATTTAGTGCTAAGTATTTACTGTTTTGGTATGATATTGTGTATCCATGTCTCTTCATGGATTCAGATGCCTGGAGTGTCTTGCATATAAATTCACAGACGTGCAATATTACATGGTACTGTTAATAATAGTTATGCAGATTTGTTCAGGGCCTTTTGTAAAGGAGAACAATACACTCAGAGCTTCTGTCATGCACTTAAGAACTTGACACAGGAAGTTAGAAAATTGTTGACAGAGTTTGAAATAACTCTATTCCATCTCCGCAAGGTTTCTTTCAAGTTAAAGAAATCATGTCCGTAGGCTAGTAATGTTTCTTGAAACTCTTTGCAATCAGAGATGTTCTACTTACAACAAAATATAGGTGAACAATTGAGAAAATGTGCTTTTATATTCAGATGTGTTAACATGCTAACGTTTTTACATATCATTTTTAAGTAGTGGCGCACCACCTGAAATCAGTGGACCCATTCTACTAGTTACTAAACAGAATGAATTCTGAAATACTGATAAATGGAAGAGGCAGTGAAGAACTAATCAGAGACATTGCTCAAAGTGTAAAGTCATGTGGGAGTGCTTATTGAAACAGATAAATAGCAGGAACTGCTCCCGTTGCTGCACGTTTGTGTTTAGTCCCAGCTGTAACAAGCAATAGTTAAAAGTGAAGGTAGGAATTTGAATGCATTTTTTTTTTAAGAAGAGGAATTGGATCTTCTGGAGTAGGGACATTATTATTTTCAAGAGACATGCTGGCAGAAATTACTGAGTTGTGCAAACTTTATTTCTCATATTTTTCTTGTTCTGTTTTGGTTTTGGGTTTTTTTTTTTTAATGTATGTTCTTTAGGAAATCGAGGTCTTATTTTAAGAATTCTTACAGCTGTGAGAAAGAAAAAATGACAGACCTTCAAAATGTTTTGGGCCTTTCAGAGTATGAAGCGTGATTTCTTAGCATATGGCTAGAGCAAGAGGGTTGGGATGTGCTCTGGAAAATAATTTTCCACAAGCAATTGCCAACTCTGCAAAAGGATTTCCTGAACAGAGACTGAAAAGACGCTTCTGATTCCACTCAGGGTGTTCTCTTTAATGGAAATGTCTAACTTGCTGCAGTAAACCTTGAAGTCCCCATGAAAAATTCATGGAGCATAGAAAAAAAAAGCTGAAGGACTTGCGTAGTGCTGCAGGAAGAGGCTGGCACTGAGGCTAGGTGACATGAGAAGTCCTGCGGCTCTGCCAGGTGGTGCCCTGGAAATAGCGAGGAGTCCAAGTCCCGTCATGCTCTTGAGCACTGCTGAGCTGGGAGCAAAGTACTGCAGAGAAACCCAACCAAACCTTGTAATTTAACTGTCCTCCCTTTCTTTCAGCTTTGCTTTCTGTCTTGGGGAAGTCCAGACAGGAGTAGAACTCTGGCAGTGGATGCGAATAGCTTCTTCTCCTTTCAGAAGGAAGATGTACATGAGTAGTTTCTAGCCTGCAACCACACACACACAGTCCTTGTGTGTGAAAAGAAAACTGTCTTCCTTCTCTTCTGGACAAAATCTCTGCTCTGGAATCAGTTCTGTTCATTCAGTGTGAATTTAGAGAGAATTGTATCCCATCCATTCTGTGTGAATTCAATTCAGATGATTTCACTCTTGGTGTAAGTGAATGGAAGACAGACCTTTCTAGTGTAGAATAGGACACACAGCCATTGAATTTAGCTGTTCTTTTCCTTCTGAAGAGTGACTATAACTTGCTCTTTTTCTGAGAAATGGAGGCTTGAAAGTAAGCTAATGATGCTTCAAGGCCCACTGGGTGGAGGCAGGCAAATGGCAATAACGCAATAAAATTGCTGGCATAGCAATTTTAGCAGTATGACCCTTGTGATAAGGAATTTGCCTATAAATTACATCTAAATAAAATAAACAGAATTGTCAGAGGAAGTGTGGAGTGAGATTTGAAAAGAAGTGTAAAATAAATTAAAAATTTGCATTCCATCTTCATTTATGGGCAATTTTGGGGGGCTCTCTAGGGCTTGTTTGGCAACAACATGGCTGGTGTGGACAAAGACATCCAGAAGCAGAAGGAAAAATATTTCCTATGTGGTATTACGGCACACGAGAAGTTAAGAACATCCCAGAGGTCCAGTGATTGACATCATCAAATGCACTTACAGTTCCAAAGCTCTTGTCTGTCTCAGGTCTGTTTGGCAGCAGAGCCAAAGGTCAGAGAGAAATTAATCTGCTGTAAATGAAACTAAATGGATTTCAGGGTCCTGTTTGTGACAAGAGTAAGTGGTGGAGGACTTCAGCATGCAAAGGCCTGCAATTTAGACCTTGCTGGTGAACTGGGTTATTCATCTTTCCCATGTAAAATGAGGTGAACCTAATCTTTCCAACAAAATAAGGATAACAAGCAAGACGGGTGTTTTTAGCAATTTAACCCCAGGGCAGCTACTATCTAAATAACTAACTATTAATGTGCCTATCCTGCCCCCTATCAAAAGGAATAAAAAAGAATAATGCTCATATGGAAATAAAAAATAGTTAATTGTTGTCATTCTAGATATCTCAGCTCTAACTGAACCCCTGGTAATATAGTCTATGTTCTCTAAAATTACTGATGCTTGAGTGGCAATTATGTCTGAGGAGTACTCTGGACCAGTTCTGGGTGACAAGAATATTCTGATCCTGCTACCAGATAAGTAGCAGGATAGTGATTTTGGGCAAGGAAATATTTTTGTCATAGCATTATGGCACTTGTTGCAGGCATCCCTTAACTTCTTGTCCATTGACTGCAGTCTTACCCTGTTTGATTCAATCCTCCTGGAGTTCTGAGTGCTTCTTATTCACTCTCTCCCTCTTCAGTATTTTATTTAGCCCTCTGAAGAGCAATTAAGACAAATTTAAGAAAAAGCTTTGTGTACAGCCTACCTCAATGTGGTCCCAGGTACGCATGTGCCTCTGAACGTGAAGAAAACTGATTTTGGTTGAGATTTCTAGGTATTAGAAGGTATAAATAATCTTCTCTTGAAATTAAGTGAAATAAATGTGTGAGAGCTAGCTTTCTGTTGAGAAACATATAATGATCCCAGCTTCTGAGGCATCTGAGCCAAAATGTGTGTGTATATAAATGAATGTATATTTCAGTGCTCGAGTGACGGATGCTTTGGGAGAAGAAAAAGTAGCCAGGAAGGTATGAATAAATGTCTCACCAGTGTCTATCAATACGCAGTGACTGCTGCTGACATGCTGTGTCTCAGTGGGCAAACTGTAAGGGCTTTAAGTAAAAACAATTATTGAATGTATGATGTCTAAGTCTATTAGTTGTATACTATTATTGACTGACGTTAGATTAAAAAGCATGTCCTTATTACTCCCTCCTGTCATTAACTTGCCAGAAAAGGTCAGTCAAGAAGTATATTATTACTAAATTGTAGACTCACACATTTGTAGATGAAACCAGAATAAAGCCATGGAGGACTAGAGCCAAGCTTTGGTCAGGCCCAGAGCCTAGTTTTGTTCTCACTCCCCACACTCTATAACGCAGCCAACTGCTCCCCATCCAGATACGTTGTGGCTTTGTCTGTATTCTGTGCTGAAAACAAGCGGATTTCTCTTACTGTAGCTCTTCCCCAAATGCCTCAGGGTACCTCTGCACTGGTGCAAGGAACCTGGATCTAAGCCTGCATTTGAGTTCCAACCTGCTGTCCATCAATGCAGGGCATGTGCAAGCCCACGGTGTGCTTCATCTAAGGGACAGAGGGAAAAAAAAGGGAATAAAGGTTTTGTGCTCAAAGTGTTTATTTATCCATGTCATGGAGGGACCAGTCAGCTGTGTTCAGCCTGTCTCTTTCTGTTATTTAATGTTTCCAGCAGCCATGGTGGTTGATCCACACCAAATAGTGGAGAAGATGCTGCCAAATCCTTCCTGAAAGAGCCCGACATCTGCTGCTGTAAAGCAGATGGGATCTGTAAGCAACCTGTCCTAAATCAACTCTCTGTCAGTAGACATCAGGAATCAAAGCCTCAAGCCACAACATGGAAGGGTGGAGAGTGGGCAGGGAAAGAACTGGCCATCAACCTTTTTGCTGACCTAAGAAACATGAAGGCAAATACAGAGTTTCAGTGATAGACCATCCTTGTATCTTCTCTGACTTCAGCAATAGTTAGTCTGAATGCCTGAACTTTAGTCCATGAACTCCTTTCTCAGAAATAGTATTGAGCTAAATAGAATGCCACTTCGCAGTGACTTCAGTATTTTGGAAGTCTTTACTTGGTGTTTAGTGTCATTGACATGAAATTGCAAGATTGGGGGTGGATAGGACTCCACTTATTTCTTTTCCAGGGATCTCTTAAAATGGTCCTTCAGCTGCTCAAAACTTAAAACTAAGATTTCAGAACAAATCAAGCTCAGAGGTGGAAATGGAAATTACTCTTTGTCCACAATATGGATTTACAGATACAGCAGTAGGTTACTGACACAGGCAGAGAAATAACTTGCACAAAAAATGAAGCTTTGTTTTGATATTTTTCTGGTCCCTTTGCCTCTTTCCTTGGACAGAAATATTCATCACAGTCTTTTGATTCAGAACAAAGCTCCTTACCAACATTAGATATGTGACTCTTCTTTCAGGAATAATGTCATTGTTTTGGCCTTGCACCTTCTTTCCTCTCTTTCCCTATTCCCAAGTAAACTCCTTGAAATCATCTGGGTTAGTGTGTTTTTATTCTTGGTCTCTTGCGTGCCTAAGGGAATTGAGTCACAAATGGCTTGTTTTCACAAAATTGGTGGAATAAAGCCCAAGCTTTAAAGATGCAGCTTGGCAGCTTTTAAAAGGGCATAAGTAAAGGCATAAAACATTGGGTGAAGTTTCTACAGTGATTTGAGAAAGTGATTCCTAAGTGAGTTTAGAGAATTCAAAGAATATTCTGACATTCATTTTTTGTCTCATAAAGATACGGGATGATGAGCCATTACATACACATTTGAGCATCTTAAAGTGTGCTTCAGAATATATGTTATTCTGCTCCTGCAAGAATGGGGAGGGTGTGTGTGTGATTCCAGAACAGGCTCATCTTTAAAGTAAAACTCGGGAATGTCATGTGGCAGAAGTAAGAGGGAGTTAGGAAAAGAGTTTGACATTGTAGTGGGAGGGATGGAAGGAAGGAGCTGTTTGCTCTTTGTGGAGGAGTTCAAAGTTTCAAGAACTGTTTAGGCATTTGGAAATATTGGTCCTGTTTTACAGACCAAAATAAGGGAGATTTGGTTAATCTGTTGACTGAGAACTGGCCATGCTTCCTGAAAGTGAGTTGGAGGACAGGTTTTACAGAGGAATCCATTTCTGTTTCTTAACATGTAAAACCATAGCAAGAGGGACAAGGTGTGCTGACATTAATGTTTGCCACAGGATCATTCTGAATCCTTTACATCCAACCTACTCTCTGCGCTTCTCTCCAAGTTATCTGGATTTCTTTAGGTTTCAAATCTTCTCTTCCTGGCAACTTTGGAAAAAGTTAAGTTTTTGAAGTTAATCTTAAGGATTTTTATCTCTTTTAAATATCCTATCTCTAGTCTGCTGTGTTTCAGAAGTGTCACACCAAATCCTGAAGCGAAGAGTGAGAACACCAAGCTCTGCATAATGCAGGTGCCCAGGAGAGCAGTAGGCAGGCTGGTTGCTATAACAGCTTGTAGCTGTAGAACATCTTCCATTTCAGAAAAGATCCCAAATCTCTTTATGGACTCAGTTGAGAGAGGGTAAAATGCTCTATGGACAAGTTGGGAAAAGCTGAAAGAGGCAAAGTACTGGGTTTAACTTGGTATCTAGGATAAACAGTCCTGACCTACTAAGTACTCTGTAAGCATAGATGAGAAAGGTAGTCAGAGTTCTTCTGCTTATTTCTAGGTAGTGTTTCAACATCTGTGAAATAGGGATAGTAATTTCTCTCTTTTCAGTAGCACTGGTGCAGAAGAGGAATCATGCAACATGGCTAAAAAAACCCCATCGCTTAGGAAATTTAATACACTGTACTCATCAACTGTTGTTCTTCTGTATAGAGGGCAGTTATGTTAGGTGAAGGATGAGATGACAACTGACACTGGACTGTGTCTGTGCAGCCTATTTTTCTTTTGTAAATTATAGAAATGTGGAACTTTGTCCCTATGGCTTTAATAGCCACAACTGAAGTGATCTAATTTGAGAAACATGGATGGGAAACTTTTTTGGAGTGGTCACACATAAAATCACTGTGAATTGTGTGGGGAGTTTATGACACCCTTAAGATTTCTCAAGACACCAAAGGTACTTGCTCTATATTCTTATCAGAAAATAATTTCCCTTGCAGTGTGAATCTGCTTTGCATATCAAGACTCATCTTTCCTGGGAACTTTATCAGTTATCTTAAGGAAAAAATAATGGCTAAAATCAAGACTGCTGTTGGGGTAATCCTGGGACAGCTTTAACTTTGCAGAAGTGTAGCATAAGGCTTTTTTATTGAAAAGGAGGAATGGTTATATTCTAAATCTTTTTCACCTGCCACCCTAATACTTAATAGAATTCAGACTGAGGTAGTTTATATTGCACTATGATTCCAAAATGCAGATGATTCTTATTTCTGGAGGTTTCTAGGAAAGGATTGGACAAAAATATTAAATGCTTTATGTATGCCATGCATTTTGGTAGCTGGTTGGATGAGCTGACCTCGCAGGCTCCATTTCATAGTAATTGGTGTGAATTGACAGTTCTGTGATTCACCTGAAACCGCTAGGTAGCCAAGAGCGCTGCTCTCAGTTTTCAGAGTTGAACAGAAAATATGGTTTGCATGACTAATATGCTTATCTAGATGTGTTACTTCTTGCAACAAAATTTTCAAATGCATGGACTGACTTTTATTAAATATCAAAATGATTTCCTACATATATGTTTATTTATCAAAATAATGGAGTAGTTTGCCCAATTTTCCAATGGAAATAATATTTTTTTTCTTCCCCCCCACCTTTATTTCAATGATAAATGTCTAAGTTCCTCATTTCCCTCCGTCTATAAAGATTTCTAGGGGCTTTTTTTCTTCTTTTTTTCCCCCTCCCCTTTTTTTCCTTACATTTTCTGTAGTAGAAGTTCCCTTTCAATGTAAGTTGAAATGTATGATTTTTGGAAAAAAGGAAGCCAGTCCTGTTTTAGAACAGGGTGGTCTCTGAGATGCCTGGTAAATCACTGCACTGCAGAGAAGGATTTAGGTTCAGAGAATGCAGCCTGGAACACAGGACTGGGGGGAAATTCTGGCTCATCAGGATCTGTTCCCTACCATTGCAGACAACCACATCACATAATCCCTTTCATAAGTTTATCGAGCCTCATCTTTAAACTAATTAGGTCGTTTGCTCTCACTATCCTTGTTGGAAAGCAGTTCCAGAGCATCGCTCCTCTGATGGTTGGAAACCTTTTTCTAATTCCCAAATCAAATTTATTCATGGTCAATTTATACTTATTTGTCCTTGTGCAACATTGTCCTTTATTTTAAATGCTTCTTTTCTCCTTGATATTTACTGTGGGGAGGTAGCTAGCAATCCTATCTACGTGGAGCTTTTTTCCATTTTGCCAACCAGACAGAGCAAGCTCCTATTTCTTGCATAACACAGGAATTTGGTAATATCTCTCTGCCTCCAGGTATTGTATTCCACCTTTTGGAATACAGGTGTGGGGAATGGTACCCCCTCTTCATGCTGAGCCTTCCCAACAGCTTTGTTAATGGCAACGGTACCTTTTTCCCTGATTTTAGAACGTACTTCTTGACACATGCTTTGGCTTTTACTACTGGAAACAACATTAGAGCAACACACTGAGATTAAGCCACTGTACTTTCCTTTTTGCACATGAAGAAAGGGATGCAATCATACCTTAAGCAAACAGTTTGGAACAGGGACACCCCTGCACCCCTGGGTGTGCATTTCACAGTGTCACAACGCATTCTGTCACACAAAGCCCACTAGATGACCGCCAGCTTTCCAAGCAGTCTCCAAATTTGTGAAGACCCACATGAACGTTGAATGCTGACCAACACCAGAAATAACAGTAGCTGCAAGCTGCTCTTCGTCCTTCCATTCGCAATGGGGTACACAATGCAGAACCGTGTGTAAGGGGAAAGACCAGTGTCATGCCGTTCCTCCTGGTGTGCGCGTGAGCAGCAAATAAAGCCCTCACAAATGGAGTTCTTCTGGGGACAAAAAGTTCCATGAGTTTGCAGGAATCATAGCCAAAGGGGCAGTGATATGGCTGCAGGGCATCCGCTCAAAAACTGTGAAAGTCTTAGACATGGAAATGCAGAGAGGTTGAAAGACTTTGTGCATACCTGGCAGTGCTCCATGGAGGGCAAAGACAAGAGGTAGAGTAACACAGCCATTAGCTAGTCCAGCGTGTCAGCAGGTTGTCACTGAGGAGGGTTTTTCAGCAGTTGGACAGACCTGACCATGAGTCATCAAATGTCCTGTTAAACTGCAATGTTAAACTTGTGCTTGAGCTGTCAATGCTAAATTTTATCTGTTTAGCTGTTAAGCTTGGTGAGGCCACTTCAAACTGCAGCATACATCTACAAAACATGTCATCATCATCTTTGGGCATGGAATTCTTATGGCATGCATCCTGGTGAGAAGCAACTCTGAATTCTTTTTGTAGAGAGAGGAGAGGGAAAAAACAACGTACTGCACAATTAGGGTCTGAATTGTGTGAAGAAGTGTCACATGCGTGTCAGGGGCTGGGAGGAAGACGTGGGCCTTTCAGAGATATCCAGCACCTTTGCTGCTTAATAATAGCTGCATAAGAAGTTTCTGGTTTTGCCTCTTTTGTTCCTTTACCAAGGTGAGAATTCCTGCTGCTTTAGCTATAACATAGCATTCTGCTTATCCTGATAAAGCTAATTTGTTGCAATTAAATCATATGGTGATCATATGACATGTTTCAATTCAGACAAAGGATTTCTTCAGTTGAACTGGAGAAAGTGGCTGCATGGATTTATTTTGATGAGGATGCTGACCTGCTAGGATCTGTAAAGAGTGGAACAAAGACAGTCCAGTGAGAGAAGCTAAAGTACAAGGAATGGACAAATAGTGTACAATCATATAACTGATATCTTCTATAAAGCATACATATATTAACATAGTTCTGCTATAGAGGCAATTTAAATTCTGCTGTTTCTTGGCTTCTAATTTCCATTTCAAAAAAATTACCTCAAAATCTTGTATTTTCATGTTTGAAAATGTAAGGACCTTGCAGAGATTTTATAGTCCTTGTCTGAGAGAGGGTGGGGAAGAGGTGAAAGGAGAGTATGTAAGGTTTCTTTTTTCTTCTGGGGGTCAGAGAAATATTATTTAACATTCCTGTGGGTATTATCCCATTATCATGCAGAACATATTATCATGAGAAATTTGTTTTATCAGCAGAGGTAGATTAGAGAAGAAATTCTGTGATAAATTAGTTCCCTATTGAGCAATGTTGTTTTACAGGAACCGAAATATTTGAGAAATGCTTCAACTCAAAGCTTCTGCCAGCTGTTGTACCTGGATCTTGAATATTTGGGTCTGTAAATTGTTTGGTAAGATACTGGAAGCCCTGTAGGGCACTTCTAAATCTATAACCTCTTGGTTCACCTTTTGGACTGCTCCATAAAATCAGATTATAGGTGGTTCTGGAAGTAGACTTTTATAATTAGTGCTTTTAAGACTGAAGCATAGTAGTCAGGGGTCTACTACTTTTTCTGGAAAACTTACTTACTGTAAATGATAAGGAAACCCACAAAACAAACAGTCAAGCAGCCTTCAATCTGTTTACAGGGGAAAAAATACCAAACCAAAACCAAACAAACAAATAAACAAAACCCCCAACACAAATAGAAATATTAAAATATAGAAAATGGCTGTGGAAAATGATAGATTTGGTTTCATCTAGTGATTACTGAATATGCAGAGATCACATTTGGACCAGAAGTCTCTGAGTCACAAGGCTGAAATCTGAGAAGAATACCCAGAGGAGGCATGATGCACATCCTCTGCTTATAAGAGGCCAGGGCCTCTGCACCTGGCCACCATTGGAATGAGGATATTGAATAAGGTGGACTTTATCTGATCTAGCACCATTGTCCTTATATAATGTTCTAGTCCACTACTTTTGAAGGCAACAGTAGTTGTTCTTTGGGATTTTTAAACTCATTAAACTCTACTCTCCTACTTTCTGACATCAGCAGGGATTCTCCAGTGAGTTTTATCCTCCCAGAGATGCTCAGCAGCTGGCTCACTATTTTTAGCTTTCCTGACAGGAAAAAAAATAGTGAAATGTAACCACATCTTTGATGTGTGTCTGCTTTCAGGCATCTACTATCCACTGATTCATTGACTGGTAACAGGGAAAAATTTGGTAGGTCACTGTATTCATGAGGTAGCCTAGAAAGTTTCTTTCATCTGTCTTTTAGTGTCTTGGTCAAAATGGCTTCCAACAGTCTCTTTTGAGGAGACTGCTCTACAGTCTGAATACTTCCCCACTGGGAGCTATTTGCTGGTACTGTGTTGGTACAGACATGCCTTTCTGTTCGTTTCTACATTTCTAGCCCACAGCTTCTCAATCTATACTAAAATACCAAGCAAGACGTCATATTAAACTTTTATTAAAAAAAAAATCTAAGAAAATTATAATAGGCTATGTGTCTCTGTGTCTGTGTGTGTGTGTGTGTGTGTGTGTGTGTGTGTGTGTGTGTGATTGATTCTCAGTTTTTTTTCTCTGAAATAAATCTTTACAAAATAAGAAAAGAATTATACCACTCTGGAAAATTTGGTGACCGGCTGACTGCACAGCTCCGTCCAACCCCTTTAAAATTACTGGCAATTGCCCAGCTGACCATGGATGGAATGGTGTTTTAATGCAAATTTTATCACAGTCAGTTGACATTCTGATTTCTTTTTACCAAGGAAGGCTATTGAAACTGTTTCCTTAAAAAATGGGCTTTTTCTTAGGTTAGACAATGTGTGAAACTTTTGGATAGAATCATTAAAGTTAGAAATAGGGAGAAGGGGAAAAATGAAGGCCCTCTGAATGCATTTGCTCTTGGATCAGTATTAGCTTTTGTTTATGTTTTCAAGTCACTTAAGTAATCATGAAGGACTGATTTGCTCTAATGGCTGGGAGAGACAGTTAGTAATGTTTACTTTTACCTTCTGTAGGGTCATAAACTTCCATCTTATAGCTTGCAATTGTCCTAAATGGCATAAGAATCTGTGGCTGTGATTCTCTTCCAGGGTTGCAAGAATTTCTCTCTCCTTATGCCTTTTAGCAGACTGAGGAGACAAAAACCTTACAGAACAGTCAGATGGAACAGTGACAAAGAAAGGTGTTGGAAAATTACTGAGTTAAAAGTTTGCACTAGAAGCACCCTCTGTCCTTCCCTGCTGATTTAACTCTTCCACCTTTTGCCTCCCTGCCTTTTCTCCATCCCTGTGTCCAACACACACAGACATATATACCCCTCAATCATGCTTAAGAGATTATTTCACTATTGCCCCTGAACTTGTATGATCTGGAAAACCCCAGGTTATGGGGTCATGCACTACACTCATGCAAATTAATGCCAATAAAAACTAAATTAAATATATTCCAGACTAACAGGTTGTTTAGATGCAAAAAACACTTTGAGGCTGAGAGGGAGGAGCAAACATCAATATTCTGAATAATTAGGAAGCGTTCCTGAAGCTCAGGCTAAGTGTTCCAATGTTAAATTTCTTGTTGTTACCTCCAGTTATTGCTCCCTGATATCACCCTGAACAACTTTTCTCCAATCTTTGTGCTTATACCCTCAAGATTTGCAGCCTGTTATCATCCATCCCCCTGAGTCATCATTTACCCAAGTCATACACATTTAGTTAATATAATATAAGTCAGTCCTCCCAGTCCATTATGAATTTCTATTATTCATCTCTGAAATTCATCTTTTCTTTTCCATTTTTTTTCTTTCCATGTGTTTCTGAACACTTTTAGGTGATTAGAGCTGACAGGATCATTTTAGACGTGGGTTTTCTATTGACACCAAAGGAAGGGGTTGTCTGATCTAGAAGAGACATACACACACTATTGTGTATGATATTGCCCACTGCCATCTGAAAATGTCTTTTGACATTACTGCCTTTCAGCTTCGTTTGTCCTGTTGAGCACTTGCCTCTGTGGCTATTCTTTAACTGTATTTCCAGAGCTGAGCCATGCCAGGTTCTAGGCATGGCTGATCCTCCCCAGCAGGGATTCAGGTGACTGACCATGCTATTAAGGGGCTCAGCACCCTCTAGGATATGTTGCAACTTATTCTCCATTTCTCTTGATGTGTGAAATCTTCTTTGCTGTGCTGTTTAAATTTAATATCAGAACTTCTGCTTTGCTAGATAGTTCTTCTACAACTGACATTTATCATGCACGTTCCTCCTGCCAGCCCTCAGTGTTTTGTGGTCTACACTGTTCATCATCTAACACAAGATCAGTTCTCAAAGCAAAAAATTTCTGCTATAAGCTGTTTCAAATGTTTGATAGAAACAATTTACTATATACTCAGCGTTTACTAATTTTTAAGTTGATCAACAAAAATCTGATCAAAATATATCTCTGGTAGATGATTACTGCACATTTTTCGTTCTGTTCTCTACGTGTCAGGAAATTGTACCTCCTTTACCTCAACCTGACAAGAGCCCTTTTTAAAACTAGTGCACTGAAGCTTTGTAAATTGCACAGATCTTGTTTTAATTAAATTCACTGTTTCTTTTTCACTTCAAAGATTATATCCTTATACCTTTTGTAAAAATCTGAAGTCTTAGGCTTAAATTCACACAGTTTGTTTTAAACTTGCTGCCCAGGAACTTTGTCCCACAGTAGTGGATGGGAAAATGCACCTAGATACAAGGGAAAACAGTGTTTTCCCAGGTTGCCATTTCGAGACAATTTACTGGGGACGTAAAGTATTTGTGAGTCTGCACAGGAATGTGCCAAGAAAAATAGACTGATAGGTGTTCATAGCTCTAGGTAAGGTCTTGGGAGGTTTTGGACTCAAATCTGCCTTCACTAGGAACTCTTTGTGTGGCTTTGGACAGGTGGTTAAATCTTCATTCAGTCTCTGCTTGCCTTGTCTAGGTTCCTAAGTTCCTTGTGCATGAGCCAGGCTCTTAAAGGAAGCTTGTACCACAAAAAGATGGCTCAACTTAGAGCTTTTTGCCAAAGGCAGTGGAGGCCCTTGCCCTTGGGACAAATCTCTCTTCCTTTGTGTTATAACTGACTGATGGGGCCTTTGAGAAGCTCTTTCCATCTTTCTCCTTCCATGTTCCCAGAGCACCTCATCTTGCTCCCTTTCTCTCTCATGCACACACACACACACACTGTGCCTCGTGGTTCTCAGCCCTAAGTAGATAGAGGTTTGTTGATTAAGAAGATTACTTCATCCCTGGAATCTTGCAGAAGAACTTGATCCTGCTTCATACCATTCCACCACCTATACTTAAAGAACGAGCCAAATTGAGAAAGGAGGATAAAGAGAAAGAAATAGGTGATAAGAGACAATACTTATTTGCTTCCAACATCTCTTAGAGGATAGAAGAAGCTATTCAAAGTCAAAACATATGGAAAACAGCATCTGGTTATGGGAGCTTGGATGTTAATTGTTCTGACAGCTGAAATTTGTCTCCAGAAATCTCATGAAGCCAGCTGGTATTGTAGAGTTTTCTCTGGCTCATATTGTGACTCTTACAAGTTTCTGGAGACTTCTAGTCTCAGGATGATCATCTTGTAGGAGCAGCTGCTGCTTAAAGATTTTCATTTCTATATCAGCTGGAATCAGGAAATACATTTTTTTGTGGCTTTGGATTTGCTTTTGTAACATAAAAATCCTAAGATGGCTTCAGATACACTCTCCTAAATTCAAACTTTACAAAAACTTATGGAACTTAACAGAGAGGTTCTGATGTTGTCCAGTTTACAGTTCCTTCATATGTGGTGCAGAGAAAAACTCAATAACTGTGACTAAAAAAGGCTGATTTTCAGAGGTATCCTAAGGTTCCATTTTGAATCTGAATTTCCTGAATCAAAAAAGTGTGGGCTGGCAAACTTGGTAAGAGCAATAACTCTTCAGAGATAATTACAATATTTTGTTTCTGAATGGGCTAGGAGTGGTCTAATAGTTCTTTTCTGCAGTTTTTTTAGTGCCTTTTTCTTTCAACCTTGAGCTGGAAATGTCAGAAATCCATATTGACACTTGTGCCCTGCCTGAGAGAATAAAGAATATGAGGTTGTTTAGAGAGCATACGAGTCTGTATTTAGAACAAGCTACTTACATGTTTCTGAGACAAAAGCATAAATAACTAATCATTTGATGATGCTATCAACAAGATGTTTGCTGCATGGGCCTGACATTTTTAAGGGTGAAAATACCAACTTTTTTAATGCAAAATACAAACACATTTCCTGCACATAGACTAGATGTTATTTTCCAAGAAATGTCTGTTCCTCATCCGTGTGAAAGATAATGAGCAGTAAAAGAAAAAAATGGAAAAGAGAAAAAAATCCCAAATCAAACCCACTCTATATAGATGCAGAAAATAAAGGCTTGGACAAAGCTGTAAGTAGCAGAGCAGTCTAATTAGTTTAGAGATGTTTTTGCTTTAGCTTTATTTTGCTAAGATTCAAGGCATTCAAAGTGATTGTTGTTTAACAGTAGCATAACCTCTGGAGACTTAGATGAGCATTCTTGAAGAAGTCTCTCCAAAAGAAGTGAATCCAAAAATCAAAACAAAATGAAGTGGAGGAAAAGTTTCTGAAAGAGCTAAATGTTTTAGAAAATCCACTGAGTTATTCATATGCTGCTAACAATAGAAAGAATTCAAAAGGCAGGACCCAGAACAGCAGGTACAAAGTCTAATTAATGCATGTAGTCTAAGGAGCTTTAACCCATAACATTCTGAATTTAAGTATTACTGTTTAAACAGCAGGATTATATTCTCCTGCCTTTCACAAATGAATCACAAGACACAAACCACCCCAATTTCTGTATTTTTTTCTTTGTCACCTCACTGCAAACAAGAAATCTTGAAGATTTCAAGCTATTTTTTTTCCTGAGTCAGTAATGTAAAATGGGTAACATAATTATGTTGGATTTTCTTTGAAGTAATAGGTAGGTTGAAGTGAGTCAAGCTTAGAGATGATCCAGATTTTAACTCAAACTTGATGCATCATTATGGAGTAGAAGCTGGAATCTACTTATTCTCACATGAGTGATCCCCAGAGTTTGTTCATGACTTTTTCATCAATGACAGAGTTCTGAAACACTGGGAACACTGTTGCTTGGTCCAGAAAAGCACTTGACTATTATTTTCACTTGAATATCTGTCTTTCCTTATTTTAAATCAAAAGCATGCCCTAATTGTTTGATTGTTAGGGCCTGAAGGCGTATACCTTGCCTTACAACAAGGATTACACAGGTATTAGGCAACAAATGAGAAATTGAAGAGGCTGCTCTGTTTAAAAGTAAGTTTTCTACTGTAACTCAAAACATTAAATTCCAGGCCTTATTGGGCACACCAGCACTCTCTGTGGTAGACAACTATCTTAACTAGTAATCTACATTCTTATTTCTTTAATGGAGAGCCTATTCATAGGCCATTTCTTGCGTGTATTGAAATGAGACTGGGGAGAAAATGTTCTGGGTAGTCAGAATTGCAGAAACTTGAGCAGTAAGTCTTCTGTTGACTTGGCTGGGTTGATCAAAACTATCTCTGGAGTTTCAGGATTAAATTTAAAGCTGAAACATTGGCAGTTATAAGAGAACAGGACATAGTACATTGTATGTCAAATCAATGGTTCATTCTGCACCTTGTTTTGACTGTATCAGTCAGCAAAAGATCATTCAAAGCAACCTTGCAAGGAACTTTCAAGACCCCAGGAACAAACCATCTATGTGTGAATCAGAGCCAGAAACTCTTCCCCCATCCTGGGGAAGAAAATCTGACAGTTTTAAAGCCTTCCAGTTTTGCAGCGGTGTGGAGGCAAGGTAACTATGGTGTTACTTAAAAAATAAACATGGGTCTGCCAGTGACAATGTGCTCTCCTGTGTCAAAGCTCTGCACTCAAGACCCTGTTCGCCTGATCCAGATTAGAGCCCAGAATACTGGCTGTCCTGGAATAAATTACTCTTGCGGTGGGATCTTGTCAGATATGGTATCATGGGGCTGAGAAACTTGCTGAACTACTTTGTTAAAAATTTCTATAAGAAATTCTGACTTTTAAAAACTGATGTTTTCATCAAAAGCTACCTGTTATCAAAAATCAGGAGAAAACCATTGTCTGTGTTGTTGAAACACACATACTAACAGATGCTCAAGTCTCTGCTGTCTGCCTGTACACTGCTAAATACAATTAAACGCTGCTTACGCTGAGGACTCACTCTGATTTGGACTGTGCATATCAATGTCTCATTTTGAACTATCATAAATGCATTTTGAGTGAGCTAATATTCTGTAAATATGGTTAACTTCTGCATTTGCAGATTGCACCTCTTAATTTGCTTTTTAGTATTGGTTCATGGATGTATACGAGTGGGTCTTTTGTATGCTTTTAACACAGAGAACCCTATCAAGTTATCTATAGCAGGAATATTACAGCATCATAATAGTTAATGGAAAATAGCATAAGAGGAAAAAGAAAATTAGCATTCCACACAGCAGGGCATTTCGGATGTTAATCTGCCTTGCAATATAATTGACAGGGAAGCTGATATCTGGGAAGATTTTTATTCCTATCTTTTTCTCTAAACAGTTAGTGTTCAGTTGTTGTGCAGCAGGGGAGATGGAGAAAAAGAAAGTTCTAGCCAAGTGAATGTTCTTTACCAGCAAAGATGTTAACTTTTGTCAGAAGGTAGTTAATCACTGAGAGAGAAACAGATGAAGAAATTGGATAAAACATTTCCAGTTCCAAAAGTCTTTATTGATTGTGTCTCCTTCAAGAAAATTCAGCTCAATCTCTGAAACCCTCAAGTGATTAAACCTTGGGCAGTCCACTGTAGACAGAGCAAATGAGAATTGTTTCAAACACAGACATGTAGAGCTAGGATAGTTAAAGCGAAAAAAGATTTCTTTTTCACTTTGAAATCCTAGCTGGGAGATTTAAACTGAGATGTTGATTTTAAAGCAAGAGTTTTCTTAAGTATCATGATCTTTCTCTACATAACAGATCTCTAAATTTTGAAGGAATGAGCTTCTTTATTTTCAGAGAAGGAGCTCTCTTAAAATACCAACCTAGAGTCTGAAAAATGGGGCACAGATCTCTAGTCCACACAGATAACATGTATATGTTGGTCTAATCTTTTCAATGGTAATTAGGACATAGAAAAATTGAGGCATCACCAAATGAGATGCTCAGACCTGTGACCAGTTGAGAGCTCCTATTTTTTTTTTTTCTTTTCCCAGTGATGTAAATTTTTTGGTCTCAAACCAGCTTCTCTAGAAGACTGTAGCTCTTTTTGAGCTGGAGCATGACCACTAACCTGTGACCCAAGGTATGCAGAATTACTTGCCTCCTCCATTTTCAATACACAGCATGAGGGTCTTAGAGAGTTGCGCTTGGACTGCAGTTTTCTTTCTGAAAGTCCATAGTGGTCTGCTGGAGCAAAGCCCTTGGTTTCTCTGCTTTGGGGTTTCAGAGTGTGAGGTACACTAAAGATGGTAGGGGAAAAAGTAGACACTATCAGCTGATCTGTGTTCTTTCTTCTGTTACAGAAGATTCTCTTGTTCCCTAGTTCATGGGCTGTAAAGGATTCTAACATAACACAACACAGAAAGGCCAATTAAGGAAATCCTCACTGTTAATTAATATATTTGTAACTAAAAGCAAGAAGGTATTTGACTCAAAGAAGAAAAACTAACAAAAAAACTGACAGCCTTGTGGAAATTTTATCTTTTTTTGGGCAATGATTCTGATTTTAGTTACACTCACAAGTATTGGAAAGGCTGTAGTTTCAGAAGTTATCACCTGTCAGCTGAGCTGTGATAACTGGTTGAGTGCATACGCTACAGTCACAAAAGTTTGTGAATTAAAAATTGGCTTAGATCACTCAAGCCAGCCTTCTCAATCCCTGGAGTTATCCTAACTGTTCTGGATTACTGTGGCTGAGGTGAACATCTGGGCCAAGAACTGTTCCAAGCAGGCAATGCATTAGGGTTCAAATCCTCAATGTAATATCACCACTTTGCTCCAACTTCCCTGCCATGGACAGGTCCACTTTCTGCTACACCAAGGCACAAAGCCTCATCCAGCCTGGCCTTGGACATTTCCAAGGATGAGGCATCTGCAACTTCCCTGGGCAACCTGTTACAGTGCCTCATCACCTTCACAGTAAAAAATTTCTTCCTAATGTCAGATCCAACTCTACCCTTTTCAAGTTTTAAGCCATCTTTCCCCTTGTTCTATCACTTCATGGCCTTGTAAAAAGTCCCTCTCCAGCTCTCTTGCACCTCCTTAAGTTAGATGTCCCCAGAGCTTTCTTTTCTCCAAGCTCAACAAACTCAACTCTCTTAACCTGTCTTTACAAGAGAGGTGCCTCAGGCAATCTGATCATCTTTGTGGTTTCTTCTGGACTCTCTTCAACAGCTCCACATCCTTCATAAGTTTTTGACTCCAGAAATGAAAGCAGTACTCCAAGTGGACTCTCACAAGGGCGGACTAGAGGGGAAAATCACCTCCTTCAACTTGATGGACACAGTTCTTTTGCTGCAGCCCAGGACATGGTTGGCTTTCTGGGCTGTCAGTGTGCAATGCTGACATTAACCAACATTCCCAAGTCCTTCTTGGCAGGGCTTCTCTCAATGCATTCTCTGTCCAGTCTGTATTTGTGCTTGAGTTTGTCCCAAAATGGGTAAAAGACTCTGCACTTAGTCTTGTTGAACTTCACAAGGTTTGCACGGGACCACGTTTCAAGTCTGTCAAGATCCCTCTGGATGATGTCCCTTCCCTCCCTCCAGAGGGTGGACTGCTCCACAAAACAGGAGCACTGAAACCCAGTGTCCATGTTGCCAGCAAAGATGTGTAACAGCACCAGTTCAAATACCAAATCCTGAGAAACAGGAACACTACTTTTCATTGCTCTCCACTTCGACATTGAGCCATTGGCAGCAACCCTTTGAGTGTGGCTATGCAGCCAATTCCACTAGCCCATCCCTGAAATCAATTTTTCTCTATTTTAGAGACAAGGATGTTTTGTGAGACAGTGTCAAGTGCTTTTCACAAATCCATGTAGATGGTGTCAGTTGCTTTCCTCTTTTCCACCAGTGCCTTGTAGAAGGCCCACTAGTTTGCCAGCCACAATTTGCCTTTTGGGAAGCCATTTTGATTGTCACTTAGTACATCCTTATTTTACATGTAGCATGTGGTTCAGGAGGCTCTGGTCCATGACCTTACCCAAAGTGCCCTGAAGGTGTCTGGGTCTTTCTAGTTTCTCTTTTAAAAATATGGAGTTTTTCCCTCTTTTTCAATTAGTGGGTACCTTGCTGGTCTCCCAAACAAGAGGGACAGTGGCTTAACCACTTCACCTGCCAGTTCCCTCTTTACCCATGGATTCATCTCATCAGATTCCATGGACCTGTGCATTTGGAGGTTCCTTAGATGGTCTCAAACCTGATCTGCTAAAGTGGGCTGTTCCCCATTCTCTCAGGTCCTGCCTTTGCCCTCTTCCACTCAGGCTGTGTGACTGGCTTTCAGTTTTCAGTATCATTTTGTTCAGTTAACAGTGTGTCTCCTGACAGCTTTGCTTCCTAGGCTTGTGCAAAATCTTCTGAAGACTTGCTATGAAGTTGAAGTTGCCATAACCACAATCATTATCCAGCTGTATCTCATACAATTACTATTTGCACTATTGAATTCTCTGCAGATAAAATGAAAGTAGAGCTTTTGTAATTTCTTTTCAATCTCAAGCTTTTGTTTTTGTTTCCCACAACCTCTTTAACAATCCTGTTTCCCAAGAGACAGCTTGATATGTACTCATGCTTCCAAGAGACTGTAGTTCAATCGGTTAACAGGCAGGTGGAAGTTTCCAGATGTTTATGTGATTGCCCAAAAAGCTGTCCACTGGTAGCAACATCTGGAAAGACACAATCCAAACACAGCATTTTTTAGCTGATTGACATATGTCTGGAATGCATGAGAAAAATGGATTTGAAATTAAGAACAGTTTGGACCGAGCCCTTCATTATCGATTAATCAATTAGAATTTTTGTTCAAATTCTGATATAATTCACAAACACTGTACTGACTGAGTCATTACCACCCATAGAAAAAATGCATTGCTTTCACACCATCTTTACTTAAGAGATATATTGAGAAATGTTCATTATGCTGCTGAACATGGGCAATGCAAAGAGGATGGATGGTGCAAATGTTTTGTGATGGAATATGAAGCCTTCAAACCAGAAGTCATGTTCACACTGAGACGAAACAGCTGATGGCAAGTGAGCAGTTAAGTTGAGCTACTTAAGAGTTTACTATGAAAAATCTTTTTTTTTTTTTTCCAGTGAAATAAGTGGTTCTGTACACAATCATGAGGTTCAGCAGGGAAAATTGATTGTTCTAAAATTCTGTTCCATCTGGGAAATCAAAAAGAAATGAAGAAAAAAAAATCATATTAAAAAAAAAAAAACCACCTTTTTTTCTCATTTTCTTTTCTCTGAAAAAAAAACCCAACATAGCTGTTCCACATGACATTATTTCAAGACTCAGTTGCTTAGGATGCTGTATTCCGTAGTGTTAATCTGAGTGTCTAGTGTTGTATTTTCTAAGCAACATTCTCCAGGAAGGAATAGCCCTTTGGAGGGGTCATATGGAGGCACATTGAAAGAGCTAGCCTAGGAAAAATAACACCTGAAAGAGGTCCTCATTCCTTTAAACATCACAGTACAAAGTAGAGATCATTTTTGGTTTCAGGGAGGCAGGCAGGATGGTGCAAGAAAGAGTATTTCCTTTCATCCTAATGCACAAAAATTCTTGCCAGATGAAATAATAGTTAAGTATTGTTTTATAAAAGTTCTTATGTTTTTGTAAAAATTATTATTTTAGCTGATGGTTAATGCTGCATATGTGCCTTACAGAGCAATCTTGTGGTAACGAAAGAGAAGACAAAAAAATCCCCATGAGCTGTCCTTTTTAAGTCCAGGTTTGAGGCCTGCTATGAACATTAATCTTTATTTTATTTCATGTGGCCACTGCTGGGATGGAACTTCTTACTGTCTCTAAGACACCAAGCCTTGCTTAAAATAAACAAGATATTATTTTTCATGGAGACATTACTTTTTACCCAACATGTGTGGGATAGATTGTGATTCGTGTGCCTGATATGTGAATGAAAAGGGAAAAAGGAACACTTCCACAGAGCATACATTTTGTCTCTGGAAAACATAAGAGTTTTTTTGATCATATGAGAGAGTAGATTTCTTTTCAATTTCAAAATCTTTTAGTTCATAACAGTGTGTTTGTTATATCAGTGATAATTGGATGCATTCTGAGTACTGTTTTGGGGAGTTTAGTATGTCTACCACTTTTGAAACAGCTTTGGAGAGAGCTTAGTTTCTCCCTGGTGAGAACTTGCCTCTACACACACACGGAGGGTGGATCTTGGGTGGAAAATACCCACTTTGAGAGAAGAGCTGTCTTCTGCTTACTCAGCCTGAATTACAGTCATGGTACTATAGGAGTAGGACATTATTACCCTGAACTGTCATCGTGGCAATCACAATGAGGAGAAAAATATAGCTATCATTATGAGAGCTTTACACTGCATAGTTTATCTCTATAACAGTGCACTATGATGTGCCTAATTAGACTGTATCAGCTGCTCCACGTCTGCTGCTAAAGGGAGAGTTTCTTATTGTATCTAGTAAACAGAGAGCTCTCAGCCCGTGATTTAGCACTGAAATTAAATTTAAGCATAGTTTCCCATTTGATTATCAGGCTATGGGTGACTTTTAAGGATCCTTTTCAATCCATTACTTCTGCTAGCTGTAAACACTTTGCCACAGTTTCTTCCTCTTCTTTGGTGGATACTGACAAACTGAAAGCTCATCCATTTAAAGTTAGACGGGAAGAAATCAAAATAATTCCATGTTTGTTGATGTTCAGTCTCCTTTTTGACTGTCACCTTCTGCATTTGAATCTCAGTTATTGAGACATAATAAATGTTATTGTTTTGAGTAAACAGAAAGTAAGAAGACCTTCAGAAAGTAATACAGGATAAGAAACAGTGGAAAAAATTGTTTTTTTTCTTCTTTTCTATGCCATATCATAGCTTCATTGTAGAAGAGAGGAGTATAGTGACTTTCCCAGGACAATCTTTGATAAAAAAATGTAAATTTATAGAAAAAAATAATTTTTTTCTTGCATGCACTAATCTATTAAAAAGCATGTAAAAGTGTGTATTTCTTCCATAATATTCTCTAAGGAAATAATTTGGAAAAAAACAGTGAATATTGCATGGACAAAATGCTCATAGTGCAATCAAAACTTAAAAGAAGTTTACAGTCTACTGTTTTGTCACCTGTTACATATTTTATATATTCTTGGGGAAAGGGTGGTTGGGTCAAGATGAGGTTATGGGACCTGTTTCTTTCTTTGGTAGTCTCTCTGTACTTGTGCTGCTCTTGAAAGACTTTCTCAGTTTGATGGACATATTTCCTGAACCTTGAAAGATATGATACCTCCATTTCAAGGAGCTGGAAACAGTCTGTAGTAATTTCAGAGAAAATGTCTTCTGCCTAACAAGCATATTTTTTTGCTGCAGGAACTGGCAGGTTTTCAGTATACTGCAGTAAGAAGAAATAATTTGATCACATCAGACACACAAATGGAGTAAGATATTGCAACATTTTAACCGGAAGGGAAGCATAGAGGTGGGGAACGAAAACACAGCAGGGTTCTACTTTGACTGGGCTTTAGGCTTTGTAGTTGATAAGTTAATCTTTGGAAGAATCAAAGATGCAACCCATTAGTGTATCTCTGAAGTTCAAGTGACCTGTGGGTCAAGGTTGTTTTGGAGTGATTGTTTGGGCTTTGGCATGCTTGTGTTTATAACTGGAAGCCAGTGAGTCCTTGCAGCAGCCAGTGCAGGGAGGTGGAGTTCTGGTGTGATGCAAAAAGAGCAATGAGTTTTTGGTGCAGGTCAGGCTAAACAATATAAATTTTCCTCTGCAGCAGGAAGTTCCAAGTCCTTGTATGCCCTTTGCCTAAAGTATCTGGTACGAAAGAAAGGTGTGAGACCTTTCAGCACATGGCAACAAGGGACTTGTTCCCAGTGCTGCTGTTGGAGCAGGAGTGGGATATCATGCCCCACCTTTCCATCATGTGGAACCTTTAAGATCCCTAATCCTCTGCAACCTTCTGTAGCTGACACTTAAGCATGCCTTGAAGGAAAAATAAGCACTCACAGGTACACTGTTGCTCACTTTCCACAAGAGTTCAGAGGAAGCTATGATAGCTTCATTTCTTGACTTTTACTACTGACACACTAAGGAGAGAATTTTATGATTGATTTACAGGGAATGGGATGATGACAGGAAAGTGGTTTGTTCTATGTCTCAATTTCAGAAGGATCTTCTCTGAAATAGTGCTGTTACTGAGGTTTTTCTTATTCTTTGCAGGCTGTGCCTTCCTAACATACTGCGAAAGGGAGTCTGCTCTAAAGGCCCAGAGCGCACTGCATGAGCAGAAGACACTGCCGGGGGTAAGTCCAGACTGATAACATTTTCTTTTTCTTTTTCTTTTTTTTTTTTCTTTTCAGTCTAAAATGGGTTTCATATGGTGTTCTCATCTCAGATTTGGAAGCAGAAAGTCTCCGTTTGTTTGGATGATTCAGTATTTGCATTGTGCTAATAAAACCAAGATACCACCAACCCACCCATGCACAAAACTAAAATCTTTTTGCCCTTATTGGGAGTCAGGAAAACAGAAATTAACTGGTTATGGACTGGATTCTACCAGCCTAACTCAGCTGAGGATCTGCTTTAGGATTCTGACCACTACAGTGGAATGTTAGAAGTCCTCACCAGGTGCTTCCTCTCACTACTTTTCTTCTCTGAAGCAAGCTTTGGCAGCAAGAAATCAAGAAACAGATCACATTATTGAGTTATCACAGAATGAAAACATATTCCTGATGACAAAGTGGTTTGACTCAGTTACTTTAGTATTCAAGCAGCTGTAGCAGATTGGAAAGGCGGTGAGACAAGGAGAAAAGAGAGAGAGAGGAAAGACGCACACGAGATAATGAGGAAAATTATTCACATGAGCAAGATCTAAGGTTCAGACAACACAAGCAGAACTAAAAATAGAATCAGTATTATGTGGGGAAGACCTGCCCTGCTGGGATGGGTTTCTAGCTAAGTGGTTACCCGGGGGAGGGAGAGACTATTTAGATTCAGCCAGAGTACATGGATTGGAACAGCCAAGTGCTCCTGTAGCTGGAATGGAGCTGGTTTCACAATGACCAGGAGCCAGTTACCACGTAACTAAGAGTGGGCTTTTGAGGGTTCCAGGCTGCATCTAAACTGAGAGGAAATCTATCCAAATGCCTGTCTTTATTAGCTGGTGTTGAATGATTGATTGCTGTGTAGCTATAACCTACCTTTCCACCAGATCTAAGACACATCCCTTGCTCTGTGTTCTGAGGAAAGTGTTGATTCTGCTCTGCTTGTTTCCATCATCCAGGGTCTATTTACCTATCTCTAAGCCACCTTGCCAGTATGGAGATGCCCACGCACTTGCTCATCTACATCTATCTTTGCTTAAAAGGCCATACCTTATGCAAATATATACATACTTCATTGCCTAAAAATATTTCTGTCAGCTGACAACTCCCTCTGGATTATTTTTTTTTCTAGAAACTCCTTAGCAGCAGATTGAAAGTAACTTCAGTCTTGGGAGGGGATTTCAGTTTTTCTTCCTCCTCCCCCTTCCAATATTTTCATTTTGCTTCTCTCTTTCCTGAATGATAAAACTGGATAGAAAAAAATAGAATATGTTGAAAAGGGGTGTTTCAAGTAACATTCTAACTGAAATTTTCTGAAATATGCTTGAAATAAAATACATATTTACCTAAACTAGAGATGTGATGAATAAGGTGTTGTGTATTTAAAAAAGGATAATTGAAATTCCAGCTTTTCCACTGAGACTGCTTGCACTTCTCATTAGGAGGGAGATCATTCACTTATAAATGGAACTCTATCTTCTCTATGAGTTAAAAGTCTTATCCTGAAATTGTAGGATGATAATACCTTCAAGAACATAGTGGGTCAGTGAGATTGAGGGCTGAGGTGTTGGAGAGGGAGGGCAAGTGATGATTTAGGATTTTTTTTTTCCTAAGTTCCTTATATGTTCAGTGTTCTGAATCTCAATCTCTGTGTTAAAGACTTCAAATCACAAAAGTCTTAAAGTCAAAACTGTTTTCTTGGACAGAGGTAAAAGTCAACCAGCTTTTGCCTTAGGATTAAGACATCCTTCAAAGGCTGCACCAACTAATTCTAGACTACAGGGAAGCAATCTCTTCCTTGGTTTGTGCAATTTCTCTTACATATATTCCATACTGGCCACACTGCCTCTAGAAGGCGAATTTTTTTTTTCCTTACACACTTTCAGGAGACACATCAGCACATCATTGAGCTGAGAGCAGTGAATTCTCTGTCTAAAAGAGCAACCAGGTCTCTTAGAGCTCTGAACACTGATTTTCCCATCCCTTTCATTTCCAGTTCTATTTGTCTCAGGATAAAGGTTTACTTTCCACCAGCAAACCCTCTTCATGCAGCTTTCTGCCAAGTTTCTGAACTCATCCTCTGAATGATGTCACTGTAGTTTATTTAAGGAAACCAGTCTTGTCTCTTGATAAAGTATCATGCCTGGATACTGTTTTATGGTTCCTATCTGAGTAGCAGGGAATTATTTATGACTTACCTGACTGTTCTTGATAACATGCACCAAAAATATCAACCATAGTTCATCACCATAAAATAAGAGGCACTTTTAAGGTCAGGGGTCTAAGTCCTTATTCACATAAGTTCAGAATGAGACATATATAATATCTTTTCTTGACACTCCACTGTCTCTGACACAAACAGCTCGACTGAGGAGGCATCAAAAACAATTAACAGGCATGGTATAGGACAAAAAAAATAGTACTAGACTAAGCCATTCTTTCCCATTCCCTAGTAAACTGTACACTTTCTTGCTCTTGCAATATTGCTCTTTGTATTCTTTGTATTGTAAAACACAGAACTGAGTAATTTTTAATAATATGCACATGAATGGTAATGTATGGAAATGGTGAGGCATGAGGAGGTTTTGTCCAGATTCAGATGCCTTGCCTTTTAGCTATGTATCACTTTGTTTTTAGTGGAGTGGCTACATGCACATATTTTACAGTAATTACTTTCTGGATGTTCTTTGTACGGTGACAGAAATATGTTTCACATATTTCTATGTTATATGTAGGACATAAACTCATCTTGTGGAATAATCAAAAGACTTCCAGGCAGGTATGTGTTGATTAATAAAGTCTTTATGGCACTTTGTTTTTGAGTGGGAAGGAAACATGATCCATATTTTGAAGCAACTGGAATGGAATGTAAAACATAAGACTATCATTTGGATCTTCTTCATCTGAATGAGTAAATTAGGTTCTTTTGGAGAGTTTGAAATTGTTTTGCCTATAATGGAAGGTTAATGTGGCACAGTGTGTACATATGTGTAAAGTGCACTTTGTGATTGTCGGACAATTCAAATTCTAGTGTTTACTTGTGATTGTTTATTTTACATATAATAGAGTGGCTGGATGATGAAGTATATTAGTTCTTTAATAATTTATAGAAATGCTTTGATGTTGCAGTAATTACATTAAAGGTCACATATCAAAGGTAATTTGGTTGAGCAGCTGTGATGGTTTCTCAGAAGCAATCAATATTGCTGTCCATGGCGCTGATTTCACCAAGGGGACTGCCAGATTAAAGGAGGCTTATTACCAGACAGACAGACACGGGGGAAATCAAGAACAGATTGGAGAGATGCACTATTCTTTTTCCTCACCTATAATTAACACTGTTCACCATAATCTGTGCTAATCCTTCATAGTGGGAAACAGCCTTTTTTTTTTTTTTTTTTTAAACTTGCATTATAAAAAGCGAATTAAGGCAAGGGAGAGTAATTTGGGGAGCAGAAGAGAGAAATTAGAGAAAGTAAAAGTTGGCTTACCCCTGGGGTTTCTGATGCTGATGTATCCCACAATGATAAAATGCAATATCAAAACATAGACCATAGTCCCAAGGAAAGCAAGGCTAGGGGGGTAAAATGATCTAGACAATGACACTGCAACGTATGGGAGAATTATATCTGCCTGCAGATTTTGTATAATATTATCTATTTGCCCCACAAAGCTCCACAGGAAATGAAATCGGGGAAATAAAATTATGTTTTAAGTGTAGTCATTTTGATTACAAATTATAGTGAAGCGAACTTTTTCTCCCCTTTCTTTTTTCTTTCTCAAGTGAATGGCAGAGGATAATGCTGAGAAATGTAATTACGCTATCAAGATCTACTTTTATTTATAGCACAAATAAACTGAGCTCTTGTATGATAAGCACAGCAGCATTTTTCTTCCCCTAGTTCTTTGTGGCTCTCTCAGGCAATGGGAGAGAACAGTCCATGTATACTTGGTTGGAGGCACTGTCTCTTTGCATAATGTTAAAACCTTCCTGTAAGACTTGCAAAGAATAACTATGAAATTAAGTATGTACGAAACTGTTAACCTCAGCAATCTGCAGGGCTTGTTCAGTCTGGGAAATAGGCTGGGTTTTCTTTCTGTATCTATTCCTCTTGAAAGAGACAGTGGTACTACTGGTATGCTAAATTTCTCAGTGCGAAACATAATTAGTTTTCTCCCTAACTGTTCTGATATTCTTTGTCTCTTCTTGCCATCTAGAAAAAATGCATTCTGTTTTATTCATCATATGCAAAAATATGCATCTTTAACATTAGAAGACAGGTGAACTCATAAACTTATATTAAACCCATTTTTTAAAGAAACAAAAGCCCTCCATCTAATTTCAGTTGCTCACAGTTTGGTTTTTTTTTGTTTGTTTTTTTTAGTGGGGGGTTATGTTTATTTTGTTTTGTTGGGAGGGTTGTTTATCTGTTTGTTTGTTTTAATGAAAAAGGTTTTTCCAATATTAAAGTTCTTACCTGACTTAAATTTTTATGTATGTGTGAGGAAAGACACCTGAACACAGGGGAGAGGAGTTTTCTTGGGGGTTTTTTGTTTGTTTGTTTGTTTTCATAAAAAAAAGGTTTTTCCAACATTACTGGTCTTACCTGACTTAAATTTTTATGTGTATGTGTATAGAGGAGAGGGGGGAGGCTACATTGCAAGGTCTGGCCTCTCTTAAATCCATGTCATAAGGCTTAAATGAGACATAAGTGTCATGTGGACTTCAGAAGTCCTGCACATATAGCATGGATTTCACTGTTTAAGCAGGCCTTGAAATTTTACTCTCTTATTGTCTTTTTTTTTTTTTGTAATGTTTCAAAGCTTTTTCCAAAAGCTTGTTAGAAAACCATTAAACCACATATCACCCTGCATGCTGTGTTGTGCCAAAAATGGTATTATATTCCCACAACTTCCCATTTCAAAAGTTTTTCTCTACTGATGTAAATTGCAATTTGGTCAGCAGTGGTAGGCTGGATGGGTTCCATTGATTAAAGTAGCCTGCTGAACACACAGCTTGCTCACCATGCCCTTTAGATTTTGAAAGAAAACACATTTAATTGTTCCCTTGGGAGAAACATGTCTGTTTTCTGAAGTTAAAAATGAAGATGAAAAGGAATAAAACCAGATTTGAGGTAAGAGACTTGGGAAAAAAAAATAAAAAGAAAAAGAGAAAAAAAACCCAAACCAGTCCTTCAGAAATTCTCCAGAAATTCTCCCTTTAAGATTTTGGATGCCAATATCATGCTTAAAGCGATATTTATTTTTTTACCCCTTGTTTCCTCCTTCTGAGTGACCAGGCAGTAAAAGCACTTTTGGACCTTGCTTTGGATAAAGCAGGGCAGAGGAGAAGAAGAGGAAGCTATTGGCACTTTCCATTTGCTAAAAACCCCTGTAGTTTGACAGTGCTGCTCTGTTCACCAGATGAGATGAAACACCTGGGTCCTAGCTGCTTGGTAAACATTAAAGTTCCATTTCACTAGTTAAAGATTGGCTTCTGTATCCCTACAAGGCAGCCTCTAGAATACAAAGTAAACTCTCTCTGCTACCCAGTCCAAAGAGCTTTGCAGAGAAAGAACACAGTGCCAGCATCCTGACAGAGCCAGTGTGTTGGATGCACACTGTTATCTCAGCTGAGACTGGTGTATTCATCACCTTTGTGGTGGCTAAACACACTGAGCCTGAGATGCAAAATGGGAAAAAGGCTTCCCAGTTGCGTCTGAGATTTGGTGGCAATTGAAAAATGATGCAAAAAAATATAAACCATAAAGGTAGAATTGTCTTGTCTTTTTAATTTGACACCTTTTGGATCTCAGAGGATGATTTCCAAGTTATTCAACAAAAGCTTTTGCTGGACCTTCATTTGCTTTATGTGTTATTCAATGACAACTTTTCTCTCTGACGTGTCTGCCATAGGAGGATCAATCTAATTTTATGTACAACTGTAAAGATGAATGATAAGTAGAAAGGATTCAGGCAAGTACAAGCTGAATAAATTATAAAGGGCAAATGATGACAGGACTGGGGGTCCCAAGAGACAGTGATATGATAACAGAAACTAAAGACGAATTTATGATGGATGTAGTTAGCATGTACTGAGGCTGTTAATTCTTCAGGGTAGTTTTACAACTTCTTGTGATTGGAGCAATCAAAGTATTTCATTTTAAAGAGATGCTGTATATTTTCACTTGTCTGTTCTGCATATTTGTATGTATGTCCTCATTTACATGCATAGCAGTAAACTCCCATAGGCTAGTCAAGCTTACCTCCCATCAAAGGACCCCTATTCTGCAAACATAATGCCACTGTTTATGCATAAATAAATAGATAATGTGCAACAATTTGAGGGCAAAGCTGGATATAAGAGAAAAAAAAAAAAAGTTTCCATTTTCATGGAACACAGTGAACAAATTTTTTTTAGACCTTGCAAGCAGCTGAGCACCTCCAGCTACCTTCAAAGCCAAGCTTAGAGATTGAGTCAGCTCACAGATCCCTGATGAAAAATTATGTATAACAAGTTTCAGGTAGGTCAAATTTTGGGCTTAAGCTGCTGTAAGAGCAGCTGATGCAGCATCATAAAGTTAGAAGCAAATCTGATCTCAGAGCAGTTCTTGATTGCATTTCATTCATACTCTTATTTCTAACTCTTGTTCCTTATTATTAAGGATATTTGCATGAAAATGATCTTTTTTCCTTCCTCTGAAGGGTTGTCTCTTGTCTGTGAGTAATGCTTACTCTGGCCTACATTTGTGAATACCATGGGCTGTATTCTGACTTCATTTACACAAGTGTAAATCAGCAATGATCTGATTGAGGTCAAGGGATTTATATGGCGTAGGAAAGAGCAGACTCAGCTATATTTGTCACTGCTGAAATGATGTCATCGTGAAAAGTACCATAGCTCTAAATGGGGAAACATATTTTTACCAAGAATCTTTTCATGCGAATGCATGATCTCACAAAACACTGAGCATCCCTGACACCTGCTGGGCCCTTCGATAGCTCCCACAGCCATTTTGCTAGAGAGAGGTCTCGGCCCTAAACTGTAGGAATTAAGGATGGTTGGTGTCTTGGTGTTTCAACAGTATTAGCAGTTAGATACTAATAAACCCGAAGTATTTGGACTGCCAGTTGCATCACCCTACTGATTTGGCAATGATGGGATACACCCAGGAATAACTTGCAAGCAGTAAACCTTCATTCCTCATCCCACATTCCCAGTCACAGAGAAACAGAGGAAGAGAACAGGCACCCTTTACCTTTTCATTTTTTTAATCATAGTGGGAGACATTACCTAGCCCAGGAGTCATTGTTCATAGGCTGACCTTCCCATAAACACCTACTTCCTATATTTGCACTACAAAGTCTGTGCTGCTTGTGATATTCAAGGCCACTGTAAGTGTCTAGTAAATCACTTAGTGGAAGATCCTGTATAATTGTGTGATTTGGATTTATTCCTGGGGTGATATGCCCATCTATACTATAGCTTTACAAACTGTACTAATCATAGCCTATGCTGGTGTGAGCATTGCCTGCCTGACTTTTTTCATGCATTGTATACATCCCTTAAAATCCTTCAGACGCTCAGTATCAATACAATAATTTCTGGTTGCTTTTTTTTTTTTTTTTTTTTTTAATACAAAGGCTGAAGACCATGCACAAGAGTGGTGTATCAGATGTGTATGTCTGCCACCAAAATCAGTATCTTTGAAACACACAGACCTGTGTCTTGATCTAATTTAATTAGTCTATGTAATAGCAATGAAAACATGAAAACATGGACTTGAATGCTGTGGAGTAATTGCATTCTATGACTGTAATTCCTGGTGGGCAGTTCTACAGTAAGGACTTGAATCTTTCCTGAAACATTATTTCTGGTAGTGCTACTTATGCTATGTAGGTTAAGAACATCTATGCTTGTTGAAAACATTTCAGTTGCAGAGTAGACAGCCTGCCAGCCTTACCATGTGAAATCCATCCTCTGGCTGCAGATCCTTTAAAAAATAAGCTGTGTTCCCTACATTAAATAATCTAAGAGCATGATTTGTGCATTAAACCTAAAACTGTTCTTTAGGTTAAGGACACCTTTTAAAGAACTATCTGAGTTGGAATGCTTTTGGGAGTGGCAGAAACTGTCCCATCTCTCCTCTTATGACTAACTTCTGATAGGACTTGACGTGATGTAACCCATTTAGGTACCGTGTTTCCCTTCTGCTGCACTCGGTCTGTGGCAGGGAGAAAGTGGTGGGGAGTGACTGACCATGAGATTGCACTATCAGTTGAGGCGAGCAGGTATCTGAAGTGATTTTGCTCTTTTGAGTAGCTGCAGTGAGAGACTTACAGTGGCACCGCATGTATGAGCTGCTGCACTTGGCAGGTTCCCAGCAATGTCAAATCTCTCTGATTAGTTTCTGTAAGTACAAGGACAAAATTAAGCCTAACCTATTTTTCAAAGAAAAAATGTGCATTTCCCATTTGTCTCTTTAATGGGAACTTCTTATATCTTGTGTCCCATACCTTTTTTTTTCCCCTCCCCTTTCCACCATGTCACTCCTTTAAACAACAACAAAAAAAAATTGTTAGAACACAATTTCTTGTAAAAACGTGCATTCAAATTTCTTTGATTTCTGTAGCATATTTTGACCTTGATATGCATTCATTTTAAGCACCAAATGAATCCTCTGGTGCTAGAATGAAGTTGTTCTCTTACTTTCCCCTTAGGTATGGTATATTACAATCCTAAAATCCTCTGCTACTTTCCAGTGCATATTTTCTTTGACATGTTGCAAAAAATGAGTGTTTGGATCACTGGCTTTGTAGGCAGGTTTTGGCAGAGCAAGTTTTGTCCAGCTATAACTAATCCATTCCAAGCTCAGGTTGTTCCTTCAAACAGATGGAGAAAATTTATTTTTCTCTTGTTCTTAGAATGGCTCAGTAATTTCTATGCTACTATATTGACTTTGCACGGTAAATATGTAACTGATAAGACATGCTGGCGTGAGTTTCTGATTTCATTTACAGCTTTGATCAGTGGAAGAGCACTTTGTTTTCAAGGTGGTAAAACTGGAATCAGTTTTTCTTGGTCTTTTTATTTATGGCTAGCTTACTGTAGAGATCTTCCTCGGTAAACATTTGAGGTGCTGCTTCTGTCTTTTAGGCAATTTTGTAGTGTCCTTCCTCAGTGAAATCACGCTAATGTCTGCTGTCTGGCCGAGCATCATTTTCTCCTTTTCTCTTACATCCCATCTCATCCTGCACGTCTGTCCTTGCCATCTCTTATCTCCTTTGTAGATTTGCTGGAAACATTACCCTGCATTCCCGTAATGCCTGCTTGGTGAAATGAGTTGAGATTACAGCTGCTGAGGAGGAACACCGTGCTTCCCAACCACTTCTGCCTGGGAGAGCACGTATTTTCTCCAGACAAAGGGAGAGACTCAGCTTACTGAACATTTCCACGTTTTGTGATGCCACATGCATATAGACTGCAGAGGTGGCTTGTCCTAAACCTCGTGTCTCTTATTCGGCTTAGTGTGTATGAGCTTTTCAGTGCATACTCATGTTGCCCAAGAGAAACAAGACACCCAGGAGAGGGTTGTACATGTTGTGTTCTCTTGTCTGTTCTTCCTCAGAGCAACTGGGGATTGATTTCTCTGTTTATCCTGCACAGGGGAAGGGAGTGGGATATATAGAGGGTGAACCTTTCTAACCTTTCAAGGTACCTGTTGTGTTGGTAGCAGCCTGCTGCTCCCACCTTGTTGTTTTTTCTGCCACTGCATCTTCACATTGCTTGACATGACTCACGCTTTCGCTTGGGAGAGGAGAGGCTGAGACACTCCTGGGGAAGCTGGGCATGTGTTGCTAGCATTCAACAAGCATAGAGCTTCTGAGGGGAGTCTGAGAAAATGCTGATATTTGAGGGCTTTGTATGGGTTGTTTTTTTTTTTTGGAAGCTACAGTTCTACAAATGTGGATGCACTACAAAGAGTATACAGATGTGACACTCTTCAAAGACAGTGGCTCATGTCCCAGTGGAGGTCCCAAATTTTTGAATATTGCTATATATTCCTCTTTCGTTTTTAGTCATTTAAGCCTTAAACCTTTTCCACCAGTACTCTGAATCCAACCTGCCACAGCACAACTATAATGCTTCTAAAGTGAGCCTGTCCAAACTAATTTCATAGTCCTTGTTGAGTGAAGTGCAAAAATTAAGCAGACAGCAAAAATGAGTCCAGATAAATCCAGTATTTACAATTATTTCAGTTTGGATGATCTAATGTGATATTCATTGTGCAGCTAAGAATTATGTTTCTCAGTAAGGAGGGGCTGTCATTCAGTACTCTTGTTGGCTGGATGTAAATTCAGAGTAACTCCATATGCTCTTGCAGACTTTAAGCTTCTTTACATCAGTGCAGCTCAAATGAGAATCTTGTCCTCTTTCTTTAGATGCCCTGTACAGCTGAGTCCCTTCAGCTGTGCTTGCACTTTAGAGATACAGCCAAAGGAGCTGGAAGGTCATTTTTTTTCTATTTTGTTTTTTTTTTTAATTTTTTTTCCCTGGGCCAGGGTTGTGTTGTTGAACTCGCTCTACTTTAGAGATTCCAGCTTTCTCTGAGCACTTCTTCGCTCTCCAGCACTGAAACACTGACTGACAACTTGAGTTACCCTTCAGATTTGGCATTGCTGCTGACTTTCTGACTAGCACTGCAATCAGATCTTCCCATTACGGGTGCCTCTCTTTCTTGGTATTAGCACCTTGTGGCTATGGCCTGCCTTTCCACCAATTCTAGCTGAAAACTCACAGCAATCCCAGTTGAAATACAAGAGATTTATACCAGCGTATCGACGTTAAAAAGCAGATTTGTGCCAGTTTCTGCTTCATTTCTTTGCAGGATACTTTCCTTCTCGTTCCCTACTCCTGGTCCCCCCCTCTGCTCAAGCACACCACACTGTGTTGCTGGGCAATTTTCACCAACTTAATCACATTTGGGCCCAGTGTTTTACCTGCAGACCCCAGAGTGTGCATTGCTTAGGCCTTGATTATTAGTTTACACAATACATGAAGCCCATTAGAAGAGGATAATCAGGGCTTGGAGAAGGCCACCTCACTCGTTATCTGAGGAGGTTATGTTAAGCCTCTGTAGTTATTAATCATACTTTCCCATGCAGATAGCTGAAGATTAAGAGTCACATTTATCCTCTTTGCTCCTCATTCTTTCGCACTGGTGTGCAAACTCTTTTTATAATTGTTTTTATTATGGTTATTCATAGCCCATCCAGTCAGCCAGCACTGCTCCTAAGATGTCACTTGAAGTCTTGCACCTAACCGAGGTGGCCTGATGATACAGATCAGAGCCACTGGAGGTCTCTCCATTTGAAACTCGGAAAACATCCTTGAGAGTCCTAGAAAGTCTCTGCTAGCTGTTATTGAATTGCAGTGTCTTGTCCAGAGGCCAAGAGAATTCTGAACAGAAGCCGACACCATTATAAGAGCCAAGTTTAACAGCAACCCTCTTGATTTCACTTGCCTTGCTTTTTAATATCAGCTCTAACCTTGAACTTTGACTAAGATGATATGCTACCTTGTGGCTTTTTGAAACCCAGCCTAATGCCCTTTTAATCGAAGTGAATGATCTTTTTTCCTTACTTCATTTTTAAAGCACTTAAGTCAACTTGGATAAAATCAGAACTGTACCAAGTGGACTCAACAATGTTAAAAAAAAAAAAGAAGGGTTTAAAAATGAAAGTGTTTACTCCATCACAGATTTTTCCCCCCCTAGAAATATGTTTAGGTTTTCATCACTCTCTTTCTGATATCCTGTGTACACAAAACAACTCCCCAGAAAAGCTTGTTTAAAAGCCAAGTAGTTGAAGCTTTTTCTCCAATGGCTCTAGTCATGGAGCCTTTGGTTCAATAAAATTAAAGTTAAAACAACAGCTAACAACTAACACCATTTAGCATTTAGAGGCTGCACCACCATCCAGTTGCAGATCACATCAGTGATCTACTTCCAGCTGCTTGCACAGAACTTTCCTTTGTGTCCAGTTTTGCAGAAGCTGCCCTCCAATTATTTTTTGTTGTGTATCTTAAAGAAAACTGGTTTTCTGTGAGTGGACTTACTTTCTGAAGCAGTAGACATGTCAGTGACATGCAGAAATCCAAAACTACGGAGACCATAGTATCTATCATGCAAATTTAAAATTACCCATTCATCCAGTTGTTAAAACCTGGATTTACTCTTTCAACCTGGAGTGTGAGTTACCACATATGTATGTTTTGCCGTCCTAATATTGTTTCTCAATCTGTGAAAATAGACAAATTTCCAGAATGAACACTTTGTAACATTTCTCGTTTGACTGAAACAAATTGAACTCAAAACTCTGATTTCTCCTTAAGAGGTCTATTTCATCTCTAAATGCTGTGCTTGCATGCCAATTCTGCATACCTAGAGGAAATCAGTACTGCTGCATTGACTGAGAGGTCCACTAGTCTCTGTCATCTCATGATCTGGCTTCTCCTTTTTTCTCTTTTCTTTTTCTTCATTTGTATTTTTTGTCTTCACCTAGACAGCATGCTGGATAATGCATAACACCTTTGCTGGGGTGTTATGGGGGGGTTTTTTGTTTAGGGATGGGGGAGGGGCTTGTTTGTAGGGTGGATTTTTTGTATTCTTTAAATTTATCATTATTTTTAATGAAAGTCTTTTCTCTAGAAAATGTCAATTCAAGACCTTTTCATTTGAGAGATCATAGTGGATTTGATCATGCATTTATGTGAAGACTGAGTTTTGGATCTGATAGAAAATTCTTGCTCAAATGAAAAGGCCAGAAAAGCAGAAATCAACCCAAACAGGCAGGCATGGCATTTGCTTGACATACGTAGCTTCCCTGATACAAATCCCTGCATTACCTAATTCAAACTAAAAAGTGAACAGACACTGGCTTTTCTGTTCCCTCCCCAGCTAAATTTCTTACTCCCTTGACCCTTGACTGTTTGAAGATATTTGCACACATGCTTGCTTTATTTTCTCCTCCTCTCCCTCTATTTTTATAGAAATTACATAATTTTCTGGAAATACTAAGGACTTTTTTGAGTGGATGTATATTTTGGTGTGGTTCATTGAGGCACAATACCAAACCGGGATGATTTGAAGATGAACGGATAGGTTTTTGACATGCAGTTATGAGAGGGGACCAGGTTCACAGATGAAGTTTGCTGCACATGACCTCAGGTTTCATTAAGATGTCGGCAGCTTCTCAGTTGCTTCTGTACAAACCAGTCTCCTTTGTCCTCCCTGAGATGGGAAAGTGAGGCTGCGAGAAAGTGAAGAGAAATGCCTACATTAAAGAGAAGTCTTGAGGGCTGAACTAGAACTAGGGTTTCCAAACTCTGGATTCAGTTCTTGACTACGTAACAGAATTCAACAAGCCCACCTTTGCCTTGATATCCTAACTATGAAATGGAGCTAACTAACTTTCCCCCAGTGTTATCTCTTTGATTGTTAGACATTTAGAGTCCTCCAGAATAGTATTTTTCCTTTCATATGCATCTGTGCTTGTGTACAGTGCTTAGCAGTGACAACTTCTGCTTTTGACTACAGCGTCCTAGACACTCCTGTGATGCTGACAAAGGGTGATAACTGTTGGGAGGGAAAAGCTTTCTTCCAATATAAGTTGATGGCTCAGGATGATTCTTGCCTTTCAGAAGGGGGTTGCCTCTCTTCTCCTTCTCATGATTGACCTGAAAATAAATAAGGAAAGAGTGACATTCTTACTAGTGCTTTATTTTTATATATTTATTTTAAGAAAGGAGAATTTCTCTTAGACTCATGCTGTACTTGTCCATACTGTATTTGACATCTGTGATAAAATTTGGGTCAGATACACTTGTCGATAAAAAGAGGCATCCTACAAACAGCCCTGTGCTTGCATTAGGGTCATGTCAAGAATAATAGAGACTATTGTCACTGCAGTGAACCTCTGCATCGTATTAAGTATTCCTCACTTCTCTCCTCTCTGCATCTCTCCAAGACATAATACAAGATGCCTATCATGTTCCACCACATCTCACCAAAGGGCATGGAAAGGGGAGATGGCTAGCAGGGAGCATCAATAAGCACAGGAAAAAATGGTGCATCCATTGTCTTCCTTGATCACATATCTCCCCTCCACTTCTGTGGGTGAGAATTGCAGGAAAACATTGATTTTGTCAAGGGGAATTTCAGGTTCATCTTGTTATTTGTGAGCACAAGGTGTATGTTGGGGTTATTTTTGTGAATGAACAGTATCCTGGGGACAGATGAGGGAATCGCACATTGGCATATGAAAGAGATTGGCAACTTCTTTTCAGTGGTTTTTCCTTAAGATCTCTCATGCTGCTCACAGGTACACAAACATCAGACACCTGTATGTGTTTTAATTGTGTTAATATGTGTTTTACCTGCTTAGTCTTGCAATGAGATTTCATGCTATATCTCTACACTGTCCACCAATACCAGAAAAATTCATGTGCTATCAGAGACCTGCACCCACCTCTGACCTGTTCACATCCAGAGATTGCCCTAGGCCTTTACTGCCTCATTCATCTTTCCCTGATTGTTCTGGATCAGCACCCACAGCCGGTGTGTAGCTTAGGAGTACCTCTGTATAATCATATTTTTGTTTATTAGCACATGTGTAGTGGTGAAGAATACTTTCAACACTGATCCTCAATCAAACCTCTTCCAATTCTGGTGATACAAGAAGGAGGGGAGACTGATTTCATTTCACTTGTACCTCAGAAAAGGCTTAGAAGACAGGTCATGTAGGTAAAGGTATTATTTGCTCTGAATTTAATGCCCAAAGTTGCTCTGATGTGCTCTGCTGAACCTTTTCTGAATAGTGTTTTCTGGGGTAGACAGCAAAATCTAGCTCCCCCCAGAAGCGCAATACCTGTCTCTCCTCTGTGCAAAACCACTTTCATTCAACCAATACATCAATAATTCAGTGTCACCTGCTTTGGCACCACACACCTGCACTTTCCCTCCCTTCCTATTTCTCCTTTCCCTTCTTTCTCCAAAGCCTAGTGACATCCTTTGCTATATTTTAGGTGCTAGCATAGATCAAAGTCCTCTGAGGATCAAACAACGTGCTGCATACAATCCGTACGGTAACAAACAAGGTCTTTCACTGACAGAAACACGTTTCTGTGCTGAATTTTCAGCAGCCTATCAGACTTGATTCAAGGGTATCTTTTGATTTCACATGAAAATCTCTCCTACCCTTCCCCCCCAGTTCTTCAGGCAGAGGGGGAGGGGAAAAAAGCCCCACTCAGTTTGCCTGGCAGAAAAGGGAGAAGGGCTTTCTTGAAACTTTGGGGAGAGATTTAATATTTCCACGCTGTTTGCTTTATTTGTTGTATCAAGTAGCAGACAGAGACCTTTAACAAAGGATGGATGTATCTAATGTAAAAAGCAAGAAAGAGAGAGGACTCAGACACTTGCCTGAGTGTGTTACGTCATTCTGATGGTATTTTTCAATATCTTGTGGTCCCCACTTCCCAATAAGGTCTTTCCTGTTCAAATATCCCTTCAATACAACCTTTGATGTTTGAAGTGACAGCTGGGTCTAGAGTGTGTTTTGAAAGTTGGATAAATGGGTTTCAATACAGGATACTAGTTACTATGGGCAGCTACTTCCTATGAGCCCTGTCTTTATACAACTTCAAGCAGACCTTCAAAGGAGACAAAGTGAAAATATAAGTATTAACTTACAGTTTTCTGACTAGCTTGTATCTTTTGTATTCTATCTCTTGGGGCTTTTGAAAAGCTCTCTGAAAATTTAAGTGACGTAGATGCTGAAAATTGAATGCAAATACTAATTTTGCAAATCCCATTTGCAGAGATTCACTTTAGTTTCCAGTATTCTGAGAACACTCTTCACTGCACAACTTAGGGTTTTGTTGTGTTTTATTTTTCAGACCATTTGATAAAAATCCCTTTTAAATTATTTTCAAAAGACAATTCTGCTTGAACCTTGGGGAAAAAAAATCCCAACAACATATTTTCTTTGCCACTTTCTATACAGTCAAAAAAATGGAAAAGTAAGGAATGTAAACAATAAGTAATACCCCTCTCTACATTAATGAAAGAAAAATCTATATTTTTGCTAGAGAAAATAATTGCTGATTAATATTTCTGAACAAATAATCTTCATAGTCCATAATTTGCATTCTACTATTAAAAAATCAGTAGAAAGCTCTTCTTAATAATTAAGTTCAGGAATGTTACTGTTTACTCATATTGTTACTGGGTTTGGAACTTTTCTGGATCATCCTGAATCACAGAGATGGAAAAAAAGCACTTACTTATAAGTGGCATACAGATGAAACATATTGCTTTCAAGAAGAAAATTAGAAACCCTCCCTTGATGCTCACTTCATCAGAGTCTGCTTATTTACCAGGAGAGTCTTAGTTTCATTCCTAATTTATATTTCTTCTCTAATTTTGAACATCCACTCTTCTTAGGGTACAAGTAGCTGGCTCACAGGTCCTCAGAAGGTCTGAAAAATGTAGATCATATGCTCTGAAAAACTGTTTGTCAGGAAGCAAGAACAGGAGCCCACATCAGTCTGTGATTATCCATTATGGGATCACACACTTGCTGGCTTGCCTCAATGGCCTCTCTTCTGGAGTGCATGCAGGGTAAATAGGTGCTAATTTCCTTGCTGCATAGAGTGCATTTTCTGTCTTGTCTGAAGAGAGTAGGTGCTTGTTTCCCCCTGAAGAGTTTCTTTGTGTATTGGTTTGGATGAGACAATCAGGAGAGAAAGTCCTCTAATCACCACATACTCAAGTGAGATGCAGTGCGCCTTTCTCTCCCACAGTTAATTCCTTCTAATTCTTTCCTCACAAAGTAAAGTAATGTTTAATTTTCCTTCCTAAGAAATATCCCTGCTGGTCATTACAGATAAATGATGTGGTAACTCAGATGCATGAGAAGCATCACAGAAAAAAAAATAATAATAATCGGCAAAATAATTATGAATTCACACACTGGAGTGAAATTTCAAACCTCCACAAGGCAGGAAATGGTTGCACAAAACAAATCATAGTGTGTACATATGCACACTAATATGGGGAAATATGAGTAATACATGGGAGACTTAGAGAAATTTGATGTGGACTCCAACAAGTTCATTGAAAATCTAACAAATATTCAAATCCATTCCAAGTGCAACTCTCCACCTCTGGATGATAATTTCATTGCCTTACCTGCCCTCAAAGAAATAAATTCAAACGGAAACCTAGGAAAACTGTGTTATGGGAAATATGGAATAGTTAAGTGGAGTTAAAATTTTACTTTTTTTTAAAGGAATGTACTCATAGTGTTTCAGATTCTCTGTGAAAATGAGCATTATACAAAAGTACACTGAAGCAATTTCATATAATGAAAACAGCTTAATTTAAATGAAAATACTGGTGTAATTCTCATTAAGATTTAAATTTATGAAAAATAACCCAAAGAACGATCTTAAAGTGATTTAAAAGAAAAGGAGGACCCTCGCTAAACTGGAAAGCATCAAGAGGGGCTGAAACAACTCTAAGCGAGGAAGGGGAAGACGCTAAAAGGAAGAGATTGGTTACATTAAGCTCTCTAGATTATGACCCAGAATGGCCCAGTTTAGCAGAGTCCTCAAAGGGCAGGAGGCACTGGCAACCTTTCCCTACACTCTTACTGATTACCACAGGCAAATCTTTCCAGGCCTAAACCTGCTCTAGACAACTGAGGCTGCTGAAGCATCTTTCCTATCAATTGCCATTTTCCTGATGAAGCTCAGGGTGCTGGGCTGTGTGAACTACCCTGTGATTTTTGGCTCTTTGGGCACCCAGCCAGACCTTCAGGTGACCCAGGGCTACCATCTCAACACCCACCTTGGGCACGAACACAGTGATCTGGGGGGCCACTTCTCTCTGGGGGAGGCGGGGAGCAGCAGCAACATGTTGGAGCCTGTGGGACCCACTACAGGAGGATGAGACACCCAGCAGCATATGGCCAGGGTGTGCACTCGCATTTCTGCTGGCTGCTGACTCACAGTGCCTCCGCAGCCGGCGCTCACGTGTCTGCGAGAGGTTGTCTCTCCGAGTGGTGAAGCCCCACTGGTGTTTATTTGATGTCATCCTGGGAGTCCACAGATTTAAGCAGTTGTGTGGAAAAACCAGAGGCTTTCTGAAGTTGGAATTAAAGCAGAGTTTTACTATTCCAAAGGGAAGACAATGAGGAGGCTCTTCAGGCTTTGTCTGTGGCTGGTTTTGATCTCTCTCTCTCTGCGAATTAGTCAATTACAAATGACTCATTTCAGTGCAGAGAACCCAAGTTAGTACTGGGAGAAGGGATGAAGTTGATTGGATTTTCAGTCAGTATGTGGGTAGATTTTTCTTATATATGTGTTCAGTATCTGTTTTGTTCTGCTCTGAGTTGGAACCAGTGAAAAGTCTTCATCTGGATTCCCAGAAAGTAAAGCTAAGTCAAGGACACGATAAACCTCTCTTTTCATGTGAGCTATCCATTATGTCCATTCCCAGTATGTGTGGGAGGAGGTGGAACAGGGCTTAGTAAGCTGATGGTAGAGCTCTTTTATTTCCAAGGATGTTGTTTTTCTTATACTGGGAAGCTGGTGGGAGTTCTGCAGTGAGTAGGTGAACACAATTCTCAGAGGCTGGCTTGATAGTGGCAGACTTGCAAGTTAAACTGGAAAATGCAGTCATGTGATTTGACTTTTAGATGAAGCTAAAGTGGGAGCAATATTCTGGTATTGCAGTGTTTTTGTGTGAGCTCACTGATCTCAACCCCTTCATCCAGATATTAACCCTTCCCTATCTCAAAAATTCTCTCTCTGGGATTTGGTATTTTAGGTTAGCTGTAGGCATCTTTATAGACATTCAAGGCCATCCTAGTACTTCCTAAGTGTATTCCCACTGTCTTTTCCCCATAGTTCTTTGATGTTTTACTGTGTAGAGGGACCTGATGCATGATCCTTCATGGTATGATCCATTGTCCTCTGGAAAGCAGAGTGGAAAGGGTGAAGGAGATTATTGCCTATTTTCAGTCTCACCTGAATGTTCCTAAACTGTCTTTGTGAACAATCAGCTGGGCGATTGAAGTTATTTGAATTGCTGATTTGTACAAACCTGATTAATCTGAGCCTGAAAGCAAGATTATTGCCTCCCTGTAGTGCAGGGAGATGCCCAGGTGACTGTGGCACCACTGACATGAGCTGGGTAGGGTTTTACAGGTTTTACAGCTCAGACGCTCCTCTGTAGCCAGTGTGGCTGGAAGCTGCTTACCTTTGGTAGCACACTTTCATGGATCACTGTCCTTTATATCTCCAGAGCAGTTATTAACACTTTGAATTCCAGTTCCCACACCTAATAGCTCACATTGACAGATTACATTGTTTCTTTTGTCAACGCTTGGCTGTATTTTCCAGGTGGCCTTCTGTGGGGAGGAAAAGTCAGGGAGCAATGTGGACATAGTATTTATTTCAAGCACTTATACATAGGCTGCTGTATATCTGGGAAGGAAATATTCAAGCCAGACTTTCAGGAAAGCACTCCATAGGAGATGGAAATAAAGCAATGGGACTTCAGCATTTCTTCTTGTGCTTGGGAAAATAAAGCTGACCATTCTTGTTCTGAAGTAGACAGAAACAGAAAACACACCCATGAATTTAGTTCCCAGTGATCCTGGGAGGAAATGCCAACCACAGTCTGGGAGGTGAGGTTTTGAATTTTTTAACAGGTTAACTATTAGAAATATAGATTATATTGGGCAAATCATTTTGCCTCTCTGAGTCTTGGGCTTTCACCCAGAAAAGGAAGACAAAGATCCTGAACTCTTTTTTTGCAAGGTGGCATAGAAAGATCAAGTATTTATTGTCCAGTCATCTGCCCCCCTCTGCACAGGAGAAATTTCACCTTTTTTCCTTAACCATTTCACTATTGTCAGATGCTGGCAAGAACTGCTAAAACACCAACTGTTTTCCCACCTCTTGGCTTTTAAAAACTGTAAGCCCTTAAAATAAATTTGAAAAACACCAACCAAGCAAAAACCTGAATTTATCATCACCTGGTAGGTCTGGATAGGGCTATTCATGAGAACAATCCAAAGGCCTTCACCTTGACTTCCCAACATAGTTTGATGTGATTTTAATCTGATTATTAGACTCTTGATACATCTTGCAAGCTTGTAAAAGATTCATTGCTTGCAGAAACATTTTCGTTACTGGGGAAACTTTTTGTTGTTGTTGATGTATGTGTTGCCTGCCATAAATACTCATCCAAGAGCCAAAGGTCATTTGGTAGCTGCTTAGCAGCTTCACTTTCTGAAATGAAACTTGAGTGTGTTGGATCAGCAGCAGAAAGCTGGGGGTGTAAAATGGATGAGGGAAGAGCTGTTCTGTAGCATTGAAGCAGCCAGATTACTTTCCATCTTTTTTTGTTTGGTTTGGTTTTGTGGGGTTTTTTTGGCTTTTTTTTTTTTTTAATTTACTTTGGTTTGTGGGTTTTTTCTTTTGTTGTGGGGGGTTCAGTTGTTGTTGTTTGTTTGGTTGGTTTGTTTTGTTTTGTTTTTTGGTTGTCTTTTTTATTATCTTTATGTTGAATTTTCTTGGTTTTAGTTTTGTTCTCTATTCTTCTTCCTAATGTTTAACTTAAGAAGTGCAAAGCACAGAAGGGATAGCCTTGCTACCCAAACCTTGTGTTTATTTACAGGGTTTATTTACAGGGCTGCATAGTACAGCCTGTGGCATTAAGGGATGCACTCCCAATGCCATGACCTTCTCCTGTGCTAGCCCAGGGGATTTGTCTGCAGAGCAGCAGATGCAGATTCGGGCTTGTTTTCTGGGCTAACCAGGATGATTTGGTAACCAAGGGCAGTGGGTAATCAAGCCTTGACTTAGAAATTTCATTATGTGTACAGAAATGAGGCTAAAGAAAAAACTGAGACTCTGGCTTATGCTTGGTGTGCAACCCAAATGCACCCTGAAAAAAACAGCAATAAAAAATCAGTTTATCGCTATGTCCATTCAGTTCTCAGTTTACTTCTATAAAGTCTACTTCTGTAGGCACCAATTTCTGCTAAGGTTTGCAATATCTTCAAAAAACCTCTGTGACCCACACGACACAGCACATCAGATTAGGTGGTACAGAAGCAAGTGCTCACTCTAAACTTTTTAATTTATTTTGTTTGGGGCACCACCTTATACCTCTCTAGATCTCTGAACTTCCCTTGCAGAGGGTCTTGTTTCTGAATCTTCAACAGTCGTGATTTGGCATCAAAACAGAGGCAAAAAAATTGGCACCACTGTAATCAACAGACCTGTTTGTCCCTGGTGCTTGAATGGCATTCACTGAAACTTTATATACATATATACATACACACACACACACACACATATATATATATATATTTAAACCAAAACCAGAAAAGCTTTAAAATTAAATATCTTAAAATCTCTTAAAGAAGAGCAGATTTTCACCAAACATTTTTGAGAAGTTAGCAGTTTTGCTTATGAAAACAGGTGCCATTAACAGAAGCGACAGCACTGCCAGAATAGCAGCAGCTCCTGACTGCAAGACCAACACCTATCATCTTCCACCAGTGAGGAGCAACTGGCCTGTGATGGGAAGTTACCTGTGTGCAGGATCTGTAGTGCAGTCAAGTTCACTGTTAAAATTGTGACTGCATCCTCTCTTGTTTAAAACACAAGAAAATGCTGAATTTAATGAGCAGAGATGATGGAAAAATTAGCACACAAAAGTTATTCTCCTGGAAAGCACTGAATTGTTTTCTGGAACAATATTGCTTTTGGTATATTTCTTCCTGGGATGGTGTCTCAGGTTCAGAATAGTAATTTGGCCAACGAGTTCCCTTTATCCTGCTTTGATGACATCTGGTGTTACAAATCAGTAAGTAAACCTGTTCTGATACTGCAGAGAATTCTCCTCTAAAATTGCACCTAATCATTGGATAATAATCAGTGTTATTTCTCCTCTTAAAATATCAGTTCTCTCTTCACAGGAGAGAAATAAGCTTCATAGCCTTGAAGTGTGCATTAAATGGAGTAATATTTTTCTGTCCAACCCTGGTGGTACTTTGTGATCATGGCTATATTTCATCTTCCTTAGCTTCAGCCTAATGAAGGTAAAATATTTGGTTTTCGTCTTACAGCCATTGCAGAGTAGTAGTTGAGTGTGGCCAGTCATCCCATCTCTCCTTTTTCTTTAATGGAGAGTGACCCAAAGGCTAAGGCTGCCCGAATGACATCAGGTGAAACTGCTCTGACAGCATGGTTGGTGAAATAATACCCTGGACCCAGGCAAATCAGTAGCCAGGTCTCCCAAATGAAGCTAGCCAGAAAGTAGGTTTTCATCCTATTAACCCACATGCTTAGAAGATTTAGCATTATGCAGCTTGTTATAAGCTCTTCACTGTCTTTATTAAACTATTTATCTGAGGTAACTTCATATTTTCTTTTAGGATAAACTGGAGATAATGCAATGTGCTTGTTTTAATTTGCAAGGTTAACTGATCTAATTATCTGTGTGTGTTTATTTAAATCCTTTTGAGCACAAGGCCCTTGCAGGTGGCTGCTTTGTTTTCCACCAACAGGAAATCTTTTAAAATGAGATGATATAGCTCAGTGGGTCTTCTTGTATAAAGGATTTTCTAATAATGTATGAATTTATTAAAGACAAATAGAGGGCTTATTTACATTAAACAAATTCATAAAGAACTATTTTTTCCTTAACTAGGAAGAATAAATGGCACCCACTTCTTTTACTACATGAAAGGATTACACATTTTCTACAAAAATATTAGACATCAACATTTTGGGTGAGGCCTTTTGACATACATTTCCATTCTCATATCAGGCAAATTTTTCAGTGCTTGTGAGTTAATATTTTCACAAAGTCTTTGAATCTTGAAGATTTGGAGACTTCAGTGCCACAGGAAGCAGCACCACAGTTCTAGACTTCTGCCTCAGGTGGAATGAGTGCAACCTTTGAGCTGTTCTGTGTTTATATGCCCAGCAATTTAAAGAGAAGAAACATGCTCCTATGGATGTCTAGATAACATTTCAGCAAAATTGAAAGAAGGGGAATATTTTTTTCTCTTTAATTTCTTATGCTCTTACACATACCCTCTTCTAGCTTTTACACGGCCACATGAAACCTAGATGTTCTACTTGCAAATGCTGATTTACTATTTGCTGTATCCAGCTGATGGAGTTAAGCTACAAACAGTGCCATCTGGGGAAGCTTGTCAGCAAAGGTGCTGCATGAATGTGGCCAGACAGCCTCCAGACCTCTGCCCTGGCATCCCCTAATCTTTCAGCCCAGGGATTACCTTGAATAGAGCCAGCTTGTGCCAGCCTGCTCCTTATGTTGTACAGTTACCAAGGTCCCTAGGTTTTGCAGGACCAGTAGATTTCTTTTGTTTGTGCTGCAGAAGGCTTTCTCCTAGTAACTGTTCATCGACTCTGAATACTCCCCATATTAATGAATTACCATGTTCCTCCTATCAGCTCACAAAGCCACCTTTGATAAACAGACTCATTTGCTCTGTTTCCTGACCAAGCATTAGCTTAGTGGCCCAGCACATCCATCTTATCTTTTGGGAGCTTTGTTCACTATAGCAGAGCCGATATCTTGCTTCAGTTAAGCACCTGCCAGTGATAAACAGAAGAGAGACAGGTGCTAATCTCCCTGGGCCTGCCACTCCCCAGGGAAAGAGCCCATTTGGTCATAGATATGAGTTGCTGATGGATATTTTATCGATGCCACATCTTACCATAAAGGGAATTGGCTGAAGCCACTCTTGATTTTGGATGTTTTTAAATCTTGGCTGACTGGGGCACTGCAGAATGTGCTGCAGTGAACAGTCATGTTTTGGCTAGCATGTAAAACAGCACTGGTTTCAGACAGAGCTGTGTGTGAGGAAGGTCTTACTTTTGCTGATCCTGCTTATGCTCCAGACAGTCTTTTATAGGCTGTCAAAACAGGGAGCCAAACTGAGGTCTTTCCTTGGATTATATGTGGTCTATACTTGAGCAGAGCCTGCACTAAGTGAGCAAAATCTAAATAAGGCTGTCAAGGCTTTGACCTAGATTATTTACTCACAGGAATTCCAGTGAGAATTGCAGACTTTATACACTGGTGCAAATGTAAGTGTTTCAGTGCATTCTCCTGTGCTCTGACAAAGTTAATTGTCTAATCTTGACACCAAGTGCCCCGTACTTTTTTAAGTGGTTTATGCATGAGACTAATTATGTGCTGTTAATTTGGCTGCTAGAAGCTTTCTGCTTTTAACATCTTTGATTTGGGAACCATACAGGGTGTCATTTGCATGTAACTAGTGAAAGGGCTCTGAACTGGATGCTGAAAGACAAAGGCAGCATATACCAGAATTCAGAAAGAGGAGGAAAGTGCTGATTCTTTTGTGTTGGTGTCCAGAAATACTAGGATGCATGACCCACAAGTACAGATAAATTTTTCTAGCACAGAGAAACTTTTCCTGCACAGAGAAATCTTTCCAGTGTATATGTATTCTTTTCATGTAGATAGAGTGTACATGGAAGATTAGCATTTTCTGTAACTATGTTTAAGTGCAAGGAGAAAGAATTTAGGTTACAAGGGCAAGGCAGGCAGTCCTAAGTTGGGACAGGCTATTTCCATCAGCATATTTGAACTTCCAGCTGTCTCAACTGCTCTGGAGGCACCTTTAAATTTAGTAATATATTGGCATGCAAGCTTTGAAATGAGACAAACTTGTGAGTTATCTAAATTCTTGAGGACATGTTAGTGTGTCATAGCTAAAGGTGCCTCAAAATCTGAGCAAATCCCTTGCACAATTTCTGGAAATGTCCTATTTTTCACCCTCACAGTTTTCATCAGAACTTCCATTGACTGCAACTGAAAGAGAGAAAAGCAGACTGTGTTTTTTGTCCTGCATCTAGAAAGTGCTGAGGAAAGTTAATCAACTTTGTACCACAGGATCTTTACTGTACTGTGTTCCCAAAGTAGTTTCTCAATGGTATAATGAAGCACTTACAACATTTCATAAATTAAAAAAAAAAAAAAAAAGAAAAAGTGGGGGAGGCAAGCCATTGTGGGAATCAGATTAATATGACAGCAATTTGTAGGTGTTTGGGGAGGGGGAAGGTCTCGGCTTCTACTGTGTTACAATCATGTTTTTCATGTAATTTCTATCTGAAATGAAACATAGCGCCAAAGATCTTAAGACAACATTGAACTAAGAAAATGTGTCAGGAGTGGAGAAAGTTGGCTGCTCAGATGCTTCTATTTCAAAAGTTTGAGTAGATCAGGGCATCTGTAACTGGTTTTGATTATGAGCCGCATAAGTATACATTAAGTTTCTGCCAGGGCAGTCTCTGATTTGTAGTTTGGGAACTGGCAGACTGCAGGCTGTCCCCTCACGTCACATCGATGGGAAGTTTAATTTTGGGTTTGAGAATGATGGACCTTGATCTTGGGTTTCCAGCTGAAGTTCCCTGGGACTCTAAGCTTAGCTCCAAAGCCAGTGTTGATCTCAGCATGATGTAGCTCTGAGGCAGCTGGTCTTTGTTAGCAACCTCAGACCTTCAGCCTGCAGGCCAAAACCTTTCTGAAACCCAGAGCAACCAAAAGAAAGCAGGCTCCCCTGCAAAGAAAATGGTATAACAAATTTCTCGGGAGCTCCACTGACACTGTAGGCCTGATTCTTAAGAGGATCTGTGACTGTGGAGTTTCTGAAATGACTGCTCTTTATATGACAATTTCCCATCTGGTATAGAAATCAGGTTGTCAACAGACCTATTTTGATTAGAAGGGAAAAAAAATAGAAGTAGTCCAGGTGTTATTAGTAAAGTATTAACATCCCAAATTTTTATTTAAATCTAGGGCTGAGAGCTGGAGAATATTTTTTTTTTTCCCTCTGAGACAATGTAGTGTCCTAAGGCTGAAGAGTTATTACCACATACCTGTGAGCCCTTTTGAGTCTGTAGGTGCATCTTTACCTGAGCAGGGGGCTGAAATAAACACCTAAGTTGATGGACGAATAGCCAGTGAGGTTTTTTAAAGGAGCAGGTGTTGCATAAAGTTGGAAAGCAACAAAATAAGGGGACTTGGGTTCTGCAGGCAGCTGGGCTGGGCAGGCAAAAAGCATAAGCACGGGGGCAGCTGGTAACCTGTGCTGAGAGGAGGAAAAAAGAGGAACCTCTGTTGAGGACAGGGGAGAGTGAGCCTGCTCAAGCCGAGTGGGAGGCAGCAGGAGGAGGAAAGTTCACTGCCTGCTTAATTGCAGGGGGTGCCACAGTCCCACTGTGTACACAAAACCCTGTCAATAGCACTGAGGTGCCAGCCTGTTAATTAATGATTTACTTACACTGACCCTTAACCCTGAGGCAAATAAGGGGGATTTGTTTTGCTTCTATTAACTCCTCAGCTTGCTGAGCAGAGGCCCTGTAGTCCCCAGAATCACACAGCCACACAGGAGCTACGTGTCCTTTATTGTGCAAGGATCCAGCTAGTGACAGAGGGGAGGGACTTCTCATGGGCTCAGTAAAAGAACTGAGGGCTCTGGGCCTCCTTTTCCCCATGCCTAGCTTAAAAGTGCATGTTGATGTGGCACTGTGGGTGGTGGTAAGGGAAGTATGTGCAGCAGTCTCTTTGGAGCCAGATACGGTTTCCTAGTGGTATAAATGGAGCTAGAAGTCCCAATACATCCTCAGGGACACCTGCCATAATTATCACAGTCAGTTTGGCCAAATGGCTCCCAGCAGAGCCTGGGGTCTGATCCGTGACTGGTGTCAAAACCAGATTTCTGACACAGCACTGTCCTCCTGCATGACGATGACCAGGCCTCAAGCCCACACCAAGATTCAGGTCTCCAAATCCCATGCCATAGGAAATGAAGATCTGAGAAAGCATTGGAAAAGCAATAGGAGCAGCAGTGATCTCTCCTTCCCCTGAGCAGTAGGAGGATAAATACATTTCAGAATGTAAAGAGATTGATACTATGGAAATAAGAACTCTATAAGTTACTTAGTTCACACACGTGCAACTCCCTGAGGGTGTAACTAGGGTTGTTCTGGTTTTCTAGTATTATTGCTTCAGGCATTACACCTGAAAATGCCAGATGTATTTAAATCAAGTGTGATGGTGTCACTGCATAGTAATAGTGTTTTATCAGGGGGATGAACTGGTCTGCTTTCTCTCTCAAGAGCATTTGGAAGAGTATGATGCAGAGTGGTTTGGAAGGCAGATGGGCTCCTCTCTACTGGAGAATTACATTTTTATTAAAGTCGCTGGTTGTTGCTTCAGTGGACGGCCAGTGGCGGCTGCTGTGATCAATAGAACTGTGCTTTTTATGTAAGATTTACTCTTGCTTGTCCCAGTTTTGCCGAGAATGTTCAGCTTGCAATCGATAAGCCGCGATGACAAAGTAGCTCGTTTCAATTGAATTTGATGTCATTAAAAATGTTAAAAAAAACTATTGTCTCTTCCACCTTTTTCTCACATAAAAGCTTTTCAATGAGAAACTTTGGTGCTGCCTTAGCAACCCAGCAAAGTGAGAATAACCAACCATCTGCCTCAGCCTTGCCATTGCTGGTCTAGGATTATCATGGCTGAATCCAGCATCTCGTAGCCCTGTGCTTAGACTGGGTCGTGGTGGCAATTTCCCAAGAAAAGAGGTGCTCATTGGTGAGGGGAGAAGATTCCTGATAGTGGGCTGTAATGTGATACCAGGCAGCTTCCACAGTAATTTTAGCTGATTTATATATTTATTTATTTATTTATTTATCTATATCTCTTACTTCTGAAAGCAGGCTACTTTTGGCCTTTGGTATTAAGAGTCTGATTTGTAACTAGAAGAATGACATTATGATAACATTGAGCTCTGGAAGGTAACTGTTGCCATGTATCTCATAATTTTCCATTTCCAAAGTCAGAACACATTAAGTAAATATCCCTCTTGTGCCCAGAATGGGTGATTATCTTCTGTTCTGACTTGAAGAAACCCTGATGCAGGGACTAACTTCCTCCAGCTTTTGGAGAGCAGCCACTTCTTCTGACTCTGACGGGAGCACAATTGCATTTACCAGTTTTGTCTTGCACATTTCAGCTTGCCTAATTTCCTAATAAGTTCCTCTTCTTAGGCAGGGGAGTAAAGTGACTTCTCACTCTTCCAGGAAGTCAAGCCATTCCTGGCTCAGGTGGTTGAGGTCACAGTGACACAGCATGGGGGGGAACATAGCCGTAACTTTCTGCAGCAAAATAAATCGCTGCAGATTTTAATTCATCTGGGAAGTGTTCTGAGTTGTAGAATTGACTTTTCCTCTCCAATCTGCACAACTGTGTCTGCGTTTAGAGAACCTGATATTTGCTAGGGAAAGCAGCCCTTAAAAATCAGCTTCCAGCTGTTGTGGGTTTTTGCTTGGTTTTGGTTTGCATCCCTGTACCCAGAATGTTCCCAGCAGCAGAAAAAGGCATTTTAACATCACAGCCAGGCAGAGAGATATGTGTGGCTATCCTTCCTCCTAGGTGAGTCTGTTGGGTTAACCATCTCCTCAGAGCAGGTAGTCCCTCCTCTGAGAGCTTCCCACTGAGGGGCTGCAACAGCAGAATAAGATGAAGGGGAACGGGATGAAATACACAAAGGCCCAAACCATCTTGCTACCTGCAGCTGGTACAGGAGAACACTCTCTTTAGATGGGCTTAGAGGTGGATGGAGCTGAAGTCTGACAAATGAGCTTGGAGACCATGCTGTGTGCTTGGAGCAGGGGGAAGGCAGGATGAAGCGACTGTAGACCAGGCTGACAGACGGACTTTGTGCTGGTTGCTAGGCAAAGGCAACTCATGCCTGAGCCAGCAATCCCCAAACCCTCCCAAGGAGCACTAGAGCTGGAGATGAGAGTTGCTGCTGTTCCAGTGCCAAGGAACAGCACTTTATTTTGTTAAGAGCATGGTCCTGCTTTATTTTTGTCCTCTCCAGTTGCTGGACATCAGTGGCAAGATTAAGTCTGCCGTGGGTGGGGAGAATTCCTCACTGTGGCCTGCTTCACATATTTTGTTTTGTTCTGTTCTAATTTCATAACCTCAGCAACAAACTTCTCCCTCTTCTCCCTCCTTATTCCCCCTCTCCCCTCCTCCCCTTACTCCAATGGTTTATGAGTTTTGTGCTCTGTGGCCTATTAAGGTTCAGTTCCCAGCCAGTAAAAATGAGGAATTGGTTCCTGCCATTCCACGCAAGGAGTTTTAATGCACTCGGTCTCCTGGAAGCCTAAATGTTTTGTATCGGTGATAGTTGTGTAACATAAAGCCTTAATAAAGGTTTATAAGGGAAGGGATATGAAATGGAGCGTATGGCATTCGGCTCTGTCTGTGGCTCTGTTGGAGAATTAAACCAGGGAGAACGTGTTTCTAGGAGAGTTGGGGGTCTGTGATGTGTACAAACATCCACTGCTGTGACCCCCCACATCCCAGCTGTGTTGCCTCTTCCCTGAGGTAACAAACTCCCCCTGCTCTGATCCATTCATGGGAACTTGTGAAGCACTGGCCTGAAGAGACATGGTTCAGTTTGAGGTGTGGGTTCCCAGGGTGCACTCATGTGTGTCTCACATCCAGAGATGTCCTCTGCTGCCCATCTCTCTAGAATCCTTGGAAATGCACTTCCCTCCACAAGTTCTCTCCAAACTTGTCTGTGCAGGGAAAGTGCCTGTAAGTAGAGGTGGCAGCTGGATCATCTCTCTAAGCACTTTACTCACCTTTGGGCTGAAAAGTTGGGCTTTGCTTCCACTTCATCTTTTGCTCGATCTTTTTGCAGCGATCCTTGAAAAGCAGCTTGCTGTCACCTCCTTTTTGCTCTCACCTTATTTTTGCTGTCACCTCCATTTGCTGTCTCACCTTTTTGGGTTGTAAGCTCTTCAAGATGCTGTCTGCTCCTGTGCAGTGCCTAGCACAATCTTTCTTCAGTGGTCAGAGAGGCATCTAACACACATATTTAATATTTAAGAGTCTTGTGGGACTCAGATTGGAAATACAGAGATATATACCCCTTGTCTTTTCCCCCATTTCAGGGATGGTGCCACATGCAGTTACAACTAGCCTGCCCCATGAATTGATAAAACACAAGCTTTTTATGAACTTTCCCATCAAAATTCTTGAAAGTAGGTGCATGGGAATGCATTTAGTAGGGTTTGAGGGGTGCCCTTTAGCTGCCTTATGGTATGTAAACATGAAGGTATTTTTTGTGGCTTTGTTCTTTGGCAAAACAGCAAATAATTTTCTCTTCATTTCACTGAAATATCTCATAAACATGAGCTTTTAAAGGGATAGGGATGGCAGGTTTTTGACATATAGGGAGTTTGGCTTTTCCCCCAGATCTTTGAACAAGTGGAAGCAAAAGCATAAGAATGTCTTTTTTTTTCCAGTCAGTCTTGTGTTCTCAATATTTTAAATTTTAACTTTCCAGAAGACTTCATGGGGGTGGGGAAAGCATTGACTTTTATTTTGCTGTTGCAATTGTTTTCTGTGTTCTGATCTCTAGACCTAGTCCCATTCCCAGTCACCTCAAATTCAGATTTCTGTATGGTTTCTATTTTTATGAAAAGGACATGAAAGGCAAACATAAAAATTTTGATGACTCTGGAGAAAGCTTGTCTTCCCACCCAAAGGTTTGTTTCCTATTTCTTCAATATTGTTCTTCCATTTATTTCATAATTTCAAAAATTTAAATTCAGATGTAATTACAACTGATTTAATTATCAATTTTAATATACACATTTTTGGGTTTAAATTTCAAAATCAATAATGTTCAGATATATGTATGGTGTTTTGGTTTTTTTGGTCGTTTTTAAACAGATGAAAATAAATATGTAAAAATGGTACATTAGGGATCCATGGTCTAGTCCTTAATATTGCAAGAAAAGTGCAGGAAGAGTTTCACTCTAAGAAGGATAGTGAACTGTCCTAAGTGATTAGAAATGGTGCTTCTGTAAGGTGTAAATTCCCCATAAGTGTATTAAAGGATATTAACAATGAAACCTAAAAATGATGTATGAATATTGCAGTGAACTTTTTCATTGCTGATCAGGTTAATAGATGGGGTGAAGAAGAAGGCTAGTATGAGGCCTTCTAAAGGTCCTCAGGAGTTATTGCAGAGGACAAAAAGCAGAGAGATGAAATAGAGAAAATAGATATGGGTAATAACCGTGCTTCTGAACAGGTGAAGTTTTCTCCTGTGCAACAGAGGTGACAGAGTAATAGCAAGTGATAACTAAATTGGTGTTTCAGTAATTGCAAAGTCTTGGTCCATGCTTTAGCATCCTGCTGCTGTCCTTGGGTTACTCTGATGAGAGGACAAAGTAGTCTTAAATGAACATACTTGTCTAATGATCCAACCCACAAAAAGATCATGAGATTTTTTTGAATGCTGATAGGTTGTCTCACATGCTGTTCACCTGCAAGCAGTGGAAGACAGCTGTAGCTCACCTAGTTTCATCTCTAGAGCTATCTTAAATGACACAATTTGCCATCCTGTGTTTCTCAATATGAAGGCTGATGTTCAAAAAAGTTTCAACCATTGATTGACTGACTTTCTCTGATTGATATGTTTCTTTGCCTTGACATAAAGAACATTTCTAGGGACATTATACTATGGATTGGTATGGGGTACCCATAGAAAGGAAGGTGACCTTAATATCATGCCCAAGTTCTCTTCCACTCCTTCAGAAAGATTCCTGTTCAGCCTAGACTAAACCACTTTGTGTTACACTCAGAAGAGTGTTTGAGATGGGTGACTCATATTGAATGAAATCAATATGGGTCCCTTGCAGATACGAGCTCTGGGTCCCTCTTGGCCTCATCTCCGTCTGTGTAAAATGGTGAGAGTGGCAACCTCTGCCTCACAGAGCAGGAGGACAAAACACATTAAATGTTGAGAGCAGCTCAGATGCTGTGGTGATGGGAAGGCACACAAGTACCAAGTTGCAAATGCTTCAGACTAAAATGCCAGCAGGAAGAACAACTTCAGCATTGGAAGTAAGTCATCAGGGTATCTGCAAAGGGAAAAAAAAAATTGCTTGAAAGAATCCCCTGAACAAATTAAATCTTGAGGCCTAAAGACAAAGGGAGAGAGAATTAATTTTTCTACAGATATGAAATGTTCTGAATCAGATAAGTCTTGTCATTAGAAAAGGCACTAAGCAGCAAATGTCTGGATAATACCGCCAGCTCCAAGCTTCTCTTGGAACCTCTAAATACATTAAATCCATAAAACTAAATGAAAGCAGCTGCAGTTTTATAGAAATAAAAGGCTCTCATATTAAAAAGCTAAGAGCTTATGAAATGAAAGAAAAAAATAATAATAAAATTAAAGTGGGGGAGGAGGAGAGCGAGAGAAAAAGAGAGAGGAGTGAAAGTTAGAAACATAGGTTCCTAGGAATGGATGATGCAAAATGCTCTAAGTTAATATGTGAGAATCCTTCAGAGACAAAATAACACACATTCAATGCTCAGTAAAAAAGAATAATAATTTTTTTATTAAAATATTTTTTGGCTTTAAAGATAGGTTTTAGAGTAAAAATGCCATTTTGCAATAAAACCTTTTACAGCAGTGTGCCCTCTGAAATTTTGGGGGAGGCCCAGAGGGTTTATCCCTTTTTTCATTTGTGCTTCAACTTTCTGAATTAAAACATTTTGACTTTCCACTTTGAAACACTATTCTTCCGCCTTTTTAAGTTACAAAAAAAGATAAGTCTTTTTGTCCCCCTCTTCTTATTCCTTAAACGCATCAGTGCATAGAAATAGCCAAGCATATTTTGTGAGAAATTCTGCTGTTTCTTCTCTTTGTGGGAAATGGAAACAAGGTTTCTGTCCAGCAGTAATTCCTCGTGTCTTATGCATCCTTGAGGTTCTGAGAAAAGAATGAAACTGGAGGTGGGGGAATAGTGCGTGCAAAAATAACTTTCATTTGTATGCAAATTTGCTTTCATTAGGATTTTCAGTTCTTCTTCCTTAGATGTATTACAGCAGTGTTTGGAGGCCTGCTGTACAAACACATGAATTCTGCATTGCTAACATCCCTTTGTGCAAGAGCTGTTGAGCCACATCTCCGTGATTTAAGTGGTGCTGCCACTTGTTGTGTCTTTGCTTTTGCAGAGCTGTTAGAGATTCGTCTTGCCCCATCTACAGCGTTTCAAAGTCAACTGTCCATGCATGATTGGGCTGTCTTAGACCCATTTTACAGCCAGGAAAGGGACAGAAACCTTCAGAGACACATTGACCTTTGCCTGTTGGTCTGCATTGCCTATAAAAAGAAGTCTAGGTTGAATAACTCAAACTTGGAGTTCAGGTCACTGACTCCCACTCTGTGATTCCTTAACTTGCTGGAACCACTCTCACCAGATGGATGCTTTCTGTTGAAGCTGTGCATCACAGGACTGCTATTTTGCCAGCTATTCAGGAAAACGTGCATGTGGGCCAGATGGCTAAAAGTAGCCTTGATGTGTGGTGATTTAAGTAGGCCTTCTCTTGTTTGCTTTGTGGGGTTTTTTTGGGTTTTTGGGTTTTTTTTAGTTTTTATGACATGGAAAGGATGAAGAGGGAGAAGCTGATTGAACATCCTATTCATAGGAATAATTACTTTTGTAAGGCATTTGAAGGGAAAACAAAGAATTATTTGATTCCTACAAGGAGAAAGGCAAGAGCTGAGACAATGAGACATCAATGAATACATATTAAACCAGCTGCTCTTAAGTAGAGTATGGACTTGTAGTTAGAACTGACCTAAGCTCCCTTCCTGACTGTGTAATTGGCTTGATACAAGATGATGGTTGAAATGGGTAACATCCTTCTCCATTAGTCATCTTACTTGAACAAAAGAAATAAAAAGCTCAGATGTTACCACCAATGATTTCATGTACCAACTTATTGACATTAATAAGGACTTACAAATGTTAAAAAAAATTATGATAATGCTGTGAAATCTTAAGCTAGATGCTACTTCTCAGCAAAACAAAATATTTTAAGTGCCATTATCCTTTAAATTCCCGTACCGTTTTGCTTTTTGCTTTGTTCTGATGTGTCAAGCCTGTGGAGCAATATTCTTTCCTAGTCCTCTTGCCTTGGCAGGAAGACACAAAGGCCAGGGAAAGTTGTGTGATTTATTCTAATTTTCTTTAGAACCTCTCTCTTGGTACACTGAAACTCCAAGTGGGCAAACGCTCCCATCCAGGAAGGCAAAGCTTGTCAGATGTTTCCATGACAACCTGAGTGTAATTAAGGCCCGTTTCAGCTGCTAACAGCTGTGTGCATTTTATCTGTCTTGAAGATTATACACACATACACACACACACACACACACACACACAGATAAATATATACCTACATGGAAGTGTACTGTGAGGATATCTGCATCTATCTAGCTGTACATAAACCTACACCTAAACTGCTGCCCCTATGTACTTCCATGTTAACTGAGCTGAATAAAAAACAAAATTTGCAAAGACCTTTCTGTTCTTAAGAATGCTGAAGAACCAGAGCTTCTCCATTGCCTTTCCTCATACTGCCACCCATTTTTAATGAAGTGTGGGAAAATAAATATTCATAGCCAAGAAAAAGGAAACCTTGCTTCAGGGTTAGAGTTTCCAGCATCTTTTCAGGTTGGTCATAGAGACTATAATTTTTGTTCCTATTAAGGAGGAAATAGGAGCTGTTTCTGCTAAATGTTTTTTGCAAATGCATCAAGTTCTGAAATAAGTCACTTAACCTTTGGGTAACTCTTCCTGTCTTCCTGCAGGAAGGCATTCTCCCATGCATTGTTTCTGCACTCAGGATGGAGTGTGCTGTGGTGTGTGTTGGCACCGTGCTCCTTGGCACGCCATGTGGCCAGGCTGGGCTGGACCCTCTGCATCCCAGGGCACAGCCAGTGCTGCTCTCTGGTCCTGTGCAGTGCACAGCAGAGGTCAGGAGTTGCTGCAGGCAGTGTTCCAAAAGGAGAGGGAGCAGGACCTACAGGAATGGATACTCAGACTGCTCAAAAATAGGTGCCAGACCAATGTCCCTCATTAGCCAACTGGGACAAGAATCTGTTGAGACCTACCTGCAGCAGGAACGTTCACTGTCAGCCCTGAGACCACCCTCCTGAGCTCACTGGCTTTCCCTGCCTGTGCAAGAAGCTGCACTGGGCCTGCTTGGAGGATGTGAAAACCTTTCATTGTGTCGCAGTGGGTTACAGAATTGTCACCTAATAAACAGTGTTTCAGTGTGTTGTGCGGAAGGTAAACACGTTTGCTGTGAGTGTGGCTCGTAAAGAATGTGGGGTTTTGTGAGATGTCACATGTAACTTGTCTGAGGCTGTGAATATATTAGACTCCCACTCAAGTTTAGATACACATCCTTCCAGCAGAGGAGTTTAACTCTTCCTGGAGCTCATAGGGACACAGTAAATCATGGGGGACTTCATAATTAATAAATTTATTTTCTAATATCTGTATGAATTGTCAGAGCTGACACCAGTTTCAGTAGGAACTGATGGTCAAGGGCTTAAGTCAACCCCCTTTAAGGGGGAAAAAAAGGAAGATGAGGAGGTAAAAAATGAAGAACTGCTTTTGGGAAAGATGGTTCACAAAGTAAATGCAGTGTAATGAAGGCAATGATGGTATTCAAAAGACAATAAACCAATAAACTCTGGACATATCTTCTAAGACCTAGATTTTTTGATTTTGTTGTTGTTTTTTATAATGTTCTCTAGGTTTGCACCTGCTATAAACCATATAAATGTGGATGTCCAGAATGTGTTTGGCTGGCCTTTTGGTTTTGTTTTGGGTTTTGTTTTTGTTTCTTTTTTTTAATTATAATAATCTGGGCTGGTGAATACAGCTGCGTTTTCCTGCTCTTTCCCTTTGTGTGTGAGAAATTATAGGTGCCAAGGGATCCTGTGAACTTTCTGTTTTGGGAAGGAATCTCATTGCAATCTGCATTTTGGGAATGCAGAATTTCCCCTGAGTAAGTGAACGGGGTTACTTCCCTGAATGCTTTTTGCCTGGGGGACAAAGTAGAGGGAGGCTGCAGGCAGAGAAGCCAGCAGTGTGTGATTGTGTCCATAAGGTCCTGTGTCTAAGGCACAGTTCTCAGAGGTCAGATAACTCTTTGCAGCTCTGTTTTTGAGTGCCTGGCTGCTGAAGGGCAAGTCATCTGGTATCACTTTACTTGAAATTCTTTGCCTCAATCCTACTCTCTCTGGTCTCCTTGGTCATAGTGTTCCTCTTTCTACTGTATGCAATTTTGTGAGGACATTTCTTTTTTTTTCATTCTTTTTTTCCTATAGGAGATGATTGCATAGAGTAAGTTAAGTATTTTGATTAAAAGATGCTTAAAAATCCACTGAAAATGTGTTTCATTTGTGTGCATATGCCCACAGGCATGTGTAACTTGGAATATGCTCAGGCTTGGATACAAAAATGGCCACATCCTAGGTGCAGGTATCCTGTACTGGGCAGTGGTAAGGGTTTAGCTACAGCTGCAAGATTAAGTGGGAGTGGTGCGCTACAAGTTAGCCTGAATCCAGAGAAATTAAAACAACTTGAATGCCATGCTGTACCTTTAGCATGGTCTAAATAATTCCTCAGAGAAAAGAAAAAAAAAAGCATTCAGCATTTTGTGGTATTTATGTGAGGGAAGTGCTGTTCAGGGAAAAGGGTGAGATGAAGGTTTCAAACAAAATAAATAGAATTTCATGGAGACATTTAAAAGGGGAAAAAAGTTGGAATGGTGGGAAGATTGGGGTGACGGGGAGTAGGAGACCTTTGCAGAGTATGGATCTTTTTGTTAGAGGATTTTGTATGGATTTTGATTTGAAGAATTCTGTGAATTATCAAAACATATTCTCCCTCTACCTGCACCCAGTCTCTTTTCCTCCCCCCAAAAAACACCAAACCAAAGAAAAACTGATTATGAAAACTGTTCATTTTTGCTGAAATAATTCCAAACTCTAGATGTCAAAGAATGATTTTCAGGTCCAATTCTTACATGTGAAAAGCTTCAGCTCTTAATTTCAAGTTGGCATACGCTTTATCAGACTGGAAAATCCATCTCTGAATGGAAGCGGAAGAAATAATAAACTGGTAATTGGGATAATATGATACCAAGATTAGCTTCCTACATAGCTGCAATGCCTCAAGTCATTTTCTTGGGACTGTGATATACCCAGTTATATCCAAGATTATTTTGTCTTTATATATATATTTATGATATACTTAAATTCCCCGCTGATATTTTATAGCTGGGTAGCCATTTTGTGAAGCACAAAGTGAATACCCTCAGAGGAAAACATTAGCACCACTACTTTTTGTGTGCCATTTTTGGATTTGTGCTGTCCTTTTCCTACCCCATGAGAGGTGACGCCGTGAGGAAAGTGTTTTGCTGGCAGTTTGCATGGAGAAGTGGAGGAAGGTGAGGATGGGATGTGCAAGGGATAGAGAGGTCAAATATTTACAGAACTAGGTCACATTTTCCAAGCTCAACTTCTGGATAGCAATCACAAAGAAAAAACTCATTCCTTCAGAAACCAGGATGTGCCCTGAATAAGGAGGAGTCTGTAAGAAAATGAAAAGCATGCTTATCACACAGTCAAAGGATCTACTTGGAACTGGGAGATTCAGCAGTTTAAATGTGCCTTTGGACTGTAAATAGACCCAAACCCCTATCTACCAGTCAAACAGACTCCAGTCCTTTTAAATGTTAAGATTTTCTTTAATTACAAAAGCATATTACCATTTATCACCACACTCTAATCCCTAACCATACACCTCCTTAGCCTCTCTTATCCACTAACTTTACTCAGCCTACCCTAACTGATATAAATCTACATCTACATATCAAACATATTCATGAACCTCTGTCAAAAGAAAGAAAGAAAGAAAAAATACAACAAACCATCCCTTCCCCATCAAGTGCAGGATTAAGCCAGCAGAGGTGTGCTTGTGCTAAGTCTTGCTTTGCTACTGCTGAAGCTGCAGCTCACCAGAGGTGCTTGCATCCCACAATAAGGGACAGGGACATTCTCCCTGCCAGCCTTGCATGTGTAGCCCATAAATCCCTTTTCTTTCAGTGTGTAGGTGTTTGGTGTCACGGTGCTTTACGCATCTCCTCAGTTGCTGCCGAAGCTGCCTGAGGTCTGCGGTGATGGATCAGGGTTTTGATGTTGGTTTGCCTGTCTGTACACTTTGCTAATTAGAATAACAAAACTGGTAGCAAATCTTCAGGCATCAGCCATGCATTGCATCAATTAAAAACATCAAAAACAAAGCCTCTCCTGGTTCCTCTCCTTTCCACTTGATCTCTTACTCCATGGGATGATGTAACTGTTTCCCTGAGTCCTTCTCCTAATTACTGTGTTCCTTCCTTTCTCTCTGAGATTTCTTGCAACCCCAATTCTCTTCCAACATTTTATTTGCTTGCCCTTTCTTTTGCTGCTAGGGGACACCACTACTCTAATAGGGGAAAAGAAGCATTTGCTGAGTTTACACACTCTGGCAGAAATAAAAGCATATGATTTTTAACTAAATTTTTCTTCTCATTTAATTTGAAGATGACTTTTAAAAATTTTCTTTAAAGTACCAATTTTTGCAGCATTTCTTCCAAAGGATAGATAAGTATTGTTATCTCAGTTGCATGTAGGGTATTCAAGACACACAAGTTTGAATTAGATGAGCTCATATGTTCTACTGGATAAATTCTAAGCCACTGAGCAAGTAGGTTGATATCTTGGGACATTGACAAAACATGAGTGTATGGAATTTAGATAAAACACCCTGAACATTAATTTTGAACTGTTAGCATTTAAACTCACATCTCATGTTTAACTGACACAGAAATATAAAATACTTGGAGGAAGACAGAGACACTGCCTTAAATTTTTTCTTAGGCAGTTTAGTATGTGCAAAACAAAGCAGAGGGAGATGCCTCACTGTGAAGATAATTCTTTGTGCAGAGTCTGAAAAATGAGATCATGGTATAAAGAGGCTACTTCCGCGCTGATGTAATTTCTTTATGGGCTTCTAATATAATTGTTTATTTTTCTTAGATTAATGCAAAAATAGAAAGAGTGCACTGAATATTTCAGGTGATCCATAAATCATACAATGGATATTTTGGTCTTGTCATCTCACTTTGTCCAGCTTGAATTATATTGTGATATGTGGTGGAAAAAAAAACACAGCTCAGTGGAATTCAACACCAAGTGTGCAGGCATGAATATAATCCCCCACCCCCCCTCCCCCCACACAGATATTACATGTCCCAAAATTCAGACCATCAATATTTTGTCTTTTTTCCTCCTATTTAATCTCTCACATGTTTTTGATTTTGTGTATGAGTTTTTTGCTGTTGCCAATGAAAACTGGGATGGAAAATCTCATGACAGAGGCCAGTGCCTCCCCATCATCTTCTCCCTCTTGCTGACTCAGGCATTTCAGAGAAGCATCTCAAACACAGGGATGTTTCTGAGCCTGAACTCTCAGCCTTTCATGCCTCACTTTTCAGTCTCCTTGCTCCTCTTGCACAATGTTTGTTTGCTTGGCATCACATTAAAACCTACCTTTGCTGGGACTTCTTTTGAAATCTCCCTATGCAACAACAGCAATGCCCCTATTTCTCTTTCTTCCTTCCTCTCACTCTCTTCATCTGTGAACACTCAGAGCTGCTGTTGGGGGAGTGACTTGTACCAGGGCAAGCTGCATTTAATTCAAGTCACTCCTTACACCTACAGAGCTGCCTTCCTGCTGTTCAGCATATGTTATGCATCCCCTCTCCGTGCCTGGTCCGTCCGCCTTGGCAATTTAATTCAAGTTGCACAGCATCATGCTTAGAGTCTCCAGTTTGCTCTCAAGTGTCAGCCAAGATGGCTGCTGTCATATTCACTTAAACATCCCATGTAGATGAGCCCTTTGTATGACAGGAGAAGGGAATTGGTGGGTCAAAACCAGCACGAACCAGGAGACACAGCATTTCCTATTCGTGGCTGAGCTAGCCTGACATTTCTGACCAGACTTCACATGTCACAAAGGACTGACTGCAACACACACTTTCCTGATGAGCTTCTTCTTAATTAATTATTTCTCTTCAAAGGAGTTGTGGGGCATTTGATATATTGATACATGGTACTTGCAATCAGTCCAAAGTAGAGACCTGTCTTGAAGATTTTAGAAAATGCTTCATTAAAAAAAAAAAAAAAAAGTTGGAAGCAAAGAAAAAGCCCCAAATGATTGCAAGACTTACAAAAAAAAGCACTAGGGACCAGAAAAGGCAAAAAATGAGTAGTGTTAGTGCATCTAACAACGTGTAACAGGATGCTTGTTCGTGCATCCTTTGGTTAAATCAACTCAAAGTTACTGTCTAGGAGGAGGGTAAAAGAAGGGGGGAGTGGAAGAGGTAGAGGATGAAGGCGGATAAGGTACAGGGGGAAAGAAAGAAAAAGAAAAATCAATTGAAGCTGAGTGAGATTTTGTTTGCCAAGTTTCCAGCTGCTGCTCAGAGTGAATTTTTATGGCCAAGTTATAAACCTTTGAAAATAGGAGTTTCTAATGGAAATGCTGACAGACCCTTTATATGGTGACATTAACACTGGCCGCTCTGCAATTGTCCTTGCCTTCTTTTATTTATTTTCCTCTCTTTGTCCTTAAGGTCCTATCACACTTACTGTGATCCTGGTGAAGAAACAAAGAGAGAGAGGTCAAAATCGCTTAGAAACAGGAACTCTTTGTAAGCTGATGAAGCAGGTTGGAGAAGGGCAATTTCACTGTGTGGGGACAGAAATGCTTCAAGTTATTGTACCCTCCCACCACATACCTCTTGTCATGCAAAGTAGTGTTCAATCTCTCAATATATATTGTTTTATCTTTCTTCTTTTTTTTCTACTCCCAGTAGCTAAATGTCATGTGAATGGTGCTCCTTCTTAGACCCAATTAAGGAGGTAAACTTTTAAGCTAATAACAAAAGTGAACTTAGGAGTAAAAGAAATAAAAAAAGAAAAGGGAATTGTTTCCTTTTGGTGTTTTGTGTGTGTTTCAAATAGTCAGGTCTCTTTTTCTGAGCTGAAATTTATGTGGTCTTTTAGGGGAAAATCAGTCTTTCCTACCTCTTTATCAAGAAACTTGGTTATATTATTACTGGCTTTTAAATTACTTGGGAAAGTTTAACTTTCCTTGTGTTTGAATGGCGTTACAATGAGTCTCAAGCTGTATTTCTGAGGAAGGCAGTCACTTCTGGGTTGCAGATAAAAAAAAAAAAAAAAAGAAGGGCAGGAATATGACCTTGTCAATACTCGCCGCCACAAACTTTTCCTTCATGTGTGCAGGTTGGGATGGGGAGCATCCAATGACCTGCGGAAAACAGTCTCTGTGTGGAGCTAGCAAAGGGGTTAACAACTCTTGAGGGCACTTGAGGACTCTGCAAAAGATGTGAAACTTTCCTGAAGGGAGGAGGAGATGTGCAAGGAGGGAAATGAGGACATCAGTCTTGGCCCTCTCACTTACTTCTGCAAACCCTTTGACTTACCAAACAAAAGAGAAAAGTTTCTGCATCATCTGAGATTTAGTTTGGTCTTAAAATTCTTGGAGATATTAAGCATAAAGAAGGTCTTTAATTGGAGAGGAAGAAAAAAGCATCTCTGATCTTTTAAATCCTGTTACTTTTTCTGGGCCTTGCTGATCTGACTTTCCATCAGCAAGCTGTTGTGTGCACCAGTGCCCCAGCAGCTGTGAGGGGTGGGATGTCACATTTGTGAGGAGAGGTTTCCTATGAACTACCCTGCATGCAAAGGCTCCTCCCTGCCATGGTGGGTGGGTCCCAGGCTGGCCCCAGCGTGAGAGAGGTGAGTGCTGGGTCACAAGATGAGAATTTGCAGCATCCTTAAGCATACTCAGTGAGAAAAGATGATGACACCTTCTCCCAAGAGATGACAGATACCCGTCTCCAGCGAGGCAGTCTGTTTGCCTGGTGGCACCACGCTCTGAAATCTCTGTATGCTCTTCAGGGTTTGTGCCCTGACTGGAGCCGAATGCACCTGCGGAGCATTTGGCCATCATTGGATTTAATAGATCTCAGTCATGCCTCCCTGCACTCCCCAGAAGGTGGAAGTCAAATACATGCCTCATGCTTCAGTGCTCTTCAAACACATGTTTAGCATCTTAACTTTATTTCTTGGTTTCCATTTTGATGGTACACAAAGGGTTTAATGTTTTCATTGTTATACACAGTAGCTTAATTTTTTTCCTTGTAGCCTCTGGGCTGTTGCACCACTGTTATGAGATCCCTCCTAGGAACAGCAGGGCAGAAATGTTCTTTATTATGTGCTTGAATTTAACTTTTTTTTTTCCCTCTCCTCCCTTCGCTCCCCCCACAGTTTCGTTTGCCTCTCTGGTTTTAATTAGCCTTGCTTTTCCAATTAACATCCTGGTCTGCTGCAGTGAGGCCAAAGGAGGGAACCAGAAAGGCATGGCAAGAACCCCCTTTTCTGAGAAAGACTCGTGGCTGAGGCTTGGAGACTGAATTTTCCCAAGGTGGAGCTGCATTGACTGATTCTTAATAAAAGGAGAATTTGGGGCCCAGCGGCACTGTGGGTTTGTAACAGGCATTGTTCCTTGAAAATATTAAGCTCAGTAGGAAGCACGTTCCCCCTTGGCCTCTCCTAGTCTCAGGTAGTGATATGGAAACTATCATCACATTTGAACCCCTTGCAACCTGTCCCTAGGTGGTAATGCTTTATGAATACCACTGAGCAAGCAAAAAGAAGAAAGGAAACAGGAAAAGAAAAGATTAAAAGCAAAACCTTTTGGCTTGTCCCCCAGCACAATCAGCTTGGTATTTTCAATAAACTAAAAAAAGAAAAAGCCAAAAAATTTGGGCTGGGCAAACCCTTTAATTGGGACTTAAAGATTTTCTCAGACATTTATCAGAAGTGTCAAATTGTTCTTAGTGCATCACCTAATGTGTTACATTTAGCCTCTCTAGCCTGGCACCTGCTTTCAATGTAGTGAATCTGGGTTTTCCTCCCTGATTTTCCTTCTTCTGCACATATCCAGCAAATGGTGGGGCACAGGCACTGTTGGATGTTGAATGTCCCCTTGTCCAGCAGGCCTCCCAAACTGGTTCTACTGGTCCCAGACCTTCCATAATGCTCCATCCTTCCATAATGAGTCAGAGCAGATCACAGCCAAGGAAAAGGGACCTGGATCAGCCTTGTTCCCTGGGGTGCAGTGTAGGGAAAGGTGGTGATGATGACTTCCTGCCAGTGATGAGTGATGCAGTGGCCAGCTTTCCTTTCTCTGTCCAAACTGTGTTCTCTGGCTGATCTGCAAGTCACAGAGTTCTTGATCCTAGTGTGCCTTAGCAGGAATCAAAGCCTTCTAGGAAAGAATCATAGGTACAAATTATATACATGAATATTTGTATTTAGATTGGGTGTGTTTGCCTGGTATTTCTAGATAAATAGCATCTTGTAAGAGTATCCCTTTCTAGAGAACATTTTTGGTCTGATACAGCAAATATCTATTTATTGGCACAAACAAAGTTAAAAAAATGGCTTTGATAATGACAGAAAATCTACCTGAATAAGGACAAATTAACATTCTAGAGAACACTTCTTCACCAGTGTTCTTGAACAGACTAAACTATCAGAGCTTTAATTTTTTCTCTCTGTCCCTCTTCCTGCCTCTGCTCATTTTTCTGGCTGTGATCATGCATCCTTAATTCCATTCAGATTTCTTTCCTTTGAGAAGATGGTATTAAATTAATAGCTTTGCTGGAAATACAAAAAAAAAAAAAAAAAAAAAAAAAAAAGAATGTAGCCAATATGTAAAGTACCTGGAGATTTAGCACTTTGCTGAAGAAATTAATAATTACAACAATGTGAATCTCATTGCTTTGCCCAACCCACCAAAAAATTAACAAGTCTCTTCCCCTCTAGAGATAAAAATCTTATTTAGATCTGTCAGGAATATACTTTTGTTGCCTTTGCAATATCATTGTCAGTGTGGGGACAAGGGGAGGGGAAGAAGATTCTATGTAACGTAACGGATTTTGAATCTAAATATTTGATCACATCATTCTCTGCTGAGATTTTATGTTTCCTCATCTTACTTCCAACAGTTTATTTTAGCCTCTTCCCACTAGGATGGTGTAGCTTTAGTCACACTTCCAAAAGAGCTCTGTGTTAGACCCTGGATTCAGCCCTGGAAGGGTTATTATTAATAGTGATGCTTCCCAGTAAACTTGCCTCCCAAGGTTGCTCTAGCCAAGATTGTTTAGAAAACTCCACTGGGATGCTTGTAAGGGACACCTTGGGTCTAATGTACTAGCATTTAATGGACAAATCTATTTAGGTCCCTGTGTTAATATAAAACTGTTTTGTTAGTTGTGAAGCAGGCACAAAGCACTACTAATAACAGCTGTGAAACAGAGCTAATTTGAGCATCAGTGGCCACCTGAATACTGGAAATTCAGGGCACTCTTAAAGCCTCTCTGTTCTTGATGAGTAAAATTGGATTGATGTAAATTTCATTATTAAAACAGAAATTCTTATGTCCCATGGAATTTCTTTTTCCCTTCTCTGAAAGCAAAAATTACATTTTCTTGAGAGAAGAGCACAATTCGATAGCTAGGGGAAGTATAGTCCCCGATTTTCCATGGGTTGTTTTGGAAGGCTGAATTCAAAAGGATTTGGAGCCTGTGCTAATGCGATAATGGCAATATTGGTGCTATTAATTTTGTGTTTCACTCTGCCTTTTCCTGCCATGTTGCAATTTTAGGACTGAACAGACTTGTCTCCTGGTCTGTGGGGAGCTGTCAGCCAGATGATCTCCCCAGCTCAGGGTGCCGCTTATTTTCCCTGGTAAAGTGCTGCAGTAACCAGAGCTGCCACAGAACTGGGCAGTCACGGGAGATTTCTGGGTGAAGAGAGTTGGTTTGTAGTGTCAGCATTGCAGTTCCCAGGGTGGGATGAAGTCGTGTCATATTTCAGCTAGGTCCCAGATTGCCTTGGTGTGACAGAGAGAAAGGAGGGTACAGAGAGCAGGGAGGAAGAGGCAAAGAGAGACATCAAACCATGATGCAGCCACTTTCTTCCTTTCCTCAATTGCCAGTGTCTTCCTCCATGTCTTTTTATAATCATATTTTCCACAGCTTACAAAAGTGGTCTTGTGTCTTTTCTTTTCACATTGAATAAAACCCTGGTTCTAGGTTTCCTTCTTGGAAGACTAAATCCTCATGTGCTTGGTTCTTGTCCAGAATCTGGCCTAACAGTCAACTTGTGTTCACTGTGGCAGGGGAAGTAATGACCCTATGTGGAGGAAGTGTGGGGGAAAAAACTAGAGGGCATTTTTTTCTGGACTATTTCCAAAAGAAGCCTTGTAAAAAGGCAGAAAGTTACAGACAATTTAGCATTTCTTCTCTGGGACAATTGGGTGGAGGAAAGTTTTTGGACAGCAGGAAACTAGGGAGTGGTGTGATGTGATGCTATGTGGGTGTTGGATAGCAACACAGCAAGAAACTGCACAAGGAGCAAAAGGTCATTTTGACCAGCGCATCTCCTGTGTCTGCACTGCTGTTCTTTTAAATGATGCATTGCTTTGGTTTTTCTTCCTGGGGCCTGCGGTGGATAATACCAACAGTTTTTGTGCTGCCCTGGTATCCTGTGTGCACCAGGGTAGCTCACTCTTGCCGTGACCCTGTGAATATCACTTTCAGTGGCACGGATCCATCCTGTTGCTCTTGACTCTGCGGTGCAGCGCAGGCTCTCCTGTAACTGACAGGTGCATTTCTCGGGGGACTTATTTGTCAGCCTGGAATTCCCCTTCCCCTGCTTTAGCAAAAACCTGTCGACACCATTAGCATGGGGACTGCTGATTCACCAAGTGGGAAACAAGAGGAGATTGTTTATTTGCTAATGTCAGACGTCAGTTCAAGGTAATCTCTGACCCTTGGTCAGGTCTCAGGAAATGAAGCTAAGTGATATCTTGGCCAGTTTACTTTGACAGAAGAAGCAAAATATTATTATAAACTATATAGAGATTAAAAAGAAAAAAAAAATGGAAAAAGCCTTCCATGGGGGAAAAATTGGTAGCAAGGAATCCCCAGTGTATTACAGTGCATTATCTCTTTGAAGGTATCCTCATCCACCTTTGTGACTTTTTACTTTAAAAAATAAGCTCATCTTAACCTAATCTTGTTCAATTTTCAAGGAGAATTGGAAGAGGATATTAAACAACAGCAACAACAACAACACCCAACAAAAAAAAAAAAACAAAAAAAACCAAAAACCCAAAAAATCAAAACCAAAACAAAAAAACCCACAAAAAACACCAAAGCAATGGAAAGCCTTAGTGCTAACAGATGAGTAAAAAAGAATGTATAAATTACATTGCCAAACAACCTCACTGACGGCAAGTTTGTATCTCTCTAATAAAATAATGTGAAAGGTGTTTAATTTGTGGGATAAACTAATGGTTGGTAGCATGAAAAATCCATACGGTACACAATATCCACCAGCCCTCTCCTCTGTTGGATTCCATATCCAATATTGATAATGAAAAAAATATTCTGGGCTTTTAACAGTAGCTAATACTATGATTTTACAGAGCTGATTAGGGTTTTTCATTTTTCATGATGCCCTTTACATAAACTGGATGAGACTGGATATATTTTAAGTCTGAGTCAGAAGATGACTGAATTTTCTCCCTAAAATCCCTCTGATTTTAAATTGTTGCCTAAAGTAGGGACTTAATCAGTCGTTGGTGAAAATGACTGGTGAGCAGCTGCCAGCCTGATCCAAACCTCAGGAATCCTTATTGGGAATCCTTAAGTCTATTGTGAATGGTCCATGAAAGCAAGTAGACTGAGATTTTCCTTCCCACTTAAAACCCACACAAAGGGACTAGGAAACATCTCAGGGTCAATTTCCAACAGTGGACAGTGTTAATCTCTTAAGAATTGTTACTCATACTTCATTTTTTTCATGTCTCTGGCCATTTACATATACTCCTGACTCATTGCCTTCCTACAATACCTGTGAATGTGCAGCCTTAAACTGGAGCTTGGTCTTGGTAACCCTCTAACAGATTTTCCCACAACAGCAGGTGGGAATAGAAGAACTCTTGGGCAGATACTCAGTGGTAGAATTTGAGATAAATGAATCCTTGTCTGCTACAATTCCCTCTTAAATACCCTTACTAGTATCCTGGTGAGATGAGTCTTCATTTCTGGTCTGATGATAGAAACAGATGATCTTTTAATAGTTCCAGTGGTGGGAATGCTGTTCCCTCATCTTCCAATGAGGAGTTTAGAAACCGACAGGTAATTAGCAGGAGCAGCTGTTCATATGAATAGGCCTATGTCCAGCTTCCCCCTCTTCAAGTACTATGCTCTGTGGAAACAGGGAAAAATGATGTATCAGTGTAAGGGCAATTTCATTTCATGTTCTTTTTCCTCTCCTCCATCATTTACAGTAGTTCCAACAGTACTGATGTGGTAGCAGGTACCACCTAAAGCTGAGACCTGCAAAAGAATGAGACCCTTGACATTTATGTCAATGGATTCAGAATTTATCATTTTTGTTGCACTATATGGTAGCTAAGGGTTTTTTTATCTATTTCTTGAAATTCAGAATTCTAAAATTTCTGTTTGCAATGGTGGTTTTGTCCAGAAAATACAACTAAGTGGGTTAAAACAATCTATTGCATAGACAGCTTCAAGTAGAAGAAGATAAATTTTTTAGAGTTCTTTGGGGGGTTTTTCTGCTTTGGTGTCTTCTATGTCAACATTTTGTTAGGCGGGTGGGAAAGGAAAGAAATACGCTAGAGGCTTCAGTATAAATTAAGACGTGCTTTCCAAATCATTAAAGGGAATTGTTAATATTCACAGACACTTCCAGGGGTCAGTTCAGCCTACCTAGGATCTGAATTGCCATCTGGCTATGCCAATCTCTGCTCATTCAATACATAGTGAACTTAGGGACTAGGCTCCTAATACTAAGATGCTGTCTCCAATTTTGTATTAATATTCTACTCAGATGTGGAAGATTGTACTTCCATTAGAATCATCTAATTCAGAGGGTGCTTTTTTCTTTTCTTTTTTTTTTTTTTAATGTGAGCTGTTGCCTTGTCAAAAGGAGTTCTGCTGGTGATGTAGTAATTCAGATTGTAAAGTTATGCATCAATAATTGCATGTTGGGCTCTGTGAGAGGCAGGACCCTGCAGGGTTAAGCGTCTCATGAATGTGCAGAGATGTCCTTTGCCTTTGGGAGTTTTACAGTGTGGGGAAGTAGCAGAGAGGGATAGCTGAAACTGGGGTAGAGGAAGGCTTGTTCACCAGCAGTCAGCAGTACAGCTGTGAAGAGAACTGGTGTTTCATCCTTGTGTCTTTGCCTGCTGGCCCCTGATTCACTCCAGCTGAGGTGTCAAGTTAGGAGCTAATCTCCTTCAGTTCACTCTGCAGTCAATGAAATCTCTTGAAGCGTTTCTGAAGGACAGGTTACTTAAGAGCTTGAAGTTAATGAGATAAATTGAACAGTTGGTGCCCCTTTAAGTTGCTGTCACTTCTGCCCATTGAAATCTACAACGCACATTTGGTGTGGCAGCATGACAAATCCTAAGCAACAGTAATGACGACTTCAGTCTCTCCAACACCAGTTACCCAATATAATATAAAAGTGTTAGTAGTATATGTTGTATTTTTGGTTAGATATGCTATTTCTCTAGCTGAGAGAGGTGCTCCATGCAGAGCCCCATCAATAGCTCTGGAAACCATACTCAGTGCTGCTAATTGGATCTTCTGCATTTTCTAAATTGAGGGAGAAATGCTGGAACTGAGAAAGAGGCTGGAGCACCTCTTTTCCCTATTCACTCTGCGGCACTTCTGCAGCTGCAACCATTGTTTTTGCAAGTAATTTCCAGGAACCCAGACAAAGGAGATTACATGATCACTACAGTGGCCTCTCTGAAGAGACAGAGTGATTAAATGTGTTGATTAGAAATTTGATGCTCACCTCTGATAGCAGTGGTGTGGATCAGAAAGCCATCTGCAGGTGAAAAAAAAAGCAAAACAAAACAAAAACTGCCTTTTGAGAAGAACTCTGAGTACATTTCCATCAAATACTTACAAGGGTAATAGCATAACTAACAGGCGAGCAATGAGTTGAGAAGTTTTCTAGGTAAGTAATTTACCATATAAAAACCAGATGTATGAATTTGGATGTTCTGTGTCTATCCCATGCATGGACATTGGGGTGGCCACTCCCTACTCTGCTGCTACAGATCCTCAAGTACATCAGCTGTCCTAGCCCTCAGAAAGTTTTCGACCTTCATCTTTTCTGCATCACCTAGCAATATGGGCACTCTGTCAAATTGTAAAGTACCTGAGTTTTCCCTTAAAGAGGAAAGTCTTTTTTAAAGTGTATATTTATGGTTTTCTGCTGTCTACTGAAAGAACAGGCTAATATGGGACAGAGAACTGAGATGAAGAACTCAGGGCCCCTGTATAACTTGCAGAACACGAGAATTAGATGTCCAACCCAGGAGGGCTTCTCCCTTTTTCAGCGTATAATGGATGGTAGAGTAGAGAAGACTGGTTGTTGCAGTCCAAAGCACAATGCTTTGCATTTTTTCTCAAATTTGTACAATCTAGAAAGGACTCATTTTCAAAGGACTCATTGGCAAGAGTTGAAACTATTTGTGTTGCTTAGGTGTTGTGATCTGTTATGCTTGTAGTTCTGTAAGAATTCAATAATACACAATGTCTATTCTGATGTTTTGGGTGTTTCTCAAAATATGGAGACAAATCTACAGCAGCATGGGAGTGGGAATGTTTTATATATAACGCACTCTTCTCATTTTTCATTCTTGTTTGTCTTCTCCTGATTTTACTCCTTGGACTCAAACTGCAAGGTGCTGAGGCATTGCAAGTGTGTTTTCATGATGGGGTTCCGTAATGATCCAGAGGGATGTGCAAGCTAACATATGATGCACATTAAATGTCCTCATATAATTTACAGAGTTTAGAGAAAAATCTTTGATGAAACCAAGATTTCAAACCTGATTTTCCTGTGTCCCAGTGATCTAAGAGCAGAATTGGACATTTTAGTTAATTTTAGCTTATCAAGAGTGTGGCCTAAACTAATTTGGGCTAGATTTTATGGACATTCTGGATAATAGATGTGAAATGTCATACTAGAATGTTTATCTCTCTAGAATATTGCACTTTTCTTGGCCCTAGGAGGTCTCTGTCTCAAAGAAACTTTGCCATTCAGCTACCTGTGAATAAAAGATTCTTCTCTAGGTTAGCAGAGCACACTACGAGCCTTTGAACAAGACCAGACTAAGTTTGGTCCCGTTGGCCACTGAATAATTGAGCAGACAGGAAATGTCACAAAAAGTGACAAAACAAAACTTTTGAGGCTGCTGTCATTTTTGTTACACTGCACAGGGAAACAGTGTTTTACTTGAAGAGTTTCATAGAGAAAAGAGAGGTACAGAATTTTTTATTTCTCCAAAGGCTCCTTAGCAACAGTACTTTTTGCTTCCAGTTTGGTGCCACACCTACAGGCTCTATCCCTCACCAGGGTGAGCCCACTGGAGCTGGGGATGAAGCTTCCCTCCACAAAATAAACTCCATTTGTCATGGCAGGTCTGAGTGTGGCCTTTTGAACTCACTGTGTATGGCCTTAGGCTCTTCTGTCTTGAAAGGAGCTGTATTTCCATCTGAGGCATACAGAGACTTTTTCATCCTGGATAGGACTCAGCCCTCCTTGCTTTTGTGATGCCTTGACTTTTCCTGTTGCTCTGTGTCTGCACTCCTCACATTTCTTCCTAGTGCTTCAAGGCCAGGAAGAGCCATAGTTATGTATAATGCTGCCACTGGTTGCAAATGAGTCTCAAGAGCTTCACAAGTGTTTAGAAAGTGTGCCAGACCTAGAAGATCAGTGTGTGCAACAACAACTTGATAAATACTCAGGTGTATAAGAGTCAGAAGAGTGCAGTGTCAGGATTCAGGAGCTCCCAATATATGCAGCTTAACCATCTGACCAGTGTAACCAGTTATTTTTTTTTGAATTGTCATTCTTTTTCCTACTCATAGTTTTAATCTATTTGCTTTCTTTAGTTCTCATTTTTATAAACAAGTGAGTAAAATGAGAGTAAATATTATTATAGTGTAGATAGATGCCAAGAAGCTACATCTTTGAAATCACTACAATATTTTTTTGGATCCTCTCTTAAGATTGGGTTTCTGAGAGCATGAGTCTTAAACATTTTTACTGTAGCTCTATTTTCCATTCTTGTCTTTTTTCAGTCTGTTGAACTGACTAGCCAAGTCCTCCTATCTCTCTCTGTCTCTCTCTCTCTCCTTCCTCTTCTGGAATAAGCCATCTCAAATGTATTAATTTCCTGCAAAGCTAATGAAAATAAGGCTGTGGATGGAGGAGGGAAAGCCTGACTCTCACTGAGGGAAAAGCCTTCATTGAGATTAAGAACATTACTTTGACAGCAGAGATTCCAAACCAGGAGGAAGACTGGAAAAATTAATGCTTAGTAGTTCCACCATTTGTTCACCTACATGCAGATTTTCTGTCTATCTGCTCCTCCAGAAAGGTAACACTATTTAAGTAAACAATTAAATTTAAAAAAATAAATAAATAAAAAGAAAAAAGAAAAAAAAGATGTAAATGTAAGAACCGTATGCTAATTTTGGACCAAAAAAAAAAAATCACACTTTTCACCTGGATGACCAGTTTAGCCTAGCTATTATCACAAACCAGTTCTAAACCAGAACTTTTTGTAAGCATTTATTCTAAGGAAAATCATTGCACTTTCCTCAAAACTCCCTGGGGCCCATGGGATGGAGAGAGGGACAAGCAATTTACTGGCACAGAAAAATACTATTGGAGCTGAATATGAAATTATTTCCTTCTTTTCAAACAAATGGCAATTGGTGTCACTGACCTGAGAGTGCTGCAGAAGTGTCTCCCACAGGACCTGAACCTGCAGTGGGGTGTGGCAGCCGTGAGACCAGCACCCAATAGTTCTGCACAGAGCTGTAGGACAGGAGCCCACCCAAAACTGCAGGTGAGCTCCTGCGGGTGTGGGGTTTTCAGAGGGATTTTGTCCCCTTGAAAGGGGCGAACCTGTACATGTAACTTGAGCACAGTCCAGTGTGGTCCCATCCACCCAATATGTCCTTCTCAATCTATCCCCATCCAAACAAATTAGCTTTTCTCTAGGAGCTGCTGGGTCGTTTTGCTCCCCAAATCTTCACAGACAGCAGCTCTGCTGATCTGACCGGAGTACAAGATACCCTTCACTGCAGCAGGGCTGCCAGGATATTCCTGCCATCAACAGAGCTATCCATCCAATCCTTACTGGTAAATTGGAGCACAGATCACATGCTTTTTCAGGCTAATGATGATATAAGGGAGTACAAGCCATGGGTTGCCACTGCAGCAGCTCCAGGCAAGCACAACCTCTGCTATTCAAACAAGAGGGAGGAAAAAGCTTCCAAAATTCACCTAGTCTTTGCCCATCTTGAATGATCTTTTTCCTCCTGGCTTCAGGCTTCACTGTCAGTATCAGAGCCAGGTACTGCTGCCACTGAGTCGTGGTAAACCTGGCGTAGGACAGCTCAGTTTTCCCTTGCTTACCTCTGACTCTCACAGGTATAGTCAAAGATGGGAAAATACCTCATGTTATTCTGAAAGCCTCTGTCCCTCAGTTGTCTGCCCAAGTAATGCAGCACCAGCCTGCCTGGCAGGGAATATGGTGCAGGATTTTGTGACTTGTTGAAAGAGACAATATATCATGAATTCGAGTCTGCCTTGTGCTTTTGTTGGAGCAAATGGGAGTTTTGTCTCTAATTTTGTGGAGAGCAAAGTCAGAGCCCTGGTCAACAGAAGATAAACTTTTTAAACAAAAAGGAGTAAAATCTAAAGGTGGATTTCTTTCTATCAAAGTTAAAAAGTACTTACTGCTTGGAGGAAAAGTATTTGTCTGAATTATGACATTGAAAGTCACCTTTCAAAGAGCTCTCTAAATAGATTTGTGTTTTCCTTTCAGAAGTTCACTGCTGAAAGTTAAGAAATCCCCAATAAACATTAAAATTTATTTACAAAGTTATAGGTGTGAATATGCCGCATAAAATGAATATTTAATATACAAGAGCTCTTGCTTAATATTTGTGCAATTGATTCAATTTTTTTTATTATCCCTGTCATAATGATCATTGCTTATTTCACACTAAAATCTATTTCTGATGGTTAGTTCTAAGCAGACACTTTTTCTGTGATTAACATCATTGGACATCTCATTACTGGTAATCAAAGATTTTGATCTTAAATACTTTTTGATAATTAATTTGATGTTTTATTGAGTGGTTTACGCTATGTGATAGATGCAGGAGACAAATTCTGCATTGTATGACACCGCAAAAACTTGGGCTAAATAACTTATCACAAAGAATATTTACCATTTAGAAAAAAACAGCTATATTTAGAGTAAAGTCTCTCTAACTAGATTTTCTGTAATGTGCAATTTAAGATTGACATGCCATCTAATCTATAACAGTGGATTACACCACTTTCCTTACTGCTGCATTCAAATATTGAGCCTAGTTTGAAGTATTGATTCAGCTGTCTTCAGCCACTAGAAATATGACAGTTTATACCAGCTATCTGGTTAGTAATGTCTCCATAAAGTGATACATTTAAAAAATACATGCTTAAAAATAATACTTTAATTTTTGCTTGCTTCTTAAAAAGACCATCATGGTTGTCATTAAATGAAAATAAAATGCTCTAGTTCTGAAGGACAAGCTTTATAATTTTTTTTATTGCACTCGATCAGGTCTGATGTACAGTCCTTGTGCAGCTGATACTCCTTTTACAACCAAATTTTGTGGACATCCTCATTTTATTTTTATTTTTAAACAATTTTGCCCAAGGAAGCTTTGCATAAGTGGACCTTTTGTCCCATCACTGTGCTGGTTCAGATCTGAACTCTCACATCCAAAGGCCTGGTCTGTTTAAAAGCTCCTGTGTGTCAAAGCAGGAGAGAAATGGAACCATTAAGAATAATTCATACAGCAACAACGAGATTTTGAGAAAAAAAAAAAAAAAAGGGAAAAAAAATCCAGCCTTAATTTAGGTGAAGTGGAGGCCAAGATGACCTCCTGACCCAAAGACACTCTGCCTGCCCATGGCTCATTTCTTCTGTAGCTCCTCTGGCATCATGTTTTGCTTCAAGCTTCCCTCTGTCCCACCTCACAGAAGATAACCCAGAGACTGAGGGACAGAGAAACCACTGAAGGGAAAATCTCCTGGGGGTGACACTATGCTAATACCAAATAAATACCAAAATTAAACCCAAACTCGTTAGCGGGTAGGTCACACAGCCAACCCTTTCAGGACAACTTCTTGATGCTGGAGGGAAAAGAATATGAATCAACAGGCAGGACAAAGACCCTGCTTCTGCTGAATGACTCATTCTGGGAGTGAACTGTCTTCATTAGCATTGTATCACATATTTATTTTCTTCTGTGGAAGGAAAGGGTTACAGTTTCCTCTCTTCCTCTCATGACCTTCTTCATGACCAGCTCTGTAGCTTTCCTGATTTTCTCTTTTTTGTTTTTCAGCGTGACAGTAAATGTTATTTGAAACCAAAGTCTCTGTAGGCTACTTACTCTCTATCTTATTTAATTTCCTATATCACGACTACATTATGACATTCTAATCAGGTTCCCACATCACACCCATTGTTGCTGAAGTGACTTTTATTTATTGTTTCTTCCCTTCTCTCTTGTGCCCTCCTTCATAAGAAGGACACTGGGGCTATCTGGGAAATGAAATGACTCACTCAGTGAGAAATCCATTTGTATCGTACAGGAAGGGCAAAACAGATTTGCTCAGTTGCTTCCAGAATGTGAGGGCAAACCTTCTTGGTGGTTTTCCAGTATCTTTCCCTGTATTTCGAGCCTGGGAAACAAATAATTTTGAAATTGCTTTTTCTAACGGGGTTTGGGTGTTTTCTCTCACAACTGTCCAAGGTTACTGACTAGAGAAGGACAGCTGGGGTTGGTGATAGAAGCCTTGGACAGGATCTGGTGAGGTTATCCAGCATATCTTCCTTATTCCAAAGAGGGATCAAATGTTCTTTTCTGTGGAATTTGAACAGGAGTTGTTTTTTTTCAATTCTGTGGAGACGAATTTCTGGCCTGATTATTATCTAATCCCAACATGCAAGATTAAAATTGATAGTTCTAAAGCTGAGAAATACATACGTGAGGAATGAAGCTTTTAGTTGTATTGATCAAACTACCAGTTTTATATGAGAATTAGTTGGTATTTAATCTATCTAGCAGCATATATCAAAATTACAACCTAAGGTTTTTAATACTTACAAAAAAAATTGGGAGGGGAGGCTTGGGGAGATATAAATCAATGGGATAAACTGTAATTAGCTTTTTTTCTGATAGATTATAGCTCCTTTCCCAAACGAGAACTCAGTACATTCACTATATATATTTAAATTGCATTAACTATCCTAAGAGCTGTAAAATACCTGGAGCATGGGAGATGTCTAATATAATAAAGAAAATAGTAAGTAACAATATATAACTAGGAGCTAGTGTTGAATTTTTATGGGTCATGTTGTTTATAGGCTTATAACTGTGCTCTTGGTTGGAGCATGCACTAAGGAATACCTAACTAAGAATCAAAGAGAATACTCTGCCAGAAGATTTGCATGAATCCTTTTCTTTTATAAACTCTATGTATTAACCATGTTCAAATATGGTAGCCTGCTCTTGGAATGTTAGATTAAAAAAAAAAAAAAAAAAAAGAGAAAAAAATGTTAGATTAAAAAAAATATAGAAAACTTGTCAAAATATACTTTGTCCAAATATCTTTCAGTACCAAGCATAAAAGATTAGAGATAATTACTAAAATAAAAAGCAAATTTAAATAATAATAATAAAAAGGTAGCTCACGAAGATTCCAGAAACATTGAATTTAAAAATTTCATTACTTTTCTGAAAAACTTGCAAGTTCTCAGAGCTGAGATTTTAACTGCAACAAATCCTGCACTCAACTTAACTGGCAACTGAACTTGTGGCCAAAGAGAGCACAAACACAGACCGGGAGAATCAAGCTTTGAAGAAGCCTTTTGGCATTAATCAAGCTGACATCTTTAGGATGTTTTTTTCATACACTTTCTCCACCACTAACATTTTCAAGGCTGTGCTCAATCACCTCCAGCACACATGCTCAGTACTTTTATAACTGGAGGTTGACTTATCGAGTTGTCCCTCCTCTTCAGTGCCACTTTTATTTGGCTTCAGATCCTGAAATCCTCATTCTCCAGTTCAAAGTGACTTTGTCAGAGTACCTATATATGACTTGGTCTTGCACCTGGGCCTATCTGAGGTGCATTTAGCAGCAACTCTTTAAACCTTGGTACAGTCATAAAACCTTCCAAGAAGATTGCAGTTAGCTCATCACCTTCTAATGGACGCCCTGCACAGCCCCTGGAGCTAAGAAAACTCATGCACTGTTCTGAAATACACCTTGGGTTTGCTCTGCTTCTGGTCATCAAAAGTTGACACCAAATGTTTGCAATTAGGCTGCCTATTGTAGAGACTCAGGAGTTCTTTGAATATAGAACAGCAAATGGTTCTGAGATAATGGTAGGCATTATCCTCCATAGGAGAGATCCTATTTTCAGTGACATGCTATCTTAATTCTGCTTTACAGCTGCTTTGCAGAAAAAAAAAAAAAAAAAAAAAAAAAAAAGCTGTTTCAGTCCAACTCTGAGCACTTGTTTCTTGGTCTGCATCATGGCAAAATTTTCTTTAGCCCCACTGCTTCTTTCTTTTCTTATGACAATGCATCTATCAGGATTTTCAGGCTAATTTAGGGATCTGCCTGCTTACATGTTTATTATGAGTCTCAATCAAGCCATCAAGTCTTCTTCAAAAGTACAGAAAGCCTGGAAGTGCTTAGGATGTAATGAAAATAAGCAGCTTTATGACCATAAAGGAGGAGGGAAAGAGTGGGTGGCAGATGAGAATAAGCAAGGGGAAGTTTACATCTCTGTTCTTTCCATATGGTCCAATAGACAGAATTTCAATTCCACAAAGACCTGAGTCAACTCTGTTGAATTCCCTGGCTACAGTAGACATCCTACATGACTTTAGAACTTACTTAGCTTGTCTATGGCTCAGTTCCCCTTCCTGCTTACTTGCTTTTAGGCAGCACATTGCTGATAGCAAGTTACTCATAATTAGTGTCAGGGTAATAGATAGGAGTTGCACAGATGATTTGAGAGTGGTGACTTACCTCAGGGCCATATGCCAAGTCCTGGCTAGTGCAGGAATAAAGCCAAGTCCTCTGCAGGTTGGTGGCTTCCTAGTGAGACTTTCTGCTTGCTGTGCTGTACTGATTGACAGGAGAAAGGGGCACACTGGTTGGTGTGCTTCAGGATTGGATAGGTAATGGACATATACCACCACAAACAATCAGTTTAAAATATTTCTTGTTGTTGCTACCACTTGAATCATGATGCAGCAGTGGGTGAAGGTACTGAGTATGAACATTGGATGAAGCATGATAGGCAAGAATATCTGATCTGAAAACTGATCTTGGTCTTGGAGGCTAATCCATTTTGGTGCTCAGTGTGTTCATCTCCCCACCAGCTTCACCAGAATATAAGCAAGCTGTGCACCTTGAAGGATCAGCCTCCTTTAGTACGTATTTTAGCCTTTGGCAATGCATTAATTAAATGAGGATAATGCTTAGCTTCCCCTTGAGGATATTGTGAGACTTGTGTAGAGAGACATTTTGAGCCCTTCTCATGAAAGACTCTGCACAGAGTAAATGCCAAGCATTATGCACCTCTTGAGAATCAAAAGGTCACCCACTGAAGACCAGGCTAAATTCCCATTGATTTTTATGAGAACTCTGGGTGGAGCCCAGAAAAACAATCCCCAGGGTATGGACTGATCCTTCTGGCCTACTCAGTGCTGGGATCATGTAGGCTTTGATACTTTCTGGAATTAAATAATTCACTTCTTTCTTAATTTTATTATCATTAATTTAGCCTATCTTGAAGAGAAGCAATAGGTCAGTTGGATGGGGGGGGTAAGGAAGCCACATGGAACAAGTGAGGAGGAATTAATTAGGTATGCTGCTGGCAATGTGCTGCTACCTTCTGTGGAAGCCACAATGCTTAGAGCTATGGAACTATCAGGGAATGAAAAATAAAATAAAAGGCTTTAGATTTAAGATTCCTGCTCTTATGTGTTCTTGCCATCGTTCATATGGATTAGGAGTTAAGTTCAAACATTCCCTGTAGAAACAAGGGTTTGCTGACTTAGAACAAACAGCATTAGGAATACAGGTTCGGCAAAACCAGAGATATTCAGTTTCATCCTAAGTTTCAGCTGGAGTTGGTCTGAAGTGTTGCATTTGATTTTTTTTTTTTTTTTTTTAAGTCTAGTGCAGCAATATTCATAGGATAAATCTGTATTGGTCAGAGTTTTTCAATGTTGCTTTGGGGGAGAAATGTAAACTAGACCTAACACTCGAATATTCTATAATTCCTCTTCCTTGTCTGTTTCTCTATCTTCTTCCAATATCTGTCCTTTCTACGGTTTCCGAGTTATTTCAGAATCACCCTGGGTAATGTGAATGTTGAGAAGTCCAGGTGTACCAAGTGACAAATTCCTTCTATCTGAGTAAGAAGAGGAAACTGATATTTTGGTATCCAGAACAATGGCAGTTCACAGAGGTCAAGAACCAAGGCATCTCCATACAAATTAAACATTATTAGACATAAACATAGCTTGTGGCATAGAAGTCGTAAAAGTTACATTCATCAGATGAGAGAAAATAAAATAATTAAATATAAGGTTAGAAGTAGGAGCAGGAACAAAACAAAAAACCAAACAACAACAAAAAGAAAAAAAAAAAAAAAGGAAAAACCCAACAAACCAAAAAAAAAACCACCAAAAAAGACAAACACAAGCTTGGCCTCTCTCTCCTGGAAGTCAGGCAGATGTGCTTCTATAGAGGTTGGTAACTCCTCTGTTCAGGGTTTACAACTACCGCAGGGAACACTGTTTCAATACATAGGAAAAGAGGACTGCTTTAGGACTGTCGTGCTGCCTCAGTCTATAGAAGGTGTGAAGATGATATTAGACAAGCATCCACAAACTACTGGATATTTATGTTTCCTTCTGGATCAGGTGATCTTTTGGGATTCCTCTCAGGTCTGATCACTAGCTTAAGAAACTGCAACACTGATTTGAAACCTGAACTTTGAAGAAGATGGAGAAAGAAATATTGTATGCCTTGTAATTTTTTTGTTTTCAGTTGGTCTGGAACACAAGTCCAGACTTAAAATCATGTAAAAAGCTGAAAATGTGACTCTTAGCCTACTTGCACAGTTGTATTCTCTTCCTCACCTGTGGCCAGTGCTGTCCCCAGGGCTGTTTGATTTTGTTCTGCTTGATCCTGAGCACCAATTCCCTATTTTTCATAAATCCAAAAGACAGAGGAAAAAATCATAATGAAGGCAAATCCCATGATCCAGGAAGCTAAAGGGCTAGAAGGGATCATGAATTGTAAAACCACTCTCTAGCTATCCCACTAGTGAAGTGACTTCTCCTTTCCACTTGTCACCCTCCTTTGCACCCATTCTGACCATGAATTTTGGGCCTGTGCCAACCTGTGTTGATACCAAGTCAGAAGGAAAATTTCTTTGTCTCCATATTAGGCAAAACATTCACTGGTATCATTAAACAAGGAGCCTCTTTCTACAGCATCCCTCCTCTGGAAAGAGCCTTCTGATTTCTGCTTTGGGGAATGCATTAATGATGCCGACAGGGAACTCTCTTGCAGGTTGTTTCTTGCAGCGTACGAGGATTTTACTCTATCAAAGGGTTTCTGGCTGTCTCTTAGGGCCCAGGCAGCATTGCTGCTCTAATTCCTGGGCCTGGATTTCATTTAGCTTTTTACTACTTCTACCCTGGTGTGACTCCACTGACCTGCAGAGGCTTTTCTCTGATTCATGCTAAAGTAGCAGCCTATAGTTCACACAGAGATCCAGAATTCCCTTTCCACTCTTTCTTTTCCATTTCAGCCACAATGGCCTGATGCTGATCTCAGTTTCATCAACACCTGCCTGAAAAATAACTCTGTTTGTGTGCACCTGTTGAATATGTTTAGGGACAAGCCACTTTGGAGCCTGTCTGTATGAAGGGGACCAGATGTTACTAGCGAGCAGTTCTGGCTGTGAAGGGTCGTGCATAAACTTGCACGTGTGTTCTGTTTCCAATTTCACTCCCTCAGATGCAAAATCTATCCTCAGGGGTCTGTGTTTAAAAACTTGCTCTACAAAAGAAGGGTGAAAGGGTGATATTTGCATATCTGCAAAGGCACCAGATTTTAGGTGAGAATCTTGATAGATCAAGGATGCCACTTTTAATAAATTCCTCTTTTGTATAAGACTGCTGAAAATTCTCTTATCTGACACAACAAAACCGAAATTTTCTAGCAATGCTGTTTGATGTGAGGAGTTCCATTCCAAGCACTTATTTGCTCAGAAGCTGATTGTGAGACTTGCCTAATCCCAAATTCAAAGTGCCGTCACACATATCAGGTTATTGGAACACTGTGCCTCAGTTTCCCCAGTTATAAAAGGGAGAACAGCTACCTTTTTCCTACTGAAAATACACTGAGGATTGGGCAAATTGCACAGAAGGAAACACCTGAATCCAAACACTGTTAATAGGAGCTTATTTACCATGTTGCTTCAAACTCTTAGAAGTAATTCAAAGTAGTAGTGGGGTGTGTGTGTGAGAGAGAGAGAAGAAGGGATGCAGTAAGAGAATTTATGAAAAGATGAGCAGGCTTAAGGTAAATTTACCTGAAAAGCTTTTGTCAGCATAAGGGGTGGCTTGAATTGAATGACAGAACTATGTGTGTGTTTATTTGTAGAAGTAAATGTTAAACATCTGTTGGGCCCATGAATTTAAACCTCCTGGGAGCACCTTTGAAGCTGTATACCTCTGTGTCTACACATTTTCTTTCTCCAAGTTGGTGGCTAAAGATACAAAGAAATCAAAATATGCCTAAAACAATCTCATGTGCCGATGTTGATGGGGGTGTTTCAGGCTTGTTCAGATTGTAAGACTTATTTATGGTTTATTTTGTCACCAGCAATCTCCAGTAAAAACCCTGGCCTTTTATTGTACATTTGGTTCTTGTTATATCCTAGGTAATTAGAGAGCAGATCCAGGTATTGAACACACATTCCTTCACTAGCTATCTAAAATTAAAGCTAATCATAAAGACATTACGGAACGTATCAAGATTTCCTTTATTACGACATTAATAAGACATTATGCATCGCACCCCATTTGATTAGCATATGGTGCCTCAGAGCAAATCAGTTAACACTGATGCATCTATTAAAGTGTCCAAGCAATATTCTGCATCTCCTAAGTGATGCACAATAAATACACTGCTGTGTGGCCACCCTCACCCAGCCTCTGCCAGACTGACACAGCCCTAAATCTCCCGTGATGGGCTGGGTGTGCTGCAGAAACAACACTGGGATGAACACAGGGCTTGGAGAGCCCTTGCCAGAAAGAGAGAAGGAATTTGAGGGCACATTTTAAGCCTTTGTAACCCAGCAAAGCTAGTTTTAAGAGCAAGCTTGTTTTAAAGTGTGAGTTTAGCGAGGTAGGAGTGAGTAAGGCTCTCGTCCCTCCGAGACACTGCTGTTAAACTACCTGCTTCCACTGCATCCCAAAAGCCCTGTGAGCACAGTTTCCCCCTGAAGTCAGGGCTGGAGCTCAGTGCCTTCCTCTGCAACTGTACAAGTGAACCAGTTTCAAAACATTCCTCCTATTCTTTTGTCATGGAATTGTGGCAGAATCAGTACTGCATGTATCATCCTGATCCCTGCTGCAGTCAGTAAAGCCTGGAATAAATACATTAATTTTAGGTTTTGATAAATGTGAGTTTTGCCTTGTGACTCAGTGGTCAGGTTTCCATCTCATATTCACTTCTCTTGCTCTCAGAGTATAATTCTTATTGCCTAATTCTGTCCTTTTACACTTTAAATTATGCCTTTATCTAGAATTTATTTATCTCGTCTGCAATTCAGAATTTCTATTATTAATCCTCTGCGATATTATAGACATGCAGGAAGTACTATGAAAAATTCAATATACTTTTAATTTTTTTTTATTATTGTGGTAAAAAAAGAAATAAGAATGCTACTCATCTTCGAGTTCAACATATTTAACTATATTTAACACATTTAATGACATTTAAGGAACCAACTAAAGATGTGTTTGGATTTGGGGTATTTTTTGGTTTTTTGTTCAGAAATTCAACCACAATTCACAGCCAATTCTGTTGGATTGTGTCACATAACTGAGACAAAAGCAAACAGTAAATATATTATCCCTTTTTCCTGGATGGAAAAACTGCATCACAGGATAAGTTACATGACACAACAGAGTAACAGTAATAGCCTGGATATTAAATGCATAGTCTTGTTTGCCCTAGATAAAGTCCCTGTGCATTTCTTTCTAGAGATTGTCTCTTACTGAGCAGCCTCTATTGTTCAGATATTCTGCCCGAAAGCCTTTGTCACTAACTCAGTACAGCAAAGTAGGAGCTAAATACTTGAAACATTTTCTCTCTTACTATAACTTTCAGGCACTTCAGGAACATAAAGGACCATTTTTAAGTGTGGCACATCCTATTTCTTTTAAAAGAACAAGTCAAAATCTCTGATGTGCTTTTGAACTTCCGCAAAATTCACACTGCACTTTCTTTGCTTGATGACTCTTACACTGTGACAAGTTGGGGGAAGGTTGCCTGAGGTCAGCTGAATCAGACAGGAGTAAGCAAAACTATTCCTTGTCTAGTCTGTAGAGAGAGGATCACCCCGAAAAGAGAATTAGCCATGTGTGACCACTGGGCTCTTCTGCTACGAGCTGACAACTGCCTGTCTTCCTCAAAATCAGACTCTTTTTTTTTGTTTTTCAGAGCAATCATAGCCTTTTCTGCACTGCTAACATGAATGATTTTTTTTCTATTTTTTTTTTTAATAAAATCCCTAGTGGCAAACAAGAACTATTATCTGGGAAAAGTTCAGTAAACTGTGAATGCTGCAAAGGCTGCAGATACCCAAGAGCTTAGAGGCCCCAGTCAAATGGTGAAGAAAGAGGAATGTGAGAGTGGAGAACAGAGGAAGGAAGAGTAGTTACTCCAGTATGATGAGAACCATCTGAGCTTCTCTTGATGTCTCTGCAGTTCTGCCTTCCACTGGTGTCTTTCATCTGTGAAGCCCCAATTCATGCCACTCATGTACTCCTGGAGTTGTGGGCATGTAGCAAAGTGTTTAGAGCAAGGGCAGCCTCGGTGTGTGGCACATGCTGTACATGCATTATTCTTGAACCCACTCTAAAAATGCACATATTCAGACACACATACAGAAGGCCCATTCTGGGGTTTAACAAATGTCTTATTTTTTTACAACATAAAGCTCTTGTATAGCTTGGAGAAAGCTGGAAAAGAGAAAATATTCTTTTCTTTTCCTTTTTTTTTTTTTTTTTATAGAAAGCTGTAAACAGCAAGGTATTTATTCAAGAGACAAGAGCTTTTCCCAAGAGCTATTCCAGTTGCTTTTAGAGTTCTCTCTGTGTTTCTCTTAGTGTGGAAGAATTTTAATATTTGTTCCCTTCTTTTTACTTTTAAATATAATGTAAGTGGATCTGTGACAGTTTAAACTCTCTGCTTACATTTTCCCTGATTGAATGGGCTGCAGGAAGATAGGATAAAATTTAGATGCATGGGTCATAGTTTTGATAAAACACATTTCAAGAATTGCTGCTACAGGAATGCTACAGCTGAGATTTTCACATCTACTAAAATGTAATCTCAAATGCTTTTGCTTGCTTTGCCCAATAAGAAATTCATCAAAATGGGGTTAGATCCTAATTTTAAAAGCTAAAGAAGATGATTGTCAGAAGTGAGTACAAGATGGCACGAGTTACTTCACCACACCATGCACGCTCCCATAACATCTTTAACATAAGATCAAGTGAGGCATCTCAGCTATGCAGTCCTCTCTACTGCTGCCACATCAGCCCTTGAAAAGCTGTGTATTAATTCACACAGGCTCTTCAAAAATTTTATTTGTCAGCAGGTCGCAAACCTTCAAATCTAAAGATGTTTGCAACGTGTTTGCACCTATTAGTTTTTCCCTGATGGTGCCATGCATGACCAGCCCCATGAACAGCAGCACCCATGTTCTTTACTGTGTCCATTTAAACATCCAGGGGCTCTTCCGATGAAGCTGTTTATATTGGTCTGACTTCTCCACCTACAGAGGTTTCATTGCCACCAGGGCTGCCTAAAAGTGCATGCTGAGGGTGGGCAATAGCAGCTAAGCCTTTAGATGCAGGGTATTTTCATGTACAGGATGTGAGCTTGAACCTCTAATTCTTTGCTCTGGCACTGATTTCTATGAAACTCTGAGCAATTTGTTTTACCTTTGAATCCTCCTTTCTCTGAATCACAGTGCTTACCTGCTTTGAGGTTTAATCAAGGAAACTGTGCAAGTGCCAGATACTGTATAAAAGCAAGAGGCAATTATTAAAAGTGGGCTTTGACTTTTTAAAGGTAGGATAACAGATGCTGGGTAATAAATCTCATTAACGATGATAGGGAAATTGTCTTACTTTTGAACTCACATGGTGTTTGTTCCCTAACTTTTGTTACTGCTTAATACTTATTCTGGTTTCACTATTTGTTTTCCAAAAGTGCTGAAAACAATTAGATGACACAATGAGCTATTATTTCCCTAGGGTGTCCTAGCACTTTCAGATCTGTGCTTATGTTTAGGAATTATTGAAGCATATTGTTTTGATATGGCTTTAAGCAACATGATTGGCTTTCAGATCTAACCAACGCTGAGATTTGAAATCTGTTGAGCAAAGTGGCAGTGTTTTTAAACAGTGTTGCAGTTAGAAATTCATACGAGATATTTCACCAGCCTACTATTTGTGTATGTGTGTGAATGCTTATCTACTGACAAAAATTATTGGCTTAATCGGCTCTGATTTTTCTCTCTCAATTTGGAATGGGGAAAACAAGTCTCTTGCTTGCTCATGATGGGGAATCTGCCTCCTGTCCACTTATATCAACAGCTCTGAACGTGGAGCTGCAAATCCAGCCTGGACTTGATTGCTCTCAAAAGTGTTTCTGCAGTTAAGAAGCTGCAGTGTAGCACTTGGTTCCACATGAGGAGAATCAGATGGGCTTTAGGATTTACTTTGCTCTGCTAGTGAATGTGCCTCAATTCTGCAAGTTCAAAATGGTGATGCATTTAAAGTTAGCTGCTGCACTTGACTCACCCACTGTTCTTCTTGGATGATTTCTGTCTTGCAACAAGCAAATACACAGGAAATAAAGATCTAAGTTTGGGTGATTATTTGTCTTGGGATGATGGGTAAGGCATTCACACTGAGATTTAAAAAAAACCCCAGAGTATAAAACTCTTGCTTGAGTAGGAGACAAAAGTGTCAGTGATAAATTAAGCCTCGACCTCAGTTTCCCTTTTGTACACAATTAGGAGTTTCACAGAAACACCTCACGGCATGCTTAAAAGAGAGAAGACAGATCTTTACAAGAGGGAAATATCCTTACTCAGGGTCATGAGAAATACTAATCATCATAAATACTAAAAGGCAAGTGAAACACAGGTTTGAGAGAATTAGGCTTTAAAAAAAAAAATTAAAAATTGCTCTTGCAGACAGAAAACTACATGAGTGTGGTGTACTTGTATAGTCCTGGGCTTGTTGGAGATGCTGACCCACCCAGACATGGGCACATCTATCTATCAGGCAGCTCCTCTCCGAGAAGTGTCCTGTGCTGATTCCCTGACTCATATTGTAAAGAGAGAGGGAGACCAGCCTCGTGCTTAGGATTTTATGATGGAGCGTAAATCAGGTCTGCCTGTACTTGACCAAGGTTGAAACCCACAGTGCTGCATGGTAATTAGATTTTTAAAAGATTTTTTTTCCCTCTGGTTTATTTATATAGCAGTAATTACCTCCAGCACACAGTCGGAGTGACTGCTTGTCTTTCATGACCATACTTTTACCCTTTCATTTGACTGTCCTGTGCTTTTGTGGCTAATATAGAGCTTCATTCATTATCCCCGAGCCCCTTCCCCTGCCAGCCCTTGCACAGTGGCACAGCGGGGAGCACAAGGTTATTCTGTGGCAGCTTAAGTGGGAGTGGATGTGAAGAGCAGAGCAGAGATGTGTCCCTCAGCACTGAGCGGGCCAGACTGCTCCCACACCTTCCTGAGAGGCACAGCATTCCTAGGAGGAGCAGGGCTTGCCTGGGGTCTGTGAGCACCCCCTTCTTGCTGCTTCTGGTGATTCTTCCATCCCTGGCTCTTTCTGGTGTACCTTACCAGTAATACAGAAATGTTCCTTAATAAACATCTCATTTTCCAGATCTCCTTATCACAGAATCATTAACGTTGGGAAAGACCTTTAGGATCATCCAGTCCAACCTGTACTGCCAAGCCCACAAGTAATCCGTGTCCCCAAGTGCCACACCTGCATGTCTTTTAAATCCCTGCAGGAGTGGTGACCCCACCACTGCCCTGGGTGGCAGTGCTGCATGGCAGAACCATGCTGCAATACTTGACAACATTTTCATTGAAGAATCTTTCCTAATATCAAATCTAAACTACCCCTGGTGCAAATGTGTCTCTCTTTGCCTCTTTTCTCCTTCCATCTCTTCCCACCCTCCTTTCCCATGAAGTATCTTTTGAACTTGTTCCTGGGTTTGAGATGGATTTGACAGCACTTGTTTTATTGCAATTAAAAATTATTTTGTTCTTACACTTCTCATCTTAATATGAGAGAAGGACCATCAATTAACTTCCTGAGGATAAAACAACCCCTCATGGTTTCAGCCTGGCTCCTGACAGGACCTGTGGCCCCTGGAGAGAGGAGCCCAAACTGGAGCAGGTTTGCTGGTGGGGCTTGTGATCCCATGGGGAACAAGCTGGAGCAGCTTGCTCCTGAAAGTATGAGCATGCTGGGAGTGTTTGTGAAGAGTTGCAACCCATGGGCAGGACCCAGGGTGGAGCAGTTCATGCAGAACTGGGAGACACTCCACACTGGAGCAGGGGAGGGTGTGATGAGTCCAATCCCTGTGGAGGAGGAAGCAGCAAATTCAGCGTGTGACGAACTGACCACAGCCCCTATTTCCCATCCCCCTCTACCACTGAGGCTGAGCAAATCAGGACTGAAGTTGAGCCTGGGAAGGAGGGAGGGGTGGGTGAAAGGTGTTTCAAGATTTGGTTTAATTTCTCCTTATTACACTGATTTGATTTGTAATAAATTAAACTAATTTCCCTAAGCCAAATCTATTTTGCCTGAGATAGTAACTGGTGATTTCTCCCTGTCCTTATCTGGACACATGATCCTTTTGGTCTTTTTTCTCTCCACTGTCCAGCTGAGGAGAGGAGTAAAAGAGCTTTGGTGGGTGCCTGATGTCCAGCCAGGGTCAATCCACTGTGGCACAACTTCTATTCTGGCTGCAGTTAGGGAAGGTGATTCTCATGTATGTCAATTTTCCTGAAGGCATACAAGGATCTTAAAACCATATTTATTCTGCTAGACCAGTTTGAGGTAGGAAGGACTAAGGTGGGTGCCTGCTGCAGATCTGTGTGGCCATGCTCAGCAGCACAGGCTGCAGAGGGACACTGTCTTCTCTCCAGAGGCTCCCTAGAGCTCTGGGTGTTCCCAGTTATTATTGCTTAATGTGCTTCTGGACCAGCAGAAACATGGGGTTTCCAGGGGATATCTTTATAGCAGTTGTCAGGAGGCTTGAAGCAGAACAGCTATGAAATGGAGCATTTTCAGTACTCGAATGAAAGAGAAGGAGCTTGCTTAGCCACATGAGGTGGTGATGATGCCATCAGGCCAGTGCAGTCAGTCAAACAAATGCAACTCCCTTTACAGTGTGAAGAAAAATAGGTTTTAAAAGCATCACCAGCCTCCCCAAAAGCAAACAATGTTGGTGAGTCAATAAATGATGGAGTTCATAAAGTGCCATTTACTTCCCCCTCCGTCTGCAGCAGTAAATTCAGATCAGACTTTCAGTAGCTGTCTGGCCTCACAGGGGTCTTGATTTCTTTTTGAAAACTATGGATGACAGTTACTTCTCTTCCCCAAGCTGTCAAGAAGGAGCTGATATGACTGTCAGAGGTATAATGTACATGTGTAAGCAGGGTTTCTGTTTCCACCTCACATTTGTAAATGCAGCTGCTAACATCTGAATTCAACTTATTTCTAATTATTTCAGTAACACTGAGCTGGTTTTCTCTTTCTGCGGAAATCTTCACTATTTATCAAGTTTCCTGACAAGATCTTGAGTGGATCTATCTGTAGATATTACACTAGCTTCTGGCAGAGGAGATCAGTGAGAAGGAGGAAAGATGCTGGTGGTTCAAATCTAGGGGGCAGGAGGCAGAGACAGCTCTGCAACAAGGTGTTGGTGTCAGCATCCAGGCCTTGGAGATCTTCAAACATACTGACTAGCTGCCACCAGATCTTGGTGTCATGGGCTCAGCTGCTTCAAAACCATCACAGCAGCCCACCTGGATCTCTCCAGCCTTGTTAATTGTGTGTCTCTACAGCAGTCAGAGCTTGGGAGGAACCAGTTCTAGAAGCACAGGGATACAGAAGTGTTTTGGTTTGAAGGAACATTAAAGATTGCCTCACCAAAATCCCCTGCCATGGGCAGGGACTGCTTCCACTAGATGAGGCTGCTCAGAGACCCATCCAACCTGGCCTTGACTATTTTCAGGGATGGGTCATTTATTCTCTGGGCATCGTGTACCAATGCCTCACCACCCTCACAAGAAAGAATATTTTTGCTATCTTTCACATTAAAGCCATTCTCCCTCGTCCTGCCATAAAATGCCCATGCAAAAAGTCACTCTCCCTCTTTCTTGTAAATCCCTTTTAGGTTCTGAAAGGCCACAATAAAGTCACCTTAAAGCCTTCTGTTCTCTGTGCTAAACAGCCCTGACTGTCTCATACTCTGTCCATAGGAGGGCAGCTCCATGTCTGCTCATCTTCGTGGCCTTCTCTGAACTCACTCTGAGACATCCGTGCCCCTCCTATGATGGGGACCCCAGAACTGGGCATGGTGCTCTGGGTGGAGTCTCACCAGAGCAGAGTAGAGAGTTCCTTCTCTCTCTTGCTTGGACTTCTCTCTTTCACACCCTTTCACACCTGCATGTGCATGGTGCAGTAGAGATCAACCTGACTTGAGCAGTAATACACAACTTCTAACCATGATACCATGGTCAGATTATCTGAAGAGCAGAAGCATAGCTCTCAGCACACCACAGACCTGTCCCAATACTACTTTCTGATAGCGATTAAATGCAGAGCTGGGGATTTTTGTTTTATTTTGGTTTTCAAGGTACCAAAAGCATGCAAATTTGAATTCACAGTGCTATTTTTCTACCCGCTATAAGATAGCGCCTCACATTACCATTCTTCTGCAAAAAGCCATTTTTAACAACTGCAGGTCAGGAGTCTGTTTTTCCTTCCCAGCTTCAGCCCACAGGGATTTTCATGATAACATTTAGCTTCAGAGCTGCATGCTCTATGGAGAAATGTGATTCAACAGCTGCCCTTCCTGAACTGTGTCCTTAAAGTAGAATCAAACCTTTCATAAAGCCAGGGATGTAGGGGAACATGTTTGTATGTGTTTGGATGGGTTTATGTGTATATATAAGGACCCATATGAAGAAAATTTTGCTCTGTTTCCTCAGATGACTTCTGATTTCCAAGTACTGTAGAAATCTTGGTCTCGGATCATTTTTTGGCAGAGACAATCTGTAAGCAGTGAGGACAAGGAGTGATGCTTTGGTAGCTGGAAACACTGGGTCAGGGTGTAGGTAAGGAGAGAACAAAGCACATCCCATTCTGCATGAGAGTGGAGATCATTCCCATGCCCTGGTAAACTTCCCCCCGTTTAATGTCAGGGTGTTAGCCCTTGGTAGGGCTACGTAAGAATGAAAGGACTGGGGATGGAAAGCAGCTAACCCCCACATATGCTGAAGGTAGTGCCCAAGACAAGTAACCAGGGTTGTTAGCCAATTTTCTTTGTCTCCTTGCTCTCACAGTCCAAATAATATTTCTCTCTTGTTTGTTTGTTGGGTTTTTTCTTTGATTGTTTAGTTTCATTGGTTTTGTTGGCTTTTTTTTCCCCTGGTCTCCTCCTTCCCATAGATTCTCCTTGTACATGCTGTTTTCTTGAAGCTAATGTTTTTTCCTGCTCATCTTCCATCTGCCCCTTTAGGGAGGAGTTGGACCTCTTCTCTTTTCACCCACAGACTCTACTTCCTGCCGTCATTTGGTGTGTGAGTGTGTTTTAGGGTTCGTTTTAATTATCATTAGTGTCCTGAAATGACCTACACGCGTAAGCTGCTTTACATTCCTGAAAGCTGGTGTGGAGTAATGCCTGGCCGGCTCCTCTCGGGCTGGGTGGGGCTCTGTGATGGATCAGGGCTCAGCTCCTCGCCTCCCTCTCTGCCCTTCACCCACCCGCCTGCACCCTGGGGAGCCCACACAGAGCCGCCTTCCCCTGTCACCCCGCAGCTGATTGAAAACCTTGCTCCATGGATTAAGACACAAAAGTCCTAAGTGAATTAAATTGCTCAGCCTCAGCTCTTTCCTTCGATGAGAGATTTCAGAGAACAAAAGCCTCTGTAGGTTGTTTTTTTCACATGGTTCAGCACAATTGGGGCATCTTGCTCTGAACAAAAGAGATGTGGAGCTGAACGGAAATTGCAGGGCTGGTTGTTGGACCCTGTCCTCCACCCTCCCCTCTGCTCTCTGTACCAAGTGCAAAGGGCTGAGAAGATGTTCCAGTTGTACACATGGTGTGGATCAGGTGGGAGTTTTTCCCCCTGCACCTTCACCTGAATGTACTGAGGATCCAGAACTGCCCTGGCCCCAAGTGTGTATTCCCTGATAATGTCACTTGAATTAAAGACGGATGATTTTCACATCATTCCTGCCCTGACAACATTAATCTGATGTGGCTTTCACAGCTTTAGTTGCAAATCCAATCACTTGATGGATGGGAATGTTTACCCACCCCAAATCTCAACTTTCCTGCCTTCCCCGCCTCCTAGCTAGTGTCAGCCAAGTCAGCAAGATCTCTGTCCATAAAATATACCGAGCAAGCTGCAACTTTGCAGTCTTACTGGGATTTATGGACAGGCTTAAATGATAGAGGATTTTTTTTGTTTGTTTTTGTCCTTTTAGGCTTTTATAAACAAACGTTTTCCATGAGTAGCTTTGTTTTCCTCAGTTCCATGTCAACCCAGCTCAGCTGATGCAGAGACCTTGCCCAGCTTTCACAGCCACCTTAATTGCAATGAGTATCATGGCAAACTGACAGATGAATTTCACTTTCTGGAGCATGGAGTAAAATTCATGCAAATAACTTTTAAGACTTAAATCTCATTTTCTTTATCAAACCAAGGGAGAATTTTAATATGGAAGAATATGGAGACAGGTGTGGGGCCAAAATTGGAACAAAAGAACAAAAAATTGACCAAAAAAAGTAACCAGATCTCACTCTCTGTTCTCTCTAACCGGACTGTAGAGGGTTGAGTATTATTTCTTTTACTATTGGCCTCCTCATTTGATTATCTCAAATACCCCCCTTCTCTGACCAAATCAAGCAATGCAATGTGTGTTTGTGTTTTTATTTGGATGTCCGTCCATGTCCTACCTTGTGTGACTTCACCATGTGTGGGGCAGAAATACTGGTTGTAACTGCCACACAGAGTAATTAATCAAGGCCTTTTACACCTCTCTTAGTAGACAGAATGGGTCATTTTATAAAGACTGGTCCCATTCTCTAACAATTAGAAGGACTTGGTGTCATCCTCCCTCTGCTATCTCACTGTAATCCATAAAGCATTTGCTTTACAATGCATTAGTATCCTCTTTATAATCTCTCTCTGTTCCCCTCTCTGACTTTCCTTGAAAGGACAATGTCAAGATAAAAATCAAATATTTACTCTTGTGGGTGTAGACAAATCCTTTCTGTGTTACTTATAACACCTCAGATTATGAAATCGGACATGATTTCAATCCTCTAATTGACCTGTCGTCATTTAGGCTATTTACTTTAGTTCTTGTGGTGCTCAGAGCTTGGACAGCGGGTTCAAAGGAGCATGGGGAAAGAGATATTTTATGCGTAAGTTGGATGCCTTTAGTCCTTTTATGGCAGTAGAAACCTTTGCATTAGGTGATAGCACTGAGAGGAGCAGCCTGACATTATCTGTGAGTAAGCACGGTGTACAATCACCTTCCTAAAAATGTTATTTTGCTTCTCTGGTCTCTCATTAAAGAAATACAAAGCACAATTTGTGGAAATTTTTCATGTAAGTGCTATCCTGGAAAACCTGACTATTAAGGTGTTTTGTATTGACCCGCAATGTACACTGTAGTGAGAGAAATGCAGTTTGGTAGTAAGGGTGTGAGTCATATGCCCTGATAGCTTCATTTGAGGGAGCAGTAAAGTCAGCTGGAAGATCTCTGTTGATTTCAGCGTTATCTTCCTGGCTTTGTATGTACTGACCTATGCTACCCAGGTAATTCTGATAATCCAAGGGATGCCAGGGTGTCATTGTTAGAGACTCAGTCCCTCTGAAATGGATATTAGAAGGGCCGTCATTTCCAGCCATCACTGCTGAAGGATGGCCTTATGTCAATGTGCTTCAAAGGTCTGATACAGAAACTAACATTTTTCTACCTACTGCAAAACAATTTCTCAGTAAACATACACCCGTCCCTTTGAGAGGTCTTGGCTAAGGTTTAACACCAGATCATTTTTCGTTGTCTTGAAACTTAATCACTTCTGCTGAAACTTTTTTGGTGAGGGACTGAAAAGGGCAGAGTGAAGGAGGAAAAGAAAAGCCTTCAACATTTCCAAAGGGTTGGGATGTGAGAGGCCCTCTTCTATCTAAGAAAAGTTTCAGCAGGCACATTGATGCGTGGTGCCTACTCACATCATTTTACAGCATTCTCTGAAGACAGTGCTGTTGAATGATGAACCTGAATAGGGTTCAAGCTTTCTGAGAGGTCCAAGAACACTCATGGGATGTTGCAACTTTTTCCTTTCCTTATGTTGAGATACTGCTGCTTGTTGGAGTGGACAGGTGGCCACATATACATCCTTCACTCATACAACAGTGACCGTTTTGGTCAACACAAAGGACAGATTGATGGTAACCCTGAGGTGACCTGAGGTGACAGTATGCTTGGGAAGACCAGGAATGCAGCTAAGGGTGCATCTTGCCTGTGTCAGGCAGAGATGAGCCACTGGTCTATAGGACTATAGAAGAATTTGAGATAAAAAATAGTCCTGGCCTGGAGCTTGCCTTCTTCTGTAACCATACACATGGGGTTTAAGCACAGCTTAGTGCCTATTCACAATATATTTCATTGACAGTACTGTTAAAATGGTTGTTTCTACCTTCTGCCTAATGGCCATTGAGAGGTAGGCTGTGCTCTGAACATGACAAGGAGTAAGTGAATGACTGTCATTTCAATTGCTTGTAAGAGATACTTGGAAGATTTTAGCATGTTCTCTTTTCTTCCTAGTGTCTTTTCTCAAAGGCAGGAGGGCAACAAAAGTCAGATGCGACCGTCACTGCCCATGGCAGTAAATCAGTGACGGAGCCTTGATTACAGTCCATCTCTTCCAATTTGCTGCCTGGTTCTCTAGTTAGCTGACAGACAGAGTGGTATTAGCTGCAAGTGTGAGATCAGATGGTGTGGGTATTACTTGTATCTTTGCTTCTGTTCTGACTGGTGGCCTTGATGGAGTCCATGATGTTGTCTGTTTCTGTATCTCACCATTGGAGGATAAAGTCTGCTATCTGCATGATTTTTTTTCTAGAAAGCTTTTATATCCCAGTGACCAAACACATCAAACACATCAACCCATTAAAAATCTTGCTCCTGAGTGGTAGGAACCCAAGAAGCTTTTGAGGGAAGGTGTATTTATTTGTCTGTCTTTTTAACCAGTCTCTTTCACAAATCAAGTTGTTGCCCAACCAGTTGACTCCTTGGCAATTGGGGTACCAAGCTGATGTACCAAAAGGGGAGCTTTCCAGGGGAGAGTCTCACAAGTACAAGAAAAACAAGTGGCTTTTGTCAAATTTGTGAAATGGAAAGCATCAATCTGTTTTAATACAGTTGCTCAGGGAGGGTAAAGATAAGAGGAGAGAAAACAGTTAAAAATTGCAGTGAGTGTGTAGTGGGCATGGTCAGCTGAAGAGTTAAGTGACAGAGCCTTATTCACTCATATGAATTAATAATTGATTCAGTAACAAATCACTAATGTTGCAGTAGTCATGGTGAATAAGATAATAAATGTGTCCTGTCCAGGGAATGCAATGTTGTTAGAATTCAGCTGAAATTATTCATAAATGTGCTACTTTTCCTCATCTCCAACTACTGCTAGTTTAGCTTTTCTTTTTAATCTTCCTAAGCTGTCACATTAGATGGTGGAGCTAGTCACATTCTATATACAGTGGGATATTAAGGAGAACTGTGGAGACATTATGTCAAATTTCAATAGATAATAGACACAAATTAAGAAACAAAGTGCCTCCATACCTTTTTGTGCTCCTCGTCTAGCTTAATAAATAAATAAAATAGAAGCCCAAAGGATATTTAATAGCTTTTGCATGTGACCCCTGCAGATTTTCTGCCCCCTCCCTCTTCTTCTGCTTATGGAAGGAGCTCTAAGGACTTTTGTAGCCCTTTGGTGAGATGTATAGTGTCCTGACTGAAGAGGATGCAGGGTACCTGGTATTTGATCTGCAGAGAGGATTCACAGCCCCTACAGACCAGTCTGAAATGCCACCACAGGTCCTTACGTGCTTGAACCACTATTCACAAAGGCATGAGGGTGTCCTGGGTGACAGGAAATGAGTGAGGGCTTGTAGTGGTATTTGGAACATGAGGAAAAAGGTGTTAGGGATAGAGAATCACTCAGCTAGCAATTAAAGAGAAGGTGAGGCAGATGGAGTAATCTTGCAAAAGATGAGAATTGTGTGAGAATGTCGTGGCTTAGATGATGTGAACAACAAAATATCTCTAGTTTATCAGGGAAAATGACACCAAGGACTAATACTTGTGAAAGCAAGCCAGACAAAAAATGACAAATAAGTATGGTTTTGGGGTTTTTGGGGTTTTTTTTTTGTAATCAATGAGTGTAATTGAACTTTGTCATAACTTCAAATGGATGAACTTTTCATTGCTTGAAGTTTTCAAATCAACATTTGGATCCCTTCCTAGAGAAGATGCTTTAGCCAAGGGCAAGGTGTTCAGTAAGTGAGTGGAAATTGTGGTGCATCATGTTAACGAGGTGAGATTAGAGAAATCTGGCCTTAAACTCTTTGAACGCAATCTTTCAATACATCTGGAAAATGACAACAATATGAAACAAAAACCATCAGTGTAAAAATGAAGAATGCTGGAGAAATTATCTGTGTGTTCAGAGAGGGCAAATAATAAAGATAGGAAACAGTTCAGAACTGAGGGCTAATGGCAAGTGGTCTAGAAGTAAGGACAAAGTAATTTTCAGTACAACAGAGGGACAAGTGGTAGAACATAGGAGATCTCATTTTAAAAGTGAGGAAAACATGGGGAATTCACATGCCTACAATATGTAGGGCTAGTCTGAATTGCAGTGGACTGCTTTGTAGGAATGTAGGTCAGAAGTCTTCAGTCCTGCTCTGCTCATATTCCTGGTACACAAAGAAGCACATCCCCCTGAGCCAAACAGAGGACTAGGGCTGAGTCAGAGACCACAGACAACACCAGAGTACCCCTGGAGTACTGAGTTGAGAAGGGAGGGGAGCACAGGAGAAATCAGTGAGCTTTTTGGAGAGTGATCTCAGCTCTCCCTAGTTTGATATGCGTACTTTGCTCATCTATAGCAATTACACACAACCTTCTAGAACTTGTTGTAAATTCACCTTTTTGTGCTCTCCTCAGATTTTGACTTTAACCTCCTGTAAGATGTTGCTTCCACTAAGAGACTCTTGCTATAGTGCAGCAACACAGCAACCCATTTCTGTCTGGAGATGCAGCAGCCAGAGCAGGTTTATCCACACAGCCTGTGATTCCCCAGGCTGGATGCCAGCCAAGATGACGTTGTCAGATCTCTTGTTTTCAAAAAAAAAAAAACCAAAAACAAAAACCAAAAAACAAAACAAAACAAACCAAACAAACTAAAAAAAAAAAACAAAACAACACTGCCATGGGGGCCACAGTGATCACACAAGAGGGCCTCCCACCTTTGCCTCCCCATCCTCATCTCCCTGGGTGCTACCAGGGAACAATAAAGCCCAGCAGAAAGGAGCATCACTCCTCCTGTAATCACACAGGATAAGACATGCTGTCTCTGCCTCCCCCCCAGGTTACCTAACCCCTCGTGGTGGCAGGAGATGTACGTGCCTCCCTGGGAATGATGTCAGAGCAAGGCACAGGGGGGCTGGGGTTGTGCCACATGGCAAGTCACATGCAGTGTAGCTGTCTTCACGTCCTCCTCCTCCGAAAGGCTCTGTGTTTACTCGCGCTCTGCAGCACACTGCTCCCCTGTACAAGGGAAATGCAGCTTGCTGGGATGCTGGGGGCTCGGGGACCAGGGTTCACACGTGTGTGTGCACGTGTCTGTGCAGGGGTGAGCATGTCTGCATGTGTGCAGAGACAGGGCTCTCCTCCTCCCTCACTGCTCTACTACCAGATTAGGGACGTGCTCTCCCCTTGGGGCTATGAGGTCCCTTTAAGCAAAGCCTGAGCTCTTCTCCACGCAGCAAGAGGGACAAAAAAAGTGAGAATGGGGCTGGAGGGAAGTGGAGAGGACTGGAGTCCTTGGCTGGCTGTTTGCCCTGTCCGCTTGTCCTCCCTCTACTTCTACATTCCCTCTTCCTCCTGCCACCCAGCCCTCCCCCTCCCTCCATACACATACACTCCTTTTATTCTCAGTAAGTTATTAAAAATGTAGACATCACTGGCTCCCAGGGTCAATATGTTGTTTTTAAATTTAAACATGAATTTCCATTTCATTGAGCCTTCAGGCCTAATGAGATGTGCTTTGACAGGAGCAGCTAGCTGGAAAAGGCATGATTGAGGGGTGAGCCAATAATATTAACTCACAGCAGAGTGTGCACACACAGCGCTGGAGCCACGAGCCTTGATTCGCTCCTATCCAGGGCTCCGGATACAGCAGGCAAGGATTTCTGCTGCAGGCCCTGCAGTGAAATGTCAAATGCATTTAACCATCTGTGAGCTCTGCCTGCTCGTGCTGGCCCAAGTTGGACAGCCTGAATGGAGTTTCTTTCAGCTGGGATGACAGACGGGGCCAGGAGGGCTCTGGAAGTTGGGCTTGTCAGTTTAGAGGGCATCAGCTAAAACAAAGGGAAGAGCATAAAGCTGTGGAGAAGGCACTGGGATGGGACTCGGAAGATTGTAGACTTCAACTGGCCTAGTGTGTGACCTGGGCAGATCACTCTGTGTTATAATGAGGCTCAGGAAGAAGTGTTTGCATATCCTGGTGTTGGAGGTCTCTCCTTTCCCTGGACAGGTTGTGGAAAGTGCCTCATTCTCCCTGGGGAAAGCTACCAGCACACAAACCTGGCGATGTTTTCTGTGGAGAACATGATTTTTCCAACCCAGTCTGTATAAAGCTCAAGTGGGAGCCTGTGCCAGGATTTCACTCTGGGAAGAGACAGCAACCCTAACTCCATTTCTGCAGGGAAAACCTACTCTCAGTTATGAGGTGGCCCACCCCACAAGTGTGTTCTGAGTGCTAAAGGGGCTGTAGAGTCCTCAGCCTGACTCTGTCACCAAATAAATTTGTCATTGGAAGTGACATTTTCCCATATTTCTGAAAGACGGCTCATTTCAGAGTCTTTTCATCTGTTACAGACAGAACCTCTTACCTAGCTCCCAGAGCCATGTTTTGTTATTCTTAAGGTGTGTAAGACCACAGATGTGTCAGAACAGCAAGGCAGTGAGAATTCACATAACAAAAGATAGGTTGGTCTGATTTTTCCAGCTTTCTTTCAGAAAAGATATCAGTTGGAAAGACTGAGCAATGGACCTCGAAAATGAAGGGAATTATTTGTGAGTTGTCTCCAAATTAGGATTAGCACAACTCTTTTATCGGAGCTGTATTTGGGAGATATTAGATATTTGACCTTTAGATTTTATGGAAAGACTTTTTTCTGAAAATAGTGATTTAACATTGATAAAATAAAATGGGAAGCAGAGAAGAAAACCAAGTTTTGGAAAAAATAAATAATTTTGATTTTCAATGTTAAATTGATGCTTCCTATAGACTCAATCCAATTAAAATGCTATTTTTTTTCAATCTCTCTTTTTCTCTATCTGGGCATATAGAAAAATCCATTTCCCAGACCTAATCCAGACTCCTGGTGATTCAAATCACTTAGGAAGTTTCTGTCAGGTGTGATTTGTAGGCCTTCCTTGGTTTTGTTGATCCAGAGTTAAAATCAGGAAGAGTCTTCCTTGTGGTACTTTACTGGGTTTGCTCCTGCTGAAATCCACAGTGGCAGATGCTGATCTGTGTGTGTGTGTGTGTGTGTTTACAAAATGTGAAGTAAAAATGCAGCCTGATATTAAATGAAAAGTGAATCAGAGTAATAATTAATAATAAGGCTGCTGAATATTCTGAATCTTTGAAAAGGGTTGCTTTCTTCCCCCCTGAATCCAGCGAGCACTCACTCGTATGAATAACATTACATGCATGAGTAATCCTTTTGAACTCAATGAAACCCAAGTTAAGTATGTGCAGGAGACCCATGCAGGATGGGGACCAGGAGCTTTAGCCCTGAGCTGAGGGAGGCTGTAGCATTATGTTTGTGCTGTTGCTTAATTGCAAAGCAGATGCAAATAGTATGTCCCCCCAGTTCTATTCTGTTTGGGCTTGGCTGGAAGAGATTCCCTCTTGGTGCCTAAACCTTTCTGGACTCATGCATTTGTGGCCTTTAAAATGTGATATTTAGCTTTCAGAAAGCAAATAACAACCAATGTGCACTTTTTTACACCTTTCTCCTGAGGGTCTTCCAAAGCACTTTTGACAACATTAACTGTTGAGACCTGACAACTCCTCTGTTGAGAGACAGCATTTCAGATTTGCTGTTTCTTCTTCTCCCCCTCTCTGAGTCTGCATATATTTTTCACTTGCATAATGATATTTGAACGTTCCATAAAGCTTCTCCTGCTAAAAACATATTTGTATAAGAAGCTGAATTTCTATTTCACATCTTTTCTAGGAATAAATTTCTATCCTCTACACACTTAAAATTTAGGGAAAAATATAACTTAGAAAAATCTTACCTTTTGAGAGAACCAGTTCAACATGTCTTAACATTTGGTTTTGAGAGTCCTAGGTGCTCAATTCTGATTTTATAGAGAACTAGATAGATAAAGGTGAAGTCTAATTTAGAGCATTGTGCCCAGTATTGTATAAATCATCAGTGTTAGGAGGAAGAATAAGAAACCTTATACCTTGCTTTATGTCCTGGCTGACACTTGTAGTAGGAGAGACATGAACTGCAGCAGCTGAGATGGTGTGAGGATTTGCTGCCTTAACACACAGAACGTTTTCCATAAGCTGAGTTTCATGAGTCAGCATTTCAGAGAGCAATAACTTACAGTAATAAACAGGGAAAGAACACCAAGTTTGTGTGGGTAAATTTGGTTCTAAAATGAGTGATGTACTTCGTGGTAATCAGGTACAGTTGTGATTTGAACCCCTTAAAGTCTGTGAAATATGTTCTCTGTTGGATGATTCCAGCTTTTTTTTTTTTTTTTTTTCCTTCCCCATCTTCCCCATCTTTTATTTTCAGGCGCTTTTTGTTTTGTTTTGTTTTGTTTTTTTTCTTTCTTCCTCCCCTTTTCTTTAGCTTTAGCTGTCTTTAAGGACAGATACCTCAGTGGGATATTGTGCATTGCCACTACAGAAAAAGAGAATAAAGAGTGAGGCATGGAGAGGAAGAGTACAAATTTTCCCATTCACTATTGATTTTTGTGATTTGCAGAGGGAAGCTGCTGTGCCTTCTATATGAAGGCTGTAGGTGGGGAAGATAGGGAAAATGGGGAAGCAGATTCAGGAACAGTGGTTCCATGTAAATTTTTACCCATCCCTGTCTTTCTGCTTGGTGGAATCTTGAAACAGATTCAGGCTTTTCATGTTCACAGAGAATTGGAAGCTTAGATCTCTGACCTTTTTAAAATCCATTTTGAGTCTCATCTTTCAGTGATTTAAACAAAAGATTTTGACCTAAAGGGCCATTGGTTTACACTTTCTGATAGAGGGGATAAGAAAGACTAAGAGGAAGGAGAGGAGAAGCAGAGATTATCTGAAGCAGAACCTGCTGATTCAGGTGGTAATTTTGCAAGTGAGAGAAGGAGAAAGAAACCTGTGAAGGGTGCAAGTTGTTGCTTTAAACCTGTAGCAGGAAATGTGACAAGAACCTTTGGGGCACAGACAGAGTCACTGTTGGAATAAAATAGTTTTCCCTACCATAGTCAGGCTCAGTGTTAAAGGAAAAGGACATTCCTGATTCATTACTGCCATCATAATCATCTGCTTTTATTGCTATTACACTGAGACCCTGAAGAAATGTCTCAAATAGCAGAATTTATTCTTCTTTATTCTTATTTCTTCTTCTTTATTTTCCTTCTCTCTCACTTTTCTAATACCTCTTTTTCTGCTTGGAACAGATTTTTTGTGCTCTTTGGCAATAGGATAGAATTAAATTCTTCATACCTCTTCCTTTTCCCACTGACCTACCCAAATACTTACCCACTCAATGAATTAAAAATGGAAATGTGCAAGTGAAGAATTCTCCATATTTAGGAATGTTGGAAGGGGATGTGTCCTTTCCCTAATCACTCCAGGAGGACTTTTGTGATACAGAAGTGTGCTACGACTGGAACTTCATCTCTTGTTCCTCATCTTCAGATGGCAGTTTCGGTGGGTGTGGAGAGAGGAGGCATCTGACACATCAGACACATAAGAGGGAGGAAGGATTTTCTCCCTGTTGAGAGAGGGGCTCACCCAGACTTCAGAAAAGACTAGAGCAAAGCACTGCCCCCTCTCACTCTGCCTGCCCAGCTGCAGGAGGCTGTACTGATGCAAGGACATTCAGTAAACAGACTGGCTCCAGCTGTGGAGTGTGCTGTTGGGAAGAATGGATTGAAGTAAACCTCCATTTTGCCTGGATTTGAGCTATGTTTTTAGTCTTGTTTCCAGAAAAAAAAAAAACAAAAAACCAAAAAACCAGAGCCTGTTCATTCACACAACCCACCCACATCTGCTCACCTGCTTTCTTTCTACCACCATTTTCATCTACACTCCCCTAAGACCCTTTTTAACCTATCAGTGGGTTTCAAGCACATCTAAAATATCCTGAAACTCTTGATGGTTATTGTGGTTCCAGTGGTTATGTAAAAATTGGCAGAGGAAAGGGTTACCAAAGCATTTCCCCTCTGAGGAGGTGGTGGCCAGAGTCCATCCAGGACAGCAGCTCCAGTCGGCACTCAGGCAGCAGCTGGTGTAGCTGGAATGTGTCACACCCTGCACGAGCCACAGAGCTCACAGGCTTTTGGACAAAGTGGATCTTACGGAGGAGGCTGGCTTAGCGAGATGGGAGAGCACGGGAGGCCTGCGATACAAATCTGTAGCAAGCCAAGCTTCATTAGCTTGGCTTCATACTTTGAGGAAGCAATTATTATTTCCAAAGCTTTCGCAGTGTACGGAGGATGTGCTGCTTAACTTAGAAAAATGCCACGTCCTTGAAAAATACCTGTATCACTGAGAGAGCCAGGGTATGTACAGTCAGCCCTGAGACAAAGAGAGGAGAAGTTAACTGGGCACCTTTGGGATAGCTTGGAGTGGAGGTATTATGATCTAAGTATGCTAGTGGAAGCTTCTCTGTTGAAAAGAAGAAATCCTCCCCACCCCATACAATAGGCAAAATGTTGAACCAATTGTTTTAGGACGCTGTGAAGGTCAAGAGGTATTCCTTCAGTGGAAGGTTTACATAATTAAATAAATAAAAGCACTAGGCAAATTTGGTTTCAGAAAATTTCCAGAGAAGGCATCTGTGGTGACTCTCAAATATGGTTACCCATGTAACCTCTTTCTGAGAAATTTCCATAATTGTTGATTTCCTGAGAATAAGAGGCTCTGGATGGGGGTGATTTACTTGTATGCTTTCTATTTCTTCATCCACAAACATCTCCTAATTACTTTCTGGAATAGGTGCTGGACTTGAAGAGTTATTAACTGGGTCTAGTACTATGATATTTATTGTTTCATCCTCATTTGTTGGGTATTTTGAGTCCTAGTAACTGAGGGATTGAAGTTTGAAACAGAATTCATTGGGAAGGAGCCATGGACAGATTGACAAAGCTGCTGTGGGATAAGAAACTGGTAATTGTGGCAGATTTATGATGACCTTCATAAACGGGCATTGGAACCTTCAATTCAAGGAGGAAGCCATTAACCCTTTTGCAGATATTAAAAATAATGTCATGGGGTACCTTAAGTATGCAAAATTTTTCCTCCTGATGACACACTTTCCTTTGGGTCTGATCTGAAAAGCTGTGCATTCTCCCAGGGGCTAAGCTTCAAATAATAGCGAAGCGTGGAGGGAAAGAAGCTACTTTCACACTTCATAAAAGCAGGACAACTTTCCACCAGGGAGCCAGCAAGTAGTGTCCCTGCGGGACCTCTAAAGGTATGTTTAAAACAGAAGTGAGACAGGTTAAAAGAAGACTGCAGTGATTAACAGGGGGCCAAGTGTTCCCTGTGTATAATAATCTGATTATTGCAGCAGTGACATCAACACTTTCACTGATTTAGTCTATCTGGGGTTCCACCCAGTTATTTCTTTGAGAAAACAAGAAAAATATCATAATACAATTTTCTCACGTTATAAAATGCTTCAGTACTCCAAAGCTATCTGAAATATTAATGTTTTGGGAAAATGTGAAGCATTTTGCTTAAGAAAGGCAACTTGATGACAACAGTAGTAGAATTCTGTAGCATTTGGTGGCAATTGTAGTTGCTAAGATTTTGGGGGGAGAGTGAAAATTGTTACTTCCCCACCCAGCATGTGAGTGAGGACATTGTGGAAATGAGAGTTGAAAGGACCTCTTGAAAAAAATATATGTTGAATTTCTGAGGGGGAAAAAGCACTTTTGCTGAGTTAAGAGTCTCCTACATCACTGTTGTGGCTAAATAAACTTTTCTTTTCAAATTCAGTACAAAATTATTTTAATGAAAACTCAGTGGGAGTGGCTTATGACTTGCTGCACAGTGATGAGGAATTGCCAAGTAATTGATCATCAATATCTTGAGAGGTTTTGCATCATTAATAGAAAAGGGACCAACAATTTTGTCATCTTTATGCGGTGGTGGTCACAGTTCCCTATAAGCTTTGAACTGATGCCTCCCTTCAAGTCCAATGGTCCCAGCCCACAGCTTTTCCAAGCATCATTTGAAGTCAAGATGACTTTTGCTCCTGTGGCACTGCATACTTCAACCTACCCTTCAGAACACAATCCTGGTGTGAAAAGTGCAGATATTTCCTGGAAAAGATAAAGGATAATAAAACCTGTTCTAGGCAGCATTGATTGTATGACCTTATAGGAACAGTTCTTTTTTTTTCCTCATTTCCAGAATAAATATAGCTGTTATGAGATCTGATAGGAAGAATAGACTCTGGCTCCTCTCCATTGCTCCTCTGAGCAAAAGCATCACTTTAATGAACCTAGTGTTCAGCATCCAGGGGACAAAAAGTGCACTCTGCCCTCGCAGGCAGGTGCAGGAGGGATGATTTTCCCCATTAGTGTTTTGGAGTATGGATAACTGCTTTTCCCCAGGATGGCTGATCAGTCAGTAGGATATCTCTTTTTCCACAGCCTCCCGCAGGGGTGGTGGGCGAAAAGGAGAGAACAGCAGAGAATAAGCCTCTTCCAGCTTCTTTTCTTTTCCTTGCTCTCCCTTGTTCCTTTGATGTAGCTGCTGGGACTTGTGCACAGGGACAGTGAAAGGCCCAGGCACAGAGGGGACTGCCCAGAGCTCCCCTAGAGCATGTCAGAGGGGCCATACAAATACAGCATGTCCATGGTGAGCAGGATGTTCCAGCAACACCATGCTGCTGGGACAGAGCAGGTCTTTCCAACAGATCTTCCTCTGGTGTGTAAATGAAAATAGAGCTGGTAGTGTGGGACACTGGAGTCTGAAACAGGAACATATCATGAACACAAAATGAAAGCGAATGACAGTTACTTTTATCTATTTGGCTTCATTTCAGTGGATTCTCCCTTCACCCATTCCCACCCTCCTCTCGTCCTTTTTTATTGGGTGAATAGCAGTTTTTGAACAATCTGATAGTAGTTGCTAGCTCAGCTCCTTTGCTTTTGAGCTGTATTTATTACTCATTTCCTGATTTCTTACAAAAGAGTTCTGCTGCCTTTGAGATTTACAGAGGGGTGTCTTTTCTGCAAGGAAAGGAAGAAGAAAGACAGGGAAGACTTTGCTCAAATCTAGCAGTGGAAAGAGCTTCCCCTCACCTTGTTGCTCTCCCTGACCTTTTTTTCCAACACTCATGCAAATTAAAATCAGTCTTTTCTATCTATCCATTCCCTTCTCTCTCTGTATATCTGCTTCACATTGCAGATAATCATTATCAAGAAAGTCCTCCTACAGTGCACTTGTTGGTAGGGATCTGGAAAGTGTGCCTCTGCTCAGCTGCAAGGCAGGGCCAGACGTATCTAATTGATGCATAATTATAACCTATTTGGTCTTCCAAACTGCTGCTGCTGCTGAAGCTTATCTAACCTTAAGAAGGACTGGTTTCAGCTGCTGCAGCTGCCACCTCAGGAATGCCTCGCCCAGACCCACAGTCTCTCTGGCTCAGGCTAATAGACATTAACCCTATTGCTCTGTGTTTTGTTTCCAGTTCCTGACACATCTGTTTTTTACAGCTGGCCTGCCCTGAGAGGACCTGGGTGTACCCATTAGTGGAGCGAGCCCTGGATGCACTGTGGGTTCTCCTCTGGCTGCTGTAGTGTGGAGGCTTTTCACCACCACCACACAAATGGAGTTCCCAAATGGGAGTTTTGGGGACTGCAGCTGGGGAGGACAGCAGTGGAAATGCATGGGAACTTCTATTCTAAAAAATAGTGTGAACTCTGGGTGCCAGGCCGTGGTGATACCCGGAGAGAAACGTGCATGCCCAAGGAGGCACCTTACTGATCGTTTGGAAATTCAAGCTAACTCCAGAAATAAACCTTCTCCTTGTCCTGTGGCACTTGTTTATTAAGGTATTTGAGCCCCTACATCATCCCCTTGTGAGCCAAGGAGGAATAGAGGAAGGCATGGAAACACAGGTCACTGATTTGCCTTTCACCTTGCCCTCTCTAATACATTTGATTTACCTCCAAAAATTTTCTACAAAGGGAAGATGTGCCCATTTATGTGCAAAATAGCTGAATTCTAAGGATGGTAAATGGCTTAATATTATCACACAGAGACTGAGATATGAAAGAATCCAGGTGACTTGACTTCTTCAACTCTTTATGATTTTCACTCTGTTCTCTCTGCAAAGTGGTTGTGCACTAAAGTGCATGGGAACTGCTGCACTTTATACTCACTGAATGCAGCTTTTAAATTTGGGCTGGTAGACCTTTCTCTTGAGTACCTGCAATTTACAGTCCCTCCTCTCCACATTTAATTGTGTTTGTAAATAATCAGTATATCTTTGGGTGGAAAAATAAAAGTGCAAAGGATCTGTTATGGGCTAGATTTGTAAATTAAATCTTTCTTCTGCAAAAAAGAGATAAAGGGGAGGAGCCCTTTGGTAGTTTATTTCCTGCACAATTAAAAAGCTCTCATACTGCTGTAAATAAAACTCCAGTAACCATAGTCAGCTGGCACCATGTGGAAATCACTGATTTTCAGGCTGAACAAAACTGTCCTTTTGTACACCTCTGCCATTTGTTGGCACTGAGCCGAAACAGTTTGAGTGTGTGTGGAGAGGCAGCTGGCTGTTTGCTCTGTGCCTTGCCTGGGTAGCACTCAACACAGAGATTTTCTGACTCAAAATGTATATTTTGAGGATGTTGCATTGGTGAAAATACATAATTATGTGTTGGGTGGTAGGTCATTACTGTGCTGACTGCCTTTGTTCCTTAAGCAGCCTGAGAGAAGCCAGTATATCCCAATAGCTAAGAAAGGATTTGCACGCCTGGCTGAGGATCTCAGTGCTTTATCTGCTCTAGTGAACCAAGCCTGCAGCTCCCTAAAATGAAGAGAAATGCAGTCACTCAGAACCCAGGACCTTTTCCTTTGTCACTGAATTGCACAGCCTGGACCAGAAGGGTATTTAAGTGGAGAAGGGAGGAACAGAGCCTAGGTGTGGTTATTCCCTAAGATGGCTTGCTCATTAATCCCTATTCCTAACATTAGATCACATATTCTTTTTGGGTCGATTGCTTTGTTTTGGTTTGGTTTTTGAAGGGGGTGGTTTTTTGGTTGTTTTTTGTTGTTTTTTTGGGGTTTTTTTGGTGACTGGGAGGAAGAAAAATATCCATGACTGGTGTACTGGTGTAAGACCAGGATAACTTTATTTTCATGTGAAGTTTCAGAGTGCTGTTTCCTGTCAGGTGAATATCTTGATGGAGGAACCAGCCTCCAGACACCTGCCCCTGCCCCATGGGCTATGGAGAGATCCTTACACAGTGTCAGTAGCAAGTCTGCAGTGCTTATAGCAGAAACTGGCTTTATCCCATTTTCTCCATTTTGGTATCTTCTCACCAGTAAGATGTGCTCAAATTGAAGGAAGTTCAGACAAGAGCCACAAAAATGATGAAGGGCCTGTGAGGTGTTGACTTACGAGGAGAGATTAAAAAGAGCCAAATATGTGTAGCTTGGCTAAGGGATGACTGGGGGTAGGGGGGAGGAAGGGAATGTGATATTTATCTCCATGTACATACAAGGATGTAAATTCTGAGGCAGGAGATGAATTGCTTATGATAGTACAAAGAAAGATTTATTAGTAGTTGTAGTAGGAAATTAAGCAAAGGAAATTTTCAGCTGAATATCAGGAGAATTTTGTTAAGGGTACGATAACGATGATAAATATTTATATAGCATTTCAATAGTGAGAAGGGGAGAATGGTGGCACAATGATTCCTGCATCCAGTGTTTCAAGGCAGCAGGGAGGGATCACTTTCCACCCTGTACTGCTATTTGATAAAAGGCCTAGTGCAGAAAAGGGAAAGCTTTCCCTCCAATATGTGAAGCTAAGATGGCTAAAATCCTTGTCTAGCCATAAATGGCTTTGGTTCTCTGGCAGTAGAACTTGGAGAGACCTTGACCATTTTACCTGGTCAAGTGTTATGTAAGCCAGTGGTTGGTCAGCTAATGCTGGTATTTCTGAAGACAAACAGACTGGTTGAACATTTTCCTGGGCAGCTCAAGCAGAAGATGTGGGTGTCTTCTCATGACAGGGGCTTATATTCAGAAAAACATTGGAAAACTTGCCATTTACTAAGTAAATAGTCTCTGCCTTCCAGCCTGTGATCAATTCATTTCACAGCTCTGTATTAGTGCTTTCTGATTTTAACAGGAATTTTCCAGCACCAGCCCATGGAAAGATATCTTCTTAGTAGGATGGTGGAAAGCCAATACTTGAGGACCTAGAGGCAGGAATACCAGAATGTGCTTTGCAAGGGACAGTGCCAGAATAACCTGGAAAGAGTGTGTGGGATGGAAAGCAGTGTCTCTCTGTCTCACATCAATTACAGGGACCCCCATCTGATGCCCCTCAAACCCAGGCTGAAGTCATTCACTTGACTTTATCAAGCAAAGCAGAATCTCAAAATGATTCCAGTGTGAGTGAGCCTTGCACACTCTTTCAGAAAAAGATTTCACACAATTCAAGGCAAAAGCAGTTTCTTCTTCTTTTTTTCTTTTTTTTTTTTTTTTTTTCTTTCCTAGTGCAGTGTTCAGTGTCTGGGACACAAAAAAAAAGGTATTGTCAGATGTGTAAATGCAAATTTAATGAGTGCGTAAAAAAATCCCTTCAAATCAATGCAAAAATATTCCACAGTGGAGTCATTTTGATTAAAAAAAAAAGTGGGGGGAGGAGGAGGTTGCCTGAAATAAGCAAAATTTCAAGCTAATGGGAATCTCATTCATTATTTAATCCACTCCTTATCTGAAATGTACAAAAAATGGAATCTAATATGGCGTATGTATGTTGTTGTCTTAGCGAAAAGACAGGGGCAAAGGCCTGCAATTTCACTTAATATATTAAATCCTACTGCAGGCTTTGAGCCAGATTAATAACTCTAGCGAGCTAGAAAATCCCAATATATATTTTTTCTAGCTCCATGCATGATGCAGCTTGATTCATAAGCAGCTCTACTGTTGAGCTTTATTAAATACAAATAAAATATCCCTTCTATTGCTAAAGCCCACAAGGTGACAGAAAGAGGAGAAGCAACTGTCCTTGCTAGTTAAAATGTATTTTCTTTGGCTTCCTACTCCTTAACTCAGCCCCCAAGTCCCAGGTCCCTAGAATATTTATACAGTCATAACCCTGTGCATAGAATCCAGAGGGATAGACTGAAAGGAAAGAATTTGTACCCGATCACTGGGGCATGCTTGTGCAAAAGACCCTGCAGCATTCCTACCCTCAAGTGGACACGACTCAATTTTATGTCCGCTCAGGAGAAGAGTTTCAGCAGCCCAGCATGCTTCCTTACTGTCTGGGACATCTGGTTTGTGGCTGATTTAAGAGTGTTACCCAACGACTCACTGGCAGCTCTGCCACAAAACCTGGGTTGGTGCTGTGTTTGCCAGGTGGCATATTTGAATCCCCAGCTTGGAAAGCAAGAATGGTGTCAGGGAGCTCAAAATCACCAGACTGGTTTAAAAATCATCAAATTGAAACTGTAAAATGTATAGGAGAGACCCTATATAATTTTAAGGCTGCTTTGCAAGCCTTTCTGTGTACCTGGAGTGATAGTAAAACAAAGGATTTAAGAGAAAAAAAGAAAATCAAAGTTACATTAGCAGCATAGTCCTGCCTAAAATTGTGGGACTAGCTTGGAAAATCAATCCTTTTTTGGACAATACTGAAACACATGCTCTATGCATAGCTAGGGATGCGCTTGAACGTCCTGAAAAGAGAAGGATTTACTCCTGTACAGCTTTGGTCTGAACCTTCTGTGTGCACATTATATGAAGCCAAGTTCTTGGGGTCTTGGAGCAAGTGGACAGGGCTTCCCAAAGAGTAGAATTGGATCCCGTTGCATCCCTTTGCTTTGGTATCTTACAAAGCCATTAAAACCCCATTTGAATATGCCTTGAGTCTAATGGTGGTCATCCCTGAAGGGAATGCCAGCAAAAATCTGGGAACACTAAATTTTCCATGGAAGTAGACCTGCTGAAGTAGACACAGTAAAATTATGTAGGAGTCAGAGCCTTCTCTGGAAAGGTTAATATGGAAATAGGCAAGTGAATTAGTGAAGAAAGATATTATCTGTTCTGAAGTGGGCAGAGCTGGCCTGATACAGAGCAGGGGACAGGATACCTGCAAAAGCACTTTGGGGGAACATGATACCCTCTTCTTAAGGGTTTATTTAAGCCATGACTTATTCTTTCTAAAATAAACAGAAGAATAAGGTCTTATTTAATTTATTCCTCTGGAGAAAATGGAGCTTTCAGTGTACTGGAACAGGATAAAATAACTTCTCCAATATAATTTCATAACTCTTTTTTTTAATTTTTTTTTTTAAATCATAGATGACCGAAGGGGTTTGTTTTGTTTTAATTAAAGGAAGAAGAAAAATGGAGTCTTGAGTTAGTGCTGCAGGTTTTCAGATATCTGGCAGTGAAATAAAAAAGCAGTAGTTTTTATTGCTGCAGTTGTTTTTAAGGTAGGAAATTAGTGTAAAGTTATTTTTAAATCCACATTAGTATCTTGATGGATTTTTCCACTCACTCCTGGCACAGACCCAAGGATTCCAGTCCTGACTGCAATGAACTGCTGGAAGTGGTGTCCAAAGGGACCAAGGACAAGGGCATGATGCAGGAGGAGGGATATTTTTCTGTCTGTGTCTGAGAGATGTGTGTCATGCCTCTGGTTGCGGGCTGAAACTGCTCTGGTGTCCCTGCAGCATCTCTGCTGTGCTGTGAGCAACAGTAAGTGGAAAACCTGAAGAAATTTGAGGCTGGCTTGAGCTACTCTGGCCGTACTTCCCAGCTGGGCCAGCCCTCAGCACTGCTGCTGTTGTTGGTTTATTTTAGCGTGCATTGCCATGGGCGCAGGAGCTCCTGTTTGAAGGTAAAAGCCCTGGACTACTAAGTGCTTACCACATGCAAAATGAAAAGATGGTCCTTGACCTGAACTGCTCGGAGATGTGAACGCCTGAGAGAGGCCACAGCAAACAGATGGAGGGAGAGCAAGGTAATACAGAGCGGATTATGATTTGGTTGGGAAGTTGCAGTGATAGCACACTGGCTGCCTCGTGGGTGTTGAGTGGTTTGGAAGTGTCACTGCAAAGGTGAGTTTCAAGGAGGGATGATGAGGCGGACTCTGTAGTGGATGCCTCTGATGTTGGCAGGACTTTCACATCCCTGGTACACAAAGGTCTCTGGACAGTAGAAACAGCTGACATAGCTTTGGGGTTAAGCCAACACTATCATGCTGTTAGGATGTTTATCTGAAGCAACCGTCACAAAAGGCTCTCCCATGCCTGCCTCAATATTAAGGACTCAGAGGATTTTGAGGACAGAGCACATCATTTACCCTGACCTTCTGGATGTCGAAGAGGCCACAGGATTACAGTGGCTCCTGCACCAGGCCCCAGTCACTTGGGCTGAATCACAGCAGCTCTCTCAGAAAGCTGTACAAACCTAACAGAGAGCCTTGAAGGGAGATGGTGTCTCACGTAAATAGGACCTGTGTACGTGTTTGTACAGCATGTGAAATATAGCACGCATATATTTGTGGGTTTGGTTTTTTGGGGTTTTTTTGAATGTTAAATGGGCTTAAGGGCCTTTCTGAAAAGCTCAGGGGTTTTGAGCACAATTGTGTACTGCAGAGGCAGCAACTGTAGGCTAATTTGAAAAATTCACGCTGGACACTGGGCTGAGATGTGCCCTTTAAATGATGGTCAGTGACCCAGGAAGAATTTCCTGAGTGCAGGAGAACCTCAGCGGAATTGTTTCATGTCTGCAAGTGTGTGGCTAAGCAGTTTAAATGGAAATAGTACTAAGGGCATATTGTTTTCCTTTGGCTTGCATTTAAAGTGCTTATCTTGTGCTTCAAATGCTCATGATTTTACACGAACTTAAGTTCAGCATAAACGTTTACAAACTTTAAAAATTTCAGCATAAACATTTACAAACTTTAGAAAGTCAGTAATATTACAAACTCATATTTTAATTTATGGGGTTTTTCCCCCTCTTTTTTTTCCCAAATGCCATGTTACTTTTTCTTTTTTTTTTTCTTTTTTTTTTTTTTTGCTTCCCTAATACAGTCGGCACCATTCAAAGGGTTCACGGATGGTAAAGTTGGCTGTGACCATTAGAAATGAGATTTTAGCTACAGGAATAGCATTCAGGAGGTGGGTTGTGTCTTAGCCCCAGAGTTGCTGTAAAAGCCTTGAGAGGGACATGAAAATGTTCTGAAAAGGAGGAGTTAAGGAGAAGTGTGGTATTTGTTTTTACAAATTCATTAGGTATCTTGTCTACCTATACGATAGTGAATAAGGGGGAATATGCTTTGTTCTGGGAACAGTGTGGAGCACTGATCATTGCTGATCATTTTTTGACACTCTAAATGGAAGCAGAAAATAAAAAAAAATCTATAAATTACAGGAAAATTTAAAATTTTGTCATAAATTATTGCATTAACTGAGCCCCATGTTGTTGTCAACATTCTTCTAAACTTCCCCCATCCATCATAACCCCTCTTCTCTGCTGAGGTCATGTCTGTCTACTTTGTAAGCTCTGGGTATACAGTCCAAAACCACAGTTTCAGGCCCTGCTAAGAAATTGTGTTAGCACTAGGACAGAAAATTGATTAGTCCGTTTTCTCTGTTCCAACTTAAGAGAAGAGTGAAGCAGTAAATAGTGTTAATGCTGAAAAGTGAATTAGATTTCTAACACTGTTTCTGCTTTAATAGTTTTTTCCATTTGCTAATAGCCCAGATAATAGCAACTGCCCTTCAATAACATGTGTTGTTTTGTTTGTATCTTTCTTCTGACAGCATCTTTTTAAAGCAACATGTTACAGCTCATTCATGAAATAGTTATCAATTCTGTCCTTGTTTGTTTCTCCAGGCAAGCTAAGTATGTCCTTGTTAACACTGGCTGTCGGGCATTGTGTACCTGCAGGCTGTGCTTAGCTCCCTCCCTTTAAGGGTCTCTCAGTCAATTAAAATTGCAGATACAAATTCCAGGTGCTTTTGGATTCAAAAGCCCATTTCACACTTTTTTTGGAAAACAGAACAGCATGGGTGGGTGATGAGGGCCTCTCCAGGCAGGAGCAGGGTGTCCTGTCCCCTGAACACCAAGGATGCTGAGCCAGATTGGATTATTTTGGTATCACCTTTCCCAAACCTCCTCTATCTTATTCATCTCAAATTCCCCCTTAAGCATACTTTTACTAGTCATGCTGTTCTCATCAACTCTAGCTTTCCTATCTACTCACTGCTGTATCTAGACAATTCCAGGAGTGTCCAAAACAGCAGGGCTATTACGTCACCTGTAGCTAATATTCTTTATCATCCTCTCCTCACCAGAGTGAGTGGAGGAGTGTTCTGCCAGAGTTTCTTTTGTTTGTGCCTCTGCAACCCATGTGCTGCTCCATGTGAACATTTGGAGGAGGTGGTTAAATTTGCTATAAGAAATTGATGTGTCCAGAATGCTCCTTCGTTCCTGTGCTTGTTCTGAAATACTGTATTTGTCTTGAAAATCATGGTTCCCAGTTAAGTAACACATATGGAGAAAAAGTCTGTCGAGCTTTCAAAGCCTGTCAAATACAGGCCATAATGTACAGCACTAGGACACTTCCACATGCATAGTCTGTGCCTTTCAGGGGTTCCCCACGTGTCCTTTGATGATTAAGTGACAATTTGTGATTTGATATTGCCTAGCAAATTTATTTTCTCTCCCTCTACCAGATTTCTCAACCCACCCCATTCTGTTCTGTCCCAGCATTTCAATGCCTAAATTATTAGGAAACTAGAGCAGAGACCATTTATTTGGGATGTCCATTCAGTAGTTTTCCCAAGTACTTAATCTCAGATTGGTGACTGTAAAGTTACAGTAATTTGTAATTGCAATTACTGAGTGATGACAGTTAAATGGTATGTAATAAGAGCCTTTTAGCTACATACTGAGTTTTATCCTAGTTTATCACTGACATTTCATTCAGAGAAAAATTGCACAAAGTTTTAGTTTTGTAGATACAGTCATCTAAACAGAAATGTTTGCAGAGAAGTGCTGCTCAGTTGGTTCTGTCACACTGTCCTTGGCAAAATACATGTTTAATTATAAAATACTCTTTTAATTTATTTGATTGTTCAAAGATCTATGGCTTTGATTTTTTTTTTTTAAACATGGAATTGCTATTTACTTGGATCTCAGAAAATTTATCTAGCTTTTTTGCTAAATTAAATATCCTTGTTTGAATATGTATCTTTAAAAATGAAACTGGTGAAATTGGCATGGAAGAACTATTTGACTAGTGTGTTCTCAAATCCATTTGAATAGCCAAATTCCTTCTTCTGCAACAGTGTGCAAAACCTTTAGCTAATCCCTGGGTGAGAGAACTCACAAACAACTAGGTGGAAAGGACCCCTTGCCACATATCCCTGGAAACCATTCCTCTCCCCTTCTCCAGGGGAGCTAGCAGAGCTTGGCAAGAAGATGAGCTTGGGGAAAAGTTTCTGAAGTTCAAGTGGGATATATGATAAATTACTGGCCAGCATAATATTTGTTGTACTGTGATTGTGATTAGTCCAGACATAACCCTGTTGTTTTGGTTTTTTTCGTGGGGTTATTTCTTTGAGATTAAGCAAAGCATAATTGTGTGATGGAGTTGAAGTTTATAAGGAAAAAGGTTAGAACATTAATTAAACTTTTCTGTATTTATCTCAGTCTTCTTGCAAGACAATTTCTTTTAAAGCCAAACCCAGATTCTTGAATGAAAAATGACCCATCTCCTTAGCTCTTCTATCCACCACTTTTCATGAAAATTGACCTCTCCATTAGATCAACTAATCAGTGGAGCATAACCGAGATTTAATGGCCATCAAAGAGAAAACCAATTTAGTTTCAGCTGCTTTGACCAGAGTGCATCTGCAGGACTTTGGGCAGACTGATCAGTAGGGGATTTTTTTCTGATTGTTGTGCCAAGTCTTTGCTAAATTTCAAGTAATGATCTCTCACAACTGTCCCTATACTTTGTGTTAGTGCTAAAAATAAGTTACTGGATGTTTCTCAGGAGGCATTGTCAAAGCCTGGACTTACATGTTTGCATGAGAACTATCATGTCGCACTCCTGTGGCATGGATAAGGGATCCAGCCTCTCTTCAAACTGCAGGAAGTCCTGCATTTCTTCTCAAGAGCCAGAGAGGCATCACCAACAGTAACCACAGAATTTTCACCGAGTATTTTCTTCTGGACAGAAACGCTATTTTCATCAAAGAGTAAGTTCTAGAGTTAAATAAGGTGTTTCACATGCAGCAATTATTTTATTTATCTATTTATTTATTTTCTAGCTAGCTCCATGTTGTGGTTCTTCCCTATGAAACTGACCTTTGCTGGAAACTGGATCCAGTCTCGATTCAGTGTGAGATGTGCAGGAATATGTTAGGGGGTGTTGGTTGCTTGCTTGGTTGGTTGGTTGGTCAGTCGATTGGTTGGTTTCTTTTTTTGGTAGAGAGGAATTAACACTTAGATGTGGACCCAAGAAGAAGGTTTGGGAACCTCAGGACTAGTATGATATGGGTGGATCCAGCTGATTAGGATTGCACTTTCCCATGGGTTTTTGTGCAGAATTCCTCATGAGTAATCTGAAATAACCTAATCTGCATCTGCAAGCCAGTGTAAGGTTTTAGTGCAAATTATTTCCTAATTCATATTAGCCTCAGTTCATAAGAGTTCCTAGTTGGTTTTCTTTCTCTTTTTTTCCTTCTACTGTAACACCTCTTTCAATTTCCTGAAGTATTCTGCAACTTCATTGGCTTTGAGAGTGGGTGCAGGTTAAAAAATAAAATGAAAGGTTTTTACAACTCATTTTACACCTAGAGTAAACATGTTTCCCGTTCTTGTTCTGGGGATATTTTTGTATCTCCAGACTCTGATCCAGAGGAGCTCATTACTACACAAGTATAGTCAATGAGAATAATTTTTGTAGGCTTTAAATACAGAAAAGAAGAGAAAAATGCATGTAGAAACTAGTAAATTAAAAAAAAAAAGAAAGAAAAAGCAAACATTTTAAGACAGAGTAATGCAAAGCTTTCAAAAGCATGAATTAAACCAACCTTTCACTGATTAGGCATTAGGATGAAAGTTTCCATGGGAACATATTATCTCATCAGTCTCTACTTCAGTGTTCCTTGTGTCCTCGATTGAAACAGCTGGAACTAGCTAAATTATGTCATTTTGTTTGTTCTCAATTGTATGAAACCTTTTTCTTTCTGTGTTTCAACTGCAACACCAAAAAGTCAGTGTCTCTTTTTTTCCCTCCTTCTTCTTTCTTGGCCAATGAATCCTTAATTATTTATACAAGTGGAATATCTCCAGGAAAAGGGAGGGAGACAAAAAGAGAGGGAGTAAAATGAAAAGAAATTGTTTTAGCTTTGCTGGTGTGGAGTTGATCCCAGTCTTGAAATAAAAATCAGCCTTTTTGGACTTGATTATTTACCAGTTAGGGAAAAAAAATTTTAAAAGAGAGAAAAATCATGAACCTCTGATCAATAATTCAGGCTCCTCCATCTGTGAAAATGTTGGATTTGGCCTAATTTTTCTTATAAACAAAGACCATCATCTGCTCCAGAAAATAAAATCTGCAAAATTCAGGTTCTGAAGGGGCACTTTTTCCCTGCCAATATCTGATATATTTTTTTCCCACACACATGCAATTAAAAACCCAAACCAGGAAATTATGACAGAAAATCAGGCAAGCTATCTTTCATCCCGGTTCTGGTAAAATGTCAGTTGCTTAGGGCTATGCTGTTGAAACACGGGTCAACAACAAAGGAGTTGTTAGCTTTGCCAGGTTCTGCTATTCAGTGCCTAAATCCCTTTGGCAGATATGTTCGATACCTCATGCTGCTCTGGGAAGAAGATTCCATATCAAGTGCTGAGATGGAGCTTGAAGGACAAGAAGTAACTTTATCCTGTGTCTTGCATTGCACACAACAGATATCTCCTTCAAATTTAAAACGGGTTTAGTAAACAGCTTCAGTAATTCTGCCCCTCCCAGGATTTAATTTCTTTATAACTGTAGGGAGATGTCTGGGTGCAAATACGTTATTATTTGCAGATCATCTGCAATTTATGCATTCATAGAGACCCGCTGCAGCACTGAGTGGTTTCTGAGAACTCAACATTCAGAGGTTTCAGGTAGTAAAGATCTGAGGATTAGGACAATCTGAGTTTCAGGGATCTCAGCATGGGTCATTCTGTAACCAAGGAACTGGTGATCTTCTGTCTTCTACATCAAAAGTAAGTGTTGGAGTGCCATTGCATGCAGCTTATTTTTCCAGGTTTTGAGAGAGCTAAATGCACAAGGGTGGGCAAATGTCAGGGGAAAGACCTGTGGGAAGCTGAGTTGGGAAGGGAAGAAAGGTAAGCCAGTCTGCAGACTTTGATATGAAGTCTAGAAAATCGTGTTCAGAACTAAGTCTACAGACTTCAGAAGGAGAAGAAATTTGCAAGGAAGGGAGCCTGAATCCACATCTTAGAAAAATTCAGCCAGAAAAAGTGGCTGAGGGAACTCTGAGAGGCCTCAAGTAGAAAATGCAATATGATGCCGGTAAACACACCAGCCCCATGGCAAATCCTTCTTTGCATTTGGCTTCTTCCTTTGATTTAACAGAGGTCCAGGGAAAAAAATACAGCCACAAAACTACACCAAACCAAATTTGATCACAGCTTGTTTGGCAATTATTGTATTCATGTATGCGTGAAATTTCTGCTGGGAACTTCTCGGGGAGGGTGTGTGGCTAAATTATCATCATTTCTCTCCTAAAACTCTAAAAATGTTAATGAGGGTTGGTGCAAAAACTTGTAACTTTAAAATTAGATTCATCCAGTAGAAATGACCTGAAAGTGAGTTCCCTGTGACAAGCAAACCAGAAATCTCGTGAGAGCAGAATGGCAGTTTTCCCTCAAGAGCGAGGGTGGTGAACTCAGCTTTGCAACATCAGAATCAAACCCAGCTATCTGGCTCTGTCAGACAGGTGGGATATTTATCCACCTGCCACAGATACACGTTTCTACTCAAGAGTAAATATAAGTGACATAGAGGAAGAATCTATCATAAAGCATTTAGGGAAGAGGAAAAAAAAAGAAACAAATACAAACCAACAAGCTTTAGTGTTTCTCTTCTACAGTCAAATAAAAAAGAAGATAAAATATAAAAGCCACATTGTGAAATGAAATTTAAATAGATGTGGACACTTGGACTACATCCAGCTTGCTGGACAGTGCTCACAAGGCTGTGCTGAGCTGACATTACTTTAGAGAGGAGAAAACAATACATGTGACCATTTCTGAAATGCTTTTGATGCCTTTATGAAGTGGCATTTGCAGTACAGGGTGGACAGAAACAATCATATCCAAAGGCCTGGCAATGTTTCCATGGTTGCTGAAGTCAGATGGAGTAAAGTGGCTGTGGCTGAGCACCAGGGTGCCTGAAGACGTGTGCCTGTCCCCAGACACCCCAGGGAGCAGTGGCTGGGCTGGGGAGGACAGAGAAGCCCAGAAGTGGAGCTAGGAAAGGATAAGCAGGATTATTTCCTGCAGCTTTCCACAGCTCTCCCTAGGCATCAGTTTAGCCTCTGCTCCCCTCCTGCTCCGTGGAGTTGCTGTACCATGAGAGAGAAAGTGTTTGTATCATGTGGGTTAGAGCAACAAACCTGATCGAATTCCCCAAAGGGAGCTGCACTTTCTGAGGCTTTCAACAATCTGTTGGGAAGGTATTTTTTCCCTTTGTCTTTCCTTTAGGTGTCCCTCACAATCTGAGCATTTTAAAGAGCATTGCACAGACTGAAAAGAGGAGAAGCTTTTCTGAGGGTGCCCCTTCTACCAGAGCAGAGCAGACACTGCACTTGTTTCTTTGGCGGGGTGAGAGGAATGGATGAAGTCCTGCCTTTCTCCTTCCCTTGCCAAGCCAGACCTGGTCATGCAGGGAAGAAAGAAAATGAAACTCGCTTTTGGGATCAGGGGAGGAAGATGGGAATAACTCCTCTTCACTGTTATTTCCAGCCTGAGATTAGATAATTTCTGAGCAATGACGCTCCATTAGGCTCTGGAGAATCGGCCGTCCAGCCCTACGCTGCCAGAAAATCAGTCCTTTTACAATGATCAACCCACTTTTAATTCATCAGTAGCCAAATTCTGGGGAACAGCTTTGTGTACATGTCTATATGTGTGTGAGATAGTTATGAAAGACCTGTCTTTGACCTCCTCACTTTCAGCAGAAGGTTATTGTCTTAAATAGCACATCCAGCTCACAATTCCCTTTGATCCTCTGAAACTTCAGCTCAGCCACCTGATATAATTTTCATCCCTCTCTCCAACTCCTTGCAATCCCTCCTCCCCATCCACCTCCCCCCCCAAACATTCAAAGACATTATAGCAGGAACTAATTTCGTCTGGACTATTATTAGATCATGAGATCAGGGCAACATAGAGGTCGTAAAATGTTTCATTCTCTCAGAATGGCCATCGTGCCCCTATCAGGTACCATAACGTTAGGTTTGCTTATTGTGCAGATTGCTTGAGTTGCAAATTGCACATTATCCAGCTTAAACACCTGGCATTTACATTCATTATAACCCTGACACCCCCCCTTTATGGCCTCCCGTGAGGGTCTTCCAATTGGTCAGAAGCGCAAATGAATGTTTTATGATTATGATGAATAATGTGAGGGGCTGTGGAGGGGAAAAAAAGGAAAAAAGAAGAGAAAGAAAAAACAAGAATGAGATGTAGGCAGAGGAAGGGCCTTATAAAGCACTTTGGCAATGCATAGCTTTTTGTTAGAGGTGTATAGTGATCTCTGCAGCTGAAAGAGGACTCGATGTAGCTGGATAAAGTTGAAGCATAAATAAAGTAGTTTTCATGAAGGTATAAAGATGTGTCTTTGTTGAAAGAAGATTTAGGATTTTGGCATCCTGACATTAAACAAAGAGTTGGAGGGAGGGAGTTATCTTCCTGGTGGTGTTTTTTGTTTCTGAGTGATTTCAGGCCAGTGCCTGCATATATTTCCATGCCTCAGTTTCCCTTTAAACACTCATCAGGAGTGGATTTAGCAGCCATTTCTCCTCCGCTGCTTCCCACCTGTCTCAGGGTCTTTGCACTGAAACAATCCCTTCCTCAGTCCTTCCAGACTTTATGCTTTCCCTAGGAAGGGGCACTTGGAGACTTGATGCTAACTGGAGTCACATCTAGATGCGGTTTTGAGGTGTGCGACTGTAACATCCAAATCAAGAGCTATTCTTTCAGTGTTTTCCTGCCCCATTTGCTGGCATGAGGAAGGGTCATAGCTTTGAATTAGGAAGCTGCAAACTAAATGTATGAAGCCATTTACTGCACTACTTCTTGGGTATTTGGCTTTTTATTGGCTCCTTCGTTTCTGCTGTCAGAGGCTGCTGGGCCAGCTCTATCTCAAGAAGTCACACTGCATTTTGAACCTGCATGTTATATTTTCTATTTTATTTCTCAGGCAAGATGTAGTTCCACTACCCTCATGCTGTTATGCCTCAAGATTGTTTTTCAAGGGGCAACACAAGGTGGACAGAGTTTATCTCTTGCCTCTGAGGCCATCTTCAAATTTGAGGAGTTTTGACTATAGTTTGTTTTTGTTTTTGTTTTGTTTTTCCAGGAAAGCTGTAGCTATTTTGCAATTGACTTCAGTGGAGCCAGAACTTCAGGGCTTATTTCCTAGACTGGTCACACAGAAAAGTTGGAAAAAACAGTCTCTCTCTTGTGGGACTTTCATAGCCTAACAAGAGCCTGGAAATTGCCTCTGGCTTTGCTAGTGCCATGTCTTCCCTCAGGAGGCACACAGAGATCATTGCAGGATGCTCCAAGCAAGGAGGAAGGGGAAAAAAAAAAAAAAAAACACCAGGAAAAAAACCCAAAACAAAACAAAAAGTCTAAATAAGACTCCATGTCTCCAGAGATTGTTTCTGTGGCTTAAATGATTTTAATTAATAAATAAATAAATGGGATTGAAAGTTGCCTGGGAGAGAGACTGAGGTTCTGAGATATTTTTAACCCCTCACTCCTCCCCCCGATGTTGTTTTGCTTGATGTCTGAGTGGGATCTGCTGGTTGCTGGGTGCTGTTGTGTGCATCTCAGTCTGGGCTAATGAGACTTTCATGTGATGGAAAGCTCAGAGCAAGGGCAAAGATAGATTTGACTATTGTGTTCAGGGCTTGTGTTCATTGTAGGGTACCAGCTGGGCAAGGGAGGCTGATTTTAAAGGCTGGTTTTGTTACAGCCTCACCATTTAGAAACAATCAAGCAGCATACTGATAATGAGAGGTTTTAAATGCAGTCTTGGGCTCTGCACAAAACTGAACTGGTCGAATAGCAAATTGCTCTGCGTTGCTTTCTCTCACATTGTCTGTGATAGTTCAGTTATTCATGATATGCACTGAGCTCAAGGAAGCCACATGTCCGGCCTAAATTCATACAGAAAAAGCAAGTCAGTCTTATAAGACTCAAGAAGAAAATAAAAGAATATTTACCAAAAACTACCATGACATTTAGAATGGGTAGAAAAGACACTGCTGGAAAGCCCTGATCTTTTTGTGGAACATTACAGAGAGCAAGGCTTAGGCCAGTGGGAGAGAAGTGGGCTGTTGTCCCTTACAAAGGGCATGTTCCTGTCAGTAGTTTTGTAGTCCGTGTGGCTCATAACCTAAGATCTCTCTGACTAAAACATAAATCTTGCTTGGTAGCAGTGGAGGATTCATGTCCTGAACAGAAGTGGGCTCAAGCCCAGAAGGTGGTTGAATCAGCAAGGAAGCCCAGTGCTCTTATACAGTTGTCATCATATTGCAACTTTCAAATCGACACATTCTTTATTTTTTTTTTCAAAATAGACCTCTAATTGAATTATCAGCCATTGATGAAAACAGTCTTTGCCCTCTACAGGCTTAATGAGACCAATTCCACAGTACTCTTGACATATCAGTTTCTTATGGCAAAGTCCTACAACACTCAATAGGAGTGAAATCATCAGGATTTTATAGAAACAACTCTGAGAGTGCATATAATCCATTTGATAATGTTTTGATCTCACGGATAGATAGCTCTGGATATTTCAATACATCCTAGAGATTTTTCCAGGATCATATTCAGTTCAATCCTATAGATGTGTGGACACCCAGGTTTCCTCTCTCCTATATCTGTAGACAGCATAGATATCTGTTATCCCCAAAAAATCTATGTAAGTGAAACAAATTAATCCAAGGGAGGAGGGTGCCTTGCGTGTCATCAGTTACTTTAAAATTATACTCGTGTAATTTAATCTTGCTAGAACTCCTTGACTGAACACACCATCCATTTCTACCTCCATTTTTGGTGTTACAGGACAAGTGCTAAAGTCCACTTGAGGGGTAAGTACAGAATAAACCAAATTTCTTCCCAATTTTTTCTGACTTATGCCTGGAAGCACGACGGTGATTTTCCTAGCATTTCTTATCCGAGACAGTGCTACTGTGGATGTTCTCATTACGCATATAAATGTCGAATCCTATTTGGAATTATGGTGAGGTCTTGGATTTCGTGGAACCTTGTGGCAATTTGTTGCACAGGGTAATTATGCAGTATAGTTAAAAAATAAATAAAAATCGTTTGTCGGCTTCAGATTCATTCCCCCTTTCAGCTTACTGAGACTCTCCCTCAAACTGGTAATATATGCATATATATTTTATGCAGGGTTTTTCACAGAAAGACTGCTGATCATGATAATGGTTTTTTGGAAGAATGAGGATTGCTCTTTCTGATCTCACTAATTTCTTACCAGGCACCTATATATCCATATTTTGGGAATATGTGTTTGCCTCAATATCACTGCCACATAAAAAAGAAGAAAAAGTAGATTTAGTTACATGTTCACTTTAGGCAACGTGATCCTGGAGTGGCAAGTGATTAAATAAAAAAAAAAAAAATTTGAAAGAATATGAAAAATATGCAAAAAGGTCGATGCTGCTGGGCAGTATCTGAGAACATGATGGATCTTCCATCAGTAGGGGATGTTCACATGAAAATTGGATTGTGTTTTAAGATGAGGCATATAACAGACAAGATAGAGAGACATGATGCAGACACTAAAGTGTAAAATGCTATGAGAGTGCTTGTGTTTTTTATAAAATGTCAGACTAAAAACTACAACATCTCCTTGTACTCCTAGTGTCTTAATTTAGAAGAAATAATTATGCTTATTATTTTTAATTTATGTAACCCTAATTCCAAGTAGTTATTGAGCCATTTTTTCCCCAGTTGTTATTGGCTTGCAAATTTTTTGGTTGGTTAGAGTTTTTTGGTCATAGAAAATTTTTTTAAATTAAAGTGTTGCAGAAGATGTTGTTCAGAATGTCTTCCCCTTGAACTGAGTAGGATGTTATCAGATTTTAAGTTTTCTATAGGAAGTGAGTCAATAAACCCTGATGCTACAAAAAAGAAAGTAAGATCTTTTCAGGGGGAGTTTTCACTATTCTTATAGGACTTGAGAAACTGGGTGTGAGTCTCTTTTGAATGTTATGATGTGGCTCAAAATATTTAGGCATGGCTGATAATTTCCTGTTAAATTCTAACAGGTTGAGAAATGCGACAAAGATGGAGCCTGTGGAAGGAAGTGGAGTTCTTTTTGCCCTTAGTGATTTATGCTAGCTGACGTCTTCAATTATAATTCAAATTTGCAATTTCCTCTTAATTGTTTTATAGAATCATTATCTTCAGACTACCTTTTTAATGTCTACATGTAGGGCAGTTCTCTGACTCCAGTCCTCTCTTTCAAGTTTGCCCTTTCTCAGCTGCACTCTTCCCTCACTTTATCTGATTCCTGCCTTGGTATCTGCAAGGGGCTGGTGTCGTGTGAAGCTACAGGAACAGTACTAAGTTGCCACTCATAAAACGATTTTCAAACATGAGAAACATAGCATTCAATTTTCCTGTCCAGAGATGCATCCTTAAGTTGGCATTGATAAATCAGCTCTTTATTTGGTGTCACAGAAGCCAAGTCCAGGAAGATTTCCTGATGCTTCTGGAACTCTCCCTCTCCATCTGTGTGGTGGATAGACCTCTCCATGTGATGAACTATGAAAGGGCTGTGCCACAGATGTTGGGGACTGGCACAGAGCTGGTGATGGAAACCAGCTCGAGCTGGTGAAGCTGGGACACGTTACACCAGTTGAGGGTCATCAGGGAATGGAGCACCTTTTTGGGGCTTGCATTTTGGACACATTCCACTTTTCTCCCAGAATTTCTTGGCATCCCCTTGTTTCCTCCACCTTTCCAAAAAAAAAAAAAAAAAAAGGAAACAAAAAAGCAAAATGGTCTGCCTCACCCTGTCCTCCTCCTCCTCCTCCTTGCCCAACTAGATCACGCTGTGAGTCTGCAGAAGTTTAGCAATAATTAGTGCCAACCTCTAGCTGCTCACTGCTTGCTGGGAATCCGGGTTGTCAGCTCCGCCTGTCACAGGGCTGTGAGGAAATGAAGCATTGGGAGGCACAGAGATGTGGGAAGGAGGAGGAGAGATGTCCCCGCGCTACAAAGCACATTGCTATTAAAGTGTCAGTTTTTTGGTTTACTGTTGCAGTTTGTGTGAAGAGTTTATGGATCAGCAGATAACAGTAATTATCACAGAGACTTTTCTGCTAAAGTCTAATCTAACCTTTTATAGTTTGTACCACAGGGCATCTTTCTCCTCACTCCTCCCCCCACACCCTTATTTTTTAAGAGCTTATTGGGTGATTTTATTATTTTATTTTTATTTTTTATGGCCTTTAAATCATCAAAGTTGACATCAGACACCTTCACACACACACACAAAAAAAGGATGCATAGATTAATTGAATGAGGGGGAGGATGGTAGGGTTTTATTAATAATACCAATCTAAAGAGTTTATTGTAGCAAAACCCAGGAACAGATTAACTGCATTAAAAGAAAAGGGAGGGGAGAGTAGGGGAGAGTAAAAAACTCAGAAATGTTAGTCAAGGTGAGATGCTGTCCTCAAATTTAAAGCACTTGAAAATTTATTGAACACCATTTAAGCCTTGCAAATACTGGTCCCAGTCTGGAATCATTCTGTCAAAGGCAATGCCTATATTTTCAGTTGGGGAACAGAATAGGAATCTCCCAAAAGTGAGAGAGTGAAGAAAAATTAAAGAAAAGGTAAAAATCATCACCAGCATTGCTAAAAAGCATAGAAAAAGGCAACTTTCTAATCATCTGTTGTTTTTTTTTTAAAAAAAAGGAAGTCTTTGGGATAGTGTTGTAAACCTTGCTGGGATGTCTTGTGCTTTTCTTTTACTGAAACACAATTTTTTCAATGAAAAGATTAGAAATGCATATAAAACATGGTGTGTCATTTTATAAATGGACCAAATTTTTCATTATTTTTATTTCTGCCTCCACAGTCTTTGCTGTGCAAGCATAACAAAGAGACCCTGATGGAGTTAAGCTCTCAATTTATATTACTTTCCCCCCTCTCTCTCACCATTCCCACTTCTCCAGAAGAACACAAAAGGAAAAAAGTAGTTGTAGAAGTTAATAATGCAAGTGAGTAGGGGTGGATTTTCCTTTCCCTGCCCTTTGTGTTTTCCTTTGAAACACTTCAGAACTGTCAACACAGGGGTTTATTTCATTTGTTCACTATTTCATAATGTGGTAGAAATCATCCCAAAAAGGGGTATTCAGCTCTGTTTGCTTGAGTACATGTTTTTGAAAAGCTACCAATTCACAATTGTAATGCGGTGGTTTGGAGACAACACGCCACTTATCAGAGCCCAAGTACAGTAAAGATGTTCAGACATCTAGGAGGAGCTGAGAACTGCCCTAAATAGCTTTCATGTTCAACAGGGAAGACCGGAAATACTTCATTTTCACATGGAAGGTCGATGTACAATGGGCAAGACATGAGGTCAAGTTGATGATTGGAGCATGAATGAGACTGACCATCTTAAAAACAGTCATGCCAAAGATGGTCAGTGAACAGCATGATCCACAGCTGTCTGAAACTCTTTAGATGTCAGAGAAAATCACAGCCTAGATCTGCCATTTTTTTGGGACCCTGGAGTCTCTGGTCTCTTGGCAAGCCACCACACTTGGTTTAGTTTGTCATCACATTTCTAAACAGGATGATAATAAGGGCGAATGGTGTTGGATTGGAGCAATATCTTTTATATCTCTTGCATGCAAGATGTTAAGCTCTTCCATGCATATGTAAATTTTTTCTTCTTAGAGCTTGGGGCATCTATTTGCTATTTTAGTGGGGGAAAAGAGAAATAACTCAAAATGGAATGCACAATCATTGACCCCTCGTAAGAAGCAATAGTTAATGAATTACCCAGAGGGAACTGAGTAGAAAAATGCTGAAACACCCTTGAGGTTAAATTGTTTTGTTTTTTGAGGTTAAATTAAGCTTGAGATTTGGGAGATCTAGTCCTTCTTAATCACAGTCCTTCATTTACCTTTGTGCTTTGTTTCTATTAGGGGATATTTCAGAACAGATATATCTGGATTTTAATACTCTAAAGAGCAAGGGTTCCCTGGACAGTGAAAGTCCATGCAGAAACTCAGGGAGCTTCTCTGTTCTGTGTTTTTCTTTGTCACCATGCTGGACAGGTAGGATTATAGGTCTCCAAAATTGTTCTGTTGAGGTATAAAGTACCAACTCAAGAGTAATTTCCTGCAGGGACATCAAGGAAGAGTAATGAAAAGGGAATACTGAGGCAAGCTGTAATCTCTGGAAGACCATGTGGGGAAAAAAAAAACAACCCTATTTTAATTTATTTATTTATTCTTAAAGAAATATAATGGCACTGGGCAGCAGCCACTTTTCACGGCATAAAACATGCCAGGGGGATAAGGATGGTATTTTTTCTCCTGCTTGAGGAGTAGTGTGGGTAGGTACAGCCTTGGTGCAGAAATCCATCACAGGTGCAAAAAACTTGCCATGTCCTGCTCAACATCTAAATGATGGGAAAAGTCCTCAGTCTACAGATCTTCCCCTGGTGCTCAGCACAAGCATGAACTCACCTTGGTGGAATATTAGGTGCCTAAGTGTAGTATATTCCTGGATGCCAGGCATTTCACTTCTTCATTTTTTTCCACCTATTGTTCAAAAAGGTCTGGTTCATCAAAATTAAACAAACAAACAAACAAACCAAAACAGAAAAAAAAACCACAAAAAAGCCCAAACAAACAACATCAACAAAACAACAGCTAAAGAAAAACAAAACCAAAACATACAAAAAAATGTCCCAAATTTTCATGTCCTTCCCTAAAGCATGTGAGCCCAGTCTTTTTCATCCAAAAACGACAGAAGAATGGCAGGAACAGTGAACATGAAATGTAACAGTTCACTTAGCAGGAGAGCAGGCTCCTGGTGTTTGAGGTCTCTGAGAAGCCTCTGTCAAATGGCAGATGTGGCACTGGTGATCAGGCTTTGCTCTTGCTGGATTTAGCACAGTCAGAGTATTTGGACTGTTCTAGTCGACTGTGAAAACAAATTTTCCTTTTTTTGTTTTGTTCTAAATCTGAGGAGAGAGGAAAATAAAATGCCCATCTTCCAGATACACTGAAGGGCAGTTTTATTTATGTCATTATGGGAAATATTTTCATCCTGACAACCCTTCTCTGGATGCCTCAAATTTTGACATTGTTTTTATAATCTCGGTCCCCTTTCTTTGCCCCTTGGCAATATTGACTATTGTTTATCTAAGCCCTTCCTCAGTCACCTGAATATATGTTTCAAAGATTGAATTTCTTCCCCAGAAGTAACTTTATTCTATTTTCTCTAAAAACTGGGAGGAAATTGCTTTCAAGAGGGTATACGGCAGCTTGGATTGCAAAGGCTACCGGCATCTTCTTTCTCCAGCTCCACAATACGTAGCCAGAGATGCCATTATTGCTACTGGACTTTTCATTTCTGAAATTAACCATGTAACCAGAGGCAGTAGCTCATTTCATGGCTTTGCTGGGAAGCGAAGGAGCCAGGGACAGATATCCAGGCATTTTTACTTTGGCTGCAAATTGATTTTAGCTCTTGCTCTGGAGTTTGCAGCTGGCCTTTGGCATCTGGAAAAGCATTTGCTGAGGAGTATCCAGCACAAATTAAGGACTTTAAATTTTTTTTCTTTGGACATTCTCTTTGCAGGAGTGTGTTTTACTCTCAGAGAATGCAAAGGAAGGGGGAGAGGGTGACTTCTCAGACCTCTTGTTCCCTTCCTCCAAAGCCACTTGGAAGCCTTTCAGCTCTCTGCAGTAGCCTTTAGGGGCTACAGACTTCTGACATCCTTTTAGAACTGGAGACAACAGAGCTACTTAGAGATGATATCAGAGACATGGTATAAATGCTCTTGTTTATGGTTTAACACTCACAGGGCACCCAAAGGCCTCAGGTTTGATGATTGCAGATCTGTGGAGGTGTTTGAGTTTAAGCACTCTGGTTTTGAAAGTTTTGTCCTATGAGATTTGACAAAAGTGGTGCTGCCAGGTTGATGATGGGAGCAGACACGAAACCTTGGAGTCTGGCTCTCCAGATGCCTCCGTTAAACATCAGTCGCACTCTCTCTTTTCTGCTGTGGTACAATCGTTATGATTATGGCAGCCTACAGAGTTATGGAAAAGCGCAGGGGTTTTCTGCTAAGAGAAATTACATCCTGGGAAATTCAGTGGATTAAGCAGGTCTTTTTACCCCCAGTTTAGAGATCATGATATCTGCTCTCAACAAAGAAATCAAAATCCCAGGAAAACTGGGATTTTTTCCCCCAGGAAAACTGGTTTCTTTGAAAGTTGAGATGGGACAGTAGAAAAATGAGTGAAAAAACAAAACAAAACAAAACAAAACATTGGGGAAAAAAAAGACACCTGAGAATCTGAAAGCTTTGCCCCAGAAATATTTTTAAACTAAAAACTCCATGACCAGAAGTTCTATATCAGGTCTGTTTCCCACTGCTCTGAGGAATCTGTAATTTCAGCTGTTAAATGTAAAAAGCAGAGAGATGTCAGCCCTATAGTTTGCATCTTCCTTCTTATTGTCAACTCTCTTCTCTAGCCAGAGCAGGAAGCCATGCAGCATCTTTCTGGGCAGGATTATTATATTCTATAACAATCTATATAAGCACAGCAGTTCAGGAACCTCCCTCTGCAATGGCATTTAGGAGCTGGAAACCCCTTTAAATACCAGTGCCTCTAAGGACCATTCAGTCTGCAAACAGCAGACAAACTAGTTAACTCTTGGTTTTGTGTTCTCGGGCATCCCATTTAACACCCTCCTTCACACTCGCAGCTGCCAGAGCATTGAGAAATGGCCACCTTCACCCTGCTCCTTCTGCCACTGCTCACACCCCATCATCTCTCCTAAGCCTGGCATGAACTTAACCACAGTGTCCAAAAGCTCACAAGTCTCTCCAAGACTGTTCATTTTACTGACCCCAGGGCAAATTCATTCTGGTGTTGTTGCCTCATACAAGAGAGGATTCCAGGCTTCCCAAATGATACATCCCACAGGGTTTGTCTAACTCTGAGCTCAGCCTTCTCCCACCATCTCCACTAGACCCTCTGGAAATTTCCACTGAGAAACAGAGAATTCTTGCTGTTAATATTATTGGTGCCAAGAGTCTGGTTAACTCCTTCTGGCTGCAGGTCCCTACTACAGTTTGAACACTGGAAAAGAGTATAGAATCTGTGAGTGTCCTGGAAAAGAAAAGGCCTGTTACAAAAGCAGTAGTTGGTTAGATAAAAAAATTTTATTTGAATCCTTTTCCACCAGCCTAAAACTTGCTGGAGACATATTTTATTAAAGGGGGAAAAAAAATTATTGTTTGTGTCTTTCAAGTGTCTTTTTGTAACAATACTACACTGAGGGAAAGGGTTTTTCCATCACTCCACACCTCTTGATTAGTTTGGATTATCAATACATCCTGATTATCTACATGGAATTGCTTCAAGAATTATCAGAGGTGACATTAAATTGATTAATCTAGTAAAGCTTTTCTTGCAATTAGATTCATCCTATTTCCAATTACCTAAGCACTTGCCTGGTTTTTTATGTAGTGGAAGAGGAATCATGGAGATGTTCTTTTCTGCTGGGTGTACTTTTTCCCCCTTTGTAGAGGAGTTTATCTCAGAAATAGAAAATCACAATTCAGTGCTGTGTTTCCAACAGTGAGAGGTCACTGCTTCCAGACCTTTCAATGAGAGGGGCAGAGTTGAAAAAAATACCGGCTCCGAGTCAAAGTTGTAGAACACAGTCAAAGTTATCTTTTGACAAATCCGATTTCCCTATGGTCTTTTTGGTAATTTCCACTTGGAAAATGCACCAGTCTCCAGACTTTCTGGTACAATGTTTTGAAGATGGTCACTTCTGCTTCACACCAGAGAAGTTCTGTGTTTGACTTGCTGGTTTGTGATGCAGGAGGTTTTTGGCTGCTCCCAGGACAGTGATTCTATGTGAATCACCCTTTTCTGATTCTGCTGTGCCATCCATAAAACATGGGCAACAACATTCCCAAGGTTTCCATGCTTTAATCTGGTCCCTCTTGACAGTAAGTTCTTTGACTTCAGGGGAGCTGTACTGATTTAAACCAGCAGAAATTCTGCCTTGGAAAGTTTTTGACATGTTTTCCAGCTCTGTGGGTGAAGAACACACTAAGTTTGCCTGAAATGAAAGGTGAGGGTGACTAGTTGGCTGTGTAAGAGCAGAGTTCTTGTGAGATGCCCTTCTCAAAGGGGGGAGAGCAAGCTGTTTTGCCACAACCCCATGCTGTGTGTCTGGTGTACAAAACAGGACCTGAGAGAGTGAGATGCTTATCAGCTGCAGTGAGAGAAGAGGAAGAGCAGTGTAAGCAGTAGGAGGGAATCTTCACAACAGCTTTAAAGGAAACACATTTGAAATATAATGAAAGGTCTTATTGGCCTGTAAAAAAAAATAGAGAAAGGGAGAGGAAACAGCAACCAACCCTGCTGTTGTATTGTCTTGTTAACAGTGTGTCACCAAATTTAGCAGAAGGAAGCTTCTCCCACACATCTCCCCTCACACAACTGCAACTGTCACAACCTCCTGAGCTCTGAAGCACAGCTTTGATCCTGTGCAGCTCTGCCCCAGTTCTGCAGCACACAGAAAAGAGAAGAAAGGGGAATCACCTAGCAGATTTTCTGGGGGAATGAAGAACACCATTGCCAAGACAGGGTTAATTGCCATGACAACAGTACTTCCCCAGCATCTTTCCAGTCTCTGTCAGAAGGGCCCCCCTCCTCGTGTCCTCCTCCCCTCACTGCATGTGTTGTGTTAATCTAATTTGTTCAGCTCAGTGGCTAAACAAATAACTGCAAACCTGGTGCTCATTCAGATGCATGGCAAGAGGGGGCAGCTCTCCAAAATGATATTTACTTGGTTATCTGATGATACACAAGTTGTATAAGAAAGGACAAGGCCTGGGAAGGGAGCAGACGGAGAGCAAGGTGAGATAAAAGTGAAGGGGCTCCTTAAGTGCCGACTGATTTGTGGCTGTGTCCTGCTGCGGTTGGGCAGATTGTACAGAGCAAAGTTGGTCACTGGAGCATGATGTGGAAAGGCTGTAGAGGAAATCTGCTTCCAAGGATTTCCACTGAAGTCCCAGCAGCAACTGACAAAACTGATAGAGAAAAAGAGAAAGGTTTTCTGGAATCACTGGGTCCCAGAACAGTTCTTAGAACAAAATCTGTTCTGGTCAAGATCTGGGTCTCTTTGTAAGATGTCTGATCCAAAGAAGTGTTTGGCCTTTTCAGTTTATTTCCTCATTTAATGATTATGCTTGCGACCATGAAACATGATTCCCTCCTCTCATGGGATTTTTGTGTTCTCAGCTACCCTCAGGAATGCTTAGCTTTTCCCAACTGTGTCATTTAGGTGCTCTAAAATTTGAGAATTCTCTATGAAAGGAAAAATTTCTTCCCAAAAATTGTTCTTACCTTGATTTGCAGAGAACACACATTCTTAGATTTAGCTCAGAAAATCAGAAGTGAGCTACTGGGTCCCATAACTACACATGGCTCAACCAATCTGTGACCATGCCTCTTACACATCTTTTCTGAAGTATTAGCATTGCCTTTTGGATAGAGCAGATCCCTCCTAAGAATCAAGGCAGAGAAGTACACAGAGGTGCTGGGCATAGAATTGGGCACCTACATGCAAAAGATGTCATGCAAATTGCTGAGTTTCTTCAGCATCTGTTTTCAGTGTGGAGGGTGCAGGGAGCTCCTCACCTCTCCAAAGTCTCTTCTATGTATTTATAAGAAGCAAAGCTTTTGCCAATGGGCATGAATTTCCACATCTACTCCATTAAACCAGTATATTTCCAACCAGACTGAGGAGCCAGCCAGATACTTGTAACCAGCCCATCCTCAGATTTCAAATGATTTTCCCATTATGTCTGTGCTCCCTGGATTCACAGCAATCTCAGGGACAGGGAACAAACCCCTGAGAGTCCCCTGCCCCGCGACCCCTGCATCAGCTACCTGCACTTTCTGTGCATCTGTTTCCCTGCTAGCACTGCCTGCTTGGCTGGTATGCTCAGTTTGTGCACTTACTGGGGTCCCAACAGGTGTTGCAGCACAGTCTTATGTATTATTAGCAGTAAATAGCAGACCACTGCTGCAAAATGCTAAATATGTTTTGTTTTCCTTAGCATCACTAAGCAGAAGGACCACCTATTAGCTAAGGTCTGTTCACACCTGTAGGCAAGGACTTTCCTAATTTGATGTGAATTCTTCTTCCGTTAAAAGTGATAGCCTGTTAGAAACACTGCACATGTACGGAAGCCCTCTCATAGGGCTAACAAGGCTGACATGTCCACAGTGTTCCAGTAGTCTTACATTTTAACAGGATCATCCATTTTGTTATTTTTGAAGGAAACTTAAAAGCTGCAAAACTTTTGGCTTTGGAATGATTGTTTTTTAGTGCTCATGGTTTGCTTTTTTACCTTCCAGAATTTCACCAGTGCTCTCTGAGGCCTTAGTTTGTTCAGAGGTAGGTTTGTTCAGAGGTAGAGGTTTTCAGGGGAATGAACATTGGTATGATACTTCAGCAGTCCTCAGCAGTTTTAGGTTGTTTTTTCAATGTCTTCTCTTTCAGTATTTCACCAATTAGGAGAGATTTGAGGGAGATACAAAAACTTTTCTGCAAACCTCCTGCTCCCATTCCTTCTTTGCAGCTTGGGATTTTCCATCTCTGGGTTCATATAGAGAATGGTGACCAAAACATCAACATGCTAATCTCAGAGCCCCGGGCCATTTTACTTACTGTTGCTAAAGAACACAGCCCTGCTGGCTGTGCCCTGAAGCTCTTAAAGCAAGGAGCTGAATTTTGATATTCTCTTTCCTTCTCTTGCCTTCTTTTTTTTTTTTTTTTCCCAGCCTTATTTTATAATTATATTTATTTGAAATTGAATTTTAAAGGTTCAGTCCCCAAAGCAGTGAGATGTAATTTCTGGTGGATATTAAAACTGTATAAAACTGCTCATATATCCCCTCATGAAGAACAGCTGGTACTCAGAGCGGAGGAGAGAGAAAGAGATTGACTCTACCCTTCTTGCCAGCTATGCAAAAACCCAATAATAATAAATAAAAACTTATTATTTTCCCTTGGAAAAGAAAAAAAAAAAACACAACAAAAATCAAAATAAGCCTGAAGTTACATGAAGCATAAAAATTTGCTGTGTAGATTATAAACAGATATTCAACCATATAACTTTTAGTATTGCCATTGAATTCAGTACCATGATTCTGCCTTGTGCTGGTGGAAGGCCTAGCACAGAACAGCTCAAGTTGCTCCTGTCTGAGAATGCAGGCTAAGAGACAGCCATAGGGCCTCACTGTATTTTCTACAGTGGAATTCAAGACCACATTTCTATCCAGGGTCCAGATTGTGATGCCTGTATTTTTAGTTCATCTCTTTCTCAAAGAAGCATCGAAACAAAAGGATGCAAATAAAACTGCATTGTGTTAACCTGGTTGGAGATGGCAATAAGGCCTAGGGTTTACACAGAGACAAAATAGACACAAGCATGAAATACTGGGACAGAGATAAATCAGCGGTGGAGTTCATTTGATCTACCTTTAGGTGCATTCAGTGTAGGCTTGTATTTCTCAGTTCCCTTCATAGTTAATGGAGAGGTAGGAAAGACAGATGGTGAGTTTTAGGGCATGACTTGTGTTGGCCTTGAGCAGATACCTGTGTTCAGCTGGATAAATTGCACTCCAGACTGGTGGGGCCCTTGGTTCCATCCCCAGTGGCTGTGAAGAGAGCCATGGATGAGACCTGCACAGGCTGTGCACTCTCATTGCTGACAGGTAATTACATTGGCTGATACAGCCAGTGACCTGCTCAGTGTTTCAGTGGCAGAGACAAGAAAGGAGCTCAGGTCTCTTGAATTTGGATCTTGTACTCATCCTTCACCTCCTTTAACAATGGGGAAGTTATTTTTCTGGTTTGGAGCAGTGGGTATCCTGTACATTTATCTATACAAATGTATAGACAAATGTTATTTTTACAGTATTTTCCCCCATTTATATTGCTTTCCAGCTAAATTAATGAGATTTGATTTTCATTGAGAAAGTAGTAGAAAAACAAAAGTGGCCTCAGTGGCCAAATACCCTGTTAGCACAGGGGGTGAAACATCTCCACTGGCCCTAGTGGGCCAGGGGCCATGGACATGGCTTGGAAAGGACAGATTCCTAGAGGGCTGTGCAGAGGGCTGTTCACCTGATCAATAATTCATTAGGTACAATTTGTAAATAACTGAGTGGAAAATATCCTTTCTCTTCTTCTAATCACCCCAACTAATCTGCTGATCTAGAGAACAGACAGGTTGATAGGGAATGTTATCTCACGCTCCAAATGTAGGAGGAAGAGGTCAAGCTTCTTTTTCAAGTCTCACCTCATGGACTTTGGATGCATTTTGGTCCAGCTGGTTTTATTTGAGCCACTCATTTGGCTTCAACAACAGCCTGATCTCCTTGACAAAGTGCTCCCAAATCACTGAAAATCTCTTTTAGAAATTTTATTTTTATTCTTTTATGGCAGCTCTTTACTCTTGTACAGAGGCCTGTGGAAATATCATATTCTACCCAATGCAATGATGGGTTAGGTAATTAACAGGTGGAAAATTCAAAGATAGCAACAGAAGGGTCTATTTAGGGTAGTGGATAAGAGTGTACTCTGTCACCAATCCACTCTACACCCAAAGTCACATCTCTCAGTTCCTGTTTCACCTTTCCTTTGCCTCATCTATTTTGACTATATGTTCTTGGATGGAATAGCTCAGTTACCACTACCATCATGATACTGAAAACACAGTCTGCCCCATATTACCCAGGAATAGTAAGAGTCCCTTCCTCCTCCACATATGCATGCATTTCCTGCTGAAAATGTCAATATTCTGCAGAAACCCATCTGTTTTCAGAGTAGTCTTGTAAGATTTCATTACTGTAGGACAAAAGACAGAGGGAAAAATGAACTTTTTAGCTTTCCAGACAGCAAGCTCTAGAGCGAAGGTAAGGGTGACAATTTTGTAGTTCCGTGTTGAAAACAAATTCTCAGCTTTTTGACATTAAACTGATGGTCCCAACTTAGACCAGAGGAGACTAGTAGAATTTGAATAAGATGCTCTTCCTGACATTTATGTGGTTCCACAAAAACATCGTAACAGAGAACAACCCTGGTGTTTGGCATGTCAGTTATTGTGGCCCAGCATTGCTACCCTTTGCCTTTTCTTACAAGGAGCATGGTAATTTGATTTGTGTGGTAGTGTCTCTCTAACCCGACACAGAATTGCAGGATCATTTAGGTTGGAAAACACCTTCAAGATCAAGTTCAACCATTAGCAGAGCACTTCCAGGTCCACCACAAAACCATGTTCTTAAGCCCCATATTTACCCATCACAGCCATAAAGAGCAGCCTGTGGAATGTTTTGCCCCTTCTTGAGCTCCTGGGAGAGCTGTGTTCCTCTTCCATCACTGAAGTCAGAATAGAAGATGCAAGGCAGTGTGAAATCTCATATCTCACCCTCTGCTACCAAACAAGACTGAACAGTGTGCAGTGTACTTGTATTTAAATATCTGTGTATTTCTGTACACATGAGCAAGTGTACAGCAACACAGATAAAGCATCATTTGCCCTTTGGATTCCGGTCGCCTGACCTTCTTTTCTATCTGATTGATCTAGAAACACATAATAATATTTAATTGGAAATACACTGGAGAAATTTTTGTCATCAACAATAATACGAAGAAAAACAACTTGCTTCTTTATTCCCTTTGTTTTCTTGGAGAAGTTAAACTCTAAATTAATACCGATTTAGGTTTTCCAAGAAATCTTGCTGTGATGAAGATCATGCAGTGACCTAAAGAAGCTCACACTGGTTTGAACTCTGCAGCCCCTGGTAGAAAATGTTTAATTACCTTTATTTTGCCGAAAGCAGAGCTGTTTATCCTGCAGTTCTTGGAGATCTCTTGGACTCCCTCTGGTGGCTCATCCAGTACGATGTGAAAGGAAAGGAAAAGAAAAGTTGTTTACTCGGTGCATTACATCTGGGCACTGTTTGTGCTGCCGCTGTGGTTTGCATTAATCTCCCTTAGTGTTTCCTAGGACTGTGTCATCCTCTCTCTGCCTAGTGCTTTTCAGTCAAAACTCAGTGAGGGTCTGATGGGCTCAAGGTATTTTAATGCCTGGTTAGTGGAAATGACAATTCTCAATTCCCCACTGCATTAAAAATAAAGAAATAAATGTCACCCTGCACATTAATGCCCAGATGTTTGCATCAGTGCCTGGGGAAATCTGCTGGATAGCAAGCCTGTGAGGTGGGACTTAGGTTACTCCCGTACAACACAATTTCTTACTCACTGCCTTTTTTCACAGTGAGATGTTCTTCGCTTTGAACCCCAAATGAAGAGCATTGCCCACATACTCAGAGAATCTGGGAATTTATCCTGACTAAGGATACAGACAGATACTATTTTATTTTGGGTTTTTTTTCTGAAAGGAGCTTTCTTCATGGAAGCAAAAAACACCAGAGTTGTTTGCAGCACAGCTGTTTTACTCTGCTTGATACTTTTCCTTCTTAGTTTTTAAGTCAGCTCTTTGTAGTTGTTTTTGCTTTTGCTGGTTTTGCTGTTGTTGGCCTGTTTCATTGGTTTTGTGATGTTTTTTTCCTTCTGGCTGGTTTCACATGAAACTGGATGCCGTTTCCTGTCAAACCCATCCTGTGCATCAGATCTCAGATATTGGTGAGTCTGTCTTGAACCTGGACACAAAGTCAGTGCTTCCAGAGAAATATTAAAATATACTGGCGATAACTTCAGTTCTATGAATGCCAGTTCAGTCTTATCCATGATAGAAGCGTTTGCACATCTCAGAAACTAGGATAAGTTTTCCTGGTGCAGACACAGATGCAACAGTAAATCTGTTCACAGTACAGAGACAGCCAAAAACTCTCTATATGGGCTCACTGAGATAACAAGCTGGCTGGAGTAGCTTCATCTGCATCATGGCAAGGATCAGGGATCTTTGCTTATAGAGTTGCCCATGGAATTCTCCAGCACAAACCAAGCTTTTTCCATGCGCCCCATCAAGCTGAGCTTCAGGGATGGGATTTGTCTAAATGGCTAAAAGATAGATATTTACATCTGAGATTATTAACTTCACCCCTTCTGTGGTCAGTGGAGGGAATGAACAGCCTCTCTGTACTTAAAATAATCATACTAAGCACTTGGGTCCAATGACAATGGACCATTCAAAATGATTTATCTGTAATGGGATAAGTATCTCAAATTCAGATGTCAAAGGTTTAGATGTCAAGAACAAAGTATATCTGAAGGGTACAATCCTGTATTTAGGACAAAAAATTACTTTTCCCTTTTGGTTGAGGATGAAGTGTAAAGTGTAAAGTAAATTTTTCATGAAACCTGGTCTATATTGTCAGAATTCAGTGTTATGTGATGCATCCTTGACAGAGTATGAGCTGGTAAAACAACAAATGTTCAGGGAACACACTGAGAAGAAAGAGATCTGCTCAGAATGTGGCTTCCTTGAAGGTCCACTTAGCATGTCTGTGACAACACCTTAACTGCTGAGAAAGGATGGTAACCTGTTATAAAGGACTGTCATGCCCTATTGGACTTGGGTCTAGGCCCAAGAAAAACTCACCCAGTAATTGATACTTGCAGCACTTTGAATATCTGGGCAGTTAATTACATATATATATTTCCTTTAAATAAGTATTTACAGCTGTGGATTGTGCACACTGCTACATATATGCTTGTATGCATGTATACAAGTGCATCTGACCCAAATAATTTGTAATATGTTTTGTTGCAGTAGTATAAAAATTGTTGTAGTTTTTCTTCCTTTTTTTTTGGTTGTCTATTCTTTTCCAAAAGTGGAGAAATAAGCACTCTGCAAGTGAAGTTCACATATATGTTAAGTGATCCCTTTTGAGATCAAAATTGGGAAAAGGACTTCATGGAAGGTATTGGGAGTCACAGGAATGCCTTGACTGGTTTGCTGTTCAGGCACTGCAGCTTTGTTGTATTTTCAGTGAAAGTACTGTATTCTTTCATTAGTGGAGCTCCTGAAACAGTTATCCATTAAGGTACCTTGGCCTCATTTCATAGAAGTGGCACATAGAAGTGTCACTGCACTGATCTGTGCCATCTAATAATCAGTCTACTGCCTACAAAGATGATGTCTCCTTACAGGCTTGATCTGAAGCTCCTGAAGACAGAGGGATGACTTCAGGGGCCTTAGAAGCAGGCCCTCTGTAAGGTGCAGCTCATGATCAGCAGACCTGGAAATACCCAGCTCTGACTCCACATGATCAAGAGCACTATTGGGAAGAGGGTTGAGGTTCATGCCCTTGATTACTGCCGCTGATCGTCTGCTGCCCCATTTTGCCATTACAGCAAACCCTGCAGTTGGGTGTCTCATCTCAGGGGGAATAACCTCACTCTGGGTCAAAGAAGGAATGCTGGAGGGAGGATAGAGGGGCACCCCCATGTTTGTAATCTCTAGACAAAGAAATGCATGTCAAAAAGTGTTGGAGTCAGCTGGAAATGCTGCTTGCAGCAGCTCCTGGTCACTGGCCGGTTGGTAGGTTACAAATGGCCTGTGCAGCCCCCCACAAGGCTCCCTGCCTCACAGCAGGTGGGCCAGGGAAAAAAACCAGCTCCCTGTACTAAATATCTGCATAAGAATCGAACAGATACATGGAAAAGCCAAAATTGCACTTGCAGATGCAATTCTTGGGAGTAGGCCCAGGGAGCAGTGGAGCAGCCACCCTCTCCACCCCACTGTCTGCCACAAGGCAGACCTTGTCTGGTGAATTTTAAAGCATCGGCTGCCTTCAGAGAGGAAGACGTGAGGGCATTTCCCCCCCCCATTTTCATTTGCTTTTTGGTTTCTCTTGAAGGCATTGGAAAAGATTTGCCTTGATACTCACTGCAGAGGCATTCCCAGCGATTTCCCCCATGGCACATGCCAGTTGTCTTTACTTACCTGTCTGTTAGCACAATGTAGAGAATCTCTTTAGTGTTTGGGGCTAAATCAAGAATAAAGAGCCCAGTCTTTTACTGCATGGTTTTCAGAAAATAGGTGGTGGGCAAAATACCTCTATTTGCACAGGATTCTCTTTGTTCTGCTGAGTGGGGGATACAGAGGACATTTAGTCATTCTGGGAATTACTGATTTAAATTCTGTTACTAGGGATTCAAAATTATAATCCAAATGGTCCATTCTGGCTTGAAACACAACACCCAGGACCCATACCTTAGAACATTAGACATGTTAGGTCACAGCATACTCTCTTAAAGGTTTAAGATCACTCATTATCAGATTTTCTTTATATGGTTTTGTACCCTTTCTCCAAATGAGCTTAAAATGAGCCTTTTCTCTCTTTTTCTTTTTTTTTTTTTTTTTTTTTGGGGTTTTTTTTTGGTTTTTCAGCCATTAAAAGGCTTACATCTTCCCTAGTATGGTCAGATCTCCCTGGAAATACTTTTCAGTCTTTTAACAGATCTGACTCAATTACAAATATTTGAGAAACACCCCCAAATTGAGATGGTCATGGCCTTAAGTTATCTTGTATGAATTTCATTACACCTCCTATCATGGAGAGAATTTCAAAGGTCTCAGATACCTTGAGGATGACCATCAGTACTGATTCAGGCATGCAAATAATGTCGGATATTTTAAATTATTTAATTGCCTCTTTGCAGAGCTGTTTATGTGTATCTCATATGCTCCCAAAGCAGACTTCACCTGCTCCAGCCAAAATTCTTAACCCTCAGAGTAGTGTTTGTATGCCAAGAACCACAAGTCATAAAGCACTTCAGGTAGCTCAGGTAAATGGTAACTGTGGGTGCAGTCCAATCCCTGGAAGTGAATTGCAATCCTCTCAGTTCTTGAGAGAAGAAGGGAATTCAACTACATGTGAGCAAGGCTTTTGTGCTCACAAGAACCAGCCCATGGCCTGGCTTAAATTTTTTAGCAGATATGTCAGAGGCCAGAAAAGTAGTTTTGGAAGATTTCTACTGGTTCATTTCTTCCTAAAGTCAAAAATTCAGATTGCAATGAGGTGTAGGTAGAGGCACAGCCTCGTGGTCAGGAGCCTGAAGTCATAGAATGTGAATCTTGACTTGCATATGGGCTGTGTCACTTCAAGAGGTGAAGAGAATGTTCTGCTCAAGACAGGCAGCTTTTCAGTCTTTTCAAAGCCCATTTCAGGGGATCTTGAGAGAATGACATTGTCCTGTAACATACCTTGCATGGGTACCAGGAGCTAGAGGCCTCCTGTGTGCCTCTGCACAGAGGAGGGCAAAGGAGAGGTTTATTGGGTGTTTGGATTTCTGCTCCTGAAGGACACTGCCATAACTCGGCTCCTCTCTCCTGAGCAGCTCTGTCACTCTGTACATGCAGATGAAAGCCTCTTAATTCACTGTATGCCCTTCTCTCCCTTTTTCTGGTGCAAACATATGTGCATTTACATGCTCTGCTTTCCTGCATCCTCCTCACAGCCCCTGCCCTCTCTCCCACCCACACGCTGTAAAATTCTGCCAGGGATCCAGTTAGTAAAAGGTGAATTTTTCCTGCCATCTGGGTGTTTGGTGGCACAGATTCTCTTGGCCTGCCTACACACACTCGCGGGCGCGATACGCCCTCCTCTTTCCCCTTCCTCTTTCTCTCCCCCTCCCACGAGCTGGCAGTAAAAACAAAAGGGAAATCTTCAAAACCACAATGTCAGCTGCCTGTGTCAGTGTGGGTTGAGAGGACGGATCACAGCGTACTCATCTCCCAGTAGGCAAAGGGGACTGTATTTCAATAAATTTACATACTACAGAAGACTCTGTAAGAGATTGCTTTGGGGATCTCTCTCTTGAGTTGCTTTGGGGACACCGAGCCCTTGACTTGCTCAGGAAGGGTTTGATGCCACCTGCTCTAAAACTCTCATGTTCTCCAAATCCTTTCATTTCAATACCAGTGTCCATTGTTTGCTTCATAGCACAGTTTTGTTTTCTTCCAGTTTGACGAAAGGCTGTTTATTTATAGATCTGGAAATGTTGGCTCTGGGCTTGCTCTCAGGAAAGAGCAATGATAGCTTTCCTCTGGTTAGCTCCTGTACACACCTTGCTCCTGACCTTCTTGGGTCTCACTTAAAATCGTGACCTGTCTTGAGTAGATCACTCAACCTCTCTGCCTTTCTTTAATTTTTGGTTTCTCTTCTGATTAAATCCAGTGGAACTATCCTAACTCAGGAAAGCAATCTGAAAAAATAAAATGTGTCACTGAAAACAGCATTTATGTGTTCATCTCACTTTTCTTCAGCATTATGTATAATTTTTTCCTGTGAAAAGATAATATTGAAGCACTTTTTGCAACTGGCTGTTCAGTACAGATTGCATCTTTTTGTTCAGAAGAGAAGAAGAAATTTTCCTTAGAAATCCCTGCATTTAAACATTTTTTGAATTGCATATTTCCACAAAGCATGTGTAGTTGTTGCCCTTTTTTTTTTTTTTTTTTTTTCCTGGCTTCAGGAGAAGTGGCAGCTGTAGAAATAGCAACATTTCCTGTGTTTTTGGAATCCTTGTACACTTCATGAAAGGTTGCTTCCTCTAGGACCTTAGATGGACTGTTCACAGACCCAAATTCCATCCCAGAACAGCACAAAACATAGATGGCTGTTGCTGTTGCTTATTGAAGGGATTTGGTGCCATTCCCAGACTTTTTTTTGGGTGGTCACCTCCAGGTAGCACAGGGAAGACTATGACTACACAGTCTGCTGTAGGATAATTCACCTCTACACTTAAGATAATCCTTCTCCATATTCCTACGAGCTCAGACTGATGTCATGGAGAAGCTCTCCTACCATACCCTTCAAGTAGGTGAAGATATCCTCACCTAGAGGCTGGAATTTAGACCTGGGCGTAGAAGGTTGGTTTGAGGAACATAGTGAGAGAGGAGCTAGTCAACTTTTCATATGCCCGCTGCTGATATCAAAGAAATGGCTTCAAACTCGCTCTTAGGCATGAGCTCTCTGTGTGACAAGGCAATTAGCCTCCCTGTGGCTCTGTTCCCAGTCTATGCAGTGAGAATACAGCACACAGCAGAGCAGCAAAGCACAAGTGCTGGTGAGATGTGCCGCGGGGAAGGGGATGGAGGCATTGCTGAGAAGGGATAGAACAGGAGTGAGTAACAAAGAACCACGAGAAATGCACCTCCAAACAGAAGAAGCAACCTGCTGCTTCGGTGTTTGCGTGGCTCTGGAAGGGCACCAGGACAAGAGGCTCTGAACCAGGTCATTTTAACAGTTCCTGTCAGAGGAACATCCATTTAATGCAGAGAGGGAACAGCTGAGCAGCTGCATTTAGAGAGAAACACCGTAATCTATTACGGGGCTTGGGCCACCATTGATCAATATGGCAAAGTCAATAACAGCTTTTGATTCCAGCATATTAGGCTGAATGTCAGATTCATGTTTATTAGAAGTTTTTACAAATAAATCAGGCTTGCAGGGAAAAGAATATGTGTCAAAACTTCAGGCAGAAGGCTGATTTTTTTTTTCCTCAGGATTATCATAGAATTGAAAGGACCTTACAGATCACCTAGTTCCAACATCATGCCATGTTGCATAGCTTTATAAGGAGGGGAAAAAAATCCCCACCTTTTAATGTACAGAATGAAATTCAAATAAAATCCATTAAATTTGAGTTTTCAGTTGAGGAGGATGAGGATTATCTGAGGCTTAAACTTGTAATGACCAAAGCTTCATATCTAATTTTTCTCCTGAAACTTCCATGTCTGTAAATAAGTCAATCCATTAGTACCTAAAACTCTGCTTGAAAAGAAAGAAATACGAACCCAAAGTACTTTAGGCATTCCACATGACATCAGAAAAATGTTATAACATGAATTAATTTTAAATGTCTAGAAAACATGAGAACTGTTATATAAATAATGCTATAGTTAAAACACTGCAGTAAGTTTTAGAAGGAAAAAAATAATATAATTTTTATATCCATCATATATGTTTCTATCTCAACAATTAATTTAGAAAGTCTTGACTGACAAAAAAAAAGTTAAATTACCAAACATATAAATACTTTAGTTTTTACAGATGTTGTATTGAAAGGGTAAAGTAGAAGTGCAAAAGTAAAAATACAGAACTGCTTGAATTTAATTTCCTCTATCTTTTTAATCAACCATGTCCCAAAACACTTCCTGGGAGTTAAGCACCACGAGTACAGAGACAGTGTATTAAAGAGAAGGGGGGATTAAAAGGTATAAGGAAAGGAAAGAAAAAGTTTATAATAGAAACTAATTGGAATTGAGAAGAAAAAAGGGAGGGTGTTCCTGATGTCTGGAAATATACAAGACAGAAACAAAGTCTGAATATAACAGTGACAAAATTGTTTTAAAGACACACACAAGAGGTCTCTGTCCTGGATGAAGCTAGGGTGATAGGAGCTCACAGATGCAAGTGAGATTTGTGTGACTAGTGAAGAAATAGACACAGCAGCATTTTGATTTTTTGGTTCTTGTTTATTAATAATCAATGGAGGTCAGCAAAATGAAATCTCTCCACTTAAGAGAAAGTCTGAACAAACAAATAGGTGAACAAACTTGTTGGCGAGTAAGACTGTGTGTCAGAGCTCAGCCTTGAAGGAATATGTAAGAAGAGCTACTTGTGTCCTTATCTGAGTCTCCTCTGAGATGTTAGTGCATCCGATGCATTTTAAAATTTGATGGATTTCTGTGGTCCTTATCTTCTTTGTTCTGCTGGTGCTTTGCCCTTCTGCTTTCCTTTGATCGCTGCTTAGGATCAGTTTTTTTGTAGCGCTGCTGGGGCAGAGTGTGTTGGCCGCCGTGCTAGTCGGTGACCCAGCAAGAGTGTTACAAGGACATTACATGGAGAGGAGTTTTTCAAGGGATGCTGGATGAACAGGTTTATCATAATTAATGAACTTGCAGAGAAGAGAGCCTTGAAATCTTCCTGCTCCAGTCCTGTATGCAGCCCTTCACCATGTAATTTGCTAGGTTCATACATCTTGGTAGGTTTGTGAGTTTTGGCAAGAGCTGATAGGCGTGGGGCTAAAATAGTATCCCAGAGAAAACCAGGCTCTTGCTTACGTGCCAGTGGTGTTTTTAGTCAAGGGACTAAAACTGTTTGGAGTAATATTATAAAGCTGTTAATTCCTGACAGAGAAAGGCTTTCACCAGTACACATCCACAGTGTCTGACTTCCTGGTGGATTTCTGCAATGTTTTAATGCAAACCTTCTGAAAGTTTGTGAAACAAAAACCTGGGAAGTTTCTAAACTGCTGATTTCAGACTCAAGAGTACAGCCAGGGGAAAGATCACTCTGTAATTGCCATGGTTTTTATACACTTTCCCCAAACATCTGTTACAGGTCACTGTCAGGAACAGGTTATTTTGTTACAGACTTTTAGTCTGACCCAGGATGACAGTTTTTACGTTCTGATTAATAGCCTTAATCCAACATCACCCACAACTCCTATAAATCCTCTTACCTCTTTTTTGGCTCTTACCTGCCAGAACCCCAGGAGTGGGAGCACTACAAAGAAAATGTTCCTTTCCCTTGCAATAGAATCCAGCTTTAAATCCAACACAGTCTAGTGAGTTTATCATTCTTTTTTTTTTTTAAGCCTTGCCTTATCTGTTGTTATTGCCCCTCTTGGATCCAGAGCATTGTGTGAAAGGCAAGATGGTTGAAACCTAGAGTTAAGAGCTAAAATGGTGCTTATTCCATTAGCAGAGGAGCACAGAGAGGTTTGCGTGACATCACAGTACCTGCTGGTTTTGTCCCATGGTGTCATCACAGCACTATCCAACAGAGGATAATTTCCTTTTATTTACTTTTTGGGTTTTTTTGTAGAAAACAAAGAAACATCTTACTTTTTAAGCCTACCAAACACATGTACCAAAAACAGGAAAGAGAACATGTTCATAATCTTACAATGCTTACAAGAGGGCAACATGTATTTTCATACTGGAATAAATGTTATGTTTGCAACCAAGGCTTATTGCTGTACCTCTCCCAGGATGTTTTGAAGTGTGTATCTTGTGGGCATAAAATTGTTTTCTGAAACACTGGTGAGGCAAAGAGGCTTAGTGCATCTTACTTTCTTTTGACAGAAAGAATTGCTCTGCAATTGCTGTACATACATGAACTTGAAGCCAAATCCTTTATGAGTTGGTCTTTCCAAATAATTAACAGGACTACAGTGGGTTGCACACTGTGATGTGAAACACAATCTGGCACTTCTCTTTTTCTCATTTCAGTTGCAATTCTTCTCTATCTAATATTTTAATGGAAAAGAAGAAATATTAAGTTTTTGATGGTTTCTCCAAGATGCTGATGTATTTGATTGGTGCCTGTTCAGATGTCCTTTCTTCTGTTCTCCAAGTTCTGCAAGCCATCTACACACATATTGGCCTTTTTTGTGTGTTTAGTGTGATCAAGTCTCTGTTTAAGGTCCCCAACTACTAGCCTACAGGCAAGAATGAGAGAGAGAGACAGAGAGCCCTTCTTTGTGGTAACTAACTCTTTATATAATGAGCCCTTTGCAAATTCTCCTTGCATACTTACCGACACCCCCGCAGTTACTTAAATGGGCATTATTGGTCACTAGGTCCCAAGGTCATTCAACAGAATGGGGTTGTTAAAAATAGGAATGAGGGTTCAAGGCACAGGGTCAAGAGAAATTAATTGAAAAATCTTCTGCAGGCCTGACATCATCTGTGGAATGGCAGTGCCCAGACACCTCCAGCTGCTGTTGCGTTTCTTGCGAATGTAAATGAATGGCTTCCTTTTTGGCATTGGGGTGGTTTCCAGGCTGGTTTGTCCATTTTATTATATTCTTTTACCTTTAATTTTATTTTTTTCCTACAGTTCATCTTCTTAAGCAATCTTTTCCTCGGTGCCTTTTAGTCTTCCTTCCTGCCTTGTTCCTAGCTTTAACCTTTGAACTCTTTGGACAGATCCAATTAAATGTAAAGTTCTCACCAGCTTTGTGGAATCAGGCTCCCAGATGAAGGAAATGCTGTTTCTTTTGCTGTCCTTAATTTTATGAAATGGGATGCCTTAGTGGACTGTGGAGAATGCCCACCACTGCTGACACACGAAAAAAAAATTCACAAACCTAAGTTCATTATTTCCCTTACAGACAGAATTGCTCACATTTGAAGATGTGTGGGTGTTGTTTTTCTTTATACCAGGTTAGAAATTAAAAGTTGTTGCCTACTTCCTTCATCAGCACACATTCCTGTCCTAAGCTTCTGAGCTATTGCAGGTCAGGGCAAAAGCTGAGCCCTGAGAGGAGTTTCCACAAGTAACTAGGATCCCACATTTGAGAACTAACCACAAACCCAATCATGGAAAGTCTAGATGCTTTGAGGAGGGTGTCTTCTGCAGGGTGTCACAACTTGAGATTCATTGATAAATGTGTATAATGAACACACATCTGACCTAACTGCCTAAACTCTGTGCACAGTGAATGGAGAGAAATAGGCAACTCCAGAGAATGATTCTCCTGACATCTACATTTGAATTAAATGGATCGTCCTCCAGAATTGCCTATTTCTCATGGGTTGTGAAGGTGACCTAGATGACTATCTCAGATGTAAATGCCAGTACTGTAGATGACTAAATCTGTACCAATGAAAGTACTCCCAGTGTTCTGATGAAGATGTGCCAGTCCTGAATTGCTTCTGGCTGTTTATGCTTTAGAGGAGCCTGAGATCAGGACTTGTGTGTCAGGAGAACACCCCTTCCCAATGCTGCTTTTTTTGGTTGGTTGGTTGATTTTGTGTTTTGTTTTGTGTTTTGGGGTTTTTTGTTTTGTTTTGTTTTGCTTTTTTAACAGAAACAAGACAAGCAAAAGAACATCCCTTTTCAACAAATGTGACTGAAGTTGTGCACCTTTCCCACAGTGACTTTGAAATTTTGGTACAGAATTGGTAATAAGACTGAAGAGTCTTCAGTCTTATTCCAGTACCCTAATCTTAAAATTAACTATTTTCAGAACATCATTCTCAGAGTTTGAAGTCAGAATCATTTAAATTTGAGGTTCCTCATAGAGCTAAACAGATTTTAGACCATGAAGACTCTACAAGGTGTTGGAATAATTCCCTCCTCTGGTCAGAGGAGAACTTACCAGGTCAGAAGCCACACTGCAAATACCAAGTTCCCACCTAATTAGGGTATGTTGCTCAACTTGCCAATCATAATTTTTACCAGTCACCTCTCCTGCTCCAATCTGCTGTGGAGGATCACTTCTTTCCCTTTCTCTTTCCTCTTTAAAGGAAAAAATATCATTAGGCTTTGAGGGCTTAAAACTGTTGCTGCCTGCACATCTCTAAAAATAATATAAATCAGTGCCAAAGGACCACTTGTATTTTGGCTGCATGAGGAACTGCAACAGCAAAAGAAAAAGGGGAAAACTCATCACTGCATAGATCTCAAAAACTAGGATGCTGTGTCTGCAGCCTTTCAGAAAGTTCAGAAACCCATTAAAAACTTTATTTTTAAATTTTCTTTCCTTTGGCTTTTCCTCTCTGGTAACTTATTCAGCCTTAACGTGTCTCTCATTTACGCTTTTAACCAGGCTTGTAATACAGCAATGAGGATCATCTCAGTCTGAATGCACCTGTAGAAACAGGTATGAGGCAATAGCAGAAAGAGAGATGCAGGGTTTTAGTTCTTTTTTGGCGCCTGATTTCATGCTTGTAGCTTACAATCTCAGATATGGGCAGCAATGGTAACACCAGCAGCAACAGGGTGCAGGAGGGATAATCTGTGACATCAGCATGCAACAAGGAATGCCAGAAAGGCAGGTTGAGTGGTAGAGAGGCTCGAGGAAGTCAGCCAGCATCACCAGGAAATAAAGAGTTAAACAGAGGTCCATTTGTTTCACATTTGACCTCTTCAACTTTTTGCATTTTATCTGTAGCTGATGTGGCCTTTGAAATTCTCCTGAAAGAACTGAAAGGATCTTCCAGGCACCTTCTTTATAGACTCATCTGTAAACACACATTTAAAAATTTCACGCTGGTAATGATTCCCTTGATAAGCTGCTTGCTGAGGCAGCAGAGGATATTCAATGAATTTGAACTACTCCTCTATCCAACTCCATCCTCTTCCTCAGGTGAAATATCAGCATTCAGGATCAGATGTGACCCATGATCTGGGTCTATTAGAGACAACTGTTGAGCCAAGCTTTCCCCTGGTGCCATATCAACTGAAGCTGAGGAGTGAATATTCTTAACATGAGCCTGTCCATCTAGCCCTTAAAGCACAAAAGATATTCTTTCACACATAAACTTGAGATGGAGAAACAGTGATAAAAGCTAAACAATCCTTGTAGTCCAGATAGCAAAAAACCAGATCAAGAACAATACTAAGGTTGTCCCAACTCTGCGCCCTGTCTCTTACCTACAAGACAGACTTACTGACTGGATTTAGAGATCAAAGTGACTCACAGAGCTTCTTAAGGCTGTCTCGACCACACTTCTCTAATATCTTTCCTCCTGGCTCCTTGAACATTCCCCCCTTCATCCTTTTTTCTATTCAAACGCACCAATCATAAATCTGTTTAAGTAACATGATAATGACCAAAGGAATGGTTATGATGTCACTAAAATGAGCTATATATAATCTACCTAGTGTATTATTGGGAGCAGACAAGACAAGGAGATGGGAGAAAAGAGAGAGAGAGGGACAGTGCTTGGAGTTAAATATCAATGTTTATTAGCTACCTTCTCAGAGGAGGTCCTACTTTAAAGGTAACTGATCTGTTCCCTTGCTTTTGTTTTGCCCCTTCACCTTCTGCTTCTGATGTATAAGAAGTTTAATTTTGATAGCAGAAGTATTCCCCCCACACTCCCTTTGGTTTACAGTCTGATCTGTTTCACTGACATAGCACAATGGAAATGCTGCTAAGAGATATTAAAGTCAGGAATTATCAGCTCGGTAGTGTAATATTATTTCAATCTCATCCTCAATAGATTGTCTGCATAGTGACATGCTGCCAAGGTGAAATGAATGAATGAACCTGGGGAGGTTCATTGCCTGGTGAGCACAGGAAATGAAATAAACAAAGGGCAGAGAAACACAATGTTAAGGAGGTACAGGGATGTGGGGTTTGGAAGGGTTATCATCACTGTCCTGATAGAAATTGACCTAGTGGTGGCACAGGATTAGATTTGTGTCTGAAGGGCACATGGCAGGAGTTTAAATTCTTCTTCAATAATGGAAATGGTCTGGTCTAGTTCTGTGGATGAATTAATGAGAGAAAATTAATAGCCCTGCTCCTGTTGCAAACTATTACTTGAAAGATCTGAATTTGGTTCAAGAGAAACAAAACCCAATGAAACCCTAGACACAACTTTCCAAGTACTGCAGGGTTGTACCAAATAGCAAATCACCAATGTTTAAAAGTAGGATATTATTCAATGTCCTAAGTCAGTATGTGGGAGAAAAAAGAGGGTTTTTGCCACAAGTTTTCATTCCTTGGACAATTCATGTAACCCATTTTTTCCTTTTTCCTTGTTTCATTATCTGTCCCTTGGGGTTATACCCCAGTTAATTCCCTAGTGAGATTCTGATATTTCTTAACATCTGCCAGAATTTCTGAACATTACAGGGGAGTAGGTCCTTGTGCACACAGGCAGGGTCTGACTGAATCATGGGATCAGACCCCCAGAGAGGGGCAGTTGTTGGTGAGGCATGGGCTAATCAGCTCAGCTGAAGAGTGGTCATGATAATTTTGTTATCTCAACCTGTTCACTGAAGAAATTATATAGTACTGCCATGGAGATCCCTAAGCAACTCTGACTTATTCTAAAATTATAAATCTGGCTTCAAGGGGAAGGAATACAGTCTGTGTCTGTCCTTCAACTTTTGAACTCAGCTGATTTTGGATAAATTAAGCGGTGGAAGCAAAAATACTCAGATACATTCTGCTTTAATATGAATTTTGGAAAAAGGTAAGATGGTGAGGAAAAGGCACTACCACTGCTTCCACTGAAGAAAGAGCTAATTGATGTTGTCCTTTATTAGACATCAGAGAAGGCAGTCACAAGCAAGCCATTGGCAAACAGTCCTCATTAATTTCACAAAGTCTGAAATAACTTGTTCCTATTTAGGAACTAGGTTAAAATATTGAGGAAGCACCTTCCAGCTCTGTCTATCAGTAAACTGAACTACACTACAGAAAATTAACAGCTTTAACAATCAACCTTTTGCTAATGACCAGCATAGAAAACTGATTTTATGAGCCTCTAGGCAGCACCTCAAGACCAGCTTTGCATATGTACTTGATTGTGCATTGTGATGGATTTAGGCTGATTCTCACTTCAAAGTATTTCCAACTTTTCCTCTGCCTGTCCCACACTTTGTGCCTCTCAGCACAATTCTCACAGCCCATTAGAGAGAGTTGTCCATGGTTCAGATTGCTGCACTCAGCCAAGATCAATGCAAGTCCCGTTTCCCCTCCTTTTCACAGTCCACTCTGTGCACCTGCTGTCCTCTGTTGGAAACACTCATCTGTCTGCACACCCTAGATTTGCTGCTTTGACTGAAATCTGGCAGGAGTAACACGTTAAAGATGCATCTAGTGGAACCTGCACCCAGAGAAATGCCAGTTGGTGCTTCAGACACTGCAGGCAGGGAGATCAGCCAACAGAGGACTCACTTACCTGATTGGGTCTTGATGAGCTGCTTTACAAGCTTCAGATAAGAATGCCTTAATCTTGTAACACATCCAAAACAAAGTGAAGACAGAAAGTGTTCAACTTCACACAATTTCAGAAAATTCGGATTAGCATTTTTATTTTGTCATAGCTGTACAACCAGTGAATATCCCAGACTGCTCCATGAGAAACTAGTAGCTACTTCACTTCCATTTGATGGCTGGTGATGAAGCAGAGACACAAACAAAGCTACTTGTGCTATGTAGCATGAGGATGATGGTTCTGAATGACAAATATCTCAGGTTGCAAAAGGAATAGGCAGATGTAAAACTTTATTTTGTCCTACAACAACTTCCTTCATGTGCTTTCAGACTGAATATGCTTAGACAAAAACATGAGCAGAGTCTGAAGATAGCTACAGGCTCTATCATCAGAATTATCTGTTTATCCCCTTCCTGGTCATCTCTTCATCTATTTCTACAGCAGTTCAGTTTTGCTTCTAAGAGCCAAATGTTGCATGCAATGAAAGCCAGTGTTGCCTGCATCTACCCAATAACAGATTTTTGAGGATCTAACACGTTTTAATGATAATTTAGAGTAATGTTAAGATCTCTCATATTTACTGTCCACAAGGAGAAGGGTGGGGTAGGTAAATCCACCCACATGAGAGAGATTGTGTGCTGCCCAGTGCTCATTTGTCTAGATAATAGGAGAGCCTTGTACCTGCTCTCTTCTTCCTATGCTGAAGGATTTGAATCTTTGCCTTCAGTCTTCCTAAATGAGTCCCCCAATGACAGAACTTTCATGCCTTCACCCCCTTTCCCTACTAATGTTTTATTATTTATAAAAGATGAAACTGTTCCAACTGTAGGGACTGACAGGTTAAGGTACATAGGATGTTAAAGCCTCAGGCAAAAGTTTCTGTCTTTTCTGCTATCCAGGGTTGAACCCAGGGATCTCATGTGAGTGCTTTAACTGTCTGTCTACTCAAGGTCTCCCTGACTTCCATCCATTTATTCTGGAAAGAATAAAAGCAAACTACACATCAGACACCAAATATGAAAGTCCCAGGGGATCTGAAAATAAAACAATACCTGACTGATTTTAAACATTTCTTCTCTGTGTTATTTGGGGAGGGGGGAGAGTGTTGATGGAGGTGCTGTTTGTTATTTAATCAACCCTATAGAAAGAAACTTAAAACTGTGGCTGAATTCTGTAGCAAAGACTTTAAAATGCATGACTTTAATAATTTATCTCTTTAGAACTGTTTTTATTTATGTTAAACTCTTAAAAGTCTAAAAGGACTTTTTCTTAAATCAGATAGTGTATACTCTTTTAAGTTTTATAGATATTTCCTGTGCAGTTAAAGGACAGATTTCAGGGGTTTAAACCTCTCAGGTCTGTGGAGACTTGCCAATGGGAGCTATTTTTGTGCTACTAGGGCCAGTCCAAAATAAGAAGGACTAGAATAAGAGTCTGTTACTTTTTTGTTCATTTTTGTTGCCTGCTGCATTATTGATGCAGCAATGGAAAAGAGTAAGAAGTGGTGAGTTAAACAGGGACATATCAGTTGGTCCCGGTCTCTTGCAGCCTGTCCTTCTGTCTAGGACTTTCAGCATCAGTCACATACTTTCAAAGAGTTTTGGAGATCTATTCAAGGACACCCTTCCACTGGATAATTAAAAAAAAAAAAAAAAGCCACTACTATTCAGCACTTTTAGTAGACTTCTGGAGTCACAGTACTTCTAGGAAGTCATTGGATAAATCAGATTATGTTTCATCTTGCAGACAAAGCAAATACATATTTTCATGCTGACAGAACCAGTTACAATTGGTGATCTGCTGGTGCCTAAAGTACCACCTGTTTCTCCAGAGTGAGAAATCTTCTTGGTCTTGGGAACCTCAGTGAAGAAAATGCAAATATCTTGACCTTGAACTCAGTAAAGTGAGATAAGGTCCAAACAACTGGCTCGGAAAAACTGAGGAACACTATTTGGGCCTGTAGAGAACCACTGGAGATTCCCACATTTGACAGGGGTCAAAGAACTGAAATTCAGTCCCTATTTGAAAGAAAATATCAGAGAGAAAAAAAAACCAAAACAACCCACTCAAAAAAAGTAGCCCACCAAACACAGAAACCCCTCAAAAGTTACTTCTCAAGAAAAACTTTCTTGGCAAGGTGAGTTGGACATTGGTAAGCTGGGTGAGGATGGTTTGAAGAAGAGTCTGCTGCCAGTTGTTGATTGTCTGATGGAGCTGACGGGAACATTGGCTGAGCCTCTGCCCTCATTGTGTTCATTAGCATTCACACCATTCACTGGCCACCCCCTTGCACCAAAGACATTTTCAGAGGTTGCTAATTTTCATGAAAGCAAGTGGGGTCACTTTCCACCTTTTTTCCTCATCTCTACAAGGCTCGCTCCCCAGAGAGCTGAGAAGAAAGGTGCTTTCTTGTTGTCATCTGTGCAATTATCAGCTTTGAACACGATGGCAATTTGTTGTTGTTGTTGATTTCCTTTGTTATGCAAATGTTCCAGCTCATTCTCTGAGTGCTTTTTTCCCCCACACAGCATAAAAAAGGAATATTACACATTTAATTTCATGTTATCATTTGTTTCCCTCTGAGATTTCCTCCAGCCATTTTTTGGTCTTCTTCAGGCTAGTGGGAGCTAAGCAGTGGCATTTTGAATTCTGACTTTGTCACTTCTATTTACTTTTTATCATAAAGGGGTATTGTCAATAGGTCTTATGTGGCACCTATAAAACCCATTTAGGAATTTAAATCTCCACTAAAACACAGAATTTATGCTTCCTTTTATGATTTATGAGTAGAAGCCTAAATTCTCCTTTTAATAGTCTACCCATTTATATTCAAAGCAATCAGCTTACATGCTGCACGAGCCTTAAAGATGTTAGTGCACAACTAAAGAGAATAAAAGCAGGAGGATGTAGACAGAGGCCTAAGCCAGGAAGTTCAGAATAGAATTCAAATTAGGACTTCTCCAGGGCTTTAAGATGCTGTATCTCTCTGACACTTATTATGATTCAACTCCTCTATGCATCCTGTAGTTCACCCTGTGGGAAGAAAAACAATATTCGAAATCAAGAAGCAGGAATATCTTTTTTCTTTTCTTTTCTTTTTTTTTTTTTTTTAATCATGTAATCAAACCTCAACTGGTTCACTTGCAAGTATAAATCACTCAAGAAGTTGAACACTCCTCTGTCTGACTCAATTGTTCAAAACTTAACAGTCCTTACAGCTAAGGTGGTAAGTGGTCTAAACCATATTTTTTAATGCTAACTGTTCTTATTCATATTCAGACAAATTTAATGATTGTAAAATGCATTTTTTAAAAATCAAAGTGAGTAATAACACTTGTCTATATTAATGCTTAGAATAAATGAAAGAGACTGATGAGTACTTAGGTGTTTTCAAGTTTTTTGATTAATTGAATTTCTTTCCTCTGAATTTTGAGAAAGAATGAGTGGAACAGGACAAAGCTCTTACCTCTTCTGGCCAATTACTGGTAATTTGTACCTATCAATAACTGCAGATTCATATCTCTTGATTTACATATTAGGAAGGCTATTTGTTGGATGTCAGTTTAATTTGTCTTCCTTTTGATCTCACTGGAATAAATCTAAAAGTCTTCAGATAAATGAATGACTCTGGAGTATTGCTATCATAACAAAAATTATAATGTGTCTGAGCTGTGCATAAAATAACCTATACCTCTTAAGGGTTAAAGTATTAACCCAAATCTTTCCTACAACCTGACATCTTTTGCTCACATGTTTATCATCATTGCATGCAGAGGCAATCTCAGAAATCGTACATCAAAAATGGGACTCAGAAGTTATCTATTTATGACAGAATATCTTTTGCTGATGAACTCTGTTGCAAATGATTTTATGCCTGGTGGGTTTTAAAGGAGTTCTCACAGATCATTATTGAGGTTCTGAGGAATGAATATGAGAGAGGAGGCATCAAAACGTGGCCAGTTTAAAAATATCTTCTACTACAAGCATTAGTTCTGTCTGTTGATGAGCATTGTGGTGCGCATAGCAAGCTTTATCTTCACTGCAGATTTAGCAACATGCTATGCTGGAGCTGAAGGAGTTTCTTGATGCAGCTCTGTTTCATCCAGTCAGCATACCCAACAGTCGGGTCTGCCTCCCACTCTGAAGTTTGAAAAGCAGAAGCATGTAGCAAGATGGTCCCCTAAGATCCTTTTAAACTCTCTGCAATTCAGGCCATTCCAAAAAAATATTCATAAGCTGCATGTGGAATATCATGTACAATATCTTTTGCTATTTGCCTGCACAACACTATTTTTGTTTTGTTCTTAAGAGAGACCATCAAGGTCTATGGCGAAACTAACATATTGTTTTATTCAAGGCCTTTTATGCCTTTGTTTAAGGTGAATTTGGTTTGGGTTTGGTTCGACTTTTTTTTCTGTCTTCTCGGGAAGAAATTTAAAACCCAGCATTTTACATATGCCTTCTCATACACAACTACAAATGAACATGGACCACAAGAGGCTTTCAGGTATTCTCCTTCCTTAGATGTGGTGTTGGTATATGTACCAGCTGAATGAGGCTTGCATTTCTAGAGAGACAGATTCAAGGCACAGAGGGAGCACAGTGACCAGTCTAAATCCTTAAGAGCAGCCTAAAACTAAGTGTTGTCTTAAAGAAAGGGTAATGAATTTACCTGTTGATTGGCTAGCACGAGCTCAGAGCATTTCTTTAATAGATCTTCACTTACTGTGTCCATTGATCTGCACATCCCAGTCAGGCTCTTTTCCACACCTGCAATGGAACAAGGATGTGGCTCACTCCTCCCAGGACTCACAAAGCCTTAGATGAGGTTAAAATTTTGCTTATTTCTCACTCCCAGTCATGTGCTGGGTACCAAAAATAGGTCACAAGTTCTACCCTCCTTTTAGAAAGAAGACATTTCTCACAGCATAATCAGGACTTCCCTGGTGAATCTCTGCTTTTGGATCTATATGCTTACTCTTCCAATTATGAGTGCTATGATAAAACGTCTTCACGAAGGACAAAGTACTTTCGTAACATCCGTCAGCATCATTTAGACTCCAGTGCCCTTGCTGACTAGGTTTATAAAAATGACATCTACATCCCAAACTCTTGGAGCAGAAGAAGCAGCTGCCTCTGCGAACTGCCATTTTTTTTCCTTCTTATATTATGCTCATAGTGATAAACAAAGCCTCTTTTGAAATATTCATGATACTGGCCCACCTGGGGTATAAAATATCCAGAAGGTAAATAATGAGCTAAGGTTTCACAAAATATATCCCCAGACAGAATGGAACACATTGACTGCTTCCAAAGTCCCAGAAAAATAAGTTCCTTAAACTTACTCCTGCCTTGGATAACAATGTATCTGTGGGAACGGGTGATTTCATTCAGTGTTGCAGGTGACTGCAGGGCTTTTTTGAGTTATAATATTTTAGGGGCATATAACCATGAAATGTTTTCTATATAGACCACAGTGAATCCTCACTAAGCAGGTGTTTTAGCATGGTGCTGAGCTTGACTTGAAATTCCCTAATTTTCACTATAGCTATTGAGCTTGAAGTAAAATCTTAATCAGCCGTTGCTCGTGTGGCTTTTCTTCAGAACTGGCACCTGTAGGGCCTGCCATAGAACAGACCATGGACATCATGTCTGCTATCAAACTAGTACACAGATAGAAGAAAAATAAGAAATGACCAAATTTTCATCAGTCTCGGTGTTCAGGCTTCAGCAGAGATCCTATTCATGGCAAACAAGCAAAATCACCTGAAGCAAATCCACCTGAAAACTATTCCTTTTGTAGTCCCACAGCTCATCCTATTGGTCTCCATTTTACAGACATACTGTCTGTGAACAACTAGTCCCTTTATAAACTGTCCAATAATGTCCTTCCACATAATCTCCTGGGGTAGCAAATTCCAGAGGTTCACCACTTACTGCATAAAGAAAGAAGCTTTTCTTTTTGTCAGTTCAAAAAAACCCAAAAAAACCCAAAAAACAACTAAAAAATGTTTCCTTATTTCCTTGCTTCTTTTATTGCATGACATGTTGAACAACATTTCCACATTCAGCTCACCCAGAGCTTTCACCTTTAGTTAATCATTATGGTATCACACCTCAGATTCCTGAATTGTCTCAGTCTCCCAATTTCCCTTCAAGAGCCAGCCACCCCATCATCCTGATCATAACTTGTCCTCCATTTCACCTTCTTGAGCTTCAGTATGTCTATTTTGGGGTGTGTAAGCCAGAAAAGTACACAAACCTGCTCAAGATGCAGGTGCACAACACCTTTTAAATACAAAAATATGTATCCTATTTTGCTATCCACACCTTCATGATGGTGCCCAGAATCTCATTGGCTTTTTCAGCAGCCACTGTATATTGAGTCAAAGATTTCAGACACCTGACAACATGAAACCAAGATTTCTTACCTGAACTATAACTGCCTGTTTCGTGTTCAGCTTTATGAACCATCCTTGTTCATAGGTTCATTGTTTAGGTTTTTTGGTTATTTTTCTTACTTGCATTAGTTTAGGATTATCCACATCAGAGTTTATTTGTCAGCCATTTGTAAACTTTTATGAGATCTGTCAGCAGCTTCTGTCAACAGAAAAGTGGTTTTAATAGCTACAGAGTTGGATATTCCTCTGCTTGTTTTTTCTCCAGGTCATGGACAAAGATGTGGAATAAAATTGCTTCCAGGACCAATCCCTTTTGACTTGTCTCTTTAAAAGTCTCTTCTCTTTAATATTCCTTGCCTTTCATCCATGCATTTACAGTCCCCCTGCTAGAACTTCAGCAGATCATTGAGATGGGTTTTCCCTTTGCAGAAGCTATGCTGCCCAACAGAAAATATAGTTCATGTACTGTACTGTATGATTTTATTGTTTATTATAGACTCTGTCATCTTTCAAGGGATGGAAGTCAGTCTCCCCAGTCTGTAGCTCACAAGATTTTCCCTAGAGTCCTATACACTCTCAGTGAGGTCAGTCTTTGATTAGAAGTTATAGCCTGTCAGTATTGGTTTTGATAGCTAGGTTAGGAATCTCCTCCCATGGACTTTCTTGCACAGTTAGCCCCCGAAACAGAGCGAGAAAAATGTGCTCCCATTTGAAAAAAAAACCTGACATTTTACTCTTCCCTAGTTGTTTGGTTTTGGTTGTTTTTTTGGTTTTTTTTTAATGAGTGAAATTAAAAGCTAACACTGATTTTATCATTAAAATAGAGTGAAAGCAACATAGCTTTGTGTCGTGCAAAAGATGGGGGGAGGGACAAAACAAAAAATACACAAAATTTCCCTTCTCTCACTGCAGTAGAACATCATGTAAGAATTTGCTCACGGGGTGTTTTTTTTGGCTTAGTAGGATAAGGAAGTCATTCTTTATTCTGTTTCTGCTTTAGAAATAGGACTTTCAGATTTTTAGCACATATACCATTTCTGTAATAAGAAGATGTGAAATATGAATGAGTCTTCTCAACTGATTACTACTAAAGGGATGAAGAGCTAGGACAGTCCAGCACGACAGAGATATACCAGTCGTTTCCTAAGTGTCTCATTTTGCTGATTCAAATGTCTCTGTAGTCAGGGTTGTTTGAACAGAATCAAATTTACTTGTAATGAGCCATATAGTGATTCTCTTGTCTTTTTTTCCTCTTTTTTTTTCTCTTGTCTTCACATTAATTTCTGCAAAATAGCACATCTGATTTTGTAATGTGCTAAGCAACTGTTTCTCAATTACACCAAATTTTACTACTCCTTAGTTGACTTTTAAAGACATGGCAACTTCAACATTATCAAAAGTTCTCCTCACAATAAAATCTACAGTAATTCTTCACCAGTTTCATAAAAGTTTCAGTACCAAATTACTCCATGAATACTTGAGTAAGTAATACTTTCTACCAAATTCTTAGACTTGTTTTTAGAACATCATAGATCCATGGCAATGAAATCCAAATTGCCCACAATGGTAAACTGATAATTGCTGCACACATCTACATTCTTTTTTATAAGTTTTTTTCTTTCTAAATCATCTTTTTTAATGTATGATTTTGAAAGTGTACTACAACTAGCAAGAAACGGTTCATATATCTTTGGACTTGAATAGAACAGTAGAGGAATATAGGAGGCTCAAGGAGAGTAATGATGAAACAGGCACTACTTTATTTATGAGCTATTAAAGAAAAAAAAAAAAGGAAAAAAGTTATATTTGCTCTTTCTTTTGGTTTTCCTGAAACCTTTGTCTTTTCTAAAGCAGAAAAAGGTCTCTTCTATTTGTAGACCCTCTCTGACCATCCATCACTCAGTGTGTGTCTTTTCTGGACAGCTCATCCAGTTTCTAACTCTCTCTCTGTCCTGCCCTCAGCCCCCTGCCATGATATTTCCATATGTATGAGGGACAAAACTTTATTCCTATAGGTTCTCTCCTTCTTTTTGTGCATTTTGAGAATCTGGACTGGGAACTTTTTTCCTTGCTGAGGGACTTCAAAGCACTGTGAGATGTTTATATATGAGCCAAGACTCTTACACTCATGTACTTGAGAAATGGTTATGTGAAGGAAGATGGGAGAAAATCCAATATGGTCACAGACAAGAATGAAAATGTCATCATAAGTGAAAATATCTCCATATGTCCTTTATTAATGTTGAGGTCAGTTGAGATAATGGATATTATATATTTAAATTTCTGTGCACAACAGGCTGTAGAGATTCATGTCCAAGTTCTCGAAGCAGGTGGACAATCCACATAGAACAGGCTGTATATATAGAAACTGTTTCATCACTTAACAATGGCCATCAATGGTAACAGTCACAGATAACTTTCCTCTCTCTCCATCAGGTATTTCTATACTGATTAAAACAAGTTCTCTCCTCAAAGCTAAAGTGTGAGATGTGTTTCTTCTAGACAGAGCTGTCTTACATCTTTGAATTTCCTGCTTGAGCTGGAAGGAAACATTGCCAGCAACCCCAGCAACTTATGCTAGTAATTTTTCAGAGCCACCCACTTTCAAACATTACACCTTCCTTCTGCTTTTCTGAATATTAAAATTTTTCCCTATGATAAAGTGAAGGGGTAAAAGAACCAGGCATTCTGATTATCTGACGAATGGGTATGATGACCTATGCGTTGACATTGAGGATCAAGGCAATATGCTCTGGGCTGCAGAATCTTCCCAAACACCAACAGCCATTCATCATCTGTCCTGTAGCAGAAACACTGACATGAATCTCCACAGCTGGCTGAATGTGGTGGGCTACTCAGTTCTGCTGGGTCTTAAATTGGTTTTCAAGACATCTTTGTGAATCATGGGCTAATGGAGAATCAAAAGTTTCTGTTGAAAACACCAAGGTGAAGAAAACACATATTTTTTGTTTATTTATTGGAGGACTGAATTCAGCAGAGACCCAAGTACTCTAAATTACATCCTGAGACATGTTTGGAAATAGTTTACCTTACTTTCCTCATGGCCTCTTCCTTTTCTGAGAGGAAGAGACTAAAAGGGACTTGGTGACCAACATCAGTACCTGTGCTGCTGTGGGCGGAAATTAAAATCCTATGAAGGTGCACAGTGAAAGACATTTGTCGATGAAAATACAGCATAAGAATACAGGTTTTTGCTGTTCCTGGACACATAACCCACTCAGTTGTCATAGGAGTACCCAATGCAGCAAAGTTGGAAATTCATCTCCCTCAGCATAAGCTGAATAATGAGAGAGCAGATTCCTGTGAATTCTTTACATTAAGAGTTAGGTCTGACCTGTCAGAGCTCAGATGGTGCTTTCAGTGCAGCTGAGTTCACATGGCTTTTCAGTGCTAAGACACTTCCTAGAATATGACAGGAACTTCCACCATCACAGTCTGGCTTCAGACATTCCCTGTGGATGTCTGCCAACTCCCTCCATGGCCATGCAGGCTATATTTAAGTCCTTTGCAGTCATGACAGAGCTGATGACCATTTTGACCTTTCTTAAGTTATTCATTCCTCCTTTCAGAGTTCTTTTTTCTGAGTTTTCCGTAGTGGTTGCTCTTTTGGTTTAATTATATTAATGTTGTGCAGTGCATCGATTGCCTAGAGATGGGTCTTTTAGAGAACAGTACAAGAGTTTGCAGCAAATCCTTTGTTGTAGAAATAGATACAAAATTCTGAACTTTGCCCCAAGGAACTGTCAATGTGACAATTTTCACTTCCCCTACAACTCATGAAGAAGGTGTCTTTTTGATGCAGCTGGTGGCTACAGGAACTGTGATCTTTGTGCACATTTTCTCTGTCAAATACATGATTGAGGCAGTCCTTACAGCAGAAAAGACAGTGTAGTTTATAAGCACTGCAGTGAGAGAGGTGATCAGGAAGTGACAATAGTGGACCTTTCTTAAGCTCCTGTGTGACTTGTCAAAAGGCAAGAGAAGGAATGAGATGCAATTATGTCTGAGCCTTGACTAACACAGAGTGAGAAGATAGTAACACCTCCAAGCAATTGTAATTGCTTGGGTTTTTACCACTGAGATGGAGACCCATTTAGGGTAAAGTTTCTGAGGAGATTTTCAGCATTTTAAGCTCCTCATCAAGCTGAAAGAAATGAGAAAGCAGTGAATTCCTGAATTCCTTTGGTTGACTGGTGTTTGGATTCAAAGTCTTGACAAGAGGCAAAAATCCCAAATATCTACCTGTAGTTTAGGGCAAGAGAACAGGTGGTGAACTCATCACTAGTAAAGGGGCTACTAGTGAAGCTGCTAGAAAAGATCTGAATATGAAAGTGCTTGTTGTGAGTGTGGAGCAAAGGCCTCAATGGATGGTCATTAAGCTAAGACTTTTCCTTCTTTTTTTATCCAACTCTAGATCTCCCTACTGTACTCCCCTACTTACAGCTTGAAATTTCTCATGAGAAATTCCCTGGTTGCAGTAATTTCATACCAGTAGAGCAGAGGAAAAAAGGATGAGAGGACAGGAAGACTAGAGGCAAACCGTTCCTACCCCCTTTCTTCCCTCCCCTCAATATTCTTAGAAGAATTTGTTCAGGTCCAGCAATAATTACACTAGGGTAAGACAGCCTCTGAGAAGCCAAAAGAATGTCACCCCTTTGCAGCACTAAAAACACAGTGATACTGCTCAATACATGTAGGTTTTTTAGGAGTTCAGGTCTTCTCTTCAGCTATTAACTTTTCATGGGAAGTACAGAAGTATACTGAAAGCATCTCTAGGTGGGTTTTGTCATAGAAAATAGGAAGGCTTAGGCTTCTCTAACTTATATCCTACTCCTGTGCAAAGACAGTAAATTATATAAGTATCATGATGAGCAACTTTGATTGGGGTGTCAGGTATGAGGAGTGGAACGAAACCTTTTGTTAATTTGAGGAAACATTGTGAGTCCTTACCAAGTTCCCGTTTACTTCACTGAGTACACCAGGTGTCTCCCAATGTTAGAGTTTTGGATACTCAGAGCAGACCAGACACTTTCAAGGCTTAAAAGAATTTTCTTCATGTAGCAAAAAAGTATATGACAACTTAAAGCATTCTCATGCACCCTGAGAGTGCCCCAATGTTTTCTGACAGCTGACAAACTAAAAAGGACGAGGCTGTCAAATGCAAAGAATGGGTCTCCTCCTTTTGGCTTCTGTCCCTCTGGTCTATTCAATTAGGATTGATCAAGCTGTGTCAAAGGTCCCTCCTCTGTTTCAGTGGCCACCAAGATCTTTCATGATGACTAATGATAGGCTATCCTTAAAAAGAAAAGGAGAAGAAATAGAAAGGATAATACAAGCATTTCTTTTTTCCTTTCTTTCTTCTATCCTTATGGTCCAATTAGGCACATTACCTTTATGGTGCACTAAATGAATTTATTATAGTTGTCATTGTTCAATGATACACCAGGCCCTTCTGCTTTTGAACGTTTGTTCTCAAGCAGAAACCACCACTTACTCAATCAAAATAATATTTAATCATATTTGGTGAAAGACAAGGTGAAAGATAAACATTTTTCTTTCTCTGAAAGTTATCTAAAATATCTGAATTCAGATATGGGTAGCAAAGTTCCATCTCTGTTACTAGAATTGAGGAAATGACCCAATCATTCTCTGGCAGTTCCCATACCTGTTCATATTTCTCCTAAACTTTTTTCTGGACTTTTTGCCTGTTTAATGCTAATATTCAGGTACCATTTACACTTGAAAATATATGCCATGTTTTTCTTTGGGAGCTAAGGTTGTTGGTCCATGGCAGTGATTTCAAGATTTTTTTTTTGTCTGTCAATCCTAAAATTGGGTGTAATTTGTAACAGATATTTCCCAAGTCTTAAATTAGACCAGCCTCAGAAAGACAAAATTATCTGCACCAAAGAGTTTAGGTGAAGGAATGACACCATTAACAAAATATAAATTTATTATGATAATTCTTATTATTGCAATAGCAATATAAAAACTGCATCTATCTCATAATCCTAGAAACTAGACAAGGACTGTCAAAGTTTTCCATCAAAAATCAGTTATATACAGGATATAGACCTCTATCTAGTTAAAAATTTTATTAATTTCTAAGGGTTAATTTTGTCTTAAAGCTAAAATATATAAAATAAAGGAATAGGGAGATCCTAAGAGATTTGAAAAGCAAATAAAGCCTGAGAACCTAAATCTGTTAGAGTAACACAGGTCTAGGGATTTTCCTTTCAAGTTCACATAGAACTTCCTGATTTTCACAATCCTATTCACGTGTAGTATAAAATCTTTGGAAGTTTGTACTTTGTCTTAAGAACAAATTATTTGACTGAGCATCTGAGTGAGTTCCAATCACAACATGCCAGAAGTTGATCATGGCTGAATGTCACTGTTCTAAAGATGCCTGATCTAGTGTTTCCCACACAAAGTCTTCCTTAGGACTGAACATACCAGTGAATTTCCTAGTGTGGTCATGTTAAAACATTAATGACAAAAATGTTGTGAAATTCAGGTTGGTTTTTTTTTTAGTTAGTTGAGTTTTTCCTTCTCTAACCTGAATCATTCATTTATTGCCAGAAAGTTTTATCAGATTTACTGATATTTTTAATACTTAATAGCTTTCCAAAAGGACTGAAATTGAGGAGCTTCCTATCTCCCAGTAAAACTCAGGGGCCTCCCACTTTCTGTCTTTCCTTGAAGACATAGAAAATATGGCCTTAGATGGAAAAAAAATCCACTAATGTCAGAAACACAAATGAAATTTAAATATTGAGGTTGTGCAGCATTCTGATTCTGTAACAACATAACACCACATTTATCTTGAACCTTTGTACTGAAGGATCCTAAACCGTGATTCAAATACTGTAACATTAACACTCACAGCCTTGAAGCATCAACTATTATAATTGTTCAGCCCATGAGGAAGTGAGGCAGACTCAGACTGAATTAATCCAGGTTCACAGACAGTCAGGAAGGGTCCTGGCAATTTTGATAAACAAAGGCTAAAGGGATCACATGCAGAGATACCCTAGGAAGGTGAGGGGAAGTGACGACTACCTAATATCTTGGGCAGATCATCACTTTAATCACTTATTGTATGTTTTACTGAACCCCAGAAGTCATAAGAACCATCATTGGTGAGGAGACGCCATAACTGTGCCTACCAAAAACCAAAGTCTCACAGAGTTTGCCATATAAATCACTGGCTACTGATACTGAAATGTAGCTCACTGGCATTAAAATGAAGTCACAACTTCCAATCTAATAAGATTTCCTGCCATTATTAACATTAACTACTCAGAGAAACAGAACTGCCGGCCCCACCAGCAGGACCTGAGGAGGTGGTGCTGCAAGACAAGCAGGTTTTGGGAGCAGCAAAAAGTCATGGAGCAAGGGAAAAGAGGAGGAGGAGAAGATGGTGTCAGGGAGGTCCATCTTAAAAAGAAAAAAGTGGGGAACAACATGTCTAAATGCACAGATGAGGAGTGGGAGGGGAAGCAAAAGACAGAGGGGAAAGAGTTGAGCCCAATTACACAATCACAAACAATATTTTTCCTCTGAAGAAGTCACCACTATCCTGGTGAGACACAGCAGCCAGCCAGCCATACTATTATCCCACAGCAGTAAAAGGTCTGAGCTGAGGGCACGTATACAACCCTGTGATGGTGACTTGATACCTAATGCACTGACTTCTTGGCTTATGACCTTGTGGCCAGCCCTCAGAAGGAAGAAAATATGCAGTAATAAAAGACTCTTCAATCTGAGGGAATAAGCATTTCAAGAAAAAAAAGACCAGAAGTTGAAAATAGATAAAAGGTTTTTATATTTTCTTTTTTAAGCAGTGAGTAAAATTGCCTATTGAAAAACAACTGCTGTAATTTATAATAGTTTCTTCAAAAAGAAAACAGAGATCTTTCAGAAGACAAATTTCAACTTAAAAAGTCATTGCATTTAATAAAGAGCTAATAAAGAAAATCAGTGCCCAGTTACATGTAGAGGGTCAGACTAAAACAGTGATGGAGGACTATTGGCATTGGTGTTATGCCTGGCACTGATGGAGGCCTGGAATGACACCAGCTGGTCTCTACTGCCATATTTTAAGCAAATTTGGCAAGAGGCACCTGAAAAATTTTCAATTGCAGTTGAAGGATCTAGAGGTCTTCAGAAGCAAATGCATTTCTGAATGAACACATTTACTTTCTGGAAATTTAACTTCACTATTTTGGTCAGGGTCCTTTTGGAAGGGTGTGGAAGAGCATCAGGCTTTATCAACAGGCCAACATTTGTAAAACATATGTCCACACAAATTGGCAATTGTAGCAGAGACATCCAATCTGAAGGTTTAAGTTACATTTATGTCTCTGTTGCATGGTTGTCTGGAAAGATTGATTTCTAGCTACAGCCAGTATCGTGGACTAACTCTAGGGTTCACTTTGCCTAAATAAATAAGTAAATAAATAAATATTGCTTGCTGCCTCTTGTGGAAGCTAACGTTTTTTGGCTAGGCTTAGCTTTCCATTTCTGTATGTCATGGACCTGCACTCTGAATAATGTCAAATGCCTCTAAAATATACATCACAAAACTGTAGATCTGTTAAGATTTCTAATCTTTACTGGTGAGAATCAACTTTTCATTGCGCGCAGAGAAACCAATTCCCATCTCCTCTCCCTCCAGAAATTAGACTGTACAGTGGAAAGGCTCCAAGTCACTGCTGTTTAATGGCAAATTGGCTTGGGGCACCAGCAGTACTAGTTCTAAAATCATTAAGTGAGCTGCCACCAATACATCTTTCACAGTCAAGCTGCAGATAAATGGATGGTGAGATTGTCAAAGATGGAATTCAAAGTTACTGATGAGTTCTATCCTCATCCTCTGAATTTTTGAAAAAATAATATTATTTAATATTATTTAATATTATTTCCTTGAAGTGCAAAGTATTTTTTCCAGGTGGAAAATAAAGGGCTGTGATAAGAGAAAGCAGAGAATAATTTTCCTCTTTAAAACAATCAACCTCTCTCCCTACTCCCCTTTCTCCATGACCAAACTCCATTAGTAGTTTGCTTTGATAGGAAGAGGTAAGATTTGTAAAAGCTTCTGAGATGAGGAGAAAGGAGACCTGAAAGAAAGAAAAATGATGCATGTTTTTGTCGAGGAGAGGGCAGTGTGGCAGAAACGTTTGTGGCTCCCACAATATTGATCCAGACACAGAGGTACCCCTCAGAATTTCCAGGTTACAAATGAACGTGTCTCTCCCCATCCTCATACCCCATTAATCGAAATAAGCTCTCTCCTTGAATCAGAGCTTTGCTTCTCTTGCAGGTCAGTAAAAAACATTGACTGAGGGTTGGGAAAAAACCCCTTCCAGGGGAAGTGTGGCATGCACTCACCTCTCCTCAGCTGCTGTAGATCACTGTCCAAGTGAGAAAGATGAGCAGATTTTTGAATGGGTGGCACATGAACTGATGTCTTTGATGGCATGGTTTGATGGCAATGCCTGTTAGAGGCTTTTCATGCAAATTGTGAAACCACAATAAAACTTCTCCAGCCTGGAAGAGTTCGTTCCCTACAAAACACACAGCAGAATGAAAGGGAAAGATTCAGGGAAAGCATTGCTGTAGGTGCCTTTCCTATCTTCCCGTGGAACTAAGCTGGGTTTTCTCCTGACTAAAGAGGCCAGGAGAAAATATAAAACCAGTTGCCTGTATTTCTAAGATATCATCAACTTTAGGATGGAATAAATGTTCTTCAATGGAAGTACAGATCACTATTTATTGATTAGAATGTTGCCTTATATGACTAGCTGAGAGGTTAGGCTTAAAATCTGAATATCTTAGATGAGACACCCTTCCCTGTCTCCCCTGAATCTTTTAAGCCAGGAAACCAACCTCCTCAGCTTGTTTAATCCCCGGGAGGTTTATAGGAAGAGAGTCATTGGTGATTTTATGCGAAAAATAGCTGTACCTTCAGCATTTTGTTACTCAATAAGGGTATTTCATGGCCAAACATATGGGTGAAACTGTGCTATGCATGAGTCACAGGCATAGAAGATAAATATCTGAGACTGTCAACAGAGTGGTCATTTCATGTCCTTACAGATATTAACTCCCACCATAGTTGAAGTCATTGCCTGTATAGAAACACTGTTTATTGGCAAGCAGCACATGGAAAATCTGAGTCATTTTACAGACTCCTGACATATGTAGGGACCATCAGGGATAGCAGAGTTATAATAGATGATGCTCCTCCAGCACAAGACATTTTTTATACCATGCACTGCATATCACAGGTTCTCAGCATCACCCAGAAATCTCTGATGATGATTTGTGACTTGTTTGAAAGGTTTTCTTGTTTACTGCAGAGAAAGGTTTTTCACTCTTCTCTAAACTCCAGTGTATTTCTGACCCAAACTGTTCCAAAGAGGTATCCAGATTCTCAGGAATATTATATTAAACTTTTAGAAGGTTTTTTGTATAATCTTTTGTTATAAGCCTTTGGGTATTTAATATTTACTCCACATGGATTTATTCTGTTTTATTTTATTGTTATTGGTTAGAATCAATGATATTAAGGTCTTTTCCAGCCTAAATGATTCTATGATTGTATTTTAATACAGCCCTTATGATTAATTGCAAAAGGACATTATTAGAGTGCAGATTCACCCCTTTCTTCCTAAGTCAACTCTACCAATGTCAGGGAAACAAGTGATTCTTCTTTTACAAGAAGATAAAATTATGATGAATGTAATATAACGGATAATTGAATTAGTGTCATAACAGCAGCATAGACTTCAATTAGAAAAAAATATTTCCATTGTGATAAAGTTCTGGCCATAAATTTCAGAAATCATACATTTTTGTAGCCTTATATTTCTTTGCTCAGGAAATGTCTGTCACTGAGGATGACTCTTAAAAATGAAAGGTTTCTCTTCATAGAAGTGCAAAAGGAGAGGAAAAAAAAAAATCCTGTCCTGTAAATGAGATACCATTTTCAGGAATCAAGTTGAAAGGTAAAAGACACTTTGCTCCCAAGCATGTGACTGTTCAGTCAAGGTGTTTTGTTTAACATGGCAAAGAGCAAAATGTGATTCTATAGGTTTGTCTTACCTGTAAAACATTTTCTCTCATTTTGCCGAAAAGAGGAAGACGACAGAGATTAACAAAATTTAGGGACCAGATAGTGTAACATCTGAAATTATTTAGACCATTGTTTAAAATGGAATAAAGTGATGGGTATAGATTTGTGCTGAAGGTTGTCAGGATCAGGTAGTAAACTTTTGAGCAAGGTCCTCATTATTATATAGAGAAGTAAAAAGGGGAAATGAACTTCTCTCATGGCAACATGGTGTTCTACATGAAACCCAAAATCCCAAAGAGTTTGGTAAAGCATGGACTAACCTGCAGGGAATAAGTATGATGTCCAATGAAGTCTTAAAAAATATTTTGCAAGTCTGTGTGTGCACATACATGTGGATTTTGGGACCAGATTGTCCCAGTGGTTAATTACAGTGTTAGCTGTTTGTGGAAAAATAATTTGGTGAAAGATGGCTGACTTGAGTGAGAAGGAAAAAAGGGAAAAAACAACCAAGGCATTTCCATACTGTCGATGTTTCATTTTCTTGCACATACTAAAGCACATTTACAAATAGGAAAGCCGCTTAAGTTTCTTCAGGAAGCTGCCAAGTCCATAGCTATTGGGATGCGCTGGAATATGTCGTAAAATTACTTTAAAAATTGTTCCCTTTCACTTCCATATTCCTTTCTCAATTTCTTTCACTAATAAAAAAAAAATTAAATTGTGTTGTTTCAGTCCTGTTTTGTCATGATAGAAATTATTTATGTACCACTGTCATTTTCAGCTGGCTGACATGGAACAGATACTCTGGGTAGTTACTGAGAGAAGAGCAGGCAGGACTGCGCCCCCTTTTTTACCATGGCATTGCCACCGTACAAACACACCATACAGCCCTGGCATTGCTAGGAATAAGTGTCGCTAGTGCCTCTTATTAGTGTTTATTATCATAACTGCTCATTGTATTGCCCATTATGTTAATGAATTAGAACAACAGACCTAAATGTTTGTTGTTGTATAAAGCTCATTAGTCTCTGAGAGGAACTCAATGCAACATGAAGGTTGAGGAGCTGGGTTGCAGGAATATTACCAATTAAGTCCTATATGAACACGCAATTAGGTAGGATGACATGCTTGATTTACGTTGCTTTATGGCTAAGCTGGATAAACAGCGTATCGCTGAAGACGAGAAACCTGCTCCCCCTTTGCTCATCCCCACCCTGCTGGAACCTATTCTAATGTTTCCAGTGGGAGCTCAGCACACAAGAACGGCTGGGCAAGGTTATTGGTGCCATCATGAAGCACGTTTAACTCTCTCTGCTGAGCTGAAAGGATGGGGCAGAGTGTGTTCCTGTCGTGGCACTTGTTAGTTTAGCTGCTCGCCTCTTTCTCACTCATGTTTAGTCTTCATGGGGTGTTTTCCCTCAGTACCTCAAGCCTGCAGTCACTGCCAGTTTATAAATGGCTTTATCCCACATCATACTTTTTCAAAGAGAGCACTGGAGTTAATTTAGATTTCTCCGTCAGCCTTTGCCTTCCCTGAGAACACACATGAGTATTTATTATGCAGTGCATACTGCAGCATACAGCATTGCACATCACACACACATACATTGTACATCAACATGCACAATCGGGTGTGATTCTTGTGAAACATCACTCTTCCTAACTTTCTCTTCCCTATTTGTGCTATTATACACATCCATCACAACTGAGGGGAGATGCAGTTGAAAGGCACTTTCAGAAGTTGTCACCTCCAGCTTCTCAGCCATAAATTGTTACCTCCCAACTGAGACTTGGTAACTGATCATATGAGCACTCCTAATTGTTTCAGAGCAAGGTGAAACTTCAATAATGAATTAAACTATGGAATCAGCAACCATTAAATAGCGACATGTTGATTTTTTTTTTTTTTCAGTGTAAGGCATTTTATTGCCAAAATTAGAGGTTACATGTACAAGCAGAAACCCAACAGGAGCCAGGAGACTGCTAGTGAAAGACATAGGCAGCTGATCAGCAGTATCTTGTTCTGTGCGAGACACCTGTCTCTCACAAATGTGTCTTTCAAAAAGCCACGTCTCCCCAGTCTTCTGGCTTATTCTGTGCTGTCTTTGGCACCTGCACAATCAGTTGTTGACCTCTGTTTTCAATGACGCTGGCTTGGCACTGAAATCATGCTGTAGAGACAGTGAGGTACAACAGAGAGACATTTTATGATGCTGTGTCTTACTGCCTGATATGCTGCACATGGACAGTCTAAATCCTGGAGCTGTACAGAAGGCTTGAGTTTGCATCACTTTTTCTAACTGTTCTAATCAAATATGGTGTGGCTACATACAAGGACATTTGTTGTGTGGGTTTCTAGTGACTCAGAGATCAAGTTTACTCTTGGTATTAAGTTGACCAGAACAATATAAATGTGCTATAAGTCAGCTTTGGTGAGAGAGTAGGAACTACATACCTTTTGCCCCTTGCTGTTCCTGTGTGTGCAACACTAGTGCACCATTTGCTGTTTCAGCTATGTGGCAGGCTTTTGCATCTTGTATTTTTGTTAATGCTGGGATAGAGGAGTCAAAGTCCTCTCCTGTTCTAACTGTTTATGAATATTACATCTCTCTTATAGTCTTTTCCCCTACTCAGCGGGAAAAAATGTGAAACTTTCACCATTGCATTGCTTTAAAGTTCTGTCATTTCTCATGAATAAATACTTAATAACAAAAAACTTGGACTCATCAGTGGGAAAATGAGTCTGCTTTAGAAACTAAGGTAGCAATCAGCTTGGAATTGAAGTGAGTGCTTAAAAAGAAACCTGAGAGGCACAAAATGTCAGTTTTAAATGGAAAAGAGAAGTGGCTGTTGAGGGGAAACCAGGAAGATCAGAAGTGTGATTCACTGGGCACACAAACCCAAACAAACAAATACCCACAAAAACCAAAATCAGACCCTGAAGGGAGAAGAGAGGAGGGGACCTGCAGTTACAGGAAGAGTTGAAAGAAAACAGTAACAGGTAACTATGATGTGTTCAAAAAGTCTCCTTCAGGATCTTTCATGGTTTTAGCCCGGAGGCAGAGGAGGAGGACCTGACAGGAGCCAGCTGTACATCTGTACAGCCTTCATTTGGCACCAAGAGTGTCTCTGTAAGGATTTCTAAAGAAGATTTTGCTGCTGTCCACCTCCTCCTTTCCTAAATGTCCTACCTGTGCATATACTTTTTGATGGATGGTTTGAGATCATTAGTTTTGGAGACTGGTGTTTGAAACAGGCTGCATTTCCCCAGACAGACACATTCAGGTTATCTCAGCACCATCCTGAAAGACCTGTCTTTAACACTGTGATTATCTAGTTGTCTTCTCTCCCACAGTTCTCCTGGAGCTTTGGCAAGAGTGCAGTGATGTCCATTGTTAGGAGGAGAGGCAACTCCAGAGCTCTCCATTGGAACCTTCCTGCCCACTCAAGTCTAGTCAGGCTGCCTCAATATTCCCATAGACACTGCTAGTCACTTTAACCTGGATTCAAAGAAGTAATTCTTGATTGCGAGTTCCCTAACATGTGTGAACTATCCCAAGGTCCCTTGTGCTTGCCTCCATTTTACAAAGGAGCTTTCTCATGCAAGAAGGCAGAAACAGAGACACTGTTCTCTGGTAATTCATGGAAAGCAATGATGAAATGTGAGAGGAATGGTTATTAGCAGGAATGAAAATGGATTTTTTTTTTTTATATTTTATTTTGCATCTTCACCGAGTGTTTGCGGAAAGGATTGTTCCAATCTGCTCCTGTAGCTGCTAGATCAAGTGTCCTATTCCATCTGCCTGCATTGGTTTTCCTTGATTGAATGGACTGAAGGTGAGAAGCCTCTAATGTGGGCTGATGAAAGTGGCACTGGAGCTGGCACTCCACAACAATGGGATAAAGGTGGCAGGTCTGACTTTTTCAAACTTGTCTGAGAACATCATTCCACTTTATCTCATTTTTAACCTTCAGCTTCAAAGATGGGGGAAAGGCAAAAAGAAAACGGTAAGATTCTTAAGGGCTAATTCTGAACAGTGATCTTTCCAAGCATAAACTCTAAGGAGGTCATTTACTGTCAGGCATTTTAAAAATCAAATTTTTTCTTCTATACTGTCTACTTCTCTATACTTATACTTCTATACTGGGCAGATAGAGGAAGACTTAAAAAATAACTTTGAAAAAATCATTCTCCCCCACCCCTGGTGCTTTTGAAAGACATCAATCTGTGTGTCTGTAAAGGGGCAGGAATTTACAATCATCTCTGCTTTTGGGTGTCATTTATGGGAGCTTGCTGAAAAACTTTTTGAACCAGCCTCTTGTGGGGAGTACATTTTTCTCATCTTTCCTCAGAGTTTGTTAGTTACTTGATGCTTCTGCAAAATTTAGGTCTTTTTTGTCATGTTAACTAACAATCCTAAACCAATAGCTGTCGTTCCATGTCCCTGTTGAGGGATCTGCCCCCAGTTTTCTAGGACAATGGCTCTAAGGAAGACATGACTACAACCCATCTGGAATGGAGTCAAGCTGTTTCCAGAGTGGTTAATTATCATAGTAGGAACAAGGTATTCACTGCCACGTGCTTCCTAAAAATTGAATGTGAGAGAGCAGTGAATGAAAAAGAGTGCCAAAAGAGTCCCAAATATTAAAACTGATGCGGCAGATTTTGAAATCTAGGCTTTCTTGTTTTATGGAGATCAGGATCATTTGAGCTAGAAGTAGATCCTAGAGGGACTTGTGGCTTAGTCTCAACTTATCTAACTTCTACTGGTTTCATAATATCCAAATCTGTTAAACATGGGGAGGGGTTATTTTCCAGAGGGAATACAACCACTTAATATTTGAATTGTTAATTTTTTCTACACTGACTGCAGTGATAGCTCGGGACAGTCGCACTCTAAGCTTTAGTATCTTATTTAACTACATGGAAGGATCTAGGCCACTGTGTCTCATCAAATCACTCTTGAACCTAGATGGATTTTACCCTGATTGTTATTCAGAACCAAGACCATTTCCAAATCACAAACCTGTACAAACTGCATGGCAAAGCACAAGGTGTAATTTCCGAGCTGAGCTGAGCAGTAGGATCTTCTGTGGTATCCACCAATGAGGTGAGAATACCTTTTAGTCATGGCACAAATACGCTGGTGGTGAAGTAGAGCAGCTTAGAAAGGAAAGGTCGTCCTCTTCAAAACCAAACTAACGATGAACAAACTCAGAGCCTTAATGCATACCGATTAAAAGGAAATCAGGATGGGTAATTAACTCCTCTCTCAAGTGTTTGTACAATTCACTTTCCCTCTGCTGCATTTCCTGAGCACTTCTGGTGCTAAGTTCTGAAGACGTTGAATAATGACTTAGACCACTGAGTTAAAAGTTTATTTTCTTAAAAGATCTGTTCTCCCATTCAATCCATTTCACACATTGCCCTCCACCAAGCTGAACAATAAAATGAACTATAATCATAAATCCACGGATGTTTTGAGGTAGCCCATTCATACTTTCTCAGACTAACAATATGAGTCAGCCTGCAGCACCAGGGGAGATGTTAAATTTACGTTGTTAAATTTTCACTCTTACCTCTATGGTTTCTCTGAATCCTCCCTTCTCTATTTAGTGCAGCCTGCTAATCTGTTTTCTGTTTATTTTTCAAACACAGGCCTTCTGCCTCCTACACCACTCAGCATCCCGCCCACCTCCCCTCCCCCTCTGACTTTTCCAGAGCAAACAGCACATTCAGATCGAACCAGATTGACAGGTGTGTGACAGATGGATGGACAGAAAACTGGATCAGTCCAAACTCCTTGGCACTTGAAAAATTGACAACACAACCAGAGCAGCATAACGGGGAGAGATAGATTGGCAAATGGAATAAATGGTCCCCTGAAAGTTTGTGATTAATCTTTGCCCTGTCAAGTAATGGCCTGATAATGCAGGAATTTAATGGGAATGACTTCTGCTAGTTCAGAGGCATCCATTAGTGTGGAGTAAAGCAGGAGACAGTACTAGGAATTGTTCTTTTTCACAGTCTTTGCAAATGAGAGAAGATTATTAAAATTGTACCATCCGCACCCCAGCTCCACTCTTCTAAATGACAAGTCCACACCTTTGCACTCTTCTGTTCATAAGGGGTGACACTTGTGGGTTTGCAGCTCCCTTCCTCAAAATAGTCCATCTTATTTGATGTAACATGCTTCTCCTCTCCAGAATGAGCTCCAAGCTACCTAATGAAGAGAAAGATTGTGTTAACTAAAAGGTGTATTCTTTTCAGAAAGTGATGTTTCTCAGCCCTGTCTGGAAAAAAGTAGGTTTCCTCTCTTCATACAACATGTGGCTCTGCCTCAGTTTCCCTATACATAACAAAGCTGTTCGCCAGCAACGGGGCACTGGGGAGGATTCTGCTAGACAAGTGCAGAAGGAAAATTCAGTGTCTGAACAAATGCTGGTGCTGTCTCAGGTCTAAATTGTGCCTCACGTGCTGTGGGTGTTGGTTAGCACACTAGCTTAAGGGTCTGATTAAGGCGAGAACACATCTATTCCAGTATTCTGTTTGCAATAACAGCTGTAGTGACTGGGGACATAACACAAGAGTAGGCAATAACATTTCTACTGAAATTTATGTTGTAGAGACATCCTGTTCTGAAATAATTTGGCTCAGTAGATACTAGTTGGCCTGTGAATCTGTTTGGTTTGTCTTTTTGAACTTTTCTGAACTTTGTTGGTTGCCTCAGCATCTCCCGCAACAAGTGCTTTAATTCTGTACCACTTCAGAGTGGAAAAAAATAGCTTTTACTTTTAATGCGCTTGTCTTCTCACTTCATTGGCTTCAAGTATTTGGAGCAGGTGGTAGCACTTTTGTCTTTAGCCCTTCAATTCCAGCCAGGGGCTTATTGCACAAGATGTCAAGAGGGAAGGGAAGGAGCTGTTGGGCAAAAGATCCCAAGAAAAGAGCAGGCAGATGTGGTGCATCAGTGGGGTGGTGTTTACTCTCCAAGAACCTTGTTACAGACTGAGATACCCCAGGACTAACTGATATGAATAACTGAGTCACCTTCACGTTGGCAAGGAGGGGACTGGCTGGGGAGTGAGAAGGGAGCCCAAGTGCTCAGTCACATCAGTGCAGCTGTAGCACTGGGGGAGGGAGGATGCAGGGGGGCGGAAGAAGCTCATTATGACTGATAAATAGAGGGCTCCTGTTGTCAGCAATGTCATTGTATTCACCTTTTTTTTTTTTTTTTACAGTCCCCTCTTTCCAGCTGTGTAATTAATTAATGGATTGGAAGTGCTTAGTTTCCAGTGATCTACAGGTTGACCTTGCACCTTCCCCTGCCCGTCTGCGATTGTTGTCAGTAGGTCCAGCTTTCACCAAAGGCACCTCCCTCTTTACCCATCTCTGCATCAGCCCCCATGGTAGCAATAGTTGATCCTGTACTTTCCTCCCCATGCTATTTTCATAGTTCTGAGGGAAAGAAAGCAGCAACCTTCTTTTTTTTTTGCTGACATTTTTACATTGACTTTGCACTAGGATCAACGTTGGCACTAGGTGTAGGTCCTCATGCACTAAAGGGTAGGATTAAGATCACAGGCATTTTAGTTCCTGGAAGGAGGGATGATCATATCATTGGATCTCAGACTGTCCAAAATAATGCATGCAATCCAAACTAGATTTTCTGGTCCTTCTTCAGCCACTGATGAGAAAGGTACCTCTGCTCTCACACCCAAAGCAGGTAACTGTCCAGAACAGGATAAATCTCTTCCAAGAGAGATGTTTTCCTTATTTAAGCTAGGAGGACTACAGAGGTTAAAGTAGACATTTTGTCTTCAAGGTAGCTAAAATTAGGCAAGATGTGTTTCATCCTCATCGCATCTGCCTTGTACTTATAAATGAGATGAGTAGATCCATTTCTTCACCTCTCATTTACACCTTTAAGCATATGTGTAAAGGCATACAGTGTAATAACAGTTTATCAGAAACTTACAGTTGTTAATGGGGACTGAAGAACTTGTACCTACAGGGACCTCATGGCTTCCATAACAGAACTCCATAACAGTCCATAACAGAACTCTTACATTTTGCAGTGTGTGAATAAAATATCATGAGCTTTACAATCAACACCATGAATGAAAGTCTGGGTAAATACACTTGGTGACCTCGCTGGCAAATCTGCCCGACAATTTTGCAGAACAGACTCAGGCTATTGATCAAGTTGGTTGGAAGGGATCTTTTCACCTCAGGGTCTCTGGACTACATTTGACTTAGGGCAGTCAAGAGCAAAAGTGGCTGTTATCAAATGATAGGAGCAAGCTGAAGGTCTCAACCTAGTCTCTGGAGAAATTAGTCCAGGGTATGGAGATCTCAATCAATTTAAGTTACACTAGGGGTGACTGACTAGGTTCACATCACAAGGCCAGTCTTCTCTTGGTTTTAGGCCTGAATGCATAAGAACACAGTTATTTAATCTTTTAGTTTGACATAAGATTGGAAGAAAGTCTGAAAGACCATTAGAGAATCTGCCAGTCTATTGCTTCATTGTTTCAGTTTCTCTGTAAAAGCAATTTTTTTAAAACTAAGCATATCCCAACACTGACAGTCTAAAACTTTCAGCTACCTTATAAAGTATAATAACTAATTCAAGACTCTATTCCCCAGCCTCACCTTCTCCAAGAAGAAATAGACCCAACATAGGAGCAGGATTACCTAAGCAAGTTGCAGGAATGTGCCCATAAGTGCTGGGTCAACCACTTTATTACTCTAGTGTACAGCTTTTATGATTACTCATAGGCTTTGTCATATGTTTATTCACTTAAGCAAAATCCCACCTTTCCTAAGAGCTTTACTCACTCAGACCAAAACTCCTCCTTGTCCAGCATCTTCTCCTGTAAGAAAATGTTCAAATAAAGATGTAAGAGGAAGGCAAAAAAATTGTATTACTTAGTTTCAGCACCCTTGCAGCAAGTTCAAGCTCAGACATTTTCTGAAGTGTGCCATTTGCAGTTAGGAGCGTTGGGTAGATTTTGAATTGTGGAGATTGAATTCTCCACAGCTTTTGGTTTTAACAAGGTTTTACATACATACCTGTATGTAGGAGCAAGTTGATTCATAAGTCTACTACTATATAATCAACTCCCTTTCTATATTTTGAGCATGCTACATGCTAATTCTGCTACAACCAAATTCCAGGTACTATTTCTTATGGAAGGTCTTCCCTCTCTCTTTCTTCTCCTCCTCAGAGAGATAGCCTTCCCTTCCCTTCCCTTCCCTTCCCTTCCCTTCCCTTCCCTTCCCTTCCCTTCCCTTCCCTTCCCTTCCCTTCCCTTCCCTTCCCTTCCCTTCCCTTCCCTTCCCTTCCCTTCCCTTCCCTTCCCTTCCCTTCCCTTCCCTTCCCTTCCCTTCCCTTCCCTTCCCTTCCCTTCCCTTCCAAAAACTTCCCTTCCAAAAACTTCCCTTCCAAAAACTTCCCTTCCCTTCCCTTCCAAAAACTTCCCTTCCCAGAACTTCCCTTCCCAAAACTTCCCAGAACTTCCATCCTCCCTACCCTCAGTGTGTGAACTCCAGGAAGACCAGGCTCAGAAGAAAGCCAGGCCACAGAAAGCACAGATCAGTCCACAGGAGAGAACAATCGGAACTCCAAAGTCAGTTTCTGAGACCGATTTTATCCTGGTGCTGCCTTTGCCGCTGTGGGATTTGGGGAGGAAGCATCTGGCAGTGGGTTCTCTTGTACGCTCTCTATTCCCTCTGACTGTTCTCTGCATCTGAGTTAGATGGTGATGGTGTTTGTATTTCTCCTCTTCAAATGCACATCAGCATTTCAAATGAAACTTCAGACCACCGCAGTGGCAGCCTTTTAAAAGGATACAGCACGAGATTCCTCTGTCTCCTCTCCTCCGCTGGAGAGCAAAGGCAAACCAGAAGAGGGATATTAATGTGCAAATTAGCGCAACCTGACTGGCTCCAGATTGCTACTTAGAATTTGCATATTAATAAATGTTTTTGTGACAGCATTTAGCAGATCAAGAAGGGCAGAGATTAAAAAAAGTCAACAAGATTTTTAAGCTTTTCCTTTATATTCCCTTCTCCTTACACTCGCAGCCTCCTGTATATATCTATATCTCCTTATACCATATCCATATGTGCTTAGGTTGCATATCTATAGGTCAATGCATGTAAATCTGCCCAGCTCTTGACAGATGTGAGATTTGCAGAACTGCCCTGCGTGAAGTTGGAAAAACAGTTCTGTGCTGGAAGGAGAGCAGGCAGCTTTGCCTGTGCGTGTATTTGAATGAGTGTGTTTTATACACACACACACACAGAGTTAGAAAGATAGATGTAGGAACTGGACAGTCTCCCTCCCCCACCCCCCTTTCAAATCTTTTTCCAACAGGCGCTTTTATCCCATTCAGCTGAATAAATTGGGACTCTTGAAACTGTGATCTTGACAGATGTGAGCTTTTTTTCTGAGCCGCATTGGAAAAAGATAGATAGTGAAAACCTCCAGGGCATTTGGGCTTAGTGGAGCCAGTGAAAAGGGTTATTTCCAAGCATGCTGAATAATGCATCCCTCTGAATTCCTTAGTTCTCTCTTTCTGTCCTCCTTTCTGTCTTTCACTCTTTCTTCCTTTAAATGCTTTGTGGATGAAATGTTGAATGCCCTCCCAGAGTTCTTCCACCACCACGGGAAAGTTGCGATCAAAATCTTACCAAGCAACAGGCCTTTAAAGTATCTCATGTGAGTAGTCTGTGGGGGTCAGAAAAAGAGGGGGGGGGAAATGAACAGACAGATAAACAGAGCAAGTTACATGTACATAACTGGTGCATTAAAGATATATTTCCCCATTTCAGCTAATTAGTTGTCACATCAGTCTTAAGCAGAGAAACTGGCTGATAGCCAGACTACATTTTTTTTCAGAAATCTCTGAGTCAAGAACATATGTTCAAAGAGACTCTCACCCCTATTAGATTTGTCTCCCTGGCTTATTTTTGTTTATCTATGACATGTTTATCAAAACAAGAAATAACTTGAAATTATCTCATTGTCAACTCTTTTCTTTGTTCTCCTCAACTTTCTTTATCCTTTCCCAGTTGGAGCTTGAATTTTGTGCCAGTTGGTCAAGGCAGAATTACAGTTTGGAGTGAGGAGAAACCCAACTTCAGATTTAATGGAATAAAATGTAAAATTTCTATATGAAACAAAAGAAAAAATGTAATTTCTTTTAGGATAAATGTGAAATGCTTTGTTCTTGCCTTGCTTCATACAAGACAGACGTTGGAAAGTTATGTAATTATTGTTTGGTTTTGTTTTTTTTTGTTAATTGAACCCATTTTGGGGCCTTTTTTCCTTCCTTTTTTAAAACAAAGGCATTTTGAAAAGAAAAGCCCAATTTCCAAATACGAAAGTTTTGTTTTTTCCTTTGGCATTTCCACCATAAAGCACTTTGTCTCTGACTGCATTGAAATGCAGTGTTTTGACATTTTGCTGTGTGGATGTCGGGCTAAGTGTCTTGCCTGAAACCACAGAGGGAATTAAGACCACATCTCTTGAGCCTTTGGTTAGCCCTTAACCACTGAACCATCCTTCCTCCTAGCAACCCCTAGGAATTCTTGAGCAAAAGTGAGGCCATGGACAACAACATGGAGAGGGACACATCCCTGTATCAGAGGCTCATGAGCAGAGACAACCCCAAGCGGTTTGCGGAGAAGGGTAGGCATGTACCCCCCACGCTGGAGTTGGCATCATCTGTCTTTTTGCTATGCCTCCACTATAAAAACAAAGATTTAAGAGAAGCACAACAGTGGCGCACACACCCTTGGGCCACACATCAGTGAGTTTGCTGGCGAGAGCAAAGCTGCCGTGTCTCTGCAATGTTTTTGTCAGGATTATCTGACTCCCAGTCAAGGTGCAAACAAACCTGAGGTCTTCTGTCAATAGCAGCGTGTGAGCTGAGAATCTCAATGTCTTCTGAAAGAAAGTTTGGGAGTTTTTCCAGGAAAAAAAAAAAGTGGGGGAAGGTTTCTATACCAACATTCAGAAAGTCACTAGAAGAGTCATAGTGAAGTGAAGACAAAATGAGAGTATCTCTTGATTTGTCTTTTTTCAAGTATTTTATTTGGCCTGGTTTTTAACATCTCAGATAGCCTTTACTGCTTCTCTTGGGAACCTAGTGCCTCATCTCATTTCCATGAGTCTTCCTCTATTTTATCCTCCCATGGTGTCACATAATAACTCCTTGCAATAAACCACCATTAGTATAAATTACTTCAGAACTTCATGGTTCTGGTTCTGGTTCTGGTTCTGGTTCTGGTTCTGTTTCTGGTTCTGGTTCTGGATGGCATTTGCATGGTCATGGTCAATCATCCTGGTACTGCTCTCCTGCAGCCCAAAATCCCTCTACAGCTATCTGAAAACCAATTGCAAGTACCTAGCTCCTGAGAGATGAGAAAATTGGACTCCACACATCCATACAAAGCCTGTGACACAACTGTAGGTTTAGATGACAGCCAATGACAGTCTTGATTGCCTTGATCCTAAGTCAATTCATTTGACCCAAACAGAATTCACAGATTACCTTTTTCACCTTATTCCTTCCTTATTCCCTGTTTCTTGCTCCATCCCAGTTTTTACCTCTCTTTCTAGTTTTCCCTCTTTTCAGAGTATCCTGAAGCATTTTGTCCCAGCTGCCCGCCATCAGCCCATCATCTCCAGTAGCCCATAAGAAGCACCACAAAATCTTCAGAGGCAAGTCTTTGGTCTTCACACAGGCTTCTCCCTTGTGTGGGGGAGGTAGAAAAGAGAGGGCACAAAACATTTCTGACAGGCATCAGTTACATTGCTTTATTTATGGCTAGAAGGCAGTTAAGGGCTGAAGATGTAAATAAGATCTTTGCGCAGCAGAAGGAATGGGGCTCAGTTTCCTTTGTTATCCAATCTCTCTCCTTTCTCTCATCACATCCTTTTTGTAGATTATCCTATGTCTAATATAAAAAGGTGAACATACTTCAGTTTTCTCTCAAAAGAGGTTTACAAAGCTTTCCTTCACTCAGCTGTCTAGTCTCATAAACATCCACAGAAAGTAATGTCTTTTTTTTGTCTTGAAGAATTTTCTTTCTCTCACTCTGTCAAATTTGGTTAAAATTGCTCAGCTGCTATAAGAAATATTGGCAGAGAAAGAAGGGGACAAAGAGATAGGTAATAAACATAGCACAGTTCTGTGAATCCTGTTTCCTTAGGAAAACCGGGTAAAACAGGATGTTCAGGATTCAGCCAGGTCCTATGATGGACTGGATCACAGCCTCTTACTGATTCCTTGTGGGCAGGTGTCAGAGCTTTGTCTTGGAAATGATCATTGTAACTGGGTGTGCTGGATGGGTTCATCCTCCCTGGATGTGCTGAAGGCAACAGCACAAAGTACTGTACCCTTTGTCTTCAGGTCCTTTTATAGAGTCATAACATTTCAGATGCCTTGAAATTTATGCCTCTATGTCCTGAAACATACAGTATTTCAGTATGTCCTGGAAAAACGCATAAGCTTTCTTTTCCCACTTTTCTGACTTCACTTCTCCCTCTTTCTGTCTTCTTTCATGCTCAGTCAGCCTCTTTCTCGCCTCTCTCCGGTGTTTGTCAATAAATATTCAATTAATGCTTTCCTATGATATAGATCTATGGGTGCTAGATAAGAACTTCTTCACAGGTAGAATGGTGCTGCTAAATCTGGCAGCTAATTCTATGCAGATGCAGAAAGTCTGCTGGAAGTGACTTTACAAAATGGAGTGCTCAAGCATCCCTGTTTTATTTTTTAATGCAGATGAGAATTTAAAAGCCTGTGTTTTCTACAATTAATTTTATGTACTATTCTTTTCAATTATTTATGTTCCCTGAATGATAAATGGGCTGGTGGAGGGGAAAACAACACTCAAGGTAGTGGGAATCTGTGGAAAGAATTCTTTTTCCTCATTAGTTATTTATTTATTTTAGACTGGAATAGCAGCCCAGATGATAATTAAGAGAATGTGGGCCCTAGATCAACAGGTCAGAGGAGATCTGTTTATCACCTAGCAAGGCTCAGAGGAAAACAACTAAAACAGAGGATGGAGGTTTAATCATAATTTTGCCACAGATTTATTTAATGTGCTTTGCCAAACCCTTAACTTCCCACTTGCGAATGGGAGGAGATAGATGTTTTTTGCAAAATAGAAATGGATAGCACAAGTAAGCACAAATTCTGCAGCTGATGAAAAAGCAAAACTTTCATGGATTCACATAGACTTTTCTTGCATATATCAATGTTGATCCTGAGCCTAGGTGAAAGCTGCATTCATTAGAGTCATGTTCATCCAAAGCCAGAAAAGTAACCCTGAGGTAACTTTTGATGTTGGAAGCAGGAGAGAAGTGTTACAGGATGCATCCATAGTTTCTCTGGGCAACCTATGTCAATGCCTCACCACCCTCACAACAGAGAATTTCTTCCTAATATCTGATATAAATCTACCCTCCTTCAGCTTAAAGCCATTGCGCTTCATGCTACCTCTACAAATCCTTGTGAAGCATCTCTTTCCAGCTTTCTTGTAGTCCCTTTAGGTACTGGAAGATGCTATAAGGTCTCCCTGAAGTCTTCACTTCTTCAGGCTGAGCAACTCGAATTTTCTCAGCCTGTCTTCACCTGGAGACCTGGAGAGGTGCTCCAGCCCTCTGGCCAATTTAGTGACTCTCCTCTGGGCTCACTCCAACAGATCAACATCTTTCTTGTGTTGGGGGCCCTGAGCTGGGCAACATACTCCATTTTTTTTTTTTTTTTTTATGCTTTTGTGTGAATTCTTGGCATAGCACTTACACAGAAATACAAACGTGCTGAGGAGAACAGCCTTCCTCAAGAAAGCAAATGCCTGCTCGAATCAGTGGGCATTTGAAGCCTCTGGGGAGAGAGCCTTACCCTCTCTGGTTTCCAGTCCATTTCCAAGGCTTTTGGAAAAGCAACAGGATGGCATCTGGGGCCTTTGAGAAATTGATTCTAAAGATGTAAGGGGATTATTTTAGAGCAAAAGGGAGGAGACCCCATTAAAATAGCAGTGAAATGGAAAGGAAGCTGAATAAATGGAGATGTGTTAGGCTGAGCGTTGTTTGAAGTGAGACATTTTCCTTGAGATATTGATTGGGTTTTTATGCCATCCTTAACCTAAATCAGATCCTTAAAAACAAACAAAAGCAACCCCGAGTAAAAAAAAATATACAAAAACCAAAACCAATGAACAAAAAAAATAAATAAAAAATATGTAGAGGGTTATTTTAGGACTGAGAAGAACAGCCAGGATTTTCCTTCTGCACATTCTGCTTCCCTAAAATAGTAGTTCTTGCTTGTAAAAGAGACATCTTGGCAGTAATGTATATTATTTTCTTTCAAGTTCATTTATAAGGTTAAAATCAAAAGGTTTGTGAGTTCTGGATGGAATTTTTTTCTCCTTTCTAAATTTATTTCAGCATAAAAGAGTTGAGTTGGAAGGAAAACAATGGAGGTAAAAATTATGCACTGGAAAGAACTAGGGATGAAGCCACTTGAAAAATTGCCAACTTTTAGAAACAAATTCGTACTAATTTTAGAAATTTCAAACAGTTTCACAAATGTATTTTTATTCACAGTTATCCCATTGTGCTTTTATGGTTCTTTAAGAAAGCAGGGCAAGGTGGGGGTGGGAGAATGGTAGATCAGAGTAGAGTCCTTCTCCTAGTTTGGGAAAAATAAGGTGAGCAATATGGTCAATTTTATACAGATTAGAGTTTATTAAAGTTACAACTAGAAAAAATCAGTTATTAATTGAGAATTATACTGCAGGTATAAACTGCCTGGTTTACAGGGTGTCCACAGGGACATTTGAAGTAATCTCTTCCACCATGACCTTCAGAGATGACTGAAACTATGGCCCTTGATACACTAAAACAGTTCCTTCACAAAAAAAAAAAAAAAAAAAAGCCAGGAAGGAGAATTTTAAAAAAAAATGAGATCCATCAGACTTATAGCATAAATGTTTGTCTTTGTCATAGAGGCTGTTAGATTAGTTCAGCTTCCATAATCTATTTAATTATTGTCTTTAATGGGACAGCCATTAAGCAAACTAGTTACTTTCTGCAAACATAATGAGAAGTATCTGCATTTTTTGCACCAGCCTGCCATCTTCTGAACCAAAATTGTGTACTCATCTCAGTGACATACCACTCTTTCCAGAAGAAATGCTGTTATGAGATGGAGAATGGGAATGATTTCACCACTCTATCTATTCCATCACTGAGCTCCCTTAACAGTGGAAGATAACAGCTAGAGAGAAACTAGAGTCTTCACCCTACTCTTCCCTTTTTTTGAGTCTATTGCACCACTGTCAGTGCAGTTTGTGATTTGGGTGTTGAGGAACACTCAGAAGGTAGGGATCAAGCCGAAGCTGCAGGTTCATTTTTTTAGTGGCAAACAGGATGTGCTAATGAAGCACTATTTCCCTGTTTGTCTCTGTGGCTGGAGAGGGACTTATTCCACTGATATACTTAAAGATATGTGGTTTGGAGACCCTGTTGCTTTCTACTGAGATAATAATTAGGCAAATTGAACAATTACCAAAAGAAAGCTGGGAAATGTAAAGGGGAGACTCTAGATCTCAGCGCAACCTGGACCTGACCTAAATCCCACTACACCACTGAATTTACTTATGACTGGTGGCACTTGTTTTTTTAAACTTCTTTCTGAGTGTTCTTCCTTGTTGTCTCTGTTCTTTCCTTTTCCTGCAGATTTTTTCCTGTTTATTGTGTTCCTAGAATAAGAAGGGATCTGGAAATGTTCAACTCCTGGGAGGGGTTTTGACCCAGTGGTTGCTAGGTGATTAGATGTTTTGATGATGGGAAGTCATATAAACTGATAGCAAAAGCAGTATCCAAAATACAGCACAAGCAAGTGTGAAAATATGTGGGTGATGAGCCTCTAATTTTACACTTCTCATCTTTCCACATGAGGCTGTGAGTTTACAGCTTGCGTGGATACTATCTAGATGCCTGTTGTATGAGGATGAGAGGTGCTAGAAAAAGGTAAGACTATCTTCAAGAATAAATCCATAAACTCCCCTTAGTTGCCAGTTACGGCAAGAAGCCAACCATTAGAGCTCCTGATGAGGGTGAGGAAAACTGAGGAAAACTGCTCAAAATGGTGCCCCATGCCCCAAAGTGGCTTCAAACACATTGGTAGAAAACAACATTCCAGAAATAAACTTTTTTCTTCTACTTCCCCCTACCCCCTGAGTGTGATTAGTTCATCTTAATTCACCATTAAGGAAGCAGGAAGCCATGAGGCAGAAGGAACACTACAATGCCAGGCTGCTATTTCTTGCTGAGTAGCAACAGGCTGCAGAGTGGACATACAGCTTTTCCTGGATGTGGCAAAAGGTTTCTTTCAGCCCCTAATTTGCAGTGTCAGAGTAACCCATTATCAAGACGATTAAATTTAAAGAGACTGCAGTAAATGCTAGCATACAGAAGACATCAAGCATCATTAAAATGTAATTGGAAGCAAAGCTTAATGAGGTAAAAGGGAAAAAAAATACCCAGAATCCTTTAGGGTTTTCTGCCCCCCCCTTAACTTGCTTTGCCTGAGCCAGCAACTACTGTATTGAAAATTATAACATGCAAGCTGCATTTTTATTTGCTGTTCTTGCAGCAGCTAAAACGGCACAATGTTTAGTGTAGCTTGGCAATGAGCGTATAAAGTTATATTCCCTGTAATATTAGACTAAAGGAAGGAATGCTTCTGCTTTCTCAAAGTCTAAAGTTTCTTGTAGAAGCAAAGCTAATCTGGTTTCACTCATCTAGGGCAGACAATAATGGCCAAATGGAAATGTGTGCCTACAGTTTTGCACTGATCTGTAGATAGCAGTGAGTTTTGGAGCAGCATGATTCCAGCTTTCCTGAGGACAACAGGAACAGTGAGACAGGGGAGCACAAAAATTGAAAAAGATCGAGAGGGAAGCAGCAGTCATTGTACCTGGTAAGCCAGAATGAAACTGCAGTGCCTCTGGTAGGGATGTGGATGGTAAATGTAATGTTTGTATAGGAGGTAATAGCTCAATAAGGCAGTGGGCTGGTTTCCCAGGTCCTTAAAGGCTACTTGCTACAAAGCATCTGCAGTTCAGCTGGTACTATTGTGATATGTGCTGGTAGGGTTCTCTGGAGAGAGGGTTGTTGCATTCATCTCTGTCTTGCAGCAAGGTTGAGGCCAAGCCTAGACTTTGTAAAGGCTGAGTTGGTGTGAGTCCAGCTTCTTTTTTGTTGTTGTTTTTCTTGGTTAGGTTTTAGTTTTGTTTTTTTTTTTTCTTTGTTTTTCTTTTCTCCCTAAGACATCAAGTCAACACATTTTGTACTTTTTTTCTGGAGAAGGAAACAGACTGGCTCAGTTGGCTGCATATCACTATCTGGGCCTGTGTTAATGGTTGTTCTCCTTGTACACAGCTGCATATTTCCTGGAAGCACCACCATTTCAACTGAAGGCCCACACAGAAGTGGGTTAACAATACAAATATTTTTCACAAAACCATCTGATCCACCTAGGATGCCAAGACCTGGCCCTTAAACTAGCCAGATATACTAGTCTCATTTTGATCCAGGATGATTTTATTATTTTTTGTTTGATGTTGTCCTTTAAATCAAAACTCTTCAGTCACCAATGGTGACTCTAAAAGAGAATTTTGTACCTTTGTTAGAGAATAGAAAACCTGGCCTCCAGAGAAAGCTGCCTGAGCTACAAATAGAGCCCCAAGCCTGCAGTGTGTGTTGCAGCTCTGCCCTACCAAACACCATTCACTATCTCTGTTTCATTTACAAGAATTCACACCCAGCCTTGTGTGTTAGTTGTTTTTGTTTTTGTTTTTTTTTTAAAAAAGGTTTCCAAAAGCAAGAAAGTGACCTCAGAGCTCGGGAGTGATTTCCAAGCAATGTCTGCACCAGAGGGGGCTCTGAGGTACAAATGCCTGAGCTCATTTGGAGCCAGCAGATATGTCCACACAGCAGCAAACCCAGCTGTCCCATCTCCTTATCCAGAATTGATATTTGCACCGGACTCCACTGTCCTCTTCCAGACAACCAAGAGAACTGACCCCTGAAAGTTTCTAGTATCCAAACATTCTCTGAAAACGTTGCCCTTCAACTTTTGTCTTTGCTTTTATTGCTGTTCCTATTCTCTGTCATGTCTCTTTTAATTTAAGTCCTCCAGGGAAAAGACACTCTTCCTTATTAGGAGCTTATACAATGTACAAAACAGCAGGGCTCTATCTTTTGCTCTCTAGGATCAAGCAAACAACCTGAAGAAATAAATTTTGTCAAAACATGTCAACAGAAGCTTGACTGAGTAGCACATCTCACTACAGTAAAGGAGGTGGTGTGCCTGATACAAAAGATTACAGATGAATCACTGCTTGTTTTTGTTGAATAAGATCCTCTTGCTTCCTTGCACTGTCGCATTTATTTTTAATTGCAGATGCAATGTCAACTTAATTCAATATGGGGAGTGATTAGTAGAGTATAACCTGAAAGAACTGGACAGGTAGAGCACCCTTAAGGATCTTAGCTGGGCTGCAATTAAATAGAGGTCGAGTATTTGAATAAGCTTCAGATTAAATTTTCCCTTCATTTTCTGAGTTGCTCTTATTGGCCAACTATTTTACACTGCCTAAAAATGTAAATCTTCAAGTCTCCAGCTGCTCAAACAAGACCTTTCACTGACACAGTGTTGTCTTTAGATTGAAAAAAATGCATAGTTGCAGGAAGCTGGCCATTGAATCTTTCATTCTCCTGCCTTCACTAGAAGAATATTTGCCTTCTCATGAGGAAGTAAAGAGGGAAAAAATATATACATATATATATATATATGTATGTATATTGCTAGACTCTTCTGGTTTAATACTGAATATAACTTTTTTTATTTTTGGTGTCGCAAAACCCTTCTAGTAAGGTCTCCAAATGTTCTTTTCTTCAGTGCTCATATGTGAAGTGCCATTGCCCTTTTTAGGCCCAAATGTACATCTGTGACAAACTGAGTCAAGTTTGCTGTTTTTACCTTTCTTGGGCAGCTTCTTCTAAATAACTACAAGGGGTTGGGGAAAGTTAGAGCAATAATCCATTTCATAGTATGCCAAAGAATAAAAGAGGAAACCACTAGATTTTTTGCTGTGTTTTGGCCACACCTTTCACCAAGGTTGAGATTGTGATGCCAACACTTATAAAGGCTTGAAGTTTGGATTATTTGGATTTGGACAGTATTAAAAAGTACAAAGAAGATGAGTTGACATCTTCACTGCCTGCAAAGGGCTCTCTATTTTCAACAGATTTTTAAGGAGATGTTGTGTGTCTTCAAGTTGAATATGCTTTTGCTGCACATAATTGAAGAGAGTCTCTCCTTTTTTTTTACATAAATTAGATCCGAAGGATCTCTACAAATGATGCAGCAAAGTTCTGTGTCTCAATGTGCTGTTTTTACACGTCATGCTAAGCTTTGTAGGGCAATCCTCACTATACTACACTTCTTGCTAAAAATAGGAATATTATGTACTAGAAAACTGTAGTTAATTTTTTTTCCATCAAAAATGTGTTTGACTTTCTGAAAGGGGGAAGCTGAGGGATGGAGTTGAAGGTTTGTTGCCCCTTTCAGGAGTAGCTGGTACATTTTAGGAGATTTCAAATTCTTATTTCATGTCAATTTTCAAAACTTTCATTAGAAAGAGGAATTGAGGGAAAAAGAGAACATTATTTTTGATCAACCTGTGTGACAGTGAAATAAGCTCTAAATTTAACTATACTGGCATAAATTATAATAGATTTCCATGTGGTACTACAACCTCAAACATGAGTGCTGTGAGTTTTGGACAGAGTGTGAAAATTTTTTTTGGTTTCATATTATAACATTTTACAATATTATAGAGTGAAACTCAAGATTTCAATTTTAATCCCTGTGTACTGTGGGAACTCTTGGAGGGTGAAATAATTTTACTCCTAGATTTCAGAACCAGAGGTTTTGCTGCAGTTGAAAAGCACTTTGGGCTATCTTGGGATTTTCATTTTACCAGCCGAGTCCTTTATAGAGATTAACCATTGTACACTTATAATTTGGCAATGGCAACACTGAGCTTTATACCACTCAGTTATAGATAAAGTCTCAGCCCTAAACAGTGGCCTATCAAAAATGAAGTTGTATAATAATACCTGGGGCTCTGGGTAGACTGTCTAGAAATATTTACAAGAAAGATCAGAGGTGAAGGAGACGAAAGAGGATAACAGTTAGGAACCACTCATGTTTTGCCTTCCCTGTACCCAAAAAAAAAAAAAAAAAAAAAAAAAGAAAAAAGAAAAAAAGAAAAAAGATAAAAAACCTCTGTATACACATTATCATAGAAATAGATTGCCCTGCAGCTGCTCCACTCCAGATATATTAACAGCTCTGGGATTCAAGAAACCATTGTACAAGCATAAGCTTAAAGCCATCAGAGTGACCGCAATGGACTTTTTCATTAACAACAGGATCACAGAGGAAGAATTTACTCAGGCGGAACAATTAAAAAGCATGGAGCTGCAATAAAAGGGAATGAGACTTCAACTCTTTCTCTGCCTCTGTCTTTAGGACTCTTTCTCCCTTCCTGACTCTCTCTTTTTTCCTCCTTCTCTCTTTCTCTTGTTGTTCTAATCCAGGGCTCCCAATGGTCTGGCATTACATCTTCCCTTGAATTAGCATTCCCATTCCCCCGGGAGGGCTGCTGTGGTGATGACTAAGGGAAGGGGTGATAAATGTTAACAGAAACACTTTTGCAGAGTGCTGATTTTTCTGTTTGTAAAGCATGCACCTGCACAAAAGATGCCGAGTGAGAGAAAATAACTCCATCTCCATGGGAGACAAGCGCACCCGGAGACACACACTTACTTAACATACATTACAGGGATGCCCTGTAGTAGTATCACACTGGGACTTGTATGGCAGAGCAGGAAGAGGGAGAGGGAGAGGGGAGGAGAGGTGCAGAGTGGAGAGGATGTTTGCTTTGGGGTTAAGGCTATAGCTCATGTTTTGTATCACTGGCACACAGCCCCATCACCCCTTCCTTCCATGACCCTGTGCATCTCTCTTGCTTGGTGTCTCAGTTTGTCAGCGTCAGTGTGTTCATGAAGTGGGGGTGGACAGCTGGGGCTAAGGGAATTTGAGTCCCTGAATATCAGCCACACTCTAAGGATGCATCTTTTCAGAGCAGTTAAGTTCAATTCTGTATCCCCACTTTTTTACACGTGGAATTTTAGGGGAAGGAGGGAGCCCATAGGTGATAAATTTGACACTGGGGTGGTTCCAGTGCCTGCAGGGTCTGTATATGAAGATTAAGATGAGCAACTAGAGCCTTGTCCCACCTGAAACTGCACTCCACTCCACTCCTGCCCCACACCAGGAGCCCTAACACAGAGACATATCAGTACACCTCCCATCATATCACCTGAGTGGTGAAAGAAAGGAGAGTGGGACTGTGGCCTCCCACTGGGGTATCCTCATCTTCAAGAGCCGGAACTGCAGGAGCTGTAACTTCTTAAATAAATGTAATAGATTCCGCTTTGGTATTGGAATAAAAATGATAAATATGAGCAACACATCCACGTTTGATGAATTGCTGTGCTAAATGTTCTCATGCATATGTCTGAACCACTTCCTGAGTCACCCACTCTTGGCAACATCTACTTTTGGGCTCTCTATTATTCATGGCCATACTGTATTTGCAGCATTTTTAGCTGAATGGACAAAGTAAGGCCATGGACATTTTCTGGGAGAAAGGTCAGTGCACTCCCCATATTGTAGATTCAGAAAAAAAGTAAAAAAGTTGTTCAGGCCAATGATGGATGCAGAGAAACTTGGGAGAGGTATGGCTTGCTGTTGATTACAGCTATGATAAGGACTTGGTCTAATAATACTACACTACAAGGGTCTACTAGGCTGCCACAAACTTTGGATTAGTTTGGAAGCCTGTGTCAAATTTTTTCATGATAGTAATGAATTTTGGTCTTTTTTTGGAATTACTATTGCAAACAATTATATTATAGAATGGAGGGAAATACTGATTATTTTTTTCCTCTGTATGTGTATGAGTCACCTACATTAGGAACAAGCAATGGAGGTATTAACATATTGTAAAAATTGTAAAAGTAAAGAAGGCTAAACCTTTCCTTCTTTAGTTGAAGTTCTTCTTGGAGTACTTCTTCCCTTCTCTCAGACATGGTTGGAGAGGGTGTATACAACCTGATACTGGTGGTTTTTTAATGAGGCAGCAACTCAGTTTCTCAATATTGTTGTACATGTCTAGGAAGGAAGGAAGGAATATTTTTAATCTGTTTCCATCTCACCATCAGGCTGGTTCTTCATCAGTGGGGTTCTTTACCACATGGGGTAATAAGGAGAGGACAGGACAACAAAGACCCAATCTCCTGCTACCTAGCAAGACAGGCTCAACACTCAGTTGGATTGAACAGTCCAAAGTTACAGTGGGTGTTCTGGCCCTTCTTTATGTGAAAATTTGAAATGAGCAAATTCAGAGCAAGCACTAGTTCATTGAACAGTTCCAGCCAGCAAATTTACATTAGAATCCTTAATGGCTATGCCTAGCACACTCCTTCAAAGGTTCTTGGAGAACATTGCATGGCCAAGATTGTGAAAGAACTGAGTTCTGAACTGGGCTTTCTAGGAGTCCTAAGAAGAGAAGCCAGGGTGCCAGTCTCCAGGCTTCAAACTGCAGAACATGCAGTTGTGAGATGTTGGTAAGGACATCTAAATACCCTGCTCAGAAGCAGCTTCAATCTTTGACAAATAGAAAGCACTTTGAGCCAGAAAAGCCACTGACTTCATTCAGAGAAGGGAGGGGAAGAGAGGCAAAGGCAATGTTTAATTAGGAAGCTAATTTCATGACATCATGCCTCCTGGCCTTTATTCCATTAATGAAGCTGAAAGTAGGCCACAAACTACAGGGATTTATTCTTCCCTATTGGGACCATGTTATATCTGTCTGTCTGCTTGCATGGAAAATGCAACATCATTCCCAGTTGTTAACTTACTCCATAAACATTCACCATTCACTCTTCTTTTCCTGTACTCTCATTTGTACTGCATGCCTAATGCCCTGTATAAATTGCCTCTCTCTGTATATTAATGTGAGCATATTTTTTTTCTTTTTCTTATTATATTTTCTTAGAGCAATGGGCATAGGAAGAGTGGAAACAGACATCTCTGAGGATTTACCTGTGGGCTAAGCTCAGAGTATAAGGGCTGTGTCCCAAGATACTGAGAGGTGCTGAAATAGAAATTGTGAGATGGGAGAGCAAAGAATTAATGTTGGTTTTACCTGTACTGTGGGATGAATACTGAGGATCTGATAACTCAGCCCTTGTGTGCAGGGGGAAGAGGGAGAAAAGGACAGTGAAAATTAGCTGGAAGCATGCTTGGGATAGTGCAGACTAAAATGCCTCGAGACCTGGCTCGTGCCCTGACTCCAGGCTCCTGGTGTTTTATGATAACGAATCTGTAGCAGTGCCTGTCTCCCCCTCTCCCCAGCGTCTGCTGCTCCCCACAGACAAGGCAGTGGAGCAGAAGGCATGTCTGCTCCATGCTGCTACAGCTCACAGCCCGGGGTCCTAACGCAACATGCAACAGATGCCAGGTCTGGTTCCTGCTGGAGCCATTCTCTGTCAAGACATTGGGAAAGGAAGCGTCTTCAGCCCTTCTGCCGTCACTGTGGGTTAGAGGGGAGCGGTGTCTGAAGTCAGCCCTGTATCAATCACCACAACTCCTAAAACAGGACAGAGAAGGACATGTTTGGATAATATAAGCAAATAGCTCCAATGGCCAGCTGCCATGAGCAGGGGCAATGTCATCCCCTGCCCTTATCTGCATGTTTGCGCTCTCTCTGCTGCGCCAGAGTAGCACTCATCAGGCTTGAGGGTTTTACAGCAATCATAGAATCAGAGAATATCTGGAGTTTGAAGGGACCCACAAGGATCATTGAGTCCAGCTCCTGAAGAGCTCCTGAGGTGAGCCAGCTCATGCAGCTGACCAGGTCTGGGGTGGAACACATGTAGTGTCAGACAAGCATCAGTGCTACCCTGAGAGTAGGGTAGGAATAAATATTTGTATGCTGCTGCCAAGAAATGTTGTCCCATGGATCTGCAGTGACAGTGAAGTCTTAGATCCCTTTCCCAGACTGCACAGAAACCAAAGTGAGGGCTGGGAAAGTAAATAAATGCTGTCATGAAATTACAGCATCTCAGTGCTGAAAATTGTGCTTTATACCCAAAAAAATGCAGTCTCTTAGCTCAGGCATGTACCCATTCTCTGTGTCTGAACAGTATCAGCACACATTACACCAAGCCACTCCACAGGCCTGCTCAGCAATCAGCTGGGTATATTCATAGATGTTAAAGCCCTGAGGACTACTGTGATAATCTGCTTTGACCTACATAACATGGGCTGGAGAAATTCACCCAGTATTTCCTGGAGTGAAAGGAATTGTTCTTCCCAGAGTGATTTCATTCAAAGTAGGGCTGAGTTGATTGTCTGTGTGTTTGTGTGTGCTTGTGTTTAGCTATGCATTATGTTGTACCTCTTTTTAATTCTTTCTCCATCTCCCATTAGTGGTCTTTTCCCTTCTTCTGAAGGCTTAAGTCCTTGAGGATTTAACAGTATTCAGAGGATTCAAAATTCAGAGTTGTGAGCATGACAACTGGAAATATCACCACGAAAATGTGTTTAGTTCACCTCGGAAGATAGGGCCATAACAGCATGTGTCATTCTCTGACCAACCACAGTGAAAAGCTGTGATTCAAATTTCAGATCTTCACCCACGATAATGGTTGAATAAACACCACTTTTGTTTGGTGCTTGACTGCTTAGGGACACCAGCAAACATTGATGAAGTCAGCACTGATGCTCTGTGTCACAAATTCCCTGCACGCAGTGAAAAGGGACAGTCTCAGATAGCACAGTCAGAACAGTCACATCTTGTCACAAGTTTCCTTTATGGCTGGCATCTGTGTTTCCAAAGCAGAGCACTTTTCTCTATCTGTCCTGCTCTGATTGTGGGATCAGCTGTCCCACACCTGCATGCAGCATGCAATCCAGTGGCCCCAGATTTGGGAAAGCTCTGTGTTTTCTGAGCTGGCAGACACCAATGGATGTATTTAGGCTGATGAAAAATATTTCAGTTTGTTCAGGCTCTGGCCTCAGAGATTGTATGAGTGATGTTTGCTGATTGTACTTGATGCTTCTGTGGAAAGGACTACCTCCTTTGCAAGGATTACACTGCCTTGAGAGATTATGAACTGGGTGCAGCCACCACTTAAAAAGTGAGACGAGGAAGGACTGGTTTCTCCACACCAAGGTATCCCTGTGCATTGCTTATTTTTCTAGGAAGGTCCTCTTTAAGCTGTAGTACAGATCTCTATTCTTCTTTACACAAAATCTAAGCTACCTTTTGGTTTATGCTTACAAACTATCTTTCATGTAGGTACTGGCCTGCTGCTTCCTGGACCAAGTAAATTTACAGCACAGTGCTGTTGCTTGTCCCTTTTCCTTGGGCTTTCTTCTATCAGATGGAGGTGTCTGATCAACATGTAGTCCACTGAGCAGCAGTGGAAGTCCCAGAGCAGGAAAGACAATGCTGTGTCATTTAGGACTTCTAGTGACAGCTCTTGAGCTAAATAATACTTTTTACCTGGTCCCTACCTCACATCAACTCTGACATGTAGGTCCTTCCTCTTCCCATGGCCCTGGGGCCCTCTGTCCACAAGCAGGTGAAGAATTCATTCTGGTACTCCACATGCATCTCTCTCCAGGGTCCTAACAGCCCTTCATCCCACAGCACACCCCCAACACTGACTGTCTTTGCCTTCCCATCCCAATCTCCAAGCTCCAAGCAGCCATAGCCTGCCCTGCTCCTGCCCCTGGGTGCGAGCAGCGAGCGCCGGGAATCAGCCCCGTCCCTCCTGCTCAGCAGTGCAGAGTGTTACGACAAGGTCAACCAGCCTGACCCTGGCGTGTTTCTTATAAATACATCCTCCAGTCACCAGGTCAGCCGCATAAAGACTTCTTTCTGAAATATGGGAACCTGACAAGTGCTTAGCAGACGGCCCGACATCCTGAATCCGGTCTCTGTGAGATTCTCCTCTCAGCAGCGCCGGCACATGCTGTTCTGATGGTGCGGTGCCAAGTGACTTCTGGGTCAGTGCTGATCTTTGGAAATAAGTCTCAGTGGGGGATTGATGACAGAGTTCTTCTGACCTGAGGGAAATCGGTAGGAGGAAGGCACAGACGTGGAGTTGGTCTGCAGGAGGGGGTGAGGAGGGGAAGGGGCGGGCAGAGGGGAAGGGGGATGGAAAGCTGGCGACTTGAATATTAAATCCTCTTGAGCCAGGGAGCATGGTGAGGCAGCCGAGCCTTTAACTCCCTTCCTCATGGGCTGTTTTCCAGGGAAGGAAAACAGCTTTAATCTGTTAGAAGAATCCCAATTTGTGTTTGAAAGCATATGTTTACGCTGGGAATCCAGCAAACGGCACTGCAGTGCTTAACTAGTAGGTCAATGCTGTGGACTGGGAATTCAGCTCTGCCTTCAGTCTGGAGAGTTTATCAACACAGATCTGAGCTGCCATGGTGGTACTGGGGAGCATCATCTGCACAAGGAAGGCCCAGAGGATGCTGCCTCTCCAAAAGGCTCACCTGGACCTGCCTTTGTTCTGAAAGCTGACAGGATTTGTGGGAACGGTGCTGTCCCTCTCTGTATTTACTGAGGAGCTGGGACCTCCCTTCTGCCTGGCCTGAGGACCATGGCTGGACTCAGCCCTGGCATTGGAGTTGTTGGTCAAGAGTTGTTAGTCAAACAGATGAAAGGGAGGCAACCCTTTGGCAGCTGTGACCTCAGGCAGGAGCCCACACTCCCTCCTTTACAAAACTAAAAAGAGCATGTAGAAGTCTCAGGAGGCATTTTGTTACAACAGGTCTGGATCTTGCACACCTTTTGTTGCTGAAAACCAGTAGTGTCCTCAGGAGAAAGTAGCACAAAACAGCTCCTGGGATGGCACCCTCTGTGTAAATGCTACAGTCACGGCGTGCAGAGCAAATTCATCCTTCACCCCACGGCTGCTCCCCTGCCCCCAGCATGGTTCCTGAAGGATTTCCTACAAGCTGCAGCAATACTTTACTCCGGTTTCTCATTTGAATCAGCAGGGCTCTACAAATGGTTTCTCCAAATGGAGGAACAAGAAACAGAAGGGTTTAACCTAAGATGTGAATTATGTTAGGCCAACCTCCAGCACAACCTCTCTGTTGACCTTACTGTTTGTTTTCAGCCAGGCTCATTTTGGTTTAGTCACTTAGGGACAGCCTCATTTGTGACAATGAGGGAATGTTTACTTTGGGTATTTTTATCAAGCAGGCAAAACCTAGTTTAAGAAAAAAAACCCAAAAAACAACACAGATAATATGAATTATCTCAGTGTATCTTTTCTCCTGAAAGATAACGCTGAAGTTATGATTTCCCCCTACATCCTATGTGAGAACACAGTGCAACACTGTACATGGAAGCACAATAGAATAGCAACTCCTTATTACTCCTCTCTTCTCAAAATCGTTCCTAACTTTGTCCCATAATACCATTCTTTATATTTAAAAGTGTGAGTGCAGGAACAGATTCTCAGCATTTCCATAAAAATTATATAGACAGGTACAATCTGCTGCAGGCAAGACAAAGAATACGTGATTTTCTCATTCTTTATTTGATTTGTCCAGCTATTTCTCGGCATGAGACAAGACAAGGCAGGAGTTTCCTTCATCTCTCATAGTAAGGAACAAGCATGCATCAAATAAGGAAGAATTTGTGGCCATCTCCCATGTGAGCGCTCTCTAAAAATGTGCCAAGGGAAGACCTCTGGGAGAATTATCACACACTGGGAGAGGGAGATTTGCACTGTAGTTTGGTTGCTTCTGCAGAGCCAGAAACCAGAACATCAGAGATTAAGTAAGATACCATGGCTGAAATCTAAAGTGGAGCTGCATCTCCCTCGGCAAAGACGTCTTTGCAGAGATCAGGAAAGTTTTGCTACTTTGGGATACTTGGAAGCTGAATTTGGAGCTTAGGCTTCAGGTAATTGATGAGTTCATATCCAGGATACTAAATCTCCTTAATTGCATGGTGAGTTTTAAGGAGTTTGGGCCAAGTCCCATGATATCATGGGAATACATTAGTTGACAGCTAGGGACAGAGGATTAATCCCAAGTCGTGAAGGCCTGGTGGTGTCTATTCCCAAACTTATTAGTCAGACTTGGAGTTACTTGTGTTTGGCATTAGGAAAGGTGCAATGAGACATAATTGGCTTCTTCTAACTCTATCCCGTAATAGGAGAACAAGGGGTGACTTGGTGAAATTAATGGCTGGTAAATTTAGAATAAATAAAAAGAACCACTATGCCATGTGCCAGTCCCCTGTGGGATTTACAGCCACAGGAGGTCATCGAGACAAATACTGTGGCTGTATTATTAAAACAGGCTAGATAATTTTATTACCATTAATAACGTTTACAGTTATGTAAGCTGAGATAATGAGGCTAATCAAATCTCATGCTTCAGGGCATAAACTGATTGCCTGCAGGGGTCAGGAAGAAGCTTCTTTTTCCCCACATGCAGCACTGCACAGCTGGCTAAGTGCTCTGCCTGGGGGCCACACCAGCACACTGGCTGTCACTGGAGTGGGTGGCTAAAGCCAGCATCATGCAGTGTCCTCATCCACGCTTTGCTGCCATCTCTTCTTCCCCCATGTGCTCCTGCTGTTTTGGTTCTGACCCTATCTCCTGGTGCGCCCCTCCTCCTCATTTCCTGAGCATCCTCTGCTTTCTCACTCTGTGCCCCAGGTTCCTCTCACTGCCTCCAACTGCCTCTTTCCATGCTGTCTGCACTTTCCCACCTCCTGCGCCACCCACACCTTGCCTCTGCACCCTGCCACAAGATCCAGCATGCTGGCTGGGAGCCCAGGCTAATAAGCCTGGCTCCATTTGTCTGACCCTGTCCAAAGCTGACCCTCTGAGGAACAAGAAAATGTGTTTGTGTGGGGTCTGGGGTTCATAGTAGAGGTTAGGAACCTGTGATATTTCCTGCAGTTTCTTTGCAGATATATTTTAATGACTTAGTGCCTTCCCTGGTAACACTCAACATCCTCTGCTGAAAAGTTTTTTGTAAGCAAAAAATGAGAGCACATTTGCTGAATGTCCAGAAAAAAAAAAAAACCAAACAAAACAAAACAAAAAACCGGCATCTCTTTCTAGGTGCGCAGAAAGACTCTGAGGAGAAAGGAGAGGTGATAAGGAGACAGGGAAGTGCTTTTGGATATCTCTTCTGGGGAGCAGGTGAAAATAGCAGTCATGTCATTGTTATTTTGGGTGAGATGGGGAAAGGAGAAGCGAGGGAGAAAGTGTCATTTAAGTCACATGCAGTGTTTTGGATCTGCAGTGATTACTCATGCAGATATCTATGCTGGCGTCTGACAGGCAGATGAACGGGCTTTGGGCTTGCAGAGCTGTGAGCAGGGGAGGTCAAACTCCAGGTGAAGGGGTTTGAGATGTTCCCTGCACTGTTATTAATTTGGCCAAAGCAGCCCTGTACCTGATAGCCCCAGGGGCAATTCTGCCTCCCCTGTTACAGCCAGAGAGGGGCATGGTGGAATCAAGGGCTGGATCTGGTTGCGTCCAAGGCTGCCTTTTCAGCACAGTGGCCCAAATTCTTCAGTGGCCAACACCACAACTAGTTATCAGGCCCACCATCTCACAAATTCTGCGGCAATCACTTGATCCTGTGATTTCCACTTCAAATGTATCAACAGGCAAGATGAGAACTTGAACACCTGCTAGGAAAGGACTTTAACAAAGTAAGTTTGCTCCTGTAGCAAGAGTTCAGATGACTCCAGGGCATACACAGAGTTGTGAGCAAAGCTGATGCACATTTGCTCTCCTCAGTCAGAATGGCGTAACATTTTCTTCTTTAGGCATCCTTCCCAATCAACTCAACTTGCTGGGAAAGACACCTCATGTTAAATACCCTGCTCAGATTTTGTCCCTGAAAATACATGTGAGAAGCACATTTTTCTCCCCACTTATGGTAGACCCCCTCCCCTCCAGGATCTTTGTTCACCTCAAACAAATTGGAAAGCTACAGGCTTTGTCAAACCCTGTCCTTGTTGTTGCAGAACAACCTCCTGTGTGAAATTTGAGGAGGTCTTTAATATAGCCACAATATGGGGAAGACCTCATCACTGAGAAAATACCTTACAGAACCAATCCTTATTAATGTAGACAGGTGCAGAATGTACCTTTCAATACCCCTTTCTAGCTGAATGCACTGAAAATTACTAGCGCTTTATGTAACTCCATTGGGGGCCACTAAAATTTCAGTTTTGCAATTAGATGCTATAACAGATATGTATAAAAATATATTATGGAGTTGGATTTTTTTTCTTGCCCTTCATTCTCTTTGATTAATCCTTATTTCCTTAGATTTCTCTTGCTCCCCTGCCTTCCCTGCCTCTGTAGCACATCGTCCTCGTGTCTAGTTTCACTTGATCCTCTCCCAGAAATGGTACTGCCAGTCCCAAAAATGTGAATTCCAAGAATCATTTGGACTGGGACTGTAGATGAGAGACACTTCCTTCTGCAAGTGAACGATTGTCCCAGGCATTGTTACCACTCACTTGGTAACATGCTTTTCTTCTTCTTGTCCACGTATATGCTCAGGGTAGAGATTGTCCTGATAGCTTGTATACCTTGGAGTATTTTGCAGAACATTACCCTGAAAGAAAAAAGTATTTGATTTCTGAGCTAAGGTTTACTGATTAACAGAAATATGAGGATCAGTCTTGGTGCAGTGGGGCTAATTCTTAAATATTTTAAAACCAAGTTTGCTTGTAAGAGGCCTTGATTTAAATTTATGGTCCACTTTCACACATAAAATGGTGGGTATGGGATTTTAACACCAAAAATTGGGCTCGAAAGCAGGAGAACTTGATTTAGAATTAGAAATTTAGAGAGAGCTGGACAGCTCTCTCTAAATAAAATATTTTTTAAAAAATAAAAAAAATTTAAAAATTTAAAATGTCATTTCACAGAGTCAGGGCAGACTAGAGAATTACTATGAGCAGCAGTAGCAGCAGTTGCCCCACTACAACCCCTAGGTAGACAGCCTAAATTGCTCTTCACAACAATGGTGTTTACTCCAATTTTCAGCTCCACTGGTGCAAATACACCAGAGGTTGTATGGTTACAGCTATCCTGGTGGCTGCTGAACACACAGCCACTTATCCTCCCCAGGATGGAAAACACTCTTTGCATCCAATCCCACCAGAAGCTCTTTTTCTTGCTAAACTATCTTCTGAGAAGTTCACTGGAAGATTAAATACCTCGTTCTGCTATCGCCCTCCCCTCTTTATATTTTTATCACTGTGGATGGCCCAACCTTTCCCTCTTAAAGCTGTGCTCAGTGGTAATATAAAACCCAGACAAAAGCACAGAAGCACTGAAGACAGCAGCCAAGTTAGAATTTAGGTTGCGTCCTCTGAGCTCCTTTTCGGAATACTGCAGGCTTAATTTGTTGTTTGAGCATCTCCCATATTTATAATAATACCCTCTATTAAACAACATGCCGTTAGCCATAATTTCCCGTGTGATTTACATATTTATTATTTTTATTTTTATATATACAGAGGGTGATTTTGTCTCTCAGAATCTACTGCTCTCAGATGGCTCTGGTTGTTGCATTATTATTTTTTTTCCCGTCCTTTACCAAATGATCAGAGACAGATTGCAGGGTTTTTTTGCTATTTTTTTTAATAGGGTGGCCTGGCTAAAGAAGGGTAGAGTGAAAATGGGTGCAATGCAGTAAACCTGGAATCGACACAAGGAACCCAGAAGGTCTGCTAGGTTCTTGCCTCATTAAGAACTCCATATCTGCTCACTGACTAACCTTGCAAATGAGTTCACGCTCAGTAAAGGAAATTGATTACTTTCCATTGCAATTAACATCTGGTCCTGGGTCAGATCATTAGGATAATTTGTTATAGAAAAAACCAAAGAAGCTAGCTACAGGGTAATAAAGTTTCTTCTGGACCCAATTAAAGATGCATTCTCTGGTTATTTTGCAGGACATCAGCCATCTCTGGGGGGTATTACCAGGAAGAAGGAAGCATACGGAGTGGACAATAGGTGGTGGAATGCCATATATGAGAAAGAGATATCAGGGGAGTCATTTACTCCTGCCTCTAGGAAACGCTCCCATTTGCAGTCTGAGTTTCAGAAATGATGTATGACATCTATTTGGTGAGGAATGCGCAGGGCTGAAGGGTTAGTAGGGACTGTGAATCTCATGGGGTTCTACTCAGAGAGGCTGTGTTCCTGTTTCGGACAGGTTCATAGATAAAAATAAAAACAAAATCTCTTTTTTAATTTCACAGCCCTGTTTGCTCTGAGACTCATAAAGATGTTGTCTTTCACTGGCAGAGTTTTCCCAATTTGAAAAAAAAACCTCTGAATCTTGCCCAAGAACTAATAAAGGGTTTTCTTGGATCGGAGATCTACTTTTTCTTTTCTGTTTCTTATATAAACCAAAAATCTAAGAAAGAAATCTTTAAACATATTCCAAATTTCAGTCCCATGTGTTGATCAAGCTAAAAAAGAAACAAACACCACCACCTAGAAAACCTAGTTACCATTCATTTTTCTTGCTACAACAGGTCTGCATGTCTCCAGGGAGAGCATTCTGGGAGCCAAAATGTCAGAAATGGAAACAATGCTGCTCATATTCGTAGCAGCAAATGCTCTTGCAACAAACCTGTTGGTGTCTGAGACTTTCTGGTGTTTCTTACACTTCTTTCTGTGGCCACATAGAAATTCATGGTGCCAAGGAGGCTCAAAAACTAGGTTTTCCTGCAGCACAAATACCATCTCCTACAAATGAGTTAAAGGAGAATCTTCACTAGCAGTAGAATGGATAAATAATGTTGTTCTAATTATACACCTGAAACTAGGAAGTGGCGTGTCAGAGTTGGGTGGGAATGGATTTTTTCCCCCACTAGAGAAGAGTTTTGGAGATAATTTTTGAGTTAATGTTTTTGTTCCAGCTGTGATGAAAAGTGAAATTGGGAAAATGTGGCAAATAAACATTTTCAGAAATCAAATTGGATCAGGTAAATATATTTTAAAATCATGAGTTTAAACTGTTTAGTTTTCTCTTCATCATACTACATTTATTCATCCTTTAGTTATGAACTACAATTTGAAAGCAAAAAGTAATTTTCTAGTGACATTCACTGAATATGTCCTCTTAAAATTATTGAATCATTATTAATTTCAGATTATAGAATGGAACGGTATTATTTTGTTGTTGAAGTTTTTATTTTCAATTTTCTCCCTGAAAGTTGAGGGATTTTCTTTGTTAGCAGATTTTTCTTGCAAGTACTTTCAGTTCTTTCTGACCAACAAAACACCAAAATGTGACTGAAGGAAAAAATCAGAACAAATCATGCCCGTTGAGAGAATATAGTACAGAGGTATAAGACTTTACTATATGCCACTCTTTTTGTTTATTAAGTTGTCCTAAAAAACAAAAACAAAAAAAAAAAAACCAAAACCAAAAAACAAAAACCTCTTAACTTTAAAAAGAAAATCAGGTTTTTTTTCTTTTTCTTTTTTCCCGGAAATTTGAGCCAGACATTGCTGATGGCTACAACAGTTTGGGTTGATCTCATTGCAGCACAGGATATGAGGGAGCAGAGCCTGGCTGAGTGCTTAGGTAGGACTCAAGTGATGCATAGACTTCATGATGGCTCTGTGCAGGAGATGTAAATATCGGACTCCAGTGGCTTTGAAGCATCTTGCTGATAATTCATATGGCTACAGATCTATAAACCTGCTGGTTCTCAGGCACCTTTGCCACAGCTATCCATGTTAATGGGAATGGGAAATGAAGCATATATTTTTCTAGTAATGGATAAACATCAGGAGGTCCAGGGAGTTTGAATTCTTATTAGAGAAGACTACTCTACTTGTGAAAAGCCCTTCCAACTCTGGAACAGTTTAGACCTAGATCACTGAAATCTGTGTAGGTGGTATCTGCTTTTTTTTTGGGGGGAGGGTCTCCAGTTTCAAAGCCTCTGAAAGCTAGAAGAGCCTGACATTTTTAAGATCTGGCTCGGGAGCTCAGTACTATAGTCTGACATCAGCTACTGTCCTGATGACCTTGTATTTATGTTTTGTGCTAAGATCAGTCTAAGCTTGTGGTCGTTTATGATGAGACCTCAGTCTCAACACAGTGAAACAAACCAATGGAAGTATTTTTCAAGCACATTAAATGCCCAAGTTATTTGTTTAAAGAAACTTGGCATTGGGTCAGATGATAGCCAGACTGTCTAGGCTGGGATTCATCTCAAGTGTAGACACCACATTACCTATATCTCTAAGCAACCTCTTCATTCCACAGAGAAAATTAGCACTTGCAAGAGGGTTTCCATACTAAAGCAGATATCCTGGGAGGTACCTGTTTTCCATCATTGCCTCTAAAGTCACCAATACAGCAGAAAAAGTTTATGTGTGGTAAAATGGTCAGGTTGAATGCTATCCAAAAAGAGTTGTCTGCCTACAATCTTCATACATCTCCATGTGACCCAAGGTTGATTTAGATTCTGTGGGTAGGTAAACAGGCCAGTTACTGAATTTACACCACAGTTCATCTCACCCCTCAGTGGACACTCACATTTCATCATGTGAACAGGCAAAGGAGATTTCCGCTAAAGCCTAGACATCTACCTTCCAGATACCCAAACTTGGTTGACAGGAATCCAACCCAAGATTATAGACCCATAGAATGATTTAGATTGCAAGGAACCTCAAAGATCATCTCATTCCAACTCCCTTGCTATGGACAGGGACTCCTTCTGCTAAACCAGGCTGTTCATTCAGCTTGGCTTTAATCACTTCCAGGGATTGAGCATCCACAACTTCTCTGGGCAGCTTGTTCCAGTGTCCCTTTACTCTCATAGTGAAAAGTTCCTTTCAATATCTAATCTAAACTTGCCCTCTATCAGTTTAAAGCCATTCCACCTCATCCTGTCACTCGAGGTCTCGTCAAAAGTCCCACTCCCGGTCTCCAGTAGGCTCCCTTTAGGTACTGAAAATTTCAATCAATTCTTCCTCTAAGCCTTCTGGTCTCCAGGGTGACCAACCCCAGAACTCAGTCTGTCTTCACACGAGAGGTTCTCCAACCTTCTGATCATCTTTGTGGCCTCCTCTGGACTCAATCCATCAGATCCACATCCTTCTTGTAATTAAAAATCTCAGCTAATTTCAGTGGAAAGTGAGCTAGGTTGCACTTAATCCCCCATCAGAAAAAGGGGTGGGTGAACTGTCTGTTTCAGAGGGATTAGAATTTGGGTGGGCTATGGAGGCTTCTAAATGAGCTTAGAACAGTTTTATCACTATCTTGGTAATTCCTCAATAAATAAAATTAATGAGTTCTGTTGTCATCCACATCCCCACTGAAGAGGATTCAGATCCTCCTATCTCTGAAACCACTCAAGGAGTCTTGCTCCTCATCTGCTTCCTGATGATATTTTCTGTTAAAGAAAGGTCCATTTAATATGTTCCTCCCCAAAAAGTATTTGCAATTAATTCTTATCAAGGGCAACAGCTGATTTGTAAGATTACTTCTAAATTGGTAATTAATTAACCTATTACCAAAGGAGGGAGGGGTGCTCTGATTGTCAAGAGGTTAGAGCTGATAAGTGATGAATGGCTGGGTTATATCAGGACCTTGGCTCCCCTCTCTGATCACTTTGGATGTTACCTAACCATGCATTATATTTGAACATGAATCACAGCTCCTCAGTCTTTATATTTCCTAAGCCAAAGCCTGACACACAGAACTATGGGTAGATCTCATTTATTATTTCTTAATTAAAGGCTCAATGCACAAAGAGATGTCTCTTGTTTCACTCTAGCTAGCCAGCAAGATCATAATTGTACTGATGTCGAGGCCAGCTTTCTAAGTAGCTATTGGAAGTCACAGTGAAGAAGATCTGAGCTATTCTGTAGGGAATTCTAGACAACAAAACTTACAGTCATAATTTTTAATTAAGAAATTACTTTTTTTTTTTTTCCTACTGGGCTCCAACGTTGATTCCTTCTCATTCCTCTCATAGTTCCACACTGGAGCATTGCAAGTAGCAGGGAATAATTAGTAATTTTTCCTTGTTTTTTTTTTATTTTTGTAACTAGGCCAATATGTTAAAATCTTTGCATTGACCAAAATGGTATATTTTAGCCCTGCTAGTATAACAGCACAGCAAAATAAATTTTTCTGTTTACCTTTGACATAGTCTTAGAGTTTTCAGGTTTAAATATGTTTAGATACTCGATAGAGAGCTGTTTATAATTAAAAAAAAAACAGGTTTATGCAACTCAACTGAAAAATATGCAAAAAATTTGAATTCTTATGGTTTTTGTATGTCTTTTAGCAAAATCAATTTCCTCTGGTTGAAGTAAGTTCAAAGTAGTATTTTATGTAGCCTCACATTGCTGTCTGAAAAAAATTCCATAGGATTGCAAGGTGACAGACAATGTGTAAGTATGAAAACGATCAAACTGCTTTTTTTTTTTTTTTGGCAGAATCTTTCTCTTCTAAAGTGATGTAAGAGTTAGATAATGCATGACCCATCCTTAGGGGAGAGGGTGCCAGACCTGAGTTGGAAATGAAAAAAAAAATATTTTTGACTTAACAAACTCAACCTGCCAATGTTATAAGAGAGAGAGAGAGAGAGAATATGGAAAGCCCAGATGGCATTATAGAGTCACTTTTCCTGACTGTGAGTGTGTTTCCAGGAATTGTCCTGCACACTGGGATGCCATAAATCTATCTTGATATAATGCTGCACTGCTCAGTTTCTGTCTGAAAACTTGCGTCCTCGGCGTTTTTGGTGGTGGGGTCTGGGGTTTGGTTTTGTTTTCCGTCAAAGAGAAATAGGAATTTTTTTTCTGTGAGATGGAAAGAAGGCAGGCAGGAGGCATCATCTCTTTGCTTCCCTGCACTCTGCCACGCTCCCCATTTAGCAAGAAAATCTCTCTTACGTACAAATAATGATAGGCCAGTCATTCCTGAGGAAGGCAAGCATGGGGTAGAGGTCTGACAAATAGTAAGAAAGCCTACCTTCATGGAAATCAAGATGAAAGGTGCTTTCAGATTTAGAAGTTCTTGTCTCCTTCTGACCAGCCTGACGCGAGGCCCCATACAGCAGTGCCGTGCAGGCAGGCTCTGCTCAGACAGACAGACCAGGCCAGCAGGAAAGGCATTTGTTCCCTGCAAGCCCAGGTGGAGAGCAGTGTCACGATCCCAGAGACTTCTGGCATTCCCCTGCTATCTGTCCCTCATGGCTGTGTTTTGGTTTAGCAGTCACCAGAGGCAAACTTACTGCCTGAAGTGCAGACCTGTCCACAGCTCAGGAAACTGCTGGGAGAAAACAAAGGAGATTTCCTGCATCTTTGGGTTTCTTGTCCTGCTCCCAACAACAGGGAAGGCTCTTACCAGCTACAAACAACTCTCCAGCCCATCAAAGTTTTTTTCTTAGATTCAAACTTGTAGGAATATCCTTCTTTCTGCGTGTGGGTGTATAATGTGCTAGTGGATGAAAACGGGTGTACATACAGACACAACTCTATACATCCATACGTACAAATACTGTCATGATCCATCCGATTAGGGAAAGATTCCCCTGCCCAAAATTAAGGAGAAAATGAGACCATTTGCAAAAGCAAATCATATGGATTTTGTTTAACAATAAATGTGAGGTAGAGAGACGGAAGTAGAGAAGAGGAGGAAGGGAGGGGGGAGAGACAGAGAAAGAGAGATAAGACAGAATATAGTTGCAAACCACAGATCCTTCAGCATCCCCCTAATCTTCTTCACTGTGGACTTTCTGCTGATGGGGGTCCTGGAGTTGTTCTTCTGGGGGCACTGTCTTTATACAGTCCAAATTCCAAGCATCCACAGGGTGGTCGCAGTTGCTTTTCCCATTACTGGGGGTGACATGGGTATGAACCATTGCTTCCTTTCCTACACTTTGCCATAGAGGGAATCGTTGTCAGGTGTGTTAACCCTTATGTGCTAAACAGATCTCTCCTCCCCTGGGCCTGGAATTAACACCTTCCTGTCACAAATTCCTTCCTCCAGTGCTTATCTCAAGTTCCCGCTGTGGTGACTTGTCTTATGGCAACTTCATTCCTACTGGCCCTGTCAGTATTTGAGACAGGCAATTGTGCTCTTTAAATCCTTAAAATTCCTGTACATACATATATATATACACACACATATACATGTACACAATACATACATATGTACAAATATATATATATATATATGTGTATGTGTATATATATACACATACATACACATATATATATATACATACATACATATAGATATAGGGACATTGCAATGTAATGACTTGATTTCTCTTTTGCTGCCCAAAGTCAAGACATCAAGAAGACCATGTACTTAAAATTAATAAATTGATGTGGTTCTTGAAACAAAAATGAAGGGTGCCTGTGAGACATTGCAGTGATTAATGTTGAGATACAGAACAGGCATCCTAGTGAATGCCTTATAAAATTAAGAAAAAACAAAACATAGAAGGGAAATTAATTGACTACATGTAGTTGTATCTGCACCACTGCAGAGGTCTCCTCAAAACTCAGAAGTGTTTTCAGAGAGGTGAGTCTCTGCACAGTCTCTCAGGGTGCAAATAGCCAGTTTTGCATATCACTGTGCTAATTTCCAAATCATAGAAGATTTTCTCCAAATTTTTACCAACATATCTCTTTTGCAAACAATACCCATGGTTGAATGTTGTATTCATAACCCTGTGCTTGTTGTTGTATTCAGTGCTGTAAAACAGCCCAACACCAGCTGTGTTGGCAGATTTTAAAGGTGTGTTTTTTGGGATAGTGCACTGGAAATGGAAGCACATATTTTAATTTTTTTTTTGTTTTAAATAGTCTCTTATCTCCTCCCACAGAATGTAGAAAGATTTTTGTTATTATTATTATTATTTATCAAATCAATTTTCAGGAACAGTAAGCCTTATGAAATGCTCTTTATGTGAGCCAGCAGAAGCTACTGGGCCACAGGTGAAAAAACACTGGCCAGGTCTCATGGATAACCCCTGCCAGCAGTAAGCTCTACACAGCCACTTACACACTCCCAAAACCCAGCAGCATGGAGGAGAGGATCAAAAGAGTAAAAGTAAGAAAACTTGTGGTTTGAGATAAAGAAAGTTTAATCAAACAAAACAAAACAAACAACCTCCCCAAAATAACAGCAACAGTAATAATAGTAATAGTAGTAGTAGTAGTAGTAGTAGTAGTAATAATAATAATAATAATAATAATAATAATAATAATAATAACAATAACAATAATAATATTTCTCACCTCTCACCAACTGATGTCCAGCCGTAGAATTGGGCTGGGCACTCCATCCAGCTCTCCTCACAGTTTATGTTATTTTCTGGTCATGACAATCTGTGGTAGGGATAAACTCTGTTGCCAGTTGGGCTCAGCTCTCCTGGCCACGATCCCTCCCACCTTCTCGTGCCCCTGCTTGCTGGCAGAGCTCTGAAAGGTCCTTGATCAGAGTGAGCACCAGTAAGCAACAGCTGAAACACTGCTGTTTTGTCAACATTTTTTTATATTAAGTCCAAGAGGAAGCGCTATATCAACCACAAGGAAGAAAATTAACTCTACCCCAGCTGACAGCAGGACACCAGCTTTCTCTGGAAAGACTTTCCTGTGTAGGCAGGCCCTCAGGAAAAGGTGTTTTCAGTTTCTGGTAACATCTCTGCAATACCATGCCACTGCATTGACTTTAACCAAAACTTAGCAAAGCCAGCTTCATTACAAAATACCTCTAAAAAACTGTATAATCACAAGAAATTACTTGTCTACATGCAAATGAGGTTTCAATTAAGAGATATTTTCTCTCTGGAGGATTTTTAGTAAGTTGCCACACATTCAAAAACCAACTGAGAATTCTGCTAGCTCTTCCAAAAGCATTCCTAGTGTAGTGCAGGAGGACAGCCTTTGGTTTCCATGTTTGCCTGCACAGGCTTCCCCAGCAGTACACAGCATATTGACCTAGTGCCCCAATTTAGTTTTAGTCAAAATACTAAGCTTTTTTGCAAATCTGGTGTACTTAAACTGTGACTGTGGTTACCAACATGCTCTCTGTTTCATTTTCTGGAACTTGGGATAACTAACTTTATGATAGTGATGTTGAGTAGCCATTAATTCTCATTTCTTTCAGCTATTCCTCAACTCCAGCTTATGAGTTCTTCAATAAAAATCTCCCAAAGTTACCTTGGCGACTCATACGTTTGCCAAGCTGACAGATTTATGACAGTTACATATATAAATATTTATATGCTGCGGCAATGCAATTTTTAAAGGCAGATATATACACTCTCACCGAGACTTTCAAACAAGGCAAAACGCACTCCAACAGTGTGACATAGCCATGTGCAAGTCAGTGTGTATCCATACGTGCCTGAACACATAGACACACACCCTAATGATCATAAAGACTTTCTCACAAGCCTGTAGGCTTTGTACTCAAAGACCTTTTGGAGAGCCAGAGCATGCTGGTAGATGTGTGGCTGAAATACATACCTCAGACACCTGAATTAAACCTCCTACTCTACTGCACTTTGCTGGACAAGGCAGCACAGGAACACACCTCCCACAGGAACTCCATGCAGTTTGTAGACTTCAACTTGGCTTCTACAGAGCAACACATTCCCTAGTCCCCAGTAAAGGTGGACACAGGGTATCAAAAGATCTGCCCAACAAAGCCAGCTTCAACTGTTTGTACAAGGCCATACACATACAAGGTATATATCTGGTTATAATTATAGAAGAATTATCGCAGGAAATAATTTTCTTTAATTTTACCCTGTCACATACTCGTGTACCTTCTTTTTAGACTGACTGAATGTCTTTGTGTTGCGTTGCCCTAGGCTGGTGACCAGAGCAAATTCTTAGCCTACAAATTCTGGTGATGAGTTCAGCTGTTTTATTGTCTGGCAGAATAGATGGAGATGATACAAAGTCCAAAGTTTAAAAAAAAAGAAAAAAAAGAGGAGGTGGCTAAATAGAGAGGAGTCATTTATATGTAAACGACTCAGCAATTTATAGAATAAGCCAGGGATCTTTTATTTTTGTAAGACTGAGGGGAAGCACAATCAGCATCATGTTAACCTAGGACGTACTCTGAAGGTACCATTTTACTCGCTCCATCTTCCCTTTCTTTGTCTAAAAGTCTAAATATAAAATCACATCCCCCCTCCTTCCCTTGCTTTAAAAATAGAACTGAGATGAAGTCTTCCTCCTCCCCTACTTTTGATGGGGAAATCTCAGTGGCTGTTTAGATTTTGCTTATACATTAATAAAACATTACAGGGAAGTAGTAGGAGAGAGAGCAAAAATCTTTCCTGTGACATCAAAACGCCTTTCTATTCTGCTGTTGCCACTTGAATTCACTGCTGCTTCTTCTAATCTCCAGAACTTTGGTTTAGTGTGAAATGTGCACACAGGGAGAGGTTATATATGTGCATATATTTTTGGATGTGTTGTGTCTCCCAGTCTCTTGGATGCACACTGAGTGGTGTGACAAAGGATCCAAAAGAACCTTCCCTCATATAAGGTCTCCTCTTGGACCATCTGTAGACATGAGAGCAAAAATAGCGGGCAGGTTCCTAAGTCCCCGCCCTGGAGATTTTCCCTGTGCTTATGGCAGACTGAAAAATTTGAGCAATATCTGTTGAGGTGGGTTCTGATTTTGTATGCTTTAAAAAGAGTCATTTGAGATGAAGGGAACAAACAAACTGCAGTGAAAAGAGAATGTGAGATTCTGGGAAGCAACGGGAATCTGAGCCAAGAGGGAAGTCAGGACAGTCAGTGTCTTTAGAACACTCAAACTGGGTGTCCAAAGCTGCAATGAAAACTTGGAGAATTAACTCTCTTGGCCTCATCTTCCCATCTGTAATCCCAGTTATCTACCATGCCTTTCATTCTCTGAGCATGAGCAGCGCTGGTGAAGTGTGCTGCTCACTCTCCTGACTACTGAGAGCTACCAAAGTGCCGAGGCAGTCTGACTGCAAATTCAGCTACCTGGGTAATTAATCCTCAACTTAAGCCAAATCACATGGGACAAGAATTAGACAGTGCTGACATTAAATATTTGTGCAATTTTGTTCTCACCTGCATATATCTTTGCAGAATTTACAGCACTTCCAGATACTATGTGCAAAACTGTTTTTGTTAGATAATAAAAACTTTTGTGATATTTGTAGCTGGCTTTTTTTGTTGTTTTGTTGTGGGGCTCTTTAGCATTCAGGCCATCAGGTATGCAAAGTCATCTCCTCATTCCCATACTTTTGAAGGTCTGAAGTTCATTCACCAGCCTTCCAACTTGTTTCCTAGTTCTGCAGCCACAGCTTTCCTTAGGATCCGATCCAAATCCCTTTAATCCCAAGGAAAAGCCTCAACAGGCATGTTTTGTACACTCTGTGCAGACATCTAAGAAAGTTCTTCGGGTTTATTTCCATGCATAATGCTGGGAAATATAACACTGTATCTCTTCCTTCACTTTTTCCTTTTCTTTTTTTCTTTAAGGGAAACCTTTTTCATTGCTTTTCTTTGCCATTACTGCAGTATTATACAACATGTTTATATATATATTTTATATGTATACATATCTTTATATATTTTAATATTTTTATATATTTATTCATATATATGCCTATATATATATGCATTGTCACAGATATACAGTTCAGCTACTAATGTTTCCTGGCTTCATGGCAAAGAATAATTTTTAAAGTTTAATTCTATTTCATATTAGAGTACAGAGCCTCAACAAAACTAGAAGTCTTACCAGAGTTTTCAAATCTAGGAACAGGGCCATGTTTGAATTCTTTGTTGGAAGTCATGATTAGGAATGTTCCCATCTTAAATCACTTTCTAGGAATTAAAAATGATCATGCACTATAAGTGCCCATTGTTCTTTTGAGGCTTGGAAATTAAGGAAGTACAATAAATTTACTGAATGGGATCTACTGTTTCTTGTCTTATTTTCTTCAGGGTAGTTAATCTTAAAATATACTGCCACGTTTGCTGAATCTGTTTGTGTGTGTGTGTGTATAGCCATTTTGAAGTAGGAACAGAAGTACAGAGAATCCTTTAGGAATTTACTGTAAGTCAGTAATGGATTTTGCTTGTTTTCAGGCCTGGTTTTAAAGTGTCTTGTAAAAAAATAATATCCCCAATGCATATTGTGCAGGAATTAATGTGGAACTAGAGCAAAATTACTCTGCCTCTGAGGCATTAAAGAAATCCCAGTGACACTAAGTTCAAAACATTGCAAAAATGTGTTTCTCCCTCCTTCTCCCTCTCTAATATTTTAGTAACTCGGTATAATTCTTCATTATTGTGCTGTTTGATATATAGGAAAGGGGACCTTGAACATAGAATAAGTGCTTCTAGTACAGCTGTAAGATATGTGATCTGCAAAGCATAATATTACATAAGCCTGATAAAGCAGAATGTTTTTAAGCCATTAGCTAAAGCAGGTTTTGTAGCGACAAGGGTTTAACTCAGTGGTGTACCCCTGAGTTTATACTGGTTTAACACCATCACCCATATAAGGGAAATCCATAGATAAACCTCATCTTTGCAGCTGGACAAGTTTTTTTACCTTTGAAGGCTTTAATTTTTTTCCCTTTTTTCACGGCATGGTTGCATAAAAAAAAAAAAAAGCATTCCATACTTACATTTATCAAAGGACTGAAACTAAAAAAAGTCATCTTTATATGTATATGTATGTTAAGGAAGGGACTCTGATCCCAGCTGACACTGCTGAAGTGGAGCTTGGATCAAATGATCCCTTTCCAAACAAAGCAACTCTAGGGTTTTTGCAGCCCTGAGGGCAGAATAGGACCAATTTAAGGACTCCTGTGATTAATTCAGGGATCAGTCCACTGTTTATTCACACAGTCTAGGCTTGCAGTGACCTCCCAGTGTAGGTCCAATTGAAGAACAGGGGTTTTGGATGTAATTTCTTGGAAAATCCTTTCAGTCAGTGGATTTTGTTGTTGTCCTTGGTCTCAGGGGACCTAGACTTAATTCTTTCTTGGTTACTGATTTACAATGAATCTCCATGGAAGGTACTTCCTCTTCTGTGCTTTACTTTTTCTATCCACAGGAAAGGACCTATTTGAGCCTGGCTTTGAGATGAGCTGAGGAAAATTTTAGTGTATAATTATTTCAGTAGTGCCACTCAAGGTTAACTTTGCTTGAACTGGACCCTGTCAAAACTTGTCAAAATAGGACTCTTGTCATCAACTAGACCCATTACAGAGGACCCCCTTCTACACCTCCTGTTTTCTTCACAGAGGAATAATTCATTTCCTAGAAATATTGTAATTGAATTAAGCAAACACAGCAGCCACTTTATGGTTCTGTGGGAGATGGTATTTAGAGTGGGAGGATGACTAGAGGATATAAAATTAAGTTAAGTGAGGGAAAATTAAGCCTGAACATCAGGAGAAATGTTTTTTCAGTATTAAAGCCTGAGAGGCTGTGATTGCAATTTCATAATCCAAGGGAAAGGGGGGAGAGGGGACAGGACGGTGTGGGGGGTGTCCATGGTATCTTTGAATGACAAAGCACAGCAGAAAATATGTTTCTGTTTCTATTTACTGGACTCCCAAGTACACTGTGATCTGGTCTGGATTGAATTACACAGTCTAATTAAAACAGACCCTTATTTAATGGGCTAGAGACACAGAACATTTACGTACACAAATGCTGGTGTAAGCTTTGCATGCAGTTGCATTAATTTGCCTGCCCAGTTACAAGAGTTCTGTGTAGAAATTGGTTAATTGCACCAATTGAATCGCTGATTGGGCATAATACCCTGCACAATAGCTTTATTTGCATATGCATTGTTACAGGCGTGCATGTATAGTTATGTGTGCAACGGTGCTCATATTTTGTATATATAAGAGTGCATGTAAATTGCTCGAAAATCTGTCCCTGTAGATCTCTTCCATCTCTACTTTAGATCATTTTTGTTTGCTAAGCAATAGATCATTCCACTCTGATACGAAAATGCGTCAGCTTAGAGAGTGAATATCAATTAAATGGGTAAATAAAATGCTGCCAAAGGTGTATTTTTGTGTTTTATCTACAAAATCCTTTTTTGCATTTCTCATAACTAAAATTCTGGATTGTTTTGGGGCCCTTTTCTGGCTGTGAAAGCCAGATTTTTCTTTCAGTAATTTATTTATTAGCCCCTTTTCACATAGATTTATTATGTATAAAACTGATTGAATTCCATATAAGGCACACCAATGCTATTCCCACTAAATTCCATAGGATATGTGTTTAATTGGAATGAAGACCTCATAGTACTGGGAGCTATCATGCTGCTAAGATGCTCCTCAAGGCCAGGAAGGATCTGTTTTGAGGCAGTTATATTGCCCAGTAAATATCTTTGCTTTGATTTTTTTTTTCCTTAGGTAGGGCAACCGAGTCACAGAATGCAAAGGTCACCTAAAATACTATTAAGGAAACCACACATCCTGGTGAACTAGATCTTTGTTCACTGGTGAGTCTTTTAGCACTCCTTGCCCTCTGCTGTCTCCAAACATCAGCCAGCTGGCTCTCTCAGTCTCTTTTCTTCAGCTCATCGCTGGCTTTAGAAAGTAATGAGCCCCCCTGTGGCTCTCTTTTGTTGTGTCTCATTCTTCTTTGATGAAGTAACACATGTTGTCCAAAAAAAAAGAAATGGGAAGAGCTTTCTCAAACCTTTAACTCAATACAGGAAGGGCTACAGGATGAACTAAGGGAGTGTATTGGAATGTTCACCCATTCTTTCTCTATTCTGATTTGGAGCACAGACGGGAATTTGGGAGAGTTCTGAAGAAAACAGAGTTTTCTGAGGAAAGCAGAGTTTCAGACAAGTGATTCCAAAAGATTTGGTATTACCCATGGGCTCTAGTCTCAGCACAAAAATTGAAAACCATGGACCCTGAAGAAGCAGGATCACAGTGCTGGGATTAGGCTGGATGGTGCCTGGGCAAGCCTAGAGAAACCTTCCATTGCTTGTGATTTGGGTTCTGCATTCCATAACTCCATCAGGATCTACATGAGGAACTGCATGGCCATACTACATTCCTCCTTCTATGGATTTCTTAGTCAGGAATTCCCATCCTTTGTAAAACTATTTAAGACTTCCAGAGTGGGTTGATAGGATTGTCAGCAGTTGGTCGTGACGGACTAATTGCAGTAAAACAAGACTGCATTCCATACAAGTAAAATGATATCATGTAAGGGGCCTGACAGGAATACATTAATCTGAACTTTAAAATACAAAACAGTTTGCAGAGCAGTTTCCAAGCAATGAGCATCCCAGAATAGCTGAAAATTGTCACACATCAGGTGAATGAAATATCAGCTCCCTAAAGATGGGGGCAGTGAGAAAGTGGAGCATCCTTAACAGATTAAACTTAAATTGAATCTCAGAACCTCCAGGTGTAGTCCCATTTTTGCAGGGAAAAATTAAAATTCAAGTGTGATTTGAAGGGAATCTGTGATGCAGAAAGTAGGAGAAACTCTGATGTTTAGAGGGTGAGTCAAAGCTGGAAGGCACTCTTACCAGTAGAGAAAACCATTTAGTGTTTTATAAATAGATAAGAGAAAACAAGGACAGAATAAATTGGTGCCCAGCCTTTAGCACATACTTAAAGCAAGCAAAGATCCTTAAATTAAAAACTAAGATCCTGGGACTGTGGGGAAAGAGCACCTGTGTAAGCACTGGCATCACCAAAAAAGAAAAGGAGGTCTGACCATTTTCTTTTCATTGGAGTTGATGTGTCTAAGGCAGGTAACACCATTTTCCACTACAGTTTGTTATGCTCCCTGTCATGAAAAACAAGTCTACTCTAGCCCTGGCCCTCTGTCCTATAAAAAGTCAATTCCTGTCATCCAAGAGAATGTCTTTGAATAATGAATCCTGAAAACAGCCAAGAATTCATAGCAAAGCCTATCTAGCTTTCCCAGATGCCAGGCTTCCAGGTTCAGATTTAGTCAAGACTTTTGAGAAACTCAGGTAAAGAAATAGGAAGTGGAAAGCTTCATTATTATTGCTTGTTGTGGCTAGAGGTACAGAGAACTAGTCAGCTAGCAGCAGAAAATTGACAGCTTTTCAAATCCCCTCTAAAAATTGAAGGTGCTTTTCAGGATTTTTTTTTTTTTTGTTTATTCCAGTGCTGTCTTCTCTTTTACTCTGTGTGTTTTGCTATTTCCACTTTGGCTGTGCTATAGTAATAGAGATTATTATTCTTGAAGGCCAAACCTTCAGATAACAGCAAAGTAGGGGAAATATTTCCATTAAGAAACAGGAAAAAAAGGAAATACCTTCATCTCCCAAGATAATGCCATACGTGATGAATGCACCTCTTGATCACATTAAAGTGTTTAATTCATGTAAAATTACAAAGGCATGAAAACGAGCAGGATTCCTTTTGAAGTCAAGACAGTTTACGTCATCTTGGTGGTCATTTCTCAGGGAGGCAACTCTGAGTTTATTAATAATGAAGCTGAGAACCTAGAGGGAAGGCTCTTTTTTTGGGTGGCTTTTTTCTCTTTTTTTCTTCTTTTTTTTTTTAATTTCTTGGAAGAAACAACCTAAATCACTTGGAGCATAAAGTCTTCTGGCACCTAGAAACACTGGCATCCCTTGAAATAGCCATAAAATTCCTATCTGCTCAAATAAATTCTTGTCCCAGTCATTTTCTTTAATCACCAGGATAATTTGCTCTCAGCCTACAATCAATCAGGAGGTAGAAACCCTGTCCCTACTATGGTCCACAAGACTCATAGCCTTTACCCACTGACAGCAGCAGTAGCAATATACAAAAGTTTGGACTATCCCATGTGGTGAGGTATTTTCTGAATCAAAATAGTGGCAATATTATGATGTGAGTGTCTGAGACACCGGGGATTTTCTGAAATCTTGGTTTGTGACTTGCATGTCTGCAGAAACAAGTTTTGAGTTCATTGTAAGCACAAGTGGTGTCAAGGTGAGATTTGCATTAAAAGAGACAGCATTCACTATGAGATAGCAGTGTGTTGTCTAAAGACATAAAAAGTAAGTGGGAAGAAGTATTCATCACTGAAAGGAGGACTGAAACACAGTTTTGTGACATGAGCAGCAGTGGTCCAGTGGTTAAATGAATGAAGCTTTTCCTCTGGAAGTCTTCAGTGGCACTTAGCAGACCCCATTGGTAAAGTAGAAAAATTATGGATATATTTAGAAATAACTCAATGATTTCAGTGCCTAAGTGTGCAAAAGATCACTCCAGAGCTTCATTACAGAGCTAGGAAGAAATTGCAGGAGTTCTTGGTCCCATACTCTCCTTTTTCCCCATATTAAAGATCTGTAATATTTCCACACTAGACAAAAAATACCTGGGATGAGACCCATCTGTCCTAAACTTGAAGGCCAAAAGAGAGCCATCAAAATCTGGACTAGTTATGCTAGACTCCCTTTATGGTCAGTGGAGAGAAATAATCCTCTCCTTGGAGTGATTCATCACATCCTGAGATACACACCTCAGTTAACCCAACTGTGTGTTTCCAGGGCTTGCTGTTTCTTTCCATTGACTACGAACATAAAGTCCCAAATGTCTAAAGGCAGATGTCTTAGTGAAAGTGAAATTATTGTTATCTTGCACTCACCTGAGAAGTCCCCACAGCCTGACCCCTTCAGATACCATGTTTTCAGTATTTTAATCTTCTCCACCAACTACTCATCCCAAATAGTACCAGCATTAATGCTTTGAAATGGCATTTAAGTGAGATAACTTATATATATAAAAGACAAATCATATTCGAAAAGTGTCTCACCCACCAACACAGTATTTCTGAGGAGCCTGAGCAGCAGATATCCTTAGATGGAAGTTTACACTGGACGTTTAGGTGAAGCTATTTCTAATTTCTGTGTGTGTGTGTGTGTGTGTGTGTGTGTGAGTACGTCTGTAATAGCAGATATGACAATGAGGTGTGTACAGGAAGAATGGGTGAACTTTACCATTTCATCCAAGCATTGTGTGCTACAGTAAATATCAGAGATAATGATATTGACTTTAAGGTATTGCAGCTTCAAATGTCAGTTCTACTCTATCTAACACTCCTTTGGATTTGATTTACACCTCTTCCTCCCACCTCAAAAGCTGCAAAAGGAGCATGTTGGAAAGAAGGACTTGACACAGACACACTTTGTCTCTGTTTTCTGGCTCTTCTTTTTATATTTTTTTTTATTGCAGATTTTTGACCAGAGCTGAAAAACTAACTCAACAGCCCTTTTTTCTAATGCTTTAATTCTGATTGTAAATAACTGTGCTTCAGGCTCAGGGGTAAATCAAATGGATGAAATATCATCAGCCTCAAAAGTGAGTTCTCTTGCCAGAGGTGCTGCAGCTGAATCAAAAGGTCAAGGAAGTATTAGTGACAGTTTGAACAGAAATTAAACTAGTCCAAAAAACCAAAGAGCTCATAAGAATAACATTTAAACAGCATTTCATGGTCCTTTACAGGCATTAACTAAGAAATCCTCACTACACCCCATTGACATAACGAGAGATATGATGGTAGTATTGATACTGAAGGTTCAGTTGCTAAGTGCAATCAAATCTGCACCCTATAATTGAGCTGAAATCCTATATTTTTGATCCTTAGAAATTGCAAAATAAGTGACTTAAAACTCAAAGTGGACAGGAAACAGATTTTTCATCCAGCAAAAACTTTGCTTCTTTCTGAGCCTTGATGGGAGAAGCTTCAAAACAGCTAACTTGTAGGAAGGGGACAGCACAGAAAGAACCCAAATGCTTGATTCAGTGAGGGTATTTTGCTTTAATAGTCCTGAAGTACTTAATTTTCTTTTCAGGTCCTTGGTTTTATTCTATCTTTTAGAAGAGTGTTGCAGCATATCATTCACCATGTAGGATCAAGGGAAGGTTACTAAGGAGGCAGTTCAAAGGAGGCCACTTTTCCAAAGATCCTGGAAGGACGCAATACCAAAGAACTTCCCCAGTTTTGATTTTAATCTTCCTAAATGCATTAGGCCACTTTACTGCAAAACCTTTTCCTTCAGCTTTATCTTCTAACACTCTCACCCTTACACTGCGTGGTAAAGTTTTTCCATTTTAAGTATTTTGTGTTTATAGGAAAAGGAAATTATCTTGAAAAGCTCTGTGGAAATTATCTTGAAAAGCTCAAATTATCTTGAAGCACTACCTTTACTAGTAGAGACAGAGACATTCTGTATCTCAAGGATGTAGGTACTGAAAGACTGTATTTTTCTTAAAGGATGATTAAAAGGACAAGAAATAAATTCACAAATGGAAGAAAAAAGTTGCCTATGAAGGAAGGAGTTATTTAAGATGATCTGTGGGGTCATAACTAAGAATAATAGGATAAAATTAGGCAAATAAAAACTCACAACATATATCAAGTGAAGTATATCAAGCCCTGGTGTCCCAAGGAAAGGATGGAAAATCCAAAGTTGAAAAGACCTCAAGGCACATTGAGCAAATGGGGAAACATATACAGGAAGGAACATTCAGACACTGGCAATAGAAATGGCTGGATGACCTACAAAAAATAAGTCTTTTTCTTACTCCTGGTCCTGGCAATTACTGTCCTATAAATCTAACTTCTCTTCCCATTAAAATAATGGAATATAAAGACAGAGAAAATATCATGAAACTTCTAGAGGACAATGGGATCGTGAGCCGTAAGGAAGATGGGGTTGAGAATTAATGACATCAGTGTAAAGACAAAGCAGAGGGAAGGTTATGTGATAAGATTTTAGTAATAAGTTTGATAGAGTGCATCTGAAAATCTTGAACCCAAAAGGTCATTTAGATGCCTAAGATACCACCACTTCCTTGTTAAGGCTGTCTGTGAGAGAAGGTGATGATAAACAGCAGAGTTTCTAATGATGGAGACTGGTCTGAAAGTACATTGCAGTGCCTTTTCCCTTGTGGTGTCTTCATTCCTGATGCAGAAAAGAACAAGCATGATAATGATGTTTCTTACTAACAGGAAGTTAATCTTAGTCCTAAATGCCTGTCATGGCAAAGAAATGCTTCCGAGGAATATATCCAGATTTGCGGTATTATTTGTTTGAGGGATTGGTATTTCAAATTTGTTCATTTTTAGGCTTCTCACACTTTGCTTATTCTAGACAATGCTAGTCAGACCTGGTGGTAATATCCTTCTGTAATGTAGAGGAATGTAGTTTTTCATATTTTGTTACACAGTCTTCTTTTTTTTTTTTTCTATTAGAAAAAATGAAGCACAAAGAGGTCATTTCTCTTAAACATACTGAGGTTATTATAGCTGGGGGCAGACAGCCTGACTTTCAGGGCCCTTAAGGACTTTTGAGATCTCCTCATATCATCGCAATGGTGCTCAGTGGTACGTGGGTAAATAAAGAAGTTGGGGTAGGATTTCTCTGCCAGTTCATTTCAAACCTGAATGGTTGAAACCTCTGCCCGACACAGGTGTCCAGACTGGTCAGATGTGTGGAAGTTTCAGTTTCTTTTCTTTGATTATAAACTTGAGAATTAATTCAAGTACAGACATAGAGGAATGGAAATTGGTGTGTTTAACTCTTGGTCTTTTAACCAAGTCCTGTGAATTATTTGCCTGCTCTTGTGGTTCTTCCAGAACAATATTGACAACCTCAAGAGAATGCCTTTAGATTCCTAGTATTACCATTAATTTGGGGTTTTTTTCTTCTTTTTGATTTTTTTTTTGTTTGTTTTGTTTTGTTTTGTTTTCCAAAGCAGCTGTATTTCTAAACATGGCATATTGCACCATATCCCTATATTTTCTCACAGCTTCCTACAGACAGAGTTCTGATTTTAAGTATTGTTCTGTGGGAGAGAGTAGGTCCTTGTGGCTGGATTCTCAGTCTGGCCATTCCCCTTCTCCTCCCACCTTCATGATCAAGATCCTTCCAAAGGTGGTTTTTGAGACCACAAACTCCTTAGAGGAGAACCTGGTCTTCCCTGCTTATTCTTTTGTCATTTGGATTCTCATCATACCTGAGACCTGGGTGTATCTTGTGCCCAAAGTGTAGCTGAAACATCACTGAGAAGAAAAGCTGCAATCCTCCTCTTCAACCATGACTCCTGCTCCTGATTCCACATGGGTCAGCAGGGAGCATGTTTTAATCTGAGCAGACATTCCTTACTTTGCTGTGCCACTCTCCAACACTCACCACTTCCCGGCCTTGGTGGTCTGTGCTGGATTCAATCTGAAAGGTCAGCTGGAGAGGGGAGGCCAGATGGCCGTGGAGACCCAGCATGTTGGAACACTATGTTTAATTACACACAAATTTACTGCAGCATGTCAGGAGGGACACAGGGAGCTTGTCCCATGGAAAGGTCATGCATTGTGTGGTGGCTTTACCTAAATTACACTAGGAGGAATGGAAGTGAGACTCTGACCTTGTATAATGAATGTACAGCCAGACCCCAGTGGGCTCAGTGCATTCATGTGTTCAGTTCTTGCTTCCCCAGACAAAGTGAAAATAAATTTTTTTTCACATACTGACTAAAATGCCCCAGATTTTCCTTTTCTTAAGAAGTGCTAGTATTCCAGGCTACAGGACACTGCATATATTAGGATGTAAAAAAAAAAAAAAACCCAAAACAAAACAAAAACAAACACACATACACACACACAAAAAAAAAAAAAAAAAAAAAAAAAAAAAAACCACAAAGAAATTTTAAAAAACAGGGCATATTTTTGCCATGGAAAGACATTTAACTATGATATGGACATCTGAAATAAGCTGGGAAACCAAAGTCCAGAGAAGAGTTTAAATAATCAGATGCAGAAATTTCTTCTTTTAAGGTAATTTGATGGGAGTTATCTTTGAATTTTAAATTCTCTAAACTTAATATCTGAGGAGCTCCCATATTTTTTTTAAATCCCTTTTGTGGTATAAAAACTGAAGAAACACTTGAAGTTTTTAACTTAAGCACTTATTTAGCCTGGTTTCCTTGATTTGCTTGCTTGTTTCTGATGGAGGAGAAGATGGAATGAGGGAGGCAGGAGAGTTTCTTTGGCTGTTACTGTTGATCTGAATCTCAGTGGCATCCAATGGCCACCATCATGATGAAGATCCCGCCATTGTGTGTATATTTGTTCCAGTACAGTTCCCACTGAAAAACAGCACAATTCCAAATGAATGCAACCAGGATTGAGACAGGGAATAAATGAAGAAGGTGGGAGAAATCTGTTTCCTAAGATTACAGCTGATAAGTGACAAGCTGGAAGGGAACTTCGTTGTCCTGATTTCCAGTCTAGCTCTAGTCTTTACACAGGCTTATTCAAAGGCATGAATATGATGTGAACACTTATCTGGGGAAGGTGCCGATTAGAAATTCTTGTAGGTAACTCACAGTGGTTAGGTTTCAAATTACATTAAGAGCTTGACATGATTTAACTGCTTCTGCAACTAACCAAATCTGATGGAGCCTATAGATTTCCTTTTCCTTGGAATGAAAAATCATAGACTGTTCTCATTTTATTCAAAGCAGTTGTTCCACCACTGCCTTAAACAATGAGTTTTATATCATTATTTGTCAGTTTGGCCTCCTGGGATATTCCTTTAGTTTCCTTAAATGAGAAATGAAGAACAGATAGCAATGGTGACACTTACTAGTGCCATATTTCTGTATCCAACCATCTTACTGGTATTTACTCTGCAGAAGTGACCTGTCATATATAAATGAAAGTATTCAGGACCTGAATATTTATATTTATTTATTTCTGTGTTTTTGAATTTACACATTCTATGAACAAATGTTAAGAACTGAACAAAGAGACGTACTAGTATGAGAAGGTAAAATTGCACAGAATTAGAGTGTATTGCATGGTAAGGGAAAATAAATAGCAATAAATAAATAAATAGATAAAAACCAATAGATGGGGACTATATATCCATAGAAAGTTCTCCCTAAGCACCATCACATAGATCAGGGACTGTCAAAGCTGGAACTTCAAGAATTTTTGTTGCTTTGGAATAACAGCATTCTGGTTTTGGGGTACAGTTCTGCCTTAAGTGAAGGTTGGACCATGTGACTTCGTAAAATGGATGTTTCTTTTTGCTGAGATTTCTTCTGATTCCGTGTGCTTGATTTTTATTAGTTTTATGGGGGTTGGCCACTTTCCTGACCTTCATATTTTAAAAAGCCTGGGAGATTTTCAGCAACACAAATCAATAGATCTGTGAGAGAAAGATCAGTGAGAGAAAGCATGTTTTCTCATGTAACCACAGAAAGGACATGTGCCTATGGTGCTGGCATATGACTAAGACAGATGCGTGTTAAGGGGTTGTGAAATGTTATCTAAACAAGTAGAGGTCAAGATGACAGTTCAGAGGCCTCTTTATCAAGGATTATGTGTTTATATAATTGACAGCTCTAGCACGGTACAATTTTAATGTTCAGATTAATTCCATTTGACAGAGGAGTTTGATATTCTTGGAGGTTGCTTCAGATCCTGGACTGAAGAACTCCTTGGAGAGGCAAAACCTCACCATCTCTCTCCTTTTTTGAGGAAGTCAAATGGTAGAAAAGCAGCCAAACCTCTTCATTCTTCAAATACCCTCTGCCTAAAACAACAGTTATGTTGCTGGGCATCTGAACAGCTCCACAGCATTAAGTGTTCTGGTTAGTCATGGAAATGCTATTCCTCTAATTTATAGGAGGATTGGCGGGGATGGGGAGGCAATAATATAGGGAGGGATTGGTCCAGAAAGGTTCAGACAGTGCCAAGCATCCAGTACCATGAGTTTTGTCCATCTACATCTACACACCAGCAACACACTTGCCAGTGGGTCTCCAGTTTAAATACAGGAAAGGACAGAACACAGCTTCATTGATGTAGGAAGATATCAAAATAAATTCTTTCACAATAAGTTGATACGAACTTCATTTCAGCTAACTTGACAGTCCTTGGGTTAGGTGTTTGGAAGAAGTCATCAGCAGAGAAAAATGGTTGTGTGACATTCGTATGGCCTCTTTAACTATTGAGATCCCCATGTCCTCCTTCATCTGCCTCTGCAGGCACTGTACCCTAGAAAGACTATTTCTCTCCTGAACACAAAGTTTAATTTCACACTCTTTCTATAAGCTCACAATCATAGGATAGTTTGAGTTGGAAAGGACCTTAAATATGATGTCGTTCTATGGGCAGGAATGTTACTACTACTGCACCAGGTTGCTCAACTGCTCAGCTTTTGTTCACTCAGTGATTGCACTGATCACTGACAGTTCTCATTCTATTCTAATCTCTAATCAGAAGTAGTCCTTATACCTTCCCACATGACTTAGGTCACAAGCTAGCGGTGATCTGCATCCATCACCTCCTGCAAGGCTGCCTGGGAGATTTTCAGTCTGTTATACACCTTTGTAGCGCTGTTGAGAACTGCCTGAAAGAGATGTCAGTCCTAAATCCAGCTTGAAACAGCCAGGAGTAAATACAGCCAAGTTCTCTGGCTCTTTTCTGGGATTGGCACAATGGGGGGAAAAAAGGAAGGAAGAGACCAGAGGTTCCATATACTACTTGACCATTACATACTGAAAGTTAAAAAAAAGCCAAAGCACAACCAAAAAATCCTAAGCTATCAAAGGAAAAAAAAAAAGCACAGAAACAACAAAACCAAACACGTTCACAGCCGTGCACCTAAAATGCTTCTCCAGCACAGAGTCAAAGCTGAATTTAATAGTGAGAACACTTTTTTCTTCCTTTCAAACTGAAACCTCCCATAATTGCCTAGTGTTCCTAGGAATGTAAATTACTCTTCTTGGTCTCTATGTGGGAAGCAAGGAGATGAATGGGAGTCTAAATTGGTTTTGCTTCCTGTTCTCTGTAGTGGTTGCAGGATTAGTCCACTGTGCCTCTTTGCCCTTCCATTTCCTTGAAGACATGGGAAAACCTTCATTTTGCCAGGAGTTACTTACTCATTAAAATGAATCAAACAAGCCAGATTGTAGCAGGCATTTGAAAACCTGCTATCTGTCAAGAATTTTAAATTTAAAATTAACATTGAGTCCTCCTTTAAGACAAAAACCTTGACCTTAAGTTGCGTAGTGATTGGCAAGCACTCCCCATCCCCTGACTCGATTAACATTTAAATGCCATTTTGTGTGAATATGAGTAGCGCCTTTGGAACAAACAAATTACTAATGTCTTCCTGCAGGAAAGGAGCATCAGAAGTGTCTTATTAATTTGATGTCTAATTGAAAATCCCTTCCTTGATCTGGAGAGGTCTATGTGGCCTAGGAGAAAAAGACATGGGGTACTTTTTGCCCCTACAGATGATATCTCCGGTAGCTTATTCTTCCTTTCCTTTAGAAAGCTATTGAGAAATACAAGTTTCTCAAGCAAATTAAGAAAAAAACATCCAAGCTGGAAGTCAAACTCAGAAATTCTGGGGTTTGGACAATTGAGCTGTTGGGATGTTGATATTTTAGGACATGAACACTTTGCAGCCCTAACCACCATTCCCATCATGTGCTCAGCACATCTGTGTTTGTTGGATCTTACACATCTCTTGTAGCCAGTGCAGGTTAGAGTCTAAATAGAATCACAAAACCATTAAGGTTTGAAAACACCCCTGAAGACTATAAAGTCCAACCTTTCACCAAGTACCACAATTCCCACTAAACCATATCATGAAGTGCCATGTCTGCTCATATTTTGAACACTTCTAGGGATGGTTGCTCTATCACTTTCCTGGTGAGCTCATTCCAAGTTTTCCAATAACAAGTATGCCTTGTTGGTGAGTACGCATTAGAGGTGTCCCTATCCTTCATCACCCACAGAGAAGTTTCACAACAAATTTGAAGGTTAACCTATCAGTGATGTGCTCCTGTTTTGCATTTCAACAAAATATCTGAGGCCTGTGCTGTTGGCAGGGGAAAGTATAGGAGGGAATGCTTCACCAGCCAGCACATTTATCTGCCAGCACTAATTGTGCAAATGGGGAAAAATTTGTAAGATGCAAAGGTGCCGCTCAGAGAACAGCAGAATTTGCTGCTATATCAGATAAATAAATATGCATATGCAAATTAGAAATGGGCTGCTTTCTCTTTTTTTTTTTTTTTCTAGGATAATACCCGCCATCTCCTTCAAATCATGTCAATTTGACATTGTAAATTTGCAAGGTACACACAGGAATCTTGATACACCAAGCCTAGCGCTCGTTCTGTTTCAAGTGTTTTTCCCCCCATCTCATTAACTCTGTCAGTTAATTCTTGTTCAGACACTTTGCCATATTCTATATTTAAATTTTGAATAAGAAAAGATGAGATTTTATTTAATTACTCCCTTGTCCCACCTTTTCTTACTCGAACTCCCATTGCAGTCTGTCTATACACTCATGCTACACATCATCTCTAGCTACAGAGATTTATTTTTTTTTAACCTATGCATGAGCTAATCAGCATGGTCTTCTGTTGAGGTCAGTAGAGAGAAATACACTATTTTATGATGTGATTCCTCTCATCCTAATGTTGAAATCTAAAATTTTTCAAACGAATTGTGTCCCAAAAGCACACATTTCTCTTTGTTGATTAGACAGAATATCAAATGTGACTCACTCAGATGAAGTAATCTGTGTTCAATGACCACATCTGACTGGATAAACTTAAACTCACTCCATCCTCCTGGAGGAGAAATGTTCTTGAGGTACCAAATCCAAAATACTATCTCCTACTCCTGAGCAGCATTCATGACAGAGCTGTGATATCCATGATGTCAAAGATTCCTGGGTGCCTGGAACTTAGTGAAGGTGCAGTTGCATTCATATGTGAAAAAAAAAAAAAAAAAAAAAAGCCAAACATGCAGACATTTCCTAGATACTACCCTGGCTTCTGCTTTACCAAGATGGGATGGAGATGTTTTGCTTGAGCTTGTCCTCATCTTGTAAGGTTATCAATCAGATTGTGTGGTGACAGCATGATCATCATTTTAGCGTTCAAGTCCACACCCCCTGCCAGTTCAAGGATGCTTTCTCCAAAGAATATTTAATCTGCAGCTATCTTATCCATGGCTTTAAGTAGTAGCATGATGAAAAGCTCCTCCTGACCTAAGTGTTATGCAAAAGGCTTAGAAGAAATATGTTCTTACAAGACTTTTAGCTCAGTCAGATTGAAACATTTATTTTTGTACAAAGAGTGCATCACAACTTTACAGGTGTTCAGTCTTTAAACCATAGAATTTTTTCCCCCCATGTTAAAAAAATAGTAATAAAAAAAGAAAACATGAACTATATATTGATCTGTGTCCAGCTGGGCCATGTGATGTCAAAGTACATAAGAGTTCATCTGCCTGTTTTCCATCTATGAGCGACTCTTGGTTGCAAGTGCTGAAGAAAATGCTGGTATTTGAGCTCTTTGGGGATAGACCTGTCAGCATTTCAACTGTTTTCTTGAAACCTTAGGCATGTTTGTCTGACGCAGAGGTGATAAATCAGTGCACAGAGTGCAGGTGACCTGGTCAGAGGTGTTTGGTTAATGCAGTTAATCACCTGTTCTGCTCTTCATCATGAGGGCCTGCAAAAGGTGCTCCTATAAAGTCAGCTTTTTATAAGCTGTATATACATAAAATAGATTACTATGGTAAAGGATGCTGACATGGTCTTTTAAGTAAAATATAAAAATAAAGGGCTTTCTAAGCGGGATGCTTTGGAATCAAGGGGGAATTGTGTGGTGAGGCTTATAGTGAGTAAATATCCAATAATATGGCTCTGGACATATTTAGAAGATAACCACAATCTCAACACTCCTGTAAAAAATAAAGAGCTGGGGAATGGGTCAGGTGATGTAGGATGCAATTTTGCCAATTGTTTCCTGTTATGCATTTCCCCTACATCTGTCTGAGTGAGTATTCAAGATCCTAAATAAAAGGGCTTTCTTTATTTCCCAGGGTGGTTACAACCTAATATACTTTTCATTTACGAAAATTCTCCTTGGCATCTACATCTTTCATTTTTCTTCCTGTATTTGTGTGTAACTCTATCAGCAGATGATCTGTTCAAAACTGATGGCATTTTGGAACCCAGGACAGCATTTTACTCCTGTAGCTTGGTCAGCCAGTAGTAAAAAGCTTTGGAGCATATCACTGGCTTCCTTTAAGATTTTACCTTTCATCAGTTTACAAAGGAAAGTGAGAGTAGGCCAGAAGTCTGAGTGGGAAGTAGCTTTATGGACTTGGACACTGTAACTTCATCTGTCTGTGGAATAGCCCATTTTGAAAAATTGCCAGTATATGGGGAACAGCAGAAGAAAATACAAAGCAAACCAGAAAACAGAACATACTGTTTTTCCACTGTCTTTTGGAGAATTTTTTTTTCCCCACATAAAATTGTGAAAATTTTATCAATGATTCATTAAAAAAAAGGAGAAAGCATGATCTCAATATTATAATAATATTATCATATTATATAATAATTATTATATTATATTATTATAAAATAAAATATATTCACTGTAATTGGAAATTTTATCATAATTATTTAAGTTATGTTTACTTTATTTTTATGAAATTTCTTTCACAGAGAGAAACCTGATGGGAAAAACAATCCTAAGCTTTCAGGAAAATAAGGCATCTCCTATGTTTCTTCAGGTTCAATAAAAAATAAATAAACTTGCTACAGTTCCTATCACATCTATTAGCACTGTGATGGCTGGTTGTTCTTAGAAATAACAGAAATTTATAGGTTTTCATAGAAGATGAAAATAAAGTAGTAGTATATGCTATGAAATAGAGGGCAGAAATCTAGGTATGCACATTTCTGCAGTGGGAAGAGGAAGAAAAATCAGGGAGGGGTTTTGAAATGAGTTTGCTTTTATTCAATCACTTACCCAGGACCTTTCTTAGTGCCTCAGAAAGCTTTCACTAAAAAATGAATAAAATACATAATAAAATACAGACTCACAACAAAAATTCAAATGACCATCCCAGTACAAGAACATAAATAAAAGATTCAGCTGGTGAGACACACACAAGATACGTTTTCAAAAGGTTTTTAAACTGATTAAGGAAGTTGACTCCATGTATATTGATACTGGAGGGTACAATCTCCTGCAAAGTGCAGGCAGGCAAGGCTTGGTGTACCGAGGGTAACTCAGGATGCAGTTTTGTAAGGCTATAAAACTAGTCTTCCCAACAGGTTGTTCTTAGAAGAAGACTGTCATTAAATCTTAAAGAAAGATTTAGGTATGTGTTCTTCTTCTTTCTTCCTCCTCCATCTATTTTAATTTCAAAAAGTTTTACAATCCTCAGTGTAATAGCTCATCTATCTGCAAAATAAATAGAATTTATTCCGTTCATCTGAATCATGCAATAATATAATCAGGAAAGAGTCATAGGCTAACACACACACACAACTTGATCATATTAATTTTTTTGAGAAAACCTAGCTCTACTTACTAAAAAAGACTCTAGCAATCATTTCAATCTAGAGCTGCATCCAAGAACCAAAGATTTTATTCTGTCTTGGCTTTAAATCTATCTGATGTTTTAAAGAAGATTGATTAGACATTTTTAAATCCCTTAAAATGAAAATGTTTCATTTTTAATGAGGAATAAGGATGGCAATAGAGTATTTCTAGATGTTGTTATCCAAAAGCACCACAATGCCACCAAATTTAATGTATTCATAACACCAGTATAAAAGTATTACTTGTATAAGCAGGTGGGGAGGGTTTAGGTAAGATGTCTGTCTCTCTCTCTCTCATTATCCTCTTGGTGCAATTTTGCTCCCATACCATCTGGTCTTGCTGTGGTGATAAGTTTGGGTTCCATATTATTAGAAGTCTCATTTTTGGCAGTCACATGGCTGTGTGTTAAGGTGAGGTTTCCTTGCTTTCCCTGTTTATCATGGGTCCAGCATGCAGGATGGATGTAGGAATGCAGTGAAGGCTGCTGACCGCACACAGGCTGCATCTCAGGAACCCTCTGAACTGAAAATGATTGGAGTTTAGGAGATTATTTAGGATAAATATAACCTTTCTTGCCTATTTTTGCCCTATGCTCTATCTCTGATGAGAGGAACTTCACCTGGATGGACCTATTGTATGATCCAGTGGAATTGGTCTTATTCCTCAAAAATATTTACTATCATGACTGTCCTGCAATGGAAGCATGGCATCCATCACCACAGGAAATGAGCTGAAAGGAAACTTCATGACATTTCATGCCAGATACACAACCCACAGAGCAGAGCTGCACACTCCAGGTATGTCCAGGATTGCTGAGTGCCCAGAAAAAATGACCCAAGTCCTCTAATACGATGTGTCTGCAATGATGTGGTAGAAAGAGATGCATGCTGGAGACATGATAGCCCTTCAAAAACACTTTTCTACATCCTCATTCCCTTACTGGCTTTTGGTTATTCAGTGAGTTTTTGCTGTGTGATGTAGCACATGAGGCACTTGCAACACAAAGAACTCAAAATATGAAATTAGATGGGCACAGAGTGAAGAATTTAGGCGCTGGAAGATTAAATGACTTGCCCATAAGCATCTCAGGAGTCTGTAGCAGAGCCATGGACCTGTTTTCCAGCTCTATCTCTTGCTTCAGTCTATCACTTGCTTTGTTTTCTTGTTTTTATCTGGCCTTCTTTCCCTGAGGGCAGAGAAATTTCGCAACTCACTGGATCATTTTGTCAAGGGAGATAGATAACTTTCCAGTTCCTCCCTCTCCCCACCCTCTTCCCCCCATTAGCCAATCCAATTATAGAAAATCAAATATCTTGCTAGAGCTGGCCAAATTCAATTACACAGGTACTTCTGGGTAAATTTTGGCAGTGAATAGTTTGCTTGCTTTACCCAGACTTTTCTCTTTAATAAAATGCTCCCAGTTAGCCAATATATCTTGTTATAAAATAAAACAAAACCCCACATATACATGCAACCATAGATAAGAAGAGACATTTTCTTCAGATGCTTTCAGGGTATAGATTTTCAGGTGTCTCCCAGGACCTCTATACCACTCTGGATCTGAACTGTTAAATCCTGTCTACCTCCAAATGATTAAATGGCAGGATGGGAAGTCCTGCCTTTCAAAGCTGGAGCTCAGCAGTCAAATACCAAAACTGCTTCTGCTCAAAATATGTTACTCTTTCACTAGGGGAAAAAATACCAACAAAAACAAACAAACAAAACTAAACAAACATGCCGTGTAAAAGTACATTTTTAAAATAAGGTATTTCATTTGAAAGCTGTAATTTTTTTATTAGAGAAGGTTGTAGCAACACCAGGTAGAAGTTCAAATTACTCATATTCTGATTTATCTCTCTAGGGTTAAACCTTTAAGTTGCATTGCTTGTCTCTTCTGCTTTAAAAGGGGCAATTCATTGCCAGACATGAAGTCCACCTGGGGATCACTACTCAGAGAGGAGAAAGTAGATCTCTGGCAGCTACCCTTTCGCTTCTTGGAGCAAACCTTCACCAAAATATTTGAGCACTTCTGTAAAAACTCTGCAAGGCAAAAAAATCCAGAATTATTTTCCTTAGGAGGCAAATTATTGTTTATAAGGTTTTACAGGTGAGCAAATTAACAGTTGCATAAGATAAAGGACATACCACTATAACAAATTGAACCAACCAAAAAAGTGTTGCCTCACAGAACAACACCTCAATAGTACCTCATACTATTTCTTTAGGGATCCCCAGACCAACACTAAAACTTCCACAAACACTTCGAGGTTCTGTGAAATGCAAACAGGAAACATTGGCCAAAATACCAAACCTCAACTGTTTGGCAACTATACAATATTGTCTAAAAATATTTTGTTGTTTTTTAAACTTTTTTGAAGCTTCATGTGGAGAAATTCTACAAATATTCTCTCCCTCTGAGTCCTGTGGTTGTATTCTTGACCTTATGCAACTCATCCAGTGAAATGAGACAGTGGACTGGCATTTGGAATGAATCAGAGCTGATGTATCTCCTTTTTCTCTTGGATAACACCTCTTCTTCCTCTCAATAAAACCTTGTATTATTCAAATGGGGTGTAAAGACTGTGGACCAGCCAAGAAACATGCACTTAAGATGTCTGAAATACAGAATGCTAAACATGTCCTCTGGATCCCTTCCAAGCTGGTTTAGTTACTAGACTTGTTTCATAAGGGAAATGTGTGCTAAGTGTGGGAAGTGAAAATACATGGAAGGGCATTTTTCAGGCTGCTTTAATGATCACAGCCAGATAACAAAAATATTAGTCATCTCTGTTTTCAGTAATTCTTGTCAAGTTATTCTTCTTCCTTGTTTGTTCTAAAATAGAGGGAGCTGCTGTGAGCAGTTAGACAAGTTTCTGTCCTGTTCCAGCAACATCTGCAATTCGGTTAAAGAAAAAAAATACACACACAGACTACTATTTGAGACCAAAATTTTGACAGTTTAGGAGGAGGAGGGGAAGGAGGAGAATGGGATTAGACTTATATTAGGTAGCAAGAACATCCAGATTTATTATTGTGAGGATTAAAAAAAAAAATCCCAGAGCTTCAGAGTGGATAAAAGCTTTCTTGCTTCAGTGCCTAAACCAACTTCTAATTAATGGGGTTTAGGAAGACATTGTCCTTATGAGTATGTTATCCCCATAGCTGCCCACTGAAGGGTGCCCTGCCTGTTGCAGGGAAGCAGATGTTATTGACCACTGTCTGAGACAGGCTATTGAACTAAGGCTGGCTGTTGATCTGGTCCTCAATGTCTGTGCTTTTTTAATCTAATCTCATCTAATCTAATCCTAATGCATTTTTCTTGTGTGTCTCAAAAACTCCAGGTATATACATAAAATCTTTTTTAATAAATTCTCTAATTCCAACTGAAAGTGGCCTGGTTTGAGATACCCTCCCACCTTATCAATCCAGCTATGAAATCTTCACCCCAAACAGTGAAGTCATGCACTGCAGGTATGACATTTTCACCCAGAACAAACAGCAGTCTGCTGTAAGGATCAATTACAAACATTTTGATTTTGGAGGAAACCCTCCTTTGGGTTCAGGGTCATAAGGGGTTGGTTTGTCCCAGAAATGTGCAGGGTGACACACAAACAAGTTTCACAGTCAAGATGAGCCATCTGTGATGAGCTTTGGGAGGACACTGCTGACTATAAATGAGCGATCATTCCGTGGACACAAGATGTAGAGGATTGTCTGTGACTTGTACACCTGGATATAAATCATGCCATGACTTTTTTTTTTCTCCAACCAGTCAAACAGTCAGTGTTTTGAAAAAGACTTTGTCATATTTAATAGTGCTGTCAACCTTGCAGTTTTGCTGGCCTGTTAATAAGAAATCCCAAAATGACACTATTAACTATTATTTTCCCAGTGCTGAGCAAAGCTAGCCACCACAGATTCTCACTTGAGGTGGAATGAAAACCTTCATGGTGTAGAAATGATAAGCTCAATTCACCCCCAGGGTAACTTCAATATATTTGGAAGCCAGTCTGCCACCTGCCTTGACAGCAACAGCTACAGGGGAAGGAATTTGAACCCTTCTTGAACCCTTCTGGGCTGATATGGATGTTGAGGCAAACACAGGTTGAAGTTCTTCCCAAAGTAAATCATTTATATTCTATATAATGCTGGCACTTTTTTTTTTTTTTTTTTTTTTTTTTTTTTTTTTTTTTTTTTTTTTTTTTTTGTCTCTGGTTGCCATCTCAGTGTGAAGATAAACAGAGCTGGCAGGAAATATCCTCTCAAAACAGAGGAAAAAAAGCCTTAAGGAACTTGATAGATAAATTTGTACTTATATTTCCCCACTCTGCTGAGAGATTTATCCTGCAATAAAAGTTATGCCAGAAGCTCAGACAGACAAGGCCAGATTAATGCCAAACTCCTGCCAGAACCACTAAATGATCTGCATGGTCAGAATCTACTTTCCAATATGTGAGAAATGACTACTCTAACAGATGATTTAGTTTTAAGATTTCATTTTAACAAGCTGTAGCAATGAGTTGGTGGGTGTTTGCCCTGTGCATGCAGTCACTTTCTATAGTGTTTTGGTGTGCACTTTCACCCTCTTAAGCAGGTCATCTTCTAATAAAGGAAAAAAGGAAAATAAAAAATTCCTATCTGTCCAGATGGTCCAAAAAAGCAGCTCACAGGTGGTTGGAGTCAAAAAGGTTAGAGCTGTTGATTTTGTTAATCCATTCATTCACAGAGATTCCTCTCCTTCAAATTCTTCTATTTCAGTCTTTTGGTGCAGATAATTTGACCTTACATGGAGGACAAAAAGTGTCTGTTGAAAGATAAGGATGTTTTCAGAGTCATAGGCACCTGAACAACTGATTTCAACTTCTATGGGGTCTTCCCTGATGCCAGCTTTAATTTTTATTCATCACGGTGTTGACTTGGTTAATTGTGCATTGAAAACAGCACCATTTGCACCATTAACATTGGGCTGATCTGTTCTATCAACAGAGGAACACAGCCCAAATTGATGCAAAACCCCTTGCAGCTGAAACTTGTCATGTGAGATCTGGTTCCAAAAGACATTACCCACAGTTTCAAAGAATAAAAGGTACAAAAAAAAAAGAATGTTTTTCCTCTTCGCAAAAACACAAAGCAATCCTCAATAACAATAATAAGTAGAAAAAAAGTAGGAGAGTGGAATTTTGCTGCTGTTCAGATATTTCAACAAATGTTTGATCCAGCATTCACTGAAGTCAGCAGGATTCTTTCCATTCCCTCCCTTTTCCAATTGCAGCATCATTAGCCACATTACTTCTAACTGTTGGGCATCTACATCTAATGTTGCCCTCTCAATTGCAGCAAATAAAAATAGAAAATTAGAGAACTCAGCTTTCCATATCAGCACCTGAGGAAGGGGACTGAGCAAAATTTCCACCCAATTACCTTCATGACCAGATGCACAAGGTTTTGATCACCTTTCCTTCAGTTTGGGAAGCATTATTTGCAGTGCAGCATTTTCCAGGTGATGTTGTAAATGATAGATCCTCATAGGCAAGGTGCATCATGTATGGATGTTGCTCCTGAAGCTGCAATCTTTGCGCTTCCCATTTTTTGCCACTTCACATTTGCAACATTAACATTGCATTAACATAGGGATGGAGTGTTTAATATGCAGTTGTTTGCAAATCAGTTTGCAAACCACTTTGGGATCCTTCTGGATGAAAGGTACTATATAAGTGTCAATCGTTATTACTATCATTATTATCATTATTATCATTATTATCATTATAAGTTCACAAGGAGACAAACAACCACATTGGAATCACACTGGGGGCAGATTTTTTCAAAGCCAGAGTGGAGATTTGGGCTGCATGCGAGTGCCATGAATGCACAGTTAATGGTAGTTCTAATAGATTACCCCGCAAGGGGAGCTTTGGCCTTGTGAAAGGATAGGTACTTTCAGAGCTACAACTCCAGTCCTTAAAGCAGCACATCTAGGTAATGCCAGGGAATTTCAGCTTCTTTTCTTGCTGAGAAAGATGATTCATATCAGGACATGTAGTGGGGGATGTTGAGGGAATTGATGGGAGGAAGATTTGTGGGAGCCCTGTAAGGTGGCAGCTGTATTGAGACTTGCAGCAGCTTCTGAACCTGTAGCATGATGTGCATATTCCAGGATAGTGCTAGAGAAACTCACCCTCTCCATAATTCTGTGCAAATTCATCTTGGAGCAAAACTTTTTATCTGGATAGGTGAGAAAAAGAAATCAAGAAGGAGTGTCTGGAATTTTGAGAGCTGGAATGTGTGTCAGAAGAGAAAACTGTTTTCTGGACTTTCAGAAAGAGGTTATATTCATAACCATCAACTATAACTAATCTTCTGGATTAGCATCTCTTATCCTCACCACTGTTCTGAAAGGGGTTATTGCCCTTCTCATCTCTACAAACAAAATTTCTTGTTTAGATGAACTTTAAATTAACTCAATTTCTGGGGATATTCCTACTTAAGACTGGGGGGGTTTAGCAGTGTGGATCTCTAGGTTGCATTTTTTTCTGCTTGTTTTGGTGCTTATTTTGCCAGTGGATAGTTTCTCAAGCATTTAAATCGAGGCATTTATGAGGACTCTACAGGAGAGGGATATCTGCTGTGGAACCATGCCCCAAGTTTTGTATAGAAATATAGCCCTGGATTGTGAATACATCTATAGATGGCACAGGTTCTGCTTTTAATATTGCAATTTCATATCACTGTCTTCATTTTTTCTTGGGGAGGCTAAAAGCCAAGTGTTTGGCTCAAATCAGACATGACATTTTAAAACATAATTATAAAGTAATTGACTGAAACCAGAAGTTACTGTTAGCAGGTTGCATGACTGAAGTGGAAATGGCCATAAAGCATATCTCATGATGAAACAGTCCCTAATACTATAACAGAATACCTAATATACCCTAATACTATACCAGATCTGGTATATGAGAACATGGGTGTGGCAACACTCACAGAAACAGCTACTGTCCTAACCATATATGTTAGTATTCAGGCACCTACTTCCAAACAAAATTAACCCTCGGTCTGGATTTTAAAACACCTAATTTTAGTCTAGTTTCTTAAGAAACAGAATTTATGCAATCAGCCTCTTTGTGTTCCTGTCCATCTGTTCCTCCTCCTCAGGAACTGTGCAACCACTGAAATTTGACTGATCTGTGGCATGTTTGGGGTCCCCAGGTCTTGGATATTGAAGTGGAGCTAAAGCAGAATGAAGTGAGCTGAAGTGGAGGTGGAGTGAAGCAGCTCAAAATTTGTCCCTTCTGAGTGGCTTGGCTTGCTTCTTAGTTTAAAGGACAGACAGATTATGTGATATTCCATGTGATAATGAAAAGGCAGATGCTACAAATATCCTGTTGCTTTCCCAGGCAGGAGCATCCCAGACTATATTCCTCACAGCCTACACCATAGAATGACTATTTAGGGTAAATGGGACCTGTGGCATGAGCCACATGCATGTAAATCAAGGCTAAATTGAGGGCATTGACCCATTTCCTCAGTTTACCAGGAAATTCCTGTCCCTTTCACTAAATCAGGAGACATTAAGACGCATATGGGTACCATACAGTCAAAAGAAAAGGAAAGGACAAAGCAACCTTTATTCATGGTGTTTTTGTGATAATCCACCTGTCCACACTATTATTGTCTTGTAATTAGGGTGAAAGACACTTGAGACAGCAATTCTCTTTTCTTTGTTTTCTTTATGGTTGTGATTATAAGTGGGCTTTGGTTCATGTCTGCATCTTTATGTGCTCTTTTGATTAAAGTAATTTTGATTTTTTTTTTTAAACTAGGCTCAATTAACCCTCTGTCCCTTAGTTTTCCAATTTGTAAGAGAGAGCTAATAAATATGCCCCATTTACAGAAATGTTATTCAAAAATAACATTTTTACAACAGATTTGCAGAGAGAAACCCTTTGCAAGTGCAAAACAATTATTGAAGATGAATTTACAGATGTATGATGACAGACAACTGTTCATGAAAATCCAGCTGCAAGTCTTAAACACAACTATTTAGCACTAGCATACTTCTCTAGTAAGCTTTATGGATTAAGGGACCAAAAGGGATTTGGATTTGGAATAGATCAAGTCCCTCCAAGGTTTCCATTGGCCATGTACTTCCAAAATAATCCCACTATCATCACAGTGTTTTCATGTTTAGCTTGAAAAACAACATTTGATTTCTCATCTCTTCAAAGGTTCCTTGACTCCTAAGTTATTGATTGTAATTCAGATGTTAATTGAGGAACTGGAGGACAAGTATGGGCTGTTTGGTTTGGTTTTTTGTTTTTGCTTTTGTTTTTGGTTGTTTTTTTTTTTTTTTTGCAGTGGAATATTTTCGCTGGAGAAATGAGGTGGCAAAGGATATTTTTGACAAATAGATGCCAATTTAATGCTGCTACGTACACTATTCCTACTTTCCCCTGCAGGGGCTTCCTTTTACAGTCCCACAATGTGCTAGTTTCCAGAGGCTATGCCTCTGATTATCTCAAAGTTGACAGCATTTCAACAACATTTCAACAGTCAGCAACCCTGTTTTAAACGAGTCTGTGGTGATTGGTTAAAAAAGACAGCCTGAAGGCCTCCTGATCCAGGAAGCCACTTACACATATGACATCTTCCCCATACGCTTACTTCTTCATATCGACTCAATACCAGCTTCTACCATGATAGTGCCCTCGGGAAATCAAACAATTAATAATGGCTGAGAAAAATGCAAAGTTAATTGATGCTTGTTCTATTCTTCAATGAAAATTGTGGTTGCCCATGATAGATCTGCAATAGTATTTCTCTTCCTGTGTCTTCCCTTTTGGCCCTGCTGAGTCTTTGGGTCAGAGAAAGTGATTCTCACATGTATTTGTAAGTTTCTGGTCTAAATTAGCATTTCTGTTGGAAAAACAAGAATTTTCTCCCCAATGTATAATTACTTTTTTTCTTCATATCTTGAACATGCCTTGTAGAAAATTAAAGTTGGTTTAAAGATTTTAAGACTCAGAGAGTTAACTCAATCAAAACAAACCATGCTGTAATTTTAGACTTATTTCTCTAATGTGATATTCTGTGATGTCTTCACATCCTAAACTAAAATGCCCTCTGCCATCAGATATTTTTCTTCTGATAGGTAATAATAAAGGCAACAAATTTTCCTCTTTCCTTTGTAGAAGCTACATATACAACATCCTTAAATCCTTTTCTGAAAAAAAGTTGCAAGCCTCTTTTTCTTTTTTTTTAACCCTTCCAGTGCCTTCACATTTTATCAGTATCTAGTTTGTGAAACAGGCAGTAGAAAAATACACTGTTTTGATTTAACATCCTCACTAAAACCCTATGGATAAGTCACATTTGTTGCCTTTTCCTCATTAAGCCTTTACTCCTGGTACTCACAATCCTCTTGGTCCAGGAAATCACAGAGGGAATTTTCCATACTGGCAGTACAACCTGAATTCTTCATGTGTGTTTCTGCCCTTGTGTTCTGGATATATATGCACTCCTGCTTTCTTCCTGTTATAGTTGTGAGGCTACACTTGGGGAAAGGAGGGAAGGTGAATGCAGGACCTTCAGGAAGAAAGGAGCATTTGAAGGAGTGGAACGTGGAGACAGGATGTTCCCAGCATAACAGGGACATAAAAAGGAATGAAACATCATTTTGGACAAGCAGAAAAGGGGAGAGGAGACAAAAATGTTGAGTCGTTGGCAAGCACTAAATCAAAGAGGGGGGCCTTGAAGTCAAGGGCAATGCCTTCCATTATATCAATACAATTAATGGCATCCTTATGTTCAGTTATTTGCATTAACAGCAAAGTTAATGCCGGCAAAGATCAATGCTGAGATTAGTGATGTCCAAATCAACATGCTTTTAAGCAAATTATTTCCACTGTCTGAGTCCCTCTCCTAGTTAGTAGAATGAATCTTTGGTGGTGTCTGCAGCTCCATCAGCAGATGCCTCTTAAGGGCTGCTGTCTCTTAAATATAGTCCTGCTAACATTAGTACCTCTTGCACAGTAAGCAGGAATATCAGGTCAATAGATCCACTCAGTGTAGATATCCTGTACATCACCAACAATGGTCAGAAGCAAAATGTTCCTTTTGCATTAGTGATTAATATAACTATTATTATTGAGAATATTTTCATTTCCTTTTCTCTTTGATTCTCTCGCACACAATCTGATTATTGTGCTTATATCTTCTAAAAAAAAAAGAGCCTGTTGTCTTGGAACATTAAACCCAAACAAATAAATCACACCAAATCCCATGAACCACCTCTACCCATGCTGCAAATGCAAAGTAATTGGGCAGCTGTGGTCAGTAGCAGCTCCATAATACGATGACAATGTGCTTCTTGCCAACAGGAGGCCTGAAAGATTAAGACTTTCTAAAGCAGATTCAAAAAGATGCCTTTGGCTGGGAGCTGGTGGGAATAAAGCTAAATCTGTGTATCTCAAAGTACCCCAAAAACCTCTTAAGGAAAATATCCTTGACAGCAGTGACCCAAAATATTCTGCATTTACTCACTCTCGCATACTTGGCTGAGTGCTGATCCCCATTCAGCTATTCCTATATAGGCCTCTCTGCCTTTGGGCCTTCTTATAGAACTTAGAAGTTCTGCAGCTTTGGTACTGCCCCTACATTTAGAGTTGACAGACACCGCGTGCCTTTTGGCGCTTTGAACGCGTGCGATCGCCAGCGACGGTGCTCTCCACAGCTCCGCCGAGACACACCCACATCACTCCATGTAGCTGCTGGTAGCTCTGGGCTGGAAACATCTTGGAAAGGACTGATCAAAGCAATTTAGACAACGTTTTTGTACTGAAAAATCTTGTTTAAAAAAAAAAAATCTTTTTTTTTTTTTTTTTTTCCCTGAGAGAAGTCATCAGGGAAGTCTCTTAGATTCAGGCTTGAATTTTTTTTGAAAATTAGTGACAGCAGGAGAGAGAGGACTCTGGATTAGCAGGCTTTCAAGAAGTTATCAAGAAATCCTTTTTTGCTTATCAGTCAGTTATTCTCTAGCATTTCCTTCCCTATTTTTTTAGTCATTGCAATAAATCTGTGTACTTTGTGAGTCAAATTTTCAGTCTGCTAACAACAAGTTAGAAAATTGGAGAGAATTCTATAAGAAACATCTTTTTAAATACCGTTCTGTTGGAAGACATGAATTCAAATTGATCTTAAGTGCAGACCATTGGCAAGATAGTTTTGCTGGTAATAATAGAACAATGTTTTGATGATATAGCAAAGAGATTAAAAATATACCCAGAGCCCTAAGAGTGTGCATGAATGGCGCAGTAGAGGTATCAGTAGCAGAAGTGTCAGTATGCTTTCTGATGGCTGGATAGGTAGGTGGACCATGATGTGCAATATTTTTGGTTATCAGTAGGTATTATATAAGTATTTCACAAAAATATCCTCTATAATTAAATACTGTGGTTCTGGCACCTTGAAAAACTGTATAACCTACTTGGATCCTAATTTATTTTGATTTCTAGAGATCCCGTCACCTCCCTCATGAAACAGCAATGTTTTCCACACTACACGTGGTATTTTGTGACACTAAGACATAGTGTCAGATAAGCAAAGTGCTTTCTTGCCACCCTTTTCCATCCTGATAGCCCCCAATCCTTGCTAGGCTATTAAGGAAAGCCAGAGGAAGGTGAAGGGAATGTCTTTGGGCCCTGGTTTAATTCAGAGCACCTGCTGTCTTCCTGGGTGCCAGAATTGTATAGCCTTGTTGGGAGCCAGGATGTAATAGCTGTGCCTGATAAATAGCAGCACTAAACGTGCTACAGCAAAGGTTTTCTGTACTATAATAATTGTAGGCGCTGACTTGGTGCAATATATCTTTGCCAGCGCGTAGTGACAGAATAAATAGCTGGTTTTAACTATGGGATCAGGAAAAGCTAATGCAGTGATTGAGGGAAAGTATCCAGCTAAAGGTAGTCTGTCTTTGTTATGCCATCCTTCCAGCCCAGTCCTCCCTGTGCTGAGTGGGTGAGGGGTGGACTCCAGCTTCTCCAGCATCCTCTGCTCCTCCTGGTTCACAGCAGGGCTTGACTGTCAGGGCTGTCTCTGCCCCTGTGATGGCTCCTGGGCAAAGAGAAGGAGGAGGCAGAGAGGAGGCTGAGAAACCCAACGTTCCAGGAAGCTGTTGGAGGGGAAACAAGTCAAGGTTGCAAGTTCACAGTCTTTGCAATCTGGTCAGTCTTTGTTGGCCAGGAGAAAAATTAATGTGAGTCCAGCCCAACTCCTGGCAGGATTTCCCTAACACAGAAGGGTGCCAGAATGGTTGGTCACCATGTTGACAGTCCTGCAGAGATCAGGATTGAGAGGGGTCTGGTATCTAAGCTAATGTCAACTATTTTTTCCTGCCTATACCTGGGATATTTTGTCTTGCTCAGGTGGTTGTAGGATATTTCACACAGTCCCTTCCCTGCTGCGGATTTTTTTTTTTTTTTGAAATAAAATAAGCATAGTACCAGAGAAGAGCTTTCATTGTTGGCATGCTTTCAGGAGACAGCCATCAAGAAAAAAATTCAGGCTTTGCAAAGTGTTGTCAGGGAAGAGAATCCCTTGTGGAGGGTCTGCTTGGGGTATAAAAGATAAATATTTTCCTTCTTGGGCTCTGGAGTTTTATGTAAATGTATTTAATATGAAAGATTAAGGTACAATAGGAGTAAAGAGTGAGGGACCTTTGGAGCATGGGTAAGCACAGAAGGGGAGAGCCCTCACTCCAGCTTGACAGTCACAGCACCTGGCAGCAGGTCAAAGGTGAAGCCTTTTGTTTCCATCCAGAGGCTGGCCCAAGATGCAGGTTCCCTCCCAGCATTTCCAGGGCAGTGTTGCATTTGCTCTGCCCTGCTTTGCAGACCATTTTTCCTTCCACCTCTCTCTTTTCTGTGGCTTTGCCGGCCCTTGCTGCTTGTACTGAGAGTACACTTTGCATAATTTATCTCTTTCCTAATGAGGAGATGGAGTCCTGGCTGCAGCTAATGGCACTGAATTAGCTCACCTGCAGTCTGAGCACTGGATCTCATTTACCAAATCTGCTCTGAGCGTCTGGGAGCTCCTGCCAGCCTTTGAGGTACACACCTTGGAGATGTGGCTGGATGGTCAAGAAGTGCTCGGGGAGGGGGGAAAAGTCTTTAGTCAGCTGAGACTGAGGTGTTTGAATTTTAAGTTGATTCTTCGGCTATAGTGAATGCCATACTCTTCTGATTCTTCCTCAGGTGGAATTACAAACTACCCTGAGCCAGGACCATTAGACCCAGAAAGAAAAGGTCTGTTTGTACAGAGATCTGATAATCACTGTACACGCATCCTTTAGATGTACACAAGCAGTGTGTTTCAGGCAGGTCATGGAGGCCTGCACATTGCTAGAGCTTTAATCAGTATTAATTACTTGTAAATGTGTCTCTTCTACAGCAAGGGAAAAAAGAAGTAACAAAAAAAAAAAAAAATCAAACCAACCCCTAAAACAAAACAAACCCAAACAAACCAATGTAAAAGGCAACTTAATTCTTCCAGCAGCATTTCCTCTGTAAGGCGTCAAAACCTATGGATGATTGTAGGAACATTTTAAAAGGTAGGCAATGAATACATGTCAAACCATTGGGCAACCATTATTTTATTCAAGAAGTCAAGCTTTTCATTAATTTGGTAAAGGAGTGCAGGAATCCTTGTCATTTTCAGGGTATTTAAAATGTAACTCTGGGTTCTTGGATATGAGTTCCATCCTTATAACCTATCTGTGGGGCAAGGAATTACAAATAGAGTACAGATCCATGTACATGGTGTACACATCAGTCCAAAATAAATCCAGTGGTATTCTGGTAGGGCTTTTTATACAGGGGCAAGTGTACAACCCTGTTGAGTCAAATTAAAGATTCACAGACTAGCAGAATGTCTAACTGTGGCAAGTGGCATGCACTCTGGGAAAAGGTACCAAAAAGAAAGTAGCCCAACAGGGATGGCACTGATTGATTAAACACCTGTATTTCAGGCAGTGCTGCCGAGCCTGGAAAGTGTTCTCATCATCCCACACAAAAATTAGGGATATTTACTAATCTTGTTCCACAAACAGCAGAGAGAAAGTGACATCTCAGGAAGATATGAGCTATCTTACACTAAGACATGTAATTTTTCCTGGCAAAAATCATCTGATACCTTAACTGAAATTTCCTCATAACTGAGCTAAAGTTTTTCTCAGTGACATGTCTCAAGACTATTTTCATACCTTTATTCATTCTTCACTTCTGCACTCTGAGCACGAACAAGCCTTTCAACTGTTTCTTGTGTACAGTGTTTTCTCAGCCTCTAAATCACACTTCTCTGAATTCACTGATCAATCCACACATTTCTTCAAGGAGACTGCCAAACCTTGGTTCAGCTGGGGCCTTTTCAGTCCAAAAGGACTGTAAAAAACTGTTCACCTCTTTTCTCCCATGGTCTAGTTACAGCCACTTGAGTTAGGAGGCATAGTGAACAATGTTAATGCACTGCGCTTAAAGACTGCATCACTGCTGCTAGAAGATATTAAATATTTCATGGTTTGTTCTTGTTTCTTTTCTCATCACACTGTACAATTTCAGCATCTTGTGCAGCCTAGCAGAGGTTGCTTTAGATAATAATGACTGGCTAATGTAAGGCAGAAAAATTCTTAGATCATTTTTGTGGCCTTTTCTGCTATAACCTTTTTGAATCTTCTGTTATATTTGCTTGTCTTTATAATACTTTCATGTGCATCCATATGTGTGATGCACATTAATATAGATACTACCTGTACAATTATCCTTAAAACAACCATTCCACATGGTTTTGTGATTGCACTTACGCATAAATCCATGTGTGTCTGGGTATGTGAAAAACATCTGTAGAGACAACACTTGGTAACATCCAAGTGTTTTCCAGTCCAAGGATTAGCAGCTGGGTTTGACAAGGCTGTTCCTGTCACAGGAGGGAAGGAATGGAACTGGGGGCAGATCCTTGAAAATCTGATCTTTCTCTTTACCTTTGCAGTCCTGAAAGAGTGATGGATGCAGAATTAGTGTAACATTTTTCCAGCACACCCAAATTGTCCCTAGATGAGAGCAGGCAGGCTGAGGAGCAGAGCCATTTTGCTGCCCCTTAGTGGTGTTCTTCTCTGAGCAAGCAAACATGTTTCTGGCCAGATCCATCCCTACATACACCTGCAAGTGTTTAGATAGGAATTTCATCACACCATATCAGTGAAAACCATCCTTCAGGACAAACGTGTGCTGGAGAGCAGCAGTCCCAAAAGCAGCCTAGATACCAGGAAAATTGCCAGACCCTGCTGCATGCTAGACATGTGCTGAAAGCTTCTCTAGAACTTGATGAGATCCATGAATCCCTGGGCTTCATTTTCTTCCAGTCCTTTGATCATATTCGTGTGTCCAATTGCTTTCAACATAGGTTTTGCTCCATCTTCTCTCTTCCTTTCCAAGGCAAAAGAACTGCAGGCACTCATAATTCACAGATCTCTATGTATTCTTGAATTAGAAAGAAAATGTTGGAAAATGGGAAGCATTTGTGTTTCTGGATTGTCACTCTGTTTGATTTGGCTTTTTGGATTCCTTATCACCACTTCTACCCTGCTATTCTCCTCCTCCTCCCTGTCTTTTGGGAGCAAAATCTCTAAGCATGGAGAGAAAAATTGTACTGGAAATCAGCAACTGGGCACTTGCTCTGTAAATTTCACATGCTGATGCATTTCTGTGTTAGCCAAAAATAGCAACAAAACCAACAACAAGAACAACAAAAGAAAAAATTTACTTAATGCAAATCACTTGCCACTGACTCTTCTCCAGAACAGTAACATTTAGTGTATAGGGCAACGCAGCTGGCTTCTGGCCCCCTGTGGAGATTTCTGACTAAGGTACCATTTAGAAACAATTTGGCTGATCCATCTTATGTATTTTTGGCAGATCTTGTCCCTCATTTCTTCTTTACTAAGAAATTACAACAGATGAGCCTCAGATATAGATGTCATCTCCTAGATTCTCCTAGAGGATTATTTTAAACCTAGACCACCTGTAGATGTCCTATTCATCCTTTGGATGCCTGTCCCAAGATCAGACAACCTGTGGCAATCCTATCTGTAAACTCCAGAGCACCTCCTCTGCGACTCTCCAATATTAGTTAAATCCAGGTTCTGCTGAAATCAGTGGTAAAGCTCTGATTTGTGCCCAAACCCTGTTAATCCATAGGATGATTCACAAATTATGGAGATTCCCATTGGATCATTTGTTTATAGATTAATCTAATCTTCAGAGAGACTTTCTTCTCATCAAACTTGACTCTGTATTTCTAATTGTGGTCAGTATTAGGTTTCACTCAGGTTGCAAATCAGTCACTTGGCAATTTGACTTATTCTCAAGAAGTGCCATTATTTTGTGAGAAAACTGCAGAAGCAGCCAGATACAACTAATTCAGGTGTCTTGCCTAATGAAAACTGTAGTTAAATTCAAATCCTTAGGGAAACACAAGGTTGTGTGCAACACTCTCCTCTTCCTCTTCAGCTGCCCATTGTTGCACTGGCTCTATCTGTACCTTCATAATACACAGGCAAAAAAAGTGTTCATCTATTATGACCTTCATGTAGTCACTTAATCTCAGTACTAGAGTTCCTGTAACTTTCCATCCTTTCCTATCCATCATCTCTGCTTACATTGTGAAGTCTTTAGGCAGCTTAAGCTTCCTGGTAGCACTAAAATATAAATCATAAATTATATTAAGGTCATCTCTCTTCTCCAATATTATATTTAAACAAAACATATATGGTTTTTCATCTGCTTTTCAACCATTGTTATCTTGCCCTTTTCAGGCTAAAATGAGAGCTCTTACTGGATTACATTCAACACACACAAACTTTAGATGTCTGGAAGTAAGGTGCTAAGGTTAATCTGGTCATCTAAACCTTTCTATAGACAATGTTGAAAAAGGACCATCACAGAATAAAGTTTGTCTTATATATTATGAAACAATGACTAAGAACAAAAGAAATCTTTCTTCAGAGATGTGTGCATCTCTTCATTCAATCATGGAAGGAGTTGGAATGATTAGGTTAAACTAAACACTACACTGTTAAAATTCCAATTGACAGAGACTAAATTAATCATATGCTAAATACACACTCTTCTTGCTGTGTCTGTGTTTTATCCAGTGCCCTGGATAAGCACAACTCTTCTGCTTTTATATTTTCTGATTCAGATGCATTTTTGTTGTTGATCGTCTTCACTTTCCCATACAAGCACAGGACAGCCTTGTTGAAAGAATCATTTTTTAAACAAGTGCTGTTGTAACAGACCCTAAGATACAAAATGCAGCTCTAAAGATGTCATGTAAGGCTGGAAATGCCTGTGATCGTGCAATCATGAAACATTTCTTCTCATCCCAACTTTACCATACATTTCAGTTTTGGTGACAGCCCAAAATTTCTCTGTGCTAACTTTCCTATTAAATGAAAACAGCCCACTTACACATCTCTGTTTCCCCCTCAAAGATATTTTTGTTGATGTGTTTGAAACTTTGAGATTACATTGATCTTTCTGAAGGTTGAGAAATTAGCACTGTTCTACCAAAGTCACTCTAAGGATATCTGCTATTTTTGCTTCATTTCACACATCATGTGGTGATTCTTGAAGGTGTAGTCTATGACATATAGTGACATGATTATGCAAAGATTGCCAAATATGTTTTAGACAAAGATTCATTACCAAGAAGCTCGAATAACCTTCCATGATAGACAGCAAGATAAAATATTTCAAAGATTTTGATTTAAAATAATTAGATTTTAGAGGTGGCTGCATATGTTTTATACACATAGCATTTTGCACATGATTCTCTCTTTCAATGAAGTCAAAAAGGAGAAATGCATTGTCCAAAACCTACAAACATTAAAGAGAAGCTCACTGACTTGAAACCTACCTGCCTCAACAAGAATGAACTTAGACATGCTAATTTAACATTTTACTGTTCTATTTTCTTTTCTTATCACATGTGTTCTTTCTCATATTCTAGTTTTAAAAGTACAGTCTTATAAGATTTAACAATAATGGATGTTTTGTTTTTCTTTTTCTGTTAACTTATTGTCTGGCTACAAACTCATGATAAATTTCAGACATAAAATGTGCCAAAGTCTACAAACCCAGTGGATCACCACATGGGATGAATAAAAAGGAGAGCTGCTATTTATCTGCCCTTGGAACTAATTAGTAACTGCAGCTCCTGGATCCCTTATACTCTTGATACTCAAGCACAAACAGAGCCCATTTATACTTCAGGGTGCATACTTATGTCTCACTTATTATTAATTTCTCTCTAAAAGGCTTCTCTTTGCTCCAAACTGTAGATCAAAGTGATTTAGATATAGATACCTGGATCCTCCTAAGTTCCAGGTAGCAATATGGGAAGGGTTAACTGCATACCTGTACAGGATACAGGCTGACCTCCTGCCCCTCAGCAGAGAAAACATTCATCTTTACCAGCTGAGCTTGAGTTGATCCTGCTTTGTACCGAGGGAAACCGACCTTTGGAGCTCCCTTCCAGCCTTGTTCTCTCTGATTTCCTTCAGGGAAAAGGAAGCTATCCAAAGCAATTTAGGGTGGGGTCTCTGGAGAATGCAGTATACTTTCTGCAAAGGGCAAAGCAAGGAAGAACTCATTCTGCTAAAGTTATTCAATGCTATCCCCTGCCAACATTTACTTAATTATCTTTCTGTTCTATAATGGCAATTGAGTTACGGCTCTTTCCTGGAACTTCTATATCCTTCCCTGGTGAATGTGTTTGTGTGTGTATTTTAAAGAAGAATAAATTGAGTCCAATCAGTTCTTTTGCTCAAGGCAGAATTTATGATGGCCTTGTTGGAGTAAGAAGCCATGAGGCAGGAGAGGACAGTGCTGCTGCTATATTTTAGCTGCTAAATATGCATCGTAAACGGAATGCTCTTCTCTCCATACTCTTCAAAAATCTGTCTCAGGGATATTGTTGCCACTTGTCAGAATCATACACTGCCTAAATGTTTCATCCCTCTGTACTTGCTCAGCTGCTCCAGATTACCTTAGTCCTTATGAACTGCATTCACCCAGACCTCAGGCACACAGATTTGGTGTTTCAGCTCCATTCCTGCACTGCAGAGTTGATTTGATGCCCATACAGAACAGAAGTGTGAACCTCTGCACAGCATATCTGCCTGGTGAACCGAAGGCATCATTTTCTCTACTATGCACTTTCTCCTGTTACTTTGGAGAAGGCAGCTGGATGGGAACTTTGTCAGCTAATTGTAGCGCTAGTAAAAGGGAAGGTACTCAGTCTAGGTTACTATTCATAGCTCTCTTAGTCATCAGCAGGGAGACACAGGCACCCTTGTAAGCCAGTGGATGACTCCTCTTGCAGCACAGAATGATTCACTGCATGGGGCACCTGACTCCCCGTTGATGATACAGCTAGTGGAGATGCCTGGAGCAAACCTGATGTCTGAATTTTCCTGGTTCAGTTTAAGTGAGCTGAATTTATCCCTCAGTTATGTACCTGACAAATGAGAATGGGCTGACTTCTCCAGAGATGCTTGAAGGATATGTACACTCTGAGTTGCTGCTCGGTATTTCAGTGAGGCCACAGTAGATGCTGAGGATTTGTACCTTTTTCTCCCCCAAAATCTCTAATATTACAAGTTGCTATCAAAGTCAGTTTAGTCCTCACTTTCATAGCATACACTTATATAATTACAGAACCACTGCTCCTGCAACCACTCTAAGAAAGCCATCAGCCATCAGCTGAGTGCATGAGTAACAGCATAAAAGAACAAAATCCATAATCTCTTTACTTGCAGGAGATTTTTTGAAAATTAGGACACATGGGAACATTAAATTTCAAGTTTTAGGAAGTTCTTCCAGTGCTAATTTTTCAAGATGATTTTCCTAGTTTACTGTTTACACTTGTCTGCAGCAAGAGGATACCCCAGGTCGGGATAAAGATCTACTCTGCTGCCCTTTACCAAAAGAGAATGCAGTCATGGCAACATAACGTAAGAAAAGAAAGAAAAGATTAAACATTTTTACAGTTACTGATTGTGTGATCAGGAAAAAAAAAAAAGCCATTTAAAGAAACACTTGACAGCATTCCCTCCAACTCCTTAGCAATGACTACTTTCCAGCTCCCAAACAAGAAGAGACAGAGTGTAACTGAATATAAGCCCAAGGTGCCTTTGTACTAATCCTCAAGCCCTAAGGTTATTTGGCTTTAGTTTTATTTAGTGTCAAGTTTTACTTCTATAAAGAGAAAAGAGAGGGGGAAAAAAAGAAAATAAAAAAAAGGAGCTGATGAATTTTCCTCTTCCTATGGAATGAAATGCCAGTACCTGTTGAGCTGCATCTTCATCGCTGCCTTGGGGGTATTTGATTTCGTGAATCTGATTAAATTATTCTGCTCTCAGTATTTCTTTAATATTGCTTTATAAAATATACTCCTAGTGGCTTCAGTAGTGAGAGCACTTGCTGTACTTTCCTTAAAGCTTGCACTGTCCCTCTTGAGACTGGGGGGAAGAGCCCTTATTAAAGAGTTCAGTCATAAAAGCTTCTTCCTCTAGGAGAAGTACTTTGAAACAACTGAAACTCACACATACTTTTTCACTATGATTACAGAGGCACCCATACTAATGCCTTTCAGTGTACTATATGGCCATCTATGATTTCATTGGCAGAAAACATCTTTCTGAAGAAATTTCAGAACACTGTCATTTGATCAGAGCCTCTAACTGACGGGAGACCATTCCCCCCCCAGTGGTGAATACCTCAAATTTGCTCTGTGGTGAAATGTTGCATTTTTATATCATGGGGGTTTCTGAGGCTCTGACCTTTTGTAGGGTGAGGCACTGCATGAACATGCAGTGAGGGACTGTCCTGGTGGCAAGGACTGCATAGACCTCATGAGCAGCATGGATAAAATCAAAGTGGATGGGAAAAAATGGAGAGAGGGGATTAAGTAAGGCCAAAGTGAGTGCCAAATGTGAATGGCAGAGGTGAGGGGAAAAACCTTTCCTCTTCCCCACTTGCCTAGTACTGCTGTACTGTTACTGGTTAAGGGTCCTGTTAAAATAGAAAATTAGCTGCTCCGTTGCTGTACTGTGCACCTTGATCTGCTTTCAATTCTGTCCATGGGGGCTGAGGACACTGGGCCTTCAAAAATCACATAAGAGTTTTAGGAGCAAAAATTCCAAGGTAAATCACTGAAGCTAAAATGGAAGAACCCAGCCCTTTTCTTTCTGTGCATTACCCAAACATAAAACATGAACACAAATATCATGAACAAAAAATTATATCATGTACTGTTAATAGAATATATACCAATGTACTGAAAAGCTTGGGCAAAAAGTAGGAAAAAGTAAAAAATACAGACACTGTGGGTCCTGATCATTCTCTACCCTCCTCAGTTTGATCATGTGCTCACAGAAATTTCTGTTCTTTATATCACTTGGATGCATGCAGTGCCATGTGCAGGGAAACACAGCCCTGTCTTCTACCTGCTTCTTAACGGGGAAATCATCCATCTTATTGCTGCTGATGAAAGCCCTTTACTGCTATTAAATGTCTGCAAATAACTCCTAAATTGCATTGCTTCTCTGAGAGGCACTTATTATATACATGTATAAATGTATATAATAATTGTTAGGAGCAACTCACGCATCTACTGCTGCTTTGCAAGATAAATGACATTAATCAATAGGATGCCTACAGAACTTTTGGTGAGTCATTTGTTATGCTAATTGAACCACTTAAAGTAAACTGTCAATGAATAGAGATTTTTGACAGCTGAGATGAGACGTGGGGCTAATTAGTCAGTTGCTATTAAAAAAAAAACCTGCCCAATTTTCATAATGCAATGTTTAATAGAGAAGATAATGTTAATCATCTGACCAGACCTCTCTCCCAGAGGATATAGTAGCAAAAGGCACAACCCATCACAAAAATCAAGTTTCTCTCAGAAGCAAACAAAACAAATGGCTGGCTGCACAGAGATGACAACCTTTGCAAGAGAGTTGATGTGTCCCATAGGTTACAGCAAACTTTTTAATTAATACACAAAAGCCCAACTTCTGCTCTAAATTACCTGTGTCCTTTTAGATCAATCCCCTTGTTTTCGCTCAAAGTATTTTGCATTCATGCTGGCAGCAATGAGATCATTGGGTCTGACTGTGAGGCTTAGTCCTAACCTACAAATCAAATGGATTGATCAGATACACACACTGTCTAGAAGGCATGAGTAGCATTTTGGCAGCCCTTTGGAGCTGGGTTGTCAGGGATGTAGACACACGAAGTTGCGACTGAGATCACAGGATAAATTTCAGAATGTTGCACTTCTCTTTCTGTGATAGTTTCCATTTGCAACCCATTGTTTCTCAGTGCTGCCACTACCACTCCTGAAATTGCAGAAGTCACAGCAGCAGGATTCAGAAAAGAAGCATTTTGGCACATCTTAGAGCACAATAGAAACTTTCTAATTCTAACAGACTTAAAATACTTTGAAAGAAATTATTGTTCCTTATGTACCTAGCTGCTGTGCAGTATGAATAGTTAATCTTGATTCCACTGTGGCATGCCAGAAGCCTGGATGCCCTAAACAGCAGGACTGGGACTTACTGCTGTTAGTACATTCCACCCCGAGGTGGCCACAACTCTGTGGATGAACAGTGACTCTGGCACTGTAGCAAGTGTCACTAGCAATCACCAGTCACCAACTTCCCAAATGCTCTCTTTTATGCTAGCCAGAAAGGTCTTTAAGACAATTTACCTTTAATAGCAAATTTCCATTCTTAATGGCAATCAGCAAGGCTGTGTGGAATCAGAGCTGTCTCTTGTGCTCAGGGCAAGCATTGGAAGGAAAATAAAATAAGATAGCCAGCCAGTCATCTAGAGTGCTGCCATTTGAATTTTTCGTAAAACAATAGGATAAAATAAAGGCAAATTCTTGGACATGTTGAGGGAAAAAAGCAAGCCTGAGCCAGAAACTTCCATCTTGATTTCCTTCAGGTTTTATAACTGTTCTTGGAAATTACTGGACTTCACAAAGCACATTCAGAAGAAAACTGATCTTTGTAGTTTTACATTTTCAGTCTTTTAAAGTTAACTGCATGGTACAGGTACCTGAAGTTAATACCTATCAGTAACCAAAGGAAAAGTATTCAAAGCAGCTTTTCAAAGTGCTAAGTAACAAGAAACTAGTTAATGTATCACACAAAATATCAACAGTGCTGTAGAATGGCCAGGTCTCTTTGTCTTTTTCTTAGCCTATTTGTGTATATGCACCTATGTCTCTACCATGATAGTACCTATATTTCTGTGTTCCATAACAACATTAAAAAGTTAAACAAATTATTTCTGTGGGTTGGCTGCTGCCATTTGTCTGTCACTCTTGCACTGCCCTTGAACACATTGACACCCAAAGTCATGTGTACACATGTTATTCAACAGACTTTGACTAAGATACAGTGAACTGCATTTCCAGGAGCATTAGAAACAACACCTATCTTTAGCATGTACCCAGGTCAACCTGTAATTCTGTGAAACAAATGTCACAAATCTCACAAATTGGACACTGGTATTTTCACAAGCCCAGAGTGCTGAGATGTTTTTTGCTGCTGCTTGTAGATGGAAGGTAGGGTGACACAGACTTCACCAAGAAGGAATGTTCAGCTTTCTCCAAGGCAATTCAGCTTAAGCAAGCATGAAGCACAAGCCTCATCACCCAAACCTCCAGACCTACTTAATCTGACAGGTCTGAAATAGATCAAAGCCTATGAGCTCTTTCCTTTCTCTCTGCTCTCTGGTGTCCTGGCACTCAGTGTCTTGCCCTGTCGGGTGTACCATCAGAGTTGGAGTGGGTGATGTCCTGAGAACTGAAGGGTTAGTGAGGGCTGGGAAGTGTGAAGTGGACACGGCAAGTCTTTGGATTGAGTTAACAAACTGAACCATCCGTGAGGCAAGGGAAACAAAACAAAACAAAGCAAAACAAAAAAGTGATGGTTTCAGAAGCACTGAAGCCTTTGCCTCAAGTTGAGAGCAGCTTGCCATGGTGTCAAAGAGTTGAGAAACCACTGTAGGATGAGTCTCTGGCAGGCACTCATGCACAGACTCAAATCTGTCCTGGGTTCAGCTGATTTTTTGAGTGTATCCTGTACTGTGGCTTGCTCAGACCTCAGGCATGGCTTTCAATTGCTTAGGACAGGTTTCTTGCCCAGTACCTAGCTGATTTCTTGAGGAGCTTTCAAATCCGATTTTACATGCTCCAGTGCAGGAAGATTTACCTCAGTCAGGGACTCTTCTGTGTTCCCCTTTTAATCAAGAGAAGATACAAATCTTTCTCTGGCCATTTGTCTCTGGACATGCATTTCCAGCTTTTACATCTGCATTGTGCTTTCCCAAATGACAGCTTTTGGAAGAAGGAAGGAAAAACCTGTTTATTTTAAGCTCTCCTTACATCCTTGTTCTATGCTACAGCAGCTTTATGCTTTATTTGCTATAGAGAAATTTGTTGGTTTAAAGAACACTCAAATTTTAGACATTTCTATCTGAAAAAAAAAAACCACACACATTTTGATGCAGGGTTTTGATTCAGAGAACTACTCATTTTGTTTAAAAAGAGGCTGATTTGGCTGATCCTTGTTCACAACTGAAAACCCTGACCTTCATCTACAGTTTGTTTCCTTTCTTTTCCACTAATGCTGAGCAACTTTGAAAGAGATTCATGAATACAGTGGGCTGGGGAATAGGAAACCCAGGGCAGAAGGCAGAGGTGTTCATGTGTGGAGTAGGAAATGAGATTTCCTTCACCTTTACCGAGTACAAGGATTTTAAATCTAAACATTGGCATCTATATGTGTTGAGAAGATCCTGCCTAAGAGTATTCTTCTAGAAAACTCCAAATACTTCTTCAGCAGAACTTCAGATTTATAATGTATGCATCAGAAGTGAGGCTATGTCTTGAATTCTGGGTGGGTTTGAAATCTGAAGTAGCCTTAATCTCTTTAATGACCTCAAGTCTCCCAAATTTTGCTAAGAAAAAAAAAAAAAAAGAGAAAGAAATGGGTGTGAAAAAAGATTCAACTTTACAGCCTTGACCTATTTCTAATCGTGTTCTGATTGCTATTTACTGGGCTCCTTTCCAAACACACTGTTTACTTTAGGGCAGATTTTTCTCCATCCAGATTAAAATTCCAGTGAGTTTCCCTCATTCCTTTAGACTGTAACCCCAAATGGGCCATGGTATTTTATTCAGAATACAGTAGCTGGATAATGATGCTCTCAGCAACTTGCAGAAACCAGGCAATTTGTATATGAGGAGCTCGTATGCACACAGAAGCACACGGGAGCTCATGCATACAGCCCTGCAAATTGCCTCATGCACACACACACACACACACACACACACACACACTCACAGAGAAAAATGTGCTCCATGAACATGCCCACGGTTCCTTCTACGCCGTGCACATATGGACTAAACAATTACACTCACCTATGAGCCTGTCACAAGGCAACAGAAATGCCAGCTGCCTTTGAAGTTTCCCGAAGAGCAGGAAAACGAGTCAACAGTGCTGGCCAACATCACATCATTAATCATCTATTAGCCGAGGTTGTGTGCTCCTGTCACCTGTCACTTTGTAATGCATGCAAATCACTCCAAGAGTAACATTTTCAGCCTGACATTTCCAGGGCCAGAGCTGGGATCAACCTGCTCTTTGTATCCAAGATTAAAAGGAAGTAGCGAAACAAGTGGTGAGATTGTTGGAAGGAGACAGGGAAAATGAGAGAAATAAAGGTAATGAAAAATTGGTCAGCAGAAATAAGTTTAAAAATAGAAAGCTAAAATAGTGAGGTTTTGCATATGACCAGGAAATACTCAGTTTAAAACCATACCTCTGGTCTACAGCTCTTAAAGAAAGTGAACCATAAAAATGACACTGTTGTCCTGATAAACTATGTAGAAAAGGAGAATATTTCCTATATTTTTTCTTTATTTGTAACTTCCAAATTTGAAACTTGATCTAGCTTTAGAAATCTCTGTCTGAACTGCTTGCCATAAGTTTCAATTACTGCCAGTGTATGAAATAAGATTTTTTTTTAATACGATTCTCCTATCTCTGTTTTAGATGCATATGTTAGGAAGAAATAAATTGCTGAAGTGCATGGAAATGTATAATTCTCTCGTTTGTCTAGCAAGGGAGTCAATGGTGACCCAGTGGGATACACATAGGCACAGGTATATCTATATTTACTCAGTTGAATCTCATCCCTACTGATTTTTAACTCAGTTTGATTTCTGGGGGGGGTTCAGAAGGGACAAAAAGTGTGATACCAACCCAACTTCCTCAATTATTTTTATAATGATTCTTGGAAAGGTAGGATAATATAAACTACTCATATCCTAGATCGGACCTACCTAAAAATGTCACATTAAGTCTTGAATATCTTTATTATGCACAGTAGCAAGGAACATTTTTAGTAAATTAGTGTTGCATGACCAGCTTCTCCAGAAAGAGCCACTCTTCTACTTACAAACTTCCCCTGCCATAGTAAAGACATTTAAATTCACTTTGGATAGGTTATACCTGAACAAGTGTCAATGTTTACAACAGTCTCTATTGTGCTGATCCACAATATACTCTTAAGAGAAAAAAAATGGGTTTGGGCTTAAATAAATCTCAATTTTAAATAAATACCTAAGAAAAACCAGATGGAGATATCTGATAGTTCAGGTAGAGATGTTCAGGTTTGTATCTCCAGACAGGCACATGTTCCCACCTTCATATCTGTCATTCCTGAGACACTCATGTTAGCTTTTTCTCCAGCCCCTTCCTTCCTTGTTATCATTCCTTTCCTTTTCACCATTTTCATTTCTTCATTTGGCCCACTTTGGCAAAATATGTCTGCCATTTCCCACATTCATCCCTATATGGATGAACATGTTGGAGAAAATCATCCTCACATGGATGAGCATCGCTTCAGTGTCAGCAAATACCCTCTGACTGAAAAAATATAAGGGGTAACAGTCATCTCAGCTGTGGCTCCCTCTGGCAGGGATGGTGGTGCTCTCTGCCATTGCTGTATCTCACTGCCCCAGGAAGGCAGACACAGATCAATCCTGCATGTACTGGTGTGGAAGTAATACTGGGAAACTGGAATAAGGTATCAGCAGTCCTCACCAAGATTCAGTTACCTGTTTCCTGTCCTTGTCTTCTGATGAAGCAGAGTACAGAAATTTTCTTCCTCATTTAAAGCCATTTTCTTTCCTTTCTCTACTGAGATAAATCAGCTTTATTCTTTAATTCCTTTCCTGGGTATGAAAGGATAGTATACCTTTCTGCAGGGAGCAGCAGGGACACGTCTCCTCTGTGGAGTCAAAATTAGGGTGCAACACTCCAAGGATGGAGGGGCAGTATCCTCAGCTAGCCCACAGGATATGTATTTGCAGGAGATTTTGAGGCTTATTTCTTTGGCTAGATAAACTGCAGATCATGAAGGCAATTAATCATGGACTCATGGATGACTACATCTGGAAGGGACCTCAAGAGGTCATCTCATCCATCCCCCAGCACGGAGGCAGGATAAATGTGCACAGACCATCCCTGACAGATGTGTGTCTGCTTCTCTCTGCTTCCACTCTGGATGCTTGTACACCATTATCCATCTAGAGAAGAAGCAGATTTAAAGTTATGAGGAGAGGCAGAAAATATCACTTTTTAAGCCTGAAGATTTCCCCCTTAGTTTCTCTTGGGACCTGAATCCAGTTTTTGGCAAGAGGAAGATCCAATCCTCACTGTAAAATCTTATGAAGGGAAGGAGGTGTGAGCAATTTCCTCGTTTTGTAGCCCAGGTTCTGTTCCAAGATGTAAGACCTTTTTGATTGCTAATTCAGTAGGAAAGCTCAAAATTAAACCTTATCTGGATGTGTGCATGTGGAAAGGAAAAAAAAAAAAAAGAGAGAAAGGAAAGAGAGAGAGAGAGAGAGAGAACAAAGGAGAAGGAGGAAAAATTAAGTAAAAGAAGAGTGAAGAGAAAGAAAGAGACAGAAGGGACAGAAAAAGATAAAATGTGTAAGACAGAAGGGAAAATGCAGAGGGGCGGGGACTAACTAGAAAGGAGGAATGAAGAAACAGGAGGAACAGAGGATATACAGGCTGAAGCGAGAATGTAGAGAGATGCAGGATTTGAAGCTGACCATTTCTAACAGAGAGATCAGAAGGACTTTTTGTTGTTGTTGTCCTTAAGTGACTTCTCCCACTGGCTAACATCTCATTTTATGGCAGGTAAATAAGCCTGCCTAATTGGTCCCTTGTTCAAGAATGGGAATATCGAGCTGAGCCTGCTCCTTCTGAAGTGGGATCTTGTCCAATTTATGGTCTTAGCAGATGTGATCTCTTCAGGGTTCCACTGTAATGATAAATTGAAACATTTGAATGCTGCGTTCTCAGGTCTGGGCATCCAGCTTTGCAAGTGGGGAGAGAGGATCTGATCAACTTTCCTTCTGAAATGACAAATTGTGGTTTCCAAAAACATGACTTAGTCCCATTTGCAAGCCTAACAGTTGTGGAGGCCAAGAGTGGTCTGGGTGAAGAAGGATGCATCAAGGTCACTTGAGTCTGAAGGACTCTGGTCCAGGAGAAAAGATCTCCTTTGAGAAGGAAAGTCGGGAAGTGCACCTTGACTCAAAAGCACTTTAAATTAAGGTGACACTTACAAACACTTTATTAATAATTAATAAGTGATTAATGAAAATTACTTTTTAGCTGATAAATTGCTTGAAGACACATTAGAGCATGTTTCAGAAAGACATGGATAAATATTTTTATGCATTCCCATTTATAAATGCTTAGTAATGGGCTCTCAACTTTCAGGTGTCTCGGCATCATTTATCCCCATCATCCTGGTGGCATGCTATAGAGACATCTTATAATCATTTATTTTCAAAATCTGTTCCTATTAATCATGTATTAATTATTATTAAGAAAACATTTGTGCACACTTCTCTTAATCTGAATTCTTGCTTGACTGCTTTTCCTAGAAGTCTGGAAGAACACCCAGCTTGAACAGTTCATCATGTACTCCAGAGCCAGGCAGGTGCAAAATGGTAGTTCACGAGACTATCTCAACTTACTCCAGCTAAGAATTGAGTCTAAACTGCTCTGCCCTGGCTCTGTTTTTCCCTGTGGTGCAAGGGGAGGATCTACAAGGATGGAAATGCATGACTACCAGTGCTAAGCACTACTGCTGTTTCTGTAGTGCCTGGGCATCACAGGATGGGAGCTCACTGCTGAAAGCCATCCTCCTGTGAGCAGACCAGTGTGTTTTCCTCCTATCTGGTGGGTAGCAAACCAGAGCACAGATGCACAGAACTCCAGATTTTGGAAATTCTTTAGGCACCTATGGAAATTAATGAGCTTGCAGCTGAAAATGGCTAATGACTTATCCACAGCTCAGTCCCATGCTGGGTCTTCACCTACTGGGCTGTTCTGCTGCAAGGTCAGGATTGGTCTGTCAGTGAACTGTACACAGAGAGAGGGAGGAGACAGGCTGTGTAAATGCTTTACACAGGGCTTTGAAGCTGTTCCTCCACAAAAGTTGGAGCAGTGTGAAGGCTACTGTTATTTATATCAGCCTTAAGGACTGAAACAACACAGGGATATCTAAGTCTGCCATGAGGATGACTGTAGAATTGTCCCTAAATTACTCAATGAGTTTGCAGAGCCAGGCTTATTATTTTACTAAATAGCAATAGAGCAGTAGACAGGACTACCTAACTGATGGTTTTCTGGTGAGTTTAAGCCTGAGCTCAGAGACCTTTGAGACGCCTCAAAATCAGCCTGAGAGATGGGAGACTAAAGAAGTAAATTGTTAAGACCAGGTACAAGAGACAACACTTGCTCCATACCTTGATCTTCCTACCAACCAAGAGCTAGATGATCTCTGCTCCATACCACATGGACCAGATAAATCACAAATAGAAACTGTCTTAGATTAGAACTTTCTTCAAATAAGAATCTCAATTTATTCACTATGCAATTAATGGTGGAAAGGGGTCAATACTCAAAAACACCTCCACTTTTCCAGGAAAGTTTTTCAAAAACATGTATTCCTCAGAAAAAAAAAAAAAAAAAAAAGCAAGCAGAAATTATTTCCTTGCAGCTTCTTTTGATTACTTTCTCTCATGTCTGTCAAGCTGCAAATGAAACCTCCTGTGTCAATTGGTTCAAAGTTATTGAGGGAAAAGGAAAAGAGAGATGTAAATAGACATTAAAATAGAGAATAATCACTAAATCCTTCATTTCTTTAGGAAACCAAACTAAAAATAATTTGAAAATTAAGTCAAAGTTTCCTTCGTCTGTCCCTGGTACCTTTGCAGAGCTCTGTGACAACAGACCATTGTGCAGGACACAATAGCCCTGTGACTCCTGAATTGAATTTGCTCTGCCTGTTCATGGCCAGTTTGCACTCAATTTTTATGCCTGTTGCATAGAAGAATCATTTTTCACAGACAATGATTTCTCCATGAGCCGCTCTGGAATATGCACCGCGCAGTGACTGGCTGAATTCATAATTACCAATGCTCCTACTGGAAACACACAACTGCAAAAGTTATGCTCTTACAGGCAGAGAACACAAACAATTTATCTGCCTGCCTAGGTGCTTGTATTCCCTGTGCCAGGCTGTGGAGTGCCTCTTGATCATAACTTGACCTACTGCCTCAAAAACTGTGGAAAATCAGAAAAATATTAACTCAATGGCCAGCTGTGGGACAGGGACAAGACAAGGGACAGGACAAGAGGACTTGGCAGAGCTAGGAACTGAACTAAGGTCTAAAACCTAGTACCCATCTTGGCAGCTAAACTCTTTCTCTCATCAAAATCTTCCACTACAACAGGGTATTGAATGCTTTGCCTTGATGACAAATGGCTGCCACTTGGCTGCAGTCCAATAAATGCCCCTCCCATGCACTTTTGTGAATAGCTCTTAAAAAAATAGCCAGTACCTACTCAAAAAATAATTCCAAGAGAGCCTATGTACGAGACAAAAAAATCTCAGAAAGTCTCTCAGTCTTTTTCTCAACTCCCCTGCTGTGACTGATTTTTAGAATATCAGTAATACCTATAATACCAGTATTACAGGACACTCTGTTGCCCAGAAAGTACAAGAAAAATATAAGAAGCAAATCTGCATTAAGTTCCCATCCTTTTTTTTTTTTTTCCATTGGGGGTGCTTCATGGTTTGTGTTATTCACTTTCCCTCTGCCTACCTGTAAAATTAAAGTAATTTGGGGAAATTTGCTGAAAACTACTTCCCACAGAAGGTGTGTAAGGCCTGTGTGTTTTTAATCACACCCATCTGGAGCTGTTATGAAAGGATGAGGGAAGGGCGGGCGCGCACAGATAAAGAAATGCACGTGGGGAATACACGTGGAAAGCTTGTGAGGCACAGGAGTCTGGGGTTTGTCTCAGTGCAGGAGCTGCAAGGAGCAAGTGTGTATCATCAGGCAAGAGGGAGAGATTTAAAGGTCTCTGATAGCCACACAGGTCAGTGAGATCATGGCCACTGTGATCCCTCCTGTAGAGCAGCCATCACACATTCCTGCTCTGGGCAAACACTGGAAGTGCCTGGTCTGAATGCCCTCCTCTTTATCAGGGCTGACATGTGCTCCAGTCCAACACCACCTGAGTGCCAGAGGCTGGAAAAACCCTTGCATTCTTTATGAGATGCTCTGGGGGTAGCTAGCAGTATGTCATGTCTCTGCAGGTATTATGAGAAAAGAAGCAGAGACACAGGTGATTACAAATAGATTCAGAGATATAACTTTCCATCCAATTCCATCAGCCCCATCTCTCTTTAATATTTAGCTATTTCTCAATAAACTAAATTGACAGCAGAGTCTCTCCTGCCGAGTATTTAAAATATATATGTATACATTATACACAGATTGCTCCTTATTTCTTTCCCTCCTTATATCATTAAACTGGTGTTGTGTCTGCTGCTCTGTAAATGTGTAAATGGCAGCTTCTCTTACTGATAGTGGAAAAGTTTGAATAGTGTGGTTTTGCCATAGATGAAGTAAGGGAGAGGGAAGAGGAGGACTGTCTGCATGTCTGCTGGGTGATGAGTGCGTGGTTGCGGGTGTTAAAGCAGAAACTATTTCCTCAGAGTCTTGGTGGTATGTTCTTTGACAGCCTCCTACACCCATGAAAATGTTTATGTGTTTAAATTCTTCTTTAGGACCCTAATCTTCTTTCCTTATACTGGGCATAAAATATCTAAATGGAAGGCAGGGACCTTTATGTCTTTTCAGATCATTTAAGTTTCTCCCTTCCCAGTGTGTTAATTTTTGTGCATGGGGAGTCTTATCATGAATTAGGGGTACATAAGTGCCTGAGGAGCACACAAATGTACAGAGGGATGCGTGATTGTTCTGCTGAGGTACATCACAAGAGCAACAGCCTGTGCACAGCATCATTTCTGGCCAGCACAGGAGCTCCTCCAAGCAAGGAGTCAGGCTGGGGGATCCATCCCCTTGCAGGGGTTCTGTGGCATCTCACACAGACACGGGCACAGGCACACGCCCCACAGCCCACAGCAGTTCAGCCTGTGGCAGAGCACACAGATACGCTGAGCAGGAATGGGTTTGGGGCACTTCAGTGTACAGGCAAAATGTGGCACACAACAGGAGAGCACCCACTGCAAGTGAGATGGATGAGTCACCTGGTCAGGGACTTGGAGTGGATTTTTCCAGCCTTTGGGAATCCAGGCATGTCTCTACTTCCTAAAAACTCAAGGACCCTCTCAAATCAAGGGGATGTTGTCTATACTTCCAGGATATTGTAATTCCACATGTGTAGATACCCACATTTGTATCTAATGGAGAGAAAACAACATACAGACAAGATCTTCCCAAATAATTAAGTCCACAATAAGCTATCAATCAATACAGAAAATCATACCTGTTCAGCCTCCTTGGGAGAGACATACCCAAGACCCATCTGTTCAATGATCTAAAAGTGAATGCTTGGAAGAGGCATTTAAAAAACAAATGTAGCATGGAGTGACGATTCCCTACATTAACCCACTCCAAGGTTCTTGCAAACACAAAACCACAGCTTGTCCAAAACCTCTTCTGTTTAAGGTATACCAGAAAGTAAAATGTTTTCTTGTAAGTTCATCAAGAAACTCTTTTAAGCTTCATTACATTTTTTTATTTAACCTTTGAGCGTGGACTAAAATTTTCTTTTAAAGTAGGCTTGATTTGCCTGTGAGAGTATATGCTTAGAGTAATGATACAGCTTCCAAGCTTGTACTTATAGCCTGTGATTGCCAAAGACAGTGGTGTGAATGCAGGTGATAGGAAGAGGTTTTCTGGAGACAGGTGCTCTAAAGTGAAGCTGAAGAAGCCATTCTGTCCTGAGGCCAGATTCTGAAGCTGGAGTGACTTGCATTTCATCTGCACTCTCATGTTGCATTTCTGATTCCAGGAAGCTCTCCTAATATTCCACCTTTGCCTGTTCATTATAGTAGCTCTGGTTATAATTAAACTCTCCTTTTAAACAAGATACCAAATCCAGCCTGCAAAAAATATTCATCAACGATTTCCATCTGTGTTAGCAAAGATTTCCATTCACTTTGTCTCCTGCCTCACCCCACCCCCTCTGAACACGTCTTTGGGAAGCTTTCAGTATGCTCACAAGGAGGCTTCATCTTCCTCTGGGTAGATATAATTTTAGCCTCATGGCAACTGAGAACCATGAATATTGAAGGGGCTGTGGTTGTTTCTGGAGCTGCTGTGGAGGCAGAAGCCTCATGTTGGTCAGAGAAGGGCTGTGTGCCAGGTGGCCTCCTGGTTTAACCCTTTCACACTCTCAGTCACAAGGTGTCTGCAAAGCCCTTCTGACCAAGCAGCCTCTGGCACTGCTCTACTGAAGTCTGTTTACTTGCTAAAGGCAAAGCTGAGGGGCAGCCTCACCGGCGGTAGTTTTCCAGGCATGGACTGCCTGGTTGCACTTAGGGAGGTATCCAGGGATGCTGGCTGCCCTTTTCCCTCAAAGCCAAATATGCTCGTCCTTGTGCTAGCATTGTCCATTATGCAGTTGGCAGTAGTGCTCCCAAAGGCTTGCAGTGAAACACCTGATCCTCAGGTGGGGATAAAAAACCCCAGCAGAATAATTCCTCTGACTTCAACAGGGCTGTGTCATACCATGCCAGATGAGCAACTACATCAGGAGACCTTAGAGTCACTTGAGAGGCTGGGAAATCACGAACTCTTAATTCTGTCTGAATAGTTCACTGACCTGAGAGGGAGACTGGATGTCATTGTCTCCAGAGCCAGGATATTCACCAGTTTCCAGGGATAAGCAGTACTGACTGTATCAGGACAAGCACATCACAGCACAGTGTTGTCACCCACTGTAAGAGAGGTGGTCTCCCTGCTTTCCTCAGGGTGTGTCAGACACTCAGAAATGTGTTCGCAGAGGGTGGGAGTCACCTCAATGCCCACCCAGACTGTACATGCACATCCTTGTTTCTGCGCTTCACCCTGGAAAGGGAATGTCCCTCACACACAGTCGAGAGAGAGAAATATAAGTCAGTGTAAATAAATTGTTCTTCCAGCTCCATTGCCAAATAGAAAAGGGCTAATTTTCCTTTCTTCTAATAGTCTTCTAACAATTCACAGTCTTTAGAAGCAATTTTTGCACTGTTTTCAGAGATTTCTTGAGGTTTTCTTGAATCTAGTTATAATTTTATTCCCCAGAAGATTCTGTGGCAAAGAGTTCCTCCAGTAAAATATATGTGGCATAAATAAGAAATAATTCTTTCATTTCAAATATAATTTAACTTTTTAATATTACAAGTAAGTGAATCTTGACTGTTTAAAAATCCTTTTGACATTTCATTTATTTTTTTATATAAATCAATTTGATTTCCACTCTGTTTTGTCATTCATGCTGGGGTATCTAGACCGTTTCATCTTCCCCATCCTATAGAAACTATGCTTTCCCTCTGATCTTTAAAGCCATCTTTTTCTCTGCCTTTTCTAGTTTTACTTTACTCTTTTTCTATCATTCTGGTGAATTCTGTGCACCATCATAGGAGACAGAGTCAAACTCATTTAAGGATCATGACTTTCGAATATAATTTTGTTGCCTTTCTAATTCTATTAAAGGACTCTGTGCTCATAGTTCACCTTCCAAAAGGAGGGGGTGGGAAATAGCAAAAAAATACAGGGGTTTTATTTTTTGTTTTCAAACAGTTATTTAAAAGGAACAAAAAAAAAAAAAAAAAAAAAACAAATACAATACAAAACAAAAACAAACAAACAGAAATTAAACCCACCCCAAAAAATCTAACCCCAACTTTTTTCTAGGATGGATGGGTGTTTTTGCTGTCAGGCTAAAGCTGAATGCACAGCTCCAGGGCATTGTTCCAATATTTCAGTTCTTCAGCTAGGTGATACTTCTGGAGTGTTTGAACAAGAGATGCATCACGGAGTGGGGGAAGGAGGGGTGGAGAGGGAAGAGTCTGTCAGCAAGAGGCCCCATGCTAATCTTCTCCTTCAAGACGGGGGCCTTTTGGAAACCTGTTTTAATATTCATGGTCTTTAGGTAAATAGTCTCTGAGTCAGGCTGTCAGTTTCTGCAAATGTGGCTGTCTTGCTGAAGCTACTGCACATTTATCAGTGAGTAAACAGTGACAGGAGTAGGGGGATTAGAGAATTAAATTAGTGTGTAACCACTCTCCTTCTCAAGTTTTTGGCATTACCTCGTGTGTGTTTTGTTCCAAGTTTTTTCTAGGTTGTATTTTTTTTTTGTTTTAATCTCTGTCTCTCCTTTTCTCCCTTCCTTCCTTCACACACGCCCAAGTCACATACTTACTCAAAATCATGAGATTTAGCTAGCTCGTTCTCCATTTTTTAAAATTGTGGGTGTTTTAATTTAATTTTCTTTCAAAATAAGGTTTTTAAAACAGCAATGAGGTAGATAAGAATCAGGAGCTAGGAAAGAATCAGGAGGCACCTGCTGATGCTGACCAGTTCTGTTTTCTCCAGTCCTGGTCCTTTTAAGTTTCTCTGGCTGAGTTTCCCAATTGAGCAGCTCTGTTCCAGCAAGAGGAGCTGGCACTTCCCATCTGCACCAGTCCTATTTTTTCCTGCCTTCTTTCCCTTCCCTCTCCACCCCCCACAGGGCATGACATAGACTCTGCCACCTGCCTTGTACTCATCAGGTTATAAGCCAAATATGCAAGCCCCTTGGCAGCACCACGTTCCTGACATCCTTTGTTGCCATCCCCTGACACCGACACACAGACACGCGGTGGTCACCCCTTCCCCCATCCCATCTGTGAAAGGAGGAGACGCTTTACTCTCTCCTGGCAGCCAGAGCCAGACCGGTCACAGAGGATGCCAATTAGGCCTCCGAGACACTAACCAGGTCATGTCCAGCAAATTTCTCACTGGCCCTTGCAGGGGTGTTGGCTCTGGCGTGGGTGCTGGTGGCTCCCCGCAGGAACACGCTCCTGGTGTTTGAGCAGTGGGAGCCCAGTTTGCCAAGGCACCGTGGGCAATTTGGGGGTGTCAGCATCCCAGGCAGTGCTTACATCAGTCCCACAACGTCTGCCCCTGTGTCACAGCACAAACAGAGCGTATGTTAAGCATCCTCTTCTGTTTGCTGTAACAAAGCCAGTCTATTGGGAGCACCGTGGACACGGCACTGGTTTCCAGACTCCCTCCCCAGCTCAGAGCAGAAAAAAAAGGTGGGAAGGAAGGAGGAAAGCAATTGCTTCCCCATGTATCTCCTCGCCTTGTGTTAGGCTGATATCCACTGGCATGTACACTGCTACAGATGGGACAACAGTACCTTGTTGTGTATCCAGCCTACAGAGTTTGTCTTGTATGTGCGTCTGCTCGGTTCAGCCGGGTTCGCCAAGGTGGGTGGCGGGGAGCCAGTGCTGCTGTAGCTCTCCGGATTTATTATTAACACCCAGCTTGAATCAATGCAGCCTCCTTTTACAAACCTCATAGTAAACTTTCTCAGGAAAAGGTTTCTTCACTGAGCAGAAGCTCTTCCCCATTCTGTGCAAGCTCTTACTTCAAATCTGGGGACTGATGATGCTGGGGCTGCCCTTGCATGCCAGTCATTTGGACTAAACCCTGCAATAGCCACTGCACATGGTAGTTTGTGTATGATCTGTCCTTCAGCTGTAAGGGCTGGCCCACTTTCTGTTCTGTTGGAGGGCTGGGGTGGCAGATGGGGCAGTTAAATTTGCTGCTGATGGGCAGAGGAGACTGCTGCAGGTCTCCATGGGGCTTCTGAATCCTTCACAAGGGGTAGGATAGGGTGAACTACTTCATCTGCCTGCACACACTCTATAACTGTGAGCATTTTACAAATGACAGTAGACATTTCTGCAGGAAAAATGCATAGATGGAATAAGGAGAGCATAGTGCAAATAAATAGGGTTGTTTTGGCATTTCTGTCCCTGTGAACACCTACCAAATTGTTAAGGGCCGTGTAACTAGCCTGTGAAACAGAATGAAATCCCATTTTGGCAAATTTGCTACTGACCATGTGGATATCCCTGTGACTTTTCCTATACTCCCTCTCCATCACCATCAACCTCCTGCAGGGCAGGTCATCACTGAGGGGGAGGAAAAGATGGTCCCACAGATGGCCTGAGTTCAGAGGGTCTGTGGGAGTGAGATAGCTCTCATTTCCAGATGTCGGTGGAAGAAATAAAATAAAATAAAATGAAATAAAATAAAATAAAATAAAATAAAATAAAATAAAATAAACCGAAATTAAATAATTTAACCCATGAAGCCACCCATGAAGCCCTCTCCCTCCACACCCTCGCTTGCACACACACTACCCTGTTAATGACAATCACCCTTGGGGGCTTTACCATTTGGAAATTCCAGAGTAGATGGAGAATGCAGCTGCTGCCCCCAAGCAAGTGCCCAGGCCAAACAAATGGACCCGCTGCCATGGTGTAAAGGCCTCCAAGATGTGCAAGTGCTCCCTGCCCAGGATACACCCCTCCTCGTGACACATGGCACAATTCACTAACAGCAAACACTCATAGATGCCATCCAGCTGGGATGGGAACAGGAGCAGATGCTCCTATTAAAAAGGCTGTAAGACTCAGTGCCCCTGTGCCCTGTTCAAAGGGAAAGTCCAAAGTGGCTTGTACAAACAGAGGCTCTTCTCCTTCTGTCGCCTCCTCCTCCCTGGGGTTGAGTGTGAAAACCAGCCATCCCCAAAGATATTTCTGCTTAGTTTCATGCTTTGCAGGACATTGTTAATTGTCACAGATCTTGTCTCTGTGTTTGTAATGGTTGAAGCTGCTGCCAGGACTTCCCATGCTGGAGATGTTTTGGTTGTTTTGTTTTGCTGATTTTTTTTAAATTTGGTTGTTGGATCTCTGGAACTGATCTAGCTGGGAAAGGACAGATTTTTTGAGGTGGTGTGTGCACATCCTGCTTTTACAGGAGACCAGTCATAGTGCATAAACCTCGACTACTGTGGTGTAAAAAAGAACAAGGACTTTCCTTTAGTATTAGAAGCAAATCCTTTCTTCCTTGGCACGGAGAAGTGTCTTTTCCACAAGTGTTTTGGGAGAGGGTACTAAGATCAGGTGCACTGTGCATCATCTCATGAGATGTGTGTATTTCTCATGTTCCCCCCTGGCTTCCTAGAGAGGGACTGTGTCAACAAGGCAGTTCATTTCTTTCCCTGTACAGTCCCACAATGGCCCTAGAGGAGAGTTACAGATTCCCAAAGCTCCATATCTCCCACGTGAGTATGGTCTCTGAGAGTTTGTTTTCGACTCGTTAATGACCAGCCTTTACACTGGGAAAGAATGAGGTTGTGGGGATGTCCTGTAAGCTAGGATTGAACTGTGACCTCAAAAAGAGCCTGAAGGTGCAGACAGCAATTCTCCCTATGAAATTCTTTCTTCACATCCACATGGAAAAGCAGAGTAGAAGAGGAGAGGGATAGATCACTGCTTCCCATCTCATGTGCGGTGTTAGCTCTTCCACACCCATGCTTTTGGAACAAGCAGTAAAGGAAGACTAGGAGCAAGGCTCTTCTTCACAAATTCTTTGTATTTCTCTTGGAGATGGGAAGCGATAAAACATAATTTTTGTCTCCTCTCCAAAACTTCCTCGCTGCTCGTGGTTATATCAAGGTCAACCATAACACAGCCAGCCACCCAAAAAAAAAAAAACAAAACCAAAAAACAAAGCCAGAATGAAAAAGCCTATAGGTAGTGCAGCAACCTGAAAAATAGCCTGGGATGGTGCTGTAGCCCAGGGAAGGCTCTTAATGTGATGCATTTGAGAGAAAACAGACCTCTGGCATAACCAGCAATATGATTAAGGGGTTTCTTTGCTTCCAGTAATGCAATATTCCAGCCTAACACATGCAGGATTAATCAGCCTCTTCCTGTAGACTGGGAGCAGGACATGTGTAAGAAGTTACAGCCCTCGTTTAAACCCAACTGCAGAGGATTTTGCGGGGCTTTTGCTCGTTCTTCTCATCTGCAAAATGCCACTTTGGTGGTTTATGTCAGTCGTAACAGCACCACATAATGTTTTCTGAGCCCAGCTGGCCCTTATTTAGAGATCAGGAGGTAATGAAGGCACAGTGGAATGATATCGATGCGGCTGCTGAAAATTTTCAGGGCTGGACTGCAATTTGCTGGAGTGGGGGGCCCGGGGAGGGGATAACGGTGTGTTAACCCTTTCTGTCTCATTGTCCTCCTGCTCCCAGCCAGGCTCCAATCCCTGTCAGTCAGAGTGAGCCAGTGAGAAGCTTGTTTGTGATATTTCACAGAGACTATGGGGCACCTTGACTTTTGGCTTGTTGCGTTTTGCCCCACGGACTCAAGGCCAGTTTGCAGCAGATATCCCCCGGTGCCAGGACTGAACTTGCTGGGTGCACTCAGCCAGCTCCATGTGCCTTAAATCCTCCCTTAACTTCCTGGGATTTTTGAGAGAACAGGATGACCACTCTTGGAAATCAGTGACTCCAGCTCCTCTAGTCGATTGGATTAGCAGGAGCGATTGGATTAGCTGCTAATGAGTAGTTGTCACTCGAGCTGATGCTACCTCACCGCATTACTAAACCAGCATCAGCTGCCCTCTGCACACCTTCCCTGGCTTAAACTCCATTTACATCCTAAAGCACAATTTAAACAAAACTAGTAATTACTGGGGTGCAGAGGGGGTAAACGTGGGTGCAAAACTCGGTGCAACTCCAGAGAGGTGCAGAAGACTGTACAGAACTGCAGGCTGAGTGAAATCCTTAGGAAGAAAAGGTAAAGCAGCACATGCCATTGCATATTTCTGGGTATTGGACATTAATATGTGGGGAAGGAAACCATGTAATACACAGGAACTAGCACATTTCCTGCAGTTCTGGGGTTTGGGGATTCCTTTGGATTTTTTTATTGGATTTCTCAAAAGCTGCCTAACCTTGTCTTTCCTGTAATTCAGCTCATTCTGATGGTGATTCAATTGAAAAAAAAAAAAAGGAAAAAAAAAAGAAAGAAAGAAATCTTTACTCTAGCTAGAGGGGGGAAATCAGGGGGTTGTGTGTGTGAGTTGTCAGAAGCCCTGCACATGAGCTCACAATTCATACACATACTCCTCTCTGGTACAAGCACCTAAATATGGTAATTAGCATGACAGATAAGATTAGGGGGAATTGTTGGGTAGACATAGTTGGTACCTTTTTTCTGTGCTGTAACTTTTTGCTCTTTCCACACTTCTGGAGCATTTTTTTTTTTTTTTTCACAGTTTCAATATATTTTTCACTCTGCCTGATTTTTCACTGTGTTGGTTTTTATTCTTTTACTTCCTTCCCCCACACACTCTCTGCTCTTTTGCTTCACTGCTTCTCTTATTCAGAACATGAACTCAATAGCTTTAGAGATCGAGTTGAAACCATGATATTTAGAGGCTTCAAAATTAAGAAAAAATTATACCCACCTCCCCAACTCATTAGCAGGTCTGGTAGATTTTTTTTGGCATAACAAGACAAAAAGTTCTTTTCTCAGCATCATTTTGAGTGACCATTTATTAGGGAAAAACTGCTGATTTTCTTTCATTCTTTCTGTGCTGTCTCCACCCACAGAACTGAAATTCCCATATCTTTTTCCTCATGGTAAAAGCCATATAGAGAAACTTGGATTTGTAGGTGTCCAGATGCCGAAGGAGACATAACAAGGCAGGCAAATTGAGACATATTCCATCAGCTTCCAGAAAAAAAAGATCTAAAAACTGTCCTCTCATTTTCCTTCTGAAATGAAAGAGTACAGCTATAGCAAGGCAAACAGGTGGCCAATGTGTTGGCTGGACCAAAAAGGAGCGTAGGAAGTGTTGCAAGCCTGGTTATAATTATTTCCTTGCTCTTTCCTGCTTACAGTGTTTCACTTATGTATGGTCTAGTTTTCCATGCCTCCATCTACCTGCTCAGCCTTGCATATTTATTTGGACCTAGGATGTGTGATAATAAAATCCTACTTACCAGCACACAGCCTCTACAAACTGCAGGAACTGCTCCATAGGGATCTGGGTGCCTCGTTTTGTCATCTTGTGACACTAATCTCTACCCCTACTTGTTAAAATAAAGGGGGGGGGGGGGAAAGTCACAGTTCAGTCATTGCTTTTTCTTATCGGATTCATGCACAAATTTCAGGTTTGCATGATTGCCCTGTTGAGGAAGGGGCCTTTGGTGCAAAGTGATAAGGGTTTGGCCCATATTAAGGGAGAGCAAGGGAGGCAAGATAAGGTCAGGAATGGGAACTAAACAGAAACACCACGGTTACTGTTTCTGAAGCACTATTTGCCCAGATTAATACAATTTGTGAAATGACAATCCCTGTGGTGGCTTTGTCCCAGCAAACGTTTGCTTTTTGGATTAAGCCTCATTTGATTTTATTTTCTATTTCCTTCTCCAAGAGCCCCGTGCCCAGCTCTGAATCCTGCTGACAGACACAGGGACTCTTTTGTGCTGCTTCTTCCTCACTGAAGTGGAACAGGGAGAATTGCATTTCTTTGCTTTTCCTCCTGCTGCCCTGGAAGAGAAGAGCAGATGGAGGGGGCTGGGACCAGCCTTTTCTCACCCAGATATCAGTGGCCTTTATGGTCCCTTCTAGTTTGTGGATATTTGAAGAAAAGACCCTCACACCTATTGATTCTCTTTTTACCTTATACCCGAACACATATATATACACATATATGTATTTGAATGAAACACCTGTATGGAAGATAGCTATGTAAATATAAACACATTTCAATCTCAGTCTGAAAGAGTGAGACATGGGAATTTCTTCTAATAAAGCAGTAGCCCAAATCAGTTCTTTGAAACTGCAAAATACTCCCCCTCTCACCAGTCACTGTCCTTTTAAAATCTGTCTTCCCTTCTCCCTTCCCTATATGAATTTAGAGCCTGGACATACCCATTCTTGTGAAATTAATTCATCCTTCCCATTTGTCCTTAGACCTTTTCTTCTGCTTCATCTTTTGGGTGTCGCGAGTGTGACACACCATTTAAGATCAGTCCTTATCCCCTTATTCCTATCTCATTCCTCTGACTAGTTAGATTCATCTTAGCTCCATCAGGCTACCTTGCTTTTAGGCTGGAAGCCTCATTGCAGTTGTTAGTCAGAGAATCCTAGAAGATGATGGGGAAAAAGAGGGGGACAGTAGCCCTAGTGAGGCTATGCTTCTTGGTACAAATCAGAGGGGAGGATGCATTTTATAATACCTCTAATCTTTTCCTAAGTAGATTTTTTTTCTTCGAGGAGGGACTCCAGGGACACTCGTCCCCTCACCTTGGCTTTGCCCATGCCTGGAGAGGCTGGTGCCACTTGCCTGCTGCCAGCCCCATTTTGCAGAGCTGTCTCAGGGAGGGCATCATGCTGCTGTGTCAGCAGGGCCCCGAACCTCTGCCCCAGCAAGGCTGCTGGAAGCTGGCATCCAGGGCACAGGGCTTGGAGGCAGGGAGAGAGGAGAGAGCTGGGCGCGATTTCTGCCCCATTAACTCCCCTCTCCCTGTGGTGAGGGCTTATGTAAGAGGGGATGGCGTGTGCCCACGTAGGATGGGCAGGACATCTGGACTCCTCTGCCTCTAGAATGGTATTGTTTTGAACAATGTAACCAGGTAAATGCCTTGATAGACTAGGCCACATCGCCAAGATAGCATTACTAATTTGATTATGTCACTGTGACATTATTAACCCACTCAAGCATCCTTTAGATGCATCGCTGCATCCTGAACTTGCGCTGCTTTTCCTTCCCAGTGACAGGCTAAGGGCTCTTTCTCCCTAATCTATTGTTCTACACGACTACTACTTTACTCAATAATTTCTCATAATACTCATCTTTCCTAAGAGCTAGCAACTTCCTGGCTTTTTCTGTAATATTTCTGCCTGTCAGCCTCTTTCTTTCTTTCTCTGCCTGTCTAATCATACTCTCCTCTATAATAATTTCATAAACATTTCTTCCTTATTTTGTAATCATATGCATAGGGTATGCTCTTGAAGAATAGACCAAACTCTCTTTCCTTCTTCTTTAAAAAAATAAATCTCTGAATGTATTTTGCATGAAATCAGCATTGGATAAAAGGCAAATGCATTAACTTTCCCACTCAAAGGTGTGCTCTCTAATCTCTGAGCTGTGGAGATATACCCCGTCACTCCCCTTTCTTCAGCTATATATATATATATATTCTTTCTGTCTTTTCTCACCAATTTCACAGTATTAGGAGGCAAAGGGTTCAACTCTCTCCTCTCTCACAATGTAGCTGATAGCCTGGTGGAAAGGAATTTTCCCAAGAGGAGAGCCAAGGAAGACACTCAGCAGAAATGTCCTGTACGAGGGTGATCATCTCATCCTTGTTAATGTCTATGCTCTTTCAGCCTGAAGCAGATGATACCCTACCAGAAAGGTCTCCCCACGTTGTGTGTAGCAAAGGGATAGTGACTAAAGGGAAGGCTCCCAGGCAGCCTGCATCTGCAGCCTCAATAATTGTGTTGTGCCTATGTCTGCTCTCTCCTCGGGTGTACGCTGTGCTCTGGTGCAGCCTCTGAAAGCCATGGCGTACGCACACAAGTGAGCGTCACTCGAGATAGTGAGACTCAAATGCATTTTTAAGTCTGTGCTAAATCAGGACCTCAGAGTGTTCCTGGGAGGGGATTTCTTCTCTAAGGCGTTGTGCAGAGCTGTCTCTTCATATCACATGAATAACTGGGATATTGGGCTCTTAGAGCTAGAGATGCCTTCCTCTTTTAGTTATGCTGAGGAATCATTTCACCGGAACCTCGGCTCCCCAGACAGCTCCCTTTTGCTCTGTTTCTCTACATCACATCTGTGTTTTGCAGCAGCAGTAGCAATACTCCAGCCGTAGCAGTATCAGCACAGAGATTCCACATAGGAATCTGGATCCTCCCACGTTTGGGATGAGGGTGTCACAAAGTAAACAACTCACTCTATTTGCAGTAGATCTCTATGGCCCTTTGCATTGTAGTTTGTTTTCCTACTGCCCTGCCATATGTTTTCTCCACATTTGAGTATTGATTTTCCCTTGTCCATCCTGTGTTAACTCTCTGCTACCCTTGTGTCCTTGTGCCCATGACAGGAGATCTCTCTGTCTTTCCTTTAATGGGACATGGACACACTCCAAGGGCTCAACCTCGGGCACTTACTCTCATGAATCTTTCCACAAACAAACTCCTTGGAAGCTAGTTCCACTCGATCTCTCCTATCTGGATGAAATCCACTCACTGAACTGACAGAAATTACCAGGACCAGTGGGGGGAAATAACTAAAAGAGGTGTTAGCTTTTTACTGGAATAACAGGTTGAATCATCTTTGTGTCTTACAAGCACCAAAACTGTTTTAGATGAAGGTAGCAGGATCTTAAGGGAACAGCTTGGTAGGGGACAGGGATTACCCAGGCAGGGATTTGAAACCCAGGAGCAGCCCCGCTGTGCAGGTGCACTCCAAAACAGAGGGGTTCAGGCACAAAAGGGACAATGCTGTGGCATGGATTGCAATGAAAAAATAACATCTCAGTACACCAAAAGCCTCACCCCTGAGCACTTGTCTGCCTTTAAGCTTTTGGGAGTTTTATGTTTAAGGAAATGCAGAGCTGAAATGAACCCTGACTGGAGCACAATGCAAATATGAAACAATGATGAGTAATATTAAAATTAAGCTGGACAAAGCACTGAGAGAGTAATCCATAAGGGAATAATCTCTCATCAATTCCTTGGAGCCCCAATGCGGGAACTTATTAGCTCTTTATAGCTCTGGAAAAAAAAAAATTAAAAAAATCTAAGATTCCCTTAGCCAATTGGACTACGAAGTAATTTAATAATACTAACAATTATAAACAAAGTGGTAGGAGTAATAAAAATAACAATACTAAGATGACTTCTAAGAAAAAAGAAAACAGTTTATTTACATGCTCTTTCAAATAGTACTGCTTGTAAAACAGCAATATTTGTACCACTGCATCTCTTTGTTCACCAGCTGTCACCAAGTACCTGCCCTCACTGACCATAAGAAAAAGAAAGGAAACACTGGAGTGGTCTGTCAATCCCAGCTTTTATTTTGAATAGCTGATTTCTCAAGCATGTGCAGCCTGAGGTCTGTCTCATTTTCAGGATACTCTGAGGAATCAGCCCTAATGCATTCAGTGACCTGGCCCGTAACAATGCACGATGTGAAATAAAGGAGACTTTATATTATTTACAAAAAAAAGCTAGTCTGTGTCAGGTATTGGTGAGCAGCTGTTTCTGCAGGTGCTGCACTCTCAGCTGAGCTGCAAGGAAAGTCAGCAAAGGGGTTTGATTTCTTTTCATCCCTGTTTTTGCCCCTCAACGCTGGCAAGTGCTGCAGGATCAGGCTGAATGTCACCAGCTCCCCCTCCCCACTGCTGCAGTGGGTAGTGACTGCCCAAAACCAGCCGTATGTGCCCTCCACCGTGTCCATGCACAAGTAAATCACAGGCTCCACGGAGACATGGAACACGGGTGTGCTGCTGCACACACGCTGCCTGCTGCAGAGCCTGGCCAGCACGTCTGTGTCCAGGGGGGCCACACAGCCGCAGTTTTCCTCATGATTAACACCCCACCTCAGCAGCCACAGTTTTCCTAATGATTAACACCCCAGCCCAGCACAGGCACAGTCCGCACCATCAGGCCCGCCAGCCGCCAGAGAGGCTGGCCATGGTAGCTACAGAGCTTGGCACAACAAAAGTAGTACACCCTGCGCCTACAACCATTCCCCAGCGTCACTTCCTACTGGAATTTTTTGCTGTTTCATAGAGAGGCGGCCAGAGGACAGCCCCAGCACCACATCCTGCACACGTGTGGTGACCTCTGGGCATCAGTGTGACTTGTCTGTGTGCACGATGCTCACATGGCACACACAGAGCCTTGCTTCCCTTTTCCTTCAGTCCATCAGGCCCACAACCTCTCTTCACACACACCTTTGGCACACTCTGTGGCAGCTTATGTCACTCCCACAGAGTCAAGGGACAGCAGGTTGATCTGCCACATGCACCCCAAAAAGAACAGCACAGGCATGAGCACATACACCTGTGAATAAGGGGGTAAAGAGCTAAAAAAGCTGCACATTAATAGGAAAATAACACGAGCAAAGGCTAGCTGAAGAGGCATGTGCTCTCCTTTGCTTCCTGAAGGGCTTTCATTTGAAATCTTGGAAATGTTAATAAGAGTTAACCAGGTGAGACCGTCAACAGAAGGGATAGTTGCTGTGTTGGAGGCTGCTCGAAACACCTGTCCCCTCTCACAACCAGCACTGTTCCCTGCTCCTCATCCTTCCTGCGCAGGAGAGAGGGAAAGCAGATTCCAGTAGGGATTTCTCGTTTAATTGCTCTATAATGCCATCTTGTGGCGTCTTCAGTCATGAAGCCCTTTTTTTGTTACTTTTTCCCCAAATTAGGTGATTACCTTGTAAAGACAGGGATGGGCATGGAAAACAGGAAAGAGAGAACTAAAAGGAGCAATTCATGAGCATTTACCCATGTGTCAGGGGTGTGAATGGCTTTGGGTGATACTATAATCTAAATTTTGTATGGATCCAACTGATAGTCTGAGGCCACCTGCATTCAGTAAACCTTGAGAGACTCCTAAATAGTTTTCACATATCTTGGAGTGCCAGGGGATAAGTTAAAAAATATATTATTGTCATTATTATTTAGTAGAAGGCCAAGCTCAGATAATTCGGTTCTTACATTTATGAAGTGTAGAGAGATCCCATTTCCTATGAAAACCTGGTGTTTGAATTATCTCATTTGTGGCAGGACTGATGGTGGCATGGGGCTTTCAGAGCAGGTGGAGTCAGAAGGGAACCATGCTCAGAGCATGTTGATCATTATTGTGAAAGCTAAGAGAGGTGTGGGGGAATTTGCAGGAAATCCGAAATGCTGGACAAGCCAGGCAGAACACAGCGATTCCTTTGTCAAAGCTAGATACACAGCAGAGTGAGGAAAAAATGTGAGCAGGGAAATGAGCACAGCAAGAAATTACATCACTCAGTCATTGGTTTCAGGATCTGCTCATCCTAGTGATGATGCCAAACTCTGAACAAAAGCATTCAGGTGTAGGGGCAAGCTTAGAGTGCTTGGGATGTTTGTCCCAGGGGTCCTCCATGTGTGAGTGTGGCGTTTTTTGAATTGAGGTAAAGATTCCCCAAAAATATAATTCTCAAGCTGTTTGAAAAATTCACCCTTCAGAACCAGATTCAAGCTCAACACAGACACACCAAGAGCAAAATACACAGGCCAGATCTGAGATGCTGCCTCACCCATAAAACCCAACAACAACCACAAACAAACAAACAAACAAGAAATCACAACAAAACAAAACAAAAAACCCACAACTGTCATTAGTGGGATTTAATTCTGATAGCTCCTGGTATAAGCAGGACTTCACTCTAAGTGGGAGAAAGTACCAATACCTTTGGGACCACGTGTGCTGGCTCCCTTTATGGCTCAGTTTACTGGTACCTGTGCTGGGATCCACTGCTGTCTGCACTCTGGATCCAAACTGTACCAGAGGTCCTGGTATTTTTTTGTAAAAACAGTCACTGTGCTTTTGCTAAAAAGAGCCACACAGAACACAAAAGCTTCTTCATCTTTGCTCTGCATCACCTACCACTGTTTCCCATTAGTTTTGGCAAGCGAAGCCTCTCACAAACAATAGTGGGTTTTTTATGAGATTTGAGGCAGCAATGGTAGCAGGAGTCACCATGTGGAAACTTGGTTTTATTCAAGGGGAAAGGAGTTTTGGAAGGTGATATTGGAGACAAATTAGAGGAAAAGAGTATAAAGAGAACCGTCACCCTTGAATGAGTGTCTGCTTCTTCCTAATTTAAACAAAACCCTTGACTCATTTCTGTTCAATACAGGAATATTGGGTAAAAATAGATTAATTAAGACAGAAGAGAAATGTTGTCATCTTTAAGGTTTAAAATCAAATTAACAGGGAAAATGTAGTTCTTCACCACCCCAATATAAACTGAGAACTGCTTTTTTGGTTTCAAAGGAAAGTATCTACATTTTTATAGCAGGAGCTGTAAGTAGTTTGTATCAAGGAAGTTTTTATTAACAGATTGTTGCAAGAGTTTTCACATTTGACCTGCAGTGGACTCCTTGCATCATCTCATTCAATTATATTCTTTTGTTGCAGATAACCTTTGTGAAAGTGTTCTGTTGCACCTAAAAACTCTTAGGAATTTTTTGTTGATTATTTTTCTGTACTTTTTTTTTTTTTTTAATTAATCTCATCTAACTTTAACCACCTACAGTGTAAATGTCTCTGTACCAGTTACCTTGGGCTCTCACAGCACGGGGAGAAAAATAGGTGTTTCTGGACTGTGATTCATCTGGTCTATTTTGGATGCCTCATTAGGGTGAGATGATTCATAAGCAATGCTTCATTCTCTCCATTGAATAAAAGGGGCCTGGCTCTGTTATAGGCATCTGCATTTGTTCAGATCACTCCCATTCTTTGTTCTGGTTTGGAAGGCTTTTCCACATCTCTGTCTCCTCTTCATTTCTAGACTAAATTTATTCACAGCCAGTCCAAGCCCATCAATTTAAACAGAGATGCTGTCCCTCACTTTGGACAGCCAAGGAGCTCCAGTTTGCTGTCAGCCTTTGTCAGCTTTGGGGCAGGTCAAGGGAAAAATGTTATCAAGAGTTTGGGAAAGGCAATGGCCAAGCACAGGTGTGATTTCCTGTATGCTACATAACCTCATGGAATCTTTATTACTCAGATTAGGTGTTTTGGTTTAAAAAAATAAATACAAGGTTAGAAACATCATTTGCTGTGCCTTTATGGGGATAAAGTGTGATGAACTGAAACATTAACCATAGGACATACGTTTTTTAGAGTTTTGTTTTCTCATTGGGTGCAAATCTGGCTTTCCCTAGCAACCTACCAGTGAATTACCCATGAACCAGCCAAAAAGCCTATTCACCACCTGTACCTAACCACATGAGCAGGGAGTTTGGCATCTCTCCAGTCAGAACAAACATTGAGGACAGAATCGTTTATAGGGTAGCTCTAGTCAGAGCTGTCTTGGTCTCTTGTTTGCAACTGAGAGAGTATATGGTGTTGAAACCAAACACAGGCTGGGAAGTAATAGGCCTTGTTATCAGCAGCAGCAAAAGAAAGGGTTTTGTTGTTGCTGGGTTGGGTTTTTTAAAAGTGTTTTTCTCATGTAGATCTTACTATAGGATTTATTTGGAACCTACTCAATCCTTCAAATTAAACGCAAGATAAACCAAAACACTGTTCAAATGGAATAAAATAAGATACCACCCATGAAATAGTCTGACTATATTTTAGTATTTCTTTTCATTCCAAACCAGACCCAGTACCACAACCCAGCAGACTGAAGCCACCTGGTGCAGCCACAGTAGCTATAAATACTCCATTGCATTGGCTTTAAATGTTCCTTTACAAGGTGGAAGATGGGGCAGCTCTCTGTGCGTTATCTAATCCTTCTACCTGTGGTGTGCCTGCCAGCAGCAATACTCATTGTTAGTAAATGTGAGAGTGATTTTGTCCTCTTATGTACCTTGTCCATGAGGTCCTAGAAATGGCAATCAAACTCCTGTCTTTGCTACTGCAGACTTACCAGGCAAAAATGGTACCTTTTTTTCTGGCCAATTTTTGTAGTCAGAGGAGAGAGAACTCTGTAGAAGCCCTTCTTGGGACATGAAGTTTCTGGAAATTTTGCTCCACACTCTTCTTGCTTGTCTTCGGGTGTTGGTTCTGGTACCTGCAGGTGCCCAGTTTTATTCCTTTAGCCTATGTGTTGCTTGCTTTTATGTCTGCTTCAGTTTGCACAGCTACAGCATCAGCTGTCATTGCCCACCTTGCTGACCTCCCCTGCGGTTAATCCATTCACTGAAACGAGTCCTGCATTGTAAGCTGTGCATTACTGCACAGAAATTCCACATTTCTGTTGTGGTCCCTCCTTTTCTGCAGTGTGCACAGTGAAGAGGGAGGCAATCCATGGGTGAAGCAACACGTGTAAAGTCTTTGCTGAATTCTTCCACTGTGGGATAAGAGCTACAGAGAGTAAAATGTATTTCTGAGCCCTGCCCTATGTGTTGGCATCCTGCTGCATTCTCAGAGAGCTTTGGACTTGGGAGTAGGAGTACAGGCTCAGCATAGTTAGTCATTTGGTTAGTCAGCACTAACCTTGAGAGTTACAGAGGACAGGACATATTTTGGGTGGGTCTGGCTGCAGCATCAGGGCACCAGGTACATTTTCATGGTGCCCTTGTGGCAGGATCACCAGTTAGTCTGGTGAAGTGGAACTGATCACAGTTTGGTTCACCCAAACAAGGTGAGCAAATAGAATGCTTTAGCCCAGTTTTAAGGACATATCTTTTGGCACTCTCAGTGCAGGACACACAGTCTTTGCAAACCCACACTTGCAGCAGGGACGTGGCAGGGTTGCTGGGTTTCCCAGATGACTCATGTCCTAAGAGAAAGCACCTCTTTAGGGACTGATATGAATAATAAAGACATGGACCCTGCAAAGGCAACATCCTGAGGGTGTTTTTATTTTTGAGACTCCTCTGGAAGTGCAGGATGTTCCCTTCATACCCTGAAGAGCACTGACTGCTTCACTGCCTCCTTCTTCCCTCTTAAATTTGTTCTTGTCCCCACTTACTGCATTTAGCATCCCGTGAAGTAGGCACTCCAGCACTGCCAGCAAAATAAACTGCCTGCCACCTGCCTACCTATCTGCAGGTCCATTTTTTTTCCTTCTTCTGGCTGTAAATATGTTGGTCAGAATCAGAGCTGGCCCCTACCATCTGCATCAGGTTGTATTTCAGCACTGCCCAAGCTTGTTGCAGTGAGGGCTTCTGACTTAGGGCTGAGAAGAACAATAAGAGCAGAGCTGCAGAGGAAAGAACATGAATCAGGTCATTAGTTATCCCTCTGCTTTTCTGGAACCTGGGGCATGAAGATACCTGCTTGCTTTCAGATGAATCCCACCATCACAGTGTAAGTTAACAAAGTGCAATATTACAGCTCAAGGTGAACGAAGAATCTGAAACTGTTGTTTGCCTGCATGTGCAATTGGTGGCAGGTGCTAAGCAGCTCCTTCAGAAAGTCTCGCACATCAGGGCAAGCCATGAGAAAACAGAGTAAGGAATCAAGGTGTGCTTTTTTTTCCACTGGAGTGTCTCTGTGTGTAGGTGATTTCCCAAACCAGAACTCCTCAGAACTTCTGCACTGCTTTGAGCCAGAATGATTTCCAGGGGCCGCCTGCTGCTGAAGCAGACATCTCTGCCTGGGCTCCTCTGTGGGGGACTTCACTCACTCAGTAGACTAACAAACAAAAAACTCTCCAGCAGGTTAATGGGAGGACCAGAGCAGAGAGGCACTTATGTGCTCACAAGCCACAGAGGGAGCACAAGATCTATTGATCCATGCTCCAAATCAGGGACAGAGCGCTCGTGAGGGACACAGGATATGGGGTTATACAGGGCTGCCCCTGAAAGACACCACAGTGAAATGGTGAACTGCTTCCCTTTACAGCCACTGAAGAACGAGCAAGTAATGGATTTGGCCTCCCTCAGCTTCTCTCCTGAAGGTCACTGTGTCCAGAATCTATACTCTCCAGAGCTTAGGAGACTCTCCTTCAGGCCTGATTACACAGACTGAATTCCCCTCAGACAAAACTGGAAAGGTGACCTGTTTTGTAGTGGCTTCAAAAAATGAGGATCATTTATTCCAGTAAGACACCACCTGAGACTGAAGCCTTAGTAAAGATACTAATATTGGGTCAGGCTTAGTTCAGCTGGTCCATTGTGGAGACAGCTGAAATTCTGCAGGAATATTATAATAGTTTGTCTGAGACCTTTCTGAGATGATATGAGATGAAATGAGATGACAGGGAATGGTCTTGTAAGAAGGGGTGAAATCAGAAACACACAGCTCTGGGTCTGCAGGCTTGCAGTACCTGGTGCTGATACAAGGCACTTGTGCCTGTCTGTGGGACCAACTCTGCTCCTAAACACAGCTATTGGCACACTGGCTAGCACTTTGCTGTGTATATAATTCCCCCTAGTTCCTTTTCCCCTCATGGTTCTATTTCTTCTTTTCCTTATTTTTGTCTTCTTCCTTTCTCCCTTTTTTTCCCCTCTTACCATCTTCCCTCTTTCGCCTCCTTCTGGTTGATTCTCCTCCATTCCTTCATTTGTTTTTTTCCTCTCTTCTCTCATTTATTTTTTTAGAGCAAATTTTCAAATCTATAAACCTATTACAGGAAAGAGACTGTGTTGAGGCAGCCTCAGAGCCTGCAGATGTGGTGGGTCCTGGATTCCAATAACTGAACTTATTTGGAAAAAAACATTATCTGTAATGTGGAAATGGTTTGGCTTGAGGCTAAAATTTATCATCATTACCCTAATATCATCTCAAGACTCAGCTCTGGCAGCAGCTAAAGAAAACACCAAGGCTTAATTCAGTCAGTGCAAGGAAAGAGAGACAGAGGATGGAAAATATGATTTATGATGGAAATCAATGCAATCATAATACTTTATGCTTGTAAAATTGGGCTGTTCCAACAGTGCTCACAGATTGGATAGGCAGCTCTCCACCAAAAAAAAAAAAATCATGGCAAGAAAGAATGCAGTAGTATGATGGTGCAGCTGGCACAAAGGGATAATATTCAATGTTTGGGGTGTGATTTGGAACAGGTTTTGTTTTGCTGGGGGTTTGTTTTCCTTCCTTCCTTCTCCAGGGATCAGGCAACTTCACTCAACTGAGATCAGTCTCTGCAGGACTATAGAAAGATGCTGGCCTGCAGCTCCCAGGGGTTGGAGGAACGGGGGAAAGGGAAGGCAAGGATGACAATCTGGAATATGAAAGGAACGCAGACTAGTTTTCCAAGTAAATGGCAAGATCTGGCAGGAGCAGTATCCCCAGTGTAAAAGTGAAAGCAACAACGTGACTCATTCCTCTGCAGTGCGGAGTACCTCTCAGAGACCAGCTGAAGTATATTTACAAAAATTTGAATCAGGCTGTTCACCTCAGCTAAAGACAGACAAAAATGATGAGGCCTGGGAGGTTTGTTTCTAATGCAGAAAAGTAAAAAGCATCTGAACTTTTAAATTTGACCAAATCATGACTCCTTTCATCCCATAAATAAAATAAAAGTTGCAGAGATCATGGACAAATTTGCTGATGGGCTAGCTCATATATAGTGTAAAGAACATGACTTTTCAAAATGTTATATGCAATTTCCCTGAACAATTCTTAAAAGATGTTTTGCACTTTGGTTGTATGGGTAGGAATATATCCTTGCAGCATTGCCTGTCCCTGGAGAAACAGGACAGCTTAGCATCTCCAGCAGCCAGAATGAGGGAATACAGTTATTCTTTGGGAATGTAAAGAAAAATGCTCATTTTTTTATATAATTTCATCAAAGATGAAATACATGATATCTAGGACTTGCATATCAATGCAAACTCTGTCCAAAAAATGGTCAAAAGAAAGCAGTTGCTTTATTATTTTTCAGTGGAAAATACCTTTCCAAACAAACCTGTCTTTAGTAAGATGTTTTTGAAATTCTTTTGATATTTCCTGATATCTTGAAAAATCTCTGCCTCTAAAAATTGGGGAAAAACAATTTGGAGATTCCTCCTGAAAAAGGATCAAAATTTCCAGGTATTGTTTATGATTCTACCCTCTTCCTCTCCATCTGCCTTTCCTCAAGCAGAGTACATACATGCAGTGATTTGGATCTGTAGCCACTACAGAGGAATAAATTGCAATGTGATGCTGTGACCACCACACTTACACAGAAAGAGGGGACATGCTGGAGCACATCACTCACTGCACACCAGAAAATCCAAATAAGGTCATGACTAACAGTTCAAATCACTAGGAAGACAGGCTTCCTTGTCTTCAGTGCTGACAGGATATTTTTTTTCTAAATGCTGTAGCCAGCAAAGGCAGAGTCTCCCTGTCCCTTTCCAGCTCTCAGTAACTCCGTGGGAGTTATGCAGTGGCCAACTTTGAACAAGTTTGTATAGGCAAGAGAAAATTGAGAGGAAATGCTGCTTGGGGTGACTCCATACCTGAACTTTCATCAGCCATGCTGAAGGGTACCTGGTGTCACAGGGGTCTTCAGAAACATGCAGCTGCAGGCAGGTTTGCATTCCCAGAAGGACCATCACAATGAAAAGACCATCACTGCACTAAAGTAATACAGTTCACCTTCCACTCCCGGGGCCAGAGCTAGGGTTACCAAGGACTCTGCCTTATGCTGACAGGGACATCTCCATCTGTGACTTTAAATGCTTAAAGCTTTCAAGCAATGTGCTCTTTGCAGGAATGGACAAAGAAAGAAAAGTACAAAGGAGCCTTTAGTCTATTCTTCTCCATCTCATCCACTTCCACAAGGACATTGACAGATGAGCCTCTGTGGTGCCAGAGAACTTGTGTCCCTCTCTGATCTGAGCTTTTCAAATGAAACCAAGAGGAGGCTGGTTTTCAGCAGACATTATGTCTTACTCTTATAGATATCATATAATATCCCATCAGTATCTGGCTGTCATTTCTGTCACCTCCCAGCCCAGTTCTCACTAGCAAGTCCTCTTCCTTTTCTCCTCCCTTGCATCCACAGCTTTCCACCACTACCCCACACAGCTACACACAGACAGTGCACACACACCTGTCTCGCAGAGATCTGTGTGTGAAGCAGGTTGTTGTCTGTTGTGCCTAATTTCCCCAGTGGATTAACAGATGACTCTACCACCTTCTGTAATTCTATCACATTGTCCCCACACTCTTTCTTGCTTCTGGAAAAGTTTGACAGTGGTAGCAAGGGATTGGAGAGCAAAAGGTCTGCTGAATGAAACCGAATTAAAAGTCCTGAACACCTGCAGTGTCAGTGTTGGACAGCCATCTGTCCCTCATTTGAGAGCGCCGTTGCTGTCTGCCATACCTAATGTTGCTTGTCCCAGACAAATGTTAAGATGCTGCATGGACTAAGTTGACGTACAGGGTCTTGCTTTGCAAATCTATCCTTTGTTTTAAAGACAGAAAGGAAGGTATTGCACTGGTTTGTCTTCTAGTCCGTTAATCAGATCAGAAGATTTACACTATACATTAACTCCTTTTGCTGTTCAAAAATGTTACCTCAAAATAAACCTTCTTCTTTAAGGTTCTTTCTTTTCACATCACTTTCTATCTGCACACTACCTGAAGTACAGAAACACCCAGACCAGGTACAAGAGAATTTCTTCTTCACAAATACATACATATACATATATATATACACACATAAAATTATTTAAAATATGCTAGACTTATGCATATGCATACCTTCACACATGCACACATATGCTTCATATGCATAAGCAATGAAATTTTTCATCAGACCAAAGTGCTGGGAGCAAAAAAGAGCAATGAAAAGCTTGTTTGATACTTAATTCTTGAGCATACTGCCCATCCAAGAATAGAGGGAATAAGTCTTTAAGGACCTGATAGGTCTGAACATTTTGTACCCTAACAAAATCAGTTTAGCAGGAGAAAATCTTCAAGGGCCTTTAGAGGAAGCATAGAACAATATAATTTTTTTCTTGTATATTCCCAATTTAAAGAAAATCTGGTTACCCATCTCCTCACAGACATTTTTTTTTTGGTAGGTCAGTTGAATTGGCAGAAGAATCACAGTTTTTATGTAGCAGACAGAAAAACAGATTCTATTTGCTGCTGTGCTTGAGAACCCTCTCCTGCTACTAAAGCTGATAATGTTTCCTTGTCTGAAACGATATTTAAGAGATCTTGAAGTCCAGGAGAAATGTCCATCACCAATTCATCAACAAATACTGTAGGGCCTTTGGTGTAAACTGGGAAAGGCATGCTGCAGAGAAAAATTTGCTATTAGTTGTTGTTTGTTTCTTCTGAGGACTTACTGTACTTCTATGCTCTTGTCCAGGCACCAATCAGAACCAGTGTAGGAGTAAGTGGGGAAGTTTCCCCATCTTTGCCATGAAAAAAGTCAAGCTATGTAAATCCAGTCAATTTGACAGATAAGTGGCAGTGAATCAGACCACATGCTTAGTAAATAAAAGTCCATACCATATAACCATCACCATGCTCAGCATTTAATAGTGAATCTTGTTTACTTCTGAGCACAGTGGTTGAGACTGAAGGTTCAGAGAAGCTGTTACATCTTTACATCCTTGGATAACATCTTTACATCTTTGGTTGATCGAGAACCAGAGGCTTTGTCAGTTTAACATTTTTCTCTATTGAAGACATGGAAATAGAGGTGATTTGAGCACTTTCCATCAATTCAGTTACATACGATAATCATTTCAGAGCAGCTCAGGAGTGGTGATCAGTAAAACCAGAGATAAGGTGCCTCTTGCTGCTGCCACTGCTCTCGCAGGGATCTCTTGGGGATGAAGCAACAGCATCAACATGGCTGAGCAAAGAGGGGCATGACAGTGTTCAGAGAAGATTTTCTCAGGAGGGGGTGTTTGGTTTTTTGTTGGTATAGGCAGGAAGCTTAAGATGTTATCTTCAGGCTACAGTGTGTGCCATTTTAAACACACTGCTCTTAATAAATACCGACAGCAAATCAGGACAAGAACAGACGCAAGTTGTTTCAGGCGACTTCTGTCAAGTGAACAGTAATGCGCCAGGATTAGTGGCAATCCTCTCCATATTGAAGAGAGCAAGTCGCCTGCAGATGAAGTGCTCCAGGCATTGCAGTGGGTTTATCAAGGGGTCCTTGATATTCTGGAGCAGACGTGCAAGCTGCAACATTATCAGCAGCTTTTCAATTCAGCCATCTCCTGCTGAAAACTGGGTGGCGGTAGTGCTGGGAGTGGGAGGCAGTTGTTTTTAATCCTAAAAAGATCCTAAAGAACCTACTTCCCAGTGGTTCCCAGAGTGCTGCCTTCCCCCCAGTGATGTTGCTAATGCAACTATACTTGTTCATAATAACTAAAATGTTGAAGGCACAGTATTGGCAGGGCAACAGTTCAAGCCAGTGAACCATTAACTTCCATCCCATCGTTTGCAATCAAAGTCAAAGTTCACTGGGGCTCAAAAAGGCAACGGTAACCATCTCCAGCGTCACCATCCTCCCTTACACCAAGTGTCCCTTGAAAATGCCAGCCCAGAGGACAACCATTTCTGGTATAATTTTATTAAATGAGTGCTAATATCTACAGCACATTATTCTTCTCTCTACGCTGAGATAGGGAGTAGGTGTGTGGGTTAGCTCTTTATATGTGAACAAGACACCTCTTGCATATTCCTGAATAAGGATCTCTTTGGAATGATAGTGTTGAAGTACTACCAGGCTTTCTTTACCTTTCAGCGGCTTCGTGCTCTCCTAGCTTAAGACTGCCTAAAAGCTGGAATTAACAAATTTTGTTGAGTTACCATGAGGGAACCCTCATAACAGAGCCAGCTGTGTTGTTTTACTAATAACACCATCAAGGCTGGTTTCCAGAAGAATCTATCTGATCACTGGCATCTGGTTTGAATTACTTTGTACATTAGTGCTGAGAGCTGACTCAGTCTCTGGGCACCCCAAAGGTCTCCTTCAGGCACAGATTGGTTTGCTTGCTAGATCCTTGTCTACAGCTGAGCATCTAAATTCATGTTTCCAATCCAATATAAAGGAAACATCCTGAGAAAATCTGTCCCTGTAAGACCTGTGGCTGGAAAATACTGAAAAGCCGGGAAATTAGGATAAAAGCAGCATCACACATTCCATGCAAACCATTTCTAAAAAACCTGTCACCACTTCTGGGATTTAGCTGTGCAGAACTTCTGGCTAAGAGTTTTAAAAGAGGTAGTTAACAAAATACATATTATGGTCTCTTTGAAGCTGCATGGTGGGGTCTCGCTCTAATAACTTTCACTGCAGAGCTCCTGCCTTGACCCACCTCCATACAGAGCTCAGGAAACATAAGTGAAGGAAATCCAGTTTGGAAGTCCTCCCTAAATTATATCCTAGCACAGAAAAAGGGTTTATATGAACTTGGAAGTCTTTCCCCTGCTCATTCTGAGTTTGCAGCTAACAAGAACTTTTCTTGCCCTTTTTTTTAACCCCCCCCTTTTTTTTTTCCCTCATTAGCCTTCCAGCAGAAAAATGCTGCACTACACATGATTCTGAAAGGGCCTGTATTCTCCATGCAATTTTTATGCATTTTATAAAATAAATAGCTTAATCAGACACACAGCAAAAGAAGGATACAGACACACACACAGAGTGAGAGACAGCAGGCACACCTGAGACTGAAGTGCATCCTGTTCATAAAGGGAGATATAGTGCTGATGGCATTTCACACTGAGGTATCCAGGGACCATCACATGGCTTGATGAGACCAAGGAAGCTCAATAGACTTTCCAAACCTAATTAGTACTTAATGATCTGGAGAGACACGGATGTCCATCACCTCTGCTTCAGCCCCTCTGTTCTTCCTCAAATTCTTAATTAACCTTTAAGGAGATGATGTGCTGATGAGTTTCCTAGGATATTGCATTGATTTTTTTTTCACACATGCACACATACACACTTGTGCACACACTCAGCCACACGACACACACCAGCTCACATATTAAAGAAGCTCTGGTACAATTTCTGAGCTCCACTGCACTCCACACAAGGGCTCTGCTGATCAGTGTTTATTAATGAAGCGCTGCCTCGAAAATTGTTAATTGATGGCAATGTACAGAACATTGTCTGGAATTTAACCTTATTCATCATTTAAGTATGGGGGAAACTAGAGCGTGGTGTTAATTAATAGTGTAAGAACAAAGTTGGATCGTTCTGCTGTGGATTTGAAAAACAAAATCGTAAGTGCAAAGAGAGGGAGAAAAAAGCTGTAATTAAATATAAAACCAGAGCAAAAAACTGAGAGAAGATGGAGCCAAAGCCAGTGTCATATTCAAGATGACTCACTTTGTGCTGATAATGAAATAAAAATTTTCTTGTGAGCTTATGTAATATTTTACTCTTGTGTCATATTTAATCAACTCTGAATTTTAACAAGCTAAGTAGAGGGTGGGGGGAAGCTGCTACCAATGAAGTGAAAACAGATTAATAAGTTTTGAGAAGTTAATAGACAAATTTTCAGATTAAAAAAAAAAGAAAATAATCAATGTTGGTAGCTGAATTCACCAGGGGGAAAATGACAAATGGAGAATGCCTTACTTCAAGTTCACTTCATAACAATCTAAATATATGGTGATAATGTAGTATGCAATGCTAACAGCTGCACTCTTCCAAGCTTGTCTAGATGTTTGCAATGGCTGTTTGTTCTCCGAGTCATACGCTTGATTAATGGAAACCTATCTACTCAGATATTCATTTAAATGACTTATTACCACTTATTCCATTTACACTGAGGTTTGACATTGTCTTCCATGGGACTGTTGCCCTTGCTGAGCTAGGGCACTTGAACCACTGAGTTTGGGCTCAAAATCTCAGTGTACAGGCTTCAGCCTGTTGTGCTCTGCTGAGTGGACCACAGTCACGGACCAGTCTTCTGGTCCACGCAGGAATTTCTCCGGCACAAAGACCTTTGACCTGCCCCAGCTCATACTCAACACCAAGGATAAAAGGGGGACAGCATGGACATTCCTGTCTGTGCTGAAAAGTCATGCACTAAAACACTCTACTCTTATAGACTAAAGCCCAGTTTCTGTCTGTGATCAGATAAAAACATCTGTGTAAAGCAGGGGTGAAGCCCAGCATTTTCTTGGAACAGTCTTCTGCAGTTTCTGTGTTTACATCAGCTTGGGGTCTTAACCCTTTAAAGAAATATTTCAGTGACTCCTAGCTTTGAAAATGTGGAGGATGGTGTGAACATGTGGTGTGCTCCCCAATCCAGAAATTCTGTCATGTAAAGAGAGAAAGAGAGAGGATGGTCTGAGGAAAGAGAGGAAATTAAAGGGAAAAAAACACACACACACACACAAAAAAAAAAAAAAAAAAAAAAAAAAAAAAAAAAAAAAAAAAAAAACCCAAAAAAACCACCAACAAAAGCACAAGAAACAAACAATTATACCAAGGGAAAAGTAAAAGTACTGCCAGACTTTCCTGAATTTCAGAGAAATGTTCTTCAGGGGTTAGTCCAGTCCTTTCCTTTCAGTTAAAAGAAAAACATGCCATTTTGAAACAAAGATAAATCCCATCTATTTTCTTTATTTCCAAAGCTCTTTTGTATTTTTTTTCCAGAAAGTATTCTGGATGCTGACCATACTTCTGACTTATTCAAGTCCCCCTAAAACTTAATTTTCAATTTATTTTTCTGTTTATTTGGAACATATTTTTTCATTTCTGCTTGGGAAGATAAGGCATGAAATGATGAAATGTGGAAATCAACACAAAGATTATTTAACCTACCTTCAGGCCCCAAATCAGGATTAGTTCTGCCTTTGTCATCCCTTTGTCATCCCTTGTCATCAAGGCCTGTAACCCTTGAGTCATTTGGCTATGGGTGATGGGAAATGGATGGTGAGGAATGCAGAGCACAGGAGATGACAGTGCAGAGCATCAGGGACTGTGGAGGATGTCAGTGGCTACCAGATGCCATGAGAAGGCAGAGATATTGTTTTGCCCAGACCTCCAAAGACGAGAAGAAAGGTCCTGCCAGTGCATGAGCAATTCAAATTAGGCTCAGATTTCCTCTGATGTGATTAGTTCGTGTACAGCACACTCTGATGGTTGATAGTGGGAAGGTATCCAAAGGACATGGAATGCTTCAGAGGTATCTGGACTGTGTCAGAAGCAGGATGGTGTTTTGCAGAAAGTACAAGAGAACATTTCCTGTTCTGCACTTTATGACCCTCACATGAGGTCTGATTGTCCTGATATCACTCTACTTTGTGCTTTCCATGAGAGATGATTCAGTCTTTATTGCCTCTTCTCTCATCACATGCCTGGGGGCATAAAGGAAACCCAGCCCCCCACCTAGTCATGCAAGCTGACACGTAAGTCACACAAATCAAGCCATATAAGAAGAAATACCCTATCTCTCAGCTGAGAAATGCCTGGTGCGGCTGGTAAGAGTGCTCTCTTATTAGTGGCTGTTAAGTGAACTGTTTATTATTTAAAATTCAGGTTGCTTAATTGTTCTTGTGAGAGCGAAAAGCAAACAAATGTTCGACAGGCCAAGCTCATTTTACTTCCTCTCTTACGGGTAACCTTTACTACAGAACTTGGCAGCAAACAGACAAGAAGACAGCAGCTATTTTCTGCATCTTTCACTATTTCCTTTCTTCTACTGCTTACTGAGAAGAAAGCTTTTTTGCTAGCCTGTAAAATTTTGTTTAGATGAGCAATGAGAGGGAAAATATGCTGCCTAAATCTAGGACAGTAGCTGACTAGTTAAAAAGAACAATGGACTTATATTTAGGAAGACTGCTGAATGACAGACCAGAGCAGATTTTAGTTCCAGAGAATCAAAGAAATAAATGAATAAATACATACAGTAAAAGGAAAGAAACCCACCTCCTCACTCTCTATAATCTCAGTGGTTTTGGAGAGTCAGGTGAAGCCATCTAGATCACCTAAGGCAACCCAAAGCTGGTGGCTTATGAACTGTGCTCTTAGCAATGCTTACACCCAGCCCTGAACATTAGAATCTGTTTAACTGAGCAAAATAAACATGTTAATCATGATCCTGGGGATTAGCTTGTAGCCTGCTTGAAAATGGCTGCATCATTTTTGGCCACCAGAGTTACTCTTTATCAGAGCCGGTTTCACGCAGAGATTAGGCATCAGCAGGGCTCTCCAAAGTGTACCCAGCACACTCCCAGGAGCTTTTGGGGTCAGTGGTGAAGTACCTTGCAAACAAGCTTCTGGCGTGTGTCTCAAAGAGGCCCCTCCTGATTTAGCAGGGGGAGTGTTAAATTGTGGATCGGTGCACTTGGTTCAGTTCCTTTCTTCACACCTGTGAGGGACATGAATGTGCAAGGCTCCCCATACTTCCCTCTCTTCTCCCTGCTCTCACCTGTGTAGAGTGTATAATTTTTTTGCATCAATATTAGTTTATTGTATTCAACATTCTTCTCTTGGCAAGGGGAAAGTACAACCTTGGTGGAAATTTGTTTCCAGGGCACAGGAGTAGTTCACTCTTACCTCCAGCATGATTCAACCCCACCAGAGAAACCCTGCAGAAGAGAGTACTCAGCATGTGCCAGGAGCTGGAGGAGCTGGAGGGTGGTGAGGCACTGCCACTGGTTACCCAGAGAAGCTGTGGATGCCCATCCCTGGAAGTTTCAAGCCCCATTTGGAGAGGGCTCTGAGCAGCACAATCTAGTGGTAGGTGTCCATCAAGGGTGTTGGAACAAAATGATCTTTAATGTCCTCTCCAGCCCAAACCATTTTACAATTCTATGATTCTAAGATGCACAGTGGGATATTCATTGTCTTTTTAAGCCTGAGAGAGATGTCCTCCCTACTTGTCCCAGTTAAATCCTACACTACCAATCTTCTCTGCTCACCTTGACTGAGCAAGAAGTAACTTTTGATTCTATGGCTAGGTGAATGTCCAATGATGGTGTCAACATTCAGCTTTCACTGACTTGACTTAACGCCTTAACATAAGAGAAGGTCAGAATCCATTCTCAACTTCAAGAGAGCACTTAGTCTTGGAAAGACAGAACATTGAAGGCTTTTTTTGTCTCCTGGACCTAAGGAAGCTGTGCACAGTGGGAATCAGAGTGGAATCATGAGGCAGATGATTGCAGCTCCTGTCCTGTTTTTCTTACAAATATGCTTTAATCAGATAGCATCAGTGGTGGTGAGTGTGGCACTACCTGCCTTGTGCACAGTAGGATGCACTCAGCTTTCTGGCAGACATTCACATGTTGTCTGAGTAGCTCACTTGTCTCTAGCAGGTGCTTCTTATGAAATAGGGCTTTTCCCACATATTAGATTTCATTTTGGTAGAACACTGTCATCCCAAAAGACATCCTCTTCATCCTTCCTGTTCCTTGGTGTCTTCTTCCTATGACTAAATTTCTGTATGCCTATTAGCAAACAGGCTCAGCATCCCATTGTGTTACTTGAATGACACTATCATGAAATATATAAAAAAACTGAATAAAAAATACCCAAATCTGACTGGGGACTCTTTAGAGAACTTTTCTCAGTCCTTCTGCCTTGACATCTAATGTGTTGACTTAATTCTTTTCCTCCTCTTGTCATTTCTGTGCCTGCCTGCTTCCCCCTATGTCCCTCATTCTCTCCCCACTCATCCCTACATATAGAAATAACCCAAAAACCATGTAGCTGTGTCTGTGACACAGCCATGCTGTGTCAGTCTCTTCTGTGCCAGCTTCCCCATCTGCTGCTTCTCTGCCCCACACTGCACACCCAACACACACTCTAGTCATGCTGATTTCAATCAGGTGGGTGCCCGTGTTTGAAACGAGGCAAAAACTGAACCCCTCTGCTGAATCTGAGACCTATGCTGTGACACTGATGGGTAACAGGCAATTGTGCCTTTGCAAGGGGGCACAGAATCCATTTCACAGTGCAAATGCTGAGTTATAACGAGTCTAATAGACACAGGTGTGAAAGCCATGGAAACAGCAATGTCCAGGTCTGCCTGTCAATGCAGAAAGATACCTGCTTGATCTTCTTGTGACCAGGCTAAAGGCTACTTCCTTGCATGAGCCCAAAATGCACATTGATTCAATTTCCCATGTCTGTCCTGGAGTTCCTTAGGAAACATTTGCTGAAAAGAAATAAAGCAATCATTACAAATGCTAGTCGTTAACAGTGTGAACCTTCATATTCACCTGCCAAGACATTGGTAGCAACTCAGCAATGTTGTTCCCTGAGCACTGACTGTTGGGTTTTAATTACATTGTTCTATTAGAGCTGTTCAAATCAACCATTTGAGAACTGTCTGGCTGCTGTAGTAAAAAAAAAATAAAAATTTGACCTTGACATCCTCTTCCTTCTCTTTGTCCCAGTACTCTTTGGAGGCAATCATTCATACAGTATATATCTTGTATATAGTCTGTCACTCTTCCTCCTGCATTCCTTGTGGGATCAAAGTAGCTTTTCAGGGTGTTCAAGCTCCTTGATACTGCAGTGATTTTACTCAGCACCTAAATACTGATATTCCTCTCAGTGTTGTGTAAATGCCCTCATGCTGGCGTTTTCTACCATGGCTTTACACCTGTGAGAGTTTGGCCATAATGTGCGATACCTTCTTCATGCTTTACCATTTTGATTATATATGTCTTTGTTAACACTTTGTCTGCATTCCCATCTACTTTCGTGCAATGAAGTCCCCTAGTAGTCAAATGCAAAAATGTTCCAAAATGTTCCAACTAGACCACCTGTGTAGCTCTCTTATTATCAGAATAGGTCTGCTTTTTCCCCATTCCACCCCTAAGCCAGGGCTGATGAAAGGCATATGGACAGGTTTTTAGAAGTCAAAAGACAAGTTCAGGCTAGTCTCTCGTGGCAGACCTCCCTGAGAAGTCACTGTCTTCATCTCATCTGACATCATCTTGACAGTTAATGAGACTGTCCAAGTTTTGAAAATGAAATAAAGATACAGTGCACTGATCCCTAAGCCCCAAAAGATGGTTTTATAAGTAATGGCCAATTCTGTTACCAGTCCTCCAAGATACTGCAGCTGGAAATTGAGTTTGAGCATAGAAACAGCTTATTGCAACATCATCTCTTAACAAGGGTTTAAATACCACATCAGAAGCAACACAAATAGAGAGAAACTAAGTCTGTAGTAAAAATGTAAACAATTTCATTTATGCTCCCTTTCCTCATAAAAAAGAAAAAAAATTGACAAAAACAATTATGTGAGGTCCTTAAAATTTATCCATGGAATATTTTGATTCCATGGAAAAATAATAACTGAATGCATAAATATTTATTTACACTTTGAATGACCACCATGCTGTGAATAGCAATTTGGGGAACTGATGCTTATATCTTCTTCCATACCACATAATCCTATATTAGACTCCATGGATATGGTACACATAATAGACTCTACTCTTAGTGGAAAAAGGGAGTTCATCATGGGAACTTTTTCCTACAAAGCATCCTGAGAGGCTTAGTGTGTCTGGGGAAGCCATCTCACAGAAGAGCACAATGGCAGCACAGGAAATGAAAAAACACTTCCTCTGGCAGCATCTCCAGACTGAAATCTTTGGTGTGTCTGGAATTTGAAGGGGGGAAAAAATATTCTCCGTAGACGCCACATTTGTTTCATGAAAAAAACATAGATCTCAAACACTAAGTTTTTCAGAAGAACCAGCTTGATTTCACACTAAGTGGTGATTAAGACCCAAGAGGAGAGGCTTTCTCCAGAATGCAACCACCCACCCATCCCCAGATTTCTTTAGCCAAAGAAGTGCTGCGAGGAATAAGATCGTCACGACCTTGTGGAGGAGTCTCAGTGAGATCCTTGTGATCATTCTGTTTGGCTCCAAGTCATATGCAGGAGCAGTAGCTTCCAGTTTCCTCCACAGCCTCACTCCCAAGGACAGTCAGGGCGACCACAAGGAAAATGAGCATTTTGTACAACTGCTGCCCATGTGCAATATTCACACATGGCACCCCTTGTCACCAGAATGGTGATCTATTTTTTTCATTTGTTACCAACAAGAATTTAATTCTGGGTAGTGCCCCTGAGGGGAGGAAAAAAAACAAAACCAAGCACTAAAATAACCTGTGCCTCTCCCATTACTGGCCCTTTAGTTATCCTGTCCCCTACTTCTGCAAGAGACCTGCCATTAACAAATTCCCAAACCACTCATTTATTTCCAGGGCTGTGCTGTGAAACCTCCTTCTTCAAACATAACAAATCCAACAGCTTCATGAGTTGAGCTACTGTGGATTTTTCCCTGTGACTGCAAATGGGAATGGTCTGGACAAATAAAAGCCCAGATCTCTCTGCTATTACAAGGAAAAGAGTCTGGGTGAAATATCTGCTGAGGAATATATTTTATGTGTTTTCTTTAACTGTCCATCCAAAAAGTGCTGAATGATGGTCGGGTGCTGTTAGGAGGCACTGATAATGGCCTTACATTTATAAAGCACCATCCATCCAGATGGACTCCCAAAGTACTTTATAAACTTTACTAACTGGTTGTTCCAGCTCCACACGTCACCTTATATCTATCCATCTGTTCACAGCTATAGCCTTACACAGAGCACTTCTTTCACCACTAAAGGATGGCATTTCCAGATTTGGGATGTAGCTGATGTTTGAAAGCTCACATCAGTGTGGAGTAACAGCTCTGTGGCTTAGCCCTGATTCTCTTCCATAGCTCTGTTGACTTCAGCACTAATTAAAACTAGAGAGCAGAAAATGAAGCTCCCGAGGGATCAGGTCAAAAAAGAGACGAGGTGATTTTTGCGTAGTAAAGCAGAGTAAGGCACCTCATTGCCAGCAGTTGCCTAGATGTTAAAAGTTTACACAGATGTGTGGGGAAGCTCACAAGCTCAGGGAAAATCTTGATTCCATATCTACCTCTGCCAGAGAGATATGCAATGTCTCTGGGGAGATTACTGTTGGCAGACCAAGACCCAATAAGATCACAACGGGATTTAGAGTGTCTGTGTAAGTTTTCCTATAACAATGCCCACAAAGTAGACCCAACAGCAGGGCTTCTTGTCTGGGCAGTGACATGCCCATCTGAGCATCATCAGGTAATTTTGGCTCTGTAATCTCTCACTGGCTTATTGCAAGAAGTTTGCTCATATTTTCATTGCTCTTTACTACATGGATTGCTGTAAAGTCCTGAGCTGAAGCTACAATTGCACCACCAACGTAGAACTGGAAGTCAGTATTTGGGGCTACCAGTTTGCAGTTAAATTACCTAACCAGGGAATGGTGAAGGTAAAGCCACTAGGGAGGGAGAAGGAGGCAGTGAGGAGTGTGCTGCGAGCCCCTGTGAGCCCCAGGGGAGTGCTTCTCTCCCAGGTAAAGTGGGAAAGTTTTATGCAGTGCTTGTTCATCCCAGAAATTGTTTAAACAAGGAACACATGTGTCACTTTACTAAGCCCTCTGACAGTTCTGTTCACATTTGTTGGGGTTTAGATCAAAATTAGATTCTGTTAAATTTTGGGTTGTATTTGGCTATAGGATGCATTTAGATCAGGCAGCCTCTGCTCTCCTGAAATATACCCAAAAAGCAACATGATTGTGACTGGTTAGACTATGATATTTTTTTTTTCCTCTTTAGTCTGGAGGATATGTTCAGACAACAATCTACATTTATGTGATATTAAGATCCATCCAGCACCCTGTAAAAAAATATAAACTAAAAGATTAATTGTTAGCCATGATTACCATATTATTTATTGTTATTGTGTGATGTTGAGACTATGTTTGGAACAGATGGGAATCCAATTAGCTTAGTTCTGCCTTTGTCCGTTGGATGAGACATTAATTTCAGGGCCACTCTCCACCTCGTCTGAATAGCAACGAGGAAAGAAATATGCTCATGGAACTTCATGTTTTTGAGACTGTTTGTCATATATTTTGTTTTCTCATGAAAGGACACTACTGGCTGCTAAGCAACAGAATAGCTGTGTTTACATGTACATTTATCTATATATATGCACATACATACGCAGACACAGGGAGTTGTTTACTCAAGGACAAGAGTCCTCAACAGACTGGCTTTCAACTGAGAGTAATTCTATTAATTAGGGCTGCAGATACCATCCCCCCTCTGCTTCCCCCACCTTACCCCTCCTTTTCTTCCCTCTGTTGTAACTATTACTATTTTTAATTAACGTGCCAAAATGTTCACTTCTAACTATAACAAGAAAAGAGAAAGACAAAAGGGCAGAAGCAGGGAGAGGAGCTCTGGAGAGAAAGACAATTTGTTTGACTAACCCTTTCAGAAAAAAGACAGGCTTGTCAATGATTTCTCTTCAGGACAGTATCCCATAGCCAGGGGAGGAAGCAGAAGAGCTTTTTAATGGGGCTTTTCTCCCTGCCAGGAATAATCATGCCTACAGAGACGTCTTAAAGCAGCCTTCGGCTTGGGGGCAGTTCTGTTACACCTCTCAGTGGTATTTTTTTTTTCCTTTTTAACATCTCCTCCTTTTTCTTTTTCCCTATTTTTTAAGGTGTTATGAATCCTTAGTCTAGGAATTATCTCTCATTCCATCTATATTTTTTTGTGCTGTATTGATTATTAGGTTATTTCTCCACCACAAATCCCTATCCTTGGATTTAAAATGTTACAACATTTGATGTAATCCCCACACTTCAAAACTGATATTCAGACACCACAGTAAATATTTAGGGTTCAAGGCTGCCTCTCTGTTCTTCATCTTTGAAAGAGTTTGTGATTAATTGAATACTGGTAAAAGGGGAAGGTGATTGAGATGCTCATTGTAGAGAAACAGATGTACAAAAGACAATACTGGGATTGAGATATAAACATAGCATTAGCACTGGAAAAAGTGTTGATTGAAATTGGGCATATATGGATATGAAATATGGCATTTCATATGCAGTAAATTCTATGAAATACATGCCTTTATTCTTGCTGTTTTATTTAAGTTGACATTGTCTGGGTGTTGATGAAATACCAGAGGAGGTGAGTTCAAGAAAGAAAATCAGCTTTTAACTAAAAGAATAATGGCTTTGCATTTACTAATGTTCTCATTCTTCATGGATAATATTAATAACACAAATGTTTGCCAGAAACTTGAAAAAATAGTTTGTTCATTTTAGGTTTTTCATTGAATCTTTCCCATCCTAAGCCTGCTCCCTATCCCTTCCCAAAATATGTGCGAGAAATTACAAGCATCAGAAACTAGTGTGTTATGAGCCCCATCCTTTCCAGTTCTGAGGAGATGAGAGTTTTTAAAGCTTCCAGCTGGCATCCACCAGCCTTTCAAGACAAGCTGCAGATCTGGAGCCTACTGCTCCAGAGGTCCTGATTCAAACTCAGTGGCTTTGTCAAGAGGGTGGTGACTACTTTTGCTCGCACACAAATTGGCAGTTTTCTGAACCACTGTGAGCAGAAATCCTTGACTCCTATTCATATGCGTCAGGCAGCGTCTCTCATTTCAAATGACATTGGCTTATTTGACTTTCAAATGAGAAAACTAAGTATCGTGAACAGATGAAGAGATAATCAAAACATCTTTGTTCAGGGTTTTGGAAACTGGTTTTGAAAACTGAAACTCCTGAGCCATTCTGCCAGTTCTCACAATATTTTTATCATTAAAAAAACAAAACCAACATTTGCTAATCGGTTTCCTAAATCTCCTGCCTTTGGAGGCATGTGAATTGGTACTGATTCACCTTAATAATAATTAAATGTAACTTATGTTTCTATCAACCCGTATTTGAAAGCTTGAACAACATTCACTTTCAAATGGAGAAGAATTCAGAATTTGAGCTATTTCTAAGCCAATCCTCAGTACTGACAACAGTGTTGCAAGAGCCACCTTTGCTTTGAAAGCATAGGCGTAAAATCAAAAGTAATATAAAAACCACAGAAACACATAGTAGTGAAAAACCCTCCTGGATCAGCAACTTTGATTCCTTACCACTGCATGAACTTGTCAAGGTTCATCTTGAACATGATCTTGTTTCTTGCTCCTCACTTTTCCTAGTCCTAGCTAGGCTAGGACTGCTTATTATTGATGAGAGATAATTCTCTTCCTAATTTCTACGCAAAATATATTCATAACTGGTCAGTCTATTTCCTCATCTCAAAGAAATTTATATTAATGAGTGGCTAATTGTTAATTCAATTATTCTTTGTAATTATTCTTAACTATACGTTGCATTTTCTCTCCTTTTTTGCATATTTGAATTGTTATCTATGCATATTCACTCTCCAGGCTGTTTCAGTGAGTTGTGATTGATCAGCAAAATCATATGGTAAATGTGTTTCATTTTTTCCAATTCAATAAGCAGACACATATCTGTGAGAAAATGGAGTACTCATCTTCCTTTAATATTTGAACATATTCTTGGAAATTTGGGGTTTTCTTGAATATTCATTGCTATAGAGACCCATTTCACTGTTCACAGAAAGCACACAAAATAGGTAAAGAGTATGTTCTAAGCAACTCTGTCCTGTCCTCTGAAAAGGTAATTTACCTTCTCACACAGCTCTTGCTGTGTTATCTTCTATAAATGGCTGCATTTCAGCAATGCCATGCACAAATTTCTTATGAATTCAGTGTACCGTAAAGTACCACAGGACATTTTGGGATGTCATTGTGGGTGTAGCTTGGTTGTGTCTAGACTGGTGTTTTTTAAACAGACACCAGGGAATGGAATATCCTCGAGATAATATCATTTCATAAGGATGGGTCGGATGCTGTCAAGATGAGAAGGTCTAGCAGCATTTCCTAAGGGATTTCAGGGTCTTTGCCAGGCAATTCCAGAACTTCAGGCCTTGTTTGCTTATGTTTTGGTTTAATTATCTGGAGTGAAAGGACATCTTTGCTTTGTATTTGAACAGTGACACATCATCTGCCCTCTCTGACCTCAGCTAACAGCATTATCTCCTCAGGTCAAGTGAGAAAGGCCAGTGCTCTTGTTGCTGTGGGTGACAGGTTCAAACCCTTATAATCATCCATGACAGCACTTGTTATACTTCTTTTTTTATGAGCATATTTCAACCTCTCTCTTTCAGTTCCTTTATACTGCAGGTCTTAGGTTCTTAGCTTTCATTTTACATCATTTCCCTTTTCCTTCCTCAGCAGTCTTGCATTTCAATGTTTGTATGGCTTGAACAGTTTTCCCTCAGGATTTAACTCACATGCTCATGGTCAAATTTTCAAACCCATAGGGTTAATCTGGGTTTGAAGTAAAACCAGAAGCACATTACAGTCCAGAGCAAGAACACACTCAGACTTCTGCTGCTTGGCCTCTTTTTCTTCGGCCAGCAGGCTGGAGAAAGACACACAAACACAGGGCACACGGCCCCAGGGCACAGACATAACCTGTTCCTTCAGGTCTATCTTCAGCATTATCAAAATTAACAAGCAGCCACCTTAATCCTGCTCATTCATCACAAAGCCCTCTTGTTCCTGCAGACCTGGATCCACGGCTGTTGGCTTCCTATCTTGGAGGCTAAATAAATAAAAGAAAGGCAAAGGAAAATAAAAAAGACATCTTTCTACTCTTGCATAAGCTTCACACCAACCTTCTTGTTATTGATAAGTGGCTTAAAGTGCTGTTTGGAAGTGAAAAAGTCACCCTGGTAAGATAACCTCTGGCCTTGGCAACACCTGGCAAATTACTGTGAATCTCTGATTGGACACAGCTTCTCTTACTTTTGGCTTAGACTGGGAAAAGCTGACACCCTGGATCACGGAATGAAGTACCCCAGTGTAATCCCTTGCACTCCATAGCAGTGTTTTATTAATGGATATTGGGCCTTCTCCTCAAGTTTCTCTCCTACTATCACATCTGGGTTTTGTTTTGAGTGGTATTTCCTCTGCCAAGAGCAGAGAGAGGCATAAAATGTGAGATTTGACATTTTCTAGCCCAGGAAAAAAGAACATCTCAGGAGCTGCACTGGCTGGCAGAGCTCCACTCACTGGTACCTGGTCTGAGCTGCTGCATGAAAAGACACCAGGGAGGATGTCAATAGAGAATAGACAGAAGATGCTGTAGGGTAGGAGGGCAGTGGAGAAGTGGCAGCTTCAGTGAAGGCTCTCCCAGGATAGAGAGAGAGCACAGTTCTCTTGGGAATTAATGTGGTGTCATCTTCCTGTGGAAAGCAAAGTTTGACCATGAGAATTAAGCCTGATACTTTGCAGTGGGTGAGGAGAGTTTGTTGCCTGTGCCACCACTCCATAGTTTTTCTCAGGAGGTAGTGTGTTGCATTATTGTTGTTCCTGCTGCTGTTGTTTTAATCTTTCACGGGAGATTATATAAAACAGCCTCTCCATGAACCAGAACACATCTCTGGGGAATACGATGACAGCATCCATATCTTAAAAAGCCATAAAGTAGAGACACACTGTAGAAGGTAGTCATTCCCAGTAATAAGTGCAGTATGACATCCAGGAAAAATACCCTATTGTGACAAGTTTGAACACTAGTTCAAATCTGGAGAAAAGTACCTTTAAAACCACAGATGTAACCATGCTTGTTATTTTAAAGGATTTTCCTTCCCTGAATTACTCCTGCACCCAGAACAAAGCCCTTTAACCCTTGGAAGACCATAGCCATTTCCTGCTACCCAGCTGTGAATCTTAAAACTGGTTCCTCTTGAAGCCTGTATCACAGACGTCCTCCCTTAAAATAGCAGCTCCCCTGCATTTTGCAGGACTCACACTTTGGTGTACTCCAGTCCATGTGGACCCTGACCTTGATGGGTGAACAAGCTGATAAGGGTTTTTCTTCTTCCCTGATCTCACGCAGAGATTAATTTCTGGACTATATATAGTAGATATGAGGCCCGATAACAGGCTTGTTTGAGGTCTTGCAGGAGCTGTGGCAGGAAGGGAGGAAAACCAGACTTCCCAGTCACAGAGGGACAGAAGCAGCCTTCAGCTTTCCATTTGCAAAATATGCTGCACCTCAGAGCAAGACACTCATTAGCTATTGCTGTATTCATACCTGGAGGTACAATCCTGCTGCATCATCCATGCTGCAGCCCACAAGATGGAGTGGGAAAGAGTTTCCTTGCTGTGCTACTCCTCTAATCTGTTAGGAGAATTCAGGCCACTGAGCTTTATCTACCTTGGGCCACACTTTCAGAGCTGAAATGCCACCTATATCCCTGCAGCTAGTTAGTGAAAGAACAAGAGACTCCCGAGCGTGATTGAGACTGCCTGAGCAAAGCAACATGCAGGATCCTGTTTAGAGCAAGTGAATGGAAAGCCCTGGGCACAATGCAGGTCAGCCTTTCCAAATATGATGCAGTTTGCCTCAGTTTCCCCTCTGATCAGTGTGTAAATTATGACAGCAGCCGCTGCCTTCAGTTAAGTTTTATTTATTAACTCCAGGACCAATAAGTCAATAGATCCTGGAGAAATGTCACTATTACAACCATCCACGACAAGGAAAAGCACATTCCCAAGCAGGGACAGTGTGGAAGGTCTAATGAACATTAAGCAGAGCACTTGTTCAGCACTGGCTTTGTCGCTGCTGGGCAGCCTTGTCCTGACAGAGCTCCTGTCCAACCAGGGACGTACATCCATTCATCATTAGTCCTAATGCAAGCTTGGGAGTTTTAAAGCCAGGGCTAAATCAGACCATCTTAATTTGCAGGCTTAATGCATTGCATATTATCCATATCCTTCCTATGGGATTTATCTTGATTAAGTGCTAATTTGTAACTGGTGGTATACCCAATGAAGTGACTGATGAGAAGGGTGCCTGGGTTGAGAGTCTGTGTTTTGGCAGCAGTGCAGACTGGGGATGGAAACTGCTGTTCCCACTGCAGACACTCAGGCAGGCAGCTCATTTTATGCCCATCCCCATCAACCTCATGGGCAAAGCATCCAGAAGGGTTTAGCTTGGGTTATTCTTCAGCTGAGATGGAAGCCAGAGGTTTGCAGTGGGAGAGAGGACCAGTCCTGTAAAGGTTTTTGACTGTACTTAAAAAGTCAGTTCCGGGGTCGTTGTATAGCCCTGTGTGGGCAGAACAGTGCAGGTCAGAACAGGCATAGATACTTCAAATAGCCAAGTGCAGGCAGCTTTTTACACACCCTGACTGACACATCTTGTGTTGATGCGGACACAGATAGAAGGAGCCCATCTTCTGACACATCTTGTGTTGATGTGGACACATCTGCCCATCTTCTATTGGGCTCCTCCTGTCTGTGTCCACAGCTGATCTGCCTGCCCCATCCCCTGCAGTGACACCCTGCCCAGCCCCAACATGTCTCACTGCTTCCACTCAGTGTCCACCAAGAATCAGCTGGAGTAAAATGTTCAGTGGGTGAGACCATTTTAGACACACTGTCCTGATTTGGCCACAAAAACCTGGCAGAGCCTAACAGCAGCATTAGAAAGTCTCTTTGAGATGGACAGAGCTTTTCCAAAGAGCTAGGAAGATCCTATTTCAGGATAGTTTTACTTTGTTGACCTTCATTTTGAATCAGAAACAAACCTTCCACCTTCACTAGACGCACCAAATCTCAGATCAATCTACATCAACATGTAAATTTTACAGGGTTTGAGGAGAAGTGACCTTTAAGCAGAAATGGGTTCTCAACTTTTGCTATCACAGCATTGGCATTTCACTAAAATAAAAGCCTTTATTTCATCCGTCACTTTGGTATCTGAAACTGTGTCTGATTCTGTAACCACCTGCCCCTCCTCTCACCCACCCCCCCACCCCAAGTCGTAAATACACGCTGAATATATGTCTTAAACAAGTCTTATACACAGAAACATACATAGAGAATTCAGGTCAAGCTGCTTCATAATCTTTTTTTACTGAAGACTGAAATGAAGTTTCACTCAAATTTCTCTGATGTGGTAATATTAAACCCAGGGAAGGCATCCAGAAGTTTTAATTTATGTTTTATGCTGTACAGAGGTGTTCCCAAATAGCATTTCTCCTTTTGGTTGCTTTTCCTAATGCTGAAAATAGTGGACAGTTTCTCAGCTGATGAATACTGCTTCCTTTTGCTTGAGCAACTGATGACAGCATTTGAGGAGGAAGGGGGGCTTTCTGTAAAAAAGAAGTTAATTAATTTTGGGGGTTTTAATCTCTTTTCTTTTGTACCCAACTATAAAACAAAAATTCTTCGGGAGCCAGAACATCTACCTCCAGTAATCGAAAGAGAGGCAAGGATCTGACTAATAGATATTACGTTCCATTATATGGTCTTGAAGTCAATAAACATTAGGTTACCTTCATGCAGTGAAAAAAGACCAGATTTATTAAAAAATCTTATCTGGAGGGTTTGCATTTCAATAGGATGTGAATTTGCATATTTTAACAATAACCTCCCATCATTCTGTCTGATCTGTGCTCAGTTGGCCATACAGATCACTTTATCTTGAATAGATTATCACCGGTTTAATAAACCCTTCATAATATGCAGGTATAACAATGGTACTTCATTGGATAAAGAAGGCATTAAAGTTCTTTTTCTGGAAATAGGGGTGGCCCAGCTAGTGATTAACTTTATACCTCTGTACATCCCTGTGCTGAATACCGATTGAAGGAGAGTATTCCCATTATTCACATTCAAAATGGACCAGCTCTTCAGAGCTCCTGTTAACTCCTCCTTGCCCATGGCAGCTGTGCAGAGGTGGGAGTTTAAAAAGCCAAGGCTGCCAGGGATGTTATCTCCAGCAGTGGCCACTACCTGGAACATCAGGGAAAGCTGACTTTCTTCCCCCAGGATGAGTCTCTCACATGCGCAGGATGATCAGTGACAAGATGTCTCATGAAGGAGGCATCATCTCAGTGATAGCTGGAATTAGGGTCAATACACTGCTCAGTAAAGAGCCAAAAAGTCTAGGCAAAAAATCTTTGATAACCTGTTTTCAGTGAAAAATCAGCATTTTTCTTCCTTGTCTCCTCGCACAGGCTTTTAGTTACTGACCACACAGAAGTTCATTTTCCACTGGTTGCCCTTTACAAGGGATGAGTCCATCCTACAGCTCCCGTGTCCCAGATTGTCATCTCAAAATGTTTGGTTGGGACAAGCACACTCAGACCCTCGGCAGGAGCACCAAGGAGTCTCTGCCAAACCACAGGGCTGGCTTTTGTCTTCTGCAGTTTCCACGGAGACAGACTATTATTTACATATGCCTGCAGTTCCAGGCTCCTGACCACCCTTCTCATGAGACACAGGGCAGAGCATTAGTACCAGTGCAGCAGAGACAGGGGCAAATATAATTTTCGTGTTGTCCTGCAATTTTTGATTTCTTCATTTTTGTTTCTTTGTTGACATTTGCACCCTGACTTGAAAAAAACATGATACTCTTCCTCTCCAGGGTACCCAGTACAAAGCAGGCAGCTGTGAGTGTTAACTGTCCACACACACAGCTTAGACAACCCGCAGGCTGCTGTGGCATTAAGCCCGAGCTTGTAGACCTTAATGAGAGATAATGTTTGCTCAGGACTAGCTCTGTGGTCATGCAGCCTTGGGATCTGGGCTGCCTCACATCTGACCAGCTGGGAGCATAGGAATAATGAATTTAGGGGCTGAGTGTGCATGCATGTATGAGAAATAGAGAGTTTGTCACACACGCATTCCCCAAGACACTCCTGAGAGCAACTAGAACTTTTCACACTCTCTCCCTCCCCTGTTTTCTTTTTCTCTTCTCAAGCTGTGTTCGTGCTTGCTTTTCCAAAGCTCCCATCAGGAGCTTTTTGCTTCACAAGAGGCAACATGCCGTTGTGCTGGCTGACAGTGGGAGCACAGCAAGGCTAGTGAATAATGGAAAGTTATTGACCTATAATAACCTGGCATTATTGACCATAAATGATTTAGTTAAAGTGCACGCACACACACACACACAGAGACACACACACACACACACACACACCATCTCATGTGAAGGAGCTGAATTTTGAATTTTGTTTGTTCAGCACTGCCTCAATGGAGCTTGTCACAGGGGCATTTTGGCCTGGCATGAAATTAATGTTAATCAAAACATCTCTGAGGATCCTCTAAATAGGATTCTTGTGGGGAGCAAGCACAATATCTGCAGCCAAAAGCAGATTGTCTTGAGTCTTTACTTGAGGCTCCATGAGAGCACAAACCGTTCATGAACTTCAGCAGAGTTCACAGATTTTAAGGCTGAAGAGGACAATTTTCATTAAGCAGTTTTGACCCCTGCCATAAGGCAGTTAGAGACTAACTATCAGGACCAATAACCTGCCACCAAACCAGAGCACAACATTTAGGGAAAAGGAAAAACATCCACTTTTGATGTCAGATTTCCCAATTTCCTATTATTATTTTCTTTCTGCTGAGCCAGCTGTTCCCCTCCAAAGTGCTGACATCAGGTCCTTTGGAGTCACAAAGTGTTGGTCACCCTTCTGGAAAGCATACTCAGGGTTTGTGGCTGGCCTCAGGTGCCCCTCTGGATCCACAAGGTCAGGCATTACCCCCCACCCACCCTGATGGGACCCCAGCACCCTGCTGTGCCTGAATGGAGGCCTGTGGAAGTGCAGGTATCCGAGTTGGTGAACTTGGCTGGGTCAGAGGAAGATGTGAGTGAGTACCTGTTTAGCTGAATGAGATTTCTGAGCCAGATGTTATAACCCCAGCCACTTGCACAATTGCCATATGCCCTCCTAAGATGTCCATGTTTGTGTCAGCATCTGAATTTTGTGCCTGACCCTTATTATGAAGGATTCCTGCCCAGCTTTTGACAGGTGAAACTCTGCAGCTTGGACTGTTCCTGATTATCTATCAGTGCTCTTCAAACAGCCATAAAAGCTTCTCATTATCTTTGTGGGTGCTGTTCTTAATACACAAAATAGCCATGCCACTGCTTGGCTTTCTTTGTTTTCTCAGGGTCAGAGGGATGGTAGGAAAGATTGTTTTGGTTTCAGATTTGCCTCTCTTGAGAGAGGATACAAGAATAAAAATTTAACTCTCAATGGTGCCAACCCGTGGTAAGGAAGCAGTTATGAATTGGAATTTACAGCACAGAAAAGTGTCACGATGCAGGGATTCTTTGCCGTGCTTTTCCAAGATCAGGGCAGTATTCTCCCACTTACTCCAGCAGGCAGTGGAAGCACCTGGAGCTGCTCCCGCAGCCCAGAATCACTGCAGAAAGGCAATCACTGGAGTCAGAGGTGCAATCCAGTCTGTGTACTGAAGTAACTAACTTTTGAGTACATTTTAAGTACCTAATGAAGCAGGCTTCCCGGAGTAAATCCTTAATTTCTCCATCTAGGAAATTGGGTTTGCATAATTTAGTTGTTTAAATTTAGGCAGCCAAGAGCTCCCTCTGGAGGTCTCCAAGCAGCCCGATCCTCTGCGTGGGCACGGCCAGGCACTTGCTTCGGAAAGGCGATTTCAAGATGTACCTGTGATTTCAGCACAAGCTAAGTTTTCCCATTCAGGAAATAGGGTCTCCCCAAAATTTTCCAATTTTTTCTCTAGAACTAGAGCTAAGCTAGGGGGTAAGGCCAGCTAGGGGGCAAGGCCAGCTGGAAAGGAACATCTGAATTTCTCCCTGAAGTCAGGCAAGGCACATGATATCCTACAGTAGATCTGCTTGTCACAGTGAGCAGTGGCAGCAGCACAGTGCCTTATCTGTATGTGCACAGCATCACACACCTCTGCATACTCCCGAGACCAGCCCAGAATACCTGACTGAAGCAGGATGTGAACCAGCCCACAACTTTTTCAAGGGTGCAGAGATGGGGGTGCTGACCTTCTAGTTCCCTCATGGAATAAAACTGTGTCTGGGGAAGTTCAGCCTAAACATTGGGAAAAGATTCTTCTTCACCTGCTGAGTGGGTGTCTGGTCACTGGAAGAGCCTCAAAAGAGCACCGAGCCTGTCATAGTTGAAGGAGCATCTAAACAATGCTCCAAGTCACATAGACGAGTGTTAGGTTCACTACAATGATCATTATGAGCCCCTTACTACTCGAGATTTCCATGATTTCCATGATTCATGGCTTTCAGCTCTGTCCTTCTTTCCTCTCTGTGTAAGGTACTGTTACACCAGCATTATCTGCGCCTTGATACCTTGGATTCACAGAGCTTTTAACAAATATAAATTCCCCTTTGCACACACCCCATTTAATCAAAACCTTGCTGGTTTAAGCAGTCTGTTTTATTAAATTACCAACCTATGAAGCCATTAACTCAATTAGAAGCAGCAGTTCTGTAGTCTTGAACAACCAAGGGGTAATATTGCAGTGGTAGACGTTATGCAGGTATGGCACGTTATAATAACAGTGAGAGCTCATAGAGCATCTTAAAAACTTACAATTTTGTAGGAATAGTATCTAATTAATCCTCACAATGGGCCCTGAAGGTAAAGATTACTGTCTAACCCCTTTTTCCATGGAGGAAACTTAGTGGGGAAGGAGATGATAGGTAATACACTGCGGAAAAGAATGGAAGGCCATGTCTTTCCACAGTCTGCATTCACAGTAAGAAGGTTCCCCAAACTGCTGCTTTCCTTTGAAGCAAAGCAACACCAAGTAACCATTTTCTCCCCTTCTTGTCTCCATATTGTAATGTGTCATGGGTTGCGTTAATTTTTAAAAATCTTTTATTTTTTGGAAGGAGTAGAGGTAGGAGTGTAAAAGTAAATAACACCAAAGTACCACTAAAAGCTAATATTAAAAGTAAATCATATGGAAATAGAGATGATAAATAGGAAAAGCTGCAGGACTTGATTTGAATTTAAGAACGTGACAGATTTAGGATGAGTACATTCTTTTAACAAAATACTAAGAGGAAAAAAAAAGCTGAAAACAGTGAAAATCAATTGTTTCTAATAATTAGCATTGCCAACAATGAGTATAATAAATTATCTCAAGCAATCCTGTATGATTATATAATATAAATAAAGAAAATTTATTTTCACATTTTTGTTTTCTTTGAGTGATATTTTAAGCATTAAGAATTTTCTTTCATTCTGGAATTAAAATTCTTGTTAAAAAGTTGCTCAGGTCCAGAAGTTGAGGATTTAAGGAAAGCACCATATGTCAGGAGACTGATGGAAAAGCCCCAAAAGCTAGAAGTTCTGGCAGTGCTTGTAAGCAGGGCTAGATAAGGGTTACCTTTAAATGCAGAGAGATTTGCATTTTACCCTTATTCAAAGAATTAATGAATAGTTTATTTAAAGCAGATGATTAAAAAAAAAAAAAAGCCCAATGATTGTTCTCAGTGGTGATGGCTCCATTTTATCTCCTTTCATATTTACACCATGTAGCACCCAATTCACACTGCAGAGAGAGAAAGTACAATCTGGCCCAAATTTTCAAATATGCTCAGCACCCAGTGGACCAAAATCTTTTAATTATCTCTCTGTGCATTTGAGAACATCCCGCATTTGAAACAGAAGGCTTCTTAAGTAGGGTGATTTCTTGCTCGGTTTCCCCCTCTGCTTTTTTTTTTTTTTTTTTACTGTCAGCATCACATCTCCAGACTATCTCTGTGCTGTGATTTCGGGTAGATCCTGCTAGGAAACACAAGCCTTGCTCTCCTCCAAGCTGGTTCAGACATGTCAGTGTTGCTTGGGCTCGCCACCCTTCTACTCAGGAGCACCAGGGCCCAGGAGCTCAGATACACTCTCAGCAAAAAGTTAATGGCCACAGCCTCCAGAAAGTTTACAGATGAACTTCTCGTGTCTCTGAACAATGCTCCCTCTTCAGCAACAGCCCGAGAAGGGGAAGGAAAGAGGGGAGTGCTGCTGGATGCAGCTCCTAGTGAGGCCCCTCTGCTTTGCCTCTTCCAGATAAATCCAAGCTGGACATTCTGTGAGAGCGAGTGAGGGGGCCAATCTTGTGAGCAGGTGGGAATGGGGGTGATGGGGAAGGTAGTAAAAAACTTTAAATAACTTGGAGCTATTGGCTGTGGTGCCAGAGGTGGCACGCTGCTTCCAGCCACTAACACATGTGGACAGGTGAACCTTTACACCAAATCAATCATCATATTTATTCTAATTGTATCGTAATAGTCCCCCAGGAGCTCAGTTCAAATGAGCTTGACATTATTAAAATTTTAATGCCCAGTTTTCATAGCTGAATGAATATTTAAAGGGTATGTCCCAGGCTTAAGTTATGATGATGAAGAAATTAATGGAATGTCTTGTTTAATGCTTTGGTACATGTTGATGCAAAAAAAAAAAAAAAGAAAAAAAAAAGTGGCTGTTCAAGGCAGAAAAGAAAGAAAGGCAATATTTAGGCATAATTAGAGGAGGAAAGCATCAGTGATGCACTAGGATCAGACACCAGTTTTATTGGATAGCTCTCAGCAGAGGGGAAATATTTATCATTCAGGAGGGGTGCAAGTTAGGGTGCGGTCAGGGACCAGAAGAGAAGCAGCTCCACATGAATGACAGATCAGAAACCAATCTCTGGGAGTCTCTGACCACATCCCTACATAGCAAAATGAGCTTGCTAGCCTTTGTTGCCTGGAACAGAGAGAGAAAATCACCTTTGTTACCCAACCAGGGTGTTTGTTTATTTTAAGTACCCAGATCAACTTTGAAGGATGGCATAATTAATCAGCAAGACTCATCAGTCTGGTAATTATGTTTCAGATAATTGTCAAAACATAGGACCAGATGATACCAGTTACACATAGATGGGAGTGAGAGGTAGCTCCTTTTGCATTGGAGGGCCTGATACAGGCTGAAACTGGTACGGAGAATAGCACTGAGGGTCTGAAATCAGGAATGATTGTAGGGTTTTGTTTCAGTGTTTGTGTTTGGGGTTTTTTCAAGCCTTCCATCCTTTTCCCAATTCAAGAAATATTTGGGAATCTATAGATTTTTGGTTTTCCCGTTTTGAAGGCTCTAATAAAATTTGCAAGGCTCCTCTAAAATTTGCAAGGCTCCAGCTTGTGCTTGTTCATTTACTGTTAGAAACTGAGGACTAACTTGAGCATCTGGATGGGCTTAAAATCATACACCAGATGCATTTCCTAGCTGTGAAGGAGGACAGAAGAAAAAGTTAATACTCTAAGTCCCTTCACAGAAGATTTTATCTAAAGGGGCACTATCAAAACTAAGATAATCTTACTCTTCCTCTGAGTGTTTCCTTGTTTATTTTCTTTTTTGTAAATTATTTTTTTATTTTCCTTTTGCCAGCTCAGGAGCCCTGATGCAGTGCACAGCTAAAGGGGTTTATCATCAGAACAAAGTGTTCACACATCTAATTTGAGATGTGATTTCAAACCAGCTTAGACAAGTCAGTGGATAAGGTGGCATGGCTTCTGGGGGCTCTTCTGCTCAAATAGAACTTGTTTCAGGCTGTCTAAAAAAAAGATTAAACTTTATTTGTTTGTTAATAGAACTGAAAGGAGAGCACAACCGTAACACCTGCATAGGATAGGGATACACCTTTAGAAGGAAGCTCTTGTGCTGCAGAAATGTCAGAGCATTCTACTTGGAGTAGGTTTAGGTCTGGGCCTCCTGTTGTCCAGAACTGAGGTAATGGTCTGCTCTCTGTTATACTACAGCAAGGAGGTGACTTTAACCTTTGAAAAAAGGGAAGTTAGCAGAGAAGAAGGAAGAGAGTGAACACACTAACCTTGAAAGCAGGACCAGTGATGGGGGAAAAATACTTTCTGGCTCAGGGTGGATCTAGCCCAGTACCAAGGCAAACCCTGCTTGCAATCTTAACCCGATGAGAGACTCTTTCAGTTCTTGGGGAAGCTGTGTTTAAAAGTCATGCTCTGAAGCTACCTGCACATTTAGTGAGAGAGCCTGTATTTCATGGTCCTGGCAGTGGGTGAAAGCAGCTAGTTAATTTACACAGCTTACTCAGTTGTTTGTTAAATGGCAATGCTGTGGAAAGCATTTCTCCATAGGCAAAAGGGCTGGCTGTGGCTCTTATCTTTGTGGCCAGGCATACAAAGCTACAAGCACAGAAGGTCTAATCTTCTTGGATGGAAGATGGCCAAGGTCTTTTTGCACTCAAAGCACTGAAGTCAATGGAGCTTGGCCTTGCCTAAAGTCTGCAAAGTCAAGCCAAGCAACCATTAGTGGCAAAGGCAATGTTTGGGTCTTGCTTCAGAAGAAGAGATAAAGCTCAGAGACGGAAGAGCACAGCAGGAAAGTTCCAATAGCCAGAGGTCATGGGCTCAGGATAAGGTAGAGGCAAGAACAGATGTTCATCTCCTAGTGAGGGAACAAGGGTTATGTCTACAATGCCTTCAGGGATACAACTGTCTCTGTGATCTGGTTGCTGCCCTGCTCATGTCCATGCTGAGGAGTCCCCTGGGCTCTGTGTGACCATGGTGTGCCCCATATGCAGAGAACACCTACCATCATCCCACCTGCCCAACAGACAGCAGCAAAATAGCACCAGGAGCACCTGTGGGACCACTGGGATGAGAGGTCTGAGGGGAGGCTTTCAGCTGGGAGGTGCAGACAGAGAGAGATTCACCACCAAAAACACACTGCGCACACTGCAAAACTGATCCAGGACCTTCAGCACATGTTCTCATCACTCGTTTAAATGCTGTGATGTCTCATACATGCATTTAGCCATCTGCAGACTAAGGATCCATGCTTGTTAGGATGAGACTGTCCTTGCTGTGTCTGTATGGCTTGCCCTCTCATGCTGGGGGAAATGGAGTGCTCAGCCTGAAAGAAAGGAGGCTCAGGGGAGACTTTGTCACTCTAAACTACCCAGAAGAGGGTTGTTGCCAGGTGGAGTTTGATCTCTTCTCCCAGATAACAAGAGGAAATGGTTTAAGTTGTACTCCTGCTAGGGCAGGTTGAAGTTGGATATTAGGAAATATTTCCTCACCTAAAGGGTGGTCAATCATTGGAACAGACTGCCAAGGGAAGTAACGGAGCCATCAATCCTGGAAGTTTTCAAAAAGCTTGTAGATGGGACATTTGGGGAGGCACAGTTTAGCGCTGGACTTGTCAATATTGTATTAACAGTTGGATTTGGTGATCCTAGAGTTCTTCTCCAACATTATTTATTCCATCATTCTATGACTACACTATTTCTCTGCCTTGAAGGAGTTTGCGATCACAGTGAAAGAGAATGAGGTCTCTTTTTATTCAATACATGCTAAGTTGGCTAATAGAAAAAGTTAGGGATAGAGAAGAATGATTTTTGATAGAAGATGTATGGCCATATTTTAAAACTGGATGCAAATTATCTTGAAATAAACATGAGAAGAAAATTAGAAGAAATATGGAATTGTGGAAAAAATTTTCCTTATTACTATTAGGGAAGAAGGGAGGAAAGGACAGCAAAAGACTGACTTAGTTTTATAATAGAATTTGATGTGTTTATGAACAGAATTTCACATTGCAGTTGCTCATCATATCAGTAGAGAAAGAGATTTAATGAGCAGCATGTTCACTCAAGAGTTATACCTCTGCTGTCAGGATACACATAGAAATAGACCCTTTTATGTAGCTTAGCATGGCCAGAGAGCCAGTCCTGGGACTCATGACATACTTGAGTGTACTCACTAAATGTTCATGGATTTCTCACTCATGTAAGGGGTCTGGGGTACAGATGCCTTTTCAAAAGTCACTATCCACAAGACACCCTTCTTTTCCAGGAAAGAAAGGACAAGTGCAGGAGCCAAGCAAGATCCATGAGTGCAATAAACACCCATCTGGGTGATCAGAGCATCATCTTCTGTCCTTAGTCACTAAGGTACCATATAGCACCACAGTCTAGTGAGGGAAAATAGAGCTATTGAGCACCATTTCTTATGGTGTGACTGCCCAAAACTTTAAGGGAATCTCCTGCTGTTTCACATGCAGATTTGCACACGAAACAATATTTATAAGATATAAATACTAAAAAAAAAAAAAAAAACCAACAAAAAAAAAAAAATCCCAACAAACCAATCCAAACAAAAGCTAAAAAGGCAGTTCTGATTCTCTCATTTTGGAAAAATGAGGCTTCACTCCAAGCATCTTGTGTTTTGTCCTCAAATGTGCTGAAGACTGAGCTCTCTCTTTACCCTACCACATTTCATTTAAAACCAAAGACACCATAAGATTAAACACTACCCCAGGAACAAAAAAAATTATTTGTTTTATTGGAAAGACTGTAGTTGCCTATTACCAAGATTGGCAGTTTCTTCAAACTCAAGCCCAAACTGCTCAGTGAGGAAGAAGTTTTGTATTTGAAGCCACAGCCACTTGTTCACGTGAGCATGAACTGCACTGGAGCCCCTCTAGGTTCATCTGCACACAGGAGAAAAGGAGAAAGATGAATCAATAGTTAGACAGATGGGTTATAATATGTTTTATATGATATATAGAAAATACTCTCAGAGAGCAGAGATGGCCGGTAGCAATCATTCTCAGGGGCAGGCACCAGAGCATTGACTGATTTGGAAAGGTCAGACCCTTCAATGGGGTTTTTTTCATATTTCACACATTGCCATTTCAGGCCTTCTCATCTGTTTGTGTACATACCTATGGCACACATCTCAACAGGCAGGGAAGAGGGTGGTAGAGATGAATTAAGGGTCCTTTACCAAGAGGAGGTTTGGGATAGTCATTTCAGAGGCAATGAACTACTAGCAAGGTAAATCTATGCAATTTAGTTTTGGGGTTTTTTGGGGGTTTTTGTTTGGGTTTTTTTGTTTGTTTTTTAAACTTTCTAAAATACTTCCTCTCCCTATTCTTTTGTTAATCCAACATTGTATCAATTCAGAGTGCCCACAGTAAATATGGTTAATGTGTAATTGCACATCAATCCATGCAAACACAGCACTTGCCTCCATTCCCATGGGGACAGGTTTTTGCTCTATGCATTACAGCTGAAATAGACAAACACAGGAGTCTACTTGTGTAGCTAAGCCACGGTGAAGAAACCTTTCTGATTCTGTAGGATTTGCAGAAATTTCCCTGAGCTGAGCACCTGAGCCCTGACTTTGTTTATTTTTTGTTTTTTTTCTTTTCTTCAGAGATAGGAGATTGCTTTGGATTCACGCTTATGGCTATCTAGTTTAGATCACTGTAATTCAATTATGTCACTCAGAATCAGGTACAGAGTGATTTACTTGAACTTTGCAATTACACATACACAATTCAATTGTAGGTGATTTTCTTGGCTTTTCCAACTTTGACACTGATATACTTTGCATTTCCTTAGGGCCCTCTATCAGGGCAGATTTTGTTCGATGCTTTAAAAATTATGACCCAGTCCCATAAACACATTCCTGCCAATACCTTTGCTCACATAAATAACTGTATTGAATTCAGAGAAATTACTATTGTGTACATGGCAGACTCAAAAAAGACTCATGGCAGACTCAGTTGGCAGAAATGGTAAAATGAAATTCCTCTTAGTGTTTTGAGGAGAGATTTGAAACAGAAAAACCCACTAAAGAAATAAAAAATAAACGTATTTTCTGAAAATTTCAGAGCAGGTATTAAGCTATTGCTAGCTCAGATTAACATCTGAGCTATGTCACAAGACCATCAAGAACACCATATTACTTTTAGGGAAGAAGTTGCTCCGGGATTTTTTTTTTTTCCATGAAGCTAACCAGCAAATACAGAGATGCAGGAGTGCCCAATAAACATTTGCTAAGACCTGCTAGCTGGCATCCTTCATGATCACAGCTGAATTTCATCATTGATTTCAGGGGCTGATGCCTGAACAATACCAAACACAACAAAACATCAGTGAGCGTGAAGAGTTTATTATTTGCTGTTATATCTGTCCTCATAATTCAAGCATAGAAATGACAGGATGTTTGTTTATTTGTTTGTTTGTTTGTTTAAAACCAGAATTTAGATACTTTTTTTTCCATCAACCACCTTCATAGTACGTGATGATATCTTTATCTTCATTATGTAGAATAAAAAGTCGAGAAAGAGGCAGATGTAATGATGTGTCCAAAATCACTCAGAAACCCAGTAGAGAGCTGGAAACAGGCATTGCCAGAGGTTAGCACCTCTACTTTTTTTATGTTTTTTGGAAAATTCCAGAAACTTGGGCAGCAGAAATACTTTCATGATGGTTTTTGATACAAACCAAAGTCCCCAATATGTCCTCAAGGAATATTCAATTATTTTAAGGATGTTGGAAAGATTATTATTAGTAGTAGTAGTAGTAGTATTAGTAGTAGTAGTAGTAGTAGTATTATTATTCAGATGATCAGTGGGAAAATCTTCCATGGTTCTGTAAAGCACACAGGCTCTAGAATAACCTTTTGTCTCCTGAAGTGACATCATCCTTAAACACAACCAGCAGATTATCTCCAACCTCTCTTCTGCTTGGTCTCTTCCTGTTAGTGGCATTTAATTCATCTTCAGTAATCTCCTCATCTTTTCCCTTTTTCTTCCTGTCTCAGAGCACATTTTAAGCTATTCAGGATAGCTCCATATTTTTGAGGGATTTTTTTCCCTTTTATTTCTTCATCTCTGTATTTGTCCATTCTCAAGTAGAGTTTTAGATCTACTTAAAAACACAAGGTACATTGATGAGCAATGAAAAAGTGGGTGAGACAAAAAGGAAAAGGGTGGTAGGAACAGCGAGAGGAAGAGAGATGGAGACAGTGAGAAATCAGCTGTCTCTGCTTCCTACTCTTCTTTCCCAGGTGATCCTTCTACCTGCTCTAAATTAATATCAAAGCCAGAGGGAGCAGAAAAAGGTTGGTGGGGGAAAAAAACGACAACCTTAGGAAAAGAAAAATCATGATGCAGAAAAGCGTCTGTCCCCTGTCTAATTCCTGCAGTGGCCTGTAGCTGATGGTGCTGAGAAAAATACAGCAGCAAGCTCTGACATTTCATTTCTGTGGAGAATTGAAAAAGGGCTTGCTATAATTCATCGCTTCTTGTAACTCAAACCCCTTTTGACAGGGGTACCTGCGCTGTCTTTTAACAGTGGCACCACAGTGGCTGTAATTGGACATGAAAAATGATGTTGTGTTTCTGCTTGCTGGGAAAATTGGGGTGGGGGTAGTTGGGGCAGTGGCAGTTTGGTGTGGGATGGCGACATCTGGCATAATTTGGATGGGTTGGTTTTTGGCAAAAAAAAAAGGAAGGACAACCCAAAATGAAGGGTATGGAGCGTAACAAGTAGGATCATCTTGCCTAAGGTTTGCAAAGGTGATAGTAAAGGTGGTTTTCATCATAGATGAACATGTAAGGAATCACAGGAAAATGAGAAGTGTGATGCACATTAAGTTCTAACTCCACCATCAGCACAAATATTTATGGCATTTGTGGGAAAAGGACAGAACCCCTCTTCCTAAAATAGGCCTGTTCACAGCTGCCATGGTTCTTCTTCCCAGTACAGATGGGGAACCTGAGACACAGGCTTTTCCTGACTCCACACTAGGAACACAGTTGTGCATAAAACTCTGGTGTGCCACTCTCTCACCACCTCTCTGAAAACTGTGCCTTTATATGTAACCAGAGATCCAAATTAAATTATTTGGCTCTTGCCTAAATCTCTGTACCTCAGTGGTCCTCAGCACATCTTTGCTACAAAATTGTTGTTGAGTGAAGCACTTCAATGTAAATTTTTGGCCAAATGGGACTCTGAATCATGAATGATGGTAAACACTGTCCTGATTTATAATGGTTTTATACTATAGAGCATTCTGGTACCATAAAGTCAGATACCTCCATATTGTAGAAGGATAAAAAATTTTAGTCAAGTCTTAAAAGATGGTAGAGAATTTAAAGAGATGAATGTTTTCGGGACTAACAAATGTTAAAACAATTTACTCCTTTCTCAGTGTCACTCAAGTATGATCATATTTCAAATGAGAGTATAAAGGGCATCCATGAGCAGAACAAAGAAGGACCACTGTAAGGACAGCAGTGTAGCACATCCTAGAGGATGCCTAACAGTGCACTCACTCTATCTACCAGTTCAGATGTTGGGTCAGCCTGCCCTAGGTCTTTTCCCATGCAGCAAAATCCCTTTTGAAGCCTTCTAGTGACAGGGTTTAATAACACCTTACAGCCACATCTGTAATTCCACAGATCCCAGGTGGATTTCCTGATGATATTCATCAGATTTGCTGTCCGGAAAATATTCTTTCTCCTGTCACACTCTCAGGGTCCACCAAGATAGGACACATATTAAAGATGTCCATATCAGTATTTCTCCAAACACTCTTCAGAAGGCTGCATTTTGGAGTAAAAACTTTGGTTTCATTCCACTTAACTTATGGACACTTCCAGATAAAGAATAAGCAGGGAACTTGAATATCTGCATACCCTTCTCCCCAGGAAGGCACTTCCCCAGGGTTAGAAAGCTACATTGTTCTGCCATTTCATTTCCCCACTTAGCCCTTTTCTGGTCCCCATGACAGGTCCTTGCTCCCAGAGTGTCTGTATTAAAAAAAAAAATTTTAAAAAAATTCCATAGATGGAGAAAGGAAACTTAATTATTTTCCTCTCAGTGTTTCTCCCTATAATTGGTGTCTTTCATGTCAAGATGATCTCAATTTGTATTATGGGCTCCGTTCAGGCAGCACTTTCTCTTTGGTCTATAAAGAAATTGTCAAGTGTATAAATCATAGTGTATATTAAATTACGCTAGCCTTTTACTTATTAATTTCCCCAGTTTTTTCTTCCTCTGTTGGATGCTCATTCTCACACTCTTTTTTTTAACTTTCTTCAGAACTGACTGCTTTTTCTCACTCCCCAACATCAGAAAGAAAAAACAAAACGAAGAGCCAAACCAAACCAAAACAAACCAAGACAACCAAAGTCCAAACACATATTTGCCTCCTTTCATTTTTGCCTAAGGGTCTGATAATGTCCACTGCCTTGTGCAAACTGACTTCATTCAACTCAAAAAGAAGGGTGAATTCTGTCTAGTTTTTCTCAAGGCTGGATCCAAAAGCTACTTGAGTTCAGTGCAAATTTTCATGGACTTTAGAACAATTCAGATCAGTACCTATGTGGGTAGATTTATGGGATGTTTTGCATCTCAAGGCTGTGTCTCAAGTCTCAAGACTTTGCCTCTCAAGGCTGTATGCTGTACACCTCCTGTAAATTCCTGGCTACTGTGACTATTTCTCTTACTGACTGCTTGGGATGCAGGTTCTGGCTGTCTTGGAATGAGCACCAGAGACCTCTGACCCCCTCTCCTGGCCATGGGAGTTGGATTAGCCATAGGGTTCCCATCAGGAGCCCGTAATTTGGAATAAGGGGGCAAGTGTTAGAGTAATCAGGTCTCGAGTCAGACATTGGTACATGGATGGTCAACACCACCCTGTTGCAAACACGAGCACTCAGAGGTTGAGCAGCTGAGAGAAGTGACCAAGGAATTTGGCTTCATTGTCCTGCACATGAGAAGCAAGGTGGGGTTCAACTCAGCTAAGTCTAAATGCAAAGACAACCTCCCTCCCTGATCAGTAGAGAGGAGCAGGCACTGCAAAAGACCATACACGGTTTATGCCTCAAACACCAAGCTTAAGAGTGGCTTAGAGTTACACTTTCAACACATTTGGAGTTATGTGACATTGAGTACCCTCCTCACCTGTGTGGTGTCAGATCTTTGAATGTGAGTAACAGCTTGCTGCTCACATGTGGGTATAAAGGAGCCCCATGGCAGGACATCTGTCCTGCTCCTGCTGCTTCATACATCACCTCTGCCCTGCTAATACCTTGTGGTACTGATGTGAGCAACTGGTCTTTGCAGTGGCAGAAGCAAGGGCTGATACAAGGTGTAACAATTATTAGATTCTTTGTTGGTTTTAGCACTTCAGCTGTCTGGATTTTGTTGGATGGTACAGGCACAGAGGAGAGCAGAAACTGCTCAGTAGCATCTGTAGCCATGGATCCTTCTCTCGTGGAGTGTGAGTCTAACTGTAGTCATTTTATGGATAAGTACATTTTCCTCTAGAGACAACAATACAGCAGGATCTGCTAGGCTCTTCATCATCTTAACCTACTTGTCAGCCAGCTTGATAACTTGTTGTTACTAAAAATGTGTGCAGAGCAATTAGAATAAATCTAACTTATTATGAAGCGCTTTTCAAAAAAAAAGGGGGAAAATTAGGAAAAAAAAAAAAGAAGAAAAATAAAACTAATGGCCTTGCTGCCCAACTATGATTAGCCACAAATAAGGGATGGATTAATTCCCTGAAGGCATTCTGTGATATTCATCAGCCAATTTGTGGTCTGACTTTACTGGCAAGACATATGTTAGGAGATTCCTATTGCCTTCTGACCTCATGCTCCTTGTGATGCTTGTTTGAACTTGTACTTTCTTTGTTGGTTGACAAATCAAAAAGATATTTTCATTCTGCTCAGGGGTGGTCACACATAGAAAGATATTTTGAGTAGTCCATCTGCACAGGGTATTGATTCCTTTATGTGACAAGAAGTATGAGACAGGGAAGGGCTTTCAGACTAAATTCTTAGCTGGTTCTGATCCAGTCTGCATCTCTAGCTATTGACAGGAGGGGTATACTGTCATGCCTGTTCTTCAGGCACCCACATCATGTTAGGCACTGCCAGTGAAGAACATTGGGAGCATCTGTTGCCCTGTCTCCTGGGAGTGAGAAGCTCTGGGGATAGTGATGGTCCCCAGGGATTTTGTTGAGTGAGAGAGGGATAATTTGAATAACAGAAACCTATTCACAACACAGTGGCAAGGTTTTTAAACCTACTTATATTGTGATATGAGAGAGGAAATATATATCTGAAAAAGCAATAGAAGGAACATCTGGCCCTCTACTCCCAGAAAATTCTCAGTATCCAATACTCCAGCAGCATGTAGACAAATTAAATCCAAATCCAGGTTTGAAATGGAGGCTGCTGTGTTACACATGACTATCCTACTGAGTTAACAGTAGAAGTGGAATTCACTATTCAATTTCCTTCTCATCATGTCAATCTCAAGAAATTTTTGCAGTTTAAGTTTCACAGGTCCTGATGTTCTGACAAAGCATTTTTGCTCTTATGCACCAGTATTTCCAGGAGAAACTCTTAGAAATTTTAAAAGTTGCATTTAAAATTTCATGACCTGTGTGAAATGAGTCAGATCCCTCTCCCAATGTGATTCAACAAAGCCACTGTCGGGTAAGAGGAGTGACACTGATTTATTTGCCTCAGACCAAGCTGCAGCCTGCACTGGTTAGTTCTTTGTTTACTAATTGCTTTTTTCCCCCCCCTTGTGGAGTAAATTCTGGTGCTAATTATGATGCGCAGTAAAGAAGCAAAGCAAGCCTCTGTATATGAATGTCTGACTCCTCCATTAATTACATGTCTGTCTTTGTTCTTCCTTACAGATGAACAGACCGATCCAGGTGAAGCCAGCGGACAGCGAAAGCCGAGGAGGTAGTTGACTGCATTGCTTTCAGCCACAGTGCTAAATATAATTGTTGTCTCTGGCTTCTCTCAGGCAATGTGCTGATCAATTAGTAACGTAATCAGTGCCAAAGAAATTCCCTCCACAGCAAAGATTCTCTTTATTAAATCTCCTTTACTTCGTCTCACTTTCCTCATATTCAATTATTATTTGATTTTAAAAGGCAGGCAGGTGCCAGCGATTGCCTGAGAAACAAATAACTGCCTCGTTAAGAAGTGAAGCATCAGGCACTGACTTAACAAAGTTTAACAGCAGTGGACAGCAATGGGGGTTTTTTCAGGCCTATGTCAGGCTGAGCTGTGGAGGTGTTTGATTTGGTTAGGATAAAGCAGATATTTTATGGTTTCTCTAACCATGTTGTTTATGCTTGCACTGAAGCAACTCTACTTCTGGAAAAAGCAAATTCTGAGCTGGCAGAGTTTTCTGCACCTGTATCAGCTTATCTGGATAAACCTGTTGAGGAAACTGAAGACTTCTCTCAGACCCTGAGAGTTATTGAGGATTTGCACAGGTATAGCTGAAATCAGGAGCTGGTATTTTGCTTTTCCATTCTACACAGTGGCTTTGGAAGGCTTTGTTAAGTGATTGTTCAATAGACCACCAGTGATGAGGTGTTTCCTGTAAAAGGTTTTTTACCTGAACTGATGTGGTGATACTTCACCGTACTCCTCTAATAGGTTCCTGTTTGTCAGATCAAACACACAGATCACTGAGAGAGTGTGAGATGGTCTGTTATGCTGGATAAATTACCATCCTGCTATTTTTTTCTTTTATCTGTACATTTATATATATATATATATATATATATATATATATATATATATATATATATAAAATGACATGTTCTCTTCCTCTCTATCCCTATCTCTTTGGGAAAAAAATAGAGAGTCTTTTCCTCATCTTTTCAGTAAAAACCTCTAGTGCTTATGTATCTGATAAATGTGGGAGTAGATTTTGTCATTTAGTAATGATGTGGCTCTTAGATGTCTGAAAACTTTTCAATTTCCACCATAAATATAAACTCTTCTTCATTTGTGGGATGACTATCTTTGTGCTGGCATTAGTGGAAACCTCTAGCAACAACTACTTAAAAGGAGAAAAATTCCTCACAGAGAAAAAAACACCATGTTCTCTCTCTTTTCACTTGAGAGCTGTGGATTTCAGGGACTTTGGCTGCATCAGTGTGAGGCTGAAACTCTCCAGTGACTCAAGTTGTTGGGAGAATTTGTACGTAGCTTGCAGTTGAAAGGCTGGTGTTACAGGCTGGTGAAACCACAGGTCAAAAGGGGCTCTGTAAGGACCGGCTGTGGTGCCATGTAGCTGCAGATCAGGAGACCTGAGTGCTGGAAAAACACCAGAAACCTCAGAGATAAATACTGCCCTTTTAGAACCTCTCCAAAGAAAATTTGGGGGAATTTGGTTAATACAGGGTGGAAACTATCTGATGGGATCTGGTGAGTTCTGCATTCAAGGGCCAGGGCACATGTCAGACTTGCAACAAAGACGTGTCACATCCTCCAGCATCGTCCAGTGGTTTTTAACAGAACCAGGTCAATTTCCTCCCCTTTCCCTGCTTGTCTGATGATCTGGCTCTGTGTCTGAGTAGGATTGGGTGAGCCATGGGCAGTTGTCAATGCCAATCTCCTAGGGGAAAACGGAAAGGCTCAGCTGCTGCCTGGGCAAATGAGGGGACATTAAGCACATTCCAGTGGAGTTGGTGCCGACAGCGAGAGTGAAGGGAGGGCCTTTTGTCCATTTAATTAGACATACCAAAAAATAATAATTAGGCTGGCCAATTTGCTTAGTGAGCCTAGAGGGTATGTAGCTCCCAATCTTTCTCTTTTTTTTCCATTTTTTTTTTTTTTAATGCAAATCAGTAATAGAGAACACATGCCTGGCTTTCTGGGAACGGTCTTCGTACTCCTTTGCTAAGAGCAGCTGCTTCCAGGGGCAGTGGTTTGAACTGCAAAGGGCTCCAGTGGCAGCTTGATTCCACATTATCACACCCATGGCCCCCTCCCCATTGTATTTTAGCTAATTATCTCCTCATCTTACACAAACCTCATCTTTTCCCATCCAGTCTGCTCCCATATTTCTTCTGTCAGTGGCGCTCATAATGCGGAGGCCAAGCGGGTGCTCTCATCATTGGTGTGAAAGACACGTTGGCCTAATTCCCCACTGACAAGCTGCTTCTGGGCTGGTGATGTTCCAGGATGGCATGACTCAAGGGCAGCTGTGGGAGAAAAGAACAATTGGCACCCAAGGGAGGCATTGTATGAAAACTTACGTTCTTCAAGAGCCTACCGGTAAAAGCAGGCACGGCAAACAGAATGCTAAAAAGGAGGCCGTGTGTCTTAGGAGCACATCAAAAGGCTTCATTAGGGCTGCAAGATAAAGGTCAACCTCAACAACAAAGAAACTTAAGTTGTAGCTTATTATATATATTCTGTCCCTCTATCAGGATGGGACACAGGGGAGGAGGGGGGCTTGGGAGATGGAGCAGCTCTTCCACACAGCACAAGTCTTTGGTCTGCCCAGAATCCACACTCTGGATTATGGGGAGTACATACCCTGGATTGAGGGGAATTCTGATGCCAGGCCACAGTGTTAATGAAAAAATGCAGTGTTCTCTGAAACCGCAGTTTGCAAGCAGGTTTTTACTGAAAAAAGCGAGCAACATTCTTGTGGAAGTGAGATTGTGTTTTCTTTGGGGACAAATACTTGCATTTTACTAAAACATGAATCTTTGAATTTTTCAGCAAGTTCTTCCACAAGTGAAAGGTGATGAGAGTCACAAATTTATTCTCTCCTTCAACCAGATTCAGCTCAGTTTTCCCTGTTGTTCTGGAGTCTGGATTTTTTTTGGTCTTTAACCCTCCCTGTGTCCTAATTCTCAGTTGAAATGAAAGTGAGTGTTAGCATTTAGTGTGTGTCTAGACTATCTTAGACTATCTAAGTTTGGGAAAGTGTTCAATATATTGTTTGTCAAAAATTACAGTCAACCCATCAAAATGGATATGGTGAGTGCCCCTTAATAATTTTTCTGGGTTTATTATTTTTTTTTGTTAATCTCCATATTGTACTACGAGCAAAACAAAGCGTGAAAACCTTTTAAACAAAATTTGGCATTATTTACATTTGCCTAATCCCATGAGAAATAGAAATTAATGTCTCCTGAATATATTTCTCTGGGGAAATAGTCTAAATTATTGGGAAAATTTTACATTTTACATTCCTGTTTATTTGTGCATGTATGTGCATAGTCAAGATACAAAATGTTCTGTAGGGGTACTCCTTCTACAAAATACTTCATGAAGCTTCAAATACCTGATCAGAAGGTCAGAGTCCTCTGAGATTTTATACTTTTATACTTACAGAATTGGTAGAATATGATAGAAGGTGAGCAATTCCATATTTTGCTCTGAAAAATCATATTGTGAGTCTAGCTCTATTAAGGATATCTTATAAACTCTCATTGGCCTTTGCTTTGGCCAAATTTTATCTTGGCTAGATAGAAACTACTTTGCCAGAGATTAGCTAGTCCAATACATTTTTAAGGATGTAAGCTAGATCTCCACATCAAAATTTTGAACATAAAAAATCCCAACTAAACTGTTAGAATTTGTTATTATTTTCATCTTGGTGGAGGTGGTTTTCCTCAGTTCCTTCTCTGATATTAAGCCCTAAAAATAGCCTGTAGGTATCTATCACTTAAAGTTTCTCTTTCTCAAACTTGGAGAATGATCTCAAGTCTGTTTTGTGGTTTGGGGCCAAAAGTTTGGAGCCATTTCTTATTTCATCCACGATGTCTCCAGCTCTCACTAGGCAACTCTCACTGCAGCTGGCAGGGTTAACCTATGATAAACGCAGCCCCAAGGTCCCACTATGTTGTACAGGCAGTAACATTTTTTAAAAGCAAAGGACTCTCCTGCTGCTCCAGTTGCAGTCCGTTAGTGATGCTTAGATGCTCCACTGCTCCCACATTCCTCTCAAAGGACAGAGGAAGGTCCATGAAGGAAACCATGCAAAGATGTACACAGTGTGCTACCTTGGCTCAGTGTAAATGTCATGACCGAAATGTGTTTCGTGGTGGTTTTGGGGTCCTCCAGCATTTTGTGGAAGGGAAACAGAAGGCTTCTGGACTATAGAAAGGAAAAGTAGAAAGTGGTTTAGGGTTGAAAAGGTGTAGTGTCCTGCAGAGAGAGTGTTAAGAGGTTTACAGGAGAAAGTGTGGTGCATTGTACTGAAGTGTTTTCTGCATGCAAGAAACCTGCTACAGTTTCTGTCTGTGCTTTCAAGCAGGTTATCTCTTGTGCATGTTTGATGGAGGTGTGTGCTGTGTCATTTTTTGCTTTTTGGCAGCTGGAAGACTTGGACTTCATATTTCCAGTAACTTGCAGTATTTCTCTACCTATTACTTGATGTGCAAAGTCTCTCTGTTTGGTCATGATTTATTCCAGATTCAAAGCAAAATATTCAAGTACTGAATTACAGTTAATAGGAAAACAGTATGCCTTGCTCATGTATGATTTTCTGCTTCTTTTTATACTCTTTCCATCAGCTTGATAATGATGATGGGGTCAGAACAGCCTCTCCACATTTTCTAAGCCAAATTTTCATTTAGGACAAAAGCCTGGGTCTAATTCTTACTTCAAGCAGGTATTTTCTAACTTGCTAGCTCTCTGCTGGGGGTGGCAGGGTAGTCTGTCCTAGGTCCCAGTAATTATTTGCTAGTCAGTTGTTTTCCATTTAACTGATCAGAATTACACAGCTTGTGCAGATGGTTGAAACCTCTCAGGAAGCTTCCCATCCAGGTACTAGCCAGATCTAGGCCTGTTTAGGTGCTGAAGTCAAGAAAGACTGGTTGCCTTCAGCTTAGTTTGGCTTCACGCTGGTGTAACTGTCCCATGTGGAATGACTTCCTTCCTCCTTGGAAGCCCTTTGTAAAGAAGAAGTTGGTTGCTCAAATCTTTAGACCAGAAAAGTCTGAAGACATTTAAGGATAAGAAAGCAGAGGGCAGTCTTGGCAGAGCTCAGCATCTTCTCTTCTGCCCTGCTGAAAGCTGGGCTGTCCCTGTGTGCAAGAAGTCCTGAAGTCTGGGGTTATGCACGTGTCAGAGCTGTACCTCTGCAGCTCTTATCTCTTCCTTAGTTCTGATCCACACATGTTGCCTGTAACATCAAGCTCTTTGGAAGATACTTTACTATCTGTTTCCAATCTTTTACCTTAAAAAGACTTCCCACCCAAGAGGCTGAAGAGCAGGCGGAGAGAATATCCTCTTACAAGGTGGCAATCCATACAAACTACCTTTATGTGGCCTGCCACAGCTCTTTCCTCAACTGCTCATCTTTTTTTTTCCTCTTATGGTCTGCACCCTCATTCAGCAAGAGTAATCAGGTGGCACTGGCAAACTATTTTAGGGAAAAAGATAATTTTTTTCCCATCTCAGAGTTGGGAAAAAGATCTCAATGAACACATCTCCATTAACACTTTCAACTCCACAATGAGTGCAGTATGGCTCACATTGATCTTTTATAGCTCGGGTAGAGAATGGCACAGACAGGGACTTGCAATGGTCACACCACACATGAATCCCAGCCTTTGCTGCAAATGTTGTACTGGAGATGCTGATTACTAGTTGTAGAGCAACATTTACAAATTGCATGAACTCTGGACTCAAGACCTCTGAAAAAAATAATTTTCTACACCCCGGGTCTTCTATTCCCTTTTCTTTCCCTCACTGTTTACAATAGTTTAAAGAGCATCTCTCTCCCCTTTTGTCAGCTCTTGCAGTTTGAAAGGAGGTTCCCAGCTCCATGTCAAATCCTCCTTTTAAGTCTCATACATCTCCTCTTCCAGAGATTTGTACCCAACCTGGTCATCTGGTTTTGACTTCTTTCAGGAGGCATTTGGAAAAAATACTCTCACATTCAAATCTAAATATTTTTTTTCTCCGTCAATTATAGATCAAATATTACCCAATGGAGCTGAATTGCAGTACATCTGTATGAACAGTAAAGAGAACGAATGACTGGTTAAAAATTAACCTAATATTCTGTCAAAAAGTCTATCAGAAGTGAAGATGAGCTCATGAATGAAAGGGGGGAAAAAAGAAAAATCAAGAACATAGGCAAAAATCTCGATATTAAATTTGGAGGCAGCTTTCTGCCTCAGAGGCTGGGCAAGTGTCAGGACCAGCAGAAAACCTTGGTGTCATCATCAGAGGCTCCTGAGAAATGGCTGTAGGAGATGCTGCAGTATTTGGAAAGATGTCGGTGCCTTGAAGCCTCTTTGTCATGTCAAGGGCTGGGGAAAGGGACGGGTCCAGGACCACAACAGCCACTTAAGGTATCCCACAAACTTGAGCACCAGTCTGAGAACATGTCCACTGCATTTTATTTCAGATCCGAACATTTCTTATGACCTGCGGTGTTTTTCCTTTAGCCCTAAGATAAATCCAATCTAGAAAGAACACTTCAGTACTCATGGAAATCTTTTCTTCCTAGCTGTAGCTGGTTGTGGGACTGATTACAGTCAATGGGAAATCAAAATCTCTTGGTTTATTGTGGAATTTCAGCACTATGTGACCCTACTGATAGCTGACACTCAGTTGTCCTCAGAAAGCTGTATTTTCAAGCAGGTAGAGTGTACTAGCATGCAAATGGATCAGTTAATTCAAAGTGGCCCTGGATGACCCTGTTCCTGCTCTCCTTTCTCTGTTAAAACTTAATTCTGGGTGAGAAAAAAGGCTTCAGCAGATCCTCACGTGTAGTGTTTTATATTTGATGACTCTGCTGAAGGCTGATGTGCTCCATTCTGCAGTCAAATGTTGAAAGAATATAAGGGACATCAAACTTTTGTTCACATCTGCCCTTCCCATGGTGATTGAAATCAATGGAAGTATGCCCATCAATAGGACCTGGAAAAGATCCACAGGACATTGTGTTCTAGTACAAGTCCTAAGGACAACCTTTTAAAATCAAGTATTAGGGGAATAAAAGAGAAAGAACCCAAAAACCAAAACCACATTGCACATTTTTCAAAAAATGTCTGTAACCTAACAATTTACTGACAAGGAGGAGAGAGAGACGGGGGAACTCATCTCCTCGAGGTTTTGACATTGGTTCTGTTCCTTGCTATGACAGACCTTTTGATCAGTTATGTAACTTTGATTCCCTTCTCCTTCACACCCTTCCTTTATTGTCTGCTTGGGCTGTGGTATGCTTTTATTTGTTCATTTCTTGTAGATAGTGCCTTTGGCATTCATGCAAAGGCTGTCAGTGTCAAAGGGTTAAGGCACCAATGAAAGCCTGTAGCTGTACAGAGGAGGATGTGTACAGGGCCAAAAATCAGCTGCAGTGGGTAATCAAGAGCCCTCATACTGCAGAGTGATATTTGGAATTTTTTTCAGCAAAAGGGCAAAATGGAAGAAGCAGTGGGAGGAGAAGAGTGGAGGAAATAAAAACTATAATCCTATAAAAATCCTACCTTTGTAAATATAGTTCAGCATCTTAGGTGAACTCGGGGACATGAAACAATCCCAGTATCTTTTTCTTAATGTAAATGTTGCTTGTCAATGGGTTTTTATACGGAATTAATAATACATTTATATATACGCTCCACAATTAATTGCAAAGCATTTATGGCACTGAACAGTTAGAATGCATTATGATAATCACTCCTCGTGCATTGACTTTATTGTAAAGGTTTTGCTGATCACTGTAATTGGCTTGTTATTACACAGGAATATAATAACACCTCTCTGTATAGTAGTTTATAGCACATCAATAGCAAATGCATTCCCTTTATTGGAAGCAATGTGCATTTTATTAGAATACAGCTGAATAAGTGCAATCTGTGTAGACAAATGAAGTTTCTAATGACCTGTCTCACAAAAGAGTCGAAATAACAAGCCATTCATTATGTATTTTTTTCCAGTGATGAACTTCCAGTTACGGTTACACAGTCATTCCTTTAAAAAAAAAAAAAAAGTCATGTTTTGCTGTTCTTTCAAAAAAAACATTTGGGGGAAAAGAAATATGTGGGCCATTTTTCTGCCCATGTTGAATAAAGCAAGGGTGACTGATGCCCACACCTTAGAGATTTCATTTGCTTGTTGAGATTTTCCAAGCTTCTTCCTTGAGTATTTTGTCTGACATTCACAAAGAATCAAAATGTTCTTACACTGAGTCTAAATGTAGCTCTTGGAGCAATGCTATTCTAACAACCCCTATGCAGTCACCAATCTGTTAGGTATGAGGGTCTTGGTGTTGTCTTTATTCCTATTGAATAGGCTCTTTTCCTTTATTTCACAGAGGCATGTTCTATATTTAGCAAAAAAAAAAAATCTAGCAAGGTACCCAGAGTTTTTCTTTTCCTGTCTGCCACCATTACTCCAGGTCTAAATTTCAGATTTTTCTGGAAACTTAGAGTGGCATGAATCTGGCATGCATATGTAACTAATGTTCATCTGTTTGTCCAACTATCCCCAAGTGTGATCAATGTCAATCAAGTACCTAACCACTCCTGAAACTCTGAATCTGGGTAAAAAAGGTTGCTGTTTTCAGACCTGGTGCAGTTATACTGCTGCCCATGGTATAAACTGAGTCCAGTGGTCAGCACATGAAGGTGGTGAGAGGTGTTTTTTGTTGTGAACTCAGTTCATTAGTGGATGGGGCTAATAATGCCAAAGTTGTGGATTTGACCCTCATATCAGCCATTCACTTAAGAGTTGAACTTTTGGGTCCCTTCCAGTATAGAATATTCTGTGATTCTGTGATATGTGCCTGCTTCTTCTCAACTGCCACTTGTTTATCATAGACTTGTGAATCCCCTGGAGTCTAGAGTAATTCAGGGTATTTCTGGAAAGCAGGAGCTAGGGAGTGTCTGCACCATGGGCAGTACTCTCAGCTGTTGGCACCCAGACTGTCTCAACCCAGTTTTGACACAGACAAACTCTTTGAGTGGGAGTTTCAGTGGGGAGGGGTTTGCCTCTTGCCCATTGAGATCTCAGATTAGAGTATTACAGCTTGCAAGAAGTTTCAAGACTCTGGAAATACTGGAGGTCAAGAAAACTTTTCTTCGTGACATACGCAGCATTTTCCAATTGCTATATATATTTTGCAGTATGTACATGAAATCAGCTTGGGAGGCAGAGCATCTCTCTATGTAAATAATTTAGCTCTCTGAGTAAACTGTATCTACTGCTTTTACCCAGAATCTCTGGGCCTCTTAGGAGCCTTAGACTTAGGGACAGAAGAAATTTTAAACAGTGCTACTATGCCACTGTTCTTAGAAGGTTACTTCAGGCAGAATTCACTTTTTATAGCTTTTTCCCAAAAATATTAAGCATATAGTCTAAGTTAGTAATCTAGTCTCCTCCTATGGACAGTGGAGAGAGAGAGGAGTTTCCAAACTATGATTCATCCTGTCCTAAGACAGATCAGATAAATGGTACTTCAAAGTTTCCCTTCTCTCTCTCCTCACTGAATCAGGAATGAACCTATGGCAATTAACTTAGATTTAGATATCTCACTTCTAGACGCCTAAAGAGAGGTAAGATGAATCGCAACTTTCACCTTTTCAGGCCACAGTTTTCTATCTGTATCATATGAAGGATGATACCTGGCTTTTCTGAAACCTTAGGCAAGATCTATGAATAAAAATTGCTATATAAAACTATGGATTTTAGAAGTTGGAGGTTTGTCCTAAAAAGAAAAGGTATCTTTCTTCATTAATGTGTTTGCATCGTAATATCAGGGGAAGAATAAAAGGGATTGCATCCCTATCAGCCTGAGCAATAGAGATTATCTGATCAGTTTTAATTCCTCTTTAAAGTCAATTTATATTTTCATTTTTTGTATTTCACTTTGCTACCACTCACAGGCTCCGGACAGAAAGTGAACCAAAAACCACTACCCAAAACCTTAAAATTGGAAGTAGTGGTGTGTAGCATCAGTGTCTTTAAAATGTGTTTTCATAATTAAGAAAAGTATTTTTATCTTTAAAACCAGCTTGCTTTGGAATCTGTGATAGAAAATGAATATGGCCCCTTGTAATATCATTTGTAGAGAGGTAATTTTCAAGGCAGCACTGCACTGAAACATTTTCCCCCAGGGAGGATAAACAGTTGGCTTCAATTAGTGAGGGACTGTTTCCTTTCTTTTCAATTTTAAGGACAGTCTTGCAGCCTGATCCTTCACAGAGGTAGAGAAATCTCTACACAGGGCAATCGACTGCAGCTTGGAAGACTGAGGCTTAAATTCTTGTCTTGCCACAAATATTCTCCTCGACCTTGAAGAGGTTACTTAGGATCAGGCTATTATTTTCACTCCATTTCTATCTGGTGACTATTATTACCTTTGACTGTCTGAATATACACGTAAAATTGGCCGAACATCTTGCTCTCACTCCAGTTTCCTTCTATAAAATAATATTGGTGCTGCAAGGATACATGCATTAAAGATTATTAGGTGCTCAGGTTCTCTAATCATTAGTTCCACAGAAATAACTTGGTTAGATAAATAGAGGTGTTCAAAAGTGTCAAATGTGTTTCACTGCTCAAATCTCACATAAAGTCAATGGGCCTTGGGTGTCTAAATATTCCCTTTGAAAATCTCCCCAAATAATGATGTTCTTCCAAATAGTTGGAGCCAGCTTTGTGGGGCTGATTCCTTACACTTTTACGATGGAATCAGCTCTATCTTTTTCCCATAGCAGAAGCTGCCTGTGGATGTTTGTGGAAAGTGAGGAGGACATGTTCCGTGGCAGGGCAGGTTTGTTTCATAAAACAAGTTGAGACTGCCCAATGAACAGGACTGGAAGAGAGTTAAAAATAAGGGGAAAGTAACTTCAGTATCTTAGGATTTGCCTTAGTGAGGGAATGCTTTCTTTTAGCATCAAACCTTAAATGCAGGAATTGACAGTTAATAAAATAATTCCTGCCCATGAACTGCCATATGAATGGTAATTAATTCCCAAAAATCTTTATTTTATCCATCTCTGGAGTCACTGATGAATGGGCAGATGCATTGATTGCAAACCACAATATACTAACACTTCCACGCAGACAGCCAATTAACATGCAATTATATTACCACAACCTGAGGTACATTGGATGAGTTGCTTTCTTGTTGGGTTTTTTTTTTCCCAAAATTACTATGACTATAATTATTATTATGAATAGCTAATGAAACAGAGGTGTGGAAGAGTGGGCCAGAACCACAGGCAAGGGGGAATGAGGATTGTGTGTGTTTAATGACTTTAGAGATTGGACTTAACCAACACAGTCTCTCCACTCCCTAGATCAGAAATCTATTTATTATCTTTCTTGTGGTAATGCCTAGAGGACCAGCCAGGAGTGAGGACACCAGGCTCACTGTACAACACAGAACAGACAAAAGTCATCTCTTCCTTAAAAAATTAATCTCTAAAGACAATCAGAGGGAGTGTCTGGATACAGAGTTGTCATACAATGTCTCCACAGGTGTGACAAAAGGAATTGTGCTGGGTTGCACAGTTAGGAGGGAAATTAGCAGATCAGGTCAGGGGCTGAGGAGTTAGGGCAAGAAAACAGTAGGATGGCCTTCAAGCAAAGCTCCTTTTGGTGACACGTCTTCTGACACAAAGCAAGTGGCATCCTGAATAGCACACACGGGAGTCTAAGCCAACAACAGCACAGCCTCCTTACTGACAAGGACCATTCTCCTACACTCTCACACCACATGGTGGGTGAATGTGATCACACCAAAGGCCAGACAGATGCCTTTGGTGTACAAGCCTGCTAGCAGAGAAAAAAAAAAATCTCAGTTTTAGCAGATATCTGAGGGACATAACAAGGAGCCTGTTATGCCACCATGCCACTCGCTACAGAGGAGGCAGCTCTGTGGGCACTGTGGTAGAAACAAGGGTGCAAGGCTATAGTTGTTCCTAAATACCAAGTGTATCTTTACAGAGAGCTCCTCAAAGGGACCAAGGCCACCTAAAACAAAACAGAGGTCAAAAGTCATGTTCACAACAGAAATTCAAATCCAGTGTCTGCAATGAACTGAATTTATCCCTGCCTCTCCTTGATCTCAGTGTGTGATCCCACAGGCAATGGGGTTTTATTAAAGTATCTAATGGTTCCTTTTTGAAGTTTGGACTTTGAGAGGAAAGGCCAAAACACTGGAGCACTAGCCATTCTGGTGTTTCTGTCTGGATAAAAAGGAAAGGAATAGGGTTTAGATCTAGATGAAATCGTTAGATCTCATTTAACCTTCTGCATAAACTGACTGTAAAATTTCACCCAGATGATCTGTGCTGAGACTTCAGGCTTGTATTTGACAGAAGAATAAAGAAATTTAGCCAGAGAATGACTCTTTTGAGGCTTTAGTAAAATTTTGATATCAAACAGGTTGGAATTGATATGAACCTTCTAAAAAGCTTTTAATAATTCAGTTCAATTAATTTTGGTGATCAAGTACATGTAACACGTAGAATGTATTTTTCCATCAAATACCTAAATATGTACGCCTTCTCCAGTTTTCCCTACCAAAAAAAATAGAAAGGGGGCAATCTTTTCCTGGGGCAAAATTTTCCAGATTTTTTTAAAGAGACCATTGAAAAAACACAACAGGGTAACTTTCCTAAAACTGAATGAGGGGAAATATTCATGTTTATGGACAATGGAGTTCATTCAGAACAATCAAAGGGAAGTCTCCTGGAAGGCAGATATTCCCACGCAGAGGATGCAATCTGCATGGCTCCTCCTATATGGTCCCAGTGCTGTCATTTCCTTCTTGCCACATGTCCATACCAACATGAATGTTTCTTCTTCAGCTTCTATCTTCCTATTCTGACTATGTGCCAAAGAGGTGAGATATGTTCAGGGCTTTTCAGAAAGTTATGCTGTCCCCAACTCATAAGAAATATCTCATCTGCCTTACCAAGTGATCACGGAAATGGTTGTTTGCATGTCTGCAGACACTGTGGAGTGACAGAATTTCCATGGGCAACTTATCAGGAGAGAGAAATCCTCCATTTTGCAGACATCAGTAACATAGTGACCTTTAATAACATCGCAAGCTTTCACTCTCTCTTTAAAGCATTATATCTGTCCTTAGGGAGAAAAACTTGTAGCTAAGGATTGAAATCAGAAGTGGATCATAATTCTGGCTGTGCTATTCATTTGCCCTGCTGTATTTAGGATCCATTTATTTCTAGTTGGGTTTTTTTTTTTTTAACTCTGTCTTGAGTCTAAAAAAAGAAGTGACCAGGCTGGTGACATGTGATTAATAGATTGCACCTTTAGAAAAAGTTAGCAGAAGGAGATTAGCATTGCAGCCTATTATTTATTAATTAAATGCAGAAACCCTATTTATACCAATGCTGATGGCATTAGTTCACATCCATGCTTTGGGACTGCATTATCCATCCGGTCTCCCAGCACAGTAATGTTTGTTACTAAGCTGGTGGATGTTGCTGGGTCCTTTCTGTCACTTGCTTCTGTTATCAGCAGGAAAGGACAGCCAAGAAGTTAAAGATCCAACCTGAACATTTTGTTCAAGTGTCTGCTCTGTCTCTAACAGCCTGAGTTACCTTGGCCACATCCCTGAGCTCCTTTGGGATGTCTCTGCTTGCTTTTTACATCTGTACCTCCCCGTAGCTCAGTGAAGATTGAGCATGCAAGGCAGAATGCTGTGTGAGACCTTTTCCATCGCCTACAGGAGAAAGAATTACATTAGTGGGCATATAGGTACCTGCTGCTGCTATTTCAATCAGCAGAATGGGAAAGAGTTATCACAGGTGTTGTTATTTAGCTGTGCCAGGGTAGAAAATTATACTTCACATGACTCTTGTTTGATAAGCTTGTCCCCTTGCCTACAAAGTGTTCAAAGGAATGTTCTGAAGCCAATACAACCCTGAGGTTTCCATAGGTCCTAGCAGCTGTTTTCAAGATCCTGCCTTCAAATGCAGGACAAACAACAAATGGATTGCAGGACTCTTCCTGATTCCACCTCAGGACAATGCCACGGGCCTCTCTGTCACAGGTAAAGCTTGGGACAAGCAGATTGCTGTGAAATTGCCTTCTCTTGCACCTTGAAATAGAGAAAGCCCTAGTGGTGCATGACAGACTTCTGCTAGTTTTAAATCAGGAGACAGCTCTTTACTGCCTCATAAACAAATACATGGCCTTTGGTTAGACCCACTGTTGCATGAGCCAGCAGAGCCAATACACCATAAATGTTTTGCCTTCAGAGTAAAGATTGGAACCCAGGAATCCTCACATTCACCAGCTGATATCCTTGAAAAATTGCAGTTTGGGTGTCCATAGTCCAAATAATCAGCTGGTCCTGCAGAAACATGTCATAAATGCTTAGATTTGGTAGGGTTTCTTGACAAGTTGTGGTGTGCACTCTCTCTTGTGACTGTGTCTGGCTCTTTTTTCACACATTAAAGGAGAAGTTAGATGCATGAACTAGTCTCCCAACAGTGTTTTCTACTTGTAAGCAGCTGCTTTGCCTGTCAGCAGGATGTTCTGCAACCAGAGCAGGCAGTCTGGTCATGAATGGGTTTAAGGTTTTCTTTCTATTTGGGAAAATTCCTGAGTCTACAGTTATACAAAAATAAGTTTTAAAACTATTTGAGGTTGAACTCACAAAACTATTTGGGATTTGGTTCAAAACCCTCTCAGAATGAGACTTCTGGAGTCTGAGTAGGTTTTGGATCAACACCACCATGGAAGTGTTCCTCCAGAACAATCTGAGGACTTGAGCCTTAAGCATCTTCCTACCATCATTTTAGTGTTTGCTTATTTGAATTTCTGTCAGCTATCATGTTCCCTCGCTGAAAGCTGAGCACTGTAACAACCAATAATTAAAAGTGAATATTGAGAGTCTTTCAGCATTATCTACACCATGATACAATCTGAACACATGCAAAAGACATCAAAAGATGAATGAAGAGAGTGAATGGGCTGATTTATCCTGGACTGTTTCTCACGGTGTGAAGTCTGCCTTTCACAGCCTGATGAAGTGTAGAGACAGTTAGTGGATTTGCTACCAGGAGGGCACACATTCATTTCCCTTCCTGCAAATGTATTTAAAGCTGAAATTGAGCATAGGAAAAGTTAGAGCCAAAAAAGCAACCACTGAAAATGCAAACTATTGTTTATTTTGGCAAGCTGGTGTTAAAAAGAATAAGTTGAGGGTAGTAGAAACTGGTGTAGAAATTTTACAGAAGGATTTCTCCCTGTGTGTGTATGCTTCCAACTGATTGGGTTTTTTCTTCTTTTTTCTGACCTGCATTTCTTGTAGCTTTCCACAGTTAGACATAGCTTCCTGTGGAAATTTATTAAATACTGTATCAGTGGTGAGCATACCCACTTCTAACCTTAGACAAAAAGAGAGTTGTATGCAAAGTGAAACTGCAGTTCCTTCCCATCCCCACTGCTGTAGCAGTAGCATAAAGCACCTCATCTTTATCCAGATAGTGAAGAAGGGCAGAAAGATGGATTTAAAATGGATGCTGCTCTGCTGGATGATGTAGATATATTAGCACTTCTGCATCTCTGTCAGTGACTCTCAAAGCCTCCTTCAGATGTAATCAGCCTCTTCACCTTGCTCAGTGTACGAATAAGGAAACTGAGGAACTGTGACTAATGTGGTTGGGAACAGCACATCACTACACAGCTTGGAGATGAAGTCACATCTTCTAAATCCTGTTCAGTGCCCTACTTAAATCTGGTCTTCTTCATTCATTTTGTCCTCCTTCCTTCCCCCAGATTTTCACGAGTCTTCTGGCTTTTGTAAATGTGCTACAAAGTGAATCAGAGGGCACAGGAGTGCATAGGGTTGGGGAGTTTTCAGGGGAGTTCCCTGTGGGTCCAGCCTGTCAGCACCATAGCACCCACCCATGTGCATCTTTTCTGTGGATGGGGAACACCTTACTGCTGGCATTGCAGGAAACAAATAAAAAGGTGGTGGTGCTATCATGCTGTAGAGGATATAGCCCCATTCCTGACCTCCCTGCACCCTCTGTGCTGTAGGAATTCATCATCACTCTCCTGTCAGTTATATTATCTCCTGCATGCAGCCGTGCAAACATGCAGCATAACACGTACAAATATCTGGTCACAAAAGGCTCAGCAACAGCTCTGACCAAATAAAATCCCCCAAACAGACTGTGAGTCTGGATATTGTCCTTTTAAATCTCCTTTGAAGGTTTCAATTTTTTCCCCCTTTTTATGTAAATCTGTTCTACCTACACCACCCAAATGCCAGGAAGTCTTAGAACAGTAAATACCCCTGCAACACAAACAAAAATCATGCTTCAGAAAAAATGTTCAGCTTCTCAAAGCCACGGTCTTGCCCTTTAAAATGTAGGACATGCTTCTGAAAAGTTCTCCTTCTTCTCCAGACCTTTGTTTTCAGCATGTTTGCAGCTGTACCACCTTTGTCAGTGATGGTATCATAGCTTCTTAAGTTCAGCAAGGACACTCATCCCAGGGAGACATTAAAGTAACGTCTTAAAACTTCAGAAAGTGTTTTGCCATTGAGTTGATATAAAGGAACATCTTCAGAAGGCAATATGAAGCAATTTTCTATACTTTATCCAGTCTATTGGCTAGGACCAATAAAATCCCTGCTCCTTTTTGCCAAAGGAAGTCAGACTTGTACAGTCAAGCTGTTTGTATGTGCATGTCTGGCCCCATCTATCTGTCAGTCTGTCAAGGGTTCCTCCTCTGAGCTTTGAACCCACTGGGTAATTTAACCTGTCGTTGCTGGGGTGGAAGAAGTCCCAAAGCTACTGTGTTCCTATAAATTCCATGAAAATAGGCAGCCATGCAGAGCAGAGGTTTCTCATTAGTGTTCATAAACCCATCTTTTATTAGACATCAATGAACTCATGGGGGTAGGGACACTGGAAGAGGGTTTACACATTCGGCTGCCCATGAAGCAACTTGTTTCAGAGTGTGAGCTCTGATACCCTGTCAAGAGGCCTCCTGTAGTAACAGCTTCTTGGTTTTAACAGGATGTCAGACAGATTTCTTAGCTCCTTTCTGCTGATTTCAACAATGCTTCACACGGCAGAAAAGTCAGCCTGCTGGTTGCATATCCCTTCCCTCCTCTGCCAAAGCCACCGGGGAGAGTTTCTGCACAATGTTTAACAAGTAGCACAACATCAGATGTGGCTGCTTTTCAGTGACGAGTACCTGAAGGAAACTAGAAAAACAGTACAGTCTTTTGAATTTTTTCTGTCTAGCATCATAAGAAGTAATACTCAAAAATAAACAGGTTCATATCCTCCTTTTGTCCAAAACAGACTTCAGGATTAAGAAAGGTGTGTGAACAAATCTTAATTTCATTTAACATTGTTCAGACTGACTCAATTCCTCTTCCAAAACCTTTTGCATTAGTAGTGTTGGTTTTTTTCTTTTCTTTGTTCTGCAGAATAAAGAAATCTGAGCTGTTGCTCTAAGCATCTACGTTTAAAACAGGAAAGCACACTCTGAAACAGACCTCAAAAGTTCTAGATAGGTGGTAGTGCATGTAGCAACAGCAGAGATGGTTCTTCAGCTTTAGTTCTGAAATCCCTGTGCTTTCCTGGGTTGATGTCAAATCTCTGGCCATTACCCAAGCATATCTGTGGACAGAGGTATGTGGAAGGAGGTGTTCACAGTATACAGTGTAATGTACTACAGACAAACCATGGGTCTCTGTCTCTAACAAAGAATTTTGAAGTAGATTTGATATAACTTGACTAAAAGTACAAGGAATAAATGGCATTAAAAATATACGTACATACATACATATATATATATATTTATATAAATATAAACTCCCTTTTTTTTTTGCATGAACAGCATTGAACGACAACTGGAATGTACCCCCAGCTGGTATCAGTCATATGGAAACCTATGTTTCAAAGAAAGACAACTTAAAATTAATGTCATGTCAGAGCTACTGCTTTTCATAAGCACCAGAAATTTCTCCATCCTGTTATTTCTGTAGATCAAAAATTTTTTACATGTATAGTTACATTATTTGTTCTCATTGTAGCATTCCGGATAAAGGAAAAATCAGTTTAATTTCTCCTCTCAAAGAAAATCACACTAATTTGAATATGTGGATTGCATATAACTAGGTACTCTGTGGGATGTGTGTGCACATGCATTGTTCAGGTCCTATGCCCTTTTAGATTTTTTTAAAATTCAGTGGCAGTTTTACAGAAAAATTATTGGGTTTATTTTCAATTTGTCAAAGTATTTGATTTTTTTTTCTTAGACTTCATTTCGATATTCTCTTTGCTGAAAGTACAAAATCTTATTTTCTTTCTTTCTTACCTTCTTTATTTCTTTTGGTTTTGACTTTCTTCCTTTCTTTACCTCTTTCACCTACCTGCCTGCCTGCCTCTCTCTTAGGTAATATCACCATAATTTCTAGAAGCTATAACAAGCAGGCAAAAGAATAGGATCAGCCTTTCTTCTTTTTAAATGGTGGTGACTAAGCAGTAACTCCACATGAGTTCTTAAAAGTCAGTTTGATTTACTGTGGGGTACATTAGAGCAGGCTCTGGTATACATTATCCTGCCAGAGAAGTTGTTTATATGTATGGAAGACCAATAGGATGAAGCTGAAAAAAGGCTGGTTTCTGTCCCTCTTGAATGAATGGAAACAGAAAACAGGAGAAGAGAAGAGACAAGGAGGAGGAGACAATTCTACCAGGAGGGCATTTCTGCTTGCAACGATTCTGCACAGTGCTCTCTCCTGGCTTGGACCACCCTCTGTATAGATGGATGTGTGCCAAGTGAGGAACGAGACCAGGGAGAGCAGCTTGGAAGCAGGAGGTCTGCCAACCTGGTCTTATGCAGAAGCTGAAATTTATTTTCTGAAGGTAGGCCTCCTTCTGTGACCATTATTTACCCCAGCCCTTACATTGTAATTATTTGCCCCTAATAATGTTGTTTTCCTCATGTGAAACATCAAGCTAGGAATCACATGAGGAATGCCTGTCTCAAGTATATCTTGTACTTCCTGACTTCCTGGAAAAGCAAGTCAAGAGGACAACAGAGGTTTGCAGCATTGTCTAAGCCTTTGGATTCTTTTTCGCTTAGCCCCTCTGTGGGCAGAATGACCTGGGAGCAATGTCCCAGCAAAGCAGGATCAGAATATAACTTTTGCAATGTAGCAGCACAGCCAGCACAAGGGGAAATCACCTTTTCATTCAGCTGATGTTAATAATATTACTCGTCTTGTTCTCTGATATGCCACGAGGGCAATGTCCACCACTGTCACTGTGCACCACCAGTGTGAGATGCCCACCCCTGTGAGATATTCTGTGGTAAAGGGACAGAACCATAAATGCATTGGGTCCATACAGCAGATGAAGTCTTTACACCATCCAGTAACTGGCAGAGCTCTCTGAAATAACAGGGGGAGAGGAAATAAAGAGTTTGGAGTCTTGGGAAAGTTTTGTAGACCTCCTTTGCACATTTCATCTAAGTCCTTCCTCCCAGTTCCCAGTCTAACAGTGAGTCTTTGGACACACTACTGAGCCAGGATACCAGGAGCAACACCACAGCAACCACACTCCCTCAGGCCATGCTTGGCCATACTTGTTCTGATATTGGATGGAGGACATCATTTTTGTAGTGGGAATACTTATTTCCCAAGCCTAAATTATCCTTAGTGTTTTTGAGACTAGATTTTTACTGGTCAGGCTTTTGTATGGTTTTAAGCCTCAAATAAATTCAGATTGCCTGAACAACATTTAATAGTTCCTATTTCTCACTCCTGGCAGTAGTCCTGCAGAAGTAGTTTGTTCTCCAGCTCAAGTGCTGAAGTCCTAGTTTGCAGCCCCAGACCCTATAATCTCCTCCATGGTGACCTATAATTGTTATCCCTGCAGTTGAAGGTTGTATTCATTTCCAGGGCTCTTGCTTTATTAAGGATGAAATTCAGCTGGGACTTGGAAAAAAATTTTTTTTATTTACTTGGCTTTTGTTGCAGACTTACTCATAACGTCTGGAATCAGTGAGCACTTAGCATCTGGGATAGGCAACATTCCTTGATTTGGATTTTTTTTTTGTCTTCGGGTGACATAAGCAATGAGCTAGACAAATAAATTTCTAGAATGATCTATCCTAGTGAAAACCTTTACTTCCTTATTTTTGTATGTAAAATGCATATTTATCTCCCTCCTCCAAATTGTTCAATTTCTTGTATTGAACAATTAGTAGTAGAAAAATGTTCCATCCATCTCTGTGGGCTGCACATTTATCTCTCTTACCAGGACCAGGCTTTCATTATAATATTCTTTTTAATTTTTCTCATGGGCTAGGATGGAAAACATACCTGAAGGTCTCACCTGACACCCAGTACAGATCATGTTAACACTACTGTGACTATCAGTGAGCCTGCAAAGTTTTACAGAATATCTGGGTGCACACATGCCCGTTGGAGGTGAAAGGACAACTCTGGGAAATTTTGATCTTGTTATTGATAAAATGCAATAAACTATTATTACTGAAGTGGAACCCTCTCAACTGTCAGGGAAGTTACTAGTACAGAGCTTGCTAAGGATAAATATCTATGTGTATGTGTGAGTGTGTATCATGGTGAATAATAATAACCACTTTAGTCAGGTGTTCTTTTCAATCCTTTCCTTTAGGTTAGCTGAAAGTTTTATTATTTTTTTTTTCTTCAGGGGATATTTAAGTATGTTAGCTAAAAAGAAGTAAAGCAAATGCAAAACCAAATATTACTTGAAAACGACATTCATTCCCAATGGGTTGCTGTGCATGGAATTTATCTAGCTTTTCTGTGTGTCTTCAATTATTATTATTTTGTAGAATTTAAACAGGGACATTCGCTCCAAGAAAAATAATATCAAAGATGATCCTCTGGCTCTGCTGTTCATAAGAAATGTCTTTATCCTCATTTCCTCTGAGGGAAAATAAGGGTCTGAGAGCCATTGAGTTTGGATTAATCTGGATCCATAGACTGAATACTTTCTCCCTCCATTCTCCAATGCTCATTTCCCTTCTTCCCTTCCCACACACTCATCTACTGCAACACATAACGAAAACCCATTGAAAGCATGACTCTGGGTTTCAAGCCACACTCATCCCTGAACCCAGCTTAATCATGCTGAGGGAGCATCATCAAGCTTGTGTATTTCTATTCTCTGGAGGTTAACCTCCCTTTATACCCCCAAGACCAATTTCTTTTTTGTTTTAAGCAAAACAGCTATCACATAACAGTTTTTCAACAGTGTAAAGTCCAGTTTTGCCTCTGTAGTTCATCAGAAGTTGTGTGCCAGATCTGAAAATGTCAACTGGACACAAAACCAAAACCAATTAGCAAAACAGAGAGTGCTGGTCCACATAAGATTGCTGACTAGAGGGTTCACACATGCCCCAAGGAGCCATTTGGTGAATGCTCTACAAGAAGAATATTTGTTTCACCCCCTCCCCAAATAAATTTTACTCTTCAAGTATGGGAGTTAATCAGTCTAAGAGAGAGGCATTAGTCAATGAAACAGCTTTCTGAAGAAATCCTCATTGTTCAAGACTTTTAAAAATTGGCTGGACAATGAAGTGCTTGAATATGGGGATTCATTTTGCTCCATCCAGGGAGCAGAGTGAGCGTGTGGAATAGAAGAATTAATAAGTCTTTTCTGTTGCTAATTGCTGTAATTTTGAGAAAGAAATGGAGTGAGAGCATTGTAGCAAGAGAGCCAAGAGACCTGAGGACAGGAGGGGTTAACACTTGTCACTCTTAATCATACACTTACAGTCTTGTGACAGAGGGCTGCGCAGGGTACAAACACACACAGCTCACCCAAATCCATTTTCCCCACTGGCAGCATCTCTTTATGACTTACTGTGTTAATTAGCTGGCCTGCTCCGTTCCATGCTGGAGCTGAACATGCAGTGATTGCCACCTGAGGGAGAGGGGCCCCGTGCCCAGCGACTTCGCTGCTCTGCGCAGGGGTGGCTTTCAACAAGGCATTTTCCACTCATCCCCGGGGGAGCAGAGTCTGTACAGCTGGCAAACAGAAGGGTCCTCTTGATTTCCTGATTTCCCCCCTCTCTGATTTCCTGAAACTGTTCCTGGGGCTTGCTGGTCTCCACTGGAGCCTGGGGAGCTGCAGTCCAGTCTCGGAATTTGTCCCTGCGACCGCCTGGGCTCTGGTTCCCCAGAGATCAGCTTCAGACCGATGTGCTACAGGCCTGGAAGAGGGGGAATTGTTTCTTTCTTTAGTTTTAAAGTAAGGCTAATGTCATGGAAATCAGTGTTTCCTCTAAAATATCCTTGTTCCCTGCCCCCCCTCCACACCTCCAACTGTTTTCCAGAAAAAGAAAAAAAAAAGAGATTTCAGGCTCAACCAAACTGAGTCCTATCCTTTGGAGGGAGGATGTGTCAGCTTAGTACAGGAATAAGTGTGGCTCAAGGGAAGGAGTGTCCCAGCCAGAGGATTGAAGGTTGTTATACAAATTAATGTGGTAATTACAGTATCATCTGGAGAAAGCAACTGTGACTGTGTCCCTGTTCTGCTAAGTACTGTAAGCACTGTAATAGAAGAGAAGTCCTGGCATGGTTATAATCTCAGCAGACAATTCAAAAGGAGGGGAAAAAAAAAGGTCGTTTATTACTGTGTCATAGATAAGAAGCCAAGGCCCAGAGAAATTTTAAAGTTATTATCGTCACCAAGTCACCATCACCTCTAGTGTCATTTTGGTTACACTGTGTGCAAGACTAAATTGAAATTCTTGACAGGGGAAAGGGACAACCACAACTGCTAGGAGTCAAAGCCATTAAAAATGAAAATTTCTGCCAAATTACTTTTTCTTTAAAGTTTCCTAATAATGACTGAAAAGGATAAGAAAAGCTCTCCCTTCTTCATTCATCCTTTGTTTTGGAGAAAAGGGATCTTATCTTGAATTCTAGAAGAAAGAATAGATAGAGAGGACTCTTTCTAAATGCAAACACAAATCCTAATTAAAAAAATCAGGACTAAGAACAGACATTCAGAATTATATTTTTTGGTTAATGAAATATGTCTTGGTTCACTCCAAATGTGCCCCTCCAAAACCTTTGTCTAAGAATAATTTGCAGGTGGTCACATCAAGAGGTTTTTGCAGAGTAGTCTTGTTAAAACTCTGTTTTATAAAAGGAAATAATGTTAATAAGATATCAAATGAGCAATCATAAGCATGTCTTAGCAGCAAGACAAAAAAGTGCAAGTAAGTGAGAAAGGGGAAGATCAAAAGCAACTTCTTCCCATGCCAAAACAACCCCATTACAAACAAAAAGGACATTAGGCAGAGATTATTAAAAACTAGTCCATTGTTCAGTAATAGCAAACATTTCACACCTCACAAGGCAGAAGCAATAAATCCCATTGATTCCTCTGAGACAATTCACAATTAAATACTGATTTGCAAATAAATAAATAAATAAATAAAGGCAGAATTCATTGTGGCACCTTGCACCGCCAAATCAAAGCAATTGGAGTGGAATTGAGAATAATTACCAGATGTGTTGCTTTGTGCTCAAAACGGCATCCATTATTTACAACTACCAGTGATGTTCCTTATTTATTCCTCCTGCTGGTCTAATGACTATTGCCATTCAGTGTTCTTTTATTTAATCATCAACATCCAAAAAAAGAAGTATTTTTTTTCTCTCTCTGCTCTTTAAATTTTTTTTTTCTTTTGGCAGCAGCAGGAAGGGAGAATTTTTCTAAACCCCAACAATAGCAAATTGCTCTGGAGGAATGCATCATTTTTTTCAGATTGGCCTGTAATATAATTATGTGCATTGCCTTCAATTTATTGGACTTTTAGAGATGTGCAATTCAAATGGATGTTTCTTTAACTCATGGAGTAATGAATATTTGTTTTCTCCTTGCCTATTTCTCATCTTTTCTATGGAGGTTATTTCTGGATGGAAATTGACTGGTGGTCATAAGCATTAAGAGAGTCTGAAGCTCCCCCGGGGAACCCAGTGCAGTCATAAAGTTGTAGTACATGTAGCCATGCACACACAGAAAGAAAAGTGTTCGCAGGTGAAGAGACTCCAGGGACATGGATTTTCTTTTTTCTTTATTCTTGTGTTTGTTTCAAACACGTTTACAGGCAGGGTGCTTGCCAGGCTCATTCTAGGTAAGGACAAAGGGAAAATATTCCTTGAGGAGTGAAGAATTGATAGACAGATATTAGCAGACAATTAAATAATCTGGCCCTTCATAGGCTATGTCCATAATAGGCCATTTCATGAGCATCCCCACACTTTTTCTAGGATATATTTGCACAAATATGCCTATTGAGATAGAGAAGGATTTTTGAAGGAGTGGGTGAAGATGTACTGAATTGTCTCAGCTGCAGGCTATACTAGAAAACATCCCTGTTCCATTGTTATCTCATTATTTCCAGAGGTAAAATTTTTGGAATACCTCTTTTCCTCTACAGTTTACAGATTGATTATTTCTTTAATTTTTCCTCTCACTTTGGCTGTTCAGAATGGATCCTAGTGATTATATAGGGGTTGCCAAACTTTCAGGCCCTTGTACATATTTCAAGAACTTCACATTTTAAATGAGGAGTTTTTATCGCAGTTAGTCATCTTCAGGGAGCTCCTCAGGAGAACAGTGTCCTGGTAGGTCTGGCTTTGCAGGGACATTGAATGGACACACACAAGGAAAACCTCTTCTCCTGCATTTCAAACAAAATCTGGCAGCCCTGCAAAAGTGTCCACCCTATATCAGAGTAAAAGGATTAGATTAAACCGGAAGCCAGAAAATACTGGGGAAAGACACCAGATAGCAGAAAATAATGGTACTTCTGCCACTTGCAGTTTTCTTCCAGGAATATTAAAAGTGAAAATAGTATGAAATTTTGTAGGGATTACAGAAGGCATCACAGAAAAGCTGATATTTGACTAGCATTTCTATGTCCCTGCTTGTGTCCAAGTTCTTCACAACAGGATCTCTGAAGAACCAAGGGTGCACACGACAGGATCTGTGCCCTTTGGTGGTCTGATTACAGGTTTAAAAGGCTGCAGAATTCGGGCAGTCACTGTCTAAGAAACTTACACCAAATTCCAGGGTACACACACCTACACACACAGATTCCTGAATGGCTCAAAATCTCCTGTCAGTTGGGTACTCTCAGTGAAGGCAGACATCACTGCTCCTCATTCTGTGCCTTTAATCTTCCGTTTTGCTCATTCTGCTCTTTAATCATCAGACGACTCCTGACAGTAATTGTGGATGTCCCTGGATAGCTCAGTAATAAATGTATCCTGAACAAACATGCCTGTCAGGCTCTATTTAGCCCAGAGCATCAAGTTTATGACCTCATGAAAGAGAATCGTTCTTAAGTTCTCTAAACAACTCTCAAAGTTAAGCTCTACTTGTTCTAGTCATTAACTATTTTTAGCCATTTCCCTCAAGAATTAGGGATAGCACCCTGAAAATTGCATGGGTCCCAAACTTTGGACCACAGACATAATCTCTATGTCCAAGTCTTAATGACTGCGTTGCATTCTGCCACTTCTTTGGGAAGACCAGTAGCAACAAAACAACATGGCAGGATAGTGTTAATAGAAGTACACTTCTTCCCTCAAAGATTGTTCTTGCTGGAGCGTGGAGGACAAGCTCTTTTTCTGTATTCACTTTTGAGCATAGTACATCTGCTGTGAGAGTTTCACAGAGTAAAGAAGTGGAGTTGGAGAGGGGTTTCTTTCATTGTTAATTATTTGTGCTTCTGGTCTAGTGACCCAAACTATATTTAGTTCCCCATCAAAACCAAAACCTGAAAATTAAATGGACTGGAATGGAAAGGTGGTCTCTGTGTCACTCTCTGGATTCTGTTTCACAAGATGCAATCCTCCTCGATTTCCAAAACCAATTTTCTCCCATCATCTTATGAAACTAGAGGTCATCCTGTGAAATGTGATAGCTCACCAGTTTTTATAAAAGAATGTGCCCTTCCTCACAAAAGCAGGGTTCATTAAATCATGCAGCTGATCAGATTGCTGAAGCCTTGATTGGCCAGCAGCCAGGGTGAAGAAATCCATGGGGAAGAGGCACATGGCACCATCCAAATAGGCTGGACCTGAACTAGGGTATTTTAATCACACTGCTATAGAGAGGAAAGAGGAATCTCAAAAAAAGGGCAGTACAGGAGCTTTATCGACTTTTAGGGTCAACAGGAGATGGGAAATTATCATCCAGCCACATCTGAGTTCCACAGTTAGCATTTATTCCCAGGCACCGCTTTACCGCTAATCAGAGTTAAAAAATAATTCAGAACCTACCTCTGCCCTTGTTGCACACCTTCTCTCCACAGTGTCTGTCCTTACAGAAGCCGGCAAAAACTGCTTGGAGCTGGTACCGGAAGGCATCTGCTTTTGGAGCAGGGCATAGCAACAAGGAGCAACACTTCCTACAGGACAGAAAACCCAGCAAGTTTTGAGAGCAGGTCCCTGGTCTAAGACAAACTTCAGGCAAAATGATGCCCTGGACTAGCAGATGGGACAAAAATCCTTGTGTGTGCTGGGTGGAACAGGGAAAAGTGTGTAGGAACAAGAGAGATTAGAAAGGTATATCTTATGTTCGAATGGGACATCGGGGTTAGATGTCCCAAATGTCAGATGACTTAGAGTGAATGTTATCTTGAGTTATGGGGCTAATCATTTCCACAGATTTCACACAGAATGAAAATGGGCTGGGTTTAAGCAACACTCTAATTTCATTTTCAAGATGTTCAAATAAAATTCAGAGCCATAACTGGTGACTCAAAGACTAGCCAGGTCTGAATAAGAAACCAAGAGTCTGTCTGTCTGGGATTTGCAAAGCATGGATAACCTGCACTTAAAAAAGGATAAATAGAGCTAAAGAAGCACCCCAGTATTCATCACAGCTGTCTGGGGCTTTGAGACAAAATATGCAGGGGATTTTCTTTATATCAGCCAAGAAGAGGTGAGTTGGCAGAGCATCCTCAATTGAATCACCCATTCCTCAGGCTTGAGGGTTTTGCATAGTTCAGATGAGCAACCATTCTTCTGGCTTTAGCCTCAATACTAAGTTTTGTAGGGAAACTATTACATACACTAATAATGTTTTGTGGTTTTGCTTCTGCTAGAAGACATTTTCCATTTATTTTGTGAAAAATGGGTATATGTAGATCCTCTGTTCACTCTTAGACTTAAAATTTGAAAATATGGACGGTGTTATTAGCTAATATCTATAAGCAACCAATGCATTTTTTTACATCCATCCCTTTTTACAAGTGGGAAACTGAGGCACAGAAAGACACAGGATTTAGACTAAGGTATAGGACTGAAAGACAAGGTTCTCTGATGGCTGGTAAGAGCTACCAAAGAGTCCTCTTCAACTAATCTGGAAACTGCAAATTCAGAGTAGCTGACCCTTCATTTGTGGGAATCAGCACGTCCCTACCCTAGGGTGAGGCATTCAAAGGCCAAATGCCTTGCTCACCAAGTGTTGTCTGAGAAGTTTTTCAGCTCTTTGGAGAATATTGATATTGATTGTGGAAAACAAGCATTAATCTACAGAGACAGACAAACACATATAAATAAAGTGTGTTTGAGTTTAAAGAAAAAAGTTAGCATTATGCCATTGAACTATTGACAAGGCTGTCACAAATATCATCTTGTCTCAGTGTAAATAAACAAGCTTAGTGCTGTTATTTTAGAATAAAAGGCCGGAATAGGTTTTGTATTGACTTTCTAATACCCACTCAAGAGTTGGAAGAAGAAAATTAAAGATAATAAAGTAAAAGTGCAAACCATAAAAGTGGAGACAGCTGGTGCATAGTAAACTGCGAATCTGAGTCCTCTTCAGTTCAGGAAACCAATTGTGTAACTCAGTAAAGGTCAGCAGCAGAGATAAGTTGAGCTTGTCAGTGAATCCCCTTCTAAATTTGGAAGGATGATGACTGCAGGGTGATAGAATCTTAGTCTGAACTGATTCAAAGACTGGTGCTCATGTCCTACCCTTTGTGCATGCACTGGAGGGCTAGGAGCTGTTCTCGGGCCCTGCCACATTCACTTGAAGTTGATCTGCTCTTGGGTAGCTTATCCAGTCCACTGGGCAATAGTGTAAATTGGTAATATCATCTTAACTCTGTTCAGTCAGAGGGATGTCTGTAACTTCCTACATTAGAATCAGGTGTGATCCCAAGCTCTCTGCATTTGCCCTTCTTAGAAAAATATGCACTGATGCCACTTGGTATCTTTTTTGGAGCTCGTCACTCTGTGTCTTCGTTAATTCAGACGAAGAGAATTAATTAATTAATTAATTAATTCTGGGTAAGTGTTGTTCCTGGAATAACCTCATCATCTTTATCAGGTTCTTCTTAGAGCTTCTTTTATTTTTCAAGCTTCTGCAATACTTTTGTGAACTTTCTCACTTCCTTTTTTCATCCTAAATGAAGGAGGATAGAAGGATTTAGAAAGATAGGAGAGGACTGAAAAGAGAAATCTGATCACCTAGTCCAGAAGCCCTCTCAGGAAGGACAACTGTTTTGTCCTTTGGCTCATCTCAGCATGTTTTGGGCAAATTGAATGAGATGTTAGGCCTGCAGGCCCAAAATGCTCCCTTTAGGGATGGCAAATCATGTGTAGAAGGACACACTTTTCATTTATTCCCAACATTTGGCAAGTAAAGTATTGCAAAGAGAGAGAAGTTAAAGGTGAATAAGTGGTTGGAGGGATAAAAAGAGTTTGCATAAGGGTCTGGCAACATGATGAGGATTTTAAATGATGGTGAATTTGATGAAGATAGCAATGTGAGGAAGAACTTACTTATTTACAAAGGGCAGTTGAGGAAGATATTGACAACACTAATGACTGTAGGCTGCTGCTCTGCCATCTCTGACTAAACATCCTTACATCTAAGCAATCAAGGCATCAAAAAGGCTTTCCATGACCATGATTTCCATACATTATTTTGGGTGAAATCAAAACATCCTCTAGATCTGAAGTATTTCAGACCTCAGGTTCTGCCTTGTGCAGCTCCTTGAGTTTTCAATGATGTTGCCTCCTAACATCCAGCATATTAAACTCATACAATAAGAGGGTGCAAATGGCCCATGAATTGTTGAATACACATGCAAATCATTCATGCAATTAATTAGTTTGAATCAGATTGGTTACTGTGTCCAAATTAAATAGGCTTCTTTGACATTCCTTCCCAAATACCTTTGAGTTGGAGAGTCAAATGTGAGGCAGGGAGGAGTTATTTGTTTTGTTTTCTATTTCAAGGGAGAAAATTTGGATGGAAAACTCAGAAATTCCAGCTCTATCTAGAAGCTGCAACTCCTTAGTCAGAAAAGAGATGGAGCTGCAATTGTGTGGATAAGCTCTGGTGTCCTGTACTGGGAGTAGGAAGCAAAGGGCTGATACAAGTAGTAACAACACTTCCAACTTTTGCACTTCTTCCTTGGAGGTTTGAAGGCAGCAGTGGCCTTTGACACTTCTTCCTGGCCTCACACACAATGCTGAATTTCAGATAGTGACTCTTGCGTCTCTCCGGCAGCCTATGGCTCAGCCAGAGGTATTTAATTGCCTGGAAAACTCTCATAGCAAAGGAGAGGTTTCCCCATCCCTAGCCTCAATGGTTAATTATCCTTGCTGGTTAATTATGTTCACTAGTTCTCTTCAGTGACAACAAGGTGGCTATAGGGGTTTTTTCCCTACTGAATTCAGTTTCTCTGAGCCTCAGATTTACCTTTGTTAAAGTGGAAGTAACAAACAAAGAGCCAGATCATCCCCCAATTTCGATTGACACCACTGAGCACAAAAACATCTTTCCTACTTATTTAGTTTGGGGTTAGAGTCCTTTGAAAATCCTGCCTGTGCCACTCTGTACTTTTGGTGGGCAGGATGCAAAAGTCCTGGACATGACATTGCCTGTGAAATGATGCAAGCCCACTATCCCTGCAGCATTGTTCTTGCAAGCATGTATCATATCAATAAGAGATTATCTGAGTTCAGGAATGAAAAAATAAAATGAAGGAGAAAAAGATTGGGAATCATTCACAGCAGGTCATTTTGGTTGGACTGCAATCAACTTGCCAGGTTTGATAAGACAGGTATTTGAGAGAGTATTGATCTCAGCTCTTTTCTCTCTTTAATTTCATTTTTTGTATTTGTTTATACTTAACATTTAATAAGCTCCCTGCATCTTGCCTACTGGTTACATGCAGCCTCTGACTTATGTATTTGTTACTCCTTAAAAGCTTTGTAAAATTTCTGCATCTTTTGGGCCAGCGTCCATTTCTGTATGGCAGGTGAGGGCTTAGCTCACCTTTTCCTCCCTCTCTTCAGTTTGTGTTGGGATGATTAATTAAACCCCAGTTTAATTCACAAGACCAATGTAATTTCCTCACTACATTTTCACTCTGAAAGATTTTTGCAGTGGGAATCCTGCCCTGGTACTGTGGTTTCTCTGCCTTCTTGTGCATGCCTGGGCTCCGCACTGTCATTTGCCTTCTGGTATCAATTCCAGGTGCTCTCTGCAAGCAATTTGTGAGTACCAAGCAATGTATTCACACCTGATAAGGTGCAGTAGTTCTTGATCTGCAGATTCTGCCAGGCTGTACACAGAAGATCAGAGGAGAAACAAAGGCACAGAGGTGGAAATGACTTTTCCAAGGTCATATTGCTGACCGTGTCAGAGCCTGGCTAGACCCCAGTGCTCTCATTCACTCTCTGGTGAATTATCTCCAGCACCAGAAAACCTCTGAGGGTGATTTAAAAGGGTGTGATTTTAACCAAGCTCAAGGCCCAGCAGTCTAATGAATCTTCTCCCAACGACTGGTATTCACATAATTCATCTCGTTTTTCAGCTTTTTGTGACTAACACAAAAGCTGTTCACCCTAACCTCCCTGTATGATTCATCTGTGTTTTGTATGGCTTTTGTTACTCAAATTGTAACTCTCAAGTGCAAGGGGTAGAAACAAAATTAAAGAGTGATATCTGACAGCAGATGGAGATTTGATAATATGAAGAGTAGTTTTTTATTGGATCTTGTTCCAAGTTGTACCAGTGTTGGAGACAGTTAGACTTGGGCCAAAAACAACAAAAAACATTGAAATAAGAATTCTGATCTGAGCTTTTTTTTGTTTTTCCTGGGTTTATTTTCAGTATTTCAGATATTGTGCTGGAATAGATTCAGAGATTCATAGAATTAGTTTAGGTTAAACAAAAGATTAAAAGTCATTGAGTCCAGCTGTTAACCCAGCACTGCCAATTCCACCATTAAACCATTTCCTTGAACACCATATCTACACATCTTTTAAATACCTCCAGGCATGGTGACTCCAGAACTTTCCTGAGCTTTCCTAGGAAAGCGTACTTGAAGTTTTTTACATGAAAAATTCTTCCTGATGTCCAAATGAACCTTCCCTTCTCCAGTTCTGTTGCCCTCCTCTGCACACTCTCCAGTACCCCAAATAATGAGAAGAGACAGACGGTTCCATTCCAGTGTGAATTAAACCTTGTTTCATTTGCAGATTTGGAGTCTGTTCACAATAAGGGACTACAGGTCAGATAGAAACAAGGTAGTCCAAACAGAAAACAAGGTAGTCCAAACAGAAAACTGACAGAGCTGTACCTCCTTCTCTACCTGATTTTTAGTTTTTTCATCGTATCCAATCCTTGAATGTGTTTAAAGTTTCCCTGTCACCCTACTCCCTCAGCCAAACAAATCACCATTTTTTTGGCTTATTTAATCATCTTGAGAGGATGATTAAAAGTTTAAATATATGAGGAGTTTATGCTACTTAAAAGTACTGGGGTTTTGTTTAGACCCTGCCTTCATACAGTGTTGGCTTAAAGGAGTGTAATGGCACCTGCATGATTTTAAATGCTTCCTTTTGTTTAAGAGATGCCCATGAACACAGCTTTTTTTTTAGTGTTATTTATTATTATTATTATTATTATTATTATTATTATTATTATTATTATTATTATTAACCAAAGAAGGTCTGTGTGGTTTTGAATCAACAATCAACAGTTTCACTCCACAGGAAACAAACTCTGATCAGGCTCAAAGCTGAGATGTAGGAAAACACAATTTAAACACTCTGTGACTTTTTTTTCTACTGAGTACAAAGCTGTCCACTCCAAACAGGAACATTGAGCTCAGCTTTGCTATCCTCCACCAGCTGCCCTTTCCAATAATGACTCCATGACTGGTAGTTAGCAGAAGGAATTTTATTTAAGACTCATGTTTTGATAAGATTTAAGATTATTTAAAAAAAAAAAAAAACAACAAATTTCCCAAATGAGAGGCTAAGTAGGTGGTTAACCAGCTCCAAAGCACAGATCTGAAGCAAAACAGATTTTCAGAGAAACTGCACAATGTAAGCCCTTGGGGGACAGGCTCAAGTAAAACGAAATGGGGTTTGCAAATTCATTGAAATTAGGTGAAGCATTCGAGAGCCATCACCATTCAAAGATATTGATGAGCCCTTGTCTGTCCGTGCAAGTCCATAGCATTAATCATTCACACAGACAAGAACGGACTGTAGTTTTCAAACAAGTTTGCAGAGGGTTGTTGGGCAGTTTGGAAGATGTGTTGTTGCAGCTGGTGCTGAGTGTATTAGGGTAAAGGTGCAGATGTGCCTCTCCCTACACCCCATTACTGCAGTGCATCTCTCTCATGCTTCAGGCAGCCCTGTCTGCAGCTGACACTGGCCAGCCCCTGAGACTGCAGTCAGTCCTGGCACCTTCCTGTGCCTTCCCTAGAGGAAGTCATGCCCCTCTTCTTCCTGCTCATGCCTCAGTTTCCTAAACTGAGCAAAATACAGGAGATATGTATTGATCTGTCTTGTAGAGTTGACACACAAGAGAGGAAAAAGAAACATTTGCAGGATAAAATTAATAGAATGTTCCATTGGATTTCATTTAGTATTGGATTTCTGGGAAGTCCAGACCAGTGGTTATGTTTGGAGCTTTCAACCCCAGCATGAAATTCTTGGTTCCTTCCTCTCCCATCATTAAGGTCTGATCCTGACACTCTTTACTAGCAAGAGTGAACACTGCCCTTTGAAACCGTCACAATGATTGACATGTAAAAACTCCACATTACACAGGTTATTGGGATTGAATAAAGATTTCAGGCTCAGCTCTAAAAAGGCTGCAGTAAAGATGGCTCAGCGAGAGGTGCCTGCTCCCATCCCTCAACCCCTTCCTGCCCCAGAGTGCAGGTCGGCATCCTCAGCATTGGTGTCCTTCAGATAAACTGTTGACCAGAGCTCCCTTGTCCTACCTGTCTCTGGTGGCTGCTGCTCAAAGAGAGCTTAAAAATATCCCAGTGTAACATTCCCAGAAGAGATGTGACCTCAATGTCTTTGCCAAACCTCCCCTTTCACTGTAACATAAGGCCCAGATGTGAGCTGAGCATTTGATGACTTCTAGGGTTTAACTGCAGGAGCAGATTGGGTCCTGGGTTGACTGGCTCTGCAGAAACAACCCTCCTGTCCACCAGCACTGTCACCAAACACCACTCCATGCAGTGTCTGAGTGGTGATCCACAGCATGAAGCTCAATCTCAAAGCCAGAGGCTCTCTGACACCCATTTGAGGACCCGCTGCATTGCATCTGCATTGAGATATTGCTTGATTACAAGGTCTGGACTTTCCCTTGTGCACAATAATAAAAAAAAAAAATTATGCTGAGGGAGTCTACCAGGTAACTCAGCATTGGCCTAAATCCTAATCCTTACCTCTGTGACTTCTGTGTACTGCATTTGTTCCATCCTGTACTTCTCACTGTTTCACTCACAGAGCTCTTCCTCAGCATGGCTGAGCTCTGGAGCAGAAAACAAAGATAAGGGAGATACCATGCTCAGTTCTTCCCTTCACCACACAGTGCTGGTATGCCTATGAACACTGGAGATAGACTATTAAATTTACATCTTTTAAGTCCTGCTTTGGTGTAGCAGCTCTCTAGTACTGGTAAAATGCAGGAGAGCATCTTAAAGGTAGTCACTAATCCCATTATTTTTTCCCAGATTCTATGATCCCCTCCCTTCTCCTCCTCCCTCAGTCAAGGGGAAGAGTATCTGTCCCCAGAACTGCAGCAGTTGGCTGTTCATTCACAGATTAACTGCTCCAGCTCTCTGCCTTATTACTATTCATATTTGTTTCCCCATCCCAGCAGGCAGCAATCCAGTAAAAGATGTCAGCTGGTTAGCAGAATCATCTGGGAAAAGTTGGGAGACCCTTAACAGACTTCCCCTTCCCATTGCCAGCCCCCTGCTACTAATTCAAATAGTCCCCACAACACTGGGGAGTTTATTTTAGTTTCCTTTCTCTTTGTCTGTTTTCTTGGTTTTGTTGTTGGTTTGAATTTTTTGGTTTTATTTTTCTTTTTTTCCTCCTGGACCCAGCTGCATCTCTGCAAATTCGATCTCCAAAATGGAAGCTTGGCTGAGCTGGAAGCTGTCAGCACCAATGGTTAGTAGCTGTCTGAGGCCACTTGCCAGGGAAGGGGGAAGATGAGTCCCTAGGCATCAAGGCAGCATGAAAAGTGACTACATCTAAATACTCCAGCACATGATATCTTTCCCATTACTTTGATTCAAATCTCCCTTAATCCTCAGCTGAGTTAATGCAGTTAGCAGGTTATGAGTGCCGCATGTGGATGCCACTGGATTTGAGTCCTTCACACAATTGGTTGGTAAATAATTTAGTACCAGTTTCGCCTGGAACAGAACCTCAAAATAGCCAGGCTGCTTATAGCTCCTGCTTTCTCTCTTCCCACTTTTGTCCCCTTCTCAAGCTCTGGGGTGGGGAGGGGGGGAGGTTGTTTGTACAGCACAGCCTGGCAGGGACTGCCATTTTACACGTCACAGTTTCCTCCTGTCCCTGCTCATCAGAACCTCTCCTAATTTATTTTCTAGAATAGAGGGGAGGGGAAGACTGGGGTCAAGCCAGAGAGCTGCACACACCAAAAAGCAACTGAACATTCCTGCCTTGGAATCTGCAAACAATAAGAATTTGCCCAAATTTCTGCCACCAAACTCAGGTTTTTCCTTTACATATGGTGTTTTCAAAATAGGGGTGAATTAATTTATTTCAGATTCCTGAACCTCTTAGATTCTCTTTAAGGTCAATTATGACAAAGGTATATAGAAATTGGTAATAACAATGAAGGAATATATGAGTTTAGGAAAAAGTCGTGGATGAGCAAGGCAACAAGAACCCCTCTGAAATGTCCAGGAAATCTGAGAGGGACAAAATTCAAGTGTTTCAATTGTTCTTTGGGCTGTAATAATATCCCTAATCATGTCCCTCATCCTATTTTATTTCTTGCCACACTTCCTTGTCTTCTTCCCTGCTACTAACCATGGTGCACCAGGCTATGCACTGTATCCCATTCTCCTTCTTCATACCAGACACCACCATCCTCAGCCTCACCCAGCAGATGTGGAGCAGACTCTAAACCCCTGTTGCTCATCATTGCTCCCAGTTTAACTGAGGCTCTTCTTGATCTGAACCAAGGAGCATTTTCCCTCTCCTAACCCAATGAGATGCTGATAAAGACAGGATTTGACCTCACAGCTGTTTTTGTGAGATCCTCTTGATTGATTTCTGTGGAAGCCATGGGGAGAACAGAAGGAACTATGGACAAAATTTGCCATTAAATGTTCTCCTAAAGAGAGGCAAACCAGTTGCACGTAGAAGCTGATGGGTGAAATATTTAATTTTCTGTATTCAGGAGATTGAATTTCAGGAGATGAAAAAGGACCAGATTCCTGACTTTCTAGTGGCTGTTAAATTTAAATTAATTGTTGCTGGGACCTCTTTCACTGTGAGAATTACTGAGGCCAACCAAAATGGAGCACTTTGAGTCACCAAAGTCTAGACCACAACCACTTTGATCCTCAGACAGGTATTTAGGGTGACAGACCAGAGTATTCTTGTTTACACACCCTCATACATCCCCAAAAGCAGGGGGCCACCCTCCCTCCCTCAAACACCAACTCCCTTAGCACACTGCGTTTTGGTCAGTTTGCCAGCCCAGCTGCAAACAAACCTATTAGCCAGACCCCAGAGTGGTCACCCTCACACCAGAAGTTCTTTGTCATTTCATAGCTGCTTGAGAGCCTCCACTTCCCCACCCCAGCCCCCATATGTGGCTTTCCGAACACCTATTATAGGACCCTGCATCAGTACATGAATTTAGCAGGGTTTTGTCTGTGAGGTGTCAGACATCAATACGAGGATTTAATTATATATCACAGCCACAGAAAGAAAAGAGAGCTGCTTGTGCCTGCACTGCCCCAGTGTTTCATTGTTGTGTGTCAGGGCTGTCACTTGCCTGCTTTGCCCTCCTGTTTTGCCTGTTTGGTGCTGCAGTTTCTTTCACCCGAGCAGTCGGGTGTTCTGCAGATGAGCTGCAGTTCAGCTGCCTGCCCATGCTCTGTCAGGTGCAGCTCTACTTTGTAGAAGGGAGGACTGAGGCGCAAGGACTTTAAGGTCAGAAAGTTCATCCTCAGGTGCTTAAAGGCAGCAAACTTCTGCAGTATTTAGGGACCAGAGGGATGTTTGCCAGAGGTGATATCACTGCATGTTTGCATGTCCCGTCGGCTCCGATATGAGCAGTGGTTGCTTAGCAACTTTGAGATGATGGCCAACTATTCTGATGTCTGAGTAAGGATTCAGACATTTAATTTCAGGGACCCACTTTTGAAAACATTGGTTTAGGTGGGGTGATGAAGGTCACATGCAGAGATGGTGGCTGAGCAGTAGGGGCAGAGCCAAGCTTGCTCCTCAATGCCCACATCAATCAGGAGCAACTATGTTTCCTCTACACAGATGTTTTAGACCTTTGGTGTTAGGAATCACCCTTTCTGTCTTGGCATGGCTAAATCTGGCTCCTGGGAATGGAGGATTTGTGGAAATGGGTAAGGTGAGGGTTTGAAATGACTGTCCACCCTAAGTGTCCGCAGCCAAGGCTGCCATCCTCACTGATGGCTGTGGTGACAAGGGGGTGTAGGGGTGCTGGGGCACTGATCTGCTCATGGGGGGTCCCCAGCTTGACTCATAGTCCCTTTCTGAGGGTCACACTTTTGCCCAGCCTGCAAAATGGGAATAGTGGTGCTTCAACCACATTTGCCAAGAGCTTTGAGAGGTTTGTTTCCCTCCTACAAATGCTACACAAGATCTAAATAGCAGTGTTATTTCTAGCGTGTTATCCTGAGAGCGAAAGGCACAAACAAGATCCGCATTTGCTGATGGTGACTCACTGTGAGCCTTTGAGGGTTGTGTGGAAGGGCTTGCTCTGATGTTTTTGCTGCTCTGAGATAGATTATTGATTCTCTTTATCTGGTGTTCGTCTTACAAACCCAAGGTGATGAGCATCCTGTTAGTTTCAAGAGCACTGGTGCTATTTTTCTACTGCTCCAAGGGACACAGAATACGATCCAAGTATCCTCAGATGAGCAAAAAAAGCAGGTCAACCTGGTTCACATCAATTAAACTGCCAACTCCAAAAGAAGGCTGAAAAGTAAGATTGGATAGCAAAAGCAGACCTTGTCTAGTGTGACGGTTGAGAATTTTCAATTAAATTGTATTTTGTTTGGCTTGGGTTGGTTCCTGTTGTTACTGAGTTTGCTAGGAAATGCCAGATCATTGAAAACAGTGTCTTTCATCTGGGGAGGGGGGGGAATCCAGGGAAAAATCTCAGAAATTTGTCAAAAGGTTATATTTTGACATTGCTGCCAAAGGAAAAAAAGTGATCTTTCCCATTACAATAGAATTTGTTATTTCAGAAATGTAATCTTATTCCCAGGTAATTAATACAAGAAAATGTGTGGAATCTAACAGATTTGTATATACAGCTGTTAAGATACAAAAGCAAGGATTTGGCTTTAACACAATAGGGATTTCACTGTTCTTCTCAATCCATGGCAGAAAAAGGTCTCTCCAGCAGCAGCTGCAACATCAACATTCCTTTCTTTGCAGCAAACCCTCCAGCCAAAAAATGCTAGATGCAAAATTTACCACATTCTTCACAAAAAAAAGCCTTTCTTGGCTCACTCCCTCACCCCACCTTCTGCCTTTCTTGAAAGCCATAAATATGAAGAGGCCAGCTGAAGTTAACTGCAAAATACCCACTTGCAAACAGGTGTAACAAAAGAGTGAGTCTGAAATGAGTGTTCTGCAGAAAAGAAAGGGAGAAAGGAGGTGGGGTGGGAGGAGGGAAGTGGGGAAAGGGGAAAAAAATAAAACCACTACATGATTGAAGGCCTTATAAATGTAAATGGTTTGACAGAAAGGGTTTAGCAGCCCTGGGTAGAAGATTGCACTTGCTGTTTCAAGGCCCTTATTTTCAAAATCGCAGCACTGGATCCCTTTCAAAGCTGGTCCCTGTTTTTGCTTTTTCAATCAGTGAATATCAGGTTGTCTTTTTATATATATATATATATATATATATATATATATATTCTCTGCACTCATGTTCCAGGCTTAAATGAAACCTGAGAGAGAGAGAGAGAATACGAGCCATGATCTGGACCTTTGAAAGAGCTCATCCCTGCTGCCTTTATTGCTACTTATTTATGAATCTCCCATCTCCCCCTCCCAATCCCCTCTTCCTCACCAACCTCCACCTCTTGTTTTCCTGCAGCAAATCCCACCTTCCCCTTTGGATGTTTTTTACTTTTCTTTTTCCTCTACATTTATCTATATATTTTACACCCAGTAAGTCAATCAGTTTCAAATTATTGGTCCCTGAGACAGATGTTTGGTGAGTCATTTAGCTGCGCGAAGTTCTTTAGACGGCTTGCTCTTCCACCTCCTGTTCATTTAAAGCATCTTTTGAGGCTGATTTTTCCTCTTCAAAATGTCTTTAACTGCCGAACGTTTGCTCCCACCGGGCAGTCTAATGATGTTGGACACAATATGTGTGAACATCTCTTTAGAGGCCATCTCCCCTAGGCTACATTCTTGCCTATAAAATCATTGTTTATTTAGTCCTTAGGCCTAGGAACCATCTGCAGTCCCCATGGCTCCTGTTGTTTTTAAAGTCCTATTAAGTTTCTGCACTTCTCCTCAGAGCATTATTTTATTTCTAAATAACCACAGACAACTTCTTGTCAACGCGGCTTCTGCCAGGCAAATTAGAGATGACAGTTTCATTCTTCTGACTGTGGTGAGCTCTCATCTGATGTTATTTAATGTGAAAAGCAACTGTTATATAGAGAGTGATTTAAAAACAATGAGGAAAAAATAATAATAGTAATAATAATAATTTTAAAGGAGAAGATGGAGAGGGTGGCCCAGAGACTCTGGGTTAAGATGCTCAGACAACATTTGCCAGCCAGGAGAATATAAGGGATTGGAAGGCTCTATATAATGGTTATAACAAAAAAGAATCAATGAGAGATGACTTGATGTCATTTTCAATCTTTCTTTTCCTGACTGGAACTGAAAACATTTTTGTTGTGTTTGGTAGGGTTTATTTTTGCTTTCCCTCCTTGCTGTCTTTTCCCACCTCATATTCCCCTCCTCTGCTGAGTAAGCACTCAAAATCAAGGGCAGTGGCTGAGCCCTGTCCTCCAAGGGGGAGCCCATCCTGCTCAGCCACTCCTGGCCTCATCACCTAGCAATTGTGAGTGGGTAGCAGAGACACCAAAATTCTACCCTTTGGTTGAGCAGCATCTCAGAAGCAGGATGCTCTTGGCATCAAAAGGCACTTTCTCCTTGCAAATCACTCTGTGCAGGACTTTTTCCTATGTCTTAATAGCGGTGCTTCACTTAAACAACTCTAGCTAGAAAGGTGAAGTCCCTACAGTGACGTTAGTGCCAGGAGAGGGATGTTTGGGCAGCTACCTCTGCTCTGCCACAGACTTCCTCTGCAGGCAAGTGTGACTCATGCCCACACTTCTAGTAATATTCTTCTCCCTAAAGCCAGATGGCATCATCCATTTTCTTTTCTGGAAAAGGTTCCTGGCTCCTGGTGCACCCCAAACCATGCCCAAGTATTGACTCTGAGTGCTAGCTGGTCAGGGCTGGCAGTGTGCCAGTCTACATCAGTAACAAAACAATAGGGAGGACAAAGGCAAAACACCTGAGCCCAAAGTGCCTCCTCAGACAATGAGATGGCCATGGTGTTTTGACCTCCCTCAGCTTATGAACAACAAGCTGCTGGCTCTGGCTTCATGCTGACTGCTGCTGATAAAAGTGTGATCAGGGAGAAACTGAAAAATCAGTAAGAAAAAGAGGTAAACCTGTGTGATGTCTGTGAACCAGCCAACATCTCACTGCATCAGTTTTGCCACCCGCTGATCAGCTGCGATAGCTGGGCAGGAAGGCTGGATTCAGCTGTGTTCATAAGGCTCCTCAAGACATGCAGGGAGAGGACTGCAAATGGAAATGGATGGGAGGGGCTGATGGGTTTTGTGAGAGCACCTCACTGCAGTAATGCTGTGGCTCTGCAGCCAAACACTCAGACTTCAGGGAAGGAGGTTTAGGTGGTTTCTGTCATCTTAACACTGCTTCCACCTGCATGTGCAGCATAAGACTGTCAACCTAACCCTCAATTTATGGAAGCCATGTAACTCCACTGAAGTTTTTAAAAGTCTGGAATTACATTGTGTTATATTAGCAAAGAAACGGCATATTATACTGCTGAGAAAAGAGGCTGGCATCAATGGATCTACGCTGATTGACACCAGATGAAAAGCTGCCTTTTACAGCAATCACAGATTAGTTTTCCAGATAGTATGATATTACTTCAAGTGAGCGTTTCTGCAAAACTTAGCTGTTGCCATGCTTCTACAACCCATTTGTCTCCTTGAATGCTCACACTGGTTTTGCTCTGTCAGAGCAGTCTACACTATCCTTATCAACTTAGATGGTTTATCTTCTCACTATGGCTTGTATTCTAATCACCTGGGCACCTACCATCCAGTCTGAATTTGCTTTTGAAACAGCAGGGTAGCCTTACATACAGGTACAATTCAGGGGAATATGGCAATTCCATTACTGTGAAGTTCATTTACTGCATGCTTGGGTGGTCTATATACTTTAGTAAATTTTCACTGTTTATGCTGCAGCTGTGAATAATCTCCTGAGTGCTGTTCTGTTCCAAATAGGTTTTCATCCCATCCTCAGCAACAGCATGCTAGAGAGCCCTCCAGTCACGCGTTAAGTAGTATGACCAGCTTCTCTCCAGTGAGACTCCTCTGACATTTTCTTCTGAAGGGGACAAATTTAGGTGCACAACCACTATTGTTTCACTGGTTTTATTTTGAAGCCTGTCTCTATGTCTGCTCTTGGGGTGTGCAGTAGAGAAGGCAAGACGAGGAAGTGTCCCTAGTTCTACAACTGAAGAATGTCTGCAGACTATGATGAACTGGGTTTTTTATTTTGTGAGAGCTGCTTCTACAAAGCCCTTGAGAAACTTTTGCACTGTTTCAGACCTGACATTGTCATTCAGTGTCTCTTACTCCAGTGGGAAGTTGTTGTTCATATAGGTCCAGGTGAATATGCAGGATATTTGGAGAGGTGAAATGAATACGGGCTAAGGAGTCCAATAATGGGGCTCACCTCCAGTGCTTCTCAGAAGAATTGGGGACTTCTGGCCCAAGGGGTCAAGCTCACAAAAGTTGGTCATGCCACAGGAAGAGATAATGGAATGGAGACAATCTGCATATCTAGCTGTCTGTCTCCACTCCTTGCTCCTCTACCCCAAAAGTGTAGGAACCCTTTGCAGGAACAGAGAGGGCTCAGTAAAACTGAGGTGTGCTCACATTGAGTCCTTCCTTCAGCAAGAGCTTTGTCAAATGGCTCTGACAAGACTCTTAAGTTCTGCTTTAATTTTTGCATTGTGAAAGTTTATTCAGGACTGAGCTAGTCACCTATGGCTCCTTTAAAAGCCAGCAGAGAGGAAAAGTTACTCCAGGTAGCAATTCATCTCCTTGAAAAAAAGACAGAGCAATTGACTTCTGGAGGAACGTGTTTTGCTCTGCAAAGCAGTGGGACATGAGTTGTGGCTGGGAGATGAAAGGCTGAATCTCAGCTGTGGCCCCTTTTGTGGGACCTACCACCTACCACCATCCCAGGTTCTACCTCAGGCAAGGTTTAAGAAGAGGAATTCTTTGGAGAGGAAAGGGGTGCATTCTCATCCTGAAAAGGAGCTGTGGCAGGGATGAATTAGTGTATCCCCATCCAAAAGAGCTGAGGTGTGTTTGAGGATGGGGAGGGAATGTTGTGGTGAGTAGTTGAGTCCATCTATCCCACTGCATAGTCAAAGGGTAGATGTATGCTCCTCCAGACACCAGTGATGTCTCCCCACAGGAAATCCAGCTGTTCCTTTTATGTGGGGAGAGGGAAGGAGAGGAGAGGGGTAAAGAAGGGAAGAAAATTACTTTGAGCCACTACAATTGAACCCAGACAGTACTTGGATGTGACTACAATTAAAATGGAAGGTCTTTTAGATGTAGGAAAGAAATCCTGGCTCTTAGAGTCCGTGGAGAATGCAGTATTCAGTAACCACAGAGGCAGGCATACATTATAAATACATCTGTAACTACTGAGATAGGTGTGAAAATGTAATTAACTGGAAACCTACTGAGTTTAAATGGACTTTTAGTTGTTTCAGGATTTTTTTTCCTTCTTCTTTAGCCCTCCCTCCTCCCATTCTAAAGTTAAGTTTAGACTTGTGGGTCCTCTAACTCCCACTGGCACAGTGTAATTTAGCAAAGGTTGTTCCAGCCGAATTTGAAATTAATAATTTCAAATAGGCAAATCAATGATATTTAAAAGCTCCCTCCTGTGTGTTTGTACAATCTGCACAGGTATAAAAGCTAATCACATCTTGCTGGGTAAGAACATTTTTTATCAGTTTTAAGTAGAGCTTGGCAGTTTGGCGGGATCAAACACCATGTTTCTTCCTAAAGTGTGTGTGCACCTCTGTAATTTAATATTTCTCATTAGCTTAGTGCTGGGAAAAGGTGTTAATGCTGACAGGGAGAGGCCAGACAGCCCCCTGAGAGACCATCTATTTCATGTCACCATGAGCTCCGTGAACAGAAGGAAGGGGACATAGAAGGGATCATGCAGGATCAGAAACAGAAAGTTAAAAAAAAAAAGTTTCTGAGGGTATTGCTGTTGTGGACAGTGAAGGGCTAGCTTTGGCTCGCCTAAAAGACAGAGAGGAGGATGCCAAAACACAGACTTCATTCAAATATCTCTGCAAATGCCACATTAGCTCAGGTCCAGCGCTATTTGTTGTTCTTTCTCATGCTCATAGCACTTTCAAATATCATACACCTCATGAAAGATATCAGAAAAAAATTGCAGACTCTATATTTTTCATGAAAACCTTTCTTTCTAACACCAGTAATTTACTTTACTGTCCACCTGGAAATAAGATACTGTTAAACCCCTCCCAGCATTTTCTCTGTTTAGTATAATTTTGAATGCTATTACTATTTGCAAATCAGATAATCAGAGAATCATAAAATGGTTTGTGTTGAAAGGGACCTAAAGATCATGTAGTTATGAATACTACCCCCTTTCTAAGTCCTCAAAGACCTTCAGCTGCAATAATTTCTTGCAGTAAGGAGTTCCATAGGTCAACTCTAGAGAAGGCAAAATATATGCTATTTCTATGCCAACTCCAATGTATAATTTATTTTCTGGATTAGTATTTTGCCGGTGCTTCTACATGAAAAGATCCTATTCAGCCCAGTGCTCTCTCATATGGAGAAGAAAAGCCAGCTGGCTGTGCTGAAATACTCTTTCAAAAAGTTCCAAGAAGGAGGAAGAGTCTCACATTTGTATTCTCCTTGCAACATCTCTTAATAATTTAATTCCCATTAGAAGTGCCTGTGTTGTAGGGGGGAAAGATTTATAGAGAGATTTCACTCCAGGTTGGGTTTTTGTCTTTCTGTGTTTTCTTGGCATTTATCATGCATGTTTTAATTTGGATCTGAGTCTTGCTACCATCTGGTCATTATTGCAAAGAAATATTCATTTTCTCTGAGTGACATGGGCTTCATTCATCATGGAACTAGCTGATTGCCCCTCGGTTTGGTTTTTTTTTTCCTATTACTTGGAATGAAGTCTGAAGATACTTAGCACCAGACACAGCAGTAGTCAATAAAGTTTGCAAAGTTAGTGGCAGCTGGTAACTGGGCATAGGAAAAATTAGAAGACACTTTTCAGGCTCTGATTCTTCCAGTCATTTCCATACGTCACGCATGGGAAGTGCAGCACTAGAGGCCAAGGCAATATTGCAAAGGATGGGAAGTGAACTGATGACTCCATTCCCCTTCTACTATTGAACTGTGAAGTGCTGTCACCATCAGAGTGAAACTTGGAGGTTTTTGCTGTCACCTAAACATAGGGAAGACAAAAAGGAGACAATTTACCCCAGAGGAATGTTGCAACAGCTACGCTCTGTTTCTCTCACAAAAGGAAAATACTTCCAAGAGTGACAGCCTCAGAAGCAGTGTGAGTTCTTCATGAAAAGATCTCAAAAGCCATAACTCAAGCTTTGAAGGGAAATTAGATATGATCAGTTTTAGGCTCCTGCCATGCAAGAGCCTTCCCTGGATGCCTGTCACTGCACACAATGGGCACAGAAGCAGGGAGCTAACAGAGGGGCTCAACTATTTTTAGGGTTATTTTCCATGTGTATTGACCCACAACCGCATCTGCATACCCTTTGCAAATAAATTGATTGCTACTATTCTTTTCCTTGTACTTTCCACATCCGGTTGCATAGATCCCTGGAATAATCTTTTTTTTTGGTTCCCTTTGTTGGCAAACACTCCTTTGTAGCAGTTACTGCAAAGAGGGAGGCTGCACGTGTGATGGGGAGGGTTATGCCTCGATCTCTGCAGGCTGTGAAAGCCACGTGTCCATCAGGGGGGTGGACAGACACTCTGAAGGACTGACATCCTTCAGCATCATCACTTATGTACCTCTCCAAATGGGGTACAGCTAAAAAAAGGCCAGCCAGGGGCAGATGGCAACTTGGGATCAGTCAGAAGCAGAGACAGATGGCAACGTGCAACCAGTTGGAAGACAAGTTATTGCATGAGATTAGCTGTAAATGGATGGGAATTGTAAAATGGGACTGGTTGGGAATGTAATTCTGTACAGTCATTTGCAAAGAGCTGAAAATTAGACCACCATCCTATCTCCCCTGGCAGTCTTGGACCTACTTCTGTTTCCAGACAGTGCAGAACCACACAGATCTGCAGAAAGCAAAGTGATCTCCCAGGGATAAGATCTGGCCAACATGATCTCTCTACAACCTCTGGATTTGGTCCTAGAGATTAGCTCCTTTTTTGGAGAGAACAGGACCACTGGTAGCAAGCATTGCAGTTTAGTGTTCATCAACTGTTGTCACTGTGCCCAAGGAAATATGTTTAACAGTTTTTGGACACACAGCACATTCTGTTGCACCATGTCGAGGGTGGTTTCAAATGGAGCAGCCAACAACTGGAGAAGGTGATAGAACAGCTTGCTTCAATTTGGACCATCTGTGACAGTGAGATTTTGGGGTTATGAATACTCAGCCTTCCTCCAACCTAGCAGGGCAGAGAGAGAGAGAAAGAAAGTGGAAACAGCTGTGAATTTGCTGGAGGGTAGAAGCAAGCTCCATATTGGGTAGAGCATCATCAAAACACTGAAATGACCAGGAAAAAAAAAATGTTCTCAATCAAAATTAATTTTTACTCTTCCTAATAGGGTGGCTTGTTTGGAGGCCTTTTTCCTGCTCAAAGTGATTTGAGGTTGGTCAGGACCCATTACTCCTAGTGAAATATGTCATTATTCTAACACAGGCAGGAGGCTAGGCAAAGTATTTATTTATTTATTTGACATCTAAGAAGAAGAGCAACAGAATCATCCAGCAGTAAGGGTATATGGGTAGAAAAAAACAGGGGCGAGAGAGGCAATAAAAATGGAATGCAGTCCAGATGTTTACTGCACATTAAATACTGCCTTTCTTCTCTACTGATAGCACCAAATGCTATTTTGTTTCTTTGGAATTCGTTTTCTGAAAGTGTCTGCATGAGGAACATCTGCTCCCTCAAATCCAGACCTACAATTTGAATAAATTATCAATATCTGGCAGAGCCCGTTATTAATGGCTAGAGTTTTATAAGATTCTCCAGTATAATAATAGCAAAACTAGTGGCTGGCATTCCTCCCAGAGGGACTCTTATTTGTTCCATTTTATTCTGTTCTGTTTTCTTTTCTCTTTTACTCTCTGAATCTGAGCGTCATCAGTTGATTTTTACCATAGCTCTTGGCTAAAAAAAACAAAAAAAAAAAAAAAGGAAGAAAAGGAGAAAAGCCATTACTATCCTATAAATCAAAAAGAAAAATGACATTCTCAGATATAAAATACTCCCCTGAGTGTTATGTTATTATTACCTGTACAAGGTTGCACCTGTGGTTTCAGAAACATCTTCTTCCATCAGGAATCATCAGGTAGTAAGATTTCTCACTTCCATGCAAGAGATAAGTTTCATTAACTTCCTCTTCGGCATATACCCTAGTAATTAATGATGCAGAGCACCTTTGAGGTACCCTAATGTAGGCCGTTTATCAAAAACTGCAACTGCATAGAAAAAGGACTGTGTTCCTTCAATATGATAAATCCGAGTGTGTGCTTGGGTGTTCTACATCTCTCTTTTAAGTACAGCCACTCCTTGTAATTGCAGGGTTTGACTTTCAATGCAAGTTCTGAAAAATCACCTTCTGGCAGAGAGGTCCTCCCATGCATGTGTGGATGGCCACGTACCAGGAAAAAACTCATCACTTCCCACAGTCAGCCGAGCACTAAACCCATGGGGAGATCATGCTGCCTATTTTTTGGTGCCACTCTGTGGAGCCTGTGGCAAAAGTAATTTGTCTGTGAGTCTTCTTTGTCAGTGTGGACCAAGGAGAATCCAGCAGGGTACCTGCATGAAATTTCTGCCCTCTACTGTCATAGAAAACTAGTTTCTACTGCTTTGGTCTCTTTGTTCCCCAGAGTTTAGCACTGGGAGATGCCTGTTATGAACCATAGGGAAGGGTTAGGACCACTGAAGTCATTATTTCATGTCTGAGCTCTCGGCAGGATTAAACCAATTCTCCCAAACTGTTTGCAGAGAGGATGGAGGTATTTGGCCTATATATATGCCCACTGCAAAAAGGGCTGAAGGGAAGACTTCAAGGTGCTTTAGATTAAGTCCTAATGTAAAAGCTCGTTCATCATATAAGAAAAAGAAAATTATAGAAGAAGGTAATATAATCATGTCAGCAAATACATGGAGCCTCCAGAGTCCACAGGTTGCCCTTTGTCACTGTGATTTGCTCAAAAAGGCTGGTGTCAACCCAAACACTAGGAAAGGCAGATTTCACAGGAGTCTTCCTCATGTGTAGGTTCTGAAAACTGACCTGGATCAAGCAGCACCTTGTTTCCAGCAGCTCCCACTGATGACAGAGAATGGCTCTGACTGGGGATGTAGGGCCTGTAGGTGTGGATAAACTGATGAGACTGTCAGCCCATCCCCAAGCACCCCTGATGACACCCAGGGAGTCATCAGGACACAGGGACAGTCCTGGGAAGGGGAGTCACTAGAACAAACTCTGCACAATACCCTTCTCCACAAGGTAGGCAGAGCTTTGGGGTGTGTCCTGGGATACCACATGCCAGTATTTTCATGTAAAATGCTCCTTTAGTCAACCAGTGGTGGTCCCAATAACCACCCCAGAGGAATGCCACCCATGACTGCTCTTCAGCTGGGCATGGAAAAGACTCAAGTCTCTCAGTGCAACCATTCAGCCCAATCCTAATTCACCGAGTGGCCCATCTATCAAACCCATGGCTCTGCAGTCTAGACAAAGAGGTTCTGTGGGTCATTGTCAAATGCTTTGTGCAAGTCCAGGTAGATGATGTCAGATACTCTTCCCTTGTTCACCGGGGCTCTCATCCAGCTGTAGAAGGCCATGAAATGTGTCAGGCACAATCTACCTTTAGTGAAGCCATGTGGCTGTCATCCATCAGCTTGTTATTTTCCGTGTGCCCTAGCAGAGTTTCCAGGAGTATCTGCTTCACAATCTATCTGGACACAGAGATGAGCCTTCCTTTTTTTCCCTTTTTAAATGGAGGATATATTTACCTTTTTCCAGTCACTGTGAATTTCACCCGGCTGCCACAGCTTTTCAAAAATTATGCACCATGCCTTAGCTACCAGTTCTCTCAGGACCCTCAGATACATTTCATCAGGTCCCATGGCCTTGTGCACCATCAGGGTCCTTAGCTGATCTCAAACCCGCACTTATCCTTGCACAAGCTCCTAAGACACCCCTGTCCTTAGGACAAGTTTTCACACAAAATTGGTCCCTGTGAGCAGAGTCAGTCCTGAACGCATGAGCTGCTGTGCTGCCTCAGTTGAAAAGCTCCATCTCATGCAGGGATGGTGAAGATGAATTAGTTAATTATGTAAAGTGCTTTGGAGATGAAAAGTGACATCTGAATGCCAAGTAATACTATTAATTACAAAATATACACCACCTACCAGGTATTGTTTCTTCTTTCCCCCCCAAAAATGTAGTTCTGAAGTTCAGATTACACCAGCACAAGTCAGAAGGAAAGCATAAGATTTTCAGCAAAGCATTTCAGTCAAAGCAATCCAGAATTCAGAGGAGCCCATTTTCTTTGGCTCTGCCTGCATTACCACCTCTGTAACCTGGTGTCCCAGTGCCAATATGATATCCTAACAGATCACAAGTCTTGCACAAAGATCTGCCTGTTCTTATTCCGGTGTTTTGTGTAGGCACCTTTGCACTGTGATTTGCTCAAAAAGCACTTTGTTCAAATTCTAGGAACACATCTCTGTAGGTAAACAATATGCTTCATTCCTCCTCAGCAAATTGCTTAAATACCTACTTAAACTAAAGCACAGGTTTTAGGCTTGAGAAAGCTGGGTGCCAGATTCTTGGTGGAGCCCCAGTTTTACTGAAAGCCAGAGAGAATGGGAAGGAGAGGGAAGGGAGAAATTTTCTCTGAAAATTCCACCTCACATGAAATTCCAGATTGTGGCATATGAAATGAGGAAAAAAAAAAGACTGAAAAGAGGAGATTTTGTACTATACCATGGAGGGTATAAACTACATTTCAGATTTGTGTTGGTATTTAAACCTGTTAGGTGTGTTCTTGCTGGATCACTTGAAATCTGGACCTTGGTGGCAAAAGCCATTATTGATTTTGGTCTATTACAATATTTCAAGATAAATACTCCAAAAGTGTTTTGTGAGACAGCAGTTAAGTTACAAACTCTGCTGTAGCAATGTGTCTTATTAAAAAAAAATGATTCATATATGGGAACCAAGGCCAATATTAATTAAACAAGTCCAAACACTTCAGTGTGTTTCTGCAGGGGGGAAGGAGTTCTCTTTTCATGCACCACACAGCCAGCCAAATGTAAGATATTTTGAGAATGAAGCAATTTGTTGAATACACATCTTTGTCCTCATCTCTCCCCCTCCTTTTCCTCTCTCTCCTTGAACAAAATTTGAAGGCATTCATGTAAAATGGCTCTTAGGAATTTCACACACAGTTTTATTTATGGTAAATTTATTATAAGGATGTTCTCTGTCATTGTCTGAGAGATTTATTTATTGTATCACACTTTTGAAACTGCTGATATTGATTGTTTCAAGAGTTTGCCTTAAAGGAAGAGGGGGAGAAAAACAACAGCAAAAAAACCCTCACGAATGAAAAGAAATGGCCATGTTGCTATCAATTATTTCATAATGAGATATGAGGAGAGAATTTTAAACATTATCTCTAGCAATACAGTTGAACAAACAATATATTTACTGGAAATTATACTCCAGTGATGAATGGCTTGTTTTAAAATAGAGACTTCTCTAATGGGGGCCTTTCAGAGAATCAGTGACACACAGTCCAACTCACAATTATTATTGCATTTTAATCGAAACTGAATTCCGTATTTCTGCCAGAGAGTGAGAAGAGTGAATCCCATTTGCAAATATCTCCATCCTGATGATCCCCAAACAATAACAAATTCTAAGCTGTCCAAAAATATTCTAGTGATAACTCCATTTGCCAGTAATTCATCCTTTTCCTCCTGCTACAACCCCCCATTTGCTTTCTTTCTCAGTGCCCAGGTACATTTTCAAATGCAAAGATTAAAAAAAAAAAGCTTTTCCCACCACCACCAAATCAGTGCACCCTTCCCCCGCCACCGCCTCGTCCTATGTAGAATAGGGAATTGAATATTACTCACTGAAGTTTCTAGCTATGACAGACAGTAATTTACCATTTTATTGTGATTCAGTGCTTTGGACAGAGGCACACATTGCCTGTCATGCTGTGTTCATCACCGACTGTAGAGACAAGCGTTGCTTGTCAAATAGTAGAGCCCTTATAATGAGGACACCTAGGTGTAACATAAAAGATTCACAGGCAAAAGGACTTCTTATGGAGGGCTTAAAGCCTCTAAAGCAGTGTGAGCTAGTTAGATAATACACAAACTTTAGAAGAGCTACAGACAGATATTTCCCTCTCACATCTATTAGGCATACCAGAAACGTTATCAACAGAACAATATGTAAACCTTTGTGCAAAGTAGGCAGAGCAATTTATTTGCATTATCTCACCACCCTGTAGAAGGGATGAAGGAGAAGGGGGGGGCGTGTGTGAGTGTGGGACATGCAAACAAAACCACATAACCTAACCAGGTGTGTGCAAGGGAAAGCAAAAACCTTCTACCTTTCACCAAAGCTGTTGGATGGTCACTAATGAGATTTCCAATGATTTTCATTTGTCTTCATTTCTACCAAGGTTGGCTCTGCATGGCATTTTTCATAAAGTGAGGGGTGAGGTGGGCCAGCAGGTTACAGCACACGCGTCACTCCATAAGCAGCTGTCAGGGGGCAGAACACTGACACTCCAGATTGGACTAATCCTCCATCAAACCTAATTGGAAATAATGCTCTGGATCCTCAGCTGGGGTAAATGGACACAAACCCAGTGTTCCTCAGCGAGGCTCTCCTTTTTTATGTCTGTAACGGAGCTGCACAACTCGTGTGTGACTCTGCCTGTCATTGCCCTCATGGCTCCCAAGGTTGGAGCTGGTCCTCTGAAGTTGCATCCCTTTGGCCTCTCAGTACCTTCTTGGTCAGGTAGGAAAAGGTCTGCACAAAACTTGACAGTGCTGAGGCATTGGAACAGGTTTTCCAGAGAAGATGTGGCTGCCCTACCCCTGGAAGTGTTCAAGGAAGGGCTGGATGGGGCTTGGAGCAACCTGGGATAGTGGAGGGTGTCCCTGACCGCAGCAGGGGTGTTGAAACTAGATGCTTTTTAAGACCTGTTCTGATCCAAAACTTGCTCTGTTTCTGCAAAGGTTTGAAGAGCATACAGGCTTGTCCCTTCTGCCAGGTGTGGTTCAGGCCCAGGGTTTGCTCAGAAGGTGTTGTCAATAGGACAGCAGAGACTACGCAAGAGGCCTGAGAGCTGACTGTAAAGCCAGAGCTGTGCTTGTCTTCAGACACTTGGCCCCACTTTGTGCTCAAAACAACCTCTGAAGAGCAGCAAGATCTTCACAGACTGGGGTCCTCTGTGGGTACAGATGCCTCTTGCTTTTCATCCCTCCCTCCCACCCCAATCTAAGTGGGCTTTGTTAGCTTGAGGTTGCAAAGCCCCCTTTGAGTGTATATTTCCAAGGGTGAGCAGAGGCATATTGGCATAAGAGGTCCTGTGTGAAGACCATACACTTGGCTGCATGAGAGAAGACTGGATAAGAGGTTCATGAGCCCTCTTTTCCGGACAAGTTTTTCCCGTGTTTCCCCTCAAATGGAAACCATGTCAATAAACCCATGTCAGATTTCCTCTGGCCAAAGGGACAATGCCTTTCCTCAGCAGTCCTTCCCCTGGATATTCTGTGGGTGGTGGGAGTTTTCTCCCCTCTCCTCCAGGTCCTCTGTCCTACCTTTCCTGGGACAGGGAGATGAAAGGAACAAAGCTGGATGCAAATGCTGCCGGGTGGAAGTTGCACCATGTGCTCTTCTATTTTCTTATTTGCACAGTAATGTGAGCACACAAGTTCATCAGTGCATTATAATATGCACATTTTCAGTCTTAGATGCTGTCTTACAGAAATCTGCCTCCACACGCAGTTCTGCATCTCATTTGCAGGCAAGGTTATGTTTTCCTTTAAGGGTAGTTAGAAACACAACCAATTTTAGGTACTAATACTAATTTAGGAAAGTGCATGTTCTAATAAAGGTAGTTTAAATGTATTTAGAGGCTGAGGAGTACTTGAACTTTAATATTGCCAGTTTCAGATAACATTTGAATATTAGTGAAGCTAAACTGATTGATTGAATTACTTTAGGGAAGGGTGAGACACAAATGCAACATTTTTGTTAGTCTTATTACATTTTCATTTAGCTTAAGGGAAATTGTAACTGCTTGAAGATTGGATATTAGAATGCCCAGGTAAATTTTTGCAAGATTTTGCTTTATCACTACGTGCATATGTCACATGCTGACATTCATTTTCTAATGCTCTTTCCCATCTTTTGTCCCACTTCTCCTAAAAAAGAAAACAATATGTGAAATTGAAAAATGGTGCTCACTGAGGGGTTTAAAGACATTTGAAATTTGGAATATATTTTAAAGGTCAATTTCAGCAGTAATTATGTTATAATGGTGAAGCTTTTAGAGAATACGAAACGCAAGATTAATACGTTGCCGGATAAAAAGTGGCAGAAGGCTCTATCTTGTGAGTGTGTGAGTATGTGTGTGCATGTCGCACGTGTCGAAGCTTGCAGGCTCCACCAACACACCAGAGCAGCTTTCCCAAACACAAGAGACACCACCACACTTTGTACAGGGTGGACATCATGATTCAATTAGCTAAAATGAAATATTCTGGTTTACAGTGTGCATGTATGTAAATCTCAGGTGGGTGCTTTAACTACATGATCATCTATGCAGTTTTATATTTTGTCAGGTGCTCTATTGGCTCATTGTGTTCTCCTTGCTGTCTCATAACCTAATGTGCCTTAGTGTACTAGATCAAAAAAAGAAATCTGAGTCATGACAATGCCAAACATCACATGAGTTTTCAGCTCCACTAGAGTGAGTTGTGTGAGAAGTTTCAGACCTTCTGATTTAAACTACTGCATAAAACATGGTGAAGTCTTAGTCAATGTAGCCAACAAACTTATTTGTTACAAACCCCTCTCTGCTGGATGCAATCCTACCACCCCAGGAATGGCATTGTCCTGAAAAATCAGTCCTGGCTTTTCACTGGTACGGATGAGCACTTTCATCCCAACAGAGTTTTTCAGTCCTCTGGCTTCTTTTTGGAAATCCAAGCCTGACAGCACATTTCTAAGATGAGCCACAGGGGTGGATCAAAGCCTGAGCGCAGAAGAGAGTGTTCATACCCTCTAGCTGTCACTATGTGAAGAAAATCCTGAGAAATTCTGAGGCCCCTGTACACCTATTCATTATATTGGAGTAGAATTCCTATTTCTTTTCTTTTTAGCATTTACAAGTCAGGGGATGAGGTCTGAGCTAGTTTTCTTTTAGAACCAGTAAAGAAAAATTGGCAGGCAATGAATGTGTACCCAATCAGTTCTAGGTGGGTATCCAGGTTTTTGCTGCTCTCCTCTCAGTGCATAAGGGAGGATAAGTGACAAGCTCAGGGTAGGCGTCAAACACTTAGGCACTTAATCCTTAGATGAACCTCAATTGCATGCTATTCACTCCATTTGCATTTAAATTAGGTGCCTAAAGACCCCAGGAAGATGGTAAGCTCCCATCTCTCCAGTGACAGAGTGAATATGAAGGCAGAGCCCCCACAGCAAGGGCTGTGATTGCTGTGGAAACTGTGAGGCACCTGGCCACTGCAGCAAAGCAAAGTAAAACAATAAACCAGGATGTGATGTATAATGAGAGCACTAGTCATTCCCCAAAGCACATCGTAAATAGTGTATTTACAACATTAATTAAATGTCTGCAACTAAAATTATTTATAATAGAGATGTGAGAACTCACTAGACTATTAGTGAAGTCAACTTGTTTCATTCCAGAAGGACTGGACAAAGACTTATTACACTGTATATGAAAGTCTTAAAGAGTTGCTGGCTTAGAAAAGTTTCTTTCCAAGATGTCTTCATAAAAATAATGAATGTGTTATAGAGCATAGCTTATGAGACAAAGCCTAGTTTGTCTTGACTCCTCTCTGACATATTTCCCATATAAACAAGGAGAAAAAAATATGTGCTTGTATCCTAATGAAATAATAGCATACTGTTAAAGAGAGCCCCAGAAAACCTACACACTGGCACCTTTTGTCTTTGAGTTTCTCCACAGTGTGTAAAGCAAAGACCAGCTGAAGGCAGACAGGTTGCTGTCTTCATGGTCAACAGTGTTTACATCTCTACCTGTGAATAAAACAGGATGTTGGTATGTGCCCTGCCCCACAGTTTCCCACACTCCTGAACGATTGGCACATCCCTTGACAGCTTTGGCACGTGTCCAAGCTGACCACGGGTCCCTACATGAAGGCACATATCATTTCAAAGACCATTCCTAAAGGCCATGTGAATAAAGTTCTGTCAGGTTTGTCTTCTTTCACCCTGCTCTGCCCCACAGCGTGTTTCCACAGTGCTGATAGATCCTCATGCCACACCTCAGGGCATTAGCACATGCCTTCATTTCCAGGCTTTGCAAACTGCTTTGTTATGTGGGGTTTCTTTCCTGCAACTCTGAGAGGAACCCACACAAATTAACAGACCTATTTACTGTGAGTGTGGTCAGCACACATCAGCTGGCCATGGTGCTAGAGGAGAGTCCTTAGACCTGTTTTATTTAGACATGAAGACATGCCTCTACTGCTTTTGGGACAGAAGGGACAGTTTCCAGCTGAAGCTTCCAGCAGCAGAAAATCCATATCTTCAAGCATTGATGTGCTTTTCTGCTCCTTCTCCAACTGTGATCTTGAGCTTGGAGGCTCAAGAGCCAGTTACTCTGAGCTGGTGAGGTCTTTCCCTTTTCCCTTCTCATACATCAGCATTTATTTACAATACCCTCAGCTGAACCAGCCAAAAAATTAACAGGGAAAGAAAGAGGAGATGTAAGGCCTGTTATTATCACCTCTTATTTTCACTATCTTGATCCCATTTTATGAAGCTATGAACACCTACGAGCCAGAAAAAAATAAAAATACAGCAGGTAACTACCAAACTCCATTATTATTACATTTAATTTTGACTTTCTTTTCCTCTTCTCCTCCTTTCTGTGTTTTCATTGAGTGACTGTACCCACTTCTTGTTTATTCCTTGTCCTCAAGGTCATGCACTATGAAGATTTCATTTCACTCTGTACACTGAAGGATAAAAAAAATCAGGAGAAATCAAGTCCCTCCATCCTCCTCAAGGAAGGAGTTTGCCCCCTGCAACTTCTTCTGGTCCTCTTCATTGCTGTTTCCCACTTAATAAACACTGTAGCAAGGCAATGTCTCTTTGTCATCTCCCTTCAGACTCCAGGACTGTTGTGCGTTAGAGGTCTGGAGCCACAGGGTGTGCCAAAAGCTGGGTCATATGTTTTGCTATGATGTTTCCACTATTTCAGCTCTGTCTAGAAAGGGCAAATGGTCAATCATCTTCCTGAGAGTTAATGGAGCATTTCTGCAGCAAGAGGAAAAAGTGAAAAAGTTTAAAAAAGAGTGGCTTATTATCTCAGTCAGCCAAAATTCACCTGGCCTGTCACCTGCCTAGAAGTCTTCATTTTCTTTTCTTTTTTCTTCCAGATTTTTCTTCCTTTGCATTTTCACTTTTTCAAGCTTTCCTTTAATTCTGTTGCTTCAGTTTCAGATACACACCCCTGTTCAATTCTCCAATTACAATATTTTGAACTTTAACATTAAAATCACGATATCTAACATCTTTCCTGTATGTTTCTAAGCTCTTTGCAGACAGTAATTAACTGAATCTGATAACAATTCTGAAAGTTTGGGTGATTGGAGGCACAGAGTGCCTGAGTTTTCAGGTGCTTAATTAGTGGCAGAGTGAGGAAGGGAGCCCAAGAGTCCTGACTCTTCATTCCTTGATTCGACCATCTGATGTTGTCTCACATAAAACATAAGAAAATATGGATCAGACTATCTCTCTCCCCATCCCTCTTCATCTTATTCTAATTACCTGTCCATATTTAATCTACTTTATCAATGCCAAATACCTCACCAATCTGCTCTGGGTTATGCCCTGTGATACTCTGATTACTCCATAACACTCTGTGTTCTGGTTCTAACCTTTTCCTTGAGATATCCTCCCTCACCTGCTCTAGCACCACAGTGGTTTTTAATTATATCAAAGGATCACCTCCCAGTACCTAACCCAGTGAATCCAGCCAAATAACAACACTTTTCCTTTCTCCATCAGCAGGAACATAGAATCACATAATCATGGAATCACAGACTAGTTTGGGCAGTAAAGGACCTTTGAAAGTCATTTAGTCCAACACCCCTATAATGACCAGGGATATCTTCAGCTAGATCTGGTTGTTCAGAGCCTACTCCAACCTGACCTTGAATGTTTCCCAGAAGGCACCTTGGTGAGCATTGCAAACTTTTTGCTGGTGGAGAGGTTTACAAACACATCTTGGCTGATTTTTTTCCCCACCATGTGACCAAGGTTTACACCTCTCCTTAACCACTGCTAAGCACACTCCTTTATCATTCATCCTGACAAGTTTAAATTTGTCTTTCACTTCAGGTAGGGAAAATACCTTAAGACAGGTAATATATACATCCCTTTCCCATCCATCCCGCTCCTGACATGTTGCATTCTAGACTGAGCTCTTGTACTCCCCTTTGCTTGCTTGGGAAGAGCTAGGGACCAGATGGAGGGGTTGGGATGCGGTGCTGCCACGATGGGAAGAGCACAGGGCTCAGGACATTCTCCACATTTCCACAAAGATGCATTTCAAACTACCTTGCCCACAGTAGCAAAGGGAGCTGTGGCAGGGTTTGACTGTTTCCCTGCCACTGTTTCTCAAGGTGTCTCATTACTGGTGGTGAAGTCCAACCTTCACCTGCTCCTTTCAGGTATTTCAGTACAGCTGGGGGCAGCCAATCCTCACACGTACTGACTCCACCTGTCTCAGTCTCTGCACTGTTTCTAATGCTCATCATCCTGCCCCATGCTGCCATCTCCCTGACTAATTAATAAGTGAGTCATCTTCTCCTGTGGCCTCAAAATGCATTCAAGCTGTCAGTGGGACATTTATTTATTTATTTTGTTGTGGTTAAAGAACTACTCTCCTAAACAAGGAAAGGATAAATAAAATCAACTCAGACAAGGTTATTTCACATCCCTAATTTCCAACACTATTTTTTTTTTTTGCTAAAGTCCCACATTGCTTGTTCGTGTTTTTCCCCTTTCCCTCTCTCACCTGCTAACAAAAAAAAAAACAAAATACATTTTCAAATCAAGATAAAGCCATCAAAGAACTAACTAAACATGATTAGAAAGGACCTCTCCTTAATGGGAAAAAAAATCATGATTTAGACCTGGCTGCTTTCCAAATATCCCTGTGCAATCAACCAAAGAAACACATTTTAGAAAACAGAATTGTAAAAGTAACTTTGAAGAATCGGTTGCCATGGAAACAGATCCTGTAAATACTTAACTGCAAACATTAAGTGACACAGTGATATTCCAGAGCTCAGGATGCTTTAAAAGGATGGCAAATTTCACCCAGCTCTTTAAATAATCAACTCGGCTGTGCTTTGATTTTTCTTCTTTTTTTCCCTTCTCCTTTCTTTTTTTCACACTATTCAGTGCAATCGCATCCCTGTTCTCAGGCATGTGTGATAATGGAAATGCCAGAACTATTTTATAAAAGAGAGTCCTGATCTTTTATAACATGGAAGCAGAGAGGGAGGATGCAGCACCAAATACAGAGTCAGAGCAACCTGTGGAGTCTGAAAATATAGCTCAAATTCATTCTGTTTCCCTATAACTGCAGGGTCAGAAGAAAGTGTGATTGATTGTGGCTTTTCACTGCAAGAAAAACCACAAACGACCAGCAATTTCTTGTCATCTGCCAGGGAAGAATCAGATGCAAGGAAATAAAAGGGTTATGGGCAATTTTAATTTAAACAAGTGGGCACATTTATGTTGTGTACTAGCCTTAAATCTTGGCTTGGAGTTAACTCACTCCCAGGTTCTCCAGTACATTTCGAGACCCAGCTCCTGTTGAATTCAGTGGAGTAAGTATTCCCTGATCCTTTCGAGAGTCAGGGCCTAACTTCTTTCTTGTCATGAAGCATCCATCCATGCTTCATATATCTATCCAGTCAGGGAGGTGACTTCATCTGAAACCTCATGTGTCTGAGGGGCAAAACCTCTCTCCCCTGCTAAGATCAGAAGAGAAGAGAGCATTGGTGTTTCCTCCTGGGAGAACAGTGAGGGGAAGCTGCTGATAGACCTTTCCCTGGCTGCAGGAGATGATTATGGAAGACTTTTGCAAGCCTGATTTCCCAAGATTTTGAATGATTGAATTTTCAGATGTACTTCAAAAGGTCTACATGTTGTCCCCAGCCTCAGGGGAGGTGAGATGGGTCATCAGCACCACAGCGTGAAGGAAATCTTTAGGGATGGTCAAGACCCAGTACATGATAATAGAGTGAACTGTGGTTATTCACCTAGTCCCATCAGATGCCTCTTAACGGCTTTGCTCATATGCTTGAAGTTTTGCAATATAGGTTTTGCTGCAGTTTTCAAACCTAACACGGGCAGGTTAATTTAACTTGTAGAAATCTTTTGAGCAAGGTGATTCCTCTTTGGCTTCTGACAGATTCTGCTCGGAGCCTCCCAATACTGCTAAACTAGCATATGGCTTTTCCAGAGTAAGGGGCTAGCAGAGAGGAGAGGATATTTTCCCACTACAACTCTGCTGTTGGCAAGCACTTGGATTTGAACCAGAGATCCTCACTGCTGAGCAACAGCCTGTGAGTATCTGCAAACACGGGTTTAGCTGTTGCTTTAGGAGGACCTTTAATAACCTGCTTGTTTTCATCGTTCTGGTTGGGTTTGAGGTTTTCTCTTCCCTGTGGGCTGGCTGTGTTATCCTACTGAAAGCTGAGCGGTATTATCCTTTAAGCTGATTTTTCTGCCCAGCTTAGGAAAAGAAGGGACAGGCAGAGGAAAGAAAAAACATAGAGGCCAAGGATGCAAGGAAAAAACAGGAGGGGACAGAGAAAAACAGTTTGAAAGGAGCCCTGATCTCCAGAGTGATCACCTTTTACTTGCCCATTTTATTTGCTGGAAGTCTGTACGATTGCAAGAAATTCATCCATCCCCTATCTAGTCTAGGGGTTACTAAAATGGACAGTGAAACACAGATAAATGGATAAACCTAAACACAGATAAGTTAGCAATCAATTTATATATATAGATGTATATATAATTTTTTTTTTTTATAAGAGGTGTCTTTATCTCATATAGCTGAAAAGTTCCCACCTGGATCTCTCCTCTGCACAGCTTGCCTATCTCTGTATCTCACATATATGCCATCTGTCTGGGAACCTCTGAGAGAAACCTGTGTGATCTTTGTGGAAGGAAAGTGAGGAAAAGCACATTTTCCTTTGCCTTTCTCTACTCCCTCCTGCTCCCTCCTCTGGATGTATGCTTCAAGGAGATGTGTGCATGTCAGGCAGAACTCAGCCCAGGGCAGGGAGAGGAGAGGTGGCTCTCATTTGCAAAATCTGCAGTGTTTTCATCCTTGGCATGGTGGTGATGGGGTGGGGGAGAGGAAGGGGGTATGGCATGTCACTTCACTTTATCACTGCCTGGGCTCTCGCCTTGTCATTCGGCACTTGCCATGAATCTAAAGAGAGTTTGGCCTTAATAACTTCACACAAGTACTGCACTGCCAGTGACTTTAGAGACGGGTGACAGCAAGCAAGGAATTATAATGAATTGCTGCAAATGCCTTCTTCACACAAATTACAGTTATTTTCCTCTGAGCCTGAAAGCCTTCCCACATCAGGATTTTGGTTCAGAAGATAGGGTAGGGTGTTTTTATGTCTAGGGAGGCAAACGTGCATTTTACCATTGCAGCTGGACCCCTTCACCCTTTTCTTTCCCTTCTGCCTCCCCAAGGTTTTCTCTTTTTTTGCTGTTGATTTGTTTCAGATTTTTTTTCTCTCATGCAGTCAGAAAACTGATTTTCCAGCTGAAAACAATATAGTGCTCACAAGTCACCCTGTACTTTAAAAGAGAGTGGAAAGAAGTTTGGCCCTTGTGGTGGCTGAAACAATTTAATTGGGGGTTAATATCTTTCCTTTCCACCACAGTTATCTAAATTGGACTGTGAAGGTCCCCCTCTCCACTGAGAGCCATGTCATCCTGGCTATTTGTGCATCCTGATAGGTGTGCCCTGCTGAGGATGCCCTCAAACAACATTCCTGCTTTCATTAAGGCACCTGTTTGGGTCTCAGTAGGGTGGGGTACTGTTCCTGCAAGCTTTGTTTGGCTGTTCAGCACCCTAAGCGTCCATGGCTGGTTCAGGCTGACTGTCATTGTTGCCCATAAGTAGATTCAGCTTTGTCAGCCTGTGATGCATTTGGGTTCTGACCATTGAAGAGGGTAAATATCACCCAAATACAGCATGACTTCTTTTAGACTGGTGTTAATGGCCATTATATGGCCAGAACATGGCTTATAACCGTTTTTCATTTCTCCATCAGTCTCCATCCTTTCCTTTAACAGATATTTTTAGCAGTTGTGAAATTATGCAGTCCTTGGCATTTCTAAGAAGAAATTGTCTGCACAGACAGGTAAATTGCCCTAAAATCTCCTTGGTGCTAACACACAGCCAAAGCCTCCATCTTAATGTTCATCCCGGAGCCTTCACTAGGGTTCCGATTGTAGCTATTCCTTGGCTGAGGACAGAAGATTGTCTTCTTTTGTCACCCTCTGTGCTGAACACCAGACTGGAGATGACATTGTGCATGAGTTCAGGTGATTTCAGTGGTGGTCTGCAGAGAGCAGAGGATATATGCCACATAGAATCAAGAACAGCCTCCCCTAAGGTGCAAAAACAGAACTGTCAGGTAGTCACTTTGTGCAGCTCTGCAAAGGTCACTTCTGTTCTGGCAGAGCATCTTCTAAAATCACTCGAATAAATGGGAAGATTTATTTTGTCTGCCATGCTTTTTGTTACAGACTGAGAACACAAGATCGCTTCTCCACACGAGTCAGAAGTGTAACTCTAAATGCACTTTAACCTCATCAACTTTAGGTATTTAAAAGACTCTCTAAAGAGTTTTGATTGAGACCACAAGTCAGCTGAACTCTGTACAGTTCAGGCAGCTTCTCACTCTTTCTAGCATAATCATCCTTACAATGAGGCCTTGCTTCAGCTGTTCAGCTCCTAGATTGGTTTTAAAACACATTATTTGTGCTTTTGCCCGTGTTACTTGTTTAGTTAGCAGCTGTCATATGTCAGGATCAACTGAGCGATGATAATGCGCAGCAGAAATATTTCAATTATACATGGAGCTATTCTTAAGTACTTAAAAAAAGAGGGATGTCTGTCATCCAAGCCCATGTTATCCCGGAGGTGCACACCTGCTGCTGCTGGGTCTCAGGTGCATTCAGGACAGGTATTTGATCTTCTGTTTTCATTGGAAATGGTTAGATTTTGTGAGGGGTGTTGTGTGAAGAGAGGAAGTTCAGTTACAAGGTGTTCTGAGAAACAAGGGACTGAAGAGCAATATTATTAAAAAGTGAGTTGTTTCAGTGAAGGCTCTGGGAGTAACATGCTTGCCTTTTCCCTAACCCACTGTGTCTTTGAGTCACCACTGACTTGGTTACTGGCAGGGAGAGTCTGTAGCTGCAGGCTCTGCGGTGTCAAAGCAGTTAAAGGGACACTGCCAACATGCTCTACCTCCTCAGGAACAAAATGTGAATTACAACTAGTTTCAGGTGCTATGTTTGTCCTTGAGTATCCTTTGCTGATTTCTGTTGTCTCACAAACATGTTTTGAAACGCCTTTCCTTCCCTTGCTGCCACGTGAAAGCCCAATGACGGACTGCCAGTCGCCGAGGGAGCGTTGCAAAGTCCATCCCTGGGTAGCAGGGTGATAGTTTCACTTTGTCAGTCTCCCTGCAAAAAAAGAGTGTGGTGATGGTACCCTGCATCATGAGCCTCGTCAATAAATTTGTCAATTAAGTTTCAAGGCTAGGAAGACATCCCCAGACAGCATCAGCATCTGCTCTTATGGAGTTTTCCCACACTGGCCTTTGTCAGAGATAGGACATGCTGCCTGGATCCACAGCCTCTCCCTGTGCAGCCATCTGCAGGTTATGAAGTATGGCATGTTTATTTCTTTACAGTTATGTCAAAAACTGAGCCAGCTTCTCTAGTGCTCAAATCACAATTGAATTGGGCAGGGTTAGCAGTTAAGAAAATCTATATTTAACACGGAGGACAGGAAACATTACTGGTGCCATCTCATAGGTACCTGATATTGCAGCTACTTTTGTCTATGGCTCTAAAATCAGGAATGAACCTGCAACAGCCTTGTACTAGTGTAATCACACAGGATGGAAGTGTGGCCACATAGTCTAAAATTATCCAGCTACCAAAGCTTATGATTTGCCATCCACTTTTTGGGCTCATTGTGCCTTTTCCTGCCTGCAAGGGAGGCAGGTCTAAGGACTCTTATTTGATGAGTTACATCGGGTCAACAGAAAGAGGACAATCAATTATATGTAGCACAAAAATCTCTAATATAGGAGCTGTGTTTTAATATGTCCAGATCAGGTGTGAGCATACAGTCAAATTACATCAGTGAAACAGCTAGCTCTGCTACAATCTTCAAGTTTTAACATTAGTTTATGTAGAAGAATAGAAAACAGATTTTCTGCAACTGGGCATTAATCCCAGATTCTATCAGAACCCAAGGTTGAATCTGAAACTTTTTGAAACACCGTTAAAGCATCAAAAACATCAAAGACATTTGAAGCAGCAGTATCTAAGATCAGCACTTTATTTCATGTGCCCAAAGCTTTTGTGATCCTTTAGCTGGTTCCATATACCTGGATAACGTTTAACCACAGCCTTACTTAAAATAGTTAAACCAAACACTAATATTCCTTTAAGAAGACAAAAATTCCACCTTATTTTAAAACTTCCTGAGTGAACCAAGTGAAAGTGTAAATGTCCTCAGTCTTCTGCCCTTCTCTAACAAAATGAACCCAAGCAGGAAAGCTGACTTAAGCAATTATGGTTTTGTCAACATTTGGTTTTGTTTTGGTTCGAAATAAAATATCAAAACCTATCTTGGGGTAAGGACTTCTGGAAACACTGAAACTTTTTCAGTCTGACATCTTTGATTGAAGAAAAACATTTAGACTTTTCTCAAACTGAAATTCAATTTCCAAGCGGCCAGACCTGAGCTGCCATGGTGCCTCAGGCAAATGCTGTGGATGGGGGGCACCGTGGGATTTGCAGCCTGGCAGGGGAGCCCAGCCCTGTGAAGGATGAGGATTTAAGACAGCTAAACTATTGCTCTCACAAGAAATGGCTTTCAGCACTATTATTTGAATTGTGGGAAGATTCCACTTTCATCAGAAGTCCTTCAATTATTTAATTTTTTCAAACAACAGATAATTATCCCCATTTAAAGGAGAAAATTATCTGTGGGTTTATTAGAGAAATGGGGACATTTGACCTAAAATACATTCTTGAAAGGTGGAACTAAATGTTCTGTGCATAATTTTGAAGGGGAAGGAAAAAAGAAACCACAAAACAACTCAAAACAAAAACTCTCCTCTCCCCCTCAACACATACAAATAGTTTATTTGATGTGATGTTTGCAACTTCAGTGAGTTTGACCAGTGTTCTTCATTAAGAATCCACTAGTCTACTGGATTTTAAGACATTTATGGCAGGGATCACTACTTATTTTCTGTTGCATAATTTAATGTTATTACTAATTAAAGGCAATAATAGTTATGAATGCAGTCCTCAGGCTTGAGCAAACTCAGTGACTTGAGCAATTCAGGTTTGTTGTTTTTTTTTTTGTAAGACTTTCTCAAAAACAATAACAAGAACAACAAAACAAAACAAACAAGAAAACCATTTAAAAATGAAATTATGAATATTTTTTACAAAGTAAGAGGCTTCAGAGCTGTAGATGTACACCATGCACTATTACATGCCTTACACATCTCAATGCATTATTTCAGGAGTGTAGAAGGAGTTGTATGTCATGGCTGTGAGGTTCCTGATTCTAGCAAAAGAGCAGTATTTGCAAGTGGGTTACAGCAGCTCTCTAGTTAAACACCTGTCTTTTTTGTAGAGAAACTTTCCCTATGCCTCTTTTAATTCCTTCTCTATTGCTCTTTCATTTCCAATAAGTGGAAGTGATGAAAAAAACTGACTTTGAGCTGTGTGTTGTCCTCCTCTGTCTTCTCCCTGTTGGGTAGCCAGAGTAAAAACACCACACAGCCCGGTTGGTGGTGAGGGTGGTGCTAGTGGTGAAAGGAGATTTTATGAGAAGGAAGAAAGATGGTTAAATATTTAATTTGGTGAACTCTAACTCAATCCTCTAGTACCTCAGAGAAGGAGAAAGGAAAAAAAATGAAAAGGATTGTATTTAGTGGTTTTAAGGGAATGGGAAGGGTGATGTCAAAGAACTGGGTGGAATGGAAAACATTTTAAGGAACACAGATGTGTGGAAACCCAGCTTTATGGAAGAAACTGAGAGGTGTATTGAGTGTTTCAAGAGAGACAGATGCATGAGATCAGCTTGCTCTTCATCCTCTTTTCCCACTGTTCTGCTGAGGTCCCATCATCAGTGAGGAATGGAGAAAGATGGGCCTCGCTGTGGGGAAGGTAGAGCAGGGATGCTCAGTCCTTCCCCTCAGGGTGGGAATCAGGCAGAGGAAATGCTTGGTCAGCTTAGCTTTGAATGAGGAAGAGAGAAGCCAAGAGACAGAGAGAAGAGGCAATTTTGGATGCTTTGTTAATTTAAAAGTGCAGTAGCACAGCAGACCCTGTACTTGATGTCACTGATATGAATTTCAGGCCTTTTCTTCTCAGAGAGCATCAGGGAAGGAAGCAAGAAAGGCAGAGGTGACCTTCAGCTTTTCCCTCCCTAAAGAGCAGAGGGAAAAGGCTGTCAGATGCAAAGAGGTCAGAGGAGCTCTGGCTGCTACCACCCACCACCAGGAGAAAGGCCTATCCCTGCTTGAGTTTTGAACAACAAAAAGAGATCTTGAGGGAAAGAAAACTTATGACATATCTCGCTGTAATGGATTTTAAATGCCTGTATTTACCAGTATTTGCCATAGTTTTCTATTGGAATCGAGACATCACCAGCTAAAGATAAAGGAATCTTTCAACTGACTGTGCATGGGGTCAGGAAATAATTCTCCTGCTCTCTCTGTTTAGCTTTGCATAATTGACCTTGTGAATTATGGGGGTGAAATGGGGAGAACACCATCTTCCAAGGCAGCAAGCACTACCTAGCAGAAGACAAGGACCAACACTATAAAGTCCAATGCAGCAAATTCTGTTGTCTCTTTTAATGTCCCCAGTATTTCACCTGGAGAGACATAGACCAAAACCCAAAATGTGCAATGCTGAAGTAGATAAATCCACTGCTGTTTGCCATGGTTTATTTCATCCTTGGCTAGAAGGAAATCTGATCAGTGGTGTAAATCCAAATTCTTTTTCTTCAGAGCACTTGGCAACAATTTGGACAAGAAATTAACTTAGTAGATAAGTTTTATTTCTAGCCACCTTTATATTCTGAAGTACTGTGAAACATACCCAGCTGTCTAGTTCCTTGTCCCCCCGCTCCCCACCCATGTTTTTTAAAGATAGTTCAAGCAGGTTCAGTTTATTACAGAATAGTTGGGGCTGGAAATGATCTCTGGAGTTCATCTAGGTCAGCACCAGGAGGGGTTGGAGGTATTTTTGATTTATGAGATAAACTGCCAGAACAAAGAGAAGCCAGCTAGATTCTGCTGCTTTTATTTGTGGTTAGTAAAGACCAGGTTTCCTCGTCATACATCCCACATTTCATTTAGAAAAGGAAAGTGCTAGCTTTACCAAAAGGTTTCTGCCTCCTGTTAAACGTGGAATAGTAAAAGTCAGTGGCAGACATCAGTGGAATGATTGCTTCAGATACTGAAGTATTTGATTTTTCAAGCAAAGGGTAGAGGGCTCAGACAGAAAGTTTAGGTGTGGTGTGCAGCAGCTCTTACCCGAATGCACAGTCTTCGTTTTGATTTTGGCTGAGGTACAAGAAGGTGCCCCTCTCAGCAGTTAGTAAAATCGGCTCCCAGAACAGATGACTCCAGCTTCCCAAAGCCTTTCCTACTTTTAGAAAGCTAGCTCAGTACTTCACTGGAGGCAGCTCTTACCACAAGCATGTCCTCTGTGTTTGTGTGATCTTTCCCAAAACCACCTGTGGGGCTCAAAATAGAGCCTGGACTCCATTTGTCTTCCTTGGCAGTCTGATGGTGTCCTCAAGACTTCCTCACACTTTTGTCTTTGACACCCTTGGGATCCTGAAAAGACCCTAAAACCAGTTCTATGCTTTACCATGAGTGTTGGTTTTGGGTATATGAATTCCCTAACTATAGTACAATCAAGAAGAAAAAATTACACAAATTTTGTCATTTTGCAAGAAAAAGCTCTAAAGTGTTTCATTGTTTCACAACTGTGCAAATGTACAAATATTCAAAAGTGATGAATAAGACCCCCAAAAAAATCCTAGCACTGATCAGCTTAAAAAGATTTTTTTTTTTTTCCTTAGTGGTTATATTTGGCTTCTTATCATTTCTCTTGCAGTTTTCCATTCTTCAGGGCTCAGGACTTGGTTCATATTTCCAAGCTTTTGCTGTTAACAGCAATTCATGTCTGGAAAGGTATTTATTTTTTGACTGAAAACCTGTGATTTGTACACATAACTGCAGAACTCTGAGAGGAGTCAGGGATCAACGCAAAATATTCTGATACTCAAAGCAGTTGCTGGCATTGGTAATATGGGTTCATTACCACTGTTCTAGTGGCTTCTTTGAAACTAGCAAGTGTGGTTTTAAGCATGTTAGAAAGTCAAGCAGGAAAAGAAAAACTTGATAAAAGAAGCCAGTAGCAAATAGCTGGTCTGCTATGACAAAGATGGTTCTTAAACTGTGTAAAGTTTTGTGGGAAATTATTTTTCATGAGGTGTGTGCTAGTGATGTCTTTGATGCTTGCATCCCTGAGGAGGATATGTACATCTTTTAAAGTGTTCCTGGAAATATTCCCTGTGAATTCATGCAAGAATTCACAAAGTTTAGCATCAATTTTCTTTAGCTCTAAGCAACCTCTCAGATGTATTTCTCTTGCATTCTAAGTGTAAAAGGCAGTGGCCACTCAGTGAACCTGGAAGGTGGGGGTCTTGGATATATATATTTTTCCCCCTTTACTGCAAAAGACAAGGGTTTCCTCATGTAAAAGGGACCAAAAAAAAGCTGAGGAAGATAAGACAAAACCTGTGCAATATGCAGCAAAGATTCCTCCGAGAGGACCCAGTGGCTTAAGAAAGACCCTTTGAATTATCAATTCCCTTATGTTGTTCATTGATTTTCTCCTGGTTTTCCCTTATCTTTCCTTTCCTGTTGATATCTCTTTAATTGACTCCTGATTACAGATTACACCAGTTACAAACTGTTATTTGTCAAACAATGGAGCCAGGCTTCTCTCTGTGGCTCAGAAATCACATGAAGCTTTTGATAGATTTAGGAGGTTCAAACTGAACAAACTGTAGAGAACATAAGAAGATCTGGTGGTAATTGGCAAAGAAGGAATCTGTACAGAGTCTTCCTCAAGCAACTACCTTGTTTACACTCCCAGGCCTTTATACTGCTAGGAAATCCTGTATCCTGTAAGAATTACAATGCAGTAGAATCTGCAACTGAGTTCAAAATGTGCTTCTCGGACTCATTATCAACTTCAGCTCTGTTTGCAATGCTTAGCATATAAATTATTTAAATTAAACAAACTACATAAATTATTCAAGTTTCTTCCCCCCCCCTTATCTTTAACAGACACTGCAGAAGTTCAGTGCTAGTGGTGTCACACTTCACTGCCAATCAGATAGGAGTGTTAAAAGCATCTCACAACGCTGGCAGTGCCTAAATGACCATGAGACTCTTAGGAGGCAGCTACCAAAAGCTGAATGACAGTGACCCTGGAACAGCCCACCACCAGTGATGAGCAGCATTCTGCTCAGCAGTGTAAACAAGTAGGGGGTTACAAAGGGAGTCACAGGAGGGATGGTTCTTCTGGAATAGGTGCAATCTAACCCTGTTAAATCCTTTCTGCTTTGCCTTTGGGTGTCTCCAGGGCTTGTTGCTCTTGCTGTGGGGAACCTGAGGTCGTCCTCAGCCACTCTGTGAGCAAACCTAGTGCAATGTTAAGGGCCTTTCCCCTTAGGAGACATTACCCTGACCTGGCTCCCTTATGCCCTGGTGAAGTATTTACAAGCATCAAAGGAATGTGGTCTTGCTCTCTTCAGCTGCCTCCTTTCCTGTCATCTGCTGTATCACCTTCATGGCCAAAGGCCACAGTGGCTAGAATGAAGCTCTGACTTGAAGGCATATGCAGTCTCATGTTTCTTTAGGGCCTCAGCCAGGTGTCTGTTTAGATGCTTCATGTAGGCAGGCATGGCTCCCAGCTCCAGGAGGGCAATAAATACAGAGACTGCTTTAGAGGGAGGGCTGTCAAGGGCTGGTTTGTAGACAGCCATCAGAGAGAGGCAACAATAAAGTGTAGTTATTATAGGAAACGTGAACAGAGCCCTTAGTCTCAGTGAACTGTCTGAATTGCTCATTATGCACCAGTCTTTTCTTTCCTCTTTTGTTCTTGCTATTTTCCTAATTTCACATTTCAAATATGATTTAAGGATGCAGCCTCCACCATGTCCCCTGATTTTTGCTCTGATTGATTTGTAAATCTGTGAGGATGTGGTTGAGTTAGATTTCTGAGTATGTCCAGACATTGTGATACATCACAGCCGTGGGGTTTGTGGGGGCCATATTTCAGCTGTAGGGAAACGAATAAATTCTTTTGTTCATCACAGTCCCCATGGACCATCCATGTGATGGTTCAATACAGGTGTAAATAATAGAAGATAAATTCCAAGATATTGATGACTGACTGTTTAGTCTTGAGTTAGTGTAGCTAGCAAGGATTGACATCAATCCAGGCTGGAGGGGAGTAAGACAGATAAACTTATAATAAATATATAAATCATTTGAAGGACATAAGGATGGGCATGGCATGATCCTTGTTGAAGTTAGAGAGCAGTACAGATCATACAGCAGGAGGACATGATGCAAAGAGCTATCTGCTGAGACATGGTGAAGTATCAGAGCATCATCCCCTCCTTGCATGGCTTGAGCATCCCTACAGACCAGGCAGCAGAACCACAGAGGAGGGCCTTTTTGCCACTTCAGAGAATCTGAATCTGCTAGAAAGGCAGGCTCAAGGCTCAAATGATACGAGTGTGATGGAGAGCACACTGCCACACTTGTGACTTGACAGTTAGTCTCATGATACTCAGGGCTTTCCAATTACCCACAGCTCTACCAAGTATTTGTGCATATAAAAGCCTGGTTTTCTTTGATTTAAAAGGAGTAAAAGATTACATCCTGATCAGAAGTTCTGGAGAACCTGAACTTGTAGAGCACAGAAGAGAAAAGAAACAAAATTACTGAGAGAAATAATTGAAAAACAAAGCAGAACAAGAACCATTTTAATCCTTCCTCATGATTCAGGGCAAGCAAGGAGAACATACTCTCCTATCTCATTTTTCAGCAGTTTGGGGTTGCTGAAATACAAGCAGGTGAGAGATACGTCGTATTCATTAAATATGGATGTGGCGTGCTTCCTTCTTTTTTGACCACCAAGAGATGACATTCTGTGTGTGGTGATAACTAAGAGGATAAGATGGTGTTTCTATTGGTTTCATGCTTGCCTATATTGGAGTAGATAGATGTAATCACCCTGGAGATACTGTATTTACTTCTCTTTACTTATTTACTGTGTTTCTTTTATTTCACTTTAGGGGACTAGGCTGGAATTGACATTTCTTTCTCTTCAGCAGCAGCCTCCTCTCTCAATGCAGAGTCTCTGGGCACTGAGTTAAGCCAGACAGTGGAATGGACCTGCTGTAAATAGTGTTGATAAATTGGGTAGATAACACAGCATGGCCTGGTTTACCCCAGTGCACAGAGTAATAAAAAGGAGCTTCCGCCTCAGAAAGGTCACGGTATTGACAAGGGGAGCGATTGTGGGAATGGCAGTTGTGAGACGCCTGTCGCTAAAGTCACTTTTCCACAGGAGATGCTGAAGGCCTTTTTCTCACTGCCCTCACCCCTCATGGCTTTTGATTTAGCGGTGCTGGGAGGTCTGTGAAGATGAGGATACCTGGTGAAAAAAGAGAGCTGAGCTTCAAGCTCAGTTGAATCTCAGCTGGACCTCAGTTGGATCTCAGTTGCATCTCAGGATCCAGCCAATCCCAAAATGGCCAGTTATTCAGGGACTTTTCCAACTCGGCCATAATGGGGTGGACCCCCCAGGGCTGGCCTAAGCATCTTTAGATGTTTTTTCACCACAGCCTATGGAGCCACAAGGTCTTAGAGTGAGTGATGGTGCCACCAATCAGTCACAACACTGCCAAGCAGTTCATTGGTTTCATGTGGTAATTTAAAAAAAATTTTAATCCTGTGATAACATTTCTCAGTTCATACACCAGAGAGAACCATAACAGCCAACAGAGGATGCACCTAATAGACATCATTGAAACATAATTTTGGAGACACCAGATCACTTGTGGGTCACGGACACTGAGCAGAACTTGGGTCAGGTGTGCCTGGCATGATGGAGATCAGCCAAAAAATAGGTCCAAGAGGTATATAGGAGTCACAGACCACTCTGGGGAAACCTGTGCCCAAAAATCTGGTCCTCAACAACCCTGCCTGACCCCTTGAGCAGTCAAAGCAAATGTGTGTTCAAAGACACCAAAGCAGAGATCATAGAACATAGAGTGCAGTGGGGTTGACATGCATCCACAAATAACAGCAAACTGAATAATCTCTAAGGTCTTGCCTAGACTTGCAGTCCTTTTCATGTCACAGCACTTTTAAACAGCTTTCCAATTAACATACCCAATATCAGGACTGGAAATTCAGGTCCAACAAGGTCTCATTAAAAAGCAAGGCATACAGCCCATCAGCTGAATTCCATAGACCATGCCAATTGGTACTGGGATGTGACAAGATTATGTAATAGCAGCCATTCTGTGTCACATCAAAGGTCCTTGTAGTCCAACAACCTTCCCCAGCACTGGCCAGCAAAGCATGCTTAAAAAAACAAAATTGAGAGCAAAGTGCTTGTTACAATTATTTTTGTTCCAGTTACTCTTCCAGCACTCCAGAACTTATGGGATTCCTAAATCAAACTTGTACATAAAGTACTTTGTACATCAATGAGAAAGTATACACTAACTGATGGCATTACTGCATGGTGGGAAAAACATTTGTTCTCCCAAAAGAAGCTAAACAAGTATGACAAAGTATTGATTCCATCATTTTATTTCAAGAGTGATGCCCATGGTGTATTAGGAAAGGGAGTGTGTCCACAGTAGAGCAAGTTCCTTAGATCTTTAATGTGTTTTTCTGCTCTAATATTATTATAGCAGATGTGGTTTTATGAATGGGAGGAGGAATGGTTCTGGCCACTTTCTCTGTCTTTTGACTATTTACTTACTACAAAATTGGCTTGCACTCATGGCCTACTCCCAGCTAGGAAACTCTTGTGAGTTTTTTCTAAATGAAAATTAGGTTTTGGGGACATTCCTATTTTGCATTAAGAATTGGCCCACACCAAGGACTAGAGTTTGATGTATCATCAATTTGTGTCACTTACTACCATTTCAAATTCAAAGTGACATGGATTTGGAAACCCTGCTAGATGCGGAACTGTGGCGAAAGGGCTGAGTTTGGCTAGGGTGGGAATTTGTAAAGCCTTGAGAAGGTGACAGTAAACTGGCTCAGGGGAAGCTTAAGCGAGGCCCAAATGGTGCCCTATGCAGAGGCTATCTAATGATTTAATACCCCTGTTCCTGGACAGTGGTGTCACGAAGCCCAGAACAGCAATCCTTGCTTTGGCCACACAGCACAGTCTTCTAGGGAGCCAAGATCAGCTCATTAGACTGCAAGATCTGCACTCCTTGCAAGAAGCTGGTCCCCATCCAGTTTTGACAGTCTCAGCCAACCTATGCCATCTGCCTGGGACAGATCCCCAAACACACAGCAAAGCCTTTTTCAGAGCCCCAGCCACATGGAGGGAATATTTCAGAGTGATGGAAACAGTGGTCACTGTCAAGTGCAGTAGTTTTTGGCCCCAGTGGCCACTTAGTCACAGATGTTGCTGAGTTCTTTTGTAATATCTAGGCACTTCTGGAAGGCAAAAAATAATTCAGTAATCACAAAATTAGAAAAGAAGTGGAAAATCAAAATTGGTAAGCACCCACCTAATAGTTAATATTCTCCCTCTCCCCTACTTCTGACTGCAAATCTCCTCCCTTTATTGGCAGAATGACCTGGACCTGGGTTCCTGTGAAGTGAAGTTAGTTTGGGTTAGTCTTGCAGGAGGCTCTGGGCTCTCAGTGGTGATGGGAAGTGAGATAATAGGGCCCTCAGCAACTCACCCTCACCTTAGCCTCATCCACTGGGCACATATGGGCTAATGCATTCCGCTCCTATTGCTAAGCAAGTTGGGGTTATAAACATGATTTTCATAATTGGGTTTTAACATACATAGAAACCATCCAGCAGCGATGATAGCTTTGCACCAGAAGAGCCTTAAGACAGAGAACAGCTTCTCTGAAGTGTTAAGAATCCCAGCATATTTATCTTAATAAGTTTTATTACAGCCTGCCAGTTTAAACCTAATGACTAATTTATCGTATAAAATACCAGCAATATATTTTTTGGTTTTGCTAATTAATTATCTCAAACAAAGGTGATATTTATAAAACTGTCCAGAAATGGTATGTGCATTAAAATTGCCTTGCAGCAGGAGATGAAATTATTACTAATATGGGATCAAATTATTACTGTATTGACTTAGTTATTTTATTACCTCATAATGGATTTCTTCATTATTTTCCCCGGGATTGTAGCATTCATGATTGCATTAAAGTCTGTTAATCTATGCAAATATCATTAGGAGCTACTAATAACCATGGCAACTTTCTTCAGTTTCAAGGAATGTGGTAAGTACTCCCGATGCATTGTTATGTTCTGTTAGTTTGATGGGATTAACTCAGCCCCCAAGTCCTTGGGACAGTGGGTGGGCAGCAGAACCCTGTGAGCCTTTCATGCTTTACAGCCACATAAAGTGGAAGGTGGGAGTTTGTTGTTCTGCTTAAGAGGTGGCACAATTTTCAACTGCCTGATGTCAACCAAGTCACCTGTTAGTTTGGAAAAGGGCCATGAATTTCTTCTGTATTTCTAGCCCTGCTGTCTGTCCTCAAAAACAATAGCCCACCCCATGGCTCCATGTTTTAAAAGTGCAATGGGAATCAGATACTTTCTAAAGGTCAAGTCATGGAGCTGTGGCTTTTCCACATGCAGGACGAGGCAGAAGCAAATAGGGAAGGTGAATTTTCAACACTGGCATAGCTTTTGAGTGTCTCATGTGTGATCTAATGCCTTCACACTGATGTTTCAGAGGTGCTCAATGAACCATTTTTGAGAGGACTGAGATTGCTGCAGAACTGTGAGTGTGTCTGTCAGTGTTTGTATCGACCACTTCAAGAAAATGTGGACAAATATTAAGCCTTGAATGTTTCCCTTTTCAACACCTCTGAAAACTGAAAGATGCATGCATGAGTAGAATGATAGGTAAGGGAAAATACACGGCTGCTGAATGGTATCACTATTTATCTCCCTCACCTATTAGTCTAATTTCACATCTCCCATACTTAGATAATGAGGTTACAGACACCTTTGTAGTAATGCACACAAAATTAAATAGAGGAAAATCAGGTTAAATTGTATCACAGAGTGACAAGGATGGAATTTCATCTCCTTACCCATATCTGTCTGTCTGACTATCTGTCTCTCTAAATAATCTAGATCCATAGCCTATATGCAAGCAACACAATCCCAACAGAAACTTTCCAGCAGTGATTTCCAGCTGATCAGTGCTACATAATTCCTGCAATATTAGGGCTTACACTGGGCTCTCCTGTCATTTCTGAATGGCACCTGAAGCCTCCTCTTTGAATTGACCTTAGACTGAAATCAGTTTAGGTCCAATTATAAGAGCTAGTGAACTCGGGGTGCCCTTGTTTTGCTCCATCAGCATGTGCACCACAACTGAGAGGAAGACAGGCTTTGAAAATGTTAAAGGCTTCAGTTTTTGACACAAAAGCTGCATTCTGAACTATAAACAAGCAAAATGGACTTGAGATGTTGGTGAGCAATCCCACAGCCCCAGGGATTCACAGGAATCCTGTCTTCTCCCTTAAACAGTAACAAGAGCCTCCCTCCAAAATATCTCATTAAAAAAAAAAAAAAAAAGACAGCCCAAAAACACTGCTGTGGTGTTGGAGCAAAGTGGTGTTGGATTAGGCATTTGCACCTCTGTAAAAGAATTAACAAAATGTGATTGTTTTATGTTTGGCTGTCAATCTGTATTTGGCTCAGAGGGGATAATTTTTACTCAGAATGTGTTAAAAAGTAATTCCATAGATGGCAGCAGTCTTGGACCCTGTGAAACTCTCAGCATTTTTGCATGAGCTGACCTTCTTTTGTTAAATAAAAAGAAACCCAAAACAGCATTCAGGGAGGGAAAAAGCAGGGTGAATCCATAGAAAAAAAAACAAATAATTAAAAAAAAGAAACAACAACAACAACAACAAAAAAAAACCCAAAAAAAACCCCAAAAAAACAAAACACACAGAACAAAACATGAAAACCTCACTGCACTATTTTTTTTTTAAGAAGAACTACTCTTCATGATGAGATGTAGCATAAAGGGAAAAGCAAGCCCAGAAGAAATGCAGGCATTAAATTGGATGGATGGGTTGAAGCTGTTCTGCATTAATTGCATTTCAGGATCAGCTGGGCCCCCTCTCAGCTCAGCAGCAGAGCCCCAGTCTGCTGGGGGGCTGAACAAAGGACAGTAACAAAGCAGCATTAAGGGTCCTATCGAGGGTATCTCTGGCTGGTCTCCTTTCACTGCCTGTTGCAGAATACAAGCTCATTTATTCTTTGAGTTTAGACAGATTCTGCCAGGAAATATTCTCTTGCAAAACCAGTGAACAAACCTCCCAGCTTGAACTGCTTGGGAGCTTTGGGACTGGAAACACAGGGAGATGGTCTGCTTGTGTAGTTCAACAGACAAGTGTCCTAACTCAGCAAAATTCTCAGGTCAGCCCTGCTGAGGGGGTACAATAGATTTAGGTGTGAGGAGACAGATACGGAAGGAGGATAAACATCTGCCTGTTGCTACCCAAAACATGAATTTAGAAGGAGATGGGTCCCACCAGAACAGTTTGGCCCTCCTGTGCTCAGCACTCCTTTTAGGCCAGGCAGAGAGTGCAGTGGTTTAATTTAACTTAAAATGGAGGCTGCAAAAGCATGCTTTGGACAGATGTGGAAGTGGAAAGCAAGGTTTTCTTCTTACAACTTAAATCAGGGGAGTTTTGGAGTGTCTGGCATTGGTTCTGAATGGCTGATAGCTACCAATGAAAGGTTTGCTCTCAGTCCGACTGGGTGGCTTTAATGTAATTTGGAACTTTAAAAAAATCTGTATTCCAGGGGTGATCCCAAATCTGTCATCCTGAGCCCATCTCAAATAGCAGTGAGGGGACATAATTATGTGGTGTAAATCAGGATGGTTTCACTGATGGTGCTGATTTACACCATCTGAGGACCTGGCTTAGCTCCGTTACGGCAGTGAGCTGTGCTGCCTAACCTCCCTGAATTCCTTGCATGGATTCTACACATCACTTAACTTCAGGCAAGACTTTCTCACATTGTCTGAATGCTAATTGCATTTCTGTGCTGCAGCTTATATTAAAATTAATATATAATTCAAAAAAAATAGAGATAATTGAACTGACCCAAAATATAACCCCTTTCCTTATTTCTTAAGCACTTGAGTTTTAGCACAAATCTCTTTTACTGCAGGGGCTTATGTTGTGCCGTCAGCAAATGCAAAGAGCAATTAAACATTTAACATGATCACAAGGAAAAGAGGAAAGCTGCTGTTTAAATGCATCAAGGAAAAAAAAAAAAAAAGCCCAGGAAAACAGCCTCTTGAGTCTAATATAAGACAGAAAAAAATGCACTACGGTCAGTTCAATTCAAGAGCCTTGTTTATTGGGAATCTGGTATATTATTTTTTAAAATAAAATTCTTACTTTGCTGGGCTCCTCAGAAGGAGTTTCAAACAATCCTGTGCCACGGAGATTCCAGGTTGAAGCAAACGCTTTCTGGAGGGCAAGAATTATGATTTTCACCTTCTCTTTGTTTTCCTTAGTTGGGAGGGTTACCTGGATCTTGGGGAATATCTGCTTCTGGAAAGAGCTGCACTGCATTTCCTCAAAAGAAGAAAAGAAGTAACAGACTTCAAAACTCTGCATCCCTACTGACATTCCTTATTTTTTCTGTTTCACACACTTTCCGGTTCTGCTAAAAGCACGTAATCTAACCCATGAGTCATCTTGGTCAGTGCTCCTGCCTATACCCAAAGTATTAATAAGAGGAATTAGTCCTGTTTGTCAGTCTGTCTGTGAATGAGAGATGTGGGATTAAGTCGCTAGATGATATTTGTTTTCCGTAGCTTATAGAGAATGTTTATTCAGTTGCCATAAGGACATCAGGGTCATGCAGCCTGATATGCAGCTTGAGCAGGCAACTGCAGTGTGCAGCCCCATTCATAGGGGAGTCGAGTCCCTATCAGAGAAAGCAGCCCTGATTTGACATTCTGGTTGTCTGAGGAGCCTGCCTTAAAAATGCCCTTGGAGTCTGTTTCCCCAGGACAAAAGGATGCACAGCAACACAAGCTCAAAAAGGCCTCGCTCCTGGTAAGGGGTTCATGGGGAGAGCAGATAAGTAATGGGACTCCAGGGCTGCTGTCAACCTGGCAGCATCTTAACAAAGATGCAGAGGAATTTTGGGGGGCCTAATTTAATAGGATTTGTCAGGCCTTTTCATGGGACGCTACCGTTTTCCTTTAAGTGTTTTTCAGGACAGTCTTCTCAATTCTGGTGGGTGGTTTAGGAAAGGGGGCCAGTGCCAGAAAGCCAGACAAACAAGTAATGAGGTTGCTCACCAGTTCTGTGGGGTATCAGGGTATAAACTGCTGAGATAATCTTTTTGGAAGAGTCTGACACAGGGACGTTCTGAAATAGGGTGCTGGTCACCAGGAAGGCCACCAGGTGCCCAGAGCAGACTTTCCCCAGAATATGAAACAATGGGAGAGCAACTAGCTGAAACCATTTCTCTACATTTTAGGAGGGCATCTGAATGACAGAAAATGGAATCTATTTCTTCCTCCTCTGAGATTTTTAAGAGTTCAGGATTTAGAGGGCTTTTTTTTTCATGGAAACAGCTTTAAAAGTTTTTAGGTTGAATTCAGAAAAAGTGGGAAAACAACTCAGATATCAACTGCTTTCTGCCTGCAAAAGCATTTTCTTCTCAGCTCTTGGATTAACACCTAGACTCAGGCATGCCTGTGACACAGAAAGGCTCTGTATTTGCCAATCTCAATTTTTTTGGGATTGCAATATCAGACACAAAGCAACATTTTCTCTGGTAGATTGTGCCACTAATACAATAAGGGTCTAATATATTAATGAATAAGGATCTATAATATGCTAATATTTCTGCATCACATTAATATTCTATTAGACTAATGTATTATTATGCTAATAAGTCTATTAAAAATGCAAAATATAATTATACATTTTGTATGGCTCCACTGTTGAAATCTGATTCCTGCCCTAGACACACTTGTGTGTGTATTTCTAGAAATTGTATTACCTGCTGTGCAAAGTTAGCTTGATCTACACCTGATGTCTTTCATCACGCACCCCAAGCAGCCGAGAGAGGATTTCATACCCCCAAACCCATTAACAGGTGAAACAGATTAAGTGCTTCAGCAGGTCTGCATTTCAGCTGAGGGAGAGACAGGCTGACAGCCATGCTTTACACACGCCTCACCCTCTCTCGGAATTTACCTTTCTTTTCACTGAGCAGCTGATTGAGAGGGGACCCTCCTCTGGGTGGGCGTGTCGTGGCAGGAGGGACTAACACACCTTAATCCTGGCAAGCCAATCCCCTAGGAAAGGGTGCTGTGTGAGACCCGTTGAAAGAGATCCCTTTCTCTGTTGTGTTTTCTTTTGCCAAGTTTAGGCAGCTCCCAATTCAGTGTGCTGTTTATATAGTTTATTCTTTAATGCCTAATTTCCCCTGACACTATCAAAGGAGCCTAATCCACAGGCTGAGAAGGCTGTGACTTCCTCTGGACAGCTAATCCTGAGCAACAGGGCACTGTGTGTCTGTTTTTCCCCCTGGTCCCAGCCCTGGCTGTGCTTCTGCTCCTCTGTCACTGTTGAAAGAGAATTTTCAGTGCGCCTCCCACTCTCCATAAATATATCCACACTCCTGCTCACTCCTGAATAATGGCATTTGGAGGAGAGGTCTCCTGCAGATCTTTCTACCACAGCTAAATGTTCAGTTGATTGCTTTTAGATGGGCCAATTAAGAATGAAAAGGGAAAGTGAACAGCATGGTTTTGTTTTGTTTTAAAAATGTCATGTTTGCCAAGTTTATTAAGCAGGAGCTTAGAATGAATATTGAATTTTCAAAGACTGGCTCTGATAAAATTTGGAAAAAAAAGTGGAAGGACATGTCCTTCCCCTTGTCCCTGTCAGGATAACTCACTGCCCTGTATCAATGTCTGCATCTCGTGGCAGCAGCCATTTAATGGATGTTACAACAGACATCTTTAATGAAAGAACAGGGCTTCTGTTACCTGTCTGAAGATCTATTCAGTTCTTTATTGCCACTGGAAAGAGGCAGAGAATTGAATGGAGAATGTTTCTGACCAAGAGAAATCCTTTCTAACAGGGAGGAAAGAAACCATACAGGTAGAACTCATGATGTGAGGAGGCTGAGGCTCTCTGTCACTGGAGGCTGGTTAAAAATGGGGGAAATGTTTTCGTCAGTAATAACACACTTGAATGTGGTTCTGCATTGTGCCAATTGAGCTAGGGGTCTTCTCTAGGTTCCTGCCAAACCTTTCCTCTTGCTCTGGCCCTTCCTTCATAGGCAGCAGACCCAAGTCTTTGTGAAGACCCTCGCAGCTCTCAGGATTTGTCTGTTTGGTACCCAAATAGCAAAGAATTTGAAAAGGCACAGAATTGTCCTTAAGTGCTGAATAGGAGGAACAGTTTATAAGGGCATAACAAAACTCAGAAGAGTGCTCAATTTCACAAGATTTAAGGCTTCCATAAGCATCTACATGCTTTATGCAGCCCACCTGTATAGCACTGCCTTGTGCATTAATAACTTTGTTGTGTGGTGGCTGGTTCTGTTGCAATAAAGATCCTGCTGCCATTAACAGTGACTGGATTTCTCTTTTAGAGCAAGAGAAAAAAATCCAGGTCTGTAGAAGTGAAAATCTAAATATTTCATTATTATTTTTTTCTGGGTATTCAGTAAGATTTATATATATATATATATATATATATATATATATATATATATACATGAGTGATGAGAAACATATGTGACTCCCTGACTTGAATTTAGGACACATGGTGAGTGAGAGACTGAATTACACAATATTTGAAATAATTTTATTTTTACTGTAAAAATCATGTGACTTCCAAATTTCACTATTTTCAGAGCAGCAGTAGAATGATTATATACTGAGTGAAGATACACATAGCAAGGTCCACCTCTGATCCGTAAAATAGGAAACTCATACTCACACCTTTCCACTGTCCATGTTTTCAACTTGCTGGTGGTGTTCAAGAAGTCCCACAGCAAATTCCATTTATGTTATTGTCATTTTTACCATTATCATTTTAATCCATGACTCATGCATCACATTTGCTGTGGATTCTCCAAGATGATGGTCAAGTGGTTTCAAACTGCTTCATCAACTTGAAGTTCAGTGGAGCTACACTGATTTACATGAGCTGAGACTTTAGCCCAAAGTTCCTATTGAAAGTGACAGAAAGCTTTTTGCTGGTCTGTCTCTCCCTGGGAAAGATAACGCTTTTCACAGGAAAGTTGTTATTTGGTGTGTTCCCTTATGTAACAGCACTGCTGGCAAAGTAGAGAGACCAAAAACATGAGGACTCTAACACTCACAGAACGGCTCAGGTTGCTGAAGTGACCAACCTCTCCACAGCACAATGCTGTGCTGTTGTCGAACAAGTCCACAGAAGGAGGATTTTATCAAAATCTGTCCTTCAGTTTCTGCAGATATCTTCAATCTATATTTGTGTGGAACAAAGGTTTAAGTGTAGATTATTACTCCAGCCTTTTGTTTTGCCCGAGTTAATCTGCTTAGAAAAAATCTTCCTGTCCTGCCTCCCACCTATACCTCTGCATAAATATTTCTTTTGGTTCTCCTAACACAACCAGAGCAGAAGTTAACCATGTTGATTGTCTTATTGTTTAAGTGGTATGTTGGATATTTTATAGGGTTTTTTGACCTCTAATTGGTCCATCCACAAGGGGAGATTTAAGTACCCCTATGCACTTCATCTCTAACCTTAGATCTGCTAGATAAGTTCAGGTATTTCAGGGTTGGTATTTATAAAACCACCAGCATCATTAAGAAGTGTGTGGGCTGAAAAGCAAGAAAAACCTTGCAGAGGGAGGGTTATGTTGCACATCTCTGTGTCAAAGAGCAACACTGACATTCCTGTGCCAGCCCCTGGAAGGACAGTTTGCTGCAGAAATCCTGAGCTGCAGATGCCTGGTAGCTCATTGTCTATCTGTGAGTGTGTTTTCTCCTCTTGGGTTTATTTCATACCAGAATAAATGAGGAAAGATTAGCCTGTAAAACTTATACAGAATGCAATTCCCTTTCTATATAATGCTCCTCCTTTTGACCGAGAGGCCTCTTTTCCCCTCTAACTATTTCTGTTTTTCTTTCTCTTGATCTCACTTTTCTGCAGTCTGCATGCAGGAATGTGTAAAAAATCGGGGTGAGAGGATTTGGTCTCTAGGCAAAGAAAACAACAAAAGGAAGCATAACAAGCAAATCCCTCTCTCTCCTACTCTGTCTCCACACGGGCCCTTCAAGCTCAGGGTTTCATGCAGGAGTGGTTAGCCAGGACCAGGATGGAGGCAAGAGCCCTGGTGGAGAAAAAGCATTTACAATCTTTGAAAGGAAGTAAAGGTGGAGGACGACCACCCCATCAGTGTAATCCCAGTGCAATTTAATCTAGGCTTGTTGTTTCTTACTAAATTTTTATTAATCTTTAATTTGACGGATCTTCCTCCCCAAAGGAGGGCTAAGCGAGCAAGGGAAAGGGGAAACACAACAGTAGGTAGAGAGCGAAGTCTTTAACAATATTTCTTTTTATATTTGTTTCTTTCCCTCTTAACTGATAGATAAAATGTCTTTCTAATAAATTTCTCATCCTTTTACTAATGTATTTAGCAGAAGATTGTTTTTTGAAATATCAAATAAAATAAAGAAATCAAGAAAGATTGCAAAGATTTGATACAGTGTCCAAAATTTAGGAGAAAACTAAATCAATCCTTCCTTTCCTCCTTCCTTCCTTCCTTCCTTCCTTCCTTCCTCCACTTCCTTCCTTCCTTCCTTCCTTCCTTCCTTCCTTCCTTCCTTCCTTCCTTCCTCCCTTCCTCCCTTCCTCCCTGAGCTAGCAAGTTCAGCAACACCAGAAACCTATTTTGATCTTCTGAGTTATATATCTTGGATCATATCTAACTGGTTAGATCAAGCCATAATAATATTTTTGGGAATCTAAAGGGAAAAGACGTGGAGTTTTTACAGTAAGGAACAGGAATATCAGGAGCAGGATGAGTTTGGCATGGCTTAAATGGAATCTGATCTTTTTGATAAAGAGCAGGGCAAATTTCCACCAAAGCATTCACCACAGATTGGAGTCCGAGACAAAGAGAGAAACAGGTTTGGTTGTTTTGGTTGATGGGGTTTCGCATCTCACTTCCTCTCCCTCTTTCACTCTCTTTCACCCATACATCCACAGGTAGACTTTGAATGTAATATTTTGCACATCTCCTACAACTGCATCACATCCCGCTGGCCATATCTTGACAGGCTGCATCAGTCAATAATGATGTAATATTAAAGGGTAATGACACAGCCATGCAGAGTAATGAGAGAAAGCAATTTCTCTCACTATTTACCCATTTACCAATCGATTGAATTTATCATGTCAAAAACACAGGGATAAGTCCATGAGAGGCTGACATATGTTCCTATTGTGGAGTGGTTCTGCTCAGCTGGCTGACAAAAATGTCTAAGTAAACATATTAAGTTAAATTCTGCTCAGGGTGTGAAGACAAAGGAAAAAAAGGAAACAAGTCTGGACATGAACTTGGACTTGGAGAGTAGAAAAAAATATTACTAAGAAATAAGGAGATGAAAGAAGGTAAAAGAATGCAGTTTGAGTCCATGCAGTGAGCATCAGTTGAGGCATGTGTGTTGTTTCAGCAGAGTAATTAATTCATACAGGTGGGTCTATTGCTATAGACTTTCTCAATACTGCAATTCCACCTTGCAATTCTTCCTTTGAGAGTCTCTACAGGCTCAGGAAACATCTGTGGTTCTCACAAGCTGCTCCTAGAGAGGATTAGGATGGACAAACTTCATTTACAATCAGGCAGAAAGTGAAACCCAGATAAATCCTCAGATTAAGCGGAACAGGACCTGCATTCCCTCCTGGTGGTGAAACAAGGGAAGGGCTTGGATCAGCCATTAGCAAAACTTGATGACCAGATGTGTCCAGGAAAATTGCATTTGGAAAAAGCAGGAGGCAGATTTTATGCTTAAGTTGGTAAGGAATTCCTCAGACTTCCCAGAAGCAGAGAGTCTTTCAGCAGCGCTGCCATTATTTTGGGTTCTTCCACCAACAAATTTGAGGCTGATGTGACAGAACCCTTCTGCACCTTCATTGCTTTTGATTTCCATTTGGAGGTATTGATATTCCCTCCTCAGAAAAGCAAACTGGATATACATTTTCAACACAGCTGCTCATATTTTCAAGGATATTTACAAAACAGATCCTGCAAAAGTTGTATGGCTCTTGGTGCAGCCCATTATGAAGAAAGGTGTCCAACTCTGAATCTGGCTGATTATCACATGATGAAGTGTTGGACTTTACTAAACCACAGGCATCTCGCATTGTGGGAAGCTGTGAGGAAAAAGGCAAATACACACCATATATCAAGAGAGGTCATATGTAGGTGCTAACCTAAAATACTGTGTTCAAGTAACTGAGCAAGGCTGTGGGAGAAGAATAGGGTGGAGAGAGGAGTTAAAATCACTGAGACTCCGTCAAAGATGGATATTCACAGGTGCTGGGCCAGGGAGGTTTAGAACTGAGGGCATGGAGAAAGAAGAGGAATAAGGATGTTGCAAACTATTTTTTCTTTTTATTTTCTTTCTCTGAGCTGTTTATAGATGTAATCCTACAACTGCAGAGTGTAAATCCTACACAAGCCTGAGTGATTATTGCAGCTGGAGGCTCTGGGTGGTTTTGTAACCTCTCTGCTCCACTTCAGCTGCTGAAAACCAGGAGGGAAGAGGAGCAAAGGGAGGGAAGTGAGAGGAAGGAGGAGAGCTGGGCTCTAGCAAAAACCTTGATCCAAAAGCCCATTTATTTTCCCAGCACTTAATGCCTCATGAATGCTGTCCAAAAGGGGGAAGGAGGCACTGGCTTCTGGGCTGCATCAAAAGCAGTGTGATCAGCAGGTAGAGAGAGGTGATTCTCCCCTTCTGCTTTTGTGAGACTCCATCTGAAGTGCTGAATCCAGCTGTGGGACCCTCAACATAGGCAAGAGCTGTTAGAACAGGTCCAGAGAAGATGATCAGAGTGCTGGGGAACCCTGGTATGGAGACAGGCTGAGACAGTTGGGCCTTTTCAACCAGGAGAGGAGAAGGATCCAGGCTGACCTTCTAGCACCTTCTGGTAACTGAAAGGTCTAAAAGAGAATGGGAAAGGGACTTTTCAAGAGGACATGTGCTGAGAGGACAAGAGGTGATGTCTTTAAACTAAAGAACAACAGGTTTTGATTAGACATTAGGAAGAAATTCTTGACTGTGAGTGTGTTGAGGCCCTGGCACAGGCACAGCTCAGAGAAGCTGCAGCTGCCCCATCCCTGGAACTGTTCAAGGCCTGGCTGGATGGGTCTCTGAGCAGCCTGGGATGGTGGAAGGAGCCCCTGCCCTGGCAGAGTGTGTAACAAGGTGATCTTTAGTTCTCTTCCAACCCAAACCATTCTTTGTTTCTATGCTTCCTCCAAAACTCCTTTTCTCTCATGATGTCCTCCTGTACTGGGTGTGTAGAAAAATGAAGTGTGATGTGATCCAGCACCAAATGCTGGTACAATGGCCCAGGTTGCTGTCAGCAGGAGCTGGCTGCAGTATTTATCTCCAGCTGTCCCAGCTCACAAGCATGCCCACCTGGCACACAGCAGCACATTTGCCTGCAGCATGGCTGAGACAGACCAGGCTGAGACCAGCTTGTGCCTTGCCATGCAGGGACACAGACCAGCCTGTCAGATAGGAAACCACAGTCAGGAGTCAAATGATTCTTTCTGGCCTGATAGTTCCAAGTCTCAATCACATGTATGTTTAAAAACATTTTGTTTCCATTTTACTTTCTTTTTTTTCCCTTCTTTGAGAGCCGTTAATTATGGAAGAACATGTCAATCTTTGCGACTCGCTTGCAGAGTGTCCCCAAGGGCTTGACCACACAAGGGCACCTCTGCAGCTCTCTCTGTCTGCTTTGGGGATGCTTCCAAAGGAAGGCAGGGGATATGTGAGCAGAGGGAGGGCATTTTTTAGTCGGTGGAGTGTGATGATTTCTCCAAGTGATGCAAATGAAGAACGCAGAAGCAGTCTTCTGCCAGCACTGCCGCATGCAGAGCATGGCTGTGCCCGTGGAGCTGTGCCAGCTCGGAGAGGAGGGGACACGGCCACAATCCCTGCAGTCTCCTTAGCTAAATGGGCTGCTCTTGCCTTGGGACATATCTGTGCAGCACCTAACCAAGTGGGGCTCCTAACGGCGCGCATAATGGAAATAACTTACAATAATAAAGTAAATAGACAGTAAAGCTGTCTTCTGTAATGTTATTCTCCAGGTGAAATGAGATACCAGAAACAAACAAACAGCCTCCAAATGATATTAAAATGTCTTTCACTTTTAATAATTTAAGGGACATACTAGTGAGAAAGATAAGAAAACTTAAAAATACATTATTTTTAAGGCTGATGGTCTTTTCCTCAGACTCTCTTCTGTCTGATCCACTGAGGACTCATTGACATAGCCTAGGCTGAAGAAGAACATAATAATAAGTTATTCAGACAAAAAGTTTTCTTCTTTAATTTTATTTACTAAGTTTGCCTTCAGAAAAGCTAGTTTAGCTTTGGGAGTTTTGCTTCTAAAAAATAAATTTCCTTCCCCTCTCCCTCCTTCCATTCTTCATCCCTCTCTGCCATCCCTCCCCTTGCTCATCTCCCCCCTTCCCTCCCACCCCTTCCATCCTTCCATCTCTTTCTCACTCTCTCTCTTTCTCTCATTCTTTTTCCTGTTTCAAAGAGCCCTAGACTGTCTCCTTGAGTGTTAAGGACAAACTGGCAATAATTTATGTTATAGCGTGATATGAAAAAAAATTACATTACACTATAAATTATAATATGAAGGGTGAAATGCCAGGAAGGATGCCAAATGCTGGTGGAAATCCCATTAGACAACAGAGTTCTATTGCCCACAGAAATCTTAGAGGTTTGCCTGAAACTGTTAGCTGTGAGGGGAGAGAGGCTGGAGGGGGGAGGAAGAAGAAATACAACACAAAAGATAAAATATATAATCAGTCAACTGGAAGTAGGAATTTTTTACTAATGCCCAGAAAGAAAGGTGACTTTTTAAAATAGAAATTTCAAATCTGGCCACCTGGGGTTTTGTGGTGCTGCCTGTAGCTGGAGCAGAGGCTGTGAGGAGGAGCTGTAATGTGTGTTTGTGCAGAGCTGTTATCAGAGCGGCTCTTGGATTTCATCCTCCCAGACAATCCCTGTGGAAGTCCTTCCTTGTATTCCTTGGCGTTTCAGGTATCCCTGCTCATCACTGCAGGCCCAGAAGCTGCTGGAGGATGTGCCAGGGGCTGCCTGAAACCACAAGCTCTGGTGGTTCTTCTCTGGGAACAGGACTAATCAGGAATTAAATTAAGGGCTCTTGGAGAAAAATGGCATAAAGGAGAGATGAGAGTCCAGAGCCCATTTCTGACCCTGTGCTACACTATTGTTCCTGGAGCCAGGCAGCTGCAGGAGAGTAGGAGATGGATGATTTCATACTTGTGGGTACATATTTGTCTTAATACTCACCACTACCCAGCACCTGAGAAGATCCCAGGGACCTGTGGATCATCCTCATCTCTCCGTATATTGCTTGTCGCCCGATTGTTATTTAGTTTGTAAAAATCTTCACACACTCTCCATTCCCCTGAATCTCAACCTGTGTCCATCTCTTCCTTAGATATGATGGCACCAAAAACACATACCAGAACAAATGAACTTTTGCAATCTACAGCCTTTGTGCAAAAGACCGAAGGTTGTAGAAACAGGGGGCACAATTTACCCAGGGGTAGAATTGTTGGTGAGGCTGTTGTTTTGCTCCTATCTCATGTCTGGTTAAAATAACTGTTTGAATCTGAAACTATCAGTCAAATTTTATAACACTGCAGTGTTAGTGAAGAAACTGGAAGTCCTCTCTAGATACCAGGTAAGGAAAGAGGATAAGTTTGTTGTAAAAAAGGGAATATTTTTCTGATGGACAAAGAATGAGAAAATATCTATTTTTCTTTAAAGATAAAAGAAATAACAAAACAACAAAAAAAGGAGAAAAAAAACCCAAAACCACAGATTATTTTTTTACTTTCACAAAAAAAAAAAAAAAAGGAAACCAAAACCATACCAAACACCCCAATCAATGGAGAGAAAAGCAGCTTTGAGTGCCTTATTGAACTGACCTACAGAAAAAGCTTCAGAGTTTCAAGCTCAAACAAGTCCCTGATAAGATGTGAAATGCAATGGAAAAATCATTTAGAGGAAACAACAGAGAAGCTGATTTTGCTCTAGTTTTACAGGTCAGTTCAATAAAGGTTCCTGAACTCCCTTTTCTGTGTAATTCTAAGGAAGGGTCATTTAATTAATATATTTATCTGAAGGAAGAAAAAAAGAAGGGTAAGGGAGGGAGGAAAACAAACTTAAAACAAAGACTGTATTTTACATTGAGCATTGCAGGTTTTGGTTGAGTCTGTCTAGCACATGAGCTCTCTGGGTACCCACAACCCTTTCTTCCACACGGTTGCTCTCTTAGCTTCATCCTTTAATTTGTTGTATAAATTATCACAAAAATTGTGGAATCCAGAGAGGAAAAACACATCCAAGCACATTTCTTACTCATGTTTTCCTTCTTTAGCTCTTTGTGATTCATTTACTGCACTTTCAACCAGCCCTCCTGGTTTCATGAGATGTTGAAAGACAGCTCAAGCATTTTATTATCTCCCTGCCAGCCTCCAGAAGAGTATCTAGCAGTGTTCAGGATACCCCCTGCAGTGGGACTTGTGAATGTAAAACTGTGGGGCTCAGTGCTCGGCTCTGCACCATCACTCACTCCCTGCTCCTGCCTTTGCCGTGCACCCTCCCGGGCATGGCACAGCTGTGCAAACCTCAGCACACCACAGACTCCCGAGCTGCGAGCATCTCCACAGCCTCTGGTGGACACACCTCAGGCTGAAGCTGTCTCGACAGCCCTTGACAGCTCTATTTCTCATGCAGGCAGGGCTGCTGAGGGGGCAGTGCAGCAAAAGGGTTCATCCATCCCTAAGTTTGAGAAGGCGAGTCTGTGCCCATCTCTCAGTGCTCAGCCTAAGGCACTGAACAGGCGGGTTTGATGGCAAAGGCTTGGTGTCTGCTGAAGCTCTTGCTTAGCGTGGGCACTAAAGCCTTTTCACAACTCTGTAGGTCCAGCCCTGCTTCCAAGAGACAAAAACTTTACACAGGCTCAAGCAACATGAGGGGTTACCCTGTGAACTGTGCCCTTTCAGCTGCCTAGATCGCTGGTTAGGAGCTGCGGTAATACTGTAGCAGAAAGGGGTTTTGTGCAATAATAGGGCAAAAACACTTCCCGATGGTGTGTGGTCCCTCTAGTGGTGCTCCCCATCTGAGAGCCATGCTGGGGAAGGAAGCAGTGCATCTGGAGCTGGGACTGGCTTGTCTATGTGCATGTCATACACGGAGTTGTTGTTGCCATCTGTGTTCCGATAGCTTCTTCCTGTTACTTTCCTATCGATGAAAGATGGAGAGAATTTCCCCCTGCCCCCTTCCCAATGACATTTTTGTTTAAAGGGTGTTCTTTCTGTGCAGAGGGAGGAGAAGGGTTAATAGAAAAACTTTTCAAGGTGTGGCAGAGAGCTAAGCCTTCATGCTCTCAAGAAATTGAACTGTGGAGAGGTGTGGGAAAAGGCTTTCTTCCCCCACCGCACCACAATGCGGTCTGTCTCAAATTTTAAAAAAAAAACAGAAAAACTGTAAGATTTTTTTTTCATGTTCTTCCAAATATCACTTCTGCTTGTCACAATATTTATAAAAACCCTCTTGCTATCTCAAGCTGCACAGCCTTTGGCTCAGGTTCCTGCTTATGCAAAACAGGGTCATAAACATGTCACTGTGTATTTGATAAATCCATCTTCCTCTTGTCATTGTCACCAAGAAGCTGAGATGACGGGAGATTACTCCGTCAAATCGCCGTAGAAACGCCTGCAGAGTTTATGAATTTTCATAGGATGTAAGTCCTCTTTAATGGGAAGTGGGGCCCAGTGAAAGCTTGCTGTTTTTAAGGAAAAATACGTGCATCTGTGTGTCTTCATTGGTGTGTGGGAATACACTGCATGGCCAAAACTTCACCCACTACACATTAGGAGCTGTGCCAATGCATCCCACTAGAGAACATCATCCGGAGTTTGTGCCCATTTCCTTCTATCTCCTTCTCTTGCTGTGACCCCAATTCACATTTATATTAAGGCTTCCCTAAGCCATAGTGGGTGTGCAAAAGAGATGTTAAATAAGTGCAAATGCCATTAGAGGGTATTTATTGATCTAACATATTTCCTGTGAGCATTTTCATTACCACATCTTGACATGCTTGTCTCTGCCCTCACCTCCTCTTTTTTCTGCAATCTAGTGAAGAAATCAACCCATCTTCAGTGAGAATTGCCTCTATGTCAGGGTTCAAAGGCCGGCTGGGTTTCTCTTTCTGTAACAAAACTTAAAAGCAAATGCATTTCACAGTTTTCCAGACAGGAAAAATGTCCTTTTGTCACTCCTTACAAGGATAAAAAAAAAATGGCTGACAGGATTGTGGTCAAAATTTAGCAAAATAGGAGAAAAGAGATAAATATTAATATTAACCTCCAGTTATGAAACTCAGTTGAGCCAGGTGCTGAGCTCTGCTGAGGACATCCTAAGACCTGGTAACACCTTCAGCAGTTCAGTGGGAATTTTTGCAACTTTCCACTGGCATTCATGGTCTTACAATTAAACAGCTAATGCCCAACCTGGGAAGCTTACAGCTAGGTCTTCTGTGTGGACTCTTCTTTGTGAGTTAAATTTTTATTTATGACCTGTGGTAATGTCTCCTATGATCCTGGGGCATTCTCTCTGCATTAAAGGTGTTTTATCTTCATTTTCCAGCATATACAAGTGGTTCAACCTCCTGCTGGGATGTTGTGGCTTAAGCTCAGCCAGCAACTCATCCCCATACAGCTGCTCACTCACTCCCTGCCAGTGAGATGGAGGAAAGAATCAGAAGAGTAAAAGTGAGAAAACTCAAGAGTTAGGATAGTTGAATAAGTAAAGCAAGCACTGCACACAGAAATAAAACAAAGCAAGGAATTAATCCAGCATTCCCATGGGCAGACAGGTGTTCCACCATCTCCCCAAGAACAGGGCTCCCTCATGCATAACGTTGACTTGGGGAGACAACCACAATCACTGCAAAGGTGCCACCCTTCCTTCTCCTCCCAGCTTTATAAGATTTATCCCTGTGGTCATTTGGGATCAGCTGTCCTGACTGTGTCCTCTTCCAACTCCTTGTGCATCCCCAGCCCCCTCACTGGTGGGGTGAGAAGCAGAAAGGGGCTCCGTGCTGTGCAGTACTCACATAGCAATGACTAAAACATCCCTCTATTTTCATTGTCATCTCCAGCACAAAACCCCACAAAACACAGTTACTATGAGGAAAACTAACTCCACCCAACCCAAAACAAGCACATGGTGCAGGAGCATGAAAGGCTTTTAAGCCTTTTAAGTATTGTATCATGGTTGTTGCAGTGCAAACAAAACCAGAACCCTCCCCAAATAGCTCCCCATGGATGAAACTGCAAAATGGGGAGGACCTCACTGTTTCTGAGAATCTCAAGGCTTAAAGGGAGACAATAATTCACTTGTGATCCTCATGGCAACAGTTACTGCAGTGTGTGCAGCCTCAGTGTGTTGGCACATTTACCCAAATAGGGGGTGAAGTAGCAGCTCTGGCTCAGACTTACCCAAAGTGACAATTATTTATAACCTCTCTGCCCCTTGCACAGCTCTGAGTGTGTGTAATCCCTGCAGTGTCCAGGAGGGATGGGCTTCAGCGGGATTTTCATCCAAGTGATCACACAAGGGCAAGGCCACCCTTGTGTTCTCTGTCAGCACCTCCAGTGAGCAGTTTCCCCATGCAGTGACACCAGAGGATGGTGCTACCTGGGTCTGGATTACCTGGGCTTCTGTGACTGGTGCATTTTCCTCACCATCACAGATTTCCTGTAAAAACCAGGAACCTCAATCTCTAGAAGTGAGCTCCAGTGGACACATTGGATGAAATCTCTTCCCTGGTATATCAGGACAGTGCTGTGCATTTCGGCAGCCATCAAAGTGGTTTATGGATCATGCATGCTGAACTGCATTACCAAATCATTAGTAAGTAGAGCAAAACTTAGAGGAAAAGAATGAAAATCTGGCAAAACATTACTAGATACCACAGTCCCATATATTTTCTAGAAGCATCTGACCACTTCATATTTTTAATTTGTTGAGAGGGCATACAGCATAAGAAAGTCTAATAAAAACAGGCATATAGCCTTGGTCTGGTTATTGAAAAATTAATTTTCTGCTTTACAATGAAGGGATTCTGTCTTATTGTTTTGCAAGCAAACAGCAGCTTATTCTGCTGAAACTCAGCTTTCTTACTTTTGGACAATGAAAGAAATGTTCAGAGAATTTACAAGAAAAACCTGTTCATTAGATTATAAGTTAAAATTAATTAAAAATTGGATTCTCTAAGAAATGTATCATCTGTGTTCACACTCTTCATCCAAATGATGTCAATAAGAGAATAGTTCAGACTTCAAACTTTCTGTATGGTTGCAGTTAATTGAATTCTTATGCTTGGGGTATTCTTGAAGAAATTAGGAAGTAATTAGGCTATGCTATTAACCATTGTATATAATTGATCTGATGATGTAGCCAACAAACAGGCCAAGGTCAACAGCTTATTCAGCTCTTGAGTTTGATGTGCTCTCAGAGATGATGCGCCTTTCCTTCCTCTGTCACGGATTTGCCTGCTGGGGTTCTGACTTTTTGGGGGGATTAAATCTACCTTCTGCTATACAAAACATAACAGGTTGGACAGCTGTGCTTTGGATGCTTTATATGGCTTTGCACCTCACTAGGCAGCACTGCTTCACCTCCTCAACTCTGCCCACAGCAGGGTATCCCACATCAGGGTGTCCCAAAGCCCCTTGGGCAGCTCTGAACCAGGTTCCTGCTTGTAGAGCTAAACCAAGCAGGTGACTGACAACACGTTAACAATCTGTGTGAGTGGAAAGAGACGTCCCAGGCCTTCATCTGCCTTGAACACACCTCACCCAGCCATTAAAAGGGCATCCAAAAAGTAAATGCTAAATTCAGCAGTACAGTTTGGCTCCTTGCGTGGCTGTAGCTCTGAGCAGCAGTTACAAATCCAGTTTAACAGGCCAGTGCTCTGACTCTTTGCATTGATTCAGCACACCGGTGGATTTGTTCTTAAAGAATGAAGTCAAAACTCCCTTTGGCTTTGCCAAGGTCTGGCTTTCACCCTGCAGAGCTGCAAATCAATAGAAGCAGTGGAAGGCAGAACTCACTGTAAATGCCTCTGAAGGGGGGTTTTGGAAAATGCAATTACCCAGAGAAGGAAATAACTAGACAAGCTTTTTTTATTTGCCTTTTTTCCCCCTCTCCTTTTCCTCTCTTGGTGAAGAGTACTATTGCAGGAATAGTCAAGAAAATGCATTTTGAACATTTTATCATTCTTCTGAGCCAAATGCAGGAAATTTACTTACAGACAGAAATACAAAGATGCAGGTATGTGAAAACAGCATTTTTCAGTCCATTCAGAAATAACATTATTAGAAAAACACTCTAAAATCTGTTGCAATGTGGAATTAGGAGCACGTGACTCAGTTACTTCATGGTGCCGCTGATAGCCGAGCGTCAATGTTAGCAGCATTTGTAGCATGTATAGCACAATAGCTGTCTTCAGGGGCCTTAAAAATTAATTGCTATTAGGATTGTGATGGCACTCCCTTAAGAATATTAAAGTAAGGTTTCATACAAGAATGCATATGTTCTTATATTCTGGTGCATATACTCTTAACCTTTAAAATAATTTCAGTAGGGATCTTGGCTCCCTGGATGCTGTTCTGCTTTACTTTTTTATGTACATTGCTGTAAGCTGCTTTGGTCTTGCTGTTCCTCATTCAGGGGCAGCCCTTCTTTGGTCCATCTGGAGAAGGAAGGCGCATAGGAGATGGTTTTCTGTACATGCATTGCTTCGTTCCTGTGTTTAAAATGCAGCTACCTCTGGGGTTAAACACGACAGCATTTTAACAACTTTCAGTTGTGAAGGATGGCTTCTGCAAGTCAAACTGATTGAGGGCTATCTGACAAGGGGAAGGGGGAAGCAAACACCATGAATTATAGATGGCAATCTGTCTATTTTACCATTACATACCCACAGTAGGAGCAGATTCATTCCTCTTGCACCTCCCATTGTGCAGCCATCCCCATTGTACATTCATTTCCATTGTTTCTCCTTCCATGTATTGTACATTCAGACCCTGTCTCAACTGTACATTCTGGCCCCGTGGCAGGAGATCCATCCATGGGCTCAGCTGTTTCACAAACAGATCTAATAGCTGTAGTGTGCTCAGATGAGCATGATGGGTAATAGCAGAGCAGATTGAACTATATTGTCCCAGGAGTTCATATATTTTTATACACTCGTAGGGTACACATCATCTTGCTATGACAATGAGGCTAAGTCAAGCATCTCAGGATGCAATAAAGCAGATTACAATACCGTTCTTTCACTCATTTTCACTACACTTCCCCTCCCACTTTCTTTTAACAATGCCAGGCAACTTTACACGCAATTCCCAAATCATGGCTTGCTCTGTGTTCTCCTCGTTCCCCTCCAAAAGATATTTAGCTCTTATTCCTCCTGAAACAGTCTTCCATGGAGAAAAAAAAAATAAGAATTTCCTAAATATCAAAGAAAGTTAAGGACATGAACTTCAGCAGAAAAACTCCCAGCAATTCAGGAAAGGTTAAAAATGGCAAGGTTAATTTTTTCCCCACCCCAAGCCATGTCACATTATTAAGTGAAATAAAGCTGACAAAGGATGTGATATTCAAATAGCCAGTGTTCTCATTTACTGCATTATTATTACCATATACCTTTCTCGTGCAGACATGCTAGGCAATTAAGAGCCCAATTAGCCCCTCAGACACAGGCAAAGAACTGCCCAGCATCTCAGTGTGAGCTGTGGATATTCTTCCAGAGGGTCAAGGTGTGACCCTGGATGGGTTGGAATCACAAACTTAGCCAAAAGCTGGAGAACACTTGTGTCCTCTTCCCAGTCCCTGCCCACATACCCAAATGGCAGCTGCATTCATCACCTGTCATCTGAGGCTTTGTTCAGCTTTCCCACTTCCAGTTTGGGCAGGGTAACACTCAGTGCTCACGTGCATGAAGCAGGGTAATTGGCCCACACTTTTCCTCACTGACTCCCACTGCAGAACCCCTGATCCCAAACATTCCAAACTAGGAGTCAAGCTTTAGAGAAGCAAAAAAGTTGCTTAAATTCTTGAGGTGCTTTTAAACAGATACATAAGGCATTCTTTGTCTTCTCATTGTGTCTGGCCTCATATGTTCTTTTTTTTTTTCATTCCCCCAAGAGCTGAGAGGTGGGGGTCCAGGTGAGAGGGAGGTCCAGTGGTTAGGGTGTTTCAAAACCTAATGCAAACACTAGGTACATAATGCTCTCTTTATTACAAGATTCCAGGTGCTAGTGTAAAAAAAAAAATAAACGGCTGGAAGAGGTAATATTTATGATAAGGTAAAATTTACTCACACTAACAACACACTGTAAAATGGCAAAGTCCAAGAAATCTGATATCCTTTGTTCACACAGCTGCTTCAGGACTACAGACCCAAAACAGCAAACTTTTGTCTATAACCACATAGATATGGCTCATTCTGTCTTCTGAGAAGAAAAATGAGCTCTTTCTGGGTGCCTTCAAGCCCAACAGTTGTGACAGCCTGTGAACTCAATTCGTCTTTGTATTCAGATAGTTCTTACCACCTTGAAATATCCCACTGAGTGCAGCAAACCATATATAAGGAAACACATCTTCCCAACACTGACATCCGTCTGTCCCGAGGTAGCCACAAGCATCTGTCCTAATGACCCGCAACACCACCAGACAACAAACACCAGAGAGAGCATCTGAGATGATGGGCTGGTGTAAAATGAGCCAGAGCAGGCTCTGTATAGATTTACACCACTGGAAAGTAGAGGCCAGGGACAGAAAATCATTACTACATGCTTTGGAAAGTAAATGTGTACCTTGGAAGGCCAAATACTGGATTGGAACTGGAGATTAATTGTGGCATAGATGGGGCATTAGGAAATGTATCATAAGGCACAATTGTCCTTAATGATATTGACTCCTCTCACAAGGGTGCTGTGAAGCTTTGTGAGATTGTATCAGCAAGGGGTTCAGAGATGCTCCACAAGCAGGAGCCATGGGAGTGCCACCCAGAAAGGACACTGTCTTCATCTTCAGGGCCATAGCAACAAAGGAAGAAAAAGATAAATCTTAGTAGGATGGAGAAATAGGCTAGTTTGACAAGATGGCTGTGATTTCCTCTTTCTTTTCTTCCTTCTTTTTACTCCACCACTCATTTTCTACTTCTACACCAAATGGGTCAAACACAGAACTGTGAATTCCTCTGTTATATTTTTCTTTTCATCCCTTTATTAAAAGGAGGTCTTTGTGTTTATGGTAAAACATATATAAAATCTATAGCTAGAAATAAAACCATATCCAGATTCAGGAGAAGTCAGGGTCAAAGCTGAATCAGAGCTTAGCAAATTTACTTCTGAGAAGTTTTACCAAAATCTTATAAATCTGTCTATAAAGTAACAAAAATTTCCCAACATCAGTTTTTTCAGACTTTTATGGGATACAGGGCAAGTGGGTACAAACAGGCCAGTGCTCCTTTGCTTGTGCCCAATTCAGACCACACTTGAAACACTCACTGTAGACTTGGAGTGCTGCTTTTATCCCAAATACCAGTCATTAAAGTCAAATTTGTCAATAAAGTCAATAGAGTGAATAAAGAAGCCAAATATGAAGATTTAAGACAGACAAATGTAAACGCTTTTCAATATAATTTCCCTCTGCTTCCTCTCCTTTTAGTGAGCCCTATCCACATGTTATTACAGTTTATTTCATTAGCAATAAGAGATGCATTGGAGTTTAGGGGGGAGGGGGAAAGAAACAAAACAAAACAAAAAAAAAACAACAAAAAAAATCTTGGTTTATTTAGTGGCAAATTCAGTAAATGTTCAAGACCTGCATTCCCTAGCCTCTTGCTCCTGACACAGTTATGCCAGACCTGGATCCCAGCCCCTGGTCGGATCTGCTTTCATAACACTCTGCACATCAGTTTTATGACCCCATTTCTGCCCCTCACCAGCCTCCCTGTAACCAGGCTGAGTCTGTCTCACTGACATCGAGGTATTTAGGCTCCTTGTATGTATTGGACATGGATTTCCATTTGGTCTGATGTGCCTGAGATGGATGTGCTGGCTGAGCTGCCTCAATATTCTCCTCTGATTGCTAATGTTTCAGTTCCAACACAAAACTACTGTGCTATTTTTTTTTCTTTTTTTCTTTTTTTTTTTTTTTTTTTAAGGCCATCTGACTTTGTTTCCTAGATGAGATATGACAGGCAGGGATTGCATCATGCCTTTGCAGCCACTCGTTCACTCACTCACTGTGCTGCTGGATGTTTAGCTGGGCTGGAGCAGAGGCAGCACCAAATACACCAAAGCCCCACTGTTCCTCTAATGAAAGAACCCAGCTTTTTCCAATTCCATTTCCAGGCATCCAGTAAGAAGCCACACAGAGCATGTTAACCAGGTTTTGGGAATGAAGGAAGATACAGCAAAGGAATAGGAAAGTGAACTGCAAGATACAGGGGAGCCACAGCAGGCTGTTAGCAGGGAAGATACTGTTATCTTTAAACTTTCATGTCTCACTGTCCTGTTATCATTACCACATGATGCAATCTTAAAACATATATCTGCTCTAGCAAATTAAACCAGCCAAGGCCCATTTTCTGGCCCACAGGACATGAGACATAGTACAGCTTTTATCCAGTTATCTAAACTCTCTTCCACCCAGAACAGAGAGAGTGAAACAGGCATCCCTGGAAAGGATGCCTGGCTCATAACAATCTGTATGGCCCCAGCACAGTGTCTGGGTCTATGCCTTCTTTTGGTTTAGCTGATAGATAAAGTCCAGTACTAAGCCTTTGTGCCAATTTCAAAATTTGGGAAAGGAGAAAAAGCACATACAACTACCTTTAACATCTGCAAACTCCACTCCAATTCCTACCCTGGCATTTAGCTGTAAACTCAAGAAAACCCCAAACTTCATATGAGAAAAGTTCCAAGAAAATGAAATTGCCATGGAAGGAAAGGATTTGTGTTGTGCTTCAATTTTGATTATTAAAAGAAGAGAAGAGTCTCATTCATATCCAGACAGAGATTTGAAGTCCCTACCTGTGGGTACCCTGGGCTCTGTGTTTCCTCCTGTTCTAAAGAATTGAGAGCAGAATGGGACTGCAGCCCAGAAATGTGCATATCTAGTGAAGATCAGAAATGTTTGATCCTGAAAAATATCTCTTTTATCAAAATCACCCTGTAAAAAAAAAAGCCGCTGTATGTGAACATCACACTGTGTCTTGCTCCTGTGCAGGAGAGTGTTTCAAAAAGGGCAGATGCCTGCAAACCTGTCAATGGGCAGAAAAGAATGAATGGTAGTGAGGGGCTGAGGTAAGAGTAAATTCAGAACAAGGGAAAATATTATCATGGTGAGAACAGTTTAGGCAGTGGACTCATGTGTGAGGGAATGGAAGAATCTCTTGTCTGGACAAGACAAAAGATTTTCAGCTGGGGCTGGTCATCATGTCTACACAAATCCTGCCACTGAGGGGAAGTGAGGTGCTCAGGTGAGTAGCACCTGACCCTGCAAGCCCTGAACCCCACCCAAGCCACTCCCAGGTGCTAGATTTTTGCATCCTTGTGAAACTGTCCCCTTCCAAAAAAAATGCAGAATTTACTACAAGGAGAAAAAAATGGAGCCCAAGTGCCATTCATAGGATGTATGGCAGCATTCTGTAATACATCAGTCCCACTTATAACATAATAGCTGTATAACTCATACAAGGCTCTGGCTCATGTGAGGCATGGAGGTCTACATTCCACAGGGGAGGAATAAGCAATGCAGTTACATACCCTGTAGCTGGGTAAGATTACAACACAAGCAGCAAGCTTTCCAGGCCTTAAATGCTGGAGGGAAGGACAAAGCATAGGAACAGCTTGATCCCTGATTTTTATGAGAGTTAGAGCATTTTCACTGCAGAACTGCAGCAATTCTCTGCAAATCTCTCTGTGTATGTGTGTGGGGTCAGCACTAATTCTTAGTTGTCTTAGCAGTGAAAGTAAGGAATGAATTGGTGACAGGAATTAAATTTGCATTCTTATTCTCTCAAGAGGTGATGCCATCAGTGTCAGTGAAGAGAGAGGTGAAATGAGACACATTCTCAGACGAGAAAAATTGCTGCAGCTAAGATGAAGTAAAGGGAGCTCTACTCCTTTATACTAGCTGAGTATATATTAGTGAACAAAAATACGAGGAAAACTTTATTGTTACAGACCAGGTTTCTTTAAGGAATTCAGAGATCTGGACCTGCAGTATGACAGCTCTTTTGCAGCTCTCAATTCACATGGTCAGGCTGTGCAGGGTGACAAACTTCAGATCAGCCACAAAGTATGTACAATAAGAATCCAGTCCTTGATTTTTAATTTTTTTTTCTGTAAGACCTGAATTCAAAGCTTTGGTCTTCCACTATGGCAGGTGATGAACATCACGAGAAGTTACAAGTGAACCTTTAAAATACTCCAGCCTTCCAGCAAAAGCAACCTTTGCCTTGGAGACTCAGCATCAGACTTCAATAATTCATGCATTTTAAGCCCAGTAGAGACTGGTGTGACAATCTAAGCTAGACTGCTACATATAACAGACCTTCAGACTTCTCTGAATTATTTCCCATTTCAAGTCCAAGAGCTATTGTCAAAGTAAAGTATGTATTTCAGAAAAATACCCAATCCCATTTTAAAGTAGCTAGTGAGAGGTTATATTCTATAGTACTTCGTAAAGGTTTCTAATAGTTAATTACTCTAAAAAGGGGCAACTTCTTTCTTCTTTACATCTCTGACTTTGTCTCCTAGGATTTGGCTCTTTCCACCTCCCCATCTGCTAAAATAAAGGGCCCTGTATTCCCATATTTCTGGTCCACAGACAGTGATTAAATAAATGCTTAATTTTAATTTTCTGGAGCTAACTGGTACCTTTAGTCTCTCCCGATAAAACTGGATTATGACAGATGTATGTAAAACTGAGTGTCTCAGGGAAGATGAACAGAGAGTAGTCATTCACTGCTTCTCCCAGTGTAACAGCTGGGGGACATTGAAAAAAATTATCAGCCAGCATGCTTAAAATGGATCCAGGGAAATTCATTTTTAATGGGATCCAGTCAGGTGGTCTAAACCTTTTCTGCAGAACATACAAATAGTTCCAAAATGTCACTATATGTGTTCTCCTTGCCCCTGTTCCTGCCAGTCCCACATCACTGTTGCACATGCCCCCATTTATCCATAAGTTTAGCTGTGTTGTGGGTCAAGTCCAGGCCTCAAATTGGGAAATGCCTAAATAATAGATATGAAAAAAAAAAAAAAAAAAAAGGGCAGGTATCTTTAACAGGATTAGTTCTAGCATTTTCCAAATGTTCAAAGTTGTACAAATAGCAGTGGAAAGAGGCTCCTTTCCATGCTCAAAATTTCATGGCTCAGGTCAAACCCCGAAGATCTGAGTAGAGGTTCCATCAGTGGGAAGTTTGAGGTACTAAGTAGGAAGTGAGAATTATGTGCCTTCATGGACATGAGCTGCAGAGCCTGTCCCCAAAGATAATGCTCATGAATTTTCTCCTGCAGCACAAGGCTGCCCCTGAGGATCCCCACAGGCAGCCAGGATCTGTGCACACAGAAGCAGGTATGAATACACCTGCATTGCAGCTGGCCAGAGTCAACATGCACAAGAGGACAAGAATTACTCTTATCACTCTCCATTCCCAGCCTGGATCATCAGGAGGGTGGAGTAGAACAACAGAGGTTAAAAACTGGAATGCCTACACTAGAATTAAGCCATAAGGTCTGACTGGACAGGGAGAGGAAGAGGGGGGTATGGATAATTGCACCCATAGGGCAATTAGAGTTACAAGGAGCAGTGGAGATACACTTCAGTCCCAAGAGTGTGATTAATTGGCACTAACAACCCCTCTGGAGTTGCCTCATTGCTATTATGAAGACAAGTCTTTATTTTTTATTTTATTACTTTTTATTTATAAATGAAATATTTAAGTGCATGACTTTGATCGCCAGGATCTGCTAGTTAGTGCCGGCTTCAGCCACAAGGTGCCAAGATTAAAGATTCATCAAAGGCAAAGGATTAACCCACCCTGCTGGAATGCCAAGTAGCTAGTCAGGAACAGGATGCTGCATTAAAGCCCTGAGAAGTCCCTCTTTGCTTAGCTCGTTCTCTAGGGCTGTGGATTTGGAGTCTCCCCCTTCACTCAGTCCCTGCTTAGCTCATATGCCCTTCTATACCTGTAAATTGCCTAGGAGGAAGAGGACAATGCCTACATTAAAAAATACAAATATTCTGCTAACATGGAGTATTCTCCTTTTAAAAAGAGGTAGTTGCAAAGGTTGCATCTCTAATGTCTAGGGTTGGGACCCAACCTCCTCTGTCTCAGTGTCTTGAGGAGAAAGGGGTCAGATGCATCTGTGGCTGGTGGTCTTTTCAAAAGCAGCCAGAAAGGAGACAGCAAAAACGCCATCATCTTTCTTTCACCACACATCCACATTTTCCCCTAGAGATTTTCTTTGTTTCTGTGTAGAGATAGAATCTGAGCTCCTGTACATTTGTCTGAGATTTCTGTGTGCATTTTTTTTGGACATGTTCTGTGATATGGTCACACCAATTGTGGATCAATGCTGAGGTGAACAGCAAAACTCCACAGCTGTACAGAAGTCCATGACAGTGGAATGGCCATCTGTTTAGTGCTCTAAATCTATTTTAAATCCTTCTTCCTATCTTAGGACTGATGGTCTTGAAGACATTCATTTACATGCCAAGACTAATAAAATAGACTGGTAAATTTTTAGTCCTTTTGCTTATTCTCAGATATATTAAACATTGATAGAAGAGTATGTTTTGTGACTTTTGGAAGTCCAAACGATTTCCAGGGTCTTAAGTTGCAAATTTGAGATTATTCTCCCTCCTTTAAATATCCAACTGCTAAGTCTGAGCAAACACTAAATTGTTCCTACACACCCCCCCCCCGCCTGAGAAGGGACTACTGGAAAGCAGAACTGTGTAAGCATCCATTCCCTTGCAACAGGGCTCTGCAAACCAGTTAGTTCACTGTTCATTTAATGGGATCTGTCAACAGATGAAACAAATGGGGGAGGAGAGAATCTGCCTTGGACATACACAAGTTCATCCCAGTAATCTTGGTCTGTCTGACTAGTGCCTGTCCTCCTGCACTGCTGGGGCTCCTTCCAGGAGAGGATAAATACATCTACTTCTTCTCTCTCACATGACAGTGCTCTTTTCTCTTTTCTTTTCTTTTCTTTTCTTTTCTTTTCTTTTCTTTTCTTTTCTTTTCTTTTTTTTCTTTTCTTTTCTTTTCTTTTCTTTTCTTTTCTTTTCTTTTCTTTTCTTTTCTTTTCTTTTCTTTTCTTTTCTTTTCTTTTCTTTTCTTTTCTTTTCTCCCCTCCCCTCCCTCCCCTCCCCTCCCCTCCCCTCCCCTCCCCTCCCCTCCTCTCCTCTCCTCTCCTCTCCTCTCCTCTCCTCTCCTCTCCTCTCCTCTCCTCTCCTCTCCTCTCCTCTCCTCTCCTCTCCTCTCCTCTCCTCTCCTCTCCTCTCCTCTCCTCTCCTCTCCTCTCCTCTCCTCTCCTCTCCTCTCCTCTCCTCTCCTCTCCTTTCTCCCTTTTTGCTGCCAAAATAAAGTAATTGGTAGGCTTTGGGAAGACTTGAAGTTTTTCTGGCATCTGGTTAGATAAGGTTTCCTTCTCTGTTGCGCTTCCCATCTCTCTTCTATGATGTAGCTAAGAAGCCCAGCAATCTGCCTTCCCTGCCAGATACCATCACTCAATTGGAAATACTATTGTTTTCTTTAGGCAGATGGTTAGATCCTTTGATCCCTTCACTAAACTCATTAGAAAACCTGGCCTCAGATCAAACCTTGAAAAGAAGAAAAATTCAGAGGGAAAAATAAATACCATGGTGATGAAGGTGGTGTATAAGATGCTGGATACAACTGAATAGAACTTATTTTCTCTCTGCCTTTGAACCAGGGTTTTTTACTCTCTGAAGTCTGCCACTGCTTCTAATGCTGATCAGATCACACTGGTCTTTGTACATATGCACGCACTCATATACACGTGTTCAGGTGAATGTGTGTGTCTGTGTGTGTAGAAGTAACCAAAGGCATCTCCACTTTTTTCAGTCCATGTGTGGGCTGCAAGAGCCATGTGGGACTGGCTGCACTGGACCCTGTATTCCTCTGGTACACCTTGCTGCATGTTGATAAGGGCTCTGCTGTATTTTTCATTTTGAAAATAAAGGGTATTTTCAGTGATTTGGGCTGTAAGATGTAGGATGAATAGCAGCCAAGTGACAGCTGACATGGCCTCTGTTCTTATCAACCCGAGTGCAATCCCTCTACACCTGGCAGTGCAGTGTGGGCACAAGGAGAGTGCCCAGCCATGAGTTATCAGAATAGCTCTGTGCCCCTCCCTTGTGTGGAGACAGATTTATTGTGTTGTGCAGGGAAAAGGTGCCAGGTGTGTATTTGAGAGAGGAGGACGGAAACAGGGGAAGTCCAGCAGCACAGTCCTGTCTTCCTTTTGTCTCATGGGACAGACATCCAAGGATTGCCCATAAAACAGGACCACTGTGAGTGACAGTAATGCCCAACAACAGAAAGGGACACAGAGAGGTCAAAGCAGAGGTGTAGCAACACAGCCTACTTTGAACACAGCCATTGGCACAAAGTGAAGTGGGTTTGTACGACTTCGGTTTTTGAGCCATGTGAGAGGACTTGTCCCCACACCTTCTCATTTCTACTGAAGTATGGAGAGAAATATGAATGAATTTCCTCAGATCCCCTAACAGCAAACAAAACCAGCCTTCCCAGAGGCAGTCAGTGGCTGTCTGTATGGGACTCCATCTCCCAGGCTGAATTAAAGTGTGCTGGACACCCACAGATCCCAGCAGTGGGGGCACAGGCTCATCATCCAAAATGCCAACACAGTGGATTTTTCTCTATAGCACAGGACTAGAGTCAAATACTGTGACTGGACTTTTTTTTTTTTTTTTTTTAATGGATTGTATAATTTTATGACTGTCAAGATGAACAAATAATTTGCAATGAATAATTTATCCAACAGATTTTGATTCTTTTGCAGCTTACTGAATATCCATGAGCAGACCTCGATTTCAGCTGGCTTATTTATTGTTTGAATTTATTTGACATGTTCCCCTTTCTTTTTTTTTTTTTTTCAAAAACAATATCAACTAATCAGACATAGGTCCTGAAAAAGTTTGATAGTCTGCAGTTGAAAGTAGTTGTAGCAGCCATGAATCAGGGAATGGACAATAATGTGTAGAGGTTTCACTTGAGAAATTTGGCTTTAATTTTCAGACCTTCCACAGACTTCCAATGTGACCTTGATAAAGAAAGTTGGGAACAATGTTGCTACTTAAAAGCCGTCCCTAAGTGACTAATCCAAGGAATAGGAAAGAATGCAAGAATGACTATACTGCAAGCACATCAGTCTTGCCTGATGTTCTATCTTTGACTATGGCCAAGACTATGTGTCCAAAACAAAATGTAAATTCAGGACAAGCAGGCAGTGATTCTTCCCTAAAGCATTTATCCCACCTACTTCAATTTGTAATTCAAAAGATCGCTGAGACAAAGGTGATGTTTTCCTGTTTGGTAGCCCTTGATGTATTTTACTTTCACATTAGGGGCATGAACCCATGGCTGGGGCAGACATAGACTGCTGGTGTAAACTGTGTCTTATTCTGTCACAGACTACCTGGGTTACGTTGCCAATTAAGATGAAATTTATTTACCTCAAGTAATACTGTCTATTGAAAAGAAAGGTCTCACTGTGAGCTACCCTGCTAGCTAAAGATGGGGATGTGTTCATGTGCCATGGTCAGGGGACCTCCACAAACCCATGAGAGTGGTTGGTGACTGGCTGGGAGCACCAGGGTGCAGGCAGAGGTCTGCTCATTACAACAGGGAAGATGCTCCCCTCCTCCAGAGATTTTGATTATCCTTGTGTCAGGGGTACACAACAAGTGGAACAAACAAGCAAGGCAAGATAACTGAACAATACTGGGAGGGAACTGAATCCAGGATTATGTCTGGCTTTGCCCATGAGAGGCAACAGTGTTTTGAAGGCACTGGAGCAAAAGGTAGATTTTAATTCAGATTCTTTCCCAACACAGACTCTGCTGAGATGAAGAAGGTATTTTAATCCTCTGGGAGCAGAGCTATCAAATTGGCTGGATGTCTCCCTCTGTCACAAACAGCATATTTTATGCAATGTACCCACACTCTGCTTGGTTATGGTAAATCACCTTTTCCTTCTCTGATGTTGTGTGCAGTTTTGCATAGTTGGGTAGAGGGAGGAAGGGAGAAATGACCCAGGTAGACAGAGATGTAAAATGCTTTCTTGAGAGAAAGAGAGACAGAAAGAACTGCTTGTGAACAGGTGGGATTGAATAACACTTGGTGTTAAATGTCTACACTGGCTGTTCAGGGTGGCCCTGAGAGCTTGAGACCAGGAAATCACCCTCTGTGCAGATAATGAGCCTGCAAGAATGGCCCAAGGTGTGTCAAGTATACTCCACTCCCACTGCACAAGACCTCACATGCCCAGGGACTCCTGGTGGGCCAGCATGTCACCAGGCAGGCCCAAACAAACTCTCCACAGGCAGGCAGGCAGCGGGAGCTGGAGTGTGCCACGTTTCCTGCTGCTCCAGATGGTGCCCTTTCAGAGTAATGTAGATGTAGCCACTGAGGTCCTGCCGAGAGACAGCCCTCTCCTGCTGGGCAGCTGCACATGAGATCAGCAGTGCTTTCCAAAGAGCTCCAGCACTGTCCAGTCTGTCCTTGCTCCATTCAGGAGGGCTTGCTATGAACCCTCTGCCTGGGAGCAGGATCAGGGCAGCACAGGGTGCCCTTGAGAGAGAAAATGGCCTCGTAGCCCTCAAAATATGGGATCCTCTCATGAAGGGGTCTGCTTTCACAAGGTTGCTCCTCCTTTCTGTTAAAGGAGGAGGAAAATAACAGATTTTATTCCTGTCTTGGGGTAGAAGGTTTGACGGGTTCTTGAGGAGTAAATGCCAGGGTGGAAGTACTGGCCATTGCTCTTTCTGCCCTTCTCCACTGGGACAAGGGAAGCTCTGCGCCAGAGCCACAGCTGAAACTTTCCAGTCTGAGTCTTGTTTCCAGACTCACAGCAGGCTCAGCTGAGATCACAGATGCCAAACTCACCATTCTTTCTTCTGTCTTCCCTCATATTTCTTGACTCCCATCTAGCTTTCTTTTAGGATCTGAACCTTAGGGTACCTCAGGTGTTCTCAGCACCTCCCTCTACACCCTTCTCCTCCCTGGACCATGTTTATCCTTCTTCTTATGTTTTTCTGTCTCTAAGAAGTATAGCTATGTTCAGTGACCCAATCATCCCTCCAGAATCATCCCTCCATTTCTTCCAGGCTGGTGTATTTGTTTTGGAGGTTTTCTTGATTTAGGTGAAAGTGTTTGTGGCCTGAATCTATCAGCTACTCAGAGTTGCTCAAATTACTTTCAAAAAGTAATTTGTCACTGATTCCCACATCCAAAAACTTTTTGTCAATCTCATGTTCTTGGTGACCGTCTCACTAAAAGATAGTCACGTATCCAAAATTAGAACCCGGCTGCTGCAAGCTCTGGGGAAATAAACCTGAGGTGCAAATGAAAGAGAGGTGTTTAGCGACAAATATAGTTTGGTTTCCAGTGCTCTCTTGCTGGCCTGCTAGAAACCAGTCTCCAAACTTTCTGGCCCTTCAGCAGCTCTTCTTAGTGAGTTATGCATTGCAAGTGACATCCTGTGGGTTTCTTCTCCCCACTGCTCTCAGATTAAAGACACGATCCCATTTGCCCATGAACAATGTTCAGGAGACAGCAGATACCAGGGCACCAGACAGAGGGATGATCATTTGTCTGTAACAGGGCTCGAAGGCATTTTCTGCCATTGCAGTTAGGACAAGGTTCATCTTACTTACCTTAGGTGTCCTAAAAGCCTGATGTCTAATTTGGGTTAGGCATACCAGGCCTTTTTTTATAATGAGTGTGCAAGAACAGGTGCCTCCAGAGGTAATTTCATTGCAGCCAAAGACAAATTTGTAAGAAATGCCAGATGAATTGCTCTCAGCCTGTGTTTATATATCCAAAAAAAAAAAAAACAAAAGAAAGAAACCTTAGGATGACTGGCCTTTTAGACATCCTCAGCTAGAGAAGATGGATCCCACACTCTGTTGGGAAATTTTGTTGTCCAAATGAAAGCAGTTCATGGCGAAATGTTGCTTGCAACATCTTTCCAAGTGCAAAGGACACTAAGTGGAATTTATGCCAATTTCTTTTTACTGCATTGAAATATATCTATATATGTTTGAATTGGCTTTGATTGTGGAAGGAAGCACAGACTATTGCACTAGAAATGTGCTAGAAATGTGTGAAATGCAGGCAAAGCTGCAGGGAAGCAAATAAGAAAGGGTTATCATAAAAAGGGCAAAATATGTAAAATGTTAATGTCATAACACATCATTGTGGTACTCTCATGGTTAGTGAGAGGGAAAGTCTTGTGAGCCTGAACTAAGGAAAAGTTCTTCCTTGTTCTTGAGATATTTTCTTAGAAGAGAAGTTTAGCAAAAAACTGCACCTTGACCCCAATTCAGTAAAGGAAAAAAATAGGAATTCCTAAAGTTTACCTCATTCCTAATTTTCTTGATTTTCTTTGAAAATTAGCTGTGTTCATACATAGAAGCAGACAAGCTGCCTTATAGGACATTTCTGGAGAAATAGCTGAGGTGAGAACAGATAGATGCTGTGTATTACACTTTCTACGAGTGATACAAATTTTCAATTAAAGCAGGGTCTTTTTGACAGCATAAGATTATGATGTTTTTCTCAAAATCACATTTATTTTCTGGAGGAAGGGAAATGTCTCTCCAACAACATTTAGGTACTTTGCTGGGAGAAAAATTTCTCCATTAAAAGGCTGGATTTTGATTGAAAAAACATGAGTGAAAATGGCAGAAACATGTACATGGAGTCTGAGCTGAGGGAATTGCAGCAGTAAACTGCAGAGCTGAAGCAATGTAAACCCAAGGTCCCTCACTTATGCTTAGCTTGTCACACTGACATGCTGGAGGTATTTAAATATATCGCAAGGTCCAATATGAGGGGGGAAATGCCTTCCCTTCTTCTTTCATCTTAAAACCCAATAGGTCATTACTGGTCATTCTGACATCAGTGTTTGGAGGAGGCAAAACAGAAACCTTGTTCAAGGGCAGTTCCCAGCTCTCTCTGCCACAGCCAAAATCCAGCTCTGTCTGTCCTCCCAGCAAGGATCTTCCTTGTCACGTAAAAATCACAGACTCAGTTCATCCATGGAATTTACAGTGCGATATCCAACCATGGCAGGGATCAGTCATTGATAGTGCTGATCTACCTAATCTCTCTGATAATGCAGAGCAGAGACATGACTCAGTCCCAAACATGAAGGTAATTCTCACTGACAGTGAAGTAGTTAAATTTGCAGGGTGAAAAGAGTATGGGTGAAAAGCAGAGCAGACTTGGCCATTGAGGAATCATCCAGGTTGTCACAGGCTTTCTGTTCTTTAGAATGTGATGAAGGTTTTAGGCTTTGGCCAATGTACTGACCCAAACTTACCATTTAATTTGCCCCAGAAAAAGCCCCACTCCCTGCAGCCCTAATTCCAGGGCTGGCCATTTCTGCAGCTAGCTCATGTCCAACAGAAAAACAAGGAGCCATACCATTTGGGAGAGAACCAAGGTAGCTTTGAGGCTAAGAAGGATATATGTGAGTCAACTTAAAGAGTAGTAGGAAATCATACCACATACTGACCCTTCAAAATTGCTCCCATAGCCAAAGTTGTCCTTGGTTTTCTTATTACTGACCAGAAAAGCACTTTTCTCAGACAGGGCTGTTTTGCCAGCTTCAAAGAAAGTCATTCTTCCTCTGGGCTGTCCTTTACTTGCACACTAAAAGAAACACACATTTATGTATCCAAAAATGTGGAAGTATGTACAGATATGTACCTTGCACAGTATCATCTCCCCTGAACAGGAAGAAGCCTAAGATTGGCCTTGTTCCAAATCATGTTGAACACGCCACCTGGAAGGAGCAGAGACATCTGGAAAATCATTCCACAATCTCTGAGGAAATTACAGGAGAAATACCGGATGATTGGAAGAACAGCCCTTTGTGGGATTCTTACTTTATCAGCCAATTTCACTTGGATTTTTTTTCATAAGTAGCATATGTTCAGAACTTTAATAAGAAATCTTTGAGTTCTGGGGGTTCATTTATTTGTTTATTTAATTTTCATGGTAGACAAAAAAAGTTTTAGAAATTTCAGAGGCAGCAGGGCAGAGAGTGAGGGGGAAAAAACCCAAAAAACAAAACAAAACAAAAAAAAAGGTAAGAAACATCTGATAATTCACAGTTTAGGGTGCAATAGTGGGGAGATTCCTTTCCTTGCCTGGAATGTAATGCAGATTAAATAAGCCCACAAGAAGTCTTAGCATGCCTGGACTGCAGAAGGAAGAATCATTGGTTAGTTCTTCCCAAAGTCCTCCAGCCAACAAGCAGAGTTGTTTAAAAAAACAGCAGAGTTATATCTGGTAAGAATGAAGGTCTAGGTAAAGCTGAGATTCTGTGTGCCCATGCAAAGTATTGACTGCAGTGTAGTCTGAGTATGGGGGAATGAGGGGAATGGAGAACCTCTTCATGGGCTGCTCTTCTCACCCAAGTTCAATGCCTCTGATGCAGAGCTGCTCTATCCTCACCTTTACAAACCCCCTTTAGAGATGTGGATTTTATACAATAAAGAAACCAAACAAGAAAGAGAGACAGAGCACACATCCCAACAAAATTCACACAATGCTCACCTACTTAAATCCCTTAAGAACTTCATCCTGAATATCTCAAACGGAATTAGGTATCCTGTCTGTTAAAAATATTGCTAAAGATAGATGTGCTATCCCTTCTCAGTTATTTAGTTAAATGTGGGGAATTGCTTGGTATTTACTTTAAATGCTCCCTGGAGATAACAGGTAAACTGTACTCTTCCCATTGCTCTTGTGAGGTGAATGGCAGAGAAAGCATTAGCTGAGGCCATGTAGATATTTGGGGAAACCAAGGCATATAAAGTATAAGAAAATCACAGGCGTCTCCACTTGAGTTTCACATCCATTCTGCACTAAACAGAAATACAATTTGTGCATTGTGTCTATGCAGCTCACCTCAAGATTTAACTAAAATTCCAGCATCTGCTCTTTCTGATTGACTCACAGTGCTGCTCTTGCTTGTGTATACTTGCTCCAGTAACCTGAATAAATTTCTCACATGAAGTTCATAATATAAATCTACATCTGCAGTTGAAATCACACTCGGGGTGAGGAGTCTAGATCTTTCCATTGATAATAGAGAGAGTTTGCATGGTTCAATTGAACTTTACTCAAATTTTCAGGTACTTGCTGCCAGGTGAAATGAATTTCCGAGATTCTCACCAGACAAGTCTGGACTTCTCTTTAAAACCAATGAGAATGAGGAAAAGAGTTCCTCTAAGGTCTATATATAACCCCTCAGCAAAATCAAGCTTACATTTCTGTCTTCAAGTTGTCCATCACTTACACAAACATTTCCTCAAACCTTAACCATGTTCATGGTACAGCTAAGGAGCCAGGAGTCACAGACACCCCCAGCACTTTCAGGGGATGCATTTTGTACCAGCAGCAAGCACAGATGCCTGCTCCAAGAGAAGAGAGGATCCCTTGCTCTGCATCTCTACTCACTGCCTGTCGGATTCCTTGCAAAGTCTGAAACCTGGAAGAGCAGTCTGTAGGCTGGGACAAATGTTAATCCCTTTGTGCCATCCAGCTGCTGATGCAAGGTCTTGGATAGGGGAATCTGTTCTGCAGAGTTAGGGAACGGTGTCACGGAGGTAGGACCAAGTACTTTGGACAAGTAAAACACACTAAGCTCCTAACTCTGTCATAAAATCCAAGAGAAGCATGGGAAATGACGCTAGCTGAAAAATTCACCCAAAGGAAGCTTTCCTCATTTCTCAGGGACCCCTCCAGTGCCATGGGTGTGAGCCCATGTAAGATAACATCAGCCATTGAGGTGCACACTCCTTTTGACAAAGCTCTTTTCTCCCTTCCCTCTTCCTTGACTTTATCATTCAGTTCCTTGTGAAATAAAGTGAAAGCATCTGTTGTCTCTTTCATTTAATTTGTAAATACACTCCCAAAGGGCTAGCAGAGCACATGTATCAGTCCTTCCTTCCAAAGGGAAGGAATGCAGGCTTCTGTCCTCACAGAACATATCCTTCATCCTTGCAGGATCCTGCTCACTGTACATCAGCTGAAAAGATCTTTAAAAAGGGTTTGGGTGATTTCTGCACATACCTGGTGTGTGGAGGTGGTTGAGGGGCAGTGAGGAGCTGTAGACATGCCTCAAATGCCCCATGCACAGCCAGAGAGAGAGGATAGCAGACACCTCCACAGGCTCAAATGTGTGGTGTCAGATGTATTTGGCTCAACAAGCTGCTGTGTTTTCTATGAAATACAGTCATATCTGTCTTGCAGACAAAATTAATAAGGAAAGAAAACACACCCTTCTGTTCATATTAGCTTTCATGCTAAAGTTCACTAAGTATGGAGTGAAGGGAAAAGACAAAATTCTGGAGTACATTAGCACTTACTCAGACGTATTAGCTAAAGCAAGGAGGGTCTTTGCATTCCCTTTGCCATATTATTACTTCAGATAGTCCTTGGACTGCAGCTCAGTCATTTACAGAGTCCTTGAAACCGCAAACTTGTCACCAGCTTGTGCAGCCGTTCTGCCCCACAGCAGACTGTTGGAGTCAAGGCTTCACCCGTGATTGTTATGATTACTATAAATTATCTTTTTATTGCACACTGAAACCCTCAGGCACCAAGCACCTACAAAATCATGTTTCTTTCAGCAGCAGGTGCAGGCTTTCAGTTCCTGAACACCCTGAGAAGACAGCTGAGACAGCCTTATGGAGACTCAGGAAGCAGCGTACCTGGTTCTCCAGCTCCTCAGGTCTCTCACTGTCTCCATGCCTGACAGAAACAAGTCTTTCCTCTGCCTGGCAGCACACAGATTTCATGTGTGACAAGGCTTGTTCTGCTTGGAACACTCCCTGCCAGAAATCCAGAGGCAGCATCTTACACACACACACACACACACACTCTCACACACTGCACTGACCACAAATGTAGCCAGAAGTTAGTTTTCCTATACTTCAACAAGTCAACACTTAGTAAATGTTCTTCTTTCTTTGGAAATCAGTATAGACTGATAGCTAAATAGTCATTTATCTCTTGATCACTTTTCCTGACTATAATTGTATTTAGTTAAGGGTAAGAAGTGCCCATGGGATATTTTAAAAGAACCATGTTAATCCCCTATTGACAGCACTGTAACGTGTTTTGTGTCATCTTGCTGGTTTTGGTGTGCTCTAGGATTGACCTTCAGCCCTCAATCCTAGCACAAAGCAGGTGATTGAGGCACAGAGGAATGCGCAAAGTGCTCAAGCTAAACCAGCAGGAAGGGACTGAGCCAGTTTTAAAAGTCAGGACTTCAAACTTGGTCCAGCACTTTGGTTCCCTAAGATCTCATCTGTTTCTTTCAGTCTGTAACCTTCTTGGCAGTCCCACCAAGGCCAGAAGCCCAGCTAGGGTAGGAGGAAGCTCTCCAGGCAGCAGCGTATTTGCTCACCTCTCCCTCCTTGCACCTGGAAAACATTTTGCAATAAATAGGCAGAGACAATCAGTACTTTTATAGACAGGCCTCTATACCAACAGGGATTTCATCCTCGCCGGCTCCTCTAGATTGGGCTGATTGGCAAAGGCAGGTAAATCCCTACCCTTTGTTTAACAAGATGGGAAAATGATGGAAAGCAAGAAACACCCACAACCCTCCCAGGTAAAAATGCTCAGGCTGATTCAAGCCCTTTCAAGTGGTTTTGTCTCCAGCGATTTGCACTTTCCTGCCTCCCAGCCCTCCCCACATTCCCATTCCCTCTTCCAACTCTGTCTTGCCAAGTCCTTCCACCGCTGTTATTATTTGTGAAGCGTGAGGAGAGTTATGACAAGAGAGGGATGTCATTAAACCACGCCGGGAGGAGATGTCAGCCGCCATGCAAACATCTTCCTGACACTCCACTTTCAAACGATTTCAGAAACTGCACTCAGATGATTTCAGGTTGGGTAGGCCTGTCAGCTTGGATGGACGACACGCGTTGCTTTGGTGCCGGAGACAGCTCCGGAGCCTCTCAGCCGGCTGTTGCGCACAGGCGTACACAGCCCCGTCCCCACACACACAGCTGCACATCATTATTTTTATGCCACTCCAAGACAGACATCCTTGAATGCCGCTGGAAGCGTCAAACTTTCACTGCAAGGGAAGGCTTTAACATTTAGAGGGTTCTTGTGTAATGCAAATGAACCAGAAAGGTAGGAAGGCATCCCAAATGCCACTCAATGCATTTATAAAAAGATAAGGTGACTTTGTCCTACCCTACCATATCACTTCATTACCAAGTGTCAGCAAAGAGCCTGGCAGCTCGATTGGTTGATGAAATCACATGACCCAAGTGTTATCTTGCAAAAACACATGAAATTACTAAGCTTGAACAGCAAAGAAGTATAAATAACCCTACAGTTTTTTTTTCCATCAACCAAAAAAAGACTATGCATCTCTTTATTTCCTCTCATTTTTTCCTCCCATTGGGGGGAAGAAAAAGAAATTCCCCATCTAATTTATAATTCAAGATATTTTGCTATCTAATATATTTATATTACTTTCTTCAATATCTAATTGAAGTGCTTTGTTTATGCATTATTCATTTGATCTTTGTTTTCCATCCTTATTGTTAACTTCCAATGCAATTTTAATGGGCTCATGGTCAGAGATCAGGGTGTCAGACTCTTTGATGCCGTGTTAACTCACTGACAAAAGGGCAGGAAGAAAATGGGAGTCAGGAAGACATTAAAGCCATCATTTCTGATCCAGATCTGAGCTGTACCTTGCTGGTACGTGCCTAATTTTCACAGGGACAGGTTTGCTGGCTTTGCTGTGGTGGTCAGTTAGGTGTCTGGGTGTCACACTACCAGCAAGCAATAAGAAAAATGTAATTGCTTGAGCTTCTGCAGCAGTGGGACATTAGCCAGAGCCTGCTGAGGTCTGTGGAAATAAGGTGTTCTGCTGCTCTTCAACCTTTCAATGCCTCTGCTGAATCACTCACAGAAGTAAGCAGAGGTGAAGGTGATGGATGTGGCATGTTAGACAGGAAAATAGGTTGGTGTTTAAGATTTTCTAGTACCTAGGGTAGTGCTGCACAACCAGGAATGCACACTAGACTGGAGCAACATGGTGCTCTGGAGTCTGTGACTCAGCCATAGGACAGCACAATCTGCCTTGTGCCTGAGCAGGTACCAGGTATGGCCTTCTAATTCAAGGCATTGGGGTTTCAGATGGGTCTTCACCTCTTGAATGTCTCCTGGGCATAAATTTTGTTATGCAGTCACTCATTGAACACACAGTTAAGCTGTCTTCCACAAGCAAAAATTTCCACAAGCAAGCATTTCTCTTTCAGCTGAAATATTGCAGCCCAGCCCCACTGAGATAAGGAACATTCAGGTTCACTGCTCACTCCAGCCAAAAGCTTGCTTTCATTTTTACTCTTTTCTTCTCAGCTTTGATCTCAACAAAGACATTTGGCAGCAGACAAAGAGTTAACAGCAGTGTAGGAATTATAATTCAGCCTAGGAAAGTAACGTATGGGTATTCTTGGCATTTCTGGATACCGGCACAGCTGTAGCACCGTCTCACCCATGAACAAATATTCTTGGCCAAGACACAGGCTCTCACAGACCATTAAAGGGCTTCTGTAGGAAGGAGCACATGCAGCAAGCAATGCTAAACCTGAGTTTACAACTGCTGCCCACTGAAAGTTGGCATGGACAGGTAGTGGAAGTATTAAGTGATAGAAGACATAGAGCATTGAAAGTGACAGGCAGCAGATGTAAATGGAGGCAATTTTGTGCAATAACCCACCAAATTCCATTTTAATGAACTTAGCTCTCCAGTCTCCACAAGACGAGACATTACTAGACAAGAGAGAGTGAGAGGGAGGTCCAAAAATAGCGTCACAAAGACAGAGGCTGCTAAAAAGTTGCAGCAGCAATCCCGCAGAGAGCAGACTCCTCTGGGAGTGAACCCACCAGCCAGCTTCAGTTTGCACCCGCGACGGGAACAGCGGTGGCACCAAGGATGCCTGAGGAAGAATCTGGACTCACAGGATGATGGAAGGAAAGACATGAGGAGTAAATTATGCTTTGCACATTCCAACACAAAACCTGGCAGCGGAGGGTGGAAATAAGGGAGATTTGTAGGATTGATGTTTGTCTGGGACCAGTCTGCCTTTGACTTCCTTCTTTCCTTTGTCTTGCACATTTATTCCCCTTGAATTAACTCATGGAAGAGGAACAGATGCCGTCAGGATTGAAAACAGCATTTTCAGTAGCTTGAAACTAGTGCTTGAATGGAGGATGTCAGCATTTCCTCTGAATTGTACAAATCAGTGGCATTGTAATAGGGCTATTGTTTATAGATGATTTTTTTTTTATTAGAGATTCTTAAGGTCAGTTGCTGACAAATGTTTTTCAGAAAAATTTGGGACCATTTAGGAATTCTCTCTCATCTAATGATACATCACCTATTTTCAAAGGTTGGAAATAATATCTGCCAGGTGTGCTGGATTTTCATGCTGAAATAAATCTCCATGTTTTCTGGAGCAAAAATTCTTGAGTTTGATTTCCTTTCCCTCATGTTTGACTGACAACCATTGACACACTGTTGTGAATGAAGTGTTGCTGTCTATTTGAACTCAATGGCCTCAGACGTTCCCCTAGATGATTCATGTTATTCAAATGATCAGAAATCTATAAATCTCAGAATAGAAAAGAGCAGAAATGGCATCTTCATTATTCTTCAGGTTCTTTTTTCTCATCAAGGATGTAAAAGACAGTTTTTCATATATAGTTGCTGTTTCAGATTCAACATTCTCATCCTCAAAGTTTGAAATTCCTTCACATTAGTCTTTGCATGTGGTTAGGAGAGATGACCATCTCAGTTAGAAAATATTTTTGTACAAAATGCATCAAATGCAAATAAAATATCCTCATGTAAACTCTTGCTAGCTGCTTTAGAACCACGCTGGCAAGTTTATTTCTGAACACAGGAAAGAAGCACAGTATAGCTGGTAGGCTTACCATGGGGGAAAAAGCAAACAAAGTGGAAAAATCAGTGAAAATATTACCCTTGTCTGTAGAAAATGTAATTTTAACTCATCTTCTATCTGTCGTAACATCAACTCCATTAATAAGGCCACATTCTTCCAAAACCCAGACAGTACTGGAAATTACATTTCCAATCTCAAAATAGTTTTGATGGGGAATCTTTAACCTGTCCTGAAACACCAAGTGTGATGTTACAGCTGTCCCAGTCAAATTCCTGTTTGTGCTTGGTCATCCTTAAAAGCTGTTAATGGCAATGCAAAACAGTCCTATACTTGACTATATAAAAATGTAAAAATCACCAGAGGCTCCATGTGTCAACCAAAAAGGGATTTCCTCCCTTTCCCCATGGATCTGGTCCTTTCTCAGGGTTCAAAAGAATTTGAATATATGGTGGGGAAATATCTTTGTAACATGAGAGAAGGAGTGAGGGGAGGGGGGGGACAAAAAGAGACAGAAAAGGGAAAGAAAATTCTACTTGATTAGCTTCTTAGCATCAGTTGGATGTGACAACTCTTTGAATATGGATGAAGTCTACAAGAGGGATCATCTGCCAGCAGTAGTTGTTACCAAGGAAGTAAGTGATGCTGGAGGTCGGAGGGCACCTGTCTCGCCAGCTAATGAAAGAATTGTGGGAGACAGAGCTTTTCTATCTGATTAGTATAAGGGCTGTAATTCCTGTCCTTCCCACCCCCACACCTTCTCTGCTCTCTCTTTTAAAATTATTCCGAGGCTATTGTTGTTGTTGTAAGTGGGATGTGAAAGAGACTGTCCTAGAAAGAGCTTTGCCTCTCTTAAGTGATATTTTGGCCAACAGCTTTTGCCAATTTCATCATCCCACACAGATTCTGGAAGGGAAGAGCAACTCTTTTCTCTAATCTTTGCCAGACTTTTTTTTCCCAATCATGCTGGGAGCTGAAAGTCACCCTTGATTTTCAAGGGGTAAAAATGCAGTTGTTGGAAGGGACTGATTAGGCAGGAATGCTTATATGGGTGTGGAAGTGTTAGAAGAAATAACAGGAATGCTTTGTCTGCAAGGGTAACAAAGAAAAAAAAAGATTTTTGATAATTACAGGCTATTGCTTTAACCCACTTTTCTCACCCAATTTACTGCAGAGATAACCTAAATAATCATATAGTTAGTCCTCCTTTTAGGTGTCCTGAGAACTCCATCCTCACCCTTCCAAAAACCCCACGGCATGAGCAGACCTTTAGGCAGGGCCATGGACACAGACCAAAAACTGATAATTTGAGGATAAAGTCTCTGGAAGTCTGATTTGAAAACAGATTTAGGCATGCAGCATTGTACACTAACCAGGGCATTGCAAACACAGGGAGGAAGAATGTAATAAAAAAAAAGGTGCAGTAAAGAAAACAAATCTGGGGGTTTTAGGGATCACTCTGTGTTTTCCAAGGTGAGGCATAAACCAGAGCCTTCTCATTCCCAGGCAGAAGGTCCCTCTGGTTATCTCAATCTCTGGCACTCTCTGGCTCACACTTTCCCTTATGTGCAAATTTGTTACAGAAGCTCATCATGGCTTAAATCAGTAAGTTTCAGGACAGCTTTGGTGGTTTTCAAGAGCAAATAATTTGGCCCATGTATTACACCGACAGACCAAAGATTTTGCTTGACCTCTATAAAGCAGTACCAGTCTGATCCTCTTATTTATTTACCAAATAAATGCCACTCAGTGAATTTAAGATGTTGTCAGAGAGTGTGAATCTACACACAGGTCTTACATAGCCAGGATCAGGTTTCACGGAGTTTAATTAATGCTGAGGATAAGACATTTTCCCTTCCACTAGCAGAGGAAAGAGAGACGGAGTCTGGAACTTCTTCATTGTTGAGCTATCACTCAAAAACTTTGCTACACCATCAATCGATACCATGCAATTGGGAAAAGATGGATGTAGCAAGGCAGCTACTCCCATGATAACACCCAAACATGGATAGTTATACAAGGCTGCAGTGAAAGGCACATCTACACCAAGGCACTGTGATTGAAGTGTCCTGCTTCAGATAACTGTGAAAAGCACAGAGAAATGCCTAAAAACCCCCTTGCCCTAACCAAGGTCCTCCAAAAGTTTTTCCCTGCTGTTCTGCTGAGGGCTGATATAAGTTAATTTTCAGGTGTAATATCTAATTGGCTCACACTTTCAAAGATATTTACTAGCAGAATTTACTAACAGAATTCACACTCCATTGATGTGAAAGCCTTAACTTGCCACTTCATAAAAAAAAAAGAAAACAAAAAACAAAAAAAAACACACAAAAAAAATCCAAAAACATGCACACCAAAAAACTGGGTCATGATTATAGATTGCATTTTTGAGTGGAATTTATCTTTTGTATATGTACATATGTATATATATTAGTTTACCTCTTTTGAGTGTGTTTTCTTATGTAAGTATGGATGGCAGGAAGAAGGGAAGTAGTTTATATCTCACTTCTCATTTGTCTATGCATTTTAAAGTCTTGATAATATTAAAAGAATGAAGATGAGCTCAGCAGAGATGGGACACAGCTAATAGTGTTTCCTCTGCAGAGTGGGTATCTGCAATTTCAAATAAATTGTGCACTATTGTGCACATTTGGTGCCTCTGCCCATAGGCATTCAATCTGAAATTAGAAGTATTTACTTTCATGTGCTGTTGCACAGCCAGCTTTAGGGAAACCACGGCCCTGTTAGGTTCTGCATAATCCTGTTAGCATCCTGAACAGCTTTAAGGAACAAACTCACTCTTAAACTAGTTGGTCAGGTTTAATGTTCCCTAAATTTACCCACATCTAAGACATCTAATTAAAATGCAGATCCTTCCAAGGATTCTTCCAAGTCAGTCAAGACTTGAAATATAGAACATGGAGAGAAAAGTGCTTTTTTAGGCTGAAAGCAGATTACTATACTATGAGGAGAGTTGTGCCCTCTACTTTGCAGAGCAGATCCCTGTAAGCTACAAAAGAAAGACAAGGGTGATTATCTCAGAGGCATGTCTTGTAGTAAACACATTTCTCTAAATGCATCCCACCCTTTCGAACACAAAACTCTAAATCTGCATATTATTGAAATGAATATTTAGTTGTCTTTTCAGACATAGTGAAAATGCTATTCCAGATTACAAGTGAGGAAGAATTTTGTACAAATACTTTATTAACTGGGGAATGGAAATATATGCATGCTCCTATCAAATAATAAGATACCACAATCAGTTTACTTGATTGAAAATGTGAAAAATTTTGCTGATGAGGTATTTTTTAAACAAAGCTATTTCTTTTCACTTTTCTCAATTTCCTTTATTAATCTACTTGCTTTAAATGAAAAGGGAACAAAACAACAAAATGGAAAGTTGTTACCTTTTGGGTAGGAGAGACACTCTCATAAACTGTACAATTTTTTTTTTTTTAATGTGCATTTTGGGCAGTAAACAGTATTCAGACACATCTCAGCCCACATAAATGACTGCCAGCACCTACCCACAGACCTGGGGAAGAGCTGGCCAGGGCAATCTTTGAGGAGAGGAAAGGTCAGGGGTGTGTGAGGTCTGAGAAGTCAGGATCAAACAGTTATATTAAATACTATATTTAGATTGGATATTAGGAGAAACGTCTTCATTAAAAGCACGATCAGGCATTGGAAAAACCAGCTCAGGGCATCCTTGGAAGTGTTCAAAAGGTGTGTGGATGTGACCCTTGGGGGACAAGGCTTGGTGATGATGAGTTAACAGCTGGACTGGATGATCTGAGAGGTCCTTTCCAATCTAAACAATTCTGTGAACCTGTATGGATCCTATGTTCATTTATACAGCTGTAAATGAAAGGAAAAGCCACTCCCTGGGCAGTTTTATATTTCAGTTTCCTTCCCCATACAAAGATGCAGTTTGCCCAGCAGATGGGACAAGTGATCCACCCTGTCAGGTACGGTGCTGCCAGCAGTGGGCTGTGCCTGGTGTGTGTGAAGCCCTTCCTCCTGGCAGCCCCTGGCCAAATTCATGGTGCTGAACAGAAAGGACAAATTTCTCCTCAGGCCCTGCAGCACCAACCTGGTGTACTATTGACACACACAAAGACAAATGCTCTGTCCAAATCTTGGGCTGTTGCAGGCCATCCTTGCACCTGCAGAGCCCCTTAGGTGATGTCTGGGTACCACACATGCATGAAGTCAGGGAGTTCCAGAGACAAAAAGCATCTGTGGGGACTGAAACAGAAAGGGCCTGCGGCAGAGGACAGGCCAGGCCCAGGACATCTCCCTCCATCTTGGCCTGGTCATCATTCATAGGAGGAGATCTTGACATGGAGGATGAGCCTAATTGATTTAGATTGTCTAAGGCACTATCTCTCTGCGTTGTATTTTAGGATGATTGAAATATCTGAGTACTGCCAATTGTTTCCAGCAAATGAACCCCCAGCTCTCTTTATGCACTTACCTGATTTTGAAGAGAAAAGGTCCAGGGACTTGTGTAGCCATCAGACAGAGCACCAGAGAGGGAAAGAAGGTGGACCATGTGCTCGGTCCTGACCAAACCCTCAGAACCCAGTACCAGTACTGTGGCAGGCTGGGAGCACGTTTGTCTTGGATATTCATTATTAAAACCTTGTTAGGAACCCCTTGATCTTGTGAGGAACAGAAGCAGCCAGGGGAAAGTTTGAAGAATAGAGAACCACAGAATCTTCTGAGCTGAAAGGGACCCACAAGGATCATGGAGTCCATCTCCTGTCCCCACAGAGGAAGGAGATTGGAGATTCAGAATCTGCTAGGTGAGGAAGCAGGGTGAATGTATTAGAAAATGCTTCCTTGGTCATTTTATCAGAGACGTAAATTATTGGAGTTTTCTGAAAAAAAATTTAAAAGGTGTTTTAAAAAAAATAAGATAAAGGAAAGCTCACCATTCAGCAGTTCAACTCCAGATCTCTGTAACACTTTCAAATGAAGGCATTACCACAGAGCAAATTTTATTCCCAGAGACACTCTTGAGCTTGAGCAGAGGGGATTTGCATCTGTAAAAAGGACGGAGAGAAGGAGACAGCAAGGCTTAGCCTTTGTATACATTGCCAGAGCTGGAGGAGGGGAAAACCCAAGGAAGGGGGTGTTTGACCCTCACCTGGGTAGCAAAGAAATTTGAGACAAAAACATTTTACTCCAACAGGCCCACCTCCTTTTTGTTACCCCAACTCTAGCAGAGAAATCAGAGCTTCAATCTCCTGTTGTCAGGGGCTAATACATAAATAAATAAAGGCCCAGATAAGATAACAGCCACAACAACAACAAAACATGTAGCAGCATCAGGGGCAGGAAGGATCAGCATCTGCTTTAATTAAAAATCTGCCTTCATTGATTTTTTTTTAAAGGAACACATTTGTAGGGATATGAAGATAATGCTTCCACTCCATCTTAGTTCAATGAGTGGTGTACGTCCACTGTTAGCTACAAATAAGCCTTTGATCATTTTACTGCTGTCTGTATAAAATAACTTTCCCATGTATTTTACTTTTTTTTTTTCCTTTAAATTGGGAGCTTAAAGAGGGGAGTGGCAATAGACAGATCTACTTGGGAAACTTCTGAATGAGGGTGGGGGAGAGAGCAAGGAGAGAAGAAATGAGAATAAATACGTGAAGCTGCATCTAGCAAGGAGGGATCAGGTTGCCAGAGCCCAGGGGCTGAAGCAACCAACTGTACCAGCCTCAGCTCAGAAAACCCAAAATACTCTGCCTGCTGTTCCAAGCTGCCTACACTCCACTCCAAACATAACAGTTAGAAGCATGTTGATGTATTAAAATTACAGGAAAGCATGCATTTGAGCCCAAATTTAACTGGAGTGCTTCATTGTGCTCACCCTCAGAGGAAAACTGAGGGATGAGGGAGGAGGCAGTGTGGGAAATGCTGGTCCATGTGGGGGTGGGACATGGAGGACGGAGATTTCCTTGCCAGAGATGCCACTTAGCAGTGCAAAACCAAACACGTGAAGATGGAGGTGGGCGGCAGAGAGCTGCCCTCCTCCCCAGGGAGAGAGCCTTGGTGGATGCAGTGCGGGTTCCACCTCTGCTGACAACTTGAACAGTATTTGTATGGAAATCACTCATGTTTCCTGCTGTAAAATGAGCTTAAGACCACTTTGCCTGCTTCCCAGGGCTTCCTGAGGGTAAGCAGATTAAAGGTTTGGAAGCATGTGGGCGCCACAGCAGTGGGGAGCAGAGGCCAGCGTGGCACAGCCGGGGCTTGGGGGAATGCAGAGCTGATTGCAGCCACCAGACTTGGGTTCTCTGCCTTCACGTGTCACACAAGTGTGAGAAGTCATCGCAGGTGGCAGCACTAAGGCAAAGTAGGCTCTCTGCCTGGTCAACAAGGGATTTGAATGCAGCTTCTATCCGCCTCCCTCTTCTTGCCCCAGCGGCAGCAGATGGCTTAGTGTGATGGGGCTCTCTGCTGCTCTGTGCAAAATCCCTTCCCATCTTCCTGATAGCATCAGTGACCCCTCCGAGGGCTGGCCATGCTCCCTTAGGTAAGGAGAGGGGAGAAACAAAAATAGTTTTTCCTAAAGGGCTAAGGAGTCTGGAGCTGGCCTTGGTGGTAAGGCATGAGGGAGGACGGGAGGCAGGAGGGGACAATGTGAGGCATCTCTGTTGGGGACTGTGGAGTTGCACAATCTGCTCCAAGATCCCAGTGAGTACATATGTTTTGTCTGTCTTTTTGCACGGTCTTTGAGAGGTATTTCTCCATGGTTGCACCTCGTCCTGACCGTCAGCCCATGATTTTCCAAGGGTTTGGGTGGTGCAGGGAGTAGGACGTGTTGTGTCACCAAAAAGTTTCATATTCCTACCTTTACACTGTGTGCCTCAGAGCTCAGTTTCTTCCAGGGGATGCTGCCAAGGAGAGGAGCAGGAAGGGTTTTCTGTCCCCTACAGGCACCATGGCATGGGACACACATCACAGGGTCAGATCACTGGATCTTGCTCCTGTGTGGCCTCACCTCTGCTGGCTCTGCACATCCCATTCACAGGCAGCAGTGACAGCATGAGAGGGTCCCTGCGTGTGCGTGTGTACCCACTGTACTAATACATATGTATGTGTATTTTTACATATCAGTTCTATAGGGCTCAGCAACATCAAAAGGAACCTGGATAATCAGAGCAGAAGATATAAAAGATCAAACAGAATATCTTTTAAACAGATCTGAGAAGCTTAATTTTCATCCAATGTTACTGCAGGAGCTTTTCCTTCTTTTTTTTTCTCCCTCTCTCCATTTTTTTCCCACTTCCATGAGTTTCTTTGATCTGTTTTGATGTCTTTTTCAGCTCCTCTTTCAAAAAAACTAAAAAACTCTTTTAAAACCTTTTTTTTTTTTTTTTTTTTGCTTTTCCTTTCCCCGAAAGTCGTAGAGGCTTCTAAGAGTAAGAAACTAGCTACATGCAGCATCTCCCCACACACTTTCCTCCCCACAATGCACATGCGCTCCACAGTCCCTGTTCTGCTCAGAAACCTCTGACTCCAGGGCAGAGGGATGAAATTAAAACTGCACTGAGTGAAATGTTATTTCCTTCATGTCAAGGGTTTTCAACTCGGTCACTTTTGAGTCTCGTTCAGGGTTTGAATTGGACTACATTTGTGGCAAAAGCTGTTCCCTCAGTTGTATGTCTAGCAAAAGGCCAACTTCACAGAGAGAAACCCGGCAGTCTTCATTTCAGACCTGTGCTATCTGTTCACATTGACAAGGATGTGAGTGTAGGGTCAGGTCACCAGAGTTTTCCCTCTGATTTCCTTAAGGCCTGGACAAACTTACTTAACTTTTCAGCCTAACTACTGAAGAAATTACTAACTTCTATAGCAAACCTGCTATGCCTATAGGCAACAACGAAAAATCAAATTTCACCCATGGATGAAAGTCACCTAAGAAGAAATGCTTTCTTCACAGCTCTATGGCACATTTTTCACTCTGGTTAGGGGTATACCAGAACACCTCCTCTTAGTTCTCCCAGGAGGTTTGAGCTCTGGCGTCCCTTCAACATCCTGCAGTACCCAGCTCCTACACAGAGCATTGCCCCATGCCACGCTCAGATGTACCAGCTCAACCTTGACACACTGGCATGGCATCCCAGCAGTTCTCCACAGGTCACCTGGCCACATGTGGGGCAGCTGACGCTCCCCATATGCTCCCAACAGCCTCAACTCTCCCAGCTGCCTATCCCATTCCTGATTTTGCTCCTCTTTCTGCAGCAGACATACTTTCAAAAAGCTCTTCTCCAGTGAAAGGAATCCTCACCAGCACTTCAGAGCAGGCTCTCCACAGCAGGCACCAAGCACAGGCAAGAGCTAAACAATATCAGCTGAGTGAAATCAGGTGAATACATGTGGCAGGGCACTGCAGGGGATGGCTGTCTGCTGGGCACAGGGCAGATAGAGCCAAAACTCTTTTCACACTAGCCTTAAGCAGGCTGCAAGCAACTTCTCAGAATGCCAAGGCTCACATTCCTGCATTAAGGCTCTCCCTCCCTTAACAGCTAGTGCCAGAGCAGTAGGAATGCTGGTCCTGTTCTTCTAATTAATATGATTTCGATCTCTCAGAGTATCCTCAGAGCCCAGATAAAATGTAGAAAGTGTAAATACTGTACAGAGACATACAGACTCACAAGACTGCCTTGTCTTTCAAGCCGAGTTAGCCTTTCTTGCAGCAAGCAGATGAGCTCAGAGGAACAGAAAAAAAAGCCTGAGCTATTACAGCAGAAGTTTTGTGTGAAACCAAAACTGCCCTGCAGATTGGAAATCTATTTTCAGTCATTCCAGTTCCTTCCAAAATACTAATAATAATAATAATTGAAGTTCTGAGGCTTTTCAAGTAATTTTTATCACCAGCCTCCTCTGAAGTACAAAGCCAGCTCATGCCTGTCAGGCCAGCTGGGCTGAGCTCAATCTGAGACACAGGGTGCCAGAAATTTAATCCTGAATTTCCCAAATCTAATCGAAATGGCACAAGCCGTGATTAATAATTCACTACTTTATTACTGATACGATGCCTCGGACTATCACAGCGTCTGAATAATTGATTTGCCAAGAGGGGCGACATGTCCTTTCCTAAAGCAGGGAAAGTTTGACCAGAGAGTTGCTGTGTAAAGCTGGCTAAATGTTTTTAAATAGTTTGAGACTAGATCTCTGACATTCACTTGGTGTCTAAGGACAAGCTGGGAAGAGGCAGACAGGAAGTTTTATACCATCCTCCACAGCACAGATCAGTCTGTACACAGTCTAGAAGCAAAGGGATAGAAAGGTTAGAAAGGACTGGAAGAGAAGGAAATTAAGTTACCAGAAGAAAGAATACTTATCCTACAAAGTATGCATAGTATGAATATTAGCTGCCTTTAGATTTGATCCATTAGGTCTGTGTCTGTGTCTCCTTTCTCTCACACTGACCCCTCTTTTGACTAATGATGGTTCAGATCCATTGAGTCTAAGGGAAGGTGAATGTCCACAGAAGAGCTGAGCAAAAGTTGGTGTAGCACAGCCACACTTTGTACTTTCTCATCCTGGAAGGCTGACTAAATTCTGGATGACAGTCCTGCTGCGCCTTAGGATTAGAGGCAAATTTGGGCTAGAAATGGTGTTTCAAAGTTCTCCAGAGCTGACAGCCCCATATCTGGGCCTTGAAAATGCCTAGAGTCAGTATTTCAGTTTGAACAGTAAACAAAATTTCCTTGTCCTGTCAAAACTCAATTTTCCCATTTGTAAAATAGAAATATTGAGCACTGGTGCACTGTTTTCCACATATTCCTGTGGATGGACAAGAACTCGAAGTACTTGAAACCACTGCTGTCATCTCAGCTGCTGTGGGATAGTAACAGTACCATGCAAGCAGAGTTATGAAGAACCAGAGAGACTTTGTTGAGAGCAAACTCTGGCCCTGCACTTAGAAAAAATACTATCTGAACTCTTTATCTCTTGCCATATATGCAAGGTGACAGGTCTACCAGAAAGCAATCCACTCTACATGCAGTTTCGTCTAAATTTTCGGAGCAAATGGCAGCCTCTGGCACTTTCAGGGAGCAAAACACAACAAAACAAAACATTTTAACATCTAGCTGAAAAAGCAGTCCTTTTCTCTTCTGGACTTTATTTTAATACAGAATTTTGTACTTATAAAACAAGCCACCTACTGAGCTAGTAGCAAAGGGGTTAACATAATTGGGGCTGCTGTCTCCCCCTGTCCACTTTGCCTTTGGTAGTTAAATTGAAAGCAAGTGCTACTGCCTTATTACTATCATTGTCCTGAGATATTGCATTAAAGGAGTTTAGGGTTTCAAATTGAATGTCAAATATAATATCACAGTGGAAACTTGAAGTGCACAGCTGAGCTGCTCAGCTCCAGAGGGTTAACGCCACCCGCCCGGCTGCCCAATAGCACTGCCAGCCACTGATCTCCATTTCAGCACACTGAGCTATCTTCAGATGCTCACCACGACTTGCAGGCAGGAGAAGGGGGCCCTGATGGATGTCAGGCAGCTGCAAATGGAGAGAAAGAGAGTTCAGTGTAACGAATTGATTGCTGGGGAATTGATTGGAGTTCTGTATTGCCTCAGCTGTAGCAGCCGATCATAACTAATCAACCCTTTGTCACTTCAGACTGGATCAGCATCATGCTTGGACCAGGGATGGGGAGAATGTCATTCATTTTCCTTGGTAGAAAAGTTCCTTGTTGGAAAAAGACCATGGCCATTGCCATGTGATTTTTCTACCTCAGTGCTTATAAGCTGAATAGTTCAGGTTTTGAGTAATTTTCTAGGTACATAGATAAGCTTGCCAATGATTTCATCTAGTTCTTTTTTCTTTTTTTGTTTGTTTGTTTTTGCCATTTTCTTGGTCTTATTTATCCTTTTTCTGCAGGGAACATTAATGAAGTATGTTGTATGATGGAAAAAATGCATAGTACCACATACAGTCTTGATACTGAAAACATGTTTTTTATCCTCTTGTTAAGTGAACTAAAGTGTATTAAATCAAATCACTGAGAAAAGCAGATTAGACCTATTCACAGCTTGGAGGAATCCATATGTAGCCCGGAGAACAAATTCCCATTGAAGCAAATTTTCATTCAGTGCAATGAGTTGTCACAGTAATGAGTTCTTGGGGTAAATACTTTACTCTGGTACCTTTTCTTAAGTGGTTGGAGGACTGCCAGTGTTGTTCATCTTTCCAGCCTCAGTGATATCACTGCAGTTATCTCCTCTTTATACCAAAATTAGAGTTGTTTTGAAAACTGACCTGACACTGCAAAATTGTCTTCCAAGTGCTGTGAAAATCTTGGACTTAAGATTTAGATAATCTTAGACTTAACCTATGCTTTTAGTCTGCTGAAAAACTTTGAAAGTGCCCTGAAAGTCTTGCTCATCATCTTTCTGCATGATCAGTTTGAGGATCAAGAAAACTCTTTTCTCATCCTCCTTCTCTCCCTGCTTTCCTTATAAACCCTCCCTGAGCATAGCCCATGTATGACTAAAAGGTTCCTCACTTTCTGATTCCCTAAAGGACTGTGTCCTGAGATGTCAGGTCCAGTTTCAAACTGGCATCTGAGACGGCCCAGAGGGACTGGTTCACCATTTAATGTGGGTAGGAGCTCATTAGCTACTTCTCCTGATAGCTGAGACAGGTAATGCAGGGTAATCCCACATACCACATCACTCCAGTAAAGGAAAATGCAGCAAAAACACCGGCCATGCCTGTGCATGACTTGCAGAGAAGAAAAGGGAGGCTTCATCTCCCCAAATTCACGGTTCAGCAAAGAAGTTACATGTGTCCATGCAGGTCCCTGCTCCGTGGGCACCTCTGACACATTCTGGATTTAATATGAATGTAAGTTCACACACAGTTTTAGGACAGGCTTCAAGTTACCCGTGTGTTTCAGTGCTTTGCTGGACAGGAATGGATCAAGCCAGGATGCTTTTTTTTTTTCTTTTTTTTTTTTTGGAATCAGCATTGCTAATTACCAATGAGTACTTTTGCACTTGGCATCATCTTTTGATTATAAAAATATCTGCAAAAAAAAATCTACAAGCAAAAAGAAAGTCCACTCGTCACATGAATTGTGGTATATGCACTGTTGACTCACTGCAAATTAAAAGATGATTTTGTCAATGTAAATGTCTGAAAGAGATAAACCATTACCAAAGCAGGGGAAATGTATATAGAACTATAGAACAAGTCTGCTGAGAGTGAGAACACCTCATGTAGGAAAGTCTTGGATCAACTCCACAAGTGTGATACAGCTTTTTCACTTTCAGTACAGTACTCAACATCTTAAGAGTGCAATGAAGATGGTTACTGTAGCTGATGCTGCATCTTTGTGCTTGTTTACCATGTTGCACATTGTTTTTTAAAGGATTTAAAAGAAAAGAAACTTAAAAACCTGCGGGGTTAAGTTGGAATTTTATGGCCCTATTGGGAAATAACATGGCAGGAACAGCAGGCTCATCCTACAGATGCATTATATTTTGTGACAAACTCTCGTGCATGCAGAACATCCATCAATCATTGAGATAATTTTCCATCTCATCAATTATGCAAATTAAACCAGAAAAACTATGTTCAAATAATGCTACGGGCCTGACATAAACCCAAGAAAGCGAGGCAGCTTGGAGCGAAGGTTGAAATCCTACCTTCCCTCTGCCCTGCCATGCACACTGGCTTTTCGGGAGACAAGCTGTGCATGACTGCCAAGGCAAAACAGTCTTTTTGTCCCTGCCAGGAGCTCCAGTACCAGCATACCATGCTATGGCTGCTAACAGAAGCCTGAGGGGCAGATCTTTGTATTCCTACAGCTGATACTCAATATCCATTCTTTCCAGACTGATGAGGGCCAGGACCTAGCTAAGGTGATTGTGAGGGTGTTCCATGGCCCTGAATACTGTGATGCTGATGGACAGGCTGAGCTATGAGCCACTCACTGGGTGTGTGAAGTCAGAGGGTGGAGGGAGAAGTCTCAGCTCTCGGTGGCTGACTTCATCTCCCATCTCCCAAAGAAGAGCCAGCACAAAGAAACTCTTTCTGTGGCAGTCCTGCACCTCTCACATGGCTTAATCCTACTTTTCTAGTTTTTCTCTACTATGACATGTCTTAATGAACAGAGCCACATCTGGAGGGAGAAATCCATCCCCTTTGAAAGAGTGGCATGGGGCTCACACGGGTGCCAGACACTGCCCACGTGAAGATATTGCCATTCTCCCGGCAGATCTTCCTCAAAGGCAGAGCAGGATAGTGCGAGTTAAATACCTCAGAGCTCAAAGCTCAAAGCTCAAAGTGACAAGAATGACAGTGGATAAGACATTTGTTAGCTTTTCAGGGCTTTGGAGCAATCTTGCAATCAAAACTGCTGTCTCCTCATTGATGCCGTGTTGTCACCACGAAGCCTTGAGGAACTACAAACATCAATGCAGATAACATAGCACAACTGCTAAGTCATGGAATAAGGAACACTCTCCAATATGCTGGTTATTTATTACTATTATTATTGTTATAGCACTTTATTGTTATAGTACTTTATTGTTATATTGTAATAATATAACAATATTGTTATATTATATATAATATTATAGATATTTACATATTTATATATATTTATATATAAGAATATTGTTATAATAATAACAAAAACCACCTGCACAGTGAGGAGCTTCATCTTCTATTTTGTTTAACTCAAAATCAAGGCAGTGATTCCTTTGACGAGTCTGTGTGTCTGCAGGGTATGCATCTGTACCAGAGCAAATCTCTCTTGGCTGCCTCTGCAGTCAACAGGGAGTTAGGCAATATGGTCAGTGGAGTTTGATCAAGGTTTATTTCAGCTCAAAGTAGGTCCCCATCGTTCAGTCACAAGAATTTTGTCTTGCATAATACTGGCAGTATTGATGAGATCTCAGTTCCTGTCAGGGCATCTGGGCACCATTTGGACAATCTCTCAAACAGTCACACCTACACTATAAAACCTGCTGTTAGCTGGGATCCGTTTCATGATTGTCCCAGTTCTGAAGCATCTAGTTTTAAACAGTCCCAGAGACACATAACACTATAGAGAAGGCACATCAGTGATTGTGTGATCCCTTTGTTTCTGCAGCACTCTGCTCTAGGAACTTTCTTCCACTTTCTGGAGAACTTACTACTTTTCATCAACAATACACTGATGGCTTCTCAGCTAGTATATAGAGAAGTTTTGCTGCAAAGGGAGTCAAGTGAAAATGTACAGAGAAAAAAATGCTTTCTGGTCAAAAAGAAAAGATTTGGAGACAGAAGGAAAAAAACTATGTAGTCCCCTTGCTGAAGGACAAAATGTTTTCTAATTCCAAGTGCCACCATCAAAAGACAAAAAGCTCATTAAAAAGAAAAAAAAAAGCCAACTCTATCTATTTATCTATCTAGCTATCTACCAGAAAATTTGGGGAAAAAATACAGACAATCAAAACCATTACTTTTATCAGTGCACCCACACCACAAAACTTTTTTTGCGCTCCATATTATTACTAGTGAAGCTGTTTGGTAGGCTTTTTCCCTCTTGCACCTCTATTTCTGACAACAAATGCATTGCTTGTACTCCCTGTTGGTTACTCCACATTTTTTATGCGACCACCAGCTCTTAAATGTAAGGGAAGAACTATACTCCACTGATTTGTGTCAGTGAAGCTGTGTTTGGGAGATAATTGTTCACTGGGTTTATTTATTACAGTCACTCTCACAGGATCTGCATCACAGTATGGTCACAGCATGTCTCTGGAAATAAAGCAAAATGAATTGTATAAATAAATCGGGTACATTAACTCAACATGAGCTTTGCAGGAGCAATATAGTCAATAGAACATACTAGTAAAAGTGACAGGACATTATATATTCAATGACACATGCTAACGAAGGTAACAAGAAGCACTTATTCCATAAAGCATACAAATATCAAGTAGAGACAGAGGAAGTTTGAGTCACATCCAATTAAAACGGCTCATTTCTGGCAGGTCAGCTGCACTTGACAGATGTCCTCATATACAGCAGCACCTTGCAATGATCTTTGTACCCAGCCCAACTCATCTCTCATTAGCAAGACATTTCATTACCAGTCTGTGGGACAATCCTCTCAGCATTGCTGGTTTCTATCTGCCCAGCAGAAATGCTGTCGAAGCCAAGAGCTTCCTGTAGGTGACTGTCTAGCCAAAGAGGGAACCTGGCATTCAGTAAAACCCACCTACTCAAGAGGCACCTGAGGCACTTGCAGCCACATTCCCGGAATGCTACTCATTGTACTCTTTTCTGACTTTTTTTTCCACAACTTGTAAGATAATTTTTTTTTAATCTATTTTTCACCTTTCTCCCACCTTCCCCTACTCTTTACATCATTAAAACCTCTAGCAGGATTCTGATATCTCTTTTTCTTTGGGGAGAATATCAGCTGACAGTAGGATCTTCTGTGCTGACGGGAGAGCTTGGGAATAGGGATGGGAAGACAGTACAAATGTTCAGCTTCTTTTGCGGGGAAACAATCCCTCTCCTTTACATAAGTCTGTCTAGTTATGTAAACAGTTTCCACAGGAAAAAAGGGGAATTTCTCAAGCATTTGTCTGTCAGATAGAGGTACATATTACCTTTGCATTCAAAAATACAAGCATACTTAGGTAATCCTTTGCATCTACAGGACTTATTCAGAGAATTCAGTTCTGGGAGAGCTGCCAGTGACCACAGTAGCACCACCCCATCCACCAGCAAATTAAATAAGAAAAGAGCCGATTTGTGCATTGGTTTTGCCAGAATGCTGGAGGGTCCTTGTAGTTTAGCTAGTAGACCATAAAAAGTACTTAGCAATTCTTTCATTCTTCTTTCTTCATACTCAGCTTGATTCTCTCAGCCACAGGTTTTAATTAGACAAAAACTTTGCTTTGACTGTTTTCAGGCCATGAAAATTTTGTAGAACTAGAACAGAAGTGATTATTGACTCAATGAAGGAATGGATGGCTGTGGAGTAAAGGATCTACACGTGCACATATGGACTAACATGGAAGACATAACTCAGATGGAAATAAAAGCATCAGAAGCATCCTGCTGCAGCTCTAGCCTACCAGGAAAAAGCATAATTTCATGTTATTTTTAAAAATATACAAATTATATAGTATTATTATGTATCTATACAATATATTATATATGCATAGTATGATTTACTGTCACTATTTCCCACTCCTTCCCTTTTCTCATACCTATCATTTCTTTTAAGAAGTGGTTAACACTTGGTCCTCAAGCTGATGAGCAAAGACATGATTTCAAGGATTACATTTCCATTGTTACTTAATGTGTACCATAGAAGTAAGCTATGGGGAATCTTTATCCCTTCAATGAATGAATGGCTCAGTGAAACACTTTTTAGGTAGCTAGCCATGACTGACAGTCCTCATTTGGCATCTTGTTCCCTCCAACACTCTTCCCTCACACATCCACTTTGGCCAAGGCCAGAGGCACCTGCCTTTCAGCACACCAGTAAGGGAGAAAGTTGATTCTTGTTTCTTTGCCCTCTGAACCAAATGATACCCACACCACCACAAACCCCTTTAGCTAATGAAAGCCTTCCCAGAGCCACTGCTGCTGGTGAAATCGACCTGTGATTTATGTTCATTAACATCATGAACATTACTGTGAAATTTTTCACCCTGGCACTGTCTTTTTCAAGCAATAAAAAATGAATGACTTCCACCAAAAACTCTTCTGTCACAGCAACAGGAAAGCCATTTTCTGAAAATGTGGTTACTCTGCCTCAGCTTGGAGCAGAAGTCAATGGGTGCAGCTCTCTAGATTTATAAACATTTCTTAAAATTAATTTATCTGTGAAGTCTAACATCTTCAATGTAGTTGTACCTGTCAGATACAAATGATTCAGCTATGCAAGATGAAATCCCAATATGTCGATATGATCTACTGTAGAAAAAGGTTATTTTTCTTTCCCCTTTTTCCAATATTAGATAACTAACTCTCCATCCGGATACAAAGAAACAAAAGAAACCACATAATATAACCAACAGCATTCGAATGCAATATTTAATAGTAGTCTGACCAATGGGTGAGAAAGTCTTATGAAATCAATGCTGATTTTCAGTATCTCAGCTCTACACGCTTTTCCAGACACCCATGTAAATCCTCATTCTCATGGCAATGTTTGTATCTCTCTGGCCTGAACTGAGATAGGTTCACCATGGGGTTCTGTCCCTTTGTGACACTTTTCACTTGTTTGGGTTTTTGGGTTTTTCTTTTTTTTTTTTTTTTGTTTTTTCGTTGTTTTTTTTTTTTTTTCTCTTTTGTTTTTTTTTTTCACAGTACAGCTGTGGTATCTAGAGGACTATAGCACATATGATTTGCTCTTACAGAGCTTTTTTATTAATTCACAGCAGCAAAGTTAAGATCTCATATTCCAATTTGTAGGAGGTAATCTTCAGAAATGAAATTTGCTGAATGTTCCTTTTGTATCCCTCTTATGTCAGATGCAAGAAGGAGATGGAGCACCTTGTATCTGCTCCTGTAAGAGTCTAAGATTAGAAGGAAAAGATACTGCTCATATTTCCATTTCATTTTCATTTCGTACAGGCTTCGAGGTCAGTTTGTCTTCTGTCATTCCATAAACACATAGGCAGAGAACAACACAGCAGTGAAAAGATTTTGAAAAGGCTGCCCCCAGATTTTAGCATCTCCGTGGTAAATATGTGGCACATGTAGAACAAAGGTGCAGCTGCGATATTACTCACTGTGTAGATTGTCCTCTTCTGAGGGCCAAAATAAAAGGAGTGCAACTGAACACATAAGATAGAGAAAGGCACAGCAAAAGTTTTCAAGGAAAAGTACTTATCACTTCAAGCAGAGAAGTCATGACAACTTTTTATCAATGGGAGGGGGGGAAAATTAAAGAGATGGCACTCTTGTGAGCACCAAATAAATTGCAATTAGGAGAAGGCTGAAAATTAAGCAAACCTCAGAGTGTGACAACTATAAGATTCTCTTTTGATAGTGCAAGTATGGTCCTTCCAGTGAAGTGGCAGAGACTCTTCTGATTATGTTGCCTAATTTGAAATTGGATTGGACAAAGTAGCTAATTTCCCATAACAACAAGCTATGCTGAAACTTAGGTGAGGGAAGTTCTTCTAATGGGCTTTGGGAACAGAAGGAGGAAAGAGTCTCCTATGATGATCAAAGAGTTCTAGTTTGGGCATCACTGTGCAGCAAATTGTTCATTAAAACAGTAACTACTTCTGTCTAATTATTAAACTTCAACGTTTCTCAGCACCAAGAAAAATTCCTGTCAGCAGCATTAGCCTACCTCTGTCCTTCACATTTTTTATTCCAACCACCTTCAATAGAAAGTGAACTTTGATCTCAGTACCTACATGATCCATCTAAAAGTAGCCCTTCTTGCTCAACCTCAGGTCTAACACAATTATATCCTGTCTGAGGAAAGTCAGGTGCCACTACTAACCCAGCACTTAATGCACAAATAATGAGGAAAGTGAGGGAAAAACATATGGCTAGTAAAGAAGAAGCAATAGTAATAATAACAATAAATCACTTTAGTTATAGATTATGATTTTAAGATCAAACAGTGCTTTATAAACATTCAACCATTAAAGTTGCACAGGCTTTGATAAGCTATGTTCTCAGGATTTGCATTCTGGACTGCTTATTACTAACACTATTAATGATACTGTTTTGCATTAGAGCAACAAATAGTTATCTTAATCAGGGCCTGGAGGCCCCTTTCACTGCATCACACAAATATAGATGCTTAAAACAATGACTAGTTTCAGATCTACAGCTTTACAGAGTTTGGGTGGGATTTATCTCACCTTTCACTACCTTAAAGCAGGGTTCACAAGGTGGCAAAATGAGCATGAGTGTCCTAGTTAGCAGCAGACAAGGTGTTTTTCTGTCAGCCACTACTTTCTGGGCTTCTATAAGGAAATAAGAGTGCGGGTTAAGGATATCCAGGGACTGAGATAACATGCTGTTACAGGCCTTTAAGTGTTGTAAATCCTTGAAGTGCAGTAGTCTGATTTGTGTTTGTGTATTTAAAATGGTTTGTGTGTCCATCTGCACACAGAGAGAAATGTATATACAGATAGATTGATATTTTATATGATTCATTCCTATATTGCCATTCCTTAATGGATTTGCTTCTTTTGAAACTATATCTCTGACTAGCATATCAATCCATATTATGTAGACATCATTGAAACAGGCATAACAAGGAGCAATGACTTGAATCCTAAAAAAGGAAACATTGAGTTTAGACATTAGTTTCAAAAAAAATCTTAATGATAAGGCCAATTAGGCACCAGAATGAGACACTGGAGGTGTTTCCAGAAGAGGTTAGAAAAAAGACTTGCATCAGGGGTGAGGAAGAAAACTATGTTTGTAACAGAAGTATTTCAGATAGATTAGCAAGATAGGCATGTTTATGTGTGTACACATGTAAATATATATATGGAATATGCAAAAACACCATGGTGCATTTAGTGTATGTTTATGTATTTACACACATATGCACAGATGTGTATGAATGATAGTGCCTACATGAATTATCCCACTGAATACTTGTAAAAGATGACCTACAAAATCACGTAAAGCGGAAGGTTTTATTAGTCTGCTAATCTGACTGTTCTGGAGCTTTTAAAAACTTGATAAAAAGCAAAGTTTATGGACTGGGAATGAAGTGTGGTGAAGCAGCTCTTGGTTCCCAAGCCATGACATCTCCAGCGGTTTGTGATGTCTGTGAGGGCACTCTTAGTCTGCATCTTCCAAGTAGCTCTAGTTCGACCTTCAGCTCCTCTTTCTGGTATAGAGGAAAATATAAACAGAGAAATATTTTCTCTCCAATTTAGGAGTACTCATAGTATGAGTAGCTAAGAAGAGTGATGAAGCACACCACTCTACCTGACTTTACAGTAAAAAGCAACTTTCATACAGATTTTATGTATCTGTGAAGATCACCACCCATTGGACCCAAGCTTCATTTTAGGAAACAATTTTGCAATCTTGGCTTGTTTAGTGATAACAAATGAGTAAAAAAAATTGTTGTGAGATGTCAGTGAGGTGCTTTTGTGCACCTGCCTCGGCGCAGCTTCCATTTGAAAATACCCAAATGGAGCCTACTACAATTGCATCTGCTCCCAGCTCAGCTTCAAGGCTGAGGTTGTTAAGTAAATCTTCCCTGGTCAACCCAAGCCTATGTGCACATGGTTCACTTTAGGGCTAGAGTAAATTCTGTCAATTTCCAAGGAACAGCAAGCAAAGCTGAGCACAAAAAGCAAAAAGTTGCATGTCCCAGAAATTTGTGTCAGAGCCAGAGCTAATTCCAAACCTCCCAAATCCCAAATATTGCCAGAACTGCTGGAAAGCACATGTAATGCTACAGGAAAGGGTCATGCTGTTTTACCAATACTATGTCCAAAAATCCCAGTCTGTGATAGCACAGAGGGAACAAGGAAGAAGAAAGTCCTGCTCACCCTAAATCAATCCCTTTCTCTGAAAATTACATGGACTATGTAGGTCTTCATGGCTTTCCTAGACATCTGTCCCAAACTGCCAGCCTTCCCGTGCCAGGGAAATCTGATGCCCAGCACTACTTCGCTCTGATTTTCTTAGAAAAGGAGAGTGAAAAAAAATATCTGGATGTCAGCCTCTGGCAGCCAGCTCTTCATATTTCTTTCACTTACTCTTCCCATCTCTCTTCTTTTTATTTCTTTTGGACCGTAAGTTTTATTCCAGCTGGAATGGACCAAAATATACCTGTCGAATATGCACAGAAAAGCCACCATTGTGAAAGAAAATGATGTGCAGAATGGGCTCTGCCAAGCTAAACACAGGGGGTGTTTGTGTGTGTGCATGTGTGTGTGTGTGTATACAGAGAAAACAAGCATAAACATGTGCATGTGTCCACAGGTGTCATTTAATTCTCCAAAGCAGAAAAAAATAGGCTCCAAATTTCACTTCCCTCTTGTGGGAAATACCCAGGCTGAGAACACCCAGCCCCAGCAAACTGGTGTCTTCCACCAATGTATTTGATGAGCAGTAAGGGAGTGTCTCCTCAACACCGTTTTCCACCAGTTTACCTGCACCCTGAACTCACCTACTCAGCAGCCTGAGAACCTGGGAGATCCTTGTAACCTTAACTGTTACATTTGTCTAATTAACCAGACAATGTGATAGAAAATATCCTTTTAGAGACTATAAAAGTGCCTATGAAATATGCATTCTTCCTTGCAGGATTTCTTTGGGCTGCTGTAGATCAGCAGTGGTGTTCCAGATTTACACCTTAACAGCACATGGTTATGAGAAATGAAATTCAAATAGTGTATAGGTAGTGCAGGAAGCCTTAGAAAGGATGGATTTGGTCAGATTGACAGGTTTGTCTGTGACTGCTTACCTGTAATACCTGGACAAAAATTTATTTCAGAGGGAATCTGTGGGATTCATTTCATCACCACATTTTCTATAATTCCCTGACAGGATCTAGACAGTTCTAAGTATTTATGAGTAAAGGTGATGGAGACAAGTGATTTTGGGCAGTGTAAAAGCTGGGAGCAGAGATCTGATACAGTTTTCTGTGGTGAGACCAGAGTATGGCTTCCTCTTACAAACAACCCTTCTGCCCAGCTTGCAGGACATGACCTGTGCTGCAGCTACCCTCTATCCCACAGGAAATCAGCTTTGGCAAGAATTTTTTTTTCCTTCTCTGTAGTGAATGAATCATGTAGTGAAAAACCCACAAGAAACCACAATGAAAGCTGCAAAATTGGCCAGGGCTTTGCTATGTAGATAGTGGTTCACCTCACTGTCTTTCTTTTCAGCACAAAGAGAGACTTCTCAGTTACTTAAATCCAAAATAACCTAAAAGATTTTTTCTTCCCCTCCCCACTGATTTGGGTTTCTGTGGACCCAAAAGAGAAGCACTTCTCTCTGACAGAGCTTTGCACTAATTAATTGCACCCCACTGCCCAGCTGCAGTTCTTCAGGTGCAAACCTGCTTTTCATAAGGGAGATTAATAGGCAAACCCTGCCTCAACTGGGCTCTTTACTTTGGCTTCCTTTCCTTCTGTCATTAATGTTATTTTCTGTAATAGATGTTTTGAGTTATTTGGGAACTTGGTAAATTAGATTCATTTATAGTGTGATTTAAAATAACTAAGTAAATGTGCTGAGCACTGCTTAAGAAAGACCGTGTCTTCCCAATCTCTGAGAGGGATAAAGTCTGTGAAACTCAGCTGAGCTCACGTCTTAGTTAATGGCAGAGCTGGGGTTTCTACATACAGATTTTTTCAAATAATGATTATGATATCCTATATTTGCCTAGTCCTTTCCACTCTAGCATTCCCCGTGGCATATCCCAAATGTCTTGTCAACCCCCAAAGCACAGATTCTTTATTCCTATTCAGCTAAATCTTTCTCTTCTGCCATGGGCTTTTGCTTGAGTTAGGACTTCAAGCCATGCTCCTATGTACACTCTAGTTTTGCTTTATACGGTACTGAGAGGCAATTTCCTGTGGGATGTAATACATCAGCTGTTCCAGCAAAGGAAAGCCACATATCTGCCCAGGGGTCTGCTCTCCAGCTGCTGTAAGTCAATGGAGATGCTCCACTGGGCAGAAGAGGAATCCTTTAAACACAGTGCTAGAAACAAGGCAGGGAAACCTTTACAGCCTGTATAGTAAGGGCTTTTTGTGTTACTTTTTTTTCTCCTGTCCAACAAGCCACCTGCCTAGTAGACCTGCCAAAAGGCCTGAGGGGAATTTATGTAATTCAATTTGGACAATATCTTCCACCTTGGCTTGAGTTGCTAGGAAAACTTTCACAGTTTTGATTATTCTTTTCCTCTCTCAAAAGCTTGTCTTCCAAGTAGACATTGCAGAAATATTCTTGCAGAAGTTCTTGAAATGGTAAGCTTGTCTTGTTTTTTTGATCAGCCTGCTCACAGCCTGAGAAAGAGTGTCAGTATTTCCCTTTCCCTCAGCCAGTTTAAGACCCTCTGTTTAAGGGCAAGTGTCCTCTAAGGAAAGAATGCAAAGCCCAGGAAGACTGATGAGCAGCACTCAGTTGTTTGCAGAGCAGTGTCAGGCATCAATAGGCTCTGCAAGGGGGAGCAGGCAAGAGCAGTGCCAAAAGACACCCGTTCTCTATCTGTCTCCAATGTCTCACACCTCTCTCTCCTGCTTTCACTCATCTCTCACTAAAACCTTCTTCTTTTTTTTTTTAACACAAATTAATTGCTACTGCAGAAACCACTGAGAGAGATAGTTAGTTGACCCCAGTGAGCAAATCAGCTTCACTGAGGTGGAGAGAGGAAAAAAAAAAAAAAAAAACCTCAAAAGGGTGATCTTTTGCAGTGTGTTTTAGCAAGTCCCCAGCACAGCTGCTTTTTGGTACATCCTGTCACACACAGGTCCTGCACCAAATTGGAAAGAAGGGCAGGCTCTGTACTTTATCCATATCTGCACAATGAACTGGCAGGGATGTGACACCATGGGTGGAGGAACAAAATTAAATTCAGTTTCTTGTCTTCCTCTGGCTATCCTCACTCTTACAGAAAAGGAAACCCTGTGACAGGCCCAATAGAAACTCTTCCCTACCTCTTTTTTCAGGCGTTAGGATGGGCATCCTCTTCTGGAAAGATCCCCCCCTAAAGGTCCTGCCCATTGGCCAAATAAATGTCATTTTGTCTGTTCCTGCCCCTGGTTTCCTAAGGGCCAATAGAGCTACAAAAACCTCCTGCTGTCATGTCACCTCAAATTTTCACCCTTCTCGTCTCAGAAATGCAAATCTTGCACGTCCAAGTGCTGACCTGTCATTCCCCTGATATACTGGGGAGCAAATTATATGGACACCTGCATTCTTGTCTGCTGCCACCTCTGCCACAGTCTCCTGCAGAGGAAATAAAGCCCATAGATATCTTGTTTATAGCCCTCCTTATAATCCTCCTTTCATCCTGCAGCTTGGGTGCATCTGGAGCCTCTCAGAAGCTCTGTGGTCACTAACTGAACTGAGCAATCCTCAGAGGGAATAAAAAGAGTTGTGCAGGATTTCAGGAGTCTCTCCACACCTTAACTGAACCAAAGCTTACCCCTCCCATCGTGCCCTGCACAGATGTAGCTTTGCACAGACAACCAAGTACTGTAGGCTCAGATAATGAAATTCAGAGCATTTTGGCAGTATAAGAAACCAGTAGAGGAACTTAAACACACAGAAAGGTATACCTTTGTGTGAAAAAAAAACTAGCTTACAGCTAATGAAATAATACTTCTGAATGCCTGTGCTTCCCTTAGGTTTCCTTCATGCAGCTGGGAATATGCAACATATTAGTTATGTTCTCATTAGTGTAGCTCTGAGACATGTTAGTGTCCTCTCTTTAGCTCTGTCTTTTTTATCAAGTTTTCTGTATCTGCACACTCATGTTGAGCAGGTTCACACTCCTCATCGCTGGGCAGGAATGAGGCAAAAGAATTTCAACTGCCTTTTGTAGGAACATGGCCAACCTCATCAGGAATCCCCATGCTGGGGTAGAGAATGAAAGAACTGGGTATATGCTCCTTGAATACTTTGCCTTCATGTGCCCTTTGCCATGTGTTGATGGGGCTCATGGCATCTCCATGGCTTTGGAAGCTGGAGTTAGGGGACAAGTGTTAAAAGTAGATGTATGCTGAAAGCTAAGGAATACTTTTTTTTTCAGTATTCTTTTTTTTTTTTTTTTCTTCTATTTGAAATGAAGGTTGGGTTGGAAATACAGCAATGTTTGTTTGTAATTCAAGGCCAAACAAAAGCGCCAGAATCTAGTTTCTCCAAGACATAGCCTGACACTTCTGATCTGTTTACATCTCATCAGCAGAGTGGTGTTAAATCTGGCCAAGGCAGAACAAGGAGTGCTTCAGGGTTAGAAATATTGCTGCTGTAGAAATCAGAGTTGGTCAATGGGTGTACAGCACTTCCCTAGCACCCTTCTCCAGAACATTTCTTAGCTGTAAAACAGAAGTCCTGGGTAGTGCTCTAAAGACTCCTTTCCTCATATTCTTTATGAGCTTATTCTCCAGCTTGGGCTATTGTGTTTTGCCAATTGTATGTGCAATGGTATTGAACAATTTTCTTTATTTTCCTGCAAAAACATAGAGAACTATAATACCTCTTTGTGCATCCCCTGATGCCTTGCCATGAAAGTACCTCATTTTGCAAGAGGTAGTAAAACAGCTCCTCTGAGTAAGAAGCTACAGTCTGAAGGAAAGAAAAGTAAGGGACCACCTCAATGCATGTAGCTTGTGAACACAGCCATGAGGAAGCTTTGCACCTCAGAAACCCTACAAGCTTGATACATGTAAAGAATAAGTGCATCTGTCTCCACTAAAAAACATTTTGAGGTTTGGGAATTTATTCCGCTCAAAAAGTAGTCAGTGACACCTCCATGCAGGCAGCCTGCATGCCACCCAGGACACAGCCTAATGCTAAAAACATGAGGAAAGAGAGAAGCCAGCACTGGAGGTGTGCAGGACAGGGTGGCCCATTTCCTTCCTCTTCCAAGCTCTTGGCATTCTCATCTATGCCATCCTCAGTTTGCCTGCTGTTATCCTCAGACCAGCCTCTGTGAGTGTTCCAGTTTTCCCTGCACAGTTGAAAAAACAAAACAAACAGTGGGAAATAATGCCCAAGAGTTAAGTTCCTCTTCTTAATGCAGGAGTGGCAGGAGGATTGTCTCAGCCTTCCGAGTACTGTGCAAAAAAACCCCACTATGAAGCCTAAACTTCTTTCTTTCCACCATCAAGGTGGCAAATGCAAGGTCTAAGCATTTATTTATCAAAATCACTGTAGATATTTTCTTCACTGAGAGGCTCAGTACTTTATGCTGAAATCATCCATCACAACTAGGGAAAGGGGAAAAAAAGGCTTTTCACCTTCATGGATTTCCCCCCCTCCCTTCATCTCACCTTATTCATGCTCAAATGGGTAGAAATTCATCTTTTTCTCAAAAGATCCAGCTGGTTGCAACACACTCTGTGCTTAAACAAGCTGCCTGCATTGGAAGCATTTTTCAGAGTCTCTGTCTCTCTCTGTCGACCCCTCCCCAGCTCCCTGGGCCCTGATTGACATCTCATCTCATCTTTATATTTGACACCTCAGAAAAAAACCAAAACAAAACAAAAAGAAAAATAATTAAAAACCCAGCTTAAAATAATAGCCCCTATTTACAAAAGCAAAACAACTTTTCTCAAAGAAAAAGCAGGCTTCTCACCAGGAGGTGTTCACACTCTCTGGTAAATGCTCTTTGCTACCAGCCTTGGCAAGGTGGATTGTGTGGATTGTGTTGTAGTTAGCCTTGCACACAACGTGTGTATGTTTGCATCTTGTGTAATGTTTGGTGCTGCCTTTCCTGAAAGCTGACATGGAAAAGCAAACACCCAGCAAGTCGCACAACTGGCTCCTCTGTGGCTCTGAGAGTGGGATGTCTGTCCTGTGGCAACAGCTTTGATAAAGCTGCCAGCAGCTCCTCCTATAGTGTCCATTAATGTAGCCGTGTCCTTAAAGCAAGAGGTTTTGGGACAGTTCACCCCAAATATACTTAGACTGTGTGCCAAACCCGCTCTGAACTGGAAAACATGAGCTTTTCTCAGTTCACTTCAGACAGAGAGTGAGCAGAAACCTCTGAGGGATGTAAGTTTATGCTGACAAGCCTGATGGTGTGATGGGACAACTGAGGCTTCAGATGTCTCTGTGGGGAGGGTGAGGCAAAGAAATGCCACTGTTTTTACTTCAACAGTCATGTAACAGAGCCTGTAGACTTGATTGGTTATGAAAGCTGATTGCATCCACATTTATTGCACTAGGAGGGAAATTATTGCTCAGCAAGGGAAAAAGTGAAAAAAAGAGATTTACATCTTTCTCTGAGGGAACATGGGATGTGAGTTCAGAAATGAGGCCATGGCAAAGGATCTCTATCCCCACCTTTTCCCCTGTCTGCTTCTGTTTTGGAGGTTTATTCAGCTTGGGCTGAGATTGCCTTCCTCATGTTTGTATAGGTCCTGAAGAAAGGAGTCCTGGAAGCCTTAGAGCTCTCACAACAAATAAATTCTCCTTTATGGATCTGGGACCACTTTGGTTTCTAAAACTTTGAATGCAGCAGAGAGATTTGGATCCCACAGATCCACATAAACAGTTGTATTACTCTTCTGCCATTCCCAATCCACTACTCATAAAAGAGGTGCTGGGGTTGGAATAATGATATTGAGACATGCTGGCCTTTCTCATGCTGAGAGAAGTTCCCTGTATCATCCCTTCCTTCCTTTGCAGTGCAGCACTGGGTCTGATGAGCTATTAACATGTCAGCAGAGACAGACAAATCAGACTGTCTAAATCAAATGGCATTACTGTCCAAGACATGACAAAGCAACAACAAATGCATCATCTTTGTCTTTGATCTCAGATGATTACAAACAATGAAGCTTCCAACTTTGTAGAAAGCAGTTTTCACTGCTCCAGTGAAACAGCTCAGTGCCTGATTCCTTGGCACAGCCTACAGCCTATAACCATAATCATGTGGCTGTTACAGATAACATGGCACTTCTGGGAAAGCTGCAATAGTTTACGCATTTTCCAGAGCCAAATTCCAATTTGAAAGATCCATTATGCCTATCTACACACCCATTCAGCCTCACACAACTGAAGCAACTGGCTACAAAATCCCTCCTTGCATCCTTCCCTAAATACATGGTTATGGTGTGGCAGAATATTGACACAACTCCTGCAGAAGGACTTGAGTTTTGAGGCCAGAGCAATTAATCCTCAAACAGGGCATCCACTGTATAGACAGCAAAGCAACCTAAAACTTCTGGGGATAAGACACCTTCTCTGCTTCTTCTCTTTCCTTCAATGCAATTCTGCAGGAATTCATGAGATCCCAGGTGCCCAGATGGGGGACATTACATGAGCCAGAGCTACCTTTCCTAACAAGCATGGGCTGACTTTTCCCAACAAGGAGAAGAGGTGGAACCTCAGACAGCCGTCTACTAATAATTGTCAAATGTATATCTTTTAATGGGGCATTTCAGGGGATTTTACACTTTTCTTTGAGGCATTGATCTCTGCTGGATATGTAATAATACTGGATCAGAAAGGCTGAAAGTCTTTGTGGTTTACATCTCTCTCCTTATTTCGGCTAAAATGATATGAATCCCCTGAACATTAAAGAGTGTTCTCTAGAGTCAGTCTTTCTCTTTTTCTAAAATTTTATTTATTTATTTATTTTTATTTCAGGTCAACCCAAAACGTACTTTTTGTATAAAATATACATTTGTAGTTAATTAGGTGGTTATTTTAGCAATTTGTGCTCTTATAGAATACAGGTCAAATTTTATTTAATATTACCTTGAAAAAAGAAGTCATCAGCTGTTGGGCTTTGGTACAGGATCAAATATTTCCTCCAAGAAGGGCAATATTTTCAGTTAAGGTTTTTAAGTGTTCCTTGATCCAAAATCACACTATTTAAATTTTGACACAAGATTCTCCTCTCCATGGAATATAGTAATGGGCCAAAAAAAACCCCACAAATTCTCAGCCAGCCATGTGCCATATGTCCTCGGGTTTGCTTATCTTACTAATTTGCATATCTCGCACATCTTACTCTTACTGCAGGATGATTACTGGGAGGCAATCGGGTCCAACTTCAGGATGTTCTCAGATTTTCTCCCACATTTGAACATTCTGATAAACCATGTCCACTGAGGTGTGCTGGCTATTTTGCGCGAAGGTCTGACGATATATATGCAGCAATCACGGTGAATGCTTCACAATAACTCAGTTTAATAACCCTATATTAGGGTGTAATTTTCGGTTGCTGTAATTCTTCGCATAGCCTTTAAGAGTGAAAATTTTCCACCTATTCAAATCAGCTGAAGATCTTGAGCCTGAATCTGGCTTAACTGCTTGGTCATTAAATTAGGAGCTTTCCAACCGCGATGCGATTGTATATGCAGTACTAATGCCTATTCACTCATATAGGCCACCCGAGATCGCTGACTTCAAAAGGCTCCTCATGCAAACAGCACTGTGAAATGCCCAAATTGCTCTCTGTAAATTCTGCAAACCGAGAGCAAGTGTCTTTGTTAAAGTCCACGAGGAAGTGCACGAAAATCCTATTTGCTGACGTGCAAAGGCTTTGTAAGGCAGAGCCCCCAGCCTGAAATCGCTTGATTTGTGGATCCTTGCGATTAAGTTGAACTGAATGACATGCAAAGCTGGCAATTGAGATAAAGAATCACTCTAGGCTAAGGAAGGGAGGCAGCTAAAATCTGAAAACAAAGGATGTTAATCTCACGCTCATCATCTTTAAACAGGGCACGTTAAAGGAGCAGGTAAGGCTCAGCCGATGCCTTCAGATTACTGGACGGGGATGTTGTCTTTTGTCTTCGCAAACCTCATTTTGATCTAGCTGCTGACAATTCTTCCCCCTTTCCTTTCCTCCCCCACTTCCATCCCTTCAGGCGGAACATCTCATCCCAGTGGAGCCTCTGCCTCAGCTCCGCTCCTCGGCTCTCAGGCGGGAGAGAAATCCTATCCACATCACGGAAAGTTTTCTCGCGGTTCCCAGCCTCCCCCAGGAGTGCGGTTTCTTTGTCCCTCTGCCCCTTTGCCTGCCTGGACCCAGGGGGTCCTGCCCAGACAGTATTTCGCAGACAAACATGACACCTTGCTGTAGGACATGTGGCTAATCTGTCTGTCAAAACCAGGAGACAGCCGCATAAAAACAAAAATGTTTTTCCAAAGTAGATGTGCACAGCCCGGAGATGAATCCCACTCCCAGAGTTAGGTGAGACACTTCTTTCTGACAGCCAAAGACCTGAAACTGTGCTGTAGGCTTGTACTTCAGCATCCCTACCCCAGGACCTGCCATCTCAGGGGCTGGCACTTAGTGTAGTTTGTCACAGGTGGTCCCAGATGTCTGTGGACAACAAGAATTGTCCTTGTGCAAATTAACGCCGTGGTAGGGTCTGGCAGCATCCAGCCACAGCAGGATAATCGGCAAAGGGAGATGCATTTAAACAGTATTGGAAACATTAGAAACATTCCAGCACTGCAGGTTAAAAACTGCTCCAAGATTGCAAGTTCGGCATTTTAGGGATCAGTGGGAGATTTCTCTGGAGATTAAGAGCAATTGAAAAGATCGACTTCCTCTCTATAGAGAAGTTCTAATAAGGCTGAAAATAAAATGCTGTCTCCCTCAGCCTTCCTGGCAGAGGAGCTCCAACGCGCCCCCCTGTTGTTTCAATAATTCAAACTTCAGCTTTAGCCAGCCAAATAGGCCTGAAATTCACCTGTGAAAGTTCATGAGGCTAAGTGGGATTCGGAACAAACTCCTCTTGTTTCCAAACTCATGTATAATGCAGCGAGGAACTTTGCTCAAAGCTAAGCTTTGGCTCCCTGTTATATTTACAATGATCCATAAAAAAGAGCAGGAGGCAAACGGATAACACCACGTCAGAGGCAGTGGAATGGGAGGGGAAGGAAAGAGCACAGCCACCAACTTAAGATAAGGTGACATTCACCTGTAGCTGGGCAGCACCTGAATCTGCCTCTTCTCCCTTGTCAACTCAAGACTGTGGCATTTTCCAGATACAGAGGAGAGATCTGTGTCCTTCAGCAGAGAACAAAGAGGCAAGGCAAGCACAAAAGGACAGAAGAAACAACACTGTGAGGAGGGTTGTTCCATTAGCCAGATGTAAGAGGAAACTGAAGATGAGCACAAGCGTTGCAAGCCTTTCACTCTTGCTCACACAGACACAAAAGTGTGTCCAAGTCAAGCTGTCCATCTGTCAGTGCTGTCTGTCTGCAGGAGCGTCCTGGGCCAGCTCTGGGGTTGCCCAGTTACCCCTAGCAGAAGGATTTGCCATTGTGCCTACAGAGCACTATGGTCAGAGGGTGTTGGACTGGCAGTGCCATTGCATCCCTGACAAAGTGTAAATCTAAGCTTCAGCTGGGTTTGTTTCAACAAGAGTTATTCAGATAGTACAATGTGTATCACTCTGGTGTTTTTCCACAAACCCATGAAGTGACCTGGAGGCAAGTCCTGTCTAAATTCACTTCCCTGCTGGCTCACTCTGTTTGTATTAAAATCCTATCCAGAGACTGTAAATAGATTTCTGTAAACCTATAGCTGTTGCCGATAGACAGAACAGACATATAAGTTTTGGGGAACTGGTATAAAGTAAACTAAATCCATGACAGGGTATTAGGAATCAGCTTTTTACATCTACTTCAATTATCATTGTTTCACTGAGGAAATACATACAGTGATTATATCTAATCATGAATTCCAGTGCTGATCTGAGATCTTTTCTCTTTCCTTCCTTCCCTCCTTTCTTTAATTACCTCACTGATGTGGTAAGATGTTTATTGTTGTTGTTTTTTTCATTTCAAGTACTTGATTTTTTTGCAGTTTTCTGGGACTGGAGTAACTGAAGTGCAATGTGATTCATTTGAAAGAGTAAATATTTAACTACTAAATGGCACCTTGTTTCTTCCAGATCCCCATTCTAACTTTATTCATACTATATATAGGAGCTGGAGTGTATCTGAAGGAGGGCAATGAAGTTGGTAAAGGGTCTGGAGCACAAGTCTGATAAGGAGCAGCTCAGGGAGCTGGGGGTGTTTAGTTTGGAGAAAAAGAGGCTCAAGGGAGACCTTGACAACTCCCTGAAAGGAGAGTGTAGCTAGGTGGGAATCGGTCTCTTCCTCCAGGAAACAAGTGACTGGTTGAGAGGAAATGGGCTCAAGTTGCTCCAAGTGGGGTTTAGATTGGCTATTAGGAAAAAAAAAAAGGGCACCCAGGCATTGGAACAGGCTGCCAAAAGCACGGTGGAAACTCCATCCCTGGGAATGTTAAAAAAAAGGCGGATATGGTGCCTAGAAGCATGGTTTAGTGGTGACTTTGTAGTGCTGGGTTAATGGCTCGACTCCATGATCCTAGAGGTTTTTTCCAACCTTAACAATCCTATGATATTCATCTTAGAAGTATGAAATGACATTAAAAGAAGATAAATATTGTAAAATTGTCTCTGAAAATGTTAGACAATACCAATATGAGGCCAACCCAGGCAAATTTAATTATTCTCAATTGTATTTCTATTTCATTATTTCACTACTCACTTCTTGATTCAATAATTAGATTGTGCTTTTTGAGAGCTACTAAAACCGAGAGTGCATAAGCCAAAGCTGGAGTGAATCAGCTTGCTGTGTTCACTCAAGAGCACAGACATCTTAGGTTGTGATGGACACCATTTTCCAAATAAAACAGAAATTACTCTTTAAAATTACACTCTTCTTGGTACTTTGTAGGCTGCAGTACATCAGTGTAGCAACGTCTGCTGTTCCAGGGACCATGATCAGCTGGATGGGATTGGGGATACGTTTGCCTCCTTTGCACGAGGCTGTCTGCTGCTGCCTTGGCTGGGTGTTGTGAATGTTGACCATATTTACAGCTTTGCCAAGTGTATCAGAGAATGAAAACAAAAAATTACACTTCAAAGTATACAGGTGCTATGAGCAGAGAACTTTCCGCAGAATTAATTTTGGTGTAAACTTGTGAGAAGCAGGAATGTTGCATTTATGTTTCTCGATGAAACTCTTTTTCCTGCAACATTTGCTGTGTTACAGTTAATGGAATTTATAAGAACAGCTTGTGATTCTCCAAAACTACCTGGTGCGGTCATTTCAGCCAGCACAATGTGAATTATGCAATAAGCCATCACTTTAATTAAAACAAATTGCATTTACTGTATCAGTCCATACTATAAATCATTCCCTAGGGCCCCTCTTCAAGGTTTGTGCTTGGTCTACTCTTGAGAAATGTTGACAGCAGCCTCCATTACCAAAATATTTTTGAGCATTTTGTTCTAATATTCCTCTTCAGGATTCAGCTTTTGAGCTCACTGCCCTGATATACAAAACAAATTTTATCCAAGAAAGCAGGGCAGAAATCATGTGTAAAAGCTGAATATCTCATTTTCCCTTTCTCTTCTGGCCTGCAGCATGCACTTTAGTAGACAGTGGCAGTGGATTATGAAGTTTATTAATTGAAATAATGATAATAATAAAAGCCAAAAAAGGAAATATGCAGATTAATTGTTTTCATCCAAAGTTAGGAGTCACATGGGATTCCTCACACTCCCTACTATAATTAGACTGAACAACAAGACAACCAGATTATTAGTCCTTTGTGTATCTCCAGTTTAATAAAGAGAATGACCATTGGGTATTTGTATTCATTTGAGCTCAATGCAGCTTAAAATGCAGTGCTAAATACAGCATATCATACTGCAGGATGAAGTAACTCACATTATAAGGAGAAAACATCATCTTTTTTGTGACCTTTGATGAGGGGGCAAGGGTTTTTGCTTCATTCAGTTTGGATCAGGCATGCTGAGACCATTCAGCACTACCTAATGTTTAAGTGAGTGTTTCCTTGAGAGGTTTTCAGGTTTCCTTGCTTTGCAAATTAAAATAAAGTAGTTAAGTTCTATCCTCAAAAGTGTTCCCTGAATTAGTATTTTAGACTCAGTGGTGATTTCTGCATTCAGCCATATGAGAGGCTATTGCAATTCTGAAGGAGATGTTAAGACAGTCCTGCACAGGTTAAAATGCACAGGGGGGTCCTAACAGAAGGCTAATGCAAATTTTAAAATTTCAAGCAAGATTTTGCAGTCCTTTTTGCAGGAGTTGCTTAATTCTTGTTAATTTGGTGGATCTTGTAGGTGGAGCTGCTAGAATTTATGAGAAAGGTGAACCCTTTATAAATAACACCAGTCACTTTGAAATTGCTGAAACCTCATGATGAACAATTGGGTCATTGAACATAAAACAAGACCCTAGAGCCTGATTGGAAAGCCATTAAAGCCAATGGAAAGGGACTCACTGGCTGGGGCCAACACTGGAGCAGATCCAAAGAGAATAATCTAAACCAAATCTGTCTTCATATTTATTTTCTTCTTGATATATACCTAAAAGAAGCCCAGGTAGATTTGCAGTAGCCTTAATGTCTACCTGCTTGTTGTGAAGATTATCTCACTTTACATCAAAGCAGGTATCCATCTCCTCCAGCAGCCTCATCCTGTTGTTGTTCAGGTCTTCAAATGAAAGCCTCTGTCACACAAACATATCCCAAGAACAGATTTAAACACTGAGAAGGAAAGAAGACAATACCCTTTTTCTTTCCCTGAAAAGAAAAGTAGACGCAATTGGAAGCAGCATATGCCCAGACTGTTACTCCTGTTCTTCAGCCAAAATAAAGTCTGAAAATAATTGGCATCAATAAGCATTATCAAGGACCATCTGGAACACACATGTAGTGAAAAGTGAGCAAATACCTTCAGAGCAGTGGATACATACCTTAGTTGCATTTCTTACATATTTGTTGTATGGAAAAGACCGTTTAGCTTATGAATTCAAAAGGCATTTATTGATGCTGTAGTAAAGGCCCACTGCACGAATCTCAGGAAGCTCAAAATGCTGAAGCCAGCAGAAAAGGTCCTTCAACCTCCAATAAACATAAGTACATTTTCCATCTCTTACTATTAGGCTTGCACTGTATCTGAGTGGTTTACAATTTCTCATTGTCTTTAATTTTTTTCGTTGCTTAAATTTAATGATAATAAAGTGGACCCTGTGGTCACCACATTTTTTTTTTGTGTTACAGGATGTTCAAAGCGCATGCCTACATTTTCTTTTTAATGATCAAAAATAGTTTTGGTTTGGTTTGTTTTGGGTTTTTTTTCTCGAAGTTATGACAGCTCCAAAAGAGCTGTGGAGATTATCTTGCAACTTTCTAAATAAATTCACTGCTGGCCTGTTATTAAGAAAGTGTAAGAAAATTTCAACCCTCAAAGGTAATTTTGGGGGAAAGTTATAAACCACTGAAAACAGCAGCTTATAATGAAAGCATCATCTCAACCATAAAAGGTACCTCAATGCTCTGAACAGGCACCGTAAAACATGATTGAAAGGGAGTTTAGAGGTATTGCTAATGGCCCCGACATAAGGAGTGTGGCTATAAAAGATGAAAAGATGCATGGCTAAAACTGCCCACCACAAGTCTTTGAAGAGCATCTGACTACCCAGGCATGCCAGAGACAGTGACTGCTGATGGACCTGGTCATGCAAATCTGCTAAGAGAGAGGCACCTTCAAACACCTCATGCTTTTGCTTCCTCTGAAAGTGATGTTATTGCTCAGCAGAGACACAGCTCACATCCCCAGGCTCATCCTGGGTGGCATTTGAGGGAGGGGATGGCCAACAATGAGACAGGACTGTGACGCTCAGCCTCTAGAGCTGGAGGAATAACATGAACTGTGGTTGTAAAATTCCAGTGTCTCATCAATCGACTTTCTGGGTTTCAACATTTTTGTTCAGTTTTCATGAAACTGTGTCATTTTGGTTGGAATGAAAGTCTGGAGAACATGCAGGAGTCTAGCCTCCTGCTCACAGCAGGGAAAACTTCAAAGTTAGTTTTGAAGTAGTTCTGCTGTTCCTATTTAAGCCAGATGGTTCAAAGTGTAATTAATATGTGCAAAATTTCTGCAGGCTGAAAGTCATTTCGTGGACTTTCAGGGTTCACATTTGGCCATGCTTATTTTGCAACGTGGTCCTTATGATATCTTTAGTGAAAAGGGTGCTGGTCTGTGCTGAGATTCAGTCAGGAGGACTGTTTGGTTAAATTTATCCTACCCTTCAGGGAGCATATTCTGAGTAGGAGCTATATTTTGAATATCTGTAGGTCAAGGTTATGCATGACCATGACTATGCATTTTATTCAAGTCATTTCAAAAAAATGGATTGTAAGGCAAAACTGTGTTGAAGGCTATGTGGTAGAATTATTTTCTTTTTTAATCATTGATCAGCAGATGAAATATTAACAATAAGGAGAGCTATGCCTTGGGGAAAACTTACTTCAACACTAGCTTTCTGCCTGAGACCTCTCTGTTTCTCATTCTTACTAACTCCATGCCAGAGATACAAAAAACAATGCATGCATCTAAAAGTCTGTGTCATGGGCTGACCCGGGCCGGACACCAGGTGCTAACCAAGCCACTCTATCATTCCAGTCCTCAGCTGGGCAGGGGAGAGAAAAAATACCACAGCAAGCTCCTGGGTCAAATAGGGATAGGTAGAGATCACTCACCCATTACCAGCAAAGGCAAATTTCAGGGAAATTTATTTAATTAATTGCCAATCAAATCAGAGGAGGGCAATGCAAAATGAAAGTCAAATCTTAAAACAACTTCACCGCACCCCTCCTTTCCTCCTGGGCTTAACTTCACTCCTTATTTCTGACTGTGGTCAGTTCGTTGCATGTTGTCTCTGCTGCTCCCTGCCCCGCATGGGTTGGACTCTTCTCACTCTTACCCTGGTCTGGTGTGGGCTGACTCCCACAGGAGGCAGTTCTCCATGAACTGCTCCAGTGTGGACCCCCTGCAGAGGGTCAGTCCTCCAGGAACAGCCTGTCCCAGCATGGATCTCCCCCATGGGGTCATTCCTTCAGGAACAGGCTTCTCCACTCTGGGTCCCCCAAGGGGGTCACAGATCCTGCCAGGATCCTGCTCCAGCACAGGCTTCCCATGGGGTCACAGCCTCCTTTGGGCATCCCCCTGCTCCAGCCTGGGCTCCCCCAGGGGCTGCAGGTGGATCTCTGCTCCCCTGTGCCCTCCCTGGGCTGCAGGGGCACAGCTGCCTCACCCTGGGCTGCTGCAGGGGCTGCAGGGGAATCTGAGCTCCTCTTAAGTACTTTATGCCAGAAGTGCTACCACAGGGGCCCAGTGTGGACCAGTGGCAGTTCCATCTTGGAGCTGGCTGGCATTGGCTCTGTGAGATATAGGGGAGCTTCTGGCCTCTTATCACAGAAAGCAAACCTGCAGCTCCCCACTGCCTTGCTACTCCAACAAAATACAGCCTGACTTTGCAAAACCTTTTCTGTATACAAGCTGCCCAAACTTGAAAATGCGGAGAATTTTCTAAAGTCTTCAAATGTTGACAAGTATATTTCTGAATATGTTCCGAAATATTATCTGAGGATCAAAGCCCCAGACATTTTCTTGTTGTTTATTAGCAATTTCAAGGACTCAGAAAATATAAGTCAGACCTAAAGATGTCGTGAGGTTTTACTCGTTTAATAATAGAGTTTAGGTTCCTTTATTTGTCTCCTGCTGAGCCTTTAGGTTGAACTTGGGTCACTTTCAAACTTTGGTATGCTCCTGAGGTCTAGAAAACCAGGGATTTATTGAACAAGAAAGAAAAAAAAATCTCAAGTGTGCACATGACAGCAGAGGGCAAGGCCTCAAACAGCTTGAGATTGCTGTAAAAATCCTGATGGGTTTCTAAGCCCTATCATTGTCGCAAGCCTCTAGCAGGCACTACTCCTTGTAGCCAGTTAGGCTCCTCATGGGAGGCTGCAGAGCACGCAGCCTTTCCCCAGGGCCAAGAGGTGAGTGTCTCAGGCAAGATGTTAGCTTGACTTTTTTTAGCACAATTTCATATGAATCCTTCAAAGACAAAAAGGGATAGAATAGCTAAATGTAAAACTAATTCTCTTTATTTTTCAAGTTATATTTTTAGCTTACCCTTGCATCTCAACTTTTTGGTTAGCCTCTCTTTCTCTTCCTCTCTCTTCTGGGCTGGAATGGTGCCTAATGTTGAAGATGATCTATCCTATTTCTCTCCAGCCCAGTGAGGGAGATGGAGGAGCAGGACCAGGAGAAGACTCCTGTTCAGTAACAAGAGTACCTCTGAAAAGCTGTGGAAATGGTTTTATCCCTTAGGTCCCAGTGTGCTTCTCACCCTGTTGGGCACTTCTGTGGGACTGTCCAGGACACAAGGATACCCTAAAACTGAGTATTCCAGGTGTGAGCATGCATCAAGGAATGCTCAGGTATCATCTTTTGCTCTCCCACCTATTCCCCCCCCTTCCTGCAGCAGCAGGAGGTGCTTGGGGGCCAAATCAGCTTCTGGCCAGTTCCACATCAGGAGTTCTATGTACCTGGTCTGGGAAAGGAAAATTGGGAAATGCTCCTTTCCTGCAGCCCGGGAAGACTCCCTTGCACTGCTGAGAAGTCACCTCCTCTCCATCCCCAGGACTAAGCTGTTCACAGAGCTGACCTCACCACCACCATGCTCCTGCCTGCACCAAGTTACCCGCAGTTACCAGGGTAGGGTGACATGGAGCTGAGAAGCACTCTGCCTCTCCAAGCTCTTTTTCTCTCAGCAGTACCCTTCACCCCTTGGTGTTGTTTTCATGTCCTTCTGCTGGGAGAACAGGGCTTTGTGAGTATGTAACTCTTTACAGAATCATTAGGGTTAGAAAAAAACCTCTGAGGTCACTGAGTCAAACAATTAACCCAGCACCACTGTGTTCACCATTAAACCATGTCCCCAAATGCCTCATACACACACCTTTTGAATGCTTCTAGGGATGGTGATTCCATCGTTGCCCTTGGCAGCCTGTTCAAATGCCTGATGGCCATTTCAGTGAAGAATTTTTCCCAATATCCAATCTAGACCTCCTCTGGTGCAGCTTAAGCCCCATTCCCTCTTGCCCTGTCACTTGTAATCTGGGAGAAGAGGCTGATGCCCACTCAGCTGCACTCTCCTGTCAGGGAGTTGAAGAAAGTGAGAAAATCCCCCTCTAAGCCTCATTCTCTCCAGGCTGGGCCCCCCTATCCCCAGCTCCCTGTAGCTGCTCCTTATCAGATGGGTGCTCTAGACCCCTCATTATCTCTGTTCCTTTGTCTGAATACATCCCACCACCTCAATGTCTTTCTTGTCATGAGGTGCCCAAAACTGAGGCCAGATGTGACTTGTGTCAGTGTCACCAGTGTGATAGGGTGGTGATACACTTTGGGCACACTCTGTGCTTCTCCCCATCAGACGAGGAGGGCAGCAGGACCATGACTGCTGGTACCTGGGGATACTCAGAAGAAACAGGCAGCTCAGTGCAACTCTTTTTTTCTCTGTGTTAAGACTCAAAAAAACCCCCACATGTCCTTCTTGAAAACCTCCTCTGCAAACCCACGTGTGTCTCTAATTGAAACAGGGCAGGGTCTGAAACCATAGGAGTCCACAGCTGCTATTTCTATTGTGCATGTCTGAGTCAAGGTGAGGAGAAAAGTCAGCAAAATATCCCACAGGGTGAATCCTCCATGTGCCAAGAAAGCTGACTCCACATTAAAGGTGAGAGCCAGAGCTTGCAAAGCAGTGATGGCTTGGGAAGACAGAGGCCTTGATTCCTTCCAGCAGCCTCCAAGTGTTATTCCCATTAACATTGGCACTAGCCATCACCCTGAATACCCCATGCACCAAAAGACAAGTGAAAGTGAGCAGGAGGGAGGGAGGTGATAAAGTTGTCAAGCTATAGGCAAGGCTCTGGCCTCCAAGGGCTGGCAGAGACTGTGTCGTTTAGAGATACATCTTGGGATGTGTTTCAAGAGTAGATTAGAGATGCTCAGGATAAAGATGGGTTTGCTGATCTTGACGAGGCTTCATCTTTGGTCAGCCTTCAGTTCACAGTGCTGGAAAAAAATCAGGATGCTGCCTTTTTCTTCTCTTTTATCTTTATTACCAGGGGAAGAAAAGCTCTATGTGGCACAAAACAAACAAACAAAAAACAAAAAAAACCAACAACAACAACAACAAAAAACACCACTGAGATGGCAAAGCTGCTCATGTGCCCATGCTATTATTCCAGCACTTGGTGAGTGTTTCTAACCCTGTGGCTCACAAGGCACCTGCCCTGACTGCATCCAGGGTCAAAAGCACTTTCAGGCCCCCACCAGCAATCAAAATCTGTCTTAAAGAGCACAGCAGGCAGACAAACCATGCCATGGGGTGACAGGAGAGAGTATCACTTCTGCACTGGATCTCTGCTTTGGTGTTGAAAGAGCAACACTCAGATAAAACACAGAGATGAAGACAGGATGGTTTCTTTTTGCCATGAACAAGTCTGAATGCCACAGAGAAATCAAAAGTGTTCTTGTTACTGAAGATCCAACCTCTTTTCAGAGCAGTGCAGCCTTTCTGCAGAAACTTTAGTAATTGATGCAGAATCCACAAGTGAGTCATTCCTCCTTCCCTCTTTTTTCTCCTCTTCCTCCTACTTTGGCACCAAAGTGCACTAAGAAAACAAGACATCAGGAAGATGTCTTCTGGATCACTGCTGCAGCATCTTGTCTGCCTTCAGGCTCTGGTGTCAAGTAGTGATCAGTTTCTTCCCTCCAGCCCTGAAGCTGCAGTTTTCAGACATGACCTTCCACCCCTTCACAGCTCCCTGTGTCTCTGAAATGTCCAGAGGTCAGCCCCTCACTGCCTCCACAAGGAGACCTGTTCTGGAGATTCCTGCCTCACACCAGCCCACCTCATGTCCCTGTCATCTCCCATCATGTTACCAAACTGAAGGGGATGCCAGGAGTTTAGATGGTGTCCTCCACTGTGACATGGACTCATCATTTCACTATTTGTTGGGGAATGGCAGCTGTGCACTGCTCATGGAAAGGTAGCCTTGACTGACTAGCTAAAAATTGGAGGTGACCTAGCTGTACAACTTACTGGTCAGGAACAATGTGACAAACTTCATCTTTCTTCACTGCCAGCCTCTAAGGTTAGAGAGGGCCACTACCTGTCATAGTGGGGAGGAGAGAGACAGCTCTATGGATGTGTCTGTCAGTGCATGTGGAGGGGGGAGAGGAGGGGTATGCTTTTATTCTTTCTTTCTTACTTCGTTATATTGATTTTCAGTGGCTTGAATGCTTGGAATGCAATAAGGGAGCAATTCCCTTCCATGCTGGCTAGTAAACATTGCCTGTAACTTTATTCTGGGTCAGGAAAGTCAGCACTTAAAATTAAAAGTGGTTCCAGAGGAGGAAAGTCATATTTTAGGAAATTCCAGCTGGGGGTTCCTTGTTACTGTACTTCATTTTAAAATCCAGTGTCGTGTCATGTTGTGTCATATATGCCTTTAAAAAAGCATTTAACTGATATATATTCTCATCTGCTCTTTACTTGCAATATTTCAAGCAGAAAATATTTTTTTAAAAATTAGTACCCTGGCTCTCTGAATTTACAACAGAGGCCACAGACTATAAAGTGGAAGGAGTTGAAATTAAGCCCAGGGGAGAGAGAAGTGCACTAGAGAGAAAGTCTCATATGCCAGGTGCTTAAACACATGCATAGTTTAAACCCTGTGCCATCTCACCAAAGTCATTGGAGCAGCTTTTTGTATTTAAGACTAACCTGCCTTAAATTCTGGAATATAATCTCTAAAAGAATGTGTGTAATGCTGGGGTACAGACTGTTATGCCCATAAACTGCTCCAGGTCTAAGGTACAAGCAGCTGTGAGAGATCCTTTTTTTCCTGTGCTAAGCTTCTGTGCTCAGGTCTTGGAAAGCCAAAAGGTTTCCCCAAGGCAGGAAAACAAATGTCCTGAACAGTCAGATTGAAGAATGAGTGCCCTTGCTGACATGTGGCTCCCAGATGTGAATCCAGGCCAGGATTTGTGTTCTTAGGATGAGCGTTTTCACTACAGAAGTTCCTCTCAGCAGGCTCATTTCTTGAGTGCTGGGAATTTTACCTGGAAAGCTCCCTTCTCATGGATCAGGCACTTGCAGCAAATGTTTCACATGTAGTTAGGCAGCAGCACTGAAAACATGGTGCTTTACTTTTTAGTTGGATAGACAGGCATCTTACAGAGCTCTGCTCGGGGCGCTGTAAAAGCAGGGAGCTGTTGAAAAACACCCAGTGTAGCAAGCAGGACCAGTGGTGTGGAGTGCTACCCTTTGGAATGCCACGTGCTTGGCCATCTCAAGCACCCCCAGTGCCCTATTTGCATTCTGTCCTTCTGCAAGAGTCCCTGCAAATCCCCTGCCCACTCTGCTGCGTATCCACGGGCCCAGCAGCAGGGCTGTCACCACTCTGCCAGGTCTTGGGGATGTCTGCGGCTGGAAACCCCGCTGGGGACATGAAGGAATCCTGGGCAGTTTATGAGATGGCAGGAGGCAAAGTACATCTACCTGGCCCTGAACTCTGAGGCACGGTCTCCCTTGCTCCCCACTTGACATGTACAAACAGTGACAAGCCCTGTCACCTGCTACCTGATGTGACCATTCCGAAAGCTGGGAAAGCCAGACCAGACGTGCTGTTAACAACTCCAGCTTCCCCAAAGAAAGCCCCGGAGACTTATGACAAGGAACTGCCTTGACTCAGGCCAAAAGCATTCGTGTTAGAAAGCCTCCACAGCTGGCTCCCTAGGTGAAACAGCCGCGATGAAAGGACACCAGCAAGTCAAGCAGACAAAGGGAAAGACATGGAATTGGTGTTTCACCCCACCTCTCCTCCTTGTCCCTTCTCTTCCCATGAGAGGAGAAAGCCCTGGCTGAAAGATCTCAGCTCTGGGAGTGACATAAGCTGCTGCAATTCTTGGCATCATCCCTGTCTATGACTCCCTGCTCACTGATTTTCATGCTTTCCCCTGGTCAGTCTCCTAAGCACAACAAGGACTGATGGAAGCACAGACTTCAGCACAAGAGGGTCATCTGAGCACCTTCCTGGAGTCTTAATTTCCTGCAGCTCCACTGTTTTTGGTGCCCAAATTGCTATTTCCTGGCGGTAAATCACAACCTGAATTTTAGGGGCTAGAAAAATTTGGGTGCTGCTTTTCTGAGGAGACAAAATGTGTAGATTTGCAAATCTTTGCCATCAGCAAAGAGGCTCCTAAATTTCCTAGATTCCCAAATGACTCTCACAGAGCATCTACTTTCAAGATACATTTTCCAGGATGCTGCTGTTATTCAAGTCTCCATCTAAGCAGTCATGCAACAAGCATCACTTTCAAACAATGGTCTATTGATTGCTTGCTTCATTAACAAAGATGCTATTCCCTGGAGAGGTTTATTACTCTTGGTTTTTTATTATTTTTGTGTCTTATGATTTGGTCATTAATGGGTACACTTGCATTTCATTTCATTGTGACTGACTTTCCAGCGAGGAATTCTCACTGCAGTCCAAGAACATCCATGAATAAATGTTTACTGTCAGGAGATATGAGTGTGTTGCAGAGCTCAATGGATGTTTTCATCCTGATGATGCAGCAGTAAATCAATTAAAAACATGATTGATTGTAAAATTGTGTAACTTGCTTTTGCTTTGGGATTTCACATGACCTAAGTTAGTCAGTATAAATCTAACAATATATTAGTCATGCAGTGATCATCTTGCTGGTATCTACAGTGAGGATTGCTGTGCACACAGCTAAGGCAAGAGCGAGGGCTAAACCTGGCCCTGGCATATCCTGCAGCTCTACTTCTGCACGGAGCACAGAACCTTGTCCCACTGGTGATTTAACTCCTTTTGGCAACATTTGACTAGAATTCCCTTTACCAGAGGATAAAATAAATCGAAAGGGCTCTTGAAAGGGCTCTCTACACAGATATGTTCATTCAGATTAGGGTATAGTGTACATTTAGCAAAGAATAGCTATTCTTAATTAATTCCCTGTCTAGTTGCTTTTTTTTCAGTCAGACTACTGTAGATCAAATTAGATTAATCAAGTTTGGATAGTCTTGCTAACAATCACTTTCTCTTATTAAGCATTATTAATATTAGTTCTTAGAAACTGATGATTCTGGAATAACTCGCCACATTTAGCTATAACCCAAAATCTCCAGTGGCATACAATGGCCAGTGTGCTCTGACTTGAGCAGAAGTCCCCACACTTCCCTCTTAAAGCTTTTGCCAAGAGCACTGGGTTGTGTCTGCTGATCAGAGGGAGTAGTTTTTGTTCTAAAATCAGTTTAGAAGCCTTCTGTCCTAATCTTCTGCAGTAAAGCAGTAAACCTCTTGGTAACAAGACCAAATAGAGAAGTCACCATTCAGCGCATAGTGCTGCAAAAAAAATGTGAACCAGAGAGAATGAAAAGACATGAGCTCGGGACAAAAATCACATCCATCTTCCACATGCCTATCCAGGGCTTCATCTAAACCCCAGAAATGTTGATGTCAGTCCTGCTGTGGGCTCTGAGTGCAGACCAGGGGATCTGCTGCCTCTCCATGTGCAAAAGTCTGCAGAGAGGGGCAGAGGAACAATCTGCATGACTGTGCGCTCAAAGAGAGATTTACAGAGACAGTGTGCATAAATCTTGATAATTTATACAGTGCCACAAGTACAAACAGCAACGGGCACCTTTCACAGATTCACATACACAAATGTACCTCCAGCGTGAATAATGCAGTGACAAAGTGAGCTGCCTTTGTGTGGACATCTTTGGTATCAGCAGTTAGGAATAATAGTTGTCTAATTGTAGTCTTTCATTGTGTGCTGTGTCAAAGCGTGGGCGAATAATTGCAATCATCAAAACCCTTTCAGAGTGTGTGCAAAGCCCCGACCCCCATCACCTGCTATCAAGCCTATCTGATCCACCTCACACATGCACTTACTGGGCAGATGAATTAGCTTGAATTAGCTAGATGGGCTCTTCTCTTTTAATTTTTTTTATTATTATTGTTATTAATATTATTTCTGTTTTTTGTTTTTCTTCCATCAAGATTGTGTCTGATTCATGAAGGGGGTTTAGAATTTTTAAATGATGTTATTCTTATTTTTTTGGGGGGGATTGGGGGGTGTGTGTGCGAGAGAGAGAAAGAGAGAGACCAATTGCTTTTTGGGTGAGATAATATAGATGACAGACATCAACAATTACACAAAATAATACGGTAACCAGCAACTGAAAAAAAATTTATTCTCATGGGCTGGTGAGTGTTACAATTTGAACATCTTTCTATTAAAATCCTTGTAATAGACACAGGGAGAAAGCAGGGAGGAGGGAGAGAAAGCAGCTCTTTTTCGAATATACTCATACGATGGAGCACAAGATATTTTCAGAATGCAAGAGGGACTGATTTCCATTAACATAATCCCATTTTCAGTATTTTTATTAATATAAACATCTTGGCTCTGGGAATGCCTTCTGGATCATTTATACTTGCTGCATTTTACATTGGGTTTAGGGGAAAATCAAGTCGAGCACTAAATATATATTTTTATATATATATAAATTGAACCTATTTGTTATATTCATTCTGAATTGCCAGCTGTACAATACCTGAGTGGAGAAGCGGATTTGATTATCAAATACAATTAGGGCCTGGTTTTGCCAACGTGGAGCACCATGTAAGTGCATATTGTAAACATCTGTATAGAAGACAGGAACACCACAATCATGTGGGCTGCACACTCTGTCTTGCTGCTGGAGAGGACTTGCAGTGATTTTCTCTGGTTCAGCCTGCTGCAGCAGGGAATCCATCTCAGTGCTGTAACTGCTGTTACAGAGGCCACATCTTGTTCAGGGAGCACACAGATTCATGGGTGGATATCCACTTTAGAGGGTCACAGCTCTGAGTTTTCTGGTATCTGCCTTTGTGTGATAGATCATATCTATTTGTTAATAGTAGCTGGTACCTTCAGAGACTCAGCAGGACATGTCCTTTTTGCTGAAAGTATCTTCTGTTGCATAAGGACAATGTGTCGTTTCCATGGCTGTCAAACACTCGTGTGTGCACGCTTGAATTTCTGCAATAAGACAATTTTGAGGTCTGCAATTAAACTCTCAAAGGAAGCAGGAGAAGCCCTATTTTTGTGCAAAGTTCAAGTAAAATGGAATTTTGCAGAATTGTAGAATCATTTAGGTTGGAACAAACCTTTAAGATCATCAGGTCCAACAATATTTATAAAGTTTGTACAAAGTCCATTGAAGAAAAGTCCTCATTGTGAATTTTCTCAGACTGTGGGTCAGGTCTCCAAGGAGAACAGATGTACATTGTTATTTAGACCACTGAAAATGAGGATAGGCAATATATTTTTGAATATTCAGTGGGGAGATATGTCATATTATCAGAGACCAACAAACCCTGAGAAGCCTTTTTCATTTTTGATTGCTCTAAGTTATCTCCACTGTGTTGTCTGACACTACTGCCCTTATTCTGCACACTTTGAATTTGCTTCTGTCTTTGAAAGAAACAAATTCATATGTACCAAAATGCATATATTTTATAAGGCCTCAAAGCAATCAGAAATGGTGATGGTATCAAAGACAAGGTACTGAAAAATACCTGATTGGAAACATTATAGATTTTAGATTTTTCTCATTATTGCAACTGCAGAGGTCACCATTTTTCAGACAGCAGAACACAGGTCTGGAAATAAGAAGATTATTCCTATTGGTCTCATTCTTGCTGTAATAGTTGAGGCAAGTCATTTGAGGGTGGAGTATGTTCATCTAAAATACCTTCCATCTCAGGAAGATTAGATGTTTATTCTCAGCTGTTCATTTGAGATACATTCAGCAATCAGTATGGAAGAAAAGACATTTTCCAATACAGTCATTCATTCACTTCTAAAACTGATGAGAATGATTCACTTTGTGAAAGTTCATTTCTACCTACCCATATTTTCTGTACATCTGTGGTCAGCTTAAGTAAATTCCTGGATGGCGAAAGTCAGAGAAGAATGACTCTTAACTACCTATTCCTCTCCAAGCTGGAGAAATTCTATTCAATAGAAATGTTGGATTCAAAGACCTATAACTTTTTTTTTCCCATCTGTAAATGCTTAGAATTTTGCTCCACAAGAAGTGAGTTCATCTATTCTGATGGAATTTCACAATGATCTTGTATTAAGGATTTGTTTCCTCATTATAATGGTTCCGAAGGGTTAACTGGACTAAACCTTCACCTTAACAAAGTTGTAAATGTTTCTTTTCTTAATCAAAGAGAACGGTTCCCGATTTCCAGTTTCATTACCCATTGTGCTTTACCAGTAACATTTGGTCTGGATGTATTGAAGCACTGTGCTAGAAAGCAACTTTCTTAAATACTTATTATCCACATGAAAATTAGCCCTGACTGAGCTAATTTTTCAGGCAAAAAAAGCTATTTTTTTTGTGATTTCTGCTCTGGAGACAAAAGTAGAGGATTCAATAAAATTTTTATTGGACAGGTTTCTGAGTTCCAGGATGGACTCAGTGCAATAGCAAGTGCTCCAGTGTGTAACCCATACTCTGATGGCACAGATTACCTTTGCTGCTGAGTTATCCTATTACCTATCCTGAGTTATCATGGGCGTTCAAGAGGGAAGAGTGATGATGTCAGTCCAGCCATATTTTAAAGGTCATTGGTGCGGAACAAAAATTATGTATGAAAACTTGACATTTTCTGCTAAATGGAATTCTTGTTTCCCACCTCATCCTAATTAAGATAGTGCTGAGAAGTGCTTGTCACGGGGAAGGACTGTACACTTTGCAAAGACCAGCCAGAGGCATGCTCAAGTCCAAACTTTTTACACTGCAAGATGAATAACAGAGAGGAAGAGGCAAAACCAGAAAACAGAGTTGAGAAAACTATAAGTTTCATAGCAAGAGGAGAAGTAGTTTCAACATACACATGGTCACAGTGTTGTCAAAGTCAAATGTGAGTGCAGGGGGACCAGTTCTGGAGAAATTTCAGGAAACTGAGATGGGATTGCAGCTCTCTTTAAGGAGCTCCTACTATGCATAAAGGGCCAGCATGGGAGAAACCAGTGAGACACTTGTCTGCAAAATTCAATTACTGACTGATAGAGGATGTTATCACAGGATAACCAAAGATGGGAGCTGGCATTCCAAAAGCAAATTAGAGATGTGAGGTAGGGGGGACGATAGGCGGTGAGGAGCCTTTCAGAGGTCCCTGTGTGGACATTGAACCATAACAGCCACTCATCAGCTGTATAAAACTACCAGCAGCAGCATCCCCAGACTGGGAAAGACTCTTCTTGGCAAGCTTGTGTACCACACCATGCCATCCAATAGAGCCCATCTTAGTGAAAACTGAATCCCTTTGAGTTCCCTGCAACAGCAGCAGCTGGAGGGGAAATAACAGTAAAATTCTATGGCCATAATAAAACGCATTAGCCATCTGAACACTCATTTCAATCAAATAATGCAGCCTATTCATATTTAAACAGGAAATATTGTTTAATGTTTATGATAATGATCAAATCAAATTTTAAAAATTAAACACGAAATTAAACATTAAAGTGAGTTTCCAGCATTGGGCACTTGGGACACTGCTTGCAGCCCCAGCTGATGGTTGCAATCAGCAGGGTCCATGCCCTTACCTTTGCTTAGTGCAGCTCCTTGAGGAGGATGTTAGAAGAAGGCTTTGGTGTCACTCAAATGACCACATCTGGTGCAGGTTGGCTGATTTTGAGTTGATTGCTCCAGTCTTCTCTTGCATCCGTTCTGCTTCCCATGACTGTGACACTTAATGGTTGTTGAGGGGGAAGTGGAAATTCCAAAGGAAAAGTCCTTTCATCTGGATGAAGCTAAATGGGACTTGATTTTCATCCAAGTGGAAAGCAGTTGTGTTCCTACTGAAATATTTTGGACTTATTAACTTTTTTTCTGAAGAGAACAGGAAGTTACATAGTTTTTTTTCAAAGCACTAAGGGAAACAGAAGTAGAAAATGACACTGTGACAAAGCAAGTTCTTAGATGTTCATAATGGTCACGGGAGGCAAAAGTGCAAAATAAATAACACCTTATTGCTCTTTAAATACTGCTCCTTTGGGGTAGAGCCCAGCAGCTTTTACACACCAGTAACACACAGCCTTTTCTGTAGAGGCAGTAACTGGTGCAGAGCTACAGATTTCAAAAAATAATACATTGCTTTATACCAGTGGAGTCATGATCCCAGCTGATTAATTTAAGGTTTTGACAGCACTGTCAAAGTTTGTGTCTAATGAAGACCTTGGAGTGATGGCTAGCAGTTAGGGTATTTCTTTTAGACCATATCTTGTGCTACAGTAAACTCAGAGCCAGGAAACAACTTTCTCCCACATGAAATCTGTAGTGATTTTATTGATACTAAGCCTAGCAGGTTTTTTCCCCAGCTCTCTGCACTTGAAGTCAGCAGAAAAGCAAAGTTTGAAATTAAAAAGTATTGTAACAAACACATTGCTTCTAATATCCCTATGTGTGGCAGCCATGGACCTTATCTGTGCTGTGAGCCTGTGCAGCAATGTTAACCTTTTGTTCTAATATTTGCATCTTTCAAGGGAGTATACCCTCAGTGTAAATTAATATCAAATTAGTATGAATTAAGACAAAATTAGCAAAGCTTTGCACTACCAGTGAACTGCATGTTGTTTCTTAGAGTAAAAAAAAAAAAGTCATCACAAAAGATGAATCAACCTGTCAATCCCCATTCTTACAGCAATGTTTGCTCAAATTTATTATGGAAGGAACAAGCACAGAGATTTCCATACTATGAAAAAATAAATAAAATGACTGAATAAATTATCTGGGAAAGTACAGCAAAACAGAAAGATTTATCTTAACCTGTGTCTATTGCTCTCATCCCAGGACCATGCACTCTAAAATTGGATTGGTATCCTATAAGAGACTGTCAAGGATTTCATTTGTTCTGCTTGACATACAGATGTACAATTGGTAAAACTGCATCTTATCTTAGTAATTGTCTACCCTGCTAAGGCTGTACCTAGTTATTGACTTCAAAAGTCAGGTTTCATCTGTGCAGTTCCCTGATCCAACATCAGTCCAACCACCTCGAGCTCTATCTGCTCATCTTTAAGATCACCTTCTTGAGTTAAACCACATTTCTTTTTGCAATAGCTGCTTTTCAGCTTTCTGTAATCAATCAAGACTGTAGTGTGGGGGTAGAGAAGTGAATAGCTTAGTTCACTGGTTTTGGTAGCATCCTTGTGTATTTAAAAGAAAGTCATAATGAGCTAGTGCTTAAGAACTTACTGAATATTTTGAGGGCTTTTAAAGAAAAAAAGTGTTTTTCTGGAGTTTGGAAGGAGTTATTATCTAGCTCTAGTTAAAGCTTTGTTTAGTAAAAGATTCACAGAGTTGAGTGATCACAGAGAGAAATTTCTGTCTGTCTGATGGTCTTTTAAGCACATTTTGTTCCAAATCCAGATTAGCATGTTGACACTGTAATGGTTCAACAGTGTTTTTTCAAACCTGCAGCAACCTTCACTTTTCACAGGCACATGCTGCAAATAGACCCACTTGTAAAACAGGATACTTTGTTACCAAAAGTAAGCCTTTAAAAGCAGGGGTCTTTCTACATTCCAGCTGGAAAGAGCTTTGACTTTTGAGCTTACAATTTAAAAAACCAAATAATGTCCAGATTTTTTTTCTGGGAAGCCCATATTTCTATGGCTTTTGGGTATTCTAAATGACAGGCATTTTATCTGCAAATATTCTTCATGGAAAGACTTTAAGCAACTGTTAGGAGAAAAAGGTTAAAAAGAAAACCTTCTTTTCTTCCAATTCTCCCCCCATCTCAATAAACAGTAGTGCCATCCTGGGAACTAGTCTTGCTTGAATCCCAACATCATGGATTCACTTTTTCCAAGGAAAACAGCAAAAACTATAGAACAACTATAGTCAATCAGACTATACACTTATTCTGACACATATCCCATCTCCTAGCCTAGTCAGTCATAAAGCAGAGGGAAAACTGCAAGAGCAATATTCTTTCCTGGCTTTCTGCAATTGGCTGCTCAGGGATTTCCAGAGTCAGGGCTACATTCTTTGTATCAGTAGTTTTCAGTGGGTTTTTCTTCCATGAGTTGTCCTGCTGTTTTTGAGTTCACGTGGGTGTTTAGACTCTGGTTTTGCATCACTGGCATTTCTCATTGTTTGAGCAGAACCATTTGTCCCTGGAGAAGGCAGAAGTTAGTCAAAGAACCTCAAGACTGACAACTTGTACAATCATAAAACAAAGCATTGAAGTCTCTTTTCATTTCCCCAAATGCTGTCAGCCAAAGCGTGGATGTAGCTGGCATGGCAGTTTCAGGGAGAAAAGCCTGCCTGCGCAGGGTGATGAAGCTTACCAGATGTCATCACTCAAGGTAGAATCCCAAACCCACGGTGCTTTATGCTTTGTAGGAAAGCTGTGAACAGCAGGAGTTCAGCAGCTGTGGTACAGCCCTGCAGGAGGAAAGTACCTCCAAGGCCAATTGGGGTGGAAGCATAGGTGAACTGGTTCCACATTTCAGAGTTAAAGCCATCTCCAGTCATAAGTGAGAGCCATGAGACAAAGAGCACCACATTTTCAGAGGGTCCTGTGGCACCTTTGCCATATGCCAAGCAGTCCAGAAAAAACTCGTTTTTAACACCTGGCAAACAATGCCAGTTCTAGGGATGGCAGGCTGTTCCTAAGTCAGCCAAACAGCATTCCAGCTCAGAGTGAGGAAATTCCTCTGCTGTTAAGAAAAGGTCTGTAGCTGTCACAGCTCTCTGGGGACATGAGGAGAGTTTTCAGCCCTGCTTCTCGTCCTGTGTTCAATATTCAAGCTTCTCTACATAATCAGTGTTTGCAATAAAGTGGAATGATGGTAAGGTAGCTGGAAGGACCCACATGTAAACAAAGATGGTAATTAGATTAGTATGTAGTTCTGGGATTGTTCATTACACCAAGAGCTGTGTTCATGTGTTAGCTTTGTTCCTGGGCCTCTTTTGTGAGAAATTCTTATTTCAGGACTTCACAGGAAATGCATTATGGCTTTTGTTGTTTGTAAATTTTTTACATTATACCTTTTTTTTATTCTTTGATTCCTTTATGGACTCCCCAGATGCCTCTAACAATGTGGCAATCAACACGGATATGCTCAGTAGAACTACTTCCCCTTTATAAATAAATCTATGCAGATATGGCAATCTACCTCAGGGTATCTTTCAAACTTGGGAAAAAAATGTCAGGGAACAAATCATGTGATGCTTCAGACAGTTTTTGGATATTGCTCCCTGATTTTGGAGGCTCCTCTCTGTTTTCTCTCTCTCACCCTCTCACCTCAATGTACTTTCATAAAGACAAATGAGTAAAACTGGCATGAGCAGTCTTCAGGGACCCTTTGTGATGGGAGGTCCATCCCAGAGCAGTGGTGTGTGAGGGGGAGCTCAGGGGCATGTCCTGCTTTCAAATGTCTCCACACACCTGCTACTGGCCTCAGCTGGGAACTCCCTGCAGGCACAGCTGAGCAGTGGATTTGAAACTAAGCCTCTATTAAAATAAAATAGAAAGCATGACATCTTTGGAAAACAGAGAGCCCGGGACTGCAAACAGTAAGAGTGCAGCATGATGCAGACCCAAGGCAGGATTTGGCTTTGAATGATGCTCACAATCCTGTGTCCTCTGGGCTTGCCACCCACACAGTTGATTTCCTCAGCCAAGATTTTGCAAGAAAGGAGGACATATCCTAACCTTCACAGCAAAACTGAGTGTCTTCTAAATCAGGCTTAGATGCCCAGGAGGAAATGTAGGCAGACAGGTTCTGCCCCACTGACTGCCCCAAGAATGGCCAAGTGTCTTCATGGGGATAAGGGTGACCAGAGACCTCTAGAAAAGTGACCTTGGGCAACATCTGATATCCAGCTGTCTGTAAGCTGCAGGGGAGATGCCTTCCTGGAGGGAAGTGGGAGCTGTCTGTGGCCTTTAACGTCAGCCTAAAATGCTCCTATGTGATGACCCTCACCAGATCAAATTACAGTCTCTGTAGTTTGGGGGTATGCTTTTTTATCTTGTTCTTTGTCACATCAGAAAAGAGAATATTAAAACATTCTAATGGAGCTTTAGCTACCATTACTAGGGGAAGCTGGTGAGGTCTGATGCCATTTTACAAGAATATGCTGGGAAGAGTCAGAAAGAGTATGAACCTGCGTGATTCCCAGACGGATACCCAGACCCACCACAATTTTGAAGGGACAAAACTGGGATCTTACTGGCCAAAAATACCTTTCCAAATCCCAGGGCAGTAGAACAAAATGTTATAATATATTAACACAGATTACTTTCACCAAAAATAAAGATCAAGCCCCATTATTGAAGAACAGATTGCCATAAAAAAAGGTGCCCGATGGAGATGGGCTCTATGTAAAGAACAAATCCAAACACAACCAAATTGAGTGGAATGACACTAAGGAATCTAGTTTAGTTGAAAACAGTAAATAATTTTCACTTTAAATGCTTTCCACCCTGTGAAAGACCTTCACTACTTTTAGGAGGAGGACCACCAGGTGCCCCTGCAGATGCCCCTCAGCTCTGACAACCCAAATGCCTCCTCCACACACAGGTGTTACCCCTGACTACTGCCTGTGCTTGCCATATGTCATCCCTTTTTTGTTCACTGCCATTTACATGCTGGCAGGTTGACTTTTTAATAAGGTAAGAGTAGGCTGAAGATTTCAGATGTGGGCGCTTGAGAGACCCTCCCCTTCACAGCGGGCTCAGCTTCCTCAGTTTTAGCTCAGGCTGACATTATATCAAACTGCGCCTCTCCCCAGTGGGGATAACCACAGTTTATTTACAAGCTACAATGGGAATGTCACACTAAATGAAGACGAAAGATGTGCAGGAAGTATGATTGCTGCCTGTGCCTTCTTAAGAGCTGCTTATTAAGGAAATCGTCCTTTTAAGCAGCAAAGAGCCACCAGAACTGGCCATGCTCAATACTGGGGCAGGATGTGACCTGCTCACCAACACTGTCAATCAATAATGTTCCTCCTGTGGTAATGATGCAGATGCTAATGAGCATATTAATAATAAATAACACTGTGTGCATTCATCATGTCCCTGATTCAAAGGGTGGGAAATGCTTTACCAACTAGAAAGTGTGAAGTCCCAGAGCAGCTCTTTTCTCTGTGTGGAGCCTATTGCTACCCTAAGCAAAGGGACTTTTGTCATTTGGGTTAGCAAAGAGACGTGGTAGTGGAAACACTGGATTCCAGTCACTACGGTGCTGCTGATTCATAGTGTGAACTTGGGGGAGTTATTTCAGTGCTCTGAGTCTCAAGTTAACCATCTGTAAAATCAAGATAATTATATTTACAGTGCTTATTTCATAGAGCTGCTGTGAAGATTAATTAATGCATATATATTTACAAAGTGCTTTGAGATCTTTGGGTGAAACCTGCTGCATATGTGTAAGATATTAATTTTCTAAAATACCTTGAAATCTCAGGAGCTGCAGTGTCTTGCCAGGTCACTACATTTTATAGTGCTTTTGTTCTTTGTCTAAGAAAGTTGTTCTGCAGGTAGCAGTAATATACTTTGTTAATGGTGTGATACTCTGAAAATAATAGTTTTTTGCCTTTCCTTTTGACTTGTTCTTCTATCATGCACCATATGCAAGCAGATTATGGTTCATCAAACAGTAATTTTGGGTAATTATTAGAAAACATGTTTTTACTTTTTTTTTTTTTTTTTGTACTTCTGTAGATCTCATCACAAAGAAAATCCCTGTGTTTATTTGATATTGGCTATTCCAGCTGTGTTGGTTGTTTGTGATCAGTTAGATAAGCTACAATGCACATGATTCAGAAAGAAGATATGGGAAGGCACAGTGAGGGACTGAGGATAACGTGTTTATTTTATGTGCTATGGGCAGGATTGTTCTCCCCTAAATTAGCCATCTGAGTATTAATGGTTAAGTCTGAACTTGTTGTTTGAGGGTACTTCATACTCACTGCAAAGAGGTGGGCGCTGGCTCAGAGCAGTTTGCTTGATCTTTTTTAAGTAAGAGAGATCAGTGCAGCTGACCAAATGTCCACTGCAGGATAAATGGAGCAGTGTACTGAGTTCCCCTGACTGTAAAACAATCCCTCCACAAGCTTTGGCAACATAAAAGGACAGACTATCTGTCAGAAAAAAAGTGTGGATATTTTAACCTGCCATTGAAATCTCACCTCAGAAGTACACCTTCATTAAGAGGATGAATACTGAATTATTTGATGCAGGCAGATGTGCTGAGATTGCCACATTTCTTACAGTTAAACAACAGTGGCATCTGAAGCGCTGAGTAGTCTGCAAGCATCTCAGTGTTTGTAAATCAACTTAAAAGAACAGTAGCTTTTGATAATATAAAACTCCCATACACTCACAACTTCTTAACTCTGCCTCTTTCAGCTGTTCCAGGGTTGTGCACATTAGTCATATTGTGTCTAAGGTTATCAAACTGTCGTGTTTCCACCTCCTTTATTTTAAAGCAATTCTTCAGTTTTAGGAACTTAAAACCAAGGAGCTTTTCAGTGGAAGGTTCCTTCCTTAATTTCTCTCTCTGACGTGCAAAGTCCCATGAACCACATAATTCAACTCTTCCATCTCTCTATGCTTGTATATGTATCTCCAGGTAGCTGCCACATCCAAAGCACACATAAGATCTTTTCATAATTTTTGCTCATTCTAGTCACCTTTGAAAAAATTTTGTACCCCAGATCTATAAGAAAGTGAAAAGAATATTTGCACATGCTCACCTATATACAGAGAAGTCAAAGCATTCAGCCAAGGAAGCAAACAGGTAAAGACTGTTTAGGCATCTTCATGTTCTTTCCCTAATTCAGTGGACTTTTACTATTTAGCACCAGCTGGCCACCTGCTTTAACATGCACATTTACACACAGACCTACATATGTATGTTTAGATAGATAGATATCCATGGATTTACACTGGAGTCTTGAGAGAAGAATTCTTTTGATTTTCTCTGGACATCTGATCTTCCTTAAGGCAGTTGTCACTCTACATTAATTTGTCTTGTTCTGCCTCAGCTCACTCTTTTTTGTCTTAAATGCCATATTAGAAAATGTTTACAAGCCCCCTGCCTCCTTTGTGATTCCCACAATCCACCTGGGCACCTAGGGAAGCATGCCATGATCCTCCCTGACACATGTCAGCCCTCATCTCATCAGGGGCTCAGCTGTGTCACCCCCGATGATACTGCATGGCAAGATCAGTCGGGGGCTACATTACACCAAATCCTGCCCCCAGGGGAGGTGGGAAGGACTATGCTAATTGCTTCTGACCTCCAAGATCCTGGAGGGAAGTCGCCTTCATCCAGTGCAGCAGCAGGACAGATCCGCTCAATGGAGAACACATTGCTGCAACGTGCACAAATCCCTCCAGTGCCTTTACAGGATGGCAGAAGCCTTTGCCCTTCTGCCCATGGTGAGATGATGTGGCACAAGAGCTACAGGATCAGCTCACCTGGAACTATTCCCAATGAGTACAGGAGCATGCTCCCATTCACAGCCCTGTGCGCAATTATAAAAACGGGCTTGGACCCTGCTGCATAGGTGTTGCTTCAGTGCCCACCAGGAACCCCCCTAAAAACCCTGGATTCTCTCTCCAGGGTCCCATGAAACAGTGGAGCTGTCTCTGAAATTGGGGAAAAACATGGAAAATCAGTACATTTCAAAATACCCTGCCTATTCTTTACTTTCTTAAAAGAAAGGAAGTTTTCTAGTTTACTAGAATCATAGAATGTTTCAGGTTGGAATGGTCCTTACAGATCCTCTAGTTCAACCCCACTGCCCTGAGCAGGGACAGCTTCCACTACATCAGGTTGCTTCAGGCCCCATCCAACCTGACCTTGGGTGGGACATCCACAGCTTTTCCAGGCAACCTGTGCCAGTGTCTCAACATCCTCACAGTAAAGAATTTCTTCCCAATACTTTCTTAGTAGAACACATCCCCTCTTTTGCACAGCCAACAGAGTGCTAGATTTAGGGAAATGCGGGGGTTTCTTCTGTTGCCCAGGACTTGCCCTCAGCCCTGCAGAGCCCTACCCTGAGCCAGTGGATCAGCACACAAAAAAGGAGGATGAAAGACCCAGCTGTTCTCTGACCTGTCTCTGTATGTCCACATCATCAGACACACACTTCTTCCTGTCTCTTGCCACTGTACTGAAAGAGAAATGTAGGACAGAGAGGTGCAATCATTCCCTCATCACGTTCATTCTTTTCTTTTTCCCTTTCTTGGTCTCTTTCTTTTCAGTACTCCTTTTCCTCCTTTAATCACACCTTAGTAAACTCTGTGCTTTTTTGTATCTCCTGCCAAATGACATGCACAGGTGTCTGGCTTTACATTTCCCTGGCATGCAGATATTTCTGTCTTGTCCTTTGCTGGGCATCAACCCCAGAGTCATCACCTCCAACAGAATCAGACCCCTTTTCAGATCATGTGTGCATGGTTAGGTTGTAGAAACATCTCAAAGGGGAAATAAATGCCTGCAATTATGTGAAACAGTTAGAGCAACACTGGATAAAGAAAACAGAAATTGAATTTGTTAGCCTATTTTCAATCAAGCTTTCAGAAGCACCAGGTGCTCTACTAGAAGCAGAAGGCAGTTTTAAGATAGCCTTACACCAAACCAGTTCCTTGCCAGTTTTCCTGAATTAGACATTGGCTTTCATCCTGCGTGATAGATATTTTGTCTCTTCCCAAGTCCCAGAAACAGCTAGTCCTTGTAGAAGAAAATCCAGCACTGAAAAGCCCTCTGCACTGCATGCCAAGGCAAACAACTTGTTCTGCCATGCAGGGCAGGGAAAGTAGGGGGTTAGAATTGGGTTAGGCACTGAGGCTGGGACCTCAATACAAGCTGGGAGGGGGAGATTGTTGGGTCATTGTTTGTTTGTTTGTTTGTTTTAACTTGATTATCCAAGGGATGCTGAGTAGGTGGTGTAAGATTTTGCTCGAATTGCTTGCGTTTAAATGCACACATACACTGCACACACACAAGTACACACCCATAAGCACATGAAAACGGGTGTTTCAGTGTGGGGGCAGGGGATGGGGTGGGAGAGTGGAGCTGTCAGGACGATGTCATGGCAAAGGCATCCCATCAGCTAGAGGGGGAGATTTTCTGGGCCTTGGTTTGAGAAGCAGACAGATGAGTGACAGGGGTTAAAAGCTTCCCGCTTTCTTTCCCACATTGCCTCCTTGATGGTAAAGAGTTCCCTGTCCCTCACACAGAAGGTGCTCTGAGATTTCAAAGCATTTTGCTGGAAATACTGTACAGACTATAATAAGCTATTGTAGCCCATGGCAGAGAATCCCAGCTGAGCCTAATTCTCCATATCCTTAACTCATCAGCTTCTGATCAAAATGCAGGTTCAGTGTCCTAGAGTACCATTAAGTAAAACAATGCACACAAAAAAAAAAACCCAATTAGTACATTTCATGATGTTGAGAGATGTCAGACTGTGCACCCTGGGCATGGCAGTTCTCTGCTTAGTCATGAGACAGGCAGTATAATCCACCCCATAGTCTCCTGTGGGCCTGACTCAGAGGACATGAAACCAAAGGACAGACAGGAGCATGGGCTCCCCCACTCCTTCATTTTCCAGCTGCCTGGCCAAGGCTGTCACAGGCAAACACAGTCAGTTTTGACACTAAAGGCATCATCATCCACTCTCGTGAGGAGCAGAGCACAGCCAGGACCACCTCCAACACTGGCAGCAAGGAGGGGAAACACCATAATGGTGCAGGTTAGCAAGAGAAATTAGGAGAAGGATAGACAAATGGAAAGAAAGAGAAACGTGATTCTAAGTAGCCGTGATGCTCCTGGAGATCATTGTTGGAGACAGTGAAAAAAGTGGTGACATTTGGCTCTGAGTGATCAAAATTACAGAAGAACAATAATAAAAAGCACCTGAGATTTGCTGCACAGCAAAAAAGTTTGTTATTCAACTATTCCTGAAATAGACCACATTCCTCATAGGCTCCTTTGCAAATTCCCTGAGGGAAAATTAATTGTATGCCTTGTGTTTAACCAGTTTCCTCTCCCAAAGAGGTCTGGACTTATTCCATCTAGTCCTCATTTTATCTTGGATTTTTAACATTTAATGAGCAGGAGACTGGACCTGTGGCCTTGTTGTCCAGCACTATTTCCCTTAGAAGAGACTGCATCAAAGTTTCCGGACTAAGACACAGCAAACCTCACAGATTGCACAGACATGGGAGAGTATGACCTCCCAAAGGTCTCTACGGTCCATTGAGCCTGAAGATGAGACATCATTGTGACACTTGTGCTGTAAACACCTAAATAGATGAGATCTCAGCTCAAAAATCACACCTCTGAGCTTCATTATTTAAATATTTCTATGCCTGAAAATAATTATGTCAGACAACTATCATGAAAACTTCTCCTTAGCCAGGAGACAGTCAAATGGGCAGCAGTAAATCAGTGACCATGACTTCCTAGCTCTCAAGCCTGGTTGTGAGGTTCCTGCCTGGTGCTTGCAGTACCTGTTCCCATCTTCGGGTGAGGCTGGACTGGTTCATTTGTGCCTAATGATGCCTTTTCCAGGGCAATGCAGCTCATGGCTTAATGTAGACTGACCCACTGAGTGTGTTTAAGTGGGTCTCTCTTGGCTACAGCATATTGGACCCATTTGTTGCACTTTGCAAAACGAAACATCCAGGGAACACAGCAAAAAAAGGAAAGTAATAAACATTATATTTCTATGTTTTTCTTCTATCAGTACATTCAACTACTTCTTCCTAATAAACAAGATCCATTTGGGATCAACAGGTCTCAGGACCAATTTTATTTTATTATCATCAAGGAGAACTGGCTGTGCTGTTAACCTTTCCATTTATTTAAAATGCCCTGGATTTCATATTCAATTTTTGTGCTCCCTATTTCTGATTGTTTCCTTGAAATGGGAAATTCAAGGACTTTGATAAATGCATTGAAAGGTTGCCTTATTTCTCTGTCACTTCTGCCTTTGCATCCTCTGCAAAATGCAGTTTTGCAAATCATAAAGATGGGGATTGTAACAAGTATTCATCAGAGTATGGCAGGGAGGGCTGCAGGGGCAGAACAGGTTCGACTGTCCAAGTGAGGGGAAGAAGCAAGAAGCTGGTAAGAAACATTTAGGAGCTGAAATTAGTACAAACTGATAGGCTGTCTGTCCCTGTAGTCCCTTTTGGTGGTGGCATCCACGGGCTGAAACCAGTTTTACACTGCCATGGTCTGGCAGTCTGGGAGCCATGGAAAAGGGCTTTCAGTGAGTTTGTGGAAATATGTTGAAGAATTCATATTCTCATTTGAGACTAATTTACACTCTTTTTATAGTAACTCCAGTTGAAATAGTGCTGATACAGGTATGTGTCAGACTGTGAGAGAGACTGATAGCTCTCCATCGCTGCACAAATTGTCACCTAAACTGCAAATGGCAACACTTGTCCCACACACCCACCCCACACCTCCCTAAGCAGGATCACAACTTCTGGGGTATTCCATACCCATTTGAATGAGGCATCACAAATAAGTAACTTCCTCAGAACAGGTTTTCTTGAATTGAGTCACAGATAATAAGCATGTAGTGCCAGAAGTTTCCCCATTCAAGACGTCAGCATACCCAAACAGCAGCTCCTTCTAAGGAGTCAAACTCAGGCCTTAAGTAACTGCAGAATGAGAAACCTTAGGTACTAATTAGATTATTTCTCTCCTGCATGACCTGAAATAGGTTTTCTGTCCTCCTGCATCATTGTAGACACTGCACTTAAGCTGATCCCATGAGCACCTGGAGATCTTTCCTAATACCACCAAGAGTGGTCACTTCATACTGAAGTTGATCAATAAAAAACATCCCTGTGCCACTGCACAAAGAAAGCTCCCTGCAGGGCAAACACCTGGCGCTGCTGGCTCTCCTACTCTTCCATTCCTGTGCTCAGCTCGTGCCCCCACAGCCCCTCAGTTGCCTCTCCACCTTCTGAGCCCTCCAAGCCCCACTGCAAAGGGCATACCACAGGGAATGCTGAGCCGAGACGTAATTGAATTCCCAGTGCTCCACAAGGAGCTGCCTCCTCAGAGGGATGTGACTACCCCTCAGAGCCCACGTGAACACAGCCAGTGGTGAAAGTGCCAAGACCTTTCAGATGATTCAAATGTGTGATTGTCACACTCGTCCCTTCACACACCTCCATCAGGGCAGCCAGGACCTGTGTTCCTTCTGGCTCTGTACTTTTCACTCCCTTTCTTTGTGTTACTTTGGCAAGTAAGGAAAATGTTCAGCCCCCAGGTCTGAGTCATTGCCACCCTCCCAAAAAAAAGTTGCGTCCTGAGCTGCTCTTTTCCAGGAGCTGCCAAGCACATCCCAGTACTCACCCCAGCTCCTTATGCAGCCACAGACTACAAGTTGTAGCAGGAACCATTAATACTATTAATAACCTCTTTTTAACATGAGACCTTTTCAAACTGCTGGACACAAAACACTTGACGCATTTCACTGCCTACGTGTTGCAAATCCACACTCTCCAAGGAATTTCACAGCCATCACTGATGCAAGCTGACCTCCTTGCTCCTGCAGAGCAACATCACAGACAGACCTCAGGCTGTCCTGCCCAAAACTCATAAATGCGTCACCATACAAAGGAACAAGGGGTCCTCTGCAGCATAACAGCACCCCACCGTGCTTTGATGTACCACCAAACAACTCCACTTCTGAGCATTCCTGTTCACCAGGGCACCGTCAGTGGTGCATAAGCTTCCATCTTCCCGGATAATTTCTCCCAGCAGCAAAATACTGGAGCCGCTCAGACCAGCAGGCTTACTATGGAGCATCCAAAAGTTCAAGGAAGGTGGGATGCAATCCCTTTAGAGCATGAGTACTTTCTGCAGCAATGATCTCCTGTCTAGTCTGTTTGCTATTACATCCATCCATCCATCCATCCATCCATCCTCATAGTCACCATTATTCTCACTACAGGTAAGCACCTACATTTCCATGGAAAGGACAATGCAGATTTTTTCATCAATGGCTATCTCATCTCACTTTGATTTATTTAGAAGGCAAGCCTATTCTTTTTTGCTTGCCTTCACTTTGGATGCCCCAGCCATGACTGACTTACTTGAGCATCTCTGATCTTTACTGCCTGTGACCATTTCCCACAAAATACCTCCTCTGAAAGGGCTTGATTTTAAAAAGTGACCATTTGCTGCAGGGAGCAGAGCATCTTTTTGCCTTCGCACTCCCACTTGTGTGCTGGGGAGAGGCAGTGTTGGGAGGACTGCTGTGCCATACCCTGGGGTTTGAGAGAAGGGTCTGGCCTGCATCAGAGTGAGACTGATTGTAAGGAAGGGAGGGAGGGAAAGGGGAGATAGAGACGCAAGAAACCTCGTCACTTCCACAACTGCTACTGCTCAGGAGAAAGGAGCGAAAGAAATATATATCTGCTTGCCTATTAATTTAAATCTAGACACAGGAAGAAGTCAACGAACTGTAATTTATGAGCTGTCAAAGACTGAAAAATTCCTTTTGACACTGTATTTTCAGTTATTACATGCTTTCCTGCAAGACGACAGCGTAATTCTGTAGGGAGTCTTCTAGTGAACAGCACAATAGCAGAGGGCAGTGGGGGCTTTCTTATTATCTTTTCTTCCCCCTTTTGTCTTCTCTCCCACTCCTTTCAATCATCCCCCCTTTCCTACCTTGCTGCTTGCCCAAACAGCAGCAAGGAAGCAAATCAGCAGCAGTCCCTGTCCTGCCAGCCCTTCAACATCTCCAAGGCAGTGCTCGGTGCTGGGCTGGGTCTCGCACCATGCAGAGATTCCCGAGGACTCACTGGGTGATGGGAATGGAGACTAGGCAATGACCACAACTCCACCAGAGACAAGGGAAATAAACTCTCACACTGTCTCTGGCATTTTAAACACATCAGCTGGTTTGCCTTTGCCCATGCTAGGTACCCACCACTCCTGCTGTCACACCTTTTGGTTGGGTCCCTTTCACTTGTATCAGCACTGATTGACAAGTGCCAGCTCCCTCAGATGCCCAGAAGTTGGCAGTACTGACTGCCTAGCTCCCTGCTCCTCCAAAAAAGTGAATCAGGACAGTGGAGATTCCTGCCAGGATCCTGATTAACACATGCTCCCCTGGAGAAGAGTAGTTTCTCCTCTTTTCTAAGCCCTCCTGAAGATTTGCTCCTTGGAAGGCAGTGGTAGGATCTTGGGATGGACACTCCTGGACAGAACAAAAACCAGAGGGTGGGGTGGCATTTTGGTGGTAGTGTTTGTGGAGGGGAAGGCTTGAAAGGGTCACCTGCCCATGGGTATCTGTCCGCATCTCCACCAAGTTGTGGGGACATACAGGTTTGGGAAAGGTGGCACCTTTGCCCAGTGTCAGTTGATGGAGGAATCCAAGCTAACATCAAATGAAGTTTGACCTGAAAATGTTTCTTTCTCCCGAATCCAACCTGAAGTTCCCTTGGCATCCAGCTCATTTCCTTATCATTTGGGGACAGGAGTGGGGGAGGCTTTCACAACAAATGTCATTTATCCCTGTATTTCCAAATCTTCCTTTTCTTTACACACACAATTGCCTTTTAATTTGAGTTGCTGGTGGTAATGGTAAGGTTGTCTTTTTGCTTTATTTTTTTCTTCCCAGCTTTTGTTTCTCACTCACAGCTCAGAAAACCCTTTTAAGGTTTATTCTCTGTGATAGGCACTTCGCCTCCTATTTAGAGAATCACTCCCACACGCTGCACGCATCCATATGCAAACACGCAGACACACGATTTTTCTGGGTGAACTGAACTACAAATCTTGCACTTTAATATAATTTAGGCAGCCTGTGCAAAGCTCTCTGAAGTCAGGATTATGGACTAGTCTTCTCAAAAATGCTGTAGAGAAGTCTAGAGGAAAAGATCATTATTTTTGTGGGGTTGTGCTGCAAGGCAAGTGCTCACAATCCCCAGAACCTATTCCAGGTTTTGTGTCTGTTTAACTTCTGTGTCACCCCAAGCCTGAATCTGGGCCAACACCACCACCTACTATACTTAGGCAGTGTTTGAATGATTATGTTAGACCTTCGTTAAGTCTGCTATAATTGCTGTGGTAGCATGTTCTTTCAGAATTGGGTAACAAAACAATCAAGGCCAAAACTCCCTGGATTGCAGGTGAAGAGATGGAAAAAAAAAGGAAAATAAAGAAGTTTGCCTAGAACTACTCTCACATCTAACAGCAAAAACAGGGAGATAAAAGGCTGTCTCTTGAATGTGAGGTGAATCCTTAGGGACCTGGGGACAAACTGTTATATCTTACTCATGAGTGGGTTATTGATGGGCAAACTTTCAGTGTTTCTGTTAAAATTCAGGAAAGCCTGCACCAAATCCTTCAAGCTACTGCTCTCTGGGTCCTAGCTTCCATTTAGATAAGGTGTGAGCTACTTGTCCTGTCTTTTTTTCAGGTAATAGCTGTCTGTAAGACCAAGGACCACCAAACCACCCAGGGCTAGATCTTCCTCAGTCTGGAACAGGTCAAAAAAAGAGATAGTGGAAGCCAATAATGAAACAATGAAAAAGACAAAGCGGGACTCAATGCATGTTCCCTGACTTATTTTGGTTAACATTACATATGCTAAATAAATGTCATCCCAACTGGGACCAGGGCTTTGTTTCCAGCTCAGAGAAAAGTTCAGGGAAGCTGAATGATAAGAACCCTATTGCCTTTACATTGCTTCACTGTGCAGGGAAGTCTCTGAGTGCATACAGTACAATTACTTTTGCTCCCAGGAAAAAAAGATATTGAGGTGAAGAAAGGAAAAAACTGTCCTGTGTTTCTTGTTACATGAAACACTCTTAGGAATTATGGCTTTGGTTTCCTTTATTTGCTGGTCTCCAGCTCTCACAATCTCAGTGGGAGTAGCTTGTAAGGGGGTATTTAATCCCAAGGTCCCACAGACATTATAGTGACAAGAATATAATAAAGAAGAACAGGGTCGTTCTTAGGGTAGTTGAGTCACTGTATTTGCAAAGATAACATCTACACCCGCATAGCAAACACAACCTGCCAGTGAACCAGCCATTAAAAATAAGCTGCAATAACCAAGAGCGAAGAACAGAAATAACTGAGGTCTGTGCCCAGCTTCTATAGCAATATCTGGAGAAAGGAAAATGCAGCATTACTTAAATACTGTTGTTAGAGGATGGTGCTGCAGCAGAGGTGAAGTCCTGCTGTTCAAGCTGGGAGAAGGAACAATGCCAGAGGCAAGGGAAGGAAGGAGAGGGGCTATGTGTCTTTGAGATCCTATCTTTCCCGTGGCAAAACTGACTGATTGAGTTTTCCTTATCAGTATAAGTTATCTTGAGCTGCAAAGGTTCTCTAGAATTGGAACTTCCTTGTAGTTCTTGCTGAGCACAGTGTTCAAGAGGGTGGACATTAAATGGATTAAGAAGTGGGTAATGGACAAATCTCAAAATGCAGTTGTCAAAGAGAAACCATGATAGAGTGAGGGTATTTGCAGCAGGGCTCTACACGGATCAGTAGCCAGCTCTGACGCTAGTCAGCATTGTCATGAATGATGTGGAATTAAATATCCCGGCTGATAAAATCTGTGGATAACACAAAATGGAAAATTGTAAGGACAGAACTCTGATACAGAGTCATATAAGTCACTTAGGTCACTCTGAACAAGCTTTGGCTAGCTAAGACATTATGTGCGTGTTTCTGCAGAACCAAATCTAAGTTGACTCAGGGCAGAATAGGGCTGCAAAACAGGCCTAAAGAATGAGGGGTTTCATTTCACAAGACAGCAACCTAGAAAAGTACCTGGGCAATGGTGTAGAAAAATGGTTAGCATGGATGAGGAAGACAACATCATCTCCCAGCATGGTGGTGGGCAAAACCATGCAGTGGGCCTCTTCCTCTATAAACAAAGAACCTGAAGGACAAAGATGATTTTAGTAGGTGACACTGGTGGGGAGAGTACTTCAGAAAACTGATCCAAGCCTGGCATTCATTTTTAAAAAAGGTGATAGTTTTTTAAAAAAACTGTATAAATGAAACATATGCCTCTAAGTGCCAGGTTTGAAAAGTTGTGCCCATTCTTGCCTGAGAGAGCTCCAAGAGACTTGGGCCTTTATGGAAGTACCTTTTCTGGGGAAATAGGCTATATATGAAAGAGCACTTTAATCACCTGGAGAGAGGCTGCACTTTTCTCTGAAACTTTTCTAATTTGGACACAGTGCCAAACACATTAAAGCAAGAAGTCAGAGGCAGGCTCTTGTCACAAGAGGATGCACATCAAAGCAAGCTATGATGCTGTCGGTTGTTCTGCCCATTGTCCTCATAGTAAGAGCTGGCCCCTCACCAGGACACACGTTTTAGCCAAAACACAGCCTATGGGGATGGCTGTGGGGCAGCAGCAGGATGGCTTCAGCACAGTGGTTCAGCCTCCTGGGGCAGCTCTGTGGGCATCTTGGGTACAGAGGGGGAGAGACCAGTCCCCTACAAATCCCTTCTGAACAGTCAGGAGTGTGAGCCTCTGACTAGCCTGGGGTTAAGGGGGTTTGGGGAGAAAGGAGGAGTTTGCCACGACTGTATTTTCCCCTGTGCAATGCCCATCTTTACTTGTTGACTGATGCTGCAGATCACTGAAGAGGGTCTTTAGCACAGGGAGCGTGCCGAGGCCGGCGCTGGCTCTCTGTGTCAGTGTTATCGCTCGCTGTCACATTTCGAAAGAGGAAGCGAGTCTGTGCCACGCACACAGAGAACAAAGCCTTCGCCAAGCCGAGTGAGAGTTACAACTTGTCAGCACGTCTCTCAGCCTGCCGAGGGCCAAACATGAAACACAAAAAAGGCCTGAAATGAGGGGAAAAGGGAAAATAATAGCACAGCGAGCTCTCAAGCTCAGAAAAGGCTTGCTATAAAACAGCACCTTCGCTCTCTGCCTCTCTCTGTTTCTCTGAGTCCTGGCTACTGATGAAGGGAAGAGATGACTCCCCTTAGCACAGTTACAGTACTGTTGCAGTAATAGGGACCAGAGCCAGGTTCAGATCTGGCTTGCACAGCCCTCCTTTCTCCACACACCCCAAAAAGCATTGTTAGCCAAAAAGCATTACTAGTAATGATGAATCTGAGGTGGAAAGAGCCTGTGGAGGGTCATTTTTTACTATATGGACAGTAAAGCTCTGGTGGTTCGAAACACCTTTCTAAGACTTGGACTTTACCATGAGTTAATCAATTAATTTATCCCATTAGTAGGAATGGGATAACAGTTTTTTATATTTGCTGATCTTGCCTCTAGCTCTGTTGATGGGACAAATAATTCTATCATTGCACGGTGTATGTCTGTAATGTTGATTTATACCTAGTAAGATCTTGTTTCAGGAAGCTTTCTAGATTTATGCTTACTAATCGTTTGGTCTAGGTATATAATTTTCTCTTTCAAACACTTTTGACATGGATAATATGCCATGGCAAGAGAAAAACAATAGTGTGGGCAGCACTGTGCAGGGCTGAAATGAAAGACCAGCTTCAGAGCACTTCTGTGAAAAAACAGAAATGCATCTATACAAACTGACTGAAAACAAGAAACAAACTTCATATGGACTCCATCTCATACTGCCAGTTGTTGTTGATACAGTTGGTAGTATATGCAGCCTTCAGGCTCTTTGGTCTAATTAAAATTAGATGAAGCAGAGCACTGTCTGAAAACTACTTGACAAATATTTGTCTTGTTCCCATCATGGCACTGTGCTGCATCTCCTGATGCCCACTGGTAAGGGATTGAGTTCCCCCCTATTAAGACTCACCTGCTCTTAAGAAAAACATCATCCAGTTCTACACCCTTGATACAGGCAGGGACCCTCTTCTTCCAGATAAGGTTGTTCAAAGCCAAATCCAAATCCAATCTTCTGAGTAGACAAAGAGATGCCCCTTCTCTTGCAGGTGTATAGAAGTCTTTTGTCCCCAGCTCTTCCCTTTTGCTTTCCTCCATGAGTTCTATAGCACACAGTCTCGGGTATGAGCTTGAGTGGCACATGTAAGATCAAGGTGTGGTTTAAAGCCAGGATTTTATCGAACTCTTGATGAGCAAGACAACAATTTCATTAATCCTGAAGGAAAACATAAGGACAATAATGGTCCTTCAGACTGGTCAAGGGCACCCAGCTATGTTACTTTTACAGAAGCAGAGCCCTCATTCAGTAAGAGTTACTAGGTAGCGTTAGGCTGAGCTGAGAAGGATCAAAACAGACTGATGGAAAGGAGAAACTCAGCAAGGAGACACACAAGGCAGGATTTAGCCCTGAGCACTCCCATCTTCCTGCATGTGAGAGAAGATGATGGAGAAAAGATTTGCAGTTGCAAGCCACTAATATGTCATAGACATCCACTACAACCATCCGTGATTTCAGCCAAGATCAGAACCATGGGACTGTCCCCACAGGCTCACCAGGGAAGGGCTGACTAAACTGTGTGAATGGGAAGGTGCCCAACCTTATCCTGACCAAGCTCACCTCTGAGACCCACCTGTCCACAGCCCTGCCGGCAGCACCAGTGCCTGCATTAAACTGCCTCTGCAGCGGGAGGCTGTTTATGAACTAATTCTTTACTGCTGGCATAGCACCCGGCTCGTTTTCACCTTTCTTAAAGGTTAACCTCATTTCCTTCTATTAGTTGGTTTTAGCGAATGCCATTCGGCGCGGCAGTTAAAGAGCTCTGTCAGAGGATGGAAATGACAGTGGCATTTAAAGCCAGCCAGAGTTGAGAGCTGGGGGGGTGGGAAGGTGGGTGGAAGAAATAATCTTCAATAAAATGTTTGTAGGGAGATGCTAAGTGACATCAAAGAAAGCAGCCTTGCTTTTCCCCAGAGGAATAATCTTTGGCTCAATGTGCTCAGCGGGATGGGTCTCCGCTGAGTTTTGAAACCAGCCCAAATGCAGGGAGAAAAAGTGACTGGAGGACTCCAGAAAGGGCTCTGGACATCCCACCTTTATGGATAACTTCTTTTTGGGTCTAGCTGGCCTTGCTTAGTGACAACTCTGTGCTGAATATTACTGTCACTGAAGGAAAGTTCCCCTATTAGTATGTTGACTATAAATTCTGTTGCAAGCCCTGCCTGGCATTTCAGGGCATCCTGTCTGATCCCAGTTTTACTGCATTCCTTCACTTCTCTGCAGTGCTGTTTTAAACCTGGGGTGAGACCTGCAGAAAAGTCTTCTACTCAGAGGAAGGATGAGTCTTGCCTTTGCAGGAGATTTCACAGGGGGTTTGTTTTCTTTTCCTTACTGTAGCAGAACGGTGAAAGGAGTGTAAGCAAACAGGCAAAGTCTGGGAAATACATGCAGACTACCAAACCCTGGCACAGAAAATGTGTGATGGGCGTAGTCCAGGCTCTTGCTGTCCTTCTGCTCTGTCCTCACCAGATCTCTCCTGGCATGGGTGTAAGACATTGTTCTGCATCAGGAAGAATCTACAGTACCCAGCAGTGGCAGGGACATGGACATCTGAGCAGAGTTTCAGCAAATCGGGAGTCTGATCAAAAGCCTGCAAGGCTCTGTGGCACTCTTTTTCATTAACTTCAATAAGCTTCAGCTCTAACCCTGAATCCCCAATGTTTATTTCAAGCACTGGTGTAACATCACTGGAATATAATGTTCCTCCTTAGACACACCTTAGGGTAACAGTCTAAATGAATATGTGGATAAGTCAAGCCAGATCCTGCTGGGTGACATCCTGAAACAGACCCATTCATTTCCTGGGTCATTTGTCAAGCTGGCCAAAGTGTTTCAAAAGACCAGGTGCCTAGCCCAACGTGCAGTTTTGTAACAGGCAAAGCATTCCCCTGAAACAGATTCATTTCAGTGAGATTTTTGCTCTCTTTCTTTTTTTTTTTTTTTTTCAAACTAAGGCATTGAGTTCTCTTTTCAGGAGGTGCAAATTTATCATTTAAATGGGATCTTTTTGATCTAATTTTGTTTCAAGTCTGTATTGTATTAAACCACTAGCTTCCATCCTGAGTTAGACCAAAAGTTTGTCTAGTCCAGCATCCTCTGCTCCAACAGTGCCCATTAGAAACAGTAGGAACAAGGCTTTTATGAAGAGTGATCCTCCCCCTAACACCTTCTGGCTTCCAGCAGACAGAGGTTTAGTGACAAAGATAGATTTTGCATCTGGATATTCATGTTTTATAGCACTGAGTGGACATAAGCACCACTAATCTGTCTCATTCGCCTTGGAGCTAATTTATTACTTTTGCATTCAGCAACATCCCATGACAGAAATGTCTTTTATTTATTCTTATAGTGTGTGAAAATATGCTTTCTTTTGTCTGGCTGAAAACCGCAGCCATTCTGCTTTATATATTTTATGTTTTGAGGTTATTAAGACAAAGGCTTTTTATTCCTCTGAGACAATACCCTGTAACATTTCACAACTGAAGAATTTCCGTTTCACAAGAACTTTGGCCTCTCCAATTCAAAGTGGAAGTACATTTTTTGAGACATCAGTATTTCTTATAGAAAAAAAATCCATTTTTCATCCAGTTTCAGTCATTTCATTATATCGGTGTAATTGAGGGTGACAGCAGCAAAAATAATAATAGCAAAAAAACCCCCAAAAACCAACCAAACGTAAAACTACCAACAATAACAAACAACCTACTTAGGCATCCTAGGAAGAACGGGCCAGAATGCATTAAAGTTTCATAATATCAGCTTCTTCCTGCCAGCTGGGCTAGGCTAGTCACAAGGACAGGCTGGGAGGACCAGACACCCCAGCCTAATCACACTGGCACCACATCATGTGCCTCCACCTTATTGTTCAGCTGCCCATATGCAGGTGTGTTCTGTAGAGAAGCAGAGTCCCATTCTCACCTTCATTTCTATCAAAAAACTCTCCCAAATGCGTCTTCCACCCAGTTAGAGCGGAACTGGTTTAACAAAAGTTGTGCTGTCTTTTTAGGTGACCTGCCTTATGGGGAAAAAAGTCGCTGTTAGGATGTCCTAGCAGTCAGTGGGATGTCTGAAGGATTAACTGGGTGGATTCTTTTGGGGTTCAGGTCTTGTACTCTTCGCCTGCAATTGGCCACATGCACTGCATGCTCAGCTCTACTGCTCACATCCAAAAGCAAACACTTACAGGATTTCAGGTCTTGCTCCATAAAGAAGGGTGAAATTATTTTTCCCTCAATCTTCTTATTTTTCTACTTGCAGTTACAGGCAAGACTCTCTCTTTACATGCTCATAAACACAGCCTGGCAAACTCCACTTTTTATTTTAACTAAGGATTTCAGGTACATCATCAAACAAGAAAAGCACAAAACTTCTCTGTGAAATACAGCTTCATAACTGAAATGAACATTAGGCTAAGAGCTGTATGAAGTAGGAAAGGTGTTATTGAGACCTCTGAGATGTGCTGCTTGGATTCCTTTATTATTATTGTTTTCTTTTGCCTTTTCTTCATTTTCTTTGTTTGTAGATGAGGGCATGGAGAGGAAAAAAAGCCAGGAAGTTTATAAAAGCAATAGAGAAGGGAGTTGAGGCATTTTTGTGGAGATCTTTAATGACATTCTGTATAATTTGAAAGTGGGGAGAAAAGGGGAGAGAGAAAAAGGGAATTAGCAAAAAAACTGGCAAAAGAAAAGTGGAATGTGGAGAGAAGCGTGTGGATGAATTTTAATGCAATCAGAAAGCTGTAATAATGGTAATAAAGGAATATATTCAGACGTCAAGAGAGGGAGAAGGGAACAGGACCCGCGACACCAGAATTTAAATTAGACATAGACATATAATTCTCTTTTCTTCCCCCCCCCCCTCCTTTCTTCAAATGAAGAAAATGGAATTTTTAAGCACAGCAAAGGAGGGATTAACAATTGGCAGGTTTTCAGCCCTTTGTCTTTTGGCGAATCCCATTTAATCACCGTCTTTAATATTAAGGAGGCTGTGGCCGTGCGGGGCTGTCTCAGGCTTGGGGGAAAAGGGATGATATACAGAGTAAAAGAGAGATAACACTTAGGTTCAGGCAATTGTGAGGAAGTGTTTCAATTACCTCCACTGAAGTCTTTAAAAACTGAAGTTTAATTTGATCTGAAATGTCGTCCCAGCTCCTGCAAGAGAAAATATGTCCTTCCCACCCCCCTTCCTGCCCATGCCCACGCTGTTTCAATAGTCCTCGGTGCTCAAGGCTGGAGTGCTACCACAGATTAATGTCTTGGCCTTCTAGGCTTCTGGAAAGGGTTTCAAAGCTTCGACAGGTCACCAGTGAGATGAGTTTAGGAACTGAAACTTATTTTCCTGACATACCAGTCTTGACACCACTGACCCTGCGGAGTTTGTCAAGAAGCTTCTAAGCTTTGCTCTGAATGGGTGTGAAAACCAAAAGGCCCCTCAGGCTCAGCCTCAACCTTGTGTGGCCACAGAGTGAAAAGGGGATGTTACACATAGGAATTAAGATCTGTTAAATTCACCAGAACCAAAGGCAATAGGAGTGGTATTCAAATCTGAGCTGCTTCTGAAAGATGAGTGCAAAAGCATAAATCAGTGTTCATTTGAGGTGTCATTTGATAGTACAAGACAGTATTTTCCTTCATCTCCTTCTTCTTCTGGAAATCCATCAAACTGGGCTGAGATAATATTTGTGAATTCACAGGAAGAAGGAGCCTAAACAGTCATGCAAATTCCTGTGAAGTTTAGTCATAGCACAGCTGGACACATCCGCTCTTCCATGCTGGGTCTCCTTAGGTGCTTTCTCCCAAGAATGTTTCCAGGATTGTTCCTGGGAAATGGGAACTGTAAGAACAGGCTGCTAACAGCTATGGAAAGAAGACTAATTTTACCTTTTTTTAATGATTGAAAGGTTGATTTAGATCCAGATATTCTTCTTGTTGTGGCAGGACTGTGAAAAGAAAGTGTGTGTTTAGGCTGTAGGTTGAGTTTAGAAAGACCAGATTTTGACTTCCAAGTCTTTTCCTAAAAAGCATCGCCTCAGGGACAATTCTCAAAAATATTCCAGTTGTGTGTTTCAGATAACGACTAAGAAGAATCATGAACTGTGAGGGACAGTTCAGAGGCAGAGGCTTTATGCTTTGCCTGGCATGGGGTTTTAGACTTTTCTCACCAGCAGCTTTCCAAAGCAAGGGCTACAAATAAAATGGATCTTTTCAAGTCGTTTTCCCAGCTCAATATCAAACACCATAAAACCTGTCATTTAAGATCTGCACAGGGAATCTGCACAGGGAATCTGTACATCTCTTGGCAATGGACGGTTGTGATGGTGCTGTTCAGCAAGTCAGAACTACAGATATTTGTCTTGGGATTATAATATTTGCAGCTGTACAAGAAGAGTCTGCTGTTAGGATTGTTTAGGCTATGTCTTCATGGCAGGGTTTGCTTGGCCCATGGCCAAAGTTTTGTCCATACCCTATGTGCACAGAGGAAGCCTGAGTGTGTTTTCATCTCAGCTGCCCAGATGAGGCTCTCAGTTTGTGGTTGGGTTTCACTTCAGCGTTGGTGCACACAGGGTGTTGCTACAGCAGCACAGACAAGCCAAACCCAAAACACACCCACCCTCCTGCTCAGAACAGTCTTCTCCATCTCCTCCCATTTTTCATCATGGCTCTGCACTTTTTCCATCCTGCTCATACGCTTGCTCTCCCAGACAATACTTGGATGTGGTTTACAGCTGCTGCGCATCAAGGACCTCTTCCAGTTCCCTGTATAGCAGGTCTTTCCTCAGGAAGGCAGGACTGTAACATAGACCAGGACACTGAAAGAAGAGAATAGGCCCAGTCATGTTTAATCAAGAAACATCATCTTGGACATTGGGTTCAACATCTGGCAACAAGTAAATTTTCTTTCCAGTTTCTGACCAGCAGACAGCATCTCTGTTCTCTTGGACACAAGCACCTTGATCACGGTGTCACTGTCTTTAGGAGTCATACTGCTGCAGGACATGAAAAACTCTCCCTGTAAGATAACTTCAAGATTCACAGCCATTTTAATTTACAAAAGTAGACTTTTACTGAGGACTAAACCCTGCCTCGACTTACTACCACGCTCTTTCATGAAAAGGAGTAGGGAAAGCTCCAGCCATTTAAATCTGATAGAAGCCATTGTAGGGTTCAGCCACAGATCTGACTCCCAGCCTGCCAGGTACATTTCACTATTTCTACCAGGGCTACCTGTGCTTCTGGAGTATGGCAAACCTCACCAATGTCCAGTTTTGCCAGTTGCAAACACAAATTATTCTTTTTGCAGATGGGGAAACTGAGGCTGCCTTTTTCACTGGGTAATTTATGTAGCCTGTATTTCCACTGAGGCCACTGTCCTTGGCAGAGATATAAGTATTTAAGAACAGTAACTGCAAAATCATCCATCTCTTTGGTACCAGGAATAACAAATCAACCTAAGAAAAAAGTGTTTTTCCTTTCCCTAGTTTCCAAAGTATGGCTTAAGATGGGACTCAGGAGTCCCAAAAACCAGTCTGAAATGTACAGAAAAGAGCTTCAGCCAAGTTCTTGAATATCCTCATGGGTCCCCTCTTCCACAACTGGATCAGGAATGATTTTCACTCTTTCTCAAAGCAAGATCTAGGTTAAATCTATTGAAAATAGTTTGTGGCATGTTGAAAATAAGCAGAAGGAAGAAGTTCCTGACTCAGTGCGTGCTTAAGCTGGAGAATGTCTTGCTGCAGGATGTGCTGGATGCTTGCAAGCACACACAGGTTCAAAAGTCCACTGAACAATTACATCAAAGAAAGACACTTCAGAAACTACTACATATGAAAAATAAAACAAAACAAGTAAAAAAAAAACACAAAAAAAGAAAACCCAAACCAAAATAAACAAACAAACAATAAAACCACACTGCAGATTCCAGAATTCCCTGAATTGCAGAGCACTGAATTCTAGGAGAATATCTGGGGGGGGATCAACAAAATTCCCCATTCTTTTACTCTTCCCTAGACATCCAATCTGGCTGTTGCCAGAGACAGCAAACAAAATCAGACAGACCCTGTGTCTCTTGTTCAGCTGTTCTTTCACTGTGTTTACAGGATCCATGTCCAAGTCAAGGCTCAGAGTGCAGCCAAGCAATTAAGTAAGAGAAATCCTTCAAACTAAGTTTTTGACATGCAACAGTGGAGAGTAACGCACCTGTGGGATGAAGCTTCCTTCTTTGCACGGGAGAATTATGCTCCCACACCTGGGCTTATATTCATTTGCGCTTGTCCCCATCACACAGCTGTTCAGATTAGTGTTATTCTCTCTAGCCCGGGTGTCTCAAAGCCTCTGTCTCCAGCAGTTGGAGACCAGCAGCTGTGCAATCATATCTGCTAACGTATGGGATATAAAGGATCTGTTAAGTAAAACTAAACCAGGGAGGGAGGAGGGGGAGAGATCAGTGCAAAGAAATCAGTCCTGCTAAGATGTGATTAGGGATGCCCCACAACACCCAGCTGCAAGGAAGAGGTGAACTCAGCAAACATTTTAAAGCCTGCAGCAGAATTAGCCCCTTGAGGGTGTTGTTTGATATGGGGAGGAGGAGGGAAAAGGGGCAAAATAGGAGCTGCAGGTGGAAGGAGGGTTTGTTTGCTATTGTTTGGAGTTTGGAGCACTATGCTTCTGTTATTTGGGCTTTTGAATCTTGTTGGATTTTTCCCCCATCCTAATTTTTGAAGCACCTCTATTTTACAAGGTTCATGTGTTTTCCAGCAAGGTACCACGGAGAAGATAATTAGCTAATTTACAATTAGCTACAACAGTATTCATAATCACTTCCCCTGTGGAAAGGGTGGTAATCATCATCACGTAGCTGTAGGAGTGCTGTGAAAATGGCAATAGGAGTGTGAAACCCAGGCCCTGGGAAATGCCCTGCTTTTAGCCTATTGATCACCTGATTAGCACAGGTTAAGGGGAGTGTTGGGGCACTCTGGCTCAAAAGAATGACAGGTTTGAGCTGGCAGATTTGAGTTAAGAGCTCAAATCAAACTTTCATAACATTCAGGGCATCTGCAGCCTACCCTTCTTCTCTCAAGCTCCTTCTTTCTTCCTTCTTGGACCTGTGGAGGATTCCTCGGTCATGACTGTCTGAAAGAAACCCAGGTTTATAGCTCTTTTTCACCACTGTCACTTTGGCATATGCCTGATCCCACTGCTTGGGGCTGGGAGTTTTGGGGGATGAAAGTCTGGACATGAGTCAGCAATGGGCTCTTGTAGCCCAGAAACCAGCCTTGTCCTAAACTTCATCAAAGAAAAGTTAAGGCAGGTGGTTCTGTCCCTCTCTTCTGTTTTTGTGAGGCTGTTTCTGCATTTTTGAGACCGCTACACCCAGCTCTAGGGCCCCTGCTATAAGGCTGTGAACCTGTTGTGCAATATCCAGAGGAAGTCACGAGATAATCAGGGGGCTGGAGCATCTCTGCTGTGAAGACAGCCTGCGAGAAGAGAAGGTTTCAGGCAGACCTTATTAGGGTCTTTAAATACTTTAGGTTGCTTATGAGAGGTGGGGACAGACTTCTGAATATCACCAGTACCAACAGGATAAAGGCTCCTTCTTATCAAACAAAAGAGCCTATTCACTAGACACAAGGAATACATTTTACACCATGAAGCTGGTGAAACACTGACATAGGCTGCCCAGAGGAGAGTTTCTCATTCCTGAAAACTTTCAAGATTCTGTTGGACAAGTCTCTGAGCAACCTGCTCTAGTAGAGGATGTCCCTCCTCACTGCCAGGGGCTTGGACCAAATGACCTTTAAACGTCCCTCCCAACCCAAACTACTCTGATTCTGTGCCTGTCATGAATACTCTCAGTGCTATCTCCTCTTCCTTCTCTGCCAAGGATGAATTAAGAGAGTGGGCAAGCAAGATCAACTCTACTTCCTGCCTCCTCTCTGGTAAATGTGACACTTGGTCCTGTGCACTGGCTTTTCTTCTTACCCACACCTGCATAGAAAACTTCTCTACGCTGCTTGTTTGTTGTGTCATGGTGCCAAGGAGATAAACTTAAAGGCCTTCCCATTGCCAGCACCAGGGCACTGCAGCTGGTCCCCCTCTGTGTGTGCAAGCATGTTTGGGAAGGAGGGGAATAGCAGCAGGCACAAATAATTATTAGCTATACAAATTAGCCTGGGACACAGAGACGGTGAATCTGTCCCTCTTTATTTCCAAGGCCTCGGAAGTTGTAGATGGTAAAGCCGGTTTGTGCTTTCCAAATACAAGGATTCAACCTCTTTGTTTTGCATGAGGAATACAAGAACACAAGTGTATTTATATACTCTTATCTAAATGTACCCCCACGCACACACATACATTAGCAAAGCTATCGGGATAAACACAATCCTGTGTCATGTCTCCCTGCGAGTGACCCTAATTTTCCCCCAGTCCCTCCACAATTGCTGTGATTCTTGTTCTTGTCCTCTTGCTCCACAGAGGGTCAAACATCCTGCATCTCATTGTCCCTTCTGTCTCTTTAATTAGTGCCCGTCCTCCCCCTTCTCCCCCTCGCTCCAGTGTCCCCCCTTCCCAGCTCCTTTCAGCACTTGGTTTGCAGCGCTCTATTATTTCACCTTTCACGTGTGCCGCCTCCTTCGCCCGGGCCCATCTGACACCTCTGCCTTACACTCATCATGGAAACATAACATTTAAATACAAATAGAACAGGGAATAATTTAACCCCTATTTGCACTGGGGAAGGTGCCAAGGCTGCATATAAACACTGCAGAGAGGTCTATAGACGTTGTATATTTATCTGACAAGTTGCATTTCTTCACCACGGTGCCTTGCAGCCAGCTTTTCCTGACAGGCATGAGCCTCCACTCCTGGCAGAGTGGTCAAGAAGAGGGAAGCCTGGTTCCACAGGGGTATTGGAAATGTGACCAAAGAAACATCTCTGGGAACTCTGATTTGCTGTTGCAGTGGTCTTTCTCTCCCTTCCTGTCCTCCTGTGAAGATCTTGGACCTTCTGTCACTGTTGTGATTTTTTTTCTGGCAAAATGGGGCAGACCGAGCAGAACCTAATTTTCAGTATTGTCAGAATTCATCAGCAAAAATCTCCTTGGCTCTCCTTTGTGCCACCACACACAAAAATATCCAGCCATGGTTGGACATTTCCATGGCAAAGTGGGCACAATGGACTCAGTTGTAGAAAAAGATAATGGGGTGTACAATAACGAGTGAAGACAAAACCATGAAGAGAAGAGGCTCACATGGGCACCATATTCAGTTGCAATGTTGCAGGGCAGGGTCACTGCTCATAGTGGTGCCAGTTTTAGAGATGTTGCTGCAGCAAGGTTAGTGGTGAGTCCTCAGATGAGACAGAAACTGAAATTGTGACTTGGGAGAATGTAAAAGACAGAAATTTGCACAGGCTGTTCCTCACAAAAGCAAAGGGAAGACACTCTGATATGAATGAATACTTGATGCACAGCCATGTGTGGCCTTGAGGAGGCTACATGAAATAGGCCTCTTCCATCACACCTCTTCTTAGACACACTGAGTGAGCTCACTGTCTTCATTCCCCTCATAGGGAGGAGATGGGAGGATGCTCCTCCTCCTGCATGCCCATCTCCATTGAGCAAGACTGTGTGGTACTGCAAGGTACAGCTGCCTCTCTCTGGCCACAGACCAGTTTAGGTTGGAGCACGAGGTCATGTCCACAGCTCATGCTGGGGACATCCCAGATCATGCGCTCATGCCTGGCCTCTTTTATCTTTCTCTTCTGCCCCAGACAGGGATATTTCTGTTCTCCCTGACTGTGTGTTCACTTTGGTCTGGGACCCATGTCTTAGGAAAGTCTGGTCAAAAGATTTTTTGCCCCACAGTCCCACAGTCTGAAATGACACTGAGCATTGAGCCTGGCAGTGGAGGAGATAGGGGACTGAGTCTGCCCAGTGCTCTGAAATTTCGGTGTGGCTCCTGAGACACAGATAGTGGGAACAATGTCTCACTGAAAAAGGAGGAAGCATGGGACTCAGGATGTTGATATGGGTGGATTACTTTTGGTAGAGACAGACCCTAGAGGCAGGAAGAGCTTAGGGACAGCATCATCTAGAACTGCTCCAGGCTTACGTGCAGCCTAAGACTCAGATTTTTGTAGGATGTAGCACCCTCAAATCTCACTAAAGGACACCAAAAACACCTGGTGAGGAGCACAAGTGGTGTGCACACGTGGTCAAGACACACCTTGATGACATCAGCCCATCCCCTCTTCATTTTAATCTTGCAAATTCATGGCATTTTTTAGACATATTTACAATTCAGAAGTAGTTTTCTTGGTGCTTGGCATGTCAGCTTTCTGTCTGGGATGTGGAAGAGTAGTCTATGATGATGCCCAGAGTGTAAGAGGCTCATAATAGACCATTAGAGGATAAACTCATTAGCCAAGACCTGGAACATATTAAATGGTCCCTTCTGCGAAACTCTTCCCTCTCTTTTTCTACTCAGGATATGTGGTGAGTGTTGTTAAAACACAGTGTTGAGTTCCCTGAAAGAGATGGGATGTGAGAGGCAAATGCACTTTGTTATAGAAACTCCTGAAAGTAAAAAATCTTGTTAAATCAACTAATTTTTTATCAGCATAGAGTGTGATTGTGTAGAGCTCTGAGGTGGCAGATATAACAAATGATTCCCCTGACTACATGGGGTGCTGTTTCTCAGGAGGCAGACGGGATGCTGGTATGGAGATGGGGTTGGAGGTGATGTCCAAGCAGTGGCTGTCCATGGGGATCCTCTTCACACCATCTCCCTGGGACCAGCAGCTCCTGGGGAAGGTGATCCTCCCCTTTGGCAGAGCCTGCCCCTTATGGTCAGATGACCACCTCATGGGCAGCTCACCAAAGCACCACATCATCTGCCAGCCACTGCAGTCCCAGCGTACTGCAAAGAGGCGTGGGGGGGGATGTAAAAATAATAATTTGAGCAGTTCCAAAAACACCTGGTTTGAGGTTTGAGCTTTGCGTAAACTAGACCAGACAAGGCAGTTTCAGGCCAGTTCCACACTAGAGAGTTTCGCTGACAGAGGAGGGAGGTGATTTTTTTTTTTTTTTTTTTTAATGATACATTTATATTAGCAAAAAGTCTGGTGAAAACAGTTACACAGCTAGAGGAGTGCTTTTGCTGATGCAGCTTATTTGGAACAGGGGAAGCTGTATAAAGTACAGTATCACAGTCTTCTGTTCCATGGAAGTATTTAACAGGCACAAAGTTTCTAGGCAAAACCTTTTGCCAATCATGTTCCTATCTCTTCCCAGCTGATCTGCCCCCTTCCTAAAATATCTTGCAGGAAGCTGGTCCCATTTGCTTGGTAGGTTTTCTTCCAACACTTGGGGAACCTTTGGACTTTGGACTGGACTCATTTCCTAAGGCTCTATCATGCCCTAGACTGAAAGATACTCCCCAGTGCACACCATGAACTTCAGCAGCTGCTTCTCTGAGGCTTGTACCTCACATCTTGGAGTCTATTTTGCAGCACACTTTGGTCATTGGGAAAACAAGCCTTCCACATGTTGAAATCACCTTCTTCTGAAGTGGGGACAACCTACAAGCTGTGTGGTGTTAAGTGGGGATTTGTGCACCACTACAATCTGAACTTTTTGTTGCTAGCAGAGACCTCTCTGCATAATAAATTCCATCATAAAGTAAGAATATTTCTTGCTTTAACAGGTCTATCAGAAGGCTATTTCTGTTTTTCTCACTTATCAGAAGTGTACCTGTATCACCCCAAACTTATTTTTCCTACCAGTTCAGCAGCCTAGCTGAAGGCAACATAATTCCTGCTTTTCTGTGGGCAGTACACTTTTCGTTGTTGTGGATAACTCGACTGCAGGGCTGAAAGCTCCTAATATCCTTATTCAATAGCCACTGCATGAAAAATTATTCACATCCAAGGCTGTAAAGTAATTTGCCAATGTGCAGGTGCATCTTGGAGAGGGGAATTTTGATCAAACACTGGTTTGAAGCAGAACAGATTGCCTACTCCAGTGATTTCTCAGTGAACAAAAGTGACATGAATTGCCCAATTAGTCAGCCAGAAAAGGGTTATTGCAAACCAGTGTTTTGTTCAGCTTTAGGTTAACCTGTGCACTAAAAAAGTAAATTAAATTGTAAAAAATTATTTTTATATTTACATATATTTATTCAAATTAGTTACAGCTGCTCTGTAACGTGCTCTGAAAAAAACCCTATTGGTTCACACATTTACATAGCATTTAATGAATCATAAATAAGACATTTATGAATCATGTGCAAATGGCGTGCTTACATACATGATGTAAACTATGTAAATTTCCCTTTTTTCTGGGTGTAATGGTAGTAGTCTTTGAACAGAAACCTGATCAAGAGGCAGAATCCCCTCCCTCCCCTGCTGCCCATGGGGCTCTGGATGCAGCCCAGGACACGTTTGGTCCTGTGAGTGCACAGTGCTGGGTCATACTGAGCATCCTTGTTCAAAACACAATTATCCATTAGCAGAAAACATCCTGCTTTGGCATGAAATACCACCTGCTTGAGCTATCTCATATATTAACAATCGTATAAGTTAACTTTATATTTCAAAACACAATTTAAGTTTCAGAAACTTTGGGCTTATTTCAAATGAATTTTATAAATATATTAAAAATCTCATCCAAACTTGTAGATACATGTCTCTGAGTGGGCATGAATGACAAGTCTCCAGTTTACAGGCTGTGACTTCTGTTATATCCTGATTTTAAAAAGCTTATGTTAAACATTTTTTGCCTCCAACTTATTTAGTATTGCGAGGGGTACTAACTTATGTTATTTTTCATTTGGACTTGGTTCCAATGTACTATATTTATCACATTCCTCTTGGATTGCAGTCTGAGCAATGTTGTCATTGCAAACTGACTGCAAAAACTGATCAGAAGTAGCTGATTGGGAAGACTTTGGTGCCTAGATTTTAAGAGGCAGAAAAATATTTTATAAATAACCAAACCATTTTTGTTTGTTGTTTGGTGGTTTGGTTTTCCCAAAATTTGGTGGATTATTTCCAAGTACTCATATGAAGTCAGAGGCTGTTAAGTTTTTTTGAGCCAGAGACCTGAAAAGACTAGCAGCTTCTGAGATGTGTCACCTTGGTGAAGTCACCGTTTGTGTTGCATATGATACTGAGCCATCTTGGCTTTCACATCCCTCCTGAAATATGGTAAGCATCTCTTTATTTTGTTCCAGAAGACAGAAAACTCTTTGTGGGCATGCTCAATAAGCAGCAGTCGGAAGACGATGTGCGCAGGCTATTCGAGGCGTTTGGCAACATCGAGGAGTGCACAATCCTTCGGGGACCCGATGGCAACAGCAAAGGTAAGGGATGCCTTGTGCTAGAGATGCCTTGAGCTAGACCCTGCTCTTTGTATATATATAATTTTCTGGTGTGAGAGAAGTATCATGCAACCCCCAGAACAGCATCTCTTACTTTAGGAGGAGGCACATTTTTACTCCCATGGTCATTCTCTGCTTGTCTGTCAGAGGAAAAAGCGGATCATGTTGTAAAACACTCATCTCCAATGGGCTATGGGTCACCACATGCAAACTGATGCCTCCCCTCTGAACAGGGCCTTTACATTCACTCAAGATGTGCTCTCCCCACCCCATTGAACAGGATGACTCTTTCTTTCAAAAAAGCCAGTATTGTTACTTTACATCTTGACACTCTGGCTCCGTCATCATCTCTGTTTGTCTCTCATCTACTAGCCCCAGGTCTTTCTCTCCTTCACCTGCTCTTTGCATGGACTCATGCTGCCAGTGATTGCAGCTGCAAGGGTACAGGTGCCAGTTTAAATATTACGCCCATTGCACATTTATTGTTTGAAACACACAAATACTTCATTGCAAAACTAGGTGCCTTTCCTCCTTCTGCCACTTTTTTTACCTGGATACACAAAAGATCTTCTGCCACAGCCCAGGCATGAGAGTGAGGTTTCTTTCTTGTGCAGGAAGGTAATATTTTTCCCCAAAAGTCTCTAGATAAAGTAACTTCAATCTGAATAGGAAACTCTCCCCTCCTGGCAGTTAATGTGTCCATTAAATATTGATCTGCATATAATATGGCATAAACCAGAGAAGAGGCCAGTCCTGCCGCCACAGTTCTTATCTCACTGGATATTTTGACAAGTGACAAAATCAACCAGCACATTTTTGCAACAGGGAGGCAAAAAAATCCAAATTGCAGTGATGCACTGGAGAAAGATATTTTTATTTCATAAAATCACTGGTGGCCAAAAAAGTTACTTTACACCAGCCTCATAGCTGTTCAACACACATCAGCACAGATAAATGGCTGAAAATAAGCCGTGGGCACCTTTTTTCAATTTTGGGGTTTCTTCATTTTTACTACACCCAAAGGCAGGGTCTGGCCCACAGGGAAGAAGTAGGCTAGGATGTCCTAGAGAAGCTCAGTCATCATAACAGCAGACAGTTAAGCATGTCATTCACTGAACAAATTAGTAAATTTGGAAAAAGCAAAAAAAAGCTTGTCTGTCCGCTTCCACCTGGAATGAAATCTAATAGCGAAGGAGTTAAACAGAGCAATAATAAAGGCAATAAAGTCTGAGTTCTGTAAGAAACAAATTCCAGAGGACATCCAACCCACAGACTTGTCTTCATACTTGCTCTATCTTTTTTTTTTTTTCCTTCTAAAACAATTTCATTATAAGACAGAATCTGAGTGGCAGCTCCATATTGCTAACCAGTTTAATTATTAGTGCTAGCAGACTGCAGTCTCAGGCTGACGTGTCACTGAGCTGTTCAGGATCAATACTGAGCCTGACAGAGTTAATATTACCAGCTTCCATTTGCTGGTGCTATTTACTGAGAATGTGAAGCTCCTAATTTACACACACACAGTTTCTTGCATGCACACATGCACACAGAGCAGTCAATCCAATGGAAAACTTAAGGCTAGTGCCCTTATCTTAGGAGACAGTCAGGCAAGCCACAACTCCCACAAAGTTATTCCCAGTCTGTAATGTTTTCCATCTGCTAGAAACCAATATGTGACACACATTGCTTGTGAGCTACTTATTTTGGGTAAAACCCATAAGGCTTAAATTCTACGTAAGTTGAGATTTAAGCAGATTGTCTAAATTCCAGATAGCAGTCAGATCCCATGCACTTAAATCCTGCCCAGCCCACCAGGGATCTCTGTGGCGAGCCTCTACACCCTTCAGGTAGCTCAGTGCAAGAACTGCTCTCAGAAGCTGGGTAGCAGCTCCCCAGTTTAATCCCATCACAGTCCAGGCATAGCCAAGAAGCTGCCTAAGCCTTTCCTGAAGCCGTGAGCACTCTCCTGAGCCATGGGCCATGGCCTTCAGAGTCTGCAGAAATACCTCCTGCGTGAGTTGCAGTGCTAGGGACAGTGGATGGGGCAGGTAACGAGGTGGCAGAAGTGCTGAGACTGAGGAATTTCTCACCCTGAAGGGGAATGTAGCACCTGTGTTCCCTGGGAGGGAATGAGTGCTTCTGTACCACTCCAGGTAAAACTCACCAGGGTCCAAGCAGGAGTGCAGGAGTTCTCAGGCAAGGGACCTGAAGTGGATCCAGAAAGACCCACAGAGTCTTCATTGCTGCTGCTCTCTGTGCAGCTATTCTTCTTCCCTTTCTGATTTTTTTCCCATTCAGCACTCTGCCTCAATAGCTCAAAAAGTAAAAATTTCCAACAGCACTCTCTGCAAGAAGAGCCTTACCCTGTGCAATTGCAATTCTAGGGCCTAATTCTGCAGTCTCCTCCAAGCTGACAAAACAATCAGGGCAGCCCTTCCAGCCCTAGTCTGGAAGCAAAGGAACAAGAAAACCTTAAGCACATGTATCACCCTCTTCAGCAGAGGTTATATCTGTATGTGTGTCAAAATCCCTTCACACTCCAGAGCTGCTCCTGTCAAAAGGACACCATTGTTCTGAGAAGAGTGACATGACTCACATCCTCAGCTCACCCGCTCCTGGAGGCAGTTCTGGTGACAATGGGAAGGAAGATTATGTGCACTTCTGGTGTTGTGGACAGACCTCATCTGATTAAATGCACGAACAAAAAGGACAAAATGTTGGGATCTCTGCTACTGTCTTGCCATTTACACCAGCAAAAGCTGAGTTTCCACTCATCCTGCTACCTCAAAACCTACTGGAAGCAGTTAATAGAAAGCAGTAGGAGGGATCCCATTAACATCCTGAGCATTAAACAAGATAAATGCCTGCTACTCCCTTTATTCCCACCTTTATCCAGCTCCACTGATCCATCAGGACCCTCAGCACAGGGGTGAATTTCACCTGACAAGAGTGAAGCCTTCAACATGACAGCAGCACCACAGCCAAAAATCCTGCTCTAAATTAAATTGGTGACTGGAACTGGAAAGCTTTTGTATATTTGTTAATCAGCATCTTCTTTTTAGAGGCAGAAAGTACAAAAGAATCTCTGCAAATAATTAAACACCCTAATTCTGGATTATCTCTGATTAATGAAGAGGAAGACGCAGTATCTCCGGAGCCTGGGAATGCTGGGCTGGGATTATGTCATAATTGATCCCTATTGTTTCCAGCTGAAGTTTATCTATCTCATTTTCTCACGATTGTCTCTTCTCAGCTCCTTATAAATTAGATCCAACTATTAGCAATAATCATTGGGCCTTTCCTGAAATACAGCCTGAGCACAGAGCTGAGAGGCTGATGCAAAGTGAACAGCCCTCAAAGCGAACCGTAAGATATTTTATATGTGTCTATTATTTTTAGAACAGGCTATCACTACTTTCTTTAATCTCACTTCTATCAGCCTGCAGTGATGATTCTAGGGACCTTTGGGGTTCATTCTTCTACTTTGCATCTCTTCTACTTTCACTCTGTGCTGTAGGGACCCAAAAGGGTGTGAAGACTATCTCAACTTGCTGCAAAGGGGCTGAAGGAGAGTCATCCCACTGTCAGGACTGGCATCCTGCGCCCTGCAATCTGTACCCTCTCAGGGAAATCGAGAGGGCTTTGCAAATTGATTAAAAGCTCAAAAGTCGTTGGTAGTAATAAAGGGGATGGAAGCCAAAACTTCTCAGATCTCTCCCAATCTGTTCCAGAAACTGCCTTAGCATATGGAAATTACCCTTCCCATCTCTGAGTCAGTTTGCTAGTAGCTGGGAGTGTTGGCAATACTTTTCCCCACCCTAGAAGTGCACGTAACCCTTTGAAGTGTTGATCATTTTTGCACTCCAGCACCTACACATAAATGCACCTTTCTGCCCTAAAGCCTTATGTAAGAGTTCAGTGTGAGATTCCTCATACAGCAATACAGGCCAGAGAAACACTGCCCACATTTCTCTAATGTCCATAAGAGAACACCTACACAGGCACTGACTTTGCAGCTATGAAAAACTAAGATTCAAGTTTTAGTGGTGGCAGGATGGTAATCAACACATGGGCTCCTCTCCCACCCCTGCTACTTCACCAGAAGGTGTCTCATGCTTTGCCAGACCTAAGTGGCTTAGAGCCAAAACAAGCTCTGGGCAGTCTGTCACAGAGCTCTACCAAGCAGTGAAAATATAAGGTACCTTGTGGGTTTGGAGTAACTTGAATACCTTCTGTACATTTGTCCTGTGGTTGCTTGAGTCAAGAATGTGCACCTTTCCAGTAACTCGCACATGCTTCCATGCTGTTTCTCACAACCACAGAGGGAGGAACACTCATCATTAGGTCTAATATAAATAAAATAAACAGCTTTTTCACTCAATATATAGTAAAACTGTGCAAGATTCTGCCATGGAAAGCTGTGGATGTCAAAACATGACTGGATTCAAGATGTTCTTGCTAAGTTTGTGTCTGTCAGTACTTATTACAAGTAATGTGAGAACTCTGGAAGCAGCTTAGCCTTAAGAGGTCCTCAGGCTGCTGATGTCTGGACTCTGAAAAAGGATCAGGACACATTTTTTTGGTTATACTTTCTTCACAGCCATATTATTGGTCAGTTCTGAGGGCAGGATGCTTAGCTAGTTGGAATTTCATGGTATCCATGTAAAACTTTCTTACGTTCTTCTTTTTCCTCTTCCAGGGTGTGCGTTTGTGAAATACTCTTCACATGCAGAGGCCCAAGCTGCCATCAATGCCTTGCATGGCAGCCAGACAATGCCGGTGAGTAGCTCTGTAACACAGGCAAGTGAGAATTGGGCCAGCCCTGGCTGCCCTGTGGCCTGATTGAGGAAGAGAAATTATTTATCTGTGCTCTGCAACTCATCACCCAGGAAGGCCCAGGGCCTTGGGTGTGCTTAAGTCATCAGAGGAAAGGCTGGGATGGTAGTGTCATTCCTCACAGGCACAGAACTCCAATGGGTGCTGTGTTCTGTCACCAGCAGTTTTGATGGCCTGAAAAAAAGACAAATGGTTCACAGATGCCAAAAAGTTAGGGTCAGACTCGCCATGGGCACAACCTTTCAAGTTTCAGAGGGATTAATCAAGTAGGAACTGGTGTCTAAGGGTCTTTTCATCTTCCCTCCTCTGAGAGTCCTTGTCTCTAGGCAAAGGATAAAGAACTTTTTGCCAGAGAAAAGCATGTTCACATCATGGTAGTAGGGGCTACAGACAAATCACAACAGTGATGGGTGCCTGTCTCTGTTATTACAAAAGTACCAACCTAGGCATAAGTCTGGTCCCCTACACCTGCCCTTTGAAAGTGTGCCAGACCAATCACTGGATCTTGCAGGAAACAATTGAGGGATCAGTCCACTTGCACAAATTTCTGGTCATATGGGGTTTCAAGACTGATTGTTCAATTAAATAGAAATGGAGTTGTATTTCTATGCAAATAGATATTCGTGCACCACCATGAGACAGAGAAGGATATAAGGCATTCCACTGTCAGTAGGAGAAGGAAATCTGGTACAAATTGTTTTGGTTTATTATAATAGTGTATTATTTTTATTACTAATTATTCACAGTGTAAATCATGGAAGGCTAAGAAGCATGTTGACAACTTGGAAAGGATACAAGAAAGCTCAATTAAAAATATTTGAGAGTGTAAAATCTCCCTTTCAGTAAGAGACTCTAATGTAAATTCATGAATTTATCCAAATAAGTTTAAAGTGAGCCTGACAGATTTTCTCTAGATCTTTGCAGGGATGAAAAAGGAAAATTCTTTACAAGCAAAAAGGTTTCTAAAACTAGCAAACTATCAAGATCTCATTTTTTGGAACCCCATCTTAGACAAATCAGTTTAAAAATGGTACATGTTTACCAGTGATGGTACCAAAAAAAGTCTTCTCAAATATTGGGTCTCCATTTTTTGAAGTACTTAAACTCTTTTAAGAGTCTCTTCCTAAAAGGCTCCTCTTAAAATAAAACAGACGTTGGGCTTTATGCTGACATCCCATACTGATACAATATGAACATCTTTCCAGAGACAGGTTAAAGAGGTTCTTTTAGTGACTTTCTTTCAAACTTTGACCCAAAGTGATATAATCTATAGGCTGACATCAAGAATTTCAATTCAGTAGGGTGTGGCACCACAAAAAGGTTTAGTAAAAAGTCAGTCCTCATCCCAAAAACCCTGCAAATTCCTGTGACAAAGGCAAGAGGAAGACATGAAAAAACAGATAAAACTCAAGGAGAGTTAAAGATTTTGTCTAGATATAATATACCCAAAATATCATTATTCCTCCTCAGGCCCTTCCTACTTTCAGAACACTTTGGATTAGAAAAACATACTCATCTCACAGCCACCTGGAAACAACTTATGACTCCATCCTGGTGGTATCACCTGAGCTTAGGATATACAAAACACCTGAGAATTTGGCCACTTCATGGATCAATTTTATGGGACCATTTGTCCTCTTGAATTATCTGACTTAAACACCTGTTATAGAAATATTCTTTAATAACCAGAGCTGGGCATCTGAAAAAGCAACACAATTTATCCTTTACTAGATGGCCACCCCAGATTCAGAATCAAGTTTCCACAGCTTCACAAGTTTCCATGGATTGGCTGAACCCCACAGTACATTCTCATAGTTCACTGAAAAAGCAAGGGGGAAATTAATTTCACTAGAAGCTAAGTTACGTGGCATTGCCTTGTATCTCCCATGAGCTACAACAATGCCACCATGTCTTTGCAGACCTGTGAGGACCTGCAGAGTGACCAACACTCAATGAAGACATGGAGCACAACAGGTTTTTCCCCACAGTGGCTTAAAATTTCTAAGGCTCTTTGAAGGAGATACGCCAAATCCCGCTAGGATCTCAGTGCCCATTCCTGTTTTCATGGTACTTCGTGGCCTGCAGCGTCGCTCAGGACTTGCTTGGACGTTCGCAGGGAAATGCAGCCACCTCGTGGTGAGATGCAGACGCAGCCCATCGTGCTTGGGAATGAGCGGGGCATTTCTGCCATCTTCCTTCAGCCCCTTTCCATTCCTCCCGCCACTAGGACTGGCCTCATTTGCCCGGCTGCGATGCCAACTCAACGTTGTTCCCGTGGCTCAGCCAATTTCAGCATCTCTTGGTTTGTCCTCATGTACCACCAGCAGGGCATCCATCATCATTCTTGTCAGGTCTCGAGCCGTTCGTTCCTGCGGCAGACTCCTGTTTCTCCACAGCTGTCAGGATTATTGCTCTACTGTGACTTCCTGTTCACACAACATATGTTGCCTAATAGTTTCAAAAGGCAACTTTCTTTTATGAAAGTTCCTTTCTTTTTTTTTTTTTTTTTTTAATTAACCTTACCTTGGACAAGTGCCTGACCATCAGCCATTACAAACCCATTTCTCTATGCAAGGCACTTGTTTCTCCTAAGGGTCCACCAAGCCTAAAGTTTTCCAATTTTTACAAAATCAATTTCCTTTAGAAAAAGGCTGCCCAAAATCCCCTACTTTTGAGCAAGCACAAAGTTCCTTCTATACCTACCTGTCAAGAGAGCTTCCTTTTTGTCTTTTTAGATCATATTTTCTATTAGCTCATCAACTTTATGAGACTGTTTTACTGGATTTCTGTATCATCTTTTATAAGAGATCATAACCTTCATGTACCTTTTGTTTGTAATGTATTTACAGTAATTATATGTCCCGTACTTTTAGTTTTGATTACTCTATCCCCTCCTGTCTCTGTTTCTCATCCATATGGGGACATAAACAGGTCTCTTCCTATCATTCTCTTCTCTTCCTATTCCAAGTCTTGTCCCTAACAGCCTTTTCCACCAACACAAATTCAGCTGCTATTACTCTAGTGACAGCTTGCAGAATTTCTCTGCTTCAGGACTGACTCCTGTCCAACCCAAAATCTTGGTCCATCTTTCCATCTCCTGGTGGATGTTTAGCTGTCAGAACAAGCTCAATATGTATAAAATTGAGCTCTTGAACTTTTCCACCCAAAACCTGTCTTTTCTATCCTCCACCTTCATTCTCAATCACTGTGGACAATATTATCATTATACCTGTCAGTCATGTTCTTCCTAGGCATCATCCTCAACTTGGTTTTCTCCTTCTCCCCATGTCTTCATATCTGGACAACAGCCAAATTGCAGAAGTGTCATTCTGCAGAACACATCTTACTAATCTAAGATGAGGCCTTGTCCACCCACCCACACAGAAAAAACTCTTCCCAAAACTTCATTGAACTATCATAGAATGGTTTGGATTGAAAGGGATCTTAAAGATCATCTACATGTCCCTTAGCAGGATTAGAGACACTTCCAACTGCGCCAGGTTGGTCAAGGCCTTATCCAAGCAGGCCTTGGTCACTGCCAGGGATGGAGCACCTCTGGGCAGCAGGCTCCACTGCCTCACCACTGTCACAGTAACAAATTTCTTCCTAACAGCTGACCTAAGCCTGCCCTCTTTCAGTCTGAAGCTATTCTCCTCCCTCCTGTCACTCCAGACCCTTGTCAAAAGCCCCTCCTCAGCTCTCTTATAGCCCTTTAGGCACACGAAGATGCTATAAAGTCTTCCTGGAGCCTTCTCTTCTTCACCCTAAAGACCACCTGTCTCAGCCTGTCTTCACAGGAGAGGTGCCCCAGCCCTCTGAGCATCTTTGTGGTCTCCTCTGGCCTCGATCCAACAGGTCCATGTCTTTCTTATGTTTTGGCCCCAGAGCTGGATGCAGCACTGCAGGAGGGGTCTCAAGAGAGTGGAGCAGAGGGCAGAATCATACACATTTAAATCAGAGCAGCTATTATCCTACCCAGGAGCTGCAAAGGGTTAAAAAACAGAGTATTTTTGCACACTTTTCACTATCTTGCCCACTGTGGCAATTCAGAATTTCGTTGGTTATGAATTCATTCTGGAAGGGGTAGAACAGTACTGTTACTGTGTACATTTCCTGCACAGGGGTGAGAAGTGAAGAGAGTGATGTGCTTGACTTATCTTTAACAGTCTGAAAGTTTGTGACCTATCTTAAACATCTTCTGGGATTCCTGCAGAAAGAACAGAGAGACATTTCCAGAGATTTGTGCATTCCTCACTTTTTCTGTGCTAGGATGGGCAGTATCACCTTCTGGGCATGCCTGTCCCATTATAATGGATAACTAAATAACAGACTTAGACTGAATACCTGAGGTGGAACTCATCTAACCTAATTTGAGACATCCAGAAGTTAAGAAACTCATGTCTGGGGTTGTCATCTAAGTTTGTCATCTAAGTTTCACTTATAATCAATAGAGGGAAATAGACACCTCTGGAGAAATTTTATTTTACAGAAATAGATTTTAAAACCTGTCAAACTAATAGGCAAGCCCAAATCGAAGTGTGCTTTTTAGCTAATTTTAGGCATCAATTTGCTATGGTACTCCAGCTCCAGAACAGTGGTTCTTCATCCAAAGTGCAACTTAGAATGAAAAAAGACCACAATGCAAAAAAGGACCAGTGCTTAAAAACTAAAGATAAAGGCAGTGCAGTTTAAAGTGAACACTTCATGTTTAATGTGGGGAGACCTGAAATCTGTCCTGGATGTTTGTTGCCCAGACAAAGCAATTTGGGATTCAGAAACCAGGCATCCTGCAGCAGTCCCCTGACTCCTGTTCCATTAGATGTGAACTTGCTTAATGCACTAATTGTCAGCACTATCTTCATTCCATATCTTTCTTTAATTAATGGTGTTTAAGGCCATCAAGGCCTCAAGCTTCTGGTGGCTTCTCCTACCACACAGACCAAATCCTCTCTTTGTTTTACCGCAGAAGCCTGCAGCAGCTTGGTCAAAGCACAACATTTCCTCTGCATCCAGGCAATAGCATTCCAAGTCTATCTACGGCTGGCTGAACATTTTCCATGAAAATTACTTTTCAGATGGAATCCTTGGTTTTGTGAAAAGGGAAAATGTGAGACTTGGATACAAGCACTGAACAGACGTCTGCCTTTCAGAGAAAGATTCAGTTTAGCTGAACTTTGAAAAAAGAGTAGTGTTGCAATGCACAAGTTCGTTAACTTGGAGGCTTTCATTTAAATATTTTGCAGCTCTTATCAACACAAATGACAAAACCAAATTTAAATGTCTGTCCAGGAACCACGAATATCAAATTATGCAATTATTGCTCAGTGTTGTTAGATGGCATATATATTAGATCTCTAGTTGTTGTACTTTACACTTTTTATTAAGCAAGAAAATATGAATGGCATAACACCCTGAATGAGGTTGATTTTGAGTGTCTGTCCATCATGTTCTTTGGAAGTCCACCCATAGCAGAAAAATTCCCAGCCAAACATGGATAACAGTCTGGTGAAAAAATTGTCTTCTTTCCTTAGAAAATGTACTGTCCAGCCCTTCATACCATAAGAGATTTTTTTCCATTGCTTAAGCTAAAGGAATTTGTCACCTCTTTGGCTTATCAGGTAAGAGTGAGTATGAGAATACCAAGAACTGCCCCAAGAATCATAGAATCACAGAATGATTTGGGTAGAAAGGGACCCTGGAGATCATCTAGTTCCAACACCCTGGCATGGGCAGGGATGCCAAGCACTAAACCAGAACTTACAAGTGTCTTTGTCCTGTGCAGTGGCCTCGTTCAAGCTAATGGCAAACGAGGCACTGGTTCTCATCTTTCTGGCTTTGGACGCTCACGCTACCCACCAAGGAAACCTTCCCCACCTCACACAAATGTTTGCTGCTGCTATTGCTGTGCATTCCTGTGGTGCAGCTATGACTTTGCAGAGCTCTGTGAGGCTGCCTTCAGACACAGCCCCACTGTGGAAACCAGCTGAACAGCTGTGCTCACCCCCCACTAACACAGCAGAGGAATAGTGAGGTGAATTCAGGGTGGAGGGGAAATCAGTGCAGAGTCTGCAGAAGGAGCTCTGAGCAGGTGGAGAAAATGAGGAAAATGGGCCTTTGTGGGCACGATGAAGCTGCAGCCCGGGTGCTGCGCTCACAAGTGGTGGGGAAGCAGATTTTGCAGGAGCAGGCTGCACCAAAGCACTGAGTCGGCAAGAACTCCCTGGGAGGAGCAGCCTGGTGGCTCCGGTGAGTGGGGGGCCACAATGCCATAGATCAGCTGAGGTATTTTTAACAATTATTTTGATATAAACAACTCTGAACTTGAGGAGCTCCATGTAAATGGGAAGCAGTGGGGCTTGTAATTAGATTTGTGTACACTTTCATAAATTGCTGGAAAACATCAAAGCCGTGATAGAAGGCTGTGGTGCACTTTATTTCCTTCTTCTGTTCTTCTGTTAATTGAATGGTTGATGTGTGGATAGGAAGCGTTGGCTTCGCAGAGTACTATTTACAGACCCGCTGACAGCTGCACTGTGAAAATTAACAGGAACAGAGCAGCCTCTGTCACAGCTCTTCCCATGAGGGACTTGCTTCAAATTAGATCATTTCTTTCATAGGAGAAACTTTCTTCATCGCTCCTCCCTTCTTCACAAATACACACTCACATCCAGCTGCACAATCCCTTCTCCCCTCAGGCTCATGGCAGCCTTTAGTGCTCAGAAGGGTTTATCACTTCCACAAAGTTGGGGTAGGCAGGCTGCTGTTTAAGAGCTGTAGTGCATTCCATTTCCAGCAAGACACATTCTTCAGGAAGTCATCCAAATCTGTAAGCCAGGCGCATGGAGCCACATCTTCATGTTTGCAGGTCTCTCATTAACTAGAGCATTCTTTCCATCCTCCCAGAAACTCTGGTAGACATCCTCTCAGACTGCTGCTGTTGGAAATGTGGTTACTGTTGTTCCTAGAGAAAATTGCTGCGTGCTAAACACCATAAAAACCCCTGACAGGACAGCTCCTACACTCAGCAGTTTGCTAACTAAAGGCCAGGGTTAACCCAGCTGGTGAATTACTTCAAAGTGTCAGTCAAAGTGTAAAACTTCAAGGTCATCTACACTTTTGTTACAGTTGATGGAGAGGGTCTAGGACCTGAGAGAGACTGTCTTGAGTAGCTGATGGTTTAGAATTGATGCCCAAAATGCCTGGGTTACATCATCTGAATGTTCCCTTAATAGACAAGACACAAGAGAGAAGCAAAAGAAACAATAATACAATGTATGAGAGTGAACAAGTCTTTTACATAATTAATATATATGTTTAGCCTGTTCTTAGCCAAGTGACAGCAGTTCTTGTTCCTGGTTCCAGCAGAGAAGTAATAACCAGTGAGCACCTGAGAATCTGAATCTTAATATTTATTGATATCTGAGAAATACAGAATTAAGAATATTAAAGTTGAAGCCTTCAGTTCACCCCCTAACTTACTGAAAATGTTTTCAAAACATCCCAGTAACATAAACAGAACCATAGACAAACCCATAGTACAAACAGATAACAATTAAACAGACCACAATTCAGAATATTAATTAACCAACAAAATTTACTTTCACTGAGATTCCAGCATGGGATCAAGTTCTCAATTAGTAAAAGCCACATTGTGAGAGTCAGTAGAGACAGAGTCAGTGAGCCCCTCAGGCTGTCAGGGAAAATAGAATCACAGTATCACAGAATCATCAAAGTTGGAAGAGATCTTTAAGTCCGACTATCAACCCAGCACCACCTTTGTAACTCCTAAACCACATCATCCAGATCCAGATGCCTCTTAAAAACCTACAGGGATGGTGAGTCCACCAGGGCAAGGTGTTCCAAAGCCTGACAACCCTAACAGTGATTTTTTTCGTAATATCTAGTCAGGATGTCTACCGTCTCAGCTTAAGGCCATTTCCTCTGACCTTCCACTGCAGCCAAAGTAGGCAAGAACAGTCCCCACCTTGTAACCTCCTTTCAGGTAGTCACAGAGAGCCATAAGTTCTCCCCTTGAGCTTCCTCTTCTTGAAACTAAAGCAGGAAATGGAAAATCCATCAGACTTTTCTTTTACATGATCACAGAAACATAAAGAGGAGATTCTCAGAGGTAATCCAGGCTGAAAGTTGATGAAACTCCAGTATCTAAGTGTCCTTCATGACTCATACCTGAGTTTGGCTGAAAGTTAATTGCCCAAAGTGAAAAAGCCTTTTTGTGCAGAGTGAGGTACCATCACTGCCAGTCCACCTGTCCAAATAAATGTAGAAGGCTGAGGCCTGGTTTTACACCATTGATATTAGAAAAACTGGTGGGTGAAAATTGAGATGTCGACTCTGACCCTGTTTCTCTCTTTTCTGTTGATCTTGAACTCTCCAAAGAACACAAATTCCTTGCAATGTCTTTGTGCAACACAGAGGCTGTCCTGTTTAACTCAGAGCAAAGCACAGCACATCTATTCCTTGTATTAAAAAATAGTAATAACTTAAAAACCTATCAATATGTCACCAGCAGCAGTCCTGGCCCTCTTTCCAGTAATGAATGATTTTTGAATATGCTACCTAAACACCATTTATAAAGGTGTGTGTTTTCCTTTAGGATGAAAAAAGCAGTGGACATGTAATACCTGCATGTGAGTTCGCAGCAGTTTCTACCACCAAAGTCCAGTGACTCTTGATAGATCACCTTTGCTTTCCACAGAGCAGTGGGCTCTGGATGGACGAGGGAAAAAGCTCATAGACCCCTTCCCAGCATGTCCATCAAGACTGCTGATTCTACAAGCTTTGGGACAGCAGGTTCCCAGAATTGCCTTAATTTCCCTTAATTCTTCCTACAAAAAGTAAAATTGTTATACTGTATTCCCTGCCTCTCCCATAGTTTCATAAATTAACTAATTGATCATGTTTCTGGGTCCCAGAGCACAGATCCAGGCAGCCTGGCTGCCTGACACAGGGTGTGAATCATGCTGACACCAAAGATGGCCTTCTCTTCTCTGGTTACATCTCCAAAACCACACAGTCATCCAGCAGGACACTGAAGTGACTAGTGGGATATGAGAGAGATCACTGAACATCTTCCCTGAGCTTCTGTGCTCCCTGTGACCCACAGCATTCACCACCTCCAAAAGGGACACAAGCCATAACTGCTTCTGAGCCAAGTTACCTCCTTCTGGAAAAAAAATATTTGATGGGCACCCACCCATCCCTTCACAGGTCCAGGGGGAGCTGGGCATTAAATCAGCAGCTGTGGAAGTGGCCATGGGGAAGCAGTAACAGCAATTCCTGGGAATTGCCCAGGTCCTGGTGATAACAGCAGCCCCTGCAATTCTTGCTCCACTCAACTCTTGTCTAATCTGTGTGAGATTAGCACTTGAGGGGCTAAACTAATTCACAGGCAATGACCTTCCTGGGATATCAGAGTCATTGACAAGCCTCCAGCCTGGGAGAAATGAAACAGTCCCTGCCTGCCAAGGGAGTTCCTGGCCTACTGGAGGTAGCTCCACTGGGCATCACCACCTTCTTCTAACAGGGATAAAAGATGTCAGCATTGTCTTTACTTCTTCTGCTTGCTTTGGGGGCATTTCTTTCTTTCTCCTTTTCTCTTCCTGTATCTTTTGATCTAAGCCTCATTTATATCAGTGGGAGCTTCCTACATAGTTAAGTAGGCTCTGGATCAGCATTAAATCACTCTGGATGCTTCTCATTTTTTCCCTTTAATTCACTCCTTCCCAGCCTTGCTCAGGTGTGTGCACAGTACTGATATAATGCATTCTTGTGAGGAAAACAGAAAGATCTTAGTAAATGGTAGAATGCCATCCCTATGCAAAACATAGCATCAGTGATGCAGTAGCTATTATGCAAATGGGTTTTGCAAAGTTCAAAATTAATTTTTAGAGGACAAAAACATCCTCAAAGAATCAAAACAAAGAATCAAAACAATGGCTTTCAAATAAGACTCTCAGCTGAAGCTCACACAAAGTCATGAATGTGAAGATCCTACCAGACACATATGTCTTTGCCTCAGATGTCCACTGGCAAGTGAAATCACATAGAAGAGCATGCTTGACTTCCCATCCCAAATAGGAATGGTGTGGTTAGTGCTCATAGGAATAGTGGTTGTGAAGGTGGTGTGTTTCAGTCTTAGTGGAGTGGAATGCAGCAAGGGCAGATCCTTCAACATAAACCAACTTCTTATTTCACCAAAACCCAGGACAGCTGCACTGAATTTACACCATTTCATTGCTTCAGTTGACCATCTGTTTCTCTGTATAAAAGCATGGGTGACACCTCCCTGAAAGAAGAATATTTTCTCAATTAACTGTGGAATCATAGAAAAGTTTGGGTTAGAAGCAATATTTAAAGCCCATCAGGTCCAGCCTATGACTGGACAGTGCTTGGAGATCTTCAGTTAAACATGCTGCAAAAATTCAAATATTTTACTATCTCAGTTGAGCAACATGGTTTACACGCAATAGCCTAGAGTCTTGCAGCATGACAGGGATCTGGGAGGCACAGTCATGTGCAGGCTGCTGGCAATGCAGCGCCATGGAAATGTTCTTTTCTGTCATATGAACAGCTGAAATGTATCTACCAGCTTGCCAGCCCTTTCTCAAGATCTCTTCTTTTTTTTTTTTTTTCCCCAAGTCATCATAGGCTGTTCATGTCCTCATCCTGAGGTGCCAAAGAGGTGTAGACTTCTTGTGAGCAAAGTCCTGAAGCATCAGGATGTCCATGCCTGGTTGAGATTCTACTTTGCTTTCACAATAGTCAATTCACATTATGACCGTGGAAAAATTCTACTTCTCTTGTTTCCATCATTCTACTTCTCTTGTTTTCATCCTTGCATGTTTAACTGAATGGAAAGATCATTCATAGGTCTCTATACTGTAGCTACCAAAAGTGTTTTTAATAGTAATCATAATTTATAAAAAATATTAAGGGTTTTTCTTTTTTTTTGTGAAGTATATTTTATGGGGAAGTAGATTATTAGTTAATATGTAACTAAATATACGTAATCTTTCAAACCATGCTGCTCTTATTGGAAAGGAGAAATATAATGCATTTTGGTTTGGATTCTTAATTTTATGCTTTTCTTCAAATAGACAAAAAAAAATTATTTACTGCTTTCACAGTCCTAAACATCAGGAAAGAATCTCTAGTCTGTTGGTGTAACAATACCTCCCACTTCATAGTGCATTAAGGGAGGTGAATGATTTTGTGAGGACATTTATCATTCATAGACTGAGCTGAAAAATGTTTGAAAAAAACTGCTTGAAGAACTCTGCTTTTAAGTTTAGGTTTTTCAGATACCTGGCTTTGATTCGAGAGGCATACTAACACCTGGGTTATATATTGAGTTCTTCCTAATTAGAATTGGGTACAGTGACACCAGGACTCAATGATTCTGTTGCCCTGTGGAAAGCAATAACTTTAGCTCTGAGAGACACCTGGTAAGTAGTGTATGGGCAAATAAAACCTAAATCAAGCTTCCACTCCAAATAAATTAACAGCTCCGGAGACCTGTGAAGGGAAGTACCTGCAGCAACTCTCTCTGCTTAGACATTGCATGAAGAATCTTCTCTACTGAGGGAGCAGCATTATCAAAGGGTCCATCACTACAGTCCTGGATGAATGCCTCCTTTCCCCTCTCCATCTCTGTCACTCTCAAGAGTGTCTAAACCAGCTCTCAGGACTGTAAAGTGGAAATAGCTCCTAGTGACTGCTGTCCTACTCATCTTTCAGATGAGACATGAAATTGAAGCCCTGAGTGCAGAAAAATAACATATTTCACAAGATGGGAGGGATGTTAGTCCTGGTCTTTTGGTCACCTTCCAGCCTGGATAATTACATTTCTGCCTAGCAGAAATTCCCACTGCTCTACAGTTTAATTGGACAGTAGTTTCTTTTTTGCTTGCCTAAAATCCCAGGCTGGGGTCAAACCCCACTGTCTAATTCAGCAGCCCTCTTTTCAACAGAGCTGCATAGGCATTTCCAAAAAAATGCCAAATTTGTTTTCAAACTTAGGGGACATCATGCCAAATGGCCTGAGATGACAGAGCCCAAAGCAAATAAATCCTCCTATGGCTTTTGAGCCTTAACATCAAGGATCCTTGCATGGAAATATTACCCTGATTGTCTTGCTGAAGGTCAGCATCCTCCCATCTCTGTTTCGTAGTCACAAAGGGAGTGCTAAGGCAAAATTTCCACCACAAGCAAACCATTTCTGTGGTGACACTTAGGAATACAGTCATTGCCTGAAGGACAAGGGTCCAGCAGCACATTTAAGCATCTTTGTGTTCATAGCTGACATTTTGGAAGGTATTTTATAGGATCTGCACATTCAGATCTCTTATACTCAAGAGCTTTAGACACTGGGACTTTATTATAACAATTTAAAAAAAAAATATTTTTGGCCTAGAACTTTTGTCTGGCTCTATTTGAGCCAACAAAGATGTCAAGGTCCACCTACATGAGACACTCTTGTGTCAAAGGACTTAAATGTATGTTTGCCTCCAGCAGGAGATTCACTAAGCTTAAAGTGAAACACAATTTAATGACTTTGGCAAATTAGGCCCAGATTCATCAGTTTTGAAGGAAAAAGGTGTCTAACCATCTGTGGAGATTAGTAACCTAAGGAATCAGAGCAGATTTATAGGGCTGGCAGGGAAAGGAAATTCAGGCATATATTCTGCAAGGCTAGACCTTCACAGAACTTTTCCTAAGAATATTGTTCTAGGGAGAAACAACTGGACACCTGAGCTAGTAGACAGGGATGGGAAGCAAAACAGCCTCCCTGTAATCCAAGCAGAAGCAGAAAGAGACGTGCTGAGTCACTTAGGTGCTCACAAGTCTATGGGACCAGATGGGATCCACCCTAAAGTGATGAGGGAGCTGGTGGAAGAGCTCACCAAGCCACACTCTATAATTTATCATCATTCCTCGCTCACTGGGGAGATCCCAGATGGCTCGAGGTGCAAATGTGACATGCATCCATCAGAAAGGCTGGAAGAAGGGTCTAGAAAAATACAAACCTATCAGCCTGACCTTGGTCCCCAGCAAGGTTATGGAACAGATCATCTTGGGTGCCATTACCGACACCTACAAGATGCCAAGGGGTGAGACCGGTGGGACAGGTCCTGCCTGACCAAGCTGACCTCCTTTGATAACCAGATAAAGGCTGCGGATGTGTCTGCCTGAACCTCAGCAAAGCCGTTGACATCATCTCCCACAAACATCCTCCAGGAAAAGCTGGCAGCCCACAGCCTGGATGGGTGCACTCTTTGCTGGGTTAAGAACTGGCTGGATGGCTGAGCCCAGAGAGTGGTGGGGAACGGTGCTGCATCCAGCTGGTGGCCAGTCACCAGGGGTGTCCCTCAGGGATCAGAGTTGGGCCCAGTCCTGTTTTACTGATGATCTGGATGAGGGAGTTGAGTCCACCATCAGCAAATTTGAAGGGGATACGAAGTTGTGGGGGAGTGTGGAAGGGTGGGAGTGCTCTGCAGAGTGACCTCGACAGGCTGGATAGATGGGATGACTCCAGCCATGGATGGAGTCCGGGGTCCTGCACTTTGGCCACAACACCCGCCTGCAGTGCTACAGGCTGGGGACAGAGTGGCTGGACAGTGGCCAGGCAGAGAGGGATGTGGGGGTGCTGGTTGGCAGCTGGCTGAACAGGAGCCAGCAATGTGCCCAGGTGGCCAAGAAGGCCAATGGCACCTGTCCTGTATCAGGAATAGTGTGGCCAGGGAAGTCATTCTTGTCCGGTACTTGGCACTGGTGAGGCTCCGCCTTAAATGCTGTGTCCAGTTCTGGGCCCCCCATTGAGGAAGGATGTTGAGATGCTGGAGTGTGTCCAGAAATGGGCAACAAAGCTGGTGAATAAGCCAGCTGGTAGCATAAGTCCATGAGGAATGTCTGAGGAATCTGGGGTTTTTTAGCCTAAAGAGGAGGCCCAGGGGGAATCTCTACATCACTCTCTACAACGCCCTGAAAGGAAGCTGCAGCCAAGTGAGGGTCAGTTTCTTCTCCCAGGCAATAGGACAAGAGAACACAGTCTTAAGCTGCTCCAGGTGAGGTTTGGGTTGGACATTAGGAGGAATTTCTGCCCAGAAGGGGTGACTGGGCATTGGAATGGACTGCCCAGGGAGGTGGTAGAGTCACAGTTCCTGGAGGTGTTTAAGAAAAGACTGGATGTGGCACTCAGTGCCATGGTCTGGTGACACCGTGGTGTCTGGTCACAGGTTGGACTCAATTATCTCAAAGGTCTTTTCCATCCTAGTTGATTCTGTGAGTCTGTGATTTTTCCCTGCAGCTGGGCAGTAATGTTTGGCCTCCTGAAATGCTTTTACTTAATCTGTGTATACACTCCATTTGGAAGACTATATCTAATGGGAAAAAGTTCCAACAACCAGGCAATAGATTTGTTTTCCTTTGCCTTTAAATGAAATATCAATGGATGGATATTTTATTTTTAGCTGAATATGAAATTTCACAAGTGACCTGTCAAGCTCCTGTTTTCAAGAATGACTTTATTTCACACGTCAAGACAGCCTGGGAAATTAGTTTTTCTCACAGAGGACTCTGATTAGGGATTACAAAGTGAATGTGGCGCAGAGTGATTTTTCCTCCATCTTTTCCCTTGCCCCACCAACCTAGAGAGTGCCTGACTCTGCTGACTAAGGGGAGCAATTCATTACCATGTGTGGGAGGGGGATGGGAAGAAAGATAGCCATATTAAGTAGACTTGCTGGCCCAAGAGAGAATAGGAGAAGCATAATAATACTTAGCCCTTATCATTCTTTTCATCAGTAGGTATCAAAGCACTTGAAAAAGGAGGTTGATTTGAGGGGAAAAGAGATAAATTCCAATTGCAAGCAGCCTATTGCAGAGGCATCAGCAGGAAAGTTCACTTTCATGATAGTATCTTCTGACTGTGGGTCTGCAGGGTAGAGAAATGAACAGGTCCTTTCCTCTGAAAGATGCAGAAGTACATTTCAAATGTTATTGACTTACCCAGTGTAACTCTCATGGGGTTTGGCAAATTATGAGGTCCAGTCCAAGAACCAGAGAGAGCAAGGAGATTATGTATTACTAGTAAATGACAGAACAGACAGGACCTATTGCCTTTGCCAGCAGACAACAGCTGATTTACACCATGGTTTAACTCCTCACGGAAGCAATAAATAGTCCAGATGAAGGGCTGCGGCATTTTTACCCTATGGAAAACCTGGCCCATTCTGGGGCATTTCTATTGTTATCCAGTGGATTAGTAGAAGTCACTGGAGTAGAAAGCAGCCCTGTTCTGCTGTATATGAACAGCAATATTTGGCTCCACTGTTAAAAGTCCTGCACTGGCTGATCTGATACAGTTTACTGCCTGATTTCCTTTGGGCCACATGAAAGAGCTGCACATGAGGAACTGCGCACTGAAAGCATCAATCCCAAGGTCAGTCTCCATATTCAAGAGCCATGCAGCATCTCTACTGGCTACACATCTTTAACCGCTTACATATACATCTCATTGCAGAGAGCTCCTAGAAAAACCTCCTCTTTTTCTCTTCTTTCTTTGTAGTGTGTGGTCTAGCTTGAATCTATTTGCCAACGGCCTTTCTGCCCTGTGTATATGATAGCAATGTTCAAAGAGGCCTGAAGTCCTGCTGCGACAGGCAACCCAGAAAAACATCTCTCAGGAGGCAAGATGAGATCCCATTGGGTCAAACAGCTGCTGTGCAGTCACTATGACTCACATCAGAAGGGAAGAACACTCCAGGGGCGAGCACTTCATGTGGAAGTTACCCATGTTTTCATGATGCCATCTACAATAATAGCTTGGTTTTCAACAGTGTGAGGCATCAGCAAATGCCCGAGGCAGTTCCCTGGCCCTAAGACTTCCAGGGCAAATAGAGATCGAGAGAAAAGGAGAAGGAAGAGGACACCAACTTATTTACACTTCCCTGTCATGCTAACAGGAGCAGGTCACATCTTCAAAGCCCCTTCTGCAGAGATGAATACACTCTCACTCAGTTTCAAAATCCTCCATCCTGGATTGTGCCCATCATGATGCAGGCTCTGCTCTGCAAATCACAACAGCAGCTCTGAACAACCCAATCTGCTGTGGACCAGTGCCTCCCTCCAATACAGCTGCAAATAGGTTTAAATCATTAGATGCAAGTTACCAAACAGTCTCTTGGATCAGGGTTAATTAAATGAGTGTTGAAATCTAATTAAGAACTGGTCCAGGTGATAATTAGCAGGAAATGTATGCATTAAAATATTCATTTGTCGATGAGCTGCAATTAAGAGTGTGATTTGGGGAAGGATCAATATCTGCATCATGTGATCTGAAGAAAAATTAAAAGTCACCCAGCCTTCAACAGAAATGCAGGGGAATTTTGGCTACAGATTTTTTTTTCCTCTCTTCTCCTCCACTCCCCCTTCTGTTTAGGTTTTATAATAACTGCTGAAGATTGCTCTCCATCTTTGAATTGAGCATTCATCTCTGCATCCCTTTGTTTTCCTGAAGCACTTCTTTCAAAACCCTACTCTTCATCACATTGTGTGAGTGGGTTATAGATTTATTAGAGAGAGACTAACAGGTCAAAAAGAAAGATTCTTTGCCAATGAAAATCACTTTCTCCCAGTACAGATTGCTAATCCAAGGGAACATCACTCATTGTGTGGTGTTAGATTGTTGGGGTCTTTTTTTAGCAGGTTAATTCCTCAAGTCTTTATTCATAACTGAGGATCTGAAGAGGCTATTGAATATGTATAGCTTATACTTATATATATGTACATCTATAGCTGTGGTTTACTACAGTCTTCCCAATTTGTAGCAGAGCAATTCTGCTTTCACTGAGACTATCTTTTTCTGGTTACAGATACACAGGGGCATGTGTAGGCCAGTTAATAATATTTTTCTTGTGCAATTCCAGAAAATTCCTCCTCTGCTAGGAAAACAAGGGTCCTGCAACAGTGCAGCTCCTCTGGCATGGAGCTGGTCTTCCTCTACTGCCACAGCCAGAAACTGAGCTAGTTGTTTCCCCACTGATGGGACTTTGACCAGTGAACACCAGTTTGTCAAAACAGAAGCTATGGGAGCACAATTATTTCAGCTGCTCGCTGTCAGTGTCCTGACAGCTCACTCGCCCACCTCCCCAGCCTGGGCGGCAGCCCAGCTCCCAGGGCAGCTGTCCTCTGCTGTCAGGGCTGCAGCCAGATCGTCCCTCCCCACACCTCCTCCTTCCCTGGGGAGGCCGCCCTGTGGGGAAGCAACCAACCCATGAAGTTAGGACTTCCTTGGAGAAAGACCAAAAAATGCCTTCCTAGGTAGATCTATTTCTTCTAGTCTCTGCCCCCTATCAGAAATTTAAGGATTGCAGCTATTGACCCTTCATCTGGTTTTGGGAAGGAGAGGGATTTCTTTCATTCCCTAAAGCACTACATTTTTCACAGATTTCTGCGGGCAGCTCTGATGATCACCCGCAGCTCTGCGCTGGTGTTGACTGCAGGCATAATCCTAATATTTTAGATCTTTCCTGGAAATGTGCAGGCTCTTTCATGGTAGCCTCTATTTCCTACTGTTAGTGGAGAGAGAGCTCAGGTCCATCCAGTAGTCTTTTAGCTCCCTTAATCTAGCTGTGCTGAAGGGATGCTGTTTCATGATGATACATACACTCTGACTCCTGACTCCAAGGCTAGGCAGGGATTTCTCACTGGACTTGGGGGTTACAAGACACAGGATTGAAAGGGGTCCACTTCAGGGGTCTGGTATGCAGAGACCTCACACATTCCACCAAAACAAATCAGTCTACAAATCCTGCCACATTCATGTAGCAAAGCCTCCTACATTTCGCTGCACTGTGTCCAGATCTTTCTCCTCTGATTCAACATTCTGGGCCTGAAGGTTGAAAGAATAAGGCAACAACTTTTGCAGAGAAAATGTAAATGATATCCTAGAAGCTTGAATTTTAGAAACTAAGAGCCAGGCTGCTGGCATTCACCCTCCAGGGTCCTTTACCTCCTGATGCTCTCACCCTCTTGCAAAAGCCAAAATTCACAGCCTGGTAGGTTGCACGGAAAATATCAGCCCCTGGATCCCATTCTACTAAATCTGTGTTAGATGTATGGATTGATGAGCTGGTGTGCATCAGGCTCATTCCCTGAGTGTCTCCTTTTGTTTCCTGTGCTGCAGGGAGCCTCTTCAAGCCTGGTGGTGAAGTTTGCGGACACGGACAAGGAGCGTACGATGAGGCGCATGCAGCAAATGGCTGGACAAATGGGCATGTTCAACCCCATGGCCATCCAGTTTGGAGCTTATGGCGCCTATGCACAGGCAGTAAGTATAGACAGCAGCTCTCTGCATGCTCATGGGAGGGGGAGCATCACCTGGAAATGAGCAAAAACTCAGGAGCGGACAAAAAACCTGAGTAGAAGAGGAAGCGGTGGCTTATCTGTTGAACTGGTTACACGATCGGAGTAAAAACCAGCCATGCCATCCAGGGTAGGCACTGAGAATCTCCCAGGTGTCTCCAAGGTGCCATAGACAGTTCTAGTAGTACCTTTTGGTCATGTGTGGACCCATGCAAAACGCTATGGGGGCTAAGCCATTGTTGTTGAATGAAAACACAGCTACACTTTGAGGATTTGGATAAAATAAGCCTACTCAGTTTATCCCCATTCTCTGCCTCACATCACCAGTACCCTGCTGCACCTTGCAGCACCGTGGGTACCTTTGGAGTGGCTACAGGACAAAACAGAAACTGTTGAGAGAAATACTTTTAGATTCACAAAGCATGGTAGATAATAATAAAATGTACACAGAATATGCCCACACACAGTCCTTCTGCCCCAAACAGTATGAATGAAATACACTGGGAAAAAGTACTCTTGTGCTAACTTCAGGTTTCCTGTGGGCATACCAAACCTGAGAAGATGTGACTCCACAGGTGCTGGACTCTTGATGAATTTATTAAATGGATGCTTCTGGAATTAATTGTTTTTCTTAGGCTAAAATTAACAAGCATCTGCAAGACAAGACCAGGCTCGGGTAACTTGGACTCTCTGCCAGATATTTTGGAGGAAGGTGGAGGTGATGCCTGCAGCAGGCAGACACAATACTTCCCAGTGACTTTGGCTGCTTTCTCTGAAGCAGATTTTCAGGCAGTGACAGTGTATATCGGTGCTTCTTCTATTTTATGGCAAAATGTGGCCCTCAGCACAATTCGTGCCCAGGAGGGAAGTGCTGTTGAGCATATTGTCCAGAGTAGCACCGTCCTGGATGGGAGACCCAAACCTTGCCTTAGGTATGTAGGGCCAGCTCAGGAATAACACTCTGGTGTGCCAACACTCCTTCCAGAGCAATGACCACAAGGCTTTCCTTCCTTCCCTGTTTCTTTCTCATGTGTTGGCACCAAGTATTTCCCATCACATCACCATGTTCTCTTTTTAATTTTAAGGTCTTGACATTTCTGTTCCTCTCTGAAAGCCCTGTGACTCGCTGAACACTTGATAAAACCCTGCCTACCCCTTGTGTGAGCCATGCAGAGTTGTGAGGATGTGCTGTAGAGCTCCACTGAAGTTCTTCCTCTCCTTCCCGCTGCACCTCTTGGTGCCCTTCTGCAGGTTTTATTCTCTCTCTTCTGGAAAAATTCTAATTTTACTTCAATTTTTCTATCTTCATTTTTATTCCTAGTCAAAATCAGTCTCTGTCTCTTCCTTTGTCCTCTGCTCCCTTCCTCGCATTGTAGAAGAGCTACTTCCTCTTCAGCCTGGCTGTCTTTTAACACTCCCCCTGGCCAGAGAAGGCTGCAGGAAGAGGAAAAGAGATAGTAAATCCCAAATGAGCCTAGTTCAGTGGCTAGCAGACTGTCAGAGGGATGTAGCACATTTGCCCCCATGTGCCAGAGGAATTAACTGGAGGCAATCCACAGAAAGCTTGGGACAAACATTTGCTGAGGTTGTCAGGCAGGAGAGGTGGCTTCAGTGTTACTCTATAGACATTGGTCAGGCAGCTGGAGAGACAAGCAAAGACACCACTGTCCTGATGTTCTGGTCCAAAAACTCTTCTTGCATTATTTTTAATCCAGAGTAACTCTTCTAGTTTCCAGACAAGGTTTATACTGATATGAGAGGATGCAGTCTGCACCTTGACACCACAAAAGTTTCCTCTGTTTCTCACCAGATAATAAAAGTGCATTATGAGGGGAGGTGAGGAATCAGGGTGGAAGGAAGAGGAAAAACAATTTCTGGTCTTCTCCCATCCACTTGAAGCAAATGGATATTTTTCACATTGATTTCTGTGAAAACAGAATTGGACCCATTCTCTTTTTTTTTAAATTATTTTTCTGATAAAATGCTAATAAAGGGGAAAAAATAAGTTTTAGATCTTGACCCATTGGATATGACAAGCTGGTGACACCAATTACCCTGGGGACTTCAGAGCTGTCTAAATGATGGGATCACATTTCTGTGTGGCGCCTGTAGACCCAGAGCGTGCTCAGATGCTGTCTCTCAATCAGCCTCCCTATCTGCTCCATCTCACAAGCTCACATGAAAGGGAAGGAAGGGAGCGTCGAGGCTCTGTGACGTTGCCTTGGTCCCGATTAATGCAGCTTGGACTGCTGGCTCTCAGATATCAGGGTGATTGGCACCTTGCAAATGCCAGCAGGAGATGGAGGAATCGATAGGGGAGAGGCAAAGGGAGACAGCAGTTTTACTCAGCCTGAAGTCAAAGAGCTAAAGCAAGTCAAGAGGGGGGAAGCTGAAGTATCAGGAACACGACTGTCATGACTGGTGATGCCGCTGCCACCAGCAGCTCTTGTGACATTGGTTGAATTGTTTGACCCCCTGATCTTGTTTCCTCATGTACAAATAAACCTGATGATCAGATTTATTTATTTTCTCTTCTCCCTCAGGGACACGGCTCTCTCTTGTACTGTCTCTCCATGAGCTTTCTCAGAGTGGTGTGACAGTAACATCAGTGCTTAATAGTAAGGCCACCACAAGCATGAGATATCAGGCTCTCTGATTCTCAGCCTGTCCTCCCAGCTATCACCAGCAGTCCAAACCTAACTGATGTCTCTGTATAACAATTCCCAAGCAATCCCATGACAGTGGTTTTTCAATAGTTTCTAATGGTCTGTCCCCATGGAGGAGGTTGCTCAGGACCCTGTTGCTGCAGTTTCTTGCTGAATTTTCCCCAGAGAAGCATCTTGCACATCACTGTGACAGGATTAGCTCCCAAAAAGCCTTGATGCACCAAGGCGGTGAGTGCAGCAGAAACCTGCATAGTGTGGCTGTTTGATAGATTGGTGGGCAGCCATGGGTTTGCCAGCCCAGCAGCACCACTGAGGAGAGGAAGCAAGGGTCTCAGTCCATTAAAGTTTGACAGATAAACTTTAGTGTTGCTATCTGGACAGATTTGGGCCCCAGCCCAGCAAATGGTCATGCCACAGCTCTCCAGGCTACTGCACACTGCGAACCCCCTCAGCCTCAACTTAAACAACTTTAACCTTGATAACAGCCATGGTCTCAGCCAAGCAACCAGTCCTGGAGTTCAGCAGCCATCTGGCCTCAGACACAGAGGCAAAAAAATGAGGAAGCAAAGGGAGTTCTCCACTGTGTGTGGTTTTCTATCCCCTCCTCAAGTGCCACCTTCAAGCAGACCAGACAAAGCTTGGCACCAACTCTGTCTGCTGTTTCAGTGGCACAGAAAGTCACATCAGACCTACCTCACCTCTTTTGTATGCAGCTCAAGGCAAGTCAGATTTCATAGCTTCCTAAAGCTCCCAGAGCCCCTACTCTAATTTATTTCAGGGTGGGTTTTTTGATTGTTTTAGGTTTTTTTTCTCTTCAGCAATATCTTCCCATACTCATTTAACTTCCCCTTTTATGGTGCAATTATTTATTTTATTTCACAAGTGTACAGGGCACCAGCCCTTTTCATTATTAGGTTGCTGTGGATCTACATCAGCTGGGTACTGACAGCTGCTTCTGCAATCTAAGGCCAGGTTGAGGTATAGATCTGGACTCAGCCTGGAGAGAAGGAGAGTGATGCTACCTGGCATCTCCTTTGATTTGCTGCCAGCCTAGGAAGAACCTGCAGGCACACTCTCCATTTCACAGAGCACAGCACACCAGCTTAGGGTGGCCAAGCCCAAAATCACAAGCAGTGACAATCAAAACAGTCTGTGAATGGTGGTAGTACAGTCCTGGCACAAATAAGCTACAGCTCCTGCAGGTCTTTCTTTGAATAAAAGGGGCAAAGAGTGTTTAGTGCCTGTCTCGTGTCAGTGATGCCTCACCATGCAGAAAGGAAATGTGCACAGATCAAAAAAATGTGAGGGAGATGAGGAAATGCAGAAGAGCAAAGCAAGAACAAAGGAAAGAGCCTTGGAAAGTGACAGATACAGTATAAATTATTTAATTTTTAAATTATTTAAGATAAGATCAAAGTCATAAATCAAGTTTGCATAAAAAATGGGGTGGGACTGTTAGCCACAGTCTTCTGGCCAAACTCCAGCCATGGAACTGATTGCATCCTGCAGCAGGGGATAGGCATTGAGTTAGTGTGTAAAAACAGACAGACTGGGACAGAGACAACACAGGCAATGCTAACTTTGTTCTCTGGCCTGGAACAAGTCCTTTCTCAGTAAATCCCAGCTCTCCTCACTCTGAAAAGGTACAAATGGCTGCTGCTCCTGAACTACAGACAATAACTGCAGCAAAAATTTGGAATATCCAGCACAGCAGAGCTCTCAGACATCACCTTAAGTGGTCTCCTCAGGAAGTTAGGGCAGCAGTAACTACCATACTGACCATAAAACCCTGGATGCCCTGTTCTGCCTCCCTGTCCAGCTCCCATGGAGATGAAAGGATATTTCTGCTAAATGATCTGAGGTAGTGCTGACAGGAAGAACTGCTTTTTCTAATATTTCTTCAATTTGGACTGTGAAATTATTTTGGAGAGATACTTTAAAAAAAAAATCATCTAGCCCTATGAAATCACGGAAAAATTACTGACTGTAGGCTGCCTTCTGGATATAATAGTTAATATATTTAAATTACCAAAATGGGACAGTATATTTGGTAAATACTACCTGTTATGCAAATTGTTTGCACTGATCCGTTCCAGAAGAGGAAGCTATTTTGAAGCCATAATACTTTTTAGCAGAGATAATGCAATATTTCTGACCACCACCTCCTAGGTAATAATGAACACTAGAAATAATGAACACTAAGATTTGGGCTCTACATACAAATTTTTTAGGTGTTTTGGGGGGTTTTCCACAGTTTCCAAGCTCTTGTGTGTCAGACTTTGGAAAGACACTAAGACATGAATCTAGGTGTTGCATATTTGTTTAGGTTTTTTTAATATCCTAATTATATTTAAATTTTCTTTTCAAAGCAGAAATTTCTATTTCCAAGAAAAAATAAGAAGTATGAAGGACAACTCTGATTTTTCTACCAATTATCTTCTGTTTGCTTCAAGGCTTGTAAAGTATTTTTAGATTTAACTCCCAATAGCCAGTTAGGTACAACCGACAGGAATTTGTCAATTACACAATTTTACCAAATATGAGTCACATTACTGCTGGATTGATTACCTTACTTACCTCTTTCTATCACAGGGATACCATGGGGATTCATTAGCTAAGCCTGTATAGATCATTGGAGGTGGGAAGTGTGGGATGCTGTTACTACTTTATTACTATTACAATTACTATTATTATTATTATTATTATTATTATTATTATTATTATTATTATTATTGCTGCTGAATGAAGATACTGGATGAAGAATATGAAAAGTCAAACAAAGCATTGAGTGGTTCAGACACAAAGATAGAAAATAGCACTGGAAAAAAAGGAGAAGGTCATCACATTGTTCAGAGTAAGACTGGAGGGCAATGATCACGCTATTTCAGAAAGAGCTCATCAGAAATAATCCCTCTTTCTCCTCTTCCCCTTCTTCAGTTTCACACACATTTCTTTTGGGGGATGGGGAAGGCAAGCTGTGCATGCTTTTCCTATTTCTAGCAGGATTTTTTGCTCTGAGAAAGTTCCTTCATCCTCCACGCAATTGTTCCTCCTGTAAGAAAAAGACATTATCTCCTGCCCTTGAGCACCACTGCAACTTTCAGTAGGAAAAAGATGTGTGAGACAAACCCTTACACGTGTCTGTATTGATCAGATAGCACTGCCTCCCCTTCCCATGCTTTAGATGGCTTTTCCAGTGCCTCTCCACCTGTTTCCAGCACTGGGAGGGTGACTGCAGGCTCCTGTCTCTTGGGGTGCTGCCCAAGGGCAAGAACCAGCCTGGTAGCATCTCCTAGTCTCCTCAGAAGATAAATATTTGAGCAACAGAAAAGACAGCAGGAAAGAAGGAACAAATCTTTAAAATGGATGGGGAAAAGCTTTAAATGCTGAGGCAAAGGTCATGCAAAGGAAGTAAGAGAAGCAGAAGGAAGTACGTCCTTTCAGCTAAGGGAGGGAAAAGCTCCTCTCTGTCCCCTTGGATCAGTCTGAGATAATAAGGCTGCTGCCTTCCTGATTAGTGCTCTGTAGCCCCAGCCCAGGCAGGGAAAATCTGCATTTCAAATGGCATATTTTAAAGTACACAATACCCAGGGGCCCTGCTGCTATTGATTTGCCTCTGGTGGGGTCACTGCCTCACTTTCTACAGCTTTATTAACTGGGACCATACACAGGGTCTCTTTCAAAGTGAAAGGAGAGTGGATGGGACATTTGTCTTCAGGGGGAGCTGGGGAAGGAGTGGGGTGACTTTCATTGGGAATGCCTTGGAGGTTTTAGAAGGAAGACTGGTGACCCTTACAGGACTTGTTCTCCTTCTGTAAATTTCCCTAGAGCCACGCTGGGGGGGAAGCAGGTAGGTCTTATGCAGTCAGCTTCTTTCAAGGTGACTGAATTCCTGTCCTCCCACCCTCATGGTGCCATTGCACTCAGCCAAGCTCTGACCATCAGCCACTGGTCTGGGTAGGAGCGCCCTCTTCTTTCCCCCTAACCTTTGCCCCATAGCACCTCCAAACAGAGTGGCATGGGCACAAATGGGATCTGTGACCTCAGAAGTTTGGCAGGAAATTTGTCAAGGGTTGAAACATCCAGACATTCCTAGGCCCTGGTTGAGGCCACCTCTCCAACCAAGGAAGCAAAGCCTTCAGCTCGGGAACACAGCTATGTTCAAGTGTGGAATGCTCTACTCCTTCCAGCTCCAGGCAATCCCACTTTTACCCTATTGACTCGGTCTGAAGGCTGCAGAGAGGTCTGTGTCCTCTGGGTCACGATGTGAAGGGCTCATTTCAACATGCCAAAAGGGTTCCCGGGTCTCTAAGACATCTCAGAGAGTATGTCCACAGAGCACTGAGTGTAATAGATACTGGGTGACTGTACTCTGCAGGAGCACCTCTGCTTTGTAGCAGAAGCACCTGATCTAGTTTCCCATATCACAGGTCAAGACTTCATTTTACCGCATCAAAGTGAAAAGGGGTAAGAAAGTGCTAGAGGCTATAAAACTATTTATTAAAAATCTACAAATCTACAAATATGTGAAAAATATATTTTAAAAACAAATCTTTACGTATTACCCAGGTAAAAACACCCAGAACACAAAACGAGATATGAGTCAGCACACCTAGTGTTGGAGTCAATCCAGTGTTAAAGATGGATGGATGGATTCCCCTTCCTCCTTTACTTCCTTGGCATACTTTCTAATATTTCCTGCTCAGTACCTCCTCTGGAGAATAAACTCAAATGATGCCCAGGAACAAACATACTCTTTAAAGGAGAATCAACATAATGTATAATACAAAAGATTGTCTAATCACTCTATCAGTAATTGCAAAGAGCAAAATATCACTAATTAAAATGTAAAAGTACTTTGTGCAGGGTAAAATAAAACAGGGTGATTAACCATCAAAGGGAAAGCCACCACTTTGCCACCAATCTTGAGTAGGCTTCAAAAAATAATAGTACTCAAATCCAGTAGAACACATTTCACCTGTAGATCTGACAATGTGTGGAGTCAGGTATCCTGTGTTACATTTTATTGCTGGAGAAATCAAAGCAAGTTTACATAACTTGTGCATAGTTATTCAGCAGGCTGTTGCCCCTTACTTTGGACTGTTTATGGATGGTGACAGGGAACGTTTCAGCATTTGAATGAGTGTAGTGATTTGAAGGGTTTGTTTTTGTGTATAAGTGTAAGACAAGTTAATTTAGCTGATATTTCGATATTAAAGCCATCAGAGGGAACCAGTCTGTTTCTTGCCATGACTTCCAAGGTCTGTTTAATTCTGAGAAGCATGTCCCATGTGCTTAAGGAACAGCATCAGAGGGTGATTTCCTGATGGGAGAGAGAGTGAAATCAGAGAGAGCAGTGAAACAGAGTTACTCCAATTTTGGAGACAGCAAAGACATGAATCACTTCTAAAATCACCACAGAAAAACATTTATCTTTTCCATTATTATCATCAAGTCACAGATTACCAGAGGCTGGAGAATGTACAGAGTGAGCCTTCCTAAACTTTCTGCACGTCTTCTTTCCCCACTACTCCTTCTCTGAGCACCCAGAACTTCTCACTGCTGAGGGCTGGATTCTCAGACATTCCCACCAGGGAAGGAGACAAGAAGGAGTTTCAACCAAACTGTCTTATCCTTGACACCAGGACCATTTTAAAATCTCTCTGCAGCCATACTGTACACGTGAACTGCACCAGCTGTGTGCTGGGCTCTGAGTGTAACATAAGGATTACAAAGCCTTGTTTTAATGAACAAAGCATTCCCAGGATTCATAAACATTCATCAGCATTCTGCTCCAAAATTTTTAGCCTCAAATGCCTGAAAATGCAGCCCAGGTTCCTCATTCCTGACTTTTGTAGATGCCCTGAAAGAAGCAGCATTTTGACTTTCTAGAAAAAATTAACTGAGAAAGTCAACCCAGATCAAAGCCATAGGGAAGGGGGTTTTCTCATTAGACAAATCTAATCTTGGTAAAACAGGGGAGCTCCCATCTCTTATACAGCACTTCTGGGTGTCTCTGATAGTGTTGGAAATCGGTGCTATGATCTGGTTAGAAGTTTTAGTCATGGTTTTGCTCAGTACCCGGCTGAAGCTTCCTAGCAGCACCAGAAAAAGTCATTTTTGTCGCTGACAGGTGGAAAAAAAAACAGATTATCCCTAGAGAACTAGTCAAAATTTCTGCTTTGGAGAAAGAATCCCCTTTTCCTACATATACTGGTCTCCCATCGGTAACCTCCAGGCTTTTCCAGAATTTTGATATAAGTGATGTAAGCCACAAAACCGCTCTGCTCAGGTATATTGTGTTTTGTCTTTTCCTCTGCCTTTCTGACCAGAGAAGTACCAAGGAGCTGGTGGGCCAAGTCCAGGTCACAGGACACCTCCACACTAGGGAACACATGGCGGGGTGGGGACCATAAGGACCCCAGTTTGCAAAGGTGCCCCTTGCTTCCAGCCCCTGTGGCGAGAAGAATGACCAAGCCTGGGGGGTACCACAGGGGTGGTGCGCTGACCCCCCAAAACATGGGGACGCATCCCTCCCTCACCGGGCGTCCTTCCTGGTGCCGGTGCCACAGGCTGCCCCGCCGGTGACCGCGTGATATTTTTTCCCTGCTCTCTTTGTTCCAGCTGATGCAGCAGCAAGCGGCGATCATGGCGTCGGTGGCGCAGGGCGGATACCTGAACCCCATGGCCGCCTTCGCCGCGGCCCAGATGCAGCAGATGGCGGCTCTGAACATGAACGGCCTGGCAGCCGCCCCCATGACTCCAACCTCAGGTACGGGGATGGCGGGCTGGAGAGGGCAAAGGGCAGGGAAGTCGGGCCACATTGCACAGGACAGCTGGCAGGATTTGTTAGCTCTTTAGGCAGGTGAGGATCAGGTCTCCTCCCAGGTAACGAGCGAAAGGTCCGGAGGAAAGGGTCTCAAGTGGCACCAGGGAAGGTGTAGATTGGATGTTAGAAAAAGATTAGTTCCCAAAATGGTTGTCAAACACTGTAACAGACTGCCCAGGGCAGGGAACCAGTGTCCATCCCTGGAGTTATTTAAAAGGCATGTAGATGTGGAATTTAGGGACATGCCTTAGTGGCAGGCTTGGCACTGCTGGGTTAATGGTTGAACTCAATGATCTTAGAGGTCTCTAAGAACCTTAACTATTCTGTGCTTCTATGACATTTCTCAGTCTAATCCCATACACAATTCTCTTTAGCTCTAAGAACCCTCCAAATGTCACAAAACATCCCACAGTGACCTACACTGGTTTATTGGGGCATATATATGTCCAGGGGGGTCAGTGTTGGTGCTATCACAGCCAGGCTGTCCCACAGACTAGCAAAATAGGGTTGTGGTGAGACGTAATATCATTAACAAGATGAATTTTGCCCTTAGGACACATAAGCATTTCCACCTATTGTGAAACTGGACAGAAGGCACTCAAGGAAGACATCTGGTGCTAGCTGGAATGAGGGTGTGTAGTGAGGGGGTTTCTGGCCACAGGAACAGAGACAGGTAGCCAGTGAAAGGCTCCCAGGATCTAGCTAGGCTGTAAAAAGCCTATTCTAGGAGCTGCAGTATATGGTTCAGCAGGCAGAAAAATGAGCTGAGACAGGAACAGGGCTGTCTTTCTTGGGCCTTGAAGAACATAGTTACCATTTGGACAGGAATAGTCAAGGAATCATCAGCTCTGGTAGTCCTGGACTGATGTGGCCTAACAGCAGAGAGGTAGGGAAGCAGGAAAAGTTGGGCCAAACCTTGAAAGAAGTGAGGATTTGGGAAGTTTTTCAATATACTAGAGTCTGTCAGGGAGGCAGAGGACTCAAAGGCACACCTTGAAAGGACCATTTGTAACAGAATATCATGAAGGAATGGGGAGAGAAGAGAGAGTAAGAAAGACAGATTTCATTCCACAAGGCTTTATGGAGACCCAAGGAAAAGCACTTGACTCAAAAATCTTATACTGCACATTTCAAAATACATGTTTACACAATGATAAATGTATAAACAAAAAGTCAATGGAGCTACTGCAAATCCAAATAAAAAAGTGGCTTAATTATATGTGCACCCTTTAAACCCGCTGCTGGCAAGATTATCATATTTGCATTAGCTAGATTTGTTTTGTGTTGGTGGGAGCAGAGAGAACATCAAACAAAGACTGCCTGGAATTCAAATATTGTCAGGGTCTGGAAAGCTGAATCCAGGCAGCAGTTTGCAACGGACCCACCACCGAAGAGCACTAGCTCTTTTGAATATACATAAGAATATTCTTGAAAAGATTTCGTTCTGTGTCATGGGCGTGAGAACACCTGTACAACAGCCAAGTTCTGTGCCCACCAGGATCTCCAGCACACAAAAAGCATCCCAGCTCTTTTTTGGTGTAACATTTCCTCTTCTGCTATGACCAGTGCCTTTCAGAGTCATAGAATCATGCCATTTAGGTTTTAAAGGATCTTTAACATCATCAAGGCTAACTGTTAATGCAGCACTGTCAAGCCCACCCCGAAACCATGTCCTTCAACACTACATCACTGCATCTTTAAAGTACATCCATGGATGGCAACTCCACCATTTCCCTGGGCAGCCTATTCCAGTGTTTGACAGGATGAGGGGACTGTTAAACTCTCACTGTCAGAACAGGGGAGAGGAAAGTCATGTTTTTTACATGCTTTCTGGATTACCCATGACTAGTCATTATTGAAAATAAGATGCTGGTTTAGATGATCCCCTGATGTCTTTCACGGCAGCTGATTTTGCACTCTCCTAATGACATATTTTCAATCACAGAGCCTACTCACTTTGGCATTATTTCAGATTTACCTTGAATGAGTAGCTTCCCTCATGAAAAACCTCTGTGGTGGGTAGTGGAAATGTCCATTGACAATTATTCCTTAGGAGAAATGTTTAGGCTTTGAAATTACTCCTTGTATTACTACAACACTCACAAAGCGTGTGATAAGATGCATAGAAAATGTTTCACATAATGTCTGAGCAAGCAAGCCTACAACACTAGCAGCAATTTCTGAGTAGCCAGGAGATATCTGAAGCCTAACATTAATTCTCCTGCTGGCTTTTGTTAGCATTCAGAAAGCCAAATCGAAAATGATCATTCTGCTTCATAGCAGGATTTCTAGTCATTGAAGTATATCTTTTTTCTGCCTTGGAAGGAAAATGAAATATTTCAAAGTTCTCGGCAACAAAAAAAAAACAACAAAAAAAAAACAGGCGCTAGAAAAAGTGTTTGGAACATTGCAAAAAAAAAAAAAATAGAAAGGAAGTGTTTTGATCTTCCTGAAGCAAAAGAAAAATTGTGCTAGGAAAAAAGGTTCTGGTAACCCAGAAGTCCTAGAGGCTTTGGAGGTATTGGCTCAGCACAGTGCCCCTGTGCTGGTATCTTCAGCCCTCCTAATACAGCTGATTTCCTCTGTGCCCCACCTCTAGGAGAGTGGATTCCTGGGGATATGACCATAAGTTCATTCATTCCCATGGGACCTAAGGGCTCGGAGTTTTGGTTCCAGGCAAATCTAATAGATGAGAGACAGTATCCATCTCACCTGGCTTTAACCATACAAAACTTAGATATCTCATTTGAACTGCAGCCAATCGAGTGCAATAAGCACTCCCTATGGGTAATTCAGACCAAGAAAATTGTAACACTGTTTGCTGTCATTTTAACAGTCTTCCACCAAGGGTCAGGTTTATCTCACACAACAGTCCATGATTGTGAGGCAATTAATTTGACATTTCTGAGAGATTGGTTCAGGTTTTACATGTCTCCCATCACTGCGACAATCTGGGTGAAAAGTGGGTCTGGCAGTGGGTCTGCTACTCTGTTACCTGCAGAGAGGGGCTAGAAATGAAATTTTATTCAGGCTTCCATCCTTTTTCCTCCTCTCCCTGCCTCCCTCCCTCCCTCTCTCTCTCCTTGTTGTAAATCTGCACCTGGTGTGGCTACAGCAAGAGATCTCAAACGAGGGATGAAATCCATAACTGGCACGCACCACCACCATTTGTTTTCCACAGTGGCATTATGCCAGTTTTACTCGAGCTACAGATCTGACCTCTCCAGGGGTGTTCTTTATAAGAAGAAAATTGAAGAATTCCAATAAATATGCCTAAACTTCCTTAGACATGCACAAAATAGCAAGCACAAATCCCTTGTCGCAATTTTAGAGAAAAAATTATTTACATTTTCTATGCAAATAAAGGAGAGATCCAGAAAAGCAACTGAAATTTTAAGTAGCCTTTGTGATTTGGAAGATGATGGCATATGCTAAGAGCATTGCCTTTGGACTTCAGTTGCCACTGCTGGCTCCCTGTACCTCCACAGAGGACATTTTTAAAGGCCAACACCATTTAAATAAGAAAAGGGGAAGCAGCAGCTTGTCTGCTCAGGGTATAAGAAATGAGCTGAAGTACTGCCTTTTTTTTTTTTTTTTTTTTTTTTTGGGGGCTACTCAAATCTGAACATATTAAAATATCTCATGCATCTCTAGCAGCTTTCTTAAAGCACCAACACAGATTTAAGTAGTGGTTAAAGGGTGTTATTGGACTAACCCATCATGGAATGCTGCAATGGTGAAGAAAATATCTTCAATTGGTTTAAAAGAGAGGTTACTGCAAAAACTGTGCTTTCAATCAGTAGTATACCCTGACACAGAAAGATATTGTCGAAGTTAAGATAGTTTAACTTCCCATGCACACCTAGCAAGAGAAAAATATGATTTCAGGCTCATCGAAAACTCATTTTTGGTCCCTGAAATGATCCTGAACATGTTGCAAGAAGAACAGTCTGTCCAGTCATTTTACACATACACAGGAGTAAGACAGTGAGGTAGCAGACAGATTTAATTCTCTCCCCAGAAATTCAAGAATTCTCTACCAGTAGGTGACAAGATCCCACTCAGAACATAAAGATGTATCTGTTCTTCTGAAATAGCAGCATTACAGTCCCCTACAGGATGCATCTAGGAAGAAGGAAAGAATAAGATTCCATGAAAGTAACAAATTTGGTCCAAATTTTGTCCCAGTTCATTGAGAGATATCTGTCAAAACAGTATGAAGTCAAGTTTGGACCAAACAGTAACATTAAAAAATGTATCACTGGCTACCTTTAGGCTACAAATAAACTTGACAAGTCTTTTAAGGATCCCTAGTGCTGAGAAAGTTCAGAATGAGTTTGCACATGAAAGGTGTATTCATGAGAGAGTGAAGACAGAGCAGTCCTGGAAATCAGTACACCCACAGAGATCCAAAGGGAATCTGATAGGAACTGCTGTAGAAAGCTGGGGCTGAGAGTTTTTGGAGGTTTTTCAAGCTTGTCTTGAGTGCTTTCTGAACAGGGAAGCAACTGCAAGCAGTCCATTTATTTGCTCAACAGCTTGGGAGCTTTTTCATTTCTCGTGTGTTTTTTTTTTGCGGGTCGTGGTCGCAGCGGTTGTGTCAGCAGTTTTCTCCACAAAGTTGTTGTTTCCAGTACTGACCAGCTCTGCCCTTGTGTCCTCCTCATTTTCAGGTGGAAGCACGCCTCCTGGCATAACTGCACCAGCTGTGCCTAGCATCCCATCTCCAATTGGGGTGAATGGTTTCACTGGCCTCCCGCCGCAGGCTAATGGGCAGCCAGCCGCTGAAGCCGTGTTTGCTAATGGCATTCACCCTTATCCAGGTAAGCCAGTCTAATCCTGTGCCCACAACCTGTTGCCTCAGTCCTAGGGATACTGTCCACACCCACAGGCTTTGCCCAACAAAAGCGTGTGGCACAGGCTCAGAAGGGTTACACCCCACACCCCCAGGGCTCATAATCGCATTGGTGTATTGTGTCTTATGCAGCTACAGTGTTAAACGGTTCAATCTGGATGATAAACATCAAGGGCATGTTGGAGGTGGAAAAACTGTGTACTGAATATTTGAGTGTTCATCTGCTGGATAGCATGTCTGGTGAATAAAGTCAGGACAACCGGCATGTTTTGCTTCAGCTGAAAATTGACCTGACTCCCGAGCAGTTCATGCTGGCAGATCCCCTCGCAGTACTCACAAGGGTCTTGCTTCTGGTTAGCCTTGAAGGAGCTACGCTAAGCTTGTTTGCACCCAGCACTGGTATCTCCTGCTGGAATTTTCCCGCAGCCAGATGGCTCTGGAAGGATGATCCAAAGGGTCCATGTGCCCGCAGACCCAAGCGGCTTCCTGTGTGCAGGGAGCAGGTGTTGACCTCCAAAATGCTTGCTGCACACAAATCCTGCTGCCTTACCAGGCCTGGGGAGTGAAGTTGCATTAATATAGCCTCTGAATTGGCTCAGGGTCACCCTTTGGTGGCACACTGCAAGAGAACTGCTGCTGGGATTCACACTGTGCCTAGCCCGAAGATACCAGCACTACAGAAGAGATTGCGCAAGCACTGGCAGTCAGAGACAGATGAGGGAGGTTAAAGGATCCATACCCGCCCCTATACCTGTATTTAGAAATATACATACAGCCTAAATCTGTAATTATCAATTACCATTCCTGAATGTGCACTTACATTTTTTTAGCATCCTCAAAACTTGAGATAGCTGTCTCCTCCAACACACTTCCTCTAGAAAGTCATTTTACACCATTCCTGTACACATACTACTGGTAACAATCATAGCAATAAAAAATCTAAGTAAATGTTACTAATTGATCCTAATCAGCAGTTGGCAAAGGAATATTTTACCCTGGGGAACTGATAGATTGATCTGTTAGAAAATCAAATACTGAGTTCAATGTTCCAGCCAAAAAGCCCCAAAAAAATCTAAGAAAAAATAATTCTTTCAATCTTAGCCAGTCCTGAAAACTCAGAAGATTCATCATCATAGGGGAATTTATGATCTATAAGGAATACCATACAGTATAGAAATACCAAAATCTTATCTAGGTATTGACAAATAATTATCCTCCTCCCAACAAACACTTTGCAAACATGGACTTTGAGTTCAACTCTAAGCAGAATTAAAATCAAGGGACTTACTGTACTCAAAATGAGGCATGTGTTGTAGCAGTGTAAGGACAGGGGAGATTTTGGAGTCATCAGAAGACTGCGGAGAGCCCTTAGTATGTTCAGTGAGTTCAACCACAACACTGAGAAAGCATTCTGTCCTTAAGGTTATATAAACATGGCCATCTGTTCTTCTGTCCATTTATCTCAGTTTGCCTGTTTGCCAGTCAATCATTTCTCTGTTTATTCATCCACTTCTATGTATGTCTGTCCTTTTTTTCTGGTTTATTTAGATCCTTTTAGCCAATTTCGATGATCCATTACTGTGGGTGCAGAGAAACTATGTTCTTTCGAGGTGAATCTTAATGGCTTGAGCTTTTCCTACTATCCACAACTACCCCCATAATTACAGAATACCTCAGTTAGGTATTTCATCCATGGTTATATAAAATCCAGTGATTAATCTGATTCTCTCTGAGTTTCAGTGAGACTTGCTCAGGCAGCAATTCACAGTAAGTCCCTGCACAAACACCAACAGGCTGACACACAGAAAGGTGACAGTCATCCTGCCCCTTTTTGCTGCAGGCAGAGAGACTCCCTTCTGCCAGTAGAGCTGACATCCAAACAGTCTGAGCTGTGTAAAGTTTGGATTTATCTCAGGGTAACTTCAGCAATATATTTGTCTTTCTCATTGCTCAGCTTCCCCATAATGTGGTGACACCTTAAGTTGTACCAGAGGTGTAAAGGGAACAGTGCCAGGTCAAGCACCCACTTCTCATTATGCTTTTGTCTGTCCCTGAAATGCTGGAAGCAAGTCCACATAGCTTACATCATGCATTTGCTCCATCTAATTGTGTGCCTTCTCATGAGCATTTATGCACTCTCTAAACCTGTCCTCCTTGCCACAGGCTTTATTCAGTCCTGGAGCTTAGCAGCATGAAAAATAAAAGGATTAGACATTTATATGGGTAATGAGAACGTCCACAGCCATATTAGACAGGATAAAAATGTAGATAGGACACAAAACTTCATGTTTTATGATATAAGCCAGCCACTAATTGCTTGGGGTTAGAAAGAAATTTTCATCACTGGGCAGCTTGTTCCATCATTACGGGATTTTTCTCACTCTCCTCTATTGCATCTCTTACTGCCCTGTGGTTCTGCATGGCTCTGTCCCTAAATGCAAGGATAGAAATAAAATATTACAGATGAGCAGGCAATTACACTAACACTGTGCAGAAGGGAAGATCATGACAGTCCCCATCCAAAGCCAACATCTTCCAAACAGCTTTCTTTTATGGTGTATCTCTCATTCTGAAAGTGGCTAAGACTGCTGCTGTATTATGTACATAACCATAGTCTTGCTATGATTATGACTTGCCATATATTGCTTAAATCCTGAATATTGCTTTCAGATACTCCTTCATACTCCACAAAAAAAAAAAAAAAACCTTAAATGTGGGTTCACATCATTACAGCCTGTAGCAGAATATTCTTTGTTGCCTGAAAATAGCAAAACAGGACAATGAGCGTCTCTAGAGGCATGACATCCATATCACTCAGACCCTAATAAATTCCATTAATTGTGCAGTTTGTCTACATGTTCACCTTTCTGACCAGCCATATTATTTTTGATGCTGCATCCAAAGGACTGTAGAATACCACAGTCTAAATAAAAACAAGTCCATATAACATAATTGTATTTAGTCTGTAATTCCATTCTTTTTTTCTTCTGTCTTCCCCTGTGCTCTTTTCCCAAGATTCCCTTTGACTGGAGAAGGGATGTGCATGGTGTACTTTCAGTCGGATTACCAAACCATCCATGTCTTTGTGGCAAATGGATGAATACTTTGAACATCCCTACTCGCCAGGGCTTTGATCGCAGCCCCTGTCCCTGCAGGAATTAGCTTTCTCTGTTAATCTGGTCCAGCTATGGATCCATGCAGTGGCACTAAAAAACCATTCCTAGCAGTCATAACCTTTGCAAGCCAAGGTCTCACCTTCTCCAAGATCAGACAGTACATAATGCCTCAGTGCACTTTTTGCCACAGATTGAATAACAAGGCAATAAGTATTCCCCCTTCCACTAGCCTGAGCCCCTTTGGAGATTTGACCTTTTTGTGTATTAATTCCTGCCCTTTAATCTTTCAGTTTGCAGAGATATTGAACGTGGCAATGTGTCACAATATATAGTGGGGACAAAGAGCATAATCTGTTGTGCCATGATCTTGTGAGTCACTTTGCAGCAGCACAAGAGCATTTGCCATTTCCACATTAGTTGCAGAAGCAGGGATTGAACTCTTCTGCCAAAGCTTTTTAGCCACCCAAAGCCTTTCTTGTAACCATGTGTGATGTACAGTAACAGTAGACACCATCTGCACTGGCTTCTGCTGTGTCTCACATCATCAGAATTCTGCTCTCTGCTAACAGGTCCTGCCCTGCTGAATTGCATTGTGAGGGACTAGACAAAATTCTCACTCCAAACATAAAGCCTCTTTGGTAAGAGAAGGGGATATAGAGATGAGAAAATCAGGAGACCAAAGGGTAGCAAACAAGAGAGAGAGAAGGGACTGGCAAAGAATCAGTGAAATGAGAGAAGTGGAAGAAGGAACAAAGCAGAGCCTCCAGAAAATTGAAAACTGCTCCATAATCTTCTGTCCAGTGATGTGCCCAGAAAGAAGTGGAAATACACCACATAGCAACTCACACCCCCTTACTGCTCCTGGGCTGAAGGATGTCCAACTTGACCAGAGCCAGGGATGGCCCAGCAGTTTGGCAGCTTTGTGGAGACTTAGATGGGGAATGCTTTAATGAGTGCTGAGTTCTTCAGCTTCCTCACAAGGGGAAGCAGAGGGGCAGGCACTAATCTCTTCTCTGGTGACCAGTCAGAGAACCTCAAAGAATGGTCTCAATTTGTGTCTGCATTTGTGTCAGAAGAGATTAAATTTGGATATCAGCAAAAGGTTCTTCACCCAGAGGATGCCTGGGCACTGGCACAAGCTCCAGTAAAAGAACCTAAGAGAATGGTCTGAATTTGTGTCAGAGAAGATTAAATTTGGATATCAACAAAAGGTTCTTCACCCAGAGGATGGTTGGGCACTGGCAGAGGCTCCCTAAGAATATAGTCCTAGCACCAAACCTGACAAGTCCAAGATGCTTTTGGACAATGCTCTCAGGCATATGGTTTGACTCTTGGGGATCCCCTGTGCAGGATTTTGATGATCCTTATGGATCCCTTCCTAATCAGGATAATCTATGATTCTGATTAAGTGCATTTGGTCTGGATTTAGGTTGCTGAGGAAAAAAAAACCTAAGTCCCCTCAGTTCTTTGTTATCCATTAAAAGTGTGTCACCTCATTTATTATTTTCAGGCACACAATGGTTCTGTTTCTGACTGCACACCACTTCCAGGTCTGGCTCTATCTTTCCACTCTGCAGACCCAGCACCAGTTTCTTCACCACCACCACTCCCCTTTAGCACACAGTACATCTGGGCTAGCAAGACAGCAATCTCCACTTCATACCCTGTTCAGGGTCCAGCCTTCTCTGGTGAGGACTATCTGTCAGTACAAACAGGCAGCCAAGCTTTTGTGCCCAGATTTTTTCAAGTCACCACTGAGACAGGCAGTAAAACTGTGCCTCACAGGGGAATTCCTGTTCTGTAGCAACTCACGACTCTGTAACGGAACCAAGATCATCAATTCATTTTCCTTGGTTCAACAAAGAGGTACCAGGAAGCAATTTCACCCACTGCCAGTAAAGACAGCATTCAGACTCCATCTGTATTTACTATTATTACCCAAGTTAATTTTGCATCTTGTCATTGAACAGTGCTGCTGATGGACAGGCTGCTGCTCCAGGCCAGTGAGTCCAGTGCCAGTCCTGACCACGGCAGGCACCATCCAGTGGCACTGAACAAGAGCAGGGCTTCACTAGTGCCAGGAGAGGAAAGGATTGGCTTCCCGCACCTCAATTTCTGCCCTGATATTTCAGGCCTGAAAGGTGTTAGACAAGAAGGGTTTAGAGAGGAAGTGAACCAGGAGAAGAGAAAAAGAGTGACCTGCCTGCACCTTTAGAAGGTCCAGGATGAAAACCAAACCCTACAGAATTTGGTCCAGACATACACTATGGCCTAGAAACGTGCCTGGCTCAGCTACCCTGAGGCAAAGTTTCTCCCTACAAGAAAACTCTGGCTCTGTATTGTTTGTCCACCCTAAATCTCCAGGTGAGAGTTTTCCTGTTCATATTTTGTATCAGCAGTTCCAAAACTGCAACAGTGAGCACCTGAGACATCATTATGACTAGGAAGCATTTATTTGACCCGTTTGTAACAATCTGCCATGTGCCATAAACCACGCTTTACTGGTAAAATAAACAAGTGAAGGAATGCACTCATTAAAAATATAATAACAAGTTGCTATCTTCAATTGTAGTCTAAGCCACTTTAATGATGCCGTGTACTTCAATGACCGTGCTGCAGCTGTAATGAATGAGGTTGTTTAAGGCAGTTGTGTGAGCCTTTCCAGAGCAAAAGTGTTTTCTCCTCTGATCTGGAAGAAGGTTCAAAAACAAATCAGACTCTGTGCTCATGTCTTCAGTAGCATCTATGTGAGTTAAGACCTTGAGCTTCATTTTTAAAACTGACTTAAACTAAGCCCCGAAATATGGACTTTAGAGTGCCTTAAGAGCTTTTAAAACCTGACCCTGACTTATGTGATGATGGTCTTTGGCAAAGAGAGAGAAGTCTGGTCCTGACTTTGCTGTTCAGTCTTTGTCACCTTGACTAGCCATGTCCACCTGTCTGCCTTTTTGAGTCACCTGTGTCTTTCTTGCTTTGTTATCTGGAAGCTCTTCATTGCCAGACATGTCTCCTATCATGTTTTCACTCAGCATCCATCTCAGAAGGAACCTGATTAGGGCTGGGGCTCGGAGGTGGGACTATTAAGTAATTAATAAAGACAGTCCTGGTTTCCATGATTGAACTATATAAATTTTATAAAAGGTCCATTTGTCGGACCAAACAAGCACATACAATAGCTGGGGATGCCACTAAAAGGACTTTTTCCTACTAACAGGGTGAAGCAAAGGGTACAAAACCTCTAGATTTCTGTGCTCTTTTGATGTGTAGGGGAAGAGACAGAGAAATAGCATGTCTTTAACTGAGTGTTGTCCACCCCTGAATGGCAAAACGAGACTATAAAACACAGGATCAGCCTCTGTTTTCTGCCAGATCAGCACATTCTTTCTGTTATTGCAGTTATTGTTGTGTCTGAATACCTAATTAATTACAACAGTAAGCGCTGGCTTCTTTAATCACAGCATCAGCTGTCCTAATCAATCTTAATAATATGGAATCTGTACTATGGCACCCATGAATTTTAATCTACATAAATTTCTTAAGACCTCTCGCAAGCTTGTTGTACGAAATGATATAATTATGGATATAGATTAGGGCTGTAGAGAGTGATTTAAATTGGATTTAAGGAGAAGGTGAATAGAGCCCTCCCACTCAGTTATTTATTTATTTTAATCCTGGCCTTCACATAGATTTTTTTTTCCTATCATTATGTTATTACCCCCCCACACTGACTGAACAGCACTGCCTCTCCTTGATTGCCCTCCTCCCTCATCCACCTTCCCAAAGGGGATCATGGCCAAGCTGCAGCTCCTGAGAGAGGTGTAGAGCAACTCCAGGACACAGAGAGGAATAAATAGGTGGGGCAGAACACAAAGCTGAGGATCCAGCTCATAACATGCTGTTTCAGACCTATATACGAAGCATCTGTGCATAATAGAGTGAAATAGATGGAACTGTGCACGTCAGTCATGGAATGCACAGATAATCAGTAGCAAGGAGTGGAGAGAATATCACATAGGAGTAAGATCATTCCTTCCACCTAAGTGAAATCACTAAGCATCTTAGGAGCCAAAAATGAGCCAAGCTCTGCTTTTGTCTTTCAGAAGCACTGGACTTCTCTGGTTTCAGAGAGCAGACTACTTTGGCTTTCTCCTACCTGAGCTGGGACAAGGAGGCTGTCCCATAGTCCACTGAGGGCATTTGAAGGCCTCTTTTGCTGGCTCAGGCTGTAACTATCATCCTTTTTCCTCACCAGCCCCCTCGCTTCTATGCAGATCCTCCTGATTTATACCCCTGAATACCACAGAAGACTGCAGCCCTCTGTCCCCTACAACCATTTTCACTTGGGGCACCTATATAGCAGCTTGTCTTGGACAGACACTGGAGTAAGGCTGACAGCTCAGGAAGGATTCTTTATAGAATATCACTTCAAGCAATTTTATTTATTTTTAACAATGTGCTTCATTCTGCCACCTCCATCCATTCATTCTCTGACAAAAGCTAAATGTCAGGCCCAACACTAACTGAAAGCCCCTTTAAAAAGTTGAATTTCAATCTAGAGATATATCAGGAGTAAGAAAGTTTCTTGGTGTTAATTTTAAAGCACTTGTATTTCATGCTGACTTGGGAAATCATCCTCAGTTTTTGGCATCAGGCAGAGGATTTGGAAAGTGACATTAACGGATCTACTTTCTTTGAAGGACTTGGGAGTTATTTCTTGACTTCTGCCTAATGAATAAGTGCTGCCTTCGTTAAATTTATATTTATGGCCATATAGTAGGTCATTGGCTTGTTTTATGTCTCCAGGTTTATGGAAGGTTATCTGCCATGGTCACCTTGTGGCATCTTGGCCAGGACTGTCTTGCAAAGAGACAATTGTATCTGAGCAGGATTTTTCCCGTGGAGATATGGAAATGATCAAATTAATATAGAGGAGATGTCCAGGGATAAGGCTCTTGCCCTGAGCTGCCAAAAGAAGTTACTATTAGCATCTGTTTTCATGGTACACCTTTAGTTTGCCCTGGCAAGGCCAGATCCTCAGCTCCTGGAAAGCAGCAAGGCTACAGGGATTTCAGTGGGGCTGATGTGATTGATAGTTTTCCTCTGGCCTCTCAGGAGCCTCTGCTTTTTTTTCCCTCCACCAGCTGATCCTCAGCACTTACACTGCAACACCCTTAGTCTCAGAACTGTCTGTGTGTTGGACATTACACCTCCATGGGTCTGGCCACAAGGAAATCTGTTTCAGATGTTTTCCCTAGGCACATTTGCACAGACCCAGCACATCCAAGGTCTTTGGATGATGATACAACTTAGACACATACTGGTGCTGATCCAAAAGTTGCTGTAAGGTGCTCTGTGATATCCATGTCTCTCGTCTATATCTCTTATCAGCCCTTATACACCTACTTACCTTGTGTGCCACTGCAGGCTTGCACCCTGGCACAGACAGCATACAGAGCAGCTGAGGTGTTTGCCCAGCCCTTATGTTTGTGTTCAGCTAATATTTTCAGTATCAAAAGAGACTGATAAGCTGGATAGGGAGAAAGGGCGACTGAGGCAAGTTAACTCTCCCACTAATGATCTGTGTGAAGGCCACCTCATGAAATTATGTGTACCTTATGAAGGAACAAAGCAACCCTACCTGATGGTCTCCTTGTGCTGAGATACAGAAAATACTCATAACTTCCAATCACTTTGAATTTTAGTAAGTGGTGGGCTACAGACACACCCAGCCCCTACGGTAGGTCAACTCTGAATTGTGAAATCCTCATATAACTGAGCCCTTGATGAAGTCTTCATAGGTCATTAATCTGTAAGAGGGCTGTCACTTTACAGAACACAGCATGGCCACAATTTCCTCAAATGTCTAATCTCTGTCTTGAGATTCCGGGATCAATGCCAGCTGTTGGCTTCATCCATGCTACAGCTGGGAGCACAGGCAGTCATGACCTTTGCTAGGTCTGATTCATCTGGCAGGGTGAGCAGCAGCATGAAGATGTGCTCATGGCTGCCCAAGATCCCTTGGCTTCCTGCAGGGGTGTCCAGCCAGCCCTGGAGTCTGTGTCCCTACCCCTCCATAGGATGTGTTGGCCAGCACGGACATGCCCACTATGCCGAAGTCACATCTTCATTTGCTGAGTAAACACAGTCCTCAAGCTAAGGAAGGAGAGTCCTTCACTGAGAGAAGTCATCACTTTTAAGAGGTGCCAAATTAAATTCCTGCTGGTTGTGACTTACCACAACTTTGGTGTTTCCCAAATGGCCAAGGCAGGGTATGAGACTACGAGTAAAAAAGAGCCATAAGCCAGGAGCTGCTGCCTCCCAAGAGGTGCTTTCAACTCTCCTTTCAAGAGCATCCAGGGATGGTCAGGTCAGTTAGGGCCCTGTGCGTTAGAACAGATACTTAGCATATTCTTTTTCCATGAGGAAGGGATTCCCAGGTTGGAGCAAAGCTAACTGTAACCTTCCCACTGGCTTGCATGTGCTGTGAGCCAAGAGGAAACCCCATGCATGACCTGGGTCACAAGGCAGCCTCGTGAGAAACACTCAGATATTACCCTTGGTGGCAAGTCATAAATACTTGGGAAAATAATGAACTGTGAAAGCTTTAGTGTGGAAGGCAGAAAGGCTGCATTTCATGGTCTGTTATCCCAAACACTTTAAATAAATTATTTAACCAGCTCTAATATTTAACCTTAAAAGTGGGGGATTCTCAGCATATATTTCCTAAGAAGAATACCTTAGCTCTGATGGTCAAAGTATGGTTCCAAGGCAGGTGATATATCCACAGGTGGGATAAGCAGAGCAGCTCTGCAGTGAGCCAGATGGTCGTGTCCAGGAGATAGATTGAGCTGTAGCTGGGAGGTCGGGAAGCTCCCACACATGTCCAGATAAGGCAAGGAATAAAGGAAAGGACCACAGGACAGGTCCTGCTTAGTGAGTTCTCTTGTGTCAGTGAAGTGCCAGCCATTGCTAATTATAAGCAGGTCAGGGGGCAGAACAGTCATGTCCAAATCAGCCTCACCTGGGGAGGAAGGAAATACTGTAAATGCATTTCCTGAGCAGCAGAGACAATTTCTTCTTCTGTGCAATGAAGCACAGTTGCCTTTGGGGCAGAGATGGCAGATCCTCTCCTTCACTGCAGTCTGTAAAACCATAGTCAAAAAAAGATTTGCTTCTCTCACCAAAGGTTCCCTCACCTTTCTCAGGAGATGTCTTCTATCTGACAGGACTTGAAGGGTCTAAGGGTTATTATGATCCATTCTCCTAAAGGGGTGAGGGAACTGATGTATTGCTCAACTTTTCATAGCCGTTCAGTTTTCTTATGGAGCAATATGATCAATATTGAGGAAAACAGTTTAAGCAGAGGTTAAAAAGAATAGACTTTAGTTGGTTTCTTCTTCAAGAAGAAAGTAGTAAGTAAAAAAAAATCGTATTTTCCAAACATTACCTCCATTATTTTCCTAGAACAACTACTCTTTAAAAATGTAGTGTAGGATCTCTAGTCTGCCTGCCACTGACCTCCCACAGATTTTAGTGTATTCTCCTCACACTGTTTTGTAAAAAATGAAAATCCTTACAGTAAGACAGTGCTTTCCCTTCACATACACATATATTGAGGGACTTGCCAAAAGTCAGCTAGGAAACCATTCCAAGCTAAGACTGCAATCCTACTTATTTCTTCCTATGACTACCCCAACCTCAAAGTCCACATGATCCAGTCATATCCATAATGAACAGGAGCTTCCAAGCCTTAGCCAGCTAATTGGGTTTGCCATCTCAAATTTGGTCGTTTCACCATTCCTCCTTGTATTTTGGGAGAAAAGTGTAAGACCTTGCAAGTTTCCATCATGACCAATGGTGATCTTTAAAGTTAAGTTTCAAGCTGGTATTTCTATTTGTAAGAAAACACTTTATCCGTGTTCCTTGGGTATGTAATACTCACGTATGACAACCTCCCCCACACTTTGCCATACAGTCAGTGTCTTTCCTTGGATAGGTGTATGGCACCAGATTTCCTTCCAAGAGGCCCCCACCTTTGCATCCTCCAAGCCTTGCCTCCAGCCACACCTCTGTGCGGGTAAGAAGGAAAAAGGTGGGATGGATGTGGGAAAGTGGCAGTTCCCTAAGGGATCATCCTACAAGGAATAGGTTGGAGGGACTGCATAAATGTAGAACTGTGCAGTCCCAATAAATACAAATTAAACTCATTAGAAGAAAAGAAATATTAGGGCCAAGGTGACATTTGGACTGGAGGTTTAGCCAAGCTTTGCTTTAAATTTTTTATTGATGCAGATAAAGAAAGAGCTTATCCAACACGTTTCTCTATCTTTTTTCTCCCCTATCAACCAAAGGAGAAAAAGAAAAAAAAATCTTAACTAGCTTTGGTTGTATTTGAGCAAGACTTCAAAGTTTCACAAAAATAAACAGTTTTAGTGGGGAGGAATGCACACTTGTAAAGAGAGAAAATACACTTTGAAGCCAGCAAGAGACTGCATGCCTTATGCAGAGATTCACAGCATCCTCCCTGGAGCAGACAAGTGGTGTCCCCCTCCCCTCCATGCAGCTTCTTCTCTCTCACTGGGAGCTGCCTGGCAGCAACACAGTCCTTCGAAGGGATGTGGGGATGACAGGAGCCATTGCTTTGTTCTCTTCTCCTTCCTCCTGCTATGCCCCTGTTGTTTTCTGCTCTGATTGAAAGTTTCATGTGACTGTAGCTGTCACTGAGATCTGAGTTTGCACAGCACCTAGCGCAGTGTTAGTCCTGGCTTAAGATGAGGGTTCTTTGGGGTTGATTAGTGCCAAAAATCTGCATGATCAATGCAGATCCATAATTTAAGCTTGGGAAATGAGGAGAGAGGTTTATTTGTCCTCTGCTCCAACGTCTCACAGGGTGATGGCTGGGGGACAGAACCCTCTTAGCCATCCTGGGGGGTTCTCTGCATTCCTGTCCATAGCCCAAGTGAGCTGCTCCTCTTCAACCCTCAGCCCCTGGGTCTGTCTGTTTCATAACACATATTGATGATAAAAGATAAGGGGAGAGTGCCTATCATATTTTAACCCCTTAATTCCTTGTCTCTCTTGTGTCTCCACAGCACAGAGCCCCACTGCAGCAGACCCTTTGCAGCAAGCCTACGCTGGAGTGCAGCAGTACGCAGGTCGTTAGTATTAACACTTTCTCCCAATAAACCTTTCTCTTCTCTAAAGCCATTACCCTCTGAACACACCCCAAGGGGCTGAGGGAAGGGAGGTTTTTACTGATACAGGGACAAGCTGGGGGCCACAGACTCCCTGATTCATTTTGCACAAACCTCAAGACATCCAGGGTGCTCTCTCCCAAAGGAGGCAACCTCTTACTTTTCCCATGGAAAAGCTCCCACTGACCTGCACCCCAGTGAAGCTTCCTCAGTAGAACTGAGTCTGATCTGCCTTAGCACAGTGCACAAGGGCAAAATGAGGCCACTGCTTTGAAGACCTTCTGAAACAGGTCTCCTGAGTGTTGCAGCGAAGAGGGAATATGGGCAGCCAGACCCTGCAGAGCCACAGCACACACCCGTCCTTTTAGGGTGTGTCTACTGGCCATGTCCCACTTAGTCAGTCTGAGCCTTGCTTAAAAGCAACCCAGACATCCTCCTGCTTCCCAGCAGATTTCAGCACAGTTCCCCTTGGTTCAGCCTCCACTCGAGCTGCCCTGTGTGCTGAGCAGCTCCTTTGCAGTTGATGGACTGACACCAGCCAAAGTGACCTGGTGCAGACCACGACCCTGCCGTGTTCAGCCTCCCCTCACGAGGTGTCCATGGCCAGCGTTGCGAGGAAGCTGCCACCCCAAAGTCATTATTTCCTGTGGTAACTGGAGCAATCAGGGGTTCCTGCTGAGGAATGGCTATTATCTCATGTCAGCGCTGTATCTGGAAACTTAATTTAATTCTCCATGTAGGGCTTCATTTGCCGGTGTTTTAGTTATTGTCATTTATTGCTTGTGAGGCTTGATAGATGGGAAGCAACTCAACCCTTTGAGCTGTTAATTAACCCCTCTGCACACACATGGCCCCTATCCTCTTCTCTCTGGTCTTGCAGGCGACCCATACTCTGTATTTTTAGCAGCAAGGCACATCATCTACCATCTGTGGTAGTGAATGGCTCCCCTTGTTTGCTTGGTGGGGGAGCTGAGATGGGGAAAATTGTTTAATTGCTGCTCACTGTTTCCACTGTGTTTGTGTGAGAGAGAGGAAGTCTCTACAGGCATGAAAGAAAATGTATATCTGAGAGAGTATGTGCAATTGTACCTACACAGCCTGTGGGCACATGAAGGGGAAAACACATGTGTGAGCTGTTTTTATGAGCATGGGAGTTAATCAGGGTGCCAGAGGTGAGGTGGGGGAAAGGTGTGCACATGCTCTGTGCTCAGCTGTCAGCATGGGCACCTCTGTGCTGAGCTCGTGAGTGAACGTGTTCCTGTCACCACGTGGAATGGTTGGACATCTCTGCTGGGAGTCATCTCAGCAGAGCCCCCCGTTTACGCTGCATGGCTGCCCTGGGTGTCACTCCTGATGGAGCTGGAGGGAGGGAGGGAGGGAGGGAGGATGCTTCGGGCCCTGTGGCACCTCCTGGAGCACAACCGTGGCTCTTACGCCACACCTCAGGCTGCACGAGATGGCCCTTCACAGAGCCAAAATGCAGGGGCAAAGCCCACACCTAGCTTGGTGTGGTAGTTTGGAGTGAAAGCTCCTTGCATCCCAGCACTGAAATCTGTCATTTCTTTTTTCCCTTTCTCTCCCCTTTAGCTGCTTATCCTGCTGCTTATGGCCAGATTAGCCAAGCGTTCCCACAGCCACCTCCCATGATCCCACAGCAACAGAGAGAAGGTAAGTAAAAGTGATGTCCCCCTTTGTGACCCAGCGAGCCATTCTCATCTCATTGGTTCCCCTCCTTATGCACCTAGAGTGCCCATGCAACACCCAATTGCTTTGAACACCTGGTCCACTGAGTTTTTCTCCATTTCCATATGTGGCATGATGTCACTGTCACCAACAGTACTGTGGTGGACCGTCCATGTGGGGAACTGCTAATGAGATGTCTTCAGTCCCCTGGGAGGAAAGCATGCTGGTGTGCATGGGACATGGAAAGACCAGCTAGCAACGCAGCCATTAACATCCAGTGAGGGCCTCTGTTTGAGACAAGCAACAAGAATGCAGATAAAAATGCAATTGTGTTGGAATAAAGAGCTATAGGGGACACAAAGCGCTCGTGGCCCTTCATTAAAAGGCAGTAACGTCATTTCAGACACCTGCTGTTTGGAGAATAAGGACTTGCTATTCAGAGTAGCTGATCTAGTCCTTTCAGCCTTTCAGCCTCCACTGATAATCTGGAAACATCAGTCAGACCTTGTAGAGAACAATCCCTTGATCAGGATGAGAAAAAAATGGTAGTTAAAGTTCCTATTTCTTTGCAATGACTATGAGAGTTGCCTGGGTAATCTACTCCACAGGACTGGATGGCTTCACGGAAGACATGAAGAGTAAGGAGAGGTGAATCTACCATTTTTGCATGTAAATGCCTTGGGAGAAAACTGTGCCATGTAATATTTCCTTTACAGTCAGTGGGGAGCAGTGGAATCCTCAGAGGCAGCCCACTTGGGTGGTTCCATTCCAGTTGTCCTCCAAAGAGAACTGCTCCCTTTTGTCAAGAAGGAGGAGTGTGCTTGCCTGAGTGAGACATTAAAGTCAGGTGCTCCAGCTTAGCAACTCTCATTTTAAATAGTTACATTTTAAATTTTATCCTCTATTGGATCACTAATTCAGACATATTCTATATTATATGTGTTATTATATGTATGTAATTACATTTAATATTTTAATACAGTGTAAGAGTCAAAATGAAATTAATCTAGATCACACCATCAGACTAAAACATTCTGATGATCTAAAACTACTTTGGGGGAGAAATCTCATTTTGTCAGAAAATTAGAAATGTCGTCATTTCCATCTAATTTGGAATTAATTTTTTCCTATGTCAGAATTTCCTGGGGAACACAACTTCCAGCTCCTGATTAGCTCTAGTACATGTCCCTGCTGTGAGAACAGATGCACAGACCTATCGTATCATTACAGAGATGTTTCCCCCATGCTGAAGGACTTTGCTTTTTATTACTTACTGGGGCTAGATTAAGCACAGGACAAAATGGCGAGCAGATCATTGCTCAGCAAAGTGCTGTGCCAGGAACCACCAGAAGCAGGGGGAAGCTGTGGTGCATGCTTTGAAGACCCTCTGCCTGTAGACCCCTGTGTTCACAAGGCATGGTGTGTCTCTGTGGGTTAGGAGTGAGTGTCACCCAGTGGACAAGTTGTCTCATAACTCTCTGCTCCTTCCTATAAGCAGCTTGGGGATTGAGAGTGAGGATGGCTGGGGGACAGCCATATGAGATGAACCATCAGTCTAACGCAGGTTGCCATTCCCAGTGTTCCTCATTTTCCTGCAGTGCTGAGAGGCTGTGTCTTTCCCAGCTTCTTGCTAGAGGAATAATCTGTAAAGCACAGCACTCCCCTTTAGCAGAGGGTCAAGACCTTTAAGCATCTGTGACCTTTAACAGGAAAACACAGTGAGAGGGAACTCAATAATAACAATAATGCTCAGTGCTGAGAAGAGTATTTTAGGTTTTCAAGGATGTCCATGAACATTGATTCGTTAGTGAACCAGCCCTACCACCAACAATAACACCAGTGATCACATTGTTAATGACAACCTCAGCTCTCCACTCCTGGATCCCAGTTGGATAACAAGCCCGGAGAGGTTTCGCTGCTGCAACATTCCTGTAGAGATGAGTCATTACTGCCACATGAGCACTGAGGCTGCCGGCAGCTGACAGGGTGTATAGGGTGGAACTGATCCAAAACTATCAAAGCTTAAGACAAAATCTTGATTCAGGCCATGTCTACCACACAAAACTTGGAGGTAATTTTAAGTCTGTATTACTCATCTTGATATAGTTTCTGAAACTAGAAAGTGCAACTCCTTGGTGCAAGTTTGTGACTCTTATCTGTGCAGTGTTCAAACATTCTGGGCAAGCAGAAGAGGCAATGAAATTCCATCCTCTGAGTGTTTGCTGTAGAGGTGAGGTGTGCAGCTAACCAAAGTGCTGCAGCCTGACTTCATACAACCTCGTGGGTTAGCCCAGTTTTAATTACTGTTGGAAAACAAGCCTCATCATAGCCTTTCCTCATTACATTGTGCTGGATGCAATGATGGGTAGCTGATGTCAGAACAGGTATATCAAGTTCACTTACGATGAAGGTGGGCAGGCAGGGAAAGGCTGGGTCTGCAGCTGTCCCTGTGCTAAAAAACTGACAATGAGCTCAAGTGTGAGGAGCATGGACAAAGCAATGGCTTGTCAATGGCTCAGCTCAGGTCCAGCCAAGATGAACCCACCATGTGGTTCTGTGCCCTCAGTCATAGGTTTTTCCATTGTCCAGCACAGTTTGCCTGTAATCTACAGTACAGCCCTTAAAGCTTTTCTTGCCTTTTTGTCCGAGTCAAGGCTAACTGTTCTTCTTGTGTATAAATGAACAGAAATGTATATATATATCAAAAAATGTATACATGTGATAAAACCAAGAGCCATGGCAGACATCAGTGGTGAAATGAAACTTTCATTTTTTCTGATGATCTGTCATGGGGATTAGATTTCAAGCTACACTACAGCCCTTTTGAAAACAAAAGTAAAGCTTGTCATAAATAATTTTATTATTGTATTCAGCCATGAATTGTCAAGTATAGTGATCTCCAATAATCCATTAACTCTGTCCAGAACAAGAACTTTTTCTCCAAAAAGAGAGTTGGACTCTTTATTAGGATTTTTCCATACCAGCTGTGGTTTTTCTGTTGTTCCTGTATCCTGAGCAAGCCCCTCAGAACTCATTGCATTTGTGCACTGAGAACTGACTAAGATCTTTAAAGCATTCTGAGATGAACAAATGGAATCATAAAACTGTTCATGGAAGGGACATTTTAGTTCCAACCACCTGCTATGGGCAGGGATGCCTCCTATTAGATCAGGCTGCTCAGAGCTCCATCTTCCCTAGCCTTGAACACTACGAGGAATGGGGCATCCACAGCTCCTCTGCACAACCTGTTCCAGAACCTCACCACCTTCATAGTAAAGAATTTATTCCTTATGATCTTGTCTTTGGTTTCTTAAAAATATACTTAAGTGTACAACAAGATAGCCATACACACAAACACACAGCCTTCTATGGAGTGCCCAAATTTCCTTGAATCAGGCAAAAACATATCCAGAAAAAGCTAGGAGGGCTGAAGAAGACAGATCTTGTTTTGTGAGTTCTTTACCAAGGGCTCTGGCTGTGACAGGTAACCTACAGACAGATTTAACAAAAAATCGCTTGTTAAATTCTAAAGGCAGTAATTTCATATGTGAGGGTGACAAAACAAATCAAACTACCCATTTTTGGTTTGTGGAGTTTTTTTCCCTCAGAAGCAAATGAAGTTTTCAGCATTGGAAGTTAGGAAAAACCGCTCTGTAGCTGTTAACAAAATGAGTTCAGCCTTGAATGTCTGGGTCAGTAGGGAAAGCCACAGCACAGGTTTCCCAGGCACATTTTAGAGCCAAGCTGGTCTTTGAGAATGGTCCCTGCTTTTTCACACCCTCTCTGGTCTCTTCCTTTTGGTCATGTGAGGAAAAGTTGATTTCAAGGTGAACTAAGGGTTGTTCTCTCCTTGAGCCCAGGATAAATGTGGTGTAGTTAAAGTTGTGTGCCTCCTGGTCTGCCTTATGCCTTGGTAGGTGTTTCTCAGCACACACAGGCAGAATCCCTACTCATGCACAGCACATCCAAGACCGCAGGAAATGCAGCTGGTATTTTTGAAAGAATTGGCCAGTTTTACAGTGCAAACTGCTGGCTCTGGTGATGTCAGTGGGAATTTTGCCACCGACTGCAGCAAAGCCAAGATTTTACCCATTTTATTATAATGTGGATCTCAAATCCCACAGCAGAAGTGCTCTGGGGCACGTTCAGATGAAGGAATGAATTTTTTCCCTGTTATTCTGGACTGTGGTCTGCTCCTGGGCAGAATTTTCTCAATTTTAACAGACACCTAAGGGGGTTAGTGTTTGTTTAACACTTTCAGACTGTTTCATATCTAGCTTATTATGCCAATAACTCTGTATTGTGCAGAAATGGATGGCAGCAAGGATTGGAAAAATGATAGTTGCCCAGTGAGAAGACTAAAGAAGAGGCAGACGGGAGGTGGGGGGAAGCTGGAAAAGCTTGGCATGAAATAGGGGAGCCTGATTATGGGCCACTGAGGTTCAAAAGTAATTTGGCTAAGCAGATGACCGGGTGCCTAATTAGTTAATTATCCCACTATACCACTATCCCCTCCATTTGGAAGAAACCCTGTTACCATCCTCATGACCTTTAGGAAATGCACAAGATGCAAAGGATCAGCTGTTCCTTCATGACAGTCCTTTTAGCAAATTAGTGGGGAAAATTGTGCTTAGCAAATATTCATTAGGGCTTCATTTTCCATTAATCCAAAAGGAAATGTGGAGAGCCTGTGACTTCAATCATGCTGAGGCCCAGGAATTTTAATGAGCTTTAAATGGGCATCTGCCAGAATCCTGACTTCGCCGTACTTCTCTTGCCAGCCGGGGGGATGAGTAATGGGTAATAAAAGGAGGGAGCATCTAGACGAACTCCTCTCCCTAACAGGAAAGGCAAAGTTGTAATTTGCTGTGTTATGACACTGTAATTATGCCCTGATGAAGAAAACGAGAGTATTAAAAAACCCTTTCCTTCCCCACACTGTGCCCCAGACGTAAAAAGGGGAAAGTTGACTGAGTCAGGTCACAGGGTTGGAGGCACATAGGCGAGGGGGAAGGAGGAAACCCTCCTTCTCTCTGACCTCTAACCCTTTTGGCAAAGGGCACACAATGCATCCCCTTCATCTCGATCCCTCTGAGTCAAGCAGAGATGGAGTTACCTGTCGAGGTCAGTGCAGAGCTGAGCAGCAGCTGGAAGTACCTTTAGAAATAAAATTATGAAAAAAACAATCCCTGTCTCATCAAACTATACAGTTTTCTGCTATTGAACGCTGAAAAGGTTTTAAATGTTTAATTTTCTTTAACAAAATCACTTGGACACACCTTTTTTACTGTTGCTCAAGAACAGCATGCATAAAAATAAAAGTCATGTTGAAAATTTATATTCTAGGCTATTTGACAAGAGGCAGGTTTGCCCTCTTCTGCCCCAAAACACAACTTCAAAGAGTATTTTTTGAGGGTCTCTACTTTAATTTCATATTCCAGCTAAAGACACCTCTCTGGATGTTTTCCAGAACACCCTCTTAAATTGGCAAGAGTATGTGTTACGTGATTGAGGCAAAAAAGCCAATCCATTTTATCTAGTAATTCGGACTTAAATCCACCCAAAATCTCTCCTGCAGAATGCTCTAGAATGGAGGATATAGCCTAACTGTCCAGATCTGGGGGAGTCTTCAGGCTAATTTGAGCTGGGGGCATGAATGTAAAATTCTACAGAACAATATGAGCCTGTGTGTTTGTGCATATCTTTCTGCTTATTATCATCATTTGTGTGATGTTATTGTCATCACACAGATTCAAGAAGGATAATGAAATTTCTGCATGCAGACACTGGGAAGAGGCAAGGGATAGTGCGGGTCATCCAAAACTCTGCAGATTAAATAAGATTATGAGGAATAAATAAAATCTATTAACCATATTCTTTCATTCTCTGTGTTCTTACTCCTCCGTTCTGTTCTTTCCATGGCCACATGTACTGGTGCGTTCCTCTCTCTCTAGATTTCATCCTGGTGTCCTGGGAAAACTATTGAAGTTACCATAGCCTCTAGGTGACTTTTTGAGTTCCTGGTCTTCTACTTTGTCCATTCCTTTGAGAGTCTACAGGCTGCTTCCTAGCGTGACCACTCACCAGTCAGAGAGGATGCCAAAGTAAATCTCCACCATGTGCTTTTTCGTATCCTATTTCTCTTCATTCATGGGTCTTCTTTTTCTCTTGATAGGACCAGAGGGCTGTAACCTGTTTATCTACCATCTGCCCCAGGAGTTTGGGGATGCTGAGCTGATGCAGATGTTCCTGCCTTTCGGTAATGTCATCTCCTCGAAAGTGTTTGTGGATCGGGCGACAAACCAAAGTAAATGCTTTGGTGGGTAAAGATAACAAAACAATTAGATTCATCCAGGAAAGGGCTTTCTCTGAATACTTTACCTTTCAAACTGCTTTCTTTCTGCTTAAGCTTTATGATTTCTCTCAATTTACTCCTGTCAATACTTTCCCCCTTCCTTCTTTCTCTCCTGATTGTCTCATGCTCAGAGTTGTGTGTGCTGCTTAGAGGTCAAGGTTTGGCATCTCACCAGCAGCGAGGTGCTGCAGACACTGAAAATACCCCACTTGTAAAGGGAGGTGGGGAGGGTGCACAAAAGACTAAAGCAACTGGAGCAAAATGGAGGGGGCCAGGCATAGGTGAAATTATGAGATTAGCAGAGGGATCATGTTGCAGAAGGGGAATTTCTGTACCTAAGGCAAAGGACAAACAGGCCCTGGGATTGAAGGGAAGACAGAGCTGTAGGGTCAGCTTTCCTGCAGCTGTGATGCATTAGGCTGCAAGGGGGTAAGGGCTGAGCATCTGCTGAGAACCTGGCCTTCTGGGGAATGGTGACTGCTTGGTAGATCACATTCAGACCTGTTCTGACCTACTGGACCCCAGGCAGCACCCCAGCAGATAGAGATGGGCCAAGGTAACCCCGTGCCCCAGCTGACAGGCTGTGCTAAGAGGCTGGGTTTGAAAGCTGCACCTGGCTCACACAGCTCTGGCCTCACTCCTGGCTCCACCCAGCCAGCTGGAGCAGAGAAGGAGCACAGCCTGAAGCTGCCAGTGAGCCCCAGGCAGGGACACCCTGAGCTGCACCCACAGTGGGAGGGCTCAGCCAGCCAGCAGCCATGGAGTGATGTATGTATGGGCTCTCACTGGGATACCACCTTTTGCAAAGTTGGGGCTCTTAAGGGTCCCTTTTGGCAGCGTGGCAGCATGGAGACCCTGCCACATTTGATCCCATCACAGCTGGTAGACAGGTGATCTCTCACAGCCATGTGCCCACCACTGGGATCTGTAATTTTTAATTCTCTGCCATCCTGCACCTCTTGCAGACCCTCCCTGGGAAGTACAACAGAACAAACTATTGCTTTTCTTTTCCTGTTACTTGCAGCTAATCTGGATTCTGTCTCTCAGGCAAACTTTCAGAGTTAAGACTCATTGGAGTTTTCATTTGATTTTAAAACCACTCTAAACCTCCACACTGTGCTTTCTTTCCATGCTGCCTTCCCCTTTCCCCTCCTGAACAGCTCACCTCCCAAATCTCTTACCTCATCCCTTGCTACCCTTGGTGCATGTCAGAGAGTACTTCAAGAGTATTGTGCCCTTTCTCTATGCACAGTTTCTCCTGCCCATCCACAGAGGGTCTGAACAGGCTATTTTCCCTTTTGTTTGAAGGAACCCTGACCCCGATGAGAGGGACACAGCCCTCCCAGTCACCAGGAGTCACTGGGTTGCTGCGCTCTCCAGCTCTAGAGGAATGAAGGACAAAGAGTCTGGCATGCAGAGGCAGTTAGCAAATTCAAATTAGAGCTCCAAACTATGAATTAGCCCCAATGAATCCAGAGCCCACCTGCTTTTTATATACAAATTATACATATATATATATATATATATATACACACACACATAAATTTCACAACAAGTTGAGCAGACCAGCACAGCTCTAGGTGACACTGAAACTGATGCTCAAAGGAGATCCACAGATTAGATACAGACCTTTGGCAGTGAAATTGTCATCTGTGTTTAGAGGAATTCTGGGCCTGGTTCTCCACATGAAGTGGCAGCCTTCTGGACAGCTGTGAGTCTTATCCCCACTCAGTTCAAAGGCTGATGGCTACAAAGCCCCACAAGGACATAACACACACCCCTTTTTTGGCAGGGGTTTGGGGCTGCTTCTGAGGTGCTGTGAGATCAAGGCTGAGAGCTAAGCAGGAGCAGAGGGGTCTTAACAGAAACTTTTCTTGAGTTTCACTTGGAGAAACTAAACATCAGCTTGTTGGGTGAAATGAACTCCAAAACTAACTGTGGGACAGTGAAGGCTGAAACAGGGAGGCGTTCCTTTGGAAGTGTTGATTCAAGCACACAGACAACCAAAAGAAGAAATTAAAGAGTGCTGGTGCATCTTGGTCACTTTATATCTGCTTCTGAGGCACAAATACCCAGGTCCAGTCAGTTTGGGATCCCAGGTGTCAAGTCCAGTTGTCTCTGGATTTCTCCTAGTTTTCCATAGGGCTGAGCACCTGCTGTTACTCCTGGTCTCAGACAAATATGTTGACTATGCTTCCACATCCACCACCTCCAGAAGGATAGAAATAACAGAAGCACAGGTAGCTAACTATCACAGGTAGGTTATGTTGCTTTTCAAAACTTCCCACCCTCCTGACCTTCAGATTTAAAGCAAAAGTAAAAATGTAGACGTTATTAGAGGAAATCAGGCTTTTCAATTGTTTTGCTAAGTCTACTGAAGCTGGCACTTTTGTTGAAGAAATGAATTTAAATAAAAAAATAAATTACTTTTTCCTAAAGGAAAATAAGAGATTTTATTAACTTTGAGAGTAAGAAAATTCCTTCTTTGCTGCTAAAACATTTCCCAAAACTCAACATGTAAGAACACAGCATTTGCATTCTATTTCACTCTTTTTTAGTGCGGCTAGAGCTCTCCAACTGCTAGCCTGGGGGGACAATTCTGTCTGGCCCCAGAAAGATATTCCACTATTATATGACCTTTTAAAATATATCTGCTAAGCAGATCCCAAATAAATTGCTGTAACAGAGTTTAGCCCCAGGTTGCCAAGAAATTGTCAAGAAGTCCTGCTTTAGACAAACTTTAAAAATTCTATGGAGAAAAATGTCACCACGTTTTTTTCCACGGGAACAGAAAAAACTTTATTTGATGCCTTTGTCTCACTGTTGAACAATCTGTAAACAGCTGGCACAAACTGAACAAGTCAGTAGAGCAGCATGTCAAAATAGAATTGTGGAGGTCCATAAGGATAATCAAGGGGTTGGGTCACCTTTCCTATAGATGGGCTGAGAGAATTGGGCTGAATTGTTCAGCCTAGAGAAGGCCCCAGGGAAACCTTCCAGTATTTAAACCTGTATTTAGTATTTAACCTAACAGCACCTTCCAGTATTTAAAGAGAGTTGAGGTGGACTTCTTACAAAACTGTGTACAGATAGGACAAGGGGGAATGGCTTTAAAATGAAAGAGGGGAGATATAGTTCAGCTATTAGGAACAAATTCTTGACTGCAAGCATGGTGAGGCCCTGGGACAGGCTGGCCAGAGAAGCTGTGGATGTCCTATGCTTGGAAGTGTCCACGGCTAGGCTGGATGAAGCTGGGACCAACCTGGCCTGGTAGAAGGTGTCCCTGCACAGAGCAAGGGTAGTTGGAACTTGATGAACTCAAAGGTGCCTTCCAACCCAAACCATTCTATGATTTTTTTTTTTCCCTTATTATTTGCATCTGAATTCTTGCCTGTATTTTGAACACAAATTTATCTCTTTTTGCCACTACTGGCAGGATAGTGTTGGGGCAGCTACAGAAGTGTTAGGAAGAAAATGAGACCAGAAACAAATAATTCTCCTGGTTTTTTTGGAGTCCATGAGCCTGCAGAGAGCCACTAGCACCTGCACATGCTAAAGAAACCATAGTGTGGTCAGCAAGCCTTTGACATTCTCAATTTAGAGGCCATTGCCTCCTGGCTGACAAGAAGTAGTGAGGAATGCCAGCTATAGTAAACACCAATACCAGATTTAAAATGTGAAAGTGCTCAGAGTATGTCTGTTGTTTTCCCTAGTGGGACTGCCTGCTCTACCATGTAAGGCTACCTAAGAAACAACCCTGACTTCTCACTGAAAAAAATAGTTTAGTCTGGGAGGCTTCTTTGCCCATGACTTTTCTTCTGCTACACACATCCAGGCTAGACCCATATCCTTCATTTTCTCTTGCAATTTTTCAAACCTCTGGCTCTTTTTTTCTCCTGTCCCTGTCTTGATGCAGCTATAACATGGCCAAATGCAGACCATCCTTGTCCTTCCCATTCACCAACACACTGTGTATCCCCATGACCTAAGCCTCCATCACTGACCATCTCTGCATCCCCTTGGGTTTCTCCTCAGGCACTGTTCTGTCCCCATTCTTGTATTAAGACTTAGTGATTTCACCTTCACAGCTCTTCACCGTTCTGCCATTCTCTCTCCTCTCTCACTGGTTCTTCACTCAGTGCCCAGCTGACCCCTGTAGCCTCTGCCCACACACTCCTTTTGCAGCCAGCATGTTTCTCCAACTGGGCTGTCAATTCCCAGTGAAATGGCAGGGCCACAGCAGGACTCGTCTTACTCAGAGAAAAATTACACTTAGTTGGACACTCTTCGGAGACGGTGACTCCCATTCTCAGAGTTGGGCTGGCCTAGGAAGACTTGCATGGAGGTAAAGTGTGCTGCAGCCTGAATGTCAACATTTGCAGGAGCCCAGGGTTTGTGTCTGCACAAGGCAGAATTCGCACTGGGTCTCCCGTGTTCCACTACACGTGTGAGAGTTATTCTGTGTGCAGGTGTGCTAAATGTGAGAATGTCAGAGGACACGGATTACATCTTTGTGCTGGTCTCAATGGTTCTGGTGGTAATTCCCCTCTCAGTTACGTAGACAGTTTAAATGTGAACAGTTTGTGTACAAGGCTGAAAGAGAACTCCAGTAAAACAATGCCATTAAGGCTGCTAAGGCAAGTAGGCAATGTGAGAAGGGCAACTTTTCACCCTGCCCACACATGGCTAGCTCTACCTCTGTCGTGGGGTGACGCTGCAACACAGCCCAGCAACACTCACGGTGTCTCATAAGACACATCTAAAGAAAGCACTTGAAGACATTGTTAGTAAAAAAAAGAAGCAGACATATTCTAGAAAAATGTTTTAACAGAGAAGAAAGCGAGCAAGACAGGTTTGGGCAGTATTAATTAGGAAGACATGTCAGAAATTAGAAAAAAGAGAATATGGATGGAGAAGCAGAGGTCAAATGGTTATCCCAAAGTGTCAAATAAGATGTAGATAAATTAAAGCTGGAGGAATTGCTTTACTGGAACACTTGGTTTGCTCCAGTCACCTCTTTCTGAGAGCAATGAGCACCTGGATCTGCCAACTTTTTGCACACCATTGAGCAGCAGACACTGTCAGGCCAATTCTGCTCCATGTCCCTGCTTTGTCCCCTACATGTCTCCTTGGCATGTGCCTGTTCTTCATACCCATTGCTTGTAGCAGCTTCAGTTTCTCCCCATGGGACAGTGACTCTGGAAGTCTGTGAGCAACCTGTCTTATTCCCAGAGAGATGCTGTGGTTCCCCTCCACTCAGCTTGACATGCTCTGACACCACAGGTGTAAGCAAACACAAGTGGCATATGTTTCTCTCCTTTTCTGCACATTCCAGATGCACTTTCACATTGGCAAAGTGTCCCAGACCTTTTTGAAATGTCCCCCATTAAACAAAACAAGGAGCATTCCAGCTTACAAACTGCAAAGGCTTCTTAGGACCATAGGTTTGTTTATATATCCTAAAGGAAATATCTTGTTTGACTCCTAGTACAACATGAACATTGATTGTTTCATTCCAGATTCCTGCAGGGAGTGCATTTGAAAGTTGCTAATGGGCCACCTCATTTGGAAAAAACATCCAGTCTTATATGAAGATGCCAAAATAGAGAAAATAACATCACTTGATGAGAGTCATAATAGTTAATTAAGTTTGCTGTTAAATAATTATATTCCCTACTAAACTCCTCCTAGCTTATGAAGAGAAACTGGGGAGACAAAGGAGAGAGATTAAAAGTGAGAAAAGCAGTGAGGAATGAGAACTGAACACAGGAGGGGGTGAAGCTCGGGAGAAGGGCTAAGGGATGGGCAGAGCTTGTATCCTGTTATTAAAAACATGCTGTGGCAGTTAAATGCTGCCGTGTGGTGACAAAAAAGGTGGAGTGGGAGATGCAAGGCAGCAGGCAGGTCATGATGATCTACAGAGTTTCAATCTGGAAGCTGAAATAGAAAGAGGGAAGACATGTCAAGAGAATAGGACACTGGCAAAGCTGTGCAGGGCCCTGGGACAAGGGGCATTGCACATTAGGTCTAAAGTGCATTGGCAGCACTCCACAAGACATAGGAGTGGAACAAGGGACCCTGAGGTACATTAGGAAAATATTGTTCAGCACCTGCTGACAATGTGCCTCCAATATGCATTGCCAAATATGGTCGTTTCTCATTTAATAATAAAAAATTATTAAAAAAAAAAGGCAACAACTCTCCTTGGGTTTATCCAGGAAATGAGCAGGTGCAGAAGTAAGGTGTTGAAAAGGAAAGAAATTTTAGTTGCTCATTCAGAGACCGTAGGGATGATCACAGGTCAACCTAGCTGTTAAGATTGGTCTCCCCTTCTTGGAAGAGTACATTGACTCCTTTGCACAGGTCTTTAGGATTCATGGATGAGGAGAGTTATTTATCAAAAAAAAAAGGGTTTTGGAGTTTCTTTTCTGAGTCTTCTTCCTTGGTAAACAGGAAATTCCCACCAAATAGGTGCAGTATTGGGAAGGACTTGAGGCATGTAGCTCTGTTTGTTGCTGTTACCAGTACTATGATTAAGTTTGATTTTTTTTTTCTTTTTACTATTAACCTGATTTCAAATTTCCTAAGGAAGCTTCTACCTGATTCTTTCTCCCTGTAGCCCTTAGAATTGGACTCTGTCCTTTATTTCACATGATCTAGTGACAACACATTTTGTTTCAGATTTTCTGGAAAATCTGCTTGTCATTTCCATATGGCTACAGCCTACAGATCACAGCTCAAAGAGCAATGGAAGAAGCCACTCTTTTGAGTGCCACAGTTGAGACAAAACAGAAATTATTTTCCAGGCACATTAAGCATGTCTGACCCCTGGTATGTTTCAGTTCAGATCAGCACTGGTTTGTTGAGGTCCTCTCCATTCTGAAGGACCTGGCAGAGCCAGAGAGCCAAGGAGGGACTCATAAGGTGTGTCCAGCTCAGCTGGAAACTAATCCAAGGGGAAGAGGACACCCCCAGAGGGATGCTTTGAGCTCTCAGAGAGAAGGGGAAAGAGACATAGAAGTTTAATATCTGCTAGCCTATTCCAAAGCAGCCAAGCCCTGAGATTTCAGGTCTGCAGAGTGAGGATGGAACTCTTCCAGCTGATAAGGAAAGAGTTGTGTGAGTAAGAAAGAGCAGGAGCTGTTCATCAAACTCGCTGTACAGCACCTCCAGCCATTGCAGTTGGTTGGGGGAGGCTTTAGGGGGAGGAGGAGGAGCGGGAGAAGTATTAGGGCTGTGAGCCACTATTCATTTACAAACTATAATTAATTTGATGTTTAGATTAATTTCTGATGCACTCTCAAAGGTGCACTGAAAGCATTTTTCCTTTATTATAATGTTGATTGCTTATTGGGGAGATAAATCTAACTGTCAGTTATGCACTGACTTACCAAAACTTTCAGACCAAGCAAGCATGTATGCATTAGGAACAGCTGTTTGCAGCTCTCCAGTTAAAGGGACAGCTCCGTCTTTTCCCAATAACTTACATTGCAGAAAACCTATATATTGTACACAGGGACTTCTGCTTTCTTTTGTAGCTCAACAATTTATTAGACAAGAATATGTTAGCAGAATCTATCTTCTATTTATCTGGGTATCCATGTGTCTATCACTGTTCTCTCCATCTCCCCCCACAAGTGATAAAGTCTACCCAGATTTTTTTCATTTTTTAAGTTATGGGTATGTGTGTACAGACCTACTCACATGCACATTTACACCATCATTTTAAATGCTCTTTCTCCCAGGGTAATTAGATGGAGGAACTCATTACTGCAGGGTCATTGTGGCTCCTCCTTTATTGACATTCAAAAGGGAAATGGTCACTATCTGACTAATAGAAATAACCAGAGTTAAGAGTTAACACCAGAAGAGGAGTTTTAGTGCTACTTTGATTCCAGCCAGAAGTTTCTGTTCAGAAGTCAGAATAATGACCCCTCCAATGGGCAGGCCCATTTCTGAACTCAAAGTGATGGATGTGCATAGTGCAGACTTAACACATCCTACTCTTGTGGGACTGCAGACCCACTAGAGCATTTTGTCAACCCATGGCATCTGAGTTTATTTTTTGTTGTCCCAAGATCTCTGATGCAAGGAAAATTCAAGCTGTAGAATGGATGAGTCTCTCTCAGTCCATGCAGCCATCCATCCCCCCATATGCCTATCTTCATCTTCCTTATATCCACCCATTCTGCCTCATCCACTGCACAGGTCTGCTCTTCACCATCTTGAAGTCTGTTGCTTGGTTAGTTTCTGAGCAGCTGTTGAATAGATCCTCAGAACTTCATGCTTGGCCCCAAGCCTTGCTTTTACATGATACTCAAACTCTGCCATGAATATGAATTTATTTTTATCTCCTCATCTGTTTTCCTAAGACTCTTCCCAGCAGAGCGTTTGGGAGGTTCGCAGAGCTAAGTAATGGCATTTTGCTGGTGCTCCTTGTGTTCTCATTTCACCAAGGGGATGATGAGGCAGAGAAATATCCAAAACTATTTATTGATCTTGGATTCCCAATCTGAGTTTCCACAAGCCTGATCAGTCTGTTTACCTGCTTTGTCTAAGAATTTAGCATAATGCAGAGCATGCTATGGTTTTGTCTGCTTCAGATGCAGGTATAGGCAGCAGCCTTTCTGCCAGTGAAATCTCAGGCCATGCACCAAAATAAGAGGAAAACCCACTAACTCTTCATCTTCACTGAAAACTAGAGAGGCCTCATACATCTGCAAAAACACTCTGACACAATTTTCACATATATTGTTAACATTTGTGCCGTTATCTCAATTTGGGCCACAACAACTAAGCCACAGCCAGACCTTGCTTGGGCAGGACTCAGCAATGACAAGGGACAGGAACACTCACTTCTGAGAGACAGGAGAGTTTAATGACATAGATTCAAGCTGTGGTGTACCACTGGCACTCAGAACCTGCTCTATTTTATTTAATAGTGAAAAAACAGCCTAGAGGTCTTACTAAAGGAATTCTATGATATATGATATACTTAGCATAACTGGGATGTCATGGCAGAAATAGGGACAAATTCCAGTTTTCCAAGACAACATCTGCTTGTACAACTACAAAACCATCCTTTCCCTGCCTTATTTACTGTCTAAATTCCAACACTTACAATAACAAGTCTGATACATTGCAATTTTCCTTGCCCTGTTATGTTATTCATTCTCGACAGTAATTAAAACAAGGATGCCATTAAAGAGAAAAATACAGAAATGTGTGGTTAGAAGCAATGCCTTTGTGCATATACAAAGCAATACAGAATTAAAATTTTATAGGTAACATAATTTCTTGCATTTCTAAATTGAGTGCTTCATTTTGCAACCTTTTCATTGTTTCAATTTATGGTTGTATGTGATATCTTCCCTTTTTAAGTAAGTAACCCTAAATAAAAAACTCCCCAGACAAGATTAGCGTCTTCAAATAGTAAATATTGACATATTCAAAAGCTGTCATCAGGGTAACAACTTGCAGATCCCCATAAAAACATCTGTATCATTCTTGGTGATGAAATTTTTGGTTTCATCTATATCAAATCCCAAAAAACCATTCAGCATCAGCTCTGCTCTCTCCAGTGTTGATCTGTCATATCACACATATTTAAGTATTTGCGTGATATATATTATATGAGATATGCACAGTTATTTGCATTATGCATGTACTGCACATACATTTGTTCAATAACAAATATAAAAACTTGCAGACACAATTGTTATTGAAAACAATGAAAAGTGCTGAACAATTGTTTGAATTTTAGCAACCTGCTCCAGTGGTTGCTGGCCTTTAGGGTGAGGAGTTTTTCTTGTGTTCAGTCTGAACCTTTGCTGCTCCAATTTATGTCCCCCGCCTCTCATTCTCCCACCATGCACCTCTGTAAATCATATCTGAAGTTGGAAGGGACCCATAAAAATCACAGAGTCCAAGCCCTTGCTCCTCCCAGAACTACCAAAAACTAATTCATATGGTTAAGAACATCATCCAGATGCTCCGCAAGCTCTGACAGGAAACAGATTTTCTTCCTTTTGGACAGCGTGACCTAAAAATCTGATTATGTTCTGACCATTTAAGGGTGAAATTAAATGATTCTCTTAAAGATAGGTCTCTACAGACCCTTTAAATCCTTCTCTGGAAGGGTCTTCAGAAATCGTAAAGCCTTTAGCCAGGTCTTTGTGCATCTTCTGACATGGCTGAATAGGTTTCAGAAAGATTATTGTTTTGCTAGAGTTTTTTGGTTTTTTTTTTAATTCTAATAAGAGATTTTTTGCTACTGGGTTTTTGAATTTTAAGCAAAAACACTTCTTTTTTAGGGGTGGCTCATATTTTTACCCCATCCATTCAAATTAAGATCCCTCTACAAACTACTAACATATCATGCCATTCTCAGGTCTTTAATTTTTCTGTTCAAAGGCATATTCAGAACCATGTTTTCAAAATATATTTCTATTCCTCTTAGTTTAGTAATTAAAACACAATCTTATTTTCCAGTCTTCTACCCAAGGGTGGATCAAGAGCTCTGATGGGTCACTGGGCAGAGGCCCCAGAGCCAGTACTAGATCAGGATTTAGTAAATCTCTGTTATGATTCAGGTCCCATAGACTGAATGCAGCTATTCTGATGAGCTGCAGTTCTTCGCTGAGATCTCCAAAATTCAGGTCTTTGAAGGCTAGTAATGGTGAACATTCTGCTGGCAGATCCACGGGAATTTGTCAGCATCTCTGCTGCAATAAGACAGTTTTTCTTTCCCATTGTTGTTTTTGAAAACAGAAGCCAGACAATCATTTTCTTGCCCTTTGGGGGTGGTTGAAAATGTGGAGGTTTTACAATGACAGGGAAAGTACCACAAATGTAATAATAGCCGGTTGAATCTGGAGATATTATCTTCCCGTTAAAACCTGAGCAACTCTTTACTTTCTACTCTTGCTACCCATCATAGGTCAGTGCCAGTTCACAAACTCCTGGTCTAGATATTGAGAGATTTTCTCTTTTCCTTTCCTTTCCCAATGACTCACTGCATATGAGGAGGTTTGTTTTCCTGTTGAGTTCACTTTTAGTTTGGTTAGCTGTTTTTCACACAGTCGCCTCCATAGAAAGTAAAATATTCCTTCAAAAATCATGGCCAAAAACTGTTCATCACCACTTCTGGCTTCTGAACAGAAACTTCCAGACTGCTGCACAAGAGAAGCTGCAGGCTTTTCTATCTCTGTTGGGTTGTCCCAAACTACCCATAATGAGGTATCTGGTGTTAACAACCAGCAGAGAAGGGTGGGTAGTTATCCATCTAAGTAATGGTCAGCAAGAGCAAGATGGGAAGGTTCTGTGCATTGCTGCACCAAAAAGGGATGTATTTCAGAGGCTCCCTGGGACATGAGAGAACTGCTAAAAAATAGTGACTAGTACAGCTCACAGCTCACCTTCCTGACAGGATTTCCTGGTTTGTTTGGGTGTTCTGGTTTTTGGATACTTTTTCTTGATTAGTCCAGAAAGGAATTTTATTACGTACCTTCTACAAAATATTTTCAACAAGGTCACTTTTTATGGTACTTGTCTCTTATAGATCAAGAAGGACAACTGGTGATTTCAGCAGTTGCCTTGTTCATACATGGCTTCCTAATCAAAAAGTCACAAATGAAGCAGGATCCAAGAGAGAATCGGGGAGAAAAGAAATTAGATTTAGATGAAAAACAGATTGTGACTTGGCTGGTGGGAGCTTCAATAATTATTTTCATCTGGTTTATATTGCAAACTTCACAAAACAAATGTAAAAATAGCCTTCATTTTGATTCAGTAACAATCTCAGTGCATCCTTAACTGAGCATCAGCAGCTGCTTAGAACTTGTGTAAAACCTGCATTATACTCATCCTTTATTTCCAGTTTCACATTGTAGAAGAGCATATATCCTCAAAGGTTCACCTGCTTCTTTCAACCATATGATTTCCCCCATAAACCTTATTCTGGCACATGGTGACATCAGTTGTTTTCAAGGAAGGCTCAGAAAACAAGTCAAGAATTCCATCAATTTCTGAGAGTATTTAGGAAATAGCTTCAGTCCTACACATCATTCAGAAAGAGGACAAATACTATTTAGTCATCTACACGTGATTCACCACTGGCTGTTTGTTCCTTGTGAGGAAGATAATCATCACCTGGGCTGGAACATTATGTTTTTTATAGAAGAACCACAGTGCTTTTTGTCCACAGCAGACATGTATGTATACTGGTCCAATGTCTGTTTCATGAGCTCTCCAAAAATTGGCTGAAGCCTCAATCCTCCACTTCTTCTATCAATTCACCAATTCGACTTATAAGAATGGGTAGAACCACAGTCCATAGCATCAAACAAGTAATTGCTCATCCTTTAGAAAACCTCTGTTTACTGGAAAAAGAGAAGTTTTAATCTTTACTCCACTGTTATGATGTGAGATCTGTTGTGGTTTTCTAAATGAAATTTTTACTCCCTTTTATCTTTTTAGAAAAAGTTAGTCCTGATCACATGCCCAGATGTATATATGAGCCAAAACCTTGGATCACAGAATCATAGAATTATTTGGATTGGAAGAGACCTTAAAGATCATCTCATTCCAGTCCCTTGCCATGGGCAGGGACATTTTCCACTAGACCAGATTGCTCCCAGCCCCATCCAACCTGGCCTTGAGCAGGGATGTGGCATCCACAGCTTCTCTGGGCAATATGTGCCAGAGTCTCATCCCTCTGACAGTAAAGAATTTCTTTCATATATATAATTTAAATTTCCCCTCTTTGAGTTTGAACCCTCAGATCAGATCTGATCGTGCAGTTGTTTAAGTTGTCAAAATTCTAGTCTAATCTAGAGTCTTACCCTTGTGCTTTCAAGATGAGTCATGACAACAATTTTCCTATGAAAAAGAATCAAACACCATACAGATTATGAAAGAGAAGACTCGTAGCTAGAGCAGCCCTTCTTGGTCTAATGACCATATTCAGGGTCAGCATCTATAGCCCTCTACTTTCAGAGGAGACACTGCTTCTTCTGCCTGGATATCTCTCCATCTGGAGATCATCCAACAGGCAATGCACAAAAACAAGGACCAACTTCTCTGCACACTCCAGCTCACACTGTTGCAATGTGGAGAGGCAGTTTCAGGCACAGGAGGTCAGGAAGGTAACATCAGGGAGATACTTGTGTATTTCAAGCTACCTTCTGCACTGGGTGTTCTGACCTTTAGAGAAAGTTAATCATGCCATCTACTTTCACTCTTCATTTAATCTCCCCTTCCCATCTGTTCAGTTTCTCTCAGCTGGAAGCAAGATGAAGAACGAGTACCAGTCAGCCCTCTCAGTGGTCTGCAGCCCACACTTTGGGGCCATTTATTATAAGGCATTAACATCAATTGTCACCTGTATCATGACTGTTACCTCAATCCATCCCAGATTAGCAAGCAAGAATTGATTCTCTAAATATCTGAACTGCAAAATGAACAATAGACAGACAGACATGCAGTATCAGAAGAGACTGTTCTGATCCTTTGGACTAAAGTCTGAAATAACATATGCCAGGTGCCTTAGCTCATGTGACAGGTTAAAGCCTTCTGCTTGAGTCATAGCATCCCTTTTAGAAAATCTCTTAATCGAGGTTTCATGTGATAGGTGCTCCACCCCTACTGCTAAACAAGATGTTGTCCAAAATAGTTAATTACCTTTACCATTCCAAATATGCAGACTTGGTGTCTTATTTCCGTTTTAAATTTGACAAATGCCTTCTTCCAGAAGGCACAGAAGAAATCAGCAAGCTCTTCTTTTCCCCACTATTCTAAAAGAACCCCATGTCTTAGTAGGTATTATTTATAGACTATGGCCAGAAGTAAGTTTAACTTTCTCTTCAATAAACTGTGGCCACTCTCATTATTCTTTCAGACCTATAATTACTCTTCTACTTCTGAATAAGTATTTAAACCTATTTGTTTTGTAGAGCAATCACTAGAACTAAATGCAGAATTCCAGTAAGGATCTTTCCTGAGCCATACTCAGAGGTAACACTACCTTGCTATTTCCAGAGGATATTCAGCAAAGATAACTTCATCCCAAAACTGTACTAAGTCTTGGGACTTTGAGAATTTTAACACAAGCGTGAGAGCTCATATATTTGGCTGTTACCATGACACCCATCTTCTTCTTACTGTTTTTTAATGAGGATTTCCTCTTTTTATGAGTGACCCACTTGCTTTTTCCTGGAGATACTTAATTTTGCATTTGATTGGATTAAAATGAACATCCTTTAACTGTGTCCAGCCTACACTGTGACCCAGGTCACTTACTTCTGTCATTATTTCACCAGTTTTGTATGATTGGCCAATTTTACCAGTAATTACTTCAAATGTCTTCCAAGTAACGCTAGAGAAATTGAATAGCACAGACATTTCAGCACATTGCTGAAGGAGACTCCCAGAATCTCTGCAATTTTGTTTGTAACAACTGACAGATTTTTTGGTAGTCTCATTTTTGAGCTGATTTCATTTTCTGTAAAGAAATGCTGTCTGAAATACTGTAGCAAAGTTTAAATACACTTTATGATAACTTACTTTATTCACCGAACTTGCAATTTCATGCAATCAGTTTCATTTGATAGATGTTATGTTCCATGAAACCATGATGATTGGTACTAATTGTGTATCTTTAAATTATTTGCCATATTATCTCATATCAAAATTTTCATATTTTTTCTGGCACTTATGAAAGTTTAAATAAGTTTATCAGGTCACCTAGTTTATACCCTTAAAAATTAATATTAGATTGTTTCTTTTCCTGGAACATTTTGAAGGTTTTCTAATATTCCATAAATTTCTAAAATGAACATTAATGGTTCAGCAGATTTCTGAGCCAATTCCTTGAATATTCTGGGCTTCCAATTATCTCATGTCGCAGATGGGAAATATTTAATACTAGTTGTTTAGCACAGTCGTCTGTTACTGACTGTTCATACATTAAAAAAATAAATGGATGGATGGATGGGATGGATAGCTGGGTAGACAGATCTCTCTTGGACATGATTAAACAGCAGTGGAAGGTTAAATAATCCAAAAAGTCATCCAACCCTATTAGACACTGGAAAACAGCTGAAGTGCTATGCCCTTGCTCTGCAGACGCACTCCTTTATTGAGTATTCCAGTACCCATAAATCACCTTATAATACAATACCTTCCAATGCACACATACATTATAGAGCTACTTACATACAGATTGTATCCTGAAATTCTTTACAGCACTAAAAAATTGCGAGGCAGCAGCTAGTACATTGTGTAAAGAACACAGCAAGGTAAAGACCTTGCAAAGCAATTAAAGGAAAACCTCAATTCTCTGATAAGACTAATAAACACGGAGAAAAAGAAACTGAGGAATCGTAGGAATCAAATAGACTGAAATAGCAGGGAAGATCTGAGGAGCAGGTGGGCAGGTACTCACGGGGGGAGAAGGACAGGAGCTATTGAACACCACTGTTCCCACAGGAAGACTACTTTGATGTGAGCACCTTACTGCTGCCTTCACAGCAAAAAATGCCTCCCTAGATCTCACCTTTCATAAAAGCTAGGAACCCATGAGCTGAGGGAACAGTTCTATTAATAACAAATTGTATCAATGACTAATTCCTTAATTACTGTCTCAGATTCTTGGAGGAAGGACAGGAGGGCAAGGTCTCTGGTCTAAACAATTACCAGCACTTTCTGCAGGTCCCTCCATTTTGGTATTCTCAGACACACGGTGTGACTCTTGGGGCTGTCCCATGTAAGGGACATGGGAATCCATGATTCTTGTCCCATGGACTCCATGATTCTTGTGGAGTCCTTCCAGCTGAGGATATTCTATGATTCAGCTGCTCTAGTCTGGCCAACCTCCTTCCTATAGCCTAGGGGGAAGCACTTTGGACACAAGGGAAGCAATAGGCATGGACTTCTCCTTTGCTAGTGCCTAGGCTACGTGCGTGGCATTTCTTCTCTTTCTCTCCCAGAGGCTGAGCAGCAGATCCTTGCTCTTCTGTTACTCTCATTTCCCTCTAGTAAAATGAATATGGGTTGAATGTCAAAAGGAAAAAGTTCAGAGATGCTCTCCTTAGCTAGTGACTTTCATCACTGAAGGAACAAGAAGCACCAGAAAAGATCCTTCATGGCAGTCAGACAAATATTCTGATGGCCAGAACTAGTAAAAAAAAAAAAAAAAGTCTGGTCTACAACAAGCTAATAAGCAGCAATTTCTACTTGCTTATGTGTCAGTGTCTTGTAAATTATATTTCTGAGATGGCAGCAAGTACCTGGAACATAGATAAAAACGTTCTTCTTAGTTTTAAGACAAGTTTAACATTCATTTCTTTGAGGTGCCTCTTTTCCTTTCTATTGCCTAAAGGCAACATGAGTGGACCTGCTGTAGGATCAGCTGCCCACAGTTCAGGAGCCTGGAGGAAAAGTCCAGTCTTGCATCTTGGCCTCATTTGTCGTCTTGACTGATTTGAGGGAAGTTCAGCACAGTTACCATGCACTGGGCTCCATCCAGAGGAAAGCTCCTGCCCAGAAGAGACAACATGTTATTTCAACCTGATAACAGATCATCAAGAGGCTGTTTTGCACATTAACCACTGATTCTCCTTGCCGGATGCAAAGCAAACAAGAAAACTTAGAAGGACCAATTAAGGATCCATGGAAACATAACCATGTGCTCCTATTCAGGACTGCTCTTAGTGCAGAAACTAATTCATGGACAGGCAGAGAAAACACGGACCATAAACAAAAAGTTTACAGTCACAAAACAGTCTTCAGATGTACTCTGACATATATTGTGAATTCCCTTCTTCATCATCCCAGCTGATTAAAATAGAAAAACAGCCCTTAGGTAATATCTGTTACATAAAGCCATTGGTGATTGTGCTGATCATGTAATGAGAAAGGCACAAAGCTCCCTCCCCACGTCGCACCATAAGAACTTTCTCTGGAAGAGAAAAGGCAGAGAAAATAAAGCAATTCCAAAATTGTAGTCCAGTTTCTGCCTAGTAATAGTTAGCACAGTCTTGCAGGAAAAGAGCAAGCCAGAAGAAGTAGTGGGCTCCAACAACAGTTCCTTTCCTGGAAGATGCTGTGCGGAATCAGAAAGAATAGATGCCCTCTGTTTCTGTCCTAGCAGCTTTCGCCATTCTCTGCTGCTTTTGATAAATCATTTATTAGAACAGTGTTTTTACATAATCCCTGGGGGGGGGGGGGAAGAAAAAACCCACCAATATCCCCCCCATAAAGTAGATTTATCACAAAATGCTGTCCTCCTACCAACTGTCTCCAGACCAGAACATATATTTCTCTGATTATTAATTAACTGATGCACAGAAAGAGCTTCAAGCTTTTTAACCTCTCCCTTTCTCTTTCGTCCTTCAAGATGTACATGACAATGCAGGGGTGGTGTTCAGAACACAGAGAGCAGCTGTACTACTGCCATCATGTTTTGAGCCCATGGGCTCAAATACTGAATCCCTCTAGGAACTGAGTATTTAAGTTATTTTCCCAGTACATACATTCTATTCCTAGTCATACATGTTCTAATCTGTCATAGTACCACGAGTCCCGCTGACACAGATGAGGAGAAACAAAGATTGTTGACTGCCAGTACTGCATGTAACAACACAAAAAAGTCAAATCTGCCAGTAGGTATTTGACCTGAGAAGAGAAAGGAATATGCTGTTGTTAGTCCAACATGCCTGTCTCTCTGCCTGTCCCTTATCCACTGTAAAGTCTAAAATCTCATGATAAGCCATAGCTTTCCTTCTCTTTGGAGTTCATCCAAATACCTTCCACAATATGAAACACGGCTACACATAAATAAAAGGAAAGTGGGAGACTTGGATGCACCAGCAACTTATGAGCATATCAAGGCCCTCAAAGCTAAAACAGTGAAATGAAGCTAGAGTAATTAGCTGTTCTGTCCCTAGAATATGATCACAAAGAAAATACACAGTTATTGGCATTTGCCCATCTCTTTCCAAAGATTTTAAATCCCCGTTCCTCTACCCTCAGCATCCAGACAGAGGAGATTTTTATACTGCATCAGTGAATAGCAGAACAACTAAGGAGAAAAAAATCTGGTCCAAATCTGTAGGCAACTAATACCAGAATCAGAGTACAACTCCCAGCTTCATTATCTGGTCTAAATGAAATATAGTGAGCAAATGCACTTCTGATCTCTCTTATTAGTCCCATTTGTTAAAATGCTGTATTATTTACAGCTTTGCACAGAATGAGGAAGTGGGCTAAGAATTCCATCTCAAAAGCAAAAGTCATGATAAAAACTGGTACAGCTTCGTGAGCTTATCTCACAGCAAGGTCCTTCCAGAGGCACAACTATATTAGCACCCCAGCACAAGGGCTTATCATCCCTCGAAGGTCTAGTCTTAGCAAAAGTAGAGAAATAATAATCTTCTGTCATAGTGGGCAGCATTTCTGGAGGGGTTTGATTCAGCAATTAACATCACTTTGGAGAGTGACCCACCCAGGCATTTAGACATTTGTTAACATTTTACCTTAAGATATCACTCCTAACTTATGGAACCAGGTAGATCCCACAACAGAGGTTCCTTGATTTAAGCTGGGTGCTGGCCTTCACTGCAGCCAGCACTGCTCCCCAGCCAGTGATTCATTTGAGCACAGCTAAGAGTGTCCTGTAAGAAGAGAGAAATCCTGCCCTACCCTCCACGGACTGCATTGGCAGGACCTCCACTGATTACTATAGGCTCCTAAAGTGTCTTGTTCACAAAAGGAGGGATGTGCAGGCACAATCTAGATGTGCACATGTAGGCAGTAGGAAGGACATCCCAAAAGGACCAGTAGCAAGAGTAAAAATCAAAGTTCCCAGGCAAGGTATGCTCTCTAAAGGCATGAGCTAAACAACCATCCAGCTGCAGCCAACTCAACTTTGATATTGGATTGCTGTGTGTATATCAGTAAAGTAAACATACCTGGCACTTCTCCCTAGCACTGGGGACAGCTGGCACAAAATGGCCTACACCCAAATTATTAAATTCTCTCAATTTCCAGAACATCATGGACACATCCAAGTTAACCACTGAACACAGCCTGTCTTCTGTGCTAAAATTCACACTTCGTCCAGGAATTGTTTGATGTTAAACATTATTCAAAAAAAAAACCTCAGCACTACAGATTATTAGGTTCCAGTTTCTCTGAACTTCCCTGGAACGGCTTTAGTCTACTGTTTTAGATAACTGATGTGTGTTGGCCAGGAATATCAGCAAACCAGATGTGATTTTTAGAAAGAAAACGGTTTCACTATATCTTATATTCAAGGATATGAGGTATATAGACAAAATATTTAATGTTGAAGCTCAAGTAAGGCATCCCCAAGGGAGTTTCCAGAAGTATTTTAAGTCTGAATGTACTTGGGTGAAACCAGGAAGTGTTTAGTTTATTCCATTGCTGAGAGTGAATCATAGGACTTTGTTGATAGATTATTCAAGTAGTCAAATGCAAACTGGCAACATCACCAGGCACTTACTGCCTAAAAAGTGAGGGCAAGAGCAGATCCATTGCTATTGAATAAAACCACAGCTCATTACTCACTACAGCCCTCCAGCTTTCTTTGATGATTGCTGTGGGGCTTGAGAGTACTTTTTGTTCATCTTCAGAGCTGCAGTGTTGGTACCTCCTCATCCAGGGGGTTGGCAGGAAAACTGTGAGTTCAACCAGTTTACTTGGAGCCTTGGCTGCAAGAGGGGAGGACAAAGAAGGTTCCCTATTTATTCCATTGCCCTCCCCCCCCTTTTTAAAACCCCATGTGCTTCATGACCTGTCGTGAAGTCACATTATTAGCCAAGGTCAGGGAGCACAGCTTAATGCAAAGCTGCCTTAGCATGCACAGCTCCATGTCTTTTTCATATGCAAGACACCCTCTGTCCCCTGTGAGACTCACCTCCGAGGAGGAGCTAGACCAGGGAGGAGGGGCTGCAGAATGGATCCACAGCACAGCCCAAGGCTGTAAGCCAGGCCTGGTTCTGCTGTCAGGAGCAGGTGTATACCTGGCAGCAAACGCTCAGCATTAGCTTTTTGAGGGGTTGCAAAAACCACCTCTTCATTTCAGCCTGTCTGTGGAGCAACACCAGGCTCCCAGGATTGATTTGTGCTGCCGGAGCCTTGCAGGGGTGGGTAAACAGATGGCTTTGTCTGGAGAGCAGGCTGGTCCAGGCTAGTCTCACCCAAGGTTTGTGCTCAGAAATGTTGTTGGCACACAGGGACATTTCTGGCATGAGTAGCAGAGGCAATGCTTGTACAATGTGATGGCCCCCTGCCTCACTAATATGTCAGACCCATGGTTGCTCCAGCAACAGCCATAAACAGCATGGGGAAACAAGGCCTTTTTTTGGATCTAACATGAGAAAAAAAATTAAAACTAAAAATAAATTTCCAAAACAGAAACAAACAGAAAAACAAGTAAAGCTACACCAAAAGTCCTCCCCAGAGCTGAATGCATTAGAATGCATTAGCTGAATGCATTCTGGGTGGTTGACCTACATTATTTCATCAGACTGTTAGAGAGCAAATGAAGACAAAGAACGTCTTAGGTGACCCATACATACAATATTCAGTCACTATAGTTGTTTCTAGTGCTAGATGTGCTCCGTGGTTGATTGGGAGATTTGCTGGAAAAATTTGAAATTCCATAGGAAAACCATGTTAGGAAAGCACTTGTGTTCATCTCTCAGCTGCAGAGTAACATGGAGTTTGCAGACATTGCCAGTGATTAAAGCTCTTCGTATTTTTTGGCTAGCCAGCAATCAAACCATTCATGCTGATTAATACAATAATGAAGAATTTTTTTAATTCACATTTTACTTATATTGCCATAATAAGGAAGCTGCAGTAGGTGTGTTAGGTTCCCCTCATCATTAGCATTGGAAGGCAAAGAAAAGGTTATGATGGCAAGTTAAGGAAGGTTTAGAGCTTTACCCAAGTCACAATGGAGGGAGATGGAGGAAGACAGAGTGCCTTGAGACCATGCATTACATCTGCTGACTCCCAGCTCAAAGGTGACCCAAATCTTGTGGCACCAGCATTTGGATCCTTGTGCTCCACATAGTCTAGTGTTCAGACTGGCACTCAGACCAGGCACTGTGTCCTGGGACACTGATCTGTAACAACCCCTCCTATCCTTTGTCCCACATTGGCAACCATCCTTTCCTCACTCTCCTGCCCACCTGCCCACCCTCCTTCCTGCTCACTTCCTCCCTCTCCGTGCCCTCACCCCCTTCCCCATGTTCATTCTCAGTGGTCGTTGCATGTACGTGCCTTGGCGCCCTTCAGCTCATTAAGTCCCATGCCTTGCCTCGTGTTTTGACAGGTTTTGTGAGTTTTGACAATCCTGCCAGTGCCCAAGCTGCTATCCAGGCCATGAATGGATTCCAGATTGGCATGAAGAGGCTGAAGGTGCAGCTGAAGAGGCCAAAGGATGCTAATCGTCCCTACTGAAGGGTTGTGGGAAGCGCTGGATACAAAGCACTAGCACAGGTAACTGCATGGGGAAAGGGGTGTCAGCTACACCTGTAGCGTCTCTCTGTGTTGTAGACCCTGAAGGAGATTCAGCTCTGTGACTCTCTATCTTCTGCCTTTTTGACTCTGGCTAGAGATTCTCTGCTCAGACACGCACCCACACATAAACTAGGAACTATTTGTGTGTGTGTCTCTTTAGAAAAAGAGGTGGAAGGATGCTTAACAAGGGATAAGACAACTTCCTCATCCCAGGGGCATCCTGCATCTCTAGAAAGTGTTTCTGGTCACTAGAGGAGAGTCAGCAGCTGTCCTGATTCCCCCTGCTCAGTGAAAGAGAGCATTTCTGGTGCTTGAAGACAATCTGCAATTAAGAGGTGGGACTGGGCTGCGTTTAATCCCAGGTGACTGGACTGGGACAGTGTCTGTCTCAATAGCTCTGTGTTGCAAACGTTTCAAAGCATTCTTCATTCTTCATGCAGTACAGTCTGTATCCAATTCCATCTCAGCATAATAACTTAATGTAAATATGTCTCCCTGACAACCAAATAACCCCTGATTTATTTCGTTACAAACCCAAGAAATTAATAGCAGGATCCATGTTCACTTCTTGGTCAGTTGTTTTAAACTCCTGTGTGTAGATAAAACCGGACCAAAGCCAAGGAAGCTTAGCTGGAGTAAGGACCTGGGGTCTCGTTTTTAGACTCATGTGCTATGTATTGCTGGAAATAAGCCAGCTGGATGTTTCAAGGGACCTTCTAATACATGTAACAACACCAAAAATATCAGAAGCCACAGCTCATTTCATTGGAATCCAAACATATCACCAATAACAAAAATGAAGATATTTCCAAAAACGGAAATATTTTCCACTACTGGCTGGCTCTTTCATTAGGTAATTCTTTGAGAAACAGAAATATAAACCCCTATGTGTTTGTTTACAGAGACAGGAAATGCTCCTGTTGTTAAAACTGTTCCACACTAGAGATTCCCCAATAAACTCAGCACCTAGGGAGGCCCTAAGCAATTTGTACTCCTGAATTAGTGATAAAGAGATTGGTTAGGTAACATTTCTGTGTCATTTTAGATGTAATGTCGAAGATTTTGTGATTTTTATTCAGGCCTCTTTTGATTTATCTAAGACAGGCAGGAAATCCCTATCTTCAACTTTCCCAAAGAAAAACAGAGTGCTTTAATTTTTCATGGGGATCCCAATATGTTTGAAAAACATATTTTTCCAGTCTTCAGAGCAGTATCTTTTCCAGTGAGAATTCAGGAGTGGGATCAAAATGTCTTTGAAAGAGGTGCTGCACTGAAGACAGCATAAAGGAGATTAAGAAACCTTTCAATAAACACTTTAGGTGCATGTGCAGGAAACAGCCTCCATAGTTTAGAATCTCCTTTATATGTGACTATATGAAGATAACCATCAATGCATTTTCCCCCTTCAAAAACCTCTTTTCTTTTCCTTGCTTATGAAAAGGCCTCTTGGAAGCTTGAAACCAAAACATGTTGCCATATCCAAATGCTTTTTGCTTCATCACACTGGCTTTTTTTCTGCAGGCTTTGCTGGGGGAGAGCGGGGGTGCATGCATGCAACTGTGTTAAAGCAGGGGCTGCCTTTGTCAGGGAGGCTTTCTGTGACACCTGCAAAGGGATCAAGGGACACAAAGGTCTCCCTAGGTAGGCACCAGGCTTTGTGTCTCAGCATAGCTGTGCTGGCTGAGGATATGCTTGTTTCTCATGGTGGTGTCAGAAGATGCAGGGCTGTGGATACCTGCGTTGTTCAAGATTCACCACTATGAGTTTATAGTGGTTTTTATCATCATGGCTCACCTAGAAGTGCTCTGAGGTCTCAGCTTGTTTCCTACGAAAGGTTACTCACTAGAAGGACAAAGATTTGTTGCTTGGGTACTTTTTTTCCAAAATACTTAATTTAAATTATATAAAAATGAATCAGCAGTAAAAGAGTGATATAATTCCATGTGTTTCTCTTAAGCATTTTTTTTTCCTTTCCTTTGCTTCTACTAAGCAGAACAGTCTTAAGGAGTTGCCTCTAGATAGGAAGTCCTTTAGCCTTCCTGGCTTTGACTTTGGCTTTGGTACTCTGCTGTCCAGAAAAATCAGTTTTACCACCAGATCACTTCCACCCTTGGCTTAGAGAACCTTGTTTAGAGACTTGTTTAGAGACCCTATCAAAATCTGTCTCAGAGGTCCTTGTTCTCTTGCATACTCACACCTTGTTGAACCTGTTGCAGGAGTTATACCCAACTTCTACCAGAAAGGAATTCTCCAGGAAAAAAAAAGTATAATTACATGTGTTTTTCTACCTGACAGAAGGAACTGCCTGAGTGAATGTTGTCCCAAGGAGGATACTGCAGGAACGTTCCCCAGGGGGAGGATTTGGGTTACCACAGGGAGAACCATGCTGCAATAGACTGGAGAGGACACTTGGTGACAGCCAGGATACCCAGAAGGTCACATGGGCTTAAATCCAGGCCTTTCTTCAGCTCATCTACCTCCCAGAGATTGGGAACATTGATACCAGCACTCTAGAAGCAGGCAGGATTCTCAGTCAGGAAGGCCACAGGTCAGCTTTCCCACCAGGGCTGGGCAGTAGTGATCAGGGCTTAGTGATAAGCCCTCCAGAATAAGCCTGACTCAGAGATAGGTCAGCTGTTCTTGGCTAAGCACAGTATTATTTTACCTCCACTGCTGGCTTGATTTGCAGCTTCCTTTAACTGATAGAAAGATAATAACTCCACTGTGTTTTTTATCTGTCTTTACTTTGGATGCAGCTCTTCAGGGTCTTTAATTCCAGTTTGAAGCATGTGTGCAATGGTATTGACACCAGAGTAATTACTCATGTGCTTCAAGAGGATGCTCAAGAAACTTTTTAATTGGGATTTTTCCAAGAAAGGGCTTTTTTTCTATTGAATTGCTTCCAAAAAATAAGAAGCTGCCAATGACAACAACAAAAAAAATCAGCACCTAGTTTGATATAATCCACTAGAGTGTTTTTTTCCTAACTGAGAAAGAAAGGGCCTCACTAAATTTTAATTCTGGATGCACTTTTTTTAAAGAAAACTTTTAAATCTCCCTTTTGGGGCACAAGAAGTCTAGGCCACAGCAATTTGAAGTCCTTTGTTTTCTTTACAAGTGCACTAAACTTGCTGTCAAACACTGAAAGGGTTTCTGTGATGCAGCAGATAAGTCCGAAGCTGCAGCGAGCAAAGTCCTGGAGAATTTAGATGGCAAAATGGCTGCCCCATTCTCTTTTTTCTTTATAAGTAAAGAGGTGGCTGTAGGTGGAGAAAAAGGAGGGGAGGAATGATGGGCTGGGAGAAAGCAAGAGAGGAGAATCATTTGAGGCAACTCTGCCAAAACCAGTATATTCTATTGCCAATTCCCCTCAGGACTAGGAAGCAAGGACTCAGAGGCACTCCATATGTCTTTCAGATAGAAAATGCACAAAATAATTAAGAAAAAACCAACTTGAAACCCACATCTCCCATAGGTGGCCTTTGCTAGGAGCCCTTCCACACCCTGTGCTGTGAGGAGCTGCAGGTGCAGCCCGCAGTGCCTGGGGCTGTGAGCCCTGAGCCCGCTGCCAGGACAGGCAGGCACGGCAGGACAGCACTGCCTAGAAAACTGCAGAGCTCAGAGCCCTTCCAGAGCTCTGGGCAGAGCACAGAGCAGCCCAGGAGCATCCAGCTGATCGATCAATAAAAGGCACAGCACACAACAGCCCTGAAAATCCTGTCCATTCCCCTTCTGTGGCTTCATTGCAGTGGCTGGTCACTGGCAAAGTGATGTTTTCCACCTCACACAGACACTCTGCTGCTTAAGTTTTATTTAAAGCTAAAGATGCAGAGACATTTGGGTGAGACTAACCCAGAGCACTGGCATGAAACTGACTGAGACAAAGTGAGTGTGAGCAAGACAAACTGAGTGAGGCAAAAGGGAAACAGAAAAGTGAAAAAAAAATGGAAGTAAGATCAACAGCAAGATCTTTTTTAGCTGCGCTCCAGAGTAGTGACAAAACATTGAATGGATGCACTGCCCAGGCAACCTGCTTCTACAAAACACTGGGGAAATAACATAGGCCAAAGCTCAAATACGAAAATAAAAAAAAGATTTTTCAGGTCCTCCTTCACTGCTTTTTGAACATGGACTGATGTCTGGTTTATTGTAAAATGTGTGAAATACATGTTTTTGCAGCTGTCTGGAATAGGTGATATTTTTACTCTGCAATTTTTGTTTGGTTGGTTGGTTGGTTTGGGTTTTTTTTTTTTTTTTTTTTAATTGGAGTGTATATTTTACCAAACTGGAAAACTTTGCATTTTTCTCTTTTTGTTCCCTAATAAGAGAAAAAAATAAAAGCAACCCAATCTCCATTTTTAAGTAAGATTATGCCATCAGCCAAAATAAAACAAAAAAGCAAAATTCCAAATTGTCATAAACAAAAATATGTGAGAGGAAAACTTCTGTCTTCTCTTGTCATTTCAGATGGCTTCAATGCAAAGTCTAGTGAAAGTGTATTTTTTACTGAAATTTTTTGTTGCTTTTGCCTCCCAGATAACTTTCTATTACCTCTAGTGAGAGGCTATTCTGCAGCTGCATTGATCTCACTGTTTTCTATTAGGCTATTCATCTTGAGATTCATTCCAAATACCCTTTTTCAAGATAAAATCCCATTTCTTCTAGTTATGCCTCCTACAATCATGCTAACCAGCTTCTCTTCCACCTGCACAGATTATTGTTGTTTCCCTCTTTTAGTCATCACTTAGATCGTTTAGGACTTGCTTACATTATGGAAATTTGCACTAGTATAATTGCATCAAAACAGTACTCCAGCACAAGCTTTAATATGAGTGAATAAAGAGAGAAAAAAATCAGCACAGCTTAATTTTGGAAAGTCTGTTCAGGTACTGGAAAAACATCACCTCAGCCAATATTTTTTTCTGTTCTTTGGATTACTTTTGTTTTTCATTTCCACTGACACCTGTGATTAAATTAAGCATCACTCACTGTGTTTACAACCTAAACTTTGTGCTGTTGTGCTTGTACTGAGCGAATGGAAGTGAATTTTAGTGGGGGAGGTTAAAACAGGATCCCTGAAGATGTTTGCAAGACTGACAAGGAAATCCTTTATTTTTCTGTCTGATCATTTTTAACCCGTCTGTCCATTTAAATTACTGATAACTTTATTATGGCAAAATTCTCATGTCTGTTCTAGAAACCACAGTTTCGATACCAGAGCATGCAAAATCCCATTTGCTAATTATTTTATTCTGAGATTGGCACACAATACAATGCACTGATGGAAAACGACAATAATTAATTACTGCATTTACTCCAAAATTACAATCACTAATTACTGCTCTGAGACTGAATTCCATTCAGCAATATTTGGAACTTGCTCTTCCTCAAAGCAGGGCAGCTTTTCAGGAGTATTGCTGTGTTTGCATCTAAATGAGTCCATGTAGGTCACTAACGGATCTGCACTATTTGTCATGGGAGTGATAGAGCAGCACAAGGCAACACCACAACACTTTCCCTCAGTTTGGAACAGGAATTCTTCATTAAAACCCAAGTTTTGGGGGGTTTTTATGTTAGATAATGTAAATACTTCAGAATTAAGTAACAGATATTAAAGCAGCCTCCTACTTCTCATCTCACTGTGATGCTCTTGGTCCTGGTGCTCTAGACTTCTGGAGAATTGTGAGAACTTTTGCCAAAGACTCGGCCAGCAAAGAGCCTTCTGAGTTCTTCCCCAAATACACAACACTGTGAAAAGACCAGGAGCTTGTTATGGTGGTGCCCTCTTCCAAGGCTTCCAACAGCATAACCCCCAAACTCCAGGGTTGACTGGAGGGTAATAATTTCATATTCAGCCACTTGACCAAGATTAGTGTGGGAGATCATATGGACTATGACAAATTACCTAAGTAAGTCAGATTTTAGAGGCTTTCTAGGCTCAGTGTAAGCTTCAATTGCATCAGTTAATGGGCAGCTGCAGTAACCTGGAAACAGCAGCCTTTGAAGGAACATTTCTTCTGGGTTCATTCAGCACATAGATCTGCTGGGCCAGTGCATGAGGGACTGCAATTTGAAGAAAAAACAGAAAATATAAGAAAAGGAAAGAGTAGGCGTTTGAAACAGCAGTGATTTGAAATGAGAGCCAAAGAGATGGAAAAACACAGGAGGCATCCATAGCCAAATTTTTTGTTCAAGCAGCAGCAGCAGCAGCAAACACTGACAGAATGAATCCTCTGCTAAATAAAATATGTACAAAATGAATGAGAGAAGGCAAAGACCCACAATGGAAGAGGATTGTGAAAATACAGGATGAGTCCTGGAAAACAAGCACAGTCATTTTTCTACAGGGCCTTCCAATAAGTTACAAGTCAGCAAAATCCATTGTTACTGGGACATTGACAGAGAGACCAGTACTCTCTAGTGAGCAAACAGGAAACGGGCACGTTATCAATTTACAAATGCTGCTCAGGGAGAGAGCAAAGAAAGGTCTAGAACTTCAGAGATGTTCTTCTCAGATGGCCCCAAATTTGAAGGCAGATAGAGCTGTCTTTGGTGTGTTCAGTTAATACAACCATCAGCACCATAAATGTGGTTTTTTGCCCAGGTAAAGACAATATGAACAGTAGGCAGGGCACAGCCCTCTACGTCTAAGAAGAAGGTTAAAACCTTCTTCCAGGGAAACTGGAAACTCACAATGAAATCAGAGTTATGAGTTAGCCCCAACATGTACACAGGACTCAGGTCACTTGTGCAGCATTGATCACTAAGCTGGAAATGATCTGATCTTTTTGTCACTGACCTTTGAGAGCTACTGCAGAACCATGAATTGAAGCTCTGTGGGATAGTGTTTGGCACTTGCACTGTAGAGATAAAGAAAAGGGAGGCTAAAAAACTCCATGAAATTTACTCTGCAGGGGAAAACTGCTACAGGAGTTGGCAAGAATCTTAATAAGGGGTTGCAGAGCACTCCATCAATGTGAGCACCTTAAATTGATGTCCTTATGGTTTGGAAGGCATATACAATCAGCTGCACTAGAACACTGTTTCTCGTTCCCACGGTTATACCCAGTGATATATCAAATGCAATAATTGCATATTTGAATAATTCATAGGTACGGTAACTTTGGCCAGATACAAGTGAATATCAAAACTCTGGTCTCTGAAGTGTTTGATTCAGCTGTAGTAGAGAATTGAAGGTTTACGGTACAAGCCTTGCTTCTCAGGTGTCTTTCATCCAGCCCTGTGACTGCAGTTAGGGGAAAAAAAAAAGAAAAGAAAAAAAAAGAGAGTTTTTATTTCAAACGGTTCATTTTTCCACTTAGCTGAGCTTCATCCAACCTTTTTGAAATATTGGGTAGATGGCTGAGCTGGAGGGGAAAGGAGAACAGCAGTCAAGTCATTTCCCAAGCAAGAAGCAGAGTAAATGAAAACTCAGTGCTCTGTCTGGAAAAGTACTAACCACAGCCATGATTGGGCTAAGTTCTCGGGCAGTGTCAATCACCAGCTCCTCTGAAGCCGGTGAAGTGACACTGATTTATGGCAGCCAAGGATTCAGGCCCACTATTACTTATTTAAGTCTAAATGTTCTCCTAGCAGAGATGTTTCAATTATTTGCAATTCAGAGGGAGATGCAATGTCACCATTCTGGCTGCTCTGGTCTTCTCAGAGCAGAGACACGAGAGAATGATCATGCCCACCTCCAAATATCACCATGGCTCATTTTAAAAATGCCTTTTTAGGAAAATGACTTGCAAACAGAAGAAAATCTCTTGTAGCCATGGAAAGCTGCAGTTCCTCACTCTAGTAATCCTCTTTAGAAAGCAGATTTCTCCCATTTACTGGAAGATACATTCTCCCTCCCCAGCTCTTCACATATCCCTTTTTCCTGTGTAAAACAGATCCAGCAGCTGGGCTGCCTGCAGCATCTATTCTATGCAGAGCAATAACACTCTAAAATCCTCACAGTGACAAGATGCCTACCTTTGAAATTTCTGGCTCTGTGATGCCCAGTCCTTGACGCCACAGATATCTTTTGGTTGATACAGATGTGCTGTAGACCACATCTGTATCAACCATTGTCGTGGTAGACCCTTAAAACCAGATTGTTCCAAAAGAAAATAGGTTTTTACTACCTTGATTTCTAAGGATTTGGAAACAATTGGGCCATTAAATCCATGGGCTGTGCAGTCAGCTAAAAATTTGTCTTTGCTGGATAAGATTGTCTATTTTTCTCCACTTTTCTCTACTCTCTTGAAGCATCTCCACTCATGAGCAGAGTTTGCATCCCATTTGCTGTGATGCATGACAAGTGAATGCTTTCCATGCTCTTTATTTTCCTCTGTGCATTCTCCTTGCATGGTATATATTTCTGGCAGATTGGACCCTGGGAAAGAAAACCAGACAGGCAGCCCAAAGCCAGCTGTAGGAAACTGGGCTTCTACCTGTCAGTTTTAAGAGATTTGATGCTTTCAGAAAGGTGTTTATTTGGGGAGGTTTCTGTCTTCTGCTCAGGTTACAAGAGCATTGTTTAGTATAGACCACACAGACCTTGTTACACAAAATCCCAACAGAGATTCCTACAGGCCTTGTTCCCATTACGCATGAAGACCAGTGTAATGCAATTTAGAGAGAGGTGTACAGATCCTCATCAGGAGTAAAGGAATAGCTCATACCTGGAGAAGTATTCCTACACTTAAACCTGAATGGAGGAATTCATGTCCTTTGATAGCTTGTTGAAGAGCGTGTAATGTGCCATTAGTAATTAGGAAAGGCACATAGACTGGCACCATGGTTATCTCTGGGGTGTTTTCTCTCTCAGCACAGACCCACTTCTTGACAGCCTGACTTCTGGTGGTCACCAGGGATTCCTAGAAGTAACCCCAGGATAATTCTTAGGATTAAAATGCAAATAATTTCTTTCTTCAGAAATGCTCTAGAATAAATGAGTTGTCCTGAGGTTCACAGGTATCTGAAGAAGTGCTGGGCCTGTCCTTCATCTGGGGAAAGAAAGTAGGCTTTGAAGGAGTGATGATGATTTGTGCCAGCTAAAGGCTTGCTGTGGGATTTGGCCACTTACATTCAGGGAGCAGAAATCTTCTGCTTTTTCTCTTCTAATCTTTCAAATTGCCTCTGTAATTTTTTCCCCAAGTTGTGTGTGCTCAGTGTGTTCTGTCGATGTGAGAAGTGGTAATGTCACTCTGCTAGGAGTTTTATGGTTCACAGAAGGCAGGATTTGTATTGAGATAGACAGATAGATGGATGTCTGGTGCCTGCACACAATGTATTACAGAGATTGACCCAAAATTTTCAACACTAAAATCCCAAACAATAGACTGAGGGAATCTCTGTCTGGGAGATTTCAGATAGATTTTATATCTTTTTTTTTCTGATTAATACAAGTCCTTAAAAGCATATCATCCCTGTCCCTTTGCCCAAATATTTGGAGAAGATCAGAGTAAAGAAGGATCAATAGCAAATAAGTAGTCTACATTTTCTCAAGTGTCAATGTAAAGGAGGTCAGACATGCCATACTGAGGAGGGAAGGGAAGGATACACAGTTAGGGAAGTCTGGTGTGCATTCAGATAAGGAACATTCATCGTGACAAAGGAGGAGGTGAATCCTGTTGCCCAGGCAGCCCATGAACTCAGGGAAGGTGGCAGTGATGCTCATGTCCCCCTGACCAGCCAGGCCACACTGAGATCTGGGCTCTCCCTGCACATGAGAGGGACGTGGAAAGGAGCAGAATTGCTGGCTGATGGGAGCAGTAGGGACACCATCCTGCCAAGCTGCCTGCAGAGCCTGGAGCTGCCTCCTAATGAAGGCGAGCGGCTGGTCACAACTGGAGGCGAGCTGTTCCCCATTTGTTTGTGCTCCTCAGAGTGGCAGGGATCCGCTCTCCATCAGAATAATCCAATTGAACAAAATGATTCATATTAGCAGGCACATCTGTCTGAGGCCAAAGCAGAACCCTGGTGTTAGTTTAATAAATGGCGTTCATTAAACTCAGCTGAAAATATAATCTGGAGAGACTGATGGGGTGAACAGAGCAAAGAATAAGCAAAAGGAGTTAGCAATTATCAGATGTCATTTGTTCTACTGGTACCACGGAATTGGAGCTTGTTTGCTGAAATCTTAATTTCATTTTGCTGAGGCAGAATCCATCAGAGAAGCTTATGCTGCAGCTATGATTCCTGTTTGTCAGCCCTTGGTAGGGAATGGGACATTTTTCTTTCCTCCTTTTCTACCAGACAGAGCTCTGAAGGAGCACAGATCCCAGCAGAGAGCACAAGGACAGGAAAGACTGAGGGAGCAGCTCTTCCTTCTCCATGAGAAGACTGCTGAGTAAAGTTCCCTGTGCTGCAATGGAGAGAACAAGGGCAGTGCTCTGAGACAGGAACTTTGGGTATTTCCAATGCAGCAGAAGCCATAAATCTTCCCACCTCCTATGCCATTTCCCCTCTGTACCAAGATGGTGTACAAACACTTCTCACTTGACTTCAGGAGCATTTTACACTCTCTAGGGTAGGGGCCAGTGTTTCCTCTGACAAATATTTCTCTCTTTTCAGACTATACAAAGGTTGGGTCCTTCTTGGTGGTCAGGTCTGGGAAACTCCTACAGCTGGGCACTGGTGGCTGTCCAAGGCAGCACAGGGGAGCAGGCACAGGCATTGAGGTGTTGGAGGCAGCCCACATATCCAGAGCTTAACCCTGAGGGTCTGGGGCTGCCTCCTTCAGGCCCAGCTCTCACCCTGCTCCAGCTCAGCCAGCTCAGTTATTCTGGCATTAACATTCCTGGCCATAAGTCTCCACACAAAACACTGAATCCAGAGGGAGTGCTCTAAGGAGGGAGAACTGCCTTTCCCAATTTCTGCTGAGCAGAGGAGAGCTTCTTGAGTCTGACTTACAGAATGGTCAGCATTTGAAGATTGGCTGGACAACCTGTTTCTTGCAAGTTGCTTTGGTTTTGTTTAGTTTTAACTTGTCCCTACGGGTATTCAAATGGTCCTTGGTGTGCTTCAGGGGAAGGCAAAAAAGGATTTTATATTTATAGACTTTCCAGAGCTATCGAGTCCTAGCCAGTTAGAAAAAATCAAAAGAATAATGGAGGAGAAGGTAAAGCTTGACCTCATGAGCTTTCAGCGTTGATTAGTTTGTTGGTGTCAGGAACCTTTTCTTGTTCAGGGCAGACTAACTGTGAAATAACTCTTTTTTCCCCCTACTCTTTAATCTGTCTCCTGTATTCCCAAAGGGAAGGAGGAGCCAATACCTACCTTCCTGGAGCTCTCCTTCAGAGGAAGCAAGTGCATGGGCTTGCACACCATCAGCGAGGGGCTGGGTTTGGGTTTGGGTTTTTTCTGAGATTCATCTTCTCAGTGTGCCCTTTGGCAAGAGGCTGAACACCTTCAATTTCCCTCAAAATTGTGTAAGAATCAGTTGCCAACACAAGCTGCTCTGGAGGTGGTCAGAGGTTTTTCTCACCCTGGTGAGCACAGAAGAGGGAGGGAGAGTTGTAGAGACGGGCAGCATCTTTCTGATGTCTGCCCTGGATTCCACCATCACAATCAGGCCTCCTTCACAGCCATGGAAGTGGGTGAGGCATGCACTGAATCCCACCCCTTGCCCACTGCCATTCCTCACACAGGTTAATCCTGCACAGGGAGGAGCATAAAGGCTTAGGTTAACATGATCCTGTCATTTGCATGAGACTGGTGAGAAACTTGCTGAATTTGCTTGGTTCAGCTCTGTGGATCAGGCAATGATAGCACTCCCAAGCCAGCACAGCTGCAGGCACAAGGGGACATGCTTCACAAGCACAGGCTATCTGAGGTGACAATGAACCAGAAACCCAAAGAACTGAGACTGATCAGACTCAACTGGATGCAAATAGAATTTGGGATTTATTTTCAATACTCTTTTCAAAGTACACTGAAGTAACCTTATGAAACAGATATCATGGGAATCAGCACACTGGTTTTCAGTGCTTTCAGAAAAAAAAAAAAGTTTTGTTTTGGATTTCTTTTTAAATTCTCAGACAAAAAGTTTTGACTATTTTTAAGCAGTAATAATGTTTGACTGATCACCTGCATCTTCTACACAGAAAGACTTTAAACAAAAATGTGATCCAGTTCTAAATTAGAATCATATAAATACCTCAGCTATAGCAGTGAAATGAGTCACAGACATAAGTCACATGCATAAGTGTTATCAGAATTCAATTCTGAGACACTAAAATTCACCAAGGGTTGTGAATTCTTCATATGGAAACCACTCCAACTAGATGGTGGAATTCTTGTCTTATCTTTCTCCTAACTCAGAAACAGTTACCATCTCCTTAGCTAAAGTATCTTTTTTTAAAAGCTTCATACAGAATTTGGCTTCAAGAATGTTTGTGGGGTTTTTAATAAAAAATTATGAATATTTAATAATTAATAGAACTATGTAAGCTTTTTGAGTCATCCTGGACTTTAATCAATTTGAAATATTTGGGGCACCAATTTCCACCTTACTACTCCTCACTGGAGGTACATCACTGCTTTAGTGCAATTAAAATGAAGCAGGAAATATTTTTAGCTAATTGCACTGTGCACCTTGAAGGTAATTTGAAGCTGCAGGCGAAAAAAAATATCAGAAGGTGTAATTGAGTGCTGCAAGCTGGGAGTTTGTGTTTCTGGCTGCATTCTGATTTAAAGGGGTATAGAGACAGGGCATGGAGCTGGACAGCCTTGGCAGAAGGAGAGTGAAATCTCACCTCTGGAGAACAGTCCCAGGGTGCACCACAGGCCAGCCGACCCAGCAGCCCTGCCACTGGCACAGGACCAGCTTTGAGAGGGTCACTGGAGACCATGTTCCTGAAAGGGATGTCAGGCTGGGAGGTGAGCTGTGGTCTCCTGCTTTTCCAGCCCCATACAGACACCACTCCCACATATCCTTCCTGTACCTGGTGAGCAGCTACAGACCACATCCTTACCCCTCCCGCCCAGCCCAGCAGGCAGCTGTGGGCTCTTGTTTCTTATGGCAGATACTGGAGCCACTGGTGGGATGTATCAGACAGCATCCTGCGAGGGCACAGGCAGCTCAATTTTATGCGCTGAGATCTATGAGCTGGACTCCATGAGGTCATCCTAGGGGGTCTGCTGAGGAAAGGGAGAGGGGAGCAGGATCCCCTTCTTACTGTCAGCAACAAAAACAGAAGAGTGTGGCAGTGGTTTGATCAGCATTTTGATAAGGTCTAGTCAATCTATAAAGGGAAAAAGCAGAAACAGCAGAGACTGGGCACAGAGGCTTTCTTACAGCTTCCCAATTAGACTTAGCTCTCAACCATGCACATTTTTTTAATTAAACTGTTGGTACAATGCTCAGGAGATAGAAAACTCCTTGAGGCCCTCTTGTAATAAAGAACCTTTCATTGTATGCAGAAAGGCAAGCTTAATTTCCTCTCCCACCTAATATTCATCTGCAGCAAAAGCAGGGGTGAGCACCCTGTAGGAGGCAGGAGAAATGCTCCTCAGGGCACAGGACCCACTGATTTGGCCATTGGGAGGCAAAGAGGCTGCATCCTTTGCTGCAAAATAGCCATTTAGCACTCATTTGACCTTTACCATCACTGCTTCTCAAAATGACCTTAGTTCATTGCACCGATCTTTGCCTGCAAAGCTCTTGATTGGCAAACAGAGCTTAGAGAGGGAAAGAGCCATGGCTATGTTTGCATGAGCAAGTAAATTCTAGGTCCTGCTGAGGAGGGTGGACAGGGTTGTGACCACTCAGACCCTACCAGCCCTTAGCTGCTCCCAGCTGCAACCCTGGTGGTGGGCAGAGCTCCCTCCTGCAGCCAGCCCTCCTGAATCCCAACTCTGCCCAGCCCTGCCCTTCCTCCCACCACACACCTCCACATCTTTTTTGGGGGTTCCTCCACCACCCCTGTGAGCCCCACCAGCCTGTGGCCGCCTCTTCTGCCACTGCTGGGGGGCAGAATGAGAAAAGGCAACACTGCTCAGGGAGCCAGTGACATTTTCTGACTGCCCGGGCTGGCTTCTGCAGGAGCAGCTGCTCTGTTGTGGTGCTTTTTCATCCGCTGCTTGAGACTAATGGCTCTAGAAAAATAGATAAATCAGAGGTGACACAGCTATTGCTGCTTGACAATTTTTCATCAAACAAGCTGGGGGAGGAGGGGATGACCAAAAAGTGACATTTTGACCAAACTGGATGTTTCCGCAGCAAATTTTCACTCCAGTAGATTAAAAAAGAAATGCAAACAGCACAAAAAACATAACTGTCTTGATTAAAAATGTTGGCCTTCAAAACACCAAATTCCTCTTAAAAATGGACTGTTTTTCAGATTGATTTAAAAAAAGGCAAAAATTAATCTATTTTTCTGGCCACCTCCCCCACCCCAGACTTGTTTTGTTTATTAACTAAAATATTCACAGGAAAGAAAGCCAAAACAATGACAATTTTGCTCCAGAAAATAATTGTCATTTTTCAACTACCTCTTAATGCAACATAGTTAAATGAGAGCAATCCTAGTAACAACACTGCACAGCAAGTAAGTCATACAATTATTTGAAAGAAGGGTACTGCAATTTAAGAGCTAATTTTTATCATCACCTTAAATTTATAAATGGGAAAAATGAAGCAGGGTCATCAAGAATATAAGAACAAAACGACAACAAAAAAACCACAAAAAAAACACAAAAAACCTCACAAACAAACAAACAAACAAAAAATAAATTAAAAAAGAAAAAATTTTAAACATTAGCATTTGAAATGCTGGACTCCCATCTCCCTGTTAGATCACATTGGCTTCTCTTCTCTGTCTCTCTGTGTGTGCAGTTGTCTCTGTTGATACATATGTACATGTAATACCTCTGTACATATACATATGGATATGTTGGTGTGCATTTTCATGTATATATAGATTCAAATATACAATCTGTCTGCTTTTTAACCTTCAGATGTTAGAACTGAAGCATCTGACAAAAATACTCTTTACCCCCTTCCCCACCCCCCACCCCAACTAAAAATAGAGCCCCAAGAGTCCAGGTAAATGAGTTGATGTCTGGTATAAATCATCAGGCTTCTTTTAATCCCAGCATGGATGCAAAGTCCCCTTCACCACGCTGCCCTTCCCACTCTAACACATTTGGGCTCCTAATCTTGGGCTCACCACACAGCCTTAGCAGCGGTTGTCATAGGGATAGAGTCTGTTTTGGAGAGCCCTGCCTCCAAATTCCACCTCTGCCAGACAGTCCGGGTAGGAGCTGGAGGAGGGGGGGAATCTCTGTGGGTTTTTATTGGGGTACAGTGAAGAGGAGGACTGAGGCATAAGGAAAGCAGAGCCATCCCACAGCACTGGAGGCAAAAACAGAGAGGGAAATTGCTATAGAAACAGTACAAAAGGCAGGGGAGAAAAACACGGGCTGGAGTTTTAATCATATTGATCAGCTTCAGAGGCAATAGCTGTGAAGGTCTATCACAAGTGGCAAAAGCATCTCCAGTTCCTTCCAGTAGGTGTGCATGGCCACAGGCTCCAGCAGACAGAAGGACAGGATTCTGACTGCAGTTTTGGGTGCAGAGAAACACATGTGTGTAAATGGAGATTAATATGTGTTTTATAAAGGTGAAGGAGTTGTCATATGCCATGATCAGAGACTTAAGAGTGAGAACAGGAGGCTGCCACTTTCCTGCTGGAAGAAATGGTGGACTTTGAGTTTCATCAGGGAGAGGTTTCTTAGCTCCAAGACAAGGAAAAAGGTCTAGAGATGATCAGCGGAGACTTGACTAATAAGGACTCAGATGAGAGACATGGTAGAAGGAATGTGGAACTGGAGGCAGTGGATTTCTGCTGTGGAAGAAGAACTCAACCTGGCAGCCCACCCCGATGGCAGCAGTGTTTGCACAATTGTGTGGTCCTGTGAAGGACACAGAGCAAACTTGTACCTGCAGCTGGCTGCATTTGCTGCTCAGCAAATATACAATGACAGCTCCTGTAGCCCTCACCAGATAGTCAGAGAGTGTTAGGCTTGTGCCGCTTGCACACCCCTCTCAGGTCATCTACCTGCTGTAAGGGTATCATGGAATCATAGTACAGATTAGGTTGCAAAAACACTGTAAAAGTATTAAAGTCATTAATCCAGCTCTGACAAGTCCACCACTAAATTCTGGCTCTAAGCACCACATCTATACCTCTTCTAAATACCTCCAGGAATGGTGACACCACACAAGGCAGCCAGTTCCAGTGTCCAACAAACCTTTCAGGGAAGAAGTTATTCCTAATATCCAATCTAAACCACTCCTATAGCAACGCAAGGCTGTTTTCTCTTGCCCTGTCACTGGTTACTGAGGGGAAGACACTGACCCCCACCAATCTGCAACCTCTTTTCAGAGGGAGAGTGATAAGGTCTCCCCTCAGCCTCCTACTGAGCTGAGCCCTGGGGGAGCACACTACTGACCAGCCCCAGCTGGATGTCATTCCATTCACCAACACCCTTTGGACCCAAGCATCATCCATTTTTTTACCCAGGCAACAGTGCACCCATCCAAGCCATGAGCAGTCAGTTTCTCCTGGAAAATGCTGTGGGAAATGCTGTCAAAGGCTTTACTGAAGCCTATATAGACACATTCCTAGCATTTCCCTCATCAACTAAGTGGATCAGCTTGTCACAGAAGGAGATCAGGCTGGCCAAGCAGGACCTGTCTTTCATGAATTTGTGCTGGCTGGGCCTGCTCGCCTTGTTGTCCTGCATGTGCTGCATGATGGCACTGAGGATGATCTGCTTCACAAGTTTCCCCAGCACTGAGGTCAGGCTGACAGACCTGTAGATCCTCCTTCCAGCCCTTCTGTTGGATGGCATTGCACTGGCTAACCTATGTCAACTGGGACTTCTCTGGTAAACAAGCATGCTGATAAATGATGGAGTTGCTTAGTGAGCACCTCTGCCAGCTCCCCCAGAACCCAGTACCACACTACATGGGCAATGAGTGTCTCCCGTCTCCCAAAATGCAGAGCTTATCCTCACAGTCCAGCCAGAAACTGCTGTTAAGAGCTTTACTGTGACAGAGGCGTTTGTAGCAATAGGACTACTGTGCTGACAGCACAGGTTGCAAGGACATGACTAGATTTATGTTTGTCTAACCAAGGCTTTAACTGAGATTCATTTCCCCTGATGGTATAGACCTACACTGCAACTATTCCCTTCACAGCAAGTCAGTCAAGGTCCTCATTATAACCATGAAAGAGATACTGGTTCCTTTTGCCCATGGCTCACAGTCTTATCTGAAACAGTTCCTAAGCATGAGTGAACTGGGACCTAAAATCCCTGTGTGTCTCCACTAAAGCTGTCCTAGTGTGATCTGTTCAGATGAAGATGTCTGCATCTTGAATTCCATCATTAGGACTTCAATCCCTTATTTCTCTCCAGTGTTGAAGGAGAACAGTCCCAGGATATCAGGCACTTGCTGCTTCCAGAAACAAAGCTGGACATTTACGAGATTTATTTGGCTATGGTTTGCTCAGCGGAGCAAGACTTTGGGCATATCCCTAGAGAGTATCAAAGTGTCTTCTGCTGTCCACTGACTAGGTAGCTGCTAGAGACCCCTGCTTCAGAAGAGCAGCTTCATTTGGTGCTTGAAATACAGACCCAAGTTAGGCAGATCACCTAATTATCACATGTAATTAGGATTACCACATGTCACTTTGGTGTGAAAGAATATTTTCAAATGGCTTTTTTTTTTCTGTTTTTTTTAGCCTCAGCAAGTCCCAATCCTTCATCTGTACATATTTATGTTTGTGTGTGTCTGTGTGTGTGTCTCTGTGTGTGTGTGTGTGTGTGTGTGATCTGCAGTGTCTGAGGGTGTCTGTGGAGGACAGGCAGAGGGATGGTAGTACCACCTCCAATCAGTGGTCACTGATTGACCAGTCCCATCCTTCCCACTCTGCACATTAAATATTTTCCTCGGTAAAATTATAGCAAGAACCTCTCCCCAGCTTGACAGTTGCTTGGATCTAGCATCCATGTGTAAACCCAGTACCCACTAATCTCCACTCCTGATCCTGCAGCTGGTGCCATCCTGTATTTCAACCCCAGACAGGAGATGTCCGTTGTTACTCCTTCTCAGGAATACAGCAGGATTTTGTCAGCTCCACCAGATCTCTCCTATTCCTGTTGCCTCCTTTGTCCTCCATTCATTGCCTGTTAACCCTTTTCATGCTAGTGCAGCTGAGGTAAGGAAAGACACAGGCCTTGCTGTGATGGTGCTGACAGCTCTCCTTCCTTCCCCAGCTGCTTGTTTTCCTGTGTTATGACATGGCCAGAAAGCCCAGAGGGGTAAGAGGGATGCTAGAGATCTTTTCCAGGAGCTGTACAGCTGACACTATTTGCTCTTGGGTACCTAGGGACACAAATAACAACAATTCTTCCCTGGGCCATCTTCAAAGGGACAGTTTTCACCATCTTGGACTGTGAAATAACTGTAGACACAGATCTTGCATCTGCCTTGGGGGTACCAGTCTATTGTCTTTGTCAAACCCCAGGAAGCTCAGGCTGACACTTGCAGATCATCAAAGGGCAAGACTTTGGGGCCAGGCCATCAAGAATGAGTCAGCTGCAACCAAGACAGCAGCCAACTGTGGGAAAAGTGTGGAGCTGAAGCCAGAGCTCAGATCAGGGGCTTAGTTCAGCATCATCTCTTGTCAGCTAAGCAAAACTGCTGCAGCCAAGAAAGCATGTTGCAGTTCACAGAAACAGTAAAGAAACCCAAGACAAACAAACAGAAAGCTAGGGAAGGAATTTTCGCTAGCCAGCATGCATGACTTCAGGATAAGAACTGCCAGCAACATTCTTGTGACGCCCCAACACGAGGTGAAATTTCATTCGTGTGCAGTGACTTTTCAGAAATAGGCTGCAAGGAGAGATATGATCCCTGCCAAGGGGACAGAGAGGCAATACCTGAGGAACAGGGTGCAGAGCTGCTGACTGAGACAAGTGTATTGTGTGCAGTGATTTTTGGTGTTTACTGAGGCAAAACTCCATGGGCCAGTAAAGGGACATTTTCCTTCACAGGAAAGGAACAGGGCATTTCTATAGGTTGTAGCAACCAATCCCTGGCAGGTTTTATTGCTTTTCCTTTTTCTTTATCTTCGTTTGCTTTTTCTTTTCCTTTCTCCTTTTGTTTTTTCCTTTTTTTTTCCCTTTCTTTTCTGCTTTCTCTCTTCTCTTCTCTTCTCTTCTCTTCTCTTCTCTTCTCTTCTCTTCTCTTCTCTTCTCTTCTCTTCTCTTCTCTTCTCTTCTCTTCTCTTCTCTTCTCTTCTCTTCTCTTCTCTTCTCTTCTCTCCTCTCCTCTCCTCTCCTCTCCTCTCCTCTCCTTTCTCTTCTCTTCCCTTCTCTTCTTCTCTTTCTCTTACCCTTTGTTTTCCATAACCTTTTCAATTCAGGCCAGAGCTAAATGCCAAAGGAGTAAATGTCCTTCTTTCAATGATGCTGATTTAGGAACCATTATATCATCTGAATTCTCCTACAAGTCTGCTTCCCACACCATACCAGCATTGCTGTTTCAGAGCCCACCGTCCTGTGAACTGCTAAATGAACATGCGGCAGCCAGCAGTAGCTGCTTTCCTTTTCAGTTTTCTTTTTTTGTTGTTGTTATTTTGTTTGGTTTGGTTTTGTTGGGTTTTTTTTAAATTTATTTATTCTCAGTAGCTAAAGCAGTTCTTGGCCTGTTACTCCCCCATGATTTTAAACTTGGGATGTAAACCAAATCAGAGTGGTACCTGCTCCGGAGTCGATGCGAGGCAGTGGAGAGGCTCCCGGAGGACTCTGGCCAGCCATCCAGCGAAGCCCAGGAGGCTGGGGGTGGTGTGGGGAAGGCCGGTGCTAACGAAAGCATTCTGGTTGGCAGTGAATGTTTTTATTTTCCAGACTCCGCAAACCGATCTGTGTCTGCGCTCATCCATTCAGTGCATGCTCTCCTCAACAGCCGCTGCATCACGCTCTGTTCCTGTTCGCTGTTGACCGTGTGTCCACATTTAAGTGTGTGTTTTATGTGTGTCTCTGGCTAGGCCTTCTCCATCCTTTTTTTTTTTTTTTAAACTCTTCCTTACTTTCTTTTCTTCTTTTCCTTTCTTTTCTTTCCGTTCAGTTGGTTTGTTTTGCTCTCATTCTTGTTTCGTTTTCTATAGTTTAATGGCAAATATTTCCATTAGAAATTATTTTTGATTGATGCTGTGTTTGTAACATTTTTTTATTATTATTTTTATATATATCTTCTTTCCCCACCTTTCCCTTTTTCCACACTATATATAAATATATATATATAAAAAATCTTTTCTTCTTTTGTCATTCAATCAAATTCCAACCAAGAGCCAGTCAAATCCACCACAGTCTCGCGCTGAGCTAGGAAAAAAGTTCTCGTAATGACATGAAAGTGGAGAATACAGTTCCCCAGGCCGTAAGTTCAAATCAACTCGAAGTTGAAAGTGTGACATGATGGCGTCATGTAACAAGCTAAGAATTGGTTGCATGACATGCCGTCAAGTTTCGTGCAGGTGCCGTGATTGAAGCATTTTTCTTGGATGTTGTATCAGTTGATGATTGGCCAGTCATGATCACATGTGCCTTTTTTGACTTTGTGCTGCCACAATTTTTTGCTGTGCTCATTTTCGTTTTGTTTTTGGTGCTTGCAGTGGTTTCTTTATTTGTCGTTTGATTTCTCGTCAGCGTTTTATGCTTCTTTAGATGTCACATAGAAGGAAAAAAAAAAGATGGATTCCTAATTCTTTAGAAAAAAAATGGGATTGTTGTAACTACAGATAATTTGGAAAAAAAAAAGTAGAGAGAAAAATGTGTGGTTAATTTTTTGCACTGAAAATCTTGTGATTATTTTTTTTTTCCGGAGAATTGGGGCCTTTTTCAATTGACACCTTTTTTTTTCCCCTTAGGATATTTCAAATCACTTTCTAAAAATTAAAAAAAAGAAAAAACAAAAATGGAAAAACCAAATCAAAACTAAAAAAACTAATGATAGTAATAGTAGTTTGCAAACTATAGCAATCAAAAAAAAGCAACCCCAAGAAAAGCCTCATTGTATGTCTTTTCAAGAATTCCTAATTCTAAGGTGCCGTATTACAGCAACTCCAGAAAAAATTAATTGCTTAGAGGGAGGGAGGGATTGAGTGGGAAAAAAACCCATCCAGATCAAAAAGCAAAATGCATCTTTTTGTTTACAACTGAAAAAGGGTCCTTGACGAGTGTTTTTTATTTTTTTATTATATTATTATTTTTGGTGTTGTAATTGTTTAGACTGCTGTGTACGGTTTGCTGTTTGTTGAACCAACAGTGTGAAAACCTGCCAGCATGGATTGATATTCCGCATGACACTTTTCCACCAGAGTGGACCTTTTGCAGTTTCTAAGTTTCTTGATGTAATAAATCACCGAGTGTATAAGAAGAACCTGCTTGCTAGAAGGAGATAAGAGCTAATCCTTAATGATTAAGCATCCTACTTAAATGTCAAGCCTAGTCGGATCATGATTATATTTTTTTAAATAATTTTTTTATTTAAGAAATGTTAGCTTTACCTTTTTTTTTTTTCAAAAAAAAAGTTTATTCCAACAGTCTTTTTTATTTAACCTCCTGTAAATTGCCTGTTCAAAGCCCTACTTTCTGACATTCACAAAGGAGTAGATGTTATTGGCAGCTACGTCTCCACAGAAAGCTCATACACTGTCAAAGATGGCACCCCATTAAAATATAGTGCTCCCCTCTCCTGATGCCTTTCACCCTACAAAAGCCTGACGAGCAAGATTGTGATCTGGCGTTGCCAAGCGGCACTTAAAAATAATTAAAATGCCGCTGTCTTCACGTGTGTAGTGATGCAGATTTACACAGACACGCCCTAATTTTAGTTTGATTTATTATTAATATTATTATTATTATTATTACTAACAGGAACAATTGTGTTTTTCTTTATCATGATCGTGACTACCTTGCTTACTTTGGGTTTGATCCGGTTCCCACTGAAATCAAGGGGAATCCTTCTGTTGATGTTAAGTGGGAGCAGAATCAGAGCCAAGGCCTTCAAAAGCAAAACACCAAAGCAGAAGCCCCATCCTGTCCCAATTGAAGGGAGAAGAAAACATCCATTACTTTCAACGGGAGCAGGATTGGGCCCAAAAGAACAGGCTTGATTTTAAATTCATTTTCATTTTTAGGTCTTTTTTTCCCCCCTCCTGTCTCAAATATTCTCCCCACACCTTCCCTACTTCCCCCTCCCCTTTTTGATTTAATTTGCAATGATCTTCTTCATTTTTTAGGGCAGCAGCTGAATGGGCCACATTTAGAAAAAAAAAAAGTATATATATATTAAAAAAAAAAGTGAACTGTTGGATTACATCTTTGACATATCAGCAAATATCAGTCAAGCTGAAGACTTCAGACCTATTCTCTCTTTGATTGTTTAGACTGTAACATTTCTTCAAGAAAAGTATCACATCTGCTGACTTCGAAGGACATGCGCTTGAAAACAAACAAACACATAAAGTAAAATCAGAGCAGGAGGAAGATGAACCGGGATTTCTGAAGAGACACTGATATCACCACAGCGGCTTTTCTTCAAACAGGAGATGCAAACCTGGATTCTGGCAAAGGAGTGCCTGTTTGCCACCAAGGATGCGGTTACCATGCGAGACCCATGGTAACAGTCACTGAGCATCTTTATCTGTCATTCCTTAGCTATATAGGGACCAAAGGACAAAACTTTTTACCGCAGACTTGTAGCTGTATGTAAAATATGGAAGTTCTTTCCTTTTCTCTGAGCTGTTCCTAAAACAGTTTTTGAGAGCGATTATATGAAATATGTAAAACCTAAAAAAAAAAAAAACAAAAAAAAAAACAAAAAACCACAAAAACACCAAAAAAAAAAAACCACAAAAAATTACAAATGCTTAAATGCTTTTAAATGGCAAGATAATAGTTCTTTGATACTTTGGGAGGTTCTTTGGTTATACATTAATTAGAGTCTATGAAGCTTTCATATGGTTTTCTGTATAATACGCAAGGATTGCGTTGTTAAAGGCAGGTAAGATGGATATCTATGAAAAGCAAAAAAAGTAAATAAATAAATACATAATTAAGTACATAAAAAGGCATAGAAAAGAGAAAGGAAAGATGGTTGATATTAAATGGAAAACAAAAAGGTTTGTAAATGCTTCTAACTCTCCCCATTTAAAATCCTAATAGTTGTACAGAATTTAAAAAAGAAAGTTTAAAATACCTATATAATAGAAAAAAAATTAGACAACATAAAAATAAAAAAAAACAAAAAAGCAAAAAAAAATAATACTACATAGAAGTTAGCGTTAATGCTAAAAACAAAGATGTTGTAGAACTGTAATTTTGTAGAGTTTAGATTGAGCATAAATTCCTACTCTCTGCCAATTGCTGTTGGATGCTGTTATTTATCGAGGAGAAAAAGGAGAAAAATGGCTATTTTGGCAGCTTTTTTAACTGCAAGCATTCCAGCTATTAAAAAATAAACAAGACAAGACTCAATTCTGTAGACAATGCAAATGGGAAAAAAAAAAAAAAAACAGCTGTCTTTTTATCAGACGTTAGTTCTAACTTGAACAACAAAACACAGCTAAACGCTTCATGTCTTCATGATCTGCTGTCCGCAAAATTCCCATCATCCTATGCTTCAGTAGCTTCCATATTTGCTCTAGAAACCTTCAGGGCAAGGGATTAGCCTAGTACCTTAATCTTAAAAAAAAAAAAAAACTAAAAAAAAACTAAAAAACCTAAAAAACCTTAAAAAAAAAAACCATAAAAAGTAAACTAAAGAAACAATCTCTTTGAAGAATTTCTGAAACTGTTTACAAGGAATTTTGAAAAACAGGGGGATGTTTAAAAAAAAAAAAAGATGCTGGCTCTGTTTTCTGTAAATAAATTTGCATATTTTGTAGGACTTTTAATTGTAATGATAGAGAAAAAACAAGGAAAACTATTTAATGAAAGCACGATATTTATCTTTGGTAAATGACTTTAGAGCAGTTAAAAATAAGACATTGCTTTAAAAAATCTGACTCAGAAAAAACAATTAATTATTTAAGAACACATATATTTTAAAGAATATCATATTTATTATAATTTATTTTCACAGTCTTAAAACTTGATTTACATAATTCTCACACTTGTTTGCATCGATTGAGCAGTGTGATAATTGTTTTTGATTATTATTTGGTTATACTCTTGTTTTTGGTTAATGCTCTTGTTTGTTTTTCTCGGTATTTTTTATCTTGATCTTGAACTGTTTTCTTTGTTGTTTTTCCTTTTTAGTTTCTTTTCTTTTTTTTTTTAATGTTAATTTTGATTACATATTGGGCCTGACCGTGCAGTCCTTACTCTTCCAAAACTCTCATGGGGATATAACGAGCATTTTGCCAGAGTAAGGACTGAAGCAAACTGAGCCCACAGCTAGGAAGTACAGATGTGTAACGCAGCTGCAGTTCCATACAACTGCTCTTTCACTCTCAATTCCCTAAAACTCCTTGTAATCTTCTGTAATTATTGAATGACGCTTTCCAGCTTAGCCCTAAATAAAGCACAGTTTAAAAAAAAAAAAAAAAAAAAAAAGCCGTGTTCTTTACTTCTTGATGGCTTTTCTTAATGTGTTTGCTTTGAGAACAAAATGAATCTATTTCGACTCTTTCATTAATATACATTGTTTGAGTATCAGAACAAATCCCTTTGTTATATAAAACGTATCTCATTGGATTGAATTAATGACACTGTTTCATTTAATGTCTGCTTGATATTCCAGAGTGGTTTACCTTAAACCTAGTAGGTTAGAAGATCAAATAATGGTACATACAAATTAGTGTCATTGTAGCTCCCATTTGAAGCCTGTTGTTTGATTTCACGCTCATGGTTTTTTCATGCTGATAAGTATAGAGGCCAAAGCTCGGGACATTGCTCCTTTTGCTGCTTTGGGAAAACCCTGTGAAATTCAGCAGTCTCCAGAGATGAGGCTCAATTTCTTCCTCAGCATCCCTCACATCTTGTGTTTGAACGGTTATTTTCCTTTCCTATGAAATGGCTGTACCAGATCAGCTGAGCTGAGGTTGGGGCTGAGATCAGGAGCCTCCGCATTTTCTCCATGATTCTTGCAGCCACATCTGCTTTTGGACAAGCTGCGCAGGCTAAATCCACCTCTAAATGAGACCAATGTGCTTGTTCGTAATTTGAACTCCATAGGAAGGAGTTCTGTAAGTAGAAACTCCTATTATTAATACTATCAGTTACTTAAGTCTGTTCAGGGCAGTAGAAATACATGAAATAGAAATAAGATTATAAATACAAGGAGGGAACACGGTCAGTATTTGCATTTCTTTCAAAGGTAAAGGCAAATACAGAAGACCAGATACACCAAACTTATCCCTGCTTTTCAGCAGAGAAGATGCTCTGCAAAGGACAGAGTAGGCTAGAAATGTGGGAACTGGTCTCAGATGCCACTGAGAGAGAAAATGAGGAATAGGTTTCCAGTAAGAAGAGGTTTCTATTCCAAAGGTTATTCAGCATCCTGTCCTGAGCTGCAGGGGTGAACAGACAAAAGCACAGCCTCTTTCCTGGGCCAGGTTGAGAATCAAGTGTGGGAGAGGGCTGATGGAAATCACTACTTGAAGGAAGAAAATGTCGCAACAAACAGGGAAGACTCAATTTCCCAAACTGGCATAGCAAAGGGAGAACTTAAAGGTGCTGCCTGATTGTCTCCCCGCTTCCCAGGCCACCTTCCATACCCTCCTCTGTGACCTTCAGTGTCCCCAGAGCTCTTCCCTACCCTGCTCGAGGTAGATGCTGTGTCTCTGCAGTGTGAGTCACATCCTGATGGATCTGCAAGAGCACATCCCTGTCATCCAAGCAGGATGGGCTGCACCCCTGGGGCATCCAGCTGGGAACACTTCTGGCCAATGAGATACAGCTGGGGGCTGTTGACTGATGATTGTGAGACAAGATTTCGTCTTGTTTCAGGTACCCTGCAATATACAGCAGATAAAATATCCAGTGTTGGAGGGCAATCAGCTCCCAAAGGGAGAACAGAAAACACTATTAAAGATGACTCTATGACTTAGGTCAATACTCCAAAATGTTACTTTGCAGAGAAACCTTTGGCGTTACTGGACTGGGGAAACTGGACGTGAGGACAAGCAGGCACAACCAGTGACACAAGAGAGACTATGCCTGGTACTGACCTTTCTCCCAGGACATGCCCATACATTACACTGCAAGCTCAAAAAGTGGTCAAATCTCCAAGTTCAGCCCCCAGTGAATAGGGAAGCACCACAAGGCTGTCAGCCTGCTGGAGGTTCATTTACACCAGAGGTTCATTTACACTGGTGTGCTGGGAAATAAAGCACTTGCTGTCACCACACTGCTGCCTCAACCAAGTGACGGGTACTCACCATACTCAGCTCTCTGGCTCTGGCACAATGGGCTGAAGCACAAATGTAGACACGGTCCAACAGCTGATTAGAACACCCTTCTCTGGGCTGTGCACACATACCGGCCCTGATTTAAGTGCTTGTCTCAGAGAGACTCCATGCTTCTCTCCAGAAAGTTCATCCATTTACACTGCAGGTGCTGTAAAGCAAAACACATTGCAGCACAAGCCTACTTCAGCATGGGGCTGTGTTTTTGGGGCAGGCAATTATCCAAAGAAACATCCCAATTTCAGGCAATGAAAATGAAGAGAGAGACCAGGTCTACCTGAAAGCCTGTAGCTGCATGTCTGTGTGCACCAGCACACAGAACACTGTATTACAGAGGTTCAAAAGCCACTGCATGTTTGATGCTGGCTCCTGTCTCTAGTCTGTAACTGCTAAGTCACATTAGATAAAACTAAAGGGTTTTTTAAAGGTCAAACATTCATCTTTCACCAATGCGCCCCTTGGTACCATTGTGATTATAGTAAACTTCAGTCCTATACCCATGAGTAGTTCAAGGCAATCTTTGGTACAAGAACAGGGCATGGTTTGCTGTCATTATATGGGGACTTCCATGAGGACACCTCAACCAATTAGGTTAGGACATTTTCATATCCCTAAGAAAGCAGTTCATACCCTCCTGGAGTCACTTTTCCATATCAGCATTTCTTGAATAGGCACTGAGCCACTTCCCCTTTGCACACACAAGGTGAAAAATTCCTCTTTCCACCTCTATCCCATTCCTACTCCAGACAGATGTCCACTAGAAAACTTTCTTTTATAAAAGGATAATATGGAATTTGAACAAGACTTCAGAGTTCTGCCTGTTTTCCCTTTCTATAACAAATATCAAAATAATGTGGAAATGTCCTGGCAAAGCAAGATCAGGACCCCTCCCCCTCCAATATTTCAATTTCCAACAGCACGTTTCTCCCAGTCCCAAATATGACCTGGGGGCAGCGACTGTCCCATAGGTGTAGAGCCATGAAAGGTGTTTGTGATCTCAGAAATAACTCACACATCACAGGGAGGTTGGCAGATGAGGAAACTCATCACCAGGGGCTTCAGTGCAAGACTGTGCAAGACTGTGCTCTGCTTCCTTGGAGAAGGAAGCTGCTGATGCTCTTCCTTAGTAAGAAGGAATGCTCTTCCTTAGAGCATCTCACCCCTCACAAAAGCTCATTTGAAACAGCCTGACTTGTCCTGCCAATCCAGAGCCAATGAAAGGGGAATGAGCTGCAAACTCAAGGCAGCCAGCTGTTGAGCCTGAAAATGTTTTTTGGTATAGCATTGCTGTCTACTTGTTGAGTAAATCAGTTCTTAAAACAGGTTTCAATACCACAGCTTCTCTCTCACTACAGTAAACACATTAGAGCAAACACATCCTCAAAAACACTCGGCTCAAAATCAGAGCCCTTGTGTTTCATTTATTAAGGTTATGAGGTCACTCTGGTGTCTCATAGAATGATGGAATTGTTTGAGTTGGGAGGGCCTTTAAAGGTCATCTAGTCCCACCCCCCTGCAATAAGCAGGGGCTGGATCAGGTTGCTCAGAACCTCATCCTCTGCACACTCGCCCTGACCATTGTGCAAGCTTCTGTTAACAACCACACAACCTGAAACCTTCCCCACATTGCCTCTGAGGAACCTCTGTAACATCAGCACTCTAATGTCAACACAACGAATGCTGGGGGGAAGAAACACCCTCAAAGCAAACATCCCCTCACCATGGCATTCATGAGCTGTCCTGAATTCTGGGTCTCAGTCTGGTAAGTTCTGAACTTGGCATGGACCACCCCCAGCAAGCAAGACAGGGGAAGGTGTTTCCTTGCACAGGTGTAGGTAAGCACATGCCCTCCCCCTGTAAGCAGCAGCTTTGCAGGGCACAGGGCATTCACATGAGACACAAGAAGAGCAGGTTCAGATTCTTCCCCATCCAGATGAAGTTTACCCCCTGAGACTCCTGTGACACAGAAGATGGCCCTGATTATAAAATGGTAGGTCAGTCCAGGGAGGTGTTCACAACTCCTCTCATTGATCTGCCTCATCTTGTTTAGAAAGGTGGGAATAGAAATGGCATCAGGAAGTGCGTGACTCTATAACCTCTCCTAGGAGACCCAGGCTCCTAACACCACTCATACACACCAATGTATATATGATATACATTGTATGGGACATTGGCTCTCACCTTGGCACTCCTTAGTCTGCCCCTCGTGGCATTTTCTTGGAGTGTACTCATTGCTGGGTTACAGCTATTGCTTTTAGCGTTCAAAAAGAAGAGGTACAAACATGCAGGTTTGCAGTCAGCTGGTGAGTAAGTAGGTAAATTCTGTCCAGTGGGGAACCTCAGCCTGACATCCCAAAAATGGGTGCCCCTTCCCCCCCCACAGAGAGAGAGAGAGGCCCTACATTTCTCCTCACCCTTTGAGGCAGATCTGATCACATATTTTATTTTTTTCCACAGACAGCACAGAGAATGCAATTGCCCAATTCAGTGTGGTGAGTCCTACCAGATAGCAAAACACCCACAAATTAGGCATCATGACTGTGATGCCTCCTTTGTGATTCCCTCCTACAGAGGATGAGAGATGATTCCGCTTCAGCGAGCTACAGAGCAGGCTCCAAAACTGGAACTGTTGTCAGAATGCATATTGTACACAGATCCTCCTACCAACTCCTACAAGAAACGATTACCTTCTTTCAGCTAGAACAAAGGGCTATTAAGTGAGACAATGGGCCTAGCAGCATTGGTGAACCATCTGTCATCAAGCGTTAGACATTAGCAATGTCTTTTTTAAGCCAAGCCAATAGAAGCCCCCAGCCACTGTTACAATGGCACACAAGCACAGATGAAAAGTGTCAGCCCAACTTATCCTTGTTTTAACTCCTTCCACTCGGTCTGTTCTGTTGCTGCTGCTTCCTGTAGCAACCCCAGCACATGCAGGACCACACAGATTTCTCACAATAACCATCAAACTACACTTTGCACTGCAATTCACACAAGTGCAGCAGACCTGGGCTGCTCTGGGGTGCAGGCTGGCAACCCGGATACTGATACGAGACACTTTCCCTTCTAGACCCAACTCTCCTAACTCCACGGGACAGCTATCCCAAACACCTCTAATTGTGTTCCAGAGCCCCAATGCCAAAGAGGTGTGAGTCCCTGTGCAGAAGTCTGATAGCTGATAAGCAGCAAGCAGCCAAGTGTAGGGTAAGAACTGAAACATGAGATTTAGAGTGAGACACTTAGATTTAGAAAACTGAGGAGAGCAGGCTGACCCTATATGTGAGAACTGTCATCAGGCTCCTCTGACCAGCCTCTGCATCCCACTCAGTCAAAAATCCTGTTCTGTTCTGGTTGTACAGAACAACCCAAGCCAAACCTGGATAAAGAGCTGGCTGCCTCTGGAGATTAAGCTCTGTAGCTTAGGCAGGAGTTGTCCTGTATCTGGCTTATTTACACCTTTTAATTTCCAGCCTAAAAGCCTGACCTTAAAGCTTTACTAAGTAAGTATTTTCTCTCTTTGATTACCAAGCTTTTGTAGTGCTGGGAGGGGCCTGAGTTTGAGTGAAATACTGGACATCTAAGGTGTTCAATTTCTTTTTAGAATGAAGGAATTCACATAAAGCAACACATTTGCCTGAATGAATTACAGTTCAAAGCCAGTCTAACCTGAGACTGGGGAATTTTTCCTTCCATGGAGGGATGGATACTACCAAATGCCAAATTTTAGGACAGGTTTTCACACACCAGATTTAAAGGAGCATTTCCTCCCCACAAACCACAAACAGTGAAGAACAGCAGGCAAAGGTCTGCAGAGAGGACAAACTTGGCGTGACTGGACAATGCTTTGCCTCTACCCAGATCATGTGAAGTCTTTGGTCCTCCTGGATCAGCGGGGTTCCTATCACTGCTCACAAGCCCAGCTGGTGCTTTTTAGTTGCACTTTCAGCTGGGGACTCAGGAAAAGAGTGAGATGTCACTTCTCAGTGGTTGGTCCTCCAGGGCCTGAGCACACAGAGCCGCCTCGCCTGTCCCAGAGGTGACGGGCAGATGGTGATGGCCAAGCACTACACCTGGCTAAATTAGGAAACAGCTTCCGTGCAGATGGAAACCAGTAAATCTCATCAGGGAGGTAGTGACTGAGAGAAGCCAAGTGAAGCGGGAAGTGAAACAGATTAGCCATGGCTTGTACTCACTACTTGAAATAGCCTCAGAGAGGGCACACATGGTTGGGTACTGCATGCAGGAGAGAAGTGCCGGTGTTTCTGTGCACCTCCACCCTGAGTAGAGCAGCAGTGACTCCCAGAAAGGCTGGAGGTGTGTTAAGGCCAAGATGTCACAGGTTCACAGGAAAGCCGGATTCAAGGGGTCTCAATCCAGCTTCTCTCACTCTCTGGAAATATAAATTCAAAGACAAATATAGGGGAGGAACAAAACTGGAATTTGAGCCAGAGGGACAGGTATTGGTCAGCGTCACATGGCAAGAATGGAAAGGGTATGGATCAGAGACTTTCAGATCTTCAGCTATTTCACTGCATGACTAATGTACAATGTGACTGGTATTGAGACTGAGTGAATCTGGGGGTGGCGTGCAGCACTGCACGTGCTAAACAGATCACTGGGTTCTTGCATGACCTGCCCTGGTCGCTGTGAAACGGCACCATTTTCATGGTGACTGGAAACACAAATGAAGAAGGCACACTGCTCCACAAATTCTTCCAGTGGCTAGTCTTTTATAAAGCTCCTCCCATGTCTTTCCAACTAGGGTTGTGAAAAGCATTCAACAATGGCCTCTTTCTGCAGCAAAATAAGTTAATGGGAACATTTACGACTGCTTTCAGTGAACACCTTACAAAAGTCAACAAGAAACTGCAATTTTAGTGTGTCAAAGGAGCCAGAACATCAGAATGTCCCAACATGCCCATCTTTTACCCAATAAAATCCACGATTGGTGTGACAAGCTGTAATAGACAAACAGCTATGCTCTGTCATTCTTCTGTGTGAAAACACCTTTAGCCCTTTGCCTTATCAGGCCTAAAGTCATTTCCTTGGCAATAAGATCAACAGAAACCTCTGCATTTTTCTTCCAACAGTTAAATTATTTATGAGCTTCGAAAATAATCCCACTTTGTCTTCTAACCCTAGTTTTGCATATATATATATCGACCCCTGTGAATTCTTCAGCTAAAATATGCATTCATTACAAAAGCATTTCAGGGTATTTTTTTCTTTCCTCTTTATCTACTTGTTTGAATATGTTGTAAACTTGATTAATGTTGCCTTCTAATCTCTTTCTTTCTAGAGAGAACACCTGGAGCTCTTTTAACCTACCTCAAATAAAAAATAAAACCCAAGAGACAAACAACCCAAGTGACAATGTCACACTTCCATAACCCTTTCCTTTCCCTGGCCATGCATTTCTCCTCTTCTAAGAGGGTGGACACATGGGCAAAACTTGTGTCAATGAACCTACAGGGCCATGGCTTCTTCTAAAGCCCCCTTCCTTGGCTCCTAATAACCTGCTTAGTTTCAAGCCTCTCTCAGGCTGGAATAGTTTGGGGAGATTTATGACAGCAATTCTTCTGGTTCCTTTCACAATGTGTTTTCCGCTATTCTCATCTATCGCTCTGCCAACATGCATCATTTATTTAATACCAGTCACTAGCCACATTAAGCTTTTTTCTTTTTCTTTTTTTTTTTTTTTTTTCCTTTTTTTCATTGAGGACATTCCCCCTCATACCTGGAGAAATCATGCAGGTAAATAACATCTGAGCCAACAGTCTTGGACCTGCCTTTTCTGCCTCCATCCACAGCTTTCCAGGGGTATCAATCATCCCCGAACTAGGATTCTTCTCATTTTAATTATGCTAATATCACCATAATTTCATTCTCGTTAACAGCAATTGAGTTTCAGTCTCTGCAGATGGTGAAGCTGGACAGTTACCAAGCCACATGCCATCTTGAGAGGAGGTTATGGACCAGTGCTTAGCCTGTGGCAGTGCTGCTCAGCACCGTTTCTGGGTTGCATCACTTCACTTTACCCATTTATGAAATGGCATATGCCTTTGCCTCATACTGGTTTTGAGATTTACAAAGGACACTTCTAAAAATAGAGAGTCCATTGCCCAGCTAGCTCATTCTTGTTACATTACAACCCTGCCTGCTTTGACAATTTAAGGACAGACACTCCTCACAAGGAGCCTCAGGAGAAGACAAAGGAGAACAAGTACAAGTTGCACCAGGAAAAGTTTGTTCTCAACATAGTAAAGACATTTTTTACAGTGAAAACTATCTATCACTGGAACAATCTCCCCAGGGATGTGGTAGAGTCTCCTTCACTGGAGGTTTTCAACTTGCCATTTTATTCCACTGAGTGCTAGATAATCTCATCTAAAATCCCCTTCCCATGAAAATTTGGACAGCATGAACTTTCCAGGTCTCTTCCAACATGGGATGTTCATGATTCTGTGGTCCTGTGGTTGTTGTAGGTGTGCACAGACGTGTGAGTACATTATCACAACTCTGAACCTCCCCATGAGAGCAGGTGTAGTCCCCAAATCATGGCAGTGCTGATGGGAAGGACCTCTGTGGTTTTCTCGTCCAGCCTCCCACTGAGATCAGGTATCAGGATACCTTCTGGGTATGCCCCTTGTTACTCTCACAAAATAAAGTATTAAAGGCCACACAGGTAAATTTGTATGGTCACAATTACACCAATGCTGTGGGGACTGGCAACCAATGCAACCCCTCTCCTCACCATTGTCCAGCCTGGTAGATGGACCAGGTCTTGCTGCATCTCCTTTCTGGACTGGGCTTCCCTTCAAGGAAAACCAGTGTGGACAGGGTGAGTGGTGAGCACAAAAGCAGTCACCCAGAGAAATACTAGAGCACGCAGAGAGACCAGGACTTCAGTGCACATTATGAGGAGCTATTCTGCCCCACAGAGCAGCTCCAGTTCCACCCAGTGAAGAATAGATGTACCCTGGGATAATCCATCACTGCCTTTCCTCATCAGGCCTGGCCCACCTGTACCATCTGGGAGGTACCCACACGTTCCAGTCACAATCCTCAGCTCTAAGCTAAAGGAAATCCCACTGCTCCCTGGCTGACAGGCAGAGGAAACTTCAACTTAAACCTGGCAACAAGTCAGAAATCAATACTGCATAAACCAACTGCACCAGTTTTGCAGGAAAGGCCTGACATTGTGACTCAAAGCGTGATGAATGACTTTTACATGGATTTGATGTTTGGGTTGTTGGGATTTTTAATCCGAGTACAGAGTCTGGTGAGGCAAATGGAAATTATGATGGACTATTGCAGCTTTCTGGTCTGAAGAATATATTAAAATCTCTTCAGGAGATGATATCTGACCAGCTTCTTATGCAACTATTGCCTCCTCCTACTCCATTTGACAGCTGACCTCCCTGATAATCAAAGTAAGACACAGATGGCAGCTGCACAGCTGAGGTAAACATGAAATAGTCTCTGTGACAGCCCAGAAGAGTCATTGTTTTCTCATCCCTAAATCAGATGGCAATCTAGGATCCCAGCCAGACCTATCTTCCCCCAAGCATTAAAAGCACACAATGAATGAAGAGGCACCGCAGTCAAAAGGGTGAGAAACAGTCTCAGTAAGATTTTGTATTGCACTAGGCCTTCAGATACTTTTAGGATATACTTTTAATCCATGGCAAGGACTTTGATTTGCTTTAATTATTTCATACGTTGGTGGGGGATTGATTAAAACATTAGAGAGAGTCACTTTTTAAGGGCAAAAGGTTTTGAATTCTGCTTGCTGATCAGGATGACAACAATATTTATGCTGATGGCCAAAAAGGGCATTTCTGACTCCAATTCCATTTCCAGAAAACATTAACTTTACCTCACGGTGCATTATTTGAATCGGCGCACGTCGCCAGGGGTTGAATAAGACAGTTTCTCCACACTCCACGACAGAGTACCGACACTTACTAAATTATGCTGTTAAATACTGTAGTATGGCTATAAAATACAATGAAGGCCCGTGGAAAAGTGCCAGCCCCTTTCTGAGAGAGAGAGAGCGCTTTTTGGAACCCTGCCTGTGGCCCGTAATTTTCACTTCCTCCTACTAGTCTTAAGTGACATGAAAGGACTGGTAAAGTCAAGTCCAGGAGGCTGGTGGGGATTTGAAGGAGTAAAGATGAAATTTGAACATCATTGGTAGCATTTGATCTACTTGAACTTTGATGGGAAAGAAGGAAGGAGCCAAATCTCCCACACACCTCTATAGCAGACCACACTGAGAGAAAAAGAAAAAAAAAGAAAAAAAGAGAGAGAGAAAAAATCCAGCCTGCAAAATCTACATTTTTCAGCCCAGACAGGGACAAAATATTGAAAACATACAAACTTCTAATGTAGAAAACTGTTCAATCAAAAGCAGCAAAACTTGACAGAAGAGTTTCTAGCTAGCAAGATATTTCAGTATTTCATGGGAAATGGCACTTGGTGAAGGAAAAGAACCAATGGCACAGGATGGGAGCATGGAAGAATTGCTTACACAAACTGAGTCTTGTCAGGTACTGCAGCAATTCACACGGACCTCGACATGTACAATCAATAATGAAGTCTTTTAAGTCCCGTAAACTAAAAATTAAATGTGTTTTCTTACTAGTGGTTACAAAGGAGTTGAAGGATAGAGAAGGAATCAGGATGGACCTTTGTGAAAATTATTTCAGCAGGAAAGATTTGTCCTTCTCCAGTGGTCATAATCTGACTTGTCACACTCTGTGTGTGCCTAAAACCCTTCACTGGAGGAACACAGACAAAATGGTGTTGCCCACAAAGCTTAAAATCAAGCTGAGGAACAACAACAAAAACAAAACAAATACTTGAAAACTATTCAGGTCAGCTCAGTGACAGTGCCTGACAGACAATACACACAATATTCTGCCCTCCTGTTTGCTACCACAGTTCTACAGAGGTTGGTTAGCCCATCAGAGGAAGGCTGAGCATAATAATGAGGTGGAGATGGGTAAGCAGAATTCCACAGATTTTTTTTTGTCTTTTAACTTGACACCTATCTTCATCTATTTCTCATATCCCCGCACCTACAAACTTATACACAAATCTAGCCAACCACTCAGCCTAAAATGTGTGTCCTTAGTTGTCTTGCATATAAAATTTCATCAAATGGTCAAAACTGGAGAGCAGCAGAATTTTCTTAGCAACAGAGTTTGAACAGAGACACACTTGGATTTACCCAAACCACCCTACATTAATTTTCCAGGCTGGGTGTCCACTGGAGGTGATTCTTTGTTAAACACTGTCTCTGGAACAGACCGAGCTTGAGGCATGGTTTTCAAATTCATTAAAAATTCACAACAGCTCTAGTGGCTGCAGAAAACCTTCACATGGTTCCTAGGGATAACTCTGTCAGCAAAACTCAGAGCTACCTCATTCCACACAACCTACTTCTTAAAACCCTGTCCAGCCCAGGCACATGTGGACAGTGATCGCCACAAGCACTTCTTCGGGAAGGGATTTGAAAGAAGCTGTTAAGCCCAGTGAAACAGGACAGGCTGGAGAGCTCCTGCCCAGCCCCTCCTGCCACTAGGAAGGAGGGAAACAGCACTAGGAAGTGCTTTGCCTAAATGTCAGGATGCCTGACACCATCACAAAGCACACATGTACCACACAGGGGAACACCACCAGCTTCCAGAGAGTGCAGCCTCCAATGAGTGGGCCTGAAATGCTGGAAGCAGCATTAAGAAAGATATTAAGCCTTGTCACCCAAAATAAAGTTTATGTCAAAGAAAATTCCCTGTGCCAACAGCATAAGACTCGCTCTTTTGCACCCCACCACACCCCTCCAGCCCTTAGTTTTTTCTCATCTCCACTGCACTTTTGGAGCAAAATTCTCAGTGTGTTTGGTCACAGCAGTTCAGCTGGGGACAGGGATGAATACCAGGAGTGGAACAAAATACACAGAAGGGTCCCTTCTACATTTTCAGAGACACAGACTGTATTTTCCCCTTTCCCTAGGGCTCTGTCACTTCGCTTTCAACTCCCACAAGTAGCGCTTGGAGAGCAAAGAAAGTGGGGGAGAGGTGTGAGAAAGCTGAGCCATCTGCCTGGAGGAGAACAAGGATTCAGGCACTAGCAGATGAGCTCTGCAAACACTGCCATGGTGTCCTCAGGTCCTGCCACGTGCTACTGCATCCTCCCTTCCTGTCATGGGCACCTTGACACACAGGAGAGATGGAGGGGAGTCTGGAGCACAGACCAAGGAAAATTGATGAGATGCCAGACTTCTGGAAACGGGCAGAGGTTCCCCCCTCTGCTGCAGGAATGAAGGGTTGGTAATAAACTGTGGGGATAAATGGCAGCAGCTTCCCTAACTGCTTCTGTCTACTCCCTGAGGAGATGTTGGACCGTGGCAGTGAGGGCATAGGGAGGGATTTAGTGAACAGCAACGGCCTCTGTGACAGCCCACATCAAAAACACTCCCCAATGCCAGCTGTCCTCAGACAGGACTGGTCTTGGTCCATGATTCCCCTGGCTGTAAGATGTCATTTTGTTGCTCTGCCTCATACTTCCCAATGTGACAAATTCCATTTCAAGTAAAAGTCTTTCCTCCACCTCCTTCCTCCCGTTATAAATATATGAGAAAAAAAACAAACCAACCAACAACAACCAAGCAACCAACTCTTGACATAAATCCTTTTGGCTCAGGTTTTTTGATAAATACTAGTGTTTCTTTATCCTTCACATTTCAGTCTTCTCCACAAACTCTGGGCAAGAGTTCCAGGTAAAGCTCAGCTCTTGAGTCTTCTCCATGAAGCACCTTGGGAGAAGTCAATGTGTAGAAGCTGGGTCGGGGAACTCTTCCTCTGCTTGTGGAGAGTGGAAAAGACATCGAGTGAGCATGTGCCCAGGACACTGCAGCATGGTTTGTCTGTAGATATTCTGTTTTATTTCATTTCAGGCACCACTTCAGTCGTTGTTATAGTGGAAATGGTCCCATCTAGCTGCCAATACCAACATCTGAGCCTGAGATCATCCCTGTTTGGTTCAGCAGAGCTCTAGTCATCAGACCTGACTGCATCATCAGATTGCATGCACTAAACCTGTGACAAAGACCAGGACCGAGGTCCAAACCCCAAATCTTCGCTTCCTCCTTGAGTGCTGCAGCCCTGAGTCTGCTCCTTTCTGCTCTTCTTGGCTGCAGACTGAGACGCAATATTGAACTGAACTGTCCACCTGAACTGACTCTTTCTCAGAGGATTTGATACACCAAGGTGTGTGAAACTGCATCCAAGTGCTTCCCTCCACAGGCCAGCCTTGGCAGAAAAGCAGAGGGGAGTCAGAACATACAAGCATACAGAGAGGAAAGGAGCTCCTTGCTCCTGGCATTGGGGGTTTAACAGAGTTGATCAGATCCAAGTGGATCCAGTCAGCAGTTTTGGATCCTCTACTGAGGTTCAGACCAGGCTTGCAGACCTCAGCCTCACAGAAGAAGGAAGCAGGGGGATATTTTGCTGGATCTTACCTGTATCTAAAAGTTCTGGGCAGTGAATGAAGGAAACACCTAAATTCCTGTCCAGCCAGTGGGGAGGAACAGCTGCTTTTCAAGGCTTGAGAGAGACAACTTTTACTGAAACTGTCAGATAGGATCTTGAAAAAAAAAACAACACCCTCTCAGATGGCTGGCTAGCAAATGCCACTGCCCCCACCAGGCCACCAGCCACAGAAAATAGAGTTCCAATCCTGGTGCCTAAGCCAGGCACACCTGCTAATGTTCAACTTTTGTATTTTAACCTCAAGAGAAGCTCTTGTTATGGTGAAATATATGGGGCAGCAGACCATGGCAGCAGAGCTAAAGCCCATAGATCACAGAGTTAAATATTCTACTGTGGGCTGAAAGTGAGAGCACACAGTTTCAGCCCATGTGTTGGTTGAAGTTATGAGCACGCGAGAAAAGGGGATTTATAATGAGAATGGCAATTCAACCTCAATTATAGTGCACGACTGTCTGCACACTATAAACTGAAGGTTTAATAATGAGGCAAGAAGGCTGAAGGAGAGAATTTCATTGTGTCTGTTTCACAGCCTGGAATTCTTACTAAATTCATCAGATTACTTGAGTTCTCCTGACAACTGTAGCTGTATAACTAATTTTAAAGGGGTTTATTGTATATTCAGACTGCAACAGAAGATACGGGCAGAGAAAACCCCATAGCAAAAGAGAACTCCAGATTGAGGACTATAATGTATATGAGATTTGAAAGAAGTAAGTGCTAAAAGATGTAGACAGCAGTTTTTCAGGGTCCTTAACCTTGATGAATAAATGAATAAAATCCCTTAAAAAATTGCAGTGTTTCTTTCAAGTGGTTTCCAGCATGTTAATGATCAAGAGAAGCTGAGAAAATTGCTGGGAAAGGAGATGACTTTCCTCAATATGCTTTTACCACAGAGACTATGAGACAGACATGAATTGTAAGCAAATAATACGCAAAATATGACAGAGGGAGAAGAACAGAGGCTCTTTATCTGCCCATAATGCATTTGCATACAGATGTGTTGACTGCAAGACTTTGTGATGCTGCTAAATCAAAGCTTTAATGGAGACTTGGAGCCTTCCAGTTCTGCCATATTCAGGTACTTAGACAGGACTCCCCCGTATTGTTTTTACCTTACTACACCAAAAGAAAGAGAAAACCACCTAATTTGAAAAGAGACACAGAGAATACACAAAAGGCTTTTTCCACCACCACAAGCATCCCACTCACCATGTAAAACACCCCTCCATCTAATAATGAAGACAAAGGGGCCAGAATAACCCACCCCTCTAATTTCTATCACCAAAGTCCCCTAAGTATTGCAGAAAAATTTCAAGACACACCAGTAGAATGCACTATGGAAAAGGGGCATCTCCCCACCTTCTGCCACACAGGAAGGGAATGTCTTGTTGGTGTCCTGGCATGGCCTTGCCCAAGGGAACTGGAGGAATGTGTAACTGAGGCAGGAAGCATCAGGCACTGATGAGCAACTTGTCTTCTAAAAAAATATTTAAAAAGCTGTAAAATGGGAAAGCATAAAGGGGTGCTGAAGGCTAAAATTTTAAAGGTATGATCTCTAGCAAAGTTTTCACCCCTCAGTTTACTGTCTGACAGTGCTTGAAGACAATGCTCTTGTCTCTCCCTGTCTTTGAACTCTCCCCAGCACCAACATCACCCACACACCCCTCTTCTCTCCTGGCCCCACCAACCTCCAGGTAATAATGTAGCTGATTAGATCTTTCATCATTTTTATTGTTATCCACCCGCAGATTAATAAAACAGCGCTCCGGCTGTTTCTGGCTGACCACATTCCCTAATTTATCATAAAGGCTTAGCCTCAAACACTTCTGTCTGACATGTGGGGGAAGCTGCAGCCCCTCCCAGCTCAGCACAGCTGCGGGAGTGCTCTGGTCTGCAGCAATACCCGAATTCTCACCTCACAGAGCAGAAGTTAACGCGCCGCAGCCGAGCTGCTAAAGCAAAATTACCAGAGATTGGTACCAGAGTCACAGAGGTGGAAAAATGGGGAGTTAACTCCAGCTCACTGGAGCACACTGCTTCATATCTGTACTGTCTCTTAATATGAGGGAATATGCTCTTAAAGCACTCCAAATTTTCTGTTTAAAGACAGTAATTGCAAGGGTGACTTAACATGGCCTCAGGGACTACCCTGTAAGAATTGGAAGACTTGATCCCTTAAAAGTCAAGCTGGAGGAATCATGAAACTGACATTGGAGTACCCACACATCCTTACCTTCTTGTCCCCTCCCCTCCCATCCTCTGCCATATCCCTTCCCTTCCTGCTTTGCCTTCCTCCTCTACAGGGTACTGATTTAAACTCAGAAGAAATGCAAAACTCAAATGTCTTGCAGTCCAAAGGAGGATTTTAACCCACAAACTCAAAGGCAATGTCCCCCAAAATCAAACAGAGCTCTACTAAATTAATGGCCTCATTCATTTATTTGGTGCACATGACTGGCTAAATGAAGGTGAATTCTTCAGTGGCCAGTGTTATACTGGGAGCAGCTGTGACCTAGTCACTGTTCTACCCAAAGTATAAGAAAAGTGAAGAACTTCTGTCAGGTAAACATTTCCATAGGACTTTTCCTGTTTTAAACTGAACAGCAAAAAGAATTTTCAAATTAGCAAAAGAGAAAAAAAAACAAAAAAGTGAAAACCTTTTTGTTAAAGATAAAAGTGGAAAAATTCTACAGAACCAATACTGTTTTATAGGAAGAATCCATTTATTTTTTAAAAAGTCAATTTTCTGAAGAGAAATATTTTCAGGGGATACATTTCAGTCAGGGCTGTCAGCTGTTACTTGCCTTTCAACCACTGACCAAACCAAAGCAATCTTTGTCTTACAAAGATGGGGTGTCATTTTGGAAAGAGCTGAGTGTAACAAGTAGTGGGGTGAAGGTGCAATAACAAGATCACACAGATACAAGTCACCATGAGAGAACAGTCCAAAGGCAGAGCATGTTTGAAAACAGCTGCTTCCCAGCCAGGTAAGCCCTGCCTGGCTCCATGCAGGAGCTCAAAGGTGTCCAACAGAGTCTTCTACCAGACCTTAACAAAACCTTTATCTGAGAAAGAGCCTCAGACCTCTCAAGGTGGTTTAGTGACTGTGAGGGAAATAAGGATGGAGCAGGAAAAAGGCAGATAGGGTATGAACTGCCTCCTCCTTGAAGACATATGTCCAGCTGGCTTACATGGCTCTGTGGTAAAGACAAGCATCTTTATCCCCTGCAATGAAAGGGCATGGAAAACTGGCACAGTTGCTAGCCTCACCAGGAAAAGGTCTGAGCTGAGAACATGCAGGAAAAGCCCAGAGCTGCCAGTCCCTTCCAATGAAAAACACTTAATCTATTCTGATGTCCAAAATATTCTCCTCACTCTCTGCTATTATATGTTTGTTTCTTCTCACTTTCACTTTTTGCTATTCCTTTTCCTCCTCTTCATTTTCAGCTGAGCCACCCAAAATTTCTGTGAGCTGAAGAACCAAGACTGATTTCACATGACTCAAGGCCAAGTGCTTTTGTGTGTGTGTGGGGGTGTTTTTGTCTCTCTTTGTTTAACTGGAATCCTGTGCTTACCAGGGCCTATGAAGGGATAACCCATGAACATCAGGGGCAGTTCCAGGGACACCCTTCCTCCATACCTTTATACACAAAGCACACAGGAGCTAAAGAACTTTGAGATTTCTTTCTCCTCTACCGAAATCTTCTTCAAAGGAGTTAAAAGTTAACATTAGAGGGGCACCAACCAGCTGGAGGGCACATGAAGTACAATTCCATTTACCTTTCCAGTTTTCAGAAGCTAGACCTTGGTGACACATAGCCCCCCTCCTCCTTGTGCCTGACAGCTCATGCATGCTGCCTGACCAACCCTAGACCTGGGTTATCTTATATCCTGTTTCAGCCTCACCTCCTTCTCTGTTCCTCCCACCCAAACCTGAGACAGAAAACAGCAGCTAGAAAGATCATTATGAGCTGTTTTTTCGGAACAGAGACCTAAGCAACAAGTCCCTCATGAACAAGTGATGCTTTGCCCGACCAAATCCAAAGGAAACCCGGGCAAAGTCAGGCTAAAATGGACCAAATGCAGTTTTGCTTAGCTTTCCCAGCCCAGGGAGGACATGGGTCTAATTCACAGCTCCCAGCCCAGCTCTGCAGTGACAAATGCTGCCTGGAACTGAAGGAGAAATGATGATGTGGGGCCATTCCCTTCGAGATGCCGTTCTGTCACCATGGAGGCAGACAGCGTGCTCTCAACAAGTTTATCTGCAAAGTAACATGAAAATTCCTCACAGCAGGAGAGATTTGACAGGACGTGCCTAGCACAGCTTTATAAAAAGGTTTCTTCAAATGCTTCCAAATCCTGTGGATCTTTTTCTTGCTTTATCATCCTTTTCAACATCCTTCTTTCTCTCGCTTTTTCTCTTTTTTAGTGCCTTCACAAGGCACGTTTATCAACATCAAAGCACATTCTCTTACAGCTCAGTTTTTCTCTTCTGAATCCACTCTTGCAAAAACCAAACTGCTATTTCTCTCCACAGCCAGTGATTTCACCAGGAACAAAACTTGCCTCAGAGCACGAAATCTTCTTCAAATCTGGGCAGTACTGACATACTAACGCAGGGACTGAGATCCCTTACACAAAGGTGAATTCCTCTGAGACAGAGCATTTCTATTTGATACTCCTGCAGACTCCACTGTGCCTAAGCTAAATTTTGATGGCTACCTCACCTCTGAATTTCTCCTAACTCCCCAATCAAACGAGAGGTTCACGCTGCATTATACTCATAGGCTACATTCAGCATGTTCAGATAAACAAGTGCTTTGCTCTGGGCTGTTGTCACCAGAGAGATGCTGAAGGCTTGGTCCTACAGCTACCACACTGCACTGCAGGCAGCCAGGGCTCAGGCAATTGCCAAGTCCTTCCAGGCCACTTTCCTGGGCACAGCTCAGCCACCCGCATGACAGGGCAGTGCTGAAGGTGCTGAAACCTGGTAGCCCCCAGGCCCCCTCGGGTGACAGATACCCTATCAAAAGGTATCTACGCAGCTGATGTGAAGGAAAACTTGGAGCCAAGAACAGGTCTAAGCCTCTAGCCCCACACCCTCAAAGCTGTTAAAACTTCTCCTCCTCTCCCTGACTTCCTCCATTTTAAGGAAGAGCTCAGCCATGTTCTGTCAAGCTCCAGAAATATGAGTGTGTCTGTATGGCATAGGTAGGAAAGTTTTCAAGGCCCAGACTGGTCTGCAACTGTGTTCCAGACAAAACAACTTCATACAGGTCTGCTTTCATTAAAAACACCAAGGCAAGTCCCGCAGGATCTTTAAAATCCAAACCTGGATCACCTGGCAATCCCTACCAAGCAGAGCCTTACATCTCTTCTCCTCAGCACTGGCACTGCCATGGGCACAGGCTGAGCACAGCAGTAGCTTCAGAGTGGCTTTCTCCACCTTTTGGCAAATTTAATTTGGCAACTGGCCATGGGAAGGATGGAAACTGAGTTAAAGGATGTGCAGTCACCCACCTCAGTGCATAAAGGGCTGTGTGTGTTGGGGTGGGGATGGGAGAAGGTGAAAGGGTAGTTGGAACTGTGAAGTTTGAAGGTGAAAAAAGTCTTTATGTCTGGATTAGTGGAGTCCTGGGGCCTTCAAAAATAGTTAAAATTCCCTTTTTTGAGTAATGGAGAAGTAGTTTGCATTGATCTTAAGAATTTGCTTATAGTTTTCCCTGGAGTTCAATGTACTGGGGAGTGCAAAGCTGACACAGCTCAAAAGTTTTATGAACCTCAGGTAACAGCGTGAAAGGAAATTTTAATAAATATTACATTTATTTAAATTTAATTTCTTTCCTTGTTAATAATAAAAGCCAACCTTGGTCTTCTGGGCTTTTCTCATATGCCTGCTTAATACAGCAGCGAAATCGTGGAATTATTTATATTTTAACTTCATTTTCAGTAAATCGTCAATCATTCACCTTTCAAAAGCATTAAATTCAGAGACGAACAGCAGGGGAGAGGGAGACTGAAAAATAAATATTGACTTTCAGGGGTTTGTTTTGGGTTTTTTTTAAGTACAGGGTTAGAAATAGAAGCTGTTGTGGGTGATGAGTAAAAGCACAGAAAAAGGAAAAGACATTTGTGCCTATAGATTTCTCCCCATCATAGTCCTGCAACTCTATTTTTGTTTTGTTAGCAGGAAGCTACAGCAGTACTTATGGGTAGTGGCCCTTGCTGGCTTAAAGATGAACTTGGCTGAAAATTTTGTGTCTTCTTATCATTGGGTAAATGGTCTTCCTTACACAGGACACCAACTAGTAGCCATAGATTGTCAGCAGCAGCAGAGATCACAAGGAAAACACAAGAAAAGAGGAATGACAGAATTGAGAAATCCACCAGGACTGCAATATGGTGACACTTATGCTGTGTGAAGATGCCACAGAGTCTTCCTTTCATGTTCAGTCGCCCAATCAATGCCTAAAGATAAAGACAGCCTCTTGCTACTGGTCTCTGCTGCCCTCTGAGACAGAAGGACTCCAGCCAGCTGTCCCCTTGGATGCTCTAGAAACCTTCTTAGGGTTCTTGCTGTTCTGTGAGTGACAGCATCTCCTCAATACCCAAGTAGCATCCACCCTCTGCACCAAACTCACCAGCTATTCCTCCCCCTAAACCACCTGAAATCCCAGCCTGCGTAGGCTAAGATGTATCAAGAGGGGCTGAAGACGGCCTGGCAGATAGGTGGATGGGAGGCAAAGGCCATACATCACGTGTTGTGCTCATTACTCCCTCAGGGAACACTCAAGTCAGAGCCAAAGACCACAGCAAGGGCAGCCCAGCCTTCAAGCTGGGCTTCACAGCACCCCAGTGAGCCACCTGATAGATTGGGTTCAACTACAGCCACAGAGCCTTGCTTCAAAGGCCTCTGCAGGCGAAATCTCTTCCAAGACCTTTGGCAATTTGTTTCTACAGACAATGACCAACACAACAAGTGCCTGAATCCCTGCTCATGTGTATTTGCGTTCAGCTTGTGGGCACCGGTCTGTCTTGTGCCCTTCTTCCTCTTTGAGGTTTAAGAGTCCTCTACAGCAGGTGCACACACACAACAAGCTGCCACTCAAGCTCGCTGATGAGCTGAACAAATTGCTCTCTTGGAAGCATTTTCTCCAGCCCAGATTTGTGTGGGTTTCTGCATCCTCTCCAATTTCTTGTTTTTCTTAACAAAGCACATGTCCCCAGACTGGAGATGGGTTGTTGTTTCTGTTGTCCAACCCCTTCCAAAGGTAAAATAAGACCTGTCCTTTCACCAGTCTCCTTCAAGCTGACATCAGCTGGTCCCACCCCCATACTGAGAACACAGGTCCAGACCAAGGACCTTCCTTTAGAACCTCTTAATCACTTTTAGCTTCCAGAGGCACTCTGCACCCTGGGACTGGCCAGCTGGAAAGCAGCTTGGCAGAGAAGGACCCGGGGGTCCTGGTGAACACCAAGTTGAGCACGAGCCATCAATGTGCCCCTGTCACAAGCAAGGCCAACAGGCTCCTGGGCTGCCTTAGGCTGATCACTGCCCGCAGATGGAGAGAGGAGATCCTTCTCCCCTGCTCAGCACAGGTGAGACAGGCCTGGAGCGCTGTGTCCAGCTCTCTGATACCCCAGTATCAGTGAACAGCCTGTTGGAACAAGTCCCACAAAAACTACAAAATTAACTGGGGCATCTGATGTGTGAGGGAAGACTGAGAGCTGCACTGGCCAGAGTGTTAAAGAGATGGGGACCTTAAGAGGATCTTATCAATAAGTATAAATACCTGGTGGGTACAAGTAAAGAAGATCCAGAATCTTCTCTCTGGTGCCAGGGAAAGGCCAAGGAGCAAAAACTGAAATACAAGAAATTCCATTTAAATGCATGAAAAAGCTCTTTTTAACTGTGATCATGCTAAAACACTGCAAAAAAAATCCTAGAGAGGTTGTAGAGTCTCCTTATTTGGACACATTCAAACCACAACTGGCTGTGATCCTGAGCAACCTGCTCTGGCTGCCCCTATTCTGGGCAGAAGGTGTTGGAGCAGATGGACCCCAGAGATGCCTTCCAACCCTTCCAATCTCAGCTGTTCTGTGATTCTGATATTTACCAGCCCATATTTCCACCTGTCCTCCTAGTTCCTATTTTCTCTCCTGGTTTGATGCTGTGAAAATATATGTTTTACATGCCTGGACTGCTGATGTCCTTTACACACATCCTCAATCCATATTAATCACTCCTCCAAACTTTAGGTTATCTGTACAATTTAGCCAGCAGCGTTGTTTTTATGTATTTCCAGACCATTGATGGAAACATTAATTTGCATCTAAGTTATGACTGCCTTCTCAGGAATGCCATAGGAAAGTGCTCATTAAACAGATTTCCTGCTCATAATTTCTGTCCAAGATCTGTCAACTACCCATTGCTCAATCCATCAAATATCAGCACATAAAGAAACATAGATTTCCAGTCCATATAGTCTTTATGTCCTATTTCTCTCCATTTAACAGCAACAGAGACCTGGGAAATGACTGTAAGAACTGCAACACATCCACACCCCCACATATTCGCCATGCTTCTGGCAGCTGCATGTTTGATAGCAGCAATGGCAACCAAACTGTTGGGTCCTACAATCAGCAGTGGACCTGAATTACTCTACTTCTTTTTAAGTTGTTTGCATGTTAGTTGTTCACTGTCACAATGAATTCCCTAACACGATTTTGTGCCCCAAGAAAAAATACTTCCCCTTTTTTTGTTTAAAATTTTTGTGCGATATTTTCACTGGATGTTCTCTTCTTTATGCCACATGGGAAACAGTGAGTCAGTTTGCCTTCTTCATGCAATCTCTAGCACTCAAGATTTCATAGCCTTCCATTCAGGCTGCCTGGTCAGCCTCATTGTGCCAGACTTATTTCCAGGGAAGAAGTTCTATCATTCCCACTTCTTCCTTGGAGCTGGTGCTAGATGTTTGCAGAGAGCCAGGCAGGGCTTTGTCCTTTGCTGCTATCACACCACGCTGCCTCTGCAGCTCATGATGGCCTGAAACCACCCCGGTCTGGGTTGCATCCAGTCGGGACAGCACATTTTCTTAGGAAGCAGGGCATGAACCTTTCTGGTTCACAAGGAAACAGAGAATGGAGCCCTTACAAGCTTCTGCCCTTTGCACAAAAAGCATTCTCCTTCCCTGCTGCCCTCCCCGGGCAGGCAGGCAGGCAGGCCGCAGCTCACCATGCGAGCAAGCACGCAAAAGTGGAAACAAAAATTAAGCTGTGGTTAAGGGAATAGGAGAAGAAAAACAGATGAACCCCTGGAGTCTGGGGCTGAGCAGCACGAACAGTCGGAGCCCCTGGAAGCCAGCTCATCCATGCGCACTGCCCTTGCTGCCTCCCTGTTCCCAGGAGGGGGCCTAATAAATTTTACAAAAGAGCAAACAGCTGAAAAATGCTCGTATTTAAAAATATATTGAGAGAATTTGCATGTTGTTCCCTTTTGTGTGGGGATGGCATTTATACACCCGGCATTTCAGCAGCACCGCATCTCGGAGCACTTTACATAGCAATTAATTACACACTGGTAGTGGAGTGACTGTCTACAGGCAAACTCATCAGCCATTATCCACTCAGCAACATCCAGCGTACAGCTGTGAACATTTGCATTAGCAGAAAGTCATCCTGGCTGCCATTAGCAGGGTGCAGGGTGTCAGCAAGGGTGAGAGGGGTTGGTTCATCCCTCACTCCTTCCCAAAAAGCCTTTGACAGCCACCGTCACAGCTTTCACAGCCAAACCTGTGACCCTTCCCTCATTCGACCCCAGGGAGATGCCATCAGCTTGCAGCACACTGCAGTCCAGATCCTGCACCATAATGCCAGCCTCTCCTACAAGACGGGAAACACTCTTGGAAGAGAGACTTCTGAGATTGCACATAAAGGTACAATCACCAAATCTGTGGAGTGGATGGCTTCATGGCATGAACACTGTCCACAGCAGTGACAGTTTCTATCTCATTTCCTCCATGACACCTCCATGTTCCAGTATTACCTCACCACTCCCCAGGTCTCTCCATAAACCAGTCAGAAAAGACACTAAGATCTGAAAGACCAACGTCTGATAACTGCTGTGGTCTCAATGCTTTTTAGGAGTACTTCACAATGCCAGATTGTCTCCTGAGTCCCCTTTGCCTCTCTTGTACCCACAGCATGGCAAAAGCCTGGGGGGCACCGCAATCGGGAGATCAGAGGAAGCCTGTGAGCAAAGAGGAAGATCTCAGTAGTGCACTGACCTTCAGAGGGGACCTGAGGACAAAAGACCAAACAGCAGTACTCACAGAACCCAGAGATATCCTACCTAAAGCACTAAAATAAACTCCTATACTATATCTTTACCACCAGTTGTGAAAATGTCCCTGGACATTCGAACTTGATCTTCTGTATTGTAAGTTGTTAAAACACTACCTGGCATGTTTTTGGCACAATCTAACTAGGATGTTCCCAAATGATGCCTAGACACAGCCTGGGAATTAGCACAGACTAGTGCCCATTCTCAGTAGGTAATTTGGATGCAATCCCCCTTTTTTGGAGGGTGAGAGAATTCAATAGTACAGATGCAGGATATCCTGTGCCAGCTGGCCTCTGCACAAGAGACAGACCTAGCTACAGTTAATTTACAGGTATAGATGCAGCCTCAGAGTCCTGGACAACATCCAGACGATGATTGCACCCTCCTCCTCTCAATTTCACCAGCCTGAATTGCAAAAGAAAGCCACAATGCTTCTAATCTTTAATTGCTTCTGTGGACCACTGAGATGGTTCTGTCTTTTGATCCTGGATAAATTGGTCTTTGAATTTCTGAAAGTTAGAATGTATGAAGCCTTTGGAGCTCCTTTGAAGGGCCACATGAGAGTCCACTGCAGCGCAAACCACAAGGTTCTCTTCTTTCTACCTTGCTTGTGTTTCATGTGTGCAAAAATATTCAAAACAATTATTCATTTTGAGAGGCTGGCATGTCTTTCTTGCTGAGCCCACCAAGCCAGCTCTAGCCATCATGAGCCCAGAGAGAGCAAACAACCACAATCATTATTGCCCTGTGGCAGGCAACAAATCTCAGCCAAGAAATAGCCAAGAGAACCACCTACAAAGCTGTGTATCACAGACCTTTTCCAGCTTGTGCTTTTTAAAGAACACAAGTTGGGTGGATGAGGAAGATCTGATGGACTTGGGAGGATAAATACGGAGTTACAAAAGACGATGTTGGTGCACAAACCCAGCTCTCCAGCTTGGAGTTTTCCTCTCGTTAGCTGATTAAACCAGAATTCTGGCAGGATGGGACCCTTGCCTGAAGGCAGAACAGGTCTCTCTGCTCAACCTGCCTATCCACTCCACAGCCTGAACTTGCTATCCAGGGTTGCAGGACCTGTGGCACTAGAGGTGAGCAGACATGGTCTCTTCCCAGACCCTTCTGCAAAGAAGAGAAAGGAATCAATGCTTCAGTATCTGGAGAGGGGGAAATCCTTCCAAGTAGCTGGTTTACGACAAAAAAACCACAGAATCTTTGGAAACAGAATAAGATAATCTCTGAGAGGTTTCCTTTATCTTGTTTTTGCTGCCAGGTTTCTAATATTCCTTTGGGGTAGAGACAGACACATTTTAATGAACCTCTGGGAGATGGAGTACTTATCCTACTCTTTGATGTAGGCTGGATGCCATTATGAGGTTGCCTCCTATCAAATTTATCTGCCTTTAATCACTCATTTGTCTCCTGTGAGATTTCCCAACTTCTTCCCCAAACACACCTCAAACTCCTTTCAAAACCCTGGCAACCCGCAGAAACTACCACCTGGCTTTTGAGGTTTCAATAGTGTGTCACTGTTCAGGGACTTCAACACAGGCAGTGAAACAATTCAGGAAATTGAGAAGGATATTCCTGAGGAGAAAAGAAATGGGAACAGTAAAGGCCACAAAGAGCCACAAAAGCCCTCTGTGCTCAGATGTCCATGAAGACTTCCCCTGAGCCAGGAGCCCACATGCTTGCCTTGGGGACTTCACTTCTCTTGGGCTCCTGGAAGCCTCTGTAGCCAAAGCAACTTTTTTTCATGTTAGTGCTATAGGGATTTTGATTAGTTTTGTGTGCTTTGTCTCCATCCCGGGCTGTAGGGAAGAGTGCCTGATCCCCTGGCCCTTACCTGCTGCTGGTATCCCTCTCCACAGCTGTCTCCCAGACAGTGGAGCAGAGCAGAAACTGCTTTTTCTGTGATGCACAGCCACATCCTGCGAAGCAGAGCTGGGAAGCAGAGCTGCAAACCACCAGGCAATTGCACAGATTCCACTAGAGACCATTTCAGAGAAGCCACTGAGCTTGATAATGCTGATTTACATAGTGGTGCAGCTTCCCCTCGCCGTGGGAATTGCCGGGTGGCGTTCCCTGGCCTGCGTGATGCCGGAGGTCAGGCTGCTGATCAGAGCGGTCCCATCTGGCCTGAAAATCTATAAATTCAGATCTAGATGAAATTGGGCAATTTTGGATTTGGATAAGCATTCATGAATTTAAATGAATAAATAATAATATAATAATAAATCATTCATCTCACTGTCTAGCATGCGAGTCCCCTCAAAGACCTGCAGTTCAGAAGCAGCCAAAGTTTGACTACCTCTGCAATTAGAGCCAATGAATTTCAAATGAGGAGGAGGGAGGGGCAAAAAGCAGGAGAAAAGAAATGTTGGGGGAGACCATTTATTCAAAGTGACTTCCCCCTCCCTGCAGGCCATACAAGGACTGGATGCTAACAAATTCATCTCACTGGCAGTGAGATGGCATCTCTCAGGGCAGTGGCACTGGTGAGAGCTTCCATCTCCCAATACATGTACTCAAGACAAGCAAGATCCACAAATCCAGTGAGTCCCAGATCTGCTATGTTAATATAAAGCTTGCACTCCTCACGGCTGGCTCCCTGGGCTAGGCTCCAGACTTCCTGATTCAATCCCAGGTAACCATACCAGGCAAGTACATTTGCTTTCTGTATTATGGAAAAGAGCTTTGGGCTAGAGCAATGTTGTGCTCTGCTCAGAGTCAGGCTCTCTCCAATAAGAGGTAAATCCATGGGCAGTCACCATGGTGGAGAGGAGACAACAGGCTGGGCTGCACTCCTGATGGTCAATCTCCACTCCTGATCTCTCATCCAGAGCTGTCTCCTCATTCCTACTGAGGGGCCTTCGCCAGCCGCTCACTTTGTGCAAAATTCCTAGCACTGTTCTATCCTTCTCCTCACCCTTCCAACTGTTATATCCCCTTGAGCCACCCCCAAACCAATTCTTTCCTGATTCTCCCTGGTGAGTTTCTGCCCTCCCCAAACCTCTGTGTTTAATTTCCTCTCTAAACCAGCTCTTGCAGCTTCCCCCAGTTCAGCCTCCTTCACTCATTTCATTAACATGCTGTTTACTTCTGCTTGTAGATCATTAGCAGCAATATTAAACAACTGGCAGCCTGCCCAGGAGGCTGTGATCTCCGGGGTTGATGACTTGTTTTATTTTCCCTCCCTGAGAGAGCAGCAAAAGCATCAGAGTTGGGTGGACATGGAAAGACCCGAGCCAGGAGCAGAGATGAGAGAGGCGGCTTTCTTGCCTTTCCTGGTAAATCTCCACTCTGCTTTGCCTTTAAATTCCTCACACATGTAGGTCCTTCTCTAATGGGCATGTTTCTGATATCTTTATTTGGACCATTTCTTGAAATAAGCCTTTGCCACCCCTTACTCCTCTTAAAATTGCTTGGTTTGGAATCAATGAGTCCACATCTGGGACTGAATTTTAGGTCAATCTCCTTTCAGGCCCCTTGTATCACAAATTCCTTCTGTTTTCCTACTGAAAGATGAGCCAAGAAAGTTATTGACTGATTTCAGTCTGTCATCTTACTTGCTCTGGCACAGGGATTTAACTCCTTACAGGAGAACTCATCTCCACGACTCAGACTCTTGAGGTTCTCATATGTTTCCCTTAGAAAATTCCTCTAAGGAACTTTGCAGAGGTGTGGGAAAACTTTACGTTCAACTCAGAAACTCAGAAAATATTTTTAGTAACCCAGACCAAGTATGAAATGAACCCAAGGCAATCTATGAAGCCAGGAGGAAGCTCAGACCAGAGCAAAGGCACTTTGGTACCTTGCAACAGCTATTCGGTAGTGAACAGAGCAGAGAACTGGCTGCACATTTTCATTAAATATTCATCCATTTGCTTTTTAATATTATTTTTTTTTCTTTTTCTGCCAGGAAAAGCTGAAAGGAAGGAAGGGTGAAAGGGAATTGGCACACTCAAAATTTTCCAATATCGTGTCAACAGAAATGTCACTTGAAAATTCTAATTCAGACAATTTTAACTGATCTCTGTTCATATTTCCAGTGCCTCCATACTGGCTCCTTGGGCTGTTGGCCATCTTCTCCTTGGACAGATAGAGACAATTCTGTCCACACAGGACTTGCAGGGACCTGTTAACACTGTAAAAATTTCCAATTCTAGTAGGAATATCTTCAGAATATGCTCATGCTCCTCCTTTGTTCCTTCTTTTTTTTCCAGATCAGGCTGCTGCCAGCCGACATCAAAAAAGCCTGGAAAACTACCTCTGGATTGCTCACCCAAGGCACACTTACAACAGTTTGTTCCCTTTCTAGCACTGCCACAAAGCATATTTCTCCACTCTGCCCACGGGGGAATCTTTGGGGAATCACTGGGTCCCCTCTTGGCCCCCAGTTAGTTGGGTTAGACTCTCTCTACCTGAAGTAAAGTGACTCTTCCTTTAACCCATGGTCAGCAGATCCTGCCATCAGGAACTGACATAATGAATTTGAGTAAAAATCCTCCTTTCTGTTCAAGTAACTCCCTCCCCTTGATGTGCTGCTATTTCAGACAGATTTGAGAGTGTTTTTCACTCAAAGGCCTTCCATCAAAGGCCACTCATGTGGGGCACAGACCTTTTTGTAGTGTTTCAGTCATTCTTAATGATTTCACTCTTTCACCACCTTGCTGCCAGTTTTCCCCACACCTTCCTGGCCAAAGGCACCACACACTGTTCCAGAGGTATCCTGCTGTGCCCATCACTCCATGGACACAGACTGCTGTGTCCCCACCTTCAGGAGCGTGCAGCAGAGCTGTGTGACACACAGAAGCTGCATTTGCTCTTCACCCCCAGGTACCTAATGTCCTCACGTGGCCTTTTATCTCTGCTTCCCTGCCCACTTGCATTCACATTATTCCCAAGCCAAACATCAAGCTATCATTCCCTGCTTGTCTTTCCAGCCTCCCCAAATCTTTTTGTTTTACTTCCACTGTCCAAACCGGCCCCTCTAGCTCCTCCCAGTTTAGCTTCACCCACACATTTCATTAACATGTTGTTTATTCCCACTTCTAGATGATTAGGGAAGACATTAAATGACTGGCAGCCTGCCCAGAGAGGCCATTACCTTTGGGGTTGATGACTTGTTTTATGCACCTCTCAGTGGTGAGCGCAGGTCTGGAAGGTCCTGAGCAGCACAGGGAAGATCCAGAGGAAGCTCTACATCTCCACATTTTCAGCACACCAGTGATCTCTGCCTGCCCCCACCCCCGTGTGGAGTCACCTGGCACAGCCCCAAGCAGGGGCCTTTTAAGAGGGAGCAAGAGGGCATGAGGAAGAGAGCTGATAGGGCACATGATTCTTCACCAGGGATTTTTCCTGCCCCTCAAAACTAGGAGAAAAGAAGGGTGGCAAGGAAACAAAAGCATGCAGGACATCCTCTGGCAGCGCCACACCTGCAAGGGCAATTACCACCTCTAAGGGGTGGGGGACGATGCGACAGCATGGTGTTTGTAAACTCATTAAAACGTTACATTTCAGAGTGTGTTTTAACTCTGACTGAGGTGAATATGGTTCTTGAGAGACAATACCCTCTGAGCGCCAGAGTCTCCGTGGTCTCAGTGGGGAATTGGGTAAAATCCCTTTGCAGACCGTCTCTCAGCCTTCGTGAGCCCAAGTTTCAGCAGGGACAAAAGCTGTCCCGTACACACTGTGGAGGGGATGGTTTCACCAGGCACCTGCGGGGTCCCAGGACAACTGTGAAGGCAGACACCTTGACACCTGACAAGCTGCAGCCTCAGATCTCTGCTTCCACTTCCCCAGGGGGAAAAACACCTTTCCTTGGAAAAGATCTCCTTGCAAATGCAGTGCCCACCACCAAAAACCCTCCAAAAGGCAACTTAAACAAGGGCAACGTGTTTCCTGATGGTCACTTGGCCAGATTCAGTGGTCTTTGGAGATTCTCAGCCTGCCAGATTTGTCTGGACAGTCAACTGGAATGCCTCAGAGCAATGATTTTGCTAAGCAGCTCCGAGTGTAACAGTGGCTCCAGACCAGAGCCCTTCCCCACATGAGTAGTCACATTTTCACTAGGTAGGCTGCTTTCAGTGTGAGGAAGATGCTGGTCACCCTTACAGAAAAGCAGTCCCTTTTGGGGCTTTTAGAAATACAGATCTTACCTGCCTTTTACACTCCTTTAAAGAACAAGATGCAAAGCGATCTCATCCCCAGTGAATAAAATCACTGAATTGAGAAAGAAAATGTACCAGGTGGCTCCCACTCTTTCCCGCCTTAAAAAAAAAAGGGGGGGGAAGAAGAAGAAAAGAAGGTAAGAAAAAGGTTTTGAGCTGTTCTTCAAAGGCTGTCTGATTTGCTTTGAATAATATAAAATGATGATGGAGGGAAAAAAGAGAATATTAAACTCAAGGCTGTAAAAGCTCTGCTCTCGGGCTGAGCCACTGAAAAAGATCCACGTACACTTTTCATGAAATAACTGCAATGATCTCTCCTTGTCTCTGTAACAGCTGGGGGATCAGCAGCGATGCAAACCTGTGCAAACCTGGGCCCAAACATGGCCTGGATAACAAAAGCTGGGGCGCTTCTTCCCTGGGCATGTTTCCCCCCTTGACACATCCAAATGCCCCATACCTCACGGTGGGTTTCTCCACCAGACTCCCCTGTGTGCCCCATCCTGGGCCAGAGCTCCCAGAAAAGGGAGGCAGGAAAGTGGGACAGGAGGGACACACAGAGAGGAGAAAATGAACAAAAAAGTATTTTCTTCTGAGATCCCCCGAGAAAATTAGTGTGAAGCTGGAAGGAGCTGATTGCTGTCAAGGCCTGCCAGAGCCCAGATAGCCAGCTGCAGTCCCCAGGCACAAATGTGATAATAGCCAACAAGCTAAAATCATTAACAGTAACGATTGCCTCTGGAAAGACCCCAACACCTAGGAGGAAAAACCAGTGACGGGAGAGAGAGAAAAAAAAATTAAAAGAGAGAAATTGTAATTTCCTCTTAGCATTTCTGCACTCTGTTTTCCATAACCCTCTGATCCCAATAAAGACTGCCTCACCTAGTTATGGCTCAGTCTGGCTTTCCCCAGCTGGACTCCAATGATCAGCTCTTCTCCCTCTGTTTGCTGGTGGGAGAGCAGAGGGAGTGAGGGTGAGGGAGGAGAGGCAAATACTTACTGAAAATAGTCCTCACCTTTAGTTGGATGGATAGCTCTTAGGATGTTAACTACTACAAAAAAAAAAAAGGATTTTTGTAGCTTTGTTTGGATGAGCCAAGCCCATGTGATGAACATCTGGGGTGGCCCCACAGCCCATGGCACAGAAAGAGGGAAAAAATTCATTTCTCAAGCAGATCTCTGAAGTGGAAGAGACAAAAGGAGTACTGGAGGGGTCTGTTCTGGGACCAGTCTGGATCAACTTCTTCAACAGCAACTTGGAGAGAGGATGAGAATTTGCAAGTCATGCCAGAATTAGGGGACTACTCTGAGCTATGCTCAGAGAAAAGTTTGGGATGGATATAAGAAAAAGATTCTTCCCCATGAAGACAGTAAAGCATTGGCAAATCTGCCCAGACTGTTTATCCATCCCAGAGCCTATGGCATGCCCATTCCTGAAGGTTTATAAGAGCCAGCAAGATAAAGCCCTGAGCAGGCTGGTCCCATCTCACTGCTGGCCCTGCCTTCAGGAGAGTGCACCAGAGACCTCCTGAGGTCTCTACCAACCTGAATCAACCTATGATCCAAATCAGACACCAACGCCTCTGCTCTCTGGTCACACAGCCAGCTTCACCCACCTTGCTCTGTCAGCACACCTCTGTCTATTCCAGCATCCTAATACTCCTGGGAATGGCTCCTTCCTCCAAGGAATTTTCTGTGACAATCAGAATTGGAAAGCAGGCCGTAATGAGTGTGTGCTCTGGTCAAAATGAAACATTTTCAGCTAAGCCCCTTGACTCCAAGGCCCCTTAAATCTTTAGCAACTCATATTCCAGTCTGCAAACCTGAGAAAATTTCTTCTTGCTTCCCAACTCATTGCCCTATCCAGGCTTTCTGTTTTTCTAACCTCATCTCAAAGCAAACTCCATGTGAGCAGCCTTTGGTTAAATCAACTGCTTCTGCAAGGAAGGAAAATAACATCAGCTTTTAACATTAAAAACAACAGATTTTGGCTCCAGTTGTATTTGTGAGAACATTGGATTCATGTGTAGGATTTCATGCTTTATCTTGGTACAACCCCATGTGCCAAGCGGGTGTATCCCATCCAGGGGTAGGTGATGGGAAATGAGAAAACTATTAATTTGCCTCTTAAGTATATGGCCCAGAGCACAGCCTGCCCAGGACAGTGCTAATATTAGAGGGAGAGGAGTACATTCACCCTAAAAATCCCAGTATAATGCAAAGCTACATTTACCATGTTCTCTTTAGACTCGTTTGCCTTTTTGCAAACAATTTTCTGCAGAGCCATGGCTGACATTCAGGAAAGAGCAATGAAGTGGAGCACCAGGAGCTTTTTGCACCAGCCAGTGAGCCCATTGCTAAGCTGCTTTGTGCAGGAGTTGTAGAAATCACATCCCATGCTGACGCTCACCTTCTTGGGGAGCTGGCGGGGAGGACCACATTCCTTTCCAAAGATTGTCAGAGCTCAGAGAAGCATTTAGCAAAGCCACACTGAACCTGTTCAGATGCAGCTGGAGTTTGTAAAATAGGGAACTCTTCTTCCAAAATTAATTCCTGGCTTTGGATTTCTCTGATGTAAAGAGTTTAATTTTCCAGCTCAGAAAACTCTGCTGTTCCTTTAGTGAAGGGATAGGAAGGTTCCCAGCCTCCCTGCCTTGACCAGCAAAAACACCAATTCTCAGGCTGTTCCTGAGAAGATTCCTCCTGCACCTCTTCTTACCCACAGGATATCCTCACCTCACGTGTCCTTCAGTCCCAGGCTCAGTGTTGTGGTGGTGGAACTCTGCACCAGCTCAACAGCACTGACCCAGCAGAGGCTGTGTGATCCTCGGGGCTGTGTGAGAGCAGGCAGTGGGCTGTGGGGCTTGTCCAAGCTCCCACAGGACCTGCTAAAGGACCTTTAGCAAACCACTCTGGATAAGCAGCACATCAGGCTGTCCTTAGCATCCCCCAGCCCTTCAAAGAACTTGTCAGTGCAGCACTCACCACTCAGGGATTTCAGAGACCCTGCCACACCCCACCATCTGCACAGCTCCCCTGTGGCCTTGGCATGTCCCACCTTGTCTGCCCTAGCTCTCCCAAGGACCACAAAGGCTGGCCCAGACCTCTTCCTGGCATTTTCTAGGGGTACTTAGGCCGTTCTTTTGCACCTCCGGTGTCTTACACTGCATGATGGATTATTGACTGGGAGACTTGCAAGGGTGTTTTGGCATGGCATGGTGGGAATCTGTCCTTTCTCAGCTGGACCTTACACTGAGGCCCACTGGAACATTCATGCCATGGGTGGGTCTTGAGCTCCGAGCCACGGGATGCTCCTCAGACACCCCACTCGAGAATTTAACAGCTTTATTTGGATATTGGGAAAATCCCATATGAATACACACTGGCACAAAGCTTGAAGGAACAACTTCATGAGCTTCCCCTTCTCTCACTACACTCTGAACTCCTCTGCTGCAGGAAATGCATTGCCAGTTTTCCTCTTAAAAAGAAGTGCCCACAGATACTTACAGAGTATCTCCAAGACACTGAGAGTAAATCATGTGTCAGATCCCCAGCTGGAAGAAATCAGAAAGGAGGGAAAGAAAAAGATAAAAGTAAACAGAAAACTTCTTATACCCTGAAATGGGAACTAAAAGGTGGAGAAATCCCATGTGAAGGACTCTGTTCAGAAATCCTGGCAGAGTTTCAGACATCAGGCTTCACAGCCAAGTAACTGATGGCAGAGATAAGAAAAAGAAACTGTCAGAAGTGTACATAGTGCACACATCACCTTGGTATCTAATTAGCTAAAGGAGTCTGAGTCTTTACTCAAAAGTAAAATTTTTCCCAATGTACACAAAAGCTGATTAAACTTTAACCCCTCTCCTCCCCATAAATTAACAAAGAGACCTCAGTCAAAGTGATATGGTACAAAACTTGGTCAAACAAAAGTTTTGGAACTCTTATCTCCAGTTAACCTTCTCTATTGAGATTTCCCTTGCCTCTTTTTTTTTTTTTTTTTTTTTTTTAAGGAGTATGTCTGCTGCTAAACCTCCGAAAGCTCCAGGGTGTAACTGGACTCTGAACAGACTGTCTCTTTTTACAGAGCAACCTGCATCTTACACACATTCTGTCCACTCACAAAACACCTAGGAAGGTGGATATTCCCCATGTGATTACAGCCAGTCTTAACATCCCAGGGTTTGTCTGCACTAGGTCATTTAGTCTGAATTAAATATATGAAAACAAGACTGGTCACACCACACCAGCAGCTCCTCAGGCACATCTATTTGATGTCAAAGAGGTCTCTCATCTCTTTTGCTTAATTTAAGGGGTCTTACTTCAACTCATCTTAATTCTGAATGTTGAAACAGAGTCCTGATTCAGTTTAATTAATCCCCTTTAAAAATGAATTTGAGTTAATTCTCCCACGGGTCTCAAAGCAGAGAAGTGCCCAGAAATCACTACATGGCTTAATATTTAGAATGAGATGGAACACTTTCAGGGTGAACTACTAAACCCCACCTGAAGATTTCATTTTCCTTATTACTGGAGATTGGAGGAAATTTTTTAACTCAGAAAGCAATTACGGGCAGTGCTGCCATGCCCATGTTTTGATCATAGGTTTGATGAAGTGGAAAGGTCACAGCTCTTGAAGTCAAGTGCTAGGATGATATTCCCACGTGCCACATAAGTTTATAACTGAAAAAACATTGGAAAAAGCTTCGAAGCGTAATAATAAAAGCAAAAACAAGACCTCAAACACATTAGTATTTTTCTAAATCATGCTTTTTTTTTCATATTTGTGATTGGCAGTGTAACATCCAACAGCATCTGCAAAACACTAAGTACTATTTGAACAGACCAAATGCTTAGGAGGGGAGCCAGAAAAATGTTCGTAGCAAAATTTACCAGCCCTTAAATTTAATTACAAATCCAGAACTAAAACTGTGTTCAATGAAAATTTCACTGTGGTGAGTGCAGTCGAGATGGGCCTGAGCCAAGAGGGAGCAAAGAAGCAAATCCAGGCCTCAGGAGCCTGGACATTGTTCTGAACTTCACAACTGTGGAACAGGGATGGAAGACCTGGACTGTTCAGCTTGGAGAATTCCAAATCTCTGTCCATCACCAGGGGTAGCTAAAGAGCATTTTCAGATCCAGGGGATATGGGCACCCCACCTGCACCACCTCCCTCTCAGGGGTGTCACCTCCAGCTCCAATGGGAATAGCCAGGAACTCAGCAAATTTGAAATCTGGCAGTGCCACATGCACAGAGTGGGCAGACAAGTGAGACCTGGCACATACCAACAAATGCAAGCTGACAAACTTGTTTGAAGCAGTCCTGGCCAACAAAAAATCTGACTTTTCCTGGCTCTTTCTTTTTCCATCTCTCTCCAGTACCTACCCACCTTCCACCCAGTGGTGAAATACACAAGGTTTTCAGTGACTGCGAGGAGATTGGGTTTTTTTATTTCTCCCTCCACCAGATCTCATAGAGGTTTGGCTGCCCAGTGTCTCTGTCCAGGGAAACTGAAAGAAGAAAATGAAAAAGCAGAGGCTGGCCCCCATGCCCATGGCAGCTGATGGGCCTCAGCTGTGGAGAGTACCAGGCAGTGGTCACATGCAGCCCTGTGGTGCAGAAATTCTGTGTTACATGATAGATGCTCTTGTAGCTCTGCAATACTGTCTACATTTATTAAGTGAAATCACTGCCTGTTTTCTGCAGCATTAAAAGTGAGCTGGAGTACAATATATTTATTGATTGCTACTAAACACACCCTGGGCCTCCCTCCAGCTTCCTCTCTCCTGTTTATTCAAGCAGGGCTCGAAGCACAGACACACACCTGCATCCACAGGACAGGCTGTGCCCTGTCCATGGAACAGGGGACACAAAAATGCTGCCCCAGCCCCTGTGTTTCACCTCCCAGCAGCACATACAGGAGAGCTGGAATCACCAGGAAGGAGAGGGAGTGACGAGCTGATGATGGGACCTCTGGGCAGGCAAGGCACAGCTACCAGAACTGGCAGGAGGAGAAAACGGGTGTTGGACTCCAGGGATTAAAAGGAGAAGCACAGATGAGGAGGAGGCTGATGGAGGCATCTCCACCTTCCCTGGCCTGGGTGGCAGGAGGAGCAAGAGTCCTGCAGCAGGAACAGATGCCAGAAAGGATGCTCCAGCACTGCACAGGATGGTGGGGAGACAGCAGAGAAGCCCAGGCTCGGGCACAGCCCATAAGGCAGTGAATCCCACTTTGTTACTGCTCCTTGACACCCTGGGGACCCACGGCAGAGAAATGAGCCCCTGGATTTATCCCCCTTTTCCAATTAGCCTCATTTCCCCTCCTCCTCTCCCTCCGCCCTGCTGGAATCAATCCTTGTCCTGGCATTTTAAAGGGCAATGTGCACGTTTTATGGCTGTCCCCTATAAAACCATTCTACATGATAACACATCCAGCCCTTTATTAGGGACGTTTGGCAAGTTTATTAGCCAGACATTTTTCTGCGCTGACAGATGAGGTCCTGCCATCACTTCTCTGAGCACGAGTCCCTCCCCCGTCCCCTCCTCCCCTTTCCTGAGCTGTCCGGCCCTGCCATGCCAGCAGCCCACAGACATCCCCAGTGCACCATCAGCCCTCTCCCTGGGCAGCTGAAGTCCGGTGAGGAGCAGCAGCAGGACCATCCCCTTCTCCCAGGAACTAGCAGCATTTAACTACCCTCTGCTGCAGCCACACCCACCAAAGACCTCTTAACCCTTCAGGAAAGTGCTCTTGGCTCCGTGCACAGGCATCCAGAGGGGCAGACTTTCACATCATGTCAGGACATCTCCTCAAGTCTCCACAACAAGGCTGTTCCTTGAGGAGCTGGAAGGTTTTTACGTATCTCGGGGGGTAACTGCTCTCATTAGACACCAGGAAACCAACTGGCCTTTGTAGTTTGGGCACTGTGGTGCTTTGCCCCATTCAACCCCGATCCCAAGGTCACCACAAACATGAGATCTCATTTCTGCAGCACTCCATGATGAGATGAAGCTGGGACACAAGTTCAGCAGATGTTACATGAGGCACAGGGGCTCTGCTTCCCAAAAAAGCCAGAACTGTGCTGCCAAAGTGGGTTTGTCTCAGCCCTCAGATGCTGACACCACGGAGGCAGTGTCTGTGCCAGCTCCTCCTCTCTGTGAAGCTCAGAGGACTTGATGTAAAGCCAGCTGCTAGTTTTATTGTCCTGTGCTCACAGCTGTCCATGTGTGTAACAGTGAGCAAAAGGGTCAGCAGGGGTTTAATGGGGGGTCAGGGATTAAGAACAGAGACGGAAATTTATCTGAGTGCTTACCTGGAGCCTCCTCGCCACACTCCAGGGCCACTGGCCACTGCTGAGGGGTCTTCTCCCCACACACCAGCACAGCCAGAAGGGATGAGTGCCTGGTGAAAGGGAGCAAGCAAACCTCAGGCTCAGCTCTCATCCCAGCCAGGCTGTTGGGCAGTCGCCCTCCCAGATCATGGCAGATGACCCTTGTCACCTTTCAGGTGCTTGTTGCACATTAAAATGGGAAGCAAATGCAAGACCATGTTGTCATTCCCACCCTGCAGGGAGCCTCCCACCCAGCTGTGGTTTCACTCACTGATTTTGCCCCGTTGCTGTTGTTTAACGCTGGGCAGGGCCACCGGGAGCAGTGGTGGGCTCCCTGTAGCTTCCAGCACCCCTGCCCCGTGTTGGTTCACATGTCACATTCCCAGGCTGTGTTATTCTTAAGTGCTGTAAATCTCTCACTATTATTCTCCCACTTGATATAGTGAGCTGTGTCATTTTGAAAGGAAATACATAACAGTATATTAAAGAAATCATGGATCTCCTCATTCATGTTTAAAACAAATTTATTACAATGTAAGAAACCCTGAATAGCATGAATTTATTATAATGATTTAAGGCTCCTGGCACTTGAGTTAAAAATGTCTCTCAATAAATAACTTTCCCTTGAAAACACAGCAAATTAATATAGTTTACCATTTCCAAAGTTATATAAATCCAAGAGGCTTAAATCAACAGTACGCTGGATAAGATTACTGTTGCTCAGCCACAGACTGGTATCACAGCTCAGAGGGATGGAAAAAACGGTGAAAAATGAATGGGCTTTTTTTTTTTTTTTTTCTTTTCTTGGTCACCTTTCTCTCCTTTCCACCACCCTAGGCTATGTCTGCTCTGTGAAAGTCAGACTAATGTGAAACGGATGACAGCAGCTCTGGCCTTTGCACACAGGTATCATTAAAACAGAGTGGCTACTCTGCCACCAGACTCAACAAGCACCGCTCTGATATTTCCCCAAAGTGCCTCCAACACACACAGCCCCGTTGCTTTCCGTAGCAGTGTTTTAATTTGACTGCAACCCAGGAGCTGAGTTGCCTCCAGCCTGGCTGCCTCCACTCCTGCTGCAGTCTCCCAAGTCTAGAGGAAACACGGGGCTATAAAAAATTGCCCGGACACTGACCCTGTCCCCAGTGCAGGAACACACGTGGATGAACTAGGAAGGGAAGCAGAACCCCACATGGGGCTGTAGCCATCAGTGGGACAGGCAGGCTTTTGCCTTGCCCAGAACTTGCTCCAAGGGCTGTCTGTGGAGCTCAGCAGCTGTTGGGGACAACAGCCTGTGCACATCTGTGCATCCTGGGGAGCAGCGGTTTTGTTCAGCTGCATGCACAGCTGGCTGCCAGCTCACAGAGAAAATTTCTCACATCTTCTCCCTCCCTATGGACCTTCCTTCTCCACAGGCCACCCTCCAGGCAGCAAAAAGAGCTCAGCATCATCAGCTGAACAACCAGCCCTTCCCAGGTAGCCCCTTTCCTCAGCAAGGTTTTCTATGGCTTTTTACTTTATGAAGGACTAATTTTTTTCTCTTTACTGTCAGCGTGTCAATTTTTTTTTCCACAACATGGGTGATGACTACTTTTTTAAACAAAGTACAGCACCAGTGACATCCTGACAGTGCCAATACAGCCAGAGTACACCCACCTGAGCTTTTCAACACAGGAAGTTAGGGCTGTTAAGAGTCAGATTGACAGCCTCGGTAAATTCAAGTCCTCTGTTCGGCAGACGACAAGGAGTTATTAGAAGCAGACAAGGCTTTCAGGTCATCCAGTCCATCTCCCACCCCACCTTTTAATTGTCTCTCTCACCCATGCTATAAATATCTGACTCTTCTCATCTTGTTTCCTCATTATGTCAATTATAGCAGTCCCTGATCATTTTTATTACTCCTCACTGCGATCTCTCCAATCTGCCAGTAAGCTCTCTGGTAATGAGATCCCTGTGCTAAAGGCACAAGTGCAAATAGAGGGGCACCAGCTCCACTGACAAGGAGCCATTTCCTCTGCAATTCAGAGATGTCATTGCCTCCCCACCTGCAGCTCAAATGTCTTCTCATCTGTTTTTGTTGCTATCACCTCCTTCTGCTTTGTTCACTCTCCTTCTGAAAATTTGTGTTGTCTGAGTCTCTCCCATCCCATCAAGAATGTGTCTGGCAGATTGTTATCAAGATGTCTGAGTTGACAAGTACTGCACCCCAAGTTCATGCTCTGTCCCAAACTGAGTCCTTCAATCTTCTTCTTTCCTGCATGGTATTTCCAGTTCATGTTATTCTTTCCTCCTCAACTCTTCTAAATTTAGCAGGGCCTCCTGGTTTCACTTCTTACACAATTCCTGCTCCAGGAAACAGAACCATGATGTGAAATGCAACCAGATCTCATACTCAGCCCAACACATCAAAAAAAAAAAAAAAAAAAAAAAAAAAAAAAAAAAAAAAAAAAAAAAAAGCGCTTCTGAAAGTGGCAAAAAGGAAAGGCTGTACAGAAATGAGGCCACACTGTCACCATTTCACATCAGCAGCACTGGAACTGGGTTTACACTAGAGCACTGCTTTCAAGATGCATAAATGCTAGACAAAGTTCAGAAACAGGCCCTCCAAATCATCCAGAGGCTGAAAAAGACATTAGAACACAAGACCATCTCAACAAAGAGAAGGTTCGACCAGGAGTTTATCACTCCCTTTGGGGTTCTCAGTCTGGCAACATGGCAACTTTGTAATCCTGCTTCTAGAGGCACAACAAAGTCTAGCAGCTGGAAATTCAGGTAGACAACCTCAGCATCAAAATAAGGCAGTTTTGTAGCAGCAAGAATAATTGCATGCTGGAAGATTTTGACAAGATACTTTTAAAATTTCTATGCAAGTCTCTCACAGTCATTTCTAATTGAAGAAGGAACTAGATCTTGTATCTGTGAATTCATCTTGTCCTTTGCTTCATGATCAGGTGTAGGAGAGGAGTTCCCACTCTGTTCTTTAATGCTCACAATACTCAACACTTCGTGTTTGAGCAAGTGCTTTAATCAAACCCATGCTTCAAGGTTTTAATGTAGTTGCCAGTAAGCACCAGGAAATATACCTTTTTTCAGCTTTTCACTTTCCTCTTGTATGCAGACAGGAGACCAGAAAGAATGAACTCACACTGGTTATTGCATGCTCTGAGTGAAAATTATTTTGTTTTACATACTCAGGATGAATCCTGAATCAAGGAAACTAGGCTCTCGCTGCAGCTCATGGATTAGGTCATCTGCTGGGACTATCTGGGTGTCTCTTACCTCACAAATGTCAGGACCTCACTTCTTAGTAACATCTGAGTTTCTCCAGCTTAGCTCCCCAATGCCTTCAAGACTCCCTTCGAGCTGCAGAATACATGAAGCCTGAGAGCTTCAGCTTCTGTTCAATAGGAACATTTGGCCCACATGCTTCTGCTCATACAGATTACAGTTCACAGACATTTTTTGGTGGATACCTCCAGTGCCTTCTGCTGAGGGCACTGATATAGGTCACAGGCCCTTGGAGATGTGTTGCTAAACACAGTTCAGCACAGAACCTACAGCATGCTGTGGAGGGAAACAAATCCAGTTCGCCCCACAGCCCATCCTTTTCCTGCAGCTGGGATGCTCTTCCACCCCCCACTAACAAATGCAGAAGTCCTTAAAAACCAATATTGGCCCAGCCAAGTTGGGTTTCTTGCTGGTTTTTAGCTGAATTCTGCTTTCAAACACCCTAGTCAGGGATCACCACGAAAGCTCTGCTGCACAGCTATGCCAGAGATGCTTGAGCTAGATGTCTCTCAGCTACATGGAGTCACAATATTGTAAAACATTTATTGTCACTGTGAGCAGACAAGCCTTCCAATGATGCAGGGTGCAGGTCTGGATCAGGAGAGGCATTTTCCGGAGGAAAGCCACTCAGTCAGAGCAGACTACATTGCTTCTGCTGGTTTAAATCACCTCATTCAATATTCTGTGTTGTCTTATGTAGCATGCAGTTATGTAAATTTATAAATCATACACTAATTAGCACACAATTTCATAAATTTAGTAACAGTGAAAAAGGAGGTTTCTAACTAACTAGGCTGTGCTCTCTCTCCCCCACAGATGGTACAAATTCAAACACAGCCTGGAGGTCATATTTGAGAAAATCTCTGCTGCAACTTCTAGAGTTTAACCCAGGCTCACATGCACTTTCAAGGGCTGTCTTTTGGATATCTCAGGCTCAATCTCTCTGAAGTGCAGCTAAGCTCATTTCTCTCCTTTAACACCAAACCTCCACAGCTCATTGGATCACTGCAAATTTTATTTGTTTATTCTGATTCCTGCTCTCCAGTCTCCTATTCTTCAGCCACCTAAGTCACCATCTCTTGCAAGCAATTAAGTTCAGTCTGTGCCCTGGGTTATACCTAGGTTCTGCACAGTTGCTCTCCATGTGCTCTGGCCTCCCTGCTCTAAAGGCCAGATGCTAAAGTTAGGTCAAGGTAATTTCTTTCTTTCCCTCATTTGCCAAGCATGACTTGGACAGTAGCTCCTCAAATGCAAGAACATGATTTGGAAAAGGGCGTGGAGTCATAAGGCTTTTATGGGAATCAATGTTTGAATACATTTCTCACTTTAAGATACAGGCACACAATTGTCCTTCACCGGCTTATTCTAGTTTAACAACTCGTCCCTGCACTCTGGATCAGTCCCACTTCAGTGGGACTCAGGATCAGTCCACCTTTGATACAGTTATTTGCCTTGCATCTTTGTCCTTTCTTGGCTTCACCTCCATCCTTTCTTCCTTACTCTTTAATTCACTTTTTTGTCCCAAAACATGTGCTGGCTCTTCAATTCTCTTCTCCTTTGTATTTTGAGACCTCTCTCTTATTTCATGCTCCAAAGGAGGCCTTGCTCCTTCTCACATTAAGACCCATGTCCTGGAGAGGAAGAGAAGGCTGTAAAAAAATTCTTCATGTATCTTACCAAACTGGAGACTCACAACATAATATGATGTGATGTTGTGGGAAGTGGAACACATTGTCAATGGCAGTATTGACAGCTGAGCTAGACAAAAATCAGAAGATAAGCCAAATAAAAGTCTGGAAGAATAAATTAAACCCCCAGATAATTTATTAGATTAAGACCTCACATACACATATAAATACATGCTCGAGATGGGATTCAACAGCAAGACTGGAAAGGCTAGAAATGAAAAGGGTGTGATTATTACAGGTCTGTGATGTGCAAGGTGCACAAAAGCAATAACTACACAAACAGCCAGCAAGTGTGTGTGCACGAACCATGTGGGAAGGACACAAACTGAAGGTGTGGGTAAGAGCCTTAGCAACAGTCATGTTACTCCACAAAGCCTCGTGGCAAACACAGCCTGATGTGTAGCTGAAGGATATTGACTGGGAACACTCTGGACAAACAGTCTGTGCGGGACCAACTCCCCAGCAGCAGCTCTCAATATAGAAGCTCAAACTTAAAAGGACACTGTCACGTCATTGCTTTTGCTGGTTTAATTTTTGCATTTCCTCTACTGTTTTAGCAGATGGAAAACAATTCCCCTCCCAGTACCAACTACTGATTTTGTCCTTTCCTATTTGACAATCATTGATTTTTTTTTCTAAGGCTATAAATGTTTTAATAACTTCAACTTTGTAGTGCCTCATGGCAAAATATCTTTGCTTGCACTGACTGCTAAACACTATTCCTAATGTACTGCTGATAACTAGAGCAAGAGCCAGCATTATAAAAAATTACTTTCCACAGGGTCTATGAAATTAATAGCTTTTGTTTCTTTTGTCCACATCTCATAGAGAGTTAAAGCATACAGCTCTTCACCCATCAGGCATTTCAACCATCTTTTACTAGAAAACTGATTCACAAAGGTGTGCCCCCTGTATAGGTCTGACTGACAGACAGCACCTTCAGCATAGGGCCCACAACCCTGACAATGTCCTTTTAAAAAGAGCTACAACCAAAAAATATAGATTCATACCAAAAATCACCTTCAGAATTAGAATTTCTTAAGTGATCATAAGAAATCCCAAAGCAATAAAAATTGGCATCCACAAAAGAATCAAAGAACAGAATGCTCCCATGGAGTGTTCTCAACACAAAGGCACCTTTCAAGAAATATACATGTAGTTTTTGCTGTTTTGAAAGGTCAGTTAGCATTTATCAGAAAAGGCAATTAAAGTTTCAGTCAAACTAGAAAAGAGACAAGAAGCAATTGGATTGGAATCGGAGAACTGTTTCTCTATAAATGCCAACACTTAAAAAAAACACCAACAAAGCTAAAAAAACACCATGAAACAACCCCAAACTCTAAGATCTATGTGACAGTTATCCCCAAATTTCCTGCTGGTCCTTATATATTCTTCTCTTCTTTCTCCTCCTTTTTCCTGCCCTCTTTACGCAGCAGACTACTCAGCCAACAGAATAAGAAAACTTATTCCCATCTGCTCTACTTGGGCCAGGGCACTGAATAAATCTTTGGGGCTCTTAGCAGAAACCTGGGCCTTCACAGGCTCAGGGAGTAGAACAAGAGGGACATTCAACAGCAGATGGACATATTCCATAAAACTGTAATACCTCACTAAAAGTAGGACAGACCATGCAGGGACTTTCCACAACAGTAATTTTCTGGTCCAGCAATGCTGCTTTCCTCCTTTAAACTCCTCCAAGCAGCTTTTAAAATTCAGCTGGAATGCACAGAAAGGGTATCACCTAATTTGTGATTAAGACTGGGCCTGAATGAAGCAGCCCAGAGTAACCTGAGGTTCTTCTCCCCCTTCACTCTCCTTTTGTTTCACTGATGGAGCACGGTGCTGCCTGGGGCTGCGGTGCTCTCATCTGAGATCCACCTTGCAGAGCATCACACATTGCACAGGAGCAGGGTGGGGAGGCAGGCAGCAGCCATACCCCAAGCATCAGTACAGCAACTCAACCCAGCCATTAAGATAAGCAGGGTTGCCTAAAGAGACTGTCTGAAAAGCAGTACTGGCCCATGAAGTGGTGTTTGGGAGCAAATGGCCTAGAACTTGCCCGTACTGGATCAATTCTACCTTTCCCTTGCTGCAATTTTACTGTGCAAAATGAGTATTTTAGTCTCATATTTCTAGGAACACATGCCGGTGGCTACTGTTACAATAAAATATGAACACTGCATTGTGGAGAAAATGACCATTAATCCTGTAATGTGCAGTCATTTTTACCAATTCGGCACATTTCTTTAAATAACCAAGTACATGCAGTAGATGGAAATGCATTTAAATAAACTGAAATAGATACAGCATGAATAATTAAAGCTGGCAGGAAAGTGTGCATTGTGAGCTGCTAGTGGAAATAATTACTGATTTGTCTTATTTACAATGGAGCCTGGATGCAGGATGAAAATAGTGCAAGTTAGTGAAAATGTCTTAAGACTGCTCTTATACTAGCACTACTACGTATTTCATCTTGAAAAGTACATCAAATAGGTTTTGGATCTCTACGATGTCTGATTCTGTTCTGCTGTTTCAGGGTTACATTACCCAGCACATAAACTCTGTCAAATAGCACTGATTTAAAGAGGAATATAATTCAAACTTGTGCCTAGTACATCAACTTGCAACATCATCTATTAACATTATCAGACACTGTAGAGTTGAGATTACGATATATCCCCTAAAAACTCAGTGTGTTAAATATCAGAATGTTGAAGGAAAAAATAGATCATAAAATCAGTGAAAAACTACTAAAGTGCTTGTACCTTTATAATATGCCAGGTTTCAAACAGACTTGTTTAATTAGAAAATAATCTACTTTGAACATGCTGGTTGTTGAATGTTAGGCAGTTCTTGCAAACTGCTTTAGAGCCAAAAAAATCAATAATGAAATATACTTCCGATATAAGGCTGGCAAAACTGTGACTTCAATGTATTAGAAAATGTTGTAGATTTAAAAAAATGCTATTGTAAATTGATTACTTGGCACATGAAAGGTTTAGAAAAAAAGTTAACACTTTCTGATTGGCGTACCCCAACAATATAATTGCATCATGATCACTAAATCCAGAATGAGCCCAGATGCTAAATAGCTATGTTTAAGAAGATGGAAAACAATCAGTGATCACTCAAATAATTTCAGAGTAGGTGTAGACCAAGGAGTAGTGTCAAATGAAGAAGATCTCCTCGAGGAGCCGACTCTCCTCCAGCTCATCTGCTCTGCTCCTGGGGCTGCAGGGGCTCTGGCACCAAGAGGAGGACAGCCTGTGGCTCGCACAGCAGGGCGTGTGCAGTTTGTTCCTGTCACAAGGTTCCTGGCAGAGCTGTCCTGGAGCTGATATTGGGTTCATAGCCTCCACCAGGTCAAGAAGAGAGGCTTGGTACCTACAGAAACACACCAAGAAAACAGAGCTCTGTTAAGATCACAGCACCATGCAGGAATTGAATCCAGTTTTCCTGCCTCCATAAATCAGACCAGACCTAGATTTGTTTGACAGGGGCCACCAGCACAGAATGAATTTTGCTGTATGGACACCTGTCAGTAACGACAACATAGAGGTATTGAAAAAGAGGCAAGCAAAGCATGGGTGCTCAGGTTATTTTAGGCTGTTTCATCAGCTTTTCCTTTTGAGGTGTGGAATGTCTTAGTTGCACTCTGGAGACTGAACACAGACCTCAGAGAGATGACAGCCAAATACACCAAACAAGGCAGACCCACGCTGGTAATGGTAAAGTGACTTAGACACATGCTGCACTCTTTTTTTTTTTTTTTTTTTTTTTTTTTTGAATAGACCTCTACACTTGATTTAGTTTTTCAGGGATTTGAAAACAGCAGGAGACTTTATTATTATTATTACCACAAACTACATGTGCTTCCTGTAAATCTCTGTGTACTATATGGAGTCTATCTGGTGGAAGCACTGAAGGAATAGAATCTAAGCAAGGCAATACAAAATCAACACTTGAGGCACCAAGAGAAAAGGCAAAGGTGCTAAGCATCACTCAGGCTGTCCTTTAAATGCAAGTACAGACATGGGGGAAGGTTGCAAGCCAATGTGATCTGGTAATGCTCACTGAATAATGGCAGGTACTTGAGACAGGGACTTTCTATTAATATTCACAGGAGACAAGACTTGATCTAAATACCAGCAGAGGATTGATCATTACAATTTATTTCCTCCTGTCCAATTTTAAATGTCTTAAACAATACCATTTCCACTGCTTCCCTAGGGAGCCTGTTCTCCAGTGGTCTCTCAGTGATATGTAGGTGATATCACTCCAGAGTTTTACCCCAAAAGTCCCTTTGTTCCATGCTGTTGTTAGCCCCAACATGTCTGATGTTCCCAACCCTGAACTGATTCACACATTCAAAGGCTTCCATGCACAAAACATTATTCACATTATTCACCCAAATGAAACTATCAGCACAGGTGATTGGATCCATAGGGTATCTCTCTTGTAAGCACACAGTTCATCTATGGCACGAGGAAACGCCTCAAGCTGTTCTCTGCTTTGAGAAAAGCCTCTGTTTTTACTTTTGTGACTGCAAGAACCTAGAAAGACTAAGCAACTAAGACAGCTGCAGGAGGTTTCTCAACTCAGATGGGATGAAAAATCCTGAAGTACAAACATCTACAGCAGCTTATGGATGTGAGAGATTAGCCGTGGCTCGTGTACCTCCTAAAGGCAGACCCCACCCTGTGCTGTCCAACAGACCTGTGCAACAGCAGCAGGTAAAAGGTTTTCCTAGCCTGAACTAGCCGTGCCATGAAAAACACCCTTCTTGATCTCCACAAGTAACTGCTACGTCCCATCCATCAGAACACTGTCACAGAATCATTTAGACTGGAAAATATCTCCAAGGCCATAGAGTCCAACCTTTGATTGGTCACTGCCCTGCCAACCAGACCAGAACACCAGGTGCAATGTGTGGTCATTTCCTGAAAGCCACCAGCAATGTGTGGTCATTTCCTGAAAGCCACCACCTCCCTGGGAAGCCCATTCCAGTGCCTGACATGACAAGTTAACTCATTGGTATGTCTGAGACACAGAACCACTCCCTCAGCTCAAAGGAGTTAGCAGTGGCACTGATGGGTTAATACCAATGTTAAATGGTGACTACAGAAGTTATGCTATAAAAGCTATTTCTTTCAACTTTTATTGTTTCTTCCAATCTGATGGTCAGTGTCATTCTAACACAGTCTGACTTGACATTACTGCCTCGCAGGGCTCTCTCCTGTTTGACTGCAGATTGTTTTGTTTTCTGCAGATGTGTTAGCTTTAATCTCACTCACAATCAAAAAGCTAATTTGCAAATTTATTTTCCACATTTTAAGCTTGTCTACGTGTCTTTCTATTAATCTAAGTAGCAAAAAATGAGTGGTTCAAAACAAAAAAATACAGCTTTTGTTTCAATTGGATCTTGTTTGTGGCTAACCCTAAGCAAACGTGATGTCTTTTAGTTACCCTAATGAGGAAGTTCAGAAGGATGTGGCGTTTTGGGTAGCCAAACCATTTTAGAGAAATCTGTTGTTTGTACTAACATTCAGAAAGTACTCTTTAAAAACTGAAACTCCTCAAAGATATCTCCAACATAAAATGGAATGAGCTGCACTGATAGCAAGAACTAGCACCCAGATATATGAGATTTTTCACATGGAGAAAGTTTAAGACTAGCTTCTATACAGATACACACATATGGTTTGAACCCCAAAGAAACCCAGTTAACACACACACTGCTTTCATTAGCCACACCTAAAACTTCTTTTTAGATTAATCTAGTCTAGCATACTAATGCTTATCTCCTCTGACGGTAGTGCTATCATAAAATTTCAATTTGTCCAGCAGCCACATGCAATCACAGATTAGGCAGGGGAAACCAAACCAGCCAGTGCATTTACAGCAAATGTGCAGGCCCTAGATTTCAGCAGTACCTTCGAGTTCATTTCTTCTGCAAGTTTATCTAAGTTTTACAGCATTTCTGCTATCAGGAAGGCTAAATGATTTGGCAGATTACAAGCGCAGCAAATAGCAAAGATTATGTAAAACACCAGGTGTTGTAAATCAGTCTATTTGACACCATAGTTATATATGCAATAAAGTGAATGAACTCTGCTAACAGAGCACTATCTGATAAAGAGAATGCTCCTTGCAGGTATTTAGTGTTTAATCCCAGGATAATGGTTTGCCAGGTTCGTCTAAGTAACATCAGACAGCATCTGGCTGGAGGCAACAGAGTACACCTAGAATGGTTTGAAACTTGCAAAGACAATTTTCTCACCATTTATTTGTAACCTGATATTTAAAAAGACACAATCAGAATGCTTGAATCCAACTTTCGCTAAAAGCAGGGTATGTATTCTTAGCATGACTTGAATAAAAATATAAGTAAAAACAGGCTTTTTTATTATTATTATTATTATACAATACTTAATGGCTTCAGTGAAGTCAAACTTACAGGATCACCCACACAAGAGTCAGAACATTTCAAACAGGAAAACTGATTTGGCAAACTTGGCTAGCGAATAGTGAATGCTCTTCTAAAGGAAACTAATGGCCAATGGTCCTGTTGTATTGTTACGGCTTCCAGAGGAGAAAAAAAATCCCAAACATTCTGCAGAAGTACCAGCACTGTACATTAAGCCACATATAGAAATTCCTCACGTATAGATGTTCAACCATGCAACCAAATGTCCCATCAGTGCTGGTGCTTATGCACATTTTCTTTGATAGGTTTTGCCCTCCCAACAGAAGGAAAATGGCATGGGCAACCGTCCCTTTAAGGATGGTGATAATTCAGTCTGTCCTCACTTTTTTGGTACATTTGCCAGTGTGCTGGAAGGTCACTGAGCAAGAGGAGTGTAACCCAGGTTCTTGTTAATGGATCTCTTGGAGTAGATTAGAATGAAATATCACATAGTCCAATGGGTTAAAATATATTCAGGCTTGGTGGGAATGCCCAGGTACCTCCCCTGAGTGGGGGGGAACTTTCATTCCTCTGGTGGAAGGCTGCAGAAATGAGTCTGGGGGCTCTTCAGGAGTCTTTGATAATTTATGAGCCCTTCTAAGGGATTGCCTCTCATTTGAGCCAATAATGCTCCATCAGATCTTCCCTGGGGGGAAGAAGGCAGTTTAACAACTGAGGGAGTTATGTAAGGAAGAGCAATTAGCATGGCAAGAAGCACCATCTCGCAGGATCCAGGCTGTGATAGTTCACCTCTTTTGTCTCATGCAGACTAGCATATGTACACCCAAAAACTCATGTCCTCCCTCGAGAGATGCAAACCTGGCCTCCACAAAGCACCCTGGCACCTCCACAAATGGGCAAATGTTATGAGTCATTAATCATTAATAGTCCAGTCTCTCACAGCATCTCCGCAACAGACTGGAAAATAATCTCTTTTTTTTGACACTTCTCCCATGTATACTTTTTCATCTAACTTTAATGAGCTTGAAAGTCTGCATGTTTCATCATGGGAGAAGAAAATTTATAAGGTCTAAAAGTTTGCATTAGAAGTCTAACTATTTAGACAGATAAAGTTTGGTGAAAGCAATCTTCTAAAGTCTCCAAAAAATTCATCAGGAGACAAAACACTAAGAGCTAGTGTATAAAGCAGAAGGAAGGCAGGGCCATAGGCAAGAGAATAGAGATAAGAGTAGGGAGACTAGCCCACAGTAAGCTTTGAAACTCTTCTTTCAATGAAGAACTTTCACTTTTGCTTTTATTGTGCAACATGAAGCTCCAAATACAATTCACAGAGCGGCACAGAGATGCTCAGTCTGGGCAGCTGGTACAACTGGGATCAAGGTGGTCCAGTTGGGTCAGAGCAAAACTGCGACCTGGGTAGCAAAATCCACCCTGGTCAGGCATTGCACAGTGCTGTGAAAGCATTCCCTTGATCTCCTCTGCATTACTGAAACAGGCTGCTAGAAATTTGTCTCCTCAGCCACTAAAACCCTTTTGCAAATTTTATTAGAAACCCTCAGCATTGGCTCTTAACTAAATAAGTATCTAGTAGTAGAGTTTATAAACTCTTGATGTTAAGAAGAGTTTTGTAGCCTATCACTAAGATAACAGGAAACATCATAAACCATTATGATTCAGAACAGATCATTAACCATTCACATTTTAAAAAGGAAAACAAAAATAAACACAAGATGGCACAGACCGAAATCCCTCTTTCCACAGTGTGTGTTTTTCGCTGCTCATGCAGCAGGAATACAACTCTCTGAACGCCTACAGGTGAATCTCACTTTGTCCCATGTTTCCAAACTGAATGGGAAGGAAGGCTTTCACATTTTTATGATGAACACACAAATACAGCTGATGCTCTAGGAACCATAAGACCACTTATGCCCAGGATAGTTGGTGAGAAATCACCTGAAATGACTTGGTATTCCTCCTGATAAAACCTACAGAGCAATCAGAGCTCAGACAGTCCCACAATGTACAGTACCTAAAAAATGGTCAGATTATGCAAGAGTGATGCAGAGAACACATAACTGTGCAGGATATTAGAAAGAACAGTGCTCTTGAAGGCCTGCTTGCCTCAACTGGCTGAACAGTGATGTTTATTTATTTAGACATTTGGGATATGCCAATGGATTTTTAATGTTTGTTTATTTCCCACTGCTGGTAAAATATATTATATTTCTTACACACTGTCCAATATTTAAACTACACTATTGTATTTTCATATCATACAGTCTCATTTAGCTATTAATACCATTTGTTCCTTCCTGAAAAAAACAGCACACCTTCAACAAGTTTGATATTTGGAGGAGGGGAATCTCCTTATGAGACAAAATAACTAAACTTATTAGAGTCATAAATACTCTGGCAGTAAAATATATGTATATTTCTTTAAACAAGCAGTGTCAGATAATATTTGATCACTATACTTAGAGACATCTTTTCATTTACAGTCTCTGAAAATTTATTCTCCAACCATAAACATGTAGGAAACACACGGAATGTCTCTTTGCAAGGTGATGGCATTTCAACAAAGCATACTGGCAATACAGTTTTGTAGCTGTATAGGCTTACTTTATTTAACTGTATATACCAGAGGAAATAAAAAGGTTTATTTTTATACTACTGCTTATATTTTCAACATAAAGTTCAAAGTGATTTACTAATGTTACATGAATTGCCTTTGAATTACGGTACAGTATTGTGCCTAAGTACAAAGCCTAACACTATTTTGTATTCATAAAACACCACCTGCCCCCGAGCACTTTACAAATGCTAAATACAGCTAAAATCGCATTCAAGGGGTAGGAAACAGACCCATTTTACAGAAAATTAAACAGTTTATTGTTATGATAGAGCAAATATCAAATCACTGTTTGACTGGAACAAACAGGGAAAATAAAAGCAGAGAAAAAACAGATGCACATAAGAAGTGGCCTGAGCAGTCAAACTACCTGAAACATGAAGAGATCACACTACTGATACAACCTGGGGTTATATGGAAGAAACAGCTAATCACCCACACCCAAGCTAACCCAAGCTCTACACGTGAAGGGAAGAACTCAACCCAAATTAAAGAGTCCTAAGCACTTCCTGCCATCTGTAGTCTGGCATCCACAATTAAAGTATAAGGGATGAGAAATTATCTCCATGGCTTGTCCTTTCAACATCCATGTACCAAACCACTGTCCAATAATTCGCCTAATGTTTTTTTCAACCTTCAGTTTCCAATACTTCCTGTGACAGCAAGCTCAGGAAGTTCACTGCTGTTGCCAGACATAGTTTTGGTTTCCGTTTTAATACCTTGCTGGTTTTGCCTTAAGGACTGACTGTAGTTAAGTCTTTTTCACGTGGTGGAATCTGGTAAAAAACAGCTGCACAGTCAGTTTAGCCACCACCTTCACAATTTTGCACCCCTGATAATTTTCTCAGTCTTTTCCTATCCGAAGTCATTGCTTCATGGTCTCTCCTTGAACTGCTTCATCCTGCTGATCAAATGAATTGTTATATTCACCTTCCCTAGCTTCCACTACAGCTTTCTTGAGAGGCAAAGACCAAGCAGAATCAAAATGTGGGTACAGTAAGACCTATGTATCCACAAGCTGTTGAGAAATTCCAGAAAGGTTTGAACTCCATAAATCCTAACCACATACTCTGAGTTCAATATCATGTAGGCATGGTGTTGATGACTCTTCCCCAGGTAAATTACAGTTTCATTCACTCTGTTTTGATTCATCTTTTTGGAGTTGTTTGCTACTGACATATTATTGGACTACCCAAAAGAAATTAATATCACATGAAATTAAAACACATGAATTTATTAGGTCACCCAGGAATTTTGCTGTTCTCACTCCAGGTCACAGATGAAGAACAGCCCAGTGATTTCCTGGGGGATCCCTCTGTTAACTCTAAGAAATGAATATTAAGTCACTTTGCTTGCTATCATTTAATCACCAGTAAATCCTTAGAAGGAATTGTCCTCTAATCCTACAGAAACTTGATTTCCTTAGCAACTTTTGGTGTGGAACCTTGGCAAAAGGCTTTTGAAAATCCATAGGGCTGAGCTGATACCTCAGATTCTTTCTTCCCCACTCCCTGCTCTGTGAGAATAATCCAAGTCTTAACCAGCAGGCTATTTGGCCCAGGAAGCCTGAGATGAATATGTCGATGAACATTAGAGGCTGGGTGGGTAGGAAATGAAAGCTGAGAAAGAGATGCTGATTTTGGAGTCATTCCCTGAAACGCCACACATAAGGGAGCTTGTCTGTCATGTGTGAACTGCACCTTCAGTGACCAAAACACACCCTGAGGGGATATTCCCATGTACTGAGTGTCAAGACACCAAAACTGAAAGAAACCACAACACAGTGAAGGACAATTCATGAGGCTGAAACATGAAGAGAAGGAACAAGATTAAACTGAGAATTAGAGAAAAGAGACTGTGACAGCCTGAGATTCCCATTTTACTTTCAAACAGGCTGGAACTCAGAGCAGATACTTCACTGTGGGATACAGGAGGAGGCAAATTTAACAATACTATATCTGTATTTAAAACAAATCCAGGTGGAGACATACTTCTCACCTGCAACAGGTCTGTATCTTCCAAAAGCATTTCAAAGTTGCTTAATTCTTTAAGAAAAAGACCAGACTGCAGAATATTTCAAAGCAATTAAAAAAAGATCTGAGCCTTTTATTTAAAATATATCATACAATGTGAAACAGAATATATTTATACAGTGTCCTCAGGAAGAGCCTCCTGGAGTGCTGTAAAACCCACACCCACGTAATAGAGAGCTTACACTATCAGAGACTTTTAGAGAGCTCTCCGAGGCAGTATTCACAGAATCATAACCTAGAGAAGGAAAAGACTTATTAGACCATCCAGCCCTCTCCCTGCTGACAGAACTGCTCCCTACAGTGTGCTTCCTTACATTTGTTGCTAACAATCAGCCTCTCTCTACTCTCCTTGGGAAGCCATTCCACAGCCAAATATATCTCATGCTATCATTACCATTATTACTTATTTATGGGCCACGGTATAACCTAAAGGGCCTTGATCAGGATCAGGGGGACCAACTCTAGTACCACTTGTAAGAACTCTCCTCTCTCCAAAAGAGCACACAGTCAAAAGAGGTAAGCCAAAGCCCAGTGGGAAACATATAACATACCATTAAGGGGAACAGAATAGTATGGGAAGTGTCACAAATGTCCCATGAATTTTTGCTTCAGAGTTTGGTGGGAGGGAAAAGTATGTGTCATGAATAAGAACATCTTTCTGATAGTCACCTAAACAAAGAGGATTTTCTTCCTCCACACTTCACCCTATTAGTTATGGCTAAAGATCTGGCATGGTATTGAGAAATTAGTCTTGGGTTTTTTTGATGCAAATACACCTTAACTATTTAAACAATGTTACATTTTTCTTTCTGCTCTAGTCTCAGTCAACATTTATCTGAGGCACACGTATTTTTTTAGTATTCTCTCATAAATCAATACCTCCAGCACTGCAACAGATTTTGCCACTATTCTTCCATCTTTGACAATTTTTTTCCAGTAAGCAACCACCCAGAAATAAGCACCACATCCCCTAGAGGGACTGCACAGAAACAGAGAGGAGAACAGCTCCCTCCAGCACTCACACAATGCTTGTCTGCGCACATTCAGCCCTTCTGCTGCTGCTTCCTTGCTCCGCAGGTCCCTCCCATACCTGTAGGTCTTGCAGAGCAGGGAATTCAATGCCTCGTTTTCTGGGGCTGCTAACAATTATCACCAAATTGTGTGGAAAGCAGCATCGGAGATTACAGCCCTTGCACAGGAGAGTTTGGAGAGAAGCAGCAGAATTGAGTAACAGTATCACAGGTCTGCTAACTGAAATGTGCTGTGCTTGGCAGTGTTCTGGGATGAGCCTCCCCTCCCGAGCATGGTACACGAGAGCTGAAGAGGACTTGAAAGAGGCTGAGATCTCTGGTTTGCTCCTGACTGCTTGCATACCAATCAGTGCCAGTGCTCTAAAGGACACCAGATCCAGCAACAGCATCTCAAAAAGCTTGAGCCCTAAGGAAGGGCTGATAAAGAGACTCTTTTCCCCCCAGTCTTCATCCTGCCTCCACCTATGGTAGTATCCAAGAAGCTGTCATTACTGAAACAAGAGTTACTGCTGCTCTCATTCCTCCTTGCTACACAAGCAGGACATTTTCACTTACCTGCTCGTAAGAGACCAACACCTGCTTTCCTCACCTTTCCACATTCCCATCTCAATGCTCCCAATCCAGTTATCCTACCTCTTTGCTGCTGGTAACTCAGCCTTTGTTATTTCCCCGTTGCACTCAGACCCTGCTGCCCTGTTACCAACCTGCCAAATACAATTCAAAGTGCTGCTTCATTTTTTTTTTTTTGTCTCTGTGTATTTTCAGTAGTTAAATAATAACTAACTAACTAAAGACCAAGAATAGGAAACACCACAGATCATTTCTTTCAATGTATGGCTGCAGGCTGCAGCTGAATTGGGATAACTGAGGTTATAATAATTCTGGAAGGGGGTGGGGGGGTGAACGACAACATGAGTGCTGGGAAGTAAAGAAACCTTTTAAATCAGATCTGCCAGTGACAGAAGAATAATTTAGAATGAAGTTTTTGTACAAAAGAGAGAAATTACAGAACCAGGTAACTACCACAGAGTTTAACAACCACCTTCTGCAATCACTCTGTTTGTATTGTCCTTCTCTCCCCTCCCACACAGCCGTTTCTGTGTCATCAAGTCTGAAAGCTCTTCAGATCAGAAAATGAACCTTGGTGTATGTACAGCACCTGGGGCCCTGATTCTGCTGTGATATTACATAACAACTTTGCACTTCAGAGCACACTTAGCTTTTATTCGTTTTAAGCACTCTATCATCACAGCACATCTTCAGCAAGATCTTCACCCTTTATTGTTCTGGGCCAAAACTAAGCTGTCATCATCTTTTCTGCCATACCTCATCCTCCTACATCTCCTGCCTTAACAGCCTTTCTTTTCAATTTTTTACTCTTACAAGTTTGTCCCCAAGCATCCTTCCCCTCAAAGCAAACTCTAATTCAATGAATCATCTTCAAAATTGTGGCTTTTCTTTTATAATGTACTAAAGCCTCTGACAAAGGGTTGCATATGTAAGTCACGGTATAGTCCTACACCTCTTCTCTGCCAGTGTTAGTGCTGCTCCTCAGTTTTGATTTCTTTTCCACTTTTCATCTCTTTTTCCTAGCACACTTTCAGCAAACCTGGGACTACTTCACCCCACAACTTTGTGGGTATTAAATAACTACAAAACAATTTTAAGGGCCATGGCTTAGGGGAGAAAGAACCCCACCACATACAGCTTGCTATGTCTATCATAATTTACATGGATTAGCAGCCTGTCTTTTTCGCAAGCTCAGTCCAAATTCCCAGCCTGCCAGATAATAAATCAACTTTTTGCTTCAGTTGTACAGTCATTGGGAGATCTGCATAGTTTTAGGTCAAGCATTTATACCCTTTTTATGATGCCAAAGTTTCTTACCTTGTCATTTAGTTACTGAACTGTGAGCTTTCATTGACTTTCTACCCATTGTGGCAAGAACTGCGAGTAGCTGTGCAAGATTTAAAACCTCACTGAACAGAGGAGCAAAATCAGACTGCAGTAATTTTAAGTATATATTGGGGTGGAACTGTGACCCTAGGGAAGCCAATGGAAGTTCTGCCACCATTCCATTGGGGTTAGCTTTCTTCCTTGCCATTTCTTTTGCTGGGTTGTGACTAAGTATTGCAAGCTCTCTATTTTATACCTTGGAAATAAGATGGCTCAGAATGCTTGGAAATAGTTTGTTGTACCATTCTATTTTCCTTTTCATCTCCCTCATCCAGGTTAAATATTTTACATACAGTCAATTGCTGTACCTAAACAGCAATTCTTCTTGTGGTTCTGCACGATCCTTCCTCTCCTGCTTGTCAGCTTAATTTCTTCTGCTGTGGCATGGAGTGTGTAATAGCAAATCCAGCACTCAAATTCTTCTGTTTCTTAATTATCTCTGCCCTGTCAGCTACATCAGTGAAAACAAGCTGGCATTAGACAATTCAGATACAAGTAAACATCAAGTTGTGATAATATAGAGAGTCCTGCATTACTGTCATTATGAAAAAAGCTGTTTCAGGAAGGCTTAAAAATTAAATAAGCCCAGCACTTCTAAATGGCTAAAAACCTAAGGATATCTAAATTATTCTTCAATATCTTAATCATCTGGGAGAATCATGATCTTATATAATGGCCATTTTAAATGAAAGGTTTGCTGCTCTGCACGGTTACCACTTCATTTCTAATTGTGAATTAAAGTATAATTTAGGGTGGCTGTATGCCAACTTGACTAGAAAAATTTAGACAGTAACTCTGGTTGAAAGAAGCAGGGAAAAAGCAGTTAGATTTCTTTAAGTAATAGAAAATCACTCACCAAGTTGTACTTTAAAACAAGACACTAGAGCTTTAACTCAACAAACTGACTTGAATTAAACCACAGAAAAAAATGCTTGCACTGTAAATCTTACAGGGCAGAAGTGATGGTAGGTTATCATTCTGTTTATTAGCATGCACTTTGGAGAGTTCAGGGCAAGTATGGATACGCATTCATTCCATTTTATGCTGCACATTACTGAAAACACATTCCTCATAAATAATTCATAAATGCATTGTCTGAAATTTCAGATTCCAAAAATACAACACTGTTTTCAACTTTATGGTTGCTTGGTCTTCAAAACAGAAACAGACAATTGGATGGATGGACTTCACAAACCTGATAAGAACCCATCAGTCAGAATTACACTCCAGAGGTAAATGCAAACATCTCCCAGCCTCTGATCCCTGCTGGAAGCAAGGCCATGATGATAGACCCTGCGCTTGTGCTAGCAGCCCCTTGGTAGGGAACAGGTAGAAAAAGAGAAAGGGCACAAGTAACCACATAGTGAGGTGTGGTGGAGAGCTACTAAGGTGACATTGGGTAGAAACCCAAAGGAATTTAAATTTAAGGTATATTAACAGTCAAAATACAAAGAATGAATATAGCTTGTCTTGCAAAAAGCCCGTTCTTCAGAACCAGACTGCACTAGAAACAAGCTCTGCTTTTTGTTTTCAGCTTTTAACCAGTATCACTTTGTTTATGACATAGTAATTGGCATCATCTTTATGTCAGCTATGCTAGCATAAATGAGGTGAATAGGTTCTTGCACTTCATTAGAAGTCTAATTCCTGCAGGGAGCAGAGTGACCACAAAAGAAACTGAAGTATGCTTCATAGGCTGGAGTGCTTAGGGTTTATATACACAGTGATTTCTGTATCTTGCTGACATTATATATGTAGCTTATACTCAGTTGGTTTTTTATCTTCATACCATGCTCAGAAGCCTGACATCAGATAGCAACTGCTTTTCAGCCAGATTTGCATTCACTTGCTCTGTTCTACTCACCTCCCGGTGACAGGCACACACAATTTTGGGTACCTTATCTAGAGAAACATTTGGTGCCCAGCTCCTAACAGAACAACAGCCCATGATCTCCCTGTGCACCAGCTCTTTATATGAACTAATTCCCTCCAATTTGCCTGAGAACAAACATTGCAACTGAGCTCAAACACTTGGCATCCCAGCGCACTGACTGCTTGGGTGCAGACCATATGTGAAAAAACAACGCTCTCATAAAAATTGTATTCCAGTACCCAACTGCTGTAAAACTTCTCACTCGGTGCTCCAGCGTGGAAAGACTGGGACTATCTGTCACTCTGTTCCATTTCCAGGTGTGCTGAACTCTCTGGGGTAATATTTAAATCAGCTGAGATTTCATACATCAAAGATGAGGATACATAATTCAAGAGGAGCCACTGAGATAAAACAGTAGCTGTAAAAAATACGGCGTGTTGGTGGTGCCTGGTTTAGCATGTCAAAGAGGGGCCACTGCTGGCGAGGAGCCGCACGCTGCCGCCGGCACCGAAGCAGGTCGTGTGGCAGAGCAGGCACAGCCTCTGTCAGCTTCACAGGGACACAGCCACCAAGCAGGTCTGGCACTGTGCAAGTACTGGGTTGCAAGGCACCCTACAGAAAAAAACAGCAGTGAGGCACGGAGCACGAGGCGCTCAGGCCCGGTGTCCCTTGGCTATAGTCATCACACGCTAACAACCTCTTTCAAAAACTTTACACAGGTGGTAGGTGTCCCACTGAGATAAATTACCTACTTTCAGCTGCTGAACAGATGGGCAGGGAAGTGAAATTTTAGTTTGTTCATTCCCAGCAGTAACTAGCAAAGATGATCTCGGCTGCTGCAGGATTACTTTTCGATAACCACACACCTGTGAACAGTGCATGATTCTGTTAGAAACTACATAAGGTCATTAATACACTACAAAATAAGGCAGGGCATTTAACAGCGCAAGAAACTGATGCTAAGTCTCTCATTCCCATATTCTTCAGAATATACTCTAGGCTAAGTGAGGCCAGAAAGTGTACAGAGAGGGACCTCAACAGGCAGGAGAAATGGGCTCACAAGCATCTCACAACCTGCAACAACAGGAAATGCCTGGTCCTGTACTTGGGGAGGAATAACCCCAGGCACCAGCATATGGCAGGTTTGACTGGCTGGAGGGCAGCTTTGCAGAAGGATCTGGATACTTGTTGTTGTGATACACAAAAAACCCTGAATAGAAGCCAGCAAAGGCCAGAACTGCTGGAGGGTCGAGGGGGTTGATCTTCCTCCTCAATTCAGCACCAGTGGGACACAGCTGGAGTTCTGTGCCCTGTGCTGGACTCTCCAGTGTAAGAGACATGGACCCAATGAAGATGATTAAGGCTTTAATGTATCTGACACAAAAGTAAAATGTGAGAAAGCTGGGACTGTTCAACCTGGAGCAAATGCAGCTCAGGGTGATCTCACTGAAGGGTATAAATACTTGATATGGCAAGGAAAGAAGCTGGAGCCAGGCTCTTCTCTGTAGCGCTCAGTGAAAGGACAAGAGGTAATGGGCACAAATTGAAATAGAGGAAATTCCATTCCAATGGAAGTAAAAAAGTTTTCTTCCTATGTAGGTGGTTGAACATTGGCACAGACTGCCCAAAGAGGCTGTTCATCATCACAGACCAAAAGAGCAAAGACTGACTACCAAGGTCTGGATGCTGACCTACCACCCATGCAGTGCAGGCATCATACAAACAAGGAAGTTTAAAATACCAATCAATGCCTGCAAACCAGGAATCTCCAGAAACAAATCAAAACATGAACCAAGGACTTTTGCCCAGAAAAGTCTGCAACTCATGTAAAGCAGGATTATGGGAAACCTGCTTTGAAGAACTCACTTCAACAAGTAACAACTTATACTTCACCAAGTCACTTACAGCTATTCACATACAAATATATTGCAGTGTAGCCCAAACCCTGTACATTTTTTTCTTTTTTAATAAAATGGTAATAGCCATACTGTAAAAAAATAACAAAAATAGTTTTAGTATCTTCCCTTTAAACTTGCAAATATTCTCCTGGCAGAAGTCCTGAGCTAACTTTACAGCAAGACCTCTCAAAGGAAACAGAACTTAAAAAAAAAAAAAAGCCTCAAAAAAATACACTACAAAATGAATGTGACCCAGGGACTTACCCTTCTATGCAACAACACGATCAGAGTGCATAGAGACAGTGAAGTCCGCAGGGCGTGAAATTAAAATTTTCACACAGATACAATGAAGTAATGATACAATGTTACAACCTTGGCACAAAAATCTTCTGGTTTGAGTAAAGTCAATGTCATGTGATGTTACGGTTTGTGCACTGGTAGAAAGAGTCTGCTGCTAAAAAGTTCATAACAAAACAGAAGAGGCAAAAGCAAGAAAATTGTGCAGCTAATTACAACAGACCTGTACATTCTAGTGATCCAGACATCCCTTAAGATGCTCATCACAGTTGAATCAGGCTGTGAGTGCAGGTTGAGTTAAGAAAACATGCTTACCTTTCATGTCTAGAAATCTAGATGCTGAGAGGCCATTAGGAGATAAGAAAAAGATTGGCAAGGAAGGGGGAGGGAGGAAACAACTCTCTTATGAGGTCAGTTTGTTCCCTACAAACAAGGCAGATATACAGGTTCAAAATTCCAAGCATATGGATAAGAACAGGGATGCACAGAGCAATTAACAGAGTCAAGCAGAAGCTGGGATGAGCAGCAGCTGGAGCACTGTTAAAGTCCTTCTAGGAATTGCTTCACCTGCTACAGTAAAAAAGAAAAGGCTGTGCTGGAAGAACACTGGCTCCTAAGCAAGGACAAGGTCATCGGAACAAGAGAGGAGCTTGAAAAATTCTGGGCAGAAGCAGGCACAGGGGCACAGACACTTAAAAGACTGTGCCACATCACAGTGGTCACCTGCAAAGCAAGCAACCTTTGTACTGCAGGTACACCAACACAGTCCCACAGGGATTCACCAGATACTCTGCAGGGAGCAGGAAGCTTTATTTCTAAGAGTATGGAAAAGTCTCTCATAAATCATAATGCTGCTTGTACATTAGGATGTTTCACAGAGACCCAACAGACTGACAGCATGCATGTATTCTATAAAATACATTTACAGGCCTGAATTCTGTGGGGGAAGAATCGGAATTCAGTTATACTGCTCATCTCAAACCACAATTTTGTGATCACAGGGACAGAAGTTAATGCATGCAAGAACTATTGGCAATGTATTTCCAGTAACCCTTCGAAATATAACAGAAAAAGTCAGTCTAATAGTGCAAGGTCATTCCTTACAAGACAAGTTTCTCATCCTACTGATCCAAGACAGTACACACAGAGAAACATACAGCCAAATGTGACTTAATAAAAACTTCAAGTCTTCAGCTTATTAATTTTTTTTTAATTTTTCTCATTTCATTCCAGTGATTTCATTAGGTTGGACTTCTTCATCTTTATTATAAAATAATCAGAACTGAAATGTTTCAATAAACCCAATTTCTGTTTTAAGTAGTAAAAGATGATTCACTGCAGATGAAGCAAAAATGAAAGTTAAAAGTACAATGGCATTAGAGGCTTTGAGAATATACTTTAAAAGATGTTAAATACATAAATTATATATTAGTACTCTAGAATGTCTTTGATTGTTTTTTACATTAAAAAAAAGAACTGTATCAACAATTTTTTTTCATAGAATAATAGAATAGTTTGGGTCAGAAGGGACTTTTAAAGGTCATCCAGTCCAATCCCTTATAATAAGCCGGGACATGTCAAACTAGGTAATTTTCACTATGTTCTCCAGGAGTATGGAACAAAGAAAAATACTTCAAAACTTACAGGTGGGAAGAAACAAAGGTGAAAAACAACACTTAAGTCACCACCATTAAAACAGAGAGAGCTAAATTCATATAGGGCAGAAACAAAGATATATTATTATTCTCAGTAAAAGTTTTAGATTTCCATCATATTTCCAAATTATTTCCCTTCCAACACACTCAGACTAAAAGAAATAATTTGTTCTTTCCCCCCTCAGGGGGCCATAAACTAAATACCATCCCAAAAACAACACAAAACAGATCAAAATTAATGAACATGTCCCCAAGCTACTGCTAGAAACATGTTGCATGGAGCAATTTAAATATTAAATATAATCAGTATCTACAATTAAGTAAATGGTGAAAAAAATCCAGCAAGATACTGTTTTCCTTCTCAATTATCTAAATGTTGAAGAGACAGCTTCAGTGCTCTAGTCACAGCCCATCACAAAGCCACACTTAACAATGATCAACAGCATTTGTTTTTGAAAAGGAAATGTGGCCTAGCAAGAGAAAAAAGTTACACCTGCAGTAGAAACTGATGCACTCAGCATGAATAAAGATCTGTAAACAGAGACTATAACATCACTCTCTGTTTCCTTCAACTCTGCATCAGAAAGCTGAAGGCCTGTTACCTGTTTCAGGGTTCCCCAAAGTAAAGCCTACAAAATAAAAACATATTCAGTTCAGTAGTTCAAAGTTCAATATTCTTTACACTGAAACACCACCATTACTTTCCCTAAACAAATGTGGAAGATACCTTGGCTCTTTCCTTACTCTACCCAGGAAAAATCAGGGCCCAGATCTTCTGTTACTGAACTCACAACAGATTTGTAACATGGTACGACTGAGACACAAGCCCAGATACTGGGTTTTTCCCGATCAGAAATGTCTCAACAAGGATGGTAAGAGATAATAGCTGTTTAAAAACAGATAACTATTTAAAAATCATTTTATTATAACACATATATTAAGAATTACTTTTAAAAGCTTTATAAATTAGAAGAAATTACAAAAACAATCTTGAAATATGTGATGTTTAGAAACACAATGATAAAACGTCAGGATACAACCTCACTGCTGGTTTCTGTCTTCATTTACATCATCTGAATGTGCCATCTCACAACTCTGTCTGATGCCCACAAGTTTCTCCAGTATACAAGACAATAAAAAATTATTCCCTACTCATTTTCTGCAGGTCACTTTAAATTTTATATAATTCTGATAGTATCCTAAACTTAGCCACCTCTTTTCCAAGCTGAAGAGTCCTAGTTGTGCTGTTCATTCCATAAAATCTCTCTCATATCTGGGAGAAATCCACTGCACAGCCCAGATGTGACAACAACACACAGTAACCACTAGTGAGCAAAAATTTCTATGGCAGTTTGTCATTTCAGAAGTGGAAACAACAGAAAAATGAGAAAGCTTGTTAAAAATAATAGTCATACTAGGGCTCCAAAAATGGAGATTCAACCTATGGAGAAAGACTTCAGAGGGATGAAAAGAAACCCTACCAGTTTAAGTGAAACAGTAAACTGTCATCCAGTCCAGTCTAAATGAAGAAAATGGAACAAACTGCTAGCTCAAGGGAAGGAAAAAAAATATACCACAAACCCACAACCAAAAAAACCCCACAAGATGGAACCCCACAAAGAATTCCAGCCAAAGACTAAGGGTTATTCTGCTGAAAACATCAGGTCCAATAACAAATCCCAGTTTTAAGTATATGAAATACAGAAAGTTTAAGTTAAAGCTAGAAGAAAATGAAGCGAGAAAAAGAACAGGATGATAAATCTACAGCAAAAAAACTCCACTAGATGAACATACACTCACCATGTAGGAACTTATGAAGTTTCTGAAGCTACAGAGGACACAGTGGAAGACGTGTTTGAAGCTGAAATGTTTTGCTAATAAATTACAGAACAAATCAACATGAATGAGCAATAATGAATTGCTGGAATCAGATGGTACTCACTCAAACTTCTGAAGGAGCTCATGTATGAAACAGTTGAACTACTAACTGTAGCTTGTAACTAATTGCCTAAAACTTCTTCAGTTCTGAGCAAATGCAGGATTTTTTTTTAAGTGATCTGGAAAGATACAGAAATCTACAAATGACGATGTCTAACATTTAGAACAAGCAGATTGATAGAAATTATAATAAGGAATTAATAAACTTGACATATTGGAAGAGACTAAATAATAAGTCTTCATTCCCTGGGGACCTCTACAAGAGTCATAAGATTATTATGCATCTAAACAAGAAAAATATAGATTATATAGTCTGTCTGAAGTTCCAAAAGTCTTCCAGCAAATCTATTACCAAAGACTTAAATGCTGACATAAACTAAGAGAAAAATCCATTAATTCATGGATAACTGGCTAAAACTCAGGAAATTAGGAGAAAACATTAAAACTGGTCTGCCATAAAGTGGCCAGAGAGGTCACCTGTGGAGATCACAGAAATTTGTGAGGGCCTGAACTCTTTAATGCATGCACAAGTGGCCTAGAGAAAGGACAAATAAGGAAGAGACATCTGCTGATAATACTATGCTATTCATGGTGCCTCAAAGAAAAGCTAAATGAGCTTTATAGAAGCAGAAAACTAGAATATCACAAAGGCTTAAAAAAGTATATTAAAAACTGGAAATGGGGCAAATCAGACAGTATAAAGCAAGAACTGGTTACTGTCCTTCAGCGACAGAGAGGCAGGAATGTATTTTTGAAGCAGGAAACTCATCAGCTGGAAGTAACTATCAAATACCTGACAGAGCTGTGTCTGCCTGCTGAGACCATCCCCTGGTGCACAGCACATCTGATGGGCAGGGACGGGACAACCTGGGTGGTGCCAGGCCCTGCTCAGACCAAAAATCACTGCAGTACCACAGTACCCGAGTTCAAGTTACAGAGCGCCACCAGATAACAACAGTTCAAAACAGGACTCTCCAAAGCAGCCAAACTTCCATCATCACGATTTTTATTGAAAATGTTACTACATCACAAGCTCATGTACTGCTGAAATAGATGCTGCATGCTCAAAATCAGGCATCTACACACCCTGTCCCACAGTAGAGGGCTTTACATCTTTGATGCCTAAGCCCTTCAATTCATAGTGCAAGCATTGGAAGTATATAATAATAATCAGGGCACTGATCACACAGCACATAGATTAACCCTGCATTTGCCTCCAATCCATAATGAAAATACGAATGACAAACAACTTATATTTAGTTCCAACATATTCAGCTACAAGAAGGTTAAGGTGTCAGTGTGTGTTACTCCAGCTTATTTTACAGCTTATTTTACAGGGATAACAGGTATGACCAAAAGGATATTTAGCTGGTTCTAAAATAAAACAGTGAGGGTAACTAGCTCAGTTGTCTCAAAATAAGCAAGACAAATTCTACCCTAACTATACCATCATCTCAGTTAAAGATCATTACTTCATCAACCAGCCAAGCACAAAGATGTGCTGTGGCAAGATCCTGCCCTAAGGAGTTTACAGCCTGAAAGACCCAGGAAAGTGAAGGAAAGTGAAGGACCGAAGAAAAAGGGAATTTATTAAGCATAAGCAATATGGTGGAAGGATGGCAGAGACATCTTTTGGGACAAAGGCTTCTTAAAGTAAGATGCAATTATCCTGCATTTATTATTCATCAATTCCTCCCATCTCAAAAATAAAACAAATCTCCAAAAAACAAGAGGAAATGTCTCAGAAAGATGAGAAGAGAAATTACTACAGTACTAGGAACAGAACAGTTGCTTAGAGAATCATGAAGACAGGAATCAAGACTGATCTTACCTTGCCAAGCTCTGTAGAAATTGCCATCACAGTAGCTCTAAAAAAGTTTTTAGAAGTACAAGGCAGAACACTCAAGGTATCAGTGCAGGAAAAAGAGACAGTAACTTTTTTTTTTTTTTACAAAGGAGTAGAGGAAAATACAGAGGAACCTCAAAATATTTTGAGGCTGTTTTCATTGCTGTGATTACAAATGCAAACAGGAATCACATCCAATGAACCAACATTCTCTTAAGATTTGATGTGGTATTTGAGAATCTGCAAATGCACACAGGGAAAAAATAGTAATTAAAATAACAATGAAAATGATGCAAAGAGTTAACTCAGTTTGATAACATGATTTGTACTCTATTTTCCTTTGCTTATTATTACTTTCAAACTACAATCAAGTTATTGTCATACCACTGAATGATGGAAACCTTGCCAACTACTTCAAAACTGACACGTTTTCTGTTGCACTGAGCATTCCCAGAAGACATTTCCCCTCATTTTAATACAAAATCCTGTCAGATCCATGGAGCTGAAATAAAAAATGTGTAAAGGATATGTAGCTGTAATAGACCTCCCCCAACTAGTCAAGTTTGGAATAAAAGACTATCAAAAAAGACTCAAAGATCCAGTGCTAGATTAATGCAAATATCTGCTTGTTTGCAAGTGTACTTTTTGATTAAACTGGCATACATCAAGTACAATTAGAAGGGTTATTTATAACTAAGAAATACATAATTCTGCATTTTAATGAGGGTGACAATTACAGCCAACAGTTGGTAATTAACATTAATCCTTTTGCACTGCAAATCAGAATTTCCCAATATGATTTTCATTGTCTGCAATGGACACACCAAAACTGTTATTGCAAAGGAGCTATTAGGTGGGCTGCTTTGACACAAATAGGTGTTCCTGTTACACACGGTGAAGAAAGAAACCAATGATGTGTTAAATTTGATAACCTCAGATGTAAATACAGAATGTCACTTCAAAATTTACTTGATGTCTACAACACAAAATACAATCAAGGCTTATCATTTTCATGGCCGAACCCAATTCCAGGTTTCCCAAGAGCCAGGCTTCACAGGTGAAATCTGATTTCAACACAAGCTTGAAATCTCCCATTGTTAAATTTGGTTTAGATCCCAGCTCTGGGCTCACATCTGCATTTCCCCCCTGAGACTTCAAAGCTTTTAGTGGTTGTAACCGAAAAGAGCAGATAAGGAGGAGCCTTTGCCCAGTCGGTATCAGCTTCCACAGCAGAACTCTGGAGCAACTACTAAAGACAGGAATAATCACTACTGAAGTATTTGCAACTGCAGCAAAACCTTATTGCAAATTCTTTCCTTAAGCAGGTTATCAAAAAAATTTTGGTTCACAAACCCACGGAATTTTAAATCTCAATCTTCCTAAATTGCTTTAACATATTTCTATTCCTAGAGTAAAAATTTATCTGAAAATAAGTTCCATGTCTATAGCAAATGTTGAACTTATTAAACACTTCTCTTTCTGATATCTGTAATCTTCAAAGAGATGATCTAGATTTGCTATGAGTGTCTTTCCGAAAGAAAAGGTATTGCTGTTTTAGCCTCTGCTGTTGTCTTTTCAAAGAGAAGCAACAGAAAACACTTTTCATAGTGCCCTTTAATAGGAAAAGAGACTTACTCCAAATCCTATCCAAGGCAAAGATCACAATGCAGCCAGTAAATGAAGCCTCTAGAAGACTGCTGAGGTGTTCAACACCTGGGTCAGGCAACTGGAGGGAGATCAGTGTCAGGTACAGGTAAATGAGAAGGTAGAAAAGGAGAACTGTGAGCAGTAAGCCAAGAAACCTACAATGCACTTCTTACAAAGAGCTGTAAAATTCACATTTATTTTTTAAGTATGAGATAGATGGGTTATTTCTACATATAGAGGTGCCCAACTAAAATCAAGATAAGTGATATTAATGTCCTATGGTCAGTATTATTGAACCTCGAAAGCAATAAAGTATGAGTCGATAAATATTACATTTGCAACATAGTTAACATTCTTCTACTGTCTCTGGCACTTATTACACATTGTAACCGCAAGTCTACAATACATTATTCATATTTGGGGTGTCACTGAGTGATGGATTGCTGTAAGAGAGGCTGTCCTTTAAATAAATCAACAAATAAAAATGCAAATGTTAACATTTTCAGCCACAACTTTTTCCATCTTGAATGGGGAATGAAAATTTCACATTATATCGACAGCCAGCAGAGAGAACAATTAACAACCTACACTGTGAATAAGAGAGATTAATTTGCCAATGTCTGGTTTTATCACTTGCATATGGAACTACACTGGACTTTTTGCACTGCTGGCTTTCTCAGGGAGTAGGCAAAACTTGTGTTTCCTACCACTTCCAGAAACTAACTCACCACCCTCCTCCAAACATATTTTTAGTCTCTTTAAACATTCCTAAGTTAAATCTGGAATGAAAGTTTTCTGCTCCTTTTGAATCTTAAGTGGTGTCTGATCCTAAGGGTAAAAAAAAACAATTCTATTTCTTTGGCAGTGCTTGCTTAGATTCTACAGTCTAAGGAACTTCAGAAATTGTCTTAAGTTGATATCCATATTTAAGCATCCAAAATGCAAAGATATGAAAATCAACTACCTCATAAGTAAGACAGAAGCTTGAATCTCATCACTGTCATATTTCCTAACACTCAGCACAACAGATCTACTTTAGACAATTCCAGTGTGCATTATTAAGTATACAATTCTGCACATTATATTTTACATCAGATATTAATTTGCTTAAAAGTCCCTGAGTACACATTCACCTGAGATGTGCTGGGCAATTGGGTAAATAGTTTTGTTTTTAAAATGTCCCTAAACACAAATTTACACAATACAATCTGTTTATAAGAACTCCAACAGGCCACTGTAGTCTAACAGATAATAATACAGCTCAAATACAGCATTTATATTGCAAGAACTTCTAAATCACTTCTTTTACTGGCTACAAGAAACTTCCCTCTAAGACAATGCATTCAGCAAGTATGAAAGCTTTGATCTGAAACTGCAACCAAAAACCACAGCCTTAATGCTGAAATCCCTGACTATCACACAGTCCCTTAATTTACCTAACTGTTCTTGAATTTGCTTTGTCCAAAGTGAAAAACACTACAGGAGAATTATCTGTTTCCATGGTGAGCGGAACAAACTTTGCTTGTGTCTTTTTAAGTGCTTAATTTCTGCAGTGTTATAGGACTTACTGTGCCAAACTCAACACTACGTGGGGAGAGCCTGACAGTTGCAACAGGGCTGTAATCAAATTAAATGGTATTTCAGAATGTACAATTTATAACTTCCTTTTTTTCATTCCCCTAGAAATAGCTGAATACTTTAATTTAGTGCAGTTTCACTTCTGTATCCAATAAAACATTTGTTTTGCTGAAATCAGTACCTGAGCATAGCTAAGGTAAGATTGAGTTTATGTAAAAATTTCATTACCAAATGAAAGCATCAATATGCCAGTACTTCCCCTGTGCAGCTCCCCTCCAGTTCATCAGAAACACAGACACTGTCTTTTAGGTAAACACCAGTTATGAAAAAATACAACTGGTCACCAAAAACATTTAACACAATCAGAGTAACCATGCTTTAGGAACAAATCTACTCTTCCAAATTTGCCCAGCCCCAGTCTTGCCTGTGATTTTTTTTTCCCAAATATATTGGTTTTGGTCGAGATAAATAAGCACATGGAGCAAAAGAGCTTTCCAAACCTGCTGTGAACATTTCAAGGGCCTCATGCAGGTGTACACACTTAGCTTAGGAACACTGGATAACCAAACTTGCAGTGTTTGGCCATGTTATGGAAGGCAGAGATAGGCATGCACAGAAGCCTGACAGGTAAACAAATTCACTAGTAGCCCAGCTCCAGATGCCAGATAAGGAAATGCTGGGGTTTTATTTTTCTTTCAGAGATATCACTGAAATCACCTTGTGCACATTCATTTTGCAAGACTGGTCCTTCCACAGGTCTAGCACTAAGGCTCCTGAGGTTTACATCTACCTTCTAGGGACACTTATTTCTTGTTCCTGACATGATTCATTCTGAGACAGAGAAGGAAGTAGGACTGCAGCAATTTTTTCTCAAGCAGGAGGTAGCTGTAACACACTGAAACCTCCAGTTGAGCCCTGCCAAAGCAGGCTATCATGCCAACACATCTTCTACCTGCCATGCCTGCTTACCCAGCCAGCCCTCCCCAGAAGCTGTGCTAGCACCCTGATGCCTCTCGCTGCCAGGGAGCTTCTGTCGCTTTCCAACACCTTCTCTCTGGCAGGCTTTGCATTGCTGCTGCTGCTGGGTGCCAGGGTTTGTGCTAGTTAAAGCTGGCACAAACACGAGTTGAATCTAGTCCTATAAATTTAAATAGTCAAAAGTAATTAGGTTTACATGTACTGCTGAATAAATAAATTTGCTCTTAGGCTAGGGCTTTGTGTTGCAAGTTTCAGATCTGTGCCAACTGTTGTGGTTAAGCTGTTAACCCCCCCAAATCACAGATCATAATGAACATGCTGACAAACCCTAACTTTAGTGGCACAAAAGCAGCAATAATTCTCAATATTGATTAATTTAGTTAGTTAAACCTGCAGTCTAAGCTTATAACCATTCAGTGATAAATTGAGACTGACCTGCTGCCCAAGCAGGTTTTTTGATGAAGGATAGAATCAGCTTTAGGTTTCCCCAGAAATATTTGTCCATTTGCCATTTTTAATTAGAGAAGGCCAGGAGTAAGGGAAAGCACAACATGGCTGTTTAACCTAGTTAATAATACCTACAGCACCAGTGATGAGAAAGAAAGGGAGGAAGCATGGGAGAAAGTGCATAGAAATACAGGATTTTTCATCATCTGGTAAAATAATACTTTAAAGATGACAGCTAATCAGACTCCTTTTACTGATCACTTTACCTGGTATGATTTCTAACAGCATATTTCAACAAATATTTTACTCCCCTCTGTGGAAAAGAATAGACCATCAATCCTCTTGAATAAAATTTCTTTTTCTGAGCAGTCCTCATATGATGTGCATAATTATATCTACTCCTCAGTGTTTGAATGGAATCTCAACCTAGCACTATTAGACAGTATCAAGCAGTATCATTACACACACTTTTATCTGCTATGCCTGCCTTGCAAAGGTTACCATTGCTTCTAAGAGAAATGGTTAGGCAATCTTGTGGTTTCTGTTAGTATAAACATACAGCTACTTGTGGGAAACAGCCCAATCTAACTCAGTTCTTAAATCCTCTAAGAATTATCACCCCTTCCATCAGAAGAAAAAAAAAAAGTGTTTCCATAACAAGTAAGTACAAATTTGTCAATATTGATAGTGGTTTTTCACCTATTATATATCACAAGTTCTCTCAGAAGATAGAAATAAACTGCCAGCTGCTGCCAAGAATACAGGGATGATATCAAGCATACATTTTCCAAGTCCACTGGGCCAAGAGAAGATTAAATCTGATTCTAGCCCTCTCATCCTCCAAGAAGCATTTAACTCTTCTCATGAACAGTTGCACATTCCTGTTATGCCACTGTACTGTTATCTAACCAGTGGTATAAAATACTGCAAGTTCATATTTCAATCTGCTTTTTTGTTGCTTAACTGAAGATTTTATTATGAGAAAATGTGGGATATGATAAAGAAAAGCAGGGATTGTATGCCGTTCTTCTAGGCAGTTACCACTAGAAATGTAATCCTGCCTAAAGAAGGCAAGTTGTTTTCAGACCTTTAAGCGTAACAACAATGCTGCTTTCAGTTTTTTCATTGGAACAGAAGTGATAATGCTCCTTTTCCAGTGCATTTAGTGCAGACATATAGTATAATCAGGAATTGCTGACTTAATGTGATTTTGTTGCTTGTCATTAAACATAAAATAACTCTCATACAAAACATTTTAAAAGAAATGCCATTTGATAAAAATGGGAGTGGGGGAGGAGGCGGGCAAATGGCGAGGGATTAAAATCTTCAAGCGAATGTAAAACCTAACAGGGTTAACACTGTCCATTAAAATTATTTACAAAGGCATTTAATGTGTCAGGACTTGGAACATAAAATACTTTCTGTTCAAAATCTAAGTAAAATTAAAATGTTAGAACTTGGCATATTCTTGCTTTTTTTATTCTAGCAACGGAACTTAAGGCTTACTCTAAATGTCAAAAGGATATGGCAGGTTTTAGTTTATACTATTCAGCTTGTGCTAATATGAAACATCATAGAAATTCAGTCACTTCCCTGCATCTGGGAGAATTTGATGGTTGTGTTTGCAGAATCTTAAACCAGAGATTACCCAGCAGCTTACCGTGAAGGGTCATGCTGAATCGGTGATACAGCTGTGGTTGCAGGCACTTTGCTGCTGCCCATCAACCCAGGAGATATGGCTGCATCCTTCCTAATTCCTGAAGTTGTCCCTGTGGAATGAAGTGAAGACGAACCAGGCATCAGAAGCTAGAGATTTTGGAATAGATGTTTCTCAATTCTGCCTTATTACAGAATATTGGGACAAAAAACTGAAACAGTTTTTAAGTGAGAAATATACACAAAGAAATGACAGAGAGCTCATCATTTGATAGTACTGGGCACAGCATCCTTTTCAGGACCACACAGAATCAAACCTGTAGAATATGACACACTCTCCAGCCTCCATCTTACTGCCCAGAGCTTGACAGACTTGCATGGTTATTATTCCTTAAGTGGCCCACAGGACTCTGCTTGCTTCACAGATGCAGTTCTCATTACATGCTTTAAGATGTTAGTTCTCCATGTGTAAATATCACTTCAATTGTATTTTCATTTAAATACAATAGAACTGACAATCCATTCCTTCTTCCCACTTCCAAATAACTCTTGAATTACAAAATAATCTAGGTTTAAAGGTGAAGTTTGAAGGTCATGTAGTTCAATCCTCCATTCAAACACCATCAACAGGTTTCAGACACTTATCACATTAGGTGCTAAAACTCTCACTGATAGAACCACTGTTTGACCAGCCTCATAGTCAAAAATGTTTCCTGTACAGCTAATCAGAATTTTCTGAGTTGTCACTTTTCCCTGCTGTCTCTTGCATGGCTGATAATGACTTCCAAGAAGGCTCATTCCCTCTTCTCTACACCCTCTGCTTGGGTAGCTGAAGCAAGATCCATGCTGAGTCATCTCTTCTTACAGCTGAATGCACCCAGCCTTCTCAGCCTCTTGCTTCAGCCCATGGCTGTCCTGGCTGCCTCTGCCAGACTTCCTACAGTTTGTCAGTGTTGTCTGCGCACTGTGGAATCCCAGACTGCACACAGCATTTATGGACACAGTCTCACTGAGCTAACTGGGGGGAAGTGTCATTTCAGCACCCTGATGACCACAGTTGCATGATAATGGCCCAGTAAGAGATCCAGTTACTCCATCACACAGGCACGCCACTGACTCACTGCTGTTCAGCGGGACACCCCATTCTTTTCTGGCAAAACTGCTTTCAGGGTTTTTCCAGTGTCAGTTCGACCTAGCTGAAGGACACTGGAATTTCCCTTTGCTGAAACGAAAAAAGGTTTTTTCAAATCATTTTCCCAACCTGTTAAGGTCCCTTGAATACTGTGCCCTGATCTCCAGCACACTCACTGGCTCCCCAAGCCTGCTAACTTGCTGAAGGTGCATCCTGTCCTGCTGCCTAGGCTGTTGATGTTAAGCAGCTAACCACTATGAACTGGCTGCCAGCTGGACTGAAGACAACCCTTGAAGGCTGGTGCTTCAGCCAACTTTCCAGTTGCTCACCTGAGAACTGTGTTTCATTGATCAGATTTAGTAAGACAAATGGCACACAGGTAAATAAGAAGTAAAGGGAAATAGGAAAATTAGTAGCTATCTGATCTACCACACAAAAACCTGTGGATTTGGGCTTTTCAAATCTAGCCTAATTAGTTGTGTGCAACCAACATCACTTAACTAGAGTCAGTAAAGGGAAAACTAAACATATCAGCAAAAACTGAAGTTAAACCAGTGTTTAGCTCCTTCTGTATACCCTGTGATGACCAAATATTTCTCAGATCTGTGATCAGAAGCATTAGCTATCAGCCATTCTGAAGCATGAAGCAACACAAAGTTGTAATTCCAGCTTCAGTGTAAAATGTACAGATTCATGTAAAACAACACACAGATCTAAGATTTATACAAATATATACAATTCAATAAATCCACGTTTTAAGATGCATTTTAGAGAGACTAACAAAAAAATACGTTATCACCCTGCTATAATGAACTGTGTTTCAGCACCTTCCAGTGAAAAAAATCTTGCCTAAGAAAGAGTTAATTATCAGTGAAGGAAGTCTGGAAATATCATGGGGATATATGCTGATTGTGTGTCCCTGGTAACTTGAGAGTGTGCCAATTCATGATGAGAAGAGAGGGTATGCATATAAAGACTGGAAGCCTCTTGCTTAGAGTTTTGACTTTATGATTGAATGAGAGATATTTAGAAATCATTTCACGTGACAGTGGAGTGAGGCAGCTGGATTTTAAGAAACTAATACCAAAGTAATAAAAACCTTGTTAACACGGGAGAAAATATTCAGTTGCTAATACGAGACAAGGCTGGCACACCGTCAACATACTACATCCACAGAAAATGAGATGTATCTCTGCAAAAAAAGACAATATATGGACTCAGAAGTGGCCAACACAGCCTCAAGGGGACTGTTTAAATATCCAAGTTTGAAAATATTACCAGAGCTAGAAACAGAAAACAAGAAAAGGAACTCAGCAGGAATTTACGGGGGCTGTTAGGCTGCACAGACATAAAGCAGAGGCATAAAGAAATCCCAAATAAATGTATATTAAAAAAAAAGTTAAAAATACATCTTGGAAAAGACATGCAAGTCTTTTGAGGAAAAAGAAACACTCAGGAACAAGCAAATATATAAAGACGATTAAATCAATAACATTCCCAAAAATGTCCAAGCTACTACTAATTTTAAAATATATTATAAGAAAAAAATAAAGGAAAGGAAAATTGGCAAGTAGAGGATAATGAAGACCCTGTTGATGTATAATACCTGTCTATATAAAGCTGATGAAAAGAAACTACCAGGGGAAAAAAAAAAGATACAAAGTCTTTAGTTTGAAGGATATATATTTCAGGGCTAAAGGGAATTAGTTAATGAATTTATGAAGTGACTGGTAATTATTTATGAAAAGTCATAGAGAAGTGGGGTGATACAAATGACAGCAAATTAATTAGATTGCAGGTGTTAGAAGACAGTATGAGACTGGAGACATTGCAGATGATCTAGAGAAGCAAGAAACATGGAAAAAGAATAGACCCATTTACCCCTGGAAAAAAGAAAAAGCTCTTCATTGTGTGGTAATTTAAATCCTGACACCAATGAAAAGAACCCAGAGCAGCAGAGGATCACAAAAAAAAACCCTAGATATAAGCTTGCGAGTCAAGCTACCCCCAAAGCAATTATAAATGTCTCCTAAATGGTAATGTTAAGAATACTATTTTCAATTTGGCTAACCTGGTACAAGAGTGATTTAAAGTAGATTAAAAATTCATTTGAGAAAACTCAAATAGCTATACATTTCTGCTTGAAAAACAGACAACTAAAACATTATGAAAGTGGGGAAATACAGCAGTCTATATTTTAGGAGTGTAAACATTAAGAATGAAGAAATATGGATGAGGCTGGTTCAAGCAGCAATGGAATGAAAGTAAGCAATGGGAAATCTAGGCTGATAATCATAAAAGGAATCTTTATGACTTGAATAATAGTAATATTCATAAGACTTAACATTTATATAGTACTTCACATCTTCAAAGCACTTCACTAATATTAACTAATTGCTCTATTCAATTGTAGGGAAGAATCTTCCCTCAAGGGAAGAAGTTCCAGGTCCTGAATCCCTAAGAAGCTACATCAGAAAAACTACTGAAAAACAAACAGTATCTAGAGAAATCAGCCCCTGGAAAAGTACAGGGCTAAAATGAGCTAAAATAATTTTCCTTCTCTGGCTTTTTCTTTTGCATTTGAAAAAGGAAAGAGTGCACGCTATGCAACATCATGCAGATGTTATGTCCAACAAGAAGAAAAAAAAGGGAACACAGTTATTTTGTTTCAATGCAGAGGTACTTCAGGAAGTGTCCATAAAGATGAATACTTTAAACAGAAATGTAGAAAATTGCCCAATATTGCACAGTGCAATGGATGTAAGTTTCCCAGCCCCACAGCAAAATTTTCAAGAGCAGAAAGGAAGAGAAAACACATATTTCTGTACTCCAGTGCTTTTTAACTAGACAAGTTGTTAGATTTTAGGACATGTTGACTTAGCTGGTGGTGACACCAATAAAAACAATTTACTGCTGAAAGGATCTAAGACTTCAGGATTGCTTCAACTGCTTAAAGTTTTGCTGGTAATACTAAAAAAGTTTGACTACAAGATACAAACACCTGCTAAAGCACAGGAATAAAAACTAAGGAGCAAGCAGAAACAGAAGACAAAATTAAGAGTGAGGGAATAAAAACTGATTTCCTAAGTTGATCCAGTAAGCTTCTACCCTGAAAAGAGAATAGAAATGACCCTTTCCACTCCACAAGGTGAAGGGACCACATTAACAATGCTCTTCTACCCGTTACTAACTGTCTGGGAGAAGGAAAAGTGCTTTTGTTAGGAAATCACCCTTTTCAAACCCACTGTTGTCACGGCAGGTGAGCAGTCCTGTAGGCAGGAAAGCCTTCCACCATTCCAGGATGAAAACAGCTTCCTGATTAATAATTTTTAACCTGATACAAGTGCCTGTGCTGCTCTGGAGGGACACTTCTACAGATACAGCCACCATTCCCAGTGGCACAGCAAGCCCAAGGGCTCAGATCAGCACTCCCAGTGCACTAAGGAGTGCTTGGATAGAGTCACCATCCGGGAGAACATATAAATAGACCAGACTGACATCAGCATGAGGAACAATAAACCTCTGTAGCAATAGATCAGCATCTGATGGTTGAGAAGTTTTCACCTGAACATGTTTCTGTACACAGCACTGCTGTGTTCCAACCAAAAGGCCACTTTCAGGTATGTGGCTAAATGACATTGTGTTTCATGCCTCAAGATAATCCTTGAGGATTTCATTCCCCTTTCTCATACTGCACTGAACCAGAAATCCCAGGCCAGAAGCAGATGGGAATATCCAGCAAAAGCAAGTACAGAGCCAACTAATCCAGGCTACCCAGAATTAAAAATCTTGACATTGCGTTGATCATTGGGTGATCCCCTAAGATGGAAAAAACACTTTACAAGCATGTGTGTGTGCTTGCTAAAGGAGTCCAAATATATAACAGAAGGAAGCCAATTAAAAAGGTACTAAATACAGAAGACTTCAACTTCAGTGATTAGTGCTAGGTAATTTGCCTTGTGATAAACAACCATTCAAATCAGTAATAGACCTGAGGTTGTTCCACAGCTTGAAAGCATTCCTCTGAACTTTATCAGTTATCACAGCAAGTGCCAATGTTTGTAAGTCAAATTTTGCAATGCAGCTCTACACCATAAAAGCAATCTACACCAGCAATCCCAGTGAGTGCTTGCAAAAGATGCCCACCATCTTCAGAGATCATGCTGACTGCTACAATCACTAAATCAGCATAGGTGCAGCTCAGTTGCTATGTGCAACAGCCAGATGCAGCTTGTAACTTCTCAGTCCTACAAAATGAAACAAATGAATGAGGAAGAGGCCAGGTTGGATATTTTCCCCTGAATCTATGGAAAATAAATTACTTTTGGGGACTACCCCAATCTAACGAACAAAACCCACCATCCAGCTGTGAAAAATCCTTGTTTCATCACTGCAGCATTGAGAAGGAGGGGGGCAGAAGGAAGAGGAAAAGAGAAGAAAAAAAAATGATAGCTGAAAAAAACCATAAAAGAAAACCATCAGTGAAAATTGCCCCTGAAACTTTGCAGAATTGTAACGGCTTTCTCTTGCTTAAATTGATTGGTGTAGCAATGTTATAAAATGACTATTAGGATTCATTGTGCACAACAGAAAGTGTGAAATGTCAGCAGATTATACAGCAAAAGTAATGGGTCCTGAACCCCTGTTAGTCAAAAATGATTTTGTTTCAAATTAGAAATTGATTTTTTTGGACACAAGCCCTTTACAGGCTTCCAACTTTTGTAGCTGTGCCTTGGAAGAGATTAACCTCAGCCACTGTTTGGGTCCAGGCTGATGATACCCGTTTGAAAGTTTCTTCACAGGGACTGCTTTTTAATGTTGGTACGGTCTTAACCAATAACACAAGTTATTTGTTCCTTTGAGAACTGCGCCACATTTCTTCTCATTTTGCCATTTTCTTTATTTTTATGCTGACATATACAGCAAACTGGCTGACAAGTTAAAAATAAAAAAATTAGAAAAATGCTAGTTCATAATTGAACCAAGGATTATGTTCAAGGCTAAGCAGTGAAACATCCAAGCTGCTTTTGTTCCCAACCTTTTCTCTTCATAAGAGAGAAAAGATTGCATCTCTACTCCTTCAGTGGAGGCACTAAGGGCAGGATAGGTTCTAGCAGTACAGACATCCCTGTGTGGCAAACCAGCAGGTTGTGATGGTGAAGTCGTCACTCAAGGAGGAAAAGAATGCAAAGATTACATTTGAAGAGCAAACCCCACTGCACATATTCTCACTGCCTTTTGGGAAAGTTAAAAAACAAATCATTGAAAGAGTTTTCTGAGATTAAGGAGGTACTTTTTTCTCTTTCATCAGGAAGAGCAGACAGAATCACCACTTGTCAATTTTTTTTTTTAATGGAGCTAACCTAAGCTTTCTCTTAGGTTGTTTTAAACACCTGTAAAACTTCTTTCTTTAATTGTGCATTTTACTGATATCCTTTTGAACACACCAGCACAATCACAGCCCTCCAATACAGTATGCTTCCCCTTACCTTTCCTGGACTTGGTGCCTTCCCTCTTGGTCTGCATTTGAGGGCTTTGCCCATCATCCACATTTACACCAAAGCCAACCATTTTCTTCCCTGAACTGCTCCCAAGACTGCTCCCTGGTTTTCTGGAGTTTTTGCTCACTGGAGATGTCCTCAGTAAATAATCTTCATGTTTCAACACCGGGACACTAGGAGGAAAAAAAGATCGTGCTGTTACGCGATGCATTCGGCCCATTAACACTGCACCCAGCTCTCTACCAACTTTTACTCTCCAGAAGCATAAACATCACGCTGCTGGTTGAGCTCTTGTTGAATCCATTTATAATTTCTGAAAGCAGAACGCCTAAGGCTTGAAGAGTTACCAACACACTTTATCAGGAGTCTTTGGTTATCAGCAGCCAGCAGCACTCTCTCACTCTCCAGCAGCACCAACTGTATTTGGAGTTTTGCAGCATTGGGCGCATTCCCTAAAGCATTAGGTCCTGGATTTCTCAAGTGGTTAGAACAGTACCAGTGGGATGAAGACATGCAAATGAAGATGAAGATGAGGACAGGCTTTGTCCAGCACAATGGGCCAAAACTGGAAGAAAGAGTAATTTAACAAACGTTCACTTTGCTAGAATAAAGGGGAAACAAAGAAGATTATGTGAAGAGAAATCTGGAATTTTAGTTTGCAAAAGGGAAGCAGATCACAGAATCACATAATCATTTTTATTGGAAAGGACCTTTGAGATCATCTGAGTACAACTGCCAAGGCCACTGCTAAACAACATCCCCAGGTGCCACATCTACATGTTTTTTAAAAGCCTCCAGGGATGGTAAGAAGCTGATTCAAGAAGAAAATGGATGAGAAGAGAGGAGACAAAGAGGTGAGATTGATGAACAGAGGTACTTTTAAACAGGACAGAGAATGAATGAGCAAACTGGTGAGAGAGAATGTGATGCAGAAGTGTAGTACTTTGAGTAAAGTAAGGAAAGAGAAAGTTGACCAGAACCATTATGGTTCAAGATGAACTTCAACACACGATCATAAACACTGCATGGATAGAGGCAGGTGGCAAATCTGGTGATGGCAAGCAATCATGACCTCAAGCTCTGCAGACACAGGCATCTCAAAATGTTCTGGGCAGAGAGGAGGATGACTCACATTTCTCTCAGTAAAGAAAAGCTACTGCTTTCAAATTCTGCTCTCTGGGAAATAACTAATGCTTTAAATTACAATTCCCAACATAAGTAAGTCATTAGTCCCTGTCATAAAAGGCTCCTTTATAAAAGAAAGTAAAAATATTAAAAAGTATCTTTGTATTATCCACATGAAATAATACAATTTATTCCAAGATTATATTGATCTACTTGCAACCATGGAAGCAAAAAAACAGCTTTCTTAGTTATTAGAAGATTAAACAAATCTCTACAGCTGGATTCTGTGAACCTAGAGGTCTTTTCCAACCTAAACCATTCTATATTTCTATGATAAATCTTTTTCCTGTTTAAGCACCGATTTTACATTGGCAACCCAAAGATGGTCACTGAGCTTTCATTAGTTAGGATACAGCTTCATGGAGGCTGAATCACAAGAACCTTTTACCTGAAAGCTTGCACTGACTGAAGTTACTGTAGATCTGAGGAAAAAAGCAGGAAATGATAGCTGAATTAGAAGTTTCCCATCAATGTGCTGTATAAGACATTGTTTAATAGGGCCCACTGAGCCTGTTGGACAATTAGTATTACTCCTGTATTATTAATGCAGAACAGTATATAATGGCTTATGACCTATAATAACTGACTGAAGTGTTGGATATAACTTCTCCAAATAACCTCCGTTTACTTTAGGGCTTCTAACTGTATGACCACTAATAATACAGCAAAGTGTTTTTAAAATTTATGGTAGACTAAATTAGTATCTTATTTGAATTATATGAAATTATTAACCTACTAATTCCTGCAACTACAAGAGCATCAAGAGGTGGTTTTGGATCCTAGCAACTGCTTAAAGAGGCTTAAAGGTGTAATACTTGACCAGATATCCCTGATAAAATAGGACCTGATATTCCATTTGCTTGTACTTGGGATGATTAACAGCATTTAAAAAACAGTGAGGCTGTCATCATTTGGGTGCTTTTTGAGTTGTTTAAAGCACAGTTGATTACAACCTACAGTCCTCATGTGAAGACAGTGACCTTTGGCTTGCAGATAAAGAGGTGATTACTCGACTGGTTCTCCTCCTGAATGCAGTATCTTCTATAATACTGAGTTCTGTTTTAAATACTGCAGTGGCAGACGCAATTCAAACAGAAACAGACACCAAGAAGAAATTACATAAGCTAAGGTATAATAAATAACAAAAGCAAGTGCATTTGCATTTATAACCTAAATAAACAACTAGAGCCTCATTGTTTTGTATATAATAGTCAGCTCATGCTAAAGTTTTGCTTAAGGATAGAGTCTCAAACCTTAAAATGACACTTAATCTGAAAGGTGTGCAGACCAATGCAGAGAGATAAAAAAATCCAGTAATTAACTATCTACCACAATTAAACAAAGAAAACATAAGGAAAAGAAATCTGTTTCAGAACATAATTACTCATTCACCTCTGGAATAATTAGTAAAATGAATGATGTTACTATTGCAACATGGAAATTTAAACTCAACATATGGTCAAAAGGAATCAGCTATTTATGTCTGGAGAGATTTAGCAGCAAAAGAGGTTTTTGTCTATTTTCAAATCCAACTACCCATCATGTCACTCAAAAGCACTGCAGTTAGTAGGACTTCCTGCAGGTCATCATGGCACTCCTCATGAAACTACCCAACAGAGAAGACTTTCTAAATAAAGACCTTATTAACCTACCTACCCTACATACCAGGGCAGGAGATGTAGAGTGGCCAAAAAAGAAGCGAGTCTCAGCACTGCTGCCTCATAATGAATAGCCAAGTATACCATCACCAAAGGAAAACACATCTTGAACATTCCTCCCATCAGAGCCTCATATCGCGATATCCCCGCTGAGCGCGAATGGCAAATTTTAAATGTCATTCAGGACCCATTGAATACTGCTAGTATTTGCATTCCTTAAAAAGTAGAAAAACATTAACCTTTTGTTTTATTGAATTAAAATGCCATGGAAATGCTGATGTAGTCTTCAGAGACTGAAATACTTTTACAAAGAAGAATAGCTGTCATTTATTAGACACAAAGAACAATTACTTGATAGGATGCTTTCTGACAAAAAGCAGATTGGTATTCTCATCATAGAAAAGGCATTGTAAAAAAACCCAGCACAGACCTCTGAGACTTGAATAATTTAAAGCTGCATTTGGTGCAATTTGAATTTTTCTTTAGGGAGGCAAAGTTAAATACCTTTAATTTGTTCTAATTATTTCAAATTTGCAAGTTAATTATGGCTGATCATTAAATAACAAAAAGGACTATCGTCTCCATAGAGTTTTACCTCCTACCCTCTGCATTACTTAAGCTAGATTTTAGTATGCATGAATTAACTTTCTAAATAATCACACGGTTTGACTAAATGGCTCAGTAAAATGAGCTCTGATCCTCACAATAAGCATTAATGGACATTAGAAAGGCTATTGGGACCCATGTTACTTACATTATAAGTATTTTTAATGGGGTCTTATTTACTAATCTTTATGTACTGTTCAAGTTAGGGCATCATATAGATACATTATTCTGCTTTAATAGAGGAAAGTCAGATCTTCAAGATACTAAAATGTCCACTTAGAGCCAACTAAATTCATTTTTAAACTAATGCAGGAAAACTCTGATAGAATATAACTTGTTTTAGCTGGTGATCCTGATGAATCAATCCAACATAATGGCAGCCTTGCTCTGCAAATGGAGTTTTGCAGATCTGTTGAATCGCTAAGCAACTCAAGCAGCTCAGGCTCTTGCCAGAGTCGTGCTTACTATCAGCATGTGATTTACTTCACCCACGAGGCTTCCTCTCCTCCCTGCTCCACACCCAGCATTCAGCTGACTGGGTTCCCAGTCTTCAATCCCAGATTTGGATGCTCACCTTCCACTGAACTCTGATCTTTCCATGCATTTTTCAGTGTGGATCAGTGGCATTCAGAGAACAAGACTATGTTGTAACTACTCAGAAACCCGAAATGTGAGGCAATTCATGCCTCCACTATGTATGTTCAACAGATGGCTGCCTTAATGGTACCCTACTGCACTCTGCTGAGGCAAGGGCTTGCGAGTTTAACCATTATCAAACTAACAGATTGCCGTGGTAGGTTAGCTCCAAAAGCAAACATGTTGGAATGTTATTTTCCTGTTCCGTAATTTCTGTTTTAAAAATAAAATAATTAACAGTTCATGTGTGCAATCTGCTGCAATTATATCAGGCCAAGAATGCATAACACTTAATGATGCAAAACTGGTGATAAGTAGACAACCCAAGCAATACGTTTTTGTAGCTGGAACCTGAATTGCCATTTCAGACGCAGTTTGACAAACAGGCTGAAAATTGCTTCCTCCCCTGCCACTTTGGCTGGGAGTGTTTTCCAGCCAGAGCAGTTTCCAGAGTCAGTTCAGTATAAAGCAGCAGCACTACAAGCACTGGGACAAAAGAGAAGATGCCGGGATCTTCTTTTCAGTAGGGGTCCAAAATTAGAGAAGTTCACATCAAGCTTGTTATCAAACAGCACTTTTGAAAACCACCTGTTCCAAAGTAGGGCTGCTTGGGAGGTTGTTTGTCTGCATAGCAAATAAAAAAAATATTTCTGGGGAGAAAAGAAGCACTGTAGACTTTGGATGCATGGATCTGAAAACAAATGGCAGTAGTCTACAGAACAACCACAACTTTTCGAGTCCTCTCAAGTGGAGCTGAGGAGAAACATGTCAGAAGGTACCAGCTAGCACAGCAGCACACGGGAAAGAGAAGGGCGATTGATCTACTTGCTACTGTTTTGTGCAGGGTACACAAATCCACAGGGCAGCTGAGCAGAGCTGGAAGGGAGGTAAGAGAGATGCAGGTGAGGAGGAGAAGCACAGTGTGAACCTCAGGGCAATCTCTCCTCCCTGAATGCCATCACCCTTCCCTTCCTAAAAAATGCTTTTCTGGCTTAGCATTTTTTCCTCCCTTTAAGAAGAAGAAAAAAGTCCTATTCAAATACATTCCTTGAAGACCATATTCAAGCCCAGAGTGAGATTTCATGGGCCAATTATGAAATCTGGCATTTTGAGGTTTATGTTAGATGCATCAGCATGTTAATGGCACTGCTGGGATCCAGTGAATGTCAATAAGAAACAGCTGCTTTCCTTTCTAGAGAGCATGTGCATTTAAAGGTTTAAGATCATAGAATCATAGACTTGTTTTGGTTAGAAGAAACCTTTTAAAGGTCCCCTGGTCCAATCACCCTGCAATGAGCAGGGACATCTTCAACTAGAACAGATTGCTCAGAGCCTATCCAAAGTGACCTTGAATGTTTCCAGGGCTAGGGCACCCACCACCATTCTGGGCACCACTCACAGTGAAACATTTCTTCATCATATCTGACTTGAATCTGCCCATTAAGATGAAAAGCATGACCACTTGTCCTATAGTTACAGACCCTGTTCTAAAGTCTGTCCCTACCTTTCTTAAAAGAGACCACTTTAACCATTGAAAAGGTGCACTCATGTTTCCCCAACACCTCTCCTCCAGCTGTCTTCAGGACCACATCTGTCTCCCTTCTCACATATTTTTTAGGCAAAAGGCAGGAGGGCAGGGACAGGTAGGGAAACACTTCAACAGTCAGTGAGAGTTCTAGAACTGAAATATAAATATTATCAAATCTGCTTGTAATAAAAGGATTTTTCATCACAGAAAATAGACAGTGATTGCCTACAATCTACATGTTATTATGCAGACAATATATTGCTGAGCTGTCATGCAGAGATTTCATCTCTTACAGCACTCTTCAGGCTCAATGCCCTTGAATCCAGTAATGCCCATGGCTGTGTCAGGTTTCTCTGTTGTTTTTCGGGTTTTCCCCCCCGATGAGCTCTCTCTCAAATCTACTGCATTTGGTTTACTTTTCTCTCATCTTGGAGGAGATACACTGGTATCTATGCTAAATTTTTTTCCATAACTGAAGCTGTACCAGGGTACAGCAATCCATAGCACAGCTTCCCCAGACCACTCTTTCAGGGACCAGTTCCTTCCCCATTCCCTCAGTAGCCAGTGCTCAGATATTTAATTCCACCAGCAAGAACTGAGGCTACATATGCTCTTAATTAGCAATGACCTATTAGATCATACCAGCCATAGGTGAAACCCTAGCCCCACTGAATCAATCAGAATACTGTCTTTATTTCCAATGAAATCAGGACTTCACTTAATTTACATGGTTAGAGGTCCACTCGTATCAAGTATTAAGCTAAATTTAACCTAGAATTATATTCATGCCTTCCCTTTGAAGCCCTCTCCTTCCTCTGGTTTAAGTTTGCTACATTTCAACTCCCTACCAGCACCTTTCTAACATATCTGAGTTTCCCTAATAAACAGCAAAATTACAGCTGTGATTAATTTTGTATCTTTTCTGAATTCTGAGAAAATTCTAGTCTGTTTTCAGACAGTCACAGAGAAATGGCCATGGGAAACAGACTGGCCAAGCTTTAGCAGGGCAAAATTCTGTGACTGTTTGTTTGGCCTTTCTTACAGAGCAGAGCAGAGCAGCTGTCGTTCCAGCAAACTCTGCTGTCAGCCTTCACAAAAGGAAGTCATGTAAATGTCAAGTCACAAGTATAAAAACAATCCTTCCAAACAGTGTCTATATATCTAAAAAGCCTGCCTGGCTGTCACCAGTCAAAGCACCACGAGGAATGATGCAAAACCCTGTTTAGGACAAAGTTTTTGAACTATATCTAAGTACATCAAGCAGCATCAGTCTCTCCTTCAGAAAGAGAATCACATGCTCGTCAGCAAAGTGAATGCCAGTCTTACTGCCTTATCCAGCATCACTAGTGTGTGGCTGAGAGCCAGCCCCAATCACAAGATACCCATCGAAATGCCACATGCAAGCTATCTCCTGAACAAACATGCCCCAAATTGGATTGTAATTTGGTTGTGATAAAGGCATAGAAGAACAACACATCATCTCTTCTCTACTTGGCTGACCCGGAGCAAAAGGCTTCACAGTGGATGGGCTGCATTTCAAAACAGGCTGTGGCAGAGATGGGTCTGGGTATGCAGGTAACCGCCTTATGTCTTCCTTTGCTAAGACTATTAGTACGTAAGCACTCTCTCCTCTACAGAAGTTTCCAGACAGGCGGATAGGTGTTGATAACAGCAGCTTTCAGTAAATGAGCAGCAATTGCAAAAGCCCTTCTGCCCTTCTTCTGATCATAGATCACATCACGGAGCAATCATTTGCTAGGGGTAACTGACAATACAGCAGAGGAGGGACACACTGACAGTTGAACAGTAGATACAAGGTTTTCAGTATGCCCTACTAGTCACACATTCTGAAGAAATTCATATTTAGAGAAACAGATATTTAAGGTTGCATTTTTGGTGCAGGTATTAAGAGTTACACATGCACAGAAAATATGGAGTTTTGGAGGATCAGAACAATTGAAAAAGACACAGCAACTACAGTTGCTTCTTTTATTGACAAAGTTACACTTGACTGATGCTAAGTTTCAATGTTCAAGATACCAGTAGGATAAATTTTCACACCTGCTTTCTAAGTGATGAAATGAAGGAACAAAATTTCAGATTTCTCACACCGACAGAAATGACAATTAATAATCACTAAACTGGGCAAACACACATATCCCTAACGATATTGAGATGACTTTCTGGGTCATTGACAGCTCCTCCAATATCAGGGAGCAGTCTTTCATAAGTGCATCAAATTCCATAATAAACACAATTAGACTTTTTATACTGTCTATTCTTCTGAGGCTGCAGAATCTGATTTCTCTAACCAGGAATCATTGCCTCTGAAAACAACACAGAAGCACCCTTACGTACCCATATTTTTCCATGAAATTTCTGTCCTCTTATTTTAATCACCTTTATCTTAACCACAAGATGATTGAATCAAGCATGCTAAGCACAGGTTACTACAGGTTTTTAGGGTTATAGTCTGTTAGCGTCAGTCTTACAAATCTTGCGACTATTGAATCTGGAAGCTGTGGTGTTTTACTCATTCCAAAAAGCAACTTGACTCCTCTGCCAAATAAAAACTTGACATAGGTTTTGATTTTTGATAAAAACAATCAAGTTAGAATTTTGCCAGGTCTGTAACTACAAGTGTACATGGCATCCTAAATATTCTCATACTACAGCATCTTTTAAAATGGTGCCACACACTATCCCAGATCAGTTAGAAACACCCTTCCTGATGCATCTTCACACTTCATTGGCCTTTTTTCCATAATTAAATCACATCTGTGGGACATGGTCACTCTATGATTAAAGAGTATATTAATGATTTACCACTACACTAGTACTCATCCATATTATATTGCTTAGTAAAATGAAAACACTGAGATTGTTTATTGATCTGCTTTAAAAAAATCCTATAGCCTGAAAAGAAGCAAATATAGAAGTTGAGACTTTGGACTTTACTCTGATTAGTAGATTACCATGCCCAACAGATGCAGATTTGACAAGATAGCTCCTGGTAAAGATTTAAAATAACAATTTTAGTCACTTCAGTTGCCTTAAATTCACTGAAGTTACATATTTCACAGGGCATGTTTGATGGCTAGTGACTGTAAAATCAAGTATTTATTGCAAGAGCAATACAGACTTAGATGCCTAAATAATGGCATACAACTATAAAAACCATGGCCCTGGGCCCCACAGAAAAAGCAACATACTACAGATTTCCCTTCAGTGCATATATTTTATGTGAATTTGACAGCACCACCAAATACTGACTCAACCAGGATGTTTAGGAAACAGATTTAACACGTTTTTGCACTTGTATTTAGAAAATATTCAGATATAATAAAACTGAAGCCAGACGGAAACCACTGCCTCACAAAAGGCAGTTACCACAGAGATATGTGTTGGCATTGCTCTGATATCCAGTATCAAGGGGAAGAACAAAGGGAAGAGCTCTTGGGACAAGGCTGTTTGCTGTGAAGCTCTGGGCTCTGGGCTGACAGTTCTCAGCCTCTGGAAACCCTTTTGGTCCAGACACAAGTGATTTTTGCCATCTTAGAGCTACCACTACTGATTTTTGGGCGTGAAAGTCTACCTTTTCATGCGTTTGTTACAACCTGGTGGAAACATGTGTCCAGAGCAGATGCCACAAGTGCTGCTCTGACACTGTGACATGGGTTCAGGGGTTTGCATTATTTGTGCTGCCAAACCATCTCAGCCCTATTGAGTCCACAGTTGGTGTATAAACTTAGCCCATCTCTCAGAGACATGGTTTGCTCAAAAAGGATGCAAAGATGTAAATGGAGATTAAGGAAACACAGAGATAAAAAGAAAAGAAGGATTAACTATGCATTGATCAAACAGAAGAGCATGTAGTTATACAAAGAGGTGAAGTCTGGCACTATTGATAGAAGACTGAGGACGCTTGCAAATTGTTTTGTTTCAAACTCTGGTGAGTGCTAGAAGTCACATGGAAGTGTTTCCATAAAGAAGAGCTGATGGCTTGTCACTGCAGTGGAGTTCTAGTTCTTTTCTCTCCAGATCACCAATGAGATCTTTTGAGTATGGTTTAGATTTCAAGTGAATTTACCAGGCAGAGACCATCTTTGTGATCAGTGTGAAGAAACACATTGGTTTGAAACCCACCAAATTGGGATTGAGGGCAGGGAGGGAAAAAGAGCACTCTTAAAAAGCTGAGGATAAAAAAAAGAAGGAAAAAGATAAAATGTAAAACAAAAAAGGCACTGTCAGAACACACAGATGGAGGCAGAAGTCACCACAACATGGCCCAGTGGTTCTAAAAGACAGAAAGCATTAGAGAATGTAGTAGCAGCAAATGGCTGAAAGTTAATCCAACACACAAAAAAATGAGTGCCACATGCAGAGTAAAGAAGAGGTGGTGGCAGAGAAAATAAAATAAGAAGCAGCTTTATGGCTTTTAACAGACGACTGGCCCCTGAAGGTGAGTTTAAAAGAAGCAAAGCAGACAAGACCTGAAGAAGCAGCCAAGATACCCATTTGGAAAACTTATTTTGAAGTAGGTGAATGAATACTGAGCAGTTAAAGAAGACTTTAGAATAGTCAAGGTGAAAGAAGAAGGGCTAACGCAAGGGGTGGTTTTAGCTGTTGACACAGCAAAAGGATATTTTGGCTGCCAAGGAGAAGGAAACTGCAATAGCTGTCAGCAGCCCAGATGCATGCAGAGAAGGAGAGTGATCCTGAGGTTATGAATCTGAGTGGCAGGGAGGATGTGGCATTATCGAAATCAGAAGTGAAGAGAGATTCAGAAGAAAAAAGTAAAGAGTTCTGTTTTGGCCAGATTAGGAATGATCTGAAGGCAAAACAACTGGGATTATGTGTCAGGGAGGCAGTCAGATATGCAAGACTAGATGGAACAGAGCAGAAGGTTTAAGAGTTATTGGCAGGGAGATGATAGCCAAATCCGTGTAACAGGATGTTGTCATCCAGTGGGTACAGAAATCTCCAGTCAAATCAAGGAGTGACTAAATCCCTTCCCTGCCATTTCACAGAGGTTCCTACCTAGTTTCAAATAAAATTATCTAAAATAGTGCTGCAAAAACATGCATAAAAAAACCTGACTTTCCATAAAATCTAAAGATCATACTGTTTCTAAAACTAGGGCAACCACTAAATGAAAGTTAACCCGAACAATAACTTTAGCTAAACTTCAGGTCACATGCATTTAATATAATGAGATGAGGAATATGAAAAGGCCATTCATAATGGAATTCATCGAGTTAGGAATGCCATGCTTAGCTGCCTTATAACATATAATTAATGATCCTATAAAAATCCAGCAGTACGAACTCTCCTGGCTGCCCGCAGAACTGTTCTTTATGCTGGGTAGGGCAAGCAAGCATCTGCTTCCGCAAATACTGCCCTTTGAGAACCTCAAAAGCTTTTTTCCCCGTGTTCCATCAGGGACCACAGTGCCATTTCCATGACACGCTGAGCTTTGAACCATTACCCAAATCAGACTATAGCATTTGGCAACCCAGTACACATCTGTCACGATAGACTGGTTAGTGGTCAAATGTTAAAGAAAAAGTCATTAACTCTCTTCCATTGCTTCTAATACCCCACCTTCCTCCAGATTATTTATAATCCCCACTAAACCCACCCTCTGTTTATAGTCTTCTAACACAACAGTGAAATGCATACTGCCTGGAGATCTGTGTTGCCTTATACCACTCCCAACCATTTGGTACAACAAAAGATGTTCTCTCTCCATCAAAAGGCCTGATCCCTCCTGAAGCATTGATGCTCGAATTCAAGGTTAAAGGATTAAGGCCTCAAGCACTGGGTACCAGAGGAAATGAAGCCAAATATCGAAAGAAACACAAAAATCAATCCTCTTCGCTGCAGGAGCAGTGTGAAGAACAAATCAGCTGGGCTGAATCTAAAATTTTCTCTGCGTGGCTCTCAAAAATTAGCACTTTTATAAATATAATGGGTAGTCTGCAAAGCCTCTGCACCCGTGCAAAGCCACAGAGTTCAACTCAATACATCAGTATGGTCAGGGAAGTTTTATGCCAGAATAATTCAGTGGCAAATACACAAAGTACACTTCAGAGAGAGAAAGAGCTGGGAAGTGAATGAGAGCACGTGTCTGCAAATCTGCAAGTGGCAGAACCTAATATTTACTAAAGTTTGCCTTTTGCTTCAATTCTATGACTGCTGAAGTGCAGCCAAGGTCACAGGAGGGGTGGGGGAGTGGGTTTTAGCTTAGTGTAGCTGTGATCATGGGCAGAACAGCAGGGTACAGAGGATTTCTTGCTTAACTTTGTAATACCAATAGCTTTTGTTCTTAGTCCTGCCCCATCAGTTCTGATATAAACTTTAAATGGCATGAAAGTTGTGCGGGTGGGTTTAAAATTTCCTGATTCAAAATTACCTTCCAGAACATTTTGTTTTATGAGGTTTTTCTTAACTTTTCTAACTGATAAATTTCTGGGACATATGAATGTCTAGCTGAAACAAAATATTCTCTTCATCCAAGATTACACATAAAAATAAAAAGTAACAAAACATTATGTCTGGAAAAGTAATCTGCTCCAATTTATAAAAATAGAATTCAGGTTTTCAAAATTCAATTCAGGCAGTAAACTAACAGTGTCTACATTTTCCCATAAAGGAGGCATCTGCAAATGACTTGCAAAAATGTCTCTCACTGTCTGCAAGTGTTGGCAAGGAACAAACTCCTTCAGGAGATGCATACATTTCACATATTTCAACTCAAAGAAAAAATTCTCCAAGCATTTTCAGTTTTGATGTAGGATATTACCAAACCAAACCCATGCAGAACACTGGCAGCAAACACAAGTTTTGTGAAAATACCGAAATATATTTTTTAACAAGCCTGTTCTCACTAACTGCCCTCCTGAGCTTAGCAGTGTTTCTAATACCTGAGAGTCTGTGCTTTCTGAAGACCTCGCCTACAGGCTGAGTGTATCTGCCTATGGAAACTACTTCTGGCATCTCCTGCTTACATCTTACATCTCCAGTCACTCAGTAGGCTTCCTGCTCAAGGTTACTTTGGACTGCAATGGGAATGATGTAATACTGCTGTGTGCAGCAGACGTGATCATGAGAACAGAATCAGCATAATTCAGGTAAATGTTAGATAGGCAGCTTGAAATCACTGTTGCAGTTGAAAGTAAACCTGAAAATTGGATTAGTGAAGGAACCAGGTCAGCAGAAATGAACTCCACTCTCTCCAGTCCGATAAGGATCACTGCCTACCCTAACAAAAAAAAACCCCAAATTTAAATACATGCATACGTATATGTAAAAAATTGCCACACTTTATGTTTTTAGTAACCACATCAGAAAAAAAACCTTTGCCCTGTACAAGAAAACCTACTACCTTCAGAGTCTGCACGTGGCACTAATGAAGCAGAAATGTGTGTCTAACTCTGACTGTACTCTCCCATACGTCACAGCAGACTCCAGCAGCCATCTGTTGGAAGGATGCTGTGCCTATATATAGCCAGACACCACCACGAGAGAAAGAAAAACTCATATCTGCACCTAATTCAGCGTGTGAACTATTGGCAGATCTGCAAGCACCGTTTTTTTTACCGGCCAAACAAGTGTTCGCTCCACAAATATCCTATCTAAAAATGATACAAACTTCAATGTAAAATTATCTGGAACAAGAAAGTAACTTGGTTGTTAAAAGGAGCACTAACAGGTGGGAAAGCAGCTTCCAGATACACAGATTTTATGGGCCATTTGCAACCACAGTTGATTTCATCCCAATTTAATGTGCCAGTCTGCCAAAACAGCAAATAGGAAAAAAACAAAAATCCCAACAAACTATATTCACTACATTTCTAAAAGTTGGCCAAGTCCTATATAGATACACCTCAAGACATCAAGGACAACTTAGAAATGACCTGAAACCTGGGAGTCTTGCACAATGAGCCAGCTGCAGCCCTGGTGGGAGTTTCTCCTTCAGAGGCTCAGGACCTGGACACACCTCAGGACCTGGGAGGTGACATGCTGGAATGAAGAACTGAAAAGAAAACTCCTCTTAGGAAACCAAATGGGTGCTACCATTGTTCTTCAATTCTCTTCTCCTCAAAAACAGGAGGAATGGGGCCAGCAAAAGTCAGGCCAGCAGTAGCAGAGCCATGCGATTGCGTGTGATTTTTATTTTATATTTAAATTATTTGGAGGGGGGAACTGAATGAACAAACCTGGATATGCCTGGGACAGCAGGGGGAGCTGCGAGTCTGCGTTCCTCTGCAGGTCTATTTAATTGCATTGAATATTTGGACAAAAGCACATCACCACAGAAAGATGCCTGCATGTCTAACAAGCCTCAGAAAAGAGAGTTCATAACAAAGCATTAAACAAGGAGCAACAGATAATTGTCACCTTCTCTCACCAGATAATAAAAATAGTTACATCATAAACATAAAAATCTTTTAAAAGACCCCTGACAGCACTCCTGCCTGGAAATATCACCATAGCAATGAGCAAACAAGTACAGGGAAAGAACCACTGAATCCTGTGTTTGATATTTTCGACTAACTAAAAATACAAACCGGCAGAAATATGCATGGGTGATGTAGAATGAGGCACACAAACATAAGAGCCTTCAGTGAAATTAAAGGTGGCAAATTCCACCTGCAAATCTTTAATACACCAAGAAAAAAATCCTTTCACCAGGTAGCATACATTGAACGAGTGCCTGCAGATAACTGTAAACACATCTGATAGCTGCTGTATCCAACAATTCCTATTTAGAACGCTTTGCATGGGTTTGTGTAGAGGCTCAGTGGCAGAATTGTGTGAAATCTGAGGCAAAGATGCCTGTTAGAGTGGAGGCAATAAAGAGCCACACTTGCAGAGCCTTATAGCAAACCTAAGACTCGGAAAAAGCAGGGAATCTTGAATGTTAAGATTTAGGCACACAGCAGCACTCTGGGGAGGGGTGCTTGCAAAATGAAAAACTGTGTCTCCTCAAGCTGGTGCCATTAAATAAATCTTATTTCCATGCCATTCAGATCAAAGTTAAGATTAAATGAAGGAGGGAAGAGTTTTAAAATTCCTTTCCCAGATGCAGATGTCAGGAGCACACACAAAAGCAGGTGCTGGGTGTATTGATCCTACTGAATACGCATGGAGTGGGTACTTGAGCATGTACCAAGCATCTGTGTCTGGGAGATGGAAAGCACTTTGTAAAAGGCTGTTTTATGCTAAACAAATGCATCAGGTTATGTTTTTATTTTGAATATTTTAAAGCATCTTGCACATTGGGGCAGACTTGAAAAGAAATTATACAGACAACTTGCCATTAATTGCACAAGCTACCAACTCTGTAGCTGCAAATTGTCTCTGGGCTCACTTAGGAGCACTCCAAGCTACTCAAAACTGTCCTCAATAAAACCTGCTCTGACTGCTGCACCTTAGAGAAATGGAAACCCTGAATCTGAAGGTAGTTCAGGTCCCAAATGCTGGCCCAGCTGCAGCTAGGCAAAGGGACAGGCACATTTCTTCTCAACATCAAGGAAGGGACAAATCTAACACTGCAAATTCCTACTGGAATAGGTATCCAAACAGGCTGAGATGGACAATGCTTGCTGACAATGACAACAAAACTACCTTAATAGCACATGTAGAAGAGAAAACAAAACACCCTTTGAAAATCTGGCTATAGTTTGAAGTGGCCCCTGAGATCAATGTTTTCATTTTCACTAACAGATTATGAGGAAACTCTGTATCAGAAATCAAACTCTGCACTGTATTTGCTTGTGGAATCTTTTTTGCTTTCTTCAATGAGGGAAAAAATTAATCCCTACAGGAGATGACAAGATGCCTTTTAAACTACATACCTCATTTCTGACTACAATTACCTTTCAATAGTCTGGCACAGCTGCATTCTCCTATTTGCTTTTTTTTTTTTCATTAAGGGTTCCTCTATTATTTGTACCCATGCTATATGGCATTTACGCCTGGCAGTGTTCCCTTGTCTACAATTCTTCCTACAGATAAGTAAAGGATAAATTGCAATTAGATTTTTGTAATTGTAGATAATTAACTCAAAATGAGTTGTTAATTATATAAAAAACTAATGTTTTTCCAGTTCTTGATTATATTATTTATTTTACTTCTCACTTCAGTAAGTTTCCTATTTTAAAGTAAACTTTTCCTTTAAAATACCAGGATATTTTTAAAGCAAGTTTTACTTATTTGAAGATGAAATCAAGTTCTATACTATGAGATTTGCTAGAAAACCTCTTATGTATGAACTGGAAGTCAGAGAGGGCTGATTTTCCGTTAGTGTTCTGTTGGCATTAGCTGTAAAAAGAACTGTTTGATAGGTCAATTAAAAAGCAAGCACCACCACCACAAAAAAAAAAAAAAAAAAAAAAAAGAAAAAGAAAAAGAAAAAATAAATTTAAAAAAGAGCCACACATCATAAAAAAACCAAAACTAATTAAAAATAAAAGCAGGAAAAAAAACACCAAAAGAGACAGTTAAAAAAACAATGTATGTCTACCAGCTCTTCCTCTTTTCTAAGACATGGCCACACACTCACACACTCTCCCTCTCTGTACTGAAGAAAACATCACTTACATATTCAAATGCATAAAAGAGATAAATGGACTTGTCTTCTACGGCCTCTTTAAGCCTTACATTAGAGTAAATTATTTAGGGACCATTCATCTGGTAACCTTTGCAAAACTGAAAATGGCATATAAGAAGAAAAACTTCCAAGTGTTTTGCTGCCGAACTTTGTAACCAGCTGGCATGGCACCTTGAGACTGCTCAAACACACAATAACTTTGAAAAATTACAGTAAATTAAACCAGGGGAATGAAGATAGGGTGGGGAACCTTTTGAAATCTGGGACTCTCATTTTGTTAACAGCACAGGTTTTCTTCATTTTCCCTGTTAGAATATGTAGATATTTGCAGGTTTTTGGTAAACTGTTGCCAAGAAGCTCTGCAGATGTTCTAGGTTACATTTTTCCTCCAAGGGGCTTAATGCTGCTGCATCTTAAACATGTCATGACTCTCCATCTTTTTTGCTGCAGTGATAATACTTTGATCACTTCAGCTCGTGTGAAAATGAAAGAAAAAAAGCACCCGAATACCACAAAATTATGCCAGTAACTCACAGCAGCCAAACACCTGGTTAAGCAGTGAAGTATTCCAAGAAAATTAACAACTCCTGCTGGAGAGTTCTGTAGAAAAAAAAAGGCTTATCCCTTTTCAGTGGAAAGGGATCTCAGAAAGAAAAATAAAATTAGTATAACAAAGCTAAAAAATAAGCAAAAACAAGGTATTGGACTCTTAATTTATAAATGAATTATCAGTTCTTCCAGTATTCTCAGAACAGAGTAGTTTATTACTTTGAGGTATTCTCTAGTTGCTAAAGAAGAAGTCATTCAAAGCACAGCTGCTCATCATGTCCACCTTTCTTTGGTCAAAAGAACACCTATAGTTACAGCACAGAACAAGCTCTTACTTTCTGAGAAAAGGAGAAAACCTTGCCAGTTTTTATTTGTTGCTTTCTTAATAAGCCTGAATCTTTTTCCAGCGTTAACTTGAACGCGACAGGATAGGAGAGAAGGAAAATACAATAGTGTACTGATTGAAGTTTTAAATAGCAAGCAGGGTGGAGATAAAGAGATAAATATTGGCTTAACTCTGCTTCCAGTTATTTCAGTGGTGGTTTGCTCTGACCACACTGAAGTAGAGGTGCAATGAGAGGTATTTAAAAAGCAAGTAACTGTCACCAACCATGGAAGATCTATCTGAGAGTTAAAGGATACTGTATTATTTACATCAGGTCCAAATACAGACTAAAGAGATGTTCTGATCTTAATTTAAAAAGTAACAAGCAGCACCTAGATCAAAGAACTAAACCTAAGATTTTTTTTAAAACTCCATTTTGCACTGGGCTAAGAGGTGGCACACAAAACCTGAACCCTCTTCACGAAGTCACCCAAACTTTGAGTAATAACAGGTCAGAATAACTATTGAGTTGACTCATAAAACACAGCAGCCAATGAATTTGACCCTTCCTGCAAAAAAAAAGCTCTTAATCTGAAACAAACACATGAACAAATACACTTGGCAGGCAACAGCACACTGTCAAGAAGATATACTGACCCTGTGAAGCACTTAGAAGTGAAGAGAGAAATTACCTTAGCCCCATGCTGCTGCCATTCATCATCAGAGCAAGATCTCTGGGTGCTTCAGCAATGGGCACATCTTTTGAGCCAGGTACATGGCCTCTAACCCTGGAAAACACACATTAGTTGTTTCTGCAGCTAGTCAAATCACACCAGAACTTGCCACTAAAAGGTGACCTATGTGTCTACAAACAGGGCACTTTTATACATTAAATGCTTTAACAATTATCTTCACACTTTCAAATATACCTTTGTATTGGAAGCCTGGTTCAGGCCCAGTGCCTTTGCTTCTAAGGGCTAGCACTGGGACAACCCTAGCCAGCGTAACTCAGTTGAGTATTAGCAAAAACAATAGGGAAAAATCTGCAGTCTTTTTGTTACAGAAACAGAAAGGTTTCTTTTGCAGATTACAGCACCAGAGCTCAAAGGCATCATGCATAAACAGCATTGTACAGAATTTGTATAAGATGGTTGTGTGTCCTCAAACTATGGCCCAAAAATGATGCTCCATTCTTAACAGATCACTCCACCTTCTCCTTTCTCTCCAACAAAGACAGAAAGGTCAAGATAGAGGTATTTCTTTTTTATTTAACTAAAATTCCTGTTTCCAAGCTTTGCTTTTACTGGGCTGCTCCAGAGAGGCTTCAACCAGGAAAAGCCACTGAACTGCACATACACACACCATTTTTGACAGCTGAGCAACTATTTCACATAGAGAGTAGCTGCAAACTGAAAGTACTACAGTCATGTGAGGCTAAGTAGAGAAATGTGGAAAATTAAAAGCAGTTATGATGCAGTGTGGCAGAAAAAAACTATCAACTCATACTTTAGCTAAAAGATTAAAAGTTTGTTGCCAATAACTGCAAGTGGTCAAACCTCTTATTTGTCATTCAATGACAATGGACCTTAACCAGCACTCCACCCAGGCAGAAGGACAGACAAAAATAAACATTATCTGGAAAATAATTTTTCTTGTATTGTTTTTTATGTTATGATGTTCTAACTCAGTTAGAAGCTCCTGACAATGAAGCAAAGGGTATTTGAGCTTAGCTAAACAATTTTTTATTGTTAGCAGTATATAAAATTACTCTGTTACCAAGTGCAAAATGAATTATATATTTGGAACTGAAACAGAACTGTGATTCCTAAGAGATTTACCTCTAAATATCAAGCATTTAATTCTAAAGATACTGAAATATTTTTAAGAGAAAACACATTATATTCTAGTTGTTTTCTTAGAGAGAATATGGCAAATCTGACTTCACATGCACCTGTGAAAAGAGATCACAAAAGGACAAAGTCCTCAGATTGGTCATATATGGTTTTTTTTCACAGAATTCTTTTTAGGTAACTAAAGCTCTGTAAATCATAAAGGGCTTTCTTCAGAAAATAAAAAAAGAAAAGTAGCTGCAATAGATATAATGGTACTAACAACCACATCATTACAGATATTTAAGGTGCATTTTTTTTTCTGAACTTAACGCCTCCAAACCTGAAAAATTTCCATTAGGAAAAAAAATGCACCAAAAAATTCAGTTTGTATGTCCTTCATATCTGCTTGTTTTTCATTAGAGGGATGCATGCATAGAATTAAGGTATTTGATGATTAAGAATCCATCTGTTCCTACTTAATTCTCACCTGAAGTCATAATCCTTTGTTAGCAACTTCACTCATTTTCAACACACACACTTGTGATTTGCTCTAAGACAGGTACTTTTAAAGCCACATAAACACATTATTTTCAATGTAAACAACAATCCAAGAAGACAAACAAAAGATGACCAAGATTACAGTACTCTCTTTTACAGTCTGAAAAGTAACCAGGGGGATGAAATGAAGAAGGGAAAGTGATGTATTCCTCCATGGTGGTTACAGTACACGGATGTAAGAAGTGGGTCATCTAAAGCAGACTCTCATGGGGTGCTGTTAGCAGCTGCCACACTAAAACAGTATAGAAATATCCATCCCTGTGAAACACTCCTACCACCTCTTCCAAAAGACTGCAGATTTTTCCCTATTGTTTTTCCTTTCTAATGCTGAAATTATAGTACTCAGCTGAACTGCAATGGCTAATTCAACCTGTTTCCATTCACTGTTCCGCTCACTTTAATAACATCATACTAAAAAAAAACCCAGTTGTTCCTTCTTTCTCAAAGACTATTTAGATTGTCAGGAAAGTGCTACCTTGTGCAACAAACTCACAGGCCTTCATCTCACATTTCTATGGCTGCTCCATCTCCCTTCAAGTTTTAAGCACATAATGTGCCTCAATCTTGGCATTCTCCCTTTTCACTAACATCACTGGAAGAAAATGTCTTCACTACACTGTGCTCCCTTCCTCTTCCATAAATATATATGGGGAAAAACCCGATATATTTATGTATATTTCACATACAAAAATACATATACACACATACGTGTATGTGTGTGTACATATGTAATGATCTTCATCTTTTCAGTAAAACACATTCCTTCCAGTCCCAACCTAGGAGGGTCCAGCACTTCAAAACTGACCTTTCCAAGGAAGGGAGAATGCCACATTTATGTCATCCATGCTCACACTGCTCTCTTGCCAAATGTATTGTATTCCTTTCAAGTGCCTGCACTAAGATCAACCTCTCATTTTCCTCTACTGCTTCTCTTTTCCAACCTAGTCTTTTAGCAGTGTTTTTCTTCTTTCTTTCTACCACATACTGTTTTCCTCTGCTGCTTTCCGCAGCTGTCATGCTGCTTCCCAACAGTGTACACTAACTGAAGTATCCTCTCCTCTGAATCACTCTTAGAAATTGTGCCATAAGCCTTGCCTGTCTTGTTTTGTTTATTTATTGTTCTGTTCTCCCACATAAATCAACTATTACCCATGTGCTTATTAGAAATTTTAGAATTTTTTTAAAATTTTAAGTCTCAAAATCACCTGTTATAATCCATATGAGATTGGTGTAGCTGCTGTTGTTTTAGGAGCAGTTTTGCCTCTTGCTTAGTCAATAAATGTTGGAGTCGTTCCTTTTCAATTTCCAGCTCCATTTTCTGAAGAAGCAGTTTCTGCCTTCTTTCTTCATACAGTCTTTTAGCCAGCTCTGTTTCCTTAGGGCCTGAGTCTGTGCTGTGATTCAGCCTAGAACCTCGACAGTGCCTCGAATGATCATAGGTCTTGTGAACTGTCCCCAAGTGTTTTCTAAGTACCTGGCTGACATAGCAGCTCTCTTCCATGCTCCCTGAGCTCCCCACATGCCTCAAGGCACAGCCATGACTCACTTGCTGAGGGCATGCACTCTGAATTTCACTTGCCCTCTGGTCCACCTCCTGAGCTTGCCTTACATGGTGAGGGCTCCTCTGCTTGGCTGGGGAAATCACATTGTTGCACTTTCTGTGCAAGTCATTTTCCATTGCATACTCCTTCAGACACTCCTGATGGCTGTAATGCTTTTCAGTCCTGTAATCATGGTTATTTCTGCAAGGCTGAGACAACACAACACGAGCTGGGCTTACAGCCTGCAGTGCTCTACTGTTCTTGTGAAGAGTCCAAGGTCCCCCAGCTCCCAAGTAGGAGCTGTCCAGCCCCAAAGAGTGCTGCTGGCACAAGGTCTTCTTAGTGGATACCTGCAACAGGAGAAACAATTTCCTATAAATCACTAAAATCCATCTTTGTTCATCAATTTCCCTTGGTAAATGTGTTCTCCTCCAAACAGAGCTGCTGGTCCATGCTGATGGACATACAGCCAAACCGACAAAATGTTTACCAGAACACAGACACAAATGTGCTATCAAATGTACATTTCATTCCATCTACACAAGTGTAATAAATGTAAAACTACTGTCTGCAGGATCCCCAGCATAAAATGAGTCACTTCAGAGTATCAAGTAGTTGTGAGCATCTAGGGTTACATAAAATCAACTTGAAGAGTGGCAAAAAACATTAAATGTTAAGGTTTGAAAATGTTTAATTTTGAATACCGAGCCAAAAAATCCATTCAGCCACTATAAATACTCTTTGATTGGCTATTACACAGCAGGAGATTTGATGTAAAACATTTCACCTTGCACTGAATGGTATATTACTTACCGCTGGAAATTTGATGAGAGTTTTTGAAATATCTTTACAGAAACACAGATAAAAACCAACTACTTTCTGTAAAAAATAGTTGTACATCAAAAGCTGTCATTTAAATACAAAACATGTTTAAATACAGCTATAAACGTAAGTGATTTTTCAATTAAGCTGGGCAAGTGATTATAGTCTGATAAAACTCTGAAGAAAACAAGCAACTGTAATTCACATTTGTCAACCCAGTACAAGCGAATTCTAGTGGTTTTGTTATAGTCATGGATATTATGTAATAGACATCACAATCCTAGTTACATCCTGGAGTATCTTTGCACTAAGCCTCATCTCGGCAGTTAAGCATTTGAGCTTTTAGGAACATCACAACAGCAGTGTATCAGGCACACACATTTCTTTTGCTAGAATTGCACATTAATTTCAATAACAAACTGAATTTAAGCTCCTCCAGCCTTTGGGACCTTCCATAAAGATATGGGACTTTTTAATTACAGAAGCCAGATTTGTTAAAGATAGCAAAACCACTGCAGTGTAAGTGGTTTAGCGGGGAAATTTGGAATCCACTGATGAAAAGAAAAGGTATTTTTTGCCCTCTGGGAATGCTAACAATAGAGAGGCATTGTGCACACAGAGTGCAAGAGAGTCAGACAGACCCAAACCACTCGAATTTAGGAATCCAAGCAAGTGTCCAGCAATGATTAGAAGAGAGATATAATACAAATCTATGCAGCATTTATATGTATAATTTAGGTTCTTTTTTTAATAAATAAACAAAACACCAAATATACTCTGCTGCCCTTCAAGACAACCAATTACAAGTTTCTTGTAGACTTCACAGAATGTAAATTAAATGTGGATTAGCACCTGAATACTGATATTTTATTATTTCCAGTTTTGTGCATACAAATATATCCTCTCTCCCATGTGATTGAAAGCCAAGGATGTCATGTTTTGCCCCAAAGGGCTCAGTGAGTTGGAGGCATTTGCATTAATGTCAGTGCTAAATGTCTGAGGAAAGTCTGGTGCTTGGACTGGGTGAATAGTGCAGGACACTAAAATATTTTAAAGTCAGAGGGGCTGGCAGGGCAACTGAGCAGAAATGCAACATGCTGCCAAAAAAGATGGAGTTTTGTTATTTATTATTTGCAGCTTGCCATCCTTGTTGGCAATATTTTCCAAACAAATAAAGGCTACAGAGCCCTTTTAATCTGAATTAGACAATACAGAAAAGGACGATGCAGTCTCTCATTTCTCATTTCACCTGTTTCTGGTTATAGAAAATTTAGGGCACCTACAGGAAGAGGCTTTCAAGGTGGAGGGTTCTCCAGTCCCCATGGACAGCAGAAGGTCTCAGATCTGAAGATATTCTTAGAGCATCCTGGCAGTGTAGGGTGGTCACAGAAAGCAAACACCTGTCTTTCTGCAGCCCATAAATAGTAGTTAAAAAGAACACACATAGAAAAAGGAAACTCAAAAGATAAAACGTCGGAGAACACCACCTTTATTTTAGCAGTTTGCTGACTGAAGAGACAAGAGAATTTAAGAAATCTAAGCACATGAATGAAGATTTTACAAAATAATCATCAGGTTTAAGAATAAAGGTCCACATTGCAAATTAACTTCATGGCTGAGACTCTATTACGAGTCCCTGAAGGCCCTAAAAGAGAGGTACCAGTTAGCATTTGTTGACCTTGGCCGCCATTAAGTCTGCCCTGATGGTCTCAGAAATGGCATTGACATTTAAAGACTTCATAACAAGGCAGAGAAACTTTAATGTTATTTCACAGATACAATATGTTTGCAGGGGGGAAAATTCTCATTAATGTCATTGAATGTGAGTGGGATTTTCTTATTCCTTTAGAAGGAGGAGGTCATGTTAGGCAGAAGACTGAGTTCCAACATGACTTTGATGGCTACTCAGTACTTTTCAGGGTCTAACTCCAAAGAAGAATTAACTATTGGGAGTCAGAAACTAGTCAACAAGTTTTTTTTTAGTAATTTGTGAGTTTTCTGCTAAAGCCATAATTGAAAATACAGCTGGATAGTAGATATTGCAGGGAAAATGGACTGAGATTTACACTTTTGAGGGATGAAAAGAGACTGGTGCATTGACATGACAGATCTGCAAAATGCAGGCCAGGTAAAGGGGACATGTAGAGGAAAGAAATATTCTGAAGACCCACCTACTCCTGTGAGTCTAAAGACACACAAGCATAAGGAATCAGGTAATTTTACAAGATGAGTTTAAGAAAGATATGGCCTACGGGACACATGGAAACTATGACGGGCCATGGTGGAACAGCTGTGCTTGCTCCTCCATGGAGCTCTTCCAGGCTTGCTGTGCTGTATTTAAAGATACAAGTTCCTTTAACTGAGGCTTAAACAAACTCAGACTGCTCCTTGTAAGGTAAGGAGTTAATAAAACTTGATCAGATGTGAAACTCTTGTGAAACAAGGAGATACTAAAAATGGTTTTAATAATCTTTAGAAGGATTTAAAGACGGAGACACGTGTGGCAGTCTACAAAGTCTTTACTGCAACCCCAGTAATTTTTGCTCAGGGATTCAGCACAGAGCTTAAGCAAACATCCAGTCCTTAAAACTACCTATGAACAGACAAACAGTGCACCAGTTTTATGCACGCAGCATTATGATCTCTGCAAATTGTTCTTAAATGCAACTTGTGTGCTTTGCAGTTCTAATTCACAGCGCTGGCAGAGGAAGCACAGTTACAGACTGACTCCAGCACAAAGGGCTTTGTACTGCAAGGGATGAACTAGTAACGAAGCATATCTTTACAACACCAGCACAGGCAAGGTCCGGACAGATTCCATTACATGTACAAACATATTTAAGAAACAGCCCAAAACCATTCCCTTGAGAAGTCCTGCATTCTGAGGGACAAAAGCTGGAGTCCCAGCTTTTGTAAATACAATGTAAAATACAATGCTGTTAGGGCGCAGAGCAAAATTGCTAGAGATGTTAACAGCATTAGGAGTTTAGTTCATAGCACCCGGGACTGTATTTTTAGCTGAAATATGTCTGAATACTAGCAAAAGAGACACTGAAGCAAAATAATTCTCAGATGTATCTTGAGGACATTTCTCTAATATGGATTTTCAGCTCAGGAGTTTCTTTTGGTGGGGTAGAAAGAGTGGAAGGAACATGTTGATTCAGAACTAGTCCCTTTTGCTGATCTAAGTGGGCATGCTGAAGGAAACCAAGAAGAATGAACAAAAGCAGCAACCAGAGGAGAAATACAGAGATTTAAAGATATTTAAAAATGATGCAGAGACACGCAGAAGCACCTTCAAGAGCACCATGGGCACATACTTAAGATTCTTCACCAGTGTAGCTGTTCTTCGGACATGATCAGCAAAATTTATTAGGAAAAATTTGTTCATTGGAAGCACCGTCAAGTCCTGGCACAGGCTGTCCAGGGCAGTGGTGGAGCCACCAGCGCTGGAGGTATTTAGGAGACATGCAGATATGATGTTTAATGACCAGTTTTAGTGGTGGACTTGGCAGAGCTGAGTTAATGGTTGGACTCAGAGGTGGCTTCCAACCTAAACAATTCTGTGACTCCATCAGTGACCCAGATGACACCCTCACTAAGGTATACAACCTAAACCTGGAACTCAGTCACCACTTTGACTGCTTGATATATGGGTCTCATCTGAATAAAGCCTGGCTTTGGGTTTCAGGTCTACCAACAGTATAAGCACTTGCTTTTGTCAGCAAAATGAGCTTATTATAAATAAGCTCAGATAGGATATTCAGGCAACAGAAATGCTGTTTTAAAGAACAATTACATCAAATTATAGGACTATTTGAAGTACATTACTAGTGATTAAGGAGCTACTCTTTCCAAGATTCTGTAAGAATTTATCAGGGTGAATGAAAAACCATAAAGATTTTTAAATATATTAGTAGGATCTACTGAAGTCTATAAATTTTTTTCTTTAACTCATATAATCCTGTGTTAAAATCTGTACCATAAATAACCCAATATCAGTTATTACAAAGTGCCATGTAATAGTACAGCAACTGTCTGTGTCACTACCGAAGATAAATACAGTAGATAACTCCTAAGGTAAGCCAACCATTTTTCAAGCAAGAAACAAAGCACTATTTTCTGTAGAAATTATGTATAGCTATGATTGCCATATTCCACTGAATAAAAGAAGTGGTCTCAAATGAAAAATACTGTGACTGACAGCCACCAACCTGTATTTTTCCTGTAGAAATCTACTGAACTCAACATACTGAACAGGCATAGTTAAAAAAAAACATAGTATCACATCACAAAAAAGTGAATCTATAGCTGCTAGCTGACAGCAGAGGAACACCTCCTATGTTTGTGCTGCCTTCAGTATTTTTCTCCTCTTTGTTAAGAGGGTTTGAGCTGGCATGCCAGGTGCACAAAAAACCTGCATTCAAAGTAGCATGTGAGCATTTGCTGGCGCTCAGCTTTAAGTGTATATTTTGCATTCATAAACATGCCACCCTTCTTCTCCAGCTACCCAAACACTGTTGATAATTGCTAACAAAGGCTCCCATTTCAGATCAGCAGACTGGCTTTACGCTGCCTGATAAGGCAGTTAATAATGCAGTGCTCCAAGAAAACTAAAGAGAGGTGTCTGCATGCCGAGTCTTGGAAGTCACTGTGAGCAAAATGTCCATTAAGCCCACACGGTACCCACATGTGGCAGTGCAATACCTGGCCACTAAATTTAAGCAAACATGTTTGCTTTTCAAAACAAAAATGTATCATTCCTGTTTGCACTACAGAATCATGCCACTACACTAATCTTGACAGTACCAGGTCCAACTATTAAGATTCAATGTGCTGCCAACATTATAAAAATAATAATAAAAAAAATCCCAATCTTCTGACTTTAATTTTTTACTTCTGCCCTTTATTTTACTGAAGAATCAGTAGTTCAAGACCTAGATAAATATTTCAAAAACTATACTATTTGTGAGCAGAGCAGGTCACTACCATTTCCCAGTGCATTTGGAGTTCATGTGAAATAAGGGCAAAAGAGTGATGAGCTGCATTTTTAACATGGGCATATACAGAATAGTTGTCTAGCTGATAGAGAATGTGTAATGCAACATCTGCACCGTACGCCTTGCCAAAGCCCATCCCAAGTAAATGTAGTGCATTCTCCCTAGTGCAATTAACTCTTGTACTCTGGCAGGTTGTGCTAGAAGATCATCAAGGTAGATTACCTTCCAGCATATGAACTAAATACTTACAGGTGTTATATCATCAGTTATTACTTACAAACTTCTGCATTTAACAAGACATCCAGGCAAATGAATGATCTAATTTATGAATTATTTATAAGAATTTCACAGCATGCTCCTGGCGTCATCCATGGCCTTTTCCAGGTCATATGACACCAATTAGAGCTGAATTTTAAATTATTCAATAACCTGAACTCTCTTGTCATTTAACATATAGATATCAATGCAGTAAACAAGTTAAGTCTAATGGGCCCTGGAGGTTTGCGTTCCTCCACCCATCAGCAGCAGAGGCTGTATGCTACCACTGGAATAGAAAATAATAGAATGCAGCAGTCAAAAACATTTGCAAGGTTTTAATAAGTTATTTTGCCTCCCTTAGGGATTTTTGTATAACTTACAAGCCCTGAATCTAAAACATATTAAAGTCCTTAGCTATGTGCTTTCAAAACAAAATTAGGACATAGCAAAAGAGCAAGTCTGACACTAACCCTAATTTAGGCCCTTAATTTGAAATGTAGTAGAAATTATGGAGTAAGCAAGATTTACTATGCACAACTCATTACCTTCAGGCTCTTCTACAGTAGAGCCAAAAATAGCCCCTCTCCCAACACAGATACACCTGCCTATAAAGATAAGTCTACACAGAGGAAAATGGAAATATTAATTTAACAGCTATCAGTTGACAGTGCACAGTTGAGGTGCATCTTGTATTCCTCACCATTTGGGTGGCAAAAAGACTTCCACCATTCTTCTGTCCCAACAGCACTGGAGACACTAGTGATTTGGGTACTTGCTTCAAGATATCATACTTCAGAGAGGTTTACAGTTGTACCACATCATAAAAAAAAAAAGTGAATGTAACAACCTCTGAAGCACAGACACAATAAAAGATATCTTAAAACCATCATTTTCCATGATGACTACAAGAAGAACAAGAAGACATCAACAAAAAAGGTGATGAGATGAACAGCACCATTAGATATTTTATTGTGCCTCAGTGTGAAGTCTGCAGGAATTGTATGGCAAGCATGCTATGTCCTGGCTCCAAATCACATGAGCCTGGGAGCATCACCCCCTATTCACTGCTGATCAACCCTGACAAGTCCAAGTCATATGGCAGAAAATTTCTGAGATTGGGTGTGCTCAGTACAAACCTAAACTCTGCCTAGCCCCAACGGACTTATTTTTATAGTACCTGTGCCTCAGCTTTCTGAAGGCTGCTAAACTTAACCCCAGATCCATACCTCCACATGGTCACTTGCAGATCCCTGTCTTGGAGGACCCAGTAACTCCATTCATCTGCACACACATTTCCTTTGCCCACTGCTTTGCAAGGATTAAAAAGTTTCCTGAGATCTATCCAACACCAAAAGGAAAAGATAGAAAGGGAGATGCTCAGCTTATCCATTTAAACCACTATAGCAAGAAGTTCTCTAGCTACTGCTGTCAAGATAAATGCCAAAAAAATGATGTTGAGAAAACATCATGCCAAATAAGTAAAAACACACATATCCAAAATGTCTAGCCAGATTAGCAAGAATAAGGATTTAGATAAAGCACACAACATTGGATTTTCTGCTCCCTGACCTTATCATAGGAGGGTGCTGCAACAGAGTTCTCTGTGGTTTTTTAAACTTTTTAAACTTTTTAAGAAAAATAGCAGAGAGGGGGGGAAAAAGACAACTGCCTAATCTCTCAGCACACATTTTAAGAACACACAAAAATAGCTATAAGGGATTTTATTTTGGTTGGCAGCCAGATTTAACTTCATTGCTACACTGGGCAGCATTTGATTATTTCACATTAGGGTAGTAATATGTTGGACGATAAGAGGGAAGTTCATATTGGTTTTCATTAAAGAGTAATATCCACCATGTATTTGGTTTTTCAAGGTAACTTTTTCAAAGTTATTCTAAAAAGCAAACAGTTTTCCACTTGGAATCACAAGTTTAGCATATCACAGGCTACACATGTTCCCAGCTATTGCCAGTCTCTTTAGAATTCAATCAACATTTGCTCCAAAGTCATGCTTTCATAGTTCCAGTCACAAGACAAAAGGGCAAATATACTGTGACCCTTCTAAATAGCCCTGATTACTGTGATCAAACAGAAGCCAGATACTGATGAGGAGAAGAAGGTTCAGAGTTTGATGTGTGAAGATTACTGCAGAAGTAGACATTGAATCAGCATTTGCCAACATGCACCTCACATGACAGCCAATATCACCTTTCCCCTGTATTTGCAGTAGGGATAATTCTGGTACCCACTGGCCAAGGATGAATTGTAAGTAACAGCCACTGTTCACTCTGAAAATTACAGAAAGTTTTACTTCCTTCAGGTGTCTCCTGCAGCATCCCTGGGGTATGGACAAAGGCTTTAAAATATTTTTTCTACACAAAGAAAGGAAGAGATGACATCTAAGAATTAAAAGCATGTTCGGAAGTGTGTTGGGAAAAAAAGAAAAAAAAAACCCACAAAACATCTAGAAAGTTATTTAAATAATAAAGAAATCCCACACATGCAAAAGCAGAAAATCTTTAGATTTTAAGAGTGGAAAGGTGTGCCTAAGCAAGCACTTTCTGTCAGGAGTGTCCTTGCACTAAGAGCTAGACAGCATTTAGATTCTGCTAATGATCCCATCTCTGGGAAATAATTCATAAAAAGTAAACAGTAATTTTCATATGCCTGCCCTTTTGATCTTACATTTGTAGGGAGTATCCTGAGGCTAGCCGTGGGCGCCCTCGTGGCTCTGGCTGATTGACCTCTAATCTGCCCCTCAAGTAACAATCATGCCAAGGAATGACAACAAGAGTTGCAGACATTTCAGTGCAATCTCATTAAAGACAGACTGACTCACTTCATCTTGTCAAAGAAGAAGTTTCACACAAGAAATAAAAGCTTTTTAGAGGGATTATTTTATTTCGTAATGATGCTGATCTTCAGAACAAAGACTGGAACAAAGACTAATGCACCAGGACCTGACTGGCACAGAGCTTTACATTAACTGGCCAAATGCTGGTACAAGACACAGTTATGTGGTAAATAGTCTTGGTAGCAGAAAATTAAGAGTATCTTCTAAAATAAACAAGTAAGAACCATAGTACTCAACCACTCCACATTTCAAAAAAGTACAGATACCATTTATAAGATAGCAGTTAAGTGACTGCTCACATCTCATCAGCTAGACAAGGCTGTGAGCTTTGAGATCCTAGCCTGTGTGGTTTTTTACCCCATTCTAATCCTTAGTAAATGCAAGAGGGATCCTTATGGCTCTACATCTCAATGGGTATGAAGCTAAGGGAGAAAACAGCCAGTCCAGAGCAGCTGACATCCAGAAACTCACTGTCATGCCAAAACTTGCTATCATGCTAAGGTGAATAATTTATTGAAAAAAGGAAATGAAGAAACTACAAATTAACCTGCTGGAATCCAAAGAAATGGCAGCATGACTATTTCCTACATTAAGAGTGATACTGAAAAAGCATGTGTGCTCCCAACATTGCAACAATGCAACAGAGAGATAATTGAACAAGTAGCAATAGAGCATTAGAGCTGCCACCAAAGTGCTTAGAACACTGTTGTACCTGAATGGTGGCACAACTCTATCATGGGCATATATATCGCATATATACTATGCTTCCACTTCCTGTTTCAGTCTTTCCACAGTTCATATCCATGCTCTTGTCAGACTCTCTTGCTTTAACAAGAAGTCAACATCTTAATTTACAGTTACAAAAGAAAAGCACTCTGCAAATAGAGAATTGTGAGGATTTGAACTTTTTTGACTAAGAACGTAAGTAGCTGAAAGTTTTGTGCAAACTGCAACCCGTCCTGAAGAATTTGCACCTAAGCATGATACCTCAGGATCTGTTACCTAATCTGACAGTCTCTGCAGTGGACACGAATCCCTGAGACCTCTGAGCAACACGGGCAAATGATCTCATGGGAGTCTGGAAGGCTCAGCTTGCTGGACAAAAAAATTCAAAGTTCTCTTGGCACACAGGCTGTGATTTCAGTGAGAGAATAAATGTTTTCTCTTTGGCAGGCTTGCAGTATGTCAAACAGGTACATAAATTAACTAACAAAAGACTGCATGCGAAGTTGAACCAAGGAATAGGAACAGGCATGGAGAAAACAGCAATCTCTCATTCCCAGGGTAAGCCAGCTCACATGCTGACTCCACAACATTCCCACCACACTTGAAATGCCACAATGGATGTCCCAGCAGACATTCCATGTATGACTGAGGCTTCTTAAGAGCTGAGGGCAGACTGAAGTGGGTTTAGTACTGTTGGAGGTGGCAACCACTGACAGAGGGAAATGACCTCTGATATATCAAGCTACAAAGATCAACTTCCTCTTGACCTATGGAAATGGATCTTTTACAGTCCTGCTTAACACCATAAAGTATAGCAATATTGTCACAGATATTATTTGCATAAAATGGTGCTAGATGTGTTGTAGAGCAGTTTGACAGTCCAGCCTAATGGGTCTCAGCTGCAGAATATTGATATAAAGGCTCTTCTATAGTAACCATAGGCCATTAGGTTGTCTGAATGGACATCCATCACTACCAGCTTGTGTGAAGAAGAACATTAAGTTAAAAAGGCATGACCAAGAATAAATTGAAAGGCCCTTCACTACTCCAGGGCAGCAGTGACTTTGTGAGGCAATCGCTCTCACTCCGTGGCACTGCAGTCTGGACAGACAGACCAAGTAAAACCACCTACAGGTTTATTAAAGTGAGTTCAGTTTCATAAAGCTCTCAAAGTCTCAGCAATTGCAAGAGCCAGAGGAAAGGGCATCCTTGCACAAAGCTGGGCCTTGGTCACAGGCACACAAAAACATGCAAACTAAGTATGTTATCATAGTCTCACATTAATAGTTAGCAAAACATTGTGCCCTGCTTACAAGCTGCAGGACAGGGACATGGAAGGACAGTTTCCAGCTGTGAACCCCACATTACAGTCCTTTCAAGTTGCAGATGTGGACCTTCCTTTCAATACAGAACCATTATTTTGTTGTGTCATGCCAATTTAAGAGCTCTGTTGTAATAAGCAGCTACTCCATACCTCTTTTGTGCCATTTCCAGCCAGTATCCTAATACACATAAATACAAAAATAGAAAAATCTCTTTCCCACATGGTGGGAATTAATGCAGCATATATAAGACAAATAAAATTTGACCTTAATTATTCTCAAGCAGGGAACCAATTTTTGATGGGAATTTTTTCTCCCAGGGCAAACCATATAAGTTTGTGGTTTTTATATTTTACCTTTCCTCTGGTTTATACTTCCCCACTTTGTGAACTCAATCTGTACAGTAAGACTGCACAAATGCTGAAAGCAGAAACAGCCCATGATGCAGAAAGCAGAGAGAGGACATGATGCCAAAAGGTATAAATTTTTGAAGTTCTGACAAAATTCTAATGCAAAGTTGAACCCTCTATCTGGCTTCCCAGGCCACTTCTTTGGATAGAGTTAGTTAATAAATGTATTCTGATTACCAGGCTTAAGCCTTTCTTATTCCATTTGAAAGAGCTGCACTTCAGCTCTCCTCCTTAAACTCTGGATTCAACAAAGAATAGTAACGCTTTGAGGCTGAAAATCTCTAAAACCACTCAGTGCCAACTTTAACAGGGGCAGAATTAGGTCAACAGTAAAATTCACTCCCTCCAGGAACAGAGTTTGAACCATCCAGTTGAGCAGAGAAGAAATTCTCACCACATGTTTTCATATCTGCAAAGTCCCTTGGGATTTGTAAATAGTGAAAAAAAAAAAATTCTAAATATTGTTGTAGAGCAGAAAGCGCTATCCTACTAGAGAAGTAAAAAAACCCAAAAAACCAGAGATTGTGTATCCCTCACAGTTACATATTAAATAAGTACATATTTTGAAGTGTCACAAACTTGATGGGGGAAAAGACATGAAGTCGCAAGTATTCAGAAGAACTGAGTGGGAGGGAAAAAAAAAGGAAGAAGAGAAAAGAGTCAAGAAGAAGCCCAAATCACATTGGTTCAGTCAGTTATTTAAAATAAATTTTCTTTAATTAGCTGAACTGTAATACAAATTAAAACTGAATTTCTTGTTCATAGTATATTCATTGGAGGGGAGGGGATGCATCTGGCTATTTCCAGAGCAGTTCAATCTAGTCCAGTTCTGCAGGACTGAACAGGAGCCAGTTTCTGTCCTTCTCAAAAAGACCAAAAAGCAACTTGGCAGCAGAGAGTCTGACTGCAAGCCCCATCTCAGAAATACTTATTAAGCACGACAAACCTGTGGCAATTGTGACTAAACTCATTAAAATCGCTACAGATTATTTAAAATCTTCATGCCTGACATTCAAGTCCTTTATAATGCTTTAAATGTCCTGGAAAAGAAGCCGTAGACATGGGGCAGAAATAAGGGCTTTAATACCACAGCAGATTGCTACATGATGAGCAAAAAGGAGTCTGGTCCCACACTGTATCTTTGGCATGGAATGTTAAACTGGATTGATTATAGAACTTCCTCTTGTTTTTGAAATCTTTTGCTTTCTCATGGCAGAACTGTTGATGATACAAATGCCCAAGCCCAGCTTTCAGTCTGGATAATGACCAGAAGCAAAGTAATCAGATCTCTTGGATCAGTGTCTGTCTCATGATATGAGATAAGATTAATAGTTTCATGCTGATTTGCCATTTCCTAGAGTAGTGTTAAATTACAAATTTACAGGGGGGTGGGAGGGGATGTGTACCGTATGAAACTCTCAGAAAAGGGCAAAACCAAAGCACAGTTATCATAAGATAAAACCATAAAACAATCACAGCCCTTAGGGGACCACAAGCTCTGTGCACTCTGTGCAGCCTCTCATGTGTCAGATGATCATAGGGTGCCTGGTTATTTCATGATAAGATTATCTAATGTTAATCTTGCTACTAGAATTGCCTGCAATAAAAATGTTACAAACTTTCTAATTTTAATTACTGGGTTCCTGAAGATAACTACTTCAATTTTGTTTGAGGGAAGAAAAAAAACAAACCAACAAACACACTCCCCATGCTTTCTCTGAAGCTGGGAGAACTTCAGAACTGGATTTGATGATTTTCCATGTCTTTATTTATGTGATTATTAACTTCTCTCTTCCCGTCTATTTTCAGCCAGTTATCCTGACACAGAACAGTAAGTGCCTATAGGATAACACAGTTTCTACCATTTAATTTCACAAACTACATCAAAAAAGTGCCAAATACCTCCAAAGAAAAATGGAATGCACCTATAAGTAAGTGTTCTTGAAATAATGCAAAGAGGAAACTTTTCCTAACTAAAAATTGTCAGTGTGATGACCTTAGCATTAGCTAGCAGAAGTGGCAACCCTGACTGCAACAACTCCAACAGCAGATGCATACGAGATAATTCCCTAGAGATTTCTGTGGAGCAATCTCTCAGAACCCACCACTAACTTACTGAAGAGGTAATCTCAGGTGTTAGCTACATTAACTGGTATTGTAACACATGCACACACACACATCCTCCTTGCATTGTAATTCTTATAGCTGCAAAGCTTTTATAGCAAATATCTCCCTCCCATTAACCCAATGCCCAGTGGCAAATGACTGCAGAGCCACACATGCCATTTACTGTCATAGGACTTCAAACTCCAGACAAGACCTTTCCAAAGGAGATACTGTGCAAAAATTCTTTAGGGAATTAGTTTTTGGGGGCAGTGGGGTTCCTCAGGAACATAACAGGAAAAAAACCAAGCTTAAGGACTCAGTCAGATTCAAGAACAATACAATTATTAATTGTATCAACTTGATCTGGTCCAAAACCACATTGTCACCCTCGTTAACTCCTTAATAGTCCACAAATTGGGTCTGATGCCACATTTTCCCTCAAACCTTATTATTATTGAATTAAGGAGTTCATGCTACAACAAAACAAGTTTTTCACAAGAGTTGCAACCTGGTAAAGCCAAATAAATGTGTCCTAATCACTCTGCCTTCGGATACTATTCTATTGGATGCTATGTAATTTTCTGTAGATGAAAGTAGAGAATAAGAACATTTGAAGCAATTTAAAAAATAGATTTGTCATTTTAGTCACCGGTATGATACAATTTCCTTATACATCAGTTATTTTATATATGCATACATAATCTATTGTCTGCATTTTCCTTGTGCCTTTAGCATAAAAATGGTTAGAGAAAAATATAGATGTGTATTTCTCCTGAGTTCACCAGTTCCTGCTGTTTGTTTCTCACCTGAAGTCATAATCCTGTCTTTGACATCATAATCATTTGCACAGCCACCAATTGAGATGTCACAAACGGAGGATTATGGCCAGGTGGGGAATAAGCAGCAGGAGCAGTTGAACTCTTAAGAAACAAAAATCTTGTTTTCATGCAAATGTCCTTCATAATAGAGAACAAAAGAACAAAGGGAGAAAGCTACAATGGAGAGAAAAATACAAGAAGCCAGATTGTTTCTAAATACATGATCTCCCTGAAGTTCCCTCTGAGGAGTCAGCTGCCAATTAACAACTGCACAAATCATTACAAAAATAAAACAAAACTTGACATCTGATGATTGAATTCCCCCCACTGCCCCCACTACACATATACACAGTTTTCTACTTAACATGAAATCAGCAGAAATACAAGGCACTTTGAGAGAACTTGTAACCTTTAGAGGTATTTATATATTCCTGGCAGTAACTAAGCACTCTTCTCCTTGGTCTATAGATGAAGACACTGAGGTCAAAGAATACACAGGATCTCTCTGAATCTCACTCACAAACATATTGCTGAAGATATTAGGTATTATAAATTCAGAGCTGAAGTGGCACAAATTCTGGAGGAACAGAAAACCCATAGCTCCAGTTGCAGTCCAATGGGAGGCTGCTGCAGAAGGGCTACTCTAGTTTACCAGTTCCAAGGAGTTAAAAGAATTACAAACAATTTTTATATTTTAAAAAATCATTCATCATTTATTCTGTCTGAAATTGATAGCTGAATCAATCTAAATGCCAATATAAAGTCACTGGGAAAAAAATTAAATCAAAACTGCAATCCAGATCCAAAACAGCAGTAACTTTATATGTAAAGAGACATCCAATCAGCTACACTAATACTGCTCGCTTTGTAAGGCTGCTGCAAAAACATCTACTAGGAATAATCCTGCTTTGATTTTCTTCTTTTATTCACGTTTGGGTAAGCAGTGCTAAACTGAAAAATGCCTCAATTGCCATGTTCTTAGCACTGCTGCTATACCCTTATCAATAAAATCAGTGTTTCTGCACCAGTTTAATTAAAAAATACAAGAAATTCATTTCCAAAAAGAAAAAAAAAAAAGAAAAAAAAAAAAAAAACCACTGCTTCACACTCTTGTGTTCTGCCTCACTATTGCTTGTGATGATGCTGCATATATGCCATTAAATGTGACAGCACAGATAGCCTGCAGCTCAAACAATTGAATCATCTGCCTGCATCCTATTCCCAGAGAGTCTTCTGGACATATCCTGTCCAGATCTTGTCACAGCACAGCAGATGTGGCAGCTCATTCCCTCAGCAGTAGTGCAGAGTAGGAACCTTAGCATGAAAACTATGCCTTCTCTCCTCTTACTTTCCAGTCTCCAATGTGTGGTGCTGAAGCATTAGGACTGCTTCAACTTCATTTGAATTGTCCAAATAGCCTGCCTGTAAATAGAAGTGCCATTTGACAAGGGAGTAATTCAGTAGAAAAAACTTTTTGACTTTGCCACTAATCACTTTGTATTTTAGAACTAACTCCCTCCTTCCTCCAAATCTGAAATGAGTGCAAGCAGGACTATAAACAGCATTCCAGCTTTAAGGCACTATCAAGCATGAGAGCAGACTGCTAAAAACACAGACCAGTCTGGGTATCTGTACAAGAAAATTGCACTTGAAAAAAAAACTTGGTATATATGAAATCTAACCATGACTTCTAGTAAAGGAGTTGCTGAATAACTCTAACATCATTGGGATTTTAAACTTGATGGACAAACCTCTAACTATCTAACTAGTTTTAAACAAACTGTTAACCATTCTCAAATTGTATTTACCTTTGAAATCTGCTGTTTCTGTTTCAGATATCAAAAGAAGTTTGACTACTCAGAAGCTTATTAATTTTCCCAGTCTTATCAGTCTAGTTTAACAAAAAATAGTAAGCCTACCTAGAAATCTTGTCCCATTTTTGCTTTTATACCTATCCTGTATTTTTTAAATAGAAGCTATGTTCATCCACAGTATTCTAATCATCTTTAAACCTGTCACTTTAAGAGTCCAGATGGTAAAAGAATCTTTTGCTCCTGTACAAATTTATGTATTATGTATTAATAAGGCTCAAATTCTATATTCAGAAAGCAGATATGGATATTTATGAATAACTCAAAGAAAATTGCTTTACAGAAAATACATTTAAATTCCTCCCTTCATTTTTCATAAAGGATGACGGGTAGTTTGTTACACTAATAATCACTTGGAATATGCATAGGGATGTTTCACTGTGTTCCTGTATCTTACTGGTGGCAGTTACCATACTGACAAAACTTTTTCTATTCATACCTAAAGAAGCAGACATACAAGAACATGGTCAAGTTAAGAGCAGGTTAAAGTCATAGCTTTACCTTACCTGTACTGAAGCTTCTCATCTAGTGGGAAAACGGGTACTTTTTTAAAATTTACACACATGTACTGAAAGCAAAAGTTCAATCATCTTGGAAAGAGTAACACTGTGTTCATATTGAATCTTTACTGTTAGGTGGAGGGAACTGAAGGTGGAATCAATTCTACACTAAATACACATTCAAACCCTGCATTTCCTAAGACCTTTGTAAGATGAGCAGCGCCCGTGCTGAGAACTGCCTACTGAGAATTCCAAGACTCAGCCTTTAGATAACATATGGCAGCAATGAATAATGGACACTCTAGGAAGCGGCAGATAGAAAAATGCCAGTTAAAATATTTTAACGGCAAGGAGGCAACAAGTCTTTCAGAATGAAAAAAAAAACTCCTCTTAGAAATAAATCGAACAAGTACAGCGTACTTTGTTCAAGGCAAAAAGAACAGAGGATGCAAAACCATGCATTTGAAACCAAGGACTGAAGGCCAGTCCAGCCACACCTCTGTACAGTCTGTAAGTAGCAGCATTCATTCCTAGAGGCCATTGGTGTCTGCTGTTAAAAGTGAAAAAGTCTGGTAGGTAACAGAATAACTGATGTGCCTCCCAGCCAAAAATCCTTACTGTCATAAAATGGAGTGCTAAGCAGAGCTTTAAATAAAGTTTGGAAGTGAAATGTTCTCAAACATTAGCCTGTGATTTCTGAAATTAGAGGTCAACTCTATTACCCCTTGATGCTTGACTTCTGAAATTCCTTAAAATATGGCACTTGCTTCCCATTTTCAGGAACACACCTCATGCAGTCAAGCATATGGAGTCAATAAAGGTGTCTCTTCATCTGCCATCTGAAGCTTTATTTTTCTCACTTATAAACTGCAACTGGTTTTAGTAATAGCAATCCCTGCACACATTTGAAATGCACTTCCATTTTCCACATTGCAGAGCTATATGGCTTAGTAAATACATGCAATTTAGGTTCAAAACCATAGCTTCAGGCACTACATATCAAGAATTTTATATTACTGAAAATTAATGCCTTTTTTGCATATGCTTGCGCAATAAATTAAAAAGCTATGTCTTGTATGTATCAATTGGGATTTTCTTAGCCTTCATTTTTAAAAAGAATCATGCATACAGAGTTGCATTTTGGTTTCTTCTCTGGGCTTTTAATAAGGAATATGAATTTATTTCAATTCATCAAAAGCAACTAAATAGAACTCTCAGAGTCTCATATTTTGTACTGAAATTTGTAGGTGTTCAACTGTATCAATATCAACCTCTGAATTCAATTCTCCAACAGAAAAAACATATGGCACCTGCGTATACAGTACTCATGCCATTACCCAAGTAGAATAATCAAAGTAATAGTCATAATTTCTTTCAGCACAGAAAACTGCAGTCCCCATATTAGAGCTGAGAGGAAAATAAAGGTGAGGTTATGATAATTGCTGGAAGGGTGGCACCAGGACTAAATAATACTTTGATGCTGTTCTCTCCTGGAAAGCCCTGTTTCATCCTGAAATCTCCATTTTCCCATGCACATGAAGAAGGGACAAAGCCATGGGTATTACTGAATGCATATTGAAGGTGCCTGAGAAACAGGGCAAGAGTCTTGGTCTCTGCTTGCTAACACAACCTCACTTCTTCCATGGCTTTCTTTTTCCCACCCCAGACTGACCATTAACCAAGGTGTGAATGCTGAAGTAAGTCACAGATTAGGGACTCTTCAAATTAAGGGTACAGTGGAAGTGGCCCAAGAGATGGCCAGAGAAGGGCCAACAACTGTTGGTCCTTATTCCTCCTCAACTCAATACAGAAGGGAGAGCCTGGAGACAATTTAAGAGAGCTGGCTGGAATGCCAGGCCACAGACTTGTGGAATTGAAGGCTTAATCATGAAATCAGCAAGCTGTGTCAAAGAACACTTGAAACAAACATCTCACGCAGAACTCATTTGGGAGAAGCCTCTCATTTCTGCCATACATAAACCATAAAGAAGACAGAATTGGAAATAAACCTTTTTCTTCCTGTGTGTCTTACCTGCCTCACTCAGAATATGCCTCTGCTCTAAATTCAGATTTAAACTTGGGGATGTCATGCTTCAGAAAGTAAAACTAATGCAGAAAAGATGAAAAAGTACTTTCAACATGCAATCTAATACTCTTTACCTTCAAAGTAAAGATGGAAGCATCAATTCAATAAAACAATGGTAAGAGGAATCCATTAGCTTATTTCCCTGTGAATCTTAGTTCACATGCATTGTTAGGGACTACACCACGTGGTTTCATTAATTCCACTAATTTTAAAATTTATTATTTCATGAAACCCACAAAAATAATTACATAAATTGGAAGAATTTTAAAATAAGTATCACCTTCCAATTCACAAGGGCAATAAGCAAGGCTGCTCACTTATAAAAGAGAGATCTAGAAAATTATACATATTTTCATTATGACAATTTGAACTCACCAATATCTGAAAGGAACATATACAGCTTGTACACAAGTAAAGCTCAAATTAAAGTTCTGGATTCTTTTCATGGGTGTTTTTAAACCTTCATTCTACAAAATCCATAGTAATGTATTTTGTTTGTGTTTTACCAGCAGTGGGATCTCCCTGGAATTGGAGCAGTGCCAGAACCGTCCATTACCACAAGGCTTGGTATCAGCAGGGGAAACCTTTCTGGAGACAATTTTGAAGGTAACTTTCAAAGTCTTTCCTACATCACAAATATACTAAACGCACCAAAACATAATTTTCTCTAAACAAAACGGTATTCATCAAATCTTCAACCTATTATCCCACATTCTCTTTTGGAACAGACATGTCGATAGAACAGCATCGTCAATCAATCCGATAGATTTTGAGTGTATGTGCGATGAATCCACTCTGCAATAAATTGGCTTGAGTCATTTAAAAACTCCTATCTTAATGTTAGGAGAAGAAAAATTATTATTTTGATCTACTCCTCCTCCCCGTAAAGCACCTTGGGCAAGGGCTAAGCATTAAAAAGAAAAATAACCAACAGCTGTATTGCAGCAATAAAGCCTAAAGAAAAAGGACTGATCAATCCAGAGGAGAAAATATAAAAGACATCATTTTATATAAAATACACACAAAGATTTTAACTCAAAAGTTTTCAACTGTGTCAAATGTGTTACAGTAATTAAACAAGCAGACAGGGTGCCAAAGCAGTAGGTAGTTAGAACACCCACGTTTTTCCTCCTTTTAAATCTTTCTGTAGTTTACTAAAGCATTTAAATTTGCATCCTTTCACAAACACAGTTCTATTAAGGTACTTAACAAGAGCACCACAAGCAATGATGACCCATAAACCTGTATGTGGATTTCTCTGCTAGTGTCTACAGCACCACAAAAGAAGAGCCAGGATTCTCTCCTCCCTCCTTGCATTAGGCAGGAACTTGCAATTCCTTTTCAGAAACTATTCCCATTACACTTCTTCCTCAATGCATGTTGCATTTACTTCTCTTGGATGAATCCCAGCTATGTTGTACTGCATCTCAGACTCCTATCAGCTCACCTTAAAAGATTGTTTTCCTTTATGAAATGGCTGGGCCTGAAAAAACATAATTCACTACAATTTCATCAAATGGCACTGAGCAATTGCTTAGCTGAAATTATAAAGAAAGAAGAAGGTTCACCAGAAGGCAGTTTCTGCTGCCCATATAAAATACATTTCTGACATTTGAGCAATGTAGTAGTTTGGAAAGGTGCTGAGGAGCTGAGTGCTCCCACCTTTCAACAATTTCAAAGAGTCAAGAACACTCAGCATCAGCAGTATTAGTTCAAGCCCATGTCAAATCACTTTATCTGAATATATATTTAAATATGTAAAGTAAGCTACACATATAACCGAAAACTGCACAGAAGAGAATTAAGAGGGCCAGATTCCCAAGGCAGAGGATCAACTACAAGGGAGTAGCAAATCACCCTTACAAGAAGAACGTCCTTCAGAAGAATCCCAAGACAGTATTCCCTTATAATTGAAGGCACACAAACCTATTTTAAATCCTTCTGATACTGTAAGATCACCTGAAAAAGTTTCCCCAAAGTAACTTTTAGACTGATTTATCATTCTGTTCAAATCAATTCTCTTCAATGCATTGCACTAAGGAAGACTAGCTGAGATACGGCTGGCATCAATGACAGCACCATGAAAACTGAAAGATTACCTCTAAAAGGGTTTGAGAAGAAAATGCTCAACACTGTATTTCATATCACAGATTCTCAAAGAGAGGATGTTGTTTATAATGCTTTCTCAAAGTACTACCATTAAGAAAAAATTAAGACATATTACGATACAGAGAGCAATTTAAAACACCAGTGATCTAGTTAAACGACAAACATTTAAAAAGCAAAACATAATGCTCTGACAGGTTAATACCAAATAACAGGCAACTGTTATACAGGCTGCTTAAAAAGGGTGTGAAATGATGAAATGGGAAATGGGGGCTGTAAAAATGCCTTGTGATAGCAAACCACAAAAGAAGCCTCCCATGGGAAGCAATGGAAACCAACTTTCATGTTATTTAGGCTAGACAAAAATGTTTAAAAGAAGATCTAGGAGAAAAATCCTACAGTGGGAGCAAGGAGTCAAAGATGAAAATTTTGGTTACACACATAGATGGAGAATGCAAGGGTAAGATGAATTACCAAAGTAACACCGGAAATTTGAAAGAAGCCCAGAACACTCTAGGTGGGAGAGGGGCAGAGAAGGAAAGACTAAAGAAGTTGTTTGTCCCGAATATTTCTGATATTTATATCATTTTTCCAATGCAATGAAAGCAACAAATTCCAAGTAGAATTAACAAGCACACAGAAAGGCAATAAATATGGGTTTAAAATGGAACATCTAATAAGAAAAGAAAGTCTTTCTCTTTTCTGCAAATGGAGGATAATGACAATTTAAATAAAAAAACCCATAGAAAACCATATTCATAATATACGGTTTCTGCAGGCTACAAAAATCATTGCGAGGTGCTGTATACTGCAGAGTTTTATGACATTTTTTGGCTGAGTTGATGATTAGGAGATTACATAAGCTGTTTATTACTTGCTGCAGCCTATGGAGCGCAAAAAAATGAACTGGTCATTTAATTTACACTAAATTTGTCCCAGATAGCGGAAAAAAAAGCAAAGCAACTCACTGAAGACAGAGCAAGCATTAAAATGATGCAACTGAGAAAACAGCACGATTTTCCAATATCACATTGAACAGAGAAGAGAAGTAGTTTGGTAAAAGACAATTAGTATAAAAAAGCTCTTGAACTCTGCCTGGACCATGGATTAATGCCTAGCAACAGAAATGTGTGCATGTGTATTCACTTGCACGCGTGCATGAGCATAATGGTCGTGGATGGACAAGGGAAGAGCTCAAGAATGACACAGGGCAAGGGAGGAAAAGAATGGCAATTCAGTCTTCATGTTTCCCCAAAGTCTCAGCTAGAACTAATCAAAATGAATTCATCTGAATGTCTGTGATGGCCAAGAATTTAGTCACACACAGTCTGGCTGTCCAAATGAATGGTGAGGAAAGGGCTCACATCAATCAACTTCATCTGAGAAGATTGGCACAACTTCAATAGGGATTGACAGAGTTCAGTGTCTGCCAGACTGATGAGCCAAGCACCAAGCTGAAAATGTTCTGACTATCCATAATGACATTGCAGTCTAGGGCCTTTGATTAATTAATTCAGGAACTAAAGTATTCAGTTACTGTAAGAAGAATATTTGAGGTAGCTGTTTCTTGCCCTTTACTGTATATGAAATCCCACTGCTCTGCACTTGGGCCTGCACTGGTGCCAGTACTGGAATGCCTTTGCTGCTATGCCAGGTATAATCTACACTCCAGTTCCTCCCCCTCCTCAAACAATTTACCTTCCTACAAAATAAATAAAGCCTTGCAAATGCTCAGTGCCTTGCCTTTGAGAGATTTTGCTAAATGAGCCTTCTTCAAGCCACAAAAGAAACATTTGTCTTAATTGTTACTAATAATGTTATCTTTCAGCCCTCTCTGAAAATCTCTGACCAACAGCAGGGCCCTCGCCAGGTACTGCTAAAAATGTCGCTAGGTAGCATTACACATGCAGGCAATTAACAGCTTAAAAAAGAAGGTTGATCATTTTATTGCATTATTGCTCAGACAGAAGAAAATTCATTTTCATTAAGATAAGACCTTTCTACTCATTCTCAGCCCTAAATCTGGTTAGACGAAGGCAAGGTGTCTGCTATATTAATGTATTCCAATTAAACACAATTGGGTAACACAAATAGGAAACTTGAACAAGTTGTATTGAAGTTAGGGAGTGCTGCTACACTTTCTTGGGCATGCAGTCAGTCACACTGATGGTGTTTAATGGAAACCTTGAAGGATAAAGTCATTATATGGAAGTCAGATTGAAAAAAATCCCCATACTCAGCTCTCCCCAGCCTAAATTATCTCACCAATATTGCCTATGTATTTGTACAGAGTAACCCATACAGACTCAGTCTGTAGTTACCCCTTCTTTCTTTACAGTATGCATCACTCTTCTGCTTAGCAGTGGTGCACTCTGTAGCATGATATTTCCCTAAAGTATCCATCTGCACTGAAAAATATCTTAAAGGGAAGCAACAAGCTTGACATAAAGAGTAGGAGTAAGATCCCATAAAAACAGCAGCAAGGAAAAAAAACAAGGATGAAAGTTGGGAGAGTTTATCAATTGACCTTATTTCTCCAGTATTCACTTCGCACTCACTGTGCATTTATTTTTTGAAACTCCATTTGTTCAAAAATAACACTTGCGTGCCTTTTGCTAGAACAAAGTCAATCATCAAGACTGTGGCCCATGTAAATGAAGAAATATAACTAGAGTAATATATATGCTGCTTTAATATGTAAGTGAAGAGGCATTTCCTTAGTTTTCATGCCTATTTAAGCAATCTTTTTGTTCTAGAATAAGTCTCACCTGGCAGAAGACCATTAAGCTACAAAGCACAGAGAATTCACAATGCACTGCCATGAAGGGCCCTTACAGGCCACATACAACAAATCCCTAATGGAAATACGCCTGGCAAAAAGGATGCAGTAAACTCACAAGATTCACAAACTACACCCTTCTCCAAATTACAAATTATAAGGGACACAAAAAGACTACAAGGTCTATTATAATCCAAAAGCTCTATTTATAGGCGTGTGGCTGTTCAAAGCTTTCAACTTAGATTCAGCCTTCAATTTAGATTCAAAACTCCAGTTTTGCTCCTGTAGTGAGTAATACATTCCATATAAAGACTATTTTGTCCTTCTTAGCACTGGGAAATATGACCTTTAGGAAATTTTGGCTTAGTTCAAGTGATTTGGCTGCATTTCTCCTTTCCCCTTTTCCATTTCAATATAATTCAACTTTAAAGCCCAGGGAAGCCTATAGGTAGAGAACAAAGTACTGATCTGTTACAAAGCAGCAACTGGTAAAGAACTTTTTACTTCCTCTTAACTTTTAATCAAGCACTCTGCAGTAGTTTCTTTTATGAAATAAGAAGATTTGTTATGCCAGTACCTAATTCTGAAAACCAGCTTAGAAACCAACTATGAGCAGAGCAACAGTTATTTCAAAGCTGAAGGACAAGACACTCAGGGAAACAAGAAGTCTGTTAATTTAAACTGAGTTACTGAGATCCAGAGAGTCTCAATGAAAATGAGACCATCTATTACTAAAGCTAAGCCATCCCACCAAAAATGTCTATACACAAAACTGTACTCGATTTGTTTCAGCCATATGTAAGGTGACACATTCCACTACACTGTTAACAGCTGATATGGAGAAGGGGCTTTAAAAATCCTTACTCCCTTCTTCTATCCTGTTGTCACTGCTGTGCACTTCAGCCTCCCTGGCCCTTGGCACAGTCGCCTCTATGAAAACCACAGAAGTATTGCAAATTGACTAACAAGATTAGCAAATCCACGCTTGACTTGCTCAATAAGGTGTTGATGCATGCAGATATTTTTCCCGAAATTACTTTGTCCAGGAGCCATCAAATCTCACTGGAGCCCCTTCTATTTTCAGTCCCTAATCCCTAAACCTTTCTAACCTGCATATAAGACAAAAAAAAAAAAAAAAAAAGAAAAAAAAAAAAAAAAAAGAGCTGAAAAGGAAGGCGAGGAGAGGAGATAATGATGCCCTCCGCGAAGGCAGCCGATCAGGAGTGCCTCTCCCAGCCCCTGCACACACAGTCAGTGCCAGCTGTAGGCCAATTAAACCCAGCCGCTCGCAGGTGTTCACAGAAATGACTAACACAAAAGAAATTCACACTTCAGAACTGCAATATTTAAAAGCTTTGAGGTGGAACCAAGAAAGATAAAAGCCCGAATTAAGTTTATTGCCACCTTGTGCTTCACTCTAATGCAGGTTTTGAACAGGGCCTCCCATTGGTATTAAAACTTGGATGAACATCTGCATTTAAAATACAGGAAACCGAGCACGTGAAGTGCTTTTAAAACGCCAGTTGCCATAGTAGATGGGGGCTTTAGTATATGTTCATTTATTATTATAGTTGTACAGCAATATGGTAAAATATATTTGCCAAGTGGGCAATACAAGCTCAACTCTAAGTCAACATAATATGCTAGATTGCTTAGATTTTCATAAATATTTTTGGTGCTTATTTTCCCTAAACATAACTCTCATTTCCCAAAATAACAATTTCTTTAATTTTTAATGAGAACAAAACCATGGCAAGATCTTATCATGCTCTCTTACGTTCAGATTAAAAACCACAAGGGGGAGAAAAAGGGAAAGAGAGGCAGCCCCCTGACAATGCACCGTGTTCTCTTAAGTGGTTGAGTGACAGCAACTATCCGATAAGTGAATTCTTTCCCTCTCTCTACAGAGCAGCAGGCAAAGTATCTGTAAAATGAATTTCTCTTTGTGGTCCTATACCAAAAATAAGTATACAAATTAACATCCAAATGTCTTTAATTCCCATGATATGTCTATTAAGCAGCAATTCTCCATAAGGCTGTTTAGCTATCCAAACAGCAGCCTAAAATTATTATCTCTATAAGCTTTCCATAACTTATCACTGAGTTCCTATGAAAAGCCATTAATTTTGGCCTCTCTCTATCTTGGTCTCGCAGGAAATATTCTGCAAAGGGATGTAATAAAAATGTGATTTCTGCCATCATTTCATTAAAATTCCCTGTTAAATTTCTATCTGAACAGTGTACATAATATAAAAAAACTCAAAGCTCTTATTAATGGTGCTGTTCCTTATGATATGGACTTTAAAAAATAATGAAGACCATTTCTTACTTGTAAGAATATTGTTCATTTTTCATTCCTATTAAAATTTAATCTGGAAGTTGTTTAAAAATGTTTAAGTTTCATTACATTTCAACATCCTAAGAAAGGGAAGGAGCTAGCAAGTTCATGAGCAAGAATGCTGTCACTCATCTGTCTCTTCCACTGATATCTCAACAGTAAATCACTCAACCCATCCATGACTCATGATACCCATCTGCAACACTTTACTACTTACGCATCTCACGAAAGCATGTGAGGCAACGTTTGCTGAAGATCTTCAGCTCCATGGGTGGAGGGTGTTAGAGAAGAGGAGCAAACTGCTTCCTCCACAGTATCTCTGAAGTTTTGGGTCAGAGTTTTTTGAGGTTTTTATACGGGTTTTTGGTCTAGGTTATTTTGTTTTGATTTGATTTTTGGAGGGTAGTGGGAATTCATGGAGGAATTAAGCAAGCTGAAATCAATTGCCTGCAAAAAAAATTGCAGGCAATACACAACAAATGCACATTAAAAACAACCAAGTGTTCAATATGGAAGCATTCTTAGCAAACACGACTGAGTTGCAACCCCCAAATGCGTTTTTGAAACTGGACAATCAACTTGTGTAGAGTGTTAGTTTGGTTCTCAAAAGTGGAAAACAGGCAGCAACTTTTCCCCACAGCAACAACAGGCTACTTCACATTTTAGAAGTCTCCTAGAAGGAATGTCTGGTCTGACTTTCAACGGTCTTCTCTCTGCCTCCTTACCTGTAAATACTCGGTGGTAAGACAGTTCCACCCACCTGGATCAATGTGCTGCAAGGCACATCCCTGCACTCAACCTGCATTCAACTCAACCAGCCCAAGTCAGGAGAACAAGACATTGTTCTGTGGCAACACTGAGTTAAATGAAGTGACAGTAACCCACCAAGAAAACTGAAATGAAACTATCAGAACTGGGGCATGCATCTCTTTACAAACACTGTGCTTAAGCACTTTCTACAATCAGGTCTTTTATTCAGGGGTTTAATTTTAGACATCTAAGTATAAAAATTCTGGCCCATACATTTAATGGAAGCGTGCGATTGCCAAGCTGAGAATGTTAAATCTAATTTTAGTTTTTCTTTGCGCACTTGTTTTTTCACACAATTTCTGCAAGTGAATAGGAAAATATCTGTGATATTTTCTGGACTGCATTCACAATACTCAATTTAGTCATTGCATGTGGTGTAGTTACAAAGCCTACTCCAGTGAGTTGGAGCTTTTTCATTACTGACAGTGAGACCAAAATTTAATTCTAAGCAGTTGAAGTATTTTCTGGGGAGTTTTTTTAATGCTGAAAATTTCTATTAAAACTATTGTTAATACATTGTGATCTGCACACATTCTAAATTAGAAATTATAAGTTTGCTTAAAGTCTTCCTTTTAGATCACTTTATGCAACTATCACCTAGTTATTGTGCTACAGGCAAATTTTTGAATTTTCTTCCTCACAGAGTTGGACTCATAACAGGGATATATTGATTTAAGCTAGTTTCATTACTACTAATGCTCTGCTAAATTTTAAAGACAATGCAATATTGAACAGAATAATGTGTTCTATTAATAAGCATGCTATTGAAATACTGAGCAGATTTATTGCATTTGGATGTTCAAATAAACACTAAGATCATTTCATATATATATCATCTCCTGCCTAAAAAGATGACTGAAATGGGATTTGATTTAAAAAACAATACTAAAAGCAACAAAAAATGTTTGAATAATTAAGCAATGGATTTTAATCAAAAATAATATTCTCTAATCAGAAATGTGTGGGCCTTGTTTAAAGCCGCACTTATTTCTTATTCACATAGATAAAAAGGACCTCTAAAGGCACTGGCTGTAGCAAAAGTTTGAGAAAATAAGTTTAAAAGGAGATTTAAGGTCTGTTTTGTAAATGAAATAAAGCAAAGATGGCAAAACTTTAAGTTCACACTGCACAGCGCCTGGCTCTTGCACACATACTTAAGCTGGCTCGGGAACCAGAAGTTAAGTATCCATGTCAGTGCAGTATCTGCTTGAGCCTGCTAATTAAGCTTGCTGAGAAGAACTAATTACTGATGCAGCTCTACGGCTTCTGGGAGCTGAGCTAATACCACTATGTGGTACAACATATCAGCCTGTTCGGGGGGTACCTGACGAAAGCAGGGCACAAGCATGCTCTCAAGTAATTCATTTCTGATAACAAACAACAAATAAAGATCCTGTTTCTTCACCGGTGACCCAGCATGTGATCTCCCACAGGCCCTCTCCTCCGTACCTCATCTGCCACATAAAGAAAATGCTCCTGCAAGACTGCCTGAGCAGGGAAGGACTTACTGAAAGACAGGAAAATAAGCACCTTCTGAGCACTAGCATAACTGCAGCCAAGGGTCTGCACACACCGAAATCTTCTTCATTAACTCTGCTACAAAGCATCCTCATTTCCTGCATTCTTGACTGCCACAAATATTGTACTAAGTGCTCAGGTTAAAAGAGAACACTTTAAACCATTTTCCAGCACAAATTTGAGCTGCCATAAAACATTCATTTCCTATCTTTCTCTAACACTTCTCCATAAGAATATTTCTAAAATTACATGGGAATCCAAGCTGAGGGGGGAAAAGCAAGATTGTAATCAGAATAGCAAGCCCCGCTAGGGCTAAGAGCAACTGCTGGTTACTACTGCTATACGATAACAGTGAGGCAGGCACAGAACACCACGGTGCTCCCAGCAAGCACAGGGCAATATGCTCAGTGCATATCCTTGCCTTTCCATCTCTGCTATCACCACTACATATCTTTGTTTCATTTCTCTGTTGTTTGCACCCCAAATCATAAACCAGACAAGAATTCTGTTTTATTTACATGTGCAGTGCCTTCCTAAATTACTCCAAGACTGATGACTGTGGCCCCTCCATTTCCCCACATCTCTGCAGTGACACAAATAAAGCAGAAAATCTAAATTTTGTTTCTAGCTTACTACAGCAGTACACAAAACCTGACAGCTCCCCTGGCTGTCAGTATATATTTCCAGGCTCAGAAGCCTGTTGCCCAGAACACCACCAGACTGCCCAGTAAAGAGCCCATACACAGATGGTAAGCATCAAGCTGTGCTTCTGCAAAATTTCAGCACGGGCCAGAAATCTGTATCTTCCTTTAGTATTCATGCTATACCTAAAAGAATGGATCTTGAGCTTCTAAACACTAACACAATACAAACAACCACACTAATTCTTTATAACCTGCTATTTCTGCTTGCACATGCTGCCTGGCCTACAAAAGGTTATGCATATAAAATTGCTAGGTTACAGTTATTATCTTGTTAGAAAGAACATTTTAAGAGTGTTTGAGGAATGAAAGGGCTTTTTTGTATTAATATTTCAGTGAAACTACAAGTGTGTAGTACTTGCTTCTGATGTATGAAAAACTAATTTCAATTCAGTAATGCAGCATAACTGCAACACCAAATCCCAACATGCCTCCAAAATCTTAAAGATACAAAATTAGGCCACAGTCAGAACCTAACACAATCTTTACTAGTTCAGCAGAGATCTTCCACTGCCTAAACAACCTCTCTAATCATGGCTATGTCGAAATCTCTGCCTGTCAGATATTAAATCTTTATAACCCAGATACTGATTAAGTGTATTTTAAATGTTCCTAACAATTATTGTCATTACAGAGAACCTCTCATTGACCTGTGCTGCATACTTTCTACTGTTCTTCCAATCATTTTATTCCCTACCCACATTCTCTCTACAGCTTACCACAAAAGCATAAAAGCCTTTTTTTAATTAAATGATCTCATCTTTGATGGGCAGCTGAACTTGGCAAACTGAGGACACCCGCTGCGTAGCAAAGGCACATACTTATCTAACTTATAGAGTAAATTACAGAGTTTCTTCCAAGTTTGAGAGAAATATCAACTCTGGATATCCACGTACTTAGAGATATTCTTCACAATGCCTATCTCAGAAGACTACCCTCTCAAGAAAAAAAAACCTGGAATAATTCTTCTTCTGGGAGTATCTACTGAGATAGCGTTATCAGTTCACAAGTATCAACAGAGCATGGCTATGTCATCTCCCTGTTTCTACCCTTTGTCTTTTTCTCATTCTGCTCTTACATTCTCATTTCACCCATTTACTGTTAATTTCCAGGTAATAACTTCTGTAACAAACAAGTTACAATGCATGCCTTAGATAAACATTATTTAAACATCAGAAGTCTTCTGATTATCTTCAATCATTCTTAATCTATATTGGCTTACCAAGTAAAGTATTTGTCAACTACTATGAGCCCTCTTCTCAATTATGTCCTAAAACAAGCTTTAAAAACTAAGTTCATAAAAGAAATAAAGATTAAGCACCTCAGGTCTCAGGAACATACGGTCTTGCTAGTCACTCAAGATCCTTCCATGTGTTCTTCTTCAAAGGATACACCCAGTTCTGCTGACATTCTTCAATATTACTTTCCATGTCCCTAACCTTTTGAAATAACTGACTGCAGCAATGATGAAATGAGCCTTACCAAGTGCTCACTGGTAATTAGCTCACCTCCTAGCCAGCACCAGTACCTGGTGCCAATCCTTTGGTTTCCATAAACCGGCACAGTTCAGGCACATTACTGCACCCTCAGCTTAATTAAATGTGAAAACCCGTGTGTCACCTGGTGTTCTGGGCCTTATTTAGACCAAAATGAGAAGCAGCACTCAGAAGCAGCAGCCTGAGGAGTCTAACACAACCCTGCTGGCATTTAAATGGTTTGCCATCTTGCCTGAACACTTCTTATGGCTATTTTACCTCAAAAATAGAAAACAGACAACAGACTTGATTCACCAGTCTTACACCAGCCCAACTGTTCTTATTTCAATAGAGGACTTTGGTACAAAGAGAGTAATGCTATTATGAATCATGACAGCGCTTTGTTCTTGTGGTTTGCAAGCAGAGAACTTGAAAAGCTTTACAAGTGCTGGTGGGAAGCACTGTTGACCTCACTGTTCAAATAGTGAGCTTAGGCACAGAAAGCTGAAGTAATTATCCAAAGGTCACAGAGCGAATCAGTAGCAGATGCAGGACAAGGAGCCACTTACATTCACTCCCAAATTCTGTCGTTCCCACTCCCCCCACCTCCCCCCCATTGCAGGGAAGTTATAAGTGTAAATCAATAACTGAGGTCACCAAAAACTTTCTGCATGCAGATTGCAGTTAGGTCACCCTCAAAGAAAGCAATGACAAAAGGGAAGGTGCTTAATGAATTTTTCAATGGTCCTTACATAAGGATACAGCAATCCAGGATGAGGTGAGAAGACGCTCACTCTGGAAGCCCTGTAACAAGGCTGCAGTGACAAATCATTACTCCCAGAACACTGCTCAAGGAAATGTAATGCTGCCATCTTCCAAATGCTGGGTTATAAAACCTTTCACACATACAATATTTAAAACTGTGAATTACACCTGAGAATGTATCCAAACTTCTAACAGTATCAAGTCATGCTAATGGTTATCTGTTTATAGGTCAGAAGGGCAGTAAATTACTGCAATGGAAAGTAGTAAAGCCACATTGTATCCAGTTGTGCTGTTTAACAGGTGATAGTGAAAAGTAGGTGATGCATGGAAACTTCAAGTTTTTATAGCTCCTGCCTCAATCTATATTCACTTATATAAAGATGTCACATTTTTAAACATTTAAAAGTCAAATTGTCTGGAGAATAGATTCATATAAAATTTATTTTCAGCAACTGATATTTAGCCTACTGCTATCAGAGTTGATTGCTCTTATGTATAAGCTTTATTCAAGTTTCTACAGGTTTGAAAATACAAAGACTGACATTTCAGATCCCATACTCAAGTGTGTCATTAACCAGAAATTGAAATGGGAACATTTCCACTTTCTCAGAAATTCTCAGTTTGTTAGGGTGGTAAGTGCATTAACTGTTTTTGAGTTTTTGTGAAGCTACTAAATATGGCTCTATTTCGACACAGACAGGAAGGGGGAGTCACAATGGCAAAAGAAAAATCCTGAATTGGTTCCTTACCCAGCAAAACATGCCCTGAGAATTAAATAGTTTCAAAGCTCTGCCAAAATAGATATTTGTAAGTGGCTAACAGCAGAAATGTTTTATTCTGTTTATGTCAAAGACACGTTTGTCAGGCGCTGGACAGCCAGACAAATCAGGGTCTAATTAGTTCAGTCAATTCCCTCAGTTTTATCCTTTCAGTCTACACTGAGTTATTAAAGCATCAGAAATAAAATGCTACTGAGACAGCAATAAGGGAAATAAGATGTCAGAACTCTATTAACAATGGCATTTTCAGGAAGCAATGTAAATAGAAAATCAAATTTATGCAAGAAATATATATCAGTAAGTAATACTTAATTTAATCATGCTGCATTTATCTTCAAAGCAGCTTTCATATCCAACTGATTTTAAAAAAATGCTTCAACACATCAACATTGTGACTTCTTTGGAACAGTGACCATCATTCAGATTCAAATTCAGTTGCCTACCTAATACAAGAGGATATCGGTCCCCAATCCAAATACTACAGTTATACAAATAACAGTATGTGAGTAATAATTTATTCCACCCTCGACATTTAGCCAGCTCAGAAAGAACATGTGACAGTTAAGCAGTTGCAAGATAAAAAGAAACGGAAAATGCCACATTCAACTGAAATGACAGGAAATATTTAGGTAGACAGAATGTAATAAATTTGGCAGACTTATGGGAGTTTAATTGCCCCTTTGTGGAAAGAGATAAATACATGTGAAAACTGTAACTGTGAGGACCAGTTCCTGGGAGGAACAGCTTTCTGTTAGAGGTGTCTAAATCTTCATTACTTGAATATGGCCATCAGAGAAAGTAAATTCTCCTGACCCACAACGGTGGTGGCTATGCTGGCAGCAGCAGCTCCCAGGTCTGTACCTGGCATCAAGGGAACAGTGGACTCCTGCCCCAGATGTTTGTCACATGTACTCACAACTTACTGGCCCTGCAACAGTTCACATCTGCTAGCACACACATTGAGATGTTTCCTACTTCAAACAGCATCTGCCACCCAAATAACTGAGCCTTATTGCTCCCAGATGTCCCCAGAACTTTTTTCCTGCCCCCTACCACTGTGAAATTGAGCATTTTACTGTGATGTCTGGCAAGTTCCATGTTAGCTCTCACTCAAGTCATCCTGTTCATCAAACCATGATATGGAAAGATTCCTCACTAACACAGAGAGAAAAAAAATTGGTGATTACATTCAAAGTAAGAAAAGATTTCTCCTAGGCTTCTGATAATTTAAAAAATTACCAGCTCTCCACTTTACAATGTTTCTAACATTTCACAGTGTTTTCGTAATATCCTTAAACTTTTTATTTCATGTTTATTTTAGCAGAAGCTTTAATCTCTCAAATTAACCTTTTAACTTGCTTCTACTTGGGAAAAAAGGGGTTAAAAGGGAATAATGAACATCTCTAGTTTTGCCCAGATCTATTTGACAGCCATTTGTTCCCACACAGAAGTGCCGACTTATGGGTCTAAAAGGTTGAAGACAAATTAAAAAGTAATGCTCAAAATACTTATTAATTTTAAGAGAAGGGATTAGTTCAACATGTAAAGAGCCTTAATAGGCTCTGAAAATCAACAAGCCAGGCTAGGAAAAAAACATGCTCCTGCTTATTACTTAGGGTTTTGCATTTCACATGCCGTGTTGATCATCTTAGTGATGATCACATCTAATCACTCAGGAAAAAGTAAATGGAATTTTTCTTCATATTTAATAAAAAATAACATCTAATAACATCTAAACTGAATCATCTGCTGTATTTGAGTAACTTTCTGCAAGTGCCTCACAGTTTCACTCTTGCCATGTACACAGGGGCCCAAGAGTGACTGACATTGCTGTCACTCATCATTAGAAAGAAGGAATCAGGGAGTAACTTTCCAATATATATGTGTCCACTGAGTTACATGGTCTGACTGAAAGCACTGAAAGGGAAAAACTGCAAGTTTTCAAATACTTTTATTCAAGCAAATATGTAGTCCTCTATGTTTACTTCTTCTTAAATAAGCACAGTATTACAACCACAGTGTTTTCAATAAACTGTTTTAACAGAATTAATCCTTAAATAAACTAAGAATGCAGAGACGTGTGTCTACATAATAGAGGACTCCAGTGTCGTCTTCTTGTATTTTACTCAGAGAAGCACATCTGTCCATTTCAGATGATGTGATTCTTTTTACTTCTGATGAACCAACACGTCCATGAAATGGATCATATAATACGTATAACTGCCTTGTATCAGCATGGGAGAGAAGAGTTTTCCCTATGTTGAGTACTTGCTTTTTCTAACCCAGCACAAGCAAAAAGACTACTTTTTTGTAAGAATTAACTTATGTGTGGAGAAGTCCCAGGCTAACTGAGCTCTCCTTACAACTAGACCTACAATTCAGCTTTGCATTTACACAGCATTTTAAATTCACTGAGCTTACATTCTTTAACAAACACTGGGCATCATCTCCTATTTAAAGAGCAACAAACTAATCCAGAAAGCAATTAAATAATTTGATGGCGATACAGGAACAGAATTAGATCCCAATTCATCTACTTGCCAGCCCTCACCTACCTGGGTAGACCACAGTAGCAGTCCCAGCTGCACACTTACATGTAGAATTTTCATAGTCAGCACAAGTAATGAAAAATATTAATCAAAATTTCTCATGTCTCTTTAATGATATTTCCATGGAAAAAATGAACAACAATGGCCTAAATATTCAAAGACCTTTTTAAATGTGTGTGTGAACTCTCATTTCTGCAAGTAAAAAGGACTGCCTCCAGACCTACTCCTGGCTCTGATTTTACCTGAAGCTTGGAATTTACAGTAAGGGCATAAGATAATGTTTCAAAAGGCTGACATCAGCTGATTAACCAGAATGTTCAAGTTATAAATAAATCTGGGACTTATTTCTGTGTTAAGATTTAGAAAAAAGGAAGTGTGTTCACACTTAATGCAGAAGTTACAGCTAAAAATAATCATTCTGTCTCCTTCAACCCCCATACCTAAATGTACACACTCATTACAAGAGACACACTCAAATATACCAAAACCACAAATGACCACAGTCCCACAGCTGAACAAGTTCTGGAGGATAAGTATTCAAAAAGAAGCCACATTAACTGCAGAATGTTGCACTTCATATGAGGGGCATACGGATCTCTGGAAAAGAAATGGTCTCCACAGCTGTCACTTAACATTTAGATGAGTGACTTCAGTTGCTCACAGGCAACTACCTTTGCAGTCCTGTGCTCTCACTTAATGAGACAAGTTCTCCATTAAAATTTTCAGTCTCATTTTCTGTAACCATGAACATAAATGGCTCCTGACTAAAATTATGTTCTCAATATGACTGTGAATTAAAGCTTTTCTGCTCAGGTTTAAAAGTGACAGCCTGCAAGAATAGGTCCTTGACCTAGCCACAGAACAGACCAAGGTTCTTAGAATCACGCAACCATTTAGGTTGGAAAAGACTTCTAAGATCACAAAGACCAACCATTAATCCAGCACTGCCATGCTCATCACTAAACCATGTCCCCAGCTGCCCCATCTACACATCTTCTAAACGCCTGCAGGGATGGTGACTCCACCACTTCCCTAGGCAGCCTGTTCTAACAATTGACCCCTCCGTGAAGAAATTTTTTCTATTATCCAACTTAAGCCTGTCTTGGCACAACTTGAGGTCATTTCCTCTTGTCCTGTCACTTGTTACCTGGAAGAAGAGACTGACCCACACCTGACTACATCCTCCTTTCAGGTCATTGCAGAGCATGAGATGGTCCCCCCTAAGTATCCCTTTCTCCAGGCTGAGCCCCTGCAGCTGCCTCAGCCACTCCTCTCAGACCTGTGCTCCAGACCCTTCCCCAGCTCTGTTTCCTTCTCTGGACTCTCTCCAGCCCCCTCAGTGTCCTTCTTGCTGTGAGCAAACAAAGCTGGGCACAAGATTCCAGGCGTGGCCTCCCCCGTGCCCCAGCACAGAGGGGCAGTCACTGCCCTGCTCCTGCTGGCCACACCATTGCTGACACAAGCCCGGTGCCATTGGCCTTCTTGGCCACCTGGGCACACTCCAGCTCGTGCCCAGCCACTGAAAACCAGCACCTCCAGGGCCTTCCCCACTCAGCAGCTTTGCAGCCTCACTGTCCCAGCCTGGAGCTGCAGGGATTGTTGTGACCCAAGGGCAGGACCCAGCACTTGGCCTTGTTGAACCTCACACAACTGGCCCTGGCCCATGGATCCAGCCTGTGCAGATCCCTCTGCAGAGCCCCCCTGCCCTCCAGCACATCAGCACGCACACCCAGCTTGGCATTGGCCTCAAAGTGACTCAAGGAGCTCTTGATTCCCCCACTCAGATCATCAATAAAGATAAAAAACAGTGGCCCCCAGGACAGAGCCCTGGGGACACCACTAGTGACCAGCTGCCTGCTGCAAGCAATTCCATTCACCAGCACTCTCTGGGCCAGGCCAGCAGACACTCATTTTGCCCCAGTCACCAGTGCACCCATCAAAGCTATGAATAACCAGTTTCTCCAGGAGAATGTTGCAGAACACAGAGTCAAAAGATTTACTAAATTACAGGCAGACACCAGCTCCAGCCTAATCCACCAAGCAGATCTTCTTTGTGGAAACTCTTCTGAAGTTTTAGAGTAGAGACATTAATCAGACGCATCGTACAACTAAGGTACTCATGTTCATGACTCAGCTCCAGAGAGCAAAAAGGAGTTTTTGAAATTACACACCAGAAAACAGAAGACAACCTGAGTGTTTTTCTGGTCTGCTCCAGTCAATAGAATTGCTACCACTTATGGAGAACAGATGGGGAAAGATTTAACATGGAATTAAATGCATCTATTAAAGATTAATGAGAAATTACTTTATTTCAAGGCAGAGATCAACTTCAAGGTAATCCAGACTTCCAAGAGAGGTCAGAGGACATAATTTGCTTTCCCGTACTCTAAATCTTAGTAAGTAACTCAGTCAGCCTGAGAGCCCATGCATATGTGTGGGTAGCTTTGAATACTTATGTTTCAGATTGACTATTTTCTTGCATAGACGGGAGAAACTCATTTATCCCTTTTCCTGTTGGTGGTACTGTGAAAAATCTTTGGCACATGATGGCATTGAATGTCTACATGATCTGTTTCTACCCATGTTCTAATATCTGAAATTACACACAAACCACCAACAAAGTTTCAAAATATGTGTGTTGCTGTAACTTAGAGAAACATGCCAGACATTTTCTAGAATTCACCATAAATAGACGGCAACCAAAAATTGTTATGTAATGATATTTAATGCATTCACTGGATCAGAGAGAGGCAATCACACTACTATAAAACAAAAATCACATGTAACGTGTAGGTAGATGTGCAGTAAATGCTGTAGATGCCTGGCCTCTGCTCATGCCACCTTACCAGTTACATTCTGCTTATAGAAGGAGATGAGTGCAGCTGTCTCAAGAAATTTGTCCTATGGTGGATAAAATCCTGGAAGGAGACTCCTTACAAACTTCAAATGGCAAACTGTGCATCAGAAAAACTTTAAGTTCAAACTTTTTTGCAGCTCAAAATGAAAGACTCAAGCTAAATCTTAGGATATTCAGAACTAACTCGAAGAGATATTTCTGCAGGCAATCATCCTGGTACAGACAGATAACGAATTCCCACCTTCTTAGCTGAAAGAAAATTACACCCTCGGCTCTCATGAAAAATCTTTCTGCCATAAAAAGACCAACCTTTAGTGCCCTGAACTGATAATCACCTGGCTTTCATTAAATAAAGACACTTCTAATTAAACAACCTGATCAACACACAAAAATGTGTGCTTTGCAGGCAAGAAATGGCAAGCAATTTATCTTTCAATATAGTAATCACTTATATCACACTATCTGTAATCTACAGTGATGAATAAAGGTATTTACATTATGAAATCCTAGATGAGTTACTGACTGTATTCATTTCAACAGCAACAAACGGCAACTCAAAGTGTCTGCATTTTCAGAAACAGGATTCCAATTCCAATCAAATTGGATTGGTCCAGAAACATTTTCACTTTTTACCAAAATATGTTCTCACAGGATGATCTCGCTCTTGAAAGGCTGGTGAAGAGATAATATACAACAGTCAAAGAAAAATTCAAGTTAGATGGGAACCGTGCCAGTTATCTGATCTACACCGCACCAAAACAAGGCAAGCTTCAAAGTGCATTAAGTTCCTGGTTCAGTTGGGCTTTGAAAGCTGCTAGGGTTGATTTTCCTGAAGTTCAGAAAAGTAATGTTAATCACAACATGAAGGACATGCCACACTTGGAGGAATCAGACAAGTCTAGGAACAAGGAACTGGTGAATCAAGGATGTAAGTACATGAGAAACTGATTTTCAAGAGTCTCAAGTTTTGGAAAAGGCTAAATCCTGCTGAATCAAAGGGCATGTGCAAATGGACTGTACAACACTAGTGACAGCATATGGCTAAGCAGCTGGTATGCTTACACTCCTAATGACGTCCAGGTAAACCGGTAACTCCTCACAGTGATGGATAGAACAGAAGTTTCCTTCCTCAAGGCCTGTAGTGTAACACAAAATCTTTGACAGCAAGCACATTCATACGCAGCCTTGAATCCACTGAAGAAAGCCTTACTCCCACTTCAAAGTGAGAGGATGCTGGGGAGTATGGCCACAATTCACTCTCCCAAGAGCCACTATAACGTTAGACTGGAGAAAGTGTGATATGAGATCTAAGAGTTTGCAAAGTGCTTCTCAAGGACAGGCAGTTCTGCTGCAAATCTGAATTCTCGTGTAAATCCAGAGGTGATGTCTCACAAGTGTAACAGCATCATCAGAAGCCTACAAAGCCAAGAGGATGTTTTGATCTCGGAGAATGGAAATGAAGGCAGTCTTCTTTCCAGATTTATCCTCCAACAGAAAAATATACACCAGACATGACTGTTCACCCAAGGAAAAGATTTCCATAGGAGGGATAGTTTTTAAAGCTAAATGGCTGAAACTGAAAGAGGCATACACAAAAAAAAAAAAACAAAAGGAGAATGAAAATATTTTAAAAGAGGCTAGAGACAAGGTTGACTAAAGACTGTAGAACAAAGAGATGGTTAACAGATCTCCCTTAAGTGGTGAACTGAGTGAGCTGAGAGCAAAGTGCTTATCACCAGGAACACAGTGTCATTCACATCAAGAAAATGGACTGGGCAAGCCACACAGTTCTACTGTGGCACACATTCCAGGAGATTGAGTGTGGGTGGAATTCTGTTGTGAATGCTAGTAACGCACAGGTATTGCAATACTGATATTTCCTTTTTACTTAAATATTTATATCCATCTGCATTCCTATTCAGTGTTACCATTTTTTAGAAGAGACAGGTAAATTAACTATGACCTAGTATCTTAGAGGTAAAAGGAAAAAAATGTTCTTTTTCTTCATGCTATTACAGGGTAGTCTATTCCAGACCACCCTATGTTTCAAATATCACTGCTAATGACTTTGAACACCCATGAAAAAGCACCTGAAACCTGACATTCTCAGTAAAAAAAAAAACAGAAAGAATGAGGATAAAAACATTATCTCATTTTTACAGATAAGAGAGGCACAGAGAGAGATCAGAGGATTTGCAGAAAGTAACACAGGTAAGGCAAGGCTATTCCTGACAGTTACTCATGCAAAAACTGTCTCTGTCTGGCCTTGCAAAATTATTTCAATACCCTCGAGTCCCTAGTCAAATTAGTTCTTTATTTATTATCCCAGTTTTCAAGTATCTTTCAGATGGGCTCATTCACTGTTCCCATACAGCTGGGTAAACAGACAAAGTCAATTCCATGATGAAGGTTTACCTTATAGCATTCAAAACCCTTCGCATATGTGAGAATTTTTTTTGTCTTTAAAGCAAGCTAAGAATGTGTTTAAAGGTGACCTGTCCTAAAAAAAAAATCAAACTGGGGAAGTCTGGGGACAATCACAAAGGAAAGGCTTCTGAAGATTGGTGTGTTTCAATATCTTTTCCAAAGGAAAAAAATAATAAAACAAATAAGTAATGTTTGAAGCTTTAGTATGTAATCATTCTTATTAAGGCAAAAAAAAAAAGGACAAGAATCTTAGTTGCCAATATCAAAAGAAATCCAGGCTTATTCATTTTTGCAGATAAAGGCTTTTTTTGGACTTTACTGTGAAGTGATACAACTGCATGTTAGGATTTCACCATTTGCCCAAAGCAGACCATGTCTTTCAGGATGCTTGCATGGTGGTTAGCATTGAACAATACCCTTGTTCCTGATGAGGGCCACTGGCAAACCACAAAACACGGGGCAGACATCAGAACACTGAGGGAGAGGGGAGATGATACACCATTGAAAATAAATTCTTGATATTCCCTTCCGCCTATAATCCCACTCCATTCCCATGCTTGTTCTACACAAGGAAGAACTGAAGCCTCACACACAAGAATCTTTGTGAACCAAGGGAGTTAGCAGATGTATTGGTAATCTTCCACAAATAAGAAACAAAAGCTGCCAGCTGTACTTGTAAATTCAAAGATTAACACTAATAAGCAGTGCTAAGACTACAGGTATTTTCTTTTCTTAAGTGATAGAGCTCAAGAACCTCAGTTCCACAGAAACTGCCTGTCCAACTTTTGTGCCCCAAGTGCTACTCTACACTGCAGAACATCTACAGATTCATCAGCTGGAATGTGGCAAATCAAACTGGATTCTTGACACTGTTTAAGATGGCAGTGAAGTAGTGAGTATATAAACTAGATCAGACATTACCTAGAACAAGGGCAATTTTCTTTACATGTCTGTGTAAAGCTTACGAAAATGGCGAAGACTGAACATTTGGGTGCTGCAGAGAGTATACCCAAAAATCATTTTTGATAGAAAAGTTTAACTACATTTTACTATGAATGATATTTTCTATTATCAGCAAGGCAGAAGCCTATTTTTCAGTAGAGCTCTTCCTTTACCACAGTGCTATCTCTCTGAATCTGAGTCAACTTTAGTGACCACTTTAATATTCACGTTACAATTAATGCTTCTTTTTATGGGTTGGTAGAAGGTAAACCAATTTCAGTTCGGCTTCTAGGTATTGAATTTATTATAAAAAGTTATGTACTTAAAACTCCTATAATGAAACCAGAGGCATCATGAGATATTAACCTAGAGTTAATGCTGAGAAGGCCACTTTGAATAATTCAATTCATGTCACCTTAAGTATCTTTTCAAATGGAATTAACTTTATCTCACAAAAAAAAGGAAGTTCCATGTTCCAGTTACTGATTATTGACTCCATGAGAGTTCTGACTTAAATCATCTTACCACCATCTTCCCAGCAATTTTATTTCACTACTACCAGGATGCTTCTTTACATTTTGAGGGCTGACTTTCATTATAAAGAGGCAATATTAGCTAAGAGGAAAACATGGTTTCAGAGTTACTGCTATCGTTTGGTGATACTAAAACAGACAAAAATAAAAGTTAACACCAAAGCGTCTGCATTAGTCCAGTACAGCCACAAACCAGGGCTGCATTTCAGCCACATGCACACAGTTACTGCAGTCATTTACATCCAGTATAACTCCACTTCTTCTTACAACAATGCCATCGATGTTTGGTAAGTTGCTGTTCTCGTGTCCTGTTAACTGTCTTATTCTGACAGAAAAAACAGCATTTAAACACTGAAAGGAGATGTTTCCAAATACCTATCTGAGCCCAGAGGAAAGTGACAGCTCATGATCCAAATTACAGTAAAGTAAGAACGAGGGAGACAGGCAGGTGAAAAGCAGAAGCAGGAGGTATTAAGATACAGGTGTAGCACTAGAAATTACTCCAAACTAACAAGTAAGAAAAAGGCGGGGAAAGGAACAGAAACAAAAAAGAACAGCTCAAAACAGGCAGAACAAAGAAGTGCTTCATTATGGAGTACAGCTGCGCAGTCCAGTGTTTCTGCAAGAGATGGGAAAATCAGAACATCGTACATCGAAACACAGAGACGCACGTAAGATCAGCAGTGTCCTGTAACAGGAAATGCTGATTATGTCTCCTACACAGTTCTATGAAGAGAAAACTATGTGACAAACTAGCTATCTTGCTTTAAACCCAGACATACCCAAGATTTCCTTAACCCGGAGAAAATCAAGAGAAAAGCAAAAGATTTCAAATGGAGTTGGATTCAAACAAAACTCACAAAGATTTTCATTATCCTAACATTTCAATAGAATTGCTCTTGTCAAAGTCCACCTTAAAACAGAACAGGAGAGCACAAAAGCTTCAGTGGGGGAGAAGGAACTGGCATGGGCAATACCTGGAGCAGGAGGAGAGTGTTCTGGGTCTGTCCTCTTCCAATTCTTTCCTCTCAAAAATCCCTCCCTGCTGTGCTCCACTTCGGCAGAACCCATCAGGCAGACAGAACAATGCCAGCCTGAACTACTGTGTTAAGACAACACTCAAAGAGAGATCCATAAGGACACTAAGAGCTCACAGTTCAGGTATCAGAAGATGTGCGAAAATAACACCAAGTCCCATCAAGAGCAGCCCAGTAACCCTTCTTGGGTTTCGAAAGCCATCCCATGAAGGACTGCGTGAGGGAAAGAACGGACGGGGCGCAGCAGTCCTGCTCACCTCTTCACAGTTTCTAAACTGTGAGGAGAAACACAGCACAAAGTGCTTGTTTGGGTGAAAAATGGTAATAATTTATAAAGCCAAATGCAAAGAACAAGAAAATTGAAGAGGAAGGCTAGAAACATCAGAAACATTTTGCACACTATAAGAAAAAACAGTTGAAGCATGTTTTGACAGGTTTTTATCTATGCCTACGATGCCTTGCACACAACAAGAGGACTACGGTAATTTCAGACCTGCTAGGCTGGAGCTGCAGAGTATGTAACCATAAATGAAATGTCAAGGCAAACCTCGATATAATATCTGAATTTGCATTTGTGGACAAAAGTACCTGTAAGCATAGAGAAAAGAAATAATGGAATCAAAGATGAGCTTGATAGAACTTGCACATGAAATCAGAAAACAATTTTAAAGAAGTCTCTGTGTATACACCGATAGAGTGATTAGGAAGACAGAAGAACAAGAGGAGAGGAACATGGATTGTTGAAATAATTTGATAGTCAGTGGGCTGAAGGTTTCCTATTATCTGCTTCCATGCCTTTGTCCTGTAGATTTGATGACACTGGATTCCTCCATACTAGAGGGCTAACCTCGTATAGGATAAACGTTTTTGAAGTTGAAAGGCTAGAAATTAAACATTCAGGGCAAAACCTGAAGAAGGATTGGCAACACCCAAAACACAGCTACCACAGTGCTTCTGGACTACATGGATTCCTCTGGACTACTTTCCATGGAGATCCCCAGCAAGCTGCATGCCATACAAGCAGCAACACAGACATCATCTGTTCTGGGAGGATATTCTTGTTTTGAATTCAATGCCATCACAAAAATGGAGGGCAGATATAAACACAAAAGAATGGAAATGAAATGTTTATAAAAGGTTAAAAGCCTGACAAACAGCTCAATGTCCAACAATGCTGGACCAAAAAAAAAAAAAAAAAAGCTAAAAACCACACCATCAGGACAAAAAAACCCAAACATTCCTGATGCCAACGAAGTCACAGAGTATTGCTTCCTGAGAATTAAAAGACTCCTTCCAGCACAGTCTCCAGTCTCCAGAGAAGCAGATTCTACCTGTATAATTCTCACAGCAGGGAACCACTGAGATGCCAGAATCAGACCTCCTTTTGGATACTTTGTAGCCCTGCTACAAATAAGCCTTTAAGACTGTTCCAGAAGAAGAGGGGATCAAGGGCATAACCTCTACAAAAAGGCATGGTCTTAGGTAGGATGGATTTTGGAGGTCTACCTGCAGATGGAAGCTGCTACTAGAGAACAGCAAGCAAGAACATGGGGTAGAGCACTTGCACAGGCAGTCTTCTCTTCCAGGGTATAATCCGCTGTCAGCAGGAATGCAAACCAAGCACCTAGCTACCAGGGGAAAATCTCAAGCAACCATGTTCTCAAGGCTTTGGGCGCCTACATACAAGAAAAATTCTACCACTTAATTTAACACGTATCGTCAACATTTTCTGGGTTTAACTGCATATAGAACTACAGGTCTTCTAAAAATAGCTCAAGTCAGATGAGCTGCTTTACAGACATGAGAAAGTTCTTACTGACCAAATACATCATCTGTAATGCCCTTTTCAATCATCAAAAGCCACAGTGAAAATGTGAAAGGCTATATCTACAGTGACTGTAATTATTTTCCTGTTTAAATAACAGAACTAAAAATGTAACAGCATCTTTACTTTTTCCTTGGCAAAGGTGTGAGTTACCATGATTCCTACTCCATTACAACATGGTCAATTAACTTCACTCCTTCTACTAACCCAAAACTTGTGGGGGGTTTTCTCTTTGTTTTCCTGCAATGCCGGTATTAAGCAAGGACTCATGGGAAACCAATCACAAAACAGTATCCAACACAATAAGATGTAAGATAATACAGTCTCAAAAAGATGCTTCGACTAGGTAATTTAAATAAAAAGGAGATGGCAAAAAAAGAGCTTACCTTCTGCTCCTTTTCCTTGGCTGCACTGAGTTCAGAAAGGGAGTGTGATAGTTTTTCTTGCTGCTCAGCTAGGTACCTCTGATAAAGGCTCAGAAGTTCTTGGCATTCTCTGTACTGCTGCTGCAGAGGTGAGACATCAAAAGTTAAGGGAAAAACACTCTTTAGCGAACAGTTATAGCCAAATATATACCAACTTACTCCGTGTAAATCTGATTTAGATCCATAACAGTTCAATTTAAAAACAGATACCATGTGTTTGAGTAGCACCTAATGATGATAAATCTGCCTAGAGATGAATGTTCAAGTACAACCTTCTTCCTTACTCAGAGTGGAAAAAGAAGAATTGCACCAAATTCTTTTACCATTGGAAAAGGGACAGCAGCAGGAGGCAGGTGATGACATTGTTTCAGCTGGAACAACTACAACCCTCTTATTCATATTCAGCAAAGCCAGCCATTACCAATGTTTATTTATAAATAAATAAATAGCCAGCCAAGTAAGTAAATAGTCCATTTTTAAGCACAGACATCGATTCACAAGCCCACATAACCAAATCCAATCTCTTTGCTTGAGCGCCAATGGCTCAAAACCCCACAGCCACAGATGCAGTGCTACAGGCCTTTTACAGACCAGCAATAATTTTTGGACAGTAATCTGGAGAAGCAGCAAGTGTGGTGTTTGCAAGGATATTAGCAACAGTGTCCTGCCTTGCTTGCAGCATTGAAATTCCAACAGGAGATAAATCTGCTCTTCACCTGTCATTGTGTAATTCCCTCCCTTGCTCATGTAGCATGGTAAACCATTTATGCTCCCCTCTCTCCCCCCTCACTTTTAATTATGCATGCAGATGGGATAAGGGCTCGCTGTCCAAAGAGATTACTCTGAATAAATACTTTAATAACAAGTCACTGCAATTAAGGTAGGGAACAAAAACTTCTTCAATCTTTAAAACGGTGTTGAGTTACAGATTTCCTTAACATTTTTATGATCTAATCATTGCTTCTGGGCAAATTCATGTTGCAATCACTTTTGCCAATCATGGCTGCATAAATAACTCACTGCTTTGTTATTCCCTGTTATGACCCTAAGGGGTTTTTTTTGGTTCGGTTTTGTTGCCTTCCCTCTCTCCCCCCCTCCTCTCTTCTTATTCTTTTGCAGGAGGGGTGGCCTTGCCAGGGCTTCATTTTTGTTGTTGTTTGGTTGGTTTCCTTTCCTTTAAATAAAAGGCTACTGAGAGAATAAGCAAAACATTTTAGGAAGGAATGGAAGGTTAATAAACCCCAGTGCTGAAATCAATCAGGAGAGCTCTCATAACACCTTTGCTCAGCACCTGGAAATAGGGGAGGGTACAAACAATGGTCTTAACAAGCTAATTGCTTTCCAGAGCCAGCCTGCCTGAAGCCGGAGCTGTTTTACATTTCAGTTCATTTTGTCAGAGAGCACCAAAAGGCTGAAGTGATTTGTGGTGGTCTCAGGAGTCTCTGCCAGCTATGATGTATATAAAAGGAATTTTTTATTCCAGTTGTAACCATAGGCAGTAATGTTTATAGTAGGTGAACATATTAGCCTGGACGCAGGGCATGAATTTTAGTCTAGCAAAAGCCAGTTCATTTATACAGCCTAAGAGTTAAATGTCGGTATTTGAAGACAAATTATAGGGAAATTCATTTAAACCCATGTTATGTGGCAGAATATAAAAAACAGACAGTCCTATCTATCTTTATCAATTTTTTACAGCCCTCTTAATTCACTTTGCTTCCAGCAACCCCTTCCCCACAAAACAGATTTTGCCCTCTCCTCCCTCCAGTGAGCACACACTGCTGGCACCAGAAACGAGCACCCTAAACAGCCGTGGGGCACACGAGTGATGGCCAGGCAGCCATCCTCACTCCTGCCACAGTGTTAGTACCAGTTCTACTGGAAAGCCAGGCAAGACTGCCCACACTCGCAGGCCCCATTTGTGTTTTACAGACTGCAGAGCCCTCACATGATGCCACCATGGTACACATGATGCCACCACCTCCTGCCATGTGGCTGCCAAATTCATTTAAAATACAGCTTAAAACAGGACAAGCAAAATTAACATCAGCAAAGCATGCAAGCAAATCCTGATTGCCCAAAGGCCAGTTATGTGACCATGAGCGGGAAGGGCAATGGCTCACATGAGCTTGAATGGTGGCCAAGATGTCCCTTAAATTCTCGTGAGATTTGGTCAGCGACAGCAATACTCACTGTATTAGAAGATTAAAACCTTGTTCATTCACACAATCACTCTACATTAAGCAAAGTATTGTTACAGCCACCGCAGTGTGAGTTTAAAGCCCTGCTTTGCTTACTTAAGTAAACATGAAGCTTCTAATATGAAGAAAGAGTTCATTTGTTTGAGACACATGCAGAATAGCTGAAAGTATGGCAATTCTCAAAAATGTGCCAGTACATTTACTGCAGAATATCTTCTTAAGAAAAAAAAAAGCCTTAATATTAGATCTTACTCTCTCGTTCTACTGAATTTTTTGCTAAAAGCAGCAAGATTATCTCCTTTTTTCTCCTACAAATTAGCCAGAGAATACACAACACTGCCACAAAAATACTTAAGTCACTCAGATATAACAAGATCATACATCTACTAGGGCAACACAGTCTTTGGACAGACACGCGCATTATAAATATTTTCATAATCTGCTTTTTAAAAAAAAAAAAGTAAGGTTGAAAAAACAGTACATGAGAAGCCCTACAGATTTTCATTCCAAATAAAGTAATACACCTAAATGCACACATTTGGTAATTCTTCATGTGTTCAGGAGCACAAATATTGAATTTGCAAGATGTTAGTTACCTGGGAGAAGTGGTACTTGGCATTTCACTGAAAGGTAGTTTTATGTCCAAGAAATATGCATTTGAATGTATTAGAGTAATACTTTTTATGCAGTTTATTAGTAAAGTATTGAGGTTGTATGTGGAGGAGGGGGAAACAAAAAAAAATTAGAAATGCAAAGGTTAGAATTTCAATAGCCAAATTTACATGTAATACTGCAAGTACTACATATTTTATAGAATAAATTAGTTAATTTTTTCACTGAATGTAAGTCAAAGAATTAAGAGCTCATTTATGGCTCTTATGAGATAATAACCTCAGTGGAGATACTTGGCTGTGAGAGGAGGGGCTACCAGCACACAGTGGTGACACGCTTACAGAAGCCAGGAATGGATGTCCAGGGAGCCAGGCAGGGAACAAAGAGCTCTTCCTTGGGGTGAAGCTCCACAAGAAGGTACAGCCAACCTAAAGTTCAACTGCTTCCAAAGATACTCTCCCACTCACTCCTTCCATCCACACCAGCTCTGCTGAGCCCTAGATCCCTCACTCCAGGCCTGAGCAAACTATCCCAGGGAGGCAAAAAGACAACCAGGCACAAGATCTGGCATGAGGCAAGCAGGGGGAGTGGAGCTGGGAGCAGAGGACACCTCTCCCAGCAACTGTCACCTGTCTGGGCGTGTTTATCCACCTTGCAAAGTCCCAACCCCTTCCTTCAGCTCCGCTCTTAATCCTCAGGCTATTAAGTCTGCTCCATGGCTACCACAACTACTCACAGCTTACTCCTTACTGAAATACTGTCAGCCTCCCACAGGCTGAAATAGAAAAAAAACCAAAACCTACAGTTCCTGCTTTCCCAGAAATTGCGATGAGAAGGGCCAGTCTCTAGCACACCCACTGACTACCTTCACTGTTCCCAACCCACTGTTTCCACTGGCACTTTGAGCTGAAGTGAAGCCCAGTTTAAAATTTGAAATGGTATAGTTCAGAGCATCCAGCATCTACCAAAGAAGCTCTTGAATTCTACACATCAGCCTCCACATGCTTGTGTAAGCTATGTTCATGCTACAGCAATTCAAACAACTACTGGTCTCTTCAGGTCCAGGTTTCCAAATGAAGCCAACATCAGGTTGCTCCATGAGAACTGTTTACTGAAATTCTGCTTTTCCTATATCACTTTTTGTAAGAGGGAAAAAGGCAAATCAGAAGATAGAGAATCTTCTCCTTAGCAAGAAGATTTCTTTGGGGGACCTTTATGAACTAAGAAGAAATGTTTTGATGTATCTCACTTTATTGAAAGAAAAAAATAAATTTAAAGCAGCTTCCAATCACAGCAAACTAAGTCTGGAAAAAACTTTTCTAGAAGCTACTAGCAAAAGAAGTGAAGACAGCTAATGAGATTCTTTGCAATCAATCTAATAACAAAGGCCTTCCTGTATTTTCAGAATGTTTGTGAGAACTCACCACCTAGTGACAGTTTCCTCACTGGTTTGCAAGAGCACTTTTGGGTCAGGCAGCAGCTCTACTGTGCCCTTTATACACATGGGAAAACTGTGTCACAGGGAGTCTTTGGGCACGTCTGAGCACACAGGGGCAGCCCAGCAGCCCCGCACTCCTCAAACCAGCTCCAGGACATGTGTCTTGCAGCTGCAGGGTAAACCAGCACAGCTCAGGCACAGCACTAACAGACCAGATTCATCTTGCATCTGATTAGCTCAGAGTCTGAGTTTGCCTGCATTCACCCACGCAGAAAGCCCTAACAGACCTCCCAAGCATCAACCAAGATGCCCAGTGATGATTCATTCCTGTAATCCCTGACTGTAGCTTCAGCTTGGACTGTCCTTTCACTCAGGACTGCATTCTCTCTCACATCCATGGCCAGAAGAGAACACAGGAGTTGAATCTCCATCTTCAGTCACCAGATGCTGCAGTCCCATCAGCCCCCATATCCAATGGAAGACTCTCTAGAGACTCAGAGCTATTACAGAGATATGCAAAGATGAATAAAGCAATCAAAGGAAAGAAAAAGTCAAACACACACAAATTGGATTGGACTTTAAATCAGACAGCATTAACTTGAACACTGTGGTAGAGATAGAAGAAATTTCTGTGATGCGATGAAGAAAGTTTTTTGACATGTGCACTGACGACCCAGTAGCCACAAAGCACTGGTCTTTTTAAATTCCTGCTTAAGGACATGCAGCTAGAAACCTGACTAGTTATCATCATGTTGCCAGTTTCAGCAGACTCAACTCTTTTCACTGCCTCAGGTAGTCCCTTGAAAACAAATGCTGTGAGAAAAACTAGACAAGAAAGGAGATGCTGAGGAAACGCCACTGACAATGGGTAGATGAAGCTACACTAAGCTCTGAAAGGTCTTCGGTCTCCCAAGAAAAATCTTCTCAGATAAATTGCAGGCAGACCTGAGCTCATCTGCATGTTCTCCAAGCAGGTGTATACACCAGACCCATCCAAGGAGCCGTGCACAGTCCCAGCAGCACAGCATCAAGCACTACATCCTGATCTAACTTACCTTGCTTTGATGTTTCTGTGGGGTTTGTTTGGGGATTGGGTTTTTTCTGGCAGCAACAGCAACACTATACCACTTCCAAAATGCCTCTGGCCTGTGCCTGGCACGTGAAGAATGTCACAGCAAGCTCTCAGCTGTTTACCAGACACACCACTGCATCCATAACTGCGGCACCATGTACTACTACAACATTTCACTGTACAGTTCGTACAAAAATGACTTTAAAGAATGCTGCAAGAGTAAAAAAGCATTTCACCGAACTCAGGCAAAGGCTAAGACCCATGCAGCTGGGTCTCCGAACAGTGCTATCCCTGTGACGACAACTAAGGATCAAGCTACATCTAAGCACTTTGGTTCCTAAGGGAATCATACTTCTAGAGTCTGCAGAGCCCCAAAGACCCACAATAGACTAATGGCAAATTTCACTGCAAGTGTGTTCAGCTTGAAGTGGACCCACACTTTTTCACATGCATCACCCAAGCATATATTTTTTACAGTATTTTGACACATAAAGCAATGGGTTTTATTTTCTGCCTTAATATTTTGCATATCAATAGGAGAGAGATACCGTGCCTTTTGGGAAAGAAGCAATATGTATGTCATTCTGATTTCCACCTGCAGGCTTTTTTCTCCCTAACCAAAGAAAGGATTAAAATAATGCAGCTTCAACTACTTACATATGAAAAGTCATATGAATAAAAATAAACTGCTGGTATTAATGAATTAACATCTAAAAGGAACACTTTAAAATATAAACTAAGATATTCTAAGCTCTTTCCTTTAGCATTTAACAATTACATACTTCATTGGAAGCTGACCCACATTCAATTTTAAAATACTACTTGGGTTTAACACATACAGTCCAGTGCTTTGAAAATTTCATCTCAGAAGAGCAACAGGACTGAATTTTAGAAATCAGACCATCCAGGCACAGATCAAAGTCAAGCCTAACATGTTTCTTCTGCCTTAAAATTAAGAGAAATAAAATAAGTGGTTTGCCTCTATGTGAATCATTGTTCTGAGAAAGGGTAGAGACTAGTAACTTCTATGAAGGTTTATTATCTAAACTCTGAAGTTGCTGCAAAGACTGAAGGTAATAAAATATTTTATGAACAACTTCACTTTGCTCGTTCTTATATAACTGAGTTTATGTGGACTCCCTGGCACAGTGATGCTAAGAACCTGTAGGGAACTTTCTGCACATCCACTTTTCGTGTATTAAAGAAATCATCTGGTGAGAGTCTGAACCTTATGAGCCTTCAATTCAAAACACAATTTCCTTCTGATCCAAATGCCTTAGGAAGCACAATTCTGAAAACACTATAAAGAAGCAAGTCACATACAATAAGACAGAGTGATCTCCAATCTGAAGCCCAACAGTTACATTTTAATTTACACTTGAATATTTTAATGTTGTTATCCAGTCAGTAAATTAACTCAAGATGCAAGAATAAAAAGGGAAGATGCATAGGGAAAAAGGTCACAAGGTCCACAAAAGTTAAGAACTTCACTTCTGTTTGAAGCATCAGCATTATGTTGTTGAATGCCACAGCTCTCATATAAAGGAATTGCTTAATACATTCCCATTCTGTTTGAAGGGAAATTAAATTTACATTCTTTGGGAATATGGTATTGTAATTAGTTCATGACTTGATTACACTTTGAAGTGAGCCGAGACTGCATATGGTGCATACAAATTAGTCAAGTTATGGTTACCTACCTACAGAAAAGCTACTGAGTTAAGAAAGTTAGTGACAAAGCCAGGGCAGTCCTTTGGAGCTTTCAAGAAGCATACAAAAAACACCAAATTCCAATCCAGTCTCTGGACTCCCAAATGTCAGGTGTGAACAGAAATAAAAAACAGTTTCCTAAATAGCTGAAGAGTTGTTTTCAAGAAAATAATCTTTCCATTTCCACCTATAGCACCTGTAGAGCCACTGTTAAAACTGATCCCAAAGAAAAAGCCACAAAAGATACAAGATTTCCTACCCTAGTTAAATTCACCACTATAATTTATCCTAGTACTTGTAATTTAGTAATTTCTTTTATAGACAGCCTAAGTTTTATATTATCTACCAAGATACTCTGTTCCACACAGACGATGAAATTCCCAAGTTCGCTTTAACACACTGGAAAACATTGAGATGCACAATGCAAATATAGTGCATCTAAAATTGGCCAAAGAAGAAGATAGCCCATATGATTTGATGAGAGCAAGGAAAGCATTTAAACCTAAAACTAATTCCCAATATAGCAGATAAACTCAGAGAAGTCTCTAACATACTTTCAAATTGCAAAAGCAGTTTAGGATACAGGATTTGATCCTACGTGTTGAAAAGCCTTTCCACAGAATATGCCAATCAAACTGGACAGCTTATCTGCCATGTTCTCTGGTTCAAAGGTGGGTAAGGACAAAAATATCATACACCATCGTATGCCAGCAGATGTGCCTGGATCGATAAATGCAAATACCATCTCAGAGCTTGCATTTTCTATTCCAAGTGGAAAGCACATCTCCACCCTTATCTTCATTAATACAAACAAAAGAATACTTACACAAAAAAAAAAAAAATCCAAGATTTATTTTACAGGCTGGCTCTGCTCACAACTTTCTTTTACTGAAAAGGAAAGAAGAACATAGCACAAAAAAGACAAATTATGCCATTGCATATACTGGCAAAAATATGCATTTTCATAATAATGAACATAGGGGATCTTATGAGACGAAAAACTAAGAACCTGAATACACAAATACAGACCCCACAGATCATTATAACAAGATACTGATCCTGGCATGGGCCATGAAAATTTTTACTTTTAGCATAAGAACTGCAGTGGCAGGAGACTTTCCTCACTGGCAAGAAGGAATTTGTTCAGAACATACTTGCTCCTTTCAGGAGAGCTCTGCCAATGACTATAGTGACTTTCAGAATTTAAAGACTTCCTTTGGCATTTGCTTAAACAGCACAGCTACCCGGCCTCTTCCACTAGAAACTGTGAAGGAACTTGTTACTTATGTATTTGTCTACCCGCCAGTTGATGTACCATGCATTTTTTATGGAAGAAAGGAGCCTGGAGATTCAAACATAAACAATTTCTGTGCGAAACAGTCCCAGCACCTGAGAACAACTCCACACATTTCATCATGTACGAGAGAAAACAATCACAACCTGCGCTGTGTGAGAACACAAAGCCAAAAAGAGGCATTGTACCGATCACCATCCACGCAAAACCGGCGCTATTTTTCCTTCTACATATTTAGAGCGCAAAATTAAACAAATAAAAGGAACACTGCATAATTTAGCTTTCATTTTGTATCAAATTGCTCATAATTGTAACCATAAAACGATAATATTGTGCCATATGTGCATCCGCAGAGCCGGCAGCGGCGCTGACCGGCCCCGGCCGCGCCAAAAGTGGGGCTGTGGCGCCACCGTGTGCCCGCGCCGGGCATTGCCGCCGCCCGGCCCGCGCCGCGCACCCGGGCGAACGCTCGGGGTTCATTTTCTCACCGAAAAGCATCGCCTTGCCCCCTGAAAACGCGCCGTGCAATCCTCCCGCTACTCTTCTTCCTCGAATCACACTCTGCCGCACCCGCAGAGGGAGTCACGGCTTTATGTGAAACATCCATCGCTGGGAACGTTTGCTATTTCAGTTGCAGGCCTTTGTGAGAATTAAAAAAATTTTTGCAGCAGCCCCTGTTCCCGTTTACACAAAGCCATTTGTCATCTCAGTACTACTCGATATTAAAACAGACATGTTCCTTACTCTAATTTGACAATGGAGCTCCTGGCAGAAGCCCGAGGAGAGATAAGATGGGAATTGAGGTATCTGAGAAAGGATGCTCAGCCTCTTATGTTCAGACACTGTAAGAGGAGTTATTTAACAGGATAAATGTGAGCTCAGAGTCAGAAGCGTGGAGAAAAGGGGATGAAGAGGCAAAAGAAAAATGGAATGTAAAAGCTGAACTTACTGAGAGCAGAGCTACAGCACCTCCATCTCAATTAAAGAACATGCATAGTAAATCAAAAAGGTGTCTGCTTTGCAGGGAATGAGAATGTAAGATCACAAAACATCAACTTGTTTTATAACTAAGCTAATCAGGTTTGGTCTTGGTTCCAATCAGAATGGGGATCACCTGAGAATACACAACGGTGTCTGTCTTGTTGCTTCCTTGCAGGAAGCAATCAATCATTGCTTTTAATTTTATATATTTGATGTCTCTCACGGAACCTTTCCCTTCCCCTTAAACAGGAATAATGTTGATGGAGAAAGGCAGTCTCCTTCAGCCCAGCCCCCACCACCTTCAGAATGAGAAAGTCCTCATTTGGGTCCTTACTGGAAAGGAAGCCCAGATGCCTGGATAAGTTCCTATTTGCTGCTTCCTAACGCGGTTGCCACTCTGTATCTTCCACAGCGGGCATCAGGCTTCAGTATTTAAACTTTCTTATCTCCTCTTTTTAAACCAGAACATAATCAGACAGCACCATGCAGATTTTAATCTGACTGTTGGCAAATGGTGCAAGAGGCAAAATGAAAATCTGTAAATGTTGCTGGACAAAAATATAAAAAATAAATATCAGTGAACCAAGGGATCTTGCCCTTCTTACAGAACTGTCCTCAGCACTATAGCTACAAGAGCTAAATGTAAAATCACAATGTAAAAATCACAGATCATTCTAGAATTTTTTTTTTCCTTTAAAACTATTGCTATTTTGACAGTCTTTCTAACCTTGTTAGAACACAATCTGTTTGCATGATGTAGATGAGAGAAATGCATTGCTTCTTTTCGTAAGATACAGCTGAGGTCAAAACAGACTCCATACCAGCACGCTAATATTAAGGAAGGTCCTCAAACCTAAAAAAGGGAAAATATTGCATGATGGAATACTGAAAAGATCTTTTCCACCATGTGCTGTACAGATCTCTAATGTGGTAAGGACATCAAAATGACAAAGATCCCACAGAGTTGGTCCTTTCTTGTGAAATCTGACTTTAAACATGCCAAACTCAGAAGCACTGCTTTCACTGAACTGAGGCCAGGGAAGGAAAGATTTAATAACAGCCTCATTATAAGGTTCATTGTTGTAGGACTATTTAATATACAAGATTAACACATCTTATCTCCCACTTTCACTCAAACCTATTATACCCCTCATTAATACATGCACATTTCTACATCATTTACAGCACTCAGGAATCAAATATTACTGTCTGAAACAGGGTGTGTTCTGCTGCTCTTCCTGGTGATAGGCACTTTTTGCAATAACAGTACTCAAAAATAAGTCTCACAACTCAAAATTAGAGACATGGGTAGGTAAACAGGGCTGTCTAAAACTGGGAGAAATATAAAACAAAAATCATTTGTTTGGCCAACACTCTGGATTTTATTTCTTGATTTTGGTTCCCTCACACCCAAACCATTCAAATACTATATGACAGGAAACTTCTGCTTTCCCAGCCTAATGAATAATGGTATCCTTTCCTCCTGGCAATCTGAGATGTAGAAGTAGGTAAAGTAACCCACAGCTCCTCAAATTAAGAGGCATTTTAAAAGTCTTCAGATCTGGTTGACCAGAGAAGAAAAGGAAGCTGTAAGGTAAGAACAGTACAATACTTCCCCAGATTACATTCCTTTGTCCACAGACATAGCAGGGCAGGCCAGAACAATGTAAAAATTAAAATTATATGAAGGGGACAAAAAATATCCACTGCTATGCTTTCAGAAGACCAAAGGCTGCGGGTTGGCCCCTATTCTTGCAGGACCTGTTATGAGTTTGCAAGCATCTCAAGACAGAGAAAATGCATTTGTCCAGCAACTGAGCAGATCCAGGGGCCTACAGGCCCTCCTGTGATCCCCTAAGCTGTGGAACTGCTCTCCACAGGAGGCTGCAAATGTTTGGGGGACTTACCTAAACAAATTCCTAAAAACAAGAACAACAAAAATACCATCTAATGTTATCAAACACAGAGAAACATTCTGACTGCAGTTTTTATTTACAGGTTTCTGGGCATTGTGAGACTTTGTGGGGCAAGTATTATCCCACTCTTACACTTTGCTACACGCTTTTGGCCACTGACAGTATTCTAACACTGCACTTTAGTTCAGTACATATGTTTTATATTTTCATCACACTACAACTAGTAAGTTAAACATACTAAAACATTCTAAAAATAGTGAAGATACGTCTTCTCCAATCATCTGAGGAGAATTGCTACCCCTTGTACATCGTTAGAAAGTATGTTTACAAAATTCCCTTTCCCTCACACCTTACTTTCTGAAGCCACCCTAGGGTAACAAAAAGGTTTTCAAATCAAATGGTTAATATTTATGGAAGAGAAAGGACCTGGAATGATTCTCCTGAGAAGTACTGATAACAAAGACTTAACTTCCACAGGCCAAATGTATACCTCCCAGGACTTTTTCTACTGTTCTTGGAGATAAAGATGTTTACTCTGGCTGATTAATTTCATATCAGAAAATGTGATTTGCTGGGACAGGCCAGGGTGACCCATTCACACTGAACTTCAGGTTTTTTGGAATTGTCCATTATTTCAGGTAAAAACTGTTATGAGGTATTGGAGTTGCTACCTCCTGCAAGAAAAAACACTCATCCCTAAATCCTGACATTTATTACCACTAAAGAAGAGCTGACATCCTGGAGGTCTTCTTACAAGGAGCATACCAAGGTACACAGCTGACATGTATGGACCACAGAAGTCCCAGGTATTGGTGGGGAAGAGAGAAAACCTTTTCCCCTTAGCTATGACTTCTTTTTCCTCCCACAATAGTTCTCCACTCATCTCAGAGAAACATTGCTATGTGTTAGCCTTGAGGGTATCAGTGCCGGAGGGCTGTTACTCCCGAAGACAGGAATTCCTGAATCTAAACTCAAAAGTGCTCATCAGAAGCAAAAATAGCTGAAAAGAGTTTGCATAAAGACAGTTACTGGCAGCAAGAAAATGATACTTTCAGATATAGTCCTCTCACAGGATTAATATTTGAGTAAGCAAATAGTTCTTTGGCAAATTCTTTACTTATTGCAATGCAGTCAGAATCACAGTGAGATGACTCCATGCATACAGCGACTGCTGATAATGCAGGGATCACCACGGATGCTTAGAAGGGCTTAGTCAACTCAAGAATGGAATAGACCTCCTTGTTAAATACATTCCTGTGGTTATATTAAATTTTTGAGCCAAACCAAATACAACATAAGGAAATGGGAAAAAAAATCAAACACTGAAAGGTTTTAAACAACAGAGGCCTAAAAAAATCAGAGAAATTAGGGGTATTTTCCAGACATAAGGTGATCAAGGTAACCTGCACACCAAGCTATATGGGAATGCCTATTTCCAGCCAACAAGAAGGAAAGGAAAACTACTGTATATGAATACCTTGCAAGGACCCTGGATTAGTATGACCAGTTTTCAGGAAAAAACAATAAAATTAAAGAAACAAATAAATAAATACAGACAGCTACCTTCCTTCCAAAAGTTCAAAACAGAAGACAAATAAGGGGCACAAAAGCACCGAACGTTTAGTCAGATTTTCTCACTGATAAACATCATGGAAACTATGGAGCCCCCAAAGATTTAACTTCTTCAGTGCAGGATTAATTTAGAAGCCAAAACTGTGGCAGAGCTGCTCAGTACCTCTCCTTAATTTCAACAGGTCAAGGAAACATCCATACCTTTTCCATCTCAAATGGAAGCTTATTCCTGGGAGCTGTCTGTATATATTTATTTGTTTCTTTAATTTTAACAGCCAGAAACCTTCATCATTGCAGTATCTCAACAGCTCATGGGTACCAACAGACTTCCTGTCATTATCCCTGTATGCTCACTCTGCAGGGAAGGTCACATATGATATGGGGATAAGTCTGAGATACAGACAAGGTATGTGATTTACAGGACTTCACAGAAGCAAGAAAACCCACGTGTATCAGACCTGAGAGTGCTTCCACAGCAGCCTGCAGTGAGTGCCATTCTGTCAGCACCATTCTCTCAACTGTGGCACTCCATGCTGCTGATGTGGCTTTCTGGGCAGCCTCCCAAACAGTCCAATCCCTAGTTAAACCAGGAAAAAGGGGATGTGCACTTTTTTTCAAGTTTTCATGAGTAAGACATTTCATATTCTTGCCTTCCCCTTCCAAGGATTAAGGTGAGAAAGAACTGAAGCAAAATACAGACAAAAATTAAAGCAGTAACTGTACCATAACACAGCTGCCTCTGAAGCAAGAAGGAACAGACAGCACCAAAACATCTTCAGATCTGACAGGTTGCTCTGCTACCAATCTGCACAAGCAGGTGAGACATGTCACTCCATGACAAGTATCAGAAATAAAGGAGCTTATTGCAACTTCTGGTGTTTTATAAGATTTCTCTCTATTGTGCGAACGGAGACAACAAGCAGTTCTAACAAAACATGGGTAGATTTTTCTCCCCTGAGCTGCAAAGCTTTAAAATTAGCACTTTGTCTATGCTTGTTCTTTTAATGTCTGCATTTATTAAGGAGCAAAACAACCATGCATCTGAAATGCCAGAGAAATATGGATCCATAAATAATGCCACATTCCTATTCACACCTAATCTAAATATTTATGTAGTAATTTACCAGCAAAAGATGCAAACTATTCTTTAAATGCTACATTGTATTAAAGGTTAACCACGTGACATGTTTTATTATAAGGCTCTGAATTATGTTTAACACAAATTTTTATTTCCAGTGAAAGTTCTGGTGTTGAAATGGATGGACAGGGACAAGGAGTTTTAGTCACCTCTAAAAGACAAATGCTGAAGTTTGGACTTCTTCAGTATTTTTTCAGTCCACATAGCCATAGGCCATGCAACTCAGCAGCACACTGACTGGAAGAGGAAGAGCCACCTTCTCCACAACTAGAGGAGCTAGAAACAGCTCTATCAGGGAGGCTTGATGCTTACAGCAGGCCTGTTGGTGCAGAGTTGCACTTGGAAACACAGCCCCTACTGGAATCAGAGCCAAATCAAAAGGGCAGTGCATGCACCCGCTGAGGGAAGTGTAAAATGGAACAGGAGAACTGCCCCCAGTACAAGCACGTGCCCTCAAATTTCACAGCTGCTAGACGCAGTCTCACCTCAACAGTGAGGTAACACCTCTCTGCCCAGTACCTTACACAGGAAATTCATGATCCATTCCTCACACAGTCCTACAAAACCCAGCTTCTCTCTCACTTCATGTCCTGCTAGAGTCATCATGACATATTTATGGCCATAACTGTTCTTTTTGGTTCCTCCTTCAGCTCCCACCTTTCATGCCTTCTGTTCTTAAAACCTTTCATATTAGACATAGTTTCCAACTTATCTTCTATTTTCTCTCTTATACAAGGCTTTCTTTAGAAATATTACTCTGCTGACTTCGTTTCCAATTCTCTTGATCTCTACATGATCTTCCACATAGAACACCTTCTTCATGTCATCACTTCCCTCAGATTCAAGACCTTTGAAGCTCACTGCAGACTCAGCCATGCAGGAACTGATACAAAGATTTCCCTGTGTTTTCTGTTTTCATGAACAGAGCCTCTTCCATTTACATTATACTGAGAGAGATCCACTCTTGTGTGACTTTTTGAGCCTATAATGTGCCATAGTTTTCAAGGCCATAAAACGGAGGGTTAAAAAAAACCCCACACTTAAGTTTAAGTAGTGTTCTGGGAGCTAAATATCTTCCAACTTGTAATATAAGAAGAAAATGAACACTACTGCCAGTGTGCCACCTCCTATACTCCTAAAACTCTCATGAGAAAAGAAATTCTCCAGGTCTAAGCACAAGGTATTCACAAATAAACATCATGACCCATTTCAAATGTCCGACTTCTTCACATATCCTTTGTGACTGTTAAAGCAGATACCTCTAACTCAACAGCAGAAAAGGCTCACTTTCCCACAAAGACCTAATCAGGCACAGCAACATGAGATGTAGTAATGCTCCCTGCTTCAGCAAGAGATGAAGTGCAGACTTATTGACAGAATCTGCATTTTTGGTTCTCATGTGCTCTGCCTGAATAAGCTCACCAATCTGAGGCAACAGTTTCAGACACTGGTATTTTGAACACCACTGGTCTCAGGGACTATCCTTTTTCTGCACCTCACTGTATTTAGATCGAAGAAACCTTGGCAAAAAAACAGAGGAAGCTGGAAGCATAAATGTTCATTCTTAAGTTGCAGTAAAATCTTTCATTTCAATGATATACAGAAGTACTTGGAATGTATTACAGCTGATAAATGCAGAAATGAGGTATAGAATACTACTGAAAATAGACCTTATTTGTATGCACGCCATACAAATATGTTAAAATACGTAGTTAAATATGCTGTTGGAGTTAAGTAGCTTTCATAGAAGAGAATCATTGCAATTATCAGTGGTAATAGCAAATCCTCTCTGATACAGATGTTTACTTCCTGTTCTAAGAACTAGGGCAGGAAACAGCCATGTTAAAAATATTTGTATAGCATCAGCCATAGTGTTCCTATTTGTTACAGCTAAGTGTACAACCTGTAACAAAAATAGATAGTTTTTTCTTCCTCCCCCTCCAGCATAACTTAATATATTTAAAACCTTTAGTCAACAACCAAATGCCTGCTACCATATTTTGGCACAAGCTGTCTCTAACTACAGTCCTATCTCCTCAGTTAACAACTGGAACACAGAATTAGTCATCTCTAGGAAACAGATAGCATTAGCTTTTCATCACAAAAAGCTCAATTAAAGCCCATTTGAGAGAAGCTGAGCCACTTCTTTATTGCGTTTTTTTCTTCCCCCTGCCTCTTGATAGCTAGGCTGAACCTAAATATCATTAACTGCTGTGAAGGCTAATATGCAAAGCCTAAGTACAGACCTGACTATGGCGAGTGCCTCTCTCAGTTCTGATGCACCAGGGGAGGGAGGAGAAAAAAAGAAGTCATCCACATACAGACACAGTTTCTTCCCCATGCCCCCATGTTTACCTCTTGCCAATTTCTTTCATAAAATGGGAGAGGTGTAACTGTCTATTCAATTTTTTAAATTTCACTGTGTGCCTTCTGTTTCTTAGAACATGGCAAATACTGTCTCTACACTATATCCCTAGTACTTAGAATGCAAAACACTTTATGACACTTCTAGCTCTGGGAGAAGAGAAAATGAAGCATGAAATAAGAAATATACTAGCAGAACAATATTCATTGACACTGGTGAATCTGTATACTGCTGCATTGGGAAAGTATTAGTATTTGGGGTTTTAGGCTTTTTTTTTAATATGTTTGCCCAGCTTGTCTGATGTCAATGGTATGTCTGCCCTTGCAGCTTTTCCATGTAACATGAAACTGAGATGCCAAATTCATCAAATTATGCTTAATTCTGGCAGATTTATACATTCTCATTTAAATGACTAATATTTTTAAGCTAAACCATATAATTATCCTCACAGTTCTTCATAAGCCCCCCACCCCTGAAAAAACACAGTCACATTTGTTGAAAGGTCTGAGCCCAAACACGGAACTAGAAATCTTTTACTCTCCTAGCAAGAGTCTAAAACTAATAATAATAATATTTTATTTCCTACCAAGGGTCAAGGCAACAGACTCACAAACAATAAAGCCATAAGCATGGAACAAAACACATAAAAGAACGTCTTGGCTGACCAAAAACTGACTTTGGTTGAAAAAATATTTTACAAATTATTCTTTGTTTCTTGTAGCTGGTACTGAAATTGAAAGAAAATGGCACAAAAAAGAAGAAAAAAAAAATCCCATTCTTCAAGTCCATTATGACCAGCAATACTCAACATGCACTAATTCAGTCAGCCTCACACTAATACTAGATAATGTGTCCTTGCACTGCTGTTGATATACAAAAGTTAAAATTCCTGCATAAATATACACAGGCAGTCACAGGACTCTAAAATCTGTCACATTCAACAAGTAAGAGTTGGGCAAACAATAATTGGAATAAAATGCATTGCAAAAACAGAATAAAGAATAAAGACAGAATAAAAACTGCTTTTCAGAGCAGACTTCTGAACCTCAGTCCCAGAAGAGCAGTGATGAGAATCAGCTGTCTACAGCATATCCTGGTCTGGTGTGTGGCAGGAGAGGTATGGGAGCCTCCACACCACCATGCCAGAGAAAACGTAGAGACTGGCACTGCTGCAGCAGGTATCAAAGCAGAAGCAGATTTATGTATATCAGGCTAATCAATACTAAAATGGATCCTATCTCAGCCACCTAGTGCCTCATGCCAGGAATTCAAATAGTCTGAAAAGCCTTTCTTTTGGAAAACAACTGGCACAACACCCTTCAGATGCCACTTGTACTGCTGCCACCTTCCTCACAGCTCAGGGAAAATTTCCCTCTTATTCTACCTTTAATGGACAAACCTTCCATGTACTGTAGGAAGGCACAAGACAGATCAGCACATCTTTGGGTGAACTAGTTAGAAATTTGGCTAAAGTCATTATTGCTAGCTGACAAAAGCTTAAATCTTTTACTAGTGATTTGTTTGAATTATACACAGACTAATGTAATAGGTAACTTGGAATATGCAGCCCTGATTTACCAGGGATTCTCTCATGAGGAATTATTAAAAGTAAAGAAGGTACAAACTAAGTGACAATGAGCAAAGATAAATGTCACAGCACTCACTACCAGCAGGCCCAGTGTAACACTGACTGGGTCAAAGCCACAGCACTGGGCATTTACAATGTACATACATAACAAATACGTAAAAATCACTTTGTGGTTTTTTTTATTTTCTTCCAGAGTCTCGGGGAGGGACCATTCCCACCAGTTTCATCTCTCTTCAAATCTCTGGACTCTTTTTGAAGGGACAAGCTGGTATTTAATGGTTTCTAAACCATTTTCAAAGCATACCACTTTGGTCTCAATATATTTTCAAAGGACAAAAGGAACTACCTCAACTACCTTATACATGCAAAAAACCCAGCCATAGTTATAACTGTACAACACAGAATACCATCAGAATTTTCTCATATTTTGCAGGCACTTTAGTTATAGACCACCACAAATGGACAGTTGTTTTTTTTTTATTCCACTTCCTTAAGGCAGGGGGGATGCAAAACCGTCAGGGGAGGCAGCAAAAACAAAATATGACTTTCAACACCCAGAGTAGAACATGCAATGTAGCTAATGCTTTTTTTATTTTCATCCCAAAAACTGATGGGGTCTTATCTACAAGAGATAGGATTGGGAAGAAAAAAAAAAAAAGGTGCTTAATGCATTCTAAAAAAAAAGGTACTTAATGCATTCTTTGCATTAAGGATAGTATGAATTTGGTACAAGTGTCTTGTATTTCCTGCTACATAAATGAAGTCATTGACTAAGAACCCCAAAATAATCTCATGCCACAAACACCACACACCACTCATCACAGCTGAGATGCTGACATTTGCTGCAGGGCTGGTAGTGCTGCACTCAACTTAGGTACATAATCCACCTCTTCTCTAATTTAGCTAGAATCTATTCTAGTCTGTACAAGAACTATAATCTTAACTGCAGAATATGTATATTTTTCCCTTGATTGCGTCTACTTGTTCTTTCAAGGGCATTCCCATTAGGAACAAACACTTCTCCATCCTCTCTCCCCCTGAAAGCAGAGTGAAAATAATCCTATCAAGGGAAACTTATTACTGTTTCCAAATTGCGCCTGGCTCTCAGCAGGCACACTCTCCAGGCAACAGTTTTGCCGCTACATTATAACTAATTTTTTTTTTTTCCACATGACATTTTGTACTGTAAGTAGGTAGAGGAAGGACAGATATATGTGGTTTGGGATAAGAAAGAACCTTCCTGAGCCAAGCAAAAAAGCAGTGTTTCCTCACACTCTGCACCCTCCTGCAAAGAAATTTTGTTCTCACTCTTCAGAATGATTTCTTAGCACGTTGCACCATGGTCAAAAACAGAGCCTTTCACAAATTAACGCTGCAAGAGACAGATGAAACCTGTAGTTTGTTCAAATTTGGAGCTCCTGGCTGCAGAGGGTAATGAAGAAATAAAATGAAAGAGGGGAAGAAGGAGAACAAAAGAAAGCCCAAAGCCATCGTTCGAGTCCCGCCACCCGGACATGGCACTCGCTGTCCAACGCTGCCACCTGGCGGCCACACAGAGCGGCTGCACAAACGGCTCGGGAGCGTCACCCCCGCGTCCCCTTCCACAGCCACCCGCTCCCGGATCATCACGCTGGAAACACAAAACCCCTCTCCGCTCCCCGTTCCCTTCGTCTTTATGGCTTTCTGCAATCCTTCCAAACAGATTCACCAAAACGCTTTACATAAATTGTTCCCAGTACAAGGAAAAAAAACCTCAAACCAAGACATATGCAATGGAATTAAATGTAGCACATGTGATTTTTAGTGAGTAGATAAAGAGCAATTTTTAAATTATTTCAAGCTAAATCCACTAAAGGCTGCTTCAAGATCAATTAACAAAAATGCTTCAAAGTCACAGGCCATTATTCCAGACAAAAGGAAACTTACCCAAATACATACCAAGGAATTTATGTATAATTTCTAGCTTTTTAAACAGAACATGGACAAACACACAAGTCTTACTGACATAGCCACATGACATTTAGCAGGATGAGACAGCCTCCTGAATCAAGAGAAAAAAAACATCGTATCTTAACTAATTCTTCTGACTAAAATAATCAAGGGAAATAGATACTTCCTTGGGAACAGGACAGAGAGCGCACAAGAATTGTACAGTAACAACAGAGCACCACTTCAAAATCAGATTGAAGAGAGGTCAGGAGCTAGATCCCAGCCTTTAATCTGCAAATGTAAGAACAGCAACTCTCAGCCTTCCTAAAAGAAAGGTCATACACTGCCATTCTCTCTCCCAGTAACCCCTACGGCCCAGCTCCTCCTTGGGAGATTCAGCTTAAGAGCAGGTTCAGCTGAGAGGTATTATTTAACCAGATCACACTCACCTGGACATTATCCCGTTCTGCATTTCACAGCATCCCAAAGGCATTTAACCAGCCACATCAATGTCCTTTGCCACCACATGCTTTCACACTCCTAAGCTGAATAAAGTTCTTGCTCCTCACCACATCTACACATGCACCAGGGAGGACCCCTCACACACCAAGCAAAGGCATTTTTGAAAAGCTGGACCATTCCTCTTGGTTCCAGAACCCAGGGGTGCAACCCTCACAGATTCACAGCATCCATACTCTTCCTGCTCATGGGAGCGAGGAAAAAAAAATTCTACAAAACCCACAGCAGGTTAATGTTTTAGGAAAATGTACTATAGGCTTGACATGAAACAAAGGCTCTGTTAAAAGACAGCAAAGCAGCATCCCAGGCTTATTCTCCAGCCAAGGCACAGCTCCAACTTCCCATTTTTTGCACAGCACCTTTTCATGTCAAATACAACACAATTGTATGATACTTGCTTAAAAATCGTTTTGGCCATCAGGGAGTAACACTTTACAACCGGAGTCCAAAGAAGTAGTAAGAATTATGCCATAGCTGAAGTATCAAATTAGAAAAAAATACTGATGCAGTCAGTTCTACAGGCACATACACTGTCAGGAATGACAAAGCTTTGAAGCCATGAAATCCTCTTTGAAGCTTGGCTCCAAGCAACTATGATTTTTTTAAGTTTCAACTGTTCTAGATTACAATTTTAAGTGAAAGGGCCTGGCAAGCCTGAAGCACTTGGAATAAAATAAATAAATAAATAAATAAATAAATAAGTTTTTTAAAATATTGAAAACTGAGACCCTGAGATTTAGCACCAGCTTCAAAAAATATAAGATGACTTATGTCAGGCTTCTTTGTTTGATTGTATGGGGAAAGCACATGCAGATATTTCTAAATAATTTAAATACTGCAGCTATGGATAGCCATACTGCTGCATCTCAGGCCTTTTTAATTCTGATTTCTTTTTCTTCTGACTAGAAAATATCATTAGGCTGATTTTGATATTTCTTCTCATAATTCTCCAACAATAGGCTGACCTTGGTCACTGAAAGTCTTCCTCTGGTTAAACGAAACAGAACACTTTATCCTTATGAACTTGCTGCATCCTTAAATACAGCACACAGTCCCTGAATCCTCATTCTGATGCCTCTTTGTTCCCAAAAATGTCACAAGTCAGGAGGACAATCAAAATCAAATCACTTTTCCCTCAGCAGGTCTCCGTAACACATTCAGCTTGCTGTGTTTTCTGTTGTTTTAAATCTGTAATGTCCTCTTCAATTTGTAAATTTTTAATTGGAACCACAAGACATGCAATTGTTCTCCCATTTCTGTAACTCTTGGGAACCTCATACCACCATCGTCTTGTTACTGAGCATTTTGCTCCATAGGCTCTGCCAGTTTGATTGCAACTATTTTCACCACCTTTTTTTTTTTTTTTTTTGTCTCTACATTCAGATTTCTACCTTCCTATCCACATCTGCAGGTAAACTTCTATCATTGTCCACTGCCTGTATCACTCTAATATCTACTACCTTGGAAATTCAGACGCAGAACAGAAAGATTGTACCTGCTCCAAATAATTCACACTTGAATACAATCTTTGCAGTAAACTTTGCACCTTATTTCTTTCCTCATCCTGATCATAAAACAACTGCTGGAGTTTGTATTTTCTCTGAATGAGATTCCCCAAACACATCCTGATTCATTCGGCTATAGGAATTCATTATTTTAGTTCGATCTAATGCTCAATCTTGATTGTGTCTGTGTCTCAGCTGTCATTTCTTGGCTTCTCCACCTCGTCTTATCACTTCAGGGCTTTACTTCTCCACCTTGCTACCCCACAATGTTTTCTGCCTTTACTCCCATTGCTCTCTGGACTTCAAAGAGGACCTGTATCTGCTTTCAAAGATGTTCTGCATAGGCATTAATATCAGATTGCCCTCATCACTAATGCTGACCCTACAATCTCATCTACTAAGTTTCCATTTTTAATTATCTTGATTTGCAAGATATTTGGATGGCAAACATCCTAGTAAAAATTCTGTAAATACACATGTCTAATATAAAAGCATAAATACAGCTCTGAGCAATTCACATTTGAACCAAATAAACTGAGGCTGCAAAAGTAGAACACCAGCACTTTGAGCTAAGTTTTGGCTGAAACTGGGGAGTAGACCAGACGTCTCCAGTGTGCCATGTTCAGCATGGCTCACATGGCTGCAATAAGAAGCAAGCAGTGCTCCAGCAAAATATTCCAATCGGCTTTCAAAATAAATCTCAAGTAGGGGGTGTAATAATCAAGTTGGTAAACTCAATTTGAACATGAAACGTATTGATTTCTTCTGTGGCTAATCACCATCGTGATTCTAAATTATAAAGATCAGAAATTCTCTTCTCCCTGAATGCATACAGTAAATTGCAAACCAACAACAGCCCACAGAGCTGTAATTGCTATCCTGACAGGATAAAAACGCCTACTCATCCTATTGTTTTTGTGAGTCCATCTCCTCTCCCCCCCTCCTTTTCCTCTGCCTTTTATTTTATCTGTTTTTTCACCACAAATGTGAACTTTGGGGATAGAAAAATGAAGAGTGTTTTCCAGATGTTTCCCACAAAATGTAGTGCTTCATTTGACACTCCAAAAACCTGCCCTTTCCTGCAGTAACACACTGCGCATTCTCAGGTCAGTCACAGACTCATGGAATGGTTTGGGTTAGAAGGAGACTCCAAAGATTACCTAACTCCAACCCCTACCATGGGCAGGGACCCCTTCCACTGGATCAGATTGCTCACAGCCATATCGAACCTGGCTTTAAACACTTCCAAGGATGGGGCATCCACATCTTCCCTGAGAATCCTGTGACAATGCCTGGCCAACCTCAAAGTAAAGAATTTAATATCTAATCTATTAAACCTATATTTTCAGTTTGAAGCCATTCCCCCCTGTCCTGTCACTACAGGCCCTTGTAAATAGTCTTGCCTCATCCCTCATCCAAGTTCACGGTCAATAACCATGACTAATGAACCTCACATATTAGTGTTACTTCTCTATAACCTGTGCTCGATTCAACTGAGTATTTTCATGCATTCTGTTAATCCCACCCCTCTCTTGGTTTTTGGTTTGTTTCTTTCAAAGCATAGTCATCCCATTTCAAGTTACTCCTAAAATACAGATTTCACCCAAGTTCTGCAACACTTAACTAATCCATGAAGATAGGCAACTCTCCAGTATCCCAGAAGGTAAGTGAGCTAATATGTATGTCTCAAACACCAACAACCAGATGGCTGTGGAGCCAACCAAGGATTTTTGGCAACAACAGACAAGAATTGCTGCTAATAACCAAGGATAGCTGGTATTAACACACCATGAGAAAAAAACAGGATGTGGATGGAGAAGGGAGCATACCGGGATAGGGCAGCACATTTCCAGGACAGACATGCTTGTCCTGGCACCTAAAGATCAGGACAGCACAACACAACACGGCACAAGTGTAAGAATCAGGTCAAGAAGCAGGCATGGGCTGTAGGGGGATACAAAGACCACCAAATACCCTGAAGCCTCCAACCCATTTCCAGACAGGTCTGCAAGAACTGACTGCACACGACTACAAAATTACATTAGAAATTTACCTTCAGTGTGGGAAAACTCATCTATAAAAAGGTACCCCCACAAAGCCCAGGACCCTGTGTGTGCACCCCAGGACCCTGAACACCCCATCAGACATCAGCAATGGAGTCAGGATCTCTCTGGTGATCTCTCTTTCTCTCTTTCTTTCTCCCCTCCTTTAATTCATATCTATCTCCCTCTCTCTTCCATTTTACCTTACCCCTTTATCCTAAACCCACTGCCATGTGCTTTTAGCAGGCCAAGGACTGACATACCACTTTTCATGCCAACTGTGTAATTTATTAATATAACTTCGTGACTGTTTGCAGACCCTTTGACTCCTGTTGTTCCTTTCAACCATGACCTACAAATCTTGGGTGCTCCCTTCCCCGTAAGAGTGGGAGATTCCCAAAATCAGAGATATGAGAAGAAATACAAACTCTGACTTGTAAGATCTATCATTAATATCATTAACCAGTTTGGGGTATTTTGCCACATTTCTATCCACAGATTTCACTTTCAGTATGTTCAATAACCCTGAAGGATTCAGAGTTTACAAGCCTGAAATGTTTAACACTTTACACCATACTATACAACTTGGATTATTTTTCACAACTGTATTATTCTGTTTTTTTGCCAAATTTAATATACCATATTCCACTGCCTTGGTTCCCAAAAGAGCATATCCGTTTCATAAGGGTAATGCCTCATGGAGTTAATGTCTGTATTATCTGATGTAGAAAAACATGGATAATCTTAACTAAGTGTGTCTGACAAGACACCCGTGAAAAAAAGCCTTGCACATCTTAGTTGGGATTACTGCAATACAAAGGTGAATCCTGTTTGAAGACAGTATCTCTGAGTAAAGTACAGAAAGGTCCCAACCTCAGGGTGGAATGAACAGCAGAATTTTCCTTTTTGATTTTCTAAGAGATATCATTATACAAAGCAATAATGTTGATGCTGTTCATTCAGAAAAGAATCTGCCACCTTCAGAGATCAGGACACACAATATGGGCAATTAAGCTTTAACTGAGATTTAGCTCAAAGTAAGCATGGATGCAAATTAAAGTATGGCAGTCTAGAGCTTACTAGAGGTCCTGAACTATGACCTTCATCTTTAATAATTAGACAAAGAATCACAAAGATCATTTTCTGGTAAAGAGCTGTCTGAAAATTGCAGGAGGAACAAATTTTAAATATCATATCTTCACTTATTTTCTGCATAATCATCCTCTAAGAGAAAGTAATGATGGAAAGAATGGAATGTATTTTTGTAGAGGGATAAGATAGCACTCAGTGTTTCTTCTCAATATTTACCACCAGAGAGCTTGCATCACCCTGTATTAACCTCAAAACTAATATTTAAGCATAACTGACTACTTCAGACAAAATCAAGAGAGGAGAAAAGCAGCTCATTTGAAAAGAACATCCTGCCTCTAGCATAGAACACAGCATTCTTGTGCAATCAGAGTAGATGATAACTTTGGCAAAATAATTGTACTTTTAACCAGGGCAACAGAAGCATTTTCCCCCCCAGGTAATCCCTCGCCACTGGTGCTTTACCAATTCTGTAAGAATAATCTAAACAGAAAGGCTTAGAGCACAGTAGCTGTCCACTCTCCAGCATCTCTCACTGCTCAGAGAACAATCTTTCATCCTCATCCTTTCGACTTTTTGCATATTCAGCTGCATATTCCCTTTCAAAACAAGACTGGTTGTAATTTTAGCAAATTCGAAGTCTTAAGTAGGAAGATACAGCTTAGGCATTAAAAACCAGAGGGTTGCCATTACTTGAAAGGAGTCTGTTGGATGCCATTGTCGCCTGCATTTGCACAGATGAGCTGCTAATGAGAGAATTCAGGCATATTTTCATTTGAACTCTAAAATGTCCTCAAAAAGCTCCAATTCTGTGCCAGAAATTTCATCCTCATGGGTTTAAGCAAAAACAAAGAGGAATTCATTTGCATTCTCTACACAAACAGTTTTTAGCTAGCAGAAGGCCATTCCCTGATGTCAAGGAAAGAGGACTATTTTGCTCATATCACTCTTTATCCACAACTGTCTGCCTGCTCATGTGAGGGCCACACCAACTTAATAATTCTAAAGTTTTGATATAATAAAGAAATCCTGCTGATAATTTGCATTCAATTTTAAAAGAGAATTCACATTTCCCATACCTTTCACTGTACCCAAAACCACTACATCTCTCCATCTGCCAAACTGAGGCTTCTGCATTTTAGAACTGTTCCATGAGATCCCTAAAATTTAGTTCTTCTGTTGGGCCTGGATCTCACCAGGCAGGACGTCTGTCTGCCAACGGCAGCTTCCCGCTGAGAGGTAAGGAAAAGTGCCTTAGCATTATGCACTTGATCCATTCTCCCACTACATAATTCCAGCTAGAACAGAAATCTCTGCACCTCCCACTAACCATGCAGGCTGGGTCACAAACCTCTCCACAGGCATGCAAGTCTTTTCTTTCCTTCCCTGAGCAGGAGGGAAGGAAGCAATATTTCCTAATCATTGCAAGGATATAAAAGCTTTACATACAAAGAAAAGTTACAAAAGCATACTCCAAATATTTTGAAGATGGGTGCATTGCTCCAGAGAAGTCTTTGGACACAGTCTCAATACATACATACATTCATACATTCCTCACAGACACAGCCACCAATCAACAAAAAAACCCTCTTAACAGAGGGAACAAAAATGCAATTATTAAAACAAAAGGAAGGGCTGCTCTTGGACACTCTGTAGTAACTTAATTTAAGGAAAGTTATCAAGGATCTCTAGACAGAAACCAGAAAAGCCATCAGTCAGGTTCCTCTGTGTTTTAAAATGACTCCTCCTGGAAGAACATACAAGCATTAAGATATTTTCTCTGACGTAAATCTCTCCACCTACTCAAGGACCATGTTGCCAAAGGTGACAGATACCATATTGCACTCACTGTATCTCAACTAGACAATAAATTAAGTTTGTAACATTAAGTTGTTCAAGAACAAGATAAAATATCAGCAGCCACACATCCAAACAGATACTTAACATGGAAATGGCAGAAGGCACTGTTTCAATTTACACCACTTGATTTTGTAGAAACCCTAAAGCTGTCTAAGGAATTAATGTCCGTGTGCAGACAAATGGAAAATGCCTAAATGTTCCAGGAGAAGATTAAGGCTAAGTCTGAAATGAAAATATAGGAAGACAAAAGCAGCAGTAACTTGCAAGACCCATTGTCAGATGGGGTCTTGCAAGTAACAAAATGACACAGTTTGACATAAGCAGGTTTAATAACACATCTTAAGGAAAGGGACTTCAAAAACAATACTGGATGGGGAATCTGAAGTTCCCTTTCTCTGTGAGCAAAAGGGTGTTTTTGCAGGCTGCTGCAGGCCGTCCTAATTGGCAGTAGATCTCATCTTCACATGGTTTTGAATGAAGTCCTAGTCCTTCTGCCTTCCGTGAAGGCAGAAGTTTCCTCCCAGAGTTTTACTGTGCGAGCTCAGAAATTAAGACCAAAAAAATCAAAGGAAAACACAAGCGGCAGAATAAAGACGTCTGAATTTTAAACATAGTCCTACTACAACCTTCCTTTAATATGTTGAATGAATTCTCATATTTCTATTTCATTTTCTTCATTTTTATGAAGATGAGATGGCTGCAATACATTTTAACTCACAGAATGGGGACAGAATTAAGAGCATTTGCAAACCACTGATCTCCCAGAACGAAAGGACCTAGATTAGCACAACACATTATATCAATCCTTAGAACAAGCTGATTTTAAGTGAGCAGCAGCATTATGTAAATTAGTTACAGGAAAGAAATTAGAAGAAGAAGATTCAAAAGGTTTGAGTAAATATAAAGTTTAGTACAGATATACACCTACTGGCTCCATAAACAAATTTTCTATTTTCACACACTAAATGGAAGCTACTGCATTTCCTAATTATATTGCAAAAGAAGATGATCATTCCATGAAGTTCCAACTACATTATTTCAATTCAGTAACCCTGCATGTTCTCATAAAGCCTTGAAACATTTCTATAGAGAGACATACACAACACATCACCTTTCTAATTTTATAAACACTTAAAGAAAAAAGCCATGATGCATACAAATCCAAGTTTCAGGCTATTTTTAGAATTGACTGCAAAGTACAAAAAACACCTGAAATTTCTCATGTCCTCAACAACACTATCCCTCTTCCTTGAAAATGTAAGTATAATTTTGCTATTCATAAGACACAACAGTTTCCCAGTTCGTGCAGAATTCAACAATGTTTTTACAAGCCAAACAATTCTTAGAATTGCCAAAGTTTGTGTACTCTCAAGGTAGATTGCATACTGCTATGCCCAGAAAGTAAAGTATTCATCAGGTTGTTCCCATGGTTTGTCCTTTGGAAAAGGAAAACGTTGCATGGGAAAGAATATAAAATGCTAGGTACAGCTTAATATCCATAATTCCATGTTTATGCATGCTTATCCAGATCACAAAAATAAAGTGATAGCAAAAAATAAATCAGTTTGACCTGCATAACCAGGGCATAGCTGAGAAAAGGTCTATTTTCAGGATGGTCCCATGGAAATTATTAAAACTAGTTACAGAAATTAAAGATGTGTGAAGGTGCCTTTCTAGGATGACAAGCCTATAATTATTGCCTAGACAAGCAATAATGACAAGCCTAGAATTATAGTTTTAGAACAGAAATTCTTCTATATTCTCAAGCATTTGTGTGAGATGCACAAAAGTGGTCTCTTTCAGAACACTGAATACCTTCTCTGCGGCTCCTATGACAATAATGTAAAGGTGGTCAACTTCACTGAAATATATCAAAATCTAAGGCAAAATAAATGCAAACATTTTAATTCATCATTACAGTTCACAAGAAGAAAGTAACAAGCAGCAAGGCACGCAAAAAAATCAGAGCTCAGTACAAACATTACTCCAGCCATACTACATATTCTGTATGACTAGCAACACAATTTACTAAAACCAGTAAAATAAAACCATGTATAACTGAAAACGCCAACACTTCAAAAATCTGCAATGAACTTATTAAAACCACATAAGCAAAAACCTCACTAAAACCTACCATAAAACTCCTGGACTGGTTTCACTAATAACCCCTCCACACTTGGGGTATTTTGGCTCATGTTACTGCATATTAAGGAGAACAAGAAACTACTCGTGCTCCTTCTCACATCTCTCATTAGCTGTAATTAACATATCCATACTTCATGTATCCTGTCTCAAACTGTCATATGTTCTCTTGAAAAAAATTTTAACTCCTAGGGCCTCTAACAGAAGTCATGGCAACCTGGGAAACATAAACCATAATTCCTCCCCTGCCCTCTTTGCCTTTATATTCAGGCGACTGCCTGGCTCCTTCATTTGGGAACCTTGACTTAAACAAGGAGATGCATGCAATGAAGCAGTATAAATCAAAGCCATCTCCATTTCTGTGCATGTGCCATACCCATAACTGAATGCAGCACTCTTCCAGAGGGCACAAAAAGCTTTCAAATACCACCAAAAACCATACAAGTCAAACTTTTCCACTTTTTAACGGGAACAGCTGCAAATATGCTTCAGACTGGCATTTAAAGGAAACTTAAAATGCTAACTTGAAATGTGGTTCTTCTTTTTGCCCAATCGAAAACTCAAGCAAGTTTACTTTTTAAGACAGAATATGCGTCTGTCCTCATCCATTCACTCCCACTTACTGATCTCTACCCCTCCCATCACAAAACCCAGAATTCCATTTGTGATCCGCAGAAATTCAAGACTGGAAATTCATGAGGCTGACTACCAGAGAAAGGGCACCTTTAAAGAAAGAAAAAGTAGAAAAAGTTGTATTTGGCATAACAGCTCCTCAGCCCATGACTGCTGGTTTCACCTTCCCATCATGAATTGCTAATACAATGCAAATAAAAATACACACACCACTGCAACCCGACAATGTTTTGTTCACACATGCACACAATTAAGCAAAACAACACAGTTACTAGAACATGAACTTCTGTCACTGACTGTCTTCTAAATTAATAACATTAATCTTCAATGTTTGTTATGGTAGTCCTGTAATACGACTTGAAACAGATCCCTACACATCTATTAACAAGTGAATAGAAGTCTCTTCTATGCCTGTAATGTTCATTATAGGATCTCAGTTCTGGTCAAATAAAACCTTTAGACTGAATTTTTTGCCTAATTAGGAAAAGATAAAACTATTTTGCTTATGAAGGACAGATCTGCCATTTGAATGCACGTCTGTAATACAAGCATGGAAGTTAGAGAAATATAAAATAGTATGAGAATTGCATTACATTCACATAAAGGGTAGTTTAATAATTCAAGGTTTATTTGGATGTTTGTTTGCAACTGTAGGAAAGGTCAGACCTTATATGAATAAGGTATTAAGGTTTGCACATAAAGTCTAAGGTAAGGATAAGTAAAAAGGCTTGTTTACCATGCAGTTGCTCAGTGCTGTAGAGAGCTAACATTTTTAAAACCAACGCAGTGATAACAGCATGGATTACTGAAAGGACTCTGCATAGAGATCAGCACACATGCATCAGGAGTTCAACTGAAAATCACAAAATCTGTTAACACACAGATTGTGGGAAGTTTTACTGTTTTAAGAGATATGTGGCTTTGACTTACACTTAACATCCTTATTTCAAATTTCTTATTGCTCTTCCTTGCACTTCTTGGATTTAGTACTTTACAAGACAGACTCCCATGAATTTGCATTAAACACTTCCCACACTGTTTAGTGGCAGTCAGATACAACAAATTGTTAAACTTGGACCTGGCCTGTGCTGTTCAGAAGAGAACTTCTTACACCAATAAGCATCTACTTTGGGCGTCCATAACTGGATGCAGCAATAGATATATCCAAGAAGATGAAGAAATGCATACATCCTGCTGCTCCGGGATGGCTAGCTAAGTATTTGAACATATACCTGTGCATATTCAAATATGCACATGTTTCCACATTAAATAAGTTCAAACCAACTTTTACCAAAAACACTTCCTCAAAGAAGATAGTGGGACACCAAAAATAATCAGTCTAATAGGAGCAGGAACAAAGACGTAACTTACTAGCAGCCAACAGAAAAGAAAAATATTCCATAGTTGCAGAAAACAAAAAAAACATGTTTCAGGAAAAGCAAACTTTGGCCTCATACAGAAATGCTTCCAAATCACCTACACTACCTTGGAAGAAAGGAAACACAGAAATTTCTAAGCTTGAGGAATAACTATTTCTGTTTTTCTAACCCAAATTTCACTGATCAAATTCACAGAAATCTTAGTAAAATAATTTAATTTTATTCAATCCCTTTTGCCTCTTGATCCTCCCTACATCCTCTCTGTATCATCCTCAAGGGTCTACTGGTAGGAATGGCAGCACCATAAGCTAACAGAAGGGACCACAGCATCAGGCAGGTCAGCTGCAGGTAGGAACACCTGGACCATCTGCAGTATCTCCACCCCTTTTTCAGATGTGAGGGGGGAGCAGAGGACCCCCACACTGGCTCAGCCAACAGCCAGGCTGCAGAGCAGGTGCTTTCAGAACAGAGTCACATCAACGCAGCCCCAAATGCAGCACAGGGCAGGCATCATCTGTGCAAGGTGCACATCCATTAGGAAGGATTTAACCAGTCTGCACCTACTTTAAGCAAGGAGCTGCAATTATTTTATCCTGTGGTTTCCTTTACTTACTTGCACTTTCACATCATCACGATTTTGTTCTGCAGTTTAAACATGATTCATACCCTCAATTTAACTTTGATTCATAGTTTCTAATAACATCAGTCCATTGTCCAAACACTGCAAGGGGATATTAAACAAGCTTAGACGGTCTGGGGAATTTGCCCACCAACATTAAACACAGAATAATTGGTTGCCATAATATTGTTTTAGATAAGAGTTTCAGATAAACAAAGTATAACTGTAATGTCCCTGCTCTGAACCAAGAAAATAAAAAAAAATTCAACAACTGTTGGACAATATTGCAAAACCTTGTATTATTAAAACACATAAATGGTTATAGCTTATTCCAAAGAATTGTTACCCAATTTCAAATTATATAAGAGCAGAAAAACAATCACAAATAAAAATTTTGAGTTTTATGAGTGGGTACTGGCCACAGCTCAATGTGAAGCTCTATTGTCTTTGTCCAGACTCTATAAGCTAGCTTACTAGCTGCAAAATTACATCCTCAGGAGTTTAGGTTAAATTGTCACTGGTTTGGAAATGTAGGCATCTGGTAATACACATACACACACACACACACACACAAAATAAAATTACACTATGCCTAATAGGTACCTAAGTTAGTTTTGAACTCTTATTAATGATACACTCCTCTGTAGAGCACAGAACGCCCTAAAAACGAAGTGCTGAGCAGATGGCACTTTTAAAGTGTGATTTAAATATGTGGCACATGCATGACATGTGCCTTTCCTTGATTTTCCCGACACTAATTGTTAAATAAGACTTCTGAAGTACGCATAAATGCATGGAATTCAATAATCAGTCAAGTATTTAGACACAAAAGAGAAGTCAGCAGAATTTTATGGATAGACAAAAATTAACTTCCCAAAACTAGAGTATATTCTGTGTTAAAAACATAGTCAGCACTATGAAAAAAAAAGTTAGAAATGCTTGTGCACATATACAGAGACACAAAGGAAATTGTTTTATTTTCACACCAGAAAGCATAAATATCCCTTTGTACCACTATACCCGAGATCTAAGTATTAATAGGCAGGTTTTCCTATGAGAACTGTTTTCTCCCATTTATAGGGGATCTACCTCTTTGCCCCAACAGCTTGATACCTCTTTTTTACTGTCTTTATTGAGTATTCTTTTCCCTTTCATCCACATCTGTATCTTGGGTTTGCCAGTCCTTTTTCTTTGTCAGTGCTCCCCATTCCTAGCAATTTCCCCAGCACAGTGTCATCAATATTTTTGGACTATACATTCCTGCACACACTGATTCCAAATACAGCAAGCATACATACTCCATGCTTGCATATATATCATTAGGAGACTTCTAGGACCTTATGCTGTCAAACCTTATTAAAGTGACATTTTTAAGGCTGACATTCCATTTTCTCTAAGCTTGTTTTGAGCAGGCATTTAGTAGAAACCTCCCCCCATTCAGGGTTTTAATCAAGAGAGAAAATTAGGAAAAAGTTAAGTCTGCTATCTAGGAAAAAGATCTATTAGGTCTTGTCTGGACTAGAGAAATGTATTCTTCTAAGAATCAATTTAGTCTTTGCAATGCACTTGTAAAATGTCACACGTTCACACACAGAAAGCATTGCAGATCCTGTTAAAACTAGTTTCATTAACTCTAAATGCTATTTCAGTCGGGCTGAATTAATGGCAGCTAAGTTAAAGGTTTACTGGCATTGTAGTTAAGGCTGATCAAAGAACCCACCCATCACTTTCCCCACAATATACTCATGGTCCTTTGAAATCTGCCCAACTTCACCATTTCTGAGACCCCTACCACAAATCTGTGGGATGGTACACAAACTGCAGTGCATTTCACAAAGCACGACTGAGGACAGAGGAAGCCTGTGACAGCCTGAAAAGCTTATCAGCAGTGGACACAGCAGAGCTTAATTTGCTGAGTGAGAAACAATTCAAATTTCTAGACAAAGGCTTACAGCTATGACAAAGCCTCCAAATCAGAATGAAAATCTAAACTTAAATTCAGGCTATCTGTACAAAGAACTAGCAGCCAAAGAGAAAGACAGATAGTGATCCATCCTCTGCTGGAAAAGAAAACCTCTTCCACTTTTTTTTCTAATATATGCTGCTAACAACTCTGATCATCCACCAAAATCACTTTTCAAACAGAAGAAGGAAACAAACATGCTGAAATTTAAGAAAATCCTCCCTTTTTTTCAAAGAAGACAATATTTTTATTTTGCATCAGATGTTTGGTTGCTTGTCAAAGTTTCATCACAAATTGTCACGTTTTGCTCATTATTAAAAAAACATTTTTTTTATCAGTAGCTGAAAGTCTAATTGTGCGACTGATTCAGTATTGATACACCATGCATGTAGCAATGACAGACTGACAGTTTCAAAAAACAAATAAATCGCTTCCATTGTGTCAAAGCACAATCATCAGAACAGCAGGATCACAACATGAGTCTCTCACTGTGTCATGAAAGAACACAAAACCAAAACATGGCATCTTTGAATTTGTTTGAAATACATTTTAGTGAAACAAAATTACATCTCAAAGTATTAACAATGCCTGCAAAATAGAAATTTAAAATGCTGATCAGCTCTACATGAAAAAAATTGTTGCTTGTCTTTAATTCATTCACTTAATTTTCAATGTCTGTTTAAGAACAGCTACTATATAAGCCAAAAGCTGATGGAGATTTCTATTCCTAATCTAATAAATAACTGAAAAAGAAAGAATAAAATATATAAGATGCTAGAAGTTGTTTTCTTTTCTTGACAAGATCCATCATCATCATAAAATGGTAGGATCAATTAACAACAATTTCCTAGCAGTGCACCAAGGCTGTCTAACCACTATAAATTCTGTTGTAATTTTTGCATATAACAGTTTATTTCACCAAACTATTGTCTGTTCAAGGCTCTAAAAACTGTGAGAGACTCCTCTTGTAAATGAATCTTAATCAAAATTTGCTTTGAGCATTGCTGTGTTTTCCAAGATTCCTAATGCATCCTTTTTCACAGAGCAAAGCATATAGCATTCAACATTCTGCAGGACAAACTGCAGCAAAATTGGCATTGTGGCAATAGAGGCTACATCTCTATTAAACTTACAGAACAAGGGGCCAGCTGAGTTTTAAATAAGACAAAGCACCACATGGCTATACTAGGAGTCTCATGTCTGTCAGCACGTCTGTTCCCAGTTGACCAGGGTTCCGACAGATGATTTGGTATGCAAGTTCATTACTGAATCTGTCCACACTCTGTACCTTTCATACTGGAGTTCTGTCAGGCCAATGAAAACAACCTGACAAACATCCTGCAGTGCGACACCATCCCTCTATGTATCTGTTTTATTAATGTGCATTCAATGCAGCTTAACATATGAAAATGTTACAGCAAATTATTCTCCTGTTACCAGAGACTTATCTTGGCACTAGGCTTAATACTACATTTGATTCTCAAATTGGCTTTGTAAACATGAAACTGTTATGTCCATAGTCCATAACAAAAAAAAAAGTGTTTTGATGATGATTGCTCTGGTATAAAAGTTTACAAGCATGGAAAAACTACTGTCCTTTACCAGCTGACTTTAGAAGACTGACTCTGCTTGAGATAAAATTAAGATCAAAGAACCCTAATCCCAAAGATAAACAACCAATTTTAACAAATTCGGGCGAAATGTATCTTATACAATAAACTAGTACTACTAACCCAGTTTCTCCATTCTTTGTATATTCATTACCATACAATTGACAAAAACCAGGAGATGAACAGAAAAATAAAAAAGAAAGAGTGTGTGCATTCACATAAATTTATAGCTGAGTCTCCTCAGGAGAGAACGATTCCTTGGGCTGCACTCATGATTTATGCTGTGACTGGCTACTGAGCTCCTTTCTGGACGTGCCCATGTAACAGGCACACAAGGGGCTCTCTGAATACGTCAGCTGCAGGCCCACCCAAAGCATTAGATGCCACTGGGATCCTGGTGGGGAAGACAAACACTGCCAAGGGTGAGAAGCAGGATTGAGCAAACTGGCCTCCAGCACATCTCTTCAAGGAGTTCACTACAGCTTAGACTGCAGGGACACCACTTTGGTCATCACTTACATTTATTATTCAGGAAGGCTATCAGAAAGTCCCAGAAAGAACACATCCAGAAGCATGATGTTTTCAGAATTTATGGAGTGAAACTCAAAGATATCATCCCTAGTTCTCTTCATGTGATCTAACAGCATTATTGGAGTCCACAAGGGAAAGAAATGCTTGTCCTTCAATGCAGAACCCCAAAGAAACAACAAAGCCTTGTGCTTCACACCATTATGTGCCTTCCCTTGAAACTTCCTGCCTCCTCCTACATCCATATTGCTCCTGACTAAAAAGCAGACATGAAAAAATAATGGAAAATTCCAAAATATACAAAATATGACACAAAGTAATACAACCTGAATCAAATTACAGCAAATACACAACATAACCCTTTCAAAACACACAGCATTGAAAAATAGATTCATATTAAGGAACACACTTCAAAGACAGTTAGACTAATTATCTTCCAGGAAAATTTGGAGACTATACTGAGCAGAAAGCCTCTTTCCTAGGGAATGAAGATTCACATCATCTAGCAAGCAGATCCCAAAAGTGGAAAGGATTTTATGTATAATCTCATATACTTTTCATGAGCATTATATACTTCTGGCAGATTTAGTAATCTTCCATAAGTCTACAGATTTCACAAGTCTTACTAAAATAAAATTCCTGACATTGAAAGAAAAAGGGAGTAGAAGAACACCTTAAGCAATGCAGTATGGACAGAGAGGAGAGTGAGGGGAAAGAACCAGTCTTTATTACAGCTCACAAACACATTTTGGGTTGCTCTGGAGGCCAAAAGATATAAAAGAGACAAAATCCTACTGATTCAGCATGCCCATAGTACTTTTATGTCAAAACTACAAGCTGCACTGCAAAGGTCCTGCAACTCAAGTTACCCACACTTTACTTAATTTCACAGACCAGAAGAAAATAATGACTCATTCAGTAAGATATTAATTGCAGAGCTTTCGTTTCATATGTTTTCTATGAAATATGAAGTAAGAATATATTTTAGCGTCTACAAAGAGCAACAGATATGGCAATGGTGAAAAGCACCATACCCTCCAAAAGAGGGACAGATGAAGGCAAAGAAGGAACCCAAATAAACACCCAAGGACAGCATTTAGCTACTCTGAATTAATAATCAGTTGTCCTGTAATTTCTGTCAGAATTATCTCAGCCATGATTATTTCCTCATGCACAGTGAAAACTCACAACATGAAAAGTAAATAAAATATAAATCTGTTGCAGATTTATGTCCCAAACCTCTGATTACTTTATTACTGGTATTTAAAAGGTAAAAGTCATAATGCTGGGAAGTAAACCCTGACTTTACTGTGGGCAACACCATTCAAAGTTCTGAGACACCACTAGCTACTCAGTTAATGCAAATCCAGTTATATGATGCCTTTTCTCCAAAAATTTAAACCATTCACAACAGCTCAATGTCCTTGAGGAACAAGCAGAATACCCACAGTGGTGTGTCCCCAGCTGATGATAAAGCAAGACTAAACAGAATTCCTACTGGGAAGAACTGAGAAGACACCTTTGCCATGGGGGAAGTCAAGAGGCTTACTTAAAATCACTCTGTAATTTGTCTGCTCAGTCATCTCTTGCTTTATTGGACCAGTCTTTAATTGTAACATACACGTGCATTTAATCTGACCTTTGGGGACTTTCTATAACACCAATCAAAAGTTTTTCTGTCTAGCTTTCCAAAGATGAACTTCATCAAGACAACTTCTATAGGCAAGAAAAAGCAAACAAATCCCAATTAGTCCACACTGCTGTTCTGACTTTGCTAAGCTTTCTGACCTTTCAGTCATACAATCCTTCTCAGCCTTGTTCCGTTTCACCCAGATTTCTAGCCTGTTCTAATCCAGAAGCCAAGGCTCCCCATCATTCATACAACAACAAGTGAAACTTCTCTCACTTTGTCCTCTCCTTTCCCTTTGAGAGAGGGAATGTCTATTGCTCTAATCCCTTCTACATAAACATGAAAGAGAGGAAGATCTATTTAAGCAAAACACTGGCACAAGAACAAGCATGTTTAAGCTAGCTGTGACTGTGTCTAGCCTGGAAATTAGGAGGTGTCATAAAAAAAAAAAAAACAGAAGCTCATCTAAAACACTGATCCTTAAAAAGCAGCACAGAGAAAAGAACTAACAAATGAACCAAGGCAGATATTTACAGCTTTAGGAACAGAAACATGTTAAGAGGATTGTTTGAAAGAGCCAGAAGGCTCCTGATAGTCATCTGTTCCCTGCAGATGAGCCAGGAGAATCTCCAATGCATTCGATGTCCGGACAGAACAATGCAATTATATTGTTGTTAAAATCTCTGCACTGTCCTGTGGTTGTTTCCAGAAAGACAAGTGTAACATAGTAACATGAACCATGCCAACACAAGAGAAGTTCTATATAAAAAGTTCATTAAAATCAACTAGGATTCACAGGTTGTGTGTGCATCAGAGCAGATGGACCCAGGAAATACCCAGACAGCTTTCTGGGGAAACCATGAGCCTTTCTGGGTTACCAAATCTAGCCCCACACTACCAGAGACAACAGCAGGCAATCCTTCCCAAAATCAAATTCGATCCTGAAGGTAAGTTCATTTCATTTGCTCCCATCACTTCTCTCTGCAGATAATTAGAAACACATTCCTCGTTTTTAATTTCCTTCTTTTCATAGGAAAAAATTATGCAGTAGATTTATTAGCAGGTTAAAGCAAAGAGCAATGGCAAGTTAAATATGGTTATTTGCACTGAAACAGAGCAATAAGGCCTCACAGCACTTGTCCAGTTACCTGAAGTAACAGCTGGATATTAAAAGCTGTGTTCACTCAAGTCTTACTCTGCACCAGTAAGAGATGTTGAGTAACATCTTTAAAATCATCTAAGGGATCTTTCATCAATGTGTCCGGCAATATTTATGGAAACCCAAAACTTCTCCCTGAAGATAATAAAATACTAAGAAATCCACACTGGAAGGGTTAATGTATTATAAAGGGTATTAAATGCTTTGCTTGCTTTTTTATATAATTACAAAAATTCTACTCTCTGAAGGAACTACTTGAAAGCAACACACGTACTTTAGTATCCTGTTCTCAGGATGTAAACAAAATTAGACCTGCCAATCTTTGTGACCATAATACATTTTCTTAACCCCTTCTTTTATTACTGCATTTTGGAATAAGCCATACTCAAATCCTCCCCTTGATTCTTCCTACACGATTTCAAAGTGTCACAGCTTAATGTGCACAAACATGTCAAAAACAACCTCTACATGAAGATTATTAAATGCCCAAATTGCACTCTAAAAATTCATTTACAGAACTTCAGAAGACAGCAAGATGCCACTTTATTGTCAAATCCCAAGCTGAGTTTACAGAACTACTAGGTGGGGGAAAAAAGCATTTTTACTAACAAGGACTTAAAATATGCAGAAGTCAAATGACAAACCTTCACAATGGCATTTTCACACTTCCAAATAGTGACACCAAGAAATTCAGATGGCAAACATGTAGCTTCATGTATCAAAACGTGCCAATCCACCAGAAATGAAATTGCACAGGGATAAAAAAAAGCCTGGCTGACTGCAACTACTGAAAGAAAAAAAGCATTGCTAAATCAATCATATTTGAACCTTCTTGAAGGTAGATGAACCCAGCAGCCAACCAGAGTCTTGGCCTGGGTACTAAATTTAAGCATAATCATGACTTGGTGGGTTAAAATTATAGATTAGGATGCCATGACAGCAGGCACTACTCCCCTGCTGCATCTGGGCAAGACCCAGTCACTGTAAACAACACCACACTTTGGTATCCTGGTTCATTCAGCCAGGATATTTTGAGAAAGTTTTGATAGCTACAATTGTTTTTTTTCCATTTTATTCTCACTACTTGGGATATACATCCTTCAGCTGACTCATTTTTTAAATCACTTCAGTACTTAAACTGTCACACTCAACACATAATCTGACACCACAGAGTCATAGTTTGAATATTTCAGTTCTATTACTTTTAATTCTGTACCAGTTAATCATATTTTATTTAAAGGTAAAATGTTAATCTCCTGATGTTAAAAATCATCAAATGTTACCTTTTTATGGCCACATATTAAAATAAGATACTTGCCAATTACCTAGAGTCTTCTTTTCAGGGTTTAAATGAGACATTGACAAGAGGTCAGCTCAGACTCTTTGCAGTACAACAATATGCTCTGCATGCCAGAGGTGCTCTCTTTAAATTTCCCAGTATTTCACAGCTGAAATTAGCACATCTCACCAATTTGCTAGTCTATATTGGGGCATCCATATTTAATTCTGAGTGAAAGGTGTACCAAAAAGCACCTGGCTCCAAACTGTTTGCTATAAAATGATTGCCCTATTGCAAGCTCAAAACTCTGACAGAAATCCTTCAAAACTCTTATGGTTCTCTCTGACACAGCGAAGGCAAATTTTTTGTTGTTGTGTTAATATTGCTGCTTCTCATGACTTAAAACACACCTCAACACACCACCAGAATGAGGTCTTAGATTGCAAGAATTTCCCAGCAGGGATTTTTGCCTCCATACTTGTCTGCAAAGCAACTAGCAAATTGTTAATCATCTATAATTAAAGACACCATAAGCCCAGAACCCATCAGAGTATATCTCCAGTTTGCTCACGTGGCCCTTTATGCATAAAATATGCCTTTTCATTTCACTCCAAGTACCTTTTTCTACTTGGCTGCCTCCTTCCAACCTTCTTTTAAGACATGACTAAGAAAGGCATTCTTTAACATGTATTTTTTATGTATAAAACAATGAAAATGACAAACCTGTGTAATATACTTCTCTCAGTCTTTTCCTTGACCCTAAAACTTTTCGTTTTATTTAAAATTTTCAGTGTATCCATGAAATACCATAACTGAGCAACATGCTTCCATTTAACCTTCATGTCACACAAAGGTCAGCAAGGAGTACCACAAATTTTTAAACAGGTGAGTAGGAAAGAAAACAGCGGAATTGCCTGGTAAGCCAGGAAAAGCAGAGAACTGAGCTGGAGATCCACTGGTTTTCCAGGCTCATTCACATGGGGTCATGTCAGGCTCATAAGCAACACACTCTGTATCTCAATAATTAATTTTTCCTGTGATCAGCCTGCATACTGCAGGCTGCACACACCTGCTCTACCTTTAGCACTCTACTTGCACTAGCAAGCAAGTCATCTCAAGATAAATTCATAAAAAACCAAATGCAACATGGAAGAAATGGAAGAAAAGCAGTGTGGTTTTGGTGGTGCTGCTGATTATATTTATTTATTTTTATTCCATCATTTCCACATAGTTTCAGACCTACAATTACTGGTATATTGCTCAGGTTTTTGATGTTCTGCTTTCAGTGTTGACTTCAGTAGAAGCATCAAGGCTCTTATATACATAAAAATAAAGTCAGTCCTGTTCATACAGCAACTACCATCCACACTTAGCTGGCCAGAGTTCATATATGTCTGCCAGTCTGCAATATGAAAAAAATATTTTAAGTGTAAGACTAAAAACCTGACAATGTACAAGTCAAAATGCACTTCTACTGACAGAGCCTAGCAGGTGAAACTGCTCCCTCCCTTAACCTTCTTTACAGCCATGCTCTGCTGCCAGGTAAGCCAACCCACGGACCACTGCCTGACCAGGCAGCTGGCTCTATATACTTTGCCCAGGTGGCAAGCTCAAGGCTACAATTTTTATTTTAACTTAATTGCCTTTAATTTTAGAATACTCTTACTCCTTCAGGCAGAGGACAGTCTCCCACTGTTCACAATGAAGGTATCTGTTATTACATTTGGACATGACTAACGGGGGTGAAAGCTAAGTTTCATTTTTTACAGATTCTTTAGAATGAAACAAACTATATCTAAAAAGTGCAGATATGCTTTTTTATTTCTTTTGCAGTTCAGGGGAGGGGGGAGGGAAAAGCATCACTGATTTGTATATTAAAGTGCAAGCATCTGTCCTACTGATGACATTCTAGGGAAGCACATTAGCATAAAATTTAACGATGTCAAATAAGTGGATGTGAAATAGGGACTGCGTAAAGACACTATTTCCAAGCCTGACAGAAACATCACTGTTTAGAAATGCAAATGATACCATTATGTTCAATAATTATATGAAAATATGAACAGTTCAGCATGTTTTCCAGCCCTGATGGCGGTTAATGGGATGTACGCTTATGTAAATAACTACTATTAAAGCTAATGCTGAAAAAAACTAATAAATTCATACTAAAGCAACTGATTTAGTACGCTTTTAAACCCCAGCAGTGCTCACTTATTAGAAAGGAGTGCATTCTTATGTTTAGAACTCATTACTGTTACAAGTCACTGCAACTCCATCAATTACCATGCATTAATGAAAATGGGACACATACAAAAAAAAATTATTGCCTCTCAGCAGTTTTCTTTAAAGACAAAATATAGGGGTATTACCATCACTGGGCCTTGAGGGGAACTTATCAGCAGCATAATCCTTATTACCACAATAGTACTCCCTGTTCTATAAACCCTGGGGTATTTTTTGTCCCAAGAAGGGGATGACCTTTATGTAAATCTCTGGCCATATGCACAGTGAAAGTGACCACAACTGCCATCAGCAAAAGGTTACCATTTCCACAGTTAAAAATGTATTTAAATAAACACACACATACCAGGATCTGAACTGAAAACTGTAAATGTGAAATGAAAAACTACTACAACTCCTGAAATTAGACCAAAGAAGGTGTAATGCCAATAGAACTAAGAATAAAAGGTATACATGGAAGTCTTCAATGAAGTCCTTGAATCCAGATAGATTCCATCCAGTTCTACACTTACACTTTTAATAACCTCCCAGACAGACATGGAATTAAGACTTTAAGGATGCTATTCATTCCTCTTTGGATGTTTTTTCCAACTCCTCAGTATTACTAAAAATTCTTAGCCCTCATTAAACATCACAACTGATAGAGGAAACAAAACCAAGAGTGATGTTATAGTAATGAATTCCTAAGGAAATGAAAAGCTGAGATTGACAATGTCCATAACTCTACAACTAACCCACTTTCATTTTCTAAGTAGTCCATGGAAATCAGATATTAGTGTAACATCCACTAGATCCTAAGAAGTTTAGCAAGGCTAAAAATGCATTATATTAGTTTGCATTTACTGACAGTTTAAAATTAAGGATGGATTTGAACAACCTCACAAGACACTATGGACAAAGAACTGATGCAAAACGGAGAAGATTAACATAGGACAGTCACCTGTGCAGTCTCTCTTGCTGTAAAACAAGATGGCATTTTGCTATGGGAAGGCACAGACTTGCAACTCTTGCCTACAAAAGCACTGTCACTAAGGACCATGAAATCCCATATCGATAGAATGGGGTTAAGAAACATGCTGTTTCAACAGTGACAAAGTTCTTACAGGCCAATGTCCACCGTAAAAGCCAACATTAAATTAATGCTATGCTTAAGTGCAATGTACTCCCCACAGCACCAAGGCAAAAATGAAGTCCAGCCTAGGCTGAAAAACTTCCAATTTAAAAGCAGGCTGCAAAACAAGGCTTTCAGAAGGCCAGCAGCTCACAGAATACAACAGCAAACACATGATGACAGTCACTGTGACAAATGTTTGATGAGAGAGAGACAGAAGAAAAAACCCCACAAAACTATCTGATTGCTTTCACTAAATCTCTGTTGAAAGAGAGGTATGAAGTGTTTTGCTATCTAGACCATTAAAACTATTTCATGAGTGAAGGCCACTCTAAAAACAGTAAGACAAATTTGCTACTGATTAATAATAAAGCCATTCATTTTACTCTTCAAATCTAAAGTAATTACAAGCTAGAGCATGGCAAATGGATTTAGAAGAAGCCATTACGTCAGAAAAATCCTTTAAAGAAGAACAGTAATTTAAAAGACTGAACTGAATAATGAACTCTCCTGAACAACAATTATTATGAGATTGATTTATTGAAAGTGTATTTAATTATGCAAGAAATGTTTAAACTTTCCAAAACAGTGCAGGAAGACAGAGAAACCAATAGCAGAGTCAGCCCTACATCCTCATTATAGCTGAGAAGCTGAAGCAGATGGAGAATTCATTTAGTTTAGAAGGATAAAGTACATCAATTTCTCTGAATCCACATTTCTAGTCAATTTGTTACAGTACCAGCTTCAACAATTAATGATCTCATTTTCCCATTTGTGCCTCCTTTTAAAAGAACTCAGTCTTTGTTTCCAAATGAGCAAAATGTCATAAAGAAAAAATGTAACTCAAACATCACTTTGAGAGCTCACATGGCTAAAGCCAAATGTTTCAGCAATAACCACAAAACCAGTGGTCAAATTCAGCCAGGTAAGTAGCCTGGTCAGTTTCAGTGGAAAAAGCAGAGAGATCTGTCTTTCACCTGAGACACTTAAACTGACCAGTCTGACTCCTACAGAGAATTTTTTTTTTTACCTGGAGTACTTCACCTTTTTTCTTAAAATCCCTGATATTGATGTATGAGATTGCCATGGCTGAAGGTGCATTTCCAATGACAGGTTTCTCCTGTTTAGTTTAGACAGGGGCAGCCCATCATCATACCCAGTTCTGTCATGCCCACAAGACAGTTAATATAGATAATATCATAAACCTGTGCTTCAGATACCCAGAGCTGGGAGACAGGCTGTCTGGGAAGCATATAGCTACCCATGGGTGTCCCAATCTGGCAGGGCAGAACTCCAGCTCTTACTCAGCTTCAAAACCATCAAGTCTCTAGTACCAGGTACAGATCATCACAATGTAAAAACGTCATGAAACACGGGAGATGAGAGAATGCTTCTAGCCCTCAACACTCACCTCAGGGGAACTCCAAAATTCCATACAAGAGCTGTTGGGTGGGAACATCCCTGCTTCAGTCAGACACACACAGAACACCATTCCACCCTTAGCATAAAACACAGAGCAAATATGCTTCTCCCATTCCATAGCTGTATTTCTATGCTTACAGTACCATCTCACAGACAATCCTGCACCACTGAGTGCAGAGGTTTAGGGCAAAGAGCTTGTCCAGCCCATATTCTACAGAGGCTGTTGTTGACTGCTCAGATGCTGCCTGCTGATTCTGGGTATTTTCATAACATGGACAGTGTTGCTAGATTGTGCTAAAAGGCACTAACTAGGATTAAGCACAAAAAGCTTCAAATTAATCTCCAGCCATTGATCCATTTGAATACTCAACATTACAATATGTTTCACATTGTTTTAGTTTAAAAGTTCATGAAAAATTCAAAATATCTTATTTACCCAATAGTCCTTGACTGATTCTTCTACATTTCAGTTCGTAAATACATACATTATTTAACCAATACTGCAGTTACAGAATAGCATATAAATATTCAGGGACTTTTTAATAAGTGCAGCTTTTTTTCAACAGACCACAATGGTTGCTTAGAAACATTTACTAGTTGGATACCTGAAATAACAGTAAGAGAAACACCTTCAAAGGGTAAAGTACTTGGATAAAATGGAAGAAAGGAGCAAAATACTCATTCTCCATTCTCCTCACACACCTTCAAACAAATTATGATGCACAAGAAGATATATAGTATGCATTCACATATGAAAAATAGAAAGGAAAAAAACTTTAAAGGATAAGCTGAGGGAGCCAAGTTAAGAAATAAAAGAAAAATAATGACGGTCATTTCAAACCCTCAGTTCATAACTTGTCAGAAACTATACCATCAGGAACAGACTCAGCCAAAGTTAATCTCTAAAATTGTTACTGAGTTTTAAATAAATAGCTTCACTTTCAAAAGCACAAGTTTCCTGCAAATGGCAAATTTCCCTTTCTATAGAAATTTTCTTCTTTTTTTTTTTTTCCAGGGGGAAGGGTGGGGGCACAGCAAGGCAGGGACCCATATAGATGCTAAACTGTAGTGTTAATATCTGTGTCCCACCTCCCCCTGACACTGTGCTGACCTTTTGAGTGCAGACTGTCCCCTTGCCAACAGCAGCCCCAGGGAGGCACACACACATGAACCTGCCACACAGGACACTGGGACCACACACCCAACAAAGTACACGGCCAAAGCCCTTCTGTGCGAGACCGCCTTTGTTCCCTCATCTGTGATGACAGCTGGGTGGATCTGATTAAAAAAGGAAAGGAAGCAGAAGTGTTCATGTTTTCAGAAGATCAAATTTAACATTATAGAGAAAATAAGGCAGAACCAGCAAGTAAATTCTGTATTCTGACTCTTTTTCCACCCTTTTGTTCTTTGCATTAAGCAAGCCAGTAATTCTTTTTCTTCTGAAAAATACTACTAATTTACACTAACACATTAAGATAGGAAAAGCAGAAAATATGTAAGTGGCCCTAATTTATGTATGCAAGACTTATGTAAGGAACAGTACTATGGCACAACTAAAAGCATTTTATTAAAGTCTCTAGATAATACTTATAAAGCTCATTATTCTTCCAGCAAATTAATATTCTATGTCTCACTAACACCATAAGCAAATGAACTGTTTTAGTTAAATTAATATTCATGTTAACTGCACGCAAAACCAACTAATTAAGTAGTTCTGTAATATTAAGGACACATGTAAACAGAGTCTGTGATCAATTTTAAGACTAACCAAGTAAATCATACAGGATTTGTTGCGTGAATTTGGCTGGGTCTTCAGCAACCTGGTCTGCTGGGAGGTGTCCCTGTCCAAGGGCTGGACCTAGATTATATTTCAAGGCCAAAACATTTTTTAAGTCTATGTTCAGTCAGAAAATAATTCCAACAAAAAACTTAAATAACCTAGGTGCATTCTAAATATAAACCAAAACAGTAGCATATTACAGCTGACTAGTTTAAATCTAGAAAAAAAGAAAAAAAAGTTTGTAATATACAGAATCTCTTCTTTCCTTTATCTGCCTATTCTTTGTCTATATAATAGTAATTTAAACAGAGCTTAGAATTCAATAACCAAATCTTAAACTTTTTTTAAATAAGTTTCCTCTTCACCTATTAGTAAGTATTTATAGAAATGTTACAGCTGCTTTTTCTTCTTCATTTATGCAACCGCATCAAATTTACATGAAAAAATCTCTAATGGTGATAACAAGAAAGGCTAAAGACCACAACATAATTGCTTTGAGTTATGAAGTAACAGTAGTATTTGTTTCTTAATAATCTCATTATAATTTTTTTCCTAAGACATATATCATGACAGTATTGCGACATCTCACTAAGGATATTTTCCTGATCGTTAAATTAAATTATATTTGGGACCTAAATTAATAATAGGTGCCTGAAAATACATCAGGGGGAAAAAAAAAGGAAAGCCAAAAGCCTTTCTATTAGCAACTCCTAGCAAAAGAGGAAAAAGATGCAGCACAAGTAGTCTAAATGCATAACATGGTGCACACTGCTCACCCTTTACTGTGAAAATGCAAATTAAATAACACAAATAAGAACAAGGAAGTCGCAAGTCACATACTCCAAAGCCAATTCCAGAATCTAGACTGCCACTAGATGCAGTTTAGTCACTATACAGCAGCAAAGAGAGCATAAATACCAAGAGTAGATGCTGTAGAAGACACCACAGGAGGTGATACATGGCAATTCTCACATGAACTTAGTCCCAAATTCTATTTCAAAAGTTCAGAGGGTGCTTGAATACCCTACGCAGACACATCCCTGCTTGCATCATCTGTCTTAAAATTGTCTGACTGATCCTAGGTCACCTGCTACCATCTTGGCTCTTATTAACCCTAACTGCTTATCCCAAACATTTCTGAACCCATGAGTCACAGGCTCTTGTTGCTTTCACATCAGTCACATCCAGCCCAACCTCCCTTTCCAAGTCTTTCTTCCCAGATCTCACGTTCTAGATCTCACTACACACATCATTTACATTTTGCCTCTTTACCTTTTACCTATACTTCATTTTCACAAAGTGATATTTTTCCCCACCACTTTATCATCTTCATAGTTGTAAGATGCTTTCATTGGGGAGGGCATCAAGACAGTGTGAGCAGCTGTTACTGGATTATCCAGTTCAGCCCAGTTGGGCAAATTTTAATAAGAACAGCAAGAGCTGTCATCCCAGCATATGTCCCTGAACAACACTAAGTGCCACATCTTCTAACAGCAGCACTAGAACTTTCCAGTTTATTATAAACAAAAGAGATTATTACAAACAAAACAAAGTTTTGGTCCTCTTTTGGTTTTGGAACACTTCATTTGAAACACTTCAGATCAAGTTTCTTTTGAAAGAAGTCACTCACTCTGAAGTGTAAATGTCATGAGATAAACCAAGCCAGAACAGCTACTTTTCACAAAATTATAAGATAATATGATAGGTCTAAATACTTCTTTAGGAAGAAGGTGTAGACCAACTGACTACTTGATATCCCTAATTTTCCTTAATTCTGTGATACTAAGTATTTGGCAACCCTGGCAATAGGCTGGACTATTTATGGTTCACAGTATGCTCATCACTGTTGTTCTCCATTAACAGCACGCTCTAGTACTAAGTACTCAATTTTCAAAGTTTCACCTGCCAAGGAAGGGTAGAATTGACTTCTAAATCTGCATGAAATTTTAGTCATTGTTCCCTACCCAGACAGCACTGAGCAGTTCCAAAGTAAATGTGAGCTTGGGCTGCAGACAGATGTTCTTTTCTAAATGCTGATAAGTTACTCCAAGTTTTGTAGTGAGATCGTTGCATACCACCCATCCCCCTTCCCCCAAAGCTTCTGTCACAGTTCATCAGCTGCAAATTTGAACAGAGGGGTCTTCACAGCTTCTCAGGGGTAAAAAATCAACCACAACAAAATAAGGATGGATTTTCCTTAAATTAGGGATTTCAAGCACCAAACAATATTTCTCCTTCAAGAATCTCAAGGAAAAAAACAAAACAACAAAAATATGTGTTGCTGAAAACAGCACACACAGTCCTCATGCTAAGTGAACTAAACACTTACCAAGTTGAAATTGCACTTTGCTGGATAGCTGCATTTATATCAGAAGCACCAATTTATTACTGCAGGGTACTTTTAAATACTGCAGTAAAGAAAGTTATCTTATAGAGAATAAATTAGCCATGTGGGGGGGAAAAAAGATAAAATTGATGTTAACAGACTTGAAAATTTTTTCTTATGGTATTATATCCGTGATATCTTATTTGTGAGCGGACACTATATTCCAGAAGAAATTAAAGAATTTCAAGTTGCTGTACTTGAAACAGCCATAATCTGTATTCAGCCTCAGCAAGTCATTTCTACTATTCCTTGTCTCTGCAACAAGCTTTAAAAAATTAAGTGATCAGAGTTACACTGAAGATCTTGAATCATTCATGTATGATAGGCAAGTATTGCAGCAATTAAAATTACACTGTTTTAAATTATAACCTTGTTTTATATATCTAGGTTTTACAGAGTTTTATGAAGTGTAAAATTGCATGCATTAACCTGCTGCCATGTCTACCAGACTTCTGGAAAAGTATTCATGATCGTGCAATCTATTTCTGGTAAAGAAACAAAACGAAAGGGAAAAATCCCAAACAACAAAACAGAAAAAAGCAAGCACGCTACTTTCCACTAGCCAAATAAACTTCATGTGAATTAGTGTGGATAAATAACAAAAAATCAGGAACATGCATCCCACCTACATTCATGACCTGACTGAATACACAAGATTTAATATACAGCAAAATACTGGCTTCAGTGAAATCAATGTCAAAGAGCTGTTGTCACATCTAATGGCTCTTGAAATACCTCAGATCTAATGTTTTCCAGTAACAGTTCACAGCCAGCTAAGTTTGTTGATGTGTATATTATTTAGGACAAACAGACAAATTTTTTCCAGAAAAATAAGTGTCACTGAGCTACAAGGGATGTTCTAAGTCATCAAGGCAATGCTCTCCTGACAGAGAGCACACAACACTGAATGCCTTTCTTAAGCCAAGCAAGTTCCATCATAAAGAAGCAGTGTTTTTGTTACACCTCCAGTGCTAAACTGTGAAATAGGATTGCTAAAATTTTCAAGAACCCTCCTCTGAATTCATGTTTAAGTTTCTCAATCATCTCTATTTCTGTTTCAACACTGGCCAATAGCTTGAACAGCCTCTTTTTGTCACTAACTGTGTTTTTAACTTGAACAAGGGACAGCTCAGGACTGAAAACAGTACTGCACAGTTGGCTCCATCATGCTTTTTAAAACAACATTACTACTCTCCCTATTGGCAGTGCAACTCCAAATGAATTACACACTATTTGTTTTTCCTGTAGTTGCTGTCCTTTCTCTTCCCTGTCCCTCAGCAGCCAGTCCTTAGCCCCCTGAGAAATTTAACAACAAAACATCAATATCAGAGATTTGGAAGAGAAATGAACAAGAGAATTTTGTAAAAGTCTGTCACACATCAGAAAGAAAAACAGCAATTCCAGCAAGACTGACTTTGCATGTGATATTCCAGGACTGGGACTGAGCATATGCAGCTTAAAGAAATACAAGTCATAGTCAGCAAGAAAAGAGAATCTCCTAACCGTTTTTATACACAAACAAACACTACACCAAACAAAAAGTCTAAGCTAGTTAAACCTCCTAGTACATAAATTTAATTTGTATCCATTTAGTGTAGATTCCCTTTCTCTGGACAGGGAGAGAAATGGAACACCATACAAGTTTTAGACCTAAACTATGACCACCTAACAGAATTTTAAAAAAATATCTATAATCATATTTTAATGTGTAAATTCCTTATTGACATTTTTTTAGTTGACAAATATCTATTTCATAGCAAAACAACATCATAGGAACAGCTGGATGGCAGTTTAAGCTCAAATGAACCAGTGTCACATGCTGACAAGTCATCTCTCTGATTGCTTTTGAATGGCAGCACATGCAGATTTATTCTGTGCCATAAATTAGAACAATTATTTCTCTGTACTTCACTTTTTATTTTAGTGAGCCATTGCACATATTTTTAAAGGATATCTTCCCTTTCTTTGATGATAAGTTCATTCTGCTCCTCTAGCTCTCTGATCTTCTTCTCAAACGACTCCTGTTCAGCCTTCAGCCGTTCTTCTGTCACCTCTTTTTCTTCACTTACCCTGAAAAGAATTTGAGAAAAATAAAATATATGCCCATAACCACAGTGCCTGACTTCCAACTCCTCCACCACTTTGGAGGTAAATGGATAACATCCTCTCCACCCTTAAGCAGGTTATTTCCTCACAATGTTGTTAATATATTACACAGGAAGATGCATACAACCTAATGCAATACATCTCTTCATTTTTTTTTTTTTAAAACATTGGTCTCAGTAGAATATAAGCACATTAATGGGCAGCATGGAAGAACCAAGTTAGGGCCTAAACCCACAATTAGGTTTGTCTGGTCTGCCTCTTGTAGCCGTAATGAAGATTCACTAGGATACTTTCAAACTGAGGACATGAAGACAAAAAACTAAGACGGGAGAGCTTAGCTGACATGACAGGAAGAAAATTCTGAAAAACTTTTCTGTTTCTTAATCTATAAACTAATCCTTCCTTCACCTTTACTGGTCAAATGCAAGTCCAGGAAAGAATCATTTTTCTTGTTAGCTTTCTCCAAACAAAACTGTTTGTCCTTTTCTGAGGAGTTTCAAATATCAAGCTGCAGGCGTAAATTTTCCTTTCTGTCTAGGGCATGGACCCTGCATCTTGCTGCTCAGTGTAAATAATTGGATCAAGATTAAAAGATGACAATGGGAGAAAGGCTTACAATGATCATTTATTCTGCACCTCAAGATCATGCTATAAAAACAATTATTCTGGTATCACGTAGGCAAGAAGATCATTACGCACAGATGATCCTGTAACTATGCTAAAAAACGTGGCTTGGAAATCATGGTTCTATAAAAGCTCCACAAAAATATTAAGTAATGAACTTTGACTAATAAATATTATTGCTCTGCACTTAGGCAATTTCTGTTGCTGAAGGCTCTTAAAGTTCAGTCTTCTATGATGATGAAACAGCTGCCACAACACAGGTGACAGAAGACCAAAGCAATACAACTTTTAGAAAACTCCAATTTTAACTTCCTTAAAGTGGAACAATCTTACAGGAAGAAGAAAGAGGAGGGGAAAAATGAAACATACATATATATATATATGTGTAAGTATTAGACTAAGCCTTCCACTCATCCCATTAGACTAATATTCTGAACAGAATGTTTCATTCAAGGTCTGAGCCATACATTTGGTATCAGTGTTCTCCTTAAGAGGGCACAGATTCGTTTTGATCTTCCAGTGTAGAAGTCATAAATACCACAACTGGGTCACTCCCCTGGAGTGAATTATAGACAAGCAGTATTCCCCAACTCCAAGATCAACCCACAGCCCTTCCCATATCAGCTCAAGCAGACTGCATGAAGTTGGAAATAATAATACTGAAACTCACACTTTTTCTCTACAAACCTAGAGGGAGACAGACAACAGATATCGGATAATCAAATTCCTTAAATTAGGGCTGTTTGAAAACTTGGATCAAACTATTAATTGGGAAGTTTCTAATGTACAGGAAAAATTTTTTTAAAAAAAGACACGGATTAAGCGTAGAAGCATTCCACTAGTCAAATGCACAAGGTCTCACTTACAACCTTGGACCCAGCCTGGGAAGGTGTGATGAGTTCAATCTGTTCCTAGGCCCCTTCCCCTCCACTCACAGGCTGTCAAAAGGGTTGTGCACACAGCATTAAAGAAACATGGTAGCAGGAACTACCTGTATAAATTCTGGACCCACACCAACACCTCTGCACTCCTTAGCTAAGCAGGCAACAAACTTTTGAGGAACATCCACCACACTTCCTTGCAGTAACAGCCACAGCACATTTGCCACAAGCTGCAGATGGAGACTTTCATATCCAGCCATGGCCCATTTGCTTCCTCTGAGTCCCATGCAACCATCTAAATGACTACAGCACATAGGACCTTCCTTCACATAATCAGTGAAAGATGCAAAAACAAAAAAATGTTAATTAGAAAACCACAATGAAGAACACAATGACTACGTGGATGAAAGACAGGAATGAGGCAAAAGCAAGGCAGGCAACTGGAAAGAGAGAACAAGTACCATCTCCAGGATTCAAAGAAAGGAAGGAAGCTTGCTCAGTAACTTGCAGGAGTGACGCTGCATGAGGAAAGGGTTTGAGGCAACAAATGCTGGGCTATGCTGGCACCCAATAACACTAAAATTGAACAACAGTATAAGAAAAAAAGGCATGAAAGAAGAGAGCACTAGAAAAATCAGATGAAATCTAGCAGGCTTTAGTCATCTCTAGATTCTGTGATTTGTTGCTTATATCAGTGTGCATCACATTCACGTGCTGTGTTTGTATTTAACACATATCACAGCAAGCTGTCACACTCCCAGACACATGAATATATTGTGCCACATATCTTACGCAGTAAATGACTGAGAACAGTAAGTGATCTCAGAAGAAATGTGGCAGTATGTGTTTATGTATCACAAAGCAGGAGACAGCCCATAAAGGGCAGGCGAGATACAAGACTGTTACTCACAGGAGGTGGCAAAAGGAAGTTAGAGAAAAGGAATATAAGAATCTCATCAGATTATGCTGGATTTGTGTCATTTCCTATAAATAGCTCAGTGAGTTGCTGGGCTTTTTTTAAAATAAACTTATTTCTTTGCCTTCTGGCAGTAAAGAACATATGATTTTTAGCAGAACTATGGAGAACTTCACTGATGCTGTACAAAAATATTACAAGGCTCATATAATGCTCCTCAAAAGGAGCATTTTCACCCTCTGTTCACCTACTTGTGTCAGAAAAGAGCAGTGAAAGAACGAAGGCACAACTACAAAGGGCTCAATTGCTCCACTGAGCAACATGCTGGTATCCAGCTCCATTGTTCTTGCTTCCAGGATCAAACAGACAACTGACAGCTGAGAGCAAAGATGATGAATCAGTGGAACTATTCCTTCCATTTAATGTCTGCAACATCTTCTTGCTTTCAATTCACATTCACCTACCTCGTGCCATAGGACATGCATCATCTTTGTTCAAGATTTGCTTTAAATTCAACAGTTCAAAGCCTATATAATTCTAGATGCATTTAAATAAATAATTTTATTTTACAGGAGCCTCTTTAGAAAAACTCATAATGCAAATATATTGACAAAAAGCCCTCCTAGGACATCCACCTTAGTGTTAAAATTAATTCCTAGTTCGCCAGTTCCAATTATTATTGTGTGCTCTCAGGTCCACTGCTGATTCTAGTATTTCTGTCTAATCTAAAGAAGGAATTGATCAAGGAGTTTGCTGATGACACTGACTCATTCCACTGAGTAAGCAGGACTGATGCTCTCCAGGTGGAATTTTTGAAGCACTGCACAAGTCAACAGCACTTCAAGTTTTATTTGTTTAATGAAAAACTGACATGCACAAGAAAGAGCCATGATAATACTCACATCAACGCTACACTAGGGACAGAACTCAGCTCTTTCTGACTGAAGGCAGTGTCGGAAAAGCAAATTAAAAACAGCATCTTCTATTTTTTTAAATTTTAAAAAATGAGCTTTTACCAAGAAAAATGTGAAATGAAGTAAGAACACTGCAGCTCAGCTAGTTAAGACAGAAGACAAACTAAACAAAAAACAGAGATATAGACACTGGGAACTTCACTGATCAGTCCTACACTCCTCAGGAACACTTATATTTTAAGAAACACCAATCTGGTATTAGTCTGCCAACTGGCTAGCAAAGATTAAAAAAGTTTGGTAACCATTCTTGAAAACTACAAGTTTTCAATTCCAGGCAAAAAAATGGCATCTCAAACAGGGAAGACCACCATGGAGGGCGGGGTGGGGGGAAGAGGGGGAGGAAAGAAAGAAACAGAATTTTTGTCCAAGGATCAGGGTTCACAAACCTGATACATTCTACTCAAGCACCATATGCAGATTGTACACATTAGAAAAAATAATATAAAAAAAAAAACTGCTATGGGCCCAAAACCTAATTGAAATTGCTACACAATGGATAAATTTTACAATATGCAACCTGCAAAATACAAAACTAGATTTCACAGCATGAATTTATAGCTACAAATGACTTTTTAAGCACAGAAAGTAAGTGTGATTGGTGATACAATAATCCTGGGCATGCTTTACCTATCAACACAAAGTAATTTCCAGACAAGCTTAGGGATATCTCATTTGCAGTCTCACTGCCTGACCAATTAAGAAAACTGCATCACAAAATTGCCCCTAAAGTAACACACACAAAAAGATAAAAGATTTTGATTGTAAAGCCAGGTAACAATTTGGTGAAATATAAAGTAGTGTAACCCAGGAGAGAGGGCAACACAAGTGGCCAAACACACAAGATTTGTAATACAAACCACAGGCAAGTTTTCCTTCAAAGATCTTAAGGACTGGAAGAAAAACAGCAAATATACACTAGAGCAGCTTTACTGAAACCTCTTCAATGGTTTCCAGTTCTGTAACCAAATTAACATTCTGTTTCAACACCCATTTTCACCTTTTGTTAGAAAATTTGAATTTCAACTGGTCAATTTTAGCTTCATATCAAAGACAGGAAAGGAAGGAAAGATCAGTATCCCAAACTGCTAGCACCTTGCAAAGGGTTTAGAAATGCAGGGTCTTGGGAAGAGGGAAGCATTTCCTCAGTAAGGGATAACAGGCTGTCTGAAGGCTGTTTTAATAGCTGCCAGTTACAAGTCATTATGGGCATGCCAGTGATCTTAGCCAGAACACTAATATAATAGCAAAAACCATCCTGTATCTCATTTGGAAAGGGAAATCACTCCCTCCCATGGGTGAAGAAGGGCATTATGATACCTTTCTGCCTAAATTGCTTTTGAAGATTTGTTTGCAAAGACAACAGGAAGCCAGCTTTCTCCAAGTTTATCTTACTTGAAGAAAGAAAAAATGAAAAATAGTTAGATGCCAATTTTTGCCACTGAAAACAAAACTTAGACTTTCATGAACCATTCTACATCACTTAGTCAATGCTTCTGTTCACTCAAAAGGCACACTCCATATGTGAGCTGTACAGGCATTTGTGATCAGGGGAGAAGTATTTATGATGTATCTGCCATACTAGGAGCCCCAAAGCCACAGAACTATGGTTACAAAGCAGTTAGGAGTGAAGTGAATCTTGCAAACACACACACATTCACTTTCTCTGCTACGGAGTTATGATCATCTCCATTTAACCAAAGGCCAAGAAAGAGAGATCTCTCAAAATCTGCATATCACTCAAAGTATTTCACCCTAGAATACTTCATAATCAGTCTCAGTGTGGTGTCTAGGAAGTCCTTAATGTTCAACAGGCAACTGGCTACGTCCCAGCAGGCCCCGCGCTGCTCCTTCTCTGAAGAGGCTAATGTGTCCTGACACCGGCAGCGAGCACGAGCATAAGAATCCTTCTGTGTCTTCACCATGCCACTGCTCATTTCATTACATAAGCTGATGACTGCTTCAGGAGCAGCCTGCAGGAATAAAAGCTCAGAGAGAATCTTCTTTGCCTCTTTTGAAAGGGCTTTGCTTATAGGGAAAGATAAAATTTGCACTTAATGTGCCACTTTCACCACCACACCAGGAGGACCTTACTGAAAACATGAAGGTGCCACACTGGTTGTCTCAGAAAATAATGACTGATCACACTCAAGAATACTCCACTTACTCACAAAACACTTTGGCATTCATGGGCATGATTCATTCTTCTCAAAAATTCCTCTACAAAAGCAATTTTAAAAGAATCTGCTGACACAATAAATTAAAAAGCTCAAATTTGCAACATTCGAGTATTTTAAACTCTGGCTCCAGTCTGCCATTCTCATTTCACCTTAAAAGGATACATTCAAAGAAGGGTAAGATAATGGTTAGATTTACAGGCGGCAGCACAGATCAAAAACTACGATTATTTAGCCTAGAAAGGAGGATTAGAAAGGATAGAGCTGAGTCCTTTCTTTAGACCCTGTCTCAAAATCCAATTCCATAAAATTCTGAACAGCTAAGGTGATGTCAGCCGCTGGAATCCCCAGCAGGAGATCTTTACAGCCCAGAAGCTCTTCTTTTTTTCCCTAAAGAAAATGATATTAATGTAGCTAGCATCAGAATTTACTCATACCAATACAAAATCTTACACTTCAGCAAATTAACAAATGCACTGGCACACACACCCTCAATGTTCAAAAGTGCAGTGGGAGTGAGTTGGAGGAAAAAAAGTAAAAAATAGGAAGAAAAGTACAGGAGAGCTCTCTCTTTCAGCAGTCAGAGAGGCTGGGGAAAGACCACTACCCTGAACTGCTCAAGCAAGCCCTGGCTGAAATTAAAGACCCAGGAGTCAATCATATTTTGCAACTGGTTTCCACACAAACAGAATTTTACCGCTTTAAAAGAGCTTTTGTGCAGCTGCTTACTGACCAATCTATATCTGTTCACCATCCTGCAACAAACATGCATGAATTAGCCTCAACTAACATTCATAAATTATAGCAAAATAAGAAACAGTGAGGTGCAGCCCAAGTGAGACCTTTATTATTCCAAGTATTTCCTGCAGGACAGTGTTCTTGTAAAACTTTCAACATTCTGCTGCTCCTTTTTCTTCTCCAAAGTAGCAAAGAATGTTCTACTGCTTGTAAAAACTCTCTATCATTGCACAACTAAGGATGAAAATTATGGAGAGTTTTAAAAAAGTGACGAGGTGAGCGGAATTAAAGTTCAACTTCCCTATTACTCTGCAAAGGACTTTTAATTACATCCAATAAAAATATGATTAGGTTTAAAAATAAAAGAGAACTAAGTATAAAATAATAGTGTTCCACTAATTTTACTTTTCAAAATTAATGTTGCTGCACCTTCTATTTTTCTTCAAAGAAATGTCAGGCAGAAATATCAAACTGTCCTCAGGGAAAAATCACAGCATCTGAGATTTAAGAAGAACCCCATGCTCGAATGAATTACTGTACTACTATTCACTAGGGAGCAGTGTATTATGAGGAACAATGTAATAAAAGGCTTTTTTTAATATTAGAATATACCTCTATATATCAACAGTGGCAACAGTGTCCGAATAGCTCCAACATCTGACAATTTGTAACCAGGCATCCCACCAATCTACTCTTTATGACAGTCTTAACTATACATTTTCTAACACAGAGCATGATAAAATACAGTTGCAAGCATGAAGAACTTCAGAAATTACTAAAATACTGTATGGCAAGAAATCCTGTATCAGTACAAATTATTAGCAGGTAAAATGGTCCACTGGACAAGGATAATCAGAGAGGAAATATTCCTAGCTGCACCAGAGAGTTACTGCATGACCTTGAGCAAGTCACTTAATTTCTCTAATTTTCCAAATTTTCCTATATAAAATGAAAAAGGACAGTAATTCTTGCCAATTATTGCACAAACATAAGGGATCTATGTCAAAAAGCACTTAATTATTAAGAGTAATTATTAACAATAACTTCTAGCCCAAAGGACCTGGGATCATCTCACAAGAGCTTCCCCACCGATATGGCAAAGCCTGCCAAAGGCCCGTGCGCTCCTCCTCATTTTTACATCCACTCCATAAGAAACAGATCTCCAGACATCCTGAGGTGTTAGGGACAAAGAGTGGGACAAAAATCACCTCACTTGAATTCAACCTCTTTTTCACCTCCTTTACCTTTGAGAATGTAACTAGCACTGGAATGAAACTTATAAAAAGACTTCTGCTAAAGCTGAGAAACTTGCACTATTTTTACCTCTCCTTTCAAGGAATTGGTAGAATCTGAAGAAATTAAGGGAAGCAAGAAGAAGTTTGGCTAGGTAAGTAAATATTACACAGGCAAATCATTACCAACATGTTTCAGCCACGAGATCAGCAATGCACCTTTAACATGGCCTTCCATTCAAAAGCTTGCCTCTGCCAAATAAGAAGCACTACAAAGTTTCATACCAAAAAAAGTCTGTCATTTCCAAAAGCAGAATGTGTTTATTTTTAGCACTTGATACACACAAAAAACAAAATCCTAGCCCTGTCATTGGCTTATTACAGAAGTATTGCTGGTCATGAAATTTTGGCCTCCGTTTTAAATATATACTTAGGGGCTCAGGAAGCACAGAAAAACCAACCAGGCTGCTTCATACTTTTTCCAGCAAGAAAAATTACCTTGTGCAAATATTCAGGTTTTTAAAGCAGTCCTACATTGCTTGATGTTAATTAGAGAAACGACTCTCTTTAAGCTTAATGCATTTTCAGGTGATGCTTCTTCTTACCTGGCAAGTTCTTTAATTAAGTTCGCAATGCGTCTCTTGTCCTCAGGACACAAATCCTTTAAAGAAGCACTCTTCATTCCTCCTTCATTAGTGCCCTGAAAATTTAAAGTTACATTTTAGAATGTACTGTTTAAAAGAAAACACATACTTCATAAGCTATTAAAAGCATTTCAAGACTTAATAATTAGAAGCTGAAAGTAGATCAATTCCAACTGGAAATAAAATTCGTATTTTTTAAAATGTAAGTACATTTCAATGAAACAAGTTACCAAATTGTGAAGAATTATTTTGAGATATTTGTAATTCAAATGCAAGCTGCTAGCTTCAATACTAAAACATACTGGGTAAAGTTTTAAGACATGCACTATTCCTTGATTCACACTAGATAAAGAGGAGTAGGCTCTCATGACTTGGAAATCTAGTGCAGCAATATCCAAATCCAACTTCAAACTTAATCATATTAGGATCATAATGTAGGGAGTAAGAAAAAAACCATGCCGCCCTAGCATTTATGACCAAAGCACACAAAACAGCAAGATAGTGTTAGCAGAGAGCACATCCCGTATTTCATTTTTCCAATACAGAGAAAAGCACACACACCTTCACATGTGGCTACTGTTTTGTTTCATGGTTTATTTGCTTACTTTGTAAATATATACTATATTTACGAATACATATATAATGAAATTCTTTTTCGTATATAAATACTCTACTACTAAATACATGCTACTTTCGTAAATAACGCTTGTCAAAAGAAGGGCTGAGCACTTCAGATCTTTCTCGCATTCCCGGCAGCGCAGAGAGAACCGCTGCACTTTCCACGTGTGCCCACCAGAGGGCACTCTGCAGCCCGGCATTCCCGACTTCGGCTGTTGGCACGCAGGAAACGATTCCAAACTGGTTCTATTCTCCAAAAATTCCTCTGATCGGGTATTCAGTTCTGCAGCGCTAGCGGTAGGCGCGAAATGGGAACCCGAAGATAAAGGCAGCAATAACAGCCATGCTGTCCTGTTCAGGATTTTGGCAAGTTCCAGTACGTCCACTCAATCTGAAGGAATTTCAGTTTATACTTTTACAAACCCCCCCAAGTGCATGCAGTGCTTTAGATCAGATGAAGGAATGCCACCAGATGCCCTGCAGTTTGACCAAGCCAACACAATAATGCACAAAAGAATACAAAGCCAACACTGGGCTTCTCTCATTATCAGTAAAAGCAGCTGATCTACACCAGAGAGGAAGTGACCCCTTTCCTTCTTAGCTAATTAAACAGAATCTTAAAAACAATTAAAGAATAATGCCCACTACAAAGAGAGGTGATGTTTTCACACAGACTCATGTTTTACCTGTGTGACCCTTCATTTTAATTTCAGTGTATTTTTATCAGGGGTGAGAGGGAAAGGAAATTCACAAGGCAAATTTCAGCACTTTTCAAGGGGCATTTGATTTCAGAGTTTTGTACCCAAACATAAGTCACTCACAAATGAAGAGAGAACTTCTAACTTGACTGAATTCAACTAAACGTATGGTTGAAGGAATTTCACTTTGCATACTAAAAATGTGTGACTTTTTTTTTTAAGCAGACAGATGATGAAACTCCTTTAAGAAAAATGAAAAGTTACAGTCTTCAAAAAAGAGAATGAAGCTTGATCACATTAGTGAATGGGATTTTAAAAGAAGGTCTCAAAAATTACTACCCAAACCGATATACATACTGTCAGACAGACCTTTGTGAGGCGAAGAGGGAAATCAGTTTTTTCTATCATCCACAAGTATGCAAAGATGGCACACAGGAAATTATCAGAGGAAGACTTGCACCATAACACACATCAAAATGAAGCTGTGGAATAATGCACAGCAACAGCTTGACCACCTAAAGACAACAAGGGAGGTAGAAGCCAAGACTGTCTCCTTTTCTTCCATACAGTTCAGGATAGAAGACAGTTTTAGAACTCAATACAGGGAAGATATTCTCCACATCTTGGAAGGTGATAACTGCATGACAAAATCATGCAGAATCACAGAAGGGACCACAGCACTCAGCTACTCCAGCCTAGAGCATTTTACCCAGAATTATGTCCAGGCCAGGCTCGATGAGACTTCGAGCAGCCTGATCTTGTAGAAGGTGTCCCTGCCCATAGCAGGAGGGCTGGACTGGACGATCTTTAGGGTCCCATTCAACACAAACCATTCCATGACTCTAAGCCATAGTAAAGCCATCAGCTCTCCCTAGACATGGACACAACGCTTTGCAGAAAGTGAGCTGTGTTGTTGATGAAAATTCCATGCAAAAAAAGTTCTTCTTCAATAACAAGTAAAAACTTGTTTTGTTCTGTTTGTTTCAAGTATTCAGAGCTTATCTTCAGAGTACAAAGTTTCCATAAGAATTTGGCAAGGCAAGCAAAAAACAGAAGGTTTAAAAAGACAAAAGTGAAACATAGCTTTGAACACATCTTGTTGTCAGTAATACAGAAGCACGAGTCACCAATTAAGATTTCACGTATCAGGCATTATATTTGAAAAAAGAGTATACCAAAACCCATTTATACAATGGCTCTCACAAAAAAGGAGGAAAAACTCTCTAGACAACAAGTAACGCAATCAATGCACCATTCAACAAAACAAATTTTAATGTGGCATATGAAGGCATCTGTGAGGCAGCAGGCTTGTAGATACTTATGAAGAGATGCTTCTACATAAAGACTCTGCATAATGGGGGCTATTTGTGGAATTTATCTGCATGCCACTTAACAGCATCATTTGCAAAGTAGAGGTACATACCAGACTCTAAAAGCAAGTACCGATAAACAGAGAAATGGAAATATACATGTCCAGGAAAAGCCCTAAAAGATAATACTAGTTTAACAACTAGTCATGTGTCACGCTGAAGGATTCAAAGGGCAATGACACTATCAAAGCAACAAGAACTGAGTAGCCTGTCTTCACATCAGAGTTTTGAACCTACATGTCTGAAACACAGCAGTTACTCAGCACACAGAAGGCAGAGAAGGACATCTTAGATGAAGAACAAGACTTAACTGCATGATAGTAAAACAGAGATGCAAAGCAGTCAAAGGTTTTAGATCCTGCCTGCAAGTGGGAAGAAGCCAAACCCCAGTGATTTACAGGCTGGCCCAAGATGACTGCTAGGCAAGAGACTCAACAGTACTCAAATGACTTACCCAGTCATTGTACTACACAAACCCTGTTAGAAAAATGGCATCTCTCAACAGATTTCTAAACATCACAGCATCAGTCCCAATACAGAGTAACCTTCCAAAGGAAACCCCGCTGCTTTGGAATTTCTCATGCAAGGAACTGTAGAAACACAACACCTAGTCTCACAGGAGGAGACCACAAAATTCAAAGCAGTTGACATCAACTGACAAAGCTACTTCTACTGCTCAAATGCATTTTAACTTTCAGTATCAAAAACAAAAAAGTGATTTTATCCTTCTAACATAAGCAGGCACAGCAAAAAGGTCCCTAAAATGGCTTTTTACTCATTTAATTTCTAAATGAAATGACTAGAGCAATGGAAATTAATAAACTGAACAAAACTTCTTGCATTTAGCTAGTAAAGTATAGGCACTACCTAGGGCTAAATGCACTGCCTCTGTACAAATACACACATAGAAATATAACCTGGTTTACATAGCCCCACATACACACCACTTACACAAATTAGCACATTCAGCCTTTGTTCTCTTCAGGTGATAATTTCTGACAGAAATCCAGCATGCAAAGCAGGCAAAAAGCTTAAGAGACTGTAAAAATAACTACTCTAAAACTGTTAAAACATTTTCAATCTAACAATTCACAGCTGTTTTTTCTACTATGTGCACTCTTAGGAGCAAGAAAAATTTGCTTTTACTGACCTGCTGCCCTGTCAGACCTCCTGTGCCTCTCTCAGGATCCATGGAAACAGAAGCAACAGCTACAGGCACCTTCAGTTCAGTTTGACCTGTTTGATATTTTGGCAAACACCTTGTTCTTAAATTTCCTTTTGCAGATACTCCTGTAAGTGAAAAACAAGCAGAACATGCAGATTATAAAGGAAAAGGGGCCTTATTCTTGCCTTCCACAAAGACAACCTTGCCTTAGCAGCTCTTTTTTTGAAAAGAATGTGTACCTCAGGAATAGGCCTGCAGTTCCCCCCAGCCTCTCACTCCATACAAAATTTCATTAGGGGGAAAACATCAGCAGAAAAAGAGGTGCATGGCACTGAAGCACACCCAGCCACAAGGAACATTTTGTGAATTCTGAAATGCACGTTTTGTCTTCAGACTGAAGTTCAGTGCAAATAAACTGCCTTTGAGTAAGATGCAAAAGCATAAAATTGAGCTTCTGCTTTGATACCCAAAGACAGTAAGGAACCAACCAGCAGTAAAGCTGTCAAAAGTACCACTCATATAATAAAATACCACTTTTTCTGTAACAGCCAACCTACTGATGCTCGGGCTGTTTGTTCCTTTCAGGACCAAGCAAATGAGTAAAGGTAACACTGCAGTGCACACTCCACAGATCATCTGTCAAACACTTCCTGCCATAATTAGAATTAGATCACCACTATGAATGGTAAGAACATGAAAGCACTGAAAATCCTGATGCTGCAATTACAAACTGTCAACACTGACACTAACACTAAAACCTCCCAGGGTCAGATAAAAGCCCATAGCTACTTGGTGCAGCCTCAAGGTTTAAGTTTTGATTATTCAGAAATGCAAAAAGTTTTGAACAAAAACTATTAACTTCATACTAGCAGATCAATTACAATTATTTGGGTAATTATTTTCAGACATGTACCAGAATTCAAGTGAAAGAACTAAATTATAAGCTCCAATATCTCCATGCTCGTACACAAGTGAAAACAATGGTCCTGAAATTCACTTCCACAGAAGTGGTAGAAAACTTCCCACAGTGAATCAATTTCCATCATTTAAAGGGGCCTATTTCTCTGGGCTTTAAATAAAGCAGGATCACTGCTTTATTTGCAGGGCCCAGAGAAAAACAATCCAACATCACCTGCATCACCATCCAAATCTCTGCATGTGTTTTGTAGTTCAACAGAGATGTCTGGCCAGTAGTTTTGAAGGCTACCCCTACTTAAGAGTACAATTCCTCAAAACTTGTAACTGCTGGATGACACACACACAATTTCAGTCTAGAGTTAACCATCCCCAGATACGTTTCCAGGACCTTGTGTCACTTAAAGAGCTGTCTTTGAAAACAATTAAGAGAATTCTGAAGGGGAACTAAGAGCATTCATCTTTTCCTCAGTGATGTACACAAGTATGCACTCAGTAAATCAAGGTCAAAAGAACTAATAAAATAAAAAAATTGCTTTATCTGTACACAATGAATCTTCATTTCAATTGATATCTTCAAAATTTACAAAAGACCTAACACCTCTAATGCTTCAACATTCCTTGGAGATCACATTAAAAATTCAGCTTGCCTGATAAATTGGATAAAGCCACACTGTACCTGCAACAGAAACAACTCCCCTGGAACTATTCATCTTTTACAGTATGCTTATCTAAGCAGCAGAGCATAAATCCTCTGCTATAATCACACATGTCCCATTACAACTTACAATGACTCTCTCCCTTACACACACTTATGTACACAAACCACACACCGGAAAAGACACTGCAAATTTTATCATCCACAGGAAAAAAATCTTTGTTTACGTCTATTAGAAGGTCATACCTGAAACAGGTACCAGTGGATCTTCTTCATCAGAAGCTGCATGTGGCTTTGTTAAAGAAAATAAAAAGAGTGCAAGCTTAGCTCTTTAAACAGGACTCTTAAAGAAGTATTTGGCCTCCTAATTTTGCATAGCTGTTGATAAGAAAACAGTCAACATTCTGGGAGCAAGAAAAGCTAGGAAAACTTGGTTAAAAAAAATCAGCACAAAGATTGCTAAAACAAAAGGCCTTACTCCTTCTCCACTGTGCATTAACTTTCAGCCTGTAAAGATTATCTCAGAGGTCACCTTTGCAAAAGATCCCAGGGACCAGCCCCAGAGCAATTACTAAGATAATGAACTAATAATACTTATTTAAATTTAAACAGTTTATATGGAACATCTTGATGTGTAGGGAAAGCAAATTCTGAAACAGAGTTTATTGATATGGCAATGAAATCAGTTTGGGAATACATTGTAAGACACATAAATGAGGATAAATGCAAGAGGTTTCAAACTGGTCATTCTCCTCTGATCATCACATGATGAGTAATACATAAAAGCTTGAGGACTGATTTTCTTTATGTTTCAAGAACTTTCAAATATCCCAGAGGTTTAATTATTGAATTACTTGACCACAGAAAACACTTTAAAATCAGAACCAACAGGGCACCATACTATTTGTGCTATTAGCAGTCACTCTGTTAGCAGTAGCTGACCTTGAATTCCTGCCTCCTAAAAGCCACTAAAAATAGGACTCAATATAACTAAGGAAAGTGTAAATCATGTGTAAATGTGTAAATCATACTGTCTTCCTTAAAGGAGCAGTTTCATTTAGCTGAACGTAAAGATTGTTATTCCCACATGAACAACTAACGTACTTGTGACTTAATCCCAGCCAGGAACTCAGTACCAAACAGTCACTCCCTGTCCACCTCCCTGCCCCAAGCGGTGAGGAAAACCAGAGAGAAACAGTAAACCTCATGGGTAGAGATAAGAAAAGCTTAACAACTGAAACAAAATAAATCAGGATAATAATACTAACTGCAACATAAAGGGAAGAGGGAGAGAGAATTTAAAACTGAAAGAAACAAGTGATGCACAGTATAGCTGCTCACTGAACAATGCCCAAGCCTTTCCCTGGCAGGAACTGGCAGCTCCCAGCCAGCACTCCCCAGTTTATGTACTGGACATGATGTTCTGTTACGGAATCTCCCTTTGGCCAGTTCGGGTCAGTCTCCTGGCCGTGATCCCTCCCAGCTTCTTCTGCATCTGCTCGCTGGCAGAGCACGGGTCACCCAAGTCCTTGTTTTTGGATAAGCACTGCTGAGCAACATCCAAAACATCAGCGTGTTATCAGCATTATCCTCATGCTAAATACAAAACACAGCATACCACGTACAGGGAAAAGAATTAACCCTATTCCAGCTGAAACCAGAGCAATACTGAAGTAGAAAACAAAAACACACGGCACAAAATTCTCTTCCGCTAACTTTTGTTTACACCCCTTTACTTTCCTCAGCCTTCTATGGTTGGCCAATTTTCTCAAATTTCTACTACTACTCAATTTTCTACTAATTACTCAATTATCTAATTTCTCTACTGTTAACAGATAAAGGCATTTAAGGTTTTGCAGCTGCATTCATACAATAAAGTAGAATTGTGAAAATATTTCAGTGACCCTATACAAACTCTTGCCTTTACTTAGGTTTGCTTCTGAGAGCACCACCTCAAAAAACTTAATTTAGTAAATTACCACAGAGTGGAGGAAATTAGGAAAAGTCTAGGAGTTTCCCCCTGTGGACAGCAACTTCAATCAACACCCACTGTCCATCACAAATCTGGTACTTGTCTCACTGGAAGGGCCTGATTACAGGCTCACTTATGATCTTGTTGATGCACTTTATCACTCGTAAACAATTACCACTCATCAGCCTCACACCAGTTTAAAAACACATTCAGTGAGTACTGCAGTCAAAGCCAGCTCCCTCTACAAACACAGAGAGCATTTCTGTTCTCTCATGTGAGCTGCAGCCTGCCATCTCCAGCTGCCAGAACACACAGCGGGGGCATAGCACGAACGGGGCAAGGAAGCTGAACAAACTCCCCGAGGAGGAAAGCACTGTGCGTACCCCCTTTTCAAAAAGCACCAAGATGGATCAAAAGTCCAAGTCTGGATCACAGCCCAGCCCAAACAGCTGTGTCAGCACAGCCACAACAGCAAGCTGCAGGGTACTGAGAAGTGTATGTTCAACTCGCACTGCTTCAGGAAACAACAAACTTCAGCACAGGCAGTTCCTACTCAACTGACATACGGCTAATCTGTGTGTCAACACATGGCTATAGGAAATAAAACGATCTGCCTAAACAACATCCTGCTTTCAGAGTGTGCCTCTGCTACTGCCAGCTGTTGTGGATAAACTCCTAGTAGCAGGATGCAAAGACTAGTCAAAGTAATCACTGTTACTCCCACCCAGCTACCAGGACAACTCTCCTGGTGAAGCTTTGCAGCCCAGCGTATTGGAACAACTCAAAGTTAGAGCAGGCTACCTCAATCAGCTGGACTGAAAATCACAATGACTCAGAGGCTGATTCATAAGCCATGCATTTGCCTCAGAGTAACAGACTGGGGACAGCACCAGCAGCAACCTTTTAACATTAACCCAGTGGCACGTGCCTCCCAAGACTGCCAGTAAGGCAGGTGTAGTATTATGAGCCGTGTACCACCACAGCTAAAGTTCAGTGCAACAGCAGAGAGAGGCACTGCAGAAACTCAACACCTGGGTACAGTTCACCTACACAACCTGCCTTCCTCTGCTGAGTCGATTCAACAAGGTTGGAGAGGACCTCAGTTTTCCAAATGTATTAAATCAATCTACCAAATTCCTCCTCTTTTTTTGAAAGCACACACACAACCATTATTTTTAAATTGTGCCACGTGCTTTTCTAAGAATTTAAACTTTTTCAAGGTCAGAGGCAACACTGCCTATTCACCAAAACATGTAGAATGAAAATGGTTGTCAGAAAAAACTTCATTTCTTGGAATATCATGATGCATGAGGCCACTGCTGGGCTCTATAAACCGTATTTAGTTACAAGAAACAATAACTGTTTGACTGATAAAAACAGACTGTCAATATAAGTGTATCAACACTTCCACAACTGAGCAGAGGAGTGACAGCGGCAATAAATCTGACATGTGCCACACACCTTCATCCCATTCACAGCACAGAAGAAGTTGTAGACAATCTTTTTAACTTTACACAGATGGAAAATCATAACAACATGCTCCCTAAACAGGCCATGGGATGGTTGGCCTATTTCACTTGCACATTGTCCCAGGGAGTGTGCAGTCAAACACAAATAAAAGAGCACAGATGCATACTCTTCTTTCCAATCTCTTCCAGTTTATGCTGAAATCCCACTCTCAGTCTGCCTAACAGCAATGCTTCCAACCCCTCATAACTGGAACTAAATTGTCAGCTTCTAAATTTCCACCAGGCCAGACTGTCAGTTCTACCCCAATGACTTCAAGTCGCTGAACCTCCAACTCAGACACACAAAGCCCAAACACCAATGGCAGCTCTTGGTTCTCTGAGCCACACAAGCACATCTCCCCATAACCAGGCTGAGCTCCCAACACCACAGCCACCACCCACACCATCTACGTGTCCAGCCCCACGTAGTCTCCCACAGCAGGAGCCTGCAGGTCCTCTGCAGATGAAACCACCCCAACCTCACACTCATCCCTCACAGACAGAGCCCTCCAAGTCCCACATGGGCTCACCCAAAATGTTCTGCTTGTAGTCAAGCCTAGGTGCCAGCCACAAAAGACACATCTCTTCCCTGCTCATCTTCTAGCCTCGGTTTCAAAGAATCACAGAATCAATGACATTGGAAAAGACTTCTGAGATCATCGAGTCCAACCCATGACTGGACACCACTGTGTCAACCACTGAGTGCCAGGTCCAGTCTCTCCTCAAACACCTGCAGGGACAATGACTCCTCCACCTCCCTGGGCAGTCCATTCCAATGCCCAATCACCCTTTGTGTGAACAAATGCTTTCTAATGTCCAACCTAAACCTCTCCTGGAGCAGCTTAAGACTGTGTCCTCTTGTCCTGTCACTTGTCACCTGGGAGAAGAGCCCGACCGCCACCCGGCCACAACCAACCTCCTGTCAGGCAGTAGTAGAGTGCGATAGGGTCGCTCCTGAGCGTCCTTTTCTCCAGGCTGCTCAACCTCATTCTCTCTGTTGGTTCCCTGACAAGTTCCCATAAACTGAACGCAATTTCCCCATTTCCTATAAATTTACTCGCCCCGAGATTTCACAGCTGGGTCACACTGAAGAGGACTTAGGACCCTCCCTTCTCTCCCAGGTCACTTTTGCTTTGAAATCGCGCGTAACCCCTACAGACCGGCACAGACCCAATCCCTCTCACCAGGCTAAGTCCCCTCCGCACTCGCCAGCAGAGCCCTCACACAGCCTCTGCCACGGCCACAGAACCCCACCCGACCCACAGGGCCGCACCGGTTCCTAGGCCAAACCCCTCGACAGGCCGCCCCGCACGCCCCTGGCGGGCCCTCCTGCCGCTATCCCCTCACACCGACCCCCAGACAAGGATACAGCTCCGGCCCCGGCGAATACCTCCACCCACACCGGCGGCCGCCGCCGCCATCTTGAAACAGCCGCCACTCCCCGCATACCCCCCGCCGCCCCCCCGGCTCTCGTCGCCCATTGGCTGTCTGCGCTGTAGGCACGGGGAGGGTTGCGAGGCACGCCGGGAATCGTGGTCCTCTGAGCGCAGGCGGCCGCCATGGGCCGACCAGGGCACCGCCCGGAAGAACTATTATTCCCAGCGTGCCCTGCGGCTACGGGGCAATAGGAAGGCCAGAAAGGCATTGTTCTGTGTCAAGCTGGGTAGAGACGGGAGGGTCCCGCGGAGGATGGAGGAAAAGCTCCCCACCGGCATCAAGCCCTACCTGGACAAGCTCACCTTGGGCGTCACAAGGATACTGGGTGAGTGGCGTTGAGCTACAGCCCACGGGGCGGGGGCAGGACGGGGGCGGGGGGAGCCACCCGTTTGTCACAGCCCCTCCTGTGAATCGCGCAGCCGAGCAGCCTATGCTCACACACGGACACACCCTTGTTTCTGGTAGCAGCGGCAGGAATCCCGAATCTCTCGACTTTAATAAGAGTTTCATAAACACCAGCGAAGGAGAAGATGGTGTTTTATGAAAAATCATGCAATCGTTGAATGTTAAAAGGTGGTAAGAGACCACAAAGATCATCCAGTCCCAACCCTGACGCCATGGGCAGGTTGCTCAAGGCCTTATCCAGCCTGGCCTTGAACACTGCCAGGGATGGACATCCCCAGCTTCTCTGGGCAAACCTGCCAGTGTCTCACCACCCTCAATGTAAAAATTTTCGTAATACCCAACCCAAATTTCCCCTCTTTCAATTTGTATCCATTAGTCCTTGTCCTCTCACAGTTCGTAATGAAGAGTCCCTCTCCAGCTTCCCTGTAGGCCCCCTCCAGGTATTGCAATGTTCTATGAGGGCTCCACACAACCTTCCTGTGTAAATCGTGCCTAAATTTGATCCTAATTGTAGTAATGTGGGGTCAGCAAGGAGTGTGCCCCGTGGTTCATCAGTGTTCTGGTAGAAGGTCGATTTGTCAATCTGCTCGGGATCAGATCCCCATAGTTGCCCTGCGGCTCGTTCCCACATTGAGACTTGTTCCACAAAATGCCCTGCTTCTCATTTCCAGGTTTTGCTCAGATACTGAGCCTTCTTATATGCCGTCAGCTCCCACTGAAGTTCAGCAGGACTGCAAGGCATCCAAAGGAAGTATTCTCAGACAACACTTTACTCATATCAGTGGAATCACAAGGATTTGTGGAAATATTTGTGTGTGAAAAGGATTTCAGCATTATACATTTCATACTTCAGCAGCACAGAGCACAGGTCTTATTTATAAGGCTGAAAAGCCTTACTTCTATCCAAAACCATGTGTACAACAAGATTACAAGTTGCAGTCTTGGAATTTCTTCTTGGGAATCTTAGAGCCTAAAGTCTCACCCCAAAGAGGCATTGAGTTTCACCTGATAACCTCAGTGTATCTATTGTTGCACATGGGTTTGGATAGCTGCTCAGTCAGATGAGATTAAAAGATCAGGGTTAAATTATTTCTCTGAGCTTCAGTGAGGACAGGATTTCATCCTCAATCTCTGATCAGTGTTGTCATACTGACTTATTATTAGACTTCTTGGGGAGGGTGGGTGGATTTTTTCTGTTTGTTTTGTTAGTTGTGAGGTCAGGATAATGTTATCTCTGCTCTGTGAGTGAAACTGATGATGATCATCATAGCAAAAGCTTCTTTGAAGTAGCTCTTTTTAAAAAATGTCCAGCCCTGCCCACATTTTCACCACCCTCAGGTGTGTGAGAGCTGTGAAATATGAGCTGCGTCCAAATGTTGTGTTGCCATATAAACTGTTTTGGGTAGGTGTGTTGTCTGCAGCACACGACATGGCACTGCAGGTATGGCTCTGAAAGTCCTGCAACGTCCCTTTCACGTGGAGGTGTTTCCTGGTTTGTGTTTTCTTCTTTTTCTCTCTGTGTCACTGGCATCTTGTATTGTGCAATAGAGCAGTGTCCATCACAGTGATGGTTTACTCCACTTCTTTTCTCTGTCTCTCCACACCTTCTGGGAATTTGGCATATTTTTTTCCAGTGAAGTAGTCCAAGGCATTTCAACTGTGCCACCAAGTTAATTAAAATTGCTTAGCTAACTGGGAAACTTTGACCAGTCTGTTCAGTGCTTGTTTCTTTCAAATAACAAAGGGTATCTCATTCAGAATGACGCCTCTGTCTATATTTATTATTACTAGAAACTATCTTACTTTAAATCTTTGGGAAAGTCTCATGGAGTCACTTGATATTTTCTGCCTAGCGTAAAGTACAATCAGGCATTGTTGTGTTGGTTTGGGGTTTTTTTTTAACTTTAGTCTCTGTGGAAGTCCCTACCAGAAGGGATATTTCTCACAAGCATTGTGGAGGCTATACCTTGGGGCAAAAAAGGGAGAGATCTTTCCCACTGCCAGTATTCATTTTGCTGAAGTTCTGTGAGTAATAGAAAATTCCAGAAAGATTTATTATTCATAGCTAAGTCAGAATGGAAGGTGTTAGCTCTTCTGGAATGCCCAAGATGGAACCGTACTCCACTGTTAGCACTCTATATTAGATAAGAACATAACTATTAAAACATTTTTAAATTATGCTGAGAGTTTAGCCAGCTTACAGGCAGTATTAGCAGCACTGTAAAGACTGAAAATCCTGTGATTTCCTGCTTCAGCTTTGTGTCACACCATTACATTGACTGTTTCTGATTAATACTGCAAAGCGTTTTTGGGAACTTCCAGATTAAATGTCCTAAAAATAGGGTAGAGTTTACTATGATCTTCATTCAGATTAATTTATAGGGTGTAGTCTGAGCAAGTTAAGCTTTTTCATGTATCTAGGTGCCACTAAAGTGGCTTCTTCATTTCTTCCATCTAGAAGGAAAAGCAACTCATTGCAAAGTTTACCCAAATGTTCAGTGGCACTCCTGTCCATACCTACATGCCTCTGTTAAACATGGTCTTCAGTTTACTTACAGTATATTTTTAATATAATATTTGGGCTTTTAAGATGGAATTTCTCTTTCTTTTGATGTTGGATTTGGTTCAGACCTCTTTAGAAGTTGCATTCTCTCGTTCCTAGACATCTTCTTTGACTGATATGATATTTAATCTTCTGTCATCCCAGCCAAGATGTTGTGCATGATGGATTAAACATCCTTGCTGTTTTCTTTGATCACAGAAATAACAATTACTCTGTTATTATAATCTCCTCAACCTGTCATAAGGTTTGCATAGCTTAGATGGAAAAGACTAGTTAGGTAATTGATTCCACTCTCTTGTTCACACAGCTTATATTTGAGCAAGAGACAGATCACCTTGCCTTGGACCCATCTACCAGAAGTGAAACTTGGTGAAATGTCAGTCTTCTGTATGTTGAGGATCCCCCTTGGCTGGACAGATTTACCTCTGTGACCAACTATGATTATTTTTTTTATGTCTTTAACTTGGAGTTTATTTATCTGAAGCCGTGTTTTATCTTTTCAATTATCTGACAATGTGACAATTAATATTTCCAACTGAAGTGAAGTTTAGGCTTCCTGAAACTGAGTGCCACTGTTCCACCAACAGAACAGACAAGGACAATGCTACTGATTAATTAAAAGCCTGGCATTGAAGATAAAAAACGAACCAAAGCTCTCTAGTGCCTGCTTTTCCTGTCTGGTGCACTGTGTATGTTTTACCAGAGAGCAATGTAATGTGTGTGACTGCTTTAGGGGCCAATACTTTCACAGCAGAGCCAGTCTTGAAAGCCTTGCATAGTTATCACTCCTATTCCATGGCCCTGTCTGCTGGGCTTGCAGTTCCCACAACAATTTAGTAGTTTTTCTGGACTTGATCCAAAGAGAATTATCTCAGTGGGAATTATTTCAGTTGGCTGTGGATGACATAAAACATTATAAAATAGTAATTGTAAGGGAATATATTCTGCCGTCACACACCTGCAAGGACCATGTGGTTTAGTATCTTACATTTATATAGCATTCTTTCCCATAAAATATTCAGAAGATTTTAATAGATTGATAGGAGTTCAGTGCTTTTAACAAATTTTCATGTGTCCAGCTGAGGTTCCAGAGAACTGATGTTTGCTCACGCAGATCTCTTCAGCATGATCAGGTTCTGTGTCTGTCCAAACCTACTGAGCTGAAATGTGCCTGCCCTTGTGGAATAGGGTTGTTAGCAGTTCACAGCAGCACTGCACTACATCGTGTGCCCAGGTGAGGATATTCTACTCAACAGAAACCACAGGGCATGCTTACAAATAAAGATTCATCCCCCTGTAAGAGTTTGCCTCAGAACCCATCACTTTTTAAAATTTTTTTTAAATTTTTTTTTTAATTTTTCCATGAAAACCTCTGCAAAAGATGGCACCTTGAAGACAAATTGTGTGTGCTTACATCATAGGATCATGGAATGGTTTGAGTTGGAAGGGACCTTAAAGATCATCTTGTTCTAACCCCTCCCACCCTGGACAGGAATGCCACCCACTAAACTAGTGTATGTGTAGATATATCATGGTACGTGCATATATATGTATTAAAAATATCAAAGGATAACATTTAGTTCAGCACTAGACATCCTCATGCCAAGACATGCAAAGTACAGTTACAGATGAAAGAAAGTGCTCGGTCACCAGCACAGTGCTTGCAATCATTAATGCCTTTTCCCTGGCTGTCATTCAGATTAGTTTGCAAATTTGTCTGTCTCACAGTGTTGGTGTCACCCATGCCAGCTGCAAACATGCTCCTCTTTTCCTTTCAGAGACTTCCCCAGGAGTTGCTGAAGTGAATTTTGTGGAAAAGGAGCCAGCTGAACGCCACACAATCGTCTCTTGGGAGCAAGTGAGTATTTTCCTGATAAAGCTGCAGTGAGGTCAGTTTGAACGTGCAGCAGCCCCTGGAGAATGTCAAGTGTAATGGCAACCTTGTGTTTATGAGACATTTTGTTACCAAGTTTGATGTACAGTGCAGCCTAAACAGGTGTTGTTGGGTTTTTCTTAATCAGGTATCACTGTTTTTGGCTGTCACATGCACCTGATTTGTTAGAGAAACATCATCAGTGTGGGTACATTCAGCTTGACAGCTCTAAAAAGAAACCACATAACTGTAGTAGGCAGCTACAGTGGTGACTCAGTGGGGAGCAAACAGTTTTCTGACTCAGGTCTGAAAACATTTTCCAACTCCCTTTAAAAGAAAATGAAGCAGTGCTTTATTATCCATGGCCATTAAAGGTAAAGGCCTCGAGCTGGCAAATAACACTGAGCTACCCACTCTGTTCCAGTTATCTTCTTCTTTTTTTATTCTCAGCCATTCACTTCAATTTCTCATATCCCTTTCTTTCACCTCCTCTTTGGCTACCCAACCCAGTCTCTTGGGTAAGACATGTCCTGTTGCCTGTTCTAGAAGACTATGAAGGACCCTTGCTACCTTCACTCTGCATTATCTGACCTTACTGCATCAGTCTGTGTGATCAGAGGGCTCCTGAAAACTGTTGTGTGACTCAGGGCATTTTCATTTCCTTTTTGGAATATACATATCTTCATAAATCCCATGGCCATGGTTGAATAACTGCTTGGTAGGTGTTGCTTGTGTAGAGATGGGACAGTAGAAGCACTGTGGCCCTTGGAAAGGGACATGGCAGAGAATGGAGTTAAGTGAATCATCCTCCCTCTGCTCTAACCCTGGCTGTGGCCTAAAGCAGCTGTTGCCAGAGACTGCTCTTTGTTACCACTGCATAAAATACCTTCCCCTTTGACACCGTGCTATTTACTGCTTTCCTTAAACAGTGAGGAAAAGTCTTATACTAGTTTTGGTAATGCCCTATTCCAATAAGTGACATTTATCAAGAACATATATAACATATATTTTTATTTTTTATATATATATATATATATATATATATATATATATATATATATATTGCAGGTTGGAATGTATGTGGTGTAAACCTGTATGTTACTTACTGAAACTTGTCCAGAAGTCAGTAATTGTGGTCAGGGAGAAATCTCCTGTTTTTCAGGTTTGCGTAAACCGATCCCTGGTTTCCTGTAGCTGTTGTTCAGGTATTGGGTTACCTGAGCTGGAAAGTTTGAGGCACCATGACTGTAAGCCAGCTCAGGTCTGGGAACACAGAGTGATGTTTGCTCATTCTTCTGTTGAGTGGAGAGGACTGCTTCTCCTGGACATGGTGCTCATTCCTCTCATTTTCAGGTGCTGCTTCTCCTCTAAACTAAAATGGGTTTATTTCACAACTGAGTTATTCTTGTCAAGCCAAACAAATGCTGTAGCCAAAGCACTTCATTCAAGAGAACCCAAAACAAATTTCAGTTCCCACCCTCCCACCCCTACCCAGCAATGGACTAAGTCAACTGTGGAAGTAAATGTTGAAAATTAAATGAGTACAGTTGTGTTGGGCTTCTAATAGTGAAGAAGTTGGCTGTCTGTTTCTTTGGTTTTGGTTCCCTTTGCATTGACAAATTAAAGCTCCCTTCTCAAAAAATCCTTCTCAAAAGGATTTTTTTCCTTTTCTTTTTTTTTTTTTTTCCCTATAGCTCTGGGGATGAGGTGTAAATCTAACCCAGTCTGCATAGTTGCAGGACAAAATGTCCTGCCATGATGATTCAGTGCAATGCACTCAACAATTCACAAAGCCATTCCAGATTGAACTTGTACCTCATTTTTCCTGAAACTTCCCTTTCTTGAATTTGAATACATTTGTTTTTATCGGATTTATGGCCACTAGGTGGCAATACTTTTACACATAATCATTTCTCCATGGCTGAATTTTTTAAAAAGATTTTGTCAGAGTATATTTTTAACTTTCCTCTACATCTTTCGTTATTAAACTATTTGCAAACTATTTGAAACTGTTTTTCTGTGATGTAGGAAAAACTGGTGAAACTGTTCCCAAAACTACATTATTTTTCCCCCAACAACTTCTCTCTCTATTAAGACTCGTGTTGTGGGGCATTCCACAGACTCACCAAATAAAAGCTTTATTCTTTGGATTATTGTTTAATGGAATCAATTTTTCCAGTCCTATTTCAGTTTTGCAAGGAAAGACTGTTTTACTGAGAAAAAAATCCAGGTGTTCAGAAGCTCTTAGAAGAAAAATCAACCTTTTAAAAATTATTAATTAACATATTATTTTATTCATGCTGGCTATATGCATTTTTTGTTTCCATCAGCCATGTTTTCTAAATTGTGCTGTGCCATGTTTGTGCTACTCTGTAACTGAATACTGCTGTGTTTTAAAATCTCACCTTGCTGAGATTGAAATAATCTTTAAAATCTTAAGCTTGTTGAATGTCCCTTAGCTGCCATGAAGCTTTGCAGGGGAAGCTGGGCTTCATGACAGGAGTTATTGCAGTAAGGCCGTAGGAGAGAAGAGATTTTTCCCAATGCAGAAAGAGCTGCTCAGTGTTACATGTCAGGAAATCAAGCTGGAAATTGCTCCTGAAGAATTTATTGGGAATCAGCACACACACAAAAATGTTTCAGGTGTATGATTGCCAAGTGTATTTACATGGGTAAAGCATCACTTCCCCTAAAATTGTAAGCAGTTCATTATATTTTAATAAAACCAGATTTTTCAATATTTCTTCATATTTAAACCTACTAAGATGTTACCTTTTCCCCAAGACAGACAAGAAGTACAAGAGGGAGTAGAGACAGAGTTACCTGGTCACCAAAAAACCAGTGCTAATAACCATATCATCCTAAGAACCTTTCCCACTCCTAAAATTCTAAAATTAGGCTGGCAATGGCCCTACTCCCTTCCACGTGCAATTTTTAGAAATAGGTGTTACACTAAAATACTGCTAGGAGGCAGTCTGGTGCGGTGTCTGAATCACATTTTCTTGCTTGTGTCAGCTGGAAGAAAAATGAGTCACTCACCTCGCTGTTTTGGTTTCCAAAAAATAGAAAATTGCATTTTTGTTAGAGGGACACAGTGGTACCTGAGACCATTTTCTCTCCTTCTTCTCACTTGTTTCTTGGGAGAAAAGCCTGACCCACACCTGGCTTTCAGTACCTTTCAGGTGTTAGAAAGTGAGGAGATCTCCCTCAGCCTCCTCTTCTCCAGTCTGAACACCCCCGGCTGCCTCAGCCACTCTCTCAGACCTGTGCTCCAGACCCTTCCCCAGCTCTGTTTCCTTCTCTGGACTCTCTCCAGCCCCCTCAGTGTCCTTCTTGCTGTGAGCAAACAAAGCTGGACACAAGATTCCAGGCGTGGCCTCCCCCGTGCCCCAGCACAGAGGGGCAGTCACTGCCCTGCTCCTGCTGGCCACACCATTGCTGACACAAGCCCGGTGCCATTGGCCTTCTTGGCCACCTGGGCACACTCCAGCTCGTGCCCAGCCACTGAAAACCAGCACCTCCAGGGCCTTCCCCACTCAGCAGCTTTGCAGCCTCACTGTCCCAACCTGGAGCTGCAGGGGGTTGTTGTGACCCAAGGGCAGGACCCAGCACTTGGCCTTGTTGAACCTCACACAATTGGCCCTGGCCCATGGATCCAGCCTGTGCAGATCCCTCTGCAGAGCCCCCCTGCCCTCCAGCAGATCAGCACGCACACCCAGCTTGGCATTGGCCTCAAAGTGACTCAAGGAGCTCTTGATTCCCCCACTCAGATCATCAAGAAAGATAAAAAACAGTGGCCCCCAGGACAGAGCCCTGGGGACACCACTAGTGACCAGCTGCCTGCTGCAAGCAATTCCATTCACCAGCACTCTCTGGGCCAGGCCAGCAGCCAGTTTTTAACTCACAGAACAGAGCATCTAAGCCACAAGCAGCTGGTGTCTTCAGGAGAATTCTACGGGATACAGTGTCAAAGACTTTTCTAAAGTCAACATCCCCAGACTTTCCCTCATCCACTAAGAGGGTCATTGTGTTGTAGAAGGAGATTGGGTCGGGCAGTTATGCCTTTCACAAACCCGTGCTGGCTGGGCCTGATCCCCTGGACCTCCTGTAGGTGCCATGTGATGGGCACTCAGGAAGATCTCCATGAGCTTCCCCAGCACTGAGGTCAGGCTGACAGGCCTGTAGTTTCCTGGTTCCTCATTTGAACCCTTACACGCAATCCAGGAACCTCCTGAGTTGCTCCCTCTCTGCCGCATAGCGTTTCCAGCACTCATCTGGCATGTCATCCTCCTTGCTTCTACAGCATCTCTTTCTGAGTGCAAGTATGCACGCATGGTGTGCACTCCTTCTTGGCGTCCTTTTTGTCCTCCCTTAACATTAGCCAAGCCTCCCATCCCTGATCCCCATGAGCACAGGATCTACCCCCCTTGAGCTTGCCTTGTGGCTGTGACTGTGGGAGAGATGGGGAATTGGACCCAGCAGGGCCAGTGCATGAGGATGAGCCAGGCAGTGATGGTAAGCAGGCTGGAGGACTTTTGGGAGGTAAGTAGTGTTTCTTACACAGTGTTCCCCCTCTTGTTAAACTTTATAACGTATTGAAAAACTGGCTGCACAACAATATCCTCAAGAGAACTTTGAAATCCTGTTCTCTGCAGCTGGGGATCAAGTCTACTGCAGTCCCAGAAAATCAAGGTGGTCTCCTGGGAGCTCCTCAGGTCACATTTATTAAAGGTGCAAGAACATTTCAATATGTTACATAAATTGACATCAACATTCACTAAAAGCTAGGATAAACCAGCCATAAAACTGCAGAACATTAAGAAGAGAAAAGGGTGGCTACTGATGTGGTCGAATTCTTAGAAGCCCTGAGAATTGACTTGAATGCCTTCCTTCTCAGAAGTTGGGTAAAACTCATTCATGTTTTTAGACAAGTGTCTCTAGAGCTATATGTTTTGATTGCTTTCTATTTCTTTAGTATATTTGCTTGAGAGACATTCTTTCAACAGTGTTTCAATTAAATTGCCATATATCAGGGTTCTTAGCTTTGAATCCATTTCTAATCAGATCCTGGCCACAAAAATCAGATTCTCATATTTTTCTCAGTACTCAATGGACTGTGCTTTCTTGGGGGACTGTTTTGAGATATTACAGAGAACAAAGAAAAGGAATAGACCTCTCACACCATATTAAGCACTTGGGATATTTTGTTTTATGAGCTGATGAGTGTAACCAGATAACTGGAATGAAAACAGCTGCTTGCCAGGGCTGTGGTTAAGCCAAGTCTGACATGTTATTTAGAAACAGTATATTTTATGGGGCTGGAGAACACAACCCTGACAACTACCAGTTGAGTGAGAAGAACACAGAGTTTGATAAGCCATTTTTAGTATATAATGTCTTGTTTCTCTGACTGCTGTCAGAAGATTACTGTTCTGATGTCATATGGTCATGTGACTAAGCACAATATGACAGATCAATCAATCCTTTCCATCAGATGAAAGAAATGGGTTTTAATGAAGATTTCTATTTGCAGGCCTTTTTCTATAGACCCCAGACCTGCTCTGTTACTGCATTTTCTACCCATATATTTTCCACTAGCGTGGTTTAGAGAATCCTGAAATAAATTCAGAAAGCCATCTGGAGAAACATGCACATGTTGATCTTTTTCAAAAGCAGGATTCAGAGCATAAAACCTATTCAGATGTGATTTTTCTCTTGTCTTAGCTATATTTGCTAAATTGGGCTGTGCCTGAGTTTTAGCGGGATTTATCTGGATACTACAGTGGAAGTTATAAAACCTTAGATTTTGTCATTCTAGTGGATCTGGTTCTCCTGCTTGGAGAAGAACACCCACTGAAGCCAGGAGACCCATTCACATATGTATTTTTACTGCTGCAATGAATTAGTTTGAATTGGGGGATTTGAAATGTAGTCAAAGTGTTATGTTAACTTTTGTACTCTGCAGAGGCTTTGGAGCAGGTCTGTCATACTTTCTTTCTTCATAGTTTTAGCCATAGTCACTGTGCTTAGAGGTACAGCTTGAAACTGAAGTGATGAAAGCACAGCATGAAATTATAAATATTTAGGACTGGGGAGAACCACAGAAGAAGGTGTGTTTGTTAAAGGCATTTGAAGAACTTCAGATATGTCCATGTGGTTTACTAATCACCTTAAACTTACCACCATGTCCTCAGCCAGCAGCAGACTCTTGTCATAGGATGGTAAATTCTTCTCAAAACAGCCTCTGCAGTGCCAGGTTATCTGCTTTAAGACCTGTGGAGCCTGAAGATTTTCTCTGTCTGGATTAAGAAAGCTCTCAGCTAGTGACCAGGCTGCTTGATGAAGCAAGTAAAGTGATCTGCCCTATTGCAAGCTGCAAAGTCATTAGTGTCTGGGACTCGTCAGTAGCAGTCAAACATTAATGGGTGTGCTTTAAAAGTAAATTAACAAGCACAAGGTTGTGGGCAGATTAGGTGCTCCTCCATAGTTTGTACATCCCAGTTTAGGAGACAGAGACTGTAACAACCCAAAGAAAGTGTCTGTGAATAAGGCTTTAACAGGCAGAAAGGCTGTTCTTGTCCTAGGGGAGGGAAGACATGTGAACAGGATGAGACCAGCACCTTTCTTTGCTCAGCCAGCAGCTGATGACTAGAGGCCAGCATTGCAGCTGGATTCACAGCTGGCAGGTTGCTCTTGCTGGATAGATACATATCTCTTCTCTTGAAATGTTAAAAAATTCATGCCCCAAGTGAAGCAGAGATATTTGAACTGCTCATACATCTTCCTTTTCCTTAGCTACTGGTTACTAGAATATTCTGTCTTTATTTAATGAAACTTTTCCACAAGTAGAGTGGTGCAGCCCTTGGGCAAGTCAGGATACACAGATTGTGGAACCTCCATCATGGGACACTCTCCTGAGTTTTGAGGTCTGATTCTTTTGGAGCCCTGAATGTGAATATTTTAAATTTGAACTCACTGGAGTCAGTCTTTTATTTTTCTTTAAAATAGTTACAAACAGACCAACAGGTAACTCCTTTAGTCATGCTTGTTGTTTGTGTTACTAAAACTGGCAGGCTTCCATTCTGTTTAATTTTATGTACTTAACACTTCAGCAAGAGCAGAGGGTCACTGTTCTGCAGCCAGTCCTGCCCCCAGAAGCAGGGTCTACAAATGCCTATGGTTCTTTGGGCTTCTTTTTGTTCTGAGGATTAAGCCTTTATCCTTCCATCCTAGTATTTGCAGCTTAACTGAAGAGTCTAAGTTAAGAATGATTCCTTCCACAACCAACACAGGTATAGGAGAAGTTTTCTGGTTCCTAGAAACTTGAGCTTACTGTGTTTGCTTCTTTCACTGGTGGCTCAAAAGGAAGCAGGCTTAGGAGCCACAGCCATTCACTGAAGTTTGGAGGGATGGAGTCAGACCAGCAGATTTGTGAGTCTGTCTTTGCATGTGCTTGCACACGTTCTTTTTGTTAAGTGAAACGTCAGATCTACTTGACTATGTGCAGCTTTTGAGTCTATGCTTCTTACACATACTTGGAGCTGAAATTCCTCAGAAGAAAAGAGTCATTGTGCTAAAATTGTACATGCTTTAGTGGAATAGGTAAGTTTAGTCTGGTTTCACTTAAAGCAAAACCCTGCTCTTTTCAGCCATATGTATGAAAAAGCTAATTGTTCTGATTTATGTGAGTTTGAAGTGGCTGCTAATCTCAAAAGGTAATACGACGTCTCAGTTTGGGAACAATGCTGTAATAATTTTGTGATGACTAACTGCTCATTGTGAAATTTTCCCAAGCTACCTTTGTTAAGACTAGCAGAGTCCCAAGAAATACACAGTTTTTTTCTCAAGGCTTTAGAATGAGATATTTGAGCTGATTTGAGTCACCTTGGAGTTAAGCAAGGAACTTGGTGGCAAATATTTCTGTACCAGTTCTCAGTTGTTCTTAGGGTTTGACACATGTTCTGCATTTTCTCATTACACTTTGATTGCGATTTGCAGAAAAACTCCTGTGTATTACCTGAGGATTTAAAGAACTTCTATCTGATGACTGATGGCTTCCAGATGACCTGGAGTGTGAAGACTGATGGTGAGTCCCTGTGTTCCCCTCCACTGACAAGCTCAATTCATTGCAGCCAGTCCATACTCTGCAGAACCTCTTTAATTTCAAACTTACTTTCTGCTCAATCAGTACACATCTCTCAGGACAAAATCTATTGCTTGCATGTTCTGGCATCCCATAGAAGAGGTCCATACACTCTTTCTGGCAAGAAACTAATTTTTCATGACATAAACTCTGTTCTGTAATACCCTGGCCATCTGTTGACACTCAAAATTAAGTGTGTCATTTAAACCTCATACCTAACTCCCTCTGTAGTTCATGTAGAGAGAAACAGCTATAGCTCATTATCCCATCATAAATCAGTAGGAAGAGTCACCCTCTGATAATGCTTCTTTCTCATTACAATGTGTATGTACATGTTGGAGCCTGATTCTGCTTTCCACCAGCTAAAGTCCAAGCTTCATTTTCCATCCTTGTTTTGCAAAAATCAGGTCATTTGCTCACTCTGCAGCTGTTATCCTGGTTCTCATTGCCTTCAGGTAGGGTTCTCCAACTGGGCTGTGGACACTGCTCACTTCTGGAGATGGGTGTCAAATGCAGGGTCTTCCTCAGGAAGTGAAATGGCATTTCAGAGACAGTTCACATCAGTGCTTTAGCACTTGCAGTGACTCCCATCATGTTTCAAGTGGGACTAATGACCTCTGTGGAGTCTTGTTTTCAGGGCTCACAAGTGCATGGAGACCAAGGCTGCTGGTACAACTGTCTTGTTTGAGCAAGCATCTAGCAATGCCTTCTGAGACCCATCACACTGGCACATGGCTGAACAGAGTGCTTGCTGCCTTGATGTCTGGTATCAGTGTTAGTCCTCAGAAACACAGACAAGTGACGAGTCCTGTAGGACTCTTTGAGGAACACCCACACTGATAAAATCCTCTGTGGAAGTGGGAACCAAGAGGATGTACCCTAAACAGATACATGGAGTGGAAGAGGACAAGCTGCCCAGTAAGCTGTGAATTTTTGGGGTGGTTTCTGATAGGGAGGGCAGTAGCAGGGAAAAGAGCTTTGAGGAAGAGGCTGTAGCTGAAATCCTGTAGCCAGGAGTTTTAATTTTTCACAGGACTCAGCTAACAGCTGCAGGATAGTTCTTGCCAGAAGTGTAATTCCCATACCTTTATAGCTCTGAGATGGTGTTGCATCACATGTAAGTGGGAGTCTGTGTTTGAAAAAGCCTCATTTTTGCTCTTGTAGAGTCTTACTTAAGTTAAATCTCCAGATCTGCTGGGTGTAACCATTCTTCACCCCACAGAGGTTGATGTCTGGAGGAAAATAAATGCCTCCCATGCCTTCCTGTCACTGGATGTGATTAATGATTGGTTTTGCTGCAGATACCCCGATGCCCCTGGGCTCCATGGTGATTAACAGCATCTCGAAGCTGTGTCGGCTTGGGGGTTCCTCTATGTACACTCTGCCTAGCGCTCCAACTCTAGCTGACCTGGAAGATGACACAGACGAGGAAGGTAAGAAAACCTGCTCTGTCTCATCCCTTTGTTCTATTAATGTTAGAATATAGTACAAGATATGAGGACCAAACACATTCCACCAGGTTGCTCAGAGCTCCATCCAGCATAGCCTTAAACACTTCCAGGGTTAGGGCATCCACAGTTTCTCTGAGCAGCCTATGCCAGCACCTCATCACCCTCACAGTAAAGAATTTTTTCCAATATCTAATGTAAATCTGCCTTCTGTCAGTGTGAAGCCACTCCCCCTTATCCTGTCACTACATATCCTTATAAAAAGTCCCTCTCCATCTTTTCTTCTTCTTGGAAGTAGGCTCCCTTCCAAGTACTGTAAGGCCACAGTTAGGTCACCCTGAAGCCTTCTCTTTTCCAGGCTGAACAAATCCCATTCTCTTAGCACCTCAGCTATCCTCCATGGCAGGGAAATTGCAACAACATGATCTTTAATGTCCCTTCCATTCTACAATACAGCAACAGGAAAGGTCACTCCAGGTAGATGGGGATTACTTGGTCTAGCAACCTAGTCTAGAGAAAGGTGTCCCTGTCCCTGTCAGGGCAGTTGGAGAAAGATGTTCTTCAAGGTCCATTTCCAACCCAAATCATTTTATGATTCTGTGACTCTCTTGAGCTGGATCTTATTAGCTGTGTCTTATTAGTTGCCTACAGCCTCTAAAGGTAGATCTGTATGCTGTCAATGTTGTGGGGATTAGTGTTATTTGCATCCTCTTTTAACAGGCTGTTCTGCCTTTTCCCTGTTTAAACTTTCACCTGAGCCTTGCTCCAGTGATTCAGCTTCCAAAATCTTTGTGTGCTTAAGGTGTTAAATGAACAAAAGATAACTGGTTTTGTTTTGGCAGCGAAGACAGCTGGAATTGGAAAAGTAACTGGTATGTACATATAACTATGAGGCTACCCTGCCTAAAAATGCTAGGAATGCTGCTATTTGGAGAGAATAAAAAAGAAGAAGAAAGCCCATTCATTTTGTCAGAGCTCTCACATCAAGCTGGAAAAATCAAGAGGATAAGAACACAGCCAGCTGTCACACCAATTTCTTAAAAGAATGCTATTTGATTTCAATCTTGTCTCTGCACCTCTGTAGGCTCTTTCAGCTCCTAAATGTGGCTGAAAGTAGTTTTGACATACCAGTTTGGCTGCAGTCCTGATGTTCTAGAAATGCTCAGTGATGGTTGAGGGTCTCAGGTTGAATAAGAGTCAGATGTGATAGTTAAGAAGGATGCTGATGTCACACTGGAATGTATGGAGAAATATATATCTCTGCAATTTCATTGAAGTCTTGTCCCAAGAGAAACAGAATAAATTATTCTCCTTGTCCTCCTTAGAAAAAAACAAATCAGGATAAAAAAAGGAATCATATATACAACAGAAATAATGGCCTTCAATTGTAGCAGGGAAGATTCAGGATCCATGAGGAAAACTTCTAAGTGATAAGTGATGGATTTGGTTGAGTATGTAGAGGTTGTGCCTGTGCCTTCTCTAACACAGGAGAACTTTAAGAAAAGATTAGACAAACCTCAGGGGTGACATCTGTAAACTTTGACTCGTTTAATGTCAGGGAGGAAATAGAAGTCAGCTTATCTATTTTCAGCCATCTAATTTTGACTCAGTGGTTTGTTTTCCTAACAGAGATGAAAATTTTTCTCACTTTTTCAGGGTTTTTTTGCTTGCTTTTATTTTAAACATAGGGAACTTAATAATTTCCAAAAAGTATAAATATAATAGTTTGATTCAGTTCTTCATCAGCTGATTTATTAATGTATAAAACAGACTCTTTGCAACTGAGTCACGGTCCGTTTTCCAAACGTGTTTCATAATTTTTTTTTCCTTGGTTTCAGGTAATGGAGACAAACCAGAGAAGCCACACTTTGATTCTCGTAGTCTTATCTTTGAATTAGACCCATGCAATGGGAATGGGAAAGTCTGTCTGGTTTATAAGCATGCTGAACCAGGTAAGACTGAAAATAGAAAAGTTAGCTATCTCTTGTTGTGGATTGTATCTGGAGGCCACATGTGGAGAGTTATCTTGTATTTCTGATATTCTTTGCAATTTGTAAGTGAAACTTTTACTGGGATATCCTGTCTCCACTGAAGTCAGGAGCTAAATCTTAACTAGATCTAACGTTTTCACTCCTTTTAGTGCTGGAGTCTGAGTTTTAACTTATGATTTCTGTGTGCATAGAAGCAGGGAAGTATTCACATGTGACCTAAAGACAACTGAGTTGAAATAATACAGAGCTCCACTAATGCAGTTACTTGCATGTCTTGGAACAAAGCCATTACATTTTGATGAGAAAGGTATAACTCTGCTTGGAAACAAAGTGTAGATGGTAAAAAAAGCTGAGACAGAATTAGACTGGGTCTTCCACCTTATGCACTGATGCTGGGTCTCGAGGAGCTAACTAGGCCAAAATGTGGCAGGAAGGGTTAAGGGGAAGGTGAGAAATGGGAGCTGAGCTGTTTGTTCTGACAGATACAGAGATAACTGTTATCAGTCAGAGATAGTGAAACACCTAAGGCACTTGTAAAATGGTTGTCATCTGACACAGTGCACAGGTCACTAGATGTATGTGTTTACTGTGTAGGGTTGTGCAATTGCAATATACAGGTTCTTAAGAAAAATCTTGGGTTATTATCTTGTGCCTTTCATTGTGTGTGACTACAACTGCCATGGCAGGAAGTTCTTATCCTCTTGCCTCCCCATGTTAGTGATTTCAGCACATGCAGTGGATAACCTGGGCAAGGGAAGGGAGCATTGGTTACAGGTTCAATGTCAACACATGGGCAGTCTGTTTAAATGACATTGTTCAGTATCTCAATCTCCCAAGAAAAAACCTTCTTTATACGCTACAAAGGATGTCACCAGCAGAGAAATATTTGATCACTGTGGAAAGATTTTGCAAAATGTGTTTTTGTTGGCAGCACATACTACCGTGACTTCCAGACTCTGGACTCTATTCAGTAATCCAGATCACTGACAATTGAGTTAGTTGTTTTTTACTTTGTGGGTCAGATAAATGTTTGCCATAATTGTACTTTGAACATATACTACAAAGTTGCTGATGTCCAAGAATGTTCCATGTAGCATGTCACTCCCAGGTTGTGAAGGAGCAGCATTGCATTCATTGTCCAGCACACAGCTAGTCAAATACCCCATGCAGAGGGTGAACACTGGATGATGGGTAGGACACAAAAGGTTATAGTACATAGGGCTAAATAGTAAATAGTCATCACAACAGGCTGACAGCTGGTCACTGGTGGGGTTCTGCAAGGGTCCATCTTGGGCCCACTGCTCCTCAGTGTCTTCATAGACAGCCTGGACACAGGACTGGAAGGACAAACTGCTAAGTTTGTCCATTATACCAAACTGGGAGGAGTTGATGTCTCCCTCGAAGGCCCTGCAAAGTGACCTCAGCAAATTAGAGAGATGTGCAACCACCAACCGTATGGAGTTTAACGAAGACAAATTCTGGATTCTGCACTTGGGCTGGAGGTACATAAAACAGCCCTTCTGATGAGTGTGTGTTGTCTCTCCAACCTGACAATGGCCAGGGGTTAAACTTAATACTGCAAAGCAACAGTGTAATTTGTGCTTGTTTTATTCTAGTGGTCTCCCCAGACACAGAGATCTGGTTCCTGGACAGAGCTCTGTATTGGCATTTCCTCACCAAAACCTTCACAGCCTACTACCGCCTGCTCATCACCCACCTGGGTCTCCCACAGTGGCAGTATGCCTTCACCAGCTATGGGGTCAGCCCACAGGCCAAGGTAGGACAGCAGAGTCCAGCCTGTCAGTATTTTGCATAAGAATAGACTGGAAAAACATCTTCCCACCTTTTGGCAGGCTGTCTGTCAGCTCAGGGGGGCCTCCCTACTGAGCCATGGAAGGGGCCACAAATTTTTTCCCTGTAACATGTTAACAGTAATTTGTTTCACAGTAATTTAAATTCACTAATATTGTGTTAACCCTGCTTTTCTCTCAGAAGTTGGGCCTTGATAACAATTATGCCTAAAAAGCACAATTTCAAGTCCTGCAGGTAGTTACAGAAGACCTCTACATAAACCCTTGTGAGCATTCCAGTCACTTATTATTATTATTATTATTATTATTATTAAAATTAAAATTAAAATTAAAATTAAAATTAAAATTAAAATTAAAATTACTATTCTTCTATGCCAAAATTCTGCTATTAAAGATTTCTGCTGTTCTTTTGTGTTTGACTGGGCCTTCAGGCCTATCCCTGCCTCCATCCTGTGAGAGATCAGGGATGGAGCTGATGATCCTACGAAACACAGCTCATAAGCCAGCACAATATCTGGGCACCTTGGCAAGGCCTGTTGGGACTAGAGTGTCCTGCACTTCACCCAGACACAACTGCTGTCTTACTTCCTGGTCCTTTGAGCATATCAGAATTACTAAAATCACTCCTGACTTCCCATCAAACAGTGGCTGTAGAATTTGGTTCTTTTCATTTATGATGCCTTCCCTGTTAGACTGCACTGCACTTTATCAGTCAAGACTGTGTATGTGGCACTGTGCTCTGCCTTTCTGTAACTTGCCTGCTATAAATATTTTTTTATGCTCAGTATATTTGCAAACCTTAAGAGGAACTATTCGTATATTCCCTAATCATTTGCAGCCCCTGTTGGTTAAAATCCTCCTAGTTTGTTTACCGTTATCATTTTAAAAGTTTCCAAGGGGGTATATTAAAGCTGTTTTCCACTAAACAGTACATTAATAGATTATTATCTATATTTTGGTATTGAACTTCTGTATGTCCTGCTCAACATTTTGCTGATGGTTTCACTGTGATTTGTAATACCATAACTACTAGAGTTTTATTTCCTGACTTTGTTAATGGAAAAATAGAAAATCATAAACAGAAACAATAAGACAAACAAAGGAGAAGTTAAGAAAATTCATTGTTTTATGTGTGAAGAGAGGAAGGAAGGTTACATTTTGTGAAATTCCACTAGTTGGTTTTCAGTTTATAAGCACATATAAATTCCAAAGTTTTTTTAATCCTTATCTGAATCTAAATAAGTGTCGTTTCATTTCATACCCTCCTTTTGCTTGTCCTCCTGTGGTGTAAATCAGGATTCGCTCTTTACAGGAATTACACTGCAGGAAAGGTGGTGTTAGGATTGTGTCTGGTTCTCATCTTCCCTATCTGGAATTCAGTTCCAGGACTGGGGCTGTAGCCATGCCTTCTGTGTCCTTATCACAAGCACTCTTCCAAGTCCTGTAAACTGCAAACTGATAAGTGGCCTAGGATTAAGATCAAGTCTTGGGGAAGATGGGGAGCAAGGTGGAATTGTCTAACTGCAGTTTGAATTTAACCTCTTCCTTCCCCACCATCCTGCCTTTCAGCAATGGTTTAACATGTATAAACCCATAACCATCAACACAGCACTCCTGTCTGAAGAAGCTGATTCGTTTGTGAACAAGCTGGACCCCAACAAGGTATTTAAAAGCAAGAACAAAACTCCAGTGCTCAAGAAAAAACAACTTTCACAGCCACCAGGCTCCCAAAAGAGTCACACAAGCATGCCCTCTGCCAAGACATCCTCACTAGCTGGGAATTCTTCAAGGAAGTGAGCCTGCCAGATCTGACCCTGGACGACATTTGCAATAATCTTTGATGTTTTCTGCTGCAGAGTCTCTGTGGTTCAGACCAAGTTCCTTGTGCATGAATAGATGTGCCCATGGAAAACATGTTGCAGCACTTGCATGAAATATAGCCACAATGTGGATGTAGTTCCTGGAGCTCTTAAAAAAATTGGTACATCGGTTTTATTCCCTTCTGCTACTTGCAGCATGTACTTTTCAGAGGGCATGAAGAAACTTTTGATGTCACTGCTCCATAGGGAAGCTTTTGTTCCTGTACAACTGCAGCAGTGAAATGAAAGCAAATGTTATTCACTGTAACTTTAACCAGACCCGTGCTGAAGTAGAGGGTGTAAAGATGTTTCTGCCTTGTCCTTTGAAAGAAAACTGTCCTGACCTTGCATGCTGTAGGAGCAGGCTGGAACCCACTGAACAGAGAAGGATCTTGCCCTCCAGACAGAATCAACCTCTGCACTTCCCTGTGCTTCATCCAGCTTCTGCTCTGAGATTGATGGTACAATGGGACTTGTGACTTCCATGTCTCTGCATTAGCCTAGCCACTTGCTCTGCAGCCCGGACCACTTTTTGGCCTTCGTGCTTGTCCTAGACTGCAAGGCAATATGTGTATTCTATTTGCCATCTGTTAGAGGTGTGGCAGTTATCTTCTGTTAATTGGGAAGTTTTCTTTATCTCTTCCACATCCTCCCTCCAGGGAGATATCTTCTGTTAATGATCCATTGAGTGTCACTGCATGACTGATAAAATTACATCATCCCATTGTGAGAAGCTCCACCCAGAGGGAGGAGCCAAGCATTCCTAACTGGATATAATCTGAGATTTTGGGACACCAGAACAGCCTTTCCAATGGATTCCCAGAGGACCAGCTGCCTTTTCCACTGGACCTTCAGAGGTAGACCAGGCCCATCTACACCACCACTGGATTTTCAGAGGAAAACCACACCCTTTCTGCAGGATCCCTGTTCCAACAGAACCACACCTGGCACTGCAGGAGGACTGCAGCCACCATTTAATGGGACTGCTACCAACACCCTGACCAACAGGGTGTCAGGTCATATTCTGACTCTGTCAGTGTTCTTTTGTATTACTGCATTGTTTATTTTATTTTTATTTTCTTCCCTAATAAAGAACTGTTATTCCTGCTCCTGCATCTTTGCCTGAGAGCCCCCCCTTAATTTCAAATTTATAATAATTCAGAGGGAGAGGGTTTACATTTTCCAGTTCAGGGAAGGCTCCTGCCTTCCTTAGTAGACACGTGTCTTTTCAAACCAAGACAGTGCTGTATCTTTTCAGATGATGACATGATTTGCAATAATCCTGAAGCCAGAAGCTGCAAGATCCTTTGTTGCCTCCCTTTGTGGGAACTGCTGAGCAGAGAGTCAATGGTGTTGAATCCCATCAGCCTGGAGGACCCCTTGGTTTGTCACACATTCATTTGCAAAGCTGACCATTGAAACAGACACTTTTCAGTTGGGCAGGATCTCACTGGGGGCCAGTGAGATCCTACAGCCTTAGAAGCCCCTGATGCTGTTTTCTATACTGTAAGTTTTCAGGTTAGAACTGCACTTTAACCCATTCACTGCTGGTTTTCAGTTGCTCCTGTTTGTTTCCATTATTTTTCTATGCTATTCTGTCTTCCAAATACACTGGAATTATGGTAGCACCCTACACATTTTGTGCCTGAATATGGAAATAGAAATCACTGTTTTCAAGTAAGCATTGACTATTTAAACATCATCATCTCTAATTTTTGAAAAACCACCGCATAATTACACAAGACAAACCTACCTCACAGGGATGTTGTGAGGCTTTCATGAGTATTTGTATGACCTTCAGAAAGATGAAGCCATCCTGTAAGTGCTTAATAGTATTATAATAAATATTTGAATATTTTCCTCCAAAGTGATTTGGTATCTGAAGATGCTTTGGGGAGCACATGGACATGGGATGCAGAGGCAAGAGCAGTGTTCAGGATGGATTGTTTGGGGTGCTTCTTCAATGCAGTTGAGAATCTCTCCCTGAGAAGGGATGGGTTACAGTGCTTCCAGCTTATCTCTCTTGAGCTACTCAGAAATTCCCAGTTTATTTCACACAGGCCAGAAGACTGAGCTTTGTGGCAGCTGTTCTACTTCTGGCCTGCAGTCACTGTGCCAAATCTCTGCAGCCACCAGCCCCTGTTTAGGTGTATTTTTCTGCTTCCAGCACTGCCAAGGGCCCACCTTCAAATGCTGTTGCTGCATTGCCTGGCAACCACTCTCTGCCACCCCCAGATGACAAGAAATCCTCTCGTGCACCTCTCAAGCCCATGTGCATCTTGAGACAGGTGAAGATCTGTTCTAGCTGCTCTACTGACATAAAGTGAGCTCTAAGGAGAAAGCACACATGTCAGTACTTCCCACCCAACCCCACCCCATGCCACAGCAATACCTCAGTTATGCTTTTAATACTGGGATGGGAACGACCATTAAATCCAGTAAATGCCCTTTTCTGGAATTCTGTGCAGTAGTGATGTTCTGTCACTTCCCACTCTTGGATAACTCTGTGTTGTTTATTCATGGCACCCAACCCTGGGACTGCAGTTATGTGCTTGACATACATACTGTAGTTGCTTGAGCACTTTCTAGAAAAGTTAGGACTGTTGTCACCCTCCTGGGAACAGGCAGCTTCTGATAGTGTTCTGCCTCTAATCCAGTCACACCTCAAACTTGTAAGGCTGTTGCAGGCCCACTTCCTCATTCAGATGGAAGTAGCAGAATTCCTGTAGCAGCGGGGCAAGATCTTGCATTTCTCATGCATTCAGAGGTAGGAAAAAAGTATGGGGGGGTGGTTGTTCAAGATTTTGGAGACACTGTCACAGAAGTTCTCTGACTTCTTTCCTGTGGTGGTAGTTGGTGTAGCTCAAGTCTAGAGTGTCAGTACACACATGGTTCTTTGCTGCCAGCATGTTCCAGCAGAACTGTGGCAGGATTCAGGAGACCCTGTAATTTAGTTTAGTAACTTTTTAATGCTTCCTGAATGTTCAGATCAAAAACAACAAAATAAAAAACAAGCACAAAAAAACCCCAAACAACCCAACAGGTTCGTGTTTCTTTTTCAGATTGTCCTTGTTCTTTTCTCTTCTGTGCTCTTCCAAACTAGGTGTTTGTTAGGGTGACAGATATGCAAATGAAGCAAGCCTAGGCCCATGGTCCATCACTGTGGTATCTGCCTCTTACCAAAGAATATTCCATATCAAAATTTATGTGTTAATTGACTTAATCATGTTGTATCTGCCACTACTGATGCCTGTATTTTGATTTGTATGAATATATATGTATCTGGAGACTTGTAGCTCTGCTTTGCTTTTCTTCAGAATATAATGATTGAGGGTTGAGTTTTGTTTTGGGATTTGTTTTGTTTTGTTTTGTTTTGTTTTGTTTTGTTTTTGTTTTTTGGTAGGGTTTTTTTGTAGATTTTTACAAAGGGAGATTGAATAATTCCTTCAGGTCACAGCCAGGTCTAGCCCTACATAGGTCTTCTCAATATCTCAGATACCAAGTTTATCTGTTTAAGCAGAGTAGGTTTACTGAAATCTAGTCCCTCATCTGTCCACCAGCATGGTGGACAAACAGATGTGCCCTTCACATGTGTCGTCACAGCACATGGCCATCACAGTCTGGAAGTCTCCGTGACTGCCTCTTGTTTCTCATGTTCCAATTCTTGGACAGGCTGGTTGTGAAATTCAATGCAGAGTTTGTACATTAGAACACCAAAAAGACTTCCCAGAACTGGAGCTGTGATTGGGATCCACCACCAGGAATGGTCAGCCCTAAAATGAAACATAGGACAGGCAGCTGGTTAGCCAGACTGGAGCCACTGCCCTGCCATCACATCCTGCTGGGGCAGGAGTGAGCTATGTGAGCAGGGGAGTCCGTCCCACTGCAGGCACTAAGCCTACAATTGGCTTAGACAAATTTGCTGTCCCCCCCACAAAACTGGAGGGAAGGTCATTTTCCCCATCAGCATGGAAAGGTGGCTTCACACTGCAGGTTTCTTTTTCTCCAAAAGAAATGGGCTCTGTGGCCTTGATGAGTGAGACTCTCAAACAGACATAGGCATTTTGCCTCCCTGTTTCCAATAAAATCTGTGACTCCTCTACTGAGCTCTCAAATATATCTTCTGGGAATTTAAGGAAAGTGGGCATCCGGGACAGGAGATTCCAGTAATGATTTCTCCATAGGAGAAGTCATAACAAAACACCATCTTACTAGATAGAGGAAGGCAAGGTTTCATGTCCAAATTCGGACTCTAAATTTAGGAGACCAATCCAGCAATCCACCTGCATTCAGGTGAGCTGCATTCTGACTCTGCTCACTGCAAAAACTAGCTGGATCTCCAATGAGCAGGCAGACAATTTGGTGCCCAAACTGAGGTCTCTGTGTGTCAAGGTGAATCCCATGCCGGGAAGCAGTGTACTCCGAATTTTGTGTACATAATGCACAAGGCTCCTGTAGGCACAGCCCTCACATTCTGCAGTGATACCATCACTTGGTCGGGAGAAAAAAGGCTTCATGACACATTTTATCTTGTGCTTATCTCCTCCCCTGGCAAGCTGAGCAGGGTAAGAGCAAAACAGGTCACTCACGTGAAGACGTCCATTCCCCAGCCAGCAACTGCCGTGAAGATCCGTGGGGGCAGGTCCCTGGAGGGATTTATGGCATAGCCTGTGTTCAGCCCCATTCCCAGACCAATGCCCAGGACCAGCATACCCGTGAGTATGGGCTGAGCGCCTTTGACAGCTGCGTTGTTTTTCTCGTCATGGATGACTAGAATACCCAGGATCAACATAACTGTTGCTGTAAACTGCAGGAGCAAAAAAGGGAGAACAGCATGTCAGGAGAGAGAATGGGGATGGTTGAAAGAGCATGCTCAACAGAGCAAAAGAGACTTCCCAGAATGAAAGAGCAGATGAGATTCATGGTCTGATTAAGGCAGAATGGACCCAAATATTACTCCCTCCTCACAGGTGGACTGAAGAAAATTCTTTTCTCAGCAAAAACCTCATCACCAAGACTGATAAAAACTTCTCAGCAATGTCATCTCTCTTTGTCTTTCAAGTCAGGGAAATGGGTTATTTTAAGTACATTTTGTCTAATAAGAGCAGAGCCATAACAAGCTGCTCATGAGACAAACCTGATCATCCCTGGAGGAAGTGATGTACAGCCTGTGTACAGATACTGGATTCTCACTGGGGAAACTCAATTTCCCATCAGTGACTACATAGCTGGCATTTGTAGATTTGCAGTGCCCAGGACATCAAGAAGCATAGTTTTGATAGAGATGTTGACACCTGTCTCTTTCTGCTTCAGAAAATGCAGCTGGAGAGACTTGGGCTGCTTGCACAGACACCAGCAAAAACGGAAAACCAGAAACTGCAGCTTTTGGCAAGGCACTGTCACTCTTATTTGCTTTCTTCTGCATCCAGGACACTGGTCCACAGAAGGCTGAGGGGATCCACTCCCCACCTCGAGGCTCTTCCGCCATCCTCTTCATCATGCCCAGGCAGGAATTTTATCAGCTCAAAGTCCAAATCACAGGCTTTCCAAAGATTGGAAGTGAATCTTCCCTCTCTAGTGTCTCATTGCCCCACATCCCCATGAAGAATCCCTTTCCTCTTTCTGGGCATCTGGACACTGCACTGTAAGCTGGCAATCCGCTGCACAGTCTCAATGGATCTGTTCAAACGCAGAGTCCAGCCCAGGCTGTGCTCATGTGGAGACAATCCCAGGCTCTCTGTGCTGGGGAGAGGCAGCCAGCACAGCTGCCGAGGAGCATGGAGAGGGTGTAGAATCCAATAAAGGAAGGAACAGTTCAGCCCAGCACCCAGAGGAGATGGCTGGTGATGCAGCTCAGCTTCTCACTTCTTGCTGCTTGAACGGCATGCAGGGCAGGTGTCTGGAGAGCCCCTGGACCAAGCTGTGGAGCAGCCTTCATGGTTTAGGCTCTGGGCAGAACCCTTTAGGCTTGCTCATCCACTAAGGTGCCTTGGATCTTACCTTTCAGACACCTGCCTGGATGCTGGGCTCCTTGGGAAAAGAAGTTGTGGTTGTTTGTGCATGCAGGGCTGTGGGGACCTGTAGCAGCCCTGCAGCAGCACCAGTAACCACCCACTTTCTCCTGGCACACCACAGCCATTCCCACTGACCTCTGTGAAGAAGGCTCCCTGCAAGGATACATTGGAAGCAGGGTATGTAGAGAAGATCATCGCTGTGGCAGTTGGTCCTGTCACTGTAAAGCTCCCATTGGTGTAGTCATAAATAGCATCTAGAAAAGTGGGAATTATGGAAATTAGCACAGCATTTCATCCCACAGGACACACACACAAGTCCACCTGTTGCAGCCAACACAGACATCAGGGAGAAGGGAGGCAGTGGAATATGTGATGGGGGTGACACACTCCTCGCAGAGCATGATCTCACCAATATCTGCTACCCACAGACTTTGGTCTGCACTCACTTCCTTACAACTACCAGCTCCCTATCCCTGCTCCAGGAGCCTGGGGTAGCCTCGGTGGTCTGGAGGCCTCCAACCCTCTGCCCCTCAGAGTCATGCTAGAGACAATGGGTGATGGGTACTCTGCTCACAGCTCAAAACCCCAAATGGCTGCACACCTGTGTTCCACAGAGCAGTAGAGTCCCCCCAGAGCTCCAGCATCACCTAATACATAGTAGTTCATATAAATAAGCCCCTGCAGACCTGGAAACAAGATGCTGACAAAATGCAGCTACTGCCTTTTTGCTGAAGACAGGTCTTGGACGTGGGAATGCCCTGAGTAAAAGGAGCTGTGTTCTCCAGGATGTGCGTGTCCTTCCCAGAGGTCTATCTGGTACCTGCTCGGAACTTGAGCTGCGATCTGTCCCACAACCTAGGAGCTTGCCCTCCTCACCCAGAAATCATGCTGGGTAGTGCAAAAGGACACGTTTTGACAACACTGTGGGTTCACTGAAATTCTGCCTACAGCAACCTCTGTGACAAAAGACACAACCATACCATAGTAGAGAGCAAAGACGGTGGCTGCTGCCATAAAGGAGCCCAGGAACTGGCCGATTACATAAGCTACAAGCGTTGTCCAGGAGATGTTTCCTAAAACACACTGTGTAACGGTGATGGCAGCATTCATATGAGCTCCTGCAAAATCACAGGGAAAAGAAGCCTCAACACTGATGCAGCTGTTTTGGAAAATGTGACATGATGGGTGTCCCATCCCTAGAAACATTCAACACCAGGTTGGACACGGCTCTGAATAACCTGCTCTAGTTGATGTTTCTGCTCATTGCAGGGCAGTTGGACTGGATGAACTTAAAAAGGTCTCTTCCAACCCAAACTATTCTTTGGTTCTATGCCCCATGCCCCGCAGTAATCACCCAGACATACCCAGAACAAGAAGACTCTCTCAGATCAGGGTATTACTCCTGCACAAACACAAAATGATCCTTTCTACAGTTGAATCATGCAGGTAAAAGAGCTCCTAGCTTGTCTTCTAAGAATTCTGTAGACAACAGGCCGCCTCCAGAGACTGGGTCATCTCACCTGTCAGACATACCTCTCTTGGGAAGGTATGAGTTTCCCTGTGAGTTTCTCAATGAGCTTCTCCCTACTGAGCTTAAAAGAGACCATACTTCACATTTTCAGTAGCTACTGGTAGATGAGGACCTGTGTTTTGATGGAACGCTTTCTGTGGAGGAGGCTGGTATCACGATGGTGCTTTTGAAGACTAAGTGGGTCTGGGTCTCATGCCCTTGATACAAACCACATGTGTTCTCCGGGCCTCCTATCCCCAGGAGTCTAAAGAAAATATTTGTTTTTACTGCCTGATAGGTATAAACTTTGAGGGTCAGTAAATGTTCCAGTCTTCATAACCATCTTATACTCCAGAATCCAAAAGGGGTAAGATGCAGACACCCATCATTTCATCAAAGTGCAGGACAGAGTGATGTGGAAGTACATGTACTACCTGCTACAGTCCAACAATCACAAATGGAATAGGGGCTGATCCCTTCTTAGACCCTCTGCTCTTTTGTGGGTATGGCCAGCCATTTCAGAAACCACAAAAAGCATCTTGTGACACAGATAAAGCCAAATTACTATGTCAAGAAGGTGTGAAGTTTGTTATGTAACAATACTGTTGCTGGCTGAGCTGAGATCCCTTCTGCACTGCCCTCTGCCCTCAACAGATCAGCTCCTTCTCAAAAGTCACTTGTAACTGCAGGACCTGCTTTCCTCAGTCCACTTTCCCCAGGATGTTTCCACCAGCTCCAAAAGGACATGAAAATCAAGAGCTGACTGCTCTTGACTGCTTACATGGAAAATTTTTCCTTTCCAAGGCGACCCAAGATTTGGACCTCTGTCTACTCTAGCAGTTCAAGAGCAAGGAGTTGCTTTAACTTTCTGCCCATTAGGGCCCTTAATGTTTTCTCCTGGCGCAAATGAATGCAGAAATTGCAGAAGGCAAAGGTAATGCTGTTGTCATGTGATGGATGCCACTTCGTGGCCCCAAAACACCACTCCCCAAGTTCATGGGGGGCATCTGTGCATGGGGGCGTGTGATAAGGAGAAAATTTGCATACCATTCCTTTTGCAACATCAGCCGTAAGCTCTCCTTCGCAATAAATTATTTACTTCCCCATGGGTTGTATCTGCAGCAGGTTTTGGGAGCTCCTTGTCTCCTTGGGCCGTGTTGGCATGTCCCAAATGGGGGAGCTGCTGAAACTCGGCTCTGCTGGCCACAACAGAAGGGGCTGGCCAAACCTCCTCCCCTGTCCCTGTCCCACTTGCCCTCCCTCTCCCCCACAGCTCAGAACACAAGTCTGGGGTCAGTTATTCTGTACATATGCTGTGCATGCCTTGCCCCTGGCCTCTCCTGCTTTTCATGCCGGGGACTCTAGGACTGCTTTATTTAGGTGAGGGCACTGCCCATGCCATAACACACCCACACACCTCTCCACACCCCTCTCCTCCTGTGCCCAATGCACATGGTGTTTTTGGGACATGGATATGCCCCATGCCTGACAGTGCTGCTCACCAGAAACTCTTCCAGCCGCATAGATACCCAAGGTAACGCCAATGCCAAATGCCATATTGATGCTCAGATACTGACCACTGTTTCCTTTTCCCAATACCACTTGTGCCACAGAGGACAAGCCAAAAACCTGTGTAAAAAGGAAGAGATAAAGGAGTGTTAAAAGTATTCTCGTTGCTGTGGTAGACTGAGCTTCTTTGCTATTTTTTCTGCAAAAGCAATGAGGTCCCAGAACCAGGAAGTCTCTAAGGTGTCAGAAGACAAAGAACAGCCTTGCCCTGCAAAAATTGAAGTGATACCTGTGATTGGTGCCCACAAAACCAAACTAGGCACTCTCATTATGGTTGGGTATGGGGAGACAAATCCCAAACACTCACACCAAGAGCTGTGGCTCAGTGGGGGTCATTCACACAGCCACACTGCAGATGTGTCTGCCTGAAACCAGGAGCATGAACTGGGGGAGCATCACCGTGGACCACAGGGAGACAACATCCAAGGTGGATGGAAAGAGGGTGGATGGAAAGAGAAAATTCTTGCTGTCCTTCTTTTCCTGGTGTGCAATTTATTAACTACTTATATAGTTTGGGCAGCACACAGCTATTTGCCAAACTCAACCCTAATTTTGGTAACATCCCAGCAAAAGACAAGAAAGGAAATTCTGGTTTAACTTTTCCATTCAACACATATATTTTCAGTTCAGAAACAGTCAACATTTCAGTGGGTTTTTTTAGTGACTAAAGGAGAACCAGGGGAAAAAACTAGAAGTAAACACTCTTCAGCAGGAAAACACATATTCAAGACATTGCTCTGTCCTGAAAGAGAGAATTCTATTTCATACTTTTGATGTGGTAAGAGTGGAAAAGTCAGTTCTTTGCATGCTCTTACCCTGAAATCTAATGAAGGACAAGGCATCTCTTGAGGTTTCTGCCTCACAAACCACTCACAAACCAAGGGTTTGGAAAGTGTATCCTATTCCTTGGATTGCATTGATGTTTATCCAAGACATGAAAGACATGTCTTTCAAAGACAAGCAAGTTAATATGTTCTCCAGCACATAAACTTCTGCTTTGGCTTGTACTATTTAACTGTGATTTTTTTCTGGCTACTCTGCCTGCATCCAAATTTTATCTTATGTGTCTGCTTCCCCTCACTGCTTTCAGACTTCACCCAAATCCCCTGTTCCCCAGAGAGGCTGGTCTTCTTATCGCTCTTATAGACACAGACCACACACTGTGCTCTGCACAGAGCTACAGCCCCCACAGTGTGAGCCCTTCTCAGTCTGCCTCAGCGAAAGCCCCCAGAAACAGTTTGCGATGTCCCCTTAACATCTGCAAATTACACAAATTCTATCTCTGACTTTTCCATCTCTCTTTTTCATCTCTGATTTTTCCAGTGCCAGATACAAAAGACAGCAAATAAGTAAGGCACAAGTTTTGCAGGAGAGCACACAGGTGCAGAGAGAGGGTTGCAGAGGAGGAGACATGACTGTGGATAAACAGCACTATCCTGAAAAAAACCCCACAAGATAGGACACAGAATGTGTTTTTCAGTACAGATCCAAGCTTCTGTTTTCTTCCTGTGTCCTCACAGTCCCGTAACAACATTTATTTCAATTTCTTCTTCCTTAGTCCTTGTGCTGCTTAGTCCTGATGCCTGGTTCCTCTTACCAGCACTTCCTGTCCATTAAACTGAGAGGCCCTGGGGTGAGTGTTGTCGTCCAAACAACAGCCATGCAGGCATCCTGGAGGTGCATCCAGAGCACTGCCTGTCGCACTCAGGGCCAAGGTGCTGCTGAAGAGTTGGGCTCTCTGTGCTTTGTTCTGATGCTGAATGCAGTTTGTCTTCAGCCCTTGATGGGGCCCATGTGCAGTGCCCTCCTTTTCCCTCTTCCCTCACATGGATCAATGAAGGAACAGCCAGTGTGAGCTGCAGGCTGCAAAACCTGCCTTGAACTGTCAGAGTGAAGAGTAAATTCTCCACCTCATACTGCTTCCCTGACAGGATGACCGTGAAGTTGCTCTTTGTCACCTGGGAACTTCTACCACCAAATAACAGAGATTGGGAAAGGCAAAAGGGTTTGCTGAGCTGCTGCAGAGGAGTCATAGATATCTGTCCTCTGACTTACTATGGGTGCAAAATACCTGGGAGTGAAATTCAAAGAGCTGGATGTGCAAAATTACATTATCAAAAGCAGCCATGCTCTGTACAGGCAGTTGTTGTCCTTGGAAATAAGTGCCTTTCTTGGTACAGAAAGCTATGTCAGAAGGTCCCTATGCTTACACAAATCTTATTTTCTGCATCTTTAAATCTCCAAGAACAAGTTGTTTAGGTTAAACCCAGCCTTTGCTTGCCAGCCTCTGTCCAGTCTAAAGTGTCTCGTCCCAGGCTAAGTCCAGGTGTGGCAAATTGGCACAGATAGATACTGGGCCTTTTCAGAGGGAGGATCTCATTCTGCTCTGTTGATCAAACACTCAAAATCTCTGGTCCCAGTGGGTATGTCACCCCCACCAGCCCCCACAGTGACTGCAAAACCTTCCTAATTCTCTACCCAAACATTTCTGAAGCAGCCCAGGAGCTCAAACCTGCTTAATTATTTCTTTGTGAAACAGATCCCTCAGGCAAGGGGGCAGTTTATGTATGATTTACATAAGCAGTGTTCGATTGGCAGTAAGAAAATCAAAAGTGAAATTGTGGCATGCTTCACACCCTGTAATTACATTTCCTAATGGTGGGTTGTGGTTCTGGAGAATTTCTCTGGAAAGATCATTACCCTAGCAACCCCAAGGGGAGTATGGATGGAGGCTGTTTTCATTTTGCAGCAGCTGTCAGTAATAGAAGAGGCTGAGTTTGTTCTCCAGACCAGTTTAGAACCCCCCCACCTACACCACACCTCTAGCACAGCAGAAGGAAAAGCCTCCATTCACTGTGTGGGATCTTCTACAAGCATTGTAGATTCTACTCTTTGATTTCATTCCCCAAATCTTCCTCAATTTTCTCCTAGAAGAGAATTGAAAGAGCAACATGTCCAGGGCAGTGGAGCTGGGAAAGGGTCCACAGGAGCGTAAGTTTGATGAGAAGCAGCTGCAGGAGTTGAGGATGTTCAGTCTAGAGAAAAGGAGGCTCAGGGAGGACCTGATCACTCTCTCCAGCCCCCTGACAGGAGGGTGTAGGCAGGGGGCTGGTCTCCTCTCCCATGTAACAAGTGACAGGGCAAAAGGAAATGGCCTCAAATTGTGCCAGGGGAGGATTAGATTGGATATTATGAAAAATCTGTTCACCAGCAGGGTTGTCAATCATTGGAACAGGCTGCCCATGGAAGTGGTGGGTTTACAGATATTAAATATATAAAATACCATGGAGGTACTTAAAAGACATGTAGTTGTGGCACTTAGGGACATGGTTTAGTGGTGGCCTCCACAGTGCCAGGTTAATGCTTGAACTCTTAAAGGTCTTTCCCAACCTAAATAATTCTGTGATATTTTAATTCTGTCTGACCTACTTCACTCTCTCCCAGCACCCACCTCCCTTTCCCTGCATTACTTTTTTGCTCCAGAAGGCATTTGGCAGATGGTCTGCCTGCTGGGAGACTGCCACCCCACCAAAGCAGAGGGGTCAGCAGCAGCAGCCAACCACTGGGCAACCCTGAGGATGTGGTAGGAAACCACTGACCTTACAAATCGCTGCCTTAAATGACTGCACACACACACACACACATACGCACGCACAGACTCCTCCTTACCATGAGGATGAATGTTCCCAGTGCTTCTGCCAGCATCTGCCTTATGGTAATGTTACGAATCGTGAACACCTTCTTAGTCTTCTCCAGCATTGTCTTCCCCGCCTCCTTGAAGCTGCCTGTGCGCTCCTGTTGTGATGGCACACTTCACTGCACTGAGCCAGGTTACCCTTTGAAACTTGGCACCCTCTCTTCACCCCCAGACACCTTCTCTCCTTTGGTTAACCATGAACAAGCCAACAAAGCAGCAGCTAGCTTCAAAGTGTTTCCCCCACCCTTTCCCTCCCTTCCCCATATGCCATCCTATAAAAGCTGTATAGTAGGGATGCAATATTTCTGTTATGAGGGCATTGGTGACACTGTGCCTCTGCCAGGAGAGTCTAACCCCAGAACAGTGGAGCTGTCAAAAGCCTTGATGTGCTCCTGGTGCCTGTCTTTCTCCTTAATCTTTTCTACAGAAACTGAACAGGAATTTTGGCTCTGCTCTGCATTGTAACCCATTGACTGGTGGTTTGGTATTGGATTTTTTAAACAGATTGGATTGGGACTGTTTCCTGTGCAAGACTATTGGAAACATCTTCTGCACCAAGGATGCTCTGGCCTGGAGCTGGTGTGCTCTGCCGTCTGCAGCTGGGAAGAGCACAGTGCATTGTTTCAGGTGGATTATTTGCTCTTGTTGAATGCACCTGTGCATTCTGCAGGTGCCTTCACACTCACAGAGAGCCTTGCCACCAGCCACCCTGTCTGTCCTCTCATACAGGGCAAGGAGAAACCAACCTCAGCAAGGAGAGGTGACCAAAGAGGTCTTCAGTCTTACCTGGCTGCCAGAGCAGACCCATTGCTGTCCTGATTCCTCCTCCATCTCCTCATTCCCTCTGCCTATCTCCCTGCTCACCAGACGCTCTTACCTTTCCACGGTGAAAAGGTTTTAATACCTTTGCTTAATCATGGAAAAACATATCCACTGAACACTCAAGACCTTTTCCCTCAAGCCTTTTCTGGTTATTTGCTGGTTTTCTTCGCCTTCCTCTCAACCTGCTGCAGCTTCTCAGTGTGGCTCTGGAGGGGACAGCTCTGCAGAAGCGTCAGCAGCTGCCCTGATAGGGACATGGTGCTCTGCTCATGCTGCCCCTGGCCTTGCCTCCCTCTCCTCTACTGCATGGCAAAAGTTCATGAGCTTTTCTTTCACCCACAGGGCACTCAGCAGCTGTATGGAAGAACCTGGGAAGCTGATTCTCCTCTCTGCTCCATAGATCATCGTATGGCTTGTGGCAGGGAGAGTTTTATGTACTGGGGTAATCCCTCCTCCAGTGACAGATCAGCTATTGACCTCAGTGAACACCTGGCTAAATATGCAGTAAATTACTGGTCTGTCTCTGATACTGAGGATCATTTAATTATGATGGATGATAATCATGTTGCTTGCGAGGGTGTTTCTACAGCATATTTCTAGGTGGGAAGGTTTCTGTCCTGTGGGTCTGTGACCTATGCTGTAGCACAGAATAAATCTTTCTGGGTCACTTCATCTTCTGCCATGCAAATGTTTATTGGTGGAGCAGAAACCATGGGTCCTGGAGCAGCAGGTTGGGGTGGTGACAAGACCCTCAAGTTTCTTCTGCTCATGGTGATTTCCAACTGACTTTACATGTCACCTGAGATCCTCGTGTCTCTACATGCTGGAGATGTCACAGCCTTTCTCTGATGGACAAGGTATCAGTGGGTCAGTAACACCCACAACTGGACCTACAACTTTGTTTTTTCTCCTAGTTCTCAGGGAGCCTTCCAAGTGGATTCCTCCCCTGTGGGCAAACAGTGAAGTTGCTGTGTATCTGATAGGCTTGGTCTTCTGCATTCAGGCATCAAGTGTAGGCATCTCAGTATTCTGATTTGGGCTGAAATTCCCACTTCCCTGCTCTGTTCTGTTCCCACTTCCCTGCTCTGTTCTGTTCCCACTGAACTGCTCTGTTCCCCAGTTTCTGGGAACAGTGGGTTTCCATGTACTTGCAGTCTCCTCAGGGAAAAACGCAATCCCAGTTTGCAATAGGTATCTTTAGTTTGGTGATAATATTTGCAGCATAATTCCCAATATTACCACCAAATTCTGTAAAACTCCAGCATGCTTCTAGGAGCTTGTCCTTTTATACAGGTTGTTCCACAAGATGGCACTGAGACATTAATTTCTCCCCTTAAGATGTTCTGAAGGGCTCCTCTGTTAGCTGCTGAAAATGTGAGAATCCTTGAATTTTGAGGTTCTGAGGGCCATTTTGAGACATTAAAGTGACCTGCTAGTGTTCAAGGACTGTAAAAATAATGAAACCATCACCTTTCCAAAGGTCAAGTCGGTCAGAGCACCTCTGCTCTGCGAGTACACAAACACAAAGTGTGTGAGCCTGTGCCTGAGTTTATAACAAGCAGAGAAAAATGGGCGGCTCCAAAGGGTAATTCTTCCTCACCTATAATAAGCATCTGAGGCCCGACCTATGAGTCACGCTAGATACTGGCACTTTTCCTCCGTGTCTGCACACAGACATGGAGTGATGGGCTCCAACATGCAACCCCATGACTGCCAGGTGGGCTGGACTCCCCCTTCTGCCTGCATCCAGACATGATGATCTTGAGCAAGTGCAAGCCAAGTGAGTCAGCCAAGGGCTGGATTGCAAATATCTGCTGGTTTCCCAACAGCAACCTGTTCATACTTGCTCAGTTTCACTTACCCGCAGGGCTGATGAGGATCTCTGGGGTCACTAAATACTGTCCCCTACTGACATAGGCAGGCACACCATATCTGCTCTTTGGTCACCTGCATTTGAGTGGTAGATGATTGTTGCCCAACTTCTTCTGTCATACCTTGTTACCAGAATTTGCTGCTCTGAAGATTAGACACTTTCCTCTGATTTTCAGCCAAATTCTCAAAGCCATTTGTCCATGTGCAGCATTAGCCCATCAGCCTAACGATTAGCCCACTAGCCTAACTTACTTCTTGCAGGTGCTATCACTTAGTGATCCTGTAAGGTTTGTTGGAAGATCATTGGCTGCTCATGCTTAGCTCCATACCACCTCCTGATGTTTGCTTTGATACCCTCACAGGTTGAAACTTCACTCAACAGTGGTCTGACAATGATTTTGCCATGTTTTCCACTTCATATTAAGCAGCCAACGGCTAAACCAAACCCACTTTCCTCCCCAAGACAGGTGTGCTTTTAGCACTACTAATAAAATCTCAGCTTCGAAAGGAAAGTTTTAGCACAGTCAAGGTCCACCAACAGTTCTGGTGTTGATATCCAAGATAATGAAGAATCAGGAGAAAAATGCCCCTGGGTCCTGTAAGAGCAGCCCTGGGAAGAATGAGGACCCAGGCACTCCAGGGCATTCGGCAAGGAATAACTTCTCTGACTCAATTTGACAGTGCACATGCTTCCTCTGCACCCAGGAGCTAATTTATCTCTTAATTGGGCTAATCAGCAAGTGGAACATTGCCACTCCATTCACTTCAGCCCTGCTGGTGGAGCATTTTCTCCCCAGAGGCCAAGAGGAGCATAAACAGAGAGCTGAGGAGAAGAGCTGCTCACCATGGGCAAGAACAGCTTGTCCCTCAATCTGACCAAAAGAACAGGGCACTAAAATATCTCCAGTGCCCTTCAGGAAGCAAGACCCAGTCAGAGAGATCATAACAGCACTGGTATGACCTTCGCTGTCCAGAACAGACCCTGTTTGTCATAACCTGGAGCACCTTCTCCCTATGGTCTCATGTTCCACACTCATGGTCTATCTCCTTCTCTTCTTTATGGATGGCAGGCACCAAGCAAGTCTCACACACCCCACATGTCTCTCAGCAGATGTCTTTGCTCTCTGTACCACCAACCTCTTCATTCTCAGGATACTGGCCTCCACAGCCTTTCAGCTCACCCATTGTCCCTTGCCCTGAAGCCAGCCAAAAGTTCATCACCTGCGTGTGCTGCTCTTCCATGACACCTGCCTGCTCCAGTCACTCTGGTCAGAAGTGGGAGGTGGAGGGACATATGGAGACACGGAGTCGTTCGTGGGTGGGCTCCTGCCTTGGGCAGGGTGCTGCCCTGCTACAGCCTCAGGGCTGCTACAGCTGCGGGGCTACTCAGACAGAGGTAATCCATGAGGTAATGCTGCCAGCAGGAGCAGAATTATTTGTCTTTGTCTTTAGGGACAGAGCAGGGCTGTGTGTGATGGCGTTGCCAGGGGTGGCCCTGGCCTCATTGTTGGGCAACAGAGTGGAACCCTCCTGCTCACCAGGAACGCGTCCACCCCATACTGGGCCACGCTCCTCCTGCCCTCATCTGACTTATCAGACAGGATGAAGTCATTCTTAAATAGAGCAAAGCATGATGGTTTTTGAGGCACCCACCAGCTTTGATCTGTGAAAAGCCCTGGAAAATCTCTCGCACCCACAGATATTTAACAGAGAGTGAAATGGAGGCATAAGAGTAGATCAGGTCATAGAATCATAGAATGTCAAGGATTAGAAGGAACCATAAAGAACATTCAGTGCCAATCCACCCTTGCCATAGGCAGGGACCCCTCCCACTAGTCCAGGTTCCTCAGGGCCCTATCCAACATGGCCTTTAATGCTGACAGGGATGGGGTATCCACAGCTTCCCTGGGCATCTTCTTCCAGTATCTCACCATCTTCACATATTTTTTCTAAGATCTAGTTTACATTTCGCCTCTTTCAGTTCGTAACAATTATTCCCTGTTCTATCACTACAGCTCTTAACAAAAGGTCTCTCTCTGGCATCCCTTTGGGCCCCTTCAGATATTGGAAGGTTCCTATGAGGTTTCCACACAACCTTGTCTTCTCCAGGATTAACAGCCACAACCTTTTCTTAGTAGGGAAAGTGCTCTAGTCTTCTCATCAACTTAGTGGTTCCCTCTGGACTTTCTCTAGCAGTTCCATGTCTTTCTTATGTTTGGGGCACCAGAACTGTAAGCAGCAGAGGTCCCACAAGGTACCATGAGATTTCCAACATGGTCACGCTGGCTCCTCACCTGCCATCATCCCTCAGTTCCATGACCATCTTGTTCTCCTGACCTGCTCAAGGCCATGTTCCCACTTTACCCTTCTGTGTGAGAGCTTCTGCCTGCCTGTGCTGGGACTCTGCTGGGGGGCTGCTCAGGCCCACAGACAGAGCAGCAGACTCTGTGGGTTCAGGTGCTCTCTCTGAGCTTTGAGCTGCCTGCTCTGCTCTGCTTTCAATCCACAGATAAAGTGAAAGCTGGGGAAGCTACAGGCTCACAGGACATCATCACCCTGGAGAAAAGAGCAACCAGTCTTTCTCCTACAGGAGCACAAACACCCACATTCTGAGATTAAAGGGCGATCTGTAGGCTGGGGGAAGAGACGCTGGATCGGGTAAAAGAGGTTTTGAAGTTGCAGAGCATGGTGAAGCCAGCACACTGCTCTGAGTATTTCCCTGCCTCAGACTGTACCCAGAGACAGCACAGTGTGGCTGAGTCCTGCTGGACCGTTTGCAATGAGTTGGCTCTAACAAACAACGCCACTGACAAAACCCCTTGTACTTCATCCCATGCTGTCTCTTCTGCCTCATGCTTTCCCCAGGCACGCCAGTCTGGAGTGCAGGATGTTCTGCAAAACACACCAGCCCAGCATCTGCCTGAGCAGCACCAAAAAGCACAAGCTTGTGTTGACATTCACAAAGAGCAAAACCAGAGCAGGGCCTGCTGACAATCACACAGCCATGCTCCCTCTGCTGCTGGGCAAGGTTGAGCCAGTAGTTCTTCACAACCACTAGGTGCTTAGGGGTGTGCTGCATCCATACATTCCGCTCATAGAAGTTATGCCTGTAAGCCTTTCAAGAGATGATGCTAAACCCATAGGCAGGCCACAGAATCAGAGAATCATGGAACATTTTAGCTTTAAGGGGCCTTAAACACCACCTCATTCTAACCCTCTGCCATAGGCAGGGACACCCTCCACTAGAACAAGTTGCTCAGATCCCCATCCAACCTGGCCTTGAACAATTCCAGGGATGGGGCAGCCACAGCTTCTCTGGGCAATCTGTGCCAGAGCCTCATGACCCTCACAGAATTTATTCTTAATATCTATTATCTTAATTAACTATCATCTGTATTCTTAATATCTAATATCTGTCCTACTCCAGTTTAAGGCCATTCCCCCTTGCCCTATCACTTCAGGCCCTTGTAAAAAGTCCATCTTTTCTGCTGTCTGTTATCCAGATGTTTTGTGGGGTGAGAAGCCAGCTGGTGACACTGATCATTGCCCATATGTGTCATCAGTGAATTACCCAGCTATCTCCCCCAGAACACAACTGTGCTCTCCCATATCACACCTGCCACAGCATGTCTGAAGACCATACAGCATCTGGCATGACTCACATCAGTGCTGAGCAGTGCCTGCCTCGTGGGATTTGTCTCTCCAGAGGGGAGGGAAAGGCCAGGAAGTAGATGGCTGGGTCAGCTTTCCCAGTGCCAGCCCCCCCCAGCCCAGAGGGCTGCTGCTGCTGGCGCAGACGTGAAGGCATCCAAAGGAAACCCCGATAAGCTCCCAGTATCTCAGCTGTGAGGAGATGCCACACATTCTTTGCAGACATGCCCACAAATCCCCTTAGACACTGCCCAGCCTCTCCTGGAGCTTCAAGGATCCCCACAGGCATTTCAGTGCAAGTAGAAGTTTCCTCCAGCATCACCTAGGCCCCACCACCCTCATGATCCCCCAGCCCCTTTTGCCTCTTGTGCTGTTTTGAGACACAGGAAAGAGAGGACAAGTGTGGATCTGAATTGCTTCCTGTCCATTCTCATTCTTTCAGTTCCTGCATGTGAAGACATTGACCCAGAGGAATGCAGAGAAGCTGAAAATCCTTCTGTTGATGGGCCCTGAAAACAAGCCAGTTTTCCTAGCTCATGTAGTTTCCCAGCACAAGTTCTGGATGACACAAGTGGCAGCTTCATGAATTGTCCCATAGCAAGCATAGCACTGACATGCAGTTTATTTCTCTAAGCACAAGACACCACATTTCAGTCACCACTGACAGTGCAGACATCCCTAACACATGGCAATTGCTAATTTTTGTCACTGTCTTTTTTGTCCCTGTGTTTGTTTTTACGCAGACCCTCAAATGTACACATCCCTATTAGCCATTTCCTAGTGAAGAAGTAACTGTTACACACCACCGTCTGAATTTTGACTTCCTAGGAACCTCATTATCAAATCAAATTATCAATATATAATCTTATGAGAATGGCAGAGGATCTGTCCCTCACTCCTGACACGAACAAGTTCAAGCTCTCAGGAACTACCTAGCATGTATCAGCATAGGACCTGATATGATGGGCCTCTGACCACAGCACAGCCCCCAGGCTCGGCCACAAGATACAAACCATAAGAGGTCTGTGAAGATATGGGCAGTGATTTGGCACCTCAATTACTCATATATGTTCCAAACTCTAGCATTAGGCACAGCAGGGATCTGTCTGGACCTCACACCTACAGGAGCAGCCAGTGAAGAATCTGCTGGGAAATATGTGACTGCTGCAATGACTTTGCTCAGACTAAGCTCAAACTGCTATTAATGCACTAGGCTATGTAATGAATGTTTAAAAGCCCTTTACACAGAATGCTGAAGGTCCTAAAAAGACATCTAAAGATAGACAAATTCATGAAGATAAAAATCCAAGCATGGACACCCCTGTATCACAAGTGGTCCCTGAACTGTGAATCACTGAAGATTGTAAAATAGTTCTGGGGAAGTACTTTTCTTCTGTTCACACACTCGTCTCATGTTACACTCTCATGGATCTTCACAGGTCCAACCCATCCCAGCGACCACTGCCTGGCTACCCGTGCTGTCCAGTGGAATGGGATATCCACCACTTCAGTACTTAAGTCACAGGAGCAAAAGACTAACAGAGTTTACTAGCTGCTGTTTTTCAATTGCTCAGATCTGAGATGACATGAAAATGGTAAAAATAAATTCCGCCTCTACTGTTCACCAGTGTGAGACCTGAGCACCCACTCTCTTCCTTGCCCATTTCCCCATCTGCAGGGGGTGGCCAAAACACCTTATTCAGATGCAGCCTGTGGTAGGCAGAGGAGACATTTGCACCTGCACGCAGCATGTTGTGTGATCTTTGCTAAAACACCAGCCCCAGCTGAGTGCTGGAAGTGTCATCAGCTGCTGGGTCATCCTTCTCATTACTCTTTTCTCCACTGTGCAGTGCAGATAGTGACCTCTTCCAGTTCCAGGACAGCCAAGGACATCCACTTTACCACTGGTGTTGTCAGTGGTCAGAGGGACAAGTGGGAGCATCCTTCATACCTGCAACAGGTCAAGCCAGCAGAGCAACTCTTCAGCTCACCAGAGCACTTACTATAATGCCTACAGCAATGCAGCAATTCAATGACATTTTAGATACAGCAAAAGCTTTACTTGAGGGATATCTATTGCACTGTGGTAGAGCTTCCTTTCTCTTTCCCTTCAGGAGCTGGAGGAGGCCACATCACATGCGTCATTTAAAAGCAGTCTTGAAGCAAAAGGCACTTGAAAACTCACCATGGGGAACGATCATGCTCAGGGCAGTAAATAACTGACTTTGTCTTGTTCATCTCATATTTTATGGCCTTTTCTGTTTGTACAGTGCTTCACAGGAGAAGGCAAGCTAGCAGAGCAGAGCCTGCTCTCTGCTCACCTGCCTCCTCCCCTGTGCAAGCACCATCTCCCCTCCTGTGCTTTCTCTTCTGCTCAGCTCCATGGGATGGTAGCTTTGAATGCCACACCACCCCACTGCAGTCACACAATACTGTCAACAAGGGCCTGTGGGACAAAAACACTGCCAGAGCCCTGGGAGCATTGCAGGACCCCTGGCCACACTCCCTCCTCTGCGCCTGGGGTGAGAGCTTGCACCCTCCTCCCTCCTGGTCTGTCCAGTCCCTGATCCACGTGGGAGCCGTAGTGTAGCAGGGAAAAGGAGTGTCAGAGCAGGGTCTCACTCCCTTGCAAGTGCTGTGGGGCTTGCCAAGGGTCATCCTGGGAATTTAGGACATGAACAAGATCCTCTGGACTCACAGGACCTCATTTAAAGCCTGCATTGGCAATCACATTAGAAGCAGCAAAGGGGAAATTTTACAATCAGCAATCGTATGGGACACAGTACATTTGCTGAAGACACATAGTGGTATGGGAGAACAGAGATATCTGGCTTCACCGTGGTCTCCTTGGGCTGCAGCTGGCCTCTCAAAGCGTGTGTTTGTTCAGGAGCTTTGGATAAGTTCTCATTAGCTTTTATTTCTGTCATATTATTGCCCCATATTTTTTGGACTCTGACTTCTTTGGAAGCACTGCCAAAATAATCCATCACGGTGCCTTGTACCCAAAGGCAATAGCCTGATGGAAGACATCATGCCCTGATCAACATCTGCATAGAGCAAGATATGACCCAGGAGTGACAAAAACATGTTATGTTCTACGTTGTCAGCACTGAGGGAAAAAACGTGTTCATAATTTGCATTTGTTGATTCACACTTGCTAACAGGATAGCGAGACTGAGCAACACAGAGCAGCTGAGATTAATGCATCCTGATCATCTTCAAGGTCTCAACAGACTGACCCTAATCCATAATCCAGGGTCAAAGTCTACATTATTCTGAGTTTTTTCTGAGCTAATTCAACACTCATCTACTTATTGAAATGAAGCTAATGTCCTGAAGGTCCTGAAGAAAGCATTCCTGATACCTTAAATTTCTTTGTGCCTGCTGACAACCCATAACTGTGAAGAAAACTGCAAATCCCATGGAAAAGTCCTACAATATCAGCTGGTGGTTGACTTGGATGACCACATGTACGGAAAACGGTGCTCCCATAGGCAGTGTCCTACCCAGCCTGTCTGGAAGGAGTTTATCCCTCACAGATGCTGTCAGCAGTTGCTGCAGGACCCAGAGGTTTAATCAGAGGTTTCCCTGTCAAGCACTGACCCGTCTTGCCGGATCTGTCCTGCTCAGCTTTCAGCACATGATAGGATCATAAGCCAAGGCAAACGTAAGCAAAGGAGAGAAACAGAGGATAGAGATCTCCAGTACGCAATTACACACATAACGATGTTATGTTATGCACAAAGGTGCGTGAAATATGTTTAAGAAAAAAAATCTGCATAGATAGGAGAGTTGCTCATAGTCCAGGATATTATCAGATCTGGGAAAATGCCATGTGAATGAGTCACTGGAACATCAGTCAATTGCTGTTTACAGAAAATGCCACAAAATTGGCTGTTGTAGTCCCTCTCCTGGATTTGTATTTCCTTTTCATAGTTTCTATAAATGATTGACTAAAATGTGCTATGGACCGCTCTCTTGCATTACAGTTACCTCCCTACCACCTTGCTCCAGTCCAGTCCCTCCTCCCTTTCTCAGTAAAACGTATTTTAATGAAGTATCTTTTTCAGATGATGGTTAGAGAGCAAACCAAGGCCCTTTGAAAAAATGTTTTGCATACTCCTGCCACAGCAGCTCTCCAACCAACCTGCCAGGATGGTTGTGTTGTAGCCTTATGTCAAGGAGGGACACCAAATGAGACTGATCCAGCAGTCAGTCACCATTCCTTCAGGAGCTGCTGTTCACTATCTCACTTCCCCAGAATTTAACTCCTGAAAAATTTAAAAGCTGGTGATCTGCAGATCAAGACTGTCACAGAAGGCTTGTAAATCAGAGATGGTGCCTTCAGCCCCAGCTAGAAACCAACAGCCAGACAGCAGAGATCCCACAGCATGGGTAGCACCCTCAACACAGCTGGATCCCTGGTTGTATGGATCTCTGCTGTTGGATGTTCCCTGCCCTGAGCCCTGTGCTGGGCTGGCCTCAGACAGGCAAGCACCTCCACAGTAGAGCAGCTTCTGGCTTAGCTCCCATTCCAACCACCCCAAATGGACAGGGGTAAAAACAGAGGAATCAGGGAGGAAACAAGAGGGACTGTCCGAGGAAAAACTGGGAAGCAGGAGGGTCCTATGCCCAGACTCACTGTGGTATGGTTTGTGCAGCATAACACATTGTTGCCTGGATAAGCCTGGGCAATGCTAGACTCTCTCTGGATCCTGGGCTGCTGTGAGCTGCCGCCACATTCCCAGAGAGCAGCACAAATCACTTCCACTCACTGTTTGCAAAGGTCTTGGTTGCAGGAGACCAAACTGCTTAAACAAGCCTGCAGCTTCAGGGTTGACACTGCCCTCAGTGCTTCTTCTTTGTGCAGTACTGAAATCTACCCTCCTCTCTAGAAGGAAGAGGCTGTGTGGGGGCAGCCATACTCCATGGAGCATAACCTCCCCATAGCTAAAAGCCATCAGGAGCCTCCCTACCTCCTGGTGTACCTCCACCATCTTAAAAGGAGAGCTCTACATGTGTGTCTGCACGTGTGCCTCTGTGAAGAAGCACAGAGAGGGAGAGACTGGCATGCTGCAATGAGCATTTCAAACAAAACAGTATAATTACACATATTTTTCTCTCATGAGCAGGATGGGAGCTCAGCATGTAACATCTGTTGCTTAATGCATTCCTAGATAGCACACAGATATTATGCTGATAAGCACCACTTAAGAACCAAGATAGTGAAGAACAGAAAGTAATGATTGTAGTTACATAGAGAACAGGTCAGATCTTAGTGTGACTTTAAAGCAACCTGGTTTCCACCCTTCCATTTGTCATCATGAAAGTAATGCATATAGCAGTGAAGAATTTTAATAGCATTTTAGAGGCAATAATAGCTTCAGAAAGATGACTTTCATTACACGGCTGTACAGCTGTCCCTGGAAACTGCAGAGGGCCACATCACATGCCATTTATGTCCTGAATTGAAAAAACATATTTTGGAAATGAAATACCTATATGGATGATCTTGTTCTGTTTGAGAATCTAGACAAGACCAAAATTCGCACCTGCTTCAGATCTTTGGCCTCCACCAGAGCACAGTTTACCACGTGAAAGGCATGACCAAAACCAAGAGGTGCCCACCCCGTGCTTTCCACACACTGGCCTCTTCCAGTGCACCATGACAGTGCTTCCCATGCTGGGCTAGCTCCTTATTCCCAGCTCCAAGAGGTGGCAGCAGCACCCCTGCCATCGGGAAGCCACTGCTGTGAGGGACTGCCCTTGGAACAGGAGAAGGACTGACACCCAGGGGAGATGCATGTGCACACCCACCCGATCAGACAACCTCAGCATCTCTAAGCTGACCACCAGCTGCAGCAGGCCTAGCACGGTGGACACCCATAATATAATAAATAATAAATAAATAAGCACATATAAATAAATATAAATAAGCACATATAAATAAATAAATAAATATAATAAATAATAAATAAATAAGCACAGGACGATTTATTGGAAAAAATAATCAAAACAAATTTTAAATTTTTTTGCATCTCACTAATTTTTTCAAGTTAATAAAGAGGGGGAAAACTGCTTTTGGGATTGAACAGAGCCCTGAGACTCTTCTCATTATTCTCAAGGGAATCTTGACAGCACTGCCCATTACAAAAACCTTTGCAGAAGTATCAGCTGCTGTGACTGTCTCCAGCCACCTCAGAGACTAAAGGTTGAAAACAGTTCACAGTTGTCAGTAAAGGAAGAAAGAAAAGAGAAACAAACATGGTCCTTCTCTCAGATACAATACAACCTCAACAGAACACACATACAATGGAGAAAAGGATGAGGAGAGCCAGCAATAGACAAAAGCTCCTTGCATCCTGGGATGAAAAAAATCATCCCACTAGTTCTCATCCCACATGCAATGATGAGACTTTCACCTGAGCACATCAACAAGGGTGTGTCACTAAGCTGGGTCCTGTCACATCTTTGTAGGTGGCTTCTTGTCTTTGGGAGTCTCCTTCTTCTGCCATAGGATGCAAAAATATTTGGAGGTCTGCCTCTGTCAAAGCATTGATACAGCCCAGTAAATATAATTCTTGAAGTTGCTGGTGAAAGACACAAGCTTTGGCATCCAAGCTTATCTTGACCTGGGCTGGTGTTAGTTTACATTAACAATTGCCAGTGGTCAAGTAAGTTCTGTATAACCTGTTCTGGCTTTATCTCTGTGTTACCATATAGGGTAAAAATGGCAAGCATAGGTAGTCACTGCATAACAAGAAAAAGCCCTTTAGGTTAATTGAGGCTGGGGAAAGCTGTTGTGCAACTTTTAAACTTTACCTGGAAACTGCTAGGAAGGAGAAAGGATGTAATGAGAAAAAAAAAAAAAAAAAAAAAAAAAAAAAAAAAAAAAAAAAAAACAACAACAACAACAACAACAAAAAAAAACACATGAAAATTGCCTCAAACAGACTGCAGGCCTGAGGAGCAAAGAGTACAACCATGAATTTTGTGCTTGTGCTTGGTGACAACTCAGGACACTGATGACTCACAGAGACAAGCCACCACCACCTCTCTGCTTAAGGAGGCTGGTGCCATCAGCCACAAGACTCAGGGACATCAGAAGGTGAGGATAGAACTGGAGAGGAAGATTAGATATTGCAACTTTCCTTTGTAGCAGATTTAAGAGCATTATGACTAATAAGGATTTTTCTGTATTAATCTGGATTATAAGTCTTAGTATCATTGCAACTGGACTAATAATAAATTTATTATCTCTTAAGATTTTAATAAAATGTTTGGCTCTGTATGAATATAATACATTCATCTTGGCACATAACAATATTTTAAGCATGGCATGACAGAAGCTGTCAGAAACCCGAGCTGATTGCCAGGCGCTGGCGGAGCAGAGCTGAGAAAACCTCTGCAGACAGCGGCTTCAAAGACACGGGTGAACCCTGCACAAACCTTTTCCCTCGAAACCTATCCTGCCTGTTGAACTGTTTGAGGATGCTCAGGACAACTGTTACTCTCACAGCAAGAGTTGCAGCTATTCAAGGTTCTCCCGCTGGGAATTTTCGAACAAATTTTTTAAACAAGTATGAAGTATCACCTCCTCCCAGGTTGTGCCCACATGGTAGCCCCCATCTCTTCTTGGACTGTCAGTTAAGCCCTTTATTTATCCAAACTGATCTTTTCCACAAACTGCTGTAGCTCTGAAAGAGCTGTGAGCTGAAATTACAAATGAGGGTGGGATCACTTACACCCAGGCTCACTGTCTTTGACTCATCTACAATTGGTTCAGGTTTAGAGTCACCTGTGAGAATGTAATTCTGATGAAAGGACTCCATCTGAGGCTGGAAACACATTTCCAACAAGAGCCACAGCTTGGAAAGGAAGAGAGAAACATGCTTCTCATTCCCATCCTCGTTAGGTTATCATCAGATATTTTCTGACCAATCTCTGCTCCAACTTTGCAACCTCCCTGTCTATGAAAGAGGCAGACTGAGCATCACTGAAAGCAGCTGAAAAGCCCAAAACTGTCACTGAAATCATCTCCCAAAACTCACTGCACCATACAGTTAGAGGCAAAGACCACAGTGACATTATCACCTCTGCAAGAAGCCCAGCTGATCAGTAGTAATAGAGACAAGAAAAGCCTGAAGTGATGCTTGTTAGAAGCTGTGGAGACTTGAACGGATGTGGATTTTATTGTCAAGCTGACCCAGCAAAGTCACTTAGTTTAAATTTTCCTATGCTAAGCTTCAGCTGAAATAAATTTTTACCCAAGAAAAGTGTTCATGAAGCATTTCATTTAGAGATAGGAAAGTGTAGTGTGGGAATACAAAGCTTTTCAACTGCTCAGGATTTAAAAATATAATAATGTCAGCCTTCTCCATTTTCCATGGGCTGGCTCCTCACTGTTTGGAGAGAACAATGTTCTTCACTGAGATGAGCTCACAACAGCCAACCAAGTGTTTACTCATAAGACATTATTCTAGAATGGAAAGTGTCACCTGGGTTTCAGTTAATTGTTTAAGATTTTTGTGGGGGTTTCTTCTCATGACTTACAGCCATCTAGACCATATGTAATGGTTTCTAAAGTTTGTCCTGATTTCCCAAGGAAAAAGAGAAAATGATGCCAGCCTCTCCTTTTTAAAATGGGTGGAGGGGAAGGAAATATGGGGAAGGAAATGTAGGAGAGGTATCTTTGTTAGAGGCTAGCCACAGTCAGACCGCCAAGAAATGGAGGTGTCCTGCTGGTTTCAGACTAATTTTCTGTGGAGCAATCATATTAGTCAAGAAAGATATGAAGACTCAGAGGTTTCTACCTATTTCCACACATGAAATTTAAAACCTAAACTTTAAAAATTCCAAACTTGTAATAAAACTGTGAGATTTGGCCAAAAACTACCCTGGCCCCAACAGATGAATCAGGCTTTGACAGTTCCCAAGGTCTTTCCCAGTCGCAATAGTACATTGCAATGTAAGAAAATAATTTTCATGTTTTCTGGAAATATCTCCTCATCCTTACCCCATATCTGAGCAAGAAGTCTCAGATGAAGAGACTCTTTTGGTCAGCAGCTGCATCCAAATCTGTGTTGTTTGATTAAGCTGAGGGCTGTGTAAAGCAGCCAGCAGCACAAGACAACTGTTTGTAGGAAGAGATGATTCACTGGCTTTACTGGCAACAACAGAGAGAACTTTATGTCCCCTTCCCACTGGATGTACTGTCCTCTTGCCTTTACACGCTGCTCATGGCTCCCACCAGTCTGATCCACAGTGACTGAGAGGCCTGAGGATTGCAAGGAAAATTCACTTGCTGTGCAGGGAATACAGCCACATGCCTTCTTGCTGGCACACTGCACCTCAGGGGGAAATAAGTGGAACCTCACAAGGGCATGCAGCAGCATCTGGGCAAACACAGAAGAAGCAAATAAAGGAAAATAATTTTGCATCTGCCCAGTATTCAGAGCCGGAGCAGATTTCTCAAACTCATCACCTGCCATTCGGGCACAAAAGAAGCAGCCAGATATTCAAAGTAGGTGTGCATCCAATGCCAAGAAGGGTCAAAAACTTGACCTATCAAAAGGTGTCTGCTGTCCTCTTGCTAATCTCTCAGTTTGCAGTGCATGTGGGTTAGCAGTGATTCTAATGGAAGTCAGAGACAACAACAAAAGGAATTGCGGGATCACTTCCAGCAGTGGAGGGGCATTTACAGCCCTTCTGTGGAAGCCAGCTTCCTCCCCTGCCTCCACTCTTCTTGTAAATCCATTATAGGTCCTGCCAAGCAGCAGCTTCTCCCCTTCCATGGCTTTTCCCTGTGGCCTATGACCGCTCTTGGCACGGTAATGCCTGCACCAAATGCAGCATCCAAGAATCCAGTGCTGATGCAGCTGCTAAAGACATGAGAATTGTATCTGGAAACTATAAAGAGAAAATTATTCCTGTGGGGAAAAGACACTGTTAAAAATAAGTTGTTCTGTGACCAACAGAGTTAATAAGGTGACCTTTCCTACAGTTCCCTTTCCAATCTCCTCCACTCTGATACTGCAGCTCCTTCCAGAATCTGCTACTAGTTTGGCTGGAGATTTGGGTCCTGTGCTGTGGCTGGCTTGGAGCAGCATCTGAATTGTTTCATTACCCAGTGCTTCTTGGTCAATATCATGTACATTGTGCAGAACTCTGCCTCTGGCTTGTGTGGAAGGAGCAGGGAGCAGCAATTACGCAGCTCTTTCTGCTCTATCCAGCTGCCAGTTTTCACAAAACTGTGACCAAATTAAAATCTTGCACATCTCTTACTAGATGAAAAGTATGGTAGAAATCATACTTTTGGGGACATAGTGGGGAAAGAGGGAACAAATAGAGGGGAAAAGTAAATGTAATGCTTTGTTTCCCTAGGTAATTAGGTTTAAAAATACTGACAAATGACAATACTATGAACTTTGCACACTGATTTAGTACAGGATAACCTGCAGTATCAATTAGGGATACAATGGAAGTGTGAGGTCATGCTTTCTGCAACCTCTAAATGACTTTCTGATCTCATTAAAGTCACTTTCAAGCAAATTTTAAGCAAGTGTGAGGGATTGTCAGAAAGGCCAGAGAGGAAAAGGGAGAAAGAGAAAAAAAAAATGCAGCAATAAAACCTGCCAAGAGATTACATCCCCAGCAGAGGTGTTGTGTGACCCCATCAAAAGGCCACCCCAGGAAATCTGGTTTTCCTGGCTGACAATTTTCTGGAGAAGCTGCAGAGAAAAACAATTGCAACTTGCTGCTCTGTAAAAGAGTGCAATATCTGGTAATTTCTGAGATTTCTCTGTCTCTTTTTTTCTGGGATACTATAGTTTTTCCTGAGACATGGGACCTTTATCTTTGAAAAGCAACCCTGAAATGCTGAAAGAGGAGATAGCCAAAATTAAATTAGAAAGCTCCACCCTCTGCATCTGCTGCAGTAACCAGTTTTTACCATGCCTTTCACTGTGCTGATCCAGGGCACAATCAGGAAAAGCAGAATAAGAATAGGGAAGGGACCTTTAGCCTTCTTAGCACGTGGCATCAAGACCTGCAAACTGCCAAGCCCACAGCAGAAAGTATTTTCTCTGACAGGCTGAATTTTTGTTTCAAATTTTGATTTTCTTTTCTGATTTTAACATGTATTTTCCCCTGCTAGTGATGTTTTTCCAGCTATTTCACTCATTTTCATTTATGTCACTGTAACCTGTCTACATAATAGCTAAGAGATGACTAGCCCAGCTTACAGCATCAAAACTCAATTTATGTTTTTGAATTTTCTCATGTCTTGGTGAAGAAATTCAGCCATTATTGAAACCCAAAAGCCAATAATGCAGAGGAAAAAGGTGACTCTGGTGCCGGCTTATGTCTTCCTAAAGAATGCTTCTCGAGAAAGGTGTACTCCTTCTTACAGGTTGGGAAACTGAGACCTGAACCTTCCCACAGAGGTGCAAACAATAACAGAAGAAAATCGTCTTTTCAGGAAGAAAATCTGTTTTTCTCTTTGTTGCCTCTCTCAGAGATTTCCTGCCCATTATTTGCCCATGATGAGCTCCCAGCCAGCTCTCATTTTAATCAGAAAACCTAAGCCAGCATAAATGCCTGGATTTAAAACCAGCCTTCCTTTCACTGACACTTTCTCTGTGGGTTGTGTTGAGGCATCAGGGAGCTGAAAAGCTGACCTGGTGTGGGTTTAGAGGTTTTGTGGCAGTGCAGCTCAGCCAGGAAGGGTTTGCTCCCGAGCCAGGACTTGGGCAGCAGAATATCTAGATGCAGGGGAAGGAAGAGCCTGTGCCAGAAATAGCTGCAAGGCTCCAGCATGTCCCACAGACCACCAGGCAGACACCATCTTCCTCTAAATATCCAAAAAGGGTGGGTGAGCAGTTCCTCATGTGCTGCAGATGGGCTGCGGAGAGAGGAACTGCCGCAACCAGCACAGATGGAGGTATGGGAGAGCATGGATGCATACCAGGAATGTGCGTCACAGAGTCCAGTAACTTCTGATCCCCCACCAGTCCTTCCCCTTCTCCTGCTCAGAACTGTCCTAAAGAGCTTGAAAGTCGTCCTCTGCACAGTCTGAGTCACCATTCTTGTTGTTTAACTAGCCATGAAACACCAAATGTTCTTCATGAAAAAGGATTGAGAAAGACGTATGCCAGATGTGCAGATTGGTTTTGGTCCAGACTGTCTGGATTTTCTGCAGGGGCTGAACATCAACCATGAACATGCAAACAGGGAGTTTCCACAGCTGCCTTTGGCATCTTACCCCTCAACCTTTCCCACCAGGCAAAGGGAGCAGAGCCCACGGGTGGGAGTTTCTGCACAAAGCTGGAAGGAAGAGAAGTTGGAAATGGGGGATGATAGTGGTTAATTACTTGATAACACCTTCATGGTGTTGGTCAGTGACCAGGTCTACTTGCCAGGTACAGTAGAAGTAGACAGCACTCCATTATATGGTTTAGTGGGTATGGTGGTGTTCAGTTCAAAAGTTGGATTTGATGGTCATGAAGGGCTTTTCCAGCCTTTATGAATCTGTGATTTATAATTCTATGGCTTTTCTATTTCCCACAGGTCCTTAGTGTCCTAAGCGCCATGTGCATTCAGTCTGGGGCCATTCATGGCCTGTGGTACTTGTTAGCAGTTTTGGCAGTTTATAGCAACTCTAGCACGTAATTGGCATCATGATCATCACTTCCTGTAATCTGAAGGATCTCATAACACTGTAATTAATTTCTTACAGTGTCCCTTTTGCCATCATGCAAACAACGACAATTTCATCTCTGATTTTAGGAGAAAAACAGTTTCCCACGCTCATATCTGCGAATTTCCCGAGTGACCCATAGAGGTTTGAGAGCACGAGATAGATAAATAAAGCCACAGCTACAGTCCTAGACCAACCAGTCTGAATCACACTTTTCAAAAACTTCCATCCAGCAAAGCTGTGTGTCAGACCACTGTCACTGTATGTGAGTACTCAGTCATAGTCTTTGCAATATAATAAAAAAAAAATGAGGAGGCAATTGGACTAATTAAAACATCTTAAACCCATCCTTTTACAGACACATTGTGTGAGAACTTAACCACTTATGAAAAGCCTGACTTCTTAGTCATACCCTGACCCTCTTGCTAATTCTATGGCTCAGCATTTTGCAACATTATCTGCCACACCTCCAGAGCTCCTGCACGGAGGCCAGCTTTCCTATCAGACTTTTTGCACAGGCTGTGTGTGACAAGCTACTTCCCAAATTGCATCAACTTCTCTGAATCCAACCAACCCTATGAGATGGGTCGTCATCTGGGCCCCACAAAAGATTTTGTAGTTCCCTAAACTCACAACTCCCTTTAGCCTGCACAGAGCCCAATACCCACAACCAGCTCCTCCTTTGGAAATCATCTGCCAATAGTTTTCAGGTTTTTCTCTAGCAAGCCACACCATTTGCTGTGGAATCCTGCTTGGAAAGGTCTGAGAGTCTGATATTCCCTACCAGATTCTTCTGAGGAAAAAATCTGAATCCATCACTGCACAAACACAAGTTTGTGGGTAAGATGCTCAAGGGTTTATTCCCTGGACATGAAACCTGACATGAGGTGTGACCGTGGGATGCAGTGAACTGTGAAAAGAAACTTTCCCTTCCTGCTATCTGTGACATCTGAAAACCAAACAACTGTGTCAGCAGTGGCAGCATCCAAGTGTCCAGCCACCTGTACATCAGCTCTTACCCTAGTAACTGGTAAGCCTTACAAGTATGCTTGGAGTGATTTATTAGGTGATTCCAAGTTAGGTGCAGGAGTAAATTTTGTTTTCATTCACTCATACGCATGAGAGAATTCAGTGATCCTAGAGGTCTTTTCCAATCTAAATAATTCTCTGATCCTAAGACAGTCTGCCTTAGTTCAGATATGTATAGAGAGAGAGAGATGCTTCTTCCATGTGTCAGCAATAGAAGAGGGTACTAAAGGCTGTTCTTCATATTTGCAATCTAGGGAAGGGAAAATATTGTGAAAATTTGGGAACAGCAGGTTTTCATCCAGTAGACGTGCCCAAGGAGTTAGGAGGTGAGACCATGCAGGGTTTGACATGGGGTTATCTTACTTCTGACCTGTGGAGCATTTGCTCTCTGTGCTACACAGCGTTAAGGTAAAATATGTTCTCCAAGGAAAATACGTCACTCTGGACCTGGGATCCTTCCTACCCAACACTTTGTGTCTGGGGTGGAGATGCCTCTACCAGTGGTGGGTCTCACAGTGCAAATGGGAATGTATAGTTCAATTAGAAGCTGATCTCCAAGAGCAGTGTTGACTCAGCCATCCTGGGAATTTAATACATGTTCAGATGCAGACCCTTTGCTGAAGCCCAGATTTGGTCAGACTGCTCAAGATCCACCTATGCTTTCCCAAAAGAGGTGGAAAAATTTATGTCTCTGGTATGCAGCAAGGCACCTGTCCCTGTCTGCAATAAAGCCTTCTTGTTCACTCCCTGTTTGTCCTCACTTTGCCTTTGAAGAAGTGTGAGCTCCAAAATACCCACTGAACCTGCTAGCCCAAAGTACTGGAAAAATTTCCTTATGGGAAACATAGTAATTACATTAAACAAAAAATTTTAAATGGAAACAATTTTGCATTTCTCTGCAAATACAACCCCAGACCAAGCTCTGGTCAGATAAACTGGATCCTGGTGTTCTGAGCTCCAGATGTGAAACAGCTGGGGACAGGAATGCTTCCCAAAATGTGAGGAAAAAAGAAAAAAACAGTTCCCAACCAGATATGCTAGGAAGAAGGAGCCAAGGGATTTTAGTATCTGATAAGAACTGCCTTGCATGATGCATGGCTGCACAGAGATGTGGCCCCTTCTCCATGACTTCTCCTGCTCTGCTCCTGATTCCAGTCCCTCCACCGAGCTCAGGGCTGTGTCCCCACCTTCCCTCTGCCCTATAAAATCATCAGCCTTTTGAGCAAAATTCCTGCATGTCCGTCTTCCTGTTTTAGATCTGCTATGAGTTTTCTCTCTGCCACCAGGCTTTCTGGCTGGCTCAGCATTTTGGGAAAGAACCGAAACTTCAGAGAAGAGAGAGGTAATGGCAGGACATGGTCAATTTTCCACTGTCTGGGAAGCCAGGACAGTGGTCTGAGCCCTCTTGGCAATACAAAAGTGGAGATAAAGGCTGTTGTTGACATGGTGGGTGTTGAGGGTGAGGAAGGCAGCTCCAGCCATGCAGAGCTGTGAGTGCCTGTGTCTCTGGTGAATGAAGTATCTGCAAGATCTAAGGGAGGGTCTGGTATTCACATGTCTGCATGTCCACATCTGTGTGGGAGTAGGGTTTGTATATATTATAACAATAAGCTGCAGATGGAAACAACCCATTTTGGTCTAAGGCCTGGTTCAGAGCCCATTAAAATCCACAGGAGTCATTCCACTTACAGTGGTGGGTTATGGCCACACCTCTTCTTGCCCTTCTCCAACATGCCTCTGACCTCAAGGGCTGCTCCTTGCTGCATATCCTCAATTTAACCCTGTGAGCAGTGGGGCTTCCCATGTTTCCCAGAGTGGCAGCTTTACAGGGACTCTCTGGACATGCCCCCACCTCTGCTGTCACACCCTGCAGTTACTGAGAGGCAAGTGCTGCTCATTCAGCTCTCCTTGCTCAAGATACCGAGATGCCTCTGTTTGATTTGGTTTAGTAAATTGGCATAGTAAATTGGTTTAGTAAATTGGCCTTTAGTAAAAGGGGTTTTTTTTCCATCTTTTGTGTGGCTTTTGTCTGAACACACTTCAGCATCATCTCCCTCCTCAGAAGCCAGAAGCTGAAATCAGAAAGGCTCACCATCCTATCACCTTCATCCAGTCTATCACGTTTCTCTCAGCTCTGCCTGAACTGTGTTTAACCTGTCTGCATCCATTTCTGAAAGGCCTTCATTCTAGTTTTCAGACATCAAAAGCTGATGAACCTTTGGTCTAATGGCTGTATTCTATGCACTGTGGTGGTGTTGCTTTCTCTCCTTTGGTTTTGTCAGGTTATTGCTGCACTCCCATGTATACAAGAGCCCTTTAAGATCTTATCAATTCCACATAAGTGTGGTAATAGCTTGTAAACAAGGCACATCCCTGCCTTATGTTTTTCAGTAAAATCACATGATTATGCTCCTGAACACTTTCACTGTAAGCCATTTTATTTCATGTTTTCCATTTGTAACAGCATTTTAAAATGTGGATGTTGGAACAGGACCAAGCACAAGGGTATCAGTCATAAAGATGCAGGGTTGTTTCCACTCATCATTCCATCATCTATGCAGCCACAGATTGCAACAGATTTCTTTGCCACAACATTGAGATAGAGGTCAAAATTAAGCTGCTTCTGCTTTCTGCCCCACAAAACCTCATCAGAAATATTGCTGTCTGCTCTCCCCCTTGTCCTTCTTGAAATACCACCCCAGCACCATGGCTCTCTGGATGTGTATCACCCAAGTCTTGACCAGGCTGAACAGATCCATTCAGCTTTTCCATCCCGATAACATCACAGGTTGGAGGGGAATGAGCAGAAAGAGAAGGGTCAAGCCAGCGAAGCAGATCAAGGTCTGCCACAGGGGTGCCATGGACAGTAATGAAGTGTTCCGCGTGAGCGTGCAGGAGATGTGTTCAGGGATATGACTTACACAGACAGAGAATTTTTTTAATTCCAGGATTTTATCAGATCTGGAAAAATGCTGAATGAGTGGGTCGCTGCAGTATCAGTGTATGGCTACACCATGAAGAGGGAGCTGTGTTCCTTCTCTAACGTCCACACTGTAATTGTACAGCCTCTGCAAATAATTAACTGAGTCTAACCAGACTCTTTTCCCTGCATTAAATCTGTATTATCAGTTCACTACCTACCTCAAAAATTAATTTTCACTCTCAGACCCACACCCCTTTATTATAATAGATAATGTGATATTTTATCCCAAATAATTTGGTGGGAATACTAGAAAGAAAGGAGTTTCAGCCTGTTTGGGAAGAAAGGAAAGTCAGGGGAGAGAAAAACTGCAAGAACATTCAGTCCCCGTGCTGCAAGTTGTAAGTTGATCACGTATACATTCATGCATACACATGTAGGCGTTGTCGTCTCACTACTGCCACATGCTGTGGTATGGTTTCAGCAGCCAAGGCTTTCCTAGCACTGAACTAGGAGATTAAATTGCATTGCTTGATCCCTGGAACTCCATGCCCAAAACACGTGCTTGCTCTGTTGAGCTGGGGCTTTTAGGGGCAGACACAACCATGAACTTTGTATAATAGTCCTGTTGTCTGCTCCAAACTGGGACATTCATCTGCGAGCAGACACACAGGGAGATGCTGAAGTTTGCTAACACCCCTCCACTGTATACCTCAGCATCTCTCAGAGCTCTCGCCACTCCATCCTTTAGCCCACAGCCAGTACTAACTCCCAGGTATGGCAACGCTGCCTGACGAGGCGTTTTTCTTCAGTGCTTCTGTGTGATACCAACCCAAGGATACCCATGAGGCAGGGGGTGGCTGGGGCAGAATAGCCAGGGGGTGGCAAATGTAGAAGTGGGAAGGCTACACAAGCTGTGGATGTAGTTCAGCTGACAGAGAGGAAATAAGAATTGAGCTGAAGTTTCCCATTAGTTGGACTCCTAGTGGTCTGTCACCGGGGAAAGCTACCTTAATTAAAAGTTGCCAACATAAGCATTTATTCCAGATAATCATGAAACTTAAGACTAAATGGGTGAGTGTCTGGTAAGGCAACTTCTTGCCAGGTGCACATTGCTTACTGCAGTGTCTTATACTCTGAAGCAAACACTATTTGTGGCCTAGGTCCAGAAGCAGCCCTTTGAGCTGAGAGACTCCTCCTACTTGGACAAACAAGATACAAGGGTTGGAAAAAGGAGCAACTGACATTTCTACTTGGAGTGGACCTCTCAGGAGCTCATGTCCAGTCCTATTCAGAGCCTGGAAAAGTGGTTTCTGTAAGTTGCCACTTATATTGAGATAGTGGATGTAGACTCTAGGGCTGGCTTGAGAGTGCCCACTTCCTGTGAAGGGTTTGAAGACTTCACACAGTCTCATATGGTCTCAGTATGGACAAAGCACTGAGAGAATGCAGCACAAAACCAACCACAATTGAACTGATGAAGGATTAAATGAGATTAAATCACTGAGGAAGCAAAAGAAGTGTAAGTGATGTCTTTATTCTGTGAAAATATAAAAGAAGAGCTAATCTGAAAATAAAATCCCCATGCAGAAGAAGCTACAGCAAAAAGGACTAGGTTGCAAACCACTGCTGGGGTTTGCTGTGGGTTTTGCTCAACCCAGCACTAGTGAGAGTCAGAAAAGAACCTTCTCCAGGATGAATCCTGATAGAACAGGAAGGAAGGTTGTGTGTGAAGGGGCAACCCCAGCACTGTACACCATGCTGTGCATGGCAGGAGCTGGTCTGCATTGGAACCGTTTCAACTTTATGTCCATCATCCCCAGGCTGTTTTTTCCATCTCCTACCATACTGCATTCAGAAATGGTGGTGCAACCCTTCATGGCAGCTTTCAGAGACAGTCCACCTGTGCAGGGGAAATAGAAGAAATACATGCCATGTATCAGAGGATCCAATCCTCAACATTAATCTCACCCTCACCAGTGCAGTCCCCATTTCCAGCCTAAGAACTTCCCATTCATTACATCCAGTTGGTTCCAAACCCATCAGCACTGTCTGTTCCCATCCCCTGAACAAAGCTAAGGAAACAGCAAGGCCATCTTGGTTGTCTTGAAATACAAGTGATTTAAGGTTTGTCTTCTTTCTTTCTGCTAAATAAAGATGACTTTTAAAATTTTTAAGCATTTAAATTAAAAAAGTGAAAATGTCTTTCTCTTTCTCATGTTTAAAGATTCTTCTGCCCAAACTTTGGCTTCCTAAAGAAACCAGGGCTATGTAACAGTACACCAGGTATTCATTGTCTCCCTCTCTCTCTGACCCTCTCATGACATTCAAACTGGATAACTTTATCTCAGTCAGATATGACATGGAGTTGAGAAGTGTCAATGACAATACAGACTGAGTATTTATTAAGAGGAATTCATTCTCAAAGTCTTTATAGGATTTTAGCCAAACCAAGAGAGAAACCTACTGACACACCCACTGAAACCTGAATTTGTCCTTTGCCACCACTGCAGCATTTACAAGAGGAGACCTGAGCAGGGGCTGAGTGCCTAACTTCCCATTCAGCTATTCTTGCTCCTTTTGCTAGTTGCTTGCTTTTGCTAGTGCTGTTCATGTGTCTCTACTGTGCAGATTATGGCGGTCTGGAATACTTTGTTGGACAATTTTATCTTAAATACAAATAACAGGTAAAGGCACTCCATTAGCTCCTCATCTTCCTGTGCTCCCCTACACTGCTTTCTCTGCACAGTTTATCACACTGCACCGGCCTTCTCCATTCACAGTGGCTAATCAATCAAGTTAAGACAAGTTGGGAGGATTTTTTATTTCAGTCATACACTGAATTAATTTTGCCACTCTATTTTCATTGCTGTGACTATGAAAATTCTTATTTTCCTTCATGTTGTCTCTGTGAAACATGATCTAATTCAGAGTTTGGACAGTACATTAATAAAGTCTATAGGAAGGACCTTCAGGCATCACATCAACACCTAGCAATATTATCAACTCAAAGGAACTTCATCCATAACCATATACAAGATAATTGATTTTCAGTCTGCTCCTACGGCTGGTGTTGCTGCCCTTTATTTCCATGGGCTTTTTCCTGCCTGCTGGAGCACAGGTGTGCCATGACAGATGGAAGCCTTTTACCTGCAGCAGGAGTGGAAAGGAGAGTGACCAGAAAAATTGCTGTCTACTTTCCTCTCTCTAACTACAGGACCTAAGGTGGAATAAAAGATTTCTGATGGAGCTGTTCAAAGGCTGGACTTCAAAGCAGGGGACCTGTCCCCAGCTTTCCTCTTGCAGAAGAACCACCGCAACAGTGTCTTGTCCCAAGTGACTGGTACTACCCCATGGGAAAGAAATGTTTCTGCAAAGCTCCATCTGAACCTCCACTGAGCAGGCAGCTGGCTTAGATCCAGACTCACCCTCACACATCCTAGCTAGGGCCAGCAGGTTCAGGGACTTGGTCAAGTTTGTTACACACCCATGTACCAGATTGCCCCAAGAAACCAGTTCCACTCTTGATCTCAGTTATGCCATGTTATGAAGAATTCCAGCAATTATCCATGCATGACTGGGAAGAAGGAAAGGAAAACAATGCCTGCCCTTTGATCAGCTTGAAGTTTTCAGCTTTCAGCTTTAATTTCCTTGTATCTTCCTCTTTTTTTTTTTTATTTCACACCTTTTGCCCATTCTTATCTCAGCCGTGTTTTATCTTAGACTAGTTTCACCCATGTTACCAAGAGGATGAAAAACAGCCCCAAATGATAGGCAGTTACCAGCATTCATTAGCCCAGCAAGGTCAACACATTGGTCTTCAGATCCAGTGCAGTTTACGACTTCATTACCACACTGAAAGGAGTCCACGCTATAGCAGGCAGGACATTGGTATCCATTAGGCACATCATTATCTGGTGGCACTGGAATGAAAGACATGGGCTGTAGCTGGTTTCAATGAGAGAATGACAGGATTAACCCAGGTGATGACTCACCATGGGATGGATCAGACAGAGAGGGGATGGCTATAAGGAAAATAAAGAGTTTACATGACACGGTGGTGGTCCGACAGTCATCGCCCGTGCAGCAAACCAAGTGGCTCTTTGCTTTCACCTTCCCATAGTTCACAGTGACAGGACCAAGGTGGCAGACATGGGATGGCAGGCAGGACTTGATGGATGAAGAGATGGCCATCCCCCCTGTCATGAAGCAGAAGGCAATGCCAAGTCATTCAACACAAAGTAACTCCCTTCCCCTCCCATTAGTTCATGTACCAACTTCTAGGCAGCTGTCCCAGAGCCTAAGAGGGACCCCTGAGCCCCCTGAGAAGCATCACCAGTGATCCAGGACCCTGCAGAGATGATGGTAGGACACATGTCTCTGACCCATGGCACAGGCTTGTTTAGCCTGTGTAAAATCTGCAGAGTGCACAGTCCATCCCAGCCGCAAGCATCCTGACACAGGCAAGTCTGGTCTACCCCATCAGCCAAGCCCAAAGGGTGTAAAGGGGAGCAGAACAGCTAAACTGAGTCTGCTGAAGCACTTGAAGGATGAAAGGTGGGTGCAGCAGCAGAAGAAGGCAGGCGCTGGAATTGCCAGCACCAAAGCTGGTAGGATGTGAGCCAGACTCCAGTCTAAAAGGCAGCAATCACATCACTAAGGCTGAGCGATGACTGAGGCCATGCCTCTAACACAACTGAGCGTCCAGCAGTGTCAGGGCTCAGCACCAGCTTTGACTTATCAGCTACAGGACATGGCTACTGGTTGACAACATTTCCTCTGAGGACAAGCTGAAAGAGTTGGGGTTGTTCAGCCTGGAGAAGGGCAGGCTCCTCTAGTGATCTATAGCAACTTACAGTGCCTAAAGGAGCTACAAGAGAGCTGGAGAGGGGCTTTTGACAAGGACACGAACTAATAGGGCTAGAGGGAATGGCGTCAGACTGAAAGAAGGTAGATTAAGATTAGATATTAAGAAGAAATTCTAGACAGTGAGAGTGGTAAAATGCTGGAACAAGTTGCCACGGGAAGCTATGGATGTGGATCCCATCTCTGGCAGTGTCAAGGCCAAGTTGGATGGGGCTCTAAGCAACCTGGTCTTGTGGAAGGTCTCCCTGTCCAGGGCAGGGGGTTTGAAACTAGATGATCTTCAGGGTTTCTTCCAATCTAAACTGGTTGATGATGATGATGATGATGATGATGATTACTGTGGTAAGGTGATAGCTCAGCCCTGGTGGCACTGCATGATTGCATGGTGTCCTCATCCCTGCTTGAGGACAGGCAAGCTTCTATCTCCTCACCTCACCAGTACATCCCCAGTACTAGGTGTCAGCACCTTAGTGTAAGTCATGGTTGAGTCTCTCAACTTCCTGACTCAACTACTCACCTTCAACAGAATTAAAAGCCAGTGTCTCCTCCCACTATGAGGTTTTGGTCCTTCCCTCCACAACTAAGAACCAAACCCTCCCAGTAGAAAACTGCTTCTCGAAATAGAAGAATAAAGAGCTTTCCTATCCCAGACTATACTGATCGCTGGGTCATCTGTCAGTAAAAGAAAAATGAACAGGTTATCCAAGGATGGACCATAATACCAGTGACAGAAGCAGGGAGAGAAAGACAAGTCCCCAAGCCAGCCCCACTCTGAAAGCCACACTGCCTTAGAGGATGTCTCACCTATTAGGACTTCATGCAGAATAATGCCACAAGTGTCTTCACCACCAGTGCAGGTTTTCATGGGGCCAGAGCAGCTTTTTCCCATGCTGTGGCATATCTCACACTGGAGGCAGGTCCCTGAGGACAGGAGGACACATTCCTGAGCAGCAGTCATAAGGGATCTCACTTCCTCTTTCACTGATGTTTGATTTCAGCATTGATCAGCACTTTTCACATTTCTCTTCCCTTATGTTTTATTGTGCAATCTGTGTTGTGCTTTTCCTGAGCTGCTGATGACAGCAGCCCTACAAACCCTTCATCCTGGCAGGCACTCAGGTGTCCCTGGATTCACAGACCCCAGATTCTTCCTTTGTAAAGAATAAGGGCACCTGAGTGGCTGGGGAACAAGAGCTGCCAGCAGGTACTGGCTGTACTCGGTACAAACTGCAGACTTTCTCTGTAAGCATTATCTCTTTGTATATTTCTTTGTAAGCATTAGGGGAAACCATTTCACCAGATACCTGCTGGAACACTTTAATCAGACTGGAATATCAGATACTCTTCAGGAAACACTTAGAAAGGAATAGCATATATTTCAACAGAGACCAAACAGGATCTCTTCCATGACACACACCCACAGAGTCCAGCATGTAGATTAACAGGTCCAGGACATGTGTCACTTCCCTAAATCCAGGTGCCACCTAAGGCACCTTGCAGTGGCCGTGCCATCTGCTGTGACCAAGACCTCCAAGACAGCTCTGCTTTTCTGGAGCAGAGCTGAAGGACAGCTGAGATGACATTATGTCCAAAATGTCACACAGCCCTGAACATGAGTGAAATAAATGAGCCTGGAGATCAATTCAGCTTACCAAAGGTCTGGCTGCCTCAGGGTAACCTGAGTCACTCTGATGTCTGTTCTGGCTATAACACCAGTGAGCACCACAGAAAATCAGACTGCGAGCTCACGTTGTAAATGCCAATACCCTCATCTGCACATTGACGCATTGGATCAGAGATCCCCCCAGACCAGTCACCCTCACCCCTCTGCAGTGCAAATCCTCTAAGATGAGGGGGGTTCATGGCTCAGATGGCAGCAATTGCCTCACACATGAAGCACTCCATTCCCAACCTCTTTCATATCTCACAACCCCACAGGTCCCAGTGAAAAACTCACCTGGGTCCAGGAAAGCCAGGAGGAAGCTGAGTCCAAGGGATACCCTCATGCTGATGGGATGTAAGCACAGGGAGCTGACAAGTCTCACCCAACAAAGCACTGTGTGCCACAAGGGCTTTATAAACTGGAAGGAAAGGGGGTATTTTAGGGAAGTAGAGGTTGGGGAAGTTTTCTGAACAATATATATATATACTGCTGGGCACCAACACCAGTGTTTGCTATTTCTTTTAAAGCACAGGTTTTGCCTTTTTCTTCACATGAGTGTGCTGTTTGGTTTTCCCCCGTTTAGAGCATGCACCCTGTGGGGTAAGACTGGCTTTCCTGGTGATATCAGGCATGTCTCTGGTAAAGACTTTGAACAACGTTCAGCCTCCACCATCCGTATGGATGATGGAGAGGAAACCATTTGAACAGCCCTGGTTTGCTCTCACTGTTAGGCCCAAAGAAACAAAGTATAGCAAGGAGCAGCCAGGAAATTCCCCTGTAGATGACGGCTGGTTTCCCATTTTGTCATTCCCATCTTAGTGTCAGGAGCTCTCATGCCCAGAGTACAGCAGGAAAGCAGCAGTGCCAAAGCAGTGAGCTTCCTCTCCAAGCTGGAGTGCAGCTTCAGTTTGCAAAGTGACTGCCAAAGCACATCTTGGAGCAGGCTCAGTCAAGTGTCCTCAGGGCTGAATGTGTCAGAGCAGCAAAGCCAGTACTCCAGGGTTTGGGTTTTGATATAAAACGCTTGGCGGTTGATATGGAAGTTTCCTATTGTCCTTCTGGGCTTTAAATTAAACCAAATCAGCATAGAGAAAACATAGATGTGGTTGCAAGACAGCCTAGTCACAGATTAGGTGAGGTTATAGCAGTTTTCCATGCTCTGGCATCTCATGATAGGCTAATGACAAGCAGCAGTGACCAACTTGCCATTGGCCCACAGGCTCCCTGCCTCATGTGCAGGTTTTATCAGGATGTGCTGCCTCATTGAAACCACACCCTCCTCTGAAGACATCCTCTTGTCCTGCCCCATATTGGACACAGACTCTCCAGGACTTTTTGCACTGACAGATGGGAAGAAATGAAGTGCCCTGATGCTCGTTTCCCATTTGAGACTAACGTTTTCAAAGGACGGTTGTCTTTTGACATTTCCCAATATACTGAGTAGCCCTGTGGGACCACTTCTTAGCTAAGCCTACAGTACTATAAGAATGGGAATCACACTGGGTAAGAGCCTTGGTCCCCCACTGTCCATAAAGCTGATATCACAAGGAAATCAGGGAGAATTTTATCTTCATCCAGAAATTTTTTTTTCAGCTCAGAAATGATCTCATGCTGCAGTAGATATGTTAAAATGAAATCAAAGTCCTGACTGCAGCCTGTACAGGATTAAAATTAATTTCTTATTGGTCTTAAACCTCACAAAGAATAAAATCATGTCCCCAGGCTGGCAGGGGGACCTAGATTGGGGTGATTCTGCCATTGGACTATGTATGGGACTGCAGATACAGATAGGAAGATGAGAAGATATGACTGTCTCTGGTGATTTTAATTTCATGCCCTTTCATTTAAGATGATTAGTGAAGTGCTTGGGGGCTTTCCCTGAACAATATGACCACACTAGTCTCACTGAATCATATAGAACTCACCTGTTTCCCACCTCTCAGGGAGGGAGGGTGTGAAGCTGCAGCCTTTTCATGTGCTCTTTTAGAGATGAAACCAAGCACAGCAAGGAGGAGGCACAATCAGCAGCAATAAGAGACCTGGAAAATAATACTTATTAGAGGAGATGAAAACAATAAAGGTGCTCAGGGGACACCCAGTCAAATCATATAAGTCTACAGAAAAACAGGTCTGGATAGGAAAAATTATCATTAGGTATTGAGGGAATTTTCAAACAGTGACAATAGTGAAGCTGATTGCCTGGGAAGGTGTGGATCCTCCATCCTGGGTGGCTTGGAAAAACAGGCTAGACCAGTATCTATTAAGGGATTATATAAATTGATGTGATCCTTCTCCAGGGTTGAGAGATAGATTAGATGCTCTCTCTCAAGATTCCTTCTAAATTGGTTATTCTATTTTAATTTCATGGTGTGCATGAAGTGCCTGTCTCTGCAGCATGTCCATGTTTCCAGAAGGAGAGAAGGATGATAACACAGCAGTCACACTCTTCAGAGAGGTGAGACAGAGGCTGGGGAGGTCAGAGAAATCTGTGAGACCAGAAAAGTTAAAAATCCAAGCTGGAAAATAGCATTGGTAGGAAGGGGAGATGAAAAGGGATAAAATGAAAAGACAGATCATTCTATGATCAGCAGAAGAAAGACATCCATCTAGATGCTAGAGCATCTTAAAAAATATATGTGAATTTGTCCCACAGAGTTGTAGCAGAAAACCAGTGGGTTTCATAAAATCAGAGAATTGTTTAGGTTTGGAAAGACCTTTAAGAACATTGAGTCCAGCCATCAATCCAATAGTGCCAAGCCTACCAATAAACCATGTTCCTAAATGAAATATCTACATATCTTTTAAATACCTCCAAGGATGGTGACATCACAACTTCTCTAGGCAGTCTCTCCCAGTGCTTGACCACCCTTTCTTTGAAGAAATTTTCTTAATATCCAATATAAATCTCTCATGATACAACCTAATGCTATTTTCTCTCATTCCAAGAGCCCAAACATAAAGGTATCTCTTCAAAGCATGAAAATATTATATCAGATTTACATCACAGATGAAGAACCTAGGTCAGAAAGCTCTGAAAAATAAATCAAAGTGACAAAAGTGTGACAAAGAAAATAAAGGTTAGAAAGAACAGAGGTTAACAGTTCCTGTATCAGATACTGAAGGAAAGCCTTGCACAGTCCTAACTGACATTCAAAGGGAGGATTCCTAAGGGAGAATTACAACATTGGCTTTAAAAAAGAAGAAGTGAGGTAAGAGCTAAGGCTAAACCCCCTGATGGTGAGATCAGCTGGGGCCAACAGCAGCACCCTCTTCCTGTGATGAAACACTTGAGAAGGAACCAGAAGGAGAGGATGTGCCTGGGTGAAGAGTGAATCCAACAGAGCTCTAGAACCAGGCAAGCACAGAGTGGCTGCCAGCCCTCGTCCCTCACAGTCACTTCTGCACTGTGACAAGGGCCCCCCTCCCAGCAGCCCAAAGCCAGCAAAGCCCTTTCTGCAATGGCAGACAAATTGGTGGTCAGGATGAAGCCCTGTACAAAAGGCTGGGGTTCTCAGCTGCATCCAAAGGGTCACCCAGAGTACTGCCAGCCACAGCTGAGATGTCACCCCTTACCCTCATTACAAGGACATAAATCCTAAAAAAGGCTAGGGCGACCATCACCATAGCTATTTTTAACCACAATGTGTCTCCTTTTCTTCTTCTCTTTAGAAGATAGTCCTAACTTCCCAGCCTCAGTGGGCTGACATTTGGGCAATGCTAACATGGGGCTGTCTGTGACTTCAGGACCTTGTACATCTCCAACAGCTCTAATACCTCCAGTGAAAGAATATGCCCAAGTAATACCTCCAGTAAAAGAGCAGTGTTCCGAAAGCCCAGGCACAGGTTCTGTGGGAGCAGTAGAGCGAAGGTGTCTCCTTACCTCCACTTAACCATGATGCAGAAAACAGAACCACAATGTGTTATGACGTTTCAATGGCGAACTCATCCAGCCCTTAAAAAAAAACTATAGAAGAAGACTCAAATCCCCCCTTTTCTGAGCTGATTCCTAGTTCTCCAGAAGAGAGATTGGCAAAAGCTGCCAGTCTGGTTAACCAGGCAAGGAAACATAACACAGCAACTCCAACCACTCCATGCAGGGGTTAGTGCATCTGCCCCAAAGCAGGAGTCTCACCATGTGTTGGCTGACTATAGGCTGAGGAAGTTTTCACAAAATCACAAAAAGGTTTGGGTTGAAAGAGGCCTTAAGGACCATCTAGCTCCAGCCCTGTCTCACCTTCCAGTAGACCAGGTCATTTGTCTTAGCTGTGATTGTGTAAATAAATAAACCAGCCAAGGGGTAGGTCAGTATAAATCTAATTGCCACTCCTGATATGGAGCTTCCCAAGGTATCCCCTCAGCTGTGCTCCCCACAGTGCTTCACCAAATAATTCTAAGCCAGAAAGGAGGGGATTTTATTGGCTCTCCCCACTTACTGCTGATGTGGGGTCAGTGCTTGAAGCAGGACCTGGGGAGGGAAGGCTGGCGGCACACAGATGGTCCAAGGGGGCAAAGTCACACCCATGGCTCCATGGGAGTCAGAGAACCAAGAGTTTGTCAGCAAGGAAATTACTGCTTGTCTGGAACAGCAGCATTCCTGTAATAGGGTGCCAATTTTCACACATAATTTTCCCATGTGGACTTTACATGGCATGGTGCCAATGCTGGGTCCCAGGTGGCTGCACTGAGCCTTCTCCTTGCACCTCTCCCCAGACAGGGGCTCCTTCCCTCTTCCAGCCAGTGCCGGTTCTGCCTTTCTTAAAAATACCCTTCAGGGTTCACTTTCCAGCCAGCCAGGTCAGTCCTTTAAGGTGAGAGCTCCTGGTGTCAAAGAATTTGTGAACCAGGGAAGAGAAGTTGAAGGTTAGAAATAATATGAATGTAATAACATAAAACTCCTGCTTAAATGCTTTCCTCTGTGGTTAAAAAAGATGGTAGTTAACATGTTATTGCACCTGTGCAGCAACACTCCTGAGAAAATACACAGAATCAAATTGCTGAATGCTTTCAAATAATGAAACTTCCTCTTTCAAGAGATGAAGACATTTAAAGGAGTGCAAGGGACATTTTATTTTACCTCTGACACTGTGCCATTTATGCCATTAACATTGAGGAATTGTTGGCACCCTGGCCAGTAGTTACCTTTTCAGCTGGAATAATGGCCACAGAATCCAACTGCTTTTCAAATATCCTGAAGGAAGATAAATTTGCACGCACTTTAGTGTGTTCAATGAACTCTCTGTTCCAGCATGAGTCATCAGCAATGTCATCTTTGAGCATTCAAGAAAACAGCACCTGTTTAATCCATTGGTGGATGGTGTAGGAAGTATGTCCTTATTAGATATTCACACCTCTTATTAGACATTCATATTTCAACCTCCTCTTTGGTGAACTTCTCCAATGTGTAACTTTACCAGCAGCAGAGCTCATTCACTGAGAGGGTTCCAGGCTGGCAGCTGAGGCAGACCAGCTTACCAGTTTTAACTGGTACATCAGGACAAAGTTAATGCTGCAAGGTCTGGTATCAAAAAAAAATAAAAATGAATACATAAGATGAACACTTTTAATAAAATATTAATATCCACATATTATATTTATTGTTCATGGCAGTGGTTAGGAATCTCAAAATGGAATAGAAAGTCAGTGTTTCAGGAATCATGTCTAAGTAGGCTCTCAAGTGATCTGGATCTGCTCTTATCCCTTGAAAACATAGTCTAATCCCAAGCCCTGGCAACTTGATTTATTGTGTTTAGATGGCTTTGTTTTTTCCTGCTTTCTGCACAAAAACTCTCCCATATAGCTGAAGATGATGATTAAGGTGCCAGGTCCTGGGAAGGCAGTGGACAAGGGGCAGCCTTCTACATCCCACAGCAATTTGTGAAGGAATTAGTGAGAACAATGGGAACCTATACATTTCTTCTAAAAGCCTAATTTTGTGGGGCAAAAAAGGAGCCAGCCAAAGACAACCTGGTGATGAGGCATTGACATACTGCAGGTGCTAAGCTGATCTGGAGGATTTTGGATGACAAAGATCCATTCAGCCAGTCATCTACTCCTTCCCTCTGGCTATCCACTGCACCCATTTGCACACCTCTGGCATGGAAAGCCTCCTTAAAACAGACTACATACTTGGAAATGGCAGATGTGAACGCACAAAGGCATTAATTTCTGCCCTGGACTTCATTTTTTCTGAAAAATACCACTCTATCTGTTTTCTACCCTCTCTTTGTCTTCAGTCAATTACTAACCAAGTCCCACTGACAGGAAAAAAGATTTTATCATGAAAAGCAGGAGTCACAGGTGAGTAAAACCTGCCTTGGAAATGGACAGATGCAGCCAAATCAAGAAAAAGATAAATAAATTGTTACCCCTAGGCTTGAGAAAAAAGACTATGCTGTGGCTACAAACTCTGCACATGGTGGGAAATATTTGAAAGCAGGCATTTCTTTGAACCTTTACAGAGATGCAGACCATCTCTTTACACTGGAGATCTTTGAAGTGTGAAGATCCAGACAATCTCATTTACCACTTTTTCTTAAGCTGAAGTGATCTGGAGCTTACTAAACTCTCCTTACAATTTCTGGCATTCCATCTCTCACTAGTGTGATGTTACTCCATCAATGCCATCCTTTTCTGTTGCAGGACTTTTCCTGAGTGTGCACACATCATCCCCAGTGATCCCAGATGTTATGTGCTTTTCAGCATCAGTTTCTGTCTCCTCTTGCCAATCCTTTTTTGGGAAGCATCACACATTGCATAAGGAGGAACCTGGAAACCCATGCCCTGAAGTACAAGGAGAAATGATCCCCACTTTCCAAGTGATGCTTATCTTTCCCATCCCTTTCCCGTCCAACATTATTCATTGGTTCATAAGCATCGTAAAATAAAGGGATTCCCAAATGAGTGTGACAGATAGCACTAAGAAGATCATGTTTGCTTAAAGCCTGCATTGGTCTGGGCATTTTTTAATCATCAGTTACTTTCAGAAAGCAAAATCTGTTATTGGATTTGTCTGGTTGTTTTTTCATTCTCTCACACATTCATGAGGAAATGCATCCATTGCTCTGGGCAAGGCAAGCCTCAGGCAAAACAGCTGTTTGACAAGTTGTAGTACTGTGGATGTTCCAAACTGAAAGACAGTAGGTTTAGATAAGATATTACAAAAAAACCAAAAAAATCTTTACTGTGAGGGTAGTGAGGAACTGGAACAGGTTGTCCAACGAAGCTGGGGAAGCACATGCCTGCAAGAATTCAGGACTACACTGGATGAAGCTCTGAGCAACCTGGTCCAGTGAAAGGTATCCCTGCCCATGGCAGAGGAGCTAGAACAAGATGATCTCTAAGGTCTCTTCAACCTAAACTATTCTGTGATTCTGCATTCAAAGATTACAGCAAACATGAGATAAATATCCAGAAACAGCAAACAGTGAATGACAGGGGTAGAGATGCAAGCAAAACTCCAGAGCACTCAGCATAGAAGTGTCTGGGGTAGCTCAGCACCAGCTGGAAGAGCTTGTGACACAGAACCCTGTGGAGACATGGGTTGAGGTCCCATGAGCAGGCTGGGTGTGGGGTGCCATGCTGGCCTCCAGGATCCAGAGCAAAAGGAGCTGTCCGCTGTGGCATGGTGGTGCTCACACAGCTACCTCCTACCTGGTTTCATCAATGATAGGAGAGCTCTGAAACCAGTGTCAGCACTGTTGGTCTGTGTCCAGAGCTGTGTATGCCACAGAACAAATTACCTTGGTATTACACAGATTGGAAAGAAGGTAGAAAGCGCCAAGTCACCTGAATGGCCTTGAAAGGGATAATCAAACTTTTCCATGACTTGTGCCTTGAATCCTGTGATCAGTTTTAGGCCTCACATTACAAAAAAGACACTGAGGTGCCAGAGCATTTCCAGAGAAGGGAGCAGAGAAGGGCAGGGTGTGGAGCTCAAGTTTGATGAGGAGCAGCTGGGGGAGCTGGAATTGTTTAGTCTGGATACAAGGGCGCTCAGAGGGGACCTTCTGCTTCTCTATAACTCCCTAACAGGAGGATGTTGCCAGGTTGGGTCAATCTCTTCTCCCAAGCAACAAGTGACAGGACAAGGAGAAATTGCCTCAAGTCATGCCAAGAGGGGTTTTGGTTAGATATAGGGAAAATTTATTCACTGAAAACATTGTAAAGCCCTGAAACAGGCTGCCCAGGGTGGTGGAGCCATCATACCACAGGTGTTCAAAAAACATGTGTATGTGGCACCTGAGGGCATGGTTTGGTGATGAATGTGTGGTGGTGGTGGTGGTGGGATGAAAATTGGAATCATGATCTTACAGGTCCCTTCCAACCTTAACAATTCTTTCTAAGGTTCTATGTCATGCATTTACCTCCTCATACCAAAAGGATATGGACCAGGATTTCTCACTCACTAACAAACATCTTGGTTGTGGGGATAAAAAAACATTCTGGCAAGGAGGTCTCTCTGGGATAATGTATGATAATGAATACATTTTCACAGATAGGCCTTCACTCTCCCATAACAACCAAAAAGTCACTGGTTTCAGCAAGTTGGGAGATCAGGCTACAGATACCCTGGCTATGTGAAATTAAAATTTTACAACAGGAATATCCCCAATAAAAAGTTTCTTAACTTATCAATGACATATATGCAAACCAAATGCCTCCCAAATGTGGTCTGTAATCAGTCTGCCTTGTTTCTTCAAGCCTGGGATGTTACAAATGTACCTGATAGGGAAGATATACTGACAAATGGCTGGTGTTTGTGTGTCTTTCAGGCCCCAAGCAATCATCTGGGAAGCCACAAGATTTTAATGAGCCTGCCCCAGAGATATTAGGTTTTATGGAAACAGATTAAAAGAATTTTACATAACAACTTAATCATGCAGTATAATGAGAAAATAAAAAAATTTTTAAAATGCCATATAGATAAGACATGGGAAATTCCAGCCCCAGTGATATGAAATGTATGGAAATGATAATCAGGTGGATACAGAATGAAAATGAAAACAAATGTGAAAGAAGAAAGGCAGATATTTAGAACAGGGATTATAAGATTATTAAAAGATTAGGGAATTACATATAAGAGAAAAATCCCTAATGTAATATTTTTCAAGAAAGTTTTTATCATCTTTTTTTTTTTTTTTAACTTTTGCATGAACATAGAGGGAAAGGTTAAGGAGTACAGCTTGGCTCCAGATCTCTGCTTGGTCTTAAGGAGAACTTGAAAATGTCTGTACCTCAATATGAGGAATGCCAAAATTACATTCACTGTTTCACAGAAAACCTCATTATGAGGGTCACCTCACTCTAGATTGCAGGGCAAAAAAGGTTGCAAATAAAGATGAAAATGAAGGTGAAGCTGGGAAAGACACACTCTTCTTATCATATACCCCAAGACTAGAGAAATAAAGGACCGCAAAGCCCACCACTGGGATCTGGACTTCCAAACCCTGTCAGTTTTGTGGGTGAAGATCAGCTTTGAGGCACAAAGTGTTGGAGGCAGCATGGGATCCCAGGCAGAGTCATTGATGTAGCGCTCAAATCTGCTGAACGCTGCCTTCAAAAGGCCATGTGAAGCTGCTCCCTGGGGTCTGCTGCAGCTCCTGTGTCAGGCCTGACAGCCACACAGGGATTTTTCAGATACTGTGGAGCATTTCAAATGTGCTGCCTAAATGCTTTTGGTTGCCCAAACTGCAGTCTTATCCTGCAAGTTCAATCCCACCTGAGGAGACAAGGTATTGCATTACCCCTAGAATTTTCCCCATATCAGATGATCCAAAGCTGTAAAACCCAGAGATTCATGCGACACGCTGAAAGTTTGCATGACAAAATCCCTAGGGAAATTTAACTGCAACAGACCCAGTTATGCCAACACTGTGTGTATGCATAGAAAGAGGCAACACCAGGTCCTACATCCCTCAGTGAAGATACCTGAACTCAGGTGTGGCGGTGCATCCCTGCCTTTTCCAGGCTGCACTGCAGCTGAGAAACACTCACTAGGCCTTGGCCTTGGCAAACAGCAGCTGGGCTCAGCTCTTCTTGAGCTTATTAGAAACAGACTGCTCCCAGGAGCTGCTGCAGCCTAACAAGCTCCTGTTTTCTTTCTGAACAGCCTTGGGAATTATATTTCTTCCCTGAGTAGCAGAAACATCCCTGTTCTCACACTTTCAAAGAAAGCGCAGACCCAGACTGGCTGGGATAAAACATTCTTATGACTAAAGCCCACTCTCTTGTGTTCCTATAAGAAATGGTCCAAAATGAGACCCTTGGAGCTCTCCTGAGCCCTAGCAGGCTGTGACCAGCAATCTCCCTCTGAGTGGGGCCTCTCATGTTTGCTGTGCTCAGAGAATTGCTGGATGACAATGAATGCTAGGCCAACAACCTAAGCCTTGGGGCCCAGTTCTTGGACCACTGGGGAGGTACAAAGGCATCCAAAGTGAGTATTTCCCTAGCTTAGAGAGGAATCTTTCACAAGCACCTTCCTTGCACTTCCTTGCACTGACTCTTTGTCAGTGTGCATGCACATGTGCATATGTTAGGGTAAATCTCAGAGAAATGCTGCTTTCTTAGATGTTTAAGTATCTTAGATATCTAAGTTAGGCCTGTAAGTAAGGTAAAGTCTAATTATAAGCTAAGTTAAATGCTGCTAAGTGTTTGTTCTTTTGCTAAAATGCTAAGTTTAACTTCAAAGTTATAAGTTAGGTTAAACACTGTTAAGAGTTATTATTCTATTAAATTGTTAAGGTTAAATTATAAGTTAAGTTTAAGGTATAAATTAAGTTATAAGTTAAGATAAAGTACTGTTGGGTGCTGTTAATATTCTAGGCCATATTCCTTTTTATCCTTGCCCTCACTCTCCTTTTGTCTCACACACACACACATGTAGATAGTTCTTGGCTCATTTCTGTTTTGATTGGCCTGATTTTGTTTGATTTTGTTGTTGCTTGTTTTTCCTTGGTGTGCCTTAACTGTCCAGTAAATAGTAGAGTGAATCTTGCCAGTGAACTTTGTCATGCTGTTGCTCAATAGTAAATCTGGTTTTTACTGATACCCTTGCTGGTGATTCTTTAATTTAATTCAAACACTCATGTGTAACAACAAGTGATCTGAGTTCCTCATCGTCTCTTGGACAGCATAAATACCCTTCCAAAAGTGACCCTGCAAAGTACCTGCTGCTTGTACTTGCATCACTCATTACCCATGACAGTCCCACCATGGTGACAATCCCGTGTGGCAAGGTTGGGACAGTCAGAAACGTCACCAGCTCTGAAAGCATCGTGCAGGTGAGTCAAGACACAGCATCCTGTGGGGGTAGCTCCAGCTACTCTGATCTCTTGTTATACTACCCGTTGCTAGGGGAATAGCTTTTGTGCTTCACGTGAGTTTGCAGACATCAAGATCTGAAATTTATGAGGCAGAAAATCACAGTGGAATACATGTCTTATCCTGCCTTTTATCTGTGTCAAGGATTAGATTTTTTTTCGTGCCATACTGGCCTGTCAGAGAGGAATTGTTCTTTGGTGTGGAGCTGCGGAAACAAAAAACTATTGCCCTCTTCTATGCATCCAAGGGGCTCCTAGTGCCAGAAAAAGAAGCTGTACCATGTGAAGCAAAGCTGTGGTGCAAGTTAAGTTTACCCTGCTGACAGAAATGTATTCCAAGGATTAACTCTGATCTGGCAGGCTTTGTTTTGGATCAGATCCAGCACAGACTGTACTGTGCTGTCTCTAGGTCAAATCAGGTGTCATTTGACTGCACTAAGCCCTTATAGTATCTCACCATGGCAGCTAAACCAAGATCACATCTTCCTTCTCCTGTATTGTCTGTTCTGTGTGTCCTTCTCCTTCTATTTCCTCCTCCTTCTTTTCCGTTGTGCCACTGCCAGGGCTCTTGAGCTCCCCTGGAAAGGCAGTTCATGGAGCAGATCTAACAGTCATCAGCAATAAAAAGGGCAATGTGTTTGGGCCATGCTGACAGGGACAGAGAGGACAAGGTTGTAGCTGTCCACATTTAGCTTGGCTGACACCGGCAGGGAACCACACAACAACTTTTGTGTATGTGCGTGGTCAGGCACATATAAAAACATATCTGTTGTCTAAAATCTGTTTTACGAATCTTGGCTAATTGAATTTAAATTTATTCAGAACTCAAACCCTGTTTTGATTCAAATTTGTGTTGTAACATGACCCAGAAGCAGACAGGCCTGGTACAGAGGGTTAGGGAAGCACAACCCCCTCCTTCAGTCACAGAGTCCCTGACTTTTTTGCTGGGACCTTTTGCAGGATCTCAGGTTCAGCTTCAGGGATGTGAGCCCACCTCCATCATGGACTGAAAAACTCAGTGAACTTCCTGCAAAGGAAGCTAAAAAATTATTCCTCATCACATGGGGCTGAACTGACATCACTCAGTGCTTGGAAACTCAAATATGCCATAGGTCTCTTATGACATCCCCATTCCAGGAATGATCTGGTAACTCCCATTTCTTAAATCTTCCTTTGCCCCAGGCTGTCCAGAGTCTGGCTTGCTATAGACTCAAAGCTAAGAGCATGACACTTAAGCTTGCCACCAATAATTCCATGTGCCTGTAACATGGGATCCCCTACTGTGCTGGGCTGACATACCAAAAGGGCAAAGGTTCTTTCTTCTCCTTTTGCTCTGCACTACGGGCCCATCGTGTCATGGTGAAAGAAAACGTGTTCCTCTTATAGACTGCAGACAGAGGTTCCATGAGGGGGATGAAAAAAATCTGCCTAAACCAAAGCCAGGATTAAAACAGGGTAATCCTGGACAATAGGCCAGTGCCTGCTTATCCAAAATGCCTTTGGCCTCAAAGGAAATGGCTGTCTAATTAATATCAGCAGAATTAGCATGTGCATGATTTGTATGTGGTCTCTGCCAAGGTTACAGTCGGCAAGAGCAGACTTTGCCAAGAGCAGCCGGCTGGCAAAGTCCCATATTTTCCTCTGCCTTGAAGCATATCTCCCCTCATTTCAGATACTCTCCTCCACCTGTGGTCTGCTCCTGCCAGTTCAAAAGCCCCCACCCATGAGGCACATTAATCCCTTCAGAGTCAGCCTCTGCATCCACTAGGAAAGAGAGCTGAGTCCCTTATGCAATATCTAATCAGCACTCTAAGCCAGGGATGGTTTTTGTCCCCATTTCAGCATGGAGCATGGATGCAAGACACAGCTAGCCCAGAACTTTAACAAGACATCACTAAGATGAATCATTACTACTAAGTTATGTGATTACTTAACAATCTGTATACATAACTGAATAAAATGAGTTCTCTCTCCTGTCTTCTTTCTCCTTTGTTCAATCTCCCCAATTATCTTCATCTACTGAAGCCAAGATCCTTTCAATACCTCCAGCTTGCCAGGGAGAGCTGCCCTAGCTTGCTATTTAAATTATAACACACCCTCTAGAAAAGTCTCTGCCTCAGAATTCTCTTAAGTGAGAATATCCCTTAAGCGCATAACAAGAAAAGCACAGCTGGGTGAGTAATTGATTCCACTCAGATCAAAATGGAAAAATCTCGTTGGGTCCTACTCTCAGTTTTCTGCTTCTGTACTTGCTCAGACTACAGCAGGTCTGTTTTCAGGGATCAGAGATGAATTGGAGGCTCTGGGCTAGCTTCCCTGCTGAGGTGCTGGCTCAGAGACACCACCTGGGATTCACAAGCAGCTGTTCCTTTACTGTTAAAGAGAGTTGGGAGAGGGAATCTCAGGGCTGCACAGGCGGAAAGGACATTGGGGGTTGGAACTAAATGATCTTTAAAGTCTCCTTCAATCCAAAAAATTCCATTATTCTATGATGACAGAGAGACTGTTTATAAGATCATGTAGTGCAGGAAAATGGGGACTGGCTTCAAACTGAAAGAGGGCATGTTTAGATCAGATATTAGGAGAAAAATCTTTGTTGTGAGAGTGGTGAGACACTGGCACAGGTTGCTCAGGGAAGTTGTGGATGTCCCATTCCTCAAATATTTAAGGCCATGTTGGCTGGGGCTCTGAGCAACCTGGTCGAGGGGAAGACATTGCTGTCCACAGTAGGGGGATTGGACCAAGACAATCTTTAAGGTCCCTTCTAACCCAAACCATCCCATGATTCTGTGATTCTTCTTCTTGGGGCCTTCTCTTGAAGGGCTGTTTTGCAGTGGGGTGGTGTTCAGACACTCAAAACTTGACTGGGAAATTGAGATTAATTTAAGATTGAGATTAACCCCAAAACACAGCAATATATTTGGAAAGGACTCTTGGAGGAAGACTACCAGGAGCCAGGTGCCTCCCAAGGGAGGAAACAGAAGGATCTCAGCACCGCAAGGAAGTTGAGATCCCTAGATTTTTATTCAGGAGAGGAGTTGTAGTGGTGCAATTTTTCACAACAAAGATAGGTGGAGGTAAGCTGCATCCATCTGAAGAAAACATGAGATTTGTTAAGAGTTTTGCAGAAAGAATTGAGGCACCCCTCATGGCACCATCCTCAATGGAATCTCTCATGACATCACCCTTCTAGAAGAACAACCCAAGGTGTCTTTCCATATGTTCAGGCTGGTGCAGCTGAAAGTGGCAAATTGGCTCAGGACTTCCTGAGGCAAGGGAGGAGGACTCTTCCCCAAACATTGATTTTCAATGGATTTCCGTCTCTGTTTCTTAATGTGCTTTTTGTGCACTCTTGATTCCCACCAGTTATTCACCCCAGGGCAATCACTCGACTGTTGCCACTCTATTAAATGTGAATTGAATTAGGCAGGAGGCAATTATCTATGTTGGAACTTTCCCAGGGTATCAGAGCCGAGATCCTCAGCAATATCTGATGAGATATTTACAGACCACAAGCAATGCAGTCATTATTTAAAATTGTGGTGTTTCCCACACTGCTTGTTAGTAAGTTTTTGGAACACTGGGCTTCAGAGTAAGTCAGAGAAAGGAGTTAAATCACATCTCTCTATCACAAAGCAATAGAATTTTCCTTTGAGATCTCTTTGAGTGCAGATCTGCTGCTAGAGCTGTTTTATTCTCAGGTGGCTGGAAAACAGTCCCTTGACATGAGCCATGTTTTGTGTGCAAATTGAGCACTGACATTGCTGAGCCCATGGGAAGGGTCCATCATCAGTGCAGGTACTGATGGTGGATATTCCTGCCCTACCCTGTCCTGACTGTGATATCTTACCATGTTCATAGAACCACAGAATATTCTGAGTTGGAAGGCAGCTGCAAGGATCACCAAGTCCAACTCCTGTTGTTAATGTCAGACTGATTATGAGCCAACAATGTTCTCCCATTGCAAACTGGGCAAACCACATGTTGGTTTATGTCAGGACTTCTGTGGCGTGCAGAGCAAGGGAGTTACAATCTCCACTGCTGGGTCTCCAGCTCAACAGGGCTACCAAGAAACAGGAGGAGCAGAGGAGGCTACCCAGACGAGGAGACCAAACACATGTCCTAGAAACAGAGTCTAGGGAGCTGGAATTATTCTGGTGAAGAGGAGTCTGAAAGGGAAATCTAACAAGAGCCAACAAATAGTTGAACTACAGTGATGGAGTTGTTCTCAGCAGGCACAGTTGACATAAGAAGGAGTAACAAAATGAACTCCGGGAGGTCCACAGTGGACTTCAGAAAAAGCTTTTTAGCTAGTGTTGCAAAAGCATAACTAGAGGTCCAACACTGGATGTGAAAATAGCCAATGACCTATATGTCGAATCACATTCAAAAGAGCCAGTGGGATTCACAAATCACACGATTTATTGAATGCAACACATCAAGGTTTTTTGGTTTGCTGGTGATAATGCAGAGCAATTACACATAGCACCAACAGTACAATTGCAATCACAACCTTAATATCCCATGTCAGCACTCACACAGCTGAGGACACAGGGCTTACCAAAGGGTGTCCAGTCCAGGGAGGGTGAAGGGAGCAAACCTGTCAACCTGTCCCTGCAATTTCATGTCCAATTCTGATCCTCTGGTTAGAAGCAGCACTGGGGTATTTTTTATACCTTGTTAACCATTATTGTGCAAAGGTCTGTGGTTGGGACTGTGGTCAAATCTTCCATTCTTTGTGGGCGTGTTGTATAGAATATTTCTTGATAGGAGATGTACTTGACATTTGAGGGTATGGGGTAGAAGAACGAGACCATACAGCTTATGCCTCACTCCATGATCCCATGCACCAATGCCATGGTGACACAAACCACAAGACCTCCATCTGCTTTCCTTGCTTCCACCTGGATGCTCCATGGCCTATTTTTCTTTACATTTTCTACACTATTTTACACTTACAACAGCTGGGATGGAGGACCAGCCCTGGGTCTGTTCACCAGAGTTATCTCCATCCTCAGAACACAGGTAAATCAATGTATGTAAAGTGGCCAGCTTTGTAGTGTTGGGGATAGCCCCGCTAGTCTGAGCAGAAGACTGAAGTGTAGATCTCTGAAGATGTCCTCAGACAAAGCTTCTGGGGTACAGTCTTCCATCAGCTTTGCCAACTTTTTGTGTGGGCACAGAGAGGTTCAGTGAATTGTTTTAATTGAAAAATAAGCCAGAAAATTATTATCTAATTCAGGCAGATACATTCTAGCTGTTCGTATGCCAGCCTGAGAGCTGTGATGAGTGGACAGCAGCAGACAGTCTCTGAGTTGCCACCACTACCAACAAAATGTGTACAGGACCATTGGTAATGTAAAGTAGCCTCTGCTTCATAGTAATTTCTATTTTGGGATTAACACAGCTTACTGGCTTGCTGACTGAGGTGGATTCATGCCCATGTTGCACACGAATGAAAGACTGCAGCCCACAAAACCTAGGTCAGGGACCTGTTGCATCCAAATCATCCTTGACTTACTGGTTGTCAGACTCAGTTCAGAATGAAATGAGCCTCATGTGTAAGTTCATGTAGGAGAACAAAAGTCCCGCCTCACCTTATGATAACAATACAGTGTAAGTAATTTCACAGGCAACAGACCTCCTAATGAAGTCAGTTATGAAAGAGCTTATTTGTGAGGAGAGAAGGCAAGACTTGAATCTGAACAGAACTTCACAGTTAGTTTTGGTACAAAAGAAAGATAAATACTGAAATGTGCATTTGCTTCCATGAGAAACAATTTAAGGCTGCATAGCTTATCTAACAAAAACATGACATGACAGGTAGAGAAAGGGGTCCTGGGCTGGCTGTGTGGTGCACAGTAAGAGAGGTGATGCAGGCCAGATGTGGGATGACTAGTACAAAATGTGCTTTTCTATTATTTGTCTCTTCTTCCAACACACTAAGCTCTTCTGGTTCGTTTGCTGTCATATACAAATTCTTTGTTTAGTTTTGTTTAGCTTGACTGACATTGCAGTTTTTGAGAATCAGTGGGTGTGATAATGCTCTCCCCTGCCCATGATAGTGCAGTACTTCAGGAAACAAAAGAATTAGAACCTGTACATCATCATCTGCGTGAACTACACTGGGGACAGGTAATGAAGAGGGCATTTCCAGGAAAAGAAGGCTTTTCCAGGAAAGTTCTTTGCAGTGCAGCAGGAGTGGGAAGAGCCTCTGAGTTCCCCAGTGAAGGCTGTGCTGTAGGTATTACAGTGTCTGTGACCTGCAGTGACTCTGGCTCCATCTGGAATATCACCAAGGTGCAAAATGGGTGTTTCTGGTCTCACACTTTCCTCAGCTTAAGTCAGTTTCTCTTATTTTTCCCTTCTTTTGAATAATAGCATTGATTAACCCAGGAGTAGTGGATATTTTTTAAGTATTGTGGATTCATGGCAAATTAATTGGTTACAAATATCTCTACAGATGGGACAGACTGAGAACACACAGTCATTGCGGTTCCCCACAATTTCCTAAGTTGTAATACCTTGGTTGCTTCTGTTCACATGAACACAGTAAAGAGTGAACCAAGAGGGAAAGGAGAATCAGCAATGCTGAATACTCATCACGTCCCACATCTGCTACCAGATCAAAAGCATGAACCAACAGCAGCAAGGCTGCACCATGCAGTGTTAATAACGGCTCCAGAAATATTTTTCCAAGCTGGATTCCCAAGAAACTAGTGTCTGAAGCAGGGTAGAAGGAACAAAAGTCGGTGGTGAGCAAATCGTGCCTCACAAGATCAGCAAAGCCTTTGCATGGCAGCTCCCATTCTGACTGCACTTTCAAGGAACTTTACAAGGATCAAGGCAAGGACTCAGCACAATGCTGGAAGGATTAATGAGACCCTGGGTTGATGGGGTGCTATACCACCTGGATGTATGAGCACTTCCTTCAAGTGGTCAAATCCTGCATGGGATTCCATCAGTGGTAACCACAAAGGATTTCAGTCCCAATCCAGATAGTCCAGGTGTCCTGTATTGCCTGCTGGTTTTCAAATATGTGCTTTTATCTTTTATCCCATGCTCCTCATTCTTGAGGGAATTTTCCTTGTCCCTCATCTTCTGATTCCCGCTCTGTGTTCAAACCATCATTTTTCAGGCTGATCTTTAGAGTCTCGCTTCCTTCTTCTGCCCCCTGGCTCTTCATTCAGCTACTGATCTTGTCTGGCATTGACTATAACCACTATGGACTAGCTTGTGTCCTCAAGTGAGGCACAGAGGAGTCCATGTCCACAATTATATCACTTTTCTTTATTATGGCAACAAAGAGGAGGAGGTGGGGAAACAATGCATAAAACAATATAAAACTATTCTAGGAAAACAGGCTCTGGAGGAATCCAAAAGCCTCCTTGTTCGTAGAGCCAACATCTAATGGTGCAGTCCGTCACTGTTCTTATTTAACTTGTTTTTCAGCCAAATATGTTTTTCTTAGGAAATGCTCTCCAAGGACAGTCACTTTAGAGAAACCATAATCTGATGGCTTGCAGGTCAGGCCCTTAGAGCCCCCTATAAAATCATGCCAGGAGAAGAAGCCCTGCCTCAAACACCAGAAAGGCTGGAAGACACAACATGAGCCATCTCATAGCTGCCTCTAATACAAGGTCTGTATGTCACAGATAGTTTCTACAAGACATTGAAGCCATAGCAACTGATAGATAAGAGAGGCCCAGAGCCAGACCTCCTCTTATAGGAAATGCAAAGAATAAGAAGAGAGATCAGGTAAGAAAAAAACAGAAAAAAAGTGGAAGGTGAAGGAGAGGATAGCACTGAGTAATATATTTGCACAGGCAGGTTGGTGTGCAAGCTGCAGGTTGAGCTCTGGAGAGCAGGAGCCAGAGGCTGAGCCCCAAGCAAGAGGATGTGAACTGCTGGCCCCTTGCATGATAAAGGGCACAGAGTCCTGCAGCCTGGGCAGAGGACTGGGCATTCAGGGACACACCAGAAGCCAATGACTCCAGGCTTTCCCCACACTTAGACTGTGCAGGTATAAAAGCCCAGGGATTTCTCTGTTGGGGTTCCTCATCAGAGGCAATAGCTTAAGCTGTTATTCTGTTATTGCACTATGATTAAATTGGTTTAAGGATCAAGATGTCTGAAACTCTGCTTCTATGGGAAACCTGGGATCAAGCCAGTGAGCAAACCCAGTCTGACTGTGTGACTCATGTAGGTGGGAAGGGGCCTCAGCTCAAGGGGTGCAAGTGTGATGGCCAGAGCAGCTCCTGGATGGCTGGGCAGGGAAGTTCCCCTAACAACAGTTGTCACCCTACATCAGAAAAACAGAATGGACTATTTTTGTTGGAAGGAACCTACAGCAGTCATCAACTTGCTTATGGTACGCTTATCGGCTAATGGGCCGATGCACTCCTGCATCCAGATTGTTGATAAATATGTTGAACAGGCCCTGAAATTGACCCCTGAGGAAAACCACTGGTGACTGATTGCCAGCCAGATGAGGCCCCGTTCATTACCACCCTTTGAGCTCTGCCTTTAGCCAGTTCTTCATCCAGCACACCATGAACCTGCTTATCCCACAGCTGGACACTTCTGAGGAACAGTGTCAAAAGCCTCCCTAAAATCCAGAAAAACTACATCCAGTCAGTGGGTGACCTTATCATAGAAGGATATCAAGTTAGTTAAACAGGACACTCCCTTGGTGAACCCCTGTGGACTGTGCCTGATGATTACATTTTTCTTTAGAATCCTCACTGAACCATGGCTACAACTGCCACACAGTAACTATAGGCATTGTTGTGTTCCCCATTCCAGAAGTTCTCTTCGTGTTAGACTTAAAAAGCCTTGTGGCCAAATTACCCTTTGAACTGTGGGCTTGTGGGACACACCTGAGTGTGTTGCAAAATCCCTAAAGCAGGAAATCACAGGTTTCATGCCTTGGGCAGGAAGACTGAACACCCTGCAGTTGCATCCAGGAATGGGAAAAGAAGTGTGGAATAAAATAACCACACCACTCCCCCAATAAAAGTATTTTTCTGTTATAAATGTAGCTGAGAAATAGAAGTGGTTTATGCTCCTGGCTTTTATATCCTGGCAACTGCAGTGTTGTAATACTTACCATGCATTACTCTAAATAGGATCTAAATTAAAGGTTTGCATTACCCCAGCTGCACTCACACCAGTGGGAGAAAAAACCCGGGAGAGCAGCCCATAAAATCTGCAGCTCCAAGCCCCTCTAATGAGCATCCCAGCGCAGCTCGGATAAAGAACCAGCCCTAGAAGAAAATCACCTTCTTTCCCCACTCCAGGGCTTTGAGTTCACATTAACCTCCCCAAAGAGCTGGCCCCTTCCTGGCAGGATCTCTGTAGCGCCCTGATGACTTGGCTGTGTTTGCCTCATATCTGGAGAGTATCCATGTGATTCACGCACAGCTCCTCCTTGCAGCTTTGATCCTGGTCCTCAGTGCTTATTTTTGTTTTCTCACAAGAGAGAAAATAACAAAGATGACTGACAACACGCAAGTTGAGGGGTCTGCTCCATGGTCGCCAAGCGCCAAGGGTACATGCCCAGGTGTTTAACAGGACTGGCTGGTGGGCAGCGGGTGCAATGTTGTGCTGGGATCTTACACCACCCAGCTTCCATGAGCCAAGTCTGCTCCCTGGAACAGCTCACATTTTCCCTCAAAACCAGAGAAACCAACGTAACTGCCTTCCTAGAAATGGGTAACAGCACAGAATGACAGACATTTTGTCAGTTGACTTACAGTAATGAGTCAAGTTTTGGTGTTTGGGCCTGGTTTGCCCAATGACACACTAAAACAGGCAGAAGACCTTATTCTCTCTTTTCCTTTTCTTTTTTAATATTTTTAAAATATACATATTTCCAGACATGGGAAAATAAGCAAGAACTGAGTTTCAGCAGTCAGCAGCTGAATGTGAAGGGGGCTGTGTCTTACCAGAAGGGAGTTTTATGCAGAGAAACCTGCTTAGCCAAAACAGGCCTTTCTATCTAAAAAGCTGAGCTGATTTTATTGTAAACAAGAGAAGTTTTCAAAAAAAGATTGTTTTCCCAGTTAAAAAAAAAAAATTGAAAATAATTTACATATATATTTATCTCAACTCTGGGATCCTGTTATCACAGGTCACTGCTTCCCCTCTTTCAGTCCCTGGAGGCTGTCATAGTTTAACTGTCATTTTTACTAATGTCCTCTCAACAGGGTCATAATACTATTTCATTTCTCCATCCAGCCAGAGACATTTTACAGAATCTGTAGGAATTCCTCACTCCTGCTGTATTGGCCCTTCTCCCGCTTTTGCACGCAATGGGCCGAGTGCTTCAAAGGTATCAGGGGAGCAGAGAGATGCTCTGCAGTGCAGAGCACAGGCAATGCACACACTCGCCCTGTTGCACACCCCTACTGCATGATCACAGAGCCTTGGTCTCCTGGGGAAACCAGACAGAAGGGGATAATCATCTCATTGTATGTCTCCAAGAGTAAAATTATCCCCTGTGGGAGAGAAGACTCCTTGTGTGGGTAGATTTCCCTGCCTGCAGAGCACTCACATGCTAAAAACAAGAGAAGAAGAGTACCACATGAGCTCTGGATCCAAGGCAGAGATGAAGCTTGTTTTGAAGATGAGAGCTTGTTAGCACACAGATGACTGTGGAAGACTTTTCCTGGGTTACCTTTGAAGAAGCTGAACAAAACCTCACAGGAAAAAATACTGAAAATTTTCTGCTTATCTACCTAGTGTACAGCTAATCAGACTGGGTAAGGCCAAGAGCTAATCTACAACACAAACCATCCCCTAGAGACACCACACTATCCCCTTCATGGGATATCTGTGATGGCAGAAGGGAGGAAAATAGGAGACCAAAACTACCAGCAAGGACAGACACCATGGAAGAAGACTCCCACACACTTTTCAGTCATTTCCTTGTTCATGCTTCCTCCTGTCTTTGAAGTGGGGTTTCTAAGGGATATGCTTCATGATGCTTCTAAACATGCAAGGGAAAGTAGAGTAAGGAAGTAAGAATTAAATGAAACATGTTAAAGGAGAAGCCTCTGCCTGAGCATTGTCACACCTTCCAAGGAGCTGCACACAGATGACCTGAGATTTTTAACTGCTGGGACTAGAGTCCCACTCCAGTGAGACATATGTAAGCAAAAAGGGTTAAAGATAAAAGAAAATATGCCCAAGTGGTGCCAACTGACACCACCTGAAATGCGGGTACATGATAAATAGCCTGGAGACAAAGTCTTAATTAAAGTATTTTTCTGAAAATCAAAACTGAACTCAGAAGGGAGGGGCTATATGCTGTCTTAGTGTATTCTTATTTTGCTGTTACAGTTCTAGGAAAAGAAAACTGGATACACCATTCTCACATCAAATAGGTAGTGCATCACCAAGCCAGTTGATTGATGACTGAATCCTGGTAATCAACAAAAAATGAATTGGGATCTTACTCTACTCATCATGCTGTCAATTCTGGTGACAGACACAGCATGGCTACATGGCAGGATAAAAAAATAATTTCCACCACTTTCCAAAGTGGTGGGAAAGTAATAAATTTGGAAATAAAAAATTTACAAAGAGTACACAGCGTTCAAGTTCCAAATTCTTGCCTCTCATTTTTTGTTGTGAATCAGATAAGGCATATGATCCTACTGTGACAGAGGCAGTAAAAGAATCCGATGTTATTGTTCCAGTCATACTAGCTGTTCTTAGTTTCAAGTGATACGTGGAAGTTAAGAGTGAACTTGGCAGATTACAAATTACTTTGTGAAAAAATTGACTGGATACCATCTACAGTCCCTCTCCCCACCACAATGAATCCAATTTCCACTCTGCTAATAAGAGAGGAGTTGATCCCACAAACATCTGAAATTGGACAACATGCTCTTAAACACTTAGTGACAATAGGTATTATTTAATCCCTCATGATCACTGAAACAGGTAGAACTGACACAAATTGGTGTTTCTACAGTCAAACTGACCTGTTCACCATTCCTGCACACATCCTATGTGGGATGGTGAGCATGGCTATAGGAGCAAACCTTTGCCTCCTTGAGATGAGCAAAAAGAGATACAGCTGGTATAGAGAGACAGGATTGAGACTCTTAAATAATATATGTGCTGATGCACTTGTGCATAAATTGAGCATAACCACAAGTGACTCAAGGAATTTGGAGCACCCAACGTGGTGTTGTTAGCATTGGGGACTAACCAATGGCTTGGGTCTGATACACAACCTCAGTGGGAAAAATCAGGGAAGAAGACCAGCATTTGACCATAGATTAACTGCTTTTGCTGCTGCAGCGCTCTTGCAATAGTCCAAGGCAATGTTTCACTTGGCTTTAGCTGCATCCAAGCTCAGTATACCAAGTTACCGAGAGTCACCTTGTACATAAAATCTTGGCGAATAATCACACAATTTGAAAGGTTTCATGAGCTGTGTTCAGCAGGAATTCTTAAAAAAACCGAGGGAGGACTGTTGAGATGTATTAGTGGTTCAGCTTATATAAGTAAGTTTCAAATAGAATGAGCCACAGAGTTACAGTGTTGTGTGATTCAGTATGTTGTTTTCTTAGCTTAGTATGAGTAGCTGAATTTGCTGAAGCCTTAGTCTGCAAGCTGTGGACTTTCACCTAGATAAGTCCGTGGCTAAGAGTTCTTTTTCTTAGTAATTTTCCTGGTAGCTGATACAGTACTGGCTTTTGCCTTTAGTGTAAGTACTACATTGATGACGCATTGATGTTTTGGTTGTTGCTAAGTAATGTTTATCCAAAACCCAGGACTTTTTAAGTTTCCAATGTTCTGCCAGCAGGCAGGTACATTAGAAGCACAAACCAGGGCGTCACCTGAAGGTTCTCTGGTCCCAGGCTCATGCAGTGCCCCAGGCAAGGCCATGGCATGGTACACATGGAGCAAAGGCTGGAACAGGCAAGCATCAGGGAATGGAAATTCATCTGACTCTGTCCCTCCGTCCGCCTCCCCCATGGAAAAGTCCCTGGCTGCCTCTGAGCAGTGAAACCCATGTGGAGGTAGACTTCAATAGGAGGGGAAGAGGATAGAGGAGGGAAAGATTTAAACAGATTTTCCCAAGGTTTGGCTGAAATGTCCGAGTGGTTGCACTGTCTGGGAGGTGAGGAAGCACTGAGGACCCTCTCAGAGAGGAAGATTCAGTAGTCAGAGACCTTGGAGAGAGAGAAAGGGGAGCAGGTGGAGCAACAGAGCTGGGAGGGTACATGGGACAGCACACAGGCTGTGCCCCTGAACTCCTGCCATGGCTCTTTTTTCCATTGACCACCTCCTGGCCTAAATTTCTCAAGGGAAGAGCTCGGTTCCCACATGTTTAGGGCATAGGTGACCATAAAGCTGTGCTACCTTGGCTCAGGAAAAGGCTCTCTCATTACCCCTGCTCCCTTTGTATGTTACTTTCCTCCCAGGGGCTGACAGAGCTGCAAATGTTTCCTCCTCAAAAATGAAAGGAAGAAGCCATGAAGAGACCAAGCCCCGAAGGGAAATAATAAACAAACCCATGACAGCATCACCTCTTTGATAAAATGCTGGGAAGATTTTATGAAAGCTCTTCAGAGAAATGTGGCTGGCTGCTAGCCTGGGGCAAGAGCTCCCAGATTCCTTGTGCCCCTAAATTCACAGCTTGCTTTATCAAGACTCATCCTTCACCCCTGCCTCCATCACTCACAAGTATAAATGGTGTTGGCAGGGGGGACTCTGTCACTGAAGGGGAGGAAGAGTGCCTTAATGAAAGAGAGAACAGGACAAAACCTGGAAGACAAATTAATCTAAGAGACACCAAAATGCAGAAGAGGCACATAAAAGGGCTGAGTGGAGAAGAGGTCATGGGAAGGGAAAATACCAAGACGCTTAACCAAAATGATTGAATAGCAAATGCTGTGCACAGGCTGTCTCCTTTGGTGTGTGACATTATCATCTCCAGCGTGCACCTTCTCCCTGCCTGCCCAGGGGCAGGGTGGAGCTGCTCTCTCTCTTACTCTCTCTCTCTACTTTAAAGACACCCAAAGGCCTGTGCCCAGACCAGCAAAGGGTCTCAGGCGTGGGAAAGCTCTGCGTCGCCACTCCTCGCTTCCAGACACCTGGCATGCACACTGCGGGAGACACACAAGTGCCCTATGGCACAAACAGGGAGATCCACCCTTCCCAAAACCAGTTCCCATCTCCTGAGACCAAGGGCAGTCCTTGAGATTTTCCATCCTCTGTTATTATTCCCTTCGTTATACATACAATCATAATTTTTTTTTCCTGGTTCTACAGTTCAGGATAGACCCAAACGCCCTGGTTTTAAGTTAATGGTTTCATTCTGGCTACTCTCATTGAGCATGGAATTCAAGGTTTAAAAGTCACTGAACTGAAATCAAGCAGAACTATTGCTGCCGTCACTCCTTCAGAGTCTGTCTTGCTTTGCTGCTTTCTGTCACCAGGATTTTCCTGCTAGTAATTCCAGAACCAAAAGCAGGGAGGGCGGAAGACTACATTACCCACAGCTTATACTGCAGGCAGTCAGGATCACACAGCCCTTCACAGCCCCACTTAACTTATGAATCTCAGAAGGACTGGTACAAAAAATCAGCTTCTTCTGTTCAGGGATCCTGGTTGTAGAGTCTGCCTCACTGCAAGTATTCCAGAACCATCTGGAGACAGTCCTGTGAAAATGGGTTGTAGGATAGCCCTGCTTGAGCAGAGACACTGGACCAGATGACCCAGCCAGTGGTCCCTTCCAACTTGATTTGTCTTGGATTCAGTGGTCCTTCAAACATGCTGGAGCAGCAGCATTGCTACCCTTAGATTTCAGGGAGTAGCTGAGCTAGGATTTATTGGATTGTGGCTCTCCTATGGACATGTATGTCTGTCCCACTGGCCCAGAAGAAGTTTATCAGCCTGGCTTCTCCTCTCCCATGATCATCTTTCCTCCTGGAAGGCCAATAGAGCTGTAAATATTTTCTGAGTGAGCACAAAGTAAATGAAAGGACTCAAGCAACTATTTGCCTGGAGATTACCTAAAGCAATGCAGCAAGAAAGGGAAAGCAAAGTTAAAGGACAAAAGAAACTCTGCTTTCTGTGCTGGGTGGAGTTCAGAGGTTCCAAGAGAGCCCAGAAGGTTGTAGTGAAAATGTAATTGTTTCAGGGTCCAAGCTGGCACCAGTCAAATCACAAAATACAGCTATTACAAATTGTCCCTGTGACTCATACCTGAGAGAGGTGAGTGTTATCCAGTATTAGCCTTTAGCATTGTACTCTGGGCTTGTGGCTCCTGGCCAGGGACCGGGTACAGTCTTAATAAAAGCCTGTCATGTGAAATGACATGTTTGTGTGACTGACACCTGAGTTTGCTCAGTTCAGATACGACAAGGAAACCAGTATATTTCTTTGACTCAAACTACATTTCTTTTAGCTCCAGTATCTCAGGCTGAGCCTTAGCTGCTATATCTGGCAGGGAACATCCACGTGGGACCATTTACCACTGAAAGCAGCCAGAAACCTCACATCTGGGGTATTCCCTGACAGGTTCTTCAGGAAGGTGTTCCTATACTCCCAAATACAATTTAAAACAGTTGAAGATCTCCTGGGACAAGTTAAACCTGCCTGGCAGGGAAGTTGTCTTCTGGCAAGAAAATTAGAAAAAAAGAAGTATTAATTATGAGACAACATCAATGTTTCTCCTTGGGATAGGGAATGAGATTACCCTCCCCATATAAACCAAACAAACTCCTTTCAGTTACTATGTAAATGCAGCATTACTCCAGCTTCTCAAGAGAGGTGGTTTTACTGAAAGCTGTCACAAACCAAACCAAGAGTGTTTGGGAGCTCAGAGATCCGTGTGGTTTTTGCTGCTCCCTGTTGAAGCATTCCTAAAGAGGGTAGGGAAGTGTAAGTGGCTGTTGTTGGTGACTGGGTGCAGGGGCAGGCAGACCTTTCATCTGTTCCCTGTGCCACTCCTATGCCTCTGTGGAAATGGGTGCACTACCACAAAGGCAGTGGAATTGTGGAGATTTGTTAAGTTTTTACCTCTGCTCAGGCCATAGTTTCCAGAAGGGAATTCCACTCCAGTTCAGTGATCTCCAGGACTTGAACCAGCTGCACACATATAGGATGCATAAAGCTATCTGCCTGGGGTTTGGACAGGTGACACAGGGCCTGCAGGAGATCTCAGCCCCTCTGTAGTGGCAGCTAGAGCCAGGCAGGATGACCCAGGGCATCTCAAATGGTTCCTGTCCCCTGCACCTAGGCATCTGACTTTGAGCCCACAGTCAGCACAGTCAATGAAGAAATTCAGTTCTCCTTTCCAGGTGGTCTCAGAGGAAGTTCCTGTTGTCACTTGCCAGTTGAAGCAGAGTCATGGTCTTCCAGACTTCTCTCAGCTGCTCTTTGTCCCTCTTGCACTTGTGCTTATCTCATGCTGCAGACTTCAGATAGCTTCTGCACGGGCCTCCTCTGATGGGTTTTTGAACATTCTTACACAGTCACCCTTACACCCTTAGGTCCCCAGAGACAGAACAAAAGTCTTCTCAGTGTTCCACCATTCTAGTCTGGAGTCTGGAGACACCATCATCTCTCTCCTCTGTCTGGAAGGACAACTATCATCCCAGTATCATGAATGTTCGTTCCTGTGGCCCTGTGGCATGTTTCTTAAGATCAGCTGTTCATCAGGGTAAGCACAGGGCTGGGCTGCAGTGTCTGATGTCTGCTCAGCACTTGGAGCGCTGTGAAAGAAACAGACACAGAAACAGCTCTGGCAATGTGTCACTTTGTGGCCCTGTTGCTCAGAGATAGAGGAGACTCTCTTATCTCATGTTTCCACCAGGGACAGTGATGAATTTAAAGAGCTAGTGGCGTTCCAGACACTGAGAAGTGAGTAAATGAAGAATGTCCCAAATTTGATGAGAGCAGATCCTGTTCACAGACGTATAGCTGTTCTATACACAGTACTTTTCAAGGAGCAAAAGGGTTTTTAGGACAAGAGCTCACTACAGCCCAAACTATATCTATCCCACCCTATTCTTGGGCATTACATACACACTATATGTGATGAATGTTACAGGACTCTGGGACGTGTTTTCCCTCCCGAAGGTGGTTAAATGGGAGCACCCTGAAAGTTCTAATGTCTAATGAACTATACTTGAGTCTCGCATCTTATATCCATCTTGCAGATTTTTGGCCCTCACCAGAGTAACACAGAGAGAGACCAAGTCATATCCCAATACCCAAGCAACTGTGGTGGGAATGCATGGCACTGGCTGCTGGGCAAGCAGGGGCAGCAGGTAAGATATTCTTAGGTGTCCTGGAGGCAGGAGGAAGGTCTCATCCCAAGCCCAGGCCCTTGGGCCAGGGTGGTTACCTTCATTCAAAGGGAGCCTGTTCCCTCTTATGCCACCAGCTGCAAAGCCAAGTGTCACAGCCATGCAGGTCCTGTGAGTCAGCTAGTCTGGGCCAGACTCATGGGCTGAGATGCAGATGAGCTGTGTCCATGCTTTAAGTGAAAGATCTTATGCAAGCAAGAAAAAGAATCAAAGACACTTCATTTGAGACGAAGTGTAGAGGAGTGAGGGACATTTTAGACAAAGTTTCTCAGATCCTGAAAGGCTTCATTAAGCTGGCTGCTGGTCAGCAGCAGAAATTAATAGAATGCAAGTGGATATCCGGGGGAGGAGGGAAAGCAGGAGCTGTAGTAAATGGGAACTAGGCAAATTCCCTGAAAAGGACCAAGGCAATCAGTGATCCTGCAGCCAACAAAACCACCATCTCAGGCAGCATATTTCTCATAGTTTCAGAAATCCTCTTATACTTTTAGAAATCTTTAGCCTGAGAGCATGTTCTCCTTGTTGTCTTCCTCCCATTTATTTATTTTCTTCACCAAGGTGTAGGTGATGGGGAGAAGGAAAGACAGTAAGCAGATGATCTGTCAGCGCTCATCTGCTTTGAGTACATGTGGAAACCTGCCCTGGTACAGCCCCACCAGACCTGCCTGGAGCTGCTCAGCAAATGCAACCAGCTCCTGCATCCCTAGCACACACAATTGCCAAATGGAGAGCTGAAACCCAGTTTGAGATGAAAGGGCTGCAGAAAGGGAGACTGTGCTATTCTCCCATCCACACTGCAATGTCAAGCAGCCTTTGTTCATTCTCCCACGAGGTGAAACAGAGCAGGGTTTGAAAGAAATCAGCACTGCTGCTGCCATTTTATAGATGGAATAGAGCAAAGATACGTGAAAGAGCTTCCGAAGATATACCAAAAATGTCAAAGCACCTGCAGCAATAATCTTAGACCAGACCTAGAGGAACTGAATATATGGCCACTTTTATCTTGCATTTTAAATTTCATAAGTTTTAAGATCAGAAGGGACAAATCCTCTCAACTTGACCTCCTGTAATGGAGAGGTCTGGGAATTTCCTCCAGCAAGACTTGCAGTTTGCAGTTTAACTGAAAGAACTTTTTGCAAGACAGCCAGTCTTAATTTGAAAACCTCACACAATAGAGAATCCAAAACACCTTTTAGCATTTTGTTCCAACAACAAATTACTCTCCCTGTCAAGCATGAATAGTTTAAATTGCAGATTTATTTCTTCCTACAAAGCATATTTCAATAGCTTGACAGCTGGAGTTCATCTGACCTAAAACCCAGATTACTTTATTTCGCCAGATGAGTTTTAGCTCTCCAGTGAGGCACTACAGTGTGATTCATTGCCTTTGAAATTTAGGTACGGATGGGGAAAAAAAAAAAATAATTTGGATTTGCATGGGTCTGCCAGGTGAATAACACCCAGAAGGTCTTTCAAGGCAGCTAAACTGAAAACAAGCAGAACCACAACTTGCAGCAATTTAAGGGTGTTTGCTGCCAGGAAAACACCTTTCCTTTCCCACAGTTTAATAATACTTCTGGAGCTCTTGAAATCTGATGTATCAAACTGTGCTGTGCACTGCCCTCCTTACATGGCTAGCAAAGACAGAATCATGTCTCCTATGGACCAGACTCTGCTGGGGGCTCTGTTCCCCACAGCTCCCCATCCACTGATGGCAGGCAATGCCTGCCCCTTTTCTCATGTTGATAGATATACTCAGCAGTGCTTGGTGCTTCTCCAACAGCAAAGCCAAAGCTTACACAGTGGTTAAAACAGAAAATTTAACCTAAAACTGATATGACATTTTATTGCCATTTTAATAAAGGTAATAATGCATCATTGACACATGAGCAAGGCAGGGCTATAGTAAAAGTTGATTATTATATGCCAGGCAAAAACAAGAGTAATCTAGTAAGTAATGTAACAACAACAACGAAAAACCACAAAGGGAAACAACCAAACAAACCAGAACCCACACTACATCTTGAATCAAAAGTCTTAAGATCTGCAGCAAGAGCTTTCATGTATTGATCAAGATAGTTGAAGATACAAAGTGGGAAGAGTAGAAAAAGAGACAGTCCTGAAGGGAAATGAGAATTGAATTCTGCAGCTATTTTAGTTGATCACAACAATGTACACGACTGCTACATAGAGTTTGAGGGATAAACTTTCATGTTAGAAATGAAAAAAACAATGTGCTGTCCGCACATAGAGTAAATCAAACAAACCTGGGAAATTTCTTTCCAAAAGCCATTTGATTCCTAGCTGGTGAATTGTCGGAAACCACATTCATCCAGACTTCACTGAATTCTTCAGTATAGCATCATGTGGGAAGTGAGGAGTTATTTTAAGCCAGCACAATTAATACAGGAAAAATACAGCAGTACACACACCAGCCAAAGAGCAAGGAGAATTTATTTATAGGTAAGTTGCTTGTCTAATTCTGTAAGCACTGTGCTCAGGTCTGTTGTACTTTTCCTTGCCTGGCACAGCTACAGAAAAAGAAAGTTGGTTCGTGTAATACGTTAGATGGGGCTGGACAGTAGACAAAGGCAGAGTAGGATTCCACGTTCAGAACTATGTTAAGTGAAAGAGGAGTAAGGGGATTTAAATTGTACAAAGGGTGAAGGACAAATACTTACCTAGTGTTTTTTTTTGCCTTAAGAATAAGATGCCTGACAACAGGACAATCTCACCCCCAGCCCATACCTTGGTCACTATACTGAGCACAGCTACTCCATCTCCTCCACATGCCTCAAAATCACACCCCGAAAGGGAAAGGCATAAAACACAAATGGAGCATGTAGATGTACTGTCTGAAAGGGTTAATTCCCCTTTGCTCAGGCTGAAGAGGAAAAGGACTTGGGGAAGCTATTGCTATAGATGACTTCCTTTTCATGATGAAGTTCGCTGACAGCAGCTTAAAAATACAACCAACACTAGGATTTTACAGTGTGGGTATTGACCTTTTATTTTTTTAAAAAGGAAAAAAAAAAGAATACATCATTTTAGTGCTGGAAATGTGTACAAAGATACATTTTTTAATGAATTCATACATTAAAGAAATAGGCTTTGAACAAGTTTCTCTAATGCATGGGACTTACAAATTCTTTCACAATCAAAAATGCTTTTTTCCAAATATTTTGTAATAATATGGCGTTGGGAGAGCCAGAGATCCCCTGAGATGCCAGTACTGCTAGTACAGGAGGTGCCTGACCTCAATCCCTCAGCCACGAGTACCAGGGATATCCCAGTTATTCTGCAAGGTAGAAAAGGAGGTGCTCCACAAACCACAATGCCATAATCCAAGACCATCCCAGGAAAACCCAAAATTATCTCAAAGTTGATAGAGAATCGGCAGTTCCCATACATCTCTATATGAACTCATCCCAACCTTGGCATTTAGTTACAGCTTTAAAGAGTACATTTATATATAAATCTACTAAAACAACAAAAAATAAACCCCCAACAACACCACTGTAAAATTTACGTGAACACACGCAACTTAAGCAACACTGTGTTTCCACTGGATCATGGCTATTAGCTGCTTGCACTTTATATACAAAGCTGATTAATTAGAAAAGTTGTTTCTGGGATCCAAGCTTTCTGTCTAGGTTAGCCCTGGTTAGAATAAGGATTTCCTACATGTGATCTTCTAGGAGATGGCAATACTAAATTTTTTTTTTTGTAACACCAGGATGTACTCATTTGTAAACATTTTGTCTTACTATTGAATGAAAATCCAATGCATTCTTACTCTCTGCACTGACATTATGGATCAATCTCTAGGAATTCATAAGAGATATGAAAGTTTGGCTTATAAAAATCCTCTCAACTAGTTAATTCCTGGTGTCAAGGTACTGACTTTAGAGCAACATCAAGCAGAATTTGATCCACAGAATCACAGGCAAATTTCCTCCAGGATGTAGGAGGTTCCAATCCATGCCAGCAAAACAATTTAAGTTTTGCATGATCCCCATTCTACAGATTGGAACACAGGTTTGAAGGGAAGCAGTTTGCAAAGGTCACAGGCAATGTCAGCAACATAGCTCAAAAAAGCTTCAAATTCCTGAACACCCAATTTGTGTTGGACAACAATGCCCACTTCTCTCCTGACTCCTACAGTCCTCAATCCCCTTCTATTAGGAAAATATTACATGATACTGCATTTGGAGGAAGGCTCATAGGGAAATGTCAAAAGCAAATGTATCAGGGATATACAAAAAACCAAAATTACTAGACAGGTAAAAAACTCTTCCTGTTGTTCTTGAAGCTCTTCTTAACTTCTCCTTTTTGCCAGCTGCAGTCCTGAGTAATGAATACCTGCCAGATCTGGGTGGCAGCTTCCTCAGACCCTCTCCTTGTGCTTCACGTTAGCCAGCTTGACTGTTTCCTGCTCGGAGGCAGGTGGAGAAGGCTCATCGTGACATCCAATCGTCAGCTGATAGACAATCACTCCCGCAACTGCCCCAAGGAAAGGAGCCACAACTGGAACCCACCACCAGTGGGAGGGCTTACCAACCCTGGAAAACAAAAAGAAAGTGCATAAGGTAAGAAGGGCAGCCTAAGCATTAGGATATTTGCACTTGGATCTAGAGCCATGCAAGAGCTGACCCTCTGCAGCCATCACCACCCACTTGCACAGGACAGCAGCACCTGCGCGTCTGCAGAGCTTCCAAGGCAAACGTTGCCACACCCACACAGACAAACATTATAAGTCCCAGTGGCAAGCAATTCAGAACATCTACTTTCAGGACTTCCAAGACTGTGTCTCCACCAGCAAAGGAGAGAAGCATTCCTTGTGCCTACATTAGGCACCTTCAATTCCCTCCCGCTGCTTGCAGGAAAGCAACCCTTGATAACATGGCTCCCTTAATTGTCTGCAAAAATAACAAACACTTGTCATTTTCTACCATTTAAAAATCATGATGTGCTCATGTTCAAGGTGCAACTGAAATTCTCATGGATGCTCCTAGATTTCCTCTTTGATAGCACTGTCATTTGCTCTCACCACTGGAAGCTGCCCAGCTTCCACAATTTCTTAGGAAGCCGAAAAGCATGCAGTGTCTTTTAGCAACATTTAGACAATCCACAAATACTTCGTGGCTGCCAAGACACTTTATAGTGCCAGAGCTACCATCTATTTGGATTCATAATTTGTTTCCCTTTGATGCTCAAGGTTTTTGTCGGCGAGCACTTACCGGAACACTTCCATGCCCCAGCCGGCAATGGCTGTGAAGAGACGAGGCCCAAAGTCCCTGGCAGGGTTGACAGCATAGCCAGAGTTGAAGCCCATGGAGGTTCCAATAACGAGGACAACAAAACCAACTGTGAAAGCCTCCAGCCCGGTGGGGACAGGGTTGTTGTAGGGATCAACAATCGCCAAGACACAAACAATCAGGGAGGCAGTGCCGATGAACTGGAGAGGGATGGGGAAGGAAAACAAGAATTTAATCCAGATTAGTCTTCTAACCAAGTTATTTAACTCCTCTGGGATGTAATTCTCTTAAAAGGAGGAGGTGCACCAAGTCATCCATGACACTATCAGACCACAGCAGGCATAGGAATAAGAGTGGAGCGTGCTCCTCTCTTGAGATTATGGCAGCCCAGAACCTCAATCAAACTCGCACTTTTCTCCCTACCCCCAGAAGTGTTATAAGTAGCTGTTTAGGAGGCCAGAAAAGCTGGAAACATCTTCCTAAACCTCCTTCCCACATGCCATGTCTGTGTAGAAGCTGTCCCTTTTGTGGTTGATGGCAAGTTTAGGAGACAGTCACACTCAACAGCACCCACCACCCCATACCCCGCTGACCTCTGGATTGTGCCACAACCACAGTACCAGAGTGAGAGTGAGGAAGAGCTATAATTCCTCACACTATGGCTCTTCAGGGACTATGACAAATTACATTCTTTTCTCTGGTGTCTGACCAGTGTTGTAACACTTGTTAATGCCTTGGCACAAGCCTTACAGCCTTCTGGCTGTAAGGTCCTTTCTGGCCCTGCTCTTACTATAGGCTAGTGAGATACCTGTGTCAACTCCAAAAAACCTTTCTGAATATCTTATCTTTAAATTGCAATTTATTTTCTAACTAAAGGTGAGGCCCAGACCCACCAAAAGATTCCTCTTCAAATGCACTTTCATCCTCCCAGCACCCTCTTACCTGGTCAAAGAAGCCATTCACAACATTCAGATGCTCAGATGGGTAGGTGGCAAAAATACCAGCGGTGGCATTCTTTCCTATAACAGTGAGCTGGTTATTGTCAAAAGCCCAGATAGCATCTAGAAGTAGAGAAGGAGAAAAAAAAAAATCATTGGCTGTAGAGCAAACACTTATTTGGAAAACTTAGGGCATCATCCACCACAGCTTTTTAACCAGTCAGGCTCAGAGGTAGATGGCATTAGTCCCTGTTCCTAACAATTATTTGCCAGGCATCAAGAAAGAGAGTCAAGAAGCAAACACTAAGGTGACTCCAACTCTTTCCCAAAGGTAACCAAACACCTGTGGTATCAGTCTTGGTGTGAAGACATGATATAGTGATATGGATCAGCAAATAGGATTTGGGCTGTTGTTTCACTTTTCTTAGTTACAACTCCCAAGACTGTCCTTAGAGCTTCCAGTGCCTTGCCTACCACTGCGTAGAAGGCAGATAACTAACTCAGGACGGTCTATCTTTCCTTCATGGTGAGTGGAAACAAGACCAGACACCTCTGAATGTAGCTTTTCCATGGGTTAGGTAGCTAAAATGGGGTTCAATCCCTTCTGAAGAGGAGGCCTCAACCCACGAACTGGAAAGGTAATTGGTGTTGAACTGTTGCCCTGATGTTTACTGAGAGGAAGATAGGTCTCCTTGCTTCTTCCTAAAGTGAAAAGCCAGTGCAGGGGTGGCAGCTTCCTCCTCCAGGTAGAAATAATAGTGACCCAGATGCTCCACTCAGCTACAGGGAACATCACTCCTATTGCCAGAAACAATCAGGAGGCAAAGTCTGAGTCTAAATGTCACACTTGATATTAGAGGAACAGCAAGGGCCAGCATAAAAATTCAGTTCTTGCCCACTGAAGATCTCCCTATGATGATGAAAAGCACACAAGAGAAATAGAGGCATGAGGAACTGGATTTGTAAGGTGCTTTCCAAGGTATGGAATAATCCTGATAAAAGCAGCAAAATCTGCTAGAAGTCACATTATCTGGAAGCTAACACAAGACAACGCATTTGACATCACAGTGAAGACTTTGTTTTTTAAGCCAAGAATGAGAAAATGGTTCTGGAACAATGAACAGATATAAAACCTTCATCACTGGTCGTGTTTAATTGACTTTTCTGGAAGACCAGTAAACACAAAAGAGCCTATCCAGAGGTCCAGTGTTCATTTCTCAAGGGCAAAGACTTGCACTTTGACAATGCTGGTTGGCCTTCAGATTGCTTTGAGGAGGCTTGAACCCATCGTCATGAGAATGGGAAAGCCATTCCACAAACACAGTAAGGAGGTCTCCTGGAATATTGCACTGCGAGTGCTCCTCTCTGATATGGAAACCTCCCTCCCTGCAGTGAGTCACAAACACAATAGTCTCACCTCAAAAAAGACAGAAGGTTTCCACACTTACCATGGTACAGCCCAAAGACTATGCCAGCTCCAAGGAAAGCCCCCAGGGTTTGTGCAAGGGCATAAATTGGTAGCTTGATCCAGGGCTCCCGGGCCAATAAGCACATGGCAAAAGTGACAGCTGGGTTCAGGTGTCCACCTACAGAAAGGTTGGTGGTTAGTGTATTTTTATGGGCAGAATGTAGGTCCCAGAGTTGTGTCAAGGGGCACTATCTTCCATACCAGCGCCACATAGGAAAAGTAGGCCTACACAACAACTGACACAAGTGAAATTCAGCCCACATGGAGCCACACATACCTGACACCTGTCCTGCGATCAAAATGCCGAGCGTTACAGCGAAGCCGAAGGCCAGGTTGACAGTCAGGAAACCTCCATGAGTCCCTCTGCTGAGAATGATCTGTGCAACAGAGCCACAGCCAAAGAGCTAGGAAGAGAAAAAGATTGAAATTACCCACTGTTTCACATCAGGGCCAGTTGCTGACCAATGCCTGCAATTGCTCTCCTTACACCTTCATGGGACATCATAGTCCACTCATGACTCAAAGCCTTCACAGCTTCTATCTTTGGTCAAAGTATCTACGCATTATCTCTAGAGATGGGAGGGGAGAAGAAAGGGCACAGACAAATCTACGTCCTGGCAGGATGGACTGAAAACAGGGCTAAAATTAAAAGCAAGATGGATCTACAGGAGTCTGGAATTCTTTGTCCAAATACCTAATTTTAAGATGCCAGGTGAGAAGGATGAGCCAGATATCATCCTGCTATGACATATTCACAGTACAACTATGCTGATGAGGGATCTGGGTACCATTGTGTTAAAAAGACTAATAATTGTTTGACAGAGTAGCGCATAGATTGGTAGGGAACAATTTTGTAAATGCTTAGAAATACAGTTGTGACTGAAAAAGGTCACATTCAGCCTGACATTCATGGAGTTCTCTTTCAAGGCTCCATCAAGAAAAGTCCATATTCAAGAGAGTCCACCAGCACAGCCAGTCTTGGCCTTCTGTCCAAGATTGGGGTGCAGCAAACCAAACACTCTGGCAGACAAAAGCTGTCTATTTTAGATGATAAAACTGTTTCTTAGTAGCTAAGGAAGGTCTTGTCTAAAGATGTTCACTCCAACTGGATAATCCTTCTCTTCCCAACTGCACCTAAAAGCCCTCATTCCTATGCTCACCCTTAACCCTTTGAGTTAAAAAACTCAAACCAGTTTCCCCCAGCAATTCAGTTCATCAGTCATCCAGCCGCAGGCTTTCTATCTTGGCAAGTCTTTCCACTATGCAACATGTAATTTAAAGAGCTCTAAACCTGATCATCTGTATGCTTGTATCTCCCACTGGCTCCACCTGAATTGACCCTTGGTGTATTATCATTTGGAATTACCACATTTCAAGTACTGAGAGGATCCTTAAACTAGGACAGAGATTACAGCTTGCTCATGAGCTGCTCAAATCTGGGCATCAAGGCTTGACTTATTTCTTCAGACCACATGCTCAAAACTACACCCCCACAAAGACTTTCTACTTCCGTGAACTCCATCATCCCAGAATTACTCAATTGCCACAGAGGTGGTATCAACTCCTACAGGATAAGCCGCTGAACACACACCAAGGTGGCCAGATTTGCTGTCATCTGTTCTTCAGCCAACACTGGACATGCCCATTGAGCAACACATGATCCAAATCAGAGGCAAAGACAAAACACACATAACTCATCCCGTCCCGTACCCCTGACAACTGAAGAATTGCTAACAAAGCAAAAGGTGCACTCAGCTTGCCTGGAAGGGAGCAGTCAGATAGGCTGCAGGCTGATTCATTAGGTGGCCACTCTGTAAATAGGTGCCTCTTGACAAGGAACCAGGTGCCCAACACAAGCGCCTTGCGTAAAAAGAATAAAGGAACCTGCTGAACTCGTTGGTGAGGGAGGGATAGCCAGCACTGCTCTCTACTGGGTGCAGTCAGAACAGCCCCTACAATGTCCTTACCAACTGGGAAACCATGGCAGAGGAGACTCCAAGACAAAGGCAGAAAAGATTTGTTTATTGGCTGCAAATAGAAACAGCTATGCCCAAACCACCAAGGGAAGCATAGCTCCAACTGAGCAAATAAATACAGACTAATGACCAGGGTGAATCCTGTTTCTCCCTTTCTCCAAACAAGCCCCACCAAGCTTTGGAGAGATTTCAGAGAGTACATGGCCTCTCAAAGGCCACACAGCACATTAGTCTGACCAGGCAGGGGACAAGCCCACAAAACCTGAGTTTGGCAGAGTTTACCCCCGGTGATCCCTAGTGATGAAGGTATTTGTGTTATTCACTCTGTAAGAACTGGCAGTTCTGCAGGATGGATGGCAGTTGGCTCATTGTACACATACCTTTTGGTTGCAGAAACCACAGAGTAAAATTTTCCCACCTCCACCTCCCTGATCACCCACAAAGGTCTTCCCTTGAGCTGGAGGAATGCCAGGTCTGCCATTTCTCAAGAGGTTATCTCAGGAGGTCATCCCCCATCCTCCTCTCCTCCATCCTACACCTGGAAGTAGCTCTCCAGCTTTTCCTCAGAAGGGAGTCTATGGGCCATGCAAAAACACCCTGAAGCCACTCCACAGGACCATTACAACTGTTTATCAGATGAGCTGTGGGCACTATTTGGCTAAATTCAGTGTAACAGTAGAAAACTTAACCCTCAGCAGATAAAATGAGCACGGTGATACTTAGGGACAGGTTTGAACCTTGACATGCATGTGTTCAGTTCCATCCTGCACCAGTGGAGTCCACTAAACACAAAAATACAGTGTCATTCATGACATCCCTCCATGGCATTTGACTTTAAGGAACCAGTTCAAGTTATGCTCACCCAGACTTTTGTGGCAAGTACCTTGACACTACAGAATTTTGCTGTGGTAGTAGCTAATACAATTTTTAATCACACCACTTTCACTTCTGCTCTTTGCTACTTTTCCTTCCAATTCCTTTTCCCAGGTCAGATGAGACCAGAGAATCTCAGCTTTCATTTTTTAGGTTTTGTTTGTCTCTCATAGAGAGCTGTTCAGGAGCATCTAGCTTGGGTTGAAAGGCAAGGAAAGTCAAATAAAAGCAATTCAACATTTTTCCCAGTCTTTTTAGTCCATGCAAATGTATTTAAGAGTTCTTAGGCAATATTGTATCACTGTAGTCAGGGACCGTGGTGCACACCTAAGGGGGGAGATGATACCGCACTCTTTTGATTTTAATAACCTGCCTCCGACAGCATTTTGTTTTGTGGTTTTGTTTTTCATTTGCATTTGTTGGGTTTTTGTTTTGCTTTTTCATTTGTTTGGCTTTGGTTTTGTGGGGGTGGGGTGGGGGGGGGGGCTGTATTTTGGTTTTGTTTTTTGTGTAAGAAAAACACATCTGGAAGAATATCCAGCCAACAGAAACCCAGGTTAGCGCCTCCCACGACAGTAAGCGCAGCAGTCAACTGTTATACACCCACGATACTAGCCAAGTTCAAAAGTGGTTTTAAAGTGCTAATAAAATACTTGCAGTAAAGCATCACTCTGATGTGTTAAACCTGCTCCCCAAGGAATTGAAGTCAATGCACCCATTAACCAGGTTAATGGAAGCCTGCTCCCTAATTTCATCTTACTGACTCTAGCAAATCTAACAGGGAGGCTTCTTACTGCTCATGGGGTGATTCAACTTCTTGGACTGTGGAAAAGGGCTGAATCCCTGCTCTGCAGGAATGGGTTCAAGAGTGGCAGGTCTGACAGACTCCAGAGGGGAGAAGAACACCCCTGTACAAAGGAGGCACCAGCCAGAAGCAGCAGCAAATAATAGGAAAAGGTAGCACACTGCAGGGGATATACCTCATACTCAGGAAACCTTGAGCTCCCTGTGTCCAGGGCATGCTTGGAGACTGAGCAGCTGGCTTTGTCCCTCAAGATAAATACACCCTGTCTCAATCACTCAAGATAAAAACACCCTATCTCAATGTCTGAACACATGAAAGCCCAGTAGCCAGCAAGGGCTGGTAGGAAAGAGCCATGGAGGTTTAAAAAGGTTGCAATAGCTCATGAAGAAACAAGGCTACCGAAGGCAGCCTATTTAGACAGACCTTGTGGAAAACTGCTTCATATGTCAGCTTCATACATGGCGCTGAGAACTTCTCTGCACAAGAGCCAGGTTTCTTTCCTTTCTTGTCTCCTCATTTCTTTGCCAGCGCTTTTTTACACCTTCATGTGCAACACAAAAGGCCTGAGTGCATTTGCTCTTCGACTTCAGACAGACTGGTCTCTAAATGTAGGTGGGAAAGCTTTGCTGGCATAGACCAGGAGGAGTGCAATTACCTGAATTACAGCTCTTCTGCCAGCAAATAAACTGGGGATTAGGCAAGAAGCCTGCTGTAAATCTACCCTAATCACCTCAGTGGATGGGAGAGACTGGTCAGCCCTTGTTGTACTCTGGTTAATGGGGAAGACGCCAGAAGGGCAGTCAAACCATGAGTCTACTTTGAGGGAGAAGACCCAGAGATACCAATGGAAGATTTTAAGTTTTGGACACACAGAGGGTACAACTCTTCATGGGGAGAAGGCAGGGAGCAAGAGCAACGTGCAGAGATCTTGAACTCCACAGCTCACATGGCAGGATAGCCTCCATCAGACAAGAAGACAATGCAAGAAGCACTATCCTTTATGCTTTTCCTCAAAGCATCTCTCAAACAACCAGGCTGGTCATCATTTTCAATTTGCAAAGCAAGGAGTAACCTTAGACCCCACAGCCCAGTTTTTGTCCAGCACAGCTGAAGGCAGCCTATATGAAGCAGCCCTGCAGGAAGGGCAGCAGCAGATGGTCTGTCGTGTTACAGCTCTTTGTGCACCACCCACTGAACCAGAGCCAAGGCAGGGCTGCAGGGCTGGAGAGATGAGAGATTCTAAGCAAAACTGCACCCCACGTACATCACATGCTACAAAAAACATTGCACAAAGCTGGAGACATGAGCCTCCCTCAGCTCAAGAAACCTGAGCAACCTTCAGCAGAGAAGTTGGGCATTAGGGAGGAAATTCACTGGTTTAGGTTGTTCACACATGCACAGAAGGAAAACCACTTATTCTGATGTCCCCTACTATTGTTCAGATCAAGAGGTTTCAGCCGTTAGAAAGACCAGTGCCTCTGGTGGGGTTTGGTCACAAGGTTGGGCATTCCTGGGGAAAAGCTGCCTTTCCACCAAGGGAAAGTCTTGGTGCCTGAACTGTCCCGTTTTTAGGAAGGAGAAATGTCCTGCTGCTGTAGAGACACAGCAAGAAGGGACAGTTTTGGACAGTTAGTGAAGAGCTTCAACCTCTTCTGGTGAAAGGGTTGAGGGAAAGCGGCAGCACTGCCACTTCCCATGTCCCCATACCCAGCAGCACAGGACCCAGGTTCTTCCTTTGCAAGGAAAAATCAGCAGCATTCAACATGCTTACAGCAAGGATTTCCACTCCCTTTTACAGCCCAGCAAAGCATTAACAAAGAAAATAACTTTTAAAAAAAATATTTTTTAAATTACATTTTCTAAATGTGACAAGGTGGGTTTAAGCAAATCACCCCAAATCAAACAGCAACTGTGGGATCTACTGTGCTGCCCCAGACAGTTGTGGGATGAGCAGCAACTTTAAGTTGCCAAAACCTAAGTAGGGCTCCCCTTGCTGTGGTCATCTCATGAGATGAAGCTCCCCTTGCTTTAGTCATCCAAACCACTTTGCCGTTTTTGTTTCTGTGGTCTACAGCACCATCATATCCCAAAAAGCTACCACCTAGCCACAAAGTCAAGGCAGAACCAATTGAAAAGCAATTAGGAGTTGTTTTGTTCTTTCTTTTTGCCTCTAGAGCAGTGATTCACAGTGAGTCCCAGTCGGAAATCAGTCATAATCAGAACATTACTTCTGCAAATGTAAAAGACTAACAGAGCCAGCTTCAGTATTTACAGCTAGCAGAGCAAGGCAAACAGACCGAGCCTTAAGAGAGGCACGGAGACCCACCATGGAAATCTGGCTTGAGTGGGTTGCTACAGTAATAACACAAACAGCAAGGGACTGGGAAAATGCCTTTGGGGTTTGTAGTGCTTAACAATTGCCAGCAAGCGGTGCTTCCAACACAGGTATAAAGCTCAAGCCTAAAGTGCTGCTCAGAAAGTGAATTTTGAAGAGGGGAAATGCCAATTTAAGTATCAAAGGAGATGTATGTAGAATCAGCATTACTATTTTTGCAACAATAGAGACACCACCCACAAACTAAATAAAAGTTATGCAAGGTGCTCTGCACAGTAAAAGTGGCTTGCAAGTAGACAGCAACTCACCTTGACATTCTTCAGGGCTTGGCTGCCTTAGCAGGATTATTTTTCTTATCTTAAAAAAAAAAAGAGGCACTATTCTAACAGTCCTTTCCAGATCTAACCACTCTATGATTCTACCTTCACAATCTCCTTTAAAAAAATGATAAAAATAAAATCAAGCGCTAGGTTCATTCTCACAGGCAGTAAGACTATGTAGGGATCTGAAATAGCTTTTATCTATAAGAGTTTAAGAGAGCTGCAGTCATTATGCAAGTGAAAGGGAGGAGGGAAGAAGCTGAAGCGTGCCAATATCCACAGTGGGACAAGTTTTACATTACACAGTGAAATTTAAAGTAAGCTGCAAACTTTAAACCATCTCCCTCCTTTGGGGCTTCGGAAGTTGATTTCAGTGTGAACAATATCTAACCTAAATCCATCCCTGATAATATTCTGTTCAAACATACTTGTGTTTAGTCAACTCCATCTCCCATGAAGAAAATTTTCATGGATTCAGGTCTTTCCTCAGGCATTTTACTGTGAAGCCCAAAACAGATATTTACTAGGGTAAGATTCATCTAAATGTGCACATACAGAGCTCAACCTGCTGGCAGGGTTGAGCAAGGGACTTTTGCAAGGTATAAAATGACAATTTCTGTCCTGGGTGAAAATTTAATTCAAACAAGTGTCCAGGCCAACTGAAAGGGGAAGGAATTCACCTTCAAGAACCTTTCTATTTCATGTAGGTGATATAATAAAAAGATGAAAAGGAATCAGGGTGGCAATAAAGAAAAAACTGCAAGTTTCCCTTCACTAAGATGAATAGACTGAGACAGCATGAAGTTAGAAAGGGATTGACTAGCTTGGATATTGCAAGCTTGCAGTCCTGTAACCCATTTTCCTCTGGCATAGCCTGTTTTGGACTTCTGACCATGTGAGAGCATTCACTGCATTTGGGACTTTCCCTTTTCTCCCACAAGCCCACCCCAGCTTCCCCCACATGGACACAGAATGCTCACAGCGCTCTGTCCACTGCAGAGCTGCTGCAGGAGATCCTAAGTGAGTTTGCAAGTCCTACAAGACAGAGTTGAGCATACCTCTAAAACCAGTTCAGGAACTCCTGAACATGGTGAAGGCTCAGCCTGTAAACTTAGAGACACACACACACTTAAACAGAGCAGGTTTGATGCTCCTGAGGACAAGGTATGTGCTGCCCACTTCTGCCCATGCGGTGTTCAGCGTGGCTGATGGGTGCCCATTACCACTGCCATTTTGGATGCTGCTTATGATTTTGGACCAAACCCTTACTTCAAGCTCTGAGCAGATTCCCAGTTCTCTGCCTGTAAAGGCAAGGTGCAAGGAAAAGAAGTTGCTGTTGTGCCAACTGTTACAGTCAGAGGATGAACTAATGGGGTTTGGATCATGAGCCCTTCTGAAAGCTCAGATCCAAATGGCTAAAGGCTTGTCTTGTTTCTCAGCAATATTAGCTTTGCTATCAGAATGCATTAGTCCACTACAAGGCTTACCTTGTTTCAATCCTGAGACTAACAGCAGCAACATCAGTGATTAATAGACAGCAATCTTCTAACTGTTAATCACTTTCCTATCACCTTCTACCCACCTTAATTTCAAACAACCCTTCCTGGAAAAATCAACAGGACTTGTTTGCAAATCACCAAAGCTGGGTCGCTCTGACAATAAAGCCTTTGCACCATACAAAGCTGCTTTCTTTTAAGAGTGGTAACTTTTTACACAGTTTTAGCAGAGTCCCCTAAGCTGTCATAGAAGATTCTGAAATCCTCTCTTCATCATCATAAAATAAAAAAAAATCTTATTTATGTTATTTATGAAAGCATATAATTGTGTCGGTCTTTTTGTGTTGTTCCCCAGGTGCTTCATCAAGCCTTCCTCTGCCTCCAACTCTTCCAAAGCTTAAATTTTTCTCCAAGCAGTTCAGCCACCAGTTACAAAGAGGTCTAAACCCACAGCCACTCCACTGAAACTTTCAGGATTGCTCTGGATTTACACCACCTCATAGGAACCTGTACCTGCAGATATTCATTGTGCGAACTCCAACTAATTTCTGCCTCAGTATATATGCATCAAACCTGTGTCCAACTGGGCTGTCCTGCATTTTCAGATGTAGATACTCTAAGCTAGATATCCCTGCCACCGTTTTTCTACACCAGTATTTACTCCACACAGCTCATACACAACTCACAGTTCATGTCTGCCTTTAAAGCAAATTGCAGCCTCTCAAAACATTTGCAACCTCAGGCATTAGACACACATTTATTCTGTTTTATCCCTTATATTCTACCCCTTTGGTAACTGAGCACTTAAATAGGCAGAAGAGTTTTATCTCCATTGGCCACTGAAAACCACACTGACTGATAGCAAGCACCAGGTCGCAGCTGGCTGTCAGCACGAGCTGCCATGGTATCGTGCAGCCCCACTCACAAGCCCCTGGGAAATCAGCGGCTGACAGCAAAAGGACACTGTAACAGTTTAAATTCTGGCTGCTTCTTCATGATGGGATGCATGGGGAAAGCTAAGTGAAAAAAAAAAAACCCTTTCACTTCCTTGGGTGACAACACTTGCAGTATTTCAGAGCCAAGAAAATATCCCAGGGCGGGCAGAAAGGAAGTTTTACATGATCTCGAGCTAAACGCTTGCTGCTTACACAGAGATGTTTTGCTCCCTGCACTTCATGGATATACAGAAGCTTCCACACACCCAACAAGCTCTTCAGAGCCCACATTTTGCGAGAAACCCCAACATTCACCCTTAAGCAATATGCATGATTTTTTTCCCTGCACACAGGGACTGTCCTCCAGACCCCTTGCAGCAGGTTGCAGCAGAGCTGGGCTCATTCCCAAACCCTTGGCAGCAAGGCAGCCCCTTCACCAGGACAATTTCCCCCAAACCCACAGGTTAGAGAGCATTCCCACACTACAGCCCCCACTCACCACTAGGATCAGCGTCCCCAAGCACTCAGCCAGTGCCTGCCGCACTAATTTGTTTCTGATCCTCAGGTGCTCCTCAATGGTAGCAAGAACGTCCTTTTGCCGCCCCATCGCAGTAGAGGTGCTTCTCAAGTGGTGTCAGGGGAAAAGCAGCAGCTGACAAAGCCTCAGCAAAGTTTCTTCTCCAGCACAGCTGCCTTTGCTTATAAATAAGTTCATCGATGCCTGACACACCTCCTGGGTAACCACACCCCTTCCACCCGCTCTACAAACCCAACTTTTTTTCCTGCTTTTCAGCACGAGACAGCGTGGGTGGTTTTTTTCATTTTCCCTATTGCTTGCATAGATGAGCAAAATATTCAGGAGCTTCATAACAAGAAGGAATTAAACGTGTCCTGCTGAAGCCACTGCTGTTTTCATCACCAGCTAAAATGCAGGGCCATATCTACCCTTCTCCAGCTTCAATTAAATGCATAGACTGAGCAGTGCCTTACCCATTTGTGTGAGCGTGGTACCCTGCATTCAGATTTCCTTCTCTCCCAAGCTCTTGCAGGGTGGCAAAGTGATGTCTGCTCCTGTGCTAGTTCAGAGACTGTGGGTGCTTTGACAGAAAAATGGGGAGGCAGAAGGGTTTGAACCCCTACAGCTAAGTCTGAGGCTCTCCTGAGCTCCAGCAGTTACCCAGCTGAAGCTGGTACCATGAACAAGACCAAGCCTCTTTCCATGGAAATCTCCTTTTGGGTCCAAATTCTTTTATGTCATTACAAGTTATCTCACCCTCCCAGAGCTTTGGGAGAGCCCTTGCAGCCCAGTCCCCCTGAAAGCTGTAAAGAAAAGACATGAGACTCCCAGTGCAGAGCCAATCCCCATCACAGGACCTCAGTGAGGAGCCCACAGACTTACCGAGCCACACAGAAAACAACCCTTGCTGCCTTTTCATTGTCAGTAACACCCTGTATCACTCTAGGACTATTCCACAAGATGGCCTGGATGAACACAGTCCCAGTCTGTACCATCTGAGGTGAGGACTGCTAACAGGACATGTGCAGCTCATGGCATCTGGTTTTTGTTAAGTGAGTAGTAAAAATTCCGTGGGCTCCTTGACTCACCAGGTCTTGATGCAGAGCTGCAGGGCTGAATTTGCAGGACTGAAAGGGACCCCTTTCCTTGATTTGTTCCCTTGCCTTCTCTGCAAAGCCACAGATGCCCAGCTTTTCCTCTTCCCCTTATTTAACCATCAACTTTCCTGTGGAAAAACCAGAACTTTTTAGTGCAGTGGTGAATGGGCCTTTATTTTGTACAGAAACTGCAGCCAACATGAGAAGCAGTCAGGAATGTGGCTAAGAAAGCAATAATGTGTGAGGAATCAAATACAAGGAAACACTCAGGTCCAAACATAATTACAGGGGCAGGAAACTTTCCTCGTTATTTTGTGCTCAAGCCCAGTCTGGGACTGCCAGCATTAATGGGGTCCTCTGAACCACAGTGAGTGCTCCATCAGCCCCGTGCTTGCTTGCTGCAGCTGGGATTTGTAAATGAGAGCTCAAGACACCCATTTTCAGCCTTCTCTCCATATTTCCCCCTCATCATCTTGCAGTGCATCACCAGAACCATGGAGGCTCCTCAATTCCTCCTGCACTCCCCTCTCCTTTATATTCTGTCCTGACCTTTTAGCCTGATGCTTTATCAAATCTATCACAGCTGGAAATTAAGCTGTACATTGGGTTTTTTACCCTTTTGGCACTCCCCAAGCTAAAACACATGGCCACCAGTGTGTAGACGCTGTGTTCTGTGGTGTGGTTTTATTGAGATTCATTTAGGCTAGTTCGCATTCCTTCCCTGGTGGTGAGGACAGGGCCATCAGACCAGAGAGAGAAAGATGAGGAGCAAAAAGCACGGGGGGTTTTGATATTCTCCAAGCAGGCAGGAACATTTCTTCTGTCTCCAGCATCTGAGGCCCTCTGTTAAGTTGAGTATACAGGCATTTCCTCACAAACAGGAAAGGAAGGGGAAATGTCGAGGTTCCAAGGTTGGTGATATGTCTTAGTTTTGGCTGGAATAATTAATGTCCTTCTTACCAGTGACTTGTATTTAGTTGAGAATAATGCTGATAACACACTGATGTTTCAGCTGTTGCTCAGCAGTGTTTACCCTAACTCAAGCACTGGTCAGTTTTCCGAGCTCTGGCAGGGAGTAGGTGCCCAAGAAACCAGGAGGGGGCATGGCCAGGAGAGCTGACCCAAACTGCCCAAAGGGATATTCCATGTGATAGAACACCATGCCCAGTGCATAAACTGGGGGGAATTTGCTGATCACTGCTGGGAAACAGGCTGGGCATCTCTCAATGGGTGGTGAGCAATGGTGTTATCACATGCCTTTCTTGGGTTTTATTGTCCAGCTTTCTCTTCTTCATTGTCATTGCTATAACTAGCAGTAATGTATTTTGTTTTGTTTCAATTATTAAACTATTCTTATCTCAGCCCACAAGCATTACATTCTTTTACCATTGCCTTCTCCACTGGGAGTGGGCAGGGGGCAGTATATGGTACTTTGTCTCTGGCTGAGATTTTCTTTTACCACAACATGGTAAAAGACAGTGATAAGACCAGCATCAAAGCTGGTGCTTGGAGAAGTCTAGACACAGGCAAGCCTGAGGAGCTGGGGTGGGGTGGGTGCTCCAACACCGGCTCTGTGCCTGACTCACTGCCTGACCCCCAGCAAATCCTTCACCTTTCCACGCCCCAGCTTTTCCGTCAGTAAATTGGAGAGTGATATCAGATTCCCTTCTTGGGGCGTTGTGAGGGTGAATCACTGCAGCCCAAGATCCAGTGACTTAAAATGAGCAATAGGGAGTTATGCAATTGCTTTCCCACCAGGCAGCCATATTATTATCTAGGAAGGAGCTTGGGGAAAGGACAGTGATGTAAAGCTAGAAGAAGCGGGACATTCTTTCAGAAGCAGTAACTAATCAAAGTGTGGGCAAGGCCTGAAAGGCCGCACTGCTGGAGATTCTCTGTGCCAGTACAGGAACTGCTGTGCTACACCAATCTGCTGGACTTAGGGGCACATAATCTGAATAGAAATCATTTAAAGATGTCCTTGAGCAGCAACAGATTTCCAAAAAAGCCCATCTCCTACAATAACTGGTGATCAGGGTACTTGTACCCATCCTGGTGGTTAGAATTTCTACCACAGGATGGTAGAAATAAACAAGGTAGGATGTAGCAGTTAAGAATCATGAGACAAGACCTGAAAGCTGCTGGGCTCTCCTAGAGTTGGGTGGACGTGGAAAGACATCCATGCCTTTAGGGTTGCCTTGCATGGACATCCAAAGAACCTCCTCTTTCACAGCACAAAGCCTCAAAAAGGGAAATTTCCAAAATTCTGTCACAAAAAAACTCATGCTTGGCTTCCTGGTGGTTTTGCCAGAGCTATTGAAGTGCAAGCAAGGGATTTCTCTTGTCAATCACAGCATTATTACAATATCAGGTATTAAGAATGAATACCTGGTACCTAGAATGAACTACCCCTAGCAGTCTGTACAGTGACAAAAATCAAGGCAGTGTAACACTTCAGTTTATGGAATCTGCTCATTGCCCAGAGGAAACTCCAAGAGAAGAGAAAACTCAACTCAGTGGGGAAGTCAGAGACAAAATTGTTACGTTGTGCTCCTGCCATATATCTCAAACTTTTCTTCCAGTGTCTTCTGGGACCAACAAATACGGCTGTACCTTGGAATTATCCAAGATTTGAACCTATGCCTTTTGATCCTGGTCCAACAGAGCGCTTCTCTGTGACGTTAGTCACTTTCTTATTCCCTTCCTTTCTCTCCAGCAGAGCCATGCAATGTGCCACAATAAACTCACTGTGTGCTCTGGCTGTTATTTCTAGACAAGATCCAAAACTAACAGCCAGGTTCCAAGTGTGCTGTTTGTGTTTCAGCCTTGCCACTTGGCCCCGTCCCTCATCACTACAAGCCAGGGGAAAGATACAGGTGAAATTATGAAGGAAGAACCAATTCCTGGCTGCTCCCATTCAGCTGTTTTGTGCCACTATAGCCACTGGCTATAGTGGCACAAAAGAAATTCAGGCTCGTAAACTTCTTGGCTTCTGCAGAATCTTGAATCACCCCCCAGCAATGTAATTTTTCCTATTAAAATCCAAGTTTAACAAAGTAACAAGATTTTTCTTGAGTAAGTGAATGGAGAAACACGGGCTGGTGGGTTCCACAGCTTGTCCAAGCCAAATTTATTCACTCATCCCAGGACTGATGGTGCAATCCAATAGGGAGAAAAGCGTGAATCACCCAAATCTGGAATGAGTCACTCATTGCACTGATGGCAGGGTCACCTAGTGCAAAAGCCGTTATGCCAAGAGAGGTCACTGTGTCAAGGCATGGCAGGATTCAGCCTTGTGAAATCTCCCTTTGGAAGACACCTCTAACCATCTCCTTCCCATGATCTACTTGACAGAGCAGTATGGTGACATGTTCATTAGATTTCATTAAAAATAAAAATTATAGCTTGCCTAGCTAGGCAGGGTAGGAAGTGGGTGGGTAGGAAGTTTATAAGCTTTCTAAACCATTCTAGCTGGAGGGTTAAGCACAGAGATTTCAACATCCTGCCTTGAATCTCCAGATTTGCAGAGGCAGGTGTTTGTTTCATGTCTGGGTCTGCTTTGCACTCCAAACTGAGTTAGAAAAATGAAGAAATTCCTCCAGGAAAAAGTGATAACACACACAGCTGAGTATTGTTTATGACACCTGGTTTTGGAGAAACTTAAGATGGAACTGCAATCCTAACTTAGGTTCCTGGGACATTAAAGAGTGGCCTGGAACCCAGCAAACTGGATTTGGACTTGAATTATTATATAGTAATAGGAATAATATTTTAAATTTCATTAAAATAGCTCTTCATGAAGCCCACTGATTGGGACCAAGTGAAGGAAAGAGTACCCTGACATGAGTCTATGCCTAATTCAATTCAAAAGTATCTCATAGGGATGATTCCCCCAGAGTTATATTGGGCATCGACCTACAACCTGTGCCCTGAAGGTTCCTTGTCATGTCTAGTTTCCTCCTCACCCCAAAGCTTGTCCTAATTTACAGTAATAAACAATAAAAATAAACATCACATATCATTCCCGTAGAGATGCCATTTTCCACTCTCAGCAGTTGCATGCCAGAATAACTACTCCACACTGGAAAAGCATCAATTGCTCCAGAAGAAAGCTTTTTAATAACATATCTGAAGGGAAAGCTATTACAAACAGCTATCCTGAAATAGGGTTTTGGCAGGGGCTTCTCTCATAAACTGCTCTGTGTAGACAGCTGTTCTTCTGAGAGCTGCAGAGCCAGTCCTGGAGACTTGGAGACACTGCTGCTGTTGTGCAGGAGAGTTCAAAGACTGTGAAGGCAGAAGACACAGAAATAGTGTGAAGCTCCACCAGCCCAAAGTGTGAGTCAGGAGCAATGACAAGAACTTTCCCTACCAAGTGAGGACATGTCCCAGAATGGAAAGTGTGCCTGCTCTCCAACCTAACCACAGCTAGAGGTGTTCCTCAGCACAGAAACAAGAACAAAAGAACCCACCTAGATGTAATTTTAGATGTGTATTCCATGACATCACTTAGGAGCATCTCTTTGTTGGGCTACAAAGGAAGACTAAAGCAATTATCCCAGATGGAGACAGCTACACGTAACTGGTGTAACCCACCCAGTCTCTAAGGGGGTGCAGACCTGCAAGATGCAAAGACGTTTCTACCACAAGTGAGGCGAGGTATTTGCAATAGGAGCAGAGAAACTTTAAAACCATCCCACAATTCACAGCAGGCTCTCTGTCTGCAATGCCACTTAAATTCCAGATCACCTTTGCTCAAGAAAGGTGAATTGAAAGCATAAAAAGTGCAAAGGAATGTCAGAACAACAAATGCATGAATGGAGTCTCACCAGTCCAGTGCGGGCCAAAAGTGCTCAAATAAGGTAACACAGTACACCCAAGACCAAGCTGGGACATACTGCTGTCAGTAGGTATTGCTGTCAGTAGGTACATTAGGAAGAAAAAGAAGTGTTTGTGTTGGCACAAGTGCAGCTAGGGATAAACTAGCTGTTGACAATGTTAGGGTAAAGCATAGAAACCATAGGAGCATGGATATTCAGTATTTTCCAGTTCAAGTAACATGGTTTTCCTTCCCAGGAGATGCAAAGGCAGAAAGTATCAGAGGGTTGAATCTGAAAGAACCTGTGGTGTCCCTCTTTTTCCCTAGTTTCTGTACCCTGACCTAATTCTGTCCCCCCAAATCTCACTTGCAGGAAGATTTCGTTCTAACCTTTACCCTCAGAGAAGAGAACTGAGCTCCTGAACTGTGAAAGCACTTTGGAGCAAACTCAATGCCCTGCCTCTTGTGTCTTCAGGGCTGTGGAAGGACTGTAACTACCAGTTCACCTGGACGCTCCCTAAATCCACCTCTGCAAAAGCAAAGTGAGCTTGTCTACACTTGCTTCAAGCGAGAGCCGAGTCTGCTGTCCTCTTTGGGACATTCATTCCTCCAGCTGATTTTAAATCAGCCTGAATCCTGGGGAAATTTCCATACTGACCTATTTTTTTTTCCCCTGGGTAGTTTAAGTATTAAACATCATCCTTTAGCAAATAAGCATTAAGGAACTGCATTGTAATGGGCATTTCTGAGATTCCATAATGAAACAGGGATTTGGCATGGACAAGCCACCTGAGACGAGTGCCTGCGGCTGTGGAGATAACAGGGCTGTAAACAGAAGGGCTGGGCTGTGCACTGGATGCAACACCCAAAGTCAGAGGAGACACCGTCAGGCACCCACCTCCTGATCCACCAGAAGAGCCCCTCTCCCAAAGAAAGGGATAATGCGCTTTACCTGACAGCTCCTTCACGGACATCAGCAGGCATGGGACATGAGCTGGTTTGAGGCAATAGCTTTTAAACTGATTCTGGAATCTTCAAGGAAGTCTTGATCTCATGGGAGGAGAAAAACAGAGAACTTGAAAGCCAGTGTGGTAAGAGACACTCTCTTTTCCTCACTCCCCAAGCAAGAAGTTACAATGGTTGACAAAACCTGTGGCTGACCTGGAATATCCCAAGAGTAAAGAGCCAACACTTCCTTATGAAAATGTCCTGACCTCTTTTTTTTGGCCTGCCCAGAAGGAATTAATGTAGGGATTTACACATAGAAAACCCCAAGAAGAGTCAGCAAAAGCAGATTCCAAATTAAGATCCAGGAGGTATTCAGAATTTCAGTCCTAAACTAGGAGCACTGAAACGGGACTAATCTTGTGCCTGGGAATACATCCTTTAGTTCCTGTGTGAGGACACAGGAAGTCCAAGCCCCAGTTTGCTTCATGGTTCAGGGCTGGGACATTTTTGAGCTTGAGAAACCCACAGTTGAATCAATGTAGTTTGTGGAAGCAGAGAGCAGTACATGGCAGAGGCAATCCCACCTCATACAGGCAATCCAAGATCTCCCTGTACCCCTTACTTCCAAGGGCAAAGTGTTGAGAACAACCAGGTCAGAAGCCACAGGATCTGCCTGTGCTGGCACAGGATGGGGGGGTCAGGGATGTGAAGCTGGCAGGAGGGAGCACATGCTTTCCTTTGAGCCACCAGTGCCTTTTGAACCAGTGCTGGCAGCAGCTTCCAGTCCCAACCACCTCCTCCTGGGGTCAGACACTCTTTTTCCCTTAGGCAAGGAAGCCCCAATCCCTGTCAGCTGCCAGCATCCAGTCAGAGCAGAATGAGACTTAAAAGGAGCACCAGGTGGAGGCAAGCACTGGGTATTCTGAAGTGACAAGTAGGAGATCCTCTCCCTCCTCCACCCGCAGAGAGCTGTTGTGTCTCTGTCTCCTTCTGGGATGCAGAGGCGGTGGATTCCATTGTCCTTGCAGCCCATATCTCCCAGTAAATCCCAACAGCAGAATCCCATCCCCACCACAGTTCTTGTTCACTTCCAGACTACAGAAGAGGGAGTAATAGGAAGGTGGCAAGAGCAGCAGTCAGCCAGGGAGCTGAAAAAACACAGAGAGCAGATTACCCCTCCCAGGCTGCAGCAGCCCCAAATCTTCCCGTCACAAGCACTTTGTCACACCAAGTTTGCAGGGTGGTACGAGCAGGGCAACATAGCCAAGGCATCAAAATGGTCATGATGTAGCAGGATGTCTTGCCACACACCCCCCTAGGGAAATCATTTCCCAGAAAAAGCTGTCAATGAAAGTCTGTTGTGTATGACTGGGGCTTCCCAGGAGGAAGCTCTAGATCCGCTGGGAACAGACTCTCCTGCTTTACCTGTTAACTACACATTGATGTACCCATTCTTCAGCTCCAGGGTGGGGATATCAAACCCTCCAGCCTGTCATGTGAGGTGCAGGTGACGGGATCTCTGATGTGCTCCCTGTTTCCTGAGCCTGCCACTCAGACATTGCACCCACCACATCCTGCAGGAAGCCCAGAGACCTGAATCAGACATGAGTCGGGCACCTGGAGTCAGCAAATTGGATAGCTATTACTGAAAAGCGAGATAAGATCTCTAACACTCATCCTGCTTGTGGCTGGGGGAGGATCTATTGCAGGCACCCAGCTGGGGCATCCTCTCAGCCTTGCAAAATCCTCACAAAGAGGAACCAACCCTGGCTCCATACATGCTCTCCCACCCTTCCCATGATGAACACACTCGGCTGGCAGAAATGACGGAGTGAGGGAGTGGGGCTTGGCATGGCTGTCGTTCTGCTCATTCATTCTTCCCCCGGCACATCAAGTCAGCAATAAGGAGGGACGGGTAAAAGGGCTAGAGAAAAGCTGGTGGGATATCCCAGTGTGGACCACTGAAGAGGAATAAGGCATGCCAGTCATTTGTGGCAAGTTTCCATAAGGGATGTGCTAGGAAGACTTGGTCCTGGTGGCTCACACAGAAATCACAGGAAGTCTGAAGTCAAGGCTATTATTTACCTATACAGGAAACTTCTTGCCTTGCTTCTCATCTAGGAGAGCAAAGGTGTATGTGAGGGGAAGGGGAGGCAGCAGTCTTCCTCAGGTGGGTTTTGACATCCCAGCACTTCTGGGATCCCTGAGAGGCAGGAACTATGCCTCCCACTCTCCCACTACTGAAACAGGTGGCTCCACAGCAGGAAGCAAAGCACACTGCATCTCTTCCAGTGGGCATCCCTGAAGCCCTGTGGAAACAGCAGCAAGGTGCGAGGCTGGTGGCTGAGCTCAGCAGACCTCCAAGCAGGAGCTGTCAAGAGTCTGCTCATGCAGAGAGCCAGCAATAACTGCTGGGTTTTCAGCCAAGGACCACGGCTCTGAGCAGCCCACAAGGATCCAGGTCCAGGGCATGAAAGAAGGCAAAGCTGTAGCAAAGGGAATTGTATTGGTGGTGGTGTGACCTGCTTCTGGGACTGCAGCCCTTCACTGCAGTGCTCCCAGGGTTTGTCACAGCAGTAATCCTGCTCCTTCAGAAACAGGCCAAAACTCTTTGCTCGTCTCAGTGAAGTGACAAGAGGTCTTCAGCATTTGTACTCTTGCACAAATGGTGCTGCCTACACTGGAGAGGCAAGGTACCCCTCAGATCAGGCATATCTATCAGAAAAATATCAAATGGAGGATCAAGACGCATGTCCTATTCTTTAGCAATCCTTTACACCAGTGGTGTCTCAGAAAGGAGGTGCATCCTCTTGGGCTAAACAACCTGGTGAGTTGTGTCAAGTTGGACCACAGCAAGCCTGGGAAGCAGGGCAAATTGCTAGTAATAACTCTTGCCAGGGCCTCATATTGAGAAAGGAATTAACTTTTGCTCTCTGAAACAGAGTTTCGTCACCCTGGGAAGAACACTGCTCCCTCGACACCAGCTCGATGGTTTTCTTCTTGTTACCACTTACCGTAAGGTGCTTCAGAGAGGTTTCTGGAATACTGCCCTTAGGGTGACTCCAGGCCATGAAACTCTAGACTAGCTTGTGGACCTATGTGGTAAAGGATCACATCTGCTATTATTACTTCCCGCTGCTGGAGCTGTTGAACTCAGGTCACTGCTCTGTCTTTCATCACTATTGTTTTTGCTGCTTGGTAAACAGGCAACTTTCCGTCCTGTTTCTGGGACAATGCATCCTGCAATGGATGGGCTCCAAGCTAACACCTCAACAAATCAATGTTATTGTTGATTTGGGTAACGAAAAATGCCAGGATAAATCTTCCATGTGTGTAAACTGAGGTATCTTCAGCTTTCAGCAGCAGAGAATTTGGCCCCTAAAACTTGATTGCCGTGGGTGAGGATGCTCCTCTGCTTGCCTTCTGCACCATTGGCCTGTGAGCAACACTACAGGTGGTTTAGACGTGTTTGGGCTCTGCCCCAGCATGTGTAAGAGCCCTGGCCACTGCCTGGGATTATACTTGAGATATTCCCTCCTTTCACATCAGTGAAGATGAAGGAAAGCAGAGATATCTGTACCAAAGCTGGCTACAAACCTGAGCTGCCATAGCATTCAAAGACCACTGCTGAGGAATCTGCATGAACACAAGACGTGTTTCTTAGTGCTGGATGTCCAACAATAATGATGCTCTGGCTCTTCATTCCCATCTCCCACTAGGATTGCCAAATCCACCAGTCTCTGATTGCAAGAGCTGGACAGCCCTGCAATGTGCCTGGCCTCATGAGCCAGTTTTTGAAAGGCCATGGCAAGGAAAAGGTTTTCACTGAAATGTCTGACGGAGAGGAGAGGAGAGGAGAGGAGAGGAGAGGAGAGGAGAGGAGAGGAGAGGAGAGGAGAGGAGAGGAGAGGAGAGGAGAGGAGAGGAGAGGAGAGGAGAGGAGAGGAGAGGAGAGGAGAGGAGAGGAGAGGAGAGGAGAGGAGAGGAGAGGAGAGGAGAGGAGAGGAGAGGAGAGGAGAGGAGAGGAGAGGAGAGGAGAGGAGAGGAGAGGAGAGGAGAGGAGAGGAGAGGAGAGGAGAGGAGAGGAGAGGCAGCAGATCAACAAGACAGGAATATCTGCACCCAGCCCTGCTGAGTACAGGGCTGTAGGGTTTCAGATGTTTTTGCACTTTTGAAAGATGTTTAAAAGTTAAAGACAGTGAAGACACCACCAGGAAATTCACCCAAGGGCTAAAGCAAATAACACCTTGCAGGAAGAAGCTGAGAGTTCAACATGTTCAGCTTTTCAGAGAGAAGATGGAGAAGGAGTTGATTATAGGGTACGATACCACTGTGAGGAGAAAAATACAAGGTCTTTAATTTCCAGGAGAAAGGCTTGTCAAGACAAATGTGTTTTAGCCTTGATCCAGGCAAATACAAATAAGAAGCCCAGGCATGGGAATTTGCTCTTACCCAGTGCAGTGCTGGCTCTCCTGTGGGCTGGGGGCTCAGCACAGGGTTGTCCCTTGGGGGAGAGGGAAGACATTAGTACAGAGAGCTAGAATATGTTTCTGGCTGCGCCCCCATTGCAGGTGCTGCTGCTTCAGAGTATGCTCCATCAAGCCCCCTTTGAAACAGCATAAACTCCAGTGGAAGGGGAGAGACAGGAGCAGAAGTGATTTACTAGCCTGAGGCTCAGACAGGCCGAGCCTGTGCTGCACTAGTCATGTAGTGTGGCATCCTTGAGCTCCAGGGATCCGGAGCCAAGCCAGAATAATTAATTGTGCAACAACTTTATGACTGGGAAACCTGCTTCCCTGTCCCTTTATACAATGGCAGTGCCCAGGGGCAAGTCATCTCTTGCTGATTGCAGAGCTGCAGTGGCAGGAGCAGGGTCCCAAGGTGTGTGACAGTCGCTGGCACAAGGCAGGGCAGGGACAGCTCCTGCTGCCCCTGCGTGAAGGGCAGGATGCGTTTGCAGAGCCATTCCTTGGTATGGGAGACACTTCTCCAATCCCTCAAGGGAATGAGAAATGTGCTTTCACACCTGGTCCAAGCCCAAAACAAGAATTTCAACCACCCCAGCAGGTCTAGCTGATTTTCTTCTTTATCCTCTCTGTTGTAGGCTCCTACAGTCATCTTCCATTCATCCTCCCTTCCCCCTTCACACCATGTGTGTGTCATGGGACACAGCCAGACTGCCCACACCAGGAGGATGCAGCCATACAAACACTCTCCCACACACTGCCCCAGGCACAGCCGGTGCCCGGCGCTGGCACGGGCGCACCCAGCACACACGTCATGCCAGGCACTGCCCTCCTCCTCCACTGCCTGTGCAGGGCTACCGGCCCCCGAGCCCTGAGTGGGCAGGGGCAGGGCAGAACCAGAGCCCAGGGCTGGGCAGGGAGCAGTGGGCGTCACGGGGAGCTGAGCTGTGCCTGCACGGCCAGGGTGGGACTGGGATGCGCTGGGCTCTCCTGTGCCGCGGCATTCCGCAGACAGCTGAGGGGCCTGTCTCAAACCAAGCACATTTGGTCAAAGGGGCCAGGGGTGTTTTTGGCTGTGAGGTCCAAACATCTGCCTGCACAAGCTCTTCTGCTCTGCCTCATTGGCACAGCTGCCAGCGCAGCCTGTTGCTCTGCTCCCAAGCTTGCCCAGAGTGTTGCCAAACTGGCACTGCTGGGGATTCAATGTTTTCTCACCTGCTGTTTACCTCAAATATATATTTATTTCAAGCACTTCCAGAAGTAGGCTAGTAACAAATTTATGCTTTTATTCATCTTAAAAATCATAATTGTAAAGGCCCTGGTGGCCTGCCTTGCATCTGGGACTGGAGCAATGGCTGGGAGACAGACTTGCAAGTAGGCAAGAGCTTTGGCCCACCAGTGAAAACTTCCAGTGTGGTCCAAGTGCAGTTCAGGTGGCCTCAGCAGAGACTGGACAACTTCTTGCTGATAAAACATCTCTGAAATTCTGGAAGTCATTGAGCTCTTATCTGAATTTTTTGCAGCTCACAGAGAGGACAAGACCATTCACCACATCTTCCCCACAGAGGGAATGGATCTGTTCCCTCATGCTCACAGAAGCAAAGAAGCCCAGAATGGGTGAAGCTGGAAGGGACCACAGCGGGTTGTATGGTCGAACCTCCCTGCCCAAGTAGGGTCACTTTGTACTGATGGCTTCTGGTGGCCCCATGGCAGAAAGTGGCTACCAGAAGTGAAAACCAGGGCCTGACAACATCCCCTGACCATGGTTTTCTCTGTGATACAGTTTCTGGGTAGAAGGATTATCTGAGAGTTAACAATCCCAGAGTGGGATGGAAGGGGGAGGTACAACATTAAATGAACATTAGTCATAAAAGAGCTGGGCATGTGGAGGGAAACTCTGGTGTTTAGAGATGAAGAGAAGGCATGGAGATGGAAAGAAAAGGGTTTGGGAGAGTGTTTAGGGTACAATGCCATGGAAAGCCATTCTTGGAGAGACCACTTCATGGTTCCCCAGAGAGAAACCCAGACAGGAAGGTGGTAGAAACCAGAGGTGGCTGGACGTGGTGACAGAGACCGCCAGCCTGTGGAGGTATGAGAAGGGCCAGGAAACAAATGAGAGCCACAGAGAGATCTGATATCAGGGACACAGCATTTGCAACAGGGAAAGGGAGGAGGCATGTGTGGAGCTGATAAGGACTCAGGAGAAGCGGCAGCGGGACTGGGGCCAGTGAGCTGTGTGCAGAGGCAATTTAAACAAGAACTTAAACTGGGAGTTAAGACAGCAGATAAAGGGCCTGAGGTAAAGAGAGGGAGAGGGGGAATGTCTCTGCAGACAGGCAAAGAGAAAGGGAAGTAAGTTAGGGCTGAAGGGCCTGTGAGCCTCGAACCAGGCAGAAGGACATTGGGAAGGGCAAAAACTGGGGTGGACAGGAGCAGATGCTCCAAAAAAGAATGAATAAAGGGAAATGAGTGTGTATCAACCATGACAAGCTCTGCCATGAGACTCAAAAGATCTGTGAATCTCACCCCTGTCCTCTGCTGTCAGAAAAATCCTTCCTGTCCATATAAATCCTTCAGGCAAAGCATGTTTCAATCCCACTTTGTAATGAGACAGGGGCCTCCCACCAACTGGTCGCCCTGGAGTCCCTCTGTTCCAGCTAGTGGAAGGGGAGGGGCTGTAATGAATAATGAGGACGAGTAAGACCCAGGTTTTGATCAGCTGCATGGCGTTTTTAAACCACAGGGAAATGCTCCAGACATGTGCAGTAAAAGAATTGTGTTACAGCTTTTAAGTCCGGCCGTCCACCAAGAAAAGCCAGCCTGAAGTTCACCCACACAGTCTCGGGTTTAAAAAAACCCTGTGTTCACACATGAGCACCTAGTCCCCCCCTACATCTCCTTCGGGATTTAAAACAAGCACTTCTCACCTGGGGAACAAACCTTGTACCTTCTGTTTCTCTCCTGCTGCTCCTCACCTGTCTTCAAACACTTCAATTCCACTCCAAAGGACAACATCATGACCTCAGCTTTCCCAGGTCTTTCACAGCCCCTCCAGATGGAGAAGTTCCTTCAACTCCCTTCACTCCTTGGGAAGGGAGCATGAGAAAGGCATCACCCCCTCTTCAGTGAGCCCAGAACAGATACATATAGGCCCCCCATTCGATATGTCCATTGTACCAGAGGACCAAGTGCTGTACATGCAAGCCCAGCTTATCTGAACATCCCACAGTGATCACTGATGGTGCAGACCAGCAAAGTAAAGAGATGTTAACTCAGCCCCCTTGGAGGAGGCCAGTCATGGAAATCACTGAGGTCAAATGAAGCATAAGTCACATAAAACTCCAGGAGGAAGAGACCAGAGCATGTCCACAGCAGGTGGTCTGGTGCCTCTGGTCTGGTTGGGACCACCAATTTGATGGAAAAGAGAGCATATCTACCCAGGTCTTGTGGGTGCTCAGCTGTGAAGTGTGGGGATGCTTGGCTATCCCTGAGCTCCTCCCACCGTTGTCATGTCGACCTCCTCGAACAGGAAAAGACATAAACACAAGCAAGAAATTAAATCCAATCGCTTGGCATTACAGAAAACTTGGACCATGAGTGAAGATGTTGGGGTAACAGTGTCTGACTTGGTTTTAAGTCCTGCTGGTGATGCTGATTTCTACAGAGCCAGCACAGGAGTGAGAAGGTTACTGGAGGAGAGGCCTCCTATGCAGCAAGCCTTAGGGATGATAACAAGGGTCTGAGAGCTCTGAGAGGAGCAGTAGATCCTGCAGTGACCCTGTTCCTACTGCACAGCTGTAGCATCAGCAGCCTGAGATCTTTTCCAAAGGTCCTAAATAACTTGGGCCTGAAAGCTGGAGGTAAACATAGGAACTGGAAGCAACAGAGTGCTTAGACTCTTTATCCAGAGAGGTAAAGATTTTTTAGAGTGTGCTCAGATTAATTTATTTAGTGTCTGGGCATCAGGCTACCTGTCCAGAGAAAGACCTGGATGTAGTGAAACACATGCTGGGCATGTAGTGCCAACACAGGGCATAAAACTGGACATCTGGGGCATGATTCAGTTATCTAAAACAAGGAGGTCTCAGAGATACCGTGAGGTACCAAAATCAGTCAGCAGATCTGAGATGGGACCTTCAGGAGACCCTTGTCCTTCCCAAAGGAAGCTGGAGGTCCGGAGGAACATCCAGGTAATTTAGGCAACGGAATCAAGCTCCTGATGTGAGACACTGGTGTGAGTTTGGAAACAGAGTGTCTAGACACATTTCCCTTTACCCAGCTGCTTTGATCTATGTCTGGCCTCCAGCTGGCCAACAGTGCTTTTGCAAGGACTTTATAACCAAAGTAATTTGGATCATTTGGTAAATGTTTTCTGGGCAACTGAAAAAACGTGTCTAAGATATCAGACCAGGTCCAGACAAGGTCTAGATCCACTCCACTGCTTTGGGTCTCTTAGATGTCCATCTCACCTCTTGCACTGGAGTCTTGGTGATTAGCAAAGTATCAAACAGCAGCAAAAGGAGGAAGAGCCAAGTGGACAGGCACAACCTCTGAGGAATCAAGATCTTAACTAGTCTTGTTGGACTATGTCCTGAACATTTAGGGTTTTATCCTCTGCATTTTAGCCCCAGTTTGGCCATCAGTGTCTTCAAAATGAGGCTGCAGCAAGCCTCAGCTTTGAGAAGTGCCAAGGCATGGCAAACCCTGCTGACATATGTTAGACCTGCCTGATCCTGGTATTTCTTTCCACCTCAGTTTTCTCTTCTGCACAATAAAACCTTATCTACCTCATGTGGGCTATGCAATGATGACTAATTAATGCTAATGAAGTGCTTTCAGATCATCCAATTCAAGGACACACATAATTGCAAAATATTAATTATTGTTTACTTATTATCATGAAGCAAATAGCAAACCCAGCTGCTTATCTTCCTCAGACATGACTCAGAAGGAGGATGGTGGCTGATCAAGAGAGAGGTGCAGAGTCCAGTTAATCCTGTACAGTGACACACGTGTGTGTCTGTGTGTGTGTTTGTGTGTGCATGTGCAAAGGCACCTGACACGGCAGGGGCCAGGCCAAAGGAGGCCATACTCATGACAAAGCCATGCAAGCTCAAAGTCCATGGAGATGAGCAAGAGCTCACCTTGCCAAAGACCCAGATGGGAAAACGGATGTCTAGCAATGATTCATGTGTTTGAAAATTATGCACATGAGAGACCGTGTGTCACAGAGAATTAGAAGAGTAAAAGCTGTAATGAATTACTGTGAATGACTAAAAAAATTGCTGTGCTTGAAAACTTCATTGTCAAAGACCCCAAACCCTTCTCGAGAGGCAAAAGAGAAAGAGGTAGGGAGAACGACATCCAGGAATGGAGAACTTGGCAGACAAATGGAGAGGAAATTGAGCATGGTGATAGAAATGAGTTTTGGGTTGAGCTTTGAATGAGTTGGTGGTCAGAGAACTGGGGCAGGATGGTTATCCCACAAACAAGAGCCACATAGGTGATATCCTCTGGTTAACAGCTCAGGGCTAACCATGTTGATGAAGCAAAAAGGGTTGATTCTATCGGAAAAGCAACAATTCCATCTAACCTCCAGTAAAGAGGCTTAGGAAGAACCTGCAGAGTGGTGAGGGGCACTGAGTTGCTTGCTGAGGTCTCAGAGGAGGGGTGAAGGGTTCACACTGCTGGATCTAGTGGAACTGTTCTTTGCAAGGAGTGGTGGAGAAGAGAGGAGGGGAAAATATGGAGGAATGTAGAAGTTTTGGGAAAATGAGAGCAGAGGTTGGGTTTGGGAAATCCACGCCATGGATGATGAAGAACTTAACATTATAAAGTTTTTCAGGCACTTACAGGTGTCTTCAAATTACCATCTGACCTCAGAGAACCTACCAAATCCCTTAGGCATTCTAGTATCCTCAAACGTCTCAAATTGCAGCCTAGCATTTCCATTGACATGCAAAATTGTCTTCCCTGTGAGGGCTTGAAAGAGTGACCTGAAAGCCTGTGGCTGTGTCTCCTGCTTGGCCACTTGCACAGCGTCAGGAGCCTCTGGGCTGCTCTCTGGGTGACTTTCTCTGCAGGTCAGTTCAGAGCCAGGTGTGTCCACTGTCAGCAGCCAGAACAGCTCTACCACTCACACACCCATGGAAATGCATACAGAGGAGCTGGATAGACTCCCCTAAATAGGTCCTTAGAACTGCAAGAATGGTTATGAGCTACAAAAGCAGGATCCGCACATACAAGTCTATTTGCTTTCAGGGGTCTTTAGTTAAAATAAGCGACTGTGGCACACAAGTTCAAGGAGGTTATCCAAGTTGATGCTGCTCAGTGAGGTGGAAGATGGAGCATTTGATGTGCCATGGGACAAGATGCAGAGCAGGAATGTGTATAGGGACCCAGCAGCTCCCTTCACATGGAGAAATATCAGCAGGACAAAGTTGGCTTCTGGACCCCAAAGTCCATGGGGTCCTCAAGCTGTTCCCTCTCTGCCACCCAGAGCCCAAAATCAAGCCTAATCTAAAATGTGCAGTGGTGCAATGTCCTCCACATGCTGCAGAGCAAAGCCAGAGGATTCTCTAGAGCCCACATTTTGGGGTCTGGAGGTGGTAATGCAGCAGTCCTGTATTTTGCCCACCTTTCACCTGACTTGTGACTTCTGCCTAATTCCCAAGAGAGATATACAGCAAGCAGCTCCCGTCAGAAAATCACTGCTTTTCTCTGTGACACAGTGACATAATGACCATTCCCCTCCGATCCTGGTGTCGTGATCTAGCTCCTGATTATATCTTCATCTGGAATAAAGAGATCTAGCCTAAGAAAATGCACTTAAGCTTCAGAGTGTCTTTGAGATATCATCAGTCTGGAAGGCCCAGGTCTGATGGGGACATTTCCTCCTTATGCTGCAGATGAAGGTTCAGAGAAGTCCAAGTGCTTGCCCAAAGCTACTCAGAGAGTCAGGAGCTCAAATGCCTTTTGTCTGACACCTGAGACACACTGATAGCTCTGAGTGTATTATGCCCATTTTGCTCTTCATTAATTGCTTCCCAACAACCCCTGGCTGTGGTGGAGTCAATTTGTGAAGCCTGAACCTCACAACATGTCCTGCTGATTCCTGAGTGCTCTTGGGAGCATTCCTTGCTCTTGGTATCAACATTGCTTTTGGGAGCAATATCCTTCCTTAGTGCTTTCAATCATCCATTTGAGATTCTGCTAAGGTTCTTGCACTGTCAGGATTCCATTGACTTCAACCATTCAGAGAGTACAAACAAGTTAAATATTGACTTGTTTTTCAGAAGAATGATTTTACAGCCCTTTCTGTTCCTATCCCTCACGCTCCTGGAACCGTGTAGTTCCAAAAGATCTCCAACAACCAACTTTTAAACCCTTAAAAACCATGTCTGGGCCCAGATCTACAAAAATGAACCACATTTACTGGGTTGCCTTCTTACAAAAAGCAGATTTTTATCTTTGTGATAAGTGCACTTAACAGCTTGGACTAAAAATTTTAGTCTTAAAAAGCAGATTTTATTACTGCAGCCTCTTGACAGAGCGTTTCATAGACATTAAATAATATGGGTTATGCCCACATTGTAACACTAGCTTGATCATCAGACCTACTTAATGACTTCAGAATAATAGGACTAAACTGCTAACCAAAAATAAATTAATTAAAAGGTAGGTGTTATGCCTCCTGTAGACCTGGAGTCTGATTGTAGGCTGTCTCTTCTACCTGGAGGTCCTATGAGGAGACACACCAGTAGCCATAAACACTATTGACTCCAGGGTGTTGAACTTGAGGTTATGTCAGGGATCTTTAAAGGCAGGAACTTTCCTGGTCCCTGATGAATGGAGAGTCAAAAAGCATATTTCAAACATCCAATCTGTCTTTTATTGTCCAACAAGAAGCATAAATATATAAATTATGAGTCACAGCATCTTCCTGTTTTTGCATCTTTAGCTAAGGGGAGGTAGATTTGCATCTAAGCAACTCCACCCCGTCTGCATCTATTGTCTTATTTGTCCTGGCTCCCATACTCACTAATTTTACACTCTCTCACACTTTCTGCAGCATTGTATCTCCTTTCTTGGCCCTGTGTGTGTGGAACAACTGACCTCTCTTCATGACAGAGAAACCAAACACCCCAGCTGCCATTGCAAGGGCACTCACCAGAATGAAAGTCTCACTAGTGCTGCTGATTCAGTCCTAATAGGGGACCTGCTTTTACCATTTCTCTGTTCCCCAACACAGATCTGCTTACGTGGGCAGAACAGACCTAGACACGTTTTATCAAAAGACATCTGCAAACTGTCCTTTCATAAGCTGGAATCTTGCAGAAATCTGAAGCCCTCATGACATGGATCTCTGCTGTAGCTGGTTTCATGACACAGTGAAAGTTGTAAGGCAGATGCATACCACGATGAGGAAAGGAGAAAGGAAATGCCAGAGGACTTGTGAAGATGAAGCCACTTAGCCCTCATCTTCCACCATCTATCACATCCCACAACTTCCTCCTCCCTGAGATTCCTACTGGCTCTGACCAAGACTTCACACTGGAAAATGCCTTTGTGTCAGAGGGGACAGGACTGACAGCTGCCCTAGGGGCACCAGGCAGAAACATTTCCTTGTGTTTTGCAGGCAGGAGGAAGCCATAGCAGAAAAGATAATGTGTGAAGTTTTTTTTTCCCAGTTCAAACTCCAGCAGCCCTCCCACCACACTTGTACTGCTGGATCCTGTGTGGCAGTAGTGGAATAAGAACGGTGGTTTCCAAAAAGAAGATTTGAAACATGGATCATAGGTTTCAACAAAAGGAATAATCATCAAACATGGGGAATTCACCTTAGAGAAAAGAATCTAAATCAGTAATGCAAGTGCAAGAGAGCCTCTGTGCTACCAGAGGACATTGCGGATGTGTTTACTCATCACAAGAGACCAATTAGTGCATCAGAAAGCATTACTGCCAATCAACTAATGTAATAATTGACTATATGCAAAAGACTAATTCATTTCAAATGCGATAAAAAGAGTTTGCTTAAACCAGCCATGAAGGTGTTTAAACTCACCCATTTAATTTCACAATCAGGACAGGCTCAAACAGAAGAAGCCAGTCAGTTACTATGTTTCATCTGACAGGTAATAATTTCTTATGATGTGTTGACTTAATTCTCTTGCAATCACATGAGCATGCCCTTAATTAAGCGCACAAAGGCAATCTGTCCTGACGAGCAGGGGAGAGAGGAAGTACAGTGAGAGATGACAGTGGCAGCATCAGACACCGGCTGGTAACCTGGGAATCAGAAAGGAATTTTATAACAAATGGAAATGCTATCCTATGAGGAACAACAATCATGACAGCAATGCCTGGAAGGACAAGGATAAGCTCAGATAGGCTGAAGAACCTGTAAGGGTTAAAAACTAGTGGGAATATATGAGGGCCTCTATAGAAAATGTTCTTGAATTACATTGGAAGTGAGTGGAAGATGAAGAAATGCAGACCTACTCTTAGCAGGAAATGAGAACACACAGCAAGTGATCCTGGGTGCACAAGGAGGAGAGTGGCCAATGGTCAAAAGCATTGATTCTCCCTCTCTACTATGGCATGGTGAGGCCACATGTCAAGTTCTTTGTTCACTTCTGGGCTTCCCAGTTCAAGAAAGACACGGAAGTACTGGAGAGGGTCCAGTGGAAGGTTACAAAGATGGTGAGGGGACTAAAACACCTCTCTTCTTATGGGGAAAGGCTGAGAGAGCTGGACTTGTTTAGCTTGAAGAAGATGTTTACACCTCTCAGTGTTTACAAATACCTTAAGGACACCTAAAGATGTCAGAGGATGAGACCAGACTCTTTCCAGTGGTGGGATGAGTGTGTGACTGGATGAAAGCTGGTACCTCCCATACCGTGCTCCAGATGTAGGAAAAGGTTAAACTGGGGCATATTACCAACAACAGAAAATGTTAATAACGGCTAGAACAAGAGTCCAGAATGGAATAAACACAGGATGAAGCCCAGTAGGCAGAATTTAATAAACCAAGGGTACTTAAGGAAACAGTCAGAGACACTTCAAACCCATTAGTAATTATATTTGAGAACTCTTGGCATTCTCATAGGACAAGTGAAGGGTAAAGACAATATCTATCTTTACAATACAGGCCCAGGAGGACACTGGGAATTCCAGCTCGGTCAAGCCACCTTCTGTGCCGGGAAGGACCCCTGCCTTCCCTGTTGACTGATCTGTTTGTGGGTGCTGGGAACAGAATGAGGTGATTGGTGCAGGTAAGATGGTTTGTTGAGGAGAAAACACATCAAAACAAACCTGCTTCCTGGCAGATCATCTTGTGGTCTGGGAAGAGGCGGGGGATGAGGTACCACTCTTGTCATTCTCCAGCATGAAATCCTAATTAAAAATCAGCAGAGTACAGCTGCAGTTCTGGTTAAAAGTGTTTTGTTATTGGAAACTTTCTTTTTCAAAGTGTGCTCTCAAATACAGGAACATCTCAGAAGGATGCACAGAGAGGCCAGGCTTGTGCAGCATTTTGGTCTGTACTTTTACTGATCTAAGGCAGAAAAAAAGGAGACTTACAGTAAGTCTGGGAGGGCTCCAGAGAACAGGCTCAGGTAGAATGCAAATGACTTTATTAAAGCAAACTAAAAGTCTGTAGTACCATGGGGAAAAGGGTGACTATCATGTGGTTGGTAAGGACATGAGAGCCAGAACTAGGTCACAAGAAGTAATTATTTTGCTTTTTCCACTGCTGGTAGAGCTGGAGCTGGAATCCAGCATCCAACTGCACTTACAAACCAGAGGGAGTCAGGACAGGAGAAGGGTTGGAGGTTTCCAGAGGAGAATTTTGATGTGAGTTACACCTCTCTAGGGCACAGCTCCCAGCTGGAAGAAACCCAGCATGAAGACCACAAGCAGTGCACACAGGAGGCATCTGGGAGCAGAGCTGGGCAGCCACGTAACCCTAAGAGAATGAGGGTCTTGCAGGAATCACCACAAGGCTGGTCCCAGGATTTGTGGAGTCCCAGTTCCAGCAAGTGTAGGTAAGAGTGATCCCCTTTCCTAAGCCCATCCCAAGGTTTCATGCCCACATTCTTTGGGGTCTTTGCAAGCTTAGGGGAAAACAGCATTGTGTGTACCAGGCCTTTGCTTGGGTTTTCCCCACACAGACCAGGGCTTCAGGGTTTCCATTTATAGCATGGGCCTTTCTCCCTGTGCTTGGGCAAAATAAACCCAAGGAGTGGGAGGCACTGGCTGGGAACAGAAAGAGAGCAGCGGGGGCTGGTGGAAAACCCACAGGAGCAAGACAAGTAGGGTAAAGGTAAACCTCCTCAGTCCAGTTCCCTGACTAATGCCCTGGGTGGCACAAGGCAGGTGAGTCAGCAAGGAGGGAGGGAAGCAGCACTCCTCTCCTCAAGCTAACCACAGGGTCCCTGGCCCCCTTGGCCCTTCAGTTCTGCTGCCAAACCCTGCTGGGCACACCTGGCACTCAGGGACAGCCTGCTTGCAGGTATTTACCCCATCCCCAGACAGTGTCACCTCACCTTGTGCTCAGTCACTCCACACCTAAGGGACCCCATCGACTCATGACTTGAAAGCATTATTCATCAGCAGCTGGGAGAAAGGGAAGTTGGGGATTACTTTCACAGGGAATTAATTTTTTTTTACTCAGTTCCCTGCCCCAGGGGATGCCTCTGCAGCTGGCAGTGAGTAGGATAAGCCAGGACCACCACAAAGGAATCACATCTACCTAAATCTGAAGGATGCTTTCCCAGGCTGGTGATACTCACCAGTCATGTTGGGCAGCTGCTACAGTACTTTGAAGGCATTCAGGTGGGCATGCTGGCAAAGAATGGATTCACACCAACATTTAGTGTCAACCTTAGTGTCATCTGTCCACAACTTGAGCCATGTGGGCCACCCAGCACTTCCCCACTTCTTTAAAACAGCCTGTCCCCAAGCTGCTCCCCCACATCACTTACTGGTACAGCTAGGTCCTTTGGAGATGGGTTCATCTTTCAGCAAAGCCCTCTCAGCCACAACAGGGCTTTTGGCACAGAGCTGTACAGTGTGCTCTGCCCCTGCTCATGAGGTGGAAGCAGTCAGTCACCTCACCTCCATAACTTCTCACTCTTCCCCCAGTGTGCAAGCAGAGCAAGAGCGGGACATCTGCTCTACAGCTCCCTGCACCTGAGTTTGGACCTTCCTTTCTCATATTGCCTAAATGTAGATGGGGTTTTTTGTTAAACTGGAAGAGAAAAATCTTCTCAACCCACCCAGTTAGCATGGCTGCTGGAATCTCTCCCAAGTATTGAGCTAATCAGACACACCCCAACTTTTTCCCTGTTCCCCTTGCCCAGCCCAACATCTCTCTCCATGTCCTGCACAGAGGCAGGACTGGGTGCTGCCAGCCCCAAAGTCACCAGCAAACTGCTGATCACACACACACACACTCCACCAACACACCCACACCCAGCCCTCTCAATTCCTCCTGCAGAGAAACCCCTCCACTGCTCACACTTTGCAGGCACAGCACCTTGTCTCCAGCTCAGTCCTACGGAGAGAGGCTCAGTGATGATCCCTAAGAACTCCCACCTCCACTGCACTCGGTCCACCAGGACCTGATGCTCCCTGGGTCTCTGGTGCTAAGACCTGCTCTGGCTGATTCTCTTGAGACCAGTCTGTGCCCAGCTCAGAGGTACACACAAGCTGGGGCACTGCTGGGAAAGGGTTAAAACCCCAGCCTTTGGATGTTGGAGGAAAATTTTGGAAACCACAAGGAATTCAAACTGCTTTGTAGCAGGGTGTACAAGGAAACCCAAAGAACCACAGGCAGTTTGCTGTGTGGTTTAGGAAGCTCTCAGATAATTGCCACCTCCTGTCTGAGGTGGTGCTGGACTGTGTTGTAATTTAGATGTATAACAAGATCAAGACATTCACTGGAACTCAATCAAGCCAGAAAATAGAATTTACATGCAACTTACAAACCTGTTTTACAGAGGAGGTTGTAAAACCAGAGACCCTGTAGTCCAAAAGGCGAGAAAACAATGCATGTCTTCTTACAGGAAAGCAAATCCTACACATACAAGACATCAGATTTAGTGTAGACCCAACATATACAAGAGGAAAGCAAGTTTTGTGAGGTATTTATATTATTCAATGAGAAATTATTGTGCAAGAAATACTATATATCTTGTTGGCTGTGAGCAAAGATGTAGGAGGGTGTTATTAGAGCCATTAGGGATATTAGATATGTCATAAAAACACAAGCATACATTCTGCTTGAGAAAGATGCTTGTTTGAGAAATATGCTGCTTAGAGAAAAGCAGTAGTGTAAGTACAGACAAAAGGCACTGCAGATTTTGTGAAGTATGAAAAGTATGTTCCTACGGAGGCACTTTCTATCCCCCAAGCATCTCAAGCTGATAGATGTCTCAAAAAGTTTCTGTGGATGTTGGTTATCTTTCTGATTCAGGACTCTAACTAGCCCAGGTTATTCCTTAACCGGTTGTGATGACAAAACTCTTTGAAGTAGCGTGGATTTTCTTCACCTTATACAAACCTTTGTGTAATTACCCTTCACCCCCTTTTTTGTATAAATCTGGGAATGTTTATGTTTCATATGCCAAACTCCCGTATTGTTAGCATGGCAACTCACAAAGCAGAGAGTATTTGCAAGAATCAGGAAATATTTTTTTGGCAGCACATAGACAAGCTCTTTGGGAAATTCAAAAGGACTAGAAGGATATTAGGAAGAAAAAGACACTGGGATGTTTAAAAATAAATTAAGTGTCAAGACTTACTTCAAGGAATTAATATAATTAAAAATAACTTTCACGCTCGAGGACTTTTATACACATAGCAAGTTTGTCCGGTTTATTTGGAACAAAATCTTCACTTCTGCAAGACCCTGAATAACCTAAAACGGCATCTCACCTGTTGAAATTCATTCAGATAGTTCCTCTACTTTAAAAAAGTAGAAGCAAAAATAGTTTTTCTAAGAACAGAAAACTCCCCAAAGCTATAAGCTGAAAATTTCAACAAATGAACTCCAAAAGAACACTGACTCATTGCAAGGACAGAGAGGCAACACAAACAGCCTTCTTCAGATCCAGACAAGTATAAAATAATTGCACTTTCTTTCTTACTTGGGTCTTTGAAAAGAAGTGATCATAAAAAAAAACCTCTGAACTGAACATGTAAATGTGTCCTCTATCCTCATCTCTCAGCACTCATCACACCCTCTCTGTAAACAACCCCAGCAAGACAAATAACTGAAATAAAAGAGTTTATCACATGGCACAATTGCCAGACTCAGCAAAGTTTTAGCAAAATGACATATCAGAGGCTTCTGTGTTCTGGGTGAGGCAAAGCATTTAAAACACTACCCACAAATCAGACTGTCACCTTCATAGATGTTAATGGACTTTTTAAACATTCTCATTAATTCAGCATATCCCTGTTAATCTCATGATTGGGACATTTTCCTCAAGATGAAACACAAACAAAATTACAATGAGAAAGAAACCCAGTAGGATTTGGTTGTGCTTTAGCTAGCTACTGAGGTCTCAAGACAAGTCCTTAGATTACTTATTCTGAATAATAGGCTTAGAGGACTTCTTTAATTTCACAGAGCTTATTAATATCACCTGTGCTTGTCCTTTCAGCCTGTGAGTTTTATCCTGGACATGCCCATAACGATTCTCCAACAAGGAAATGGTGAAGCCTCCTATCTACTGTTGATACTTGCAGCTCTTCTACTAATTTGGGCAAAAGGGTGAGCCCACTTAGAGCTGTAATCCCTGCAAGGCCTTTCTGCAAAGGGGTTGAAGATAACATGAAACACGCTTCGCTGTCTGCTTACTTTAACATCCTAAAAAATACCTTTGTCCCAAAAACCCCCTGGGCAAAAACATGCAGGAAACCCTCTGGAGTGGAAAGGCCACCTCCACAAACCACAGTTCACAGACAGTATGTTAGGAAAAACAAGGCAGTACATGTCAGTGGCCTGAGTGGTGCCCACGCTGAGGTGAGATGCTGGAAGCTAAAGTGGGTCAATGAGTTATTGCATTCCAGAGACAATGGCTGCCCCACTTCTAAACTGTGCCCTGAATTACCAAAGCCTTCTGGCACATCAGCCCAGGGTTTCAGAGACGGGAAGATTTTAAAACTGCAAATGAGCTGCAATTAATGGAACTGGAATAGAACCAAAATAGCAAGATAAAAGAAAGCCCCTGCCCTTGCACTGAAATTACAGAGAAGCTGGATCCACCCAGGTGAAGTGCGAGTATCTCATCTCAACTGGATCATCCTCATTAAATCCCTGTCCTCAAAACACTTTCCAACTCCACCATCTCTTCTACTCTTTCTTCTACTTTTCAGTGAGACCTCTCAGAAGCATGGCCTCTCTAAAAAAACTACACATACTGCAAGACTTTATCCAGTTCCCAAACATACTCTGTGATTTTGTGGTTCAGTGATCTCTCCTCGCTAGCAAATAGAGGTATTGCAGTGAGTAACTGCGGGTTGCTTTCTTCAAGCCACTGCAAGTATTTTTAGAGGAATCAGATCCTTGTCAAACAACAGCAGTAGCATCACAGCCAAGCTTCCTGGAATTACCTTTTGTCTTGCTGCTACCAGGTAAAATTCAAGATAGTGCAGATTAGCAGAGAGGTGGATGACATTCAGGATGTTTGTCAGCATTGTGAAAAGTTAGGATCAAATCTGAGGCCACTGTATTTGCCTCCCAGAATCAACATGCCAGGTTTGTGATGCAGAATCATAGAAAAATGGAGCTGGGGATGTCTGCCTAGCAATTCATAGATACCTGGGGCTGGATTAGTGGATTAGTATTGCTCAATATACTTTTACTAATCCAGAAAAGGAAGTGAGCAGTTAGGTGACAACTTGATCATCGCTCACACCCTTCTCAACTGTGTTTATGAATATATTAAATAGCAATGACCATAAATTAACACTAGTTAGTTACACAATTGTAGAGAATTGGGATGCAGAGTGACCGGGAGAGAGCCAAGAAGGGGTCAGCCCTAACCCTGTGATTACAGACCGATGTTTATCTAGCCTGTTCTTTGAGATTCTCATGCTGGGAATTGCCAGCCTGCTCAGATCACACATTCCAGCCCCTAGAGATCCCACTACCCCTAAGATTTCCTCCATTTTAATTGCTACAATGCACTCTCCTAACTTTCTACCTCCCCAACCAAGAGAACAGGTTCTTCCTTCTATTTTATGCATTTGAAAGTTGGCATTGGGCCCCTTTCTCTCTTCCTTGTGAAACAGGAGTGTTTCATTGTCTCTCATTTCAGTGTTGGGCCCTAAGTTCTTTAGCAAGGACAGAACTTTTTAGAGATGTTATATCTGTAGATAGCCCTAAAGCATATAGAAACTTGCTTTTCTTATTCACCTTTTCCAGACCATGTACAAATAAACCAGAAGACAATAGGCCACAGTCTGGAAAAGCCCTGCTCCAGACCCTTGTCCCAGCCACAGATCACGTTCCCTGCCCCTCCAGTCACTTCTGTTGCATTCCTCTGAGCCTTCTTCCACTGGTACATAACCTTCCTGAAGGGCAGTGCCCAGAACTGGCCATATTACTGCCATGTAGGCATGATGCACACTAAAAAATCATTTAAACTATTTCATGTGTCCTACAAACAATGCCATTGTTTATACATCCCAGGGATTATTACATTTTCCTTTCTTTTTTGCAACACAAAGAAGTCTGTTGACTTCTGGTCAGCTGATAACTGCTTCAGCCACCTGCAAAACGCTTTCTGTACAGCTGCTGCCACTCCAGATGACTGCCTCTCCCTTGTTTGCACAAAGGACTATTCCTGCATCCACACCAAAATCTGCACCATCCTCCTTGAAATATATCCCTTCTCTATCGTCAGAGGTGACAAATACTGTGAGCAAAGAGCTGACGGGGTTTGGCATGTCACAGTGAGCAAGGAGGGACAGCATGTGGCCTGTAACACTGGAAAAAAAGACTCCATATTGCAAACTGATAATAAAATATTTTAATTATTCAAAACAGGCTAAGTTCAGCCTCTCTGCTGAGAGACCTGACTACCACAGTAGTCCATTCACTGGCAACATCTGTTCTACCAGCGATCAGCCACATTGTTCATTTTTTAATTAAAAATCTCTGCTTCCAACTGGGAACTTCTCCCAACTCCTTCTGGCTCCTTGCTGATGTTCTGCAAGATGCAGCCCAAACAGCACATCTCTCAAAACAGTCTGGACAAATGAGGGTGGGATTGCAATGCTAGCACCACACAGCTGTGGTTACCATGGGGGGACAAAGTTCAGGCAGGGATTCCCAGAACCAAAAGTGAAAAGTGTCCCCAGTTCCGGTGCCCAGCACAAGCTGCCTCCCTGCAAAAGCCTCCTCCTGACACAAAACCCGTTTGGACATCACATTTCATCTGTGGAGGGAAGTGAACCTGTGAGCTCCCAGCAAGGTGGAGCTTTAAAACCTACCTGGGGCTTCACACTCAGCTGCCTGGAAGCTGAGGTGGATAAAACAGGTCATGGCATCTCTCAAACAACAGTGACCAGGAAATCCATCAGAGTGCTCCTGGCCTTTCATATGCACCTTTGCCACAGCTGAAATTCAAAGCAAAATAGCAGCGAGAAGCAGGAGGATGGATGGATGAAAGGGAAGACAGGAATTTTATATAATATGTTTCTTTCTTTTCTTTTTTTTTTGTCAAAATGATAAAGTCTGGAGGGTTTTGACTTCATAACTTTACTCTGAAATGTCCCATGGGCCAGAGGTGTGTAAGGTGTCTCAGGCAGGGTGATCTTACAGACCCTGCTCCCCAGGGAGCCCAGGACAACCCACCTCTACAGGTGGTGAGGACAAGCCAAGCAGATCCATGAAGGATCTGGTAATGCCCATCTCATATAAATTGTCCTCCTTAATTTCTCTCCACGCTAAAGAAAATTTTAACAGGCATCAAGCACCTCAGGGAGTTCAGATCACAGATAAAGACAAAGGAAGGGTCCATCAGGTTTTCTGCATATCTTCCTCCCTTCATATCAGGATCTCCTAATCACTACACTCTCCCTCGCTAATTAGACTTCAACTGGCAGGATGAGAGTTGTGGCTGTTCAGTGTGGAGAAGACTCTGGGGAGACCTTCAAGTACCTGGAGAGGCTTCAAGAGAGCTGGAGAGGGATTTTTTACAAGGACATGGAGAAGATAAGGAGGAATGGGTATAAACTGACAGCTGGCAGGTTTAGATTAGATATTCGGAATTCTTGTCTGTCAGAGTGGTGGGGAAGTGACACAGGTTGACCAGATAAACTGTGAGTTCTCCATCCCTAGAAGTGTTCAAGGCCAGGCTAGGTGGGATGACATTAACTGGTTCACTGATCGCAGCAGTGTTGAAATTAATCACTTGAATTTCAGTATCAGGTGGACCTTTGAGCAACCTGGTCTAGCGGAAGGTATTCCTTTAAAGTCTCTTCCAACCCAAGCCATTCCATGAGTCTGTGACTGAGGAGTGAGTGCCTTAGCACTCAAGAGCCCTGCAGCCTTCCCCACTGTAGTTTATCATGCAGCACACCGTTCACACACCCGGCAGGGCAGTCAGACTCCCAGCTCACACACAGCCAGGTATCAGGTTCTCTGGCCATTGCGAAATACTTGTAGTTCAAAGGTACACCAAAAAATGTAAAATCCTATGTTTTTCCACAAGCACAGCTTCTGTAGCGTGAAAGAGGATTGCAAGGGCCCCAGGGCTCGGTGAGGTGGATGGGGCAGCCCCACCTCACCAGGCTGTGCAAATCATGCCAGGCCACAGCCATGCTTGCACCACATCCCTGGCAATCTCAGCAAGAACAACCCAACCTCTCCCATAACAGGAGGGGAGGAAGGCTGGAAAGGGTGGATGAGAGTACCTGTGAGGCCCTGGGATGCTGCATCACCCCTGTTTGACTATCCCCTGGGAGAACTCATGCACTGGCCACACAATGAGCCAGTAGTGAGACTGAGCCAGAGCGAGAGGGCCACAGTTATTTTTCTTTCTTTTGGCACCTGCAGTGGTTGTTTCCAGCCCATTAGCTGTTCTGTCACTGCCTAGGTGTGGATGATTCCACTCCTGGGGCACAGATGAGGCCCCATTGATGGATTAACCACCTCAATAGGCAGCATGAATGGCAGGTATTTGTGTGCTCAGCTGCCAGGAGGAATTGGATTTTAATCTCCTGCCAATATGGGTCATATCCTCAGCTTGCAGCCTGAATCACATCCTCACCTCACATTCCTGACCCACCTTCCAGCACAATCCATCCTTATTGGCAAGGAAATGGTGAGGGCTATTTCAAGCACCTCAGATACAGCAAAGGGGGAGCTGTGCCTGAGTCCCATTATAACTGGTGGAACATGGGTGCAGCTAAGCCCCCTTTAAACCTGGCCCACAGAAGGAAAATCTTAAGCCCTGCTTTCTTACTTTTTAAGGAGTGTAGAGATCTTTCTGGAGATGTACATGGACAAAGAGCCACCAGCTACAGCTGCATGCATTTGCTTTCCCGGCCCTCTAAAAACACACCCTCCCAGAAACAGCAAACCCATCCACACAACAGGAATCCGGTCTGGTCCTTGATTTGGTGAGTGCTCTGCAAATAAATTACATAAGAAATCTCTGATTACATAAAGTGCATTGCACAATGCATTATATAAAGCTCAGATCATGGTTTAATCAACCAGCACTCAGCTCTCTTACATCAAGAAAAATTAATCTGAGGAGCAGTAAGGAAGGAGGAGGAAGAGGAGGATGCTTTCCCTCTCTTAAGGAGGCATCTGGCATGCACATGGTGCACATGATCACTGAGCACACCCCCATCCCTGAGCCAGCCCAAAAGGAGCAGCTTCCAGCCAAACTCTAGCTTGTGGCTCAAAGGCCACCTGCAGGGTACCTGAACAGGGCAGGAGATTTATGCATCCCTCAGAAAACAGACCCATAATCACAACCACCTCACCATTAATCTTGTCTGGCTCTAATGGGATTGCCCAGAGGCACAGGGTGTCCATCAACCACTGTAATGCACCTTGGAGGAGAGAAATGAGAAACTCCTCATGAATGCATTGTTTAAAAATGCCTGGTTTTCTTTTCTGACACTTATTGATTTCAAATCAGTGGGAAATAGCCAAGGGAAATGTTTCAATGTTGACAGTGATAGAGGAAGTTTCACAGCAGCAGATAGAAATCAAAATAGTAGAGAACTGGGAATTCTGTGCTGAATCTGGTGCCAGAGGTGCTCCAAGATACATAACAGAAGCCAAAAGTCCCACTTATCTGCCCTAATATACAGGTTTTTCTATAAAAAATAATGTGGGTTTCACAGTTTTTAAAGCCAAGAATGACATTAAATTAGTCACAGGATTTTCAATCAATCCACCACAGGGCTGGCAGGTGGGACCTGCTCCTTCTCTTGGAAAACTTTGCTCTTAGAGAACCCTGAGGCTACCTGTGGCTTTAATACAAATCTTTCAATCAGTTTCAACAGGTCTCATACAGGATTTTGAGCATGAAACCACTTTCGGGTAAGAAATACCTGCAAAAGTTCCCACCATGTCTTGCAGAATCAGATCGAATCAGCAGGGGCGTCAGTGAAAATCGTTTTAACTACTCCAGGTTTCAGTGATAATAGCATCCATTAAATAGGAAAAGCAATAAATCTATAGGGGACATAAGATGAAAATAAATGGTGAGGTTTCAGCTACACTTTGAAGTAGCATGGAATGGCCCAGAGGAAAGATGTGCTTGGAACTGCTTGGTCCATTGTTTCAGACAGGCAGAGAACTTTTGTGTGCCAGTGGAGAGAAAGTTGCGAGACGAGGAGAAAGGCCCTCTTTGGTGATTGATTTTGCAGCTGGGCTGTTTCATGGAAGGTGAAATTCTGAAAGGAGAGATGGGGATGCAGGAAACAGCAAGGGCAGCGCAGAGAAATGCTCATGGGATATTTCTGAGCCTTGGAGGCAGATGGTTTCTAATAGGTCTTCCCATGAGAATGGCCATAAGAAACCCAAGAGGAGATAGGATTTTGTGTTCTGTCCCCTTTCCCTTTGGTCACAGGAGCACCAACTATCACCAGGGGAATACAAGAGGTGGGCCAATTGGATGACATACAGATGGAGGGGTGTTACACCTCCCTGGCACTTCCCAACACAGCAGTCAGCACATTTAGGGGGGAAAAAAGCAACAAAGCAAACCAGAATCTTGTCTTGTGTAATAAAATCCAAAGGGAAATCATGAAAGGTGAGAAGGGAGCCAGAGCACATTCCCTGTGACCAGTCATTCCCAGGAAAGGAGTTACCACCATGTCTTCTGCAGAAAAGAATGAGTCAAGGAGAAGTTACCACAGACACGACAGGGCATGCAGGTGTGCGCAGGGAGACAGCTTTCCTCCTTTGGTGATGGCAGTGGGGAGCATTGCTCAGGAGACCTTTTTTTGCAGCCAAGATCTCCACTGGTGAGGTAAAACAGGTCCTCAGGAGTCAAGGATTCTGCAGACAGATCAATGTGCTGAAGCCTGGATGTGGCATTAGGAGAAATTCAAACACTTGGAGCCTGCCTGTGCCCAAAAGCCATTGCAATAGCAATGGGTTTGGGTTGGAGGAAGAGGATAGGGAGTTGCTCCTAGCTTCTCCTTCCACCTGTCCTCCTTTTCTTCCAAAAATGGTGTTATCCAGAGGTTATTCAGTACACAAAGGTTCTCTGTGCCAAGGCTAGATTTCTGAGTCACTAGATGAAAAGCAAACCTATGCCACCGGGAAGATAATGCCTGCAATGCAAGAGTGAGAGGGCTCTTGCACAAGGCGCTGGGTTCCCGATGATCACTGCCTCACACCTGGCCAAAAGCTGTGGGCTTTAGTGCTCCACGTAAAACTCCATGAGTAGACACAAGATGCCAACCCATGGGACGCTCAGACTGGCTACACCTCCTGTTTGTCCAGTTGGGAAACTGGTTCTGCAGCGTGACCAGGGAAATCTGGCCCTGGTGATGCCTGCATCAAATCCTCCCTTTGTGTGAAACAGCAGTGAACAGGTGCCTCCACTCAGGCCTTTTCCAAAGTGTCTCTGCCACCCACACCTCTATCCCACACAAACTGCGTGTTCAGGGCATCCCAAATAATCCCCAGAACAAACAGACTTTGCACTGTGTCCTGGGAAGATATTCACTCACGGAATTCTCAGTAAGATTAGGCTTTGCAACTTGTATTAACACAAAAGTCCCATCAAAGCCAAGTGAAAGAAAACAGAATTTGACCACAAGGTCTCCTAGTTGGTTCTGGCAAGCTTTAGTTAGAGTCAGGCAGTCCAGAATCATGTTTGATGCACAGGCTCACAGCTCACAGGGATTTTTGTCACTGTGGGTTGTAGCACAAGATTGCTCAGATGCAAAAGGGAGGTGAGATCTTCTCGCTGCAGAGGAGCCCTCTGTGGGCCATGCAGCTCCAGTGAATTCCCAGGTCAGGGAATGGATGGGGATGAATACACTTTGCACCAAAGAATGAGGCCAGAGGAGAACTCTGTTTAATCTCAGGGTCAAACCATGTGCCAAAGCCAAATCACAGAAAGCACTAATGGCATGCTCCTGACCAAGAAACAGCTGTGTTGGTACAAGGTGGGCACTGCACATTTAGGGTTCTTGGCAGCACACTGCTCTATCAGGCAAACCCTCAAAATTTTGTCAGGCAGATACAGTGCAGGGTAGTCAGCACTGACCTCCTTCAGCCTGTGCTCTTCACCCAAGGACTAGGGGATTCCATACTCAAATCCCTTCTCTCCCCCAAGAAATGAGACAAAGAACTGATCAACCCCCAAGCTAACAGCCCCTGTGAGTGTCAGACAGACACAGGTGAGATATCCATATCTCCCCTTTGGAAAGCTCCCTCACTTTGTACAAAATAATCTAAAAGAGAGCACACAAATCACTTCCATCATGGGCATGGCAGAGGGCTTTCAGCAGGAGAGCTGGCAAAAGCCTCTCACCTCAGTGCCCTCTCACTTAAGCATACATGAAAGGCTTGTGTTCTGGCCTCTGTAGTGGGAAGGGAGCCAGACCTGGATCTCCTGAAACCACAGGATGGGACAGAGAGGTAAACAGGTAGAAAATAGGAAGATAGCCAGGGAAGGAAAAGAAGCCAGCTGTAGGAGAGCACAGACCAGGACTACATACCTTCCCCTGGCTGGAACAAAAAGGGATAGAAATTGTGGGTATTTGGCTTAAAGAGCTGTATTCTCAGCCTGCAGTCTTCGGGGAATGTGGAGGATTCCCCTGCTGTGCGCTGAATGGAGTCCAGGACAGTTAATATCATGTTTCTAGATGGGAAAATCCACTGGGGTTAGAGGTGCTGTCCCACAGCAGTCCCCTTCCCTGGGAGTTCCAGGGGAGCACCATGGGACCAGATGCATCCCAGAAGCCCCACAGTAAAGTCCACCCCTTCCCAGGCTCTATCATGATAAAGAGCCTGGCTCTTCCTCCTCTTGTTTTTGGTTCTAATGCCTAGCTAAGGAATGGCAATGGAAAGTGATAGACCTATATAGCGTGAGACAGGTAGCAGAGACATTCAGAGTGATAGCTACCACTGGACTTAATTATACAGACATCAATATATATTTTTTGCCACAGTAAAATATTTGCCAGCACTTTTCTTTCATATTTGTAAGTTGCCATGAAACTTAAGGTGTTTTCAGGGTCTGATAAATATGCACTAGATCAGACACAGCATGAAGCTGTGACAGAAACTATCTGTACCATGTGAAAGGAAGGATCTCAAGTGATCCTTGCACCAAGGAAGAGCTGATCTGCCTGGTTCAACTCAGCCAACAGACCTCTGATTTTTGTGACACTCTGCTGCTCAAAAGCTCTATCTTAGAAGAGATCCATCACTCAGGGGAGACTCTTTGCAAACGAGGTTACATGTCAGGTTTTGGCCAGACCAGAAGCAGTAATGTTGACCCAGAGCTCAGGTGAGAAGTGCTGCAGAGCCAGCCTGGTGATGCTCTGTGCATGGCTTGCGATAGAGAAGGCTTTTCTGCACCACCTTCCCTTGCTGCTTTCCCTCTAAGGCATGGGAGAAACAGCAGCACCGTGCTGAGGGCAGAAGGAAGCAGGTTGTCAGGCAGATCAGTAAGTGGGCCTCTTCTTTGTGATCCTTTTCAAATTCTTTTCAGCCTTTTACCTTTTTTATTCGATTGCTTATCTGCTGGGAGAACTTTGGGGCACCACTTGCTGCCCACTCTTTATCTTCCTCTCTATGACCTCTTTGTTCAAGGGCAATGAAACAATCCAAGGCAAGGGAAGCTGATGTCTTGGAGGCATGGACAGAGTACAGACCCTGGAAGTAATATGGGAACGCTCACCTTTCTGTCCTTGGGTCACCCAAGCACACCTTGCACCTTCAGCTGTTGCTGTGTACTCTCCTCTCTCTGCTTATGGCGGTTGGCTCCATCTCACATCAAGATCAGTGATTAAAGCAGGGAATAAATAAATACAGTAAATTGAGAAAGATCAGCTCATCAGGCCAAGTGCGAATGCTACAGAGTCATCCAGAAAGCATCCTGTAATGTGCAAACAGGAACTGATAGAGATCCTCTTCCAAGGGCTGAGCTTGTTCATAACTGATGGATTCCCTTGGCCAAAACCACCTCCTGCATATCTGGGTGTGAGCTCTGCTATCTGCTGCTGCATCGTGCACAGCCCAGATCTCTCCTGGGCCGAGGGCAATTCTCAAATTGGAGAGAATGGAAGCATCAACGGGGGCAGATCTGTTGTCCTCATTAGCCCATTCTGTCAGGGAGCATTTCAGGATGAAAGGGAGGGAAGAAACATGCCTTTTTATCTTGTCACATTCTTGCATGTGGAAGGGAATAACTGAATCCCTGTGGCAAGTTCTGCCTAGCAGAGCAAGCCCAGCTGCAGAACCTCACACTGCAGCCCACATAAACATCACCTTGGGAGGATCTCTTGGGAGTCACAGCACAAAACAGCTCTGTGCCTGGCAACAACTACAATATTGGAAAAAATCCCTCACTATGGAGCCTGGGTCTCAAGGCACTGTAACACAGTAAGTCTCACCAACTCATTTCTGATTTCCTTACCCTGCGGAGGCTGCACCATGGGAAGCCACCTGAATCCTCGCATAGGAAGTGCTATGATGGGGAGGACACTCAGCAAAACAGGTGGTACCACGCCTGACCTGCACTGGACAGGACATTGTTGAAAAAAAGGACATCTTAGGAACCCTCAAGGAGGGGTAATGAGGCAAGAAAGCAGCAGGATGAAGCAACAACTTGGGCAGCAAAAGACACCCGCAGGAAAACCTGCTCTTAGGTCAGATGCTTTAGCCCAGGCCAGATCACCCCTCTCTATCCCATTCCTGTCATTACTGCCGCTGACCTTTCAGAGCAAACTCTGACATCCAGAGATCTGCAAGGCAGATGGGCAGTAACCATAAAAGCTGACCACTGGCAACACTCAGGCTGAAGAGCTCCACACCCTGTGTGTGGTTTGCATGGCCAGCTTGTGGTAGGAGAGGGGCTACAGGAGTGGCTTCTATGAGAAGCTTCTGGAAGCTTCCCCCACGTCTGGCAGAGCCAATGCCAGGCAGTTCCAGGATGGACCCAGCACTGGCCAAGGCTGGGCCAGTCAGGAATGACTGTAATGCCTTTGTGATACCATATTTAGGAAGGAAAAAAAAGTTATTGTGCAGAGGTAGTTGCATCCAAAGAAGAGCAGGGTGAGAACATGTGAGAGGAGCAGCCCTGAGGACAGCCAGGGCAGTGCAGGAGGGGCAGGAGCTGCTCCAGGCTCTGGAGCTCAGATTCCCCTGCAGCCCCTGCAGCAGCCCAGGGTGAGGCAGCTGTGCCCCTGCAGCCCAGGGAGGGCACGGGGGAGCAGAGATCCACCTGCAGCCCCTGGGGGACCCCAGGCTGGAGCAGGGGGATGCCCAAAGGAGGCTGTGACCCCATGGGAAGCCTGTGCTGGAGCAGGATCCTGGCAGCACCTGAAGACCTGTGGAGAGAGGAGCCCTGGCTGGAGCAGGTTTGCTAGTAAAACTCCTCTGTGGGGGACCCACACTGGCACAGCCTGTTCCTGAAGGATTGCAGGCATGAAAGACTGAGCCACACCATGGGATGCACTCACATTGGAGATGTTGGAAGGATTCCTCTCAGGAGCAGAAGCAGGAATAATGTGTGATGAACTGACCATAATCCCCTTTCTGATCTCCCTGTGGCACTGTGGGAGGAGGTAGAGCTGGGAAGGAGGGAGGGGTGGGGTAGGGGGAAAGTGGTTTTGAATTTTATTTTACTTCTCATTATTCTGCTCTGATTTTGATCAGTAATAAATTCAATCAACATTTTCAGTTTGAGTCTGTTTTGCCCATGACAGTATTTGGTGAATGATCTCTCTGGGTCCTTATCCTGGCTAATGAATTTTCATTACATTTTCTCTTGTCCAGCTGAGCAGTGGCAGAGCAGCTTTGGTGGGTGCCTGGCATCCAACCAGGGTCAACCCACCACCCCCCCTGCAGGTCCCAGCCTAAGCCTGGCCATCCTCATGGCTAGGATTTGGTGAGCTCCTTGGCAAGGCAGTAGTGCGCTCACCACCTCAGAGAGGTGCCCAAAGAGCTTTTGCTGGCCAGGGTCTGCCTGTGGATATTCAAAGCTCTGAGGGATGACCCAACAAACCCTGCCGTCCCTGCCTTTGTTCCTCTAGGATTCCATACTTTCCCCTGCTGCTGTTGTCTCGACCATCCCACCTCTGTCTGCTGTCTTCCCTTTCCCAGCATGGCCATTTCTCACATGGGCAGGGTATAGCAGGACCACAGCTGGAATTTCTGACTCAAGGAGATGGGGCCTGGGAGCAGGGGATCACACAGAGATGGGGTTACAGAGAGATGGGGTGAGGGTGGAGAGGAGGGGTAGGAGGGATGGCTTCCCCGTGCCTTTTCCTTGAGCTGTTCAACCTCACACCAATAATAAAAAAAAAAAAGAGAGTCCCTTGAGCCAGAGAATGTGTAATAGTGAGCACAGCTCCACCGTGAGTCATCTCTGCTTCGAGACAGGACAGGAGGGCTGAAGTTTCCCACGATTTGAACACTGAGGACAGTCTGGCATTGGCACTATGTATCAGGGGAACATCTCCCACAGGGCCAGAGACACACAACATCATGATACATGGTTCTCAGCTGCCTGTCTTATGTGACATGCAGCAGGATCCCTTCCAAGTCTTGTGGAAGCTGTCCCTGCCTGTGGTAGATCACCTGGGAAACAAGATGATTTTCAGGTCCTTCCAACCAAACCATTCTGTTTCAAATCCCAGCTTAATGGGGTGAAGTCAAGTTTCCCTGCAGAGCCAGGATCCAACCTCTGCATAGAGAGCACAGCCAGTAGCTGACTATCCACTGGAGAGGACTCCTTGAATGTGTTACTGCTGAAATCCCAAGATGAATACAGGAACTTCTCACACTGGTGCCACAATCCCACTGGAAAGACTAACAGCAAATCTACCCATGAATCATACTGTGTGCTTTATGCTGCCATAGAGAGAGCAGCATGAGAAGTTTCCACCTGCTCTGCCAGTGTGTCCCTGGAGATGTAACACGGCACAAAAGCAGCATCTAAGAATGACAGTGCTTGTGGGACCCACTAGATTCAGGATCTCGGCTCAAGCCTCTCTGCTCCCACCCCAGAACCAGATAATGGTCACGCAGCCCCCCTAGGAGGTGGGGAGGGGAGGGGGGGGGGTCAGTGCTGCCCTCCAGCCTTCCCAGCTGGTTTGCCAGACACGTGAGCTGCTGAAGGCGTAAGCTGAACAAGTACAGCTTGTGCAGGGACTTTCCCTCTGAGGGCTTTGCAGCCCTTTTTGGGGTTACACAGGTTCAGGCTGTCCTAGTGGGCAGTGCAAGGGTACCCCAAGCCCAAGGGTTTCACTGGATATGAATACACTGTTGAAGACAGCATGGAGGCAGCTTGGGCAAAGCAGAGGGCAGTGCAAGCCCTACGTTCCTGTCAGTGCTGCATCCATGCCCATCTACCTCCCAGGTTAGCTATTTTTGTTGACAGTGCACACAGCCAGATCCTGTCTTCTCAAGAACTCTGTGTGGGTGATCCCCAAAGAGACCTCAGATTCTCTGGCACCAGTTGCAACATTCCTGCTGTGCACACTGAGCTCTGCCTCAGCAATGCTCAAAACCTCGGAAAAACAGATTTCTGCTCTCAGGATCCCCAGAGAGCTGCTCTGGTAGTGAACTCACCTTTGTTGTCTACAGCAGCTCCCAAAGGAGGCTGTGTTGATCTTTCTCCTAGGAGATGAGCACCTTCTGGAGGGCAGCAGCGCATGCGCTGGCACGGCCGAGGTCTGCCCTGACTCACACTGAGTCCCGTTTGCCCCTGGGGTACCAGTTCCAGCCATAAATCCCAGCCTGAGCAAGGCCTGCCAGCATGCTTGGCCCAGCCAAAATTCCTGCAGAAAAGCTAATACTAATAAATGAAGGTTTTCTGGAAGTGCTGGCAGCAGGATGTTGCTGAGCTCTGCACAGAAACCTACCAACAGCGTTGTGGTTTCAGATGAAACTCAAGACACGTGAGTCCTCCGGCCAAGTTTCGCCACTGGGTTTCAGTGTCACCCTCAGCAGCAGGAGCCAGCCACCACTGCAGGACATTGGGATGTTGGGCTGGGAGCACAGCCAGATCCACAGCACATCCAAGGCTGGATGTGCTCCTAGTTCAGGAGGCAGAGGGGACCTGGTCTCCTCTGTACCCACAATAACAGGGTTCCCTAGCAGCCTGCAGGTCCTGGATTTCATCTCACTCCCCAAAATGTGGTAGGGAGGCCCTACCCCAGCACTCTCACACCAGGGACACAGGAGAGGCACATGTGAGTGGCATCTGGCTCACAAGCCACACAGTGCAGCTGGGACCTGGATGGTCAGCCCACGCACCTCCACCACCAGGCTGACTTGCTGCAGTGATTACTGGACCTCAGGCAGCCTCCATGCTGAGTGACCTCTGCATTCCTGTCAGCAGCACTGCTACTGGGAGCTGCAAGCCCAAGGCCTCCTCTAGCTTCTCCATCTCTCATGCTGCATCTCCAAAACTGCAGCTTGTGGATTCAGGGCTGCTGCTTGCTACTGAGCACGCTGTTTTCTCCAACTGCCACCACCAATAGATTTTTGCCCATACAAAACTGCAGGTAAGCTACCTCCTATTTCCAGGGGCAATAGGTTTGTGGGGGAAACCCCTCCAATCAGGCAGGGCTCTTCTGTCCTCATCACAGGAGGGATGGCAGCTTTGCAGCATCCCATTTCCGTGGAGGTGCCTCACAGCGGGAGAGGTGTAGGAGAGGCCTTGAACAAGTGTGTTACAGGCTGATAGTTTATCTTGGACCACTCCTGAGCACTGGCAATCCCTCAACCCTTGGAAGAAAACTCTCTTCGCTGCTTTGAACATTACTGTTCAAGACCAGCAGCAGACACATGGAAATATTTTCATGCTCCAGGACAGGTCTTGCTGGAAGAGGGAGAAAGAGTGGCTGGATTCATGTCCCTACTTCCAGCACTGCTGGTGACTGGTCCTGTGACTTGGGTCCCATTCTTTCACAAATCACACCATGTCCAGCTGAGCTGGGAAGATAAAGACAGTCCCACACTGCCAGACCATAGCTATCAGACATTTTTATAGCACTTTACACATACAGGTGGTAAACACTGCAGCCTTAAAAGAGAACTGACACATCCAGCCCCCAGCCTGGCTCTGGGTAGGTGAGGGAACAGCTGCTGCACTGGGGAAATTGTGTAAGCCAAACCAGGAGCACAGGTCTGGACAAGGCCGATGCTTCTCCCCGTGGTGGCTGCACCAGTGACATAGCCCTGCCTTGGCATGGACACCACGTCACTATGGTGACCAGGGGGTGCCAAAAGCAATTTTGGGGGCTGCTTTGGTTGATGGCTAAGATCCATGTCCATGGCATGGAAAAGAGCAGGGGAAGGAATCCTGCAAGCCCATATGGCTGCATATCAGCATGCCAGCCATCCTCCTGTCTTGCACAAGAGGGACAGGCTTCCCCTCATCTCAGGACCATTCGCAGACCTGTGGCTGTGATGTGCCATCCATTCCCTGCCCAGACCCCACGCTTACCCCGAAACTCCCTCCCCATGTGCCGCTCACGCCCTCCATGTCTCATCCCACCTACCTCCAACCGTTGGTGCTCCAGGGCAGGGAAAGTATCTCATTGCCTCCTTTCAATGGGCTGTGGCAAATTGCTGGTGCTAAACAAATTGCAGTTCCTCCCAAAAATCATCACTGTCGTGGGGCAGGAGCTGGGAGCATTACTCACCCAGGGAATTGTGTTTGCCAATGTCAAAAAGGCTGGGGGCAGCAGCTGCCTCGCTCGCTCTCTGCTACAGGCCAGTGGTGATGTGGCACAGGCCACCAGTCCCCCTGCTACATATTCCAGGCAAAGGCATGTCATTCCCCAAGTCCTCACCAGCCTCCAACAAGTACCCAATAAAGTGAAGGAAAGGCATACCTATATAGATATAAGGTATGGGGCAGGCATAGGGCAGGGCAATACCTTTCCCTGTAACCAGGCAAGGGAGGGATATGAGGTATACTTTGAAGGGCATAAGCGAAAGGAAACGTCCTTGGGATGGGACAGCCTGGGCAGGAGGTCCTGGTGCTGTGGTAGCAGGAAGAATGTTAACCATCTACACCCCCAGGCTGTACTGGGAGGGAGAATGGGATTTGGTTGCCAATTATTCCACCTGGCTGAGCCTTTAGCAAAGATAATCCCCACTGACAAGATCTAACAGAAAGAGCTGGCTCAGCCCTGCACTGTAGGACACCCCTTGCACCAAAGTCCTGCCCTGTGAGCCCTGATCCCACTGCATGGAGGAGGGGCATCACCTATCCCCTCTGAGTTTCCTTTGGTTTGGGGAATGGCCTTGCTTTTGGACAGGGTCTGCTGACCCATGGTATCTTTACAGAACTAGCTACCCACCTGCAATACATAGACCCTCATCCCTTCCCTGTAACACTTTAAGGTCTCCCATCATGCAGAAGGACATGGTCACCCCCTGGCAGCATCTCCAGCCCACAGCCATGGTCTTGCCCTGCATTAACACAAAGCAGGTCAGCATTCCACCAAACCAAGCCTGGCTACCGTGTGTGTTCACAGAATCACAGCATAAGCTGAGTTGGAAGAGGCCCAAAAGGATCATCGAGTCTAGCTCCTGGCCTTGCACAGAACCACCCCAAGAGTCACACCGTGTGCCCAAGAGCATTGCCCAAACCCTTCTTGAACTCTGCCAGGCTTGGTGCTGTGACCTGTTCCAGTGCCCAGCCACCCTCTGGGTGAAGAACGTTTTGCTGATATCCAACCTAAACCACCCTAACACAACTTAAGGTCACTCCCTCAGGTCCTGTCGTTGGTCACAGAGCAGAGATCAGTGCCTGTCCCTCCTCTCCTCCTCATGAGGAAGTTGTAACTACAATGAGGTCTGCCCTCAGTCTCCTGCAGGCTGAACAAACCTGGTGACCTCAGCTGCTCCTCACATGGCTTCCTCTCAAGGCCCTTCACCATCCTTGCTGCCCGGCTTTGGATGCTCTCTAGTAGCTTTATATCCTTCTTTTATTGCACCCCAGTGCAGAGCAGAGCAGGACAATCCCCTCCCTTGCCCATCTGGCCTGATCTCCTCAGGACAGGGATGTCCCTTCTGGCTGCCAGGGCACTGCTGACTCATGTCCAGTTTCTCATCAACCAGGACTCCCAGGGTCCCCTTCCTTGGCATTGCTTCCACATCTCATTCCCCAGTCTGTCTGTTCCATGTCCCAACCCTGTATCCAGGACTATCCCGTGGTGCAGAATCCAGCACTTTCCCTTGTTGAACTCCATGTGGCTGGTGATTGCCCAGGCCCCCTAATTTGTAGAGGTCTCTCTCAGGGCCTCCCTGCCTTAGAGGGAGGCAACAGCTCCTCCCAGTTTTGTATCACCTGTGAACTTGCTCCAGTTCTGCATCCAGGTAATTTATGAAGGTGTTGAAGAGCAGAGTGCCACGGATGGAGCCCTAAGGAACCCCACTAGTGACAAGTCCCCAGTCTGGTGTCACCCCAGCTCCTACAACCCTTTGTGCCTGACTTGTGAGCCAGCTGGTCTCCCATCCTATGATGTCTTTATCCAGCTGTGGAATGGACATTTTGTCCAGAAGGATACAGTGAGATACAGTATTGAAAGATTTACTGAAATCCAGGAAGCTGGCTTCCTAAACTGGCAGGGAAGAGAAAGAAAATGACAAACTTAAAGCCTAGTGGGGCCACCACTGTAGTTTGCCTCCCAGACACTCTGATCCTCAGTATTTTAATATGCATGAAACAATGTCATGTAGCCAAAAAGGAGAGACGCAAGGCTAATAAATCAATACAGTACCAGGTTCCTGCCATGCCCTTTTCTGGCACCTCCCTTAGACTTCCCATGCATATCCAGGAGCAACATTAACAGGAACAGTCTGTCTGGCACCTTCAGCAGTGCAGGAGTCACCAGCACAAGGCACAAGTGTTTCTCTGCAGGCTCACTGCCAACACAAGCTCTCAGCACCTTCGTTTGTGACAGCAAATGAAACCCTGGGGAACAGATTTCCCCTTTCTTGCTCTCTGGTGGGAAGAAGCAGAGTTTGCAGAGCCTGGTCACGATGCTCAGCAAGTAAGTGGAATAATGGGGAGATCCCTGATACACCCCCAATTCATTCCTCCGCTAGAGTCCACCATGGCATCACCAGCTATCCAGCACCTCCCTGCTGTGCTTTTGGCCAATATTTATTTTACTCCTGGTGGCTGCTGAGCCTCTAGCACTTGAGTCTAGTGCAAAGGCTTCACAGCACCAGAGAATACATCCTTGTGACAGCTCGTATGGTCTGAGCAGCTTGCAGTTTTGTTCTGCTCCCCCTCACACAGCCCTAGAATGCCAGCAGCCAGCATTGCTTCTCCCACTACCCCTTGTGTCCCAATCCCAGCCTCTTTCCAGACTGCATTTCTCCCATTTTGCAATTCCCCCACCCAATATCTTGATTTCCCCTTCCCTGCAGTGCGCCCTGCACTTACTAAATGCCACCCTCACCCCTCAGCTGCATCCCTCTGCCTTTCTGAGGAGACCACAAGCACTAAAAGCTGCCACCTGCTAGAGCTGCTTTGCTGGGGAACTAGTACTTCCCAAAAGCTGCTGCCTTGGCTGGGAATAATCACTTCAGGTCCAGAGTGTTTGTCTGATAACAAAAACCTCAGCAAACAAGTAATTACCCAGCCTAGAAGAATGGCCATTGTGGGAACAGCAAACTAGGGGAGATTATTCCCTTTCTGTGCCAAAAAAAACCCCAAACAATCACTCCTTCCCTAGCCAGCCATGGAAATTTAACCTAAGGGTTTTCTAAAATGACTAGTAATTGTGGGTGCCTTAGCAAGATGCTTCTTTAAAATGCCTTTATTTCCAGGACACATGTGCTTCTTGCTTTCAAAGGGTCAGTCTCAAGCCAGACAGCCCCACAGAGATCCCAAACAGCCTCTGAAAAGATCTCAGCAGCCCCGAGAAATGAACATCAAAGTCTGAACAATTCTGTAAGCAGGAAAACCTAAAAGCATTCAACCTGCTGTGGTCATCCCATCATCTGAGCTTGTTTTATCATCCTGCTCCCTTCCACAAATCTTGTTATGGTCACTCAAAGCCATCAAGGGCATCAGGAAAGCAGGAGTCTGGTGGCACAAGAAAGGCTCCATCCCCCTCCCCTTCTCCTGAGCTTCCCAAAAACTGCTGTCTGCCACATCCTTGCATCCTTGCAAAGCATGAGCTGATCCTTTTAGGAGAAAGCTGCCCAAAGGGTGGCTCTTGTGAAGGCCCAGGGGGACCCACCAGCATTTGGAAAGCCCTGCTAGAAAGCAGAAAGCATGCATAAAGCATGCACCACTTGAGGCCTGTCTTGGCTGGCTCCATCCATACACTAAGTATACCAATATCATCACACCAGCCCAGTCTTGCATTTGGAAGCCCAGTTTGCACTCAACCCCCAGGAGACCCCCATAAAGAGTTTCTGAGGTATCTTTGCAAAACCAGCACATCAAAGCCCATTGCTGCTGCCTCAGCTCTCCCTTTGCCCTCGTCCCAGCTCTTGCAACATCACACGGCCTGGGCTCCCCAGGGCAGCTCTGTGTTTGTGCAGCTCTTGTTTATGGCTGGGACCACAGCTAATCAAACAAGCGAGTGCCCACTCGCTGCTCTGGAAGTGGAAACCCAGCATGATTGTCAAACAAGAGTGCTCTGAACAACCCAGGCCCTACCCCAGCTTTCACAATAGGAATTAGTCACAGTGCTCCAACGGGAGCAGCAAATCCAGCAATAGGAGATAAAGTTACAGCAGAGACCGCACTTGTCCTCTCTTGTGTATCTGAGACACCCCTTTCCTTTGGATCCTGCCTTTCCAGACCCCTTGGAGGTGCAGGGACCCTCTGCTCCTGAGAAAGGTGTTTTGGATTTTGCTTTAGGTAAACTGTTGCTCAAGAAGTCAGAGCACAGCAATATCCAGGCCCTGAAGAGCAACCAGCAGATGTGCAGAGGAGGTCGCCAAATTTATTAAAGGGATGGAGCACCTCTCCTATGGGGAAGGGCTAAGAGAATTAGATTTGGTCAGCCTGGAAAAAAAGGCTTCAGGGTGACCTAACTGTGGCCTTCCAGCACCTGAAGGGAGCCTACAAGGAAGATGGAGAGGAACATTTTACAAGACACAGAGTGACAGGACAATGGGGAATGGCTTCAAACTTAGAGAATAGGTTTAGACTAGGTATAAGGGAGAAATTCTGCCCAGTGAGGGTGGTAAATATTTGGACACTGGGAGATTTAAGGCAATGCAGAGTTACCCTTCCCTGAAAGCAGAGCCTGTGGATCACCTACAGCTTTGGCAACAAGAGTATTGCAAGCAAAGCTGGGATAATTTGTATCTGGGTAACTTTTGCTGACACAGGTGTATCCCTTCCAGGTGATTTAACCTGGGCTAGCAGTGGTCAATACAGTGAGTCTTAGGTAAATTCATGACAAGAGTTTTGCTGAGGTACCCATGTTTGTCACCTAAACTGGGCTCACATCTTGTGCTTCTGAGCACAGTGGCACCACCTTATGAAACACCAGCAGGTTAGGACTTGTACAAGGGTTTGCTTACGAGTTTCATTTATCATTTTATTGGGACCAGCAGAAGATTTGCCTGGATGTTTCCTGTCCCTTGCTGCACGCTGCAAATGGAGGGTGGGGAAGCAGTTTTATACCCTTTTAAAGGCAAGAAGGAAAAAGCAGAAATACACCTTTTTACACCTGACAATGTAAAAGAAGCAGATAAATGCAGAGCTGAACTGGGGAGGACAGGGCAGAGATTACAGCATTGTTCAGCTGAAAAGGCAGAAGCCATCACGCCATAAATATATCCAGGCAGGGAATAAGCCACTGAGGGGCCACATCCCATGACAGCCCCAGAGAAGAAGGAGCAGGACTGTCAAGCCTGCTTGTGTATGTAGCTGGAGGAGCTCTGCTGCCCTGGAAGCTAATGCAGGCTCCGACATACACCTGTGACCTGGGGAAAAGCAGATATATGCAGTGGGCATTCCAGCATCTGCAATATACAGCAGGGGGAAAAGCAAAGGCGGGATGGGGCATGGAGGGAACAGTGAGCTCTGGCACAAGCAACCAGTGCACCAACTCCAGTGGTGTCCGAAAGCTGTGTTGGCAATCTTTCATGATTCTAGAGTCAAACTGCATGTTCAGAGTGAAGGCAAATGGGCACAAAAAGAGGGAACAATCCAGCTACCGAGGAAAATTACAGCCATCGCTGAAGGCAAGTTGGGCAATTCCAACATCTAGAGGATGATAAAGCACAACAAAGAGAAGATTATGAATTAATCCCTAATTAGCTGCTTCTGAAATCTGTCGAAATCACTGCCTGCATCATTTGTTAATGGACTTGTCAGCAAGTTCTGAGGCTGCAGGGGTCACGACAGCAACAGAACGTGCTGCTTTGTTCTCAGGTGAGAGGTCTGTTTTGCCCATTAAGAGCTTTTGATGATTTCAGTTTAGGTGTACTCAGAAAGCTCTTTCCAGAAACAGTGGGCAATGGATTCCACACGCAGCCTCCCCTCAGCCACCAGCACAGGGAAGAGAGAAAAATTATCCTTGTGATTTATCCCACAGCCAGGGGTGCTGCACACATGTTCCTACCCCACTGTGTGAGGACACACAGTGTTTCCAACACCAATCAATGGTCACTAAGCAAACAGCACAAGCCCAGAGTCCCATCTCTGCCATAGCCCACTTCAAAATGATTCAGAGAAAAAATCTGAAAAACAAGTTGTGAATTTCCTCAACAAAGCCCTGGGCTCACTGCCAACAGGTGGAAAGGTCAGCAGGTCTTGAAGCAACACACTTAACCTCCCACATGAAATGCTCCTAAACCAAGGAACAACTGCCTAGTTATCAAGCTGCCTAAATATCCATTTGCCTTTCCAGGCTTGATCTGCAAAATCAAGCAAAATCTGCTCTCATGAAGTCTGTTTTCTTTGTTCTGCATCTGATTCATCAGTGCTTTGCTGTTGGAACGTGTGCTCTGCCTCCACCAGAAGAGGGGATGGGACAGGTGCATTTGCTCCAACTTATTTCCCTCTCTTCCCTTATCAGGAGTCTTCACAATCATTCCACATGAGAGAAATAACCCAACATCCCTGCTCCGAGTAGGGTCACCTGAAGCAGGTTGCCCAGGGCTATGTCCAGTTGGGTTTTGAGTATAAAGTATGAACATTCCACCTGGGAGTCTGTGGGCAACCTGAGCAAATGTTTAACCACCCTCGTGGTAAAGAAAAAGCATTTTTAGCACAACTTTCTGCATTTTAATTTATGCCTCTCACTCATCATTTGGGCCCAATCCATCTTCTTTACTGCCTTACCAGGTATTAAAATACATTGGCAATAACCCCCTGAGCCTTCTCTTCTCCAGGCTGAACAAGCCTGCCTCTTGCACCCACTCCCCCTCATCAGAGAGGCTTCAATTCCTTTACTGTCTTCACTGCCCTTCACTGGACCTGCTCCAGTATCCACATCTCCTTTTTACTGGGAAAACCAGCACTAAACACAGCGTGCCAAATATGCCTCACTGGGGCTGAGCAGCAGGGAATAACCTGGTCATTCTTTTAACAACCCCTTTTTTGGTTTTGCTAACCCCTACAACAGTAGTATCTCGTATAAACTCCCTGCAAAACCAGGAAACTGACTCTCCACTGCACACTTCAGCAGTATTTTTCAGACCATTACATTTTCATGTGAACACACTTCCAATTCCTACAATGTGTAGTTATGGTATTTTATGAAAATCCCTTTGCTAGGATTTTCTGCTCCTGAGAAGCTGAGAGGGCCTCTGGAACAAATGTAAACAATTTGTTATCTGCTGCTGTGGAATGCAGCAGGTGCTTCCTCGATTGGTCAGTGTGGGATGTTTCTACTTGGTGACCAATCAAGGGGGCAGCAGCTCTTGGACTCTCTGGGAGTCACAGAACTTTGTTATTCATTCCTTTCTATTCCTGTCTCGCCTTCTGATGCATCTTTTCTCTCTGTTCTTTTAGTATAGTTTTAGTGTGGTCTTTTCTAATGTAATAAATATCATAATATAATAAACCAGCCTTCTGAAACATGAAGTCAAAATTTCTCCTTCCCTTCACCCTTGTCCTGACTGCCCAGAAGACCTCCGCATCAACAATGAACAAGAAACAGGAACATTTTCAAAAACTTTATCCCATCTTTATATTTTCTTCAAAATAAAAAGCCATTTATATTCTTGAAAACAACAACAGGTCCCATTGCTTTTCTGAACCATATATATAAAGATAAATAGAGTAAAACATACAGTTCTGGGATTTAGAAAGCTAAAAGGCTCTTCTAGGACTGATTTATAGAAAGGAACAGACCCAGAGGTAACAAACTGCTTGAGGACAGGCCGTTCTGACACTTCTCAGTGGTTTCAGATAGTCCACTTCTCTGTACGAGCTTCCACACTTTTGACCAGGCCTTCTCCCAAAATCTCAAAGTCCTCCAGAATCGCCTCCACATTGGGAACACAGACCAGCTCATTGTTCAGCATTGTCACCTTCCTTCCCCTCATGCTGGAGACCTGCAGGACACAGAAAATATTGCACAAATGGGAGCTGCTCAGAGTTGCATTGCAAACTGCTGCCAGGCCCAAGTAAGGGAAGTAAGTTCCTCTCCTGCCTTGTCACATCCAAACCCTGCCACACCACTGCACCCAGTTCCACAAGTTTCACTTCTCAACACTATCAGTGCTCATTTTTAGAGCTAACAAAGTGCAAAAGTGACCCTTCCAGCCCCTTCTAGAGTTTACCCTGGAGCCACAGCCCAAAGACTCTGAGGAAGTAAAGCAATGGCCGGGGGCATGGTGGAATGACAAGCGTGCAGATGCACAGCAGAGCCTGGGTAAGCAGGGCACAAGGAGTATGCAAAAGGGATCACAGCACAAAGCTGAGTAAGAGCTGCTTCTGCTCTTTGGTGGGTGTCAAGACCTCAGGTGGGAAGATATCCTTGGCTCCAACAGTAGCAAACACAAAACTCTTGTGTTTAATCCAGCCAGATTCAGCTCCCATGCAAGCATCTCCTCCTCTGTTTCACCACTGTGAATAACTGGGTTACACAACAGCAGCCAGGTAGAATGGCCAATGCCCTCTGGCCGTGAAGAGAGGGGAGATAAATCACCAGAGACTGACAGAAGAGCCTGGGCTGCCAGCTCCGAGCCATGAGTAACCGGTTTCTTTGCGTCTTTCCTTCATAGAAAGCAGCATGAATCACTCCAGCATGCCTCACACCTGGCTCAACCACCCTCTATGGTTTGCCAACCCACACAGTGCAGCTGGAAAACAGCTCCATGCACAAACGAGGACATGGGCACTCTGGACCTAGGCTTCTTGTGGGTTGGGTATTTCTGCTAAGATCCCGAAGCCACAAGAATGGGAGAGTCTATTTCCCTTCTCAGTTCTCCTGATGACTGAAGACACTGTGGACACATCTCTGTCTTGGTTTCTCCCATTCCAAGAAGCAACAGAACCATGACCTTCATTTCTCAAAGGGCTTTGAGGCTGATGAGAGTTGGACAAAGTTGGACAAAGCAATTACCATACAGAAAAATAAAAAGAGCCCTTCAAGCTCTCAGGGTATAAAAGTAACATGAAGCTTAAAACAGAGACAAAAACTCACCTTAAAAGGCTGAGGCTGGAAGCTCAAAGGTTTCCACAGAACTGCAATCACTTCCCCTCCATGCTTGTCATAGAAGAACAAGGCAAGATCATCGAAGGCATTCTGGAGAGAAAACAAACACAGGTTAAGGACAGTGACCCTTCAGTGACACCCACTGAGTGTCCCTCTCTGTGGTCCTCCATTAGCGGACCTGGCACTACCAAGCTGTACTTTCCCAGTGTCCAGCAACCATATCCAAGATTTCCCAATCCATGAGACAGAAAGAGGCAGGCCCTACCCAGCCGGCAGTCCTGCCACAGTACATTTCATGGCTTTAAAGACAAACATGAAACCAGAGGCCAGCATCTCAAGCTCTGCAATCTGTGCAACCAAGGTATCAAAGCTCCTTCTTCCACCAAGATAAACCCCACATGTCAGCACTTTATCCAAAAAGGAAACATCAGAGCAGAGGTTTCAAGTAATACAATGTTCTGTGGGGTGGAAAGAGATGGAAAGCTCAAAGGAGGTACTGCAGCAATCTGTCCTCCTTGCCCCTTGTGTTTCAGCAGTGGTGTCAGTGAGCATCTCCTTTGGTGGTGCTGGGCAGCAGAGATCAAAGAGAGATGTTGCACAAACAATGACTAAAGCCCAGTCTGGCTTCCCCCAAGCCCACACCAGCTGGATTCCCAGGGCTGCAAGGAGGCAGATGAGCATCACAGCAGAAGGAAACAATGCTGTGTACAAGCAACTTCTCAAACCCAAAAGTCTGGCCCTACCGCTCATCACCCAACATGCTGATATCAAGAGATGTGTACCCTGAAAGAAGCTGACCAAGACAGCCAAGCAGCTGCTCCCTGATACATGTTTATCTTGGTGGAGATCAACATCAGGCAACAAGATGTATTTACCAGGCTGAGCAAACAGTCTCCAGCATCAGTACAGGAGAAGCTTCTGCACAGGGTTTCACCAGCCTTGAAACAAACTATTGCCCAGAATATAGACCCTCTGCTCCCTCCTCAGCCTTCTTCTCCATCATCTTTGTTTCCCAGCTTTTACTAAGAGAGGTCTCTGCTGGCATCATCGTATCATGAGGTTTTCATGAGGGTATGCATGAAAAGAAAATCATAATCAAAGACAAGCTTTGGATGGGCTCTTGTATGGACATAACAGGATTGCAGTAGGGAAAAAAAGGTAGAGTGGGTTGGTGTTACCAGTGATCTGAAAAGGCAAGGTGGCATTTTTAGAATACAGACCTGACAAGCAAGGAGGAGTGGTGTTGTCTGCAATCTTCAAAAACAGATTTGAGTTTGGACTGTTGTTGCCCTCACAGAGGGCAACAAAATCAGTTCATCAAGATGGAAAGATCCCAAGAACTGCCAACTCATCCCACTCCATGGGCTTCCACAGGGGCAAGCCTAGTCAAGGCATTCTTTCACCGAACTGGCTAGAAAAAACACTGTCTAAAAATACATTGAGAAACAGGTAATCCACCCTGGCATTTCTGTACTGAGAGCAACAGATTATGCTCAGAGCCCAGTCAACAGGGAAGACTCCTCTTTTTTTAGCCAAAGAGGGAGGGAGGGAGGGAAAGCTCAAGGAACAGCAATAAAGCTCAGGGCATGCTGACCGCCAAGGTGCAGCTTTCTGAAGCAAAGGGGAGCAGACATGTGAGAACCTGAAAAAGCCCAGCTACTCTGCAGGGCGAGGTCTTCAGTGCCACGCGATGCTCCTTGTGAGAACACTATTTTTTTACAGATGCATCTTGCTGGACAGAAGCCAGAAGCATTTGCAGTAAAAAAACCCTCCCAGGCTCAGCTAATTTCCCAATAAAACCACTGTTTGGCCTGATATCCAGCAGTTTTTTTTTTCCCAGACAGCAAGAAGCAGAGGGCAGATGTTAAAAGGATGGCATCCAATTCAAAATCTCAGCACACTTGTCCTGCTCCCAGTGTCATCCATGTGACAGTGTTTCAAACTGGCCCACCGAGCTGTGGAGTTCTTGAAAAATGACAGCATTAAAAGGGTCAGGGGTATTAGTCACTGCACTCCTGTTTGTTCAGAGGCTTGGGGAGTAAAAGCAAACAGTTCACCCTCATTTCCACATCCCATGTTCTCTGCCCAGTGTCACTGGACTTGTCTGAGCCTGCAAACACCGTCTTCCAGGAAAAGTTTCAGAGAAAAGGTAGGGGCTACCTTTGCTCACTTCTCCAGGTGCTCTATCTTTGGTTGCAATTCAGCTTTCGAGGCCCACAGAAATCCCTGCCATCAACAAAACCTACAGCTGGTTCCCACCTCACAGAGACATGGGGGACCTACAAGCTCAAGGCTTCAATTTGGAGAAGCCTCATTGTCCAGGGAGAAGGTGTATATGGCGCCTGGAAGAAGATAAGAACAAGCTCTGTAAGAAACCATCTGGGTTATAGGAATGAAAAGGGTGGAGAAATGTAGTGAGTAAAACAATGCCTGGATCTAAAATGGGATTACCAGATTAGGCAGTTCCACCTGAAGCCTGGATTTTGCAATGAACTAAGTGAAATTTAGTTAAGTATCTACTAGTTGTTAAGTATCTACATTGTTAAGTATCTCCTTGTTGCTAGTTAAGTATCTACTGTTTAAGTATCTACATTATTTTTTAGGGATAGGGTTTTTTCCATCTGATGCTTTATCCACCCATTTTTTTCACTGCTTCTACCACAAGATTAGGCTCATTGCATCACAGATGCTGGAAGAGCCTTTTAGGGAGGTCTCTGCACACAAAAATGTGTCCTACAGTAGTATTTCCTGGTTCAACACCAGCTCAGAAGGCAAATGCATCAATAAACTTGTTTAGTGTTCAGAGCATTTTTAGTGCTCTTAGCAAGGAATCCACCAGTTTAAAACCTTTTTAAAGCTACTTACTTCCAACAAACAACTACTTATTTGTGGTTAACATTTCAAGATTTCTGTCACCCTATTGTGACCTGCCCTGATGCTCCTAGTTATGTGACACAGAGAGAGCCTCCCCCACGACCCAAGAGAGCAAGGAGCACTGTCCAAGTGACCCCACCCAGGCTGGTGGGGTTACCCTCTGTGACTTTCTTTTAAAAGACACAGGAAACCCTTAGGTTTGGGATTCAGCTGATAAAAGGTTTCAAATTGAATTCAAACTAAGCAAACTTTTCCACCTAAGAGCTACACACACATCCTTGTCCTGGAGCTTTGGGGCAGCAGGAATGAAATGTGGAAAGAAGCCACTCGTGTCCTCCTGGCTGTATCAGCAAACATGTCAATCCACCAAATCATCGAGACAAAAGTGTCTTCTGTCACTTCCTACGTGACAAACCCTGCACAGCCTCTGGGAGGGCATTACCAACACAGAAGAAAGGCAGCCACAAGTCCCCTGTCAGCTCAGCCCAGGAGCACATGGGGCAGATGCCCCACTGAGCAAGTGGGCACACACACATGTACCTACCCTCAGCCCAGGGCATTATGCTAAGGGTCAGGTGGCAGCTCTGCAGCCCTGAAAGCGGGTGATTGATTTCCTGACACCTCTGCCCTTCCAAAGGTGCAGATCCAGACAGGAAGTTTCCAACATGAGAGCCCCCAGAGCTTTTTCAGCTTTTCCCTGTCTATCTGGTGTCACCATAGGAGGAGTCAGCCCTGTCAGTCAAAACAAGAAGGGAGCAGACTGACCTGTAAAGATTTCACTAATTACAGCTACATCACATGATCACAGCTTACATGTTTTAGGAGACAGAGAATTTTTATTATCATTAATTCCTTTCTAACATGCACTAGCAAGAGACACATTTTTACACCATGGGAGGAAGAAAGAAAAGGGCTCCAAGTCTTCCTGATAGGTCTTGCCTTAAGGTACAAGAAATGCAAAACATTACTTTAGAGGGATGTTTATTGTAAAGCAGGAAATGTTTTCCTGCTCATCCACACAGAAAACATCTCACAGGATGGGACAGCTTCTCTGCCACAAGCTCTTCCTCTGGCATGTACAGCCCAAGAAAGCTAAATCTCAGTGAAAGACAGCACATCCCATCAGTGACCTGGTGAGACCAAAGACCCAGTAAGAAATGCAAGGTCTATTAAGAGCCATAACATAGAGGCAGATGGACATGGCACAGGCAGCTTCACCCAATTTACCCCACAATGAGTGAACAACTCAGGGAAGTGATCAGAGCCTTTGGCTTTTGTGAGCTCCAGAATGCAGGCAGAGAGGCATGGCAAGCATATCCACAAGCCCTGTGTCCTCTGGATGGTCTCGAATCCATAGGACAGCCAAGTCACCCTGGAGCAAAAGCTGCATGGACTGAGCTGTCTCACACCACATCCCCAGCAAACACAGCGGTGTTCTGCAGCTCCACAGCCACCACAGCATAGATCAGCAGTCATGATGGAGACTCATCGAGACACTTAAATTTAATTTAGCCTAGCTGGAGAATCCCCACCAGGAGCCAACCCAGGGTTTGCTCAACCAGGCGCTCTGAACTGTAGGTGGCAGGGAGGCTGCTGATGGGCTGAATCTCCAGGGAAGCCCTCTGTGTGGGATGTCTGGCACCTGCTTTCCCTCAAAAGTGCCTGTCTGCAAAGCCTTCTCATGTGGACAGGATCACAGAACAGGCCTTCTCTATCAGATCTGTTCTGGAATTGAAGAACTTGCTGCCTGAATCCCACAGCCAGCCTTTCATCTCTACCCAGAGCCTCCCAGGCACCAGAGCAACTCAGGCCAGTTCCTGCAGCACATATCCTTGAAGCAGGAAAAATTCAAGTAGTCAGGATTCAGTACCTCCTCTCCTTTCATTTTGTACTCTGATTAAGCTCCCTGGAAAAGGCACACAATCTTTCAGCTCCAGAGCACTACCGCCTTGCTAAACCCTTTGACTTTAGAAGAACAGGGGCAAACAGGCTGGACAGAAGAATGGATCTCCTGGTTACCAATCTGAACTAGAGGAAGAAGCCACTCCCTGCCCCTCTCAACTCAATCAAACCACCAAGGCATTTCAATCCTGTTTTCGTGTGGAAATCTCAGTAAAGGTCAGATGTTTCTTTTCTGCCCATAGAAGAACACAAAATCCCACAGCATCTGTGAGCCAGATGAATCCCTTTGTTGCTACAAACCCACCATAGCTGCACTGTCAGCCATGGCTACAGCCCCATTGCTCAATTCTGTGGTTTGTGCTGTTAAGAGAGAGCAAATTATTCTGAATCAAAGCCAGTCAGTTCTGTGTCCAAACTGCGTTTTCATCCAAGTTCTCTCAGAAGGATTCACTGCTGTCACCACACTTCTTTCTGGCACCAGCTTCTTGCAGGGTTTGGATCACCCCCAAGGCTTCCAGCCCACAGGACAAGGAAGAGCTGAACACTGCTTAGAGCAGCAAGAGTTAGGGAAGGAGAAATAAAAAGGTGCTAGAGAGGCTTCCAAGCAAAGCCAAAGTCAATGAAAAGGTCTCGCCTTGAAGCAACAACATCGATACACTGAGACATCAAGTCAGATGATTTCTAATGGATGGAGTAGCTTCTACTGACAGCTCAGCATCAGCAGTTTGCAGTGGTCCTGCTCTGCAAAATCAGCTTTTATGCCTTCCAACTTAACTGGATACGGCTGAGTTCTCTGAGACCATGTGCAGCATCACCTCTGTGACTTTTCCAGGAAAATAAACACCTGTTTGCCTAGAAAAGCAGATATTTACCAGCACCTTCAGGACTGCCCACTACTGATCCGAAGCTATGAATGACAAGCAAACTGTTACTGGAAGATATCTCCAATATGATAGCCACAAGAGAAACAGTATCTAAAGAGCCTTAAAGACAAAGAAAAGCCGTCCAGACAGAGATGCTAAGGCAGATTTAGGGCTCTCTGCCCCACAGCTCACTCTTCAGAGAAAGCTGCAACCAGTTCCTGATCTGTTCCCTCCTAAGAATCCTCACATCAAAGAACAAGGGACACCAAGAGAATCAACACTGCTTCCAACACACTATGTGACCTTTGCTCATATCCATCTTTCTTCATTGAGATGTTAACATATCGAATTTAGGAGCAGCTGTAGTTTGCAAGCTGACCAAACCCAATTCCCAATCTATTATAACCTGTATTAATAAAAACAGGCAGTAAAAAGCAGTAAAAATTCAGGCAATTTGGATGCCACTATTGACTGGACCACCTAAATCATAACTGCCTAAAGATTAATGAAAACTGCTTTCCAGGAAAGTCTTTTCTCTACCTTTCATTTCCAGAGCTGCTTACTGACATCAACTTGTCTAGATGCATAAAAGTAAACTCTATAAACCCCAAAGAGTTTCCTGACTGACTGTCTCAATCTACAGCCAGACCAGCTGTAAGCTTCCCCCAAGAGAGACAACTCTCCCAATCATCTCATCCAGCATCCTCCAGTTTCTCTTCAAGCAAGCATTCTTCTTTCTTTCAGGCTTCCACAAAAGCTGCTTAGCCCTGACCCCTTCAGAGATAGAGAGGCTCTATCCCCATGCATCTCCAGCACCTTGGTTGCTGCTGAAAAGCTCAGTTCAGCTATACAACCCACTTCCAGCACTAGGTAGAGAAGGATTCCAGACTTAAACTCCATTTCCTACCCATATCTATACCTCTGGGTGAAGTTTCACGGCAGCAGGTCAAACATTCATCATTGAAAAGTGAGGGGCTGGTCTTGACTCCTCAGACACCAGAAAGTAAAGTGAAAGAGCAAACAGTACCAAACCTGCTCCCACCTCCCTTTGAAAGCCCTTATGAAGGATGCTTCTCCCCTTCCTTCCTGCCCAAGAAATCCCTCAGTGCTGTCTAGAACATGTCTGCAGAACCTCCAGGTCCACCTTTCTTCTCAAAGGGAGGAGAGGACTGGGCATGTCCTCTCCCAAATGTCCTTTCAGCTAAGGAAGCAGTGCTTTTTGCAGGGAAATTGTGTGACAATTTTGTGGTCTTCCTCAGTTTCATTAAGCCTTTCATACATCCCTGTCTCTCACTTCCTCACCAGCCAAGACTGTCCCAGGCTGCTGTGGGTGATAGGAGGACTAAGCTTACACCTTGGCAGACCTGGCAGCTCTGCTGAAGTCACAGCAGATTCCCATGGGCACAGGTTATCATGCACTGGGGCTGGCATGCAACTTGGGGGGTAACAGGGCTGTGCCCAGGATAAGGAAATCTTCAAAGAAACCCTGCAAGTTTTCTTTGCCCAATTCCTAAGGTACCTAGTTAAGGTAAAAGGAGAGCTTGGAACTGAGAGGGCCCAGAATCTTCCAGCCTAAACTGGAGTTTCAATTCAGGCACCACTTTTTCAATGGTGGCCAAACATTGGGGCAGGAAAGTAGGAAATCCCCATCCCTGGAGACAGACAGCATACAGCAGCACTGGGCTCTGTGCAGCCTGCTCTAACATGAAAGTGGGCTCTGTCCTGAGTGGGGAACGAGGCCAGAGAGCCCCACAGATCCCTTCCTGCCACAGCCAGCCTAGATTTTCATGCTTACAGTTCTGACACTGCTCACAGCACTCCTATCAGTAAGGGATGATAGCACTTCCAAGTCAAGGCAGGCTTTGAGAAGAGAGCACCACAATCTCACCTCTCTGCACACCCGACACTAACACCTAAACCAACTACCACATCTGAAGCTGGGAAGTGCCAGGTGCTGCACAACTGCAAAGCACAGGCTGTCCAGATCCAGTGAGAATCACTGCTGTCATCCAGGACTTTGCATATCTCCCCTGCTTGCCAAGGCTTTGGCTTGGCCTTATGGTGGAAAAGAAAATGGTCAATCATTTTGGGTACTGATGTTCTCCATATTCCCACATTATCAACTTCCTCTGTTGTTATGCATGCGACTAAACACAGAGAAACCACGCAGTGACCAATACTGATCTCCTTTGGATCACACAACCACTAGCCTAACAGCAGAAAGCTTACTGGGACCATGTCATGGATACCTGTACTTTCCCTCAGAAACTGTACGTGGCGACTGCCAATCAAGCACACCAACTGGTGGAAGCCATGAAAAGTGAGTTAACTAACTGGAGACAAATGGCTTGAAGAAACTTTTGTGCTGAATACAATGTTCTTTAGCAAAAGCTCCTGGTGGTTTGTATCTGAGCTCATCCTCACATCACAGCAGCACTTCCATTTCCATGCAGGAGGTGGTGTATTCACCAAGACTTCTGCTGAAGAAGCAACGCCCATCCCATGCAAATACCTAAAGATGTCACCAGCCACGTCCTGCACCGGCAGGCAATCCAAAAGCCAGAGGGGAGCTCCCCCTTAGGTACCCCATCTGCCCCCCAGGGGGCTGTGCTTACCCTCAGCTCCTGGAGGTACAACTGCACAGGGTCATAATCCACCACAGGAAAGAGGATATTCATGGCAGAGCTGTTCTTCACCACACCACGGGAAACTGATTTCACTGGCCGGTCCACGCTCTCCAGGAGCCGAGGAATCTGGTTTGGATTCAGGTGGATCAGGACATCATAGAATTCCAAAGGAGGGCGGAAGACCATCTGCAGGGAGAAACAAACAGTGCTAGTCAACACAGGACACAAGCAGGCAGGGGAGGTATGAGAGGTTTCCCAAGTCCTTGTTTGCATTTTGTCTCCTTCTCCTTAGGAAGCAGTAAACCAAAGACAAAATTTTTGTGAGATTAATGCTACAAGTTTGCCACAGACCTCAGGAAATCTACCTGAGTAGATGCTAGTGGGGTGGGCAACTGAGACAGGACAAAGAGGTGAGCTGAGATAGGTAAACTGCACTGCATGTGGCAGTCTCAGGATGAAGAGGGGACTCAAGAAGCCAACAGGAGCTGAACAACATGCAGGAGACAAAGGAGCTGTTAAATAATGGGATGGCCCCATCTGTCCACCAGGACTTGCCCCAGAGGGCAACAGCATCTTCCATCAAACAGACAAAGGGTGAGAGCAAAACCCCATTAATGGAGGGGAGCAAACCCAGACATGTAAATATTTGGACAGGCAGGATCTAGCTGTGGATACAGCTGTATTAAAATGGAAAAAAAATTAAAACTATGTGTACATTTTCAAATGGAACAAATGATGCAGAGACTTGAACAGAGGCATGGGACACTGCTCATCTTGGCACTGGAAGAAAACCCACTGCCTGGAACTGGTTTACAGCCATGCTGGGGAGAACACACATGAAGAACATCAGTGACCAGCACTAAGTCAGTCCTAGCTCTGTTCCACACAGACCTCCTGTCCCACCCAGTGATCAAGTCCATGGCTTCCTGTGTGTGCCCTCCTGTGTGAGCAAACCCATGTGTGCATCTTCATGACAGCAGGCATGTCCCCATGGGACCCAAATGCAAAGACAAAAAAAAACAGTTTGCAGCACTCTCTTAGATACAGGAGGCAACTGTAGAGAAGGCATCTCCAAACTGAACTGGAAAGGCTTTTCCCTCCTCCCTGCCCCAAGCCCTGCTCTGGAAACAGCATCCCATGTTTATCCCTAAGGAATATCATAGGCCTCCATAGGGAGGACACAGGCATGGACCAGAGAGATTCCATGGCAATGACAAACGTTCCCACTGCAATGGAAGGGAGGAAGGAGGAGTCCCAAGGAGGCTGAGTGAAGGTGTTGGGAGGCTGCTCTGGCCAGGTGACAGTTTGTTTTAGAAGCTAACCATTCTCAGCTCACAATGTGCCTCCTGAATTTCATTCTTGGGCCAGCACTGTGACTGCAACACACTGGACATGCCTCCTTCCTTCACAGCCCTGTAACACACACTGCTACTGCCTCAAGTACATCCTCACCTCATAATACTTCTAGTGCAAAATAAAGCAGAACAGAAAGCAGTGTCAGTAAGACCTTTTTATATTGCTTAGGCAGAAAAAAATATCCACTGTATGTGCTGCTTTCTGGTTTTGGTTTTCGTTTGGGGTTTTGTGTCCCTAATGTGAATCTGCCATATCTAACCACTGTTTGGCTTCTAGTCCTTCAAGATTCAATCTCCTGGTTCACTACCTAGTACACCAACAAACTACCCTTCAAAACACAGATATCTCCCTCAAAGGGCAAATATATATACATTTCGGAAGTCCACTGCAGTAATGGATGATTTAGTTTACTTAAAGAATGAAATCATGGGAATATTGTGGGTTTGCTCACGTCCCATAAAAAGAAAACTAGAGAATACAGAATAAACTTGTCCTAGTCACCCCAAGCTGCAGCACAGAGCAGGGTCCCCCAGAAGCAGGGTGGCATAGAGGGACACCAGCCTCCCTCCTCCAATCCTTGCAGCTTTACACCCCATGGCCACAGCCTGAAACCTCCTAACACATCCCAGCAACCACCACCAAAGCCCAGTCTGCTTGGCCAGAGCCTGAAAACCCTTGTGCTGCTGTTCCAGGGGTTACCTTCACATCCTGGTCGCTGAGTGGGTCCATGAGCTGCTCTTCCAGGGCACGGAGAGACTCCGAGGCAAGCAGGACAAGGCGCTGCAGGATCTGGGGAAGGAAGGAAGTCAGAGGGAAAAATCTGGCAGTCTTGGATGTAACAGAGACATCCCTCCCTCATGGGGCTTTAAGAGCTGGCTCCAGCTCTAGGAGCAGAGAACTGCCCCAAGCCAGCAGGCACCAGAGGTAAGGAGACAAAGGGCCCAGCTCACCTGTGCTGAGGGGCGCTCCTGGGTCCACATGGAGCTCCACTGGTCTTTGGGGGTGGCCAGGAACATGACAGGAAGGCGGGAACGAGCTGCTACAAACTTGTTCTTGATCTCCGCGCAGTCAGAATCTGGAGAGGGCAGGCAGACAGGTGAGATGCTCTGCCCCATCCACAGCTCTCTGACCTCCTCACCCCCAGCACAGCCAGGAAAAGGCAGCACAACAGGATTTATCCTCTCCCACCCTCTGATCCCACAGTCCATGTGAAAGCAGAGGTCCTTCACCTCGGGCTTGTGCTTTGCTCCCATTAGATGGACCTTTGCTCTAAACCCACTCAGGTGAGCCCATGGTAGGTACTGAGACTGACACAAGCTAGAAATTCACATTATAAGCTAGTGACAGTTGGTATTATCCAAAGAGTGTTCTATCTTTTGTCTTTTATTTCCTCTCAAGTGGGAAAAAGCTCTTCAAAGTTCTAGGGCACTTTGGAAAATATTAATTTTCAAAACCCAATTCTCTCCCAAACACCTTTACTTTTTTTTGTAAATCAGCTTTAAAAGCTGGGTGTAACTATCTCCCCCATCCCATGACTTTGCAGAGCCAAGACAATCCCATGGTCTCCTGTGGATCCAGCCCATACCCAAAAGACAATCAACAGACAAAACACTAGAGGGCAGGAACAGACTGCTTCAAAGACAACACCACATCCAACACCACCCACACTTGTCACAGATTTCAACAAGACCAGAAGCAGCAGAGCATCATCACTGAGACCCATCTCTTCAGAGGCAGGCAGGGGAAAAAAGGAAATCACACATGGCACAACCAAACCCATCCTGCAGGCAAGTGAAACATGACAGGGCAGGAGTAAGGGAGAGGAAAATCTCCTTTTCACAGCACAAGCTATGATGTACCCAAGAGATGTGGAGCCAGGCATTGACCAAGGAGGGCTCAAGAATCTCATGCTGCAGCTCTCCTACCCACTGCTTGCTCACCTGTGAGGCCAGTGTTTAGGTTGACTATCAGAGGGTTGTTTTTCCAGTCAAAGGTTGCCAGCAAGTTGAGGAAGCGCAGGAACCCCACCTGTGGAGAGCTGCAGGCAGGATAAAACAGCTCAACATCAGCATTTGCTCTCCTGGCAGCAAGAAGGGCTGCACTTGGAGGTGACTTAGTGAAGGCCCAACCCATATGCAGCCCAGCAAGGGATATCTGTGATGGGAAAGGGAAGTTCAGAACAAATTTGAGACACTTCCCCTTCTCCAAATCTACAGGGAAAGTCTTTTTGCACTTTTCCCTCATTCCTCAGGAAAAAGAAACCAGCAAAACATAGATCATAGTCTCATAAATCCAACCCCCTCCCAGCTGCCCAATCTCCTGATGCTCTTTCCACCCAGACTCCTGGGTCTGGAACAAGGAGGAGGTGGAGAGAGGGCTGCTCCCATCTCTGGTGCAGGTCTGAACACAAGCCAAGTTCCCAGAGCGCCTCTTCCCCTGCAACACGACACATGCAAAGCCAGATAGCTGGGAAGATGGGGATTCTGTTATTTTAGGAGACAGGAAAGCATTCTAGGCATCAGACTGCTGTTCCTGCTACTTTGGGAAAGGAAACTGCACCCTAAGTACAAGGCAGAGTAACCTTTTGACTCCATACAGAAGAAAAACACTTCCTTTAACTTCATTTCACTTCATCTGAGCCCCATAACATCTGTCTGCCAGGGGCCAGCATTTACTAACATACTGCTCCATTCAGTTTTCAGGGCCTGCCCTTGTCCTTCCCTTGGAAGCCTTCTCCAGGAGGGAGGCTGGAGCTGCCATCACCACCCTAACATCCTTCCTAGGGAACACGGGAGCCCCAGTATGCTGGTAGCCACTACACAGCCCTCACCCTGCTTCTCCTGGCCACCACCCCCAGAACAAGGGGCCTCACCAGTCCACCAGAAGGCATAAAGACACCCTACAGTTGTGCCACCAGCACCTAGAGGCCACAAGGACACTCGCTCCCAGCCTTACCTCCTCTCCCCCTTTCTCTGCAGTGCACAGCACAGGGAAAGCCACAGCCCTCAGTGCCAAGTATGTCCACCTCCTCTGGCAACTCCCAACAGGACTTGGGACAGTATTTTGGCAGCACAGGGGCCTCATGCTCCCTGCTGTGAACCCTCTGAACATCTCCCTCCTAAGCAGCATCCCACCCTTCCTCCATGCCATGTAATGAAAGACACTAAACCCCCGTCGCGCCAGCCTGGGCTCCTCATCCTCACCTGGGTGGTGTGAAGGGGGCTGGGTGGAGGAAGAGAAATGCCACAAGCAGGTCCACACATTCCTCAGAGATGCTGTCACTCAGGAGCTGGGCACTAATCCAGCGCTTGGCCAGCCGGGAAGTGCTGCCAAACACAGGGTGCTGCTGCTGGAGCCTGTGAGAAGAGAGACATGCACACTGCTCAGCCCACACATCCCAAGACCCACAACAGCCTCTTGGCTGAAAGAAAAGAGGGGCAGAAATCTGCGAGGAACACTTACACAGCATGACAAGCACAGAGACTTTCAGCAGATGCTGAGATATTGGGGGAAGAGGGGAAGAAGGGAAAATGCTGCCTCATGCTCCCCTCTAAGAATGCTGCATTTTAATATTTGTCTCCTCACACCAGTGACCTCAGGGTGAGAACTGGTGCCACTCACATTCACATCTTTCCCTTAATCCTTCCAAAGAGCCTCTCACGAGGCTGGCTGAAGGGCCACTTCCCACAGCAAGCTCCTCTACCCGCCATCACCCTCCAGGATCCAAGGGCACCTCCATGCTGGTTTCCAGCCACGTCCCATGTTCTGAGCCCTCAGGCACTTTCTTTCTCACTTACCCATGCAGTGAGCTAGTTAGATAGGGCAGATGCAACGTTTCCAGCTCCAGCTGCCGAGATTCTTCTGTGTCCTGGTATTTCAGCATCCCTTCCGGAGTGACCACTTCCTTCAAGATCAGGGGCTCCCGGTGGTAAGCTACTTGGAGACGGAAAACGTAGCCATCCTGAGATGGGACACAAGGCAAAGTCAGGCTGGATGGTGACATAAGCAGCATCATGTGCATTATGTTGCCCCTCAGGGATACAACAGCAGCATCCTGACACCAATGCAGTCTCACAACACTCTTTCCTAGGCCCGTCATCCAAATATTAGTTTTGTCCAGTGGGATCACAGCCCCCCACCTTGGGTAAGGTCAGGCCTGGGGAAGGTTCTGGGGACCATCCTACCTTGTACACGTCAGTATGGGTGACTGCGGGTCTGCAAACCAGCTGGTGCTGCTGCCGGAGGAGCTCAGCCAGCTGGAGGTGGAAAGCAGCCTTGATGCGCTTGATGGCTCCTTTGTCCTGTGGCCACTGGCCACTGCCTTCCATGTGGCAGATGACTGGGGGCAAAGGGAGAGGAGGAGGTCAGTGAATCCCACTGGTGTCTGGAACCACAGGTTACAGCACAAGGGCAGGAGGAGACAGGGTTCTGTTCCTGCCTGAAGCTCACCAACACAGCAATAACAGAGCCAGAATTGATGCTTGCCTCCACTTCCCTCCAACAGATCACCTCCCACACACATCTCATCCCACTTACTCTTCAAAGGTGTTATGTAGGCTGGGCAGGGTTTCTCCTCTGAAGGAAGCAGCAGGTGCTTGCTTCTGTTATGGAAGGAATAAATTGGCTTCACAGGAATGGGAGGAAAGACCTGAAAGAGAACAGCCACCCACCAACTGAGAACAGGGAGCAGAAACCTCTTGGCAGTGTGTATCCCCTCACCCAAACCTCCCACACCAGCAAAGCCCTCCAGTACAGAGGGTTTGGCCAGCTTGTGCACAGCCAGCCCAAAGGATGGAACAGCAAAGAAGAAGCACCATATTGCCCCAAGGGCTCTCAGGAGCCACAAAACCAGAGAGTGACTCATTCTCTTGGTCCTCCCTCACCCCAGCTCCCTGCAGACCCCCACGCATGGCCATGCCCCAGGACACTCACATCTGTGTAGCGGAGGGCTGGATGGACACCCTGCACAGCTGTCACCGTCAGTGGCAGCTCCTTCAGGTTCCACAGCTTGCGGCTCAGGTCATCGTAGGAGCAGACAACACTGACCATGGCCTCCTCGCCCGTTCCCTCTGCCTGCAGACACACACAAGGAATCTCTCCATGCACCTCTCCTGCTCCAGCACTCACCTCACCTCCCTCATGGGCTGGCATCACAACCAAGCTCTGAGGAGCCAGCACTGCCACCCGAGGGAGCAGCTTCTGGCAAGAGCACTCAGCAAAATGGGGAGGTAAGAAAGGGAGCAAAGACAAGGGCAAGGCTGCCTGTGACTCCACAGCAGCCACAGGTATCCCAGAGGCAAATGAAATTATTTCTTTTGCAAGACACTAAGGCAGCACCAAGAGCTGTGTGCCAGCAGTCACTATAGTACAGGAGAAGCCAAGAATGATCAGGGAATAAAGAGATCATACACTGGCAAGGTGAGAGCCCTGCTACTGTCTCCCCAGCAGTTACCATGACACCAACAGAGGCAGCCGTTAACAGAAAACTCCACTGACTACATCCTTAGCCAAGGCAGAGCTCTGGTGCATGGCAAAAGCAAAGAAAATATTCAGAGCACCACAGGAACCCTGCAGAGGGCAACAGACAAGCACCAGAAGGAGAAGTGGTGGTGCCCTTACAGCTTCCACCTCCCCAAATAACAGCAGAGCAGCCTGATCTGTCAGGGAGGACACACTGGTGACACCAAACCACCCAGCCCAGAGGCAGCTGAGTCACACAAGGAGCCAACCTGCCTGTAGTTTCCCAACCTGGTCTCTCTGGCGGAGCAGCAGCACCCTCTTGTGCCAAGAGCCACAAACCCCGTCCTGCTTGTGGCTGCACCCTTCCTCTGCCTTCATCCCGCACATCCTCACCTTGCTAGCTCCCCAAGCTGCCTGCACACAAACAGCTGGAGGAGCAGGTACCCCTGCACCCACCACCCCACACTCAACAGCAACTTTCTCCCTTGTTCCTCAAGGACTGGCAACAATGGAACCCCCAAGCACCCCTCAGGCTCCAGGAAAATGCATCCACTATCAAACTGGGGTTTATCAGCCCTGCTAACCCCAGACCGGCCTGAAGGGACACAGCACACAGACCTTCCTTCCTCACCACACAACAGGCTGTGAAAACCATCACCCCCAGCTCTAGATCCTTCCTGTCAATCATGCACCACTGCTGAAAAAGTGGAAAGGAAACAATTTCTTCCTCCATCCACCAACCAGATAAAGAGCTGGTTGTACTGATGCCTTTTTGGGATTACTTAAAAGCAGAAGCCAGACAAAATGAAGGGAATAAAAAGTGATTATACATATTGAAGGGCCTTCAGGTACATTTTTGGGCAGACAAAGCCCCCCTCACGGGCTACACCCCAAAATGGACAATGGGTCATGGGTTTTCATACTTTTATAAGTTTGGTTCATTTGCACATTAGGGGTTAATCTTCCAATTACAGCTTCAGGTAATGAAGATATTTACTCCAAGTTTGCTCCCTCCCCAACTCACTTTTGTTTACATTTCTCAGGGCCTGACACTGTAAGGTGTCCTTGATTTCCAGGCCTAACCAACATGTGAAGACAGTAGCTAACACTCTATATGGGGTTTAGAGTTATACGCTGTAAAGAATTGCAGGATTACAAATATATGAAAAACATTAACGCTAAAATCCTAAGGCATCAGTACAAAAAGACCAATGAAGTGTGCCAAAGTGCTCATGGCTCATCTCCAGACGTTAATTTCACAAGCTGAAAAGCAGAATTTGAGAGGAGGGACATTTCCTAGCCTCTGAGATGCTGTCTGAGAGTGCAGTTTCTTTGTTTCCGCTGCACATTCAGATGGAGCACAATCTAGCACTTTGCAATATGGCAGGAAAGATCCTTCTCCTGGGTTTGCCAGCTAGACCTAAGGGATAGCAGCACAGAATTGTCTGGCCCATGTCCTAAAGGATGCAGTACCTCAGAGGTGCAGCCAGAGCAGCACTGTGGGACAGTAATATTTGCTCAGGCATGTGGACAGAAGGGCAAAAGCAGCGAGAATAGGACAGTGGAGTTCTTGCAGGGGAAAATGAGGTCTGAGGGTGCTAAAGCAAGAGGATTTCAGCAGTTATGCATTGGCTGCCATGAAAGACTTGGCAGATCCTTACACTTACTACATTCTCTTGGGAACCACCCAGCTGCTTTACTGCCACTCAAATGACCTCCCTACAGCCCTTCCCTCACTGCTCTTCCTGGAGAGAGCCCCAGCCCCACAGGGATGCAATCATACCTCTTTCCCAGTCCTGATCACAGATTCCAGCAGGGCTCCTGTATAGCAGATGGAGGCCTCAGGAATGTCGGCATGGCTATGTAGGAGAAGACAATAGAGCATCAGAGCTACGACATGCCAGCCTATTGATCCTATTGACACTGCATGGGTCAGCCCAAGGATGAGCAACCCCTCTCTAAAGGAAGGTCCTGGTGAAAAGACAAATCTCTGTGCATTCCTCCCTGCCCAAGTAATCCACCCAAAGTGGGCCAGTACTTGTGCAGCTTCACAGGATGCAAAGCCAAAGCCACCAATGTGCAGCCTTCCCTCACAAGACCCATCTTAAAGTCAGGACAAAGAGGCACAGGCAAACCCTCCTTTCTGTGCAAGAGGGCCTCACTTTTGGCAGGTGACATAAACTGCTGCAGAGGCATTCCAATGCCATAGGGCAGACACAATCTTGCGAACCACTACAAGGTCTCAGAGGATTTCACAAAGAAGTCCTGCAAGGTCCAGACAGCTTCTCTTCCAGCTCTGAGGAGTGTCCCAGCATCCCATCCACATGGCCAGGGCAGGACCATGCTGCCTCCTTGCTCTTTGCATTACATCCAGCAGAGGCTACAGCACCAGGCTGCCCTTCCCACCTGCTCTTGGGAAGCTGCTCACAACATTAGGACAACTAAAATGATCTGACAAATCTGAAACAACCCACAACACCCCACAAAGCATAAAGCTGACAATAGGGTCACCAGGGACACGACACATGGCAGGAGTGACACATGGAGCAACCCACAGCTGCTGCTCAGTGCAACTTACAGCTTCAGCAGGTGCTTGATGATCTGCTCAGGAATGAGGCGCTTCTGGCAGGCGGTGCTGGCCTCCCACACCACAGCCTCACAGATGCTGCCATCCTGGAACCGACGCAGCTCTGACTTCTCTCCCCAGAAGGTCCGGAACTCCAAGGCCTGTGGGAGGACATCAGTCAAGCCAGAGCAGGGACAAAGGTCATTTCTGGGCCAGACAAAACCTTCCCAAGATTACCAGCCAGCCTCCCAGCTGTCTTCATCCACAGCACAGCACCAGCTTTGCTCTTACTCAGCACAAGCAGGGCTCCCCTCACCTCGGGGTGATCAGCCTGAGGACCCTTCTCCAGCGTGCTGGCAGCAAACTCTGGGACAAACAGGAGACCAAACGTCAGGGGCCCGACATCCTTGTGTTTTGGGGGCTCAGCATCAACTGGCCACTGTGGGAAAATAAGGAACATGAGGCACAAGGAGAGATAAGGTTTCTGGAGCAGCAGCTGCTGGGATATTGGGGTGCTAGATGAACCTCTTGCTATGTTCTCCCAGGGGCCCAGACAAGCAGAGATAGGGAAAGTCAGATCTAATAGTCTCCCCAATGACAAGAAAAGCTGTCCTCACCCTTTCTCATTACTGGACCAGGACTTGTGCCCAGGCCAAGGAACACAGCTGCATCCCATAGCCCAGTGCAGGGCCTCAGGTTCCATACTCCCAACAAGGGAGACAAGCCTGTCTCCTTCCCTAGTGAGCAGGGATGCCTTCCCTGTGCTCTGTAGTGCCACAAGAAACAGGTGAGACCCCACCCCACAAGCTGCAAAGGATGCAGTGTCATTGCCATTACCTCGGGGATCTGGGGCAGAGAGTAAGCCACAAGCTGTGCTCTCTGGGACAGACCACGTGCCAGCAGTGAGACAACAAAGGGCAGGGCTGCAGCCACATAGTTTCCACCCCGATCCATCAGCTCATTCAGCAGCTGCATCTTCTTGCAGGTACCCTGCAGCTTGGAGACATGCTTCAGGCTATAGAGAAGAAGAGAAGCTGGTCACCTACCTCTGCCACCAAATGCTTTCTGAGAGAGGGCTATGTTAGAGGATGGATAAAATGGGCAACTGAGGGTCCTAGCCCAGGATGGGTGCTACAACAATGCCCTGTGGCATCTCAGGAGATATGGGTCATCATTTCAAAGGCTTAAATATTGCTCCCCTCCTCTGGGAAGCTATCTAGACAGTAATAGTGGAACAGCCCAGTGCAAGGAGGCACCAGTGTCTATCTCAGAGCTTAGCAGAGCCACTTCCCACCAGGTAAGTTCAAATCTAGCCCAGACCAAAGACAGAAGCAGCTCACTCGTCTTTGAGCAGGCTGCCTCAGCACTACCCCACCAGCACAGTGAGACTCACTGGAAGACGTGGTCAAAGGTCCTGAGCATGGGCTTTGGGGTCATGAGCAGCACCTGAAAGCCATCCACCATCCGGTCATCCAAAATCTCCATAGAGCGCTTGGCTTCCAACTGGACCTGAGCAAGGAGGGAAGGAAGTGCAGGAGCACGAATGCAAAGGGAGAAGGAAAGCAAATTCCTCCAGCAGTGGTCACTTGTGCTCCCCCATCAACAAGGGCCAGCCCAGTTCCATGCTCAGCAGCATACCTTGATCCCAGTCTCTGTCCTTAGCATGAAGCCAAGTAATAAACTGCTCCCACTGCTGGCCACAGTCCCTTCTTGATATCCCTGATAACAAGGTGATTTTTTTTTTCTCTCCTACAGAACAGTTACATCTGCTAAACAACTGCTTGGCTTCACCCAAAGGTGCACACAAAGAGGGAAAACAACTTTCCCACACCACTACAGCAAGACTGGTAAGGCAGCACTACATCTAAGTCTCCAAATTCACTTCCAAGCTTCAAGGCTGGAGATGTCGAAAGCTTAGAAAGCCACAATGAATGCTCTCCCTTGGTCCTACATCCTCCTTGAAGACATCTAACCATCCTCTGACTGAGCTGACTCCTAAAACAGCACCTCAAGAAGCCACCACAACCTGCTCAGTACCTGGTGGTATTTGCTGGCAGTCATATCAGCACAGAGATTGACCACTCCAGAGGGATCCACAAAGACCACTTCAAATGCCTGGTGGAAATCATCCAGGACAGGCTGGAAAAGCAAACACGGTCCTTAGTGCCACAGTGCATCACATACACCAAGACACCCCAAAACTGTTGCCATCTGCCATCCCTGCATCAGGCACATCCCAGCCCCAGGAGCAGTGGCAATACAGACAGACTCAGGCACAAGACCCCTCAGAGGGCTGCTTACCAGGGAGGGATCACCATCCTTGGCTAGACTGATCCCTGTAACGCTCAGGTCAGTGGTGGCTGTGGACAGACAGGAAGGAACAAGTCACACCACCATCCACATCTCTCCCCCGGTGACAGTGGCATGGTTATGTGCCAATACCACCAAGGTCTAAGAACGTCAAAAGTGCTGCAATACAATGCTGGCCTCCGTTCTAAGATGTGAATTACCCACTGCAAGCTGCACCATCCAGCCCTGCTCTGTTGACTCATTCCCTCCTGTCCATCCCACCCACAGGGGCTCAGCACAAAAGAAAAGCCACAATGGCCTCTCTGCCTCTTCCCCCACTGTGTTCAGGCTTTGTGCAGAGACAGCAACCTTTCTTTGTCCAGAGGAGCCCCTAGAAACTTACCCAGGAATTGCAGAGTGCTCCTCAACACCTGGTAGCCACTCATCATTTTGACAATCTTGCGCTTCATCAGCAGGTAAGCAACAAGCATGGAGACCAAGAAGCCACTGAAGCACCCCAAGCCCTGTGAAAACAGAGGTACCACAACCCCATGGCAGCCCACAGGTTAGGACGGGGCCTCCATGAAAACCTAACACAGCTCAAAGCAAAGCCACAAGCCACCACCCCACCCACCAGACCAAAGCACCAGGACCAAAGCACCACCCTTCTTCCACAGGAAGAAGAGGCAGGTTAGCCAGGTGAGCAGAGCCCACCTTGGCACAGGACACACCTTGCTGAGCTGCCGCTGGTTCAGCCAAACTTTGAGGAGGGCCAGGCCATCTTTCATGCCTGGGAAGTCCGTGGCTGCATTAGACAAGAAATGCAGGTGGGAGAGCATTACTGTGTCACAGAGGATGGAGTTGTTGTAGTGCGGGGTCGGGGGCTCAGTGGTTCCTGTGTGGAGAGATGACAACATGTTGGACCCAACCACCAACGAAATACCTGCCTACAGAGAAGGGCTGCAGTGAACCACCCACAGGCACTGGCAGCAGTCTCTGCCTGAAACAAACAGCCTCATGTTTCCCCAGCCCCAGGCCGTACCTTCTTTGGGGGTGCTCTGCTCCATGAACCAGGCGGTCCGGACGTTGTTCTTGCTGGGATAGAAGCGGCTGGGTTTGAAAAGATCCGAGTCAGGACAAGCATGGAGTCGGACAGTGACAATCTTCTCATCCTTACCTGTAAGCACTCAAGGGTAGATGTACATAAGAAAGAGATGTCAGAGATTAAACTGGGAAAACAGAGCATCCCAGGCCAGGCAGAGGCAAAACCTCCTTCCCAGCAAAGTTCCACAGCAGTGGAAATAACCTCAGAGCGGAGAGTGACTACATCCCAGAGCCAGTGACAACCTTGAAGTCACACAGCTCATGCCCCAGCTCCATCCTCCTCCCCACTGCCCAGACTGGCAGCATTGCCTGTCCTGGCCTTGCCATGCCACATCTGTCCCAGACCCCAACCCACTATCTCCTGAGGGCTGTGGGAACAAGCAGCACTTAGCAGCTCATGCATCCCACGTCATCTCAATCAGGGAAGAGACAGATTGCACACAGGTTCCTGGGGAAGGCAGGAGGACAGTGGGGAACAAGGCTGGGGAGAGCAGGAAGGAAGTGTAGTGCTGGATACAGGTGTATTTTGTAGGGTTTACTTTTTTACTCCTTGAAGTACACACAGGATACGCCAGCCAGCAAGGCCAAGGCTGGAGAGCCCAACCAAGCTGCAGGGGAGGACTGGGAAGGGGAGAGACCCTGAGGATAGACTCCAGGCGAAGAAAGAAAACAGCTGAGAAGCACCCAAAATTTATCACCAGTTGTGATGGCAGCCCCAGACTGATCCCTCTCCAAAGTGGCAATAAATGGTATGAGACCACCACCAGCAGCCTCCACCCAACACCAGTACCCAGTCACACCCCACACCAGAGTAAGGCTCAAGTACCACCTTGAGGCCTCAGGAGCAGAATGGGCTTCAGATGGTTGCTGTTCATGTAGGCAAACTTCACACTGCCAAAGAGCTTCTCCTTAGACAAATGCTGGGCAATGTGGGACAGGTACAGGGCTCTCTTCCGGTGGTAGCGTTGATTCAGGTTATCTTTGTCTTGAAAGATTTCCTGGGAAGAGAGGGACAGGACAATGCCACCTCACCAGCCTGCCAAATTCAGTTCAGCCCGAAGCACCCCGCCACCCACAGCTCCCCCTGGCCCCACAGGCTGCCCCATCTCAGCCCCAAGGAGCTCCAAGCTGGTCAGGAGCTTGATACTGGCTCATCGAGCTCCAGGACTGCAGGAGACAAGAGCAGTCATGCAGCCAAACAGGGTGTGCTCGGTCTCAAGCTCTTCTTACAATTAAGTCTGGGCAGCAAGGGGAGGTTACCAGGGTTCAAACATCTCCCTCCCTTTAACACAGTCTTGGGAGCTGTGGTAGAAGTGCAACTGGGTACAAAAACAAACAGCATGCATCTCCCTGGCAATGTTCCATCCAGGCAGAGAGAAGGAAGATCCTCATGAGAAACTAAGATCAAACAGCTCTAAGCTCTGACAGAGCAAGAGGCCACCCCACACTCCCCAGCTCCTTGTGGAAGTAACCCCGCATATCCAGATGCTGTCGCCTCACTGAGGAACGGAGCGGGCATGGCAGGGGTCATGGAGGACAGGAGGGGACAGGGCTCTGGCAGGCTCGAAGCCATTTAGGAGGCGGCATGGCCAGACTCACCCGTGGCATGGTCACTGCAATGTCCACGTTGATCTCTGGCCTAACGCAGGTGCCCAGCAGGTAACTGCCCACCACCTTCAGCTCGGCTGGGGGCACGAACCGGAACCTTCCCTTGACGCTGAATGGCACTTGCAGGAACGGGACCTTCACATCCTTGGAAAGCCAGGCCTGGTCAGTCAGCTGGGAACAGACATGACACACAAAACACTCTGAGCATCAACAGCAGCAGATGTGCAGGTACCAAGACCCTGCTCCCCACAGCTGCACACTAGAGCCTAAAGACACTATCCCCACTTCTTCCTCAAAGAAAAACCAAATTATTATTTTTTTCAGCCCCTTAGGGAGACAGTCCATGAGTAGCTCTGCTGGCAGAGCAACAGCAGAGCTTGCTTCTGCTCCATTCAGGACAGGGGTCTTGCCACTTCTTCCGTAACCCTGGAACATACCTCAGTTTCTGGAGTCTCTGGGATGGTGCTTAGCAGGCTGTTAATTTCATGGAGGAAGGCATCGATCTTCTTCTTCTTTTTCTCCTTCAATGTCACCTCCTTCAAAAGCTCTTCAATCTGTAGGGGAAAGGGGACCATCAAAGGCATCTGTAACACTGGAAGTGCTCCTTTTACCTTGTCCTCCAGCACTAGCCATGAGCTGGTGCTGCAAAGGACAGCTGATGAGCTGGGGGACACAATGAACTCTTCTTAAACCCTGCCTGAAGCTGGCTGTTTGATCAGTTCCTGCCATTTTCTGAGAGCGCTGGATTGCAATAATTTCCATCCCAACCAAGGTCCAGGCAAAAACCCTGATGTAATTCACACAAGCATAGCTCTCAGGAAGGCTGTTTGTATGACAGAGAATCAGCTGCAGGAAACAACCACACAGGCTCCCACCACAAACCAGGCCCTAGAGATCCTGCCACTGACAGCAGCAAGTAGCTAGGAGATCAAAGCTGCTCATAAAAATCACCAATGTTAGAACCACCTGAGGGATGAGATGCCATGCAGAGGGACTTGGACAAGCTCAAGGAGTGGGCCCATGAGATTCAACTCATGGCCATGTGCAAGATGTTGAATCCATCTTGGGGGAGGAACAGCCCCAGAGCAGCCCTGCCCAGAAGGGCTTGGGGGTGCTGTGGGGGAGAGGCTGCACATGGCCCAGCCATGGCACTCACAGCCCAGAGAGCCAAACGTGTCCTGGGCTGCATCCAGAGCCCTGTGGGCAGCAGGGGAGGGAGGAGATTCTGCCCCTCTGCTCTGCTCTGCTGAGACCCACCTGGAGCACTGCACCCAGCCCTGGGCTCCCAGCACGGGAGGGACAGGGACCTGCTGAAGTGAGCCCAGAGGCAACCACCAAGATGATCAGAGGGATGAAGAACCTCTCCTATGACAAAGGGCTGAAAGTATTGGGATTGCTCAGCCTGGAGATAAGAAGGCTCTGAGGAGACTTATTGTGGCCTTCCAGTACCTAAAAGGGCTACAAGACAACTGGAGAGGGACTTTTTATGAGAGCTTACAGTGACAGGAAAAGGGGCAATGGCTTTGCACTGAAAGAGAGTAGTAGATTTAGATTAAAAAATGGGACGAAATTCCTCCCTGCGAGTGTGTTGGCACAGGTTGCCCAGAGAAGCTGTGGATGCCACATTTCTCAAAGTGTTCAAGGCCAGCCTGGATGGGGCTCTGAGCAACCTAGTGGTCTCGTGGCAGGTGACCCTGTGAGGGGTTTGAAACTAGATGATCTTTAAAGGCCCCTTCAACCCAAACTGCTCTATGATTCCATGATCTAGTTACCAGCTCATCTTCCCCTAACACAGACAGCTTGCCAAGCCAGGTCATCTCCGACTCCGGGCTCCCGCCTCCCCCGCGCTCCCCCCGTGGGGCAGTGCGCGGTCCCCGCGGCTGACCTGCAGGCGGAGCAGGCTGGAGTGGAACAGATCCTCCGTCTCCTTCAGCTGAGTCAGCTCCTCGCTGGTCGGCGGCTTGTAGAGCTCGGCGCGGCTCAGCTTGGCCGGCTGCGGGGCCGCGGCTGTCGGGGCAGCCCTCTTCCCCCGCCGCACCGCGCCCCCGGCGGGGGGCTCCGGGCCCTGCTCCGCCTCCTCCGCCGCCTCCGGAGAGCCCTGCGGGAAGAGCACAGCACAGCATGGTTCGGCTCGGTTCGGCTCGGCCCCGATCAGCCCCGCGATCCCCCCGGCCCGGAGCCGCCGCCTCTCACCGCCATGGCCGCCGCCCACGTGCACCGCCGTCACCACGTGCGGCGCCGCGCGCCCCGCCGGCCGCCGAGCGCCGCTCCCTATTGGCCGCGCACGACAGCGCGGGGCTTCCCATTGGCCCCGCCGCCCGTGCCCGCCCACGGGGGCGTGTCCGCAGCAATGGCGGCGCCGCTGGCAGGCTCCCTGGGCCGCGGGTTTGCCGGAATCACCGCCTTTCACCCCAAAACTGCGGCTCTCGGGGCAATGTGACGGACTTTCGCCTTGATGCGGGCGAACGCGGGGCCGCCTGCGCGCCGCAGATCCCGGTTGTGGTACTTGATGCTTAACCGGGGTGGATATCCTGGATGTGGCCTGCCGAGAGCCTGAGCCGGCCTGGCCGGCAGGAGCGGGCACCGGCAGCCAGGAAAACCCTTCTGGCCTGGAGGAGCGGGCACCGGGAGCCAGGAAAACCCTCCTGGCGTGGAGGAGCGGGCACCGGGAGCCATCATCCTCCTGGCCAGCTTCCGCAGGGACTGGGAATGACGTCAGGAGCCAGTGGCATCCTACTGCAGATTACTGGAGTGGGAGGAATATCCCCTTTATATGAATTAGATATACAGGCCTTTACAGAGGCAGCTCTGGACACCGGGTCCGATCAGATTTGGGTTGTCAGGGCATTTAAAAGACCATGCCATGTATGTCCCTGAACAGGAGACACAGACTTTGGACCAGGTGTTTTTAATTCTTTTTCCAGCTCTTTGGATAACTGTAGTCAGTTAATTCACTTCTCTGTACCATACCATGAAACAGGACTGCTGTGTTTCCAGTGGGACAGTCCTTCTTCTCCAGAAAAACTTCTCTGGGACAGTAGCCCTGGAGTCTGTCATGCCCATGCCAGGTCCAAATTCTCCCTGAATCCTGGCCACTCTCAATACCACGTTTTTCTTGCACTGTAGGAACACTGCAAGCAGGATCTCTTCAAGGGCAAATGTGTAGGCATGTTAAGACAGAAGATGGAAGATCAGATATCCATCCTGAAGGTAAACATGGGAGTTCAGAGAACTCAGTGAAGTAAGCTGAGGACCCCTAAGCTAGATCAGCCCACTGCTTGTAGACTGTTGTGGGAAAACAAGAAGCTTTAGGGTAAAAGCTAAGCTCTGTTGGAGGCAGGGGGTGGGAAGCAGGCTGTGTTCAGAGGATGTTCGCAGCTGATGCTCTCTGCTCTGCAGGTCTTTCCTGTGTCTGACTTGCCTCAGAGCAGGGCAGGCTCTCACTCATCCCTGTGCCAGGAAAAGCGGAATAATGCCGTGTTCTGCTCAGCTGCAGAGCTCATTTCCACACACTGCAGCATCTCTGCCTGGGACATCAAAGTGCCAGGCTCCTGCTGAAGGCATTGTTTCTATTTCCAAAGAAGGCTGGCACCTGACCTGCTGCTTGGCTGGGGTGGCCATCAGCATTGTTGCCAAGAGCCCTCAAGCCTCTCATCCCTCCCTCATATTTAATGACCTCCATGCAGGGAAATTTGCTGGAGGGTCTCAGCCTTTTGTCAACTCAGCTACAAGGACTCCTGCAGGTGGGTGTTTGGTTCCTGCTTTCTAAGGAGAGTTTCTGGAGACCCAGGCTGTTGTGTTTGGGGAGCAAATCCTTTACACAAGTAACTTGTGGCAGAGATGCAGATGGCTGCTGGTGTGACATGAGCCTTCTGGTCCCCGTTACTGCTCATGGCAGTTCCTGCCTGGCTGCTGCATTACAGCCTCTCTGGATCCCAGCCACCAGCAGCAACTTCCCTAGCCCTCTCCAGAGGATCCCATGAAAGGATTTTTGCTGCTTATTACCTCCAAATAATTTTTCCTTCATCTCAGTGGCCTGGATAAGATTCCTCAGGCTTAGCCCTGAACCTTGAGCTGAGTAGAGAGACCCCCTTCATCCATCAGCATTCGTGCACACACACTCCTGCATTCCAAAGTTGCCACCAGAATTGACATCTGGTTAGTGTGGATATTTACCTCCTGTTCAATTTTGCAAGTAATTCCTGAGTGCAGCCTCACTGATTCCACCAAGTAAGAATCAGCTCCCAACTTTGAAGGTCTTTATCCTCCCTGTTACCAAAAAAAAAATCCAGTTTCTTGGCTGGAGGAACTCCTGTTCCTCCCCCTTCCTGACAGGGCCAGGACTGCCATGCTCAGCTCTGCTCCACTCCCCCAGTGATTCACTGCCAGACACCTGCAGGTGCTGTGGCCATACCTGCAATGTCAGGCTCCTCTCTTATTTAAGGGGAAGGTAATTACAGCCCTGTGAAGGATTTTTAGGAAGGCTGGGCAAGTCAGTTTGGTCATCCCTGTCCCCAAGGACACATCGTGTATTGCCTGAGAGCAGCAGGGGAGGAGGGACTCACGCAGGGGCAGGTCCAGGGTGAGTTGCTGGGGTGTCCATTGTGCAAATCCCTCAGCATCCCCTAGTATCCCCCTGCTGCTCCTGGGATGGTGTGTAATGCCCAGCTGGTTTGAATAAATGAGTTCAGGGTCTGTTTTGGGGACATTGGAGGGAGTTTAGGGGACTGGGGGGCACAGGACAGGTCAGCTCCTGGATGTGGCACCTCAGGGCAGCCCAGCCAGCTCTGCAGTGGAGAGCAGGACCACTCATGCTTGTCCCAGAACAGGTTCCTTAATAAAGCATTTCAGCACATAGTGAGTCATTAATTACACCCAATCATACAATGCTAATAGTAGCAATATTAATTTAAAAAAATTTACTGCATTCCATACCATGTGCCCGCCCTTGCAGGCATCAGGCACCTCCCCCTATCCTGCCTAACCCAAAGAGGTACTGCTGAGCTCCTGCTTCTTGTTATGCTTCATCATTGCTGCTCAGAAACACCTGGGGCATTGGAGGAATGTTCCCTGCACTCTGTCCCTAGAAATATGGGACTTCCTGGCTCAGGTGAAGCCATTCCCAGGTGGGTTTTCAACAATGGTAAGCACCCCCAAACTCTGTACCAGCATCTCCTCAGCATGACCTTTTGGACCTCCAGCTTTCCTAAGAGATACAGACAGATAGCAATGTGGCATCAATGCACCGCTGGGAAAATCCCACTCTCCCACACTGGCAGAGGGGCCACTGGGAGCATGTGTAGCCACATCCTCGGTGCTGTCTTCCCTGGGAGCAGCGCCTGAGCACCGCCAGCCCTCAGCCTACCACACTGGTGACGCCCTCCAGCACACGGCTCAAAGCGCAAGAGTGCAGCCTCGCACGCACACCTGTGTACACACATCCCTGCTCCCTCGGCTCCCAGCCTCAGGAATGCTGCCGGCATCACGTGCAGCTGCCAGGAAGGGGCTGTGGTCGATGCGGCTGCCGAGCACGTTTAGCGGTCACCCTGATCCCGATTTGTGTTGTGTCTGCTTAACCCCCGCACCAGCTTGTCCCATCGTGGGGTCTTCCCAAAAATACCACTGCTGTGGAAATGCTCCTCTCCCCTAGCAGCTGTGGAGAGCTAAACTTGCAGCAAAAACCTTGGCACAACCCTGTAGCTTGGTATCACCTGCAGGTGTCTGCAGGCAAAGCCAGCTCCTGTTCAGAGCTCTCCCCTCCAGGACTTTTGCATCCATCCTCTAACCCTCTCTGGCTACCACATGGCCATGGCTGTTTGGTTTTTTTTTACCCCAAAACCTCATCCCAGTGATAATACCTGGACATGGCACTTCTCACTGCCTGGCAGCTTCACTCAGGAGTTTCTTGCTGCTTCTGTGGAGTGGGGGCTCTGTCCCACTTCAATAAATCTGCATTTAATTGTAGGATTAAATAGTTCCTCCCTTTGCTTTCTGTAGTATTTTCAAGTGTTTTAAATTCTCAAGTATTAACACATGACAGAGTAATTTGTAACTCTCAAAAATAACCTGGCACATGGGTTAATGACATGCTCCCATAATGTTTTACGGTCCATCCCAGGTATGGCCATATCACAGAAACACGTAGCCACTGAGCAGTCTTCACAATGGCCAAGAGGTGGGGGACTTCATCAGAGCAAAAGAGTAGGGTAGAGTAGATGTTTGTAGTTTTAACTTCAAAACATTAAAGTTTTAAACAAAAGCTCAAGGGCTTCACCCTGGGGTTCAGGCACACACCCAGCACATTCCTGGCATCTGAAAAAGGTCCAAGGGGAGCTGGAGCCCAGCTCCGCCTGTGGGATGGGGTCAGAGGGATACCCAGGTCTCTCCTGGGGCTCAGGGACCACCCAGGCTAAACAATTGTTGCACTGATTAAAACGAGGTTTAATCATCACTCTTTTCTTGGATGGATGATTATTAAGTCTCACCTGGTTCATTAAGTCTCAGCCATCTGCATTGGGACATAGAAAGTACTTTGTATCCTCCCTCCACCAGCAGAAGCTGCAGCTTCAGGGCTTTACAAGGGCAACGCTGAGGTTCACAGGATGGTCCAACAGCCACAGCCCTCCTGGGTGGGTCAAATGCTGGGATGTGTATTAGACACCCTGTCTGAAGAAAAAACAAAAAAGCAAAGCTTAACTAAATCATACATACGTGTCAGGGGCAGAGAGGGAGAGACTGATTTTTACTGTCTGAAGTCAGTCTCTGGCAGCTTTATCTGAAAACTGGTGATGTGAATTACACAAAGAGAACTAATGGGAAGTTGATATGCTTCGAGATGTACCAGCAGTTTTGCCTCTTCTTAAATTACCAATTTGCATCTTGCATAGATTGTTTTGTGTACCTTGTTTTTATTCTCTGGTATCTTTGTTTGCTTTATGCAACAGGCAAGAGAGCAAATTTACCTTATTTCCTGTCTGTTGCCGGGTTGGATTTACACATAGCAACAAGGAGAAGAAACCCTTTTTTTTTTTTTTCCTGGTAGTAAAAAACAACTTGCAGTCTCTAAAAATCACATTGGAGACACTGAAGGAAAGAAAAGGCTCTGCCCCCTTTTCTCTTGCAGTCTTGTAATGTTTTATCAGTGATGAGTTGGCATGCCTTGCCTACCCCACCAAGGCACCCCTGGGCAATCTCCCTGCAGTAGAATAGTGAGTGCCCTGTTTCCCAGCCACAACAGAAAAAAAATTCGGTCTTCAGGGCAGCTCCTGAGACAAGAGGGAGTGGAGAGAGCCAGGAGCATGCAAATGTGAGTTTTATTTATTTGTGGCTTAAACCTCTGAGTGCCAAATCGCCTGGCAATGTGAGTGCCCTCCCCGCCTTTCCAAACCCAACTTGCATATTGCTGAGCAAACGTCAGCAGAGGTAATGGTGGTGGTGATGATGATGATGATGACAACTTGATTAATTAAAATCTTCAAGCACACCTGACTCAGATTTAAGAGCTCCGGCCTTTTTCATTCTTTGGTTCAGCCCCCCCCCCCCATTCCAATGACTCTTCAAGACAGGTATGTCACATACTCATTCACCCGATGGGGAACAGAGGCAAGGTCGTGGAGGGTTTCGCTGGAATGCAAATTCAGGAATTCAGGAAGAGAGAGCATTCAGGAAATCCCTCACAGTTCTCCATTTTGCTTTTCATAGAAACAGATCAAGCCACAGTGTTATCTGTGTCTCTACCACATCCCTCCTAGTTTGTGATTTTCAGCCCACAGGGGCTGCCTCACCTCTGGATGCAGGTGTTTCAGAGCCATTTTGTGGAATTTGGCAGCTCATCTGGGTGGAGGAGAAAGACCAAGTCTTCCACCACGGAGAGGAAGATAGTGAGGCACTCTGAACTGCATTACTAGCCACTCAAGGCTCCACCAAAGATGGTGCTATCAGAAATCAGCTCTGCCACTCCAGAAACACCTTGCAAAAGACTTACTCTGTGAATGTTGAATCCTGCTTTTGGACTCAGATGAGTCCCCAGCATGTGACCTCATCCCATGGTGTGCTTTTGGGCTGGAAGGGAGAAGCACTCTGGCTTTGGGCTGGGATGATCCCCTCTTTCCTGGCCCCTAAAGCCCCTGCAAGACTGCTCTGCGCGCCAGAGCTGTTATCTGCTTAGGTCAGATTCATCTTCTTCCCCAGCAGGGAAGACACTTTTGAGCTCTACATACGTGTTCTTCCACCAAAATAAAAACCGGGCATCAGCTTTGGGGAATCTTGGCAAATCTTTGCTGATCTTTAGCCTTGTTTAATCTCAAAGAGTAGGAGTTACCTGCCCTGGCTTAGAAACCGAGGAGAGACATACCCCAAGACAAGTCAGGGGAACACAGGGTGAGACCAGATGCCTCCTGGAGGTGCTGATGGCTGCACAGAGAGCTGAAGGTTTTGTTCTATCTAACATTCAGGTGGATCCAAAAGTCCCAAAACCCAGGGATGTCAGGCATGCCTCCCAGCTGAATCATACCTCATCTTGCCCTGCTGTGCATCACCAAGCCATGGGCAAAAGAATTCATTGCCCCCTGGGAGATGGGCCTCTGTCCTGAAACAGGCTGGTTATTGTACCCAAGTTTTGTGCTGGCAACGAATTACTCTGCTCTCATTTGGGTTTCCTTTGCCTTCCCTCTACCTAGTGTGGGATGAAACACAAAGAGACAGATCCCACAGGAAGCAGGTCTTGCAGTCTGTGTGAGGACAGAGCAACATCCAGGGAAGAAAGTATAGGCATGGGACAATTTGAAGTCACATGGCAGAGATGGTGAGCATCTGATTTTGGGGAATTTCCCCTTGGTTTGTTTTTAAATAATCTGTAGAGTTGTATCCAAGACACACTGAGCCTTTTATGAAAGGAATGGAGACAAAAAGGAAACAATTTTCAGATGATCATAGCACTACAAGGTCTCTGTGTCCATGGGAGGAACAGCTGTGTAGGCTGGGAATCTTCTGCAACAAAAAGACACCACAGGAAAGGGTATAGTACAGCCTGCAAAATTACAAGGGGCAGAGTGTGGCTGGACAGAAAAGGACCATTTATCATTTTCTCCACTGTGAGGATGAGGGCATCAAAAAAGCTATGAGGTGGCAGGATCAAAACAAGCCCCAAGGAAATGATTCTGCACCCAAACACATCATTAGATTGTGCAGCTGTTAGGTACAGGATGTTGCAAATGCTTAAAATTTATCTGCCTTCAAAAATAACCAAACAAATTAATGGGAGAAAAATTTGAAGGCTATTATGTGTAAGAACACTTCTGACTCAAGGAGTCTGAGTCACAAAAAAAAAAAAAAAAGGTTGGACATTGAGGAAATATTCTGGGAAAGTATCACTTGTCCTTACACCTGGGGTGGACTTGCATGAAGAGAAGTGCTGGGGTAGATGGGTCCTTGTGCGCTATTTCTAGATGCCAGAATAGAGAAGCACCCAGCACTGAAACTTTGTGCTGGCCATGACAAGTTTGCTATCTACCTGTGTGAATCTGCTCCAAGACTTCACTGCTGTGTTGTGCCAAGCACTTCCTGGAGGTTCGGGGGGGACAGGACCTGTGGCCCCCAGCAGGTGGGGACAGAAGATAGTGCCTATCAGGACCTGTGCAAGCAGCTCCTTGGAGATAAGACAGTGTCTGGGGAATCACTTAATGCAGTGCCTTGATAGAGCAGCAGCTGCTGGCTCTCAAGCCAAGAAACCAACCCTGAAGGTCATGAGATAAAGTGAAGGCAGAGGGAAACCATGACCTGGCAGTGAGAATTTCCAAATCTTCTTTTTCGTTCCTGTGACATAGGAAAATGAGATAAAAAGGGAAAATATTCAAAGCAATACATACCTCAAGCACAGGCACAGCTCATCCCAGTTGACCCAGACTCAGCTGCGGATCAGGCTCTGAAAGTTTGTGTAATATTTTCATGGTCTTCACTGTCAAGATGCCCTGTGAGCTGTATGAGGAATGGACCACCAGGAACAGTGTAATTCCAACAGATAGGAGCACTTTTCAATCTTCTGGGCTGTTTTTACAGCTGTGTCTATAGAAGAGGCAAGTTCACTGCCCCCAAAACAGCTTCCAAGTCTTTAAGCCTTCCATTACCCCCCTATTAGTATTTTCCATCGGATGGCTGTACACTGTATCCTGTACACCAAGGGCTCTGCAAAGCATTGTCAACCCTCTCTGTGTGTGCAAACTATCTCTGGTGCAGCTGGTGTTAGTGCCGACAGAGACCCTCAAAGTCTCGGGTCTCACTTGGCAACCACCTCCAATGTCAATAAAATATGACTCAAATGGGCCCATTGCCAAACAGATGACCACAAAACACAGGCAGGGACGGGATGCCATGCAGAGGGACTTGGACAAGCTCAAGGAGTGGGCCCATGAGAATCTCATGAGGTTCAACAAGGCCATGCACACTTGGGTTGGAGCAACCCCCAGTATCAGCACAGGCTGGGCATGAACAGCCCCAGAGCAGCCCTGCCCAGAAGGGCTTGGGGGTGCTGTGGGGGAGAGGCTGCACATGGCCCAGCCATGGCACTCACAGCCCAGAGAGCCAAACGTGTCCTGGGCTGCATCCAGAGCCCCGTGGGCAGCAGGGGAGGGAGGAGATTCTGCCCCTCTGCTCTGCTCTGCTGAGACCCACCTGGAGCACTGCGTCCAGCTCTCAGGTCTGTGCTATTAAAAAAGTACAGACCTGTGTGCTGGTTTAGAATACAGTGGCTGGGGTGGAGTTAATTTTCAACACAGTTGTCTTTCTTCACAGTTATGTGGCTGTGTTTTGAGTTTGTGCTGAACACAGTGTTAATAAGATAAACATGTTTTTGTTATTGCTGAGCGGTAACAAAGAGCCAAAGCCTTTTCTGTTTCTCATACCACCACGCTGGCGAGAAGACTTGGGGTGCAGAGGAGGCTGGGAGTAGACACAGCCAAGACATGTGACCCCAAACTAATCAAACTGATTCCAGACCATATGGGATCATGCTCAGTATATAAAGTGTGGAGAAGGAGGTAGGGAGATGTTTGTAGTGATGATATTTGTCTTCCCAAGCAACCATTATGTGTGATGGATCCCTGCTCTCCTGAAGATGGCTGAACACCTGCCTGTCCATGGGAAGCAGTGGATTAATTCCTTGTTTTGCTTTGCTTTCATGCGTGGCTTTTGCTTTTCCTATTAAACTCTCTTTCTCCCAAACCACATGTTTTCTCACTTTTACTGCTCCAATTCTCTGCCCAATCGTAAAAGGGAGAGTGGCTGCCTGGGGCTTGGCTGCTGGCTGGGACTAAACCACTACAGCCTGTCAGAGAGGTGCTGGATGCCCCATCCCTGTAAACATCAAGACCAGGTTGGACAATGCCTGAGCAACCTGTTCTAGTAGAAGATGTCCCTGCTCACTCCTGGGGTGTGGAACAGGATGGCCTTTACAGGTCCCTCCCAACCCAAGCCATTCTGATTCCATTATTTAATAAGTGAGTATCCTTTTGTTTTCTCCTGCTTTACCAACATTTTGGAAATGCCTCCATGGATAGAACAGCCAGGAGCTTAATGAGCTCCTATTTTCCAAGAGCCCCAGATAAAATATTACTCAAATGGCTTTTTTATTTATTAATCATCAGAATATGAGGAATAACAGCAGGGTAATTTGATTGTACTCTCTTATCAGAACTTTTGACTGCTTTTGCAGCTTTCTGGACAGCAAGTAGATGTGAAAGAAGCATATATGTATATATATTTAATCTATATGTGAAAGTCAGTATATGGATGACTGTAAACAAAAAGGAGGTTAGGGCAGTAGAGTCAATGGGACAATATTTTCATATCTATGAAAAAAACCCATAGAAAAATGCCCTATGGCCTTGAAAATTGCTCTGGAAGAAACAGATTTATACTGTTATAGGACAAGTTAGGCACACCATTTGCAAACCCTCCCTTCTAATTTCTTTCGCTTGTAAGCATTCAAGTAAATGAAAGTATGTCTCACCCTAGGGAAAAACTCTGCATTTCTGAAGCTGAGCATGTGTTCTGATGCTTAGGGAAGGATCTGAGTGTCCTGGCAATGCTCACCAGTGCTGCACTTAAAGAAAAAAAAAAAGAGATAAATATATTAAAAATGGATGCTGAGAGAAAAACACGCTTGAGGTGGAGAAAGGCTTTTATCTAAGTTTTGTGGCCTTCGTGGAATGTTGGCTGCCTGTTTGCAGAGAGAAGAATTCACTCCTCTGAAAGTCCTTACTGATTCCACTGTTCCCATCTTGCAGCTCCTGCTTTGCACATTTTTCCTGAGGAGGGAGGGGACCCCACCCCATAGGCCTTTCCTACTTTACCCCACTCTCATACCTAAGGGGCAGCATGAAGAGAGAAATAGCTAAAACTTGCCCTTTTTTGGTTCTTCTTGACCACTGGCTAGTATGTTCACAGTTTTTTTAACTTCCCCAGGGCAAAAGCAAAGTAAGGGCCTTTGATTATCTTGGAGATAAGGAGTTGCAGACCCATAGGACCTGACTACATCCAGCTCACCTAGCTGAAAGCCTCCCCTGCAGCATCACTGAATGTGTCAAAGACAAGAAGAAAAGCATATTAATTTAAAGCGCTGAGCAAATGAGGGTCCAGATGCAAAGGCTTAGCTCTTAAACTCCCTCCCTCCTACTCTTCTAGATCCTTGAAATGGAAAAAATGTACGAAAAACAAACCCACTTGCGATAAAAACCACAGCTTATTGTTAAGGACAGCAGCAGAGCTTTCTCCATCTTTAAAATGGTAATTCTGCAGAATGAACTGTCCCTGATGTACATCCAGACACAAACATGGCTGTTGGCTCTTTTCGCACCCTTTCTGCACCCTTTCTGCCCTTGAATTGGCTGCTGCAGGTTAGAAGAGGGAACGAACCCATCCTGGAGGCCAGGCAAAAGATCTGAGATGTGCTAGATGGGACAAGGAAATGGGATGTGCCAAAGATACCATGGACTGAAAGCTTCAGGTTGGTACAACCAACGGGTTCCCTGCAGGATGGAGAAGCATAAAGTTAATTAATGGAAATCTCACAGCAGGTAAACAAGTCTGGAGGAGATATACCTGGCCCTACAGGTAGTTGTAGATGGGGATTGAGATGTTGGCACAACAAAGCATTGAGGGACAGCACCTGCAGGGCACAGCCATGCTCTACCCTGTCCATGTGCCCCAGGGACCCTTTTGCAGGTCTGAGCCCTCCAGCCTCAGTCACCAAAACAAGGCAGGAATATAACTGTGGTTGCCCCAAGGTCTGCAGCAGTGTGCTGATGGAAATGGGGTCACCAGCAAGGGGTGGTTGGAGGGGACAGGAATGCAGAGCAGCTGGTGGAGCCAAGAGGAAGATAGTCAACCCTCTGAACAGTCCCTGTAGACTCCCATCCGTCCATTCTCCAAGAGGGTGTGTGAGCACTGCTTTCCAACATGGACAGTGCGGGAGGGTTTCAGCCTTGTGAACTCAGTGGTTTTCTATTTGTTTTTATAAGACCCCATAGAAGTTCTTCCCAAATTTCCATAGACAGCAAGCCCCAGGGTGGAGATGACAGCATCTCTCAGCATGCTCAGGACAGGTGGGAAGACTTCTCCAGACTTGTTCACCTGTCTGGGAAATTTGCATCAATTACCCTCCTGATGATTAAGGCTCCTGCAGGAAAGTTTAGCCTCTTCCTTTCTACATACGAGTGCCCAGAGCAGTCTTCAGGATTGGTGCAAGGGTGTTCCCCTGCCCAGTTCTGCTTCACACCCTCCACAAAGCAGTTTCCAGAGCTCACAACCTACCAGTGCACACAGCAGAGTGAGACATTACATGTGGAACACAAGCCCTACAAGCAGTTTTTCAGAGGAGCATCTCTTTGTTATGAAGTTGGAGATGCTAAGGGAGGATCCCCTGCCCCCAACCCTCTCTAGACCTTTTCTGCCAAGAGATTCCCTCTGCTATTCAGCCACCCAAGCCTGCTGGCTATGCCTTAGACTTGGTGCTTATGCTGCAGTTTGGTTTTCTTCCCCTGGATCTGTTCATATTTAATGTGGGAAGAGTCACGAAAAGGCCAAATTCAGCCTCAGCAAAGCAAGGTCCAATTCAATTCACTTGACCCTCCCTGTTTTCTAATGGAAAGTCTTCTTGCGGTCAGTTTTCAAGGCCTCAGGCAGGATCTGAGTGTGCATCTTCATCTACGCCTTGCTGGGCCTGCCTTTTAGCTACTGGCAGAAGGTGAGGGCATTGCTGCTGGAGACCAGCCCACAGAGACCACCCAAGGTATGGCTATGAGTGAGAGCACTGTAAGCTCAGCTGATAGCAGCTGATATGCTGTTCAGCATGGAACATGGTGTTGGTGCCCCCCAGCCTCTGAGGGCAAAAGCAGGGTCTGGTGAATCCACCAGGCAGCTGTTCTGTGTACTCCAGCTCCTTCACTCTGCTGCCAATGCCTGCCTAACAGAGATGGCTCATCCCAAGGAATGGGGATAGCTGTTAGTCCCTCCTTGATGGTCACCCCCTCTCAAGGGATGGACAGTCCCACAGAGCTGACCCTGCAGGCAAGGTGAAGGTGAAACACTGGGGATGTTGGCTTAGGCTGATGTCTCTCTCAGAGCATACCCCATGCTACCTTATCCCAGTGGTGCTGGCATCCACACCATCTCAGCCACACCAGAATGCTGGAGACAGGGATGTGTTGTGCAGCAAGAAGAACCTAAAATTCCAGCTCCCAACACAGAAACGATTCCTGGGACTGAACAATATGGATACCCCAGTCACAGCCCCATCAATAAAGAATTATGTTGCACAGATTGCTGCTTTGGAGGAGGGTAACAGTCACTTCAGGTTTCAACCTGAAGACAGAATGGAATAGAATAGAATCCTGATGGGTCCCTTCCAACTCAGCATTTTCTATGATTCTGTGAGATCATGAATCTCTGAAGACCACAGCACATAACCACCACCCCTGTGGACAGCTGGAGGATTGTCCCTGTAGCTGGCAGCTTGAAAAGGCTCAGATATTCTGCACACTGAGCCCAGGATGGAAGGTGTAAGGTAACCTGAACAGCCAGGTACACAAACTCTTGGAAATTCAAACCACTAAGGTCACAGTCGTCACACTCCTTAGGCCCTGGAATCACAGCTGAAATAGCATTGTAATGCACTTATAATTTATTCATCAGCTGAATGGTAGCAGCAGGCATTGTGACAGCACTCTTTTATCAAGCCCTTGTGATGGACTTCATCCATTTTGAAAGAGCAAACTGGAGTCGAAAGGCAGAAAAAAAAAAGCAAAAAAAAAAAAGCAAAGCCAACTTTATTCAAATTGAAACAAGCAGAAAAGAGGCCAAATCAAAATAGAAAAAAAAATAAAAAAGCTCCACTAAAGATCTGTTTTTCTCTTCATTTTTCTTCTCCTTTGGTCTGAATCTTCCAAACTTTGCATTACCCTGCTGGTGGCTACTTTGATGTAGGAGGCTCCTGTTAACCCAGATGCTGCTGACTGATACTCAAAAGCATCTTTTCATCCCTGTGATGAGTTCTGCCTGAGGAAGAGCTTGGCTCATTTTTAGGTGAAAGAGAGCCAGAAGGAGAATTGTGGACAGACTTTTATTCTCAAAGATTGACAATTACTTCCCTTGAGTACTCTGATGCTCTGCTCCCCAGATAGAGGAACCTATGTAGATGTCAATGCGAAGGTGAGGGCACTTGTGCAACTGTTCTTTTGGTGGTTTTTGTTTGTTTGTTGTTTTTTGTTGTTTTTTTTTTTGACGTGAAACTCACCCCATGCACTAAGAATGCATTGTTCACTTGGGCAGCAGACCAGATAATCACATTTTGATTTTCCTCACTAAATGCTCAGGGAGTTTTATGGGGAAATCTTTCTTTGGCATGAGGGTATTAGTGTCAGGGCTGAGATCCCTCATGATGGTGCTTGTCTGTCATCTGATCTGGGACTGAGGTATCTACTGTAAATAAAAGAAGTAACCCCAGACTCCTCTGTTAGTGCCCCTCTAGGGCAGCAAAACCAGCCTGCAAATCCCAGGTGCTATTTCTCCTTGTCCCATGGGCAATGTTTGCTGCCGCTGTGGAAGGATGGGCTGCCAACACCTCTGTGACCTCTGCTGGAGATTTGCACCCAGCCAGGACAATGGCACTCCAGGAAGGAGACAGAAGAAATAATCTTGGCCCCTCTCTCTGTCTTCCATACCCCTACAGTGGTCTTGGCAAGAAAAAACTGGGTAAAATTTGGGCAGTGGGGAGACCTATGAGGTCTCTAACCGGAAGAGGAGCTGAGTCCAGAGCTGAACCACATTGACCTAAGAGCAGATGAATTTCCACTTTGGGCAGTCTGAAGGACAAATATAAAAGAACTGGTTGGACAAATAGATCTTAAGCTGTTTAGGACCAACTTCGGGGCAGAGCTACAAAGGGCTCCTGGTGGGGTAGCTGTAGGCTAAGCAGAACTCCTACCACCTGCCTGATCTTCTTCATCACTTCACCATCTGACTTGCTGGGGGTAAGAAGGTGTTAAAGTCCAGCCCAGAGTCCCCAGGATCCCTGCTGATGTTTCACCGAAGCACAGGAGTAGGGAAGAGGCAGGAGGAGAGGAAAAGATGTTGATAGTATTGGCTTTTATCCCAGGTGAATCCAGTTCTCCTGCAGAAGGAACAGGTATCTCATACTTTGAGCCACTCAGGAAAGAAATTAGATAAAACAGTGAAAAGTATCACATGAGAAGAATCTGTCCTGAGGATGGAGTCACCCAGGCACTCCCACATCTTCCCACCTCTTGTCCTCTCTCTCTGACAGTTCATGGAGCAGTAACCCTCTAATGTGACACCAAGACAGGTTTGCATTTTCAAAGCTTCTGCTGTTGCTAAGCAGAGGAGTTAACTCTCAGTTTGTCATCCTTTGTAAACACAGCTCACAGGAAGAAAGAAATAAATGAGGAAGGGAGGTAATAAAAACAGCTGATAATAACAAAGCAAAGGACCTAGAAGTTTTCAAGTCAGATTTAACCTATTGCACTGGTGACGCTTTGAGGTCCAGTTTACAGTGACAAGTTCTGCTGCTGGGGACTGGATTAATGGTATGTGTTGCCTCCTTCTCTCCCAGTGAGACTTGTCCTTCCTGGAGACCCATGTTCCCACATCAGACCCTATTTCTTGTTCTGTGGGCCCAAAGAACAAACTGTTTCATTCAGGTGAAAATAAAAGAAAATATAAGAAGGAACAGTACTGTTTGCAGCAGAGCACACCCCATGTAAAGCCCTGCTTGCAGGTGAGCTGTGACCATCCATAGGAGAGCAGCTGAAGGAGGAGGAGGAGAAGAAGGCTTCACCCTTTCATTATGATATATCAGAGGTGATTGGAGGGGAGAAATGCCATATGAAAAATCAAAAAAGTTATGCTAGCCTCAGGGCAGCCTGGGTTCAGGGGAATGGGACACCAGGCAGAGCAGCTGAGTCTCCCTGAAAGCACAGGCAGAAATGCAGGCAGGAGCCTTGGAGGGGGCTGCCAGGCAGCACAGGCTTCAAAATGCTCTGTTGCTTCAACAGTTTCTATTTTCTTTGAGTGCTGAATGTTTTTGCAGGAAAGGGAAAAAAAATCAGAGGGAAAAAGACCAATACCTTTTCTAAAAGCAGACTCAATGGAAAATTTGCAGTCTGCTCTCTTGAATGAACCAGGGTTTGCTTCACTTTTTGCCTTGCATGATTACATCTTACATTAACATTCAAGACAGGCATCAGGCAGAGATAAATCCTGAATAACTCCAAACTTTGCTTCTTCCATCTCTTGCAGCATGAGGCAGGTTCAGACAAAGCCTGTGCTGGAGGCTGGCTGCAAGAAAAGATGTTTTGAGGGCAGTACAGTACCAAAAGAGCTTGGCTCCCATACATTTTTCCCCAAGCACGAGCAAATCCATGTTTTACCAGCAAGCTGGGATGCCCTATTAACAGAGCAGGTCTTTGTTGATTTGCATCAGCACAGAAGTCACAGCATGTGTTATGTCCATCAACTAAAGACAATTTAAGACACATACAAATATCCACGAATATGTCCTGAAGAGTGCAACAAAGGTGGTGAAAAGGCTGGATGAATGTCTTTTGACGAGGACCTGAGGACTTTGGGCTTGTTACTTGGGAGAACAGGGGTTCAAGGTAATGCTCTCTACTATTCCTGAGGAGGGGAAGTGGAGAGGGAAGTACTCAGCTCTTCCTGATATCAGTGATAGGACACATGGGAATGGTTCAAAGATGTGCCAGGAGACATTTAGACTTGGCATCAGGAAGCATTTCTTTGCAGAGTGGGTGGACAGAATAGGCATCCTAGTGAGGTGGCTAATGCCCCCAGCCTGTCAGTGAAAAGGGACATTTGGATAATGCCCTGAACAACATTCTTGAACTTTTGGTCAGCCCTGAATCGGTCAGGCAGTTGAACTGGATGATTGCTGTAGTCCCTTCCAACAGAAATAGTCAATTCTTTTCTGTTCTATTCCACTGACATAAATAAAAAGAACATGGGATCGAACTTCCACCAGAAAACACACACAGCATGGTAGTGCTCAGCCTCATGGAGTTTCTCTAACAAACAGGGTTTCATGATCCAGCCCTCCAGCCCCCCACTGAGGAAGAGAGCTGAATGAAGCAGTTTTCAGTAAATCTGAGCTCAGTCCAAGGTGGTGAACAGTGAGCCACAGCCACTGGCCTGATCTAGTGGCTGACCTGTCCCTGTAGGGTAGCACACACTTTATTTCAGCAGTCAATCAAGCTCTGGATGGACAAGGGATGTTCCTCCGTATTATCCCGGTGGCACTGAGCAAGAACTCATCCCAGCTCCATGAGAAAATTGATGCCAGTCCCCACAGGGACATTGTCCAGGGTGAGATGGGATTTTGCAAGGGCTGGAGTATTTTATAGCTTGGAGGCAATCACAAGCCCCGGTCCAGTACCACCGACGTGCTGAGGCACCTCTGGAGAGGGTAATGGGGGTGGCTCTGGGGAAAGCTGAAGAGGCAGGAGAAGGGCAAGCAGAGCAGTCTCAGGAGCAAGGGGAAGGATACCTTGCTTTTCACTGGGAAACAGCAAATTTGTCCTGGGAGCAGCTGGAGCTTGGGGAAAACCATTTGCTTCCTGCCCTCCTCCCTGGGCCAAGGTCTGGACAAGGAGTCAGAGCCAAGGCTGCAAAGTGTCAGGGAGACACTTCAAGGTCCCTCTGCAGTGCTGGCTGCCCAGCTGCATGATCTCCCACCAACACACAGGGCCCTGGCTGTCAGGGAAAGTCCATGGCTTTGGAAAATGCAGGAGATTGGTCCAGTGGTCACACATGTCTATAGTGCTGTCATCAGGATGGGAAAGCCTGGGAGGTGATGGGGGCAAAGATGAAGGTTAAAGCCATGTAATGACATAGGGATGATGTAACACATCATCCAACCTGTTTGTCCAAGGAACAGGTGCCCCTGTGAGGTGGCAAGAGCCCTGCCATGAGCAGAAGGATGAAAGAAATGCCAAGCAGAAATGGGTCATCCTCCTCCTGGACAATTACTGTTATTTTTCTTTCTTTATTTTTTAAATGAATATTATTTATGTTATTCATTAAACACTCACTAAGGAACAGGTGCTGGCTCATGTTTACTGGTTGATAGAATTCTACACTTCTGCAAGCATTTTTCACCCTTAGCCAAGCCAGGAAATGGCAGGAAGGCTGGAATTGGTATGTTCTGGTGTGACTACATCACACATCTGTGGAGAATGTGAGAACAACATGTTGGGGTGAGGGATGGCAGGTGTCTATTTGCGTCCTACTGCAGCTTGGGAGCTGCTGCAGGATTTTTACGGGGCCCTGAGTAATGAGAGTTCACTCCTCAAAAACCATGCTCTGTGTAAAACCATCTGTTTTGTGACCATGGATGCGTGTCCGTGGGCGAACCATGCCCTGTTGTACCCACTCATGACCTGTGACTATCTAGACAGGCTGGATGGATAGACCAATTGTGTGAGGTTCAATAAGGCCAAGTTCCAGGTCCTGCCCCTGGGTCACAACAACTCCTGCAGCTCCAGGTTTGGGGTAGAATGGCTGGAAAGCTGCCCAGTGGGAAAGGACCTGGGGATGCTTGATAGGAGCTGAACATGAGACACCAGCAGTTTGCCCAAGTGGACAAGAAGGGCAATGGTGTCCTGGTTTGGATCAATGCTAATAAAAGCAGCAGGATTAGGGAAATGATCTTGCCCTGTACTTGGCACTGGTGAGGCACCTCAAGTGCTGTGTCCAGTTCTGGGCCCCCCAATCCAGGAAGGAGATTGAGGTGCTGGAACAATTTTAGAGAAGGGCAATGGAACTGGTGAAAGGTCTGGGATCCATGTCCTGTGAGGAGCCTCTGAGGGAGCTGAGGGTGTTCAGCCTGGAGAAGAGAAAACCCAGGGGGTCTTTATCACTGTCTGCACCTCCCTGACAGGAGGGTGTAGCTGTGGGTCAGTCTCTTTTCCCAGGAAGCCAGTGACAGGAGGAGGGGATATAGAATCACAGAATCACAGTTTAAGCTGAGTTGCCAGGGAACCTCCAGGATCATGGAATTCAACTCCTGGCCATACACAGGGCACCCCAAGAGTCACACCCTGTGCCTGAGAACATTGTCCAAATGCTTCTTGAACTGTGTCTTGGGGAGCTTGTTCCACTGCCCAGCTACCCTCTGGTGAAAAACAGTTTCCTGATATCCAAACTAAACCTCCCCTGATACAGCTTGATGCCGTCTCCTCAGGTCCTGTAACAGATATCCGTGCCTGCCTGTCCTCTATCTTTCATGAGGAACTGCAATGAGGTCTCCCCTCAGTCTCCTCTTCTCCAGGATGAACAGGCCAAGTGCCCTCTGTTGCTTCTCACAAGGAGGAGCCACCATCTAGAACCTTCATCATCCTTGAGGCCCTCCTTTGGACACTCGCTAATGGCTTAATGTCTCAAGCTGTGCCAGGGAAGGCTTATGTTGGACATTAGGAAGAATTTCTTAATAGAAAGGGTCATTATGCATTGGAATGGGCTGCCCAGGGGGGGAATGGGGCCATTGTCTCTGGAATTGTTTGAGGAAACACTGGACGTGGCACTCAGTGGTGGTGTTGGGCCACGGGTCGGACTATGATACTGTCAGAGATCTTTTCGAAACGACTTGATGCTGTGATTTTGTGATCCCACCGCTACACCACCACCCGCGGTCGCGTTCCCAGCCCGCCCTCACCCCCCCCACTCCTCCCCCGCACGGCCTCAGCGCCCGCGAGCGCGGCCCCTTTAAAGGCACGCGGCGGGGGGGCGTGGCGCGCGGCAGCGCATGCGGCGGGGGCGTGGCCCGGGGCGAGGAGGGGCGTGGCCTGGCTGCGCGCCGGGGCACGGCCGGGCGTGCGGCGGGGGCGTGTCCCGGGGCGCGGGGGGCGTGGCTAACGGAGCGGCGGGGGCGGGGCCGGCGCGGCGCGCTGAGGTCAGCGCGAGCGGCGCCGTCACAAAAGGAAGTGGCGGCGGCGGGGCCGTCAGCGCGGGGAGGGGCGGGGGCGGCACCGGCACCACCGGCACCGGGACCACCGGGAGCGGCACCGGGAGCGAGGAGGCGGCCGCGGCGGGGGCCGCGCCGCGCCATGGCCCAGCAGCAGATGAGCAGCTCGCAGAAGGCGCTGATGCTGGAGCTGAAGTCGCTGCAGGAGGAGCCGGTCGAGGGCTTCCGCATCACCCTGGTCGACGAGTCCGACCTCTACAACTGGGAGGTGGCGATCTTCGGGCCCCCCAACACGCTCTACGAGGGCGGGTACTTCAAGGTACGGGCCTTTCCCCCGCGCCGCGGGCCGCGGAGTGGGGCTGGGCCGGGGCCGGGCCTGCGGGAGGGGGCACGGGCACGGCCTGGGCAGAGGGGGAGCCGCGCCACAGCCGCCGCTGCGCTGCTAATCTGCTCTTTCAGCCCCAAAGAGCCTCCTGTGGGAACCTCGGCACAGGGGGAGAGTTCTCCCCTTACGCCCCGAGCTGCCCCCTGGGCTCTGCTCTGTGTGTGTTTCACGGAATTGTTACGGTTGGAAGGGACCTCTGGAGATCATCTAGTCCCGTATTTCCATATCCTTTTAGTACCTGACGGGAACTTAGAGGAAAGATGGGGCAAGACTATTTACGAGAGCATTTAGGGGCAGAACAAGGAGGAATGGGTTCAAACTCAAAGAGAGTAGGTTTAGCTTAGATATTAGGGCGAAATTGTTCATTGTGAAGATGTTGAGGCACTGGCACAGATTGCCCACAGAAGTTGTGGATGCCTCATCTCTGGAAGTTCTCAAGGCCAGGTTGGATGGGGCTTGGAGCAACCTGGTCTGGTGGAGGGTGTCCCTGCCCGTGGCAGTGGGGTTGGAGCTAGATCATCTTCAAGGTCCCTTCCAACCCAAGCATTTTATGATTCCGTGATATTTATTTCAGTGTAAGGGGCTTCCAAGCCATCCCTTGATAGCTTCACTCATTATTGGCTAATTCAGGGTGAAGGCAGTGTTTTCTTCAGGACTCCATGGGCTTCAGGGCTGTTTGGCACAATTTTTTTTCTACTCCTGTGTTCTTCCTCTCCACACTTTTAGAAGGCAGCCTTCAAAGGGCTGCAGCTACACATAATGGGTGAAGGTAGATTCAATTCCTTTCTCAGCCTTTTGTATTTGTAAATACAAAAAAACTTTTGTGATTGCTATTTCTACTCTTATGAATACAACAAATAAGAAATCTGGCACAGCCATCCCAGAAAAGAACTGAAAGGAGTCTACTTAAATTATCAAAACAACTGGAGAAGGAGGAGGAGGAGTTGCACTTTTTTCTTAAAACAGGCAATTGGAAAACCTTCATGCTTGCAGGAGATGTGTTGCATATGCACACTCCTCTGCATTTGATAGCTGCTTAATCTCTGGCAAAATATTGTCCCCATGAGCTTGCTTCTCCCAGCAGTTAACTGTTTTAGTTGTGGCTCCTGCATCTCCCATTTCATGCCCTTTGGCTTCTCTCAAACTGAAAAAAAAACTGGGTGATGTCTTTGCTTGACTAACGTGCACTTTCAATGCCTCTTGGTCTCCACAGGTCAAGGTTTAAGAGCTTTGTTCCACAAAACCAAAATAACCTGTAGCTTGGGGAATCATAGATTTGAGTCATGTTCAGTTTGGCCTCATTGTTTGGAAGTAAAGGAAGGCTTTGGCATAAGACTTGCCTTTTGTAATGAGTTGGCTGGCTTACTCACGTAGGTGTGATAGGTGTATTCTTAGACTCACCTCCATTATTACTTATTCAGGAAGTCGCTGGAGTCTTTAGTTGGTAACAGTGTCATCTTTACATCCAAATGGTCTGGTGACCTCTTCCTGCACTTACATTACTCATCCATTTTTTGTCAAAGAAATCATGACTGATCGAAATAGTTTTGTTTGGTTGGGGAGCTCTCTTGACTGCATATTTGCAGTTGTTCCTGGAAAGAAGCTGAAGCTGCCTGAGAAATAATTTGGGATGTGTGTTAACAAGTGTAGTTTTAGGGAAGGCTCCCAGTTGCCTTACCTCAGCACTATGATTGGGTTTTTGGGTATTTGATGTCCTTGAACTGCTGTGCCTTTCTTCTGAATTCTTTTGACCAGCCCTGTGACAGTAGTTTTGAGTGTGGGAAGATGAGGTCTCATGATGCTTCCACCCCTCCCCAGCAGTGGGATTCCCTTCAAGTGCCGTGGCTGAAATCTCTCTTGTGTTGTTTCTGTCTCTCATCTTTTCTCCATGAGGAGCCCTGCACGGTGGATTTTTGTAGTGTCTGGGCTTTGGTTATGCATCTTGGCTTCTGAGACACTGAAAAAAGAAGGAATCCTGTGAGAAGTGATATTCTTGGCTGTCTTTGTCTTAGGTCTTCACATGTGTTAGACTCTGCTTATGGAATTATTTGGAGATAAAAATAATGCCCTGACATTATTTGATGGGGGACTCCTGCAATATATTAATTGTATGTGCTGCTCTGAACTAGTGTTGACCTTGCATGCATTTCATTTTTTGTATTTCTTAACTTGATGAAATATTTAGCTTCATCTTGTTTTGTATTTTCAGTTTAGTAAGGTTAGGAAAGTGAGATTAGAAAGATGCAATTACAGGATGTAACTTTTTTCAACTTTGTGGCAGTGAGTTTAGGAATTGTGTTCCACTTGAAGTGTAGTTTAACAGCAGGAACTTGAGACAAAGGACACAGGCTTCTTGTTAAGCTAGAGCACAAATACTCTAAGGAAAACTTGTGGTTAGGGTGACTTTATTAAAGAAAGTGTTAGGCATGGTTGATTGGGGAATACTGTTGCTTGATTTGTGTTTCGGGAGCTCTTAGAGGTGGTCACATTAACTTTTGGCACCTTGATTATTCTTGGAGAGGACTACCTTTCTCTCTGGGTTGTTGAACTAGTAGAATAAAATGAAATGAGTAAGGTGCTCTCTCTGCACCTCCTTGACAGAAGCTACTGTCTAAAGCTGGTTCAACAGATTCTGGTTTCAGCTGCAAGTCCTGTAGCTATAACATCCGATAAATTCGAGCAGAGGACAAGTCCCCTTCAATGCTTGTTTAAATGGTAGGTTGTCAACATGCTGGCTATAATAAAGTCAGAGACTTCTTAAAAATTCAAGTACAGTGTCTAAGAATATTTTATCAGCTAATATAGCATGCCCAGATCTGCTGCAGTGCTTCAGGGTTTAGGACTGGCATCTAGATCAGCCTCCAGGAGCAACAGCTATATGAAGAGCAGCTTGTATCAGCAAGTGAACATGCAGCTGCCCCCCACCCCATTCATGTGATCAGCTGAAGGTGGATATCTGAAGTGCAAGTTACATCAAGCTTTGTCTTACCTAGTGACAATATGGATATCCCAGTCACAGCCCCATCCATAAAGAATTATTATATTGTTCAGTCATGCTGAATAGCTTTGTAATGCTTTGAGCAATCCTTAAAGTTCCTGACTACTATCCTCAAGCGAGGAGTTGAGCTCTTCTATGCACTGGTTACATCTCTTTCTGGCTGGCAAGGGAAAAACAGTTCAGGGCCGGTGATATTAAGTCCTTCAAAGAGGTTGTGATAAGAGCAAATGTCTGTCCCTCAGCTGCTGGCAGTAAGAAATTGCCAGTTTGACTAAAGTTCTAGCAGAATCACTTTTGTTGGGCCACACGTATTGGACTGCACTAGGTGAAATTGGTTTTTTGTCCCAGACTTACTTACAGAGTGTAAAGGTGAAATGTGGGTAGACCTTGTTGTCTAAAATGTTGTTTACATCTGTTTCACTTGCTGAGTTTTTTTGAGTGACAAAGGGAAGATTTTTCTCTGAATGAAATGCTTTGTGTCCAGGTTTGAAGGACATGGTGTGATAAGATGGGTCTTTAGATCAGATTGCCCTAGGCTGTGTGGTAGTTCTGAATTGCTCTGGAAATGATGGAAATGTCTTGTTTTGCAGGCAGTGAACCAGAATGTGTCATAATCTGCAGAACTAAGTGTGAGCAGTTCATCAATGCCACCTTTATGCCATAGGCCTCTTTGGTTCATCTGAGAGGGTCCTTTGCTTCATGGCAGAACATCTTCATCTTTAACTTTGGCAGCTGATACATAAATAAGGACCACCACAAAAAAGGTTGTTATGCTGTAATCTGGGGCTGATAGGTACCAGGTGGGATAGATCTCAATGGCGGAGGGCTGTGCATGGTGAAATCTTTACTATCTCAGGTGACCATTCTTCCCTATCTTGAAATCCAGTGTCTTTCTTTAATGCTTGAGCCTTCAGAGCCTGGAGATTGGTGAACCTCTGCCCAATGCTTTGATGAAACCAGTGGATACTTGCAGGACTATTAGAAAGTGTTTCCTGATTGCTTGCTTGAGGTCCTCAATGTTTGGTGCAATTGTACCTTAGCAACAGAGTTTTTGATTGTTTTGAGAAAGACAGGTCTTCTGGTTTGTTTGTTGTTTTTTTTTAGTTGCATGGTATTGCAGTTGTGCTGAGAGCCAGGGTTTCTGGGAAGGTACAAGTGAAAATTGTAGAAATTAGACAAACAGAGACTTCATTAGCACTGCTCAGAAGCATGATTTGACCAAGCACACTGTGTCAGGAAGCATGTTTAATGTAGACAAAAAGTCAATATTAAAAACTCTTTCAGAGGTGATTCAGGCTGGGTAAATTAAAATGAATATACCTAGCCTGAAAGGAAACAAGAAAAATTAACAACATTGTTAGAGTTACTGTTTCATAGTTCTTAAGGCAGTTTATTTCATAAGTTACTTTTCCTACTTGAAGGAACAAGCCTTGACACACCAGTTGGAAGGGGAGAAAAACACCAAGCATTATGATTAGTTTTGTCAAGTAGTTTGGGGGCTAAGTACTTGTCAAGGCATTGTTATCCATGCTTTTTGTAATTCATTAGCCCTGTGCTGTATAGAGTTCTGTATTGTATCTCAGCTTCTTCCAGGTGATTTGATTTCAAAGTAACTTGCAAAATGTGTTAAGATTTCAGAGCAGGAAATAGATGGAGAACCAATCAGTTACCAATAACTGATGGCAAGAATGAACACTATGTTTAAAAGTTTGGTGTTGTAGTCTACTTCTTGTGATGCTTAAAATTAAGCAGGTAGAAGTTTTCTAAGCACTTAGAATTCTATAACTGATAAAACGTTTAATTCCCCAAAAATGTCCTTAATGCCAGGATGAAAATGTGAGGTAGTCTCAACACAAAAACTGCCTTCCATGGGCCTCTGCATTGCAAGGTCCTATAGAGTTTCTCTCAGTGTATTTGATCTATTTTTGTTGCCCTTAGCTATCATTGGTGCTAATAAGCTGTGGTTTGGTGCAGAAAAGGGACATGATATTGCAGGTGAGTGGAGCCCTGCTTGCTCCAGGTCTATGGAGCTCCTGTTCAGTCTCAAAAGCCAAGGACCCTCTAAGCTGTCAGCAGGCAGGGAAGCAAAAGACTTCTTCCAGTGTTGGTTCATGGATCAAAAGTGCAGATATGGCCCAGACTCTCAGGCCTGGGGAATACCTCATTGTTCCTCACTCTGCTGTTGCAGACGGTTTTTTTGGCGGCTGTGCCTCTGGACTGCACAGACTACTCACCTATCCTCTAGCCTGCTCTGGACATCAGTGTATCCTCAAAAGGAGATGGGCTAAGTCATGGTGACAGCTAGCCCTCAGTCTTTTCCCTAGGGCTCCTCTGATCCAGGTAGGACTGTGGTCTGTGCTGAGAAGTACAGATGGTGGTTTCCAGTTCTGATACTGCCTTAACACAGGAGATCATGTGCAGCTGGGTCCTGTTGTACAGCAAGAGGAGAGTGGTAGCACAGCCCAACTCTCCTATCCCATGAGAATAAAACAGAAAACTTTCCAGATCAGTAAACTGAGCACTGTTCATTTGCCTAATTTTTGTACAGTGGTCCTTTGATAAGGTAAAATAGAACTTGAGTTTTAAGTTTTTTTCTTGGGTAACAATTCAAGGAACTGTGCCTCTTTTTGTCTGTCTGTTCAAGAGATAGTAACTAAAAGTGTGTAGACTTATGTTGTTCACATTATAGGAAATAATGGAAAGTTTTGACTACATAGTGTTAGAGTGGGGTTTTAAAAAAAATTTGTGTATAAATTTTTAAGATCCAATGTTGCAGTGATGTCCCAGTGTCTGAGGAATTTAGCCATCTGTAACTTTTCAAAAACTCAAACATGTTTTTACCTTGCTGTTTCTGAACTCACTCTTATGCTGGAGAGCCTTGCTATTTTACATGTTAATATATTCACACAGGGTACCTTCTGTTTAATAGCACTTGAGGTCTACTGTACAATGCTTGTTTTGCATCTGGAGGGTAGGGAATGCCAGAAAAAAAACGCTTGCAGAACCTTAACTCTGATCTTTGATGTGCAGTTTTGTTGTGTGGTTTATGGCATGTTCATCAGGTGTTCAGGGTAATTAATAGGATGGGCTAAATGATGGAGGTTTTATGCTGAACTTAAATGTAGCTGAGTTCAAGTTGGAAATGTCACAGTTACACATTGTCTGCAGTGTGGATGGACTGAGGTGATGTGACTCATAAATACAGCTGCTCTTATGATTTGGGCTGCATGTGATCTGATGTGTACATACACGCATGCATGTACACAAAACTAGTCAGCTATTTCCAGAATGCTGCTTCATTTTTAGGCTTAGTGTTTTTATCCAGCATTATGAGTTAGCGGAATTGCAGTTAATCTTACAAAGCTTTTGTGGTAGTGACTTGCGGAGAATGTCCCATCTCACCAGGCCAGTTTGATAGTAATAACTTTGGCATTGTGTACCCACCTTTGAAGCACTGGTAGCCAAGAGTAACTTAATTGATTGATTGGTCATCACAGTTGCTGAAATATTTAAAATGCAATTGCCCAAAGTGGCTTACAAAGAGAAGAAAAATGAGAGCTACTAAATTACTGTGTGTTTAGGATATTTTGGAATCTTGCTTGACTTGAAGGAGTGTGACCTCAGGATTTCCTGGGTGTTTGTTTCAAATTGAAGCTTCTACCCAGAGAACAACAAGAACATAAAGGGGCTGAATGTTAAATGACTGACACTTGGAGGCATCATAGTATTTGTGGTTTAGAAGGAGAAGGCTGCCTGGCAGGCTGTACCTTACTAAAGGTTTCAGTACTAAAAGCATGACATATGTTCCTTTTGGACTGCTTTGTTATCTGAAAACTGTACAGGTAATTTTAATATTTAGATAACTAGGTTCTTTTTGAAAAATCCAAGTTGATAGCAGTAAGGACATGTTTGCAGTAGCTTTGTGACTCTTCCCTTAGTTATGTATCCTAGTTAAGTATTTGAAGTATATGTTTTAATGTTCATTGTGGCAAAATATTTGAAGAGGTTAAGGTACAAAACCCTCTGCCACAGTTTGAAATGGTGCAAGGACCAGTGTTTAATCAGTTGTGTCACTTGGGTCAATTTTGAGTGATAGATGCTTGTCCATTCTTTGATTTTAAATTAATCTTCATACACCTCTGCAGCTGGAAACCTTTTGCTGTCAGACCTAGGTAAAAGCTGAAATAATATTCTTTTTTGCAGTACCCTCTTTGGCCTTGTCAAAACAAAAGCTGTGCAGTGGAGTAACTCTGACTTACAATACATTCTCTGAATACACATTTGTTCTTGCATGAAGTCTGCTTGTATAAGCCCCTTATTCATGGATGTAAACCACACTGGTGTGCAAGTGTTTGCTTATCTTGGCTAGAATAACTATCTGTAAAAGCACTCACCTTTATTAAAAGAATGGGCTTCTTATAATGTATTAAAGAAAACTGAATTTCATCTCTGTACTCCCAGCTACTTCTCTGGAAAAGAGTAACTGGACCCACATTTGGTAGTTGACTGCCTTTCAGCAGTGCATTAAGCAGTATAACTTGAGAGGCTGACATCTCTTCTGTACTTTTTAAGTATCTTGTAGCTATTATCTAAATCCCTTCTAATTTGTCATTCATGTGGTAACAAAATGCCCCTACCCAGATGCTTCAGATGAACGTGCATGGCACTTTTTGTTTAAGGTGGAAAGAAAAAGCCTAGTCTGTTCTTAATGATATTGCCACTTCAGTGGGATCTCTGCCTAACCTCATTTTTTATTGCTGTGTCCATGTTACTCAAAATGCTAAGTAAGGAAGATTGAGAGACAAGTCTCACTGAAAACTTACTGTTCAGTTTCAGTGGGTGATGGTAATGTTTCTTCTCTTGTATAGTTCTCTGAGTTTCTTGAGTCAATCACAGCCATGTTTAAACAATTGTCTGCAGAGAACCTGTTGCTACTTTTTTTTTTGAAAGCACTTCTAAATGAACCTAGACATTTTATAGTGCTGTATTATCTCCACTGGAGCATGTAAAAATGAAAATTTTGAGACCAACATATGGAATGATTTCCATTTCTCAGTCTCTGCCAGAAACCTGAAAGCTTATGTCCTTCAAAATTTTACTAATATGCTTTCTGTGAAGTTTAACTGATTTTCTTTTTTTTCATGCTGGTTGCAGTCTTTGATTTGTGTGGATGAAGCTTGGCTGGCTTTGGCCTGAAGTACAGCAGTAGTGGCACTACTGGGAAAAACTAGGTAGGTAGGGTAGACTTGATTGAGGCTGTGGACATTTGGGCTTTTGAATTTTGAAACTGGCTGTATTATTGAATATTTTTTTTATACTGAAGATGGTTTGGACCTTCAGAGGTTTATGGACAGATTCACAAGGGGCTAAAAAGCATATCTGGAGATCAGCTCTAAATTACAGTAAGAGCTTGTACCCATATCATCCATAACTGTACTCCATTTGGAAAGAGACTGGAGTTGTACCAGCTGCCACTAAGGAGAGATGGGGTAAGAAGTCTGCTGGTCTTGGCCACTTTCTTCTCAGTGTTGTGAAATAAGCCTGGGTTCTATTGCTTTTAGAGGTGATACTCCAATTTCCTGGATTCAAGGCACCTGCTTAATGTTCAGCTTGGATAAATGACTTAATTTTCACCCAACTTGCAGGTTTATCCCATGTCTACTAAGTAGTTATTCACTTTTTTCGCATCTGTAATGTAAGTGATGTACTTATGGCTCTTCAACCAGGGACCATATTTTGCCTACAGAAAACAGCTAAGTAAGCTGCTGGCAGTCAACAAAAGCCGTGAGAAGCTGTGGTGGGGTGGCTGCTATAGGTGTGTGGAGCCTTCCTCTGCCAGGGAGGTTCCTGCTGGCAGTTTTGTTTCTATTCCTGAATGATGGACCAGGTCAGGTTGGGGTGAGGATAATGAGTAACCATCTGAAAGCACAGCATTGCCCATTCCTGTGCCTCCTGGGGATCCCTTGTGAAATGTCATGCGGGCATGTCTTCAGCACATGCACCACACCTGGGATCTCACCTGCTGTCCAAGCAGCTAATGCCACATCCTGTGGGATCAGCTCGATGTGTGCAATGGCAGAGGCATGGAGGAATGCTCTGGTATGCTTGGCCACAAAAGACTTGTCATCGTCATGCCACCAGGCCTCTTTATTTGTCTTGGAATCTCTTGGAATCCAAGCCCACCTTAGACACCTCCCTCTTTTTCAACTCTTCCTAACCTAGAACAACTGTACTTGAGTCATGGCTGCAGGCTCACATGAGGTCACCGCATGTGGCTTGTTTAGTGCTCCTGGTGTCTCAGCCTGGTGCTCCTGGTGTTTCAGCCTTGTTCAGTTTCATCTTGTCCCCTGCAGCTGCCGACTTTGCTGAGCATGAGGATGACTTTCACCTCCTTAGAAACATGGAATTGTTAAGGTTGGAAAAAACCTCTAAGATCAAGTCCAACCACCAGCCTAGCACCCTCCACCATGTTCACCACTAAACCGTGTCCACAAAGGGCCACATCCATGCTTTTTTCCAAGAGAACAGTGAAGTATTTTTGACCTGGCTGCATCTAACCTGTACTAACCAAGATGGCTGGTGTCTGCTTTTAAAACAAAAATTTTGCTAGGGAGAGAGCCTCTAAGTTATACTACAGCAAATCTAGGAAAGCTTTAGCTGGAGGTCAGTTCTGTTGTATCTTTAACTCTTTCATGCTCCAGTTTATTTTGGATTGTGTAGCTTTTTGTTCAGATTGCATTAGTTCATAGCTGGGGTTATAATTAAGTCTTGGAGTTTCTTTTTCTTTCCTTTTCTTACAAAGTACATAGCAGTGACTTCTGTGCTCTAGAAAGAATGTTTCACAGAATCAATTAGGTTGGAAAAGACCTCTGAGATCAAATCCAGCCTGTGTCCAAACACCACAGTGTCAACCGGACCATGGCACTGAGCACCAATCCAGTCTTTCCTTAAACAGCTTCAGGAACAGCGACTCCACCACCTCCCTGGGCAGTCCTTTTGAATGTCTAATCATCATTTCTGGGAAGAAGCTCTTGCTAATGTCCAATATAAGCTTCCTTGGTGTAGCTTAAGACTGTGTCCTCTTGTCCTGTTACTGGTTATCTAGGAGAAGAGCCTGACCCCCACCTGGCTACACCCTCCTGTCAGGCAGTACTAGAGAGTGATAAGGTCACCCCAAGCCTCCTTTTCTCCTAACTGCTCCCAGCTCCCTCAGCCCTTTCTCATAGGGAAAGTGCTCTAGACCCTTCACCAGCTTCACTGACCTGTGAACCTGCTTCAGCACCTCAGTGTTCTTCCTGAAGTGAGGGGGCCACAGCTAGAGACAGCACTTATGGTGTGGCCTCACCAGTGCCAAGTACAGAGGGAACAAACTGGAGCAAACTGTGTAACTAGTGGGTTTTGTATGGTTGTCATCTAAACTCTATGCTGTATCTCTTTCTAGTAAAAAAAAAATACTATGAAGGAGGTGTTTTATGGAAGAGGAACATCAAAGGCTTATGAGAAATCAGCTTCTTTCAAGAAAGGTTTGTGTCTATTGCTAGATGCTTTTATGGCCAACCAAACATCATCTTCTGCTAAGTAGCAGCCAATAAGCCTTCTTTGGTGTGTGTTTAGCTGAGCTTTATGTGGTAAAACTATTAAATATTGCTGTGTCACATTTGCTCTGAATGCAAATCACTACAGTCTGATGTTAGACTGGGTGAAAGGGATGCAAAGGCCAGAATCCCTTATCCGTTAGGCCTTTTGTGTGGGTGAAGCACAGCTCTTGTCTAGAATAGTCTATGGATGCTGCACAAACAGAATGAGAGAGCCACTGCAATGCTTTGTTCATCACCTATAGTGACAGTAAAAGGTGCTCACATGAAGGACACTGGGCTGGCATTGAAGGACCCCTGAAGACACATGGGGAATTTTACAAAATGTTTTTTGACAAGAGTAAGAGTAATTTAGTGAATAGAGACTAAGTCTTCTATCTGGTTCATATTCATTATTCTGGATAAATTAACGCCTTTATGTAAAATATGTCTATCTTATAATAGCATAATTGACTAAATCTGTAGGTAGAAAGTGTTTTGCTTTTTATAAATAACTCATGGGAGAGCTTTCTTCCAAAACAAATTGGACATATATGTTTACAAGTACAGTATTTAATTTTGGAATAGCTGAAGAAATTAAGTTAATAGATTGCAGGCTGCTCAAGCACAAAAGCAAAGAGATTTTTTTTTTCAATAAGAACTTCTGCTTATTCCTGGTTTTTAAAAATAAAAGCTTGAGCAGTTTCTTGAAGCACCCCAGCACAGAACCTGATGTACTGACAAGTCACACTCCTCTGCACAGACTTTGTCCATGAGGCAGCTGCAGCAATTCTCTACGAGCAAAAAATAAAGCTGGGGTTGTGTAACTTAACCTGGGGGAGGAGGGGGACATTCCTAGTGCTGAAGAGAAAGCTATCAAGTCAGGGCCTGGGTATGTAGGCCTGTGAGACGTATGCTATGCAGGCTTCACAGATAAATCACAGAGTGTATTGTGGAGAATCTCGGTAAACTTCTCATTGGAGGAAGCAAAGTTATGCCTTACCTTGCCTCATCATTTGAAAGGTCAGAGGGACCTGCACTGAGTTCGAAGCCACCCTGCTTTTTTGCTTCTGACCTCTGGGATTTCCTTCTTGTACTGTATTAATTGCTCCAGCCTCTTGTTCACTTCCATTGCAGCCAGTATAGGTCTGCTCTCCTGTGCTTTGAAGGGTAGGTTCAAAATAAAGCCTCTCGGCATAGAGAAACCAGCATGTGGGATTTGCTGTGAAGTGTGGAAGTGCAAAAGGGCTTGCAGCTCTGCAGCACAGCTAGGGAAACAGCCTGGTGTGGCATGTCATGGAGCTGGCACATTTCGCAGGGCAAGTTTTGGTTCCAGTCAGTTAGGACAAGGTTTGAAATGTCTTACTGACATGCCTCTGAGTTCTGTTGTGCTTGTCACCCCAAGTGCAATTACCCAGGCTATGCCACAACACTGAGCTTAAAACACATGGGCAGAAAGCCAAATTCTGCACTTAGCAAGCACTTTAAATAGAAAACTACAGCACAACTGACCTGCAGGTACCTTTCCTTTTAGAAGGAAAGCTGGCAGTTTCTAACTGCTTTAATTATAAATGCATTGATAAATACTGTTGTAGAATATTTATTCTCCAAAATAATGTTTAGTCACAGCTTAATGTGATTGCTATGTACAGTTTGAGTTTTAGGCAGAATATAAAGCCTTTACCTTCTCTAATTTTGTTAACCTTGTGGAAATAGGTTCAGCAAAAGGAACACTTAGGACATTTACCAATGATACTGTAGCAACCATGGCAGATCACCAGGGTCCTCTCTAATAAACCTTTGAGATAATTTTGTAGTATTTAAATATGTCTGCAATGCAGCAGTGGCACATTTGACCTGTCTCAAGCACAGCAGTGGGGTCTGTTAGTAACAGCATGATATTTAACACCAGTTGTGAACTGACCCAGCTTAGAGTTGGTTTTGCAGCCCATGCTTAATCCCATGTTGCCATGGTTCAGCCAGCACCTGTATCCGTGATAATGGATGCAAAGCCAGTACAGTTGCAGCTGTAAATCTCTTAAGTCACAGCAGTGAGGGCCATGTAGACAGAAACTTGGGAAGCTGCTCTGATGTAGCTTCAGGTGCTGATGGTACAAATATGCTGGTATCTTTGTTGGTGTTAAAACTTAACCAGACCTAGCTTAGTTGCTTCTCTTGGCTTATTCCATATTTTGTAAAATGCAAATTCTAATCAAAGCTCATGTTGTGATTAAAGTTGTGAAACCTTGTTTGTGTTTAAGATAGATGAACTGGAGGAAGAGGAGTGCTATGCAGGACCTTACTGCCATACTTTCACTATTGAGAAATTCCCAGAAATTGTATTACAGCATCCTAAGACTTGGCTGCCTGCAGAGTTCAGCTGAATGTGCCACTTAGTTTCATGGCTGTGGTAGGTAGAAAGTTTAACAGCTTAAGACTCACTTAGTTAAAACATCCATATTGTTACGAGGATTATCTACTTACTAATTGCTTTATGGATGTTCTATGACCTTTTTTGGAAAAGATACATGTATTGGTGCCCATTTCAATGCCTAGATGAGTTTAAGAAATCTTTTGTCACTTTGTTTCTCTTGGTAACAAAATTGAAGGAGACTTCAGTTACTGAGTTATTGAAAATGACAGCATAGGTGCATAAACCTGGTTTGGATGTTTACCTCTGTGATTGGCTCAGTGCTTTGGAATTTAAGCTATCAGACTTTTTACAGCTTTACAGGAAGCCTCACTGCTGAGGGTATAATTAAAATAAAGCTGTTCCTATGTCAGGAACTTGAGATTCTTAGAGATCCCAAAGGCTACTAAAAGTTAAAAAGACACAAAAGCCAGATTTCAAAAATCACTGTTTCTGGCAACTAATTTCCTAGAAGTTACGGTGAACGGAAGGGAAGCCCAAGATAGATGAGCTGAGGTGCTGGTGTTGATGAAGTGGTTGTCTTGGCAACTGCAGTCACTTAAATATCCTGAGGAAAATAGCAAGCAAATGTTAAGATTGAGAAATGGCAACGGATTGACAGAAGAACCAGAAGCAATGAGCAGCTTGAGGCTTACACAGGGAGTTGAATATGACTCCTGTAGCAAGTTGATGTTTTCAGTGGTGGGATTCTTGAGTGTTGTAACCCCACTGGTTCTTCTCTTGTAATGACAGTGTGCTTGGCTGCCTACTTGCTGCATGAGGCCAGATATCTGGGGAGACACCTTCCAGGGTATGTTTATCCCCAAAAGGTGACTGATGCATGTGATGTGAATTCAGGTTCTACTGGTGTGCTTTAGTTTGCAGCCCCACTGCACAGTGTAGTCATACAAGTATTGCAGTGAAATCCCAGTGCAAAATAGACCCCTCATGCAAGCAGGTACTAGTATGAGAATTGAATTCCGTGTCAGAGACAACTGCTGGCGCTGCAACTGTGTCAGGGATTGCTCTAGTTTCCTGTAGTGCTTTCCGTAGTGATAAATTGAGCAAATTGAGCCATCTTGCTTTGTATGTTTTGCTAATCATGATTGTATGCACTGATTTGTGGTTCTGTAGGTAAAAGGTGGTAAGTTTTAATGTTTTGCTTCCCTCATGAAGTACTTAATTCTGCTTCACTTCAGCACAAAAAGCACAGCCCAAAGAAAGCCCAGCTGAGTAAAACAAGCGGAATTTGAGCCAGTTTTTTCCTGCTGCCACAAGCATATTTGTAACTGCCAACTATGACAGGTATTTCTACAGGCACTGAATCTTAAGCAGAACACCAGGTGCTCAGAGAAGTTAAAGAAGACTAGGTGTACTCTTTCTGCCTTTCATCTAATACTTGGTTTCAGAGCGTCTCTTTGTGTAGTAACTTGTGAAAAGTCACAGTGATAAACTTCATTAAAATGGAAGTGAAAAACTTGTAAGCTACTGCTTGCTGCAAAGGCCAGCAAATAGTGAAAACTGCTGGTAGGATTAATTTCCTGTCACATTTATTCCCTTGTTTTTTTTCTAGGAAAAATCCTACCCTGCAGATACGGGAACAGTCACTCAATCAATTTTTTTTTTTTTTCTTCTACCTGCATGTTTAAAAGCTACCTGGCTCTGCTGGTAGTGATCAGGGTACTAGGTGGACTTGATGTTTCTGTGATACAGATCCACCTTGATGCTCTGGTTATTTCATTCAGTCATTTGACCATCTATTTTTGCTTAGCCGCATTTTTCAACACAGGCAAAATCTCTGCTTTCTCTAATAGCAGGGTAAGCCTGTGCTACAGTTAACAGTTGATTTAATTCTAAAACTTTGCCTAATTAGGGGGAGGTTTTCCTTGGCCAGTGATACCAGTTTCTGCAGCACTGAAATGTTAGAAATTGTGGTCCCTGGTGTAATGCAGATACTGATGGTAGGTGTTTTATTTGTGGGTAGCTTTTGCTGAAGGAGAAATGGTAAAAATACCTATTTAGTCTTTTCCCCCATTCTAGCTTATAAGTTTTTAGACTGTGTTACACCTCCCTCTGACCTGTCAAGGTTTTTTACACTGAAAGTCCTAATCTGATACAGGACTTCTTGAGGTATCTGTAACTTCATCTGACACCAATCAACAGATTAAGGTTCACAAATCACTTCTGAAAGTAGCGTGATCTGTTTTCCAAATATTTCCTATAATTGCAGAGTATTTAATTAAAAAGAAGGGAGTATGAGATGAAACCTGGATCACCTTATGTAATCACTCTGAATTGTGTGCTTATAGTGGTCTGCTTTGCTGTTAAGATTCACTATTTTTATCCTTCTAGTTTCACTAGTTTAACAGCTAAAGTTCCAAATACGCCTGGTAAAATCAAACCCACCCTTTTGTCAAAATGAAGCTCGATGTAGGAAGTTTCATAAACTAGGCACTACTATTATATGGAGTAGTCTGAGTTTCCTGAAGAGAGCATATGGTAGCTGGCACTTCAGTGGAGATGACTTGGTAATTATAGCTCCTTTGTCTGAATCGCTCTGCCATTTCATGGGGCTAATGGCAAATTAAGCTTTTTGTAGATGCAAGGAAAGCAGGCTGCTAAAATATTTGGGTTTTGTCTATCTTTAATTATTTTATTGGACTTGGACTAGAACAACATCTTGAAGTCCAAGGTGTGAGGTCAAAGTGGTTAAGCTCTCCTGAAATGAATAGTCCAGCTACTGGAGCAAAGCTTCTTGTGAACAGAGATCTTGATTCTCTCAACCCTTTTACAACAGGACCAGGCGAGACTATTAAGACACTTTGGGAATTTTTTTAGCTTTATCTTGTAGCTGTTTACTGAAATCAGCAGAGAATTGCTTACTTGGGTGATCATGGTCTGGATAGTCTGGATGTTTTGCTGTGATGATCTGACTCTGAGGGTGTCACATCAACTTCTGTGCCTTAAATGTCTCAATTCTAGTTTGATGTGTTGTAAGCACTTGTGAATATGAATTTGCTAAGGTTTGCCTTGAGTTGCTTTTAGTCCAAGATAAATGTAATATACGGTTGTACAAGCTAACTAGAGGAGCCTAAATCTGAGCTAGTGATATCTAGTTTGATTTTGGTTTTTGTAAACTGATCCTTAGTGCAATTCACCTGTCAGTTGCTAGAACAGTGGGCATGGTTTCTGCTGCTCTGTGCTAAGCAAAACAATCAGAAAGAAAAAAAAATGTATCTATGATATAGTGGCTGACTTATACCACGAGGTGTGGTATTCCTTTAATCCTTTTATAAACTATTTTATCCTTGCTAATGTACTTGTGGATGTTCTTATTACCCATATAATGCCAAATTTCTTTTGAACTCTGCTAAACTGTTGGCCTTAATGTTACTTAGCAATAATTAGCAAAACACAGGTGGTTTGTGTATTAACTCTAGATCAAACCTTCAAAATTTTGTTTGTGCTGACCTGTTATGCTTTTATGTTGGTAAGATTTCCACTGCTGAATGGTGAATGGGAACTCATCCAGATGGGTGCTTGAATTAGCCTCACTGCCAGCCTTTAGCTTGGATCTTTTCTTAATTTTGTCTTTAAAGCTCTTATGTTGAGTTTCCACTTGACATGGCAGGCTTTTAAGAATGTTGGATAGCCTCCTTCCCAAACTGGAAGTGGAGTATGCTGTAGGAGGCTTCACCTTCACTAAGTAAAAAAAGCATCTGTGTCCCTTTTTGTGGGAATTTGAGGTGAATTGCTGGATGTCATTCTGCTCTTTGGAATTTAACCATAGTGCTCTTACAGGATTTTTTCTCTTACAGTTTATAATAAAGGATAAAGGAGTAGTAGTAGTTGGTATTCAGATGTTTTAGAGTCTGATCTGGAGGTTGTATAACTTCAGTAGGATACTGGAGAACCCTTCATTTTGTGATTTTGATTCCATATTCTTCCTTTCTCAGATGTTTGTTCTAGACAAGTTTGTTCAAGATCAAAGTTGCACTTAAGGAATAATACAAGATTCTTGAATAATCCCTCCTATGCTTTGGTAGCAATATTTTTATCCCATAATTCTTGCCTTGCAACCATCACCATTTTAGAGCAATCTGTGGTAAGTCGGATAAAGAACTAAAATTGTGCAGAGGTGCCTGAAGTGTCAACAACTTCAGTACTGAAGGGTGGCATTAAGGGCCAGCCCACTTGTTTTACATGCCCAGCTTTGGAGTGAAACTTGGAGAGGTTCAGCCATCTTTTGTCTGGGAATAGCGATGTTCTTCCTCAGGGCTTTGGCTCTTGCAGGAAATTTAATATGTGGCTCTCAGCCAAAAGTACTGGAGGTGTATTTAGTTGCCACTGCAACTTAAAGGGACTAAACACATATCTTCTGGGGTTTTTTTGAGGTAATGTAGTTATCAGGGTGAGAGTTTATATTGAGGAATCCTTTCTTTTCCTTGTTGAAACTTTTGTGTGCTGGGCTCTTGGCTGTGTACTAGGGAAAAGCCTAAATCCATCCAGCAGTGAAGGAACTTTCCTCTGTAGCTTAAGGTGCTCAGCTGGAAGGAGGGATTGCTCCTGTTCATCAGCTCACATGCCAGTGTGAAATGTTACTGATCCTGACAGTTTTTCCAAGCTCTGTGCTATGAGCTGTCAGTCTCCTTTTGTTTTCTGGCTTGAGCATTTGCATTCCTGTCTGGACAGTGGCCTGATGCCAAGGGGAAGGCTGAAGAGAGCTATGCTTACTGCCCTTTAGGATAGGGTATCCACCCAGAAGGTGGAGGATGCAAAAGTGCCTTTGGACTAAATGCCCCAGTGCTAGCTGATTGAATAAGATGTCCTGATTTAGCTTTTTTTCTTTTTTTTCTTTAGGAAAATAGGACAATCATCTGAATGAAATGTGTGGTACAAGTGGTCACGTACAGGCTCTGAGTCAGCCTTGTACACATATCTACTTGTAACCTTGAGTTCAGTATTAAATTCCCAGAGCTCAGTGTTCAGGGCATTTTGTTTCTTGTTGCTTTTGTTGGGCAGGTCAGCAAGGACTGCTCAGAAGGAACATAAGGAGAATCCTGGGTCTAGAACCTGGAGTTTTCAAGGGTGCATCCCTAGTCTGCACTGACTCCTGAGATGCAGTTCACAAGCACCCAGCTTGTTGTGATCACCCATGCAATGTTTATGGTGTTGCTCCTGTTCTAGCAGGGTCCAGAAAATCAAAATATAAGCTGCTTTTAGGTGTCCGTTAATTACACTGTTCTGGAGAGTGCACGATCTTCTTTTTCTCTTTAAACTGCTCTTCTATTTTTGAAGGACACGTCTGTAATAAAAGTTGAGAAGGTAACCTCAAACAGTTCCTGTCCCATGCTCAGTGCCTAGTAATGTATTTGTGGCAGAAATTCTTTTAGTGCAACAGGAAAATGACTTAAAAGTCCATCCTTATAAACAATTTCTCATTAAATAACTTTTTTTACAATTCTTTTTCTGATGAAGTTTTCTCATTAGTTTGCTGTAGTCAGTTGTCTCATGGATGAAGCTGTGATTTTAAAGACAGCATTTCACACTGGAAGCAATTTCAATGTCCTGTGATAACATGTACAAGAATGTCAGATCAGTAAGTGTTTAATTTGCAAATTAAGAATCTTGCTGTTGTGGCTTTTTGTGTTAAGCTTCTGGACTGTAAGGATAATGAACTAGTGATGCAGGCTTCCATGGTCATTAATCTGATATTGTAATAGCTGTGTTTAAAGCTAACTGCTCACAGTAAAGAACCAAATGAGCTATGTGTTACCTTAGATATAATTAGATACGCTGCCTGGTATGTTTATTTTGGAGATTGGAGCAGAAGCATAAACCTCGCTACAATACAGGCTGCAATGCCCAGTGCAGAAGTGGTTGTACAGGGAATGTGAGCTGTGCAGCACACACAGCTTAGTGCACGATGTGGGTTACTCTACACTTGATTTGCTGAGAATTCTTTTTTTTTTTTCATGCTAATGGGAGAATCACAACATTTTAATCCTGGTGGCTGCAGTAGTTATGTCTGTATGAGAAGTATGAGATCTGATGTCCACTGAAAAGGTGGACAGCACTGCAGCAAACATGAAGGAAGTTGTGCATATGTCATTGCTAGGAGATACTCCTGAGGTCACTTCCCCAGTATCCAACTCTTCAGTTTCTCCTCTGAGAAAGATCAGGGCTCTTGAACCTGGATTGCTGTCCCACTTGCTGTTGATACGGGCTATAGACAGGCACAGAGCTCACTCAACCTTGGTGTCTCTGCAGACTTTCTATCTTGAAAAGATGAAAAGATGACATGACTTCACTGAGCAACGCTAAACAAAAGTTAATTATGCAGATGTCTTACAGATACTTGTTTTAAAACACGTTGAAGCTATAAAATATACTGGATCTGCAAAGCTTCCAATATGTCTGCACTTAGCACAAAGCCATTTTGCCAGCAGGAGAAAGTATTTTGTCCTACAAAGTCTAAATTTACTCAAAAGTTCTTGGTTGGTTATCTTTGGTGTGATTGTGGGGGTTTTTGTTTGTTTTTTTTTAATATCATCTTTTTAAGTAGTGGTCTGGTGTTAGTTTCAGCATCAGAGTCGTTTTCTGCTTTTGTACATTGATACGTGCTTTGAATGGTGCCTGGTTGGGAAGAGGCTAACTGAAAATATTGCAGAGTAACTTGAGCAGCAGACAGTGTGCTACTCAAATGAGGCTAACTTCTGTATAATGAGAGTGAAGGAGAATGTTTTGAAACTCATCTCTTTTTACAGGAGGCAGTCAGTACCGTTGGCATATTTTAATGGTACGATGTGTTACTGCTTGTATCACATCTGCTGTGATGAGGCTGTGACTTGCTGGGGGCTCTTGAACCTGCAAAGTTAATCAAGCCCATAAATACAATAAGGGGTTTGTGACCACTAATGAGCTGCAGAAAATGATGGTTACTGTACAGTTCGTTGTATGCAAATAGAAGTAAATTGGAGTCCTCTTGAAAGCCCTGCATACTCTGAAGGGTGGTGAAGGATGATTTTTGCTGAAACTGGGCTCTGGAAGAGTGGCTTCTTTGAGTGCTTGCTTATTCCACTCTTCCAAAAAAGTCAAACATGTTAATAATATGTTCCAGAGAGGTATATGCGCTGCTGAGGCTGTAATTCTAAAATGTGCATTATGAATCATGTGATCATGAAGTCTGGCCAAAAATTATTGCCTTGGCTGTCTTTATCACTAAACAAGCAAGCAGCTCACTAATTTAGTTTATTATTTAGATTATTTTTCCCTTCTGCCATTCCCCTGCCCTACACCTACATGCCAAGATATTATTAAGTGTTAGAATGGGAAGAAAAACCCTGACTGTATTTTGTCTTCCCAAAGGAGAGAAGTACTGACAGAGTGTATGTACGCATGCATGTATGGAGTATTCAGATTATCAGCAGAGTATTAACACATAAAGCCACAGTGACTGTATACAGAACTGCCTGGTGCGTCTTCTACTAGGAAAGGCAGCACAGGCATTTGTGGAGGATTTCAGCAGTAGCCAAAGGCTCCTGGTTGGGATTTTTTCCTGTGCATGCAATCCCATACTTGCTGAAAGATTCAACCTTGGTGGTTGGCCTTAGTGTTGTACTGACTGAACTGTTGACACTTAGCTCTCTAAATAAAGGTCGAAAGGGTAACTTCTTCCAAAATAAACCATTTAAATTAAAAATGAGGGACGTTCTGGCTAGTTTATCTGGCTGCACAGTAGTGCCAGAAAGGGTGGGAGGAGGAACCTCTGTTGTGACTTGCGCCACTTTGTTTTTCTCTTTTTGCTTAGAACTAGTTTGGATGCTAAGTTTTTTTAAACAGTACTACTGTGGATTTATCAGACCCATAGTTGAGTATAAGAGATAGGAAACAACAGTTTGTGCACTTCAGATTTTGTGGTGTTCAAATGCCAGTGACAATGCTGCCCACACTGTCATCATTCATCTGCTTCTTAATAGTCTGTTTGACATAGTATTTTCAGTTGCTGGTTTTGTCTGGATTTGACAATACACGGACTGTGGTGCTTGTTTGGGACACTGAGCTGTCCTGCTGGGTGTGTAACTGGTAACCTGTTAGACCTCACTTGCTTAAAATGCTGTAAATCTAAACAAGCTCTGGGAGTGTTTTGGCATTGGGCTCCCTGTGCATTGCCGTTTCCCTCAGCAGCTGCTGTGCTGCAGCTGCTTGTGCAAAGGCACAACTGTGCTCATGAGCATCCTCATGACTGCTGCTCCGAATGAGTGTAGTGGTGCAGAGAAAGTATGGAAGTGCTGAGCAAGCTTGATACTGAGAAGATACCTGATGTTGTTCAAACATAGGTGGGGAAGGAGGGCATCTTCACTAGTGGGGAAAAAAACAAACACAAGCTCAGGTAATTTGAATTTAGATCCATAGACATTTATGAGGTAGTAGAGTGGATACTTTCTACCATGGTGGACAACTGTAACAATAAAGTTTACAAGGATGCTGCTGCTTCCTCTTAGCAATATCTTCTTGGAAATGAAGTCTGCCTGCTCAACTGAGAAGTCCAAACTGCATCTTTCATGTCCTTTCACAACTAATTTCACCTGTGCTCAACATCTAGTACCCCTTGAGCTTTCTCAGTGCTTTAATGAGCTCACTGTAATGTTTTCTTTTGTTCCAGAGTGCGTTCTCACTGCTGACAGGCTCTTCACACTGATATCCAGGTGTTAGAAAAGTACATTATTTGTCGGTAGAATGGCCTTATTAAGGTTTAGGACTTGACGTGCTTCCATTTTCTCAGACCTAGGGGGAGATTAATAAAGCTTGGGAAGCAGGATGTACCACTGATAGTGGGCACAAAGAATACAGAGTTTACCAGCCACAATGACATTTGGCAGAACTCCCAAGATAAGGAAGAACAACAACTAAGAAATCAGCTCCAACTGGATAAAAAGTAATTCTGGCCGAGGAGGATTAGGACCACCAACTCACGGACCCCTGGCCAAAGGAACCCACTGACTAAAAAAAGGAGAATTGCTTTTATTAGTCTGTGTGCTTGAGACGTAAGGGAGTAATTTAACTAACAGAAGATAGAATACTAACTTTTGAGGGAACTCTGTAACTTGTAGCAGTGAACAGTAATGCCTTTGGTAAAATATATAAATAATGAAAGATTTTGATAGTTGTTGTACTGACCTTGTGGATTCACCACCAGCCCCCATTTCTGTGCAGAACTGTAAATAGATCAAATACCTCAACTCTGTGTGGGGATCAGCCTCTTGCACAGTGGGTGAAAGAGACCATTTTGGGACAACATAGTTTGTTGTTAACAAACAGACAACAACAATGCTACAGCACAGTGAAGCTTACTGCATGGGAAATGAGCTTGAAAGAATCTCCAGACAGGACTTTGGCACTAATATGAGTTTACTTCCAAACAGTTGATATTTGAATCAAACTGTCATATTTTAATGTATTGTCCTTTCCCATACTGATTTATGTACTAGATCACAATTGCTTCTGTCTGCTCAGTCCACTGTTTTTGTCCTTGATACTGCCTAGTAGGTTTTAATAAAATACTTAAGGCAGCTGAACTTGCTGTACGTGTTTTGATGGGGAGGGAAAGAGCAACAAAGAAGGGCTTTAAATATGGTTTGGTCATCCACTGTAAGTTAATACTGCCATTTGTGCAAAGAGTTAGTAGTAAATGCAGACGAGATGCTGAATGCGGAGTGGCAGCCTGTTTGCCTGAGAGAGGCACCAGAGGCTCACCTGGGGCCTCTGCAGAGTGTTTTGACTAAAAGAGTATAGCTTAGTACTCCTGATCTTTCATGTTAACAGGAAGGTAGTTCTCAGTTAACCTTATATATGTTAATTTTCCCACAACCTTGTTTTATTTAGCATTATGACAGTTTGAGAAGTAACAGTTGAACTGTGTAGCACATAAAGAAATAATACTGGGATAAATATGTCTCTCTGAAAGCAACCTCTGAGAGGAATCCAGGAGTCTTAAATGCTGACTTCTGGAGTGTGGGTAGTTGGTCTTCTCTGCATCCTTGCTGTACAGACAGCTAAGTGCTTCAAGGCTGGGAAGTGACAGACTAAAATGGCACACATAGTACCTAAAATAAATTAGGATTTTAGATTATTCTAGGTGATTAAGACCAAGTTAGTCATCAAATAGGTCAGTTGCTGAAGTCTATTAGCTGTTAAGACATGGAAATTACAAGCACTACAAGGTAGAAAATAATTAAATTACCATGTAGAAAACATTCAATCTGATGCTTTTTGTTTACATTTTAGGGACAGGGTAAATGTGTTAATGAAATTAAGGAAGTTTTTTTGAGTTAGATCATGAAGGGGTGGCAAGTGGGTTCCAAGGAAGTGAACTGAATTATCATTTATCTTGCAATATTGTGATATTGCTTGCTCCTGTGCTTCATTATGGTAGTGCATATAAGTGAGGTGGGTTTTATACTGATGTCTCTGTAAATCTTGTGTGGTAGGAAGGTCTCATGACCTAGTAAAAACATTACTGAGAGGGAGTGCCCTGGGTCCCCAGAATACCATGCTTCTGCATGTGCAGTTCGTGCTCTAGATTCTATAGAGGGACTGCTGCTCTGCCATGCAGACGTTGTTTGGCAGTTGTGAAAATGCTGGTTATTAGAGTGGGATTGCAGACATTTTTGCCATAGTACACAACTTGAACCAAGCAGCTGCAGCTGGTTTCCTGGGATACCAGAGCAGAAGCCATGAACAGATTAGATGTTGTTCCCCTTTTGCTCTTGGACTCATTGACTGGCTTGTCAGTGGTGTCTAATCAACTTACATTGCAGGTTTGTTTGAAGTGTACCATATTTGGAATGGATTAGCAAACTCAATAGGATGTAATTTATTTTGTCACACATGAAGCTGAAGGCTGGTGATGCAGTCAGAGGCAAGGGTCTTTATCTGCAAGGGTTCCTTCTGCTTTCTGTGGTAGGTACAGGGCATCTACTTGTGCAGCTCTCAAGTACCCTGTTAGGAAGGTTAAGGATTCTTGGCCCTGCTGCATAATAATGTCAATGCCTGTCTTAAAGTGAGATAGGGGTAAACTTGGCAAGCCTTCTGATATTTTGTTTTAAATACCCATATGAGTTAAATGATTTCTTACTTTTTATACTGGTGCTGAAAGTTGGCGAGCTCTGACCGGAGCACTTCAAATATCAAAAAGTCCATTGGAAAGCAATCTCTTTTAGAACTTTTCTTTTGACATAGTGAATACTGAATGGTAACCTTCAGCACCGAACTTGCATAGTTTCTGTAACAGGAATTTTTAGGAAATCTCTTCCTGTTTGTGGTGGTAATTCCTTGTGGTGGAGAGGATAACTTCTCTGAACTTCAAAGCATAGCATGCTACTTTGAAACCCTGTTGGGTGTCTAGAATTGGTGCAGGCTGTTTGAGCCATGGATCCTTACCCTACTGATAAGCCTGGTTTGGTTTGAACACATATATTTAATGATGGTGATAATGGACTCAAGCTAATAAACTTTACAGTCCCTCAGCAGCATTGGGGCTAAGAAGGGAGGAGACTGAGCATAAAGAAATATGTAGCTAAAGGTACCCTGCTTAGGATCCTAACTGAGAAATTTTTTTCACTTCCTCTGTTTCTAAATTGGAGTTGAAGTGAAAACATAAATAATTGATGCCATAAATACTATATGTGAGTTCTGCTACTTCCTGGGATAGTAATGGCTTTGATTTCCCCTCCTAAATTCTCATGACAGTGATAAATGTGCTGTCTCCTTCTCTGGGAGGTTTCAGAAAGCACCAACTTCTACTGACCTAATTGATGCCAAAAGTGATAATTAAGCTTCTAAAAAACTCTGAAGATAGTGCTATTAGAGTAGGTATTCATGACTGTTCTGATAAGTGGGTGCAAAGTGGGAGTTAAAAGGGATTCTCTCATCATTGCGTGATTGCTTAGTATTGCTGTGCAGGGGAGGAGAGCTCTGCTGCTACTGCAAAGCATCTTTGTAGTAAGATGTTCATATTGATATGTAAGCATTGCTTGTGGATGTGTTCAGGTGCACGGAAGTGTTTTGTAAGAAAGAAAACACGAGGGGGGGTTGGTTTTGTTATTGTACTCCAAGATGTTATGTCCATTCATAAGAGCAGTGTGACTATTTTAATTAAATTTAACAAGGTCAGTATGACAGTACTTGTGCGAGCTTTAAAATGGGCACTGGAGATGTTCCTTGTCCTTGGGTTTGGCACATAGGAGAAAATGCTGCTGTGTCATGGAACTGCTTTGTACTCTAAAGTCTGACAGTTACTGTGTTACAGGTGATTGCCATTATAAAAAGTAAGCTCGTTGGAACTTGAGTAGTATGGTGTAATCCTCTGCTTCCAGTGGAACAGTTAAAGTCCAAATAGTTTTGGACATCCACAGGATACTGTGTGTTGCACCAAATCCATCAATATTGGCTATAGACCAGTATAATGCTGAGCAGGCTAGTGTAATGTTAAAGGTCAGATGTGCAGAGACCTTCAGTGACAGTTGTGCTGCTTGGTTGACCTGTTTGTGTGCCTGATGCATAAAATGTATGATAGTATGCTGAGGTCTACCTTGAGAGTGGTTTTGTGAGTGAATTTTACACAGGTCACTGAAAACCCTACTATAGTGTACTTTATAGGAACCAATGGGACTGCTCCTAAGGTGGATAAACCTTTTCACAGAGCCAGTTCAGGACTGGAGGGATATGGAGGCAAATTGTTGGGATCTGGAAATGCATAACCCTTTCAGTACTGCAAAGACAACCCTTGGATCTGATATATTACTCCTCAGACTGTTGTCAGTGCCACTGAAGGTCACTGCTGTTGCAGTGTCTGATGGAGACAGTTTTACTCACCTGAAAATGCTTTTCCTTGGGGGCAGTAAAAACTGGGCCAAGGTGGGGTAGGAGGGACTGAGCAGCAGTTCTAGTAAATAATATTGGATGTCCAAGAATAGGAACAAAAGGATCTTTGTGGTTGATTTTTCTGGCAGGCTGCTTGGAATGAGTTCGTGCAGTTTTCCCTCACTCCACCACCCTTACAGTTCAGGCACTCACCCCATGTGTTTCTCAAAACTCTTTGTAGTATGACCTGGGTGCATAACCTGGAATTTTTTTGTGAGCTGTTGTGTGCCAGTATTGTCCCTTGTATGGCTAGATACTTCTAAAACTAAAAACTCACAGCATAAAGCTTTTCTTAGGCCAAAATGTCCATCCTGTAGCTGTTCTTGTAGAGAAAAGCAGCTGAGAGCAGCATAAACCAGCTACAGGAAAGCAGCTGACTCCTGTTGGTCACCTTGTGGTGTTCTCCCATCCCAGCCAATGCTGTGATCTCCCCCCAAATCTGCCAAGACATACAGAGCTCTTAATGCACATCACTGTATGCTTGTTCCATGGTAGCATCTGCAGAACTCTGTTTTTTTCCCCAGGAGATTAATTCCATGCAGGAATAATTCTCTAACCATGTAAAAGCATAGCTTTGTAAGGAACATAAGTGTAAAGAAATCCTTTATGTCTTCCAGTCATTTTGCAGTATAATTTTCATCCAGAGGTCTAACATAGCAACATAGTTTCCTATATTTATAAGTTAAATAATTCTTACTATTTAATATATTATTTTCTAGGCACAGGATACCTTAAAGGCTGTACTCTTTTTATTTCCTTATATCCAGGCCTTCTAAAACAAACCCTGACAATTGGCAATTACTATAAACATATTGATCATATGTAGAAGGCTGTGAAGTTACTCTGCAAACAGTAGTATAAGTGTTGTATACATTTTATGTTTTATAGTACAACAGTAGTATAAAAATTGTATAACTTTTGGTAGTATTTGGGTAAATAAAAATCAGCACCAGTTCTATTAATTAATTGATTTGGGGGAAAGTCTACTTTGCACATCAGGACTGTAGGAAAGATGGAGACCCTGTGGTTGCCAGACCAATCTTTCACCTGCTAAAAAGCAAACCTCTGAAGTACTTTGACAGCGTCTAGCCTGCAATTGTTGTTGCAAAGTGCTGAAACAGCATTAACTTTTTCAGCATCTGAACCTTGTAACTACAAACAAAAGCTGTCTGTTTCAGTGCTTGATGCCAGATGCCCAGTTCTTTAAGGGCTGGTACTGGAACCTAAATGGTATGTGAGTCGATGCAGCCAAATTGCCAAATGTGGTTTTTTGATTTTCTTTTGTGCTAGGCTAAAGGGAGTGTTGCATCAGTATTAGTGCTTACCAAAAAGGATAATGTTACAGGGCCTCCTGAAAGAGTGAAAGCACCTTTCCAGCTATGTGCCACATCAGTGTGGCTGCAACAGGTCACAAGATTGGAGAAACTCCACAGTTAATGACACCTGCTGGTCTTGCCAGTGGAGTTTAAACAGAACTGCTTCCAGCTGATATTATCAAAGTTCATGCTCTGGAAAAGTACTTTTACAACAACAAAACATTCTCCATTGTTGTTACCTGTGGAAGATACTGCTCTAACGTCACTGTAAAATTGTTCAAAGGATGTGTTTCTGCAGGGCCAGGCTTACACATCCTTGCCTTCTGTCTGCATAGACACAGTTTATTTAAAAATAGTGATCTCTCTATGTGTAAGTATAACTTACTGGAGGAAACTGGTACCGGCACTGCTCCCCATTCTAGGGAACTTTCAGAGTTCTTGAGGTAGTGACTTAGGAGGGGTGCAATTAGGAAATATGAAGCCATGCATTACACTAAAAAAAAGTCAAGAGAGGATGACAATTTACTGTCTTTCCTAATTTAAGAATGAATATGCATTAAGTGGAACTATGAAGCAAGTCAAAACGAAAGTGGATTTTTTACACAGTATGTAGTTAAAACTGTAGAAATAATTGTCACAGGATGTTGTCTGTCTACCTCCCTGCAAACAATATTAGTCTGAAAGAGATTAAACAAGTTGTTAGGATATCCTTCTGTTCAGTTTTTGCACTAAATGCTGCCTACAAGCTGAAGAGGTCAAGAAGCAAGCTGTATGATTCCCTTATTGAATCAAGGCAAGGTAAAACTTGTAGGTAGAGCACTGCTGAAAACATCCTGCTTGGTCCCAAGTGTGTGTGGCTTGCAGGTCATATTGCTGGTGACTTGACTAGGGGTCGTGTATCTGTAGGCTACATGAATGCCAGCAGGGCTCTTAGCTTGTCCTTGAGCATCTGCTAATTCGTAATCACATCTACTTTATCACCACTAGAGGCTCCTCCAAGTCATGCTTTGGATTCATTTCTGTGGCAGGAAGCAGCTTATGCTCTAAGTAGCATGCGGATGTCTGAATCTCTTACTGTAGCACCTCTTTACTAGCAGTGAATTTTTTTTAATATCAAAATACAGCCATTCTGTTACTACTGTGGCTGAATTCAAATCATCTGTTTGAAATAGTTTCTGGGTATTAACTACTGATTAACCGTAAAGCATCAGCACCCAGAAGCTTGTGTTACTTGCTAGTAAGTGGAAAAAACAGTCACAAAAATACTTAAAGGTCAGTGAGGGTAAATAATTTTCTTTTAACATGAACATATTTTGTCCTAGCATAGATAAGGCTTTAATTACTGGCACAGGTTATTTTATGGTTCACAGGCCTCATTGTGTAACTGGGATAGGTTTAGCATGACAGGGCTGTACTTATAAAACACTGATGACTTTTGCTGCAAAATGCTTATTACTGCATTGTAATTTGATAGAGTGTATCAGGTGCACTGTGTCTTATCTAACAGCCTAACAACACGAAGATGTAAGTTTTCAAGAATTAATCTGATCAGACAGGAAAGAGTATCATCATGGGATTGTCCAGCATATAAATATGGATAAATTTTCTGTTCTTGCCAGTCTTAGGGTTTGGCACCCTTGGCTTATTCCATACATAATAAAGTCTAGTGCTCAGTATTAGTTTTTTGCAGATGTGTGGGTATCATTTTTCTCTGTATGGAATAAGAGAACCCAGTTTCCAAACTGACTGTACAGATGTGCATTTTCTGATTGTGGAAGTGTGCTGGAACACTGTACTTGACCTATCAGACACAGTGTGCATTCTATAAGTGGTCTCTGTATCACAGGTAATTACATATGATGATGTTATTGAGAAAGTGGAGGAGCTTTTAGATGAGTCCTTGCAGGAAGGCAACATGCCTTGTTTCTGAGGAGGCTTCAACACACGAAGTTGCCATGTGGCTACTGGCATGCACATGTGAATGCTTTGGAAGGTCATATTTTGTCTGTTTCTCTAGCATTCAGGCAAACATTTAAGACCTTAAAATGCAGAGCTGAAAAATAAGTTATCCAAGAATCATAAGAAGGTAGATACCAGAAGAGTCTAAGTAGAAAATGATGTCTCACAACAGAAAATTTGTTTTGTCTCGAAGTACTCTTTTTTTTTTTTTTTTTCCCTTGAGATATCACCTGTTCCTACAAATCTTTATAAATGCAGTACCTCTTGCAAGAGCTCTTGCAGTCAGCCTGATATTGCAGTTCATCTTGTTGCTCACCTTAGACTGGCCTGCTTTTTTCCCCATTGTTGGGTCTGGGGGCTTTTTTTCAGCAGCATTCCAGTTCTTACTAAGAGCAGACTGTAGATCTACCATAGATCTTGTAATTTCTTTGCTGTTATGCCAGTCACCCATCATCTGTCACACAAATTTCTTCTAAAGTTAAGTCAGATATGATGCTTTGAATCAAGAGCAATATCTATGACATGCTTAAATACAGGAAGAAAAATTAAACGAGTTCTAATTTCCCTTCAGATCGTTTCTTTGTATGGGCAGGAAATAGTGCACAATATGAAAGCTACTTTAAGGGTTGCTTTTAGTCACATAGTTGTACATCTTTCCTTTGACTTTCCTACAAGTTCCATCTGTCTTCATCCAAGTGATAAGATCCCTTTCCTCTATTCTCATCTTACACCTGTCTCATTAATTTTTTGCCTTGACCTTAATCCTCTTCACCTGTGGTAGGCTTAAGTGGTTCTTCCTAACTGCTACTCTCACCTGGTATACCTTCAAACTTAATGGTTCCAATTAATTAAATTCAAACTTGAATTTCAGGGCTGTGTATTCTTGTACCAAGCTTGTTTGACTGCAGTAGTTCTGCTTTTATAAGAAGTATAAATGATACCTTAAATTATGCTGCACTGCAGATGACTCAACCTGCTTTGCTTCCTTTTGCTGGCTCTTTCAGGAGATTTTTCAGCAAATTGAGGTTTCTGGCTTTATCTAGATGTTGTATTAGTAATTGATAAGCAGATAGTTGGAACATAGGTGGAAATTTTAATGCTAGCCTTCACTTCAGTGTTGTGCTTTTCTCTTGTATATCCATAGTAAAATAATACTGGTTGTAATGCTGTGACCTCCAAATCCTCTGAAGAACAAGGCAGGGGTGAAAAGAGGTGAAGAATGCCAGAATGCTGCATGCCTCTTTAATTTGGCTGCTCACTAGCAAAAGAAGTCCACCCAAAACCTGTTACTGTAGAAAGAATAGCCTGTGGGGCAAGGGATGTCTCTGAATCAGCTAATGCATTTATCCAAGCTAAAACTTTATATTTGATCTGGTTGGAGCAGCCCGTAATAATGAAGCTGACAGGTGCATCATGCAATAATGTGAAAATTTGCCTTTGCGTCTCAGATATAAGCTTCTTGCTAGCAAATACCTTGTGACACAATGCTGGCTCCTGCAGTGAGCTGTAGGAGCTGGGCAGGAGCCAGCTGGTGGACACGTAACAGACTTCACTCGTGCAGGATCGGAGACACTTTTCAGATGGGTGGTACACTGGGTGGGGCTACGCATAATGCAGTTGTGTGACTGTAGCGTTATACATCTACACTAACACATTGCTGATTGGGTCTCCACACTAGGAGATGGTGCTGCGGATTTAGCTGCTTGCTTGGAAGTGGTGCAGTCTAGCAGACTTGTTTGCTGCTGCTCAGTCTGCCTAGATTTACTGCCTGTGTCCAGCTCCAAGCAGGAGGGCTTACAATCAGTAATGCAGTGGCTGAAAAACAAGTGACAAGGCTGCTAGAGTGCCTAGTTGGCTTCTGCATGGCAGCCAGCATAGATAAGATTTCAATTGCAGTTCCTGAGTGCTGCCATTCACCTTCCAGATGCCTGTGTCCCTTATTTAAAGAGAGGCTGCTGGTATGCCAGCTCAAGAAGTCTCACCAGAGAGCTGCTGCCTGCCATGCTGGGAAAGGCAAAGTTGTGTAACACTGCAGCACAGTGCTAGGGTTTACACTTAAAATGCTATAAATATGCCTTTCCCATTGCTGCTTATGAAAGAGGTGACTGCATCAAGACCTGCCCTGTGTTTTTAGCAGAACATGTGATGGGCTGTCCCTTGAGAAGAGCTTTCCTCTTGCATCCAGCCTGGCTTGCATAGGAAGAGAATCAAGGCAATTAGTCATTCACTGACTCATGAATGGTACTTGTTTAAAGAATTGGCTAAAAATAGTAAAAACATGCTGAAGGAAAGGGTGTTCTCACACTGAGCTAGCTTGGACATCTCGTCATTCAGCAGATACAAATGGTATGGCTTGCTTCACAGAGCATCAAAACAATCTGCTGTGTTTTGGTAAAGATGCAAACGTTGGAATGAATAGGTGAGTTCACAGACACTCTGTCCAGCATTATTGAAAACTGGGATGTGTTTTGGCAGTGATTAATCACAGAACCTTTAGAGTTTGGGAGGGACCTTTAAAAATAATCCAGTCCCAACCGCCCTGCTGTGGGCAGGGTCACCTCCCACTAGACCAGGTTGATCAAAACCTTATCCAGCCTGGCCTTGAACACTTGCAGGGATGGGGCATCTACAGATTTCTGGGCAACCTGTGCCCGTGTCTCACCACTCTCACAGTAAAGAATCTTTTCCTAATATCCAACCTCAGTTTCCCCTCTTTCAGTTTGTGCCTATTTCTTTTTGTCCCATCTATAGTTCCTGATGATGAGTCCCTCTCCAGCTTCCATATAGGTCCTTTCAGATACTGGAGGGTTTCTGTGGGGTTTCCAAACAACCTTGTCTTCGCCAAGCTGAACAGCCCCAACTTTCTCAATCTGTCTGCATAGGGGAGCTGCTCCAGTTCTCTCAGCAACTTCGTGGCCTCCTCTGGACTTTCTCCATCACTCCATGTTATTCTCTGTGCTGGGGTCACCAGAACTGTATGCAGTAATCCAAGTGGGATGTCACAAGAGTGGTGGGGAGAGTGACGGCCCTTGTCCTGTAGGCCACGCTTCTTTGGATTTATCCCAGGATACATTTGGCTTTCTGGGCTGTGAGTGCTCACTGCCAGCTCACACGAGTTACTTATCAACCATCATCCCCAGGCCTTCTCTGCTAGGCTGCTTTCAATCACCCACTTCTCTGTGGGTGTGCCACAGTCCAGGTGTAGGACCTCACACTTGGCTTTGTTGAACATCATGAGATTTGCAGAGCCCCACCTCTCCAGCCTGTCCAGGTTCCTCCAGGTGGCATCCCTTCCTTCCAGAGTGTCATTGCACTACAAAGCTTGGAGCCATCAGTGAATTTACTGAGGGTGCCCTTAATCCCATTGTCAGTGAATCCCACTGATAAATTACCAGGATAAGTCTGAAGTATATCATGCTGTCTCACATAGATGTGCTCGTGTAAATCTGCTTCAAGAAAACATGAATTACTCACCCAGTAAAGTTTAATTCCAAGATGTGAGATTGAACAAAATATTGAAGATGTCATAGGCTAATTAAATTCTTACTAAGAGAGACAGTCTTTTGCACCCTGAAGCCTGGCAAGGAGAGAGAGGTGCGCAAAGTAACAACCCTCTAAGTATGAAATTGGAAATTCCACACATAATGCCAGAGATGCCAGTAATATACCATAATACTTTGTATAAACAGTCTCAAATATTCCCACCACTGCTCCAGCAAAACTGTTTTTTACAAATGGAAAGAGATGGAAAATTGCATTGTCTGAGGGGGACAGAAACTATGCTCATGTGAGAGCTTTACCAATTCAGGTGCCAGCATGCTCAGTTATATGTACAGTAGGGTATTTCAAGTCCCAGCTTCTACTCTGAAGCAAAGACCTAATGGGAGATGCATGATTTGGTTTAAACTTTAGATGTGGTATCCACAAGTATCTTTGGCTCCTTCAGAAAATATCAGGCTGCACAGGGAAACTTAAGTTTCACACATTTGGAGTTATTCTTCCTATTTTGTCTAAATGGGGATGCCACTGTGTTTGTACAGATCTAAATAAGAACTGAGTCATCTGTTTCTGCCTGGAAAATAGTCACACAAAGTAGCCTCTCTGCATAGCACACACACAGTGACCCCAATCTCAAGCCCGTGTACAGTGTGGGCAACCTGAAGGCATCACATCCAAGAGCATAATCTCTACATGAAACCTTCCACCATGGCAGAAACCTCCTAACATACAGCCTGTCACAGTCTCTGATATATCCCATCTTAATCTTTTTGTCTCTTAAAATCAGGCCTGATACTGCAGTAAAGGTTAAATTGAGGGTGGAATCTCATAATATTTCAGCATGGGAATTCCTGGGAAAATACACAAACCTCAGTATGACATCAGCTTTCTCTCATGGGAATCTGAAATTGCTTTATTGTTTGGCCCGTGTGTCAAAGCTCAGTGAAGCTGTTGAGCCAACAGCTAGCCCTGTGAAAGAGGATCAAGTAATTCTGTTTAGTGGTGTGTCTTACATAGCTGCTGGTAATGGCCTTCTCAGTGATGAGATGGCAGATGAGCAAAAGCTGAGTCAAAAGGGGCAGGTTACAGAATAAATACTTTGTTGTTTCAGCATGCCACTGTTTCCAACTCAGTATTTCTTCCTAAATGCTGCATCTCCTTCACTGGTTGAAATGATAGCATTTTCTGTAGCATCATGAAAAGTCAAACTGACAGTCAAAGCAGTGGAAGTATACCTGGCAGTTGTTAGCTGAGTGTACGTGGTGCTCGTGTAATCTGCCCCTTTACCTGCTTTGGTTTGGGTTGCATGACTTGCCAACAATCTCAGCTTTATGAACTTTGCAGATAATATATTAAATAAATATTTAATAACATCTTACTGTTAAAAGACATTCTGGTAAAAGGAAATCTAGTTTGTACCAGAGGAAGTCTTCCATTGAGAACAACAGATTTAGTAGTGCCCCAGATAACTAAATTAGGAAATGTGTACAAGATATGATCTAGTGTGAAATGGGAATGGGCTGGTGCCTGTCAAACCAGTCTGTGATTGTGTAAGCTACCTTTACTTCTTGACTCATCATTGCTCTGCTGAATTTTGGCTCTACCTTCTTTTTTGTTTAGATGCTTTGTGTCCTTCTCATGCGATCTAGTTCATTCTTCACATTCAGGTCTTTGTGATTTAAATTCCTTATGAAACAGTGCAGGTAATGTGGGATATAAGGGGTTTTCTGCTGTTAATGTTCATATGGCCACTGCAGCACCAAAGGAGTTTTCAGGACTCACAAAACTTCAGTGGTCTGGTCACTCATCTTGGATCAGAGATGTGATTCTCCTATTCTCTGAAGCACAACAGATGGCAATAAGTACTGATCAAGTGTTGCTGGGAAATGAAGCAATAACTGGGTTTAAAGTACCAGGCTAGCACCCAGCTCTGCCACAAGAAATTACTTAGGCTCTAAGTCACAAATGGAGCTGAAATAGCGGTGTTGGCCCTACATTTTACTTCACCAAATAGTTGACAGTGTAGTGGGATGGCTATAATGCTGTTTTACATGTTGTGAGCTGGATGATACTGAGGTGCTTTAAATCTCACTGCTGTGAGAAACTGGCTGCTGGTACTGACTGCTGACCTCTGCTGAACATGCTTTCCAGTGCACAGTGTTTAATATTGCATGGACTAATGCAGGCTTAATGTGGAAGAGGAGATTCCGTTGAATGAATGGTATAATGTGTGATGCACCAGCAGCAGGAAAGGGCGTTTTGTGGGATTAGATACAACCACTTAACCTGGTAGTGGCCTGTAGTTCCTGTTCATGTTCAGTGTGTGGAGCAGTCAGCAGGAGCACAGTAGGGAGCCTGGTTGTGCTTCTTAAGAAGGAAAGTGAGGAGTCCTTGTGCTGTCTGCAAGTCTGCCAGGGCAGGTGGGTGATCTGTAAGACACCTTGGTAGCACCTGCACAGAGTCAGTAGGAACTTATCTTTGGGCTGGCTGTAGCAGATAATTACAAATAACAGCAAAATAATTTCAAAACTCAAACCACTTCCTTTGTATCTGATCTTAAATACGATTTGCTAAAGGTCTTTGCCCTCACTAATGCAGAGTTTTAAAAAGGCTGGCATTAAGCTTGTGATATTTTGAAATATACGTAATCTTTAAATGGCACTTCCAGGAATACCAAGCAGCGGCAATTTATGCTGGCTGTTATAAAAGCTGCTGGTGTTCCCCATTATCCTCTAATCAGATCAGTTGTGATCCTGATGGCTTTTCAGGAAATGTGTGCGCTTCCCTCATGACCTGTCTGCACTGGGTAGGTAGGATGGATTCAACATTCCTTCCCTTTCTGCCTAAAAATCGGGGATCTCAGTTTTGTCAGCTTGAAATGGCTGTAAAAAAATCAGTGTCAGACTCCTGAAGTGTCATTTATAGCTAGGCTGGAGCAAGGACTGAGGCTAGGAGGGAGTCTTGCCTGTGTTAGTCCCACTGGCCTCACTCTTGCAGATCCAGACCAGAATGCTTGGCCACCTGGGCACATGCTGGCTCCTGTTCAGCCATTGTCAACCAGCTCCCCTAGGTCCTTTCCTGCCAGGCAGCTTTCCAGCCTCTCTGCCTCAAGTGTGGAGTGCTTGGAGTAGTTGTGACACAAATATAAGTGTTGAGTCAAGTGTGTGGCAGAATCTTAAGAAACAAAGTTGCTGTAATAGTTATTCGTAGTGACTGAATCAGTGAATAATTTTAAGTCACGTAAGATCTAGTGAGACTGTGTATTTTTCTGGCATACATAGCAGAACCTATGCTTTTGTCCTCTCCAGCTTAAAGATTAACAAACCTGAAGTGCAGTCTCTGTTGAAGATGCAGGGAAGCAGTAAAATAGGAAACAAAGTGACTATTCTGGTAGCAATATTCTTAAAATACGTGCAATGGTGTAATTTAGAAGTTGAAGTTTTTGTGGTAGCTGTAAATGTCTGTAAAGAATTGTATCTTCTGTCAGGCTGGACTTTTTAGAAGAGTTTATTATTTTTCTATGGACTATAAGCATGACTATTTGCAAACTGGGGAAGGGAGGAATGAATAGATTGTGACTGGTCTTCATGTTTCTATCTATTGAGTATCCTCAGTGATGTCAAGGAGCCATGGCATGCAACTGGCTAAAATCAGCACCAAAATAGGATTATTTCTGTTCTGTTTAAACTCCGTTTGAGCAGTCAGGCACATGGTGAATTTAGTAACTGTTTGGAACTCACAGGAGGAACTGAGCTGCATATTTAGTCCTCCTAAATTAGTTTGTGTGGCTGTTTGTGTGGCTGGAACTGAGCTAACAACAAGCTCCCTGAAAACTGCCACTCTCTAGTACCTAGCAGCCTGGCTGAGTTTAACAGATTTATTTGCCTTATATCAGGGAAATTGTACAGAAAAACTATTCTGTAAGCTCTACTTAAAATCAGGTTGATTGCTTAATTTTTGTTTTTTTATCATGTTTAGAATCAGACTTTCAGTGGGGAAAAAATGACCTCTAATTGTGGCTGTTGCTGCATTTTGCAAACAGTCTTGCAGCTTGTCTTGGAAATTCTTGGCTTGCTTAACCCACACAGAAACTCAAATAGCATTCAGTGAGAGCAGAGTAGGCTTATGTAACTTTCCATGGTTTCTCTTGCCAAAGAGATGAGGTTATTCTCTCAGACCTGTTTGTAATGGTCTTGGAAAAGTGTTTGGTTTCACTTTCAACTTCTGGATGATCTCACCGTGGGGACTTGGCAGTGGTGCTCTTTTTGTTAGGGAAAAATCCCTGCCTGTAATTCAAGGTTTTCAGTTTTGGGAGCTTTTGACTCTGAAATCAAGTTTGTAGAGAGGCCTTACTTGCTTTATGTTCCAGTACAGAACCTCAGTGTGCTAAAGAGCTACAGACTAGTTAGAAATAACTGATCACCATGTAATGTGACTGCTTTCTACTAAATATGTGATGTATTACAGGGAAGCTAGGTTCTTGGCTGCCTGCATGTGGAAGGAAAGATTTCTTATTTCTCCAGTTGTGTTTTCTGTTCCTAGATCTCAAGAGAATCCTTCATGTGACCCAGCACTATATTCCATAGTGATAGTTATTGTAGGCAGGTAGTCCTTCTGTAATAAAGAACTGTGTTTGTCAAACAGGATTTAGAAATTTGGAACAGTTTTCCAGAATCTACAGCATCTGCATGAGTCTGCATCACATACAGGGACATACTGGTGCCTCAGGCTCAACTTCTGGAGTGGTCTTGCTGAGACAAACCCCTCAGGATTAGACAGTTTGAAAGCAGAGGGGTTTCACTGGGAGGAATGAGACCTGCACTCCTTGAGCATCTATATGGGCTATAAGCATGGCAGTACTGGTAATCTGCTGGCACAATGCTTTTTGTTTTGGTCACCTGGAAGCTGTGGCTGCGTAGAAGACAGATTCGGCTAAGATATCTTGTAGGTAGCTTAACCCTGAGTTTTGCTGTCTCTTGCATTTTTAGTCTCAGTCATTTTGCTTGTTTTTGTCTTAGATCTCACAAAACTGCATGTAAGCACAGGAATGGGCTTTCTTGGGAAAACCCTGGTGTCTGGAGGAGTCTGCAGTTATATGATGCAAGCACTTGAGTTGGAGTGAACGTGCCCTGCCCTGGGTAGGTCTCTGCTCTGCTCACAGTGCAGCGTGTTGTGGACCCAGGCATGTCCTTGCTGCAGCAGTGTGTGGTGACAAGAGCCACTCACTCACTGTTCTTGGAACAATGGCATTCATGCAATTAGCCTTAAACTGTGGTATTGTGTAAGTGGATCATAAATCTCTTGGCTGTGAGTGTGCAAATGACTGCGGGGTGAGGACTCAGTGCTGCTGTAACATGCCCACACACAGTCATGAGTAGGCATCTACAGACCATAAGGCCATGTGAACTGGTGAATTTCTTTCATAAAGGTGAATAGAAAACCTTCTTTTCTTGTCTATCTGACACTCTGACCCCATAAAATTTTGGGTTGTAGGGCAAAGGTGTGTGCTGGTAAGTAAAACTGTAGCCAGTTACTTAATAGTTCTGTAATCCACTTGTTTGGTTGTCTGCTTCTGTGTACTATGGAATAGAGCTTTCCAAAGTTTCTCTTGTTGAGCAAGTGGCATGGTTAAGTACTTAAGTGGAGGAGAGTGACCTGGAATTCTGCTCTTACCATGTTGTCCTAGGGTGACCAGGTTTCCTCCTAAATTTGTCTCAAACCAGGATAAATACGAATCTTGCTTTTGGGATCTCTTCTTCATTCTCTGTTGCAAATGAACCTGGCTGTTTGAAGGATCAGAAGATGCTTCTCTGGAGATCCCTTGCTGGGCTGGCAGTAGAACTTTTTGGTGGTTGAGCAGTTCCAAGGAAAGGGTTTGTGTTCCACAGCGCAGCAAGCAGCGTGCAAGTCCACCTTCCAGAGAGAAGTATTATGGACACTTGATCAGTCCATATTCAGACTGCTGTGAATGGCAGGTCAGCACAGAAGTTAATTTCCAGTGCTAGGATCTCTGCAGCCTTCCCACAACTGACTCAACTCAGAGTTGTGCCCCACACATGGTTGTTGACCACTGCAAGATGCTTGATGTCATTGCCCATCAATATTCCTCAAGGTGCACTGATTTATTAAACAGACACTGATGTTGAGACTTCAAAAATGCCTGTGGTGGCAAAACATGTAGTATTAAAAACACAGGTGGATAGACCAGCTTAACTTTCAAAGAAAGATAAAATAACTAGAGCAAGTTATATAACAATTTTTTTTTCAGCATGGGAAGAGTAATTTTCAGTATTTGTACAAGCAAATATAAAAGAGGTCTATTCATCTTAGTAAACATTTTTTAGTCTGCTTTTAAACTTAAAAAGAGAGCAGTGCTCTCTCAAGATAAAACTTTTCCAGTATGTTTTACCCTGTTTAACAACAGCTGTTGAATAGTGCTTCTTGAATTAGGACATGGTAAATGCATTTTGGCTTGTCTTCTGAGCATTACCAGCCCAGGTGTTTTGATTTTTCTTGTTCAGTTAGTGTTTTGCTCATAGTAAATTGCATAGAGTTACACTGTGGCACCACTTGGGCACTGTTTTATTAAATGAGCAGCCTAGTAGCCCTAATGATTCCCCCCCCAACCCCAGTCTTTTCACTGTAGTTATTGGTTGTTGGTCTTTGTTCTGTTTCATAGCTAAAATATTCTGCTTTTTTTTCAGGCTCACATTAAATTTCCTATTGACTATCCATATTCACCACCTACCTTCAGATTCCTGACCAAAATGTGGCACCCCAACATTTATGAGGTAAGGTGTTTTTTAAGCTATTTGTTTCTGGGGTGTGTGAGAGAGCTTTCTGCTTCCTTACACTCAGTTCGTGTATGGGTTACTTTCAGAGGGTGGTCAAGGCTGTGGACTGTCAGCAATTGGATCACAGTAGAACTGCACAGCAGGTCCAGGAGAGGAATGATTCTATGTAGAGGCAATTGGTTCAGTATCACCCATTTCCATAGAGCTGTATTTGATATCTGAAGGCTTGTTTTGGTTCAAAACCTGACTTTTAGTAGAGGGCAACCAAATCCTAGCTGAACTTTTGTGTATCCTAGAAGAATGTCAACATGCTAAGGAGTACTGCCTCTATAGTTTTGGGAACTAAAGGATTTCAAAATGTTCCTTTTGGTGCAAGTCTCTCACCTTCACACAGGTTTTCTTATGAGAGGTATTGCAGACTTCCTTTGAACTCACCTGAAAACTGGAATGTCCAATTCTCTTCCATCCCATGAACAAATAAAGCCTTCAGTTGATGTCCTGGGCTTGGAAAGTCCTTTCTGATAAGTTCTTGCTACCAAATGCCCAGCTTGGACTAGGTGTGCTTCAAATATCATGGTGAGAGCTGCACTGATGGTTTAGTAATAAATGGCTAGAAACCTTGCCAAACTTCAGTGCAGAACAGAATACTAACCCACTTTATTATTAACTGATCCAGGGGATTGCCCTAAGTCCGGGGACATCCTCACATCAGTTATCTGACAGTTTTCTAATGTGAGTTTTCTACTTGGCACAAGATCTTTCCTGTAGCCAAGGATGATGTTTCTCTTTAAGGCTCTATTTCAGTTACAGGGAATTTTGATCTATAAATACAGACAACTTTGAAATCTGCAGATAATTGCCCATACTGTGGGTATTGATTCTGAATCTGGAAATCCTCATGCAGGAAGTGAGTGGCAAATGGTTACCAAAATGAAATGTACAAAAACAAGCCTTGGAAAGGACCTCTCCCAGTCCTGGTGAGAAAGATGAAAAATTGACTAGAAGCAACTGAAGGCAGCAGGAGGAACTAACCCGAAACTTGATGTGTGTGTTTTGGGTTTGCTCTTCAAATACACAAGCTCACAGCGTTGTGCTTTGTGTTTATAGGAGTATTTCTTGTAGCTTAGGGACCTGAAGCAGCTTGCAGGCTGTTTTGGAAACATTTAAGCAATGAAGATGAGGCACTGGGGTAACTTCAGATGAAACTGAGACTATCTCAGCAAAGTGTTTGATGTTTGAGGGTTTTCCGGAGGAGGGGGACAAAAAGCCCCTCTTAGTGCAAGGAAGATGAAAGAAAGTAGCAGTTTACAGAATTGGCTGGTAGTACCAGATGGGGAGGCTGGGGCTGACATTCCAGTTCTGAGCAATGAGACTTGAGCAATGTGTGTTTTTCCCATCTCTGGTTTACTTGGGTCATCTAATTGAGGTTTGGTAAAACTGCATTCACTTGCTCTTTATTTTTATGACATGACAGCTCTCAGTCCTGATAGAAAGGGAGGATATACCTCAATGGCAGACAAATACCCCATTCTCCTTGTTTATGTCTTTCAAAAATGCATGTAGGGAAAGGCTTGACCCCGACTGTCCTGATCCCTAGAACTTTGTGTTAACCTCATCAGGCCCCATTATACCTTTACCCCTCCATATTCTTAATGCAGTTCCCAAACATGTGACACTGATCATGGCAAGACAAAAACTTCTCACATCGTTGCTTCCCTCTGTCTTCATTTTTCCAAATATCTGCTTGTCCTCATGCTGCTGACCTGATTGCACTTTTCCCAAGTGCTGAGATACTTCCTCTGGTCACTAGCATTGCATTCTTCCAGGAAAAGGTTAAAGGAAAAACTAATGGAAATTATTAGTGATAGCAGAGTAGACTGAGCATAATCTGATATTAATAAAGTTAACTTCAGCTTGGAGTGATACTAAAAAAAGTTTAAGATTTCAGAAGCCTGTTGGGGTCCTAAAAGGGAAACTGCCTTCTTAAAGCAAACTGTTCCAGCAGTGTAAGTATGTGATTTGGAATTCAGCAGCTCCAGGTGCTGCCTTGCTGTGTTCTTGACTAAAACCTGCTTCAAAGTGACAAGGGCCTGCTAGATTAGCATACCTGGCATGAATAGGGCACTGAAATCTGGCTGCAGATCACAACCCCCCAGGTGAGCTGCTGCTATCGGTAGCTGTGATCACTGGCCTGGGCTCAAAGGCACTGATGCTGTTGCTGTGAGCAGCCCTGCTCTGTGCTCTGAGCAGTGTTGGAAGAATGTGAGACCAGGTGTGTGGGAAGCTTCCAGCCTGGAGTCCTGAACAGAGCTGATCCTGTCATCAGTCTGTGCCCTGGACTGGGGTGACAAGGGACAGTATGAGTGCTGCCTCACAGCTGGCTACAAAGCCCATGGGGCCTGGAGAGGCCAATGTCTGCAATGTCTGCTGGCTGGCCTCAGGCCTCACCTGCACCTTCACCCCATCCTGCAGTAAGGCACAGGTACCATGTGAGTCCCTGGAGTCTGCCTCAGTGGAGGCTATCAGCTGGGGTGGATAGTGCTCCAGCCCTCCTACAAAGCCATTGTGTCGAGTGCTGTTGCTGATGGAGAATTGAGTTGACAGCTTTCCTAAATAGGCATTATGGAGCTTTAAATCTATATTCAGGCCATAACACTGGTGAGTAGAACACGTATTGAGGATTATGTATGTGGCTGTATGGCTTCCATATGCTGCCAGAATGTTCTTCCTTTTGCATGCTGGAAGGGATTTTCAGTGAAACCTTCATAGAGCATCTCCTGCTTTTTCATCTGGTATTTTGAACAGCTGTGTCCTAGGGGAGCTGTGTAAGCCTGCCCCACACCATCTGTTCAAGGTCTGTGTGACCTGGAAGATGTAATGTTTTCATACCTGAGCTAGTAGATGGTGATTAAACCCTTCAATTCAAAAATTTCCTGTAGCTGGCTCAAGGTACCAGTGGGAACACAAATTTTCTTTAACCCTACTTGGGGTCTCCTGTGATTAAACCTTATGTCACTGTGACAGTGACTCGCTATCTGTGACTCACTATCTGGAGACCAATCTAGTTTTGTTACATTATTACTATTTTTGCTTACTTCAGTACATTCTTTAAACATCTTGATTTTATATTGTGTTTTTTTGCCGGTTTGCAGGCTAGCCCTTGGAAGAATTCAGAACCATTTCCAGCCCTTGTTGGTTTTTGCTGGCACTTGGATGTTCATATCAACAAGGTTAAATTGATCAGAAGACAGTCTGAGTGGTGGATTTGAATTATCAGGTCTCAGCCTCCAGCCAAGCTATTCTCAGTGCTTTTTTCTGTCTTGCAGAATGGAGATGTATGTATTTCAATTCTTCACCCACCTGTAGATGACCCACAAAGTGGAGAGCTACCGTCAGAGAGGTGGAACCCTACCCAAAATGTCAGGTAACCGTGAATATGTTATGGAGTGATGACCTCAAAGGCCTGCCATCTCTACAAGACCTAAGGCCTATGGTGGGAGAGGTTTGGGAGGGAATTTAAGGTTTTGTGGGGCTGAGGGCTTGAATCAAATGAGAGCCAGGCTTACCAGTCTGTCCAAATATACTAAGCTGACAGTGCAGAGCCTTCTGTCCTATTCACAGGGTTTCATACTCCAAAGGCAAATTATCTCAAATGTTGAAGCCTATTTCAGTCATTGTTATCTTCTTCAAAGTAGAAGATAGTAGTGCACCTGGAACACACTAGTAGAAAAGTGTGTGTTCCAGGTGCACACCAAATTGCTCTATTACTCCCTTTCCCTATGGGACAGGGGAGAGAAGAATAACACAGAAAACAACTTCCATGTTTGAAATAAGGCAGTTTACTAAAGCAATAGCAAAAGCTCATGCACATAAGCAAAGAGAATAAAAAGAATCTCTACTTACCATTGGTAAGCAACATTCAGCCACTTCCCGGGAAGCAGGGCTTCGGTGCACATAGCAGTTGCTCCAGAAGGCAAACATTGTGATAAAACAAATGTCCACCATTCCTCCTCTCTCACTTAGCTTTTGTGTCTGAGCTGATGTTATATGGTAGGGAATATCCCTTTGGTTAAGTTGGGGATCTCCAGGACCAGCTGGCCTGGTTGTGTCCCATCTTAGGATCTTGCCACCTTTCAGCCCCTTGATGGGGAGTGGGGAATGTTGGATACGGTGCTGATGCTGTGCCAGCACTGCTCAGCAGTAGCCAGAAGAATTGCATGTTATCATACCTTTCTAACTATGAATGAAAAGCCCTGGAGGCTGCTAGGGGAAAATGAGCTACAGCTCAGCAAACTCAATACAATCTCCACTCTTTATTCCATACCCTTTGTATCATGTTTAGATCCTACATAATTTATTTATCTTCCAGCTATTCCACTGTATTTTTTCTCACTGGAATCCCCTCTTACCCACACATACAACCCAAACTACATCTTTGAACCATCTCTATACCAAACATACATCTTCATTAACCTGTCCTTTCACAGATGGATATTATTCTCCTGTTTCATGGCTTCCTCCACACCTCCAGATCCATGACTTGTGCTCTACCCCATCAGGATGGGTAGTCAGGACAGGAGAAGCAGCACAGTTGATCATTGGTCACCGGCCTGGCTCACATCATCATCACATTCTCCTTGCTCCTCACAAAATTCATTCTTTGTCAGGTCATGTTGTTCCTGTTCCTTTACTTCCTGCAACATAAAACTAACAGTTTGCTTTTCCCCGAGGATTAAATCTCCTTGAAGTACACACTGGGTCTCCCCATCCTTCCATGTTACCCGCCATGTACACCCAGGTCCTTGGGTGAAGACAGTCCCACCAATGTGTTTGCCTTTTACCATGGGAGGAGAATCCACACTGACTTCCCCAGCCACTTTCCTGTGTGTAGTGCAGGGACCTTGTCTCCTCCCACAGTGTCTATGGGCTTAGTTTGGGCAGGATCAGTGGAATTAGCAGATCCCCCTAGCATTGACCAACCAAGTGGCTTCTGCAAAATTTGTATCCCAGTGTTTCCATGTCCCATTACCTAAAACTCTTAACAGTCTTCGGCATTTCTGAGTCTTTCCAGAGGTTTGCGGGTGGTAAGGGATGTGATATATTCTCTCAATGTTTCTTTGCTTTAGAGTTCATGAGATTATTTTGAAAATTAGTCCCATGCCGGACTCAGTTCTCTCTGGGGTACCATGTCACCAAAAAATGTGTCTCTCAAGACCTGAGATTGTGTTCCAAGCAGTGGCGTGGTTTACTGGGTACATTTCCAGCTAGTTGTTGCCTCTGACATAGCGAGTATGTAGCTGTTGCCTTGGCATGTTTGTGGCCCAGTGTAATTTGCCAGGCCTTACCACACTGGAAACCCAGCCACCGGCCTCTATTCCAGGGATATTTCACTCGTGTGGCTCACTTGATGGCAGCACATCTTTCACATGTGTGTATAACCTGTGTGATGGCCTCTATGGTCCAGTCCACCCCTCAATCATGAGCCCATCTGTGTGTTGCACCCCTTCCTAGATGTCCTGAAGTGGCTTGGGGTTAGAAATAGCTCACCCTTTTGCTCCCAGCCTTACTCTACCTGAGCTATTCCAATCTTCACAGCCTTACCTACCTGTTTGTTGTTCTGATGTTCTTCTGCAGCAGATATGGGCCAGGAGACATCACTCACCAAACACCATCATGAAAAAAATAGGCTAAAATTAGAGATATTAATTAAATTTGTTACCAACAAAATCAGAGCAGGATAATGAGAAGTAAAATAAGACCTTAAAAACACCTTTCCCCCACCTCTCCCTCCTTCCCTGCTCTACCTCCTACCACAGCAGTGTATGGGGGTAGTGGAAGGGGGGTTATAGTCAGTTCATCACATGTTGTTTCTCCGGCTGCTAAGGATGAGGAGTGTTCCCCTGCTGCACCGTGGGGTCCCTCCCACAGCATGCCAGTTCTGCATTAACTCTGCCAGCATGAGTCCACCCCGTGGGCAGTAGTCTTCCCCAAACTGCTGCAGCATGGGTCACACTTCCACAGGATGCAGTCCTTCAAGGACAAGCTGCACCAGTGAGAGCTGCTCTCTCCATGGGCCTCCCACAGGACCACAGCCTCCTTTGGGCGTCCCCCTGCTCCAGCCTGGGCTTCCCCAGGGGCTGCAGGTGGATCTCTGCTCCCCTCCCTGGGCTGCAGGGGCACAGCTGCCTCACCATTGTCTTGACCACAGGCTGCAGGAGAATCTCTGCTCCAATACCTGGAGCAGCTCCTGCCCCTCCTTCTGCACTGCCCTGGCTGTCTGCAGGGTTGTTCCTCTCACATGTTCTCACTCCATTCTCCTCTGGACACCATTAAAACTTTTTTCTTATTTAATATGTTATCACAGAGACATTACCACTCTTACCAGTTGGCTCAGCCTTGGCCAGTGGCACATCTGTCCTTGGAGCTGCCAGGCTCTGCCAGACACAGAGGAAGTTTCTGGCAGCTTCTCACAGAAACCACCCTTGTAGCACCCCAACTACCAAAACTTGGCCCTGCAAACCCAATACAGGATGTTTTTTAGTATTCTGACCAGAAGAAGAAACTTTGCAGAGTTCTGCCTGTTGTTTGCCTTCCATTGTTTGTCTGTGTCCTGTCCCTCCTGAGTGGTGTTGGGAGCAGCTGGTGGTTTTCTTCCTGCCAGAAATACAAAGGATCACTAAGTACCAGAGACATTCAAGGCCTAACCTGTCCATGTTTTTGAAACAGCAGCTGAATTTCATTCTCATTACAAGACACAGTCAAATAAAGAATCAGCTAGGTGACAAGCATTAACTCAAAGCTAGGAAACAGCTTTGGGCATTAATTACATGTATCGCACCTACATTTTGGGTATTTCATTATATTCGACCCTAGAGACTGACACGGAACTTTTCATGGTGCTTGTTCTCTAATTTTTGCTGTCCCTCACCACAGTGGCAGTTTTTGGTGCAAATGCTGTTGAATCATCTTGGGCTTAAGGGTGACAGGTCAAAATATTCCTCAGCAAATGAATGTATCAGCAAATGAAAATAAAACTGGTCCTTCACTTCTAGCCTGTGCCCACCATCACCAGTTGGGCAGAGTGCCAGCAGAAGCGCATCCTGCTGGGGTCCCATCTGGCCTGGGAAAGCTCCAAAGTGTCAGACAGGAGGCAGAGGGGCTGAAGATGTGGGAGGGAGCTGCTCCTCTGCTGCTGACTTCTGTAAAGCGTGCCAAGTGTTGGCTCTTTCCCCACAGATGAGCGGGGTTGAAGTGTCGGAAGGGGAAAATTAATTCTTTAACTGTGAGAGTTCACCTGTGCTTCTAAGGGTGTCAAGCAGGCTCATTTATTTTTTTAAACACAATCAGTATGGACTTTCCCATCACTAGCTAGGTGATGCAGGCATAAGTAAACACAGCAAAGCCCAGCAAGATGTGAAGAAATGCAGCTCTGATCTGTTTGGCAGAGAATACTGCTTCCTGTGTCCCATGGAGCTGAGTGAGTGGTAGAAGGCTCGGGGTTGAGGCTCTGTGATCATTTTATTTGTCCTTCTCCACATCTCCCCTGTCACCCTTGCCCTTGAACTGCACAGGCCAGGACTCTGCACAGTATTCAAGGTACTGGTACACCTGTATCTCCTGCAGATAGGTGATGTACTGTCTGCCTATTGCTTTGTTTCTTGAGGATTCCCATTTGTCTTGGCTTTTTTTGCTGCCTGAGATCTGGGCAGATCCCATGAACAGCTTGATCCAGTAACATGACTGTCAGTGCAGCCTAGGCTAAAACTTTTGACTTCATACCAGAAAGCAAAAATGCACTTGGACCAATCTATACCTACCTCTTGAGGTCACTCTGAGAGGCCACAATGTCGACAGCAGCTGCAATTCAAAAAAAAAATGCTTTTTCAACAAGGAGAATAATAGGATATATAATAGGATGTGCTGGTTGGGAGCACGAGCCAATCTACATCCCGTTTCTTTGGGAAGAAATTGATCTGTGTCTGAGCCTTCTTACGTTGATGCAGGATCAAAAACAAGAACAGGTCTGCTTCCTTAAGCCTCTGCTGGCTGCTCTTCCATGCTACAGCAGCCTTGTCTGAAGGGGAGACAGATCCCTGACAATATCCCAGAGACTCAGCCCATATCCAGCCCATGCCATGTGCATCTGGTGCTGAGGTTTTCAGTCCCACGTGGCTGAACTTTTTAGTGGTGTTAGTCCTGTCAGATCCCCCGTGCTGGGATGCCTTTCTGTTACTGTACCTTGTTCAAGGCAACCAGGTTTGAGTTGGAGGACACTGTCCAGCTCTTAAGGATATCAGCAGTGATGGAGCTGATCTAATGTGCTGGATGGGAAGGAAGAGCTCAGAGAGCTTCACTTCTAATACAGTTGTCTTGGTGTATTTAAGTAGCTTTGCAGTAACTTTGGTGTCTGGAAGTTGGCTTTTCCTCACTATTGATGGAAGTGTGGTAGAGCAGATGCTAAATCCAGATATTAATTCCTGACTTTGGACTTCCCTAGACTTTGTTTGCTGCATGATGCTGGAGCTGACATGCTGGCCTGTTTGCAGAGAATTGAAGGCTCTTAAATGAATTCTTGAGATGAAGTAGAAAATGATCTCTTATGCCCATCATTCCAATCCAGTGAGACAGTTTCTTCCAGTGCTGCTGTTCTCTTTTTGTACAGAATTATATAATTTAGAAAATGAATTGTATAAGACTCTCTTGATAGCTGTGCTGAACAGTCTGTTCAGATACAAGTGTTTGTTTTCAAAACCTTTCAAGATACTCAGTATCCAAATGACCAAGCATTTCCTGGAATTGTACCCAGATATATGATCCGGTAGATGCGCTCCGAACATGCCCCTGAATCAGTGCAAACACGACTGCTGCTCCCAGTCTCCTTTAATCAAGGTCTGCAAAGTGGCTGTTAGGTAATGCTGTGTTTCAAGAGCTATTCCCTGTCCCTTGTTTGTCCCTTCCACTTGAAAGGGAAGCTGTTGCTGGCAGGACCACTGGGATGGGTGACGCTGTCGTGGTGACAGGTACAGCTGGTGGCTGGGCTTGGGTGTTTGTGCTGGTTTGAGGCACAGTGTGAGCAGCAAAGGCTGCAGCTCTCAAGTGCAGGGATCTAGGAGCTGCCGGAGAAAGCTCTGAACAAGAGGATGGTGTTTGCAGCTGGTAAATGCCAGCAGAGCAGGGCCCCTGGCTGGAAATCCTGGAAGACTGTCTGTCTGTGTGTCTGCCCACCTGCCTGCCAGGGGTTACGTGATTGGTTCATGTTGGCTCTGGTGAGTACCAGCAGCTGAATCCTACTGGGCCATGGCACCTTGCCTGGGCATTGGGAAACATCTATACTGTCTTCCTCTTGCTGTGCTTGAGAGCTGCTGCTGCAGCCTGAGTGGGGCACGAGCTGAGGAGAGGAGAGTCCTGCCCCAGCCTCAGCCTCCCAGCCATCTGGCAGGACAGGGGAAGAGTAGTGCAGCCGTTTCTGCTGGCCTTGGGTCATAGTGGTGCTTCTCCCTGTGCAGGGCAGGCAAACAGCCTGGCTTCCTGCTGGAGGCTGCAAGCCACCAGGAACAGCTCACAGAGCAGATTTCCAGCCCCACCCCATCTGTGGATAGTGCAGATAAGCTGAATTGTGGTCTGATTGTAGCTTTCAGTGCTGCCCTGTCCCAAGCACAGACACGATGGTCTGTAGTCACATGAGGTTTGTGTTGGATCACCTTCCCTACACCAATGTCCTAGGCCTGAGGTTCACGAATACCTGAATACCTGTTCTCACTTAAAAACTCTGTCCTCAGCTTAAGACTTGACTTCAAACAAGTTTATGATGCAACACTTAAAGAAGTTGTGGATATCCAGAATCCATTAATCCATTAGCTCTGACTCTGCTGTTGTGATTACCTCTTTCAGGACTATCTTACTGAGTGTAATCTCTTTGCTTAATGAGCCCAACACATTCTCCCCAGCCAATGTGGATGCGTCAGTCATGTTCAGGAAATGGAGGGACAGTAAAGGAAAAGACAAGGAGTACGCCGAAATCATAAGGTGAGCTTTGCCAGTTGTGATGCTGGGCTACCAGCATTCTGCTTTGAATCCTATCAAACAAGGTGCTGCTACAATTTGCTGAAACCAGCTTCTCACAGCAGAATGTATTTTGGAAATTAATTTCAGTGTTTTATTCAAAGTCCCTGCTTCAGGTCTCTCCAGAATTTTGAGCACACAGAAGCAGTGCAAACTTCTGGGGCAGGAGGACTGGGCTGATTTGTCTTTAAATTGTTCTCTTTTCAGACTAATCTGTCACGATGCTCTGCAAAACCTATTGGCTACTAGTAAATCCCAGTCTAAGTCCCTGCTTGTCTTTAAGCCCTGCATGCTTGGGATGTGATGCAAACTGACTGCATCCTACTAATTTCTGTGCTTAATGCATGCATGAATCATAATCTTGTCCCTCCAATTCAAAGGAGCATCAGCAGGATTTGTCAAGGGCTTGCAGCGCTGGGCTGGATTAGCTGGAACCACTGCTCAGTCCTGCCCTTGGAGAAGTCCATGGTTCATCAGGAGCTGCAGGGGGATGATGTGAGCGTGGGCCGGGGCTGCTGTGGAGGCACGGCCCAGCCTGGAGCAGGACTGCTGGCACAAGGCCGCATCTGCATTGTCTCTGCCAGCTGGGCAGGCCGGATGTGGCCCTGGGTGGGGCCAACGGGGCTCTGCCCGTGCAGAGAATCCTCCAGCTCCCTCGGCTCCAGCAGAGCTGGGTGCACCCCACACAGGGAATGGCAGATGGACGGGCCCTGGTGGGTGAGAGGCCAGGCTGCCAACTGCTCCTCCCTGCTGGGATGCAGCAGCCAGGCCTGGCTCGGGGTCATGGAAAACATTTGGCTTCTGTGAGCCCCAGGCTGTGTCCTGGGGTGCTGCCGCACGCCCCAGCTGCTCTGAGCCTCCAGTGGGAGCTGAGAGCTGCCAAAGGCTTGTGGGAATTGCAGTTTTGAGCATGCTGTGGGAGAGTAGTCAGCGGCAGAGTCAATAAATCATCCTAGGAAATCCCTGACCATCCCTACAGTAGCGAATGGAATTCGCTTTGGCCTCTGGCAGGTCTCTAGGGCCGAGCCTGTGGAATAAATGATTTCATGTGTTGCTGAGAGCTTGTGTGCTGCAAACCCCCTTGGCATGCTCCCAGGCCTGAGGCTGCAGGAACCAAATCTGTTTCCAGTGCTGCTTGTGGTGTGTCCTGCGAACCTCAGCTCCCTGCCCCAGCTGCCAGGAGGGCGGGGCAGGGCCTGAAGAGGAGGGTGGGGAGCTGAGCCACTGGCACACGGCCCTGCTCACATTCCTGCTGTGTCCTTCTCCCCGCAGGAAACAGGTTTTGGCTACCAAAGCTGAGGCAGAGAAGGATGGCGTGAAGGTCCCCACTACACTGGCAGAGTACTGCATCAAAACTAAAGTGCCTTCCAATGACAACAGTTCAGATTTGCTTTACGACGACTTGTACGACGACGACATTGACGATGAAGACGAGGAGGAGGAGGATGCCGACTGTTACGATGATGATGATTCTGGCAACGAGGAGTCGTGACCTGCTCCCTCTATGCCCCTGTACTGCCCTGCCGACTCAGGCCAGAAGGGAGCAGCGGTAACCTAGCAGCAGTCCAGCAAAAAAGTGGGGGGGGGGGGTGTCAAAAAAAAACAAAAACAAAAAAAAAAAAAAACCCAACACAAAACTTTGTCTCCTGCTGTCTCCTGTTGTATGGATCTGTTCGCTCCTTTTTTATGGACCTCTTAGAGACCCTCCACAGAATGTCTGAATTCTTGCATTCTTAACCCTTTCATCACTGTATTACAATTTCTTTTTAAAAAAGAAACTCCCCTTTTCACTTCTCTACGAAATGCTCACAGCAAAACAGGTTTGCTTGTGTTTAGATTCTTGAATTAAATACAGTCTTGCATTGAGATGTTTAATGTATTTAAAGCTGGAACAAACCCATTGGAAGCCGGGTTTTTGGGAGCTCAAAGTGCTGCATTTACTGGGAAGAAAAAAAAATCCCCACGAAGCAAATTGCCAAGGTTTAGCTGCTCCATTTACAATAATAGCGTGTGTACATTCGTTTAGCCTTGTGGTGGTGGCTTTTCCTTTATAAGGTGTGGGGCGGAGAGTGTAAAGCTACTGTGTGTTGAGCTTGATGGGATGTCACTGAAAGGTACAGTATTCCTTTTCAGCCTGCTAAGTTAGGAAATAGCTGGCCCCTGGAGCCCCAGAGGGCACAATCAGCTTTGTCTCTGGAAAAGGCTTGTGATATGAACCTAAAATAAACACTTAACACTTCACATCTGTACAACTGAGCCCTGGGTTGCTATTTCTTTTTTTTTTTTAATTTTTTTTTTCGTTTTTTTTTTATTTCTCAGACTAGGATAGGGTTGAAAAAGTTCATTTTACTGCCTGCTGGGGCTCGTGTAGGTCACCTGTGGGCAGGTGCGGCTCTGCACGGCCAAGTAGAAACATCTGACGTGCACTTGCTTAGACGTAGGTTTGTCTACACAGAAAAGGTAATTAAGTATATGGGAGACAAAAAGGTTTATGATTTCGAAAAAGACAATCCAGGTTATACAGTGTGAGATCCTCTCTCCGTGATGATGTCTGGAATTCTGCCCACCTTTCATTGGCATTGACTTCCATTCTAATTCGTTGTCTAAACACGGAAAGCTGAAGTTATTGGGGTTTCAACTACACACGAAAGAGCTCCTAAAAGAGGGGAATTCTGTTTGTTCTCCTCCAGCACTTGCATTTTTATGGAGGCAAATTCTTTACTGTGGTTTTTCAGCAGAGTGGTGAGAGGTAGCAAAGCCCAGATTTTTCTTTCTTTTATTTTTATTTTTAAGATAAGTACTTCGCATGTATTTCCCAGATGAATTCAGAGAAGAGCCCGCGGGGCCGGCGGAGTTCGGAGCTCGCTTTGGGCCCGCGGCGTGCCGGGCTGTGTGCCGCGGGCAGTGCTGGGCTCTCCCCTGCCCCGGGGCGCAGCGGTGCGTGCAGCCCCACAGAGCAGGCCAGCAGCAGGTTTCGACAGGCTCTTCAGCAGTTGCTTCAGCTGATGCCCTGAGCTCAGCCTCCCGCATGTTTTTGGGAGCCCTTGGCAGAGCTTAGGGCGCTCCGTCGTGGGCAGCGGGATGCTGCATGTTCCTGTCGCAGACCCCTCAGGCTCTCGGCTCTGCCCCCGTTACAGCGGGCTTGTGTTTGGCGGTGCCCCGAGTTTCCCTTTCGCAAGATCCCTGGATCGGCAGCCGGGCCTGGCAGCCCCGGGAGCAGTTCGGAGGTGCTGGCCCTGCTTGGGCGGGACCCTCGGTCCCCACAGGTACAGGGGCATCGCCCTGACCGGAGCCTGCGCCTCCCCTCCGTGTGTCTCAGGGTTTTCCATGGTACGTCCCCGGCTGCGGGTCCCTCGGGGGTGCTTCGGTGGGAACGGCCTTTGTTCTGGATCCGCTCCGTGGCTGCGTCCCGGGGCACGACCGAGCGAAAGCTCCGAGTGCGCCGCCCGGACGGGGAGGAGAGGAAGGCCCTCGGGGCTCCGCGTGAAGTGAGCGAGGCAGGGCTGTTTCCTAAGCGTTACTTGGCCGGGGTTTGCAGGGACAGTCCCTTCCCCGGCGGTGCATCCCTCTCTCCGAGTGGCGATTCCTTGCGCCCGGCGCTCCCTCGGCCGCCCGCCCTCCTGCTTGCATGTCCCCCGGGAAGGCAGCTGCACCCTCCTGGGTTGACAGCCTTCTTCCAGAAAGGACTTAGCCCCAGGTGCTTTCTGGAGCCTGCAGCGGGGCTCCCCTGCCTTTAGTGACAGTGTGGGGCGCCCCCGGCTTCACACCAGCCCTGCGAGGGCAGCCCCAGCAAAATGGGCCCCTGATGCTCCCGGCTGCAGGACCGGACCCGGGGCCACGCCAGGGCAGGGACACCACCCTCCAACTGTCAGGCGGCTGTGGGGGGTGAAGGAGCAGTGTGGCAACACTGGCTTTGCTGACGACTTGGTTGAAAATGAGGATACTGCATCTTTCAGGATTTCCCTTGTACTTTTGACCGTCTTCACTGTATACTCTCCAGTGACTTGTATTTCCAAGCTTGGTGTTGTAAGATGCATTATTATGACTCTTCTGTTACCCTTTTTTAATGACAAAAAAGCAACCTCTTTTGAAAGCTCCGACATTAACCAGACTAATTTCTCTTCCCCACTGTCCTGTGCAGTGTCATTGCTTGTTGACTTGCTGGTTTCCTTTTTTTGAAATACAACTGAAGTATGAGGGGATTTTTTTGAAACTATTTAAGAGATTGCAGAAAAAATGTTTACCTGCTCTGTGTATTCTGGGTTTTTCTTAACCCCTTTTCTCCTGTTTCAGTCAATATTAGCGTTTACATTTGCAGCTACATGTCCCTCCAAATGCAGTTTTCAACCATTCTGAAACCAGCAGGGTACACTAGATTTCTTAGTAGTTTTCTTAGCTGAACTCCCAGATCTTTTCCTTTTTTTTCTTCAGTATAATTTACCAGAGAGAATTAACTGATGCATTTTTGTGTTGTCTTCTCCTTCAGTAGTTATATTTTGTCTTTTCTGCACATCTGTCTACTAATAAAAATGTGAAATGAAAATATCTCCGTGCTGTTACTTTCATGTTTGAGCTGGTTGCATTGCATGGGTTCCTCAAGCTTTGAGTAACAGCAGTTCATGAGTTCATTGCTCCTCTGGTATCAATGGACACATTTATACACCAATATCTATAAGTTTATTGCAAAATAATGCTGCAGTTTGACAGCTGCCTGCACCTAGGACTTGAGAACAAACTCATTTAGAGAACTTTGGCAAAAGGCCAGACCTTTGCTGTTACATTTAGTCTTCCTAAGTAGGAAGGGGAGACCAGTGAGAAGGTGGTCCGTGGATTCATGTGACTGGAGCGGGGATGCAGGACTCTGGCCTGAAAAGGTTGGACAGGGTGGAGGAGGAGTTTGACCGCTGGGTCACGGAGCAGCTTTGGCAGAGAAATTGAGGTCACGGCTGCCAGCCCTCCCGGGTGCCAGCCCTGCCGGTCCCGCGCTGTTCCCTGCAGGCTCGGGAGGGGAGCAGGGCGTTTGCAGTGCCCCGGCTGCTGCAGTCGAGCTAAAATTAGTGGGACAAGTGTTAGGGAGTTGCACTGGCTGCACTTGGTATCGATGGCAGCGCAGCAACTGCTGAGTCAAATGTGGCTGGGGCCCAAAGTGCTTCTGCTGCACAGCTGAGCTGGAGGATGGGCGATGGAACTGCCTTGGAACTGCCTTCCCAAAGCAATCTCCTGTCTACGGAAAGGGTCCGGGAGGGATGGTGCTGTCTGGGATCTGGGCTGCTTGTATCTCCTGCCTGACCCTACAGCACTGGGCTGCCCAGAGCTGGCAGCAGCTGCTTCCTCCAGCAGCAGTGTGGGACCAAAGGCAGGGCAAGGGCTCCAGCCCATCCTGCTCTGGGTAAGTCTGGGGGGCAGCAAGGGTGGGGGTTTCCTCTTCTTTCCTTGGTGGCCAAGTGCAGCTGGGCAGCCGTGCCTGTGCCATCAGTGGAGCAGGGCTTAGAGAGTGAAATTGCTGCAGGCAAGTCCCGCCGAAGTGACAGTGTCGGGGAAGGTGAAACATTTTGTTGAGTCTCACTAAGACAGGAGACGACCGTGCCTGTGGCTGTGTGGGCAGGACCCCAGAGCAGCTGGGAAGGTCTGAGACCAGAGGCTCAGGGGCTGCTGGGGGCTGGCACCATCTCTCTGTTCCCTTTCCCCAGCTCCAGCTGCTTCTGGACTGTGACACACACGCAAGAGCCGAGCTACACCTGCAGGGCTGTGCTGGATGTCTGTAAACAAGAGCTTGAGAGCAAAGGCAGCTCTGGGGCAGTCTGTGTTTTGAAGAGGGTAAATGAGGAGCTGCTGCTGTGAGGGTTCAGCTGCTGGCGCAGTCTTGTACAAACTGATGGGCCCTAGCCTGCAGAAACATTTTTGCCCTGCTTGACATTCAGGCCCCACAGCTGTTGGCAGTGGGACAGCAGCTGAAAAGGGCTTGGAGCAGCTGTTGGAGTTCAACCAGTGCCTAGGTGACAACTGGGTCTCACAGGGTCCAAGAGCTGGTAACAGAAAGAAAAGTGGTTCTCAGGGTAGAAACAGACTTCTTTTTTCTTGTGGATACTAAAAGAATAAAAGCTTCTTGCCTGTTGTCTGCCTCACACTTACCCACCTCCTCTGCTGCATGGGGACAGGTGATCAGAAGGGTAAGTCTGGGGCAGGAGCCCTCCCGCAGGAGCCCTCACACCCCTGCCCTTCCTCCCAGTGGAGCCCATGGACCTCGTGAGCAAAGCCAGAGGGCTGAGCTGCAGCTGTGCCCGGTCCTTACCAACCCCAGCTGCCCACAGGGACTCGGAGCAACACCCCAGGAGACACCAGAGGCAAAACAGGCTCCTCATGGCAGCAGGGAGGGTGTGGCCCCGGCTCCCAGCCCTGCTGTAGGTGCCTGAGAGCTCTCAGCACACCGCTGAACTCACTGTTCAGACCCACCTGCTGCTCTTACCCTCCCAGCTTGGCCGCTGCTGCAGGAGCAGGTAGAAAGGGACAGGCTGTAAGAGTAAAACTGCTCCTGGAGCCTTTGAAAATGCAGACAAACACCAGTGGTATGATCAGATCTTTATTAGGTGGAGGAAGGGCTATAAAGAAATGAAACTCCTAAAACATTCCCTGCACTGGTGCAGGACAAGAAGGACCAGGAGTTGCCTCCAAGGTCTTTGTTTTAAAAAAAGTGGGGAAGGACAGATGAAGTTTCCATCCAGTAGCTCTGGCTTTCCTGGGAAGGTGGCTCAGGGCAAAAAGAGGTACAAGACACAGCTTATACTTTTATTTAAGAAACCGCTACATAGTTTTTGCCTCTAATGATGCAGAGGAGGTTCCAGGACACACTGAGCCATCCAAAGTCTCTTGCTAGAGAAAAACACCACCAACAAAAAACCCCTGCACAAACAAAAACCAAAACCCTGTCCTTTTTATTGTTATTATTAAAAAATTGAAAAATTAAAAGTTGAGACTGCAGCTCAAGGCCACAGTGATGAAACTGCCCACAAGAGCTTGTCTTCCACAGCAAGAGGGAGGGAGGGAGGAAATGAAAGAAAGGGGAAGGCCCACAGAACTTTTTTTTCCCTTTCTTTTATTTTCTCCCTCTAAAATAACATCTATATTGGGGGTTGGGGGGATTCAATCAAACCAACAGGACACATCTTGATTTAGGTTTTTGGAAGGGCATGTCTCCTTATTTGTCTGAATTTAGAACTGCATTAAATAAATGGACTCCAGCTCCAAAAAAAGGGTGCAGTTTGTCTTTGTCTGGCAGAGTTACAAAACCCATAGAACTTAAAACACAAAACAAAGAACGATGCCCTGGTGCAGATGGAAAATGAATAATTAGTTTTCCTACAAAGAAAATAAAACAGGCTGCAAGATGCATAAAACCACATTTAGGCTCTATTACATTTACAAATACATACATAAATATATTACATATAACAGCAACTCAAAGAGGAAGCAGGCGAGTCACACAGAGGATGGCTGGCTGGCTGCAGTTCTCCCCGCACAGATGTTTGGCTGAGCAGTTACTTTTCCTAATAATTCCAAGAATGGGCTTCAGCTTTTATTTTCTTTTTTCTCTTTTCTTTTGTTTTCTGTTTTTTTTTTTTCTTCCTCCTCTCCTTTCATTCTCTCCCCCCTCCCCGGTTTCAGGTTTAGTTTGTCCAGTATGGAGAAGTGCCATAGGTGGTTTTGGTAGCCTGAGACTTTTGCTGCATGGTGCTGGGTTGGTTGCGTTGGCCAGATCCACCCTAGAAAAGGGAAACAAAGGAGACAGGAGCATCAGCTGCCACAGCACCATCATTCCCAGGAAGACAAGCGCACCCCAGCATCGCCAGGGACGGCCCTGACACCCAGCAGTGCAACAAAGCTCCCACCTGAACAGATCTGTTTCTGCCCTGCACCATCTCTACATCCCACAGTCCAGGCCAAGCAACCACGGGCACACCGAGCAGGAGCTTGGGGATGCACCATCCCACTGCCTCCCAAGCACAACAGGCTCAAGCCCAAGGGAAGTGAGGAGCAGGGCCAGGCACAGCAAAGGGGAGCCTTTCCAAAGGGAGCCAGACAAGGATGTGACACATTTGGAGCACAAAATCATGTCCAATTACTGGACTCTAAAGCTGAGCACTGTTTTTTCAGGGAATATTTAGTGCTAGGAAAGTAAACACATGTGCAGGGAAACTGAATCGGAGCTGACATGCAACCTGCAGGGGATGCTTGATTCTTCCCCAGAATCACAGCACAAGTGCTCACATCCTGTCCTCCTGCCCCCTGACAGGGGACAGCAGCACCTGCCTTGGCTTCACACCCCACAAACCATCCCTCCCCAGCCCACAGCAGGATGGGCTCTGCACACAGTCACAGCCTGGCTGAGGCTGGCAGGGATCTCTTGAGGTATCTTGTCCAACCCCTTTGCTCAAGCAGGATCACCTAAGACCCCGCTGCCCAGCACCATTCCCAGACAACTTCAAGGATGGAGACTCCACAGCTTCCTGGGCAGTGCTTGGTCACCATCCCAGCAAAAATATTTTCTCTGATATTCAGAGGGAACCTCTTGTGTTCCTGTCACTGGACACCACTGGAAAGAACCTGGCTCCATCCTCTTTACATCTTCCCTTTCTGTACATTGATGAGATCCCCTCTCAGTGCTCTCCAGGCTGAACTATCCCAGCTCCCTCAGCCTTTTCTCACGGGAGACAGGATCCAGCCCCTCCATCAGTCCTTCACTGGACACTCTCCAACACATCCATGTCTCTCCCACAGTGGGGAGCCAAGCACCGGACACAACGCTGCAGCTGTAGCCTCACCAGGGCTGAGCAGAGGGCAGGGATCAGTTCCCCTCACCTGCTGGCAATGCTGAGCCTGGTGCAGCTCAGGATGCCACTGTCCTTTGGATCATGGTCAGTTTGTGCTCACCAGGCCCCCCAGGGCCTTTTCTGCTGAGCTGCTTTCCAGCAGGTGGTTCCTGACTTACATTGGTGCATGGGGCTGCTTTCTCCCCAGGGACAGAAGTGGCATTTCCCCTTGCTGAACTTCAGCTTCCCTCCCCAAGCTGGTCAACAGCCACTGCTGCCAAGGCCCTTTCCCAGTGAGCAAAGCAAACAGCAGAAGGAAGCAAACACCCCAAGACTCTGCTGGGAAGCGGAGCAATGTGCCCTTGGGGATGCTGCAGAGGCAAAAGGGCCTGACTCACCTGCCCATCCTGCTGAAGGTGGTGATGCAGCATCTGGGAATGAGGCTGCTGATGTGCAGGGAGGATGTGGAGAAATGGGGCTGGAGCATAACCCGGGGCAGCACCAGGGTTCAGGGGCCCAGTGGATCCAAGAGCAGAAGGCAGGCTGAAGGGAGGCGGAGTGCCAGCATGGAATCCCTGCTTGTCAAACGTCTGCACAGGGGGCAATGGGCACAGTGTCAGAGACTGGAGTGAGTAGAGCCGGTGAGACCAGAACAAGAGAGGCCCAAACACACATCACCTGAACCTTTCACCTACCCCACGAGGAAGCCAAGTCACACTGAACACCTGCAAGCACACCAGAGGATGAGTTTCAGCTCCTGTTCTCACCTGTATTTCTGCACTAACAGCTCTTGAAATTTTTATTGTCACAGACATTGTGGGTTTTTTTTTCCCTGACCTCTTTCCGTTCAGAGGAGCATGGGATCACAGCAGCTGCCTAATCAGTCCTTCTCTCAGTGAGTGGGTTCAGCCTAGAATTACTCAACCTATCCAGGGCAGCCCAACAAAAACACAGGAAGTTGCTGTAATATTTTCCTCATGCTGGCCAAAGCTTGACCCCTAAGCATGGAGCTGACAGCTGGCTTCCTACCTGTAAGCATGGATTGCAGCCAGACACCTATTTCCCTGCTGAGAGTGCAGGGAGGAGCATAGAGGAGCTGGACATGAGCCCACTGTGCAGCACAGCTTGTCAAAGGACTTTGAGCTTTGCCTGGGCAGCTGCACACTGAGCAATGGCCATGGGAGATCTTGGGACAGGGACCCTTGGGTGTTAGAGGCAGGCACTACTGCCTGTCCCTCTGATGGAAAGCAAACAGCCTCTCAACTCACCTGCTTTGGGGGCTATTTGGACTAACAATGCTAACACCCATAACTTCATTTGCACCCAGGACACTGCTGGCATGGTGTATCGTGGGCAGTGTCCAGCACAGGGAGCACTGAGCCTCTGCCAGCAGCTGCTGTCAGGAGCTGACACCGCAGAAACAGTGGGACAGAGGATGAGACTTCACTCCAGCAGCAAACAGAGCCAGCATTAGAGATGCCGTGGCCTGCTGACCCTGAGACTGGCCAGCCTGGGAATAGGAGTCATCAGCCTTGGGCCCTGAGGGAGGAGGGTCCAACACTCCTCACCTGAGTCTTGTTATAGACTGAGCCACTGATATCAGGCACACCCGTGTTACTTGAGGTCACAGAAACACCTGGAAAACAGAAACACCACCAAAGGTGAGAATGTCACCCCACCATCCAGCACAAGCCCAAGCTTTGCTCCCAGCCTCAGGGGATGCACAGCTGTGCTGGTTCTCCGTGGTGTCAGACCCACAGTACCCCACATGGGAACAGAAGAAAGGGCTCAGCTTCTTGTTCCCACTGCAAAAGCCCACTGGGAAAAATCACCCAGGTCCACACCCAGACATTAACACTTGGATTCCAATGCACTTCACCAGGCAGCAGTTGGCTGCATTGACCACTCACTGAAACCCACTAAAAGCCAGCATTCCCCTAGGATCAGAGATGCATTTGGCTCTGTTGCAGCATTCAAGAGCTTTCCAGTAGTGCCTCGAGTGATGAGACTCAGCATTTCCTACACATCTGAGCCCCTGTCCTTTCACATCCTATAGAAGAGTGAAGTCTGCAGTGCTCCTCTGCCCTGACAGAATCAGCATCACTGCCTCAGAGACACTCATTCACAGTTTTACAGAGGGTGGCTCTGATAATTCCACTTGGATCAGAATAAAGCCAATGGTTGCTTTGTTCGGTGAATCAGAGATCCGGGCTCAAGGGTACTGCTCAAAGCTTTTGTAACCTTCCTTGGACACTTCCTGGATTGCTTCTTTACTGAAGAGTGTGACCACCTGTTTCAAATGCACAGCAAATGCTTGGTACTTGCTTGAGAAGGAGGATGAACCATATAGTGCTAAGCAGCCCAGTATATGCTTCTCAGATCTAACCAGCATGTGCCAAATAAAGCTTTTGTATGAGCTGGATAAATTCTTCAGCTTTTATGATCATACAGGAAACATTTCCTAGCATGACACAATGCTGTGAGTGTGTACAAGCAGAAGCTAGACAGCCCAGAGATGTGTGAAGTGCCCTGCTCCTCTCTCTAACACGTGGGTGTCTCAGGTACCTACCAGGAAACTTAAAATCTAGCTATGATTTGGCAGAGGATCATTTCAGCAAAACAGTGAACTGCTCAAGTTTCAAAATCACAGCACTGTTGAAGGATCACTATACTCTTCAGCAAAGAAAGCTTTGGCTTAGGAAGCAGCTCACCATTTCTCTCGTGTGTAATTGGACCAAGCTGTGCATCAGCCACACAAATCTTTATGTGAACTTCAGCCATGAGTTTTAGAAGGAGCAACCGGGCCATTAGAAAAGCATTTTGCATTTGGGAGGTGAAGAAACAGCTTGGATCACGACCCTGTTTAGAGCTGGCTGCTGTTTCAACTGCACAGCACTGGGAGTCTGCCCTACTAAATCCCACTCCAGAGAATCCTCCAGTCTCAAAGTCTTACCTTTCCCAGGTCCAGTGGCAGCAGATTTGTTTTGTGCTTGAGATGACCCACTGTAGCCTCCTTTGCTGTAATCTCCAGCTGCTGTTCCCTGCGTTAAGTCATCGTAGCCTGCCGGGGTGCACAACAAGGGCGTCATGGTGCGCGAGCGGCGCCACGCGCGCTCTCGAGGGAGCAGGGCTCAGACCTTACCTGCACCGTAGCCATGCTGGCTGTAGCCACTCGCCTGCTGAAAGGGAGTTGACGCCGTGTTCAGGTTGACTCCGTGCTGTTTAGCAGATGCTGGAGGTACCTGGACAAAGGACGGGAACAAAAGCTGGAACGGGACGGGAACATCAGCTGGAACACAAGCTCCCTCTGCCATCTAGTGGGGAAGGCACCTTCCACCTCATGTCGGGAATTCAGTCTGGAGTAGGGAGAACTGGGATGGCATGGGACTGCTTATAGCAGAAACTTGCTACAGTGATTTGTGCCACAGGATTTCTCCTAGAGCTGTGCCCGTGATTGCAGTGCAGGCCTCCCTCAAAACAGGCTGCATATTTCTTTCATATGCTGAATGTAAACAGCAAACTTTTACCCACAAACCTGAGAACAACCACAGAATCAAAGTAAATATAAATTCCTGCCTCAGGCTGTTCATAAAATACTAGCCTACAGGGCCCTAAATAGCCTCATCTGCCCTTCTGCCTGGAGCAGCACCTCTTCCCAAATAACCTACTTCCTCCTGAGAATTCCAGCCCTGCTCTCTGACTTAATGGGGTCTCCTCCATCCAGGCTCTCTCAGCTCACTGACTCAGCTTTGGGCCTCTCCTTGACTCTCCAGGGACTAGTAAGGGCTTTCAGAACAGCAAGCCCACAAAATGCAGCTGTCAGCTATTTACAGAAACTTGCACAGGGGTCCATGAGTTCTGCCCTTTTAAATCTTTTGTTTTCTTCTGGGTTAGATTGCAGCTATTTTCTCACATTGCATGTTTTTGGAGATGTCCTGCAGAGTGGGGAAGCTGACTCTATTCCATTCTAATGAGAATCTACCTAAATACTGACTCCAGCTCTGGAGTCCTCAGTATGAGGAAGCTGAGGACCTGTTGGAACAGATCCAGAGGAGGTCACAAAGGTGATCAAAGGGATGAGCTCCTCTCTCCTATGAGAGCAGGCTGAGAGATGGGGCTGTTCATCCTGGAGAAAAGAAGGCTCTAGGAAGACATTACTGTGACCTTTCTACACTTTAAGGAGGCTTATAGGAAAGATGGGAAAAACATTTTACCAGGCCCTGTAGTGACAGAACGAAGGGCAGGTGCTTTAAACTGAAAGGTGGCAGATTTAGAGTAGATATAATGAAAATAGTCATCACCATGAGGGTGGTGTGGCACTGTCACAGTCTGCCGGGAGAAGATGTGGATGGCCAACATCTCCGGAAGTGTTCAAGGCCAGGTTGGATGGGGCTCTGAGCAACCTGGTCTAGTGGAAGGTCTCCCTGCCCAGGGCAGTGGGATTGGAACAAACTGGTCTTTGATGATACCTTCCAACCCAAACCTTCCTATAACTCCAAGATGTGGAGTGTTTGGGCTGGAGAAAGCAAAGCTGGAGAGGCATGCAGGGAACGTTACAGTTGAGGCTGTCACACTTACAAACATGGTCGGCCCATATTGGAATGCACTGGGAACACCGGGCATCCCAGCATAGTAAGGGAGCCCAGTGTAGCTGTACCCTGGGGGCAGGGTTGGGTTGAGGAAGGGCTGCTGAGTCGTGTGGTGAGTCTGTGTCTGGTTCTGCTGCGGCTGCGCCAGCGTGGTTGCAGGAGCAGGAGAGGCAGTATCTCCACGGCCAAATTTTGTTACATCACCTGTGAAAGAAAGAACTGGTCAGAAAAGCTATCAAAGATAGTGCAAAGGTGGAGAATTCAATGGACTTATATCCTCTGAATAGAAGCAGACAACTGCAGAACAGGACACATCCTACACCTGAAAGCCCGCAGTTGTTTATGGGAAGCCCTCACCCAGGCTCTGTTTCTGACAGCCACAGGGACATTGCCTGTTTGTGGCACAGAACTCTGTGCCATGGCTACTCCACTGATAAACAGAGACACCAATACTCACCTATCTCACACGGTCTGAGCAGACTCATTACTATCAGATCATTGCAATAAAACATGCTAAAAGCAGAAACATGGTAAATAGCCAGAGAGCCAATGGTTGTTTGGTTAAAGTGTGACTCTCCTGGAGGTTAACCTGTTTAGCTAAGCTTCATGGGCTGAAAGCAGGTTAGGATTTAAAGGCAGTGATGGGCACATTTTTGCCATTGTCTGTTTATTTGTCAAGCATGACTAGTTAAAATGTCCAGTTCCTCACACCACCAAAGTTCTGAAGACAGTAGCTGAAGGCCAGGAAAGCAAGGCTTGCATCGTGGGGCACCTTATTGAAGAAGCAGGAAGGGAAATTCAGTTATTAACCCAAAAACAGCCTCCCAAGAGAAGTGATAATGAAGCAGAAAATTCACAAACACTTGTGCTTTCTGTCAGCCTACAGAGCAGCATGTTCACACATTTACCAAGGAGGTGACATACATCAATCCCTTCTACCTCACTCCCAACTAGTATTCCTTTTTGCTGGTTACTAGGAAGTATGACAGCACTTAATACCATCATTATAGGAACTACAATGCCAATGGCTACAGTTTTAAGCTGTAATCAACTGGGAGGGGATGAAAACCACTGGCTGAAATCTGGGATGGCATTAATATCACCTTTGCACAATGATAGCTAAAGAGCAAGAGCAGAAACAAGGAAGGGCTTCTTTGACCACAGAAGGGAAAAGCAGCTCCTCTTTGAGCAACAGCAGGATGACCTGCACTAGGAAACCAGCATATCTCACGTGCCATTGTCATCTTTAGCTAGCACTCACCTGAGTATGGGTTGTTAGCAAGGCTCCCATCTCTGCCTGTCAAGGTTGCAGGAGCCGGGAATGTAATTCCATAGTAATCCTTGGAAGAGACAATACCATTTATTAATAGTTGAAACTGGAACATAGCTGGACACATCTTATGAATTGCCTACTAGATACATAAGAAAATTCTAAAAGTAAGAACTAAAGGAGGTTTGACTGAAAGCTGAGCCTACATTGTGCAGCAGAGCTGAAAATTTACCTGGATCCTCAAGTTAAAAATAAAATGGCTTTATAGACACTTTTCGTATTATATACAAATATTTCATCTCTTAATGGTAAGTTAAAGGCAATAACCAAGTGATTTCCCACACAGCTGCCAGCTCTGAACTGTCATCTTCCAGTGAGACTGCCTGAAAGAGAACTGGGCATTGTGAGTGAAAGGCTTGGGGTCAGGCCAGGACTGTAATCACAACATAGATGTAAGTCTAAGGGTTTTGCCCTTGTACCATGCCCTGTTTTATAAAAGGGGAAATGTCAGCTACTAAAACAGCAAAAACATCAAAAGAGAGAGGAAAAAACCAGTTACTATTGGATGACTGGAAAATTTGTTTAAACTACTTTACAGGAGATCTCAGGTCAGAGTCTCCAAAGTGGGGTGTGTATCCCAACTCATTGAATTGCAGGAAGAAAATGGATTTTGTACCTTTGATAAATATAACTGAAGAGAATTTTAAGACAGTGTTTGTTTAACGTTTCTCTCCTTTTTTCATTTTTATCTTTGTGTATGTTTCATAATATATATATTTAGTACAGATGTATGTGTATACAATTCAGAAATAAAAATATACTGAAGGTGAGTGCTCACCTTCAGTAAAATTTTTTGCTGATAGGGTGCATAAAAAAGGTGGAAACCACTGCCTCAGAGCATTCTTCTAGGTCTTCTACAAGAAGGTAAGCAATACTAGAAAGCTTGCACTTTGAAATGACAGGACATGCTAGCAAAACCAAAGCAGTATTTTGACCTCAGTTTGAGGAAAAAAAGGCAAGAAATTTGCCCTTCTCTCTCTGCGTGAGCTCCACCTGTGGGTCTGGTAATCTGTTTTTTTCCCTCCTAATTTTCATGTCTACTCCTCACCACCTCCAATCCAGAAATAGGTAAAGCTTTAAATAGTAATGTATCAATTTCCACACATTTTCAAATACTGGAAAATTCTCTCCATTTATCATACCCCTCTCTGCAATGCCATAGTGCCTCAAATATTTTCTCAGAGTGGGCAGCATCCTCCACCTTGCTCCACTTCTGTGCATCACTTCCCTCTCTCCTATACCCAATCTTCCATCACTGAACATGAAATAATGTGGCAAAGTTTTAGTGTTGTAGGCGCTTTCTGTAACTTGTAATGGTGCCATTATATCATCAACCTTTCCTTGCCTGGTAATTCCCCCCTTAGGAACTCCAGCATGAATCACTTGGCAAAACACAACTAAATTCACATTAGAAGTCTTAGCAGGTTCTTCAAAAGCAGCACTCTTATAACCTTCTGATGAAAATACCACAAGAAGAAGATCTAGAGAAGAGATGTGAACACAGTTCAGCTGACATGAACTGGCACACTAATATCTTCCCCTATACAAACTGGACAAAATATAATCAAATCTGCATGAGAAGAGGGTGTAAGGATAGCAGTTATTCTCACTGCACCTCAGGCAGAGGAAAACCACATCAGTACTGAATATCTGTATCCTAGTTGTGCATGCACACATTCAAACTAAAAACTCGTTAGAAAATGTGAGTGCAAGGCAGTTATGTCTGCAGTTCATGCCTGCCCAAAGGAAAGTAGCAGGGAAGACACTCTGTTCTTCAAACGTCACAGATATCTCCTGACTTACAAAAGGAGAAGCTGCCTAAAGCCAAAAGTGAAATATCAGAAATAGGCTCAAAAAGTGAGCAGAAAATGATGAAAAAAGGAAAAATTATGAGACACAATAGACTTAAGTTCCACCCAGCAGCTCACTGGGTACCACACACACCAGATGACACATCTGTAAGATCTTTGCAACAGATGAACAGAGAAGACAGCATATCCCAATGTAATGTACACCAAAAGAAGCCAAACAACAAAAAAAATCCACAGTGAGACTTTATAGCAACAGTGCGCACATTAATTGAGTTAAATTTTTAAAAAATCACAGGAGAAAATCCCATTCTTGCTTTTTCAGCAGCCATGGGGATCTCTTGCTGCTGGAAGTGACGCAGCAAGCAGTGACGACTCACACTTGGAACTTTGCCCACTTTCACTTTTCACATTAAGTGGACTAGCACATGAAATAGAAATATTCCCACCTGCTCCTGCCCCCAGATTACCTAACACTGCAACATTTTCACAAAGAACTCACAATACAATTTAAGAAAACCCCAAAATCCAGACAGGACAAACACTGCATGAATAGTTGATGAAAAACCCTTTGTGACATCTGTGCTTTTGTTTCTAACTACCAACATACCAAGGGTAGTTAACTGTGGATACAGGGGTATGAGAGATGGCTCCAAAAATATTCTGCAAGATTTTGCAGGGAGAGGAAAAGCTCTTGCACTAGCAAAGCTGCAGGTGCCACAGGAAAAAAAAAACCAAAAAACATATACACATATAAACAGAATTTTAAAAGACTGAGAGACTAACAATATTTGTCAATGAAAAATATAAGAAAACACTAATTAACATACAAAATAAACACCCTATACAAATAATATTAGAGCATGCAATAAGAAAAAAATAGATGCTGGTATGTAGAGAAATTTTTAAATAAACCCCCCAAAAAAGGCAACACACAAAACAGACGAAAAGACAATCCTGAAACACATCCCCAGCAGAGCCAACCGGAAAACTTCTGCCACACTTTCGTCTCCTGCAATAGCTCAGTAACCAGACTTCCCCCTGGCAGCAGCCCTGAGAAAGTGTCAGCTCCCGTTCTCATAGCAGCGTCCCCTCCTGGTCAGTGACAAGCACCAAAGCCCTCAGAAAAGCAAACAGAAAAAACAAAAGTGAAAACAAGAAATGGAAATTATCTAGAGGATGGTGATGAAAGGAAAGCATGTGCATGGGCACATATAAAACTGCACACCCAGCAGCACCCCAAGCAAAGCAACCACCACTACCGAGCCAGAGCAGGTTCCTGCACCGTGCCCTGAGTTCCACCATGGCTGTACCTGGATACGCACAGCCCTGCCTGTGGCACAGCACCCTGGCACTCCTGCTCCTCATCGTGGCTCTGGCCACTGGCCTCCAGTGCCACCACCTGCGCACCCACGATCCTGGGAATGCACTCCAGCTTCTGCAGGACATGGCTCCAAGCATGGCACAGTCCTGCAATCTCCAAGAGCGGCCCTTCTTCCCCGACGCCCTCCTCCACAACAACCTGCACCCGCACCAAGCCGCCGCCATCGCCCTACGCATCCTCCAGCACCTCTTCCACACCCTCAGTGGAAGCAGCAGCAGCCAGCACTGGCCCAGCCAGCCTCGAAACCACCTCCTCAACCAACTGCAGCACCACATCCACCACCTCGAGCAATGCCTCCGCGACAACGTTGTGCCCTTTAAAGGACCGCGCAACCCGCTGCTCGCCATCAACAAGTACTTCAGGGACATCCACCTCTTCCTCCACGCCCACAACCACAGCGCCTGCGCCTGGGACCACGTCCGCCTCGAAGCTCTTGTCTGCTTCCAACATGTGGACAGACTCATACGGCGAATGAAGCACCAAGCTGCTCTGGACCCCACTAAACCCACGGATAGCAAACACCCATCCCCAGCCAGCATCAGTGGCCACGGATCGAGTGGTGATGGCAGCAGCACAGGCTGGGATCACTTGGTACCAGTCACACCTTCTTCCAACTGATGAGCTGATGGGGAAAGGGGTATGACCATGGTGACACTGGGGTCAGTCTGTGGCACAGCCCACACCCAAACCACAGCCAGTGGAGTGGAAGGAAGAGGAAATTTCTGCGCTACACATTCATGGACAGCTGCGAGGCACTGGGGATATGGACAGCACTTACTACCTGTGGAATTACTGCGTTCATCTAGACTGTAACGTCACCTGATGAACGGGAAGGGGATCATGGACGCTGGGGAACTACAGTGGGACTCTTATTCCAATTGCTATTTGTTACAGAACTCTGCTTACTTACTTATTTAATTAATTATTTAACTTAGTTGTTTATGTATTTATTTGGCTGGCCATTTATTTATTTATTTATTATTTTGTTAGAAATAAAGACTTTTTGTAAAACCAGAAAAGAATGAAAAAGCAAAGCTGTGGTCATTGTGCCTCATGCTTATACCTGACATGCAAAGACACAGACCCCTCAAGCTGTGAGGGGATGAATCTCCCTGCTGCAGCTCATCTTGCCAATGCCTCCTGCCTGGGTTGAAGGGTATGGACAGCAAACCCTTCTCAGGGAATGGTGGTCCTGCAGCCCCCAGGCATCTCTTACAGCTGCCAGACCACTGGGACACCCATTTGCCCCAAATGGCATGATGCCTGCCCTGCACACTTCCTCCTCTTCCACCACCACACTCTCCCTTCCAGACCCTTCAATAATGCCAAGACATGGAAGCCACCTCTGAACCATCATCCCACCACAACCATTCTGCAATGCCACAGCGCTGCTTTGCAAGAAACAGGGTGGCATAGATAATGTGCACTTCAAAGAATCAAGGATGGGACCCATAAAGGTCTGCAGAGATTTGGACAAGGAACAGAACTCCAGTGCTACCAACTCCACCCAAGAAACACCAAAAAGACACAAAACCCACAGGAGATGTCCAGAACTGCTCACTGCTCTGCTACAGCTACCACAACTGGTCCAGGATGCTCCGGCTGTGCTTACATCCCAGTGGCTATGGGGACCTGCTGCAGTACACAGAGCACATTATCCCTGTCCTTCAACACCCCAACACATCATTATCAAGCAAAGAGACCCATCACCCTAACACCCTCACTCAGCATGGTCCAACTCAACCAGCACAGCATTCCTCATGAAGGAAACTGCCCACGCATCACCAGCACCAGCTGCTCCTTCACCCTCCAAACATCAACCCAGAAGTATCTCCCCGAGTCAGCAGGCTCTGGCCTCCTCCTGCATGGGACAAAGAGGTTGTTTCCTGTGGTGAAACAACCTCCACCACGGCATCACTGCAAGGACACTGCTCCCTGCAAACACAAATGATGACTTCCCATTTAGCTGAGTGAGAAAAGAAGAGGACCAAATACAGAATCATAGAATCACTAAGGTGGAAAAGAACTCCAAGATCATCAGCCCAGACTTTGACCAAACACCATTAAGCCATACCATGAAGTGCCACATCTACTCAATTTTTGAACACTTACAGGGGTGCTGACTCCACCATTTCCCTAGGGAGCCTGTTCCAATGCTTGACCATTTCTTCAGCAAAGAATTTTCCCTAACATCTAACCTGAACCTCCACTGGCACAACTTGAAGCAATTTTCCTTTCCTATTGCTAGTTGCTGGGAGAAAAAGCCAATTTCCACATGGTTATAACCTTCTTTTAGATCATTGTAGAGAGCGAAAACGTTCCCCTGAGCCTCCTTTTCCCCACACTAAACTCACCCAGTTCCCTCAGCTGCTCCTCATATGACTCTACAGACCCTTCTCCAGCTCTGTTTCCTTCTCTGGACTCTCTCCAGCCCCCTCAGTGTCCTTCTTGCTGTGAGCAAACAAAGCTGGGCACAAGATTCCAGGCGTGGCCTCCCCCGTGCCCCAGCACAGAGGGGCAGTCACTGCCCTGCTCCTGCTGGCCACACCATTGCTGACACAAGCCCGGTGCCATTGGCCTTCTTGGCCACCTGGGCACACTCCAGCTCGTGCCCAGCCACTGAAAACCAGCACCTCCAGGGCCTTCCCCACTCAGCAGCTTTGCAGCCTCACTGTCCCAACCTGGAGCTGCAGGGGGTTGTTGTGACCCAAGGGCAGGACCCAGCACTTGGCCTTGTTGAACCTCACACAATTGGCCCTGGCCCATGGATCCAGCCTGTGCAGATCCCTCTGCAGAGCCCCCCTGCCCTCCAGCAGATCAGCACTCACACCCAGCTTGGCATTGGCCTCAAAGTGACTCAAGGAGCTCTTGATTCCCCCACTCAGATCACCAAGAAAGATAAAAAACAGTGGCCCCCAGGACAGAGCCCTGGGGACACCACTAGTGACCAGCTGCCTGCTGCAAGCAATTCCATTCACCAGCACTCTCTGGGCCAGGCCAGCAGCCAGTTTTTAACTCACAGAACAGAGCATCTAAGCCACAAGCAGCTGGTGTCTTCAGGAGAATTCTATGGGATACAGTGTCAAAGACTTTTCCAAAGTCCAGGAAGTCAACATCCCCAGACTTTCCCTCATCCACTAAGAGGGTCATTGTGTTGTAGAAGGAGATTGGGTCGGGCAGTTATGCCTTTCACAAACCCGTGCTGGCTGGGCCTGATCCCCTGGACCTCCTGTGGGTGCCATGTGATGGGCACTCAGGAAGATCTCCATGAGCTTCCCCAGCACTGAGGTCAGGCTGACAGGCCCAATGCTCCCCGGATTCTACTTCTGACTCTTCCTGAAGATGAGCATTACACTGGCCACATTCCAGGTGCCTGGGCCTCCTTGGTTAGCCAGGACTGCTTGTCCGCCAGCTCTCTTATATATTCAGGTACACAGCAGGACCCCTCAAGATGAAACTTTCACATTGTACCACTATCCTCCTGATGCTCCTATCCAGAAGTAACCTGTGATGTCAGGAATTATGTCCTCATTGGTTCTGTTTTTTCTGAGGCAGCTGAAGGAACTTAACCACTCGATGACAAAAACAGGAGTGGTGGTGATGACACAAGCTGGAATACAGGGAATTCAAACATGAAAGAAGAAGTGCATTTTTATTATTTTTTGTATTCAGGTGATACAACACCAGAATAGAGATCAGAGAGGTTGAGTGATAGCTGTTCCTGAGGACATATGTAAAAGCATCACTGGACAAGGCCATGAGCAAGGCTCTTCTGATACCACCTCCTCTCAGCATCACACTGCACTGGGGATATCCAGGGTAAAAAAACAATTAAAATTCATTATAAAAAATGTGTTATTGTTCAAAAGCAACAGCTTAGAGTAGACTCTAAAACAATGAAAGTCAAACTACAAAAGGGAAGCAAGATACTGCAGAAGCTTCATCAACATTCAGTGCTCAGGTGCTTAGACCCAGAGCTACCTCCTCAACTTAATGACTTGACAAACTCCTGAGGCTCCTGCGAAATAAACCATTTAACAACTGTATCAAAGGCTAAAAAGAAAGAATTCATTCATATGAATACAAAGAAAACAAACTTTTTTTCTAGGTAAAAATACCAGAAAAACCTAATGGAGAATTACAAAAAGATTTGGTAAGTGTCCCAGGCAGAATGGAAGATTGGGAAAAGATTTATCAGGGAAGACTTCCCATAGAGGTTCAGAAAGTATCTCCTTCCTGGCTAAACTCCTTCTCAGAGAAGTCTGGAGGCAGTTTAATATAATCCTAGTCCCACACTAGGTAAATGGTTCATCTCTAAAGAATTATATAGGTATAATTGAGCCTTTATACAAATTTACTATTTTTTATACAAATTTAAATTTTTTAAAGATTATGGACATATTTATTTAAACATTTATAAAGGAAATGTATTTATATCAGAAAAACAAATTATTAAAATTTATCATGAGAATAATCAAAGAATTTTGATCAGAATTATCTATGACACATTACAGACAGTTGTAACTACTTCTAGAGTGCTCTATTGCACCAATCATTAAAAAGCCATCTTAATATTAAACTACAGAACAATGCAATTAACCCAATGACTATTGTTCAGCCTCAAGCAATAACCTGGAGATGTGTCCCCACTCAAGGGAGGAATACCGATGCACTCTAGTAGAAGGTCTGTGCAGAAAAACCCTGCAGTTAAGGTACGAAACTGCAATTTCACAAAATAAAATTATTGACTCTAATGCATTACAAGCTGGGACAGCTCAATCAGCTCAGCAACTTATTAGAAACTTACCAATTACTTACTAGTCACTTACCAGTACCACCACTTCCTTTTTTTTACAACCAGAACTAAGTTAGAACGTCCTGACAACTGCAATTATCAGTCAGGATACAATACTTTAAAAATCTTAAAACTATTTCACTTTAGAGGAGTGCAGTGAAATTGATTTTAGCATTCTTCATAACAAAAAACTCTCTTAGGTCCTCTGCTCAACAACACAAAAACATTTAAAATAAAAAAGTAAAGCCCAAGCTACTATGATGCAACTGATGCAGAGCGTCCCATTCAGGGCAAGAAGGGAAATTGAGTGAAATGCAAGAGGAAAATGAGATGACCCCACACAGAAAGCAAAACCACAAAAAACCCACAATATCACAGCAACAAAACGATGAGGCACTAATGCAGGGTTTCACTCCAGGACAAGCAAGGGACAAATGACCGCCTACACAGACAAAAAGAGAATTAAAAACAACATCCAAAGCCATGGACACCCCAACAACATACTACCCCAAAACCACAAAAGCCACAAGCGAAGCCTGGAAACCAGGAAGGGAAACTCCACACAATTGGAAAGTGATGAAGGGAAAGCTGCCTTGCATACAAAGCCGCTCACCAGGCAGCACCCCGAGCACAGCCGCCACCAGCACCAGCAGCACCGGCACACCTCACCAGGCTCCTCCTGCCCTGCAGCACCCGACAGCAGCCACAGGCCCAGCATGGCTGCGCCCACAGCCACACAGCCACGCCTGCCGCACGCCGCCCCGCCGCTCCTGCTCCTCCTCACCGCTCTCGCCACATCCCTGGCCTGCCAACACCTCTGGACACACGAGGACGCCTTCCCCGGCGACGCGCTCCGCCTCCTGCAGGACATGGCTGCCAGCCACACGCAGCCCTGCCACCTCCAAGAGCGGCCCTTCTTCCCCGACGCCCTCCTCCACAACAACCTGCACCCGCACCAAGCCGCCGCCACCGCCCTACGCATCCTCCAGCACCTCTTCCACACCCTCAGCTCCAACAGCACCCGCCAGCACTGGCCCAGCCAGCCTCGCAACCACCTCCTCAACCAACTGCAGCACCACATCCACCACCTCGAGCAATGCCTCCCCGACAACGGCACGCTCCTCAGAGGACCGCGCAACCCGCTGCTCGCCATCAACAAGTACTTCAGGGACATCCACCTCTTCCTCCACGCCCACAACCACAGCGCCTGCGCCTGGGACCACGTCCGCCTCGAAGCTCGCGCCGCTCTACAGCACCTCCACAACCTCACTCGCACCATGCGCCGCTAGCCCAAACACCCACGCGCCCACCCACGCCTACGCCCCAAACCCACCTCCAACCCCACGCCTCCTCCCACCTGCCACCAGAGACGGCGCTGACGCTACCGCACGCCACCCGCAGCCTTCAACCACTGCGTCTCCATCGATTCAGCCCCTCCCACCCATACGGAAAAAAGGACTTTTCTCCGCTATTTATTTTTTTATTTATTTGTATATTTATTCAACTATTTATTTTTCTACTTTTTTATTTATTTACGCCACTGAAAATAAAGACCCATGACAAAACACTTGCCAATGCCTTTCCTCTGCCTAGCACTGCAACCACTCTTGGGGCCAGGGGAAAGCCATCTCCACTCAACGCCTACTCCAAGCCCTGCTCCAAACAGCCCCTCTCCACTCCTCTCAATGGCACCTGCCCAAGCAGGGTCCTGCAGCAGCCCCTGGGCAAAAACACTCCCAGCCTTTGGCCAACACCACAGAATCACCACAAGAGAACACCCCATCTATGACTGGAGAGCACCGCTGCACCTCATCTGCTTTATCCACACAGTGCTACATCCATCCATCCATCCATCCATCCATCCATCCATCCAACCATCCAACCAACCCATGCCTCTCTGACTCACAGACAACAATGTCATGAGGGACACTGTCAAGCACTATGCACAAAGCCAGGCACAAAAGGTCCCTTACCCTGCCCCTATCCACCACTGCTTTGTAGACCCAACCACAGAACAGCACCAAAAGCGCCAGGAATGCTGATTCTGCACTTTGGAATGTCATGCTCCCTGCTACCAATCACCTCTTGCTTTTCCATTGGCCTCAGCATAGTCTCCTGGAGAAGCAGCCTCAGCTTCTTGCCTGACACAGAGCTCAGCCTGACTGCTCCGCAGTTGCCACAGGCTTCTTCTGCTTTTCCCTTTAGAAAAACGGGCCTTCTATTTCCCTTCTACCACTTCTTGGGAACTTCAGCTGACAGACACCAGGTTTCAAAAACCATCCACATTGGCCCAGCAACTCCATCAGACAGCTCCCTCAGGAGCCACGCATTAACCTCCTCATGTCCCATGCACTTGTACGCATGCAGGTTGCTAAGACAGTCTCAAACTCGAGCCTCTCCTCCGCTGGCCCGGGCATCTGCATTCTTCACGCAGGCCTCCCAGCAACTGCCTTGCGTGACGTCGGCGGCACGCCGTGAGATCCCTGACACGCGAGGCTACAAACAGCCACTCCTCTCCACAGCCTCCTTGCCCCAAAAGTCGAGAACCTTCAAATGCCATGGTCCGCTCCTAGCAACAATCCCACCATGCCTCCGCCAGGCCAGGCTGATCATGGCCTTGCACATCTCCGCACAGCCCAAATTCCTCTTCACCTCTGCCCAGATTTCCTGCGCTTTTGGAAAGGCATCTGAAACTACGGGCTAACCTTCACTACTCCAGCCAAAGTGGCCCGGCTCCCTCAGCCTTGTCCAAAAGCCACGTCCTCTGCAACCCCTGTGCATCTTCAGAGCCATCCCCTCCAAGAACTCCACACCTCTCACGGAACAAAGAGCCCCGGACAGGACACACCGTTGCAGGCAAGGGCTCTGGCAATCCCAAAACACAACACCATTTCTTTCATGCGGGACAGTCCTCTTTGGCCCTGGGGCCGCCTCATCCACTGAGGCACCGATCTCCAAAGCAGACCTGTGCTCCAGGGTCACAGGCATGGGACCAAGCACGACAGTAAGAGCAAAGCCCTTCCCTTTCTCCAACTTCTTCCCTCAGCCTTTCCTGCCTGCCTTGGGGCCGGCTCCTCCCAAACACAGCAGGTGGAGCGCCTGCCTCCCTGCAAGGACGCACTCAGGCCTTCCGGGCCCACGGGCACAGACGGCCCCTCGAACACTGCCACTGCCTCTGGGCATTCCCCGCAGGAGGGGAAAGGCCAGCCCCCGCCCACTGACATCACCGCGCATCCCTTGCAACCACAAAAGGAAAGCGGCGGCTAAGATGAAAATCTAGGCAAGCCACAAAGTGAAAGGAAAAGTGACCACAGCCACCAGCAGGGCTTTGCAGGTGGAAACTAGGCTGGGGCACAAAGACAGACTTGGTTGCACAGCACAGAGCGCGCAGCCGGCCCGGCAGGTGAAAGGGAGCACCCAAGAGCCCTCTCCAGCAGCCTTGACCCCGACGCCTCTGAGCCAGAGCTTTCGCAAGCCCGGCACACCGCTGCCATCACAATCCCCAAAACAGGAAACCCCACAAAACACTGCCCCGAGACCACCAGAGCCACAAGCCCAGAGCGGAAACTACAGCCAGAAAGTGCCAGCAATCGGAAAGCGATGAAGGGAAAGCTGCCTTGCATACAAAGCCGCTCACCAGGCAGCACCCCGAGCACAGCCGCCACCAGCACCAGCAGCACCGGCACACCTCACCAGGCTCCTCCTGCCCTGCAGCACCCGACAGCAGCCACAGGCCCAGCATGGCTGCGCCCACAGCCACACAGCCACGCCTGCCGCACGCCGCCCCGCCGCTCCTGCTCCTCCTCACCGCTCTCGCCACATCCCTGGCCTGCCAACACCTCTGGACACACGAGGACGCCTTCCCCGGCGACGCGCTCCGCCTCCTGCAGGACATGGCTGCCAGCCACACGCAGCCCTGCCACCTCCAAGAGCGGCCCTTCTTCCCCGACGCCCTCCTCCACAACAACCTGCACCCGCACCAAGCCGCCGCCACCGCCCTACGCATCCTCCAGCACCTCTTCCACACCCTCAGCTCCAACAGCACCCGCCAGCACTGGCCCAGCCAGCCTCGCAACCACCTCCTCAACCAACTGCAGCACCACATCCACCACCTCGAGCAATGCCTCCCCGACAACGGCACGCTCCTCAGAGGACCGCGCAACCCGCTGCTCGCCATCAACAAGTACTTCAGGGACATCCACCTCTTCCTCCACGCCCACAACCACAGCGCCTGCGCCTGGGACCACGTCCGCCTCGAAGCTCGCGCCGCTCTACAGCACCTCCACAACCTCACTCGCACCATGCGCCGCTAGCCCAAACACCCACGCGCCCACCCACGCCTACGCCCCAAACCCACCTCCAACCCCACGCCTCCTCCCACCTGCCACCAGAGACGGCGCTGACGCTACCGCACGCCACCCGCAGCCTTCAACCACTGCGTCTCCATCGATTCAGCCCCTCCCACCCATACGGAAAAAAGGACTTTTCTCCGCTATTTATTTTTTTATTTATTTGTATATTTATTCAACTATTTATTTTTCTACTTTTTTATTTATTTACGCCACTGAAAATAAAGACCCATGACAAAACACTTGCCAATGCCTTTCCTCTGCCTAGCACTGCAACCACTCTTGGGGCCAGGGGAAAGCCATCTCCACTCAACGCCTACTCCAAGCCCTGCTCCAAACAGCCCCTCTCCACTCCTCTCAATGGCACCTGCCCAAGCAGGGTCCTGCAGCAGCCCCTGGGCAAAAACACTCCCAGCCTTTGGCCAACACCATAGAATCACCACAAGAGAACACCCCATCTATGACTGGAGAGCACCGCTGCACCTCATCTGCTTTATCCACACAGTGCTACATCCATCCATCCATCCATCCATCCATCCATCCATCCATCCATCCATCCATCCATCCATCCATCCATCCATCCATCCAACCCATGCCTCTCTGACTCACAGACAACAATGTCATGAGGGACACTGTCAAGCACTATGCACAAAGCCAGGCACAAAAGGTCCCTTACCCTGCCCCTATCCACCACTGCTTTGTAGACCCAACCACAGAACAGCACCAAAAGCGCCAGGAATGCTGATTCTGCACTTTGGAATGCCATGCTCCCTGCTACCAATCACCTCTTGCTTTTCCATTGGCCTCAGCATAGTCTCCTGGAGAAGCAGCCTCAGCTTCTTGCCTGACACAGAGCTCAGCCGGACTGCTCCGCAGTTGCCACAGGCTTCTTCTGCTTTTCCCTTTAGAAAAACGGGCCTTCTATTTCCCTTCTACCACTTCTTGGGAACTTCAGCTGACAGACACCAGGTTTCAAAAACCATCCACATTGGCCCAGCAACTCCATCAAACAGATCCCTCAGGAGCCACGCATTAACCTCCTCATGTCCCATGCACTTGTACGCATGCAGGTTGCTAAGACAGTCTCAAACTCGAGCCTCTCCTCCGGTGGCCCGGGCATCTGCATTCTTCACGCAGGCCTCCCAGCAACTGCCTTGCGTGACGTCGGCGGCACGCCGTGAGATCCCTGACACGTGAGGCTACAAACAGCCACTCCTCTCCACAGCCTCCTTGCCCCAAAAGTCGAGAACCTTCAAATGCCATGGTCCGCTCCTAGCAACAATCCCACCATGCCTCCGCCAGGCCAGGCTGATCATGGCCTTGCACATCTCCGCACAGCCCAAATTCCTCTTCACCTCTCCCCAGATTTCCTGCGCTTTTGGAAAGGCATCTGAAACTACTGGCCAACCTTCACTACTCCAGCCAAAGAGGCCCGGCTCCCTCAGCCTTGTCCAAAAGCCACGTCCTCTGCAACCCCTGTGCATCTTCAGAGCCATCCCCTCCAAGAACTCCACACCTCTCACGGAACAAAGAGCCCCGGACAGGACACACCGTTGCAGGCAAGGGCTCTGGCAATCCCAAAACACAACACCATTTCTTTCATGCGGGACAGTCCTCTTTGGCCCTGGGGCCGCCTCATCCACTGAGGCACCGATCTCCAAAGCAGACCTGTGCTCCAGGGTCACAGGCATGGGACCAAGCACGACAGTAAGAGCAAAGCCCTTCCCTTTCTCCAACTTCTTCCCTCAGCCTTTCCTGCCTCCCTTGGGGCCGGCTCCTCCCAAACACAGCAGGCGGAGCGCCTGCCTCCCTGCAAGGACGCACTCAGGCCTTCCGGGCCCACGGGCACAGACGGCACCTCGAACACTGCCACTGCCTCTGGGCATTCCCCGCAGGAGGGGAAAGGCCAGCCCCCGCCCACTGACATCACCGCGCATCCCTTGCAACCACAAAAGGAAAGCGGCGGCTAAGATGAAAATCTAGGCAAGCCACAAAGTGAAAGGAAAAGTGACCACAGCCACCAGCAGGGCTTTGCAGGTGGAAACTAGGCTGGGGCACAAAGACAGACTTGGTTGCACAGCACAGAGCGCGCAGCCGGCCCGGCAGGTGAAAGGGAGCACCCAAGAGCCCTCTCCAGCAGCCTTGACCCCGACGCCTCTGAGCCAGAGCTTTCGCAAGCCCGGCACACCGCTGCCATCACAATCCCCAAAACAGGAAACCCCACAAAACACTGCCCCGAGACCACCAGAGCCACAAGCCCAGAGCGGAAACTACAGCCAGAAAGTGCCAGCAATCGGAAAGCGATGAAGGGAAAGCTGCCTTGCATACAAAGCCGCTCACCAGGCAGCACCCCGAGCACAGCCGCCACCAGCACCAGCAGCACCGGCACACCTCACCAGGCTCCTCCTGCCCTGCAGCACCCGACAGCAGCCACAGGCCCAGCATGGCTGCGCCCACAGCCACACAGCCACGCCTGCCGCACGCCGCCCCGCCGCTCCTGCTCCTCCTCACCGCTCTCGCCGCATCCCTGGCCTGCCAACACCTCTGGACACACGAGGACGCCTTCCCCGGCGACGCGCTCCGCCTCCTGCAGGACATGGCTGCCAGCCACACGCAGCCCTGCCACCTCCAAGAGCGGCCCTTCTTCCCCGACGCCCTCCTCCACAACAACCTGCACCCGCACCAAGCCGCCGCCACCGCCCTACGCATCCTCCAGCACCTCTTCCACACCCTCAGCTCCAACAGCACCCGCCAGCACTGGCCCAGCCAGCCTCGCAACCACCTCCTCAACCAACTGCAGCACCACATCCACCACCTCGAGCAATGCCTCCCCGACAACGGCACGCTCCTCAGAGGACCGCGCAACTCGCTGCTCGCCATCAACAAGTACTTCAGGGACATCCACCTCTTCCTCCACGCCCACAACCACAGCGCCTGCGCCTGGGACCACGTCCGCCTCGAAGCTCGCGCCGCTCTACAGCACCTCCACAACCTCACTCGCACCATGCGCCGCTAGCCCAAACACCCACGCGCCCACCCACGCCTACGCCCCAAACCCACCTCCAACCCCACGCCTCCTCCCACCTGCCACCAGAGACGGCGCTGACGCTACCGCACGCCGCCCGCAGCCTTCAACCACTGCGTCTCCATCGATTCAGCCCCTCCCACCCATACGGAAAAAAGGACTTTCTCCGCTCATTTACAGACCTATTTATTTTTTTATTTATTTGTATATTTATTCAACTATTTATTTTTCTACTTTTTTACTTATTTATGCCACTGAAAATAAAGACCCATGACAAAACACTTGCCAATGCCTTTCCTCTGCCTAGCACTGCAACCACTCTTGGGGCCAGGGGAAAGCCATCTCCACTCAACGCCTACTCCAAGCCCTGCTTCATATTCATCTCTGAATATCCCTTGGTCTTTCTGTTTCGTGGCACCTGTCCATGTAACATCTTTCATCAACCTCTTTTGAGTAACATCACTTGGTGTTTGATATCATCATCTGAATTATGCCTTGCGTCTTTATTTCTTCAATAGTTTTCACGTCCCTTCCGGATTATTTTTTCTGAAAGCATCATGACTGGGAAGGCACGGACTTACTGGAGAATTTCCTCTACAGAGCACTAACACACAGACCATGAGAGGTCTTCTTCTATGAAGATAGGTGACTGGTGTTATTTAGACTTAAGAAGAGAAAGCTCTGGGCAGGCCTTCCTGTGGCCTTTTAACATTTCATTAGACCTTGCAAAAAAGAAGCAAACTTAATTTTGATTATTATTTGGAGTTACAGGCAATTGTCTTTTTGCAACGTCTCTAAACCAAAAGACAGTAGGTTTATACCAGGAACAAAGGAGAAATTCTTTACTATTAGGAGTGTGAACAAGTCTTAGGGTTAGCTAGATTGCCACATCCCTGGAAATGTTCAAGGCCTGAGTGGATGGGGCTTTGTGCAATGTGATCCAAGAGAAGGTTTCACTTTCCGTGGCAGAGCTGCTTGCAATAAGATTACCTCTTTCAACATAAAACATTTTAGGACTTGTGTTGAACTTTTGGAGGACTGTGGAATCAAAATGGGAACAGAGAAGAGTGTGAGGAGGAAAGAGCAGAAGTGTGATGGCACAGAAATAGTCCCATTCCCCATCCTCCTATGCCACCTGGGAGATGAAGGTAGAGAAAATTAAGACTGAAACTGACTCCAGGAAAATATGAGAGGTGAAGGGAAGATGTTCTATATATTTGGTTTTATTTCATCATCTACTTGCTAACTGCCCTGATTTGATTGCTAATGAGTTAAACTAATTTCTCCAGGTCAAGCCTCTTTTGCCTATGACTGCAACCAGCAAATAATTTCTCCCTGTAATTATCTCACTCCACATGCCTTTCAGGACGTATTCTCACCCTTGACTAGATGAGGTGGGGAGTGATAGAGCACCTTGGTGGTCATCAGGCATCTAGCCACTGTTCACACATTACAATATGTGTCTCCCGGCCCTGCAACTTTAAGTACTTTGCATCTTGTTGCCACAAAGACAATTCTATGCATTTCAGTTGACAGTTCTTCAAGTACCACAACGTTCTCTGGGAAAAGTCTTTATTCATGTGCTCATCTTTGAATGTGCTCATTTTTAAATTCAAGATCTGCAGTCTGACAGGGATTTTTCTGAGTCATCCCTCTACTCACCTTTAAACTATCTGACTCTGGCTGCTCTAAGCTCTACATGGAATACCTGGTACTTATTTGGGCCTTACATTATAGCATTCCTCCAGTATTCTCAGACCACCGTTCACTGCTCCATTTCTGCCTCTACAGATACACCGCATCACTCTAGTATGTAACTGTTCTTAGCTACCTACCAGCAAACCTTTTCTCCAATTTCCTTACCCTACATTTCTGATAGGAAAATTGTTTATAATTTGCAGTCTAGATTGAGGCCCTTTTTTAATCTATTTGGGAGCTCAGCCTGTTGCATATGCCATTTGCATTCTCGATCCAGATAAGGAAAAAACTTTGTACACTCTACCTCCTGCAGCTCACCTGCATTTGTTGCCATGATGCATATGCAAAGATCTATACCTATGACCACATCCAACATCTCAGATACACCTACTGGCTACCAACTTGTGTACTTGCTGTTCAACCCTACCTCTTGGTAAAAGAAAACATTAGGACTTCAATTAGATTAGACAAAATGTCATACTGTTTCTACAAAAATTAGACATATTAGACATTTCTCCACTCAGGAGCACAGAGCACACTTGTGTCTATTCAGAGATTTTGCAGCTGGACAAATGCAACAGTTGCTCTGTATCAATTTACACAATCCTTGCATGAATTTCAAAAGAGAGAATATAGAACATAAGGAAAAGCTCTTAACCATCATTGAATGAATCAGTTTATGTGGCACAAATGATCAACGGTGAAGACAACTTGTTTAACATCAAGTAAGTCATTTACTTACCATTGGCAGTCTGGATTGAAGCATCTGGAGATCATCATAACCATAAATCTGCTTAAAGACAGATAAAAATACAACATCATTATAACACTTTTTTCTGACACTGATCAGTCTGGGGCTTTGAACTGAGTTTGACTTAAGCCCAGTCTGTGTTAAAGGTCTACAGCCGTATGTCGCATTGTGCTATCATGGGACACTGCAGCATTTCAAGGAGAGTAGAACTGAAGTTACAAAGGCTTGTCACTCTGATGTTGTTTCCTGTCCTCTGAGGAGAGTTTGACTGTCCCATCTTCAACACAGTTTTCACAGACACATCATTCCTGAACTTATGAAAAATCTACTGCGTATTCAGATTTGGGAGTAAGAACAGCCCTCTTTGCTGTAATCATTACTTCAAAGAGCATTAAGATTAAAGAGTTGATGACTTGACCACAACACAACCTCCTGGGTATCTCCTCACATTCAGTTTGATACAGAAAAGTTACTGATATAAAGGTTCGATTCAAAAAACAGATAACCAAAAATACATTGATGCTGGTCAGACATCAAAAAGCTATGTGCAGTCTTTCAAATCATGACAGACGGGACATGTGTCCATGGCACATTTCAGTCACTGCTATGGCAAATCCATTCCAGTAACACAAATCTAAAGGAGCCTAAATTTATTCAAAGGACCTAAAACCTGTTAACACCGAAAACCACAGCCACACCCATGTTTAGCTTTAACAGTAGCCAGATCAGGTCTGTACCAAAAGCTCTGCAGTTTACAGTCAACAGTAAGCCTCTATTGAACATGTTTCAGGTGTTCTTTAGCATTTGAAACAAGAATTCCAGGTGTAACATGTGCCACCAGAAATGACTTGGCATAGACAGTAGCAGGTCTGGAGGGCCCACTTGCGCCAAGGGCTAAGAAATCAAAGAGAAACAATGAAACTGCTTACTGGGTAGGCAGGCAGAAGTCCTCCAGGTCCCACAATATACTGGTTATGCAACAAGGGTGGTACACCTTGGGGCAGGTTTGGGGGTGCTTTGCCTGTAGAATCAAAATACAGACACTTTAACAAGCCTTTAGAAAAGAAAAGGCTTCAGCATTGAGACAAGACAGCTCACAAGTTGTGGCAGCTGCACTATCTTAGATTATAAAGAGGAGATTTTGTGCTGTTTGATGAATATGCTCAAAATAGCCTGAAGAGTTTAACCATGCCTCAAGGGAAGGAAAGCACAGGCTACTTTAGCCTGAAAACAGTCCTATCATAGAATAGCCTAAATTTGTCATTTACTTTGTCCAAGAGGATTATAAGAATTACAAGAATACAAGGATTACAAGATTATAAAACTTCTCTTTTGCTCAGTTCTTTCCTGAAGGCAAATTTAGAAATTGTTCTCAATCTGAGAGAGCAAATTCTCTTCTTTCATTTCCTGCTCTGTCAGTGCATTCCCTTTATCACCAGCAACAGACTGGAAAGAACTAAATGTTGCCAGCATGCTTTCTGTGGGTGACTTACTACAGCTAGGAATAGCAAAGAGAAGACTGAAATGGTTTCAGCTGCCTTCATGAAGCAGTGCTAGGAAGCAGAACAGTAAAAGAACAATGCACTTTGGCTAATCATAAGACACTTCATTTACAAGCTATAGAAACGAGAAATTCTTCTGTAACTAAGCCTGATCCTTAGTAATACGTCACTCACTTCTCTCTACAAGATTTCCTTTTAGCAGTTCAGGATCATAAGAGAAGAAAGAGAATTTAGCATCACTTCCACTTCAGTGCAAGAAGCCTCCCAGCCCTCCATCTCCATGGACCCTCCTTCTGAAGTGCTATTTGCTGTGCAATGACCCAGACATTTCTTTCCTTTCTGTGGAAGTGGCAGTAGGGATGTGACACATGATAATGAGGACACTGCAGTATATTTTGATACTGCCAAATGAATTCAAGTCACAGAAGAGCCTGAAACTAAAGCTTATGTGAACTCATAGTCAGGAGCTGATCACAGCTTGGAATACAAACTGGGTGAATTTTCTAGCCCAAAACTTCCCAAGTCAGAACTGCTCTGATGTGTATTTATAAAGCCCTTTGGGGATGGAATGTGCTATATAAATGCCACACAACACCCTAACAAATATTTCAAATACATAAAACCAGGCAACTTTATTTCATAAGCCAGCAAATACAGCATGCTGGAAATGTCAGTGAACAGTGTGGACTTCTTAGCGTTGTTATGGCGGGTGAGATGCTCAACTGACAGCCCTGCTGACTGAAATCCTCTGTCTATCCACGTGATCTGTCAATATTGCCAACCTGAAGACACTAAGGGAGCTGCCCGTGTGGTAGCAGCTGGTATAGACACACTGGTAACACTCAGGCCAAGGCTGTTTGTAGTGTTCATACTGCTTGCCATGCTGACAACCGAGGAGGTGGTGCTAGTGGCTGAGGTTGAAGCAGTTGAAAAGGTTGTTGAGGGCTGGAGCGAAGTTGTGTTCTCAATACTAGTGTGCTAGAAAAGGAGACACAAAGAATGAGGATCACAGAGCAAATAAACCACAGTGGAAAATGCTGGGAAAAAAGGAAAAAAAAAACCAAACCAACAAAAACTTCTAAAGTAACAGCAGCACATGCAAAAGATATGCATTATCTATGTACCAAGCAAGCAACTAAGTTGCATGCTTATGATGCTTTTGTGATTTAAAGAAAATTATTGTATGAGAGCTAAACTCAAATTGTCATACCATCACAATATTATAATACAGTAACTCAAATGTAACATATATCATTCCATCACCTGCATTTTGTCAGCTGACCTCTCCAGTGCAGACTGCTAACAGTCCACATTTTGGAGACATTTCAGATTGCCACTGCGAAGTTTGTTTTTGTTTATTTTTTTGTAATAAACTAGTTATAAGCAAATTTTTTAAAATTTCATCCCCTCTAGCTGGCAAGACAATTTCCCTCAGCAGTGTGACTGGCAAGTCTCTGTCATAGCTATTCCTGATCTAGTACAAATCACAAGTGATAATCACTTTTCCCCCACTAGAGGGCTGACAGTCCTTCTCCCCTGAAGTAAGGCTCTTCTTATGGTTCTTGGGGTACTGAGACACATCCAGCTTTAAGAGATGGTCCTACTTATGAGATAAACTGACTATTTGCCAAGCACTTATTTCAATACTAACAGGACTTACCACATGTGATGGGCCTGAAGACAACACTGAGGCAGGAGAGAGGCTGGTCTGATGATTGGAAAGGGAGCTGGAAGGAAATTGTAAAGAATTTATAAAATTAATTTTCACTTTTTAACAACTTCAGATATGCAGTAGGGCATTAGTTAAAGAACTAAAATTCTAGGTGTGTGTGCACACCTACAGTAACAGAGTAGTTAAAGAAAAAATTACATGTAAGAGTGTGTGTATACATGCAGATACACACACAGGCATGTATATGTGTCTGTATGAATACAGACATCTCTACAGGCACTTTTTCCTTTAATTAGTACCCTACTACCTTTTAGTGAAAAAAAATCAAGTACAGACTCATTATTATTAACAAGAAGCATCTAAACCACCATTCATTTATATCTTTCAATTTACTGTATCTTTAGAAAAACTATAGTTGCTTCAGGAATCAAATAGTGATGACTCCATGACACATGAAGTCCAAAATCAAAACAAGGTTCACACAAGCACAAGACTGGTTTCTCATTCTTTCTCTGCTGCTGCTTACCACTGGGGACAGGTTTAAAGTGAGGCAGTGCTTTGGTTTGACTCACTGTGTTGTTTCCCCCATTTTGAGTTGCATAACTTTAATTCAACCAATTAGAACTGCAGGGTACTTGCCCCATAATTCATCCAGAGATTTCAAATGTCTCCCTGAAAGGTGACTGAAACTGATATTTGAACATTTAAACTGACAAGTTACATCTTATATTTGAGGTCAAGAATGTAACCTACTGTATATTGTATGCAATAAACTGAACCAACATAGAACAAAGGTAACCATAATGAAAACATAAAACATGTGCATAGATGGGCGCTCAAAAAAAACCCTCCTTATTAAATAAGAAGCAGGAGAGGTCCTAAGAACAAAATTAGTTTAGTGCTGTCAATGGAAATAGCCACAAGAAAACACAGTTTTCATACCAAAGCTGACAGCTTCATTACATGACCTAACTTAAGGGCAAACACTTCTGGTGAGCTCTTCAAGGTCTCGGCCCAGAATAAACTTTCACAATTTCATAGATTAACTTTCAAAACTGTCCCCCTTCTGCAGGAATTGGAAAAACATCACTTCAGGCAGCAAGGGAAAAGTAAGAGTTTTAGACCACTCCCTCACCCACTCTTCCCAGCTCTTTTAATAAGTCTCAATTCACCATCTGACCTATGGTAGATACACAGACAACAGCCATCAGCTCTACCAAGTCAGACACATTTTGCATTTCAGGCATCCCAAGGATGGCTGAAACTTAGTATCTGTCCAACAGCATCGACCTCCAGCTGAAATTTTCACCCGTTTATACAGCTTTTCATCAAGTCATTGTGGGGAAATGTGACCAATGTAAAGGGAATAGCTCTTGTTTGACATATTTACTATTTTATTTTAAAAAATACTAGAGTGTTAAAAAAATAAACTATGTCCAAGCTGTGAAAAAGGAAAAAAAACTCCCTGATATCCCAAATCAGTTTCTTATATTAACAAATGTAGTACAAAGTATCAAAAATGTAACTCAATCAATACAGCTTCAGGATTGTCACCCTTGATGCCTTTTTTGGGCTTCCTCAAAACCAGAGGTCAGACAAAATTAAGAGAATAAAAACTGATTATATTTATTGAAAGGCCTTCAGGTATATTAAGAGCAGATGAAGCCTCCCCAGGAGCTACACCCAGACATGGATGACCAGTCATGATTTTTCACACTTCTGTAAGTTTGGTCCATTTGCATATTGGCAGCTAATCTTTAAATTACAACTTCATGTAATGAAGTCATTTACCCCATGTTTGCTCCCCACCACCTCACTTTTCTTTAGACTTTCCAGGGCCTGAGACAGTAAGGTGTCCTTGAGTCCCACACCTAGAGAGGAACTGTTTTGTCTAACCAAAATGTGAGGACAGTAACTAATAATTAATATGGAGTTTAGAGTTATACACTAAAGAACCACAAGATTACAAATAAATGAAAAATATAAAAGTTAAAATCCTAATGCATCAACCTGACTGAGCATGTAACAGGCATTCAGAAAAACAGAGAGACAGTGCAAATGAGCTGAATTGTGCTAAGATGAACTTCCAGGTACATCAAACTGATATTGTGAAATATCTTACAGAAATATCGTAAAAAAAGAAAACACGCAGAGTTTCCCTGTGAAATTATTTCTGGGTTTTAATTTTAAGAAATACAAATGAGATGATGTTATTTCAAATTGGCCATGTAGTAAACTGTTAAAGAATAGTTTCAAACATATAACACTGAACAAAAACAGCAGGCACAAAGCAGGAAAAATAAACTGGGGGAATCAATTTAACTGATTTAGCTAACATGATTGAAGCAAACATCTTGAAACACGAAGTTGTATATGTATCATGAAAGCTTGAGGGCAGCAGCTGCTTTGCCATCAGAAGGCAGCCCAGAGCTGCCTTCTGTTCTCTTCTGAATCTCTCTCCTAATCCTGGTTCACATCAGAAAAGGGACCCCTGGCGCCTGCCAGCCCCATGGAACCACCCTTACACCTGTCCTATCCTCAAAATGGACCCTCTCAGTTTACCACAACTCTACTGTACCTGCTCAGCTGGGAGAGGGAGCTGCTGGCCAGATCACTGGACTGAGGCAAGCTGGGCAATGCTGCCACATGCTGTGATGCTGAAGGCAGAAGCGAGGCCGTGGTGGACACCACACTAGGCAGAGAACCAGATGAAGGTAGCGAGGGAGAAGGCTCTGTCTTAGGTGCTGCAACTGATGAAATAGCTGCAACAAGTTAAAAAGAGGCATTCAAATTAAAATTCCAGCATACTTTACATCCCAGCCCAGATGATAGGAACAGTAGCATTCTCCCCTTGGTCTGCAAAAATCTGACCATTAAGAACTGGTAACCATATCAAGCAATTTGGCTATGAAGGAAAATTCAAACACAACTCAACTACCATTTTTTCCCTTTATGCTCTCTACTTATAATAAATTTATAATTATCACTGCTACACATGTAGTAAAGAATTGTCTTCTGCACTTCACCTGCCACTTTCTGGATTACTAACTTACACTCACAAGTCATTCTAAAATTCCTTGCTTTTGGTTCAGCAAACACCAGTAATTTCTCCCTTTTCAAGGCACTGTACAAATCTATTTTCACCTACAGCTCTGCTTCTTCATTCAGACCTACACAGCACCATTGGGCATGGAGACTGAGATTGCTGGAGTTCAGGGGTAGATAACTTATCCCTTTGGTATATTCAGTCAAAAGTGTACTGCAGTAGAATGAAAAAAGCTACAATGAAAGGCCAGAATTGAGCACAGCATTAAGCATTTTTTATGGCTAAGGAGCTGCCAAATATTGACTCACTTTATTTAGATAATAAAAAGTGTTGGGTTTTATCTTACAGTTTTTAGGCTACACAGATAAAAACTTGTTTATAGGATCGCTATACTGTAATAAAATGCCTAAAAATGCTATTGCCCAACATGATTCCCAGCTATTTCACTTATTTCTACTTTTACAAAAAATAACAAAGAATTAGAGACACTCAGTTAACAATAAAACTCAGAAAAGAGTTGAGCCCTACCTTCTGCTGGGCCACGTTCCCACACCACACCAGAGACCACTACCCAGTGGATCATCACTAACTTGTATTGTATGTGAAGACACTTAAAGATTGGTCATCAAACAAAAATCAAATACACCCTTGGAAGTTATATATTAGAGTTTGTTCACTTTATGGATTTGATTTCCTATCTAAATGATTGAAGTAAGGTTTTTGGGTTGCAATGGAAACAGGAATTAAAAGGTCCTGGCCTGGGCAATAAGTATGGCCTCTAAGAGAAGGAAATCCAAGTGACAAACGTGGTTATGAAGGGAGCAACTCTATCACCCAATAACTCCTGGTAAAACTCATATAAAAAGGAGAAAAATAACATTTAAAACTCCCAATATATTAAGAACAGGATTCTCTCAACACAGGGGACAGAATCACCATCTTAAGATCCCCTACAAAATGTCTGAATGCAATGTGCAAGACAAAGAAAACCAGGAGACAAGTAGGATGGTCAGGAGTAAAACATATCAGTCATACTTTGAATTAAGGATTTAGGAAGCTTGAGATCTGGATATTAAAGAAGAACAGCAAAGAAGAGAGATGAACAACTAAGAACATTATAGCACATACAGAAAGGAGAAAGTACTTACAAAAGTTAAGACAAATTCAAAATCATTTGGATGCATACAATAGACTCAATGGAAGAAGAAAACAGAAATGCTCTAAAGGAGAATTGGCATAGGAAAAGAGACTAGTAAAGTCATTACAGAATACAAAAGTATTAGGAATACTCAAATCTTTGTTTTCTGTGGAAAAAAGGACAGGTTCTGTAGCGAATTTCATAAATTGTTTATTAACTCTGTACACACAGCACTAGAAAAGTTCTTGTGTTGAAAAGCTATCTTTGTATACCTGGAGTGTACACACTCCTGCTCCTTTAAATTCAACTTGGCACTAACAAAACACTGTCCCACTAATGGCCTACCTGAAGAGATGTTTAAGAGGAGGTTAGACCTAAACTTGAGATGTTGGAATTCCAAAAGATTTTAATTCACACCGCTGTCCTTGAAAACTTCCACGGAGAAGCACAAAGATCAGAATACTATGAATACTATACTTTAATTATTTAAACTCCAAGTAGAGAGCTGCAGGCCTGGTACAGGTCCACACTACATTAGAAACAGGCCAAGATGAAAAAACTAACAGTTATACCATAGTAAATACTAAAGTATTGTTTGCAAAGTATTAAGAAACTCAGAAGAGGGAATGTGTTTCTCACCTTAATTCCCACAGGCTTCTAACAGGGCAGAGATAGAATCATACCCAGTGAGAGGTGCACTCAAAGAATGTGACTTCATTTCACCACAGCTAAATGCTATTTGCAGCTTCCCAACTCAGAACTGGAAGAATTCTAAATTTTCACATTTATTTCTAATTTTGCATTTTTATTTTATATTAAATGATTTCTGACAGGTAAATTCAAAAGGAAAGTCAACAGCAAAGCAGCTTTTCTAATTCTAAGGCTGTTTAGGTTTGTAGATTTCATAGACCTGCCTTCATATTTCAGTTGTAGTCAAGAAGCAAGCAGCATTTTATGCAAGCATGAATAAAGTCAAATGGGTCAGCCATAAATTAGTCATGGAGAACAATATAAAACCTTAAACCCAATGTCACTGATATGCTTGTGTGCACAGCAAGTAGCAAGGAACAAACAGAAAGTCCTGTGCTCAACCAAGCTTTGAAAACTTACTGTCAAGTGTTGCCTGTGTCCTAACACCACTGTGCCCGTTCTGTAAACAAAGAAGAAATGAATTAACAAATCATCTTAGAGGTATATTAAATGCTCAGACTGAATCACACATTGAACATGCTTCATGCAAAATTCTATATTCATATTAAATTGAACAAGGCAGAAAATTAAATTTTTACTGCCTTTAAAAAAACTACATAATAAAGTTGTCTCAAGTGCAAGGTGTCCTGAACATAGAGAAACCCATACACTGCCCATAATACACCCATCAGCAGCAAACCTTCCCATGTACTGCATATAACATAAACTTCAGGTTCACACCAATATGAAAGAAGGAATTGCATTAACATATAGGAAATGGTTGTGCTTTTGATCTAATGTAACTCACAATTTTAACTATCCAAGTTACACAGAGACGCCAATTTTTTTCCATTGAAAGATAAGACTTGAGAAGCACCAGTTGTTTTTTGGGTAACGCTGGAGTACAGAAGTGGATAGTCTATGCTTGATCCTCACCAGTACATACGAGCTAGTGCAGAAGACAAGTGTGACTGAGCCAACACATAACAAAGGCCAGAAGTAAATAAACTTACAAACTCTCACAAGTTCCTAAAACATTCAATAAACTCAGTTCTTTAAAAAAAAAACTACATTCCATGTACAAAGACAGCAGGTGTCTGAATCTCCTGAGATTCTTTGTCCTATATTAGACCTCTCCTTATGCTTATTAAAATAACACATGAAACTAATTCCCACTGGTGTTTAAATAAAACAGAAAAGTAATACTGAAGGGGCCAAGAAAAAATTGGGATCCATTTGCTAAGTGCCATGTAAATTTAGTAAATAACATACATTTGTATAGGAACAGTCAAGCAATTAGTTATGGCAAAATACCATAACTAGTATTCACATACAGAGACAGTTCCTTAGCTTCAGGGAAGGAAACTAGAGTAGAATTTTAATTTGACCAAAAAAAAAAAGGTCAACAGACAATTTAAGATGTCAACACCCACAAAATCAGATGCTCCTATATCCCAAATAAAGAATTACCAAAAATTACTACACAACAGGAAAAGCAAAAAACAAGAGGGTGGGCTTGGGAATCATAAATACCACTTGGCTTGGTTACAGCATCAATGTATCAGAGGAATACAAACCTAACACAGGTAAGAATATTCCCCCTTTTCTAGGTCCTGTTTCTGTAACAAACTCACCGTAACTGCAACGGGGGTTGGTTCCGACGGAGCCATGGAGCTTTGGTACGCTATCCTGCTATGCACAGAAGTCTGGTCATAGGAGGAAGTTGTTACTGGGCTAGTGCTCTGGGATGAGCAGGTCAGACTGGAAGAGCTGATGGCAGAGGTTGTGTAGGTGGAGTCCTGTACTGTATTGGTTATTGGCAAAGAGGTATTCAAAGGATCACTGGAAAAAAAGAATTATTTATCATCTTGGTAAGTATTTCAAATACCTTTATGAAAATTTCAGTTTCTTATATAGCTTCTATAAAGGTAGTCTAGAACTACCTGTAATAGTCAAAAAAATCCACACTACTTATATTAGAAAATCTAAGAATGTAAAAAAAATTATAATATTGCTTTGGTTGTCACTAATCACTGCTTCAAAACATCAGCTGCACTAAGCACCATTCACCTTCCTCGTTCCAGCCCAAACAAGACAAGAATTTACACAGAAGCACTTTTCAGTCATGTTATTTCCACCTTTTCTAAGGATAAATTAATGACCATAATCTTTCTTTTTTAAACAAGCAGAATTGATAAAGTCTGGTATATGATGAATAACGACAATAGGATTCTTTTTACAATGGAATTCTAATGTTACAGAATAAATTATGCAAAGAGCTAAAAAATACTTTAAAACATGCAGGAATGTTTTATCGTCCATTTAGTTTAAATATCTTGTATAAAACTGAAAGTTATGTGGAAGTTCCTTTCTGAATTAACTTCAGGAAGCTTTTTACTGACACCAGTTTTTCAATGAGTAAGGAATTAAAACTGGTTTACTGGTACACTGGTGCTTATCATTGGCTGTTGTAGCATTTCAGTAAGAGCTCCTGCATACAGAAAGCCTAGCTTCTTTTCTCACTTTTTCATCCTGTAGGAGCATCAGATCTGTAACCTGGTGCTCATCTACTAACTAACATACATATATGGTACAAAGGTCAATTCTGCTGGGTCAGATGGAGAAAAAGACGGGTAGTGAGGAACAAACCCCCAAAAAAATTGAAAATTGGGGCAATTTAACATGAGAAAGAAACTCTATAAAGGATAGCTTATTAAAAGGTTATTTATATTCATGTCATTTCCAGCTTCACATCTACTCATCCAGGCAGATTTTGATTATCATTAGAGTAGAAAATTATCATTTAAGATACAGTCCACAGAAAACAAGTCATCATATTTTCTCCTTTCATTACATTGTAATCATGTCGCGATGTTTTTGGCACAAACTTGACCCCCATGAGAACACCTGAGAATGCAGGAGGGCAACTCACACATACTTTACAGATTTTGAATATAAGCTATTGTTGGTCGCCTGGTTGGTATTCTCACTGCTTGAAGTTGATCCAAACTCTGGGAGTGTAGGCTCTGATCCAAACTCAAGAGCTCCAAACTGAACATTTAACCCTGTCATGTCTGCTGATCCAGGCATCTCCACAGCAGAGGCCGGAATCTTAAAGGAAGAAAAGAAACCATAATTCTTTTGCATGCGTCTGTAACTTGAAATTTATCCACTGATTCTGCTCTAATCTGGAGCTGAAGGAGTAAACCATACCATTCCACAATAACAAAAGTACCATCTTTGTACATCCCTCCCCTCTCCACCAATATTCATATTGTGGCTACTAAGTCAATCTAAAAATCCCTCAGCAACAGCCATTTGTCATACAGAGCAACCAGCTAGCTGCTTGCAAAGCTATCACCACAATATTTTGGACCTAGTAACTATCCAGCTTAGTACATCCTGCTTCGTAGATAAGAAATACACCAAGATCTTTGCTCTCTTTCTCCCTAGCAATTTATATAAAACATTTATGCAATCAAATCATAGAATCATTAAGGTTGGACAAGAACATTAAGTCCAACTATTAAAGCCAGCACTACCAAACCATGTCTCTAAGCACCAGGTCTTCACATCTTTCAAACAGTTCCAGGGATGGTAACTCTCACTTACCTTGGCAGCCTGCTCCAGTGATTGACAACCCCCTCAGTGATGACATTTTTCCTAATATCCAATTTAAACCTTCCCTAGTGCAACTTGAGGCTGTTTCCTCTTGTCTTGTCACTTGTTACCTGGGAGAAGAGACCAATCTCCACCTGGTTACACCCTCATTTCTAGAGAGTGATCAGGTTTCCCCTGAGCCTCCTTTCTCCAGGTTGAGCCCCTGTAGCTCCCTGAGCTGCTTCCCAGACCTGTGCTCCAGACCTTCCCCAGCTCTGTTCCCTTCTCTGGACACACTCCAGCCCCTCAACATCTTCCTTGTATGAGGGACCCAAAACTGGACACATGATTTGAGGTGAAGCCTCACCAGTGCCCAGTACAGAGGGACAAGTCACTGCCCTGGTCCTGCTGGCTATGCCACTGCTGACACAAGTTTTTGTGGTTTTTAAGTTTATTAATGACAAGCTATCACTCAATTACCCACCTTGGATGCTGGAGTTATCCTCCTTTTTGGTGGTTTTATCTGTTTCTGCTGGGTTTGATGAACAGTCACTGCCTGGTTATCCATAGAGATAGTGGGGAGCTGTAATATTTTGCTAACAGCTGTAGAGGTGTCTACTGGTGATGGCTCTCGGAGTTTTACCTGGGAGGAGGATGACTCCAGCCCAGGAGGAGGAACAGGAACCACCTGCATTTGTTGCTGTCGCTGTGTCAGCTGGCTCAGAACTGGAGATGGCTCAGGCTGCGATTTAAAGTCTGGCCAGTGTTGGAAAAAAGGAAATATCAAAATTAAAGCACTGAACTCTGCTCTTCACAGTTCTACTCTTTATGCAAGAATCCAGGTGATGCTTAATAGTTATGATTCTACAGCATTTGCAAGTCTTTTCAGACATCACAGTGGTTTCACATGGATCATTAACACTCTAAAAGGACAACAGTTGATATATCTTCTACTTTAAATAAACAGCTGTGGCCAAGCATTATTTAGTTTTTTCCAAAAATGTGAAAACAAACCTATTACACAGTCTCAATATTATCACACACAAGTCCTCAAAAACTGTTACAGATTATTTTTAATCAAACACTTCAAGTTTCACTGTAATTAACTGTGCTGATATAATGAGATTACTTCCAAGGGATAAAGAGTTGTTGCAATTTAGAGGTATTACGAGTTAGGATTCCCTTCTCCTGCAAAGAAGATGATTAAAAAATAGCAAGTCTTCTACCATCTCATAATAGCTGAGAATCAAAGAGATGCTGGACATGAACAGGTTTTTCCCCCAGTCTTCCCTTTCATAGTTTTTGGGTGCTGAAAGCCCCGAGGTGACCTAAAGCACTCATCAACCACCACAGAAACCTCCAGCATTTCCAGTGTGAAGGGGTTTTTATTCAGTTGGTGAAGTCCATTAGAAAGCATTAAAATGTACATAATTTATTTTTTTTAGAATTTCTGCATGTCAAAGATAGTAATTGCTACCAATGGCTGCTTATTTACACATAAACATACACACACATGAGACACAAGAGCTATCTTCCTCACAGTGAGGATACTGTTAGGAACAACACTACAGAAAATTAGGTTTCTGTCATTCTCACTGTTGCTACTAATTTTACTCAATGTATGAAAAATTTATACAATTATAAATATACAAAACAACTAAACCTAATCCTTCACAGCACACTACAGAAAGAACACTGAGATGTGACGCACATTATGAAGAAATTACATAGTACTCATTCAAAATTCGTGTAATGATTAGAAGAGAGAATTCGGGAAAAAATGAAATACAAGTACACAACTTTACACTCATCTAAAAGCAGCATAGGTACAATGAAAATAAGTATTTTCCATTATCTGTTGAAAAACAGTCACCAATGAAGCTCCATGTAAATATTCAAGCACACTAAAACAAAGATGTCACTCCCTGGAAGGCTCAAAAACTTTAAACATACATGTAATGACATTTAGGGATAGGCTTAAGCTCAACAAAACTTAGTTTATTATATACTTGTGATGTTTATTACCAGCAAATAAGCATAACATTTAAAATGTTGCAAGTAATTGGATTACCAGGATTAAATTTTTTTGAAAAAGTCTTTCATTAAAATAATTTTAAACTATCATTGGCATTAAGGAATCTTACTGGCTAATATAAAAAGAAAGAGAGAAGAACCTGTGTCAAAGCACTTACCAAACTGATTGAGGACTGAGGACTGAGTACTAGGTGGTTTTATATCCCAGGATGACGCAGCAACTGTGCTAGTGGTGGCAGAACTGCTATTGGTTTGTTGGGAGGTAAACTGACCCAAACCCGGTGATTTCAATTGGTCCAAGATTTGGGAACCAGTAGAGTTTGCCAGTTTAGAAGATCTGAGCTCTCCAAAGCCAGAACAAAGAACTGCCGACTACCAAAAGACAAAGAAGAAAAGGGGAAGGAGTGGAGTTAATATTTTAACTAATAATTGAACACAATCATAGGGTCAATGCCTACAGCTGTTATTTGTCAGCAACTAAAATCTCTTCAAACCTAGATTACTAACAAATGACCAGTAAAAACTTCCACTACTGTATTTACAATAATACTAACAATAATACTAACACTAAACCTACGTGTCTTAAAATATCATAGATTTACTAATAGTTGGACCGATTTTTAGAGAAGAAACACCTCATCTCACACTCTCAAAACTGACTCAGAAATAGACATGCTTCCACAATAACCAGTTGAATATGTGCTTGGAAATAACACATCCAGTTTCTGGCCTAGAACTCTTAACTATAAACAAATTATTTTATCCTACAGCAATTATTTTATCAGCAAGCAATGAGCACATCTGGTCTCTAATCAAAAATTAGTACAACGACTTCATGTAAATGCAGAAATAACCAACCAGCAAAATGAAAAAAAAAATTTTGGGGTGGGGGGGAGGGGGCTGAAAGGAAAGAATTATATTCTTCATTTTCATTTTTCAACAAATACCAAAACACCTAATGAAATGACCAGCACTGGAAAAGTTGTTTAACCTGAAATATTTACTCATGAACAACATTTAGAAAAAAAATATTTATAAAGCATAAGATTTACCAGACTTTGAGGAGAATAAGAGTTTACAGCACTGGAGCTGCCTGATCCTGATGCCATCTGGGTGCTGTGCTGAGAATTTGTGAATACTAAGGCTTGGCCAAAGGTCTGCTGCTGGGGAGACTCAAATGAGTTGCCTTCTGTCTCTTGGGTAGATGTCACTGGCTTTTGAAGCAGTGTCACCAAATCAATGCTGTAAGACAAAGTGAAACTTGGCTGGAATGAACATAGTGATTAAACTTAGTGACACTGGGGAAGACACTAGCAATACTAAAGCTGCCATCCCAGCAACAGAATTATTACTGATTAGCAGTCTTTTCAAATGTTTTTTGTCTACCATACAAGAAAGAGAGAAGGGAGTTTTTTGCCAGTAAGTGACAAACAAAAAAATCCCACCCCAATTTGAGTGGATGAACTAAAACATTTTTTAACATAATCTGAGGGACATCCACTGGAAGAACAGAACAAAAAACACATGAATATACTACCTTTAAGAAAGAAAGAAATAAAAATTATATACCACGTGACACCACGCCTCATGCAAATCACATCCATATTATATGGAAAATTTTGCTGCAGTACAGCAGAATCAGGACATTTGGAACCATTAGCCTATCTAGTTTTCAGATCTCCTGCTCTCCAACTACCAAAATCTTCATCACTATACTTTAATGGGCTCTCCAGGAACATGAAGCTAATGGAAGCAGCTGATTCCACAACATCACCAGCCAGGCATTTGAAAACAAAGGCAAGCAAAGCAAAGCAGCAACTGACCTATTTTTGGTTCTTGATCTTAACCCTCTATCATCAGTAAAGGCTTGTAGCTGTGATGTTCACCAGGGAATTCACCTTTTTGTCAATGCAAGCTTTCATTTAACACATCTGTCAAAGCACTACATTCTGAACACTTTCTGCATCTACAATGACAGGCTTTCCCATTTTCTGGGCACTAAAGCCACAGCTTCCTTTTCCACAGCAAAAAAAATTTTTCTTCCCAGCTACTTTTCTTCCTGCCTGTAAGTAGTCCTGATGCAGAAGATGTGTTATGCTCACACATTGGTAAGTTTGTCTCCACTTTCACAGTCAAAAATATGTAACTCAGGAACTCAAACAACAATTTGAAAGCAGGGCTTTTTCAATTTTTAGATGAGTTTGACCAATCTCTGACAAAGTTTTTATTCAATATTTTATGTGTGCAAGCTAACATTGCTTAATCAAGGAGAAGGTTTTTAAAGTATAGGGAAAACATGGAAGAAGAGCTTACCTTTGCCCAGGAGTCACATGATTTTCAGCTGGAACAGAAGATGCAGTGAAGACTTTTGTTTCAGAAAGCTGAAAAAGAGATGGGGGAACAATTTCATATGCTCACATTTCCCCCCTGCAACATCTGCAGAAATTCCATTTTGGTCATGCACTTTTAAGATAAAAGTAAAGTAAAACTACCATTACAAACAGCTACTCTGAAGCTCTCCTTAAAAAGACAAAAACATGTAGTCAAACTTCAGTAAAATTTTCTCCATAGAATCAAGTACCTATTTAATTAGAGGGTTGGGTTAGGAAATTTGACCTACTGACAACACGCACCAGCATAGAACTGTATACGAATGTAACAGCTTGGGAAACAGTTTAACTGAAATACGCCAGTAGAAAATAATTAATGTGACAGCCATTCTACCATCAACGTGCAAACAATTTATGACACTACAGAGCAACTCTGACAATCTTATTGCACAAGGCTAACATATTGCACTGCTCCCACTCATTCCATGTATCCTTGCATCTGACATTTCAGGTGCCACCACCAGCAGACGCAGGTAAGTACAGGTAAGTTCAGTGAACCAGCATTCATGGTTCCTTCTTGGCAGCTCTGTTAGGAGAGGCAATAAGGTCTTTAACTGAGTGCTCCGAGAACACGAACTGGGGAGCTGGGAAACTGTAATAAAATGAGAGCCATGCTGACACTCAAGTAACAAGTCAGACCACCCACAGAGGAAAGCTGCGCTGCTTTCACCATGCTGTTACAGTAGAGAGAGATACTCGCACAGGCACCTGGGGAAGCAGAGCTGGTTGGGACTGTGGGGGAAAAGAAGGGGTTGGTTTTTTGCTATGTGGTTGGATTTTTTAATACTTTTTCTCATTTAAAAAGTAGTAGTTGAACAGCTACAACTTCCCAGGGCTAATTTGTTTCTATTGCAGGAGTATTTGCAAACCAGAATAGATCTTAAGCCAGTACAGGTTAGGTTTAGCAAGACAGAGCTATGCATGTACAATGTTTGTATTCTAAATTTACTTTTCACAAAATCATCCTTAATTCCCTTAGTAGCCTTGTCTTTGACTGAAGAATAATTGACCTATTCAAAGAACACCTTAAGAATGTGCCATTTGATACAGCTCTTCAAGGAATAATGCATTTTTAACTGCATACATTTCTAGCAGTTTAAAGGACATCACAGACATGAGCCAATTTCATTTGCCATCCCACAGACAGCTCTACAGAGAGCATGTGTATCCCTGAACATGGACAGCTGATAGGGGTCTCCTATGAAACACTGTTGATTTAAGAACGTCATAGAAGGCCTGACTGAGAGCAAATCACCACTCAGAGGCAGAGTAGAGATATCTCACATACTCTTCCAGCACCCTCTTGCAAGAAGCACATGAGACCATGAAGAAATCAGTCCTAACACAGTTCCTCCCTCCATTTCTTACCCTTTCCTTGCTGCCAACACAATGCACTTTAATCCCTCATTTCTGGATCACTTGTCCTGAGATGAATGCTGACAGCACACAACTCTGTGTACTGACCAAAACAAAGAAAGAACATTCCACTTAAGTACATTTCAGTTAAAAAGGCTGTTCCTCTATTGTTCAGCACTTTCCCCACAATGTGTTCTATTTTAGAGCAATGTGTACTGTACTTTCTGGCGTATTATGATATTCCTGCGTTACATGGCACAAGGAGGTCAGCTAATGGCACAAGCAGCACTCCATGGTCTGCAATCCCTTGGTTAAATATTAAATTCTTTGTAATGTCCACAGTTTCTTACACTCACATAACTGAGGAAAATACTAACCACGGACAAACACTGATGAATCCCAAAAATTCAGCAAATTAAGGAGACTGAGGATGTTTGTGACAATGCAAATGCATGCTTGATGTGTGAGAGTATAAATGCTCTCTATAGATGAACTAGCATGCAAACAGAAGTCTCCACCTACCAGCCCAGTTACATTGAGATTTACACTACAACCTGTGGTAAACTCACTGCCAAAAGGTTCAATCAAGCACTTAATTCAGTACTCTGCAGGGATTATGGCATTCGTCAAAACACATATTTCGTGCTGTGGCAGCTGAAAAGTTTTATTACCAGATGTATTTAGTATTTCTCAGAAGTAGTATTTTGAGCTCCCAATCAAGCCATTATGCTTGCTGCACACTACACTCACAAATGTTTCCTGAGGCTCTGGCATTTTCCCAGAACTGAACGAGTGGTTGTGAGCCATTTGTCGGTGTTGGCCTCACAAGGGTATGTCCTCCATCTGCAGTGAAATGCCCGTGCTTTTCAGCTCCTGTTCCTATGATAAAATCATTCTCCAATCACCAAACAGACAACACACTTGTCAACTAGCTATCGGCTCCTAAAGGAGTACAGGAATGGTGAGGAGAAGAGGAAAATATACTCCAGCATCCTCACAGAAACTCAACAACAACAGAACAGAAATTTAAAAAAAAGCTTGTTACTGTTTGGGCATGATGTAGTGAGGGTAAAGAAATTAAAACAACTTCTCATGCTACTTCCTGGTAAAGAAACCACTTCCAATAAAACACACTCTTTTTTTTTTTCTTTCCTTTTTTTAAAATAATTGTTGCTGTGGTTTCAAATAAAAACTAGCACTACCAACACTTTACAGAAAATGTTTGCCATTACCCACTTTCTAGAATTTGTATTTATTCTATTTCTTTCCTTTGGAATAGTTGCTGTAGTTAAACTTTACTTTCTTTCTAGAGCAAAATCCAGAGCTCTTAATTAAAGTACCTCAATATTTGTCTAGTCCTTCATTGTCAATGCCCTGAATATCCCTTAACAAAGCACAACCTTCTATTTTCACTGCAAGCAGTTTCCATTCTATTTAACAGCACCTTGACAAACCATTATACTTGCTTAACACTCACTGCAAAAGATAAGGACCGGACAGGACTATTAGGTCACAGAGACCTAATTCTTCTTGGGTCAAACAATGTTAAACTTCACTCGCTCATAACTTGTATCTGACTAGAGAACACCACATTTAAACAGAAATACTCTTTAGAAAAACACATGGTCTTTCCCTGCAAACAGTAAATACATCAGCTCCCTTCATTCTTTTAATCAATAGTCATGCCACTAGAACTGTTTGTTATACACTTAAATGCATGGATCCATTTTCCAGACACAGGTTCATACTACACCTCTGCTAGACTGAAACCAGAGTCCATCATATGCTCCTGAAGTAACCCTTTCAGATTCCCTAAACTAAAATCTCCCTTCTCAAGGATCTTGATCAGACATTTTCAGCTATTATACACAATTTTTCATCTGTAAAAGTAATGAGAAATTTGATTTGGTACTTAAGAATCAAGTTCAGGAGCATCCACATAAAGAAACATAACTCAGGAATGACTAAGAGATGGGGAAGAGTGCCAACAGACAAAAATACTACAATAGGAGCTTTTCTAATACAGCATCAGCTCATGCTGAGCTGTTCTTTTTTCATCATCCACTACAATCCTGGAAACTTTTGAGTTGCTGCTTTCCAGACACCAGGCCCTTGTTCTGAAAGTGTGTCTTTATTCCTATAAAACAAATGGATACTTGGCTATATTAAAGTATTTTTCATTGGAAAGTTCAAATCTTGCAGAGGTCCAAATCTTGGTACATGACTGGCTTACTTTCAAATACTATTCCAATATATTGTGTATTTTACAAACATTTTATTAAGCAATTACTTCCCTATCATTGATCGAGGCATTGATGGCATCTGGCCCCAGACTGGGAGGACTGATAGCCTTCCTACAAAAGCCCACATTTAATAAGGGTCCTTCTGTAACAGATTTGCCAAAATTTGCCAGGCAGATTTCAGTAGACTACAATGTTTTGTGACAGAATGCAATTATTTTTCAACAAAAGATATAACATATTTTTCCCTTTTTTTTGTGCATGTTTTGGGCTAATGTATCTGCATCTTGACATTTCATTCACTTTTTCTGAATACTAGCAGACAAATAACTTTCTCCTAGGTTTTAGGGATTTTTCCAGGATCCAAAATTAATAAAAATTACCTATGGGCTAGGGACTTCAAAAATCATTTGCAAATTATTCAGCTCTAGTAACTAATTAAAACAAATTCTATCCGCAGTCAGCATTGCTCAACACCCCTCCCTTATGACAAACGTATTGTGCCAGCATCAAACAGGGTTGAGAATAGCCCACAAATTTCCACCATTCTTAGCCCTTATTCCACCTCTAGCACAGACTGAGGAAACTAAAGACAGGTTTAAAATATGTCAGCTTTTGATGACATTAACTGATACAGAAAACCTAGGAATTTAAGAATTTGTTTCAATTCTCTCAAAAGATACATAATTAGGTAAGGATGGAGTTTCCATATCAGTTACATGAAGCATTCACACATTTCCAGGACAAACATTCCACCTTGCAGGAGAAGGCAAAAGGGATGACTTATTTTCACTCTACTGAAAATAAACTTGAAATAATGGGTTACTTCAAATATTTAGTTTTCGAAAACAACACAAACTCCGAAGAGAATAAATAATCAATTGGCATATCCAGCCAGTTGCACTTACATCTTCATTCCAGTCTTCTGCTGTCCATTCTTCTATTGAGTTCTTCCATGCTCCTGTTATAATAGGGGAAAGAAAGAAAACAGGTACAAGTTAAAGGCACAACACCGTGTTTCAATCCTTCTGCTTTACAAGCAACACTGTTTTCATTATCAGTGAAACACAAAGCAAGGAGATGGAGGTTGGAAACATATTTGGAAACATGGTTGGAAGCTCTAGGAAACTTGTCTGCAGAATTAAAATTTTGGGAGGGAAACACCACCACTCCTGCCCCCGCCTTTCATTTCTGATTTCAGGAATTTCTTAGCCACTATGGTACCGGACTCAATTTACATGAACTCACATCTGCATCCAGTGATTAACCCCAAACACTGGAAGAACTTCCTCCTATGGGTCCAACGGCAGTGAGAGGTTACTCAACCCTCCCACAGGATCCTCTGATTTCAACCACAAATTCATACAGAACAAAACACAACCACCACCAGCTGCTCCAAGACCCACAATCCTACTTTCAACACATTCAATTTCAAGACCCAAGCTATGCCTGTAGAGGCTACTTTCCAACCTGTTAATTCACTCCTCAGAGCAGCACAACTCCAATTCCTTCCCCTGAGAGAGCAATTTACTTTAGAACATAACAATTCTTATGATGGTAGCAGGACAATCTTTAAATTTCCACTGTAGCTAAAAAACACTTCCTGTAAATTGTGGCAGACTGGATTTGGCAAAGTCTGGAGCACAGTGAAGCATGCAGAAATAGGAAAACCACATGAAACCAATCCTATGGACGCAAAAACCCAACCCCTTCTATAGGAAACAGCAGGTACAGACATGCAAGAGCAATAAAGGGACTGAAGGCCTTGACCACCGGCAGCAGCTGGAAGGTTATTCCAACAACAACCCGAGCCTTCATGTAAACTGTGCAACCACGAGCAAAGAAAACACCAGCACCAAAGGTAGTGCCGCCAGCAGCCTGGATCAAGTACAAAGCAAAGAGACTGCTGCTTCAATCATCTCCTTTCATTTAACCTGGAACTGGTCTGAGATACATTAATTCAGAAACAAGCCCTTCAAAGACAGCATCAAACCCAGCCGGTACTAATGCCAGAACTGCATAGGTGCTTCCTCTCGTACCCCACGACACCACAGCGGGTTTAGGCAGAGGAGGGTTGAGCGGCGCCAGTCCTGTCAGGCAAACGGGCTGACCATGGAGGTTACACACAGTAGCGGGAGGAGAGGGGAACTACACCTTGGAATCCAAAATTATTTGGCAGGTCCTGAGTAAGGTAACATCTGCCCTGTGCAGGCTCTGTGGAGCAATATAGAGTTGCCTGAAATATCTCATGCTCACATTTTACCAAATGGCCCCTACCCAGGGATGATGTTTTTACAAATAACCATACCCTAAGCAAAACTACTACAATGCCTCAAATTTCTAGAGTAATCCACACATTTCCACAGATATTTTGAAAAGGAGGAAAAGCCCAATGAGCAGCAGTTTTTAGAGGAACAGTTGATTTTCTTTCCCTTCCCCCGATCAGCACAGAATCCCTTCCCCCACTATTTCTTCTTTGAATAAGAAATCAAAGTATTTGTCCTGCTTGTATTTATCTCCCATAAGCCAGTGCCAAGGCCTGTCTCTAGAAGACAAGCTTTGCACTGACACCAGAACACTAAAACAGAGCTCGGAGTCTGATAAAATAAACATGAGAAGAGCTCAGGTACACCAAGTCAGACTCTTGTGTATTTTCCACCATCTTTGGGAGACCAAACCTACTTGAAATAATACTCGTGATGTTTCCTGGCATTAAATTTAAACAACTGTCTGTTGTTCCCTCTTATGAAACTAGTCCTGAGGGTTTACTCTTTTAAATACTATGTACAGCCTTTCACCCTTTTATTAGTTTATCCAGGCTGCCAAGTTTATTAGTGTCATTTACTAACACTCTTCCTTCCCAACTCGATCATTCCACTCTCAGTTATTTCAGTACTCCTCTCTGCACGAAATTCAGTTTCTGAATGTCTTCCTCCTATTGATGGGATTCCTAAGTCAGATCTTGCCACAGGCGCATCAATTACTTTTTAGTCCAAAATCCACATTTGTGTTACTGCAACTCATGCATCCTGTTCCCAATCTTTCCCCCAAGCTTTGCAAAGCATTACAATTCAAGAGTTTTCTGTTTTCCATCAAAATTATGTTTCATCTTTTCTAGGATCCTTATCATACAAGCTTCAGCCTAGGTGGTTATTTGTGACCCTTTCCTCTTTTTCTTTGTAACAAGTTCAGTTTAGAAAGTTATCAAACCAATAAAAACAGAATACATCTTTCGATGAATCTTCAGCTATGTTCCTCCAATTATCCTCTCTCCCTGTCACACTCCTTAATTTTTTACCCTTTCTTTGAATAATCATTGATATTAGTCCCAAAACAAATTCAACTTGGTCTATGCCAAACTTATGTATTAGTTCTTTCCTGCTGGATTTGCATTCTAGAAAGACCTGAAGGTTTCCTTAAAATGTTCCTTCTGACATTTACAGCAGATATTAAAAAAACAAACCAAACACAAAACCCCAGAAACAAAAAATCCAAACAGCAACTCCCTTGTACCTTCCAAGGAACACGGCTGCCCCTCTTGAAAGTTACTCTTTAATTTAATTTTTATTTCTAGTCCTTTTTCAGTTTCAGAGTAATTTAAGGCTGTTCATAACTAAGGTAAAAAAGGAAGTTTTTCCATGAAACTTATGAAACTCTATTAAAGTAGACACGTGAATAAATTACCAGAACACAAGGCCATTTTCACAACCAATTTTGAGAAATGATCATCTCCAATACAATTTATGTATAAGAACTGCTGTGATTTGCACTCATTTTCTCCCACTGCCCTGTACATTACAAAAAAGGTAAGAGAGAAATGATGCTGCTCAAATTTATTTCCTTTTGGAGGAGGACTGGTAATTTTTTTCTCTTCATCTGTCCCTTCTCTTTGCCTTTCATCTGTACATGATTTCTATATAAATTAGGATGCAGGAAAACTGATGCTGTATTATTTGGAATACAAATAGATATAATGTTATGAACTATTAAAGACTTGCCCTTCAGTCTATATTTCAGCCAACACTAAATTTTACCTTCACAGAACCAGCTAGCTTTTCTACTGGATTACACAATGGTGCACTTAGAAAGACTATTCAAGTTATGAGGCCTCTGGCATCTGTAGTAATTCAGGGCATGAGGTTCTAGAGCACTTTCAGAGTACACATGACAGAAATCACATTTTGGAAACAAATACTGTATTTATTTTTTATGAAAATACTCATTTCCCCAGCAGTGGCTAAAGAAAGAAATACTTAGTACATAACACAGAATGTCACAAAGAGTTTATATCGGTATAATGTCTCAGGAATATATTCTGGTAAGCAAAGATCTCTTATTTCTCCAAGCAGTTACCCAGTTACTGCCTCTTTAATGTAACTGCAGATGAAAGACACTAGTTTTCCAAGTAGATAGCATGATCTAATATTTTTTACCTTTTTTTAGATTAAGTAAGAAGTGGGACTGGGTAATGAGGAATAAAGAGAGCAATTTCCTTCTTGTCCTTCCTTTATAAACTCTTACCTAACATCTATAAAGCCCACTGCAAGCTTTATAGTTTTCCATATACATATAGTTCCCACGTTCAAAACTTTAGTTGACTCCCCATTGGGAACCTAACTGAGTCATTGATTTGTAATTAACAAAGTATCATTGTAAATCTGGGGAGGGGAACCTGAAAATTAATATTTGAGAATAACAAGTCAATTAATGTTCACCTTTATGCAGCCTACTTCCAGCCCCATACCTTGTCTGCCACTGTCCCCCCCAGCACTGCTTCCATGTTCCTTCCCAGCAGTCTCTTCTGTAAAATTACCACCCCAGCTGCAGCTTCCTCTAAAAACCCTCAAGATGCTTTCTATCAAAAGGCTGAAAGTGCTACCCACTTGGACAACCGATGATTCAATTTTAAAGCCTATTCTTTCTGAAGTGATTCCTTTTGGCCCAGAGACTTCTTTCAGACATTCCTAGAGCTTGTCTACAACAACATAAAAGAAAGCATTCTTTAGAGACATTTTTGTTTTGTCACTTATTATACTTTCTTCATTTGAACGTAAATTAAGATTTGCAACAAAAAGGTACTTAACACCCAACAAGAACATTCACATTTACCTAGTTTACTTTAATTTTCCACTAATCAAGTAATTTTACAGGAACTCCCTCACAATGACACCCACTCATTCATACTTCAAAGACTCATTCATCTGACAAGGCCAGCGAAAATTCTCAAATGCCTTCTCACACCTTCCTCCTACAATGCTTCCCAAATTTCCATGCATGCCTTAAGCTATGTTATTGAAGTCCAGCGTGGTTGTTGGTGACATGTGTACAGCAAAAATGCACTTGACATCCAAACAGAAATTCCACACATCAAAACTCCGAATTTCCACCACTCTGTCGGCAGCACACCTCTCATGATGACACATCCATACTGTTAGAGGGATCTGTTTCCCACATCAAACTACTCCAATTCCTAGGCAGATTTCTTCCATGACTTAACACTGAGTAAAGAAGGACAAGGAGGCTTTGCCTCTGCCTACAAGGACAGAGGAGGCTGCTGTAACAGAGGCACGTGGGGGCTACTCTGAGTTAGCAGGGAGGGTCTCAGAGCACTTGAGTTCATTTTGGAAGTAAAGCACAAGTCCTATGTAAGCTATATCCTTACATCTACAATCAGTAGTAACAAACCAGTGATTCCTTACCTCTGGTTCAATCTCCTAGTACCTTTCTTGCAGATGTTTCTTTACTTAGTTAACCTTATAGCTTCTGCAACGCTTGTGATAACACACCCTGCCCCTCGCTAACAGGTAGCAAACAATAATGTAAGAATCCCCAAAGGAATTTTCAAGACATTAGGTATCTTCCTTATTTGAAAAACTAATGTGAGTGAAAACAAAATGTGTATTTCTGTTTGTGCTACAGCATCAAGTAATTTAAGAAGTAATTCCTTAGAGAGATACCATATTTGGCAAGAATGCTCCCATTAACAACCACTAAAATACTCAAAGCCATTCTTCCACACTGGTTGAGAAGGCAATTAGAGTGACAGGACAGCTGCTTAATAAGCCTCCCTAAACTTTGAGCCTGTTGTTGTCTTCTCTAGTTAAGTGGAAAATGGCTTGTAAGACATTTAGAAAGATGCATCTCAAGTGGCTCACAGCAGAGCTCAAGAGAGCACATTGGGCCCTTTCAGGATCAGCTTCCACACTTGACACAGGAGCTGATGAAAAATCACCTGAGTAGGCTTCACCAATGAAGAGATCAGAAGAGTTACCCATTGTTGCAGTTAAAAGAATACACTCAATGGCTCCCAAATGAGGACAAAAACATACATGACTTTCTCCATTCTAACACATGGTTTACTTTGCCTTTATCTCCTATCACAGAACACAGGAAGAAGCAAGGTATCCTATTTTTCCCATCACAGATAAGCAGGCCACCCTCATTTCTGAATCACCATGAAACCACTGCCAAATGGTTCTTTTCCAAACTATGTCAGTCTCTTGCCTTTAGCTGGAAGTGTGTATTTCTCACTTCTCACTTGAAACTTCATACAGAAACAGACATTTGTCTTGATCTTCAGACAGGTCAGTGGCTTTTTGGCTTCAATTCAAGTGCCTACTCATGCTTTAGTTAGTAATTTTTCTCTTCAGAAGTCACAGATCTTGGAACTCTCCTCCATCCAGAGACTCACATCCTTACATTTCTGCATCCTTACATTCTGCAGATGGGGCTTCCAAATTCTGCAGATGGGGCTTCCAATATGAGTGAATTCATACTTGTAAACTTTTTCTTTTCTTTTTCTTCTTAGATATTCACATCCTATTGACTAAAGCCTATGGACCAATCAGTTCTAGGAGGACTTATGCTCCTTAACTATATCCAGTGAGATCTTAAGCGGTATTGAGATATCTAAACACTTCTTAACATACAAGGTTCTTCCAGCGACTCTTCAAATTCCTTTGTCCCTCAAGGCTTTATTGGTACGATAACAAAAGAATTGCAAAATGCCTCCCTTCCTTCTCACCAGAGAGATACTCAGACTGCACATCAGCAGCAGCTAAACTTAAAAATCACCTAATATCTGTGTCACAAGAGATGTATAAAAGTTTTCAAAAGTGAATTGAACACTAACAGAATGGTTATTTTAGCTCCAATATGCTACAGGTCTTCATTCCAATCCTTCCACTTCCTGAAGCATCTTACCAGTTCCATCATCTGCATCATTCTGACCAGTCTCCCAGATCTCTGGCTTTGTCCCAAAGCCATCAGTGGCAGAAGACTCCGTATAGTCTGCAGGATTAAATGTCCTAGAGTTTTGAAAGTTAAGAAATGGAAGAGAATACATGTGTCATTCAGTGAGCATAAGTGGCATAATTTTTAGCTGAAGTTGCATTAGACTTAACATCTTGATTTCCACATAAGTTATCTTGACAGCTTTTAGTTAAGAAAAAAAATTCTTCTATGAGCAGACAGAGATAAAAAGGGAGAAAAGAGAGTAAGAGAAAAAAGTGAAGATACTGGTAAACAAAACTCCTGTAGAAACACCAAACCAAATAAATTCCTGAAAAACCACTTAACAGCATCCCAATTCCTCCCAGTGTTACAAAGCATTAGTTTATACACACAACAATAAAACTCTCTCAACACGTAAGTTTTTCAGCAGGTGGCTGACTGGTAAGTGACCAGTTATCATGTCCTTTCAGAGCACCAGTAAGATTATTTCAAAGTGCTCTGCTGACACCAATGCCAAAAATACACAGATGCAGCTAAAAGGCGAGAAAGCATTATTGAAGAAAAACCTCTTTTCAGTTCATCATCTGCAAGAATGAACAGGAAGAATTATTAGAGAAGCAGAACATTACTCCAGTTTATCATGACATTACTGATGTTGCATGAAGTGTCATTAAAGGCAAACACTGAGTGAAAGTAGTGGAGCCTACATTTCTATAAGCCAAGTTCTTTCAACAAAATTGAGAGCAAACTTTTAAGCTGCTGAATAACTACTTCTGAATCTGTTTTAAGGTCCGTATGAGGCCAAACAGCTAAAGCATGAAACCTCAAAAACAGGACAAAGTTTAGAATTGCTACTTTCAAGTTTTATATATGCTCACTGCACCTTCTACATTACACTGATCTATATCTGGTTTCAAATTTACCTAAGACTCTATGTAGCACACAACTTGCAGACTCTAAGGCACTATGTAGCTGCTACTGACAGCAGGTATGGCTCTCCAAGTTTGAGATATTAACACTGAATAGACATATATTAGGATTCTACAGGTGTGCCTAGTTAGAAACACTAGTTTAAGACAAAAATACTCCATTTATTACCTAAGATATTTTTCAATTTTTGCATCTATATTGGTTTATCAAACATACAGCAATATCCATACATACAGTGGCAACATTTTCAATAAATATTGCCACTGTGTTTGATCCTTGCCAAAATCTGTGCTCTGCATGTTTCTTACCCCATGCCTTGGGCTGAAAACCTCCCCGCTCCTCTCCCTCTGCCACGTCCAAACCCTAGGAGAGAAAACACCATTTAACAGCAACAGCAGAGGAGCCACCAGTCACTAGTCTGTCACATTAAAGAATGTCACAGTTGAAGAAAACTACCATAGTTGAAGTTAAATGTAATTTACTTCCCAAATGCCCCCATTGAATCTGCTTCCCTAACACACTCAAATAAGCCTTGCTTCATCTAAGACCCCACATTTCAGTAGGATCTTCAACTATCTGCTATCTTTTCTCTGTCTCATGAAGTAGTGCCAAAAGCCATTAAAAGAAATTACCTAAAGACTCATTCCAAACACTGCTATAGCAAACTTATTAGACATTGTTCAAAATTTTGTCTGTATTGTTTCACTCTTGCCTAGGATGCTCTAAAATCCCAGCCTCCCTGAGTATCCTAATCTCTCAAGCAATTCTCTGTCACTCCTTATTTGTGAGGAAAAAGTTGAAATACTCCATTTGTTTCCTTCTCTGACTCTGACCACCTGTCCACCCTCCTGTGCTTTCGCCAGTCTCTGATCACACATTCCCTTCTGCCTCACCCTTCATCAGTTACTTACAGGAAAATACCTAAATCAAATAACTCATCTTCCGTGTTATCACCCACTAAAATATTCATTTGTTTTAACAAAAACAAGTATTTGTTTTCTCAAATTTTGATTACCAGCCTCAGTTTATAAGCTTCTTGATACAATTAATAGCCTAATTTTTGCACATGGTATATTGTCAACAAGGCATTAAAATTTTTTGTGCTATTCAAGAATATACAAAGCAAATGTCTACAAAAAGTGTTATCAAATATTTCTTACATGAAATATATTTCTGCATAGATTTCCTTCCCCACCTTTTTAGGGGTTTTATGTAAGCTCACCCAGTTTCTTTAGGTTTTTTTTGAGGAAGAGTAAGAATATTATTTTGTATTACAAAAACAGAAGGAGGTCAAGAGCTGCACTCAGAGAACAAAACAATGTTTATTTTAATGACAAAATTATGTGGCAATTATAAGTCACCAAGCAACTGCAAGTTTACCAGAGCACACAAAAATTATAATCCTAAATCACCAAAACACTGATGCCCATAGATCAGAACTACCCACAACGGGATGTTCAAAGTTGGATCAGAATTACTTCTTACTTTCAGGAGACCACCCAAACTGATCAAGAGTAGTACCTCCAGGACATGGTAACACCAGTTTATGGAAGTTCTACTTTAATAACTTTCTACTTCCTGCTCTCACCACTCATTATTCCCCTTACCCCAGTTCACTGTTTTAGTGACAAAATACATCTCTGGACGTATTTTTTCAAGATTTCTTAGAGGCATCAAAGTAGAGGAAATATTCCTATCCAGCAAAACACAGCATTTTGCTGGGATAAGAACACAGAACAGCTTAAGTCTGACACTGACTTTGCTCTCTTTTCACAACTGGTTGGAGAGAAGGCAGACAGAAGCTACAAAAGAAGCAACAACTACTGCAACCTGGCATTTGCCACCCTTCTTTACTGAGCCCATGTGCTTTTTGCCACAAAAAACAATGCCCCAAACCTCTCTGTACCCAACTGCCTCCAACTTGTCCACTGAACCTTGTTCCTCAGCCTACCTACTCTTCTATTATCCTCTGCCAAAATCAGAGCACTCTGGATTACCTTTCTGTCCAGTAAGTTTTCTTAAGACCAGAACCAGCTACACAAGTTTACCTGGGGATATGGTAGGGGCCATCATGTAATAAAATTACTTTCAATCGCTATCAATAGAGCATTAAACACCATTTACAGAAATTGTGCAGAAGCAAGATCAACAGCTTTCTGACAGCCTGAGGAACAAGTCCAACTGGGAGCTGCAAAACACAGAAACAGTCAACCAGAAACAGTTTTGAGTGAGACAGACATAAGGTACAGAGAGAAAATTGAAATAGCTGTCATGAAAGAAGAATTAGATTTTACAAGAGGAGGTAAGTCACCCCAGTATCTCAGGTGCAAAGGCCTGAAGAAACAACCTTAGCACACTAAAGAGAAGGTGATGTTTTAGCAAGCCAGGCATACATAAGATATGTTCCCATAATGGGCACAATAAGCAACAGTTTTAGAAATTGCAAAAAAGAAAAAATGCTGCTCTTGAAGTTCCATGCATAGTCTTAGACTACTAGCCAGCAAGGCATTTTTTATACCAGATCACTTTGAAAGATAATTCTGAACTTGAATTTCAAGTAGATTCCTTTACCTTTTTAATGCTGTGTCTATGCCTTCAGTCAAAACTGGAATTAAGTTTTATCAACAAACACAAAAGAAACTTTCTAACGAAGGCAAAAGGGAGTACCAAATCACTAAATTCATAGTTAGAAAATACATGAAAAATTAACTCAAAATATGGGACAATAAACGTTCACCACTGCAATACCACCTAACTCAGACACAGGATCTCATACATCATGGTCACTAGCGCAAGATGCCAGTGGAAAGGGCTAATAATTCTCTTCGACACAACCAGACCACTAGTATATCCTTAATTCTCATACCAAGAAAGCTACTTCTCTCAGCTGTCAAAATGTAAAAATGGCCTTAGAACAGACGGTACAGTCTTTTAAGACAAAGAAGTTAGTCACGAAACAACTGTGAATGCCCACAGGCTATCTATAAACTTTTTATGCTTCTAAACAGTGACTTAAGAGTCAGCGAGTAAATGAAGCTTTCAGAATTTACAGCAGGAACCCAAATACTAAGCATGCAATCCCAGTAATTTAAACCCATTTAAATTGGAACTACTACAATTGTGCTCTTCCTCACCAGTGATCATAAGCTCTGCTCTTTTGTGCACTGACAGTTTTGCACTTCCCAGTGAGTGAGCACCAAACAACTACCAGGAAACAGTATTTGTTCACTTAATGCACTAGCTCTCCAAACCAGTTCCCACCTTGATGAATGCCAGAAAAACTTTACACCAAGCCACCAAAAAACCCTGCTGCCTACAGTGACCATGTTGCCCGCCTCTTTTTTTTCCTGAGAGTTAGTTTGCCTGTCACCTACCACCTCACACTTTCCAAGTCCCTTAACTTCCAGGAGGATCTGCTCCAGCATCTTGCCAGGCACAGATGTGAGACTGCGTGACCTCTAGTTCCCCATGTCTGCCTTCCTTCTCTTTTTAAAATGGAGGTTATACTTCCCTTTTTTTCATCAGTGGGAACTCAAATATGATGGATGGTGCCTTAGCCACTTCCTCTTCCAGTTCCCTGGGGACCCACAGATGTATCTTGTCAGGCCCCATAGACATGTGCACTTTCAGATTCCTCCGAGTCTCAAACCTGATCCTCTCCTACGGCAGATTGTTATTCATTCTCCCACCCCCTGCCTTTGCCTTCTGTAATTCATATGACTGGAAATCTTGTGGGAAAAGACCAAAGCAAAAAAAGGCATTAAGTACCTCCAGCTTCTCCATGTCCCAGTTAGCCAGATCCCCTGTTTTCTTACAGAGAGGGCCCATATTTTCCCTTGTCTTCCTTTTATCACCAACAATACAACTTGAGCACTCCCAACCAGAACCCTGGCTGCTCAGACAATCTCACCCCTCTCTTCCTCCAGGCTAAATGTATTTGCTTCTTCCTTCTCTGGGCTTTGTTTTTGTGTTTGAGTTTGTCCAGGAGCTCCTTTTCATCCATGCAGTTGGGGTAGTTTTGTCTTTCTTTTGGTTGGGATGCACTGCTTCCAAACTTGGAAGAATGAATGTTTAAATATTAACATGCTTTCCTGGGCCCCACTTCCCTCTGGGGTTCTATCCCATGGCACTCTACCAAACAGATCCTTGAAGAGGTCTGCTCTCCTGAAGGCCATGGCAGTGAGCTTGTTGTGTGTCCTCAACACTGCACCAAAGATCTCAACCTCACCATTTCACAGTCACTGCAGCCCAGGCTGCCCTTGACCTCCACATTCCTCACCAGCCCTACAAGCCAGTTCACTCCCTAGGCTGCAAACACACATTGCCAGTTCCTGACAGCTTTTCATCTGCAAGAAGTCCCAAGTCCTGCTCTGCAGGGCTGCTCTCAAAGAGTTATTCTCCTTGGTCTGTATTTATGCCTGGAATTGCCTGAGATACTGACCTGAGTGCAGCATCTTGAACTTCATCTTTTAAACCTCATGAGATTCCCATTGGCCCACTCCTCAAGCTTGTCCAGGTCCCTTGAGAAGACATCCCATCCACTTGAAGAACCTTCAGGTGTGTCAACTGCACTTCTCAGCTTAGTATCATCTGCAAATTTGCTGAGGGGGCACTCAATCTCACTGTGTCAGTGATAGATAATAATCAAAGAGCACCAGTTCCAAGACAGAGCCGTAAGGGACACGACCTGTCACCAGGCTCCATCTGGACGTAGAACCATTGATCACAACTAACTGGATGCATCCAATTAACTGGATTAAGTCAATTTTTTATCCATCAAGAAGTTCACCTTTCAAATCCCTCTCTCTCCAATGTAGAGATAAGCATGTCATGTGTGACCATGTCAAAGGCCTTACAGAAGCCCAGACAGATGACGCCAGCCCTTCCTTGTTGACTGTTATGACCACTCCATCACAGAAGGACACCAGATTAGACAGGCACAACTTGCCCTTTATGAAGCCGGGATAACCAAAGATGCTCATTCCCCTCATTCCCTTCCCTGACAGATGGAACACATCAGTCCCCAGAAGACCAGGTTTCTCAAAGTGAGTCCCCTGGTCTAAGAAGTGAAACCCCCTGCTGTGGCACAAGGCCTATAACCACCTGAATATTCTCCAAATACAACTGGCCATTTCGACCCTTTTTGTTTTTGACTGGAAGGATGGATGAAAAAACTACCTGCAAAAACTAGCTGCTCCAGAGTGCTGTATGGCCACACCCAGGGCTCTGTAATCCCCTTTGATGCTGTTCAGACTGCTCCTGGCTGTACCCCTTGTGCCTGAAACAATGTCAGGAAGTAAAAGTCAGTGGACTGCAAGAAGCCTGGTAGCCTCGGTGACACCCCTGATAAGAGCCCCTCCTAAGCAGCGCACCTCTCTAGAAAACACAACATGCCACCAAAGGGGTGCCTCTGTACCTCTCAGAGGAACCTCCTACTACTGTCACTTGCTGCCTTACTCTTTGCATTTTTCTTCTCCTAAATGAATTCTAGAAAGGTCAATACTTATACCCAACCCAAGCAGGAAGCAAGTTTTTCTGTTTTCACTAAAACCCCCTAGGATTTCGAAACACTCATTACAATCACTTCTCCACCCTGGTACCATCCATGCATGGCAAGAATCACTCCCCACATCCACAACATTTCTTCCCCCAAAGCAAATGCACACTTCATGGCAGCATGAGAAAGGTGTGAAGAAGCACAGCTCAGATGGGACAAGCCCATTAAATTAACAACCTCCAGAAAAAGGTTTTTCTGCAGAAAAATCTTGATTTTTTTTTCTTGATTTTCTGCAGAAAATCAAGTCTGCTGAGCTTGTAGACCTACGTCCTTCCACTACAACACAGGTGCTTTATTTCAAAACTCAGATTTTCAGGGTTTAAATTAGAGGAAGTTACTTCAAGGTTAAGAAATGGTTTGAAGAACAGCTGCAAGAAAAAGGAAATGCAGATTGGAAGGGCAAGCAACACTCTAAATTTGTGCTTATGTCTGACTACACAGTAACTGAACTGCCCTCGTCTCTGCTCTGGCAGTGCCATCCTCCCAGCAGAACCAAGATGACAGAGGGTTATTAAGCCTTAAGAGGTAAGGAGGCGAAGTGCAGAAACTTTGTATTCTAGGTACTCTATATTACCAAAACAAACACCCAAGTTCGATTTAATAATTCAAAATTTAATAATTCAAATTACTTTTGTCTTTATTAGTCACCATAAAGCTAGAAGCAATTAATCAATTTTATGTACTGCATTGACTCTAGAAAGCATTTTTACAATTCATGCTGAAAACTTTCAACTATAAAATTACATTTAAAGGAAAACAGGTGATCTGCTACAACTAAACTATGATAATCTCAAAAGAAAAAAAATGTACATAACGGAGTTTCTTAACTAATGCAGAATGAGCCGCAGCAAAACTAAACAAACTTCAGATTTTGATTTCCAGAAGGTCTGCTCCAGATTAATGTGTTAGAAAAAAACAACATTCTCCTTAGTTCTGGCAAAAAAAATCCAAGACATACCCTGTGCCAACTGGGCTAAGCTTTTAAACCAAGGGAATGTTTATACAAGCAATTCTGGATACAGAAAGTCAATTTGTTCAAGGATAGCATACTTCTTATGTTAAAAACAATGAAAAGAGATCAAGAACACAAACTGGACTATAATCAGATATCTATGAAAAGGATAAGATGTTTTATTTTCCTATACAGCTGGCAGACAAAACAAGAGTTGGAATTAAAACACAGCATTTTTTCCTTTAATCTTTCTATCTGTTTTGTAGAAAAAAAAATCCCTGGCAGAACCCACGTTTATGGCATGCTCATGTTGTTCTTGAATAACAAAGTAAAGATATAAACAGAAGTGCAAGCAACAAATCCATCTTGCCTTTGCAAACCAGGAGAATTACTATACATAAGTTTATAACAATTTCTATGCTGAATCTTAAAAAAAGCCCAAAATCCCACCAACTTGTTATTTCTTTATAAGCCACGGTCAATTAGATACCCAGGGAAGAGCACATGAACTGAAATCACAGTGTCTTTTCTTTGGATGTTTTCCTGATCTTCAACTATTTGTGGCTTTGACTTCCTTAGTCAAAAAATAATTTATATTCCTTAGTCAAAGATAATTTATATACAACAAAATCTTTGGTGGTTTATTTTTTCTTGCCTGTGGTTCTTTTTTAGGATGAAATTTCCAAGTATTTTATATATACATTTCCTGCACCACACCACCTTACTGAAAGGAGTTCCTCAAGTTCACTTCATGCATGAAGAACCAACTCCAAGTTCATCTTGAAGCAGTAAACTGCTGCATACTTGCATGCATACTTGCTGCATACTTCTCTCTTTTGCATACTTGTTTGGCATGATCAGTTGATGCCCCCATAAAAGTTTAAGAGAGCTCTACCATACATGCACACAGTCCTCTCTTGCAGGCAGAAAAATCCTAGACTATTTGTTCCTCACACCCCATAACTGCAGACTTCCCAGTACCTTCAAAAGCCTTTTCTAGCTCTACATCCTCTTTTTTTCTCTGCATCCTTTTCAATATGAAGTAGAGGAACTGAGGGAATCAGACCTACACTTAAAATTGAAGATGCAAGAACCCTGAAAAACAGCAGCTTAAAAACAACCTGTGCTTGTAAAGTTTGTCAACTTGTATACAATACTGCAAGTGATTAAAACACAAATAAGAAACTTTTTCTATAGCTGATAATCCTAAACATATAACCATCTGCCTCCTTAATTTCTTCAGGAGATTCCATTCTAGACAGTCACAAATCCTTGCTATACTGACAAATATAATCACTTAGATGCAATTACTGCTCATCACCATTACAGTATTTCTTACATTTAAGTTAAGCTCACGCAAGAAATTTGGTTCTAAAAAGAAGCACAGATGAGAAGGCATCTTAAAACAAGATATTCCCTGACTTCAATACAAAGTTTACACCCTTAGTTTAAAAAGCAAAGACTTAGTTTAGAGCAATTGTAGCTGAGACGTGTCCTGTTACACACGCTGTGATATATTTTTGCATTCTGTTAATCAGTCAATAATTTGTATATGCTTCAAATCCCTGACACCCTGCATACCAGCAGACAGTGGTGTTTGCACTCTGTTTACCTACTACCCTATGAAGTTACAAGGAACATGACACGGTCTTAATGGAAGATCTACTGTCAGATAAAACTAGTGCCTTACACACTGAACATCAAATATTCAGTATAAGGGTTTTTCCCTCTCAGTAAACAGCACACTGTCACCTCTGTGTCAATCCCATTTTAGCTATTTTCAGTTGCTTACCATTTCTTTAAATTACGTTTTTGTACTGTGAAGCAGTAATGCATATGATGGCACAGCAAATCTCCTAGAAGGCAGCCAGTAAGATAACTCCTGCCTGAGAAGGTAGCTTAAAATAGAGAGAGTGTGTTGCTCAGATAATTAGCTGACCCCTTATTTCATATCCAGTGCCTAGATTTCTACACACACTCTGCATGAAACATTTCTAAAAATGGGTTCTGTGGTGATTGCCAGCAATCTGTTTACTTTCAGCTGAACTATGTTATGTCTCATTTGACTATTCTGTGTAACAGAAAAGAGAGACTACAGAATGAATTGGCAGGAAGCTTTTTATTATTATTTATACTAATATCCAAAGAAAGAAGGCCGGGTATCCCTGAAATGATAAGAACTGAATTACACAGATTTCTAAAACTCCTTGAAGATTTCAAGGGTTTGCATTGTAAAATTAATCAGGTATTTCCCGCCATGGAATACACACACTTGTAATATAACAATCCTGTAGTTGGCCAACAGGTTTATCACAGACACTTCATTAATGTACTTGGCTCACAGTACAGTCTAAAATATTTAAAATATTTAGTAGAGACATCCTACAGTAATACTATGTACATGAAGCCAGTGAACAGAAACTCTTTGAAGTTTCTATTCCTTCAGTTAGATAGGTCAGTTTGATCTGATTATGAAGTTTGAGATATTAATCTAGAAAGCTACAGCTTTGACAACAACAGCAGTGTATGGTTTGTAAGGTTAAAGCAAAAACCACTGCATTTGAAATTAATCTCCAAGTTTTACTGAACCATTTTTTAAAAGTCCTACTTTTATACTTTCAGTTTGAAAATAAAGGATTATTTTAAAAAATAAGTAACTGCAAGATTTACATTCTATCTACTGAAAGTGTAAACTGTTAACATACCAAAAATGGTAGCTGTGAACTATACCACACCTTATCCTGCAGAGCTACTTCTCTGCACACATCATTGGGTTTTTGCTGATTCACAGGCACTCTCACACCCAAACCTTTGGAAGTTACTTCTTTGCATCTTTGTACACCTTCAAGATGCAGATGAAGTTGGATGCGCCTGTCTCTGAATGCCTTGTAACCCAACATTCCAAAGAGGAGTCCTTTGAAGGCAGAATTTTTCTTGAGTCAGACAGTACTTACTAAGCACATTAGTTCTGCCATACATTTTGTCAATTTAACTTACTTAATACACTTGTCCACCCATAATCTGTACCATACATGGATTACTTACTTTCATTCCTCCGATTTTAAGGAAAAACAAGCCTCTATCCACCCCAACCAGTAAAAATCCAATTCAAATACACATGACCTGATTCCACATCCAATCCATTATTCCACCTCTTCTACATGACAGGATTGGAGCTGTGCCTAAAACTCCACAGTATTCCTTCTCCATAGTTCCCATCAAGTCTTCTATGTTGAATTCCTTTTCATAGCAAAATGTCTCTAAGGTGGCTTGTTCTTTCTCTGATTGGCTACCAAAAGCAGAAGGCAAGCCTGACAACCAGAGACACCCCAAATAAATGGTACAAGCATACATCAAACCCTTCCCCAAGAGCCATACAGATGCAATCTTGTACTCTCCTGCTGCTGAAGTACATCTTGAGGAACCCTGAGTGAGCACACTCCCACTCACAGGAGGCTGGCATGAGTCAGTCTGGGAAAACAGCTCTCCATAGCCAGTGCACAGCAGCCTGCCACACAGGAAATTACCATAGAAGTGATGTCTGTCAATTTTTTTAAGTTGTTCCAAGACCAAGAAATGATAAAGGATAAGGGAGTGGGATGTACCCAAGTACAAGGTGGCTGAAGTGTGTATGGAATCAAAGGATAAACAAAAAATGCTTAAGAAGAAGCATTTAAAGAAACAAATGGGAGAGTTCCATTTCAGGACATGAAAGCAGAGCCAGTCCCACAACAATGCCACCATCTCACCTCTCCCACGGCCACGTTTCCCACGGTCTGAAGGCCTGTCTCCTTGATTGTTGTCCACTCCATTCTCTTCAGCTCTAACTGTGGAGAGAGGACAGCTTAAGAGAAGCGTTAGAGACTGCTACTTGAGACAATACAGCCATTTGCTTAACCTGAACCCCTCAAAACAAAATGCAAAATTTTAAAGTGGGATGGTCAACCGATCTCAATTACCCCTCTTCTTTGAGGCCTCACTAGAAGCAAGTTATGTTTCTTTGATTCCTTTGGACAATTATGAAGCAAAATACAAGAAGGAAAAGTCCCCCAGGAGACAAACCTCTACAAGTGCCATGTTTTGCAGCCTACATTATTTAATGAGATAGGAAATACACCTGCCTCATCCTGTGTTTCCTAGAAAATGCACTGGTTGACAACAGTGAAAAAATAAGGATAACCAGTAACACCAACTCATCTCCTTTCTGCCCATACTGCATCCCTGTAGAATCATGGCAACAGATTTCTCCTCTGTATTTAAAGCAGAGGGATGATGACTGGGTGAAGGTAAGACACTAAAAAAGGTCTGCAACCTAAGTGCTTTGTGGTAACTTCTGACAAGGTGCTTTGAAATACAGCTGGCTACTTGAAGGAGGAAAAAAAAACCAATAAAACTGGCCTCTTGAAACACTCAGTGCTGAGACTTTGTGCTGCATTTCTCCTAATGGCAACAATAAAACCAAAAATGCTTGGACATAAATTTGGGAAGAAAATAACAAGATTTGGTAACCATTTCAAATTTCTTTAATTCCAGTTTACAAAAAGAGAAAGGCAGCATCTGTCTCTGATAAAAAAAAATTGCCCTTTACTTTCATTTTGATTGACCTAATTTATACTTTTCCAAGTCCAGCTCCATGTTTTATTAATATTTTTTCATCCTGACTTTATCCTACAAAAATTCACAACATCTATATTGGCACAATAGTTGAGTATCTTCCAATTATGAATAACTTGAGTTGGCTAATATTGTAAATGTTTTCCTGCTTATAAGTGCAAAGCTAAACATACTGTATCCATTCTGATTTCTTTTCTCGTCTATCAGCATGGCAAACAGCCAATAAAAACAATGTGCACAGCTTTGACAATGCTGACAAAACTTAGCTAAAAAAAGCAACATGTATCTGATATGATCTATTGTGACTCTATCTAACTTGGAAACATCAGTTTGCTTTTGTACAATGTATTATTGCAACTGTAGCAAAGCTTTCAATGTTTCAACTAACAATGAATTTTCTCTGTTGCAGAAACTCACCTTTGGTTGATTTATGTGAGAAATATATTTAGAGATTAATAATCATCCCAGTGTTTTCATTCCCCTTATGAGAAGATGAGAACATCTTCAGGTTCTCCCACTCATAAAAGGAGATGGAGTCAAAGCTGGATAATTTTTTCATTAAAAGAAACAAAAAAGTGTATCAGCTGTGCAGCGACATACTTGTTTTCAAGCAGACTTACAAAGAGTCATTTCTAAAACTTACATGAAGAACAGCAATTTGTACAAGATCAATTCATCAAACAAGAACAGAGACTTATGTTAAACTGAGTGTCTCTGAACAAGTACAGACCATCCCAAAACCAAGTCACATAGACAGATCAAGCATACCTGTGGCACAAACAAGTTATGATCCCTTCAACGCTGAGCTATAGTCGGACGGACTTTGCTCCATTAAGCACTCGCTCTTAGCTCAGTCAGTTCCAGCTGCAAGAAAAGCATCTCAATCTTTAAAAATTAATCCCTATACGTACACTCTCGTCCACGGCTGCCTCCTCTTCCCCGTCTGTTGGAACTTCCCCGTCCACGACTCACTTCTCTGTCCCCTCGTTTCTCTCTGTTCTCTTTGTTTTCTGAACCTTCCTTTCCAAGGCTTTTCTTCTTTCCCCCTACAGTCTCCCAGGAAGTCTATTTGGGTAGAACAGAATTAGACACAAAAGTCAAAAAGGAGGAGACAGCTCTCAAGCACACTTTCTACCCCATGCCCCTCCAGTTTGTGGAAAAAACCCAGGTATTTGCATAATGTCACATATGCAAACTACACTGATATAAATGGCAAGACAGACTGTATTTTTGCAAAGAGATGAGAAAAAAACATTTTTGCAGTTTGTCTTAGGGAATATGAGAACCCCAAATATTTCTGGCTATAATGGACTTTTACTAGTTCAAGGAAGACTAGATACTGTTATAACACAGAACATCTGCAGAGCAAGCAACAGTTTTCCTCTCAAATACATCCATAAATCTAGCATGGGAACACGAACAAAGCTATCTTTTTCTCCCAGGGAAATGAGAAAGAAAAAACCAAAAAACCCTTGTAAGTATCACTGAACAAAAGATTGATGAGAATAAGTACCTGGCCTAAGAGGGGGGAAAAAGAAAAAAACCCAAACAGAAAAGTAAAACTTTTCATCCAGGCACACTAGAATTTAAGCCCCAGAAGACAGAATGGCAAAACAACAACTTGGGAGAAATGATGATAAGCCAGACCATCCACTCTTAACAGCTACAGACCATCAAACATAGCAAAACACAGGAAAAGCTATGTCTAAACAAGACATGGGATCAAGGTCCAAATATAAGGCTTCTGTTTTAATCTTAAACTCAGTCTTCAAAATAAATTCAAGGATGTTATAAACTCTACAGGAGTATCTGTAGGAGTTGAAAATAAAATGAGTAGAACACTTGCCAAGAATAGCTCAGCAACTTATATATTATGCAATTGCATGGTTAGTCTATTAAGCCATAGCTGCAAAGCAAGTAAGAAGAAAAAAGGGTATTATTTGCAAATCATTAAGATGGCAGAGAGGTTTACGTGTATGACCCCATTCCTAGGGGCTTACAGTTTAATCAAGATATTTAATATCAGAATATTTGCACATACAAATTGTTGTGAAGAACTGAAGTATGACGTCTGACAGGCACCTACATCAAACAAAAAAGGTTGTCTATCAGTAATTTTAAGTCCTGTCTTATCTCTCAATTCCACCAACACCAACTCAGCTCTGAGGAGCCAGGCCATGGCCAGCTAGCTCAAGCTGCCTAGGAAGCCAGCAAGGAAGAAAGCAAGTAACAAAGCAGTCTACAAACTCAGTGTTACAAACTCAGTCTACAAACTCAGTGTTACAGAGTCTCCTTTGAGGGAATAAGAATTAAGAGAATGGTTACTCTCTAATTTTTTGGCATGGCACTGGTGAGAAAGAAAGGTGAAATCACCTTGCAGTTCCAACTCCAGTACAGAAGACTAAACCACTGACTCTGGCTTTGGTGAAGCCCAGCCAGAGCTGATCAGAGGTACAAAACTAAACACATTTGAACACCACCACCTTATCTGTGAGGCAGAAAGCTGCTTCCCCCAGTAAGTACCACATGGCATCACCTACCACAGCTGGTGTAACTGCACTGAAACATTCCTAGTGCTTCACACGCCTCACAGGAGGAAAGATACCTGCACTGACAACTGAACAGCCGAGTCTGTAGAGTTCAGAATGCACTAATTCACTGATGGGCTTGGTGCCAAAACATCTTTGACCCTTTCAGGAAACACCCAAAACTGGATAAGATCGCAAAGCTGAAGAGGAAGCAGACTCTCCTGAGTGAGATTTAAAATGACTTAGGAAGGATCAGTAAAAAGATGACCACAAAAGCATCAGATCCATGCTTTCCCACAATAGAATTTTGAGGAAAGCCTTGAGAAAGTCAGGCATGTCCTTTAAGATAGAGGATGATGCTACTTCTGAGCATGGGAATCTGTCAAACAAACAAACAAACAAACCGTTTAGCTGTCTCTCTTTGTGAGGGAGGTAACTGATTACAATTTCAGCTGACAATGCCTGAGGCAACCCAAATGACAGCAGTGGGTCTGACCTTTGAGAAAATCTGTAACAGAATAATTCTTGTCGTCCTATTCTTACATGGAAGGAATAAAAATCTAAAAGGTCTGTTTTGTTCTATCTTCAAAGGTTTAGTAAGTAAAAAAATGGATTTAAGAAGTTAAGTGAATACAAGTCTTAAGCAAAGAAACACGTCCTTCTCTACTCATTCACAAGCCTCTAACTACCCCAAGCCAGACTGCTACAACTGCTGCAAAAAGAAAGTCTTTACAGAGACAAAGTCACACACTTACAGCTTGTGGATCACACCTTTAAACCCTAAAAGCAAACAAAAAAAAGACTAAGACAAAATTGGCTGAGTACCAAATAAACTATAAATACACATTTTAACTATCACTCCTTGCTCTTGGAATTCCTTCAGTTGAATGGACACATCTTTCAAATGAAGTTTAAGAAAACCGCAAGTGCATCAAAGCAGAGTGAGACTAGAAAGAGAGATTTGGAAATCTGCATTCAGAATTTGTAGTACCTCAGCTTACAACTTCACGTCAAATCCATGGTTAAACTGTTCTCACTTATAATGGCCTTAAAACAAATCCTTCCAACTGGAGGCCCACAAACTTTCAAAAATAAAATTTTTCACACCCATCAATTAATACTCCTTCCTCCTTGACTCCTTCAAGTTCTCTATATGTGTTTCTAAGTTGCATTTTGTCTATAGAGAGCAGTGGGTTAAGAAGGACTTGTCAGAAGGACACAACATATCAGTATCACTTGTAGCTGATGAATGAGTTCAGAAAGCTTTTTCTATGTCATGATCAGTTACAACAAACAGCTAAAGTAAGAAAGGATTTAATATTCTCTATCAACCAGAAAACTACTTTAAACTAAAAAATGGCAAATATTATAAGTATGAGAAAACACAGCATATTACCCAGACAGATTTAAGTGAAATGCTCTCCCCTACTCCCAGCCTGTCAATATCATATACTTCTGTGTTTAGAAGACCTCAACTCTGATAAAAAATGAAAAGGGGATAGAAAAGAAAGTCCCCTCATTCAAAACAGTGTGAATCCCAGATTAAGGGTGTGTGAGGGGTGAGTTTCCTCATTAACAATAAGCCAGAGTACACATCCTGACAAATCACAGGAAATACTGAGTGTTCATCATCAAGAAAGGAAGTCCAGGTTACTCTTCCAACTTGGATGAGAATCTAATTTTAAGACAAATTGTAAGAAATCTTTCCAGCAAAAACTTCAACTGCACTAAAACATACTTTCTCAGTATCTCTTGGGATAAAAAATTTCACTGTGCAACTTCTTAAGCAACATTATTTGTTGTTGTATACACATTGTTTAGTCTCCTCTTCCTGTTTTTCAATTAAGTCATGCAAATGAGCAACAGAGTTAAAGAAGCAAGTCGTGCAAATGAGCAACAGAGTTAAAGAAGCAACTACTTGTTGCATCCTTTCCTGCCATAAGTAGCATTATCAATGCAACTTGCAGATGTGGACACCTCCTCCAACTTCAATACTGGCAACCCACGCCTACAGAACATGCATAACTTAAAATACCTGCCTGCCCCTCGGGTTTACAAAGATTGACCTTTGTGATGGTCTCAGGCCTCAGGAGGGTCTACACAGTAACTACAAAACCTGCAGCAAGAAACAGGCCTGTGTCTGAGGGTGCACTGAGATCTGCTGCAGAGTTAAAACTGCTGTATATAAATGAAAGCATAGGAACTCTGCAATAGACCAGCTAAACACCCACAACATTTTCCAGATTCAGCCTTCTCCAAGGTATGCATGCAGTAGAGAAGCTGTCCCAGTTTCCATTTCCTCCAAAAGAAATTGAATAGAAACATGGAAATTGAAAACTTCGGAAACATGACTTTCCCAATGTCCTTCTAGAAGCTGAAAATCACAGCAAACAGAAGGAGTACTTTAACATGGAAGTAAAACCTTACCGTGTCTGAATTTCCTTCCAGCAGTATGTTGATTGCTCTGTTCACATCCCCATTACAATCATGTAGTGCCACTATGCATTCATCCTGGTTTTTCCCCGTCACTTCCATAAGCTGGCAGTAAAAGTCAGACATGTTAAAATATCTAAATTACTATCATAAGAAAGTAAGAGCTAGTATGACCACAAATTACAACCAAGTGCATAGCTACCATGTCAGAGTAAACTAATATCCTGAATAAAGTAATCTGCATTGTACAGATCTGCTTGGGATTCAGACAAGAGAGGAAGAAGCACAAATTAATTGGTAATAAAGGAAGTACTCTTTCACACTTTTTTTGGTCTGTATGCTTGCAGTAAATGCTGCCAGATGCAGCAGTGAGTGAGTGTAAAGGACAACAATAGTTTCAGTATCATCCTATCTCTTTCTCCACCAAAATTGCCCCTCTTTATCTCAGTGTGAGAAAAGACATATAGCAAGACATGGTAGAGAGCAGATCCATCTGGAAAATCATGCAGACTAAGAAATACATTATCTTTCAGACAGACTAGCTCCCTTGATCCATTTCAGCATAAGGCCACACCAGAGACACAAAGCTGATTAAGGAGATGTACTTCTGAATTATGTTACTTGAACTCATTGTGTATATCCTGAAAAGTGTGTGTCACTGAGCATTCAGCAAATTCATTTAAAGAACAAAACCTACATGAGCTAGAAATGCATATGCACAGGGTAAAACATATTCTATGCAGAACTCAATTAATCTCCTTCCCACCAGCACAGCCACAAGCACTATTGATGAGGGTCCTTTGGCTTCACAAAGTAAAAGATTTCATTTTTGGCAGAGCAACAGAACTAGTTTGTAACAAGAACAAAAAGTATTTAACAATGCTTCAGATGAAGTTTTAGACATGAAAAGAAACCAAGAAATCTGCTCCCTTGCTGCATTTATGCATTCAAGCTAATTATTCCCTCCTGGGTATATTCCTAGGTTCTTCATGAGCCATGATGTATTCACCAGGACAAAATCACCAATAACCACAACAGCACAGACACCCATATTGTCAGGACTGCTTGGATTAATGGTCTCTTGTGTAACTAGGTCATGAAAGCTTGATTATCTAGCACCCAACACTCACCATGGTAGAGGAAGTGAGAGATTTCATTTATACACTGTAATTCTATAATTTTAATGCATACAAAGATCTGTGAATGAGATTATTTATTTTTTAAAATAACACCTTGATTTACCTTTAAGCTATCATTAGACTTTTACTCTTCCTGAAAAACTTCGGAGATTTTAGCAAACTCAGCTTACACAGGTGACGTTTTTCTCACGTGCATGTACCTGTGGACAAGCTGAATGCACTCTTTATTCTGACAATCATTAATCATCAGGACCATACTAGAGAGATACACTGAGAAAGAGATCTCAGCAAAAACGAGTTTTGGCTTAAGGGTTTGTCTACAAGGGAAAATACACTGAAAACTACACTGTCAGAGCTCTATTCCCACAAAATTTCTTGTAAAAAGACTTGACAGCACAATAAGAGCACCTTTTCCTAGTTAAACTTATGTCCTTCTGAAAAAAGTTTCATCTAACCCAGAAACAGATGCTCTACCTCCAAAATGGAAGCCAGCTCTAAAACATTTTATTGTGGGACAAAAAAACTTGTACCATAAGAAACATACTTGCTTCACTTTATCTTCAAAATCTGCGTCATTCTTATCGTAGATCATCTGAGCAAGGCGAATCTGTTCTGCTGTTGCCTGAAAAAAGATAATATCCAATAAAGTACACAAAAGGTAACTAGATTTTTTAGAAGTATATCCCAGTGTCCCTGCTTTTTTCCTACGGGTTCTCAAAAAGAATATACACAACAAGCACAGAGATGCTGTGGGGGAGGGATCAATATCTTGTCTATTCTCATTCATAGTTTTAAATGTTATTTGGGATAGAAGCACTTTCAACACATTCAATCTATTTGAAACACAGTTAAAAGTCACTGCATGGACAAGACCACCATATAATAACACAGAAGGACCAGAGAAGACTACATTTTACCATCAATGTTTTCACTCTTATTTAGGACCTACTACTCCAGTGTTAAGAGTTCTATTGTAACAAACTAGCAATAGTATCTCTATATTAACCACATCTCTGATGATCCCTGCTCCCATCCCCTTCCACAGCTCTCCCAACAACAATCTGACTCTCTAGTTTTATTGAGCACTTAAAAAGACCTGAGTCATGTCTCAAGACTTTGCCATGAACAGCTGCACTGTTTTTTCACAAGCGAATACTGGTCTCTGAAAACTGGTAAAGCAATTTGCTATTGATGAAGTATCTGGTGCTTCTGCAATGTTTCTGGACAAAAATGCACACTGGCAACTTGCACAAAAGCTGAGAGGCTGAAAGAGATGCAGTCAAGTATGAAAAACCAAAACACACTATGGCTACCCCGAGAGAAAATCAACTCTTAACACAGAGGTCACATTAAACATGTCACTTTATAGTGTGGCATCTGCAGCCTACGAACTGAACTGCACTCCCAAGAAAATACCAAAGTACAGTGTGCTCTACAAGATCCTGGACCTCATTTGACTTCTGCTCAAAGAGAAGAGGCTACTGTTGCATATAAAGAAATCTGATACTGAAGAGAGGTAGGATCTACCATGCGGCTGCCTGAACATGCAGAGGTTCTTCTTCCTCAAGTGGGAACAGCTCATCAACTGGAATTTTTGATGGAAAGGATTCACCCAGGGCAGCTGGCTAAATCTCACCTTTTGCCATTCCACTTCACAGGATACACACATGAAATTCTGTGCCTCACAAGGTCAGATCTAACCAGGGTCAGAATGTTTGGCTTTTAGAGTTTACCACAACTCCAAGTTCTAGAGGTCATCAAGCATAAATGCTGAGAAGAGTCTAAAAATTACTCCAACGAACATCACCAGCTGCTTATTTGCTGAAAAGTTACTGCAGCTGTCACAGTTCCTTGAGCGAAGTGACATCTGTGCTCAGAGACAGCACTCGTTTGTAACAGTTGCACACTCTGAGTTACTTCACCTTTTCAGCCTGTCATGCTGACAGCCTCGCATGTCACTCCACTGGGTACAGGGGGAGGGCCTGCTCTGGAACTCCAGAAGGTTCCACCTTTCACAGAAGCCACTGTCAGCGTGGTGCTCTGAGCAAAGGAGGTTGCCCTTGGTGACTGCTGAGAGCTCAGGAGACAGCAGAACTAAAATGTCTGCTGGCTTCAGGAATTTAAGTCTTGTTGATTCATTTTCTCGCTCTGATTACAGCCTCCACAGGCACACTGCAACTTTTAAGCAAGTGAAGAGATTTTCTTTGAAGATATCCAAAGAAAAAACATTCAGACAATATAACTTCTGTAGAGATATGATGGCATATTTTACCAAAAATCAGGAATCCACTAAGATTTATTTTTTCCATAAACAAATGTTTTCTTCAAGCCCAGATTAGAAGACAAAAACATACCAATTTAAAAAGAATTACGAATGAGCGACAGCACTTTCAGTTTTCCTGTGTAAGCAGAGAGCTTAGAAACTTGTAGGTGCAAGATCACTCATATTTATGCCAGTGGATTACACCCCGATGGAACTGAAGACTCAGAGGGAAAAAAACCAAAACAAAAAACCACCAGATGACAACAAAAACATCAGACCAGTGTCACAAAAATTCTGGCTTTCCTCCAGCAAGTAGTGCTTCTTTATTTTTAAGGCACCATTGTTAGAAGGGATGCTGTATCATCTTAACCAAGACTATAATTAAGTTATAATTGCGACTAAGAAGGCAGTAGTATTTTAAAACAGCCTGAACTTTACTCAACCTTACAAGACATAGTACCTTTTCAGCAGAAAAGCGGAAGAAATTTTAAACTAAAAACTTCAAAACTACTGCAGAAAACAGAAGTGTGCGAAACACAAGATTAAGTGATAGTAACAGACATCTTACAATAAAATGGCACATTTATTATCCAGAAGCAATATAATAGAAATATGATGTAATTTGTTAAATAATTTAAATGATGATCAATGTGATATTATGATGGTGGAATATCCATTTGGGAAAACACTATCCTGTATTCAGAAAAATGAATCATTGGTGATTAAACAGGTAAATCCAGAGACTTCTGCTGATCAGCAAAGACTGAGTAAGCAGAAAGGTCCATCTGGTATCTCAACCATAAAATATATGGAGCATTAAAACATAAATGCTATGTATGAAATAACCACCTTTTCCACTGAAGTGATCGAACCAGTATCTATTATGCAAAAGGCAGGATAAAAGGACAAAATGCAGAAAAAGGTCTTAATGTCTAAAATCAATGAATCCTATAGTTTGGAAAGGGATACACCATGACCATACTCATGGTATTTTTTTTCCCTTTTAAAAGCAGGAATTACCAGTGCTCCAGCTTGTGCCACTTGCTCTCTGAGGAGAGCTGGTTTCTACCTTTCCTATACCCTTTGATAAAGTACCTGAACAGAATACACTTGCCTTGTCTTACTGGGCTGAAAAAACACAGATCCCTGAGCCATTCCTCACTTCTCCTCTGTTTCAGTCTAACAACTATCTTTGCAGTTTTTCACTGGACTTCCTCCTATTTGCCTATGTCTACCTTGTGCCCATGAACCCAACCAGGCAAACCACTCCAGTGCTGTCTTGCAAAATGTCGGAAAGGGGGAAGCCATCACTTTTGTCAGGTTGCTCACTATACTCCCGCAGCCTTCTTTTAAAATAAATCCAAATTCAACTCATTTGTTCAAAGTCACTTTCTAAATCTACACATTAGCATGAATCATCACTATGCCAAGTGCTGCAACTCAAGGAGATGACAAGGGTTTGAGGTCACATGATTAATACTGTGCAAAATGGAGACCCCAAGATGGTCTTCGTATTAAAAACTAGTCCAAAAAACAACAGAAGGCAGTATTTTTCTGTAGAGCACCTCCAGTCTGATAAACACAGGGCCAGCGAAGAACTGAGACAGTTTTTGAATCCAGACTAATTCTGAGATGTATCTGTCAAGAGAATACTGAGTTGCCAGAAGCAGAAACATTCTGCACTCTTTGTAACCCAGACAAGCAGTCAACTACTGCTGCCAAGAATCAGTGGCAGTAGGGTGAAGCTCAATATCCATCTAACAGTTACTGAAAATTTTAGTCCACTAGGGCATGACCATTTCACTTGGTCAGATACTGCACAAGAAGTTCAGGATTTTGTGACTTGAAGAGACACAGAGTCATGCTGTAGAACAAAACATGCATCTAACTGAGCTTCTCCCACCCATTCAAATTTCTCCCTTGACCAGAAATCTTCTAACATCAGGAGGCTGGTAGATAGAAGAGCTGAGCTTGGAGGACTGTGAGGTCACAGGACAGAAGTCCTGACACAGGCATCGAATTCCTCACTGATAGGAGACATTGCTGAAGAACATAAAATTCATTTAGAGACAACACAGAAATAACTTAACGCTGTCCTGCATTACTGAGCAATTAAAGCAAGTAATCAAGCAGAATCTTCCAAAATAAACCATGTATCTTCACCCCATCTTCTTTCAGCTTTTACTGATTCGGGGAAGAAACTTGTATCATTACATTCTCACTTTCAAGTCAAAGAAGTTGATACAGTAGCACATACCTGCACTACTTGTTTCTGTGGTTGTGTTGGCTGTGTGGCTGAAATTTGCATTTTATCCCGAGTGCCCCGGGTACGTTCACTGCCCACCGAAGTCATCATATACAGTATATACAAAACAATGTATGTACAAAATACAAAATCTGAAAGAAAAAAAAAAAAGAGTATGAGTTAAGGTGGATACTGATTCAATAATCAAATAACATAAGTACAGTAGTTTTAACTCCTGCCTTTATTATTGATTCTATACAGACACTCATGAGAAAGCAGCTTTAATACAATATTTTTGGATTTACTGCAGTTTTTGACACTAAAAGGGGAAATGCACGAAATGCAGTGGGTAGAAAACCTTTTTATCAGCTGACTAGGATCTGTGTCAATTTGTACTGCTAGATCTCACAGCTTTTTCTAGTTATTCAATAGACAGACTTTTCTGCTGGCTATTCTGATTAAGTTTTAGCTCCAGCTGCATCACTCAAACTTCTATAATACCTGCTGTCTAATTCTGATGCCTGGAATTTAACTGCTCTCACATTCAATCAGAACACTACACAAAAATTGTATTCATGAACTAGATAGTTCCTCTTTTCTCTACTATCAATGTGCTTTTCCTTCACATTCACGGGGGTCATGGCCAATTTCAAGTCTACTTCTCATCTTTCATTTATACGAGAAATTATGATGATTAGGTTTAAATCCAACCTCTACAGCCAGTACTTTTGTTTTATTCTCCCTCATATTACAGAAACAATTTATAAAACTACCTATCACCCTGCATTAAACATACCATGGCTGTATGGCAACAGAGAAACCCCAAAGAAACCCCAAATCCCGCAGACACATAATTGTTACCCTGTCTGCGGCTCTCAGCTTTCATTTTTTTGTTCTCTAGTATTAAAATTACTTTGAAACAAGACATTATTATTCCCCCTGTTTGTACAGCATTTTAGCACAGGACTAATCAATGAGCATGGTTTATAGCAGCTATGGCAACTGGTAACAGATCTTTCAAACGCTTAGAATGCTCATGTTCAACTGCCTGGTTTCTCTCCCCATAAGGCTAGAAAGTAAAACTGAAAATTTTTGGAAGTAAGGAGAATTTGCAAGAGGTGTACCTGGGCAGAAAGAGATGTGCAAACAAACAGCAAAGTGCTTCTACTGCAGGTCCATTATATGAGCAGGCCTCAGCACAAAACTTGCTAAGGCAACAGCTGCCTAGCACTGCGCTCAGCGCACAATAACCACAGAATTACAAAACAAGCTCAACTGGAAGGGACTCATCAGGATCATCTAGACCAATTCCTGGCCCAGCACAGGACCATTCCCAAAAGTCACACCATGTGTCCAAGACTATTGTCCAAACACTTCTTGTGCTCTGTCAGGCTTGGTGCTATGATCACTTCGCTGGAGAGCCCTGTTCCAGCGCCAACCACCCCATGGGTGAAGAACTTTTTTGTAATACCCAAAGAAAAGTGCCCATGACACAACTCCAAACTATTCCCTCAGGTCCTGTCACTGGTCAACACAGAGAGGAGATCAGTGTCTGCCTCTCTTCCCTCCTCTTCTCCTTACAAGGAAGTTGTAGACTGCTATGAGGTCTCCCCTCAGTCTCCTCTTTCTTCAGGAAAATGAGCACACTGCAATCCCATGGACTGGGACCTGAATCACTGGCAGTCACAAGCAATGCACATTCAACAATTAAAGCTGCAATTAGATGCTTCAGTTTAAATACCAATTCATGATGCTCTGGAGCCTCACCTAAATCGAAAGGACAACTAACTACATTATCCCCTAAATCTCTTCTTTATTTTAGAAATACATTCTTGTTGGTCCAAATTGAACCCTGACACTGAATTTATTTATGTATAAGCTAAAGTATTCAATAATGCTTTAATGTCTGAGAGGAAAGTATATTTCCATAAGAATTGTACTTGATCAGGAACTGACTGCAGTTATAAGCTGAATTGGAATACCGTGTTTCTACAATTTTTTTAATGCACTGAACAAAGTCAATCTATCTCACAGTCCCTTAAAGCAGTCTAAGTGCATTGTGTTCTAAGGTCAAGAACACACAGACCTTCAGAGCATTGTGTCTGACAAAAAGGCCAGATATAGCCAAAACAAAAAGTTACCTGAGCTACTGACACCATGTTCTATGGAATGCAGCAAAGTATGAAGTACATGAGGAGATGCTCTGGGCAGCAAATTCAACATTTATCACTGACTATCTGCTCATGGCCATTCACTGATACATTAAAGACATACGGACATTTTCAGCTGAAAAGGGTGTCTGCAGTAGCATTACTTCATCTGTTTATGTTAAAATCTGCTTTATAAGCTTTGCTGACTGGACTGACAACATCAAAAAACTTCAATTTATATAGACTAATAATGACCTTTGAGTTAGCTTTTTGTTTTGTTGGGATTTTTTTAGTGTTCCTTTTTCCAAGGATCAGACTGCTTATCACAATTCAAACTAGTACAATGAGCAATGCAAAAAACCTTGAATAGAGCACACAAGAGAGCACTAACTTCTCTGAAAGACAAGCTTATAGTTTCATATATGGTTGTCTAGAATCAGCCCATTGCAACTTAAGATTTGTTGAGAAAATGCAACCCCATTGGGTCCCAATTTATTCATAATTTCTGAATTAACATCATGTTTATTATGGTACCTAGCAATTTTGATATTTGTCAGTGTAATTTCCCCCAATATCACCAAAACCACTGAAAATATGATGATCCATATTTTAGACAGGACAGCAGGACACTTATATTAAAAAAAAATTCTGTCTATTTGCAAAGTACATGCTGAACTACACCCCACACTTTGGCAGCCAGGCAATCTATGGTTCCTCAAGCAGATTGTGTCCCTTTTCCTAGCATGTGTCTGTCCCACCACTGCTTAAGCCACACTTGTTCTTCAGGATGAAAGGATAATTTTAAGAAAAAAGGCAGGCACAAAAATGGATGAAACACTCCTGGGAGACAACATAGCACAGAAAGATCAGGCTGCTGTGGGAACAGAGCTTAAACAACCTGAACAGCTTAACAGGGTTTTTAAAGGAGATCTTCATCCTCCTGCTTGTGTGGTACATGAGCAGCACTATTTGGCAGGTTAGAACAAAAAAAAAAAAGCCCAGCAATGCTACAGGCAGCAGTATGGACTTGTACTTGCCCCAGGCAAGTGTGGAATCCTACACTCAGTTTGACAGTCCCCAACAAGCCAACAAGGACATGCTATAATCCATCAAACACAATCTAGTCTTCTTAAAAGCACAACTGGCAGCCTGATAAAAAGAGAACTTTTAAAATACTGTTATTTTACTTCCTCTTAAGTTGGCTCTCACTGTCTACTGGCAGTGTCCAGACACAGCAGCTGGAGGGCTGCAGTCCACCTCAGACACTGCACTGAGCAGGGACAAGTGGCTGAGGCTTCACGCCCAGCCACACCTACTGCAGAGTAAGAATCAGCAAGTAGCAGGGAGCCGCTGTCTCCAAATTACCACAGTGACAAGAGTGTTAAGAATAAGTGTGATATTATTAATTAACTAGATGTGGCTGAACAAGAACATTTCCTCACTCACAAAGGAGCTTCTTATTCTCTCTCACTCATCGTATTCATCAAGTCTGTTTGGCAGGCTGCTGTCGCAGTAATGAGCAGGATATCACAAACTGATGAACTTAAAATTAACTATAGATCAAATGAGGAAATATGAATTGAGACTGGGAGGAAGAAAACTCTAAATTAAAATTTACTTAATAAAGATTAAAAAAATTTTCAGGCAAGCAGATGCTTCAGTTTCCATGTCAGCATCTGGTACAGTGCAAAAGTCTCCCATCAGCTTAATACCTGACCTTGCAGACACTGCAATTCTAATAAGCAACCAAAACAGCTGTATTTGAAGAAACATATAAAATATTAAATGAAACTAGTACTAGTTTCATCACTTGCTATACACTAGTACAGAGCACTAGTGAAAAAAAACAAAAGGAGACAGTATTAAAGAAAGAGAGAGGGCTTCCCAAAATTCTTGTTAAGAAGTGCCTGTATTCTCTCATGACAATTAATGAAAATGCACAAGATTCCTGTAAACTTTTTTTTCTTTTTTCACTGATGTAACCAAGTACCCACAGGCCAAGGTTGTCTTTACTAATTTAAAAACAAACAAAAACCAAAACCCAAACAAAACTAAAACTTAAAAATGCTTTTGTCATTAGTTATGACTTCATTAAAAAAATTTCCATTACAAATGGAAAGCAACAGAAGAATCTACGATGAAAGCCATCCCAACTCTCACTCTTTTTTTTTAGTTTTCTGTCTGTACAGCATGTTTTAGTCCAAGGACCTACACTACAACTGCAGCTCCAGAAATGTGTAACATGGAACGACAGGGATATTCTAGTTTACAAAAGCAGTAACAAAATATTGTAATTTAACCCTTCCTAAAACTACCAAATTTCCCACCTCCAAAGTTTTCAACCCTTGTCTTATCAAACACATTTACTTGTGCTTCTGCTTTGGATTTTAGAAGGAAAAGAGAAAGGCAAATAATCAAAGATTAACTCAACACATATCAACACAAATAGCAGGTTTTTTAAGCTATTATGATGCTTTCTGTGATCTGTTGTTCTATCTTCCTTCAGCAAGAACTCTAAGCCTTTCAGACTTAGGAATCAGAAAACCTAGAAATACAGAGAATAAAAGTTGATTTGACATGGTTGCAAGCCCCCAAGATACAGGAATTCTATTACTGAACTTCCAGGAACAGACACAGCAATAGCAACAGCAATAGCAGCTGACTTTCAAGATTCCTCTACAAGTTAAATATTCACTTCCATCAGCTGAAAAAAAATCTGCAGTTTCAATTCCTTTCCTGAGGCAGTCTCCAGTAAGTTACTTTCTTGATTCCTGGACAAGGAGCTGTGACAAACCATGGAAAGACCTCTGTGAACACCTTAAAATTGTGATTGCTTTTTTATACTCAAAATACAAATCTACCAGTCAAAGATTTCTCACAGTGACTGGGTTGGGAAAAGGCTGCAGGACACTGCCTCAGGAAGGCATAATTACTGTACATGTAGAGTGAGCTCAGATTTTACTGCTCCAGCTGTAGAATTTTATGAGCAGGAAGAAAAAGAACAGCGGGAAAAAATTACGTCTGCAAAACATCGATGTAATGCATTTCCCCTGAGTGCTGCTGTCCAAAGCATCTCACCATCTTTATTGCTGATTGAAACAGGAAGAGTTTGCAGAAGTCAGATGCTCCTCAGGAGCCACGCTGATGACTCAGGGTCTGCATTGCCCCAAGCAACTACACTGAACGTGAGTTTATGGATCCTGGGAGAACTCATGTCTCATCTTATAGTCTTCTGTGAAAAATAGGAAAAAATATTGACCTGCATCACTGGCAGAGCACCAAAGGAGAGAGAAATTTTACTATCTGTACGCTCTTATGTTTTACCAAGGAAAGAGTATTGCTGGGGACAGTCTGAGTGCCAGCACAAACACAAACTAATACATAAACAAGTCGTGTTAACAAACTGTAACCAATAACCAAGTGCCTACTCTTACCCACCTTTTGAAAGCCCTCCAAGCTGTTACTTGAAACAATTATCCTGCTAAGCAAATCTATAATTAGCTAAGAACATGTTCTCATCTGCAAAAATCAAAAATTTCTCTTTAATACCAGAAAAAAAGAGTTTTATTTTAAGGATTAGTACTCCTAACCATATGCTATGCAAAGTAAGACAAAGAAATACACAAACAGGTCTTACAAATAAAAGACAGCACTTGGTAGAAGTTTTGGAAGAGCAAGTGCTCCTCCTCAAAAGACTGAAGTTAAGCAAAACTTGATCACATATTCAGAGCCCAAAAGCATGATGTCGACAAGGAACTGAACACTGCACATTTTCCAGTAGTAGATCATGTTTCAACTATGGAAGTTAGGTATTCTAAAGAAACATTTTTTAAAAAACTCTCAGAGTATCTATTTTTTTCCTATTATCCCAGCGTGTCTGACTGAGAGATGTACTTCACATTTCAGTAAATACTGGTGATTCTCTAGTTTTAACCAAAATCTGCCAGCTACACTCAACAGACATCCTGAAGACTTTCCCTCATCATTTCTTTAAAAATACTGAAGCTTCTGAGGCAACATGCACCCTTATTCATATAGAAATTTCTGAAGGATGAAATACAACTTTAAGTGTTACTTACAAAAACAAAAAAAAAAAAGACAATCACATCAATATCAGAGAAGTCTGACTGACTTCCATCTAGAGCTTTATCTTCCACACAGCCAAGTCAATCTTCAGACTTGTAAAAAACTGGTTAGCAAAAAACTTACCCAGCCCCACTGCTGTCTGTAGGGACCTGAGTGACTCTAGACAATCAAAGGCAGTGAATGTCCTAAAACATTCAGAGGACTTGACCTTATGTTTCAGACATCAGTATCTACAAGGAATCAAGTTCTGCTCCCTGAACTAATAAGTCCCATGTTTGCAAGGACCTGCAAAATGCATTAATTACCAACAGTTGTGATTAACTGAAATTTCAAGGAACAGAGAGACACAGACAAACCACACATTGTTTTTTAAGCACTATACTCCAGACTATCAAAACTAGATAACAGAGATTAGACCACAGTTGTTACCATGAAGCAAAAAAAAAACAAACTACCCCACAGAAAAAAAAACACCAAAAAACACCCCAAAACTACCAAGACCAAAACAGAACCAAAAAAAAAAAAAAAAAAAAAAAAAAAAAAAAAAAAAAAAAAAAAAAAGAAGAAGAAGAAGAAAAAAAAAGGCTGCACTGGCCCAAATAAAAACAAAACAAAATATATAGGAAACAGGAATTCTCTTTGACAACCAGCCATCATGGGGATCCCCTGAGGAACAGGCAACAGCAAGTTCACTTTTCAAGTATATTTGTCTGCTAATAACTATTTCAAGGAAAGTTTTAGCCTGTCCAAATATTCTAAGACCTGAAGGGAAAAATACAGGTTCCTGCCATCTTTGACTGAAGACCCTAATTTCTTGCCCTCTGTCAGAGAAAAGACTTTCTTACCTGAAACCTTTTTAACAGCCGCCAAGGTACAAGAGATAACATTCTCATCAATGGCCACATAGCATGCTGTCCTGAACTGTCAACTCCATCAGTATCTCAGGTCAGGGAGTATACACAGGGGCTCAGAGATGGTGCTTGTACACCCATGAATATAATAAGTTCCTCTTGTGACAGAAGGAAAAGAACCTCAGGAGATAAAAGAAAATGCTAGCCAAGTCAATACACGGTACACTTGCTGTTTATTCCATGACTGCTGCATTAGGTGGTGAAGAACCATTAGGGTCACAAATCTCTTCATACTTGTTTCTCTGGGTTTGGAATAATCACAAAGGAAGAAAGAAAAAGTAAGGCCCTTGGTGTTTCTCTCCTAAGGTCTCCTGCCTAGCATCCAGTGGAAGGGCACTATTGTGTCTACAATTTCCTATAATGCAGCAGCTGGCAAAACTACAGCCTGGTCCTCCCCTGCAACAGACACTCCAACTGAACCATTCACAGCATTAACTAGGAGGATTGGAAAAAACATTAACTAGTATTTAGTTAAAAAATGGTTTATTGCAGCCAGGGGAAAAACAACTAACTAGCAGGCTTTTCAGAGTTGAAAATCATTATCCTCCGCAACCAGAACCAACACAGCCCTCCTGAAGTCTCTCAAACAAGTAAAGGATGGCTGAGCATACTGAAGGTTAAAAAAAACCATGGTTGGACTGGAGATTTAGTTCCCCTTTGTGACCTGGCTGTATATTCACTTGAAGTTCAATCCACAGCTTGGGCAGAACACAAACAGTTCCATTAAAATCAGGTATCACATCTAATCTAGCTCACATCTAATACCACACAACTGTGAGCAATCACCAGAAATAGCAGGCCTGCTCCCTCACTCCTTAACCACAAAATATTGCTCCTTTCCTTCAATAAGGCTAATGATCCTGCAGCTGCGGAGGGAGTCGGTTCAGTAGGCTCACTCAGGAGCAAACTCCTGGCCTCTAAAACAAAACAATCAGTCAGTTCAACAAGCTTATCCAGTGGAAAACTATGTGACTATACAACTGCTGAATCTGACAGAGGGACAGGGATCAAGTTCATGAGGAACGGGGGAACTTGCTTCTAGTAGACAGGCACCATTACAGCACAGGTAGAAGTGTATTTTGTTTTTCCGGGATCCAGTAGAGCATGACTTGATCCTGGTCAGGCCCATTGTGTGCAATCAAAAAAATTAGAAACAATTCCCTATAGGCATTTTAAAAACAAAATAAAACAAAAAAACAACCTCTCAGCAGAGTTTTGAAGAAAAGGATATATTGGAATATATAATTATCTTGCAGGAAAAGAGGCTACTATCACATTTACTAAGGAACACTTCATGTTCAACCTCTCAGATACCTGTTAGCATCCAGTTAGTAACCTGCAGTGAAGAGTATGCCTAAGATTTGGAGATGCTTCTATCCAAAGAAGAGGAGGGTATAATCAACATCAGAACAGCCACACTGACACAGCTTATGTTAATGTAAAATACAGTCTTTTTCCCCAGCTACAGAAGTGTATGTTTACATTCAACTTCAGGCATTAAAATAGATTCAAACTAGTCCAAAGTAACTTATTCACCCATAACAATCATGAATGATTTTGTATGCACAATTGAATATTCAATACTTTTGCCAGTCATCTATGTATTTCACTTTTAGAGGAATAACACAATTAAAGATCCACCCATTCCCTATCAAAAGCCCCACCTTGACAAGGTTTGCTTACTCTGCCAGCTCATTAAAATTCACAGCATCCCCTCTGAGGGGGAAAGGAGGAAATCCAGACAAACCCATTGAGGAAAACAGAGCTGGGTGACTTGGAAGTTTTTTTATTTGCTCTCTCTACTAAAAGAATCACAAAGCAAAGCCTCTTCAGACTGCAGTAATTTGCAAAGCTTTCCAGCCTGAGATGAACTCTGGGGTCACCAAAAAGCCCAGGAGGGCTCAGGGCACACACATATATTTAGGTGAGAAAACAGCTGCAAAATACCAGCAAGTTACAGGTGTTCTCTTCAAAGAATACATGAAAGAACATAAGAACTCAGGGCACACTCTCGTTAAGCCATCAATACTACAACACAAAAAAATTCTTAAGTGGCCAAAGCATCTCAGATAAGATTGAAGTACACCACTGAAGCTGCACAGGGTTGATGACCTTCCTGTACTAACTGTGACCGATTTGTCTCAAAACCACTGTTCCCTGCCCTTCTTGTGACAATGTCAGCAGGACACTTCCAAAATAGTTAAAAGCTTGGGCAGTCAACAGACACACCACTCAGGCTTCCACCAGTTTGTCAATACTACCAACTGTAAGATACAACACTTAAAACCAAAAATTTCACTGGATCACCCCCACTTACCACTACCATTATAATCAACAGCTACCTTGTACTCACAAGATGAGTAATGCATGCAACCACAAAAAAAAAAAACAAAAAACAAAACACCAAAAAACAAAACAAACAAAAAAAAAAAGCAGTTAAATAACAAGTGAAAACTTTTAAACCAACTTACTAGGACAGCTAATCCAGAATAAGCTGTTTCAGAAAATTAAACAAGAAAAAAGAGAGCAGGGAAGAACAAGTACTGGGAACAGCTGGCTTTGGCTATTAAATGCTAGAAATGCATACATCAGTTACCTGCTCTGATGTAACAGCCCATACCCGATCAGCCTCTAAAACAGAAACACCCAGACATTCCAAATGACACCAAGAACCACATAACACCTGGCAGGACAATACTCAGCAGGGCGAATTCTCTTGGAACAGTTTGCTCAGAAACAAGGTGTCACGCAGGAAGCAGCGCTGCACATCGGACATCTCGCTGCCAGATCACAAACACACTCCTTGACTGCACTTTCCCTGCCTCCCCCAGTGTCACCAAACCACACTCTCCTGGAACAGCTTCCAAAGGAATTCTTTGAATAGAAACAGATACAAGCAAGAGGACTAAAAATAGCCAAGCAAGAGTAGAGACATTCTCACACTTGCAGAAACACACTCAACTGCATCAGAAAAAAAAAAAAAAAGGCCCCTATTTAATTCACACTAGAATTGACAATGAGGGACAAAGTAGAAAGTGCCACCACAGAAAAGTTTTGGAGGGCATGATGAATTCCGACTTATACCATTGACCAGATCACATTACAACACACACACACAAAAAAAAGCAATGCTGAAATTACAAGCCAGGAGTGATATAGAAGGAAATATACTCTGTAATCATTAATGCTGTGTCTATAAAATGTGATAGCAGATCTCTGATTTTAGCTTCAGTTTTGGTAGCAGCACCAAACAGATCAGTATCCCTCCTGCACCAGTACAGAGCCCAACCCCCAAACTAGACACCAAGGGAAGACCACCAGCACAAACCACTCCTTGGAATACCTTCTTATACTCAGAAGACCAAAGAAAGCTAGGAATCTTGCAGATAACCACTTTTAAATAAAACAAAATATTCCAGAACATATTTCTATATTTTTTTGTCCCAGATTATGATATTTCTCAAGACTAACCTTAGGCAGGAATATCCACCAAAAAAACCCCTTTTTTTCCAGTTATTTTTTTGTTGTTGTTTTTGCAGTGACATACATTGTCTCTGAATTTAAAGTTTCAGAAGGAGGAAAAAAAATTATAGTTTGTAAGGCAGCATTAACCATTTCCTTTCTTCACAATCGCTGTACATCACACCTTAATGAAAACTATCAACCATTTGGCTCAGTGTAGCCTTTCAAAGTTAAAAAACACTGGGAGAAGTGAGTGAAATCCTTTTACAAACTTATTGTCAGGTGCTCAAAAACAAGAAACAACTAAAACAGCACCAAGAATTGAAAGCCATCAAAGATCACTTCCATTTTCCTGCCACCTCTGGATTGCTCTTTCTACAGTCACAACCATTGTTACCATTTTGTCTAGCTTTAAACAAGCAGGTCTGAACAAGTTTCCTCTGATATTACGCCTCATGTTAGCTTGCTTCAGTCAGAAACCTTGGGGTCACCCCAAGCTTTCCCACCTGCTTTTGAGTATTATGTTCCTCACAACCACAGCTTCTCAACTTGGTGTCATGTGTGAATTCAGTCATTTCATCAGTCTAGGACTCATGTGAGGTCAGGTCTATCTCATCTACACCACAATTATACCAAACTTTTGAAAGACATGAAAGATTAATTATCTTTACAACATGCTAGAAAGGAGCAAGCAAATAAAAAGCCCTCTATGCAGAATTCAATCTAACAGCAAGAATACAGTCATCCAGGCTGTTCTCACCCTTGAAATTAAATCAAAATTAAATTCATCTCTCACTTCCTAGTTTCTTAAATTTTCTGAGGAAGATACCAAAGAGACAAGGTGCTGACATAAAGCATCAAATTGCCTACAGTTTTACTGCGTTTAATTCAGTATTTACTGTCTCTCTAAAAATAAATGGGGTGGAGAATGACCTGTATGCTTTTTCTAAGACCCATGGCCACTGTTCCAGCTCCATCTGTACCTTCTTCTGCCAATCTGGTCTGACTTAAATGTTATTTGTGTTTGCTGTCACCAGTATGAAGTTGTCATTCTCCTCCACCACTTCTTTCCAAGCCAAACCAGCTCACAATAAAATTCACACAAGGGCAAGAGTAATATTGTCTTTTTGAGTTCACAAAACCTGAACAAGTATATAAAGCTTTTCTTCAAAACTCCCTTTCCTATTGTTAAGCCATTTAAAAAATCCTTTTCATATTAATCCCTTATCTTCATCAAGTTAACATCCCCTTCTAACGCATTTTTGTAGTGCGAGTTAGTTGAGTACAGGATAGGAATGAATCACAGTCCCCGGTACCACACAGGTATGCCAGGTTTACATACTGTACAAAGCAGTATTAAAATGCCCAAGTAGAAAATGTGTTTTCTAAAACAATCCAAGAAGATAGTAGCGACCTGTCCATTTTACCACTGAAAGTCTGAAAGATCAAGCATTGTCTTGCTAGATTGAAGTTACTCACTTTTGAAACAAAATGGAGTTGTACTCTATATACAGCTCCTGAAACAGCTTATTTATTCTAACTGCACACCTCACCATCAGTACACATGTGAATTCTGAGACTGCACCTGGAATACACATTGTGCTAACTGCAGTGTTCAACTCTAGCAGCAGCACTAAAATATTACAAGTACCAGCTACAGAGAGCATACTGTCCCTATAAAAACTTCACTAAACAAACAGACAATGACAGTCCTGAACACCATTTGAGAACATGCGTTGTAAACATCAGTTTTCTCTAGGCAAAACAGAAATCTGTATGTACACAGAAATCAAGCAAAGGACGAGCAAGGAATAATCAAGATTAAATATTACAAATTCTAAAAATCGCATTCCAAACTTAAATAACAGCTTTTTAAACACAGTAATAATTTTCAGTCATTTACGGAGCCTTGTTTAAAAATTCTAGCACAGCAGGGGGCTGTTAAGCACACTTGCTGAAAAAGCCAAGATGACATTGTAAATAAATTCAGAAACCAATAGTAGGCAAGTTTAAAATGCAGAACAGTATGATGCCTTAAATGTGTTCTCAGTTTAACACAAAACTATTTTTCAAGTTCAATGAGTACACTGTCCAACACATGGCTTTTTGAAAACTAGTAAGAACCTGAATCAGTAGAATAAAGTAAAAATAAAATTTTAAAAGGAAGAATGTAACATACCTCCTCTGCTCAGGGAAAGAAGTACAAGAGATAGCAGTCACCCAAAACTGCAATCAGCAGAAAGCAAATAGCTAAAAACCCACTCACCATCTCACTTTCAGAACACTGAAATTTGCTGTTCTGCAGGGCTTTAGGGTAGTTTTTTTGAAAGTATACAAGCCTCATCTAAGGTAGGTACCATCCTTTTGGTTCCTTCAGTTTTTGATGTCTAATATTAGAAAAACCATACTTACCAACCCTGTTGCTGTGCTCTAAAACTCTAAGGAAAAAGGCGTTAGAATGACCTTAGTTTTGATATTCAAAAGAACACTGCCCTGAAGTCTGAGTTTTTGAGATTTGTCGGAAGATACCGTGAGCTCGCAGCTACATCATAGACATTTCTGCACAGAATCAAATGCAAGAGACTGATAGAATGGGATAAAACCACTCTCAATATACTGCATTTAAACATTAAGGAGTACACATACAACTGCTGAAAACAGCAGCTTAAAAGAGTAGAATTTTTACCTCCACTTATTATAAAAGTCAATTTGAAGAGTTGTAAATATTCTCAAGTAAAATATTTTGTGCTCCTTTTAGATTTTATTTTGCCAAAAAAAGAAGAAAGGGAAGGAAAAAGTATGGTTAAATGAATTATCTCATTCTAAGAGCCAGAGACATAACTTGCCTTAAAACCATTCTAAAATCTCAAATCTTGTATACAGAAAAAAAAAAAAAAACCAGAAAATTCCTTGCACACAAGCACCAAGAGTAGGGCCTTCCATATCTGAGATTATGCTAGACTTTCATTATATTCTAATATGCAAGTACATTTGAGAACACAAACCTTTGTTTGACTGATTTATCAATTCCTACCAAAATCAAATGAGGAATAGAACAGAGATCAAGGAATGCAATGACATTAAGTGAGAAGAAAAACTAGAACAAAACGTGGTGAATCAAAAAAATCAACCTTACAAACTAATATGAACACACTGAAGGCTGTAGTTTTACTTCAGAGGCAACTAAAACTAAATAAACATTTATCTGGAAGTCACTTGTCAGCAAACATTTTACCATGACTGAAATGCAAGTTGTTGAACCGTTAAAAGTACACTGATGTCAAACTACACTGCAAACAAGTATTTCTTTAGCTGCACTCTTCTAGAGCTTTAGCAAGATATCCAATTGTGTAGAATTGAAAATCTAAGTTCCAGACACATATGATAGTGTTTTGGCTAACATTAAGTCTCTGGGAGCTGTGATGTTTTGAATTTAACACAACTAGAAAACTTTCCCATCATCTTCTTCAAGACAAGCTTTTGAGCAGCTTTTTTCTTTTAAACTCGTCTGAAGCTTAATAGAGATCCTAATCTTTTTAAATTATTACTATTTTTTGTAAGTTAAACAGAGGGGATATTTCCACTTTTTCTTTAAATTAGAAATTTGTGTGATTTTAAATATATATGTGTGTATATATATAGATATAGATATATAAAACTTTTGAAAAAGAGAGATGAAGAATACAAATTATAGGTCAGTATTTCAACAAGCTTTGATACATCCCTGAAACTTAATCCTTGGGAGGTCAATGTACACTCAGTCCTGAAAGAACTAAACATATCACTTGCTCCCAGCTGGTCTTTGAGATTTCAGGAAAGCAGAGCCCCCCACCTCTCCAGCCATAAACACCATACCAGTATAAAATAGAGTTATAATGCCCAAACATGCATTTAGATACACCAGCCTAGTGTGAGGCTCCATTTTCAGGCTTTGCCATGTTTCCAGATTAAAGCTTTTACGTTTTAACTATAACAAAATCAAAAAAGTTCATATATACATTTTAGCAAAGTTTAGCAAAGTGTTTGACCTATGTTTACATGACATTACTTCACCTAGTAGGGAAGTTAGAAGCATACAGCTGAGATTTTTCAGGAAATGTAGGAGGTGGTAATGTTCTTATTTTATTCAACAGAATGACTAAGTGAATCTACCAAGAGAATTAACTTTCCTCAGAATTATTGAGTGCCAGAAGAGATAGCTTATCACCTTCAACATTTCTGTTTTAGAAAATAAAAAAAATATTATCTTAAAAAAACTTTCACAGTCTTTCCAGCATATCTGTCCATATACAAGCTTCTGGGGGATACAGCAAGTTGTCAGTGCTACACTATACATAGCCATAAATGCAGAACAAAAACACATTTGTAGGAATTCCAAAAGTAAGATGCAAAACAACCTCACAGCTTTGCAGTCAGCATTACGAGCCACTACACACTAACAGAGCAACACCGTTTCAAAGGACTGAAACATAGTCTCAGTGTCCAAGAATTCGCCAGGCAGATTTTACAGCCAAATAGGGGACACTGAGAACAGAGACCCCTTTCTCTCCCCCAAGTACTCCACCAGGGCTGATCATTCCTGGCATTATTTCATTACTCACTTTCAGTGCAGTTCATCAAAGCAGGAATTTTGTTTGTTTGTTAAGACACACCTAAGGTTCCCCAGCATTACTGATTCTATTTATATGAACTAGGCTCCAAATAATTGGAACAAACAAATCAAAGTAGCAACCCATCATATCAAGATCAAGAATACCAAACTCTTCCCCCTTTTTCCCCCACCGCAAACCTGTCTTGTAACTAGCCCCAAGCCACATCCTCCTCCTGCTCCTCCGCAAGCAACTCACTCTGTCCTTCTCCCTTTACACACTGCATTAGAACCTGTCTGTTAAGTCAAAGAAAGTATCATCAAAAGTCCACGTTAACAACCAATCCTAACTTTTCTCCAGTACTGTGGAGTGACTGGAAAAGGAGGAAGAGTTGTATGTCAGCTTTTCAATCAGAGACTGTCAATAAAAGGGACCTACAACCATAAAAGCAGTTCCCGGCCCCCCACCATTCCTAAACAAAGTCCCAAGAAGAAAAATTAGGCTGACTCCAGTTGCTCAACTCTTTCATTTGTTTTCCCTTATATTCAGTTCCAGTTTCAAACAGCTACCTGTTTTTTTCCTGGGTGCAAAGGCCTTTAGTTACCACAGTGTGGCTCAAATGTTTAGTATATCACCTTATTTTCGCCTGAAAGGCAAGATGCCTCCCTCAATACGTTTTTCTGTTCAATCTTTACTTAAGTAGTAAAATTAACTGAAATGGGATGGTTTTGCAGTTTCTTCCAGTGTGTTTTATCATATTTTATAGTGGGTGATTCATTTCATAACTAATGAAACACTTGAATATCTTCTCTTGATCTGTCATTTTAATGGATTTGTTTCTTGAGAACAATATAAAAGTTATACACATTCTTGCTTTGCTCTCTTTCATGACGAAAGTTCTCAAAAGCACTCCCCAGCAATCCACAGAATCAGCAAGGGAGCAAAGTAATCCAAATATTTGAGGCAGGTTTCCTAGCAGAAACTACACCTCAGTGATGTTTCATTTTGGATGACTGTTCTACAAGAGTCATTCCAGCAGTTCCCAGATTCAATAACCCTAACTATGAAAGTAACTTTAACCATCTAAATTCATTTCAACCTTTCTCTACAGTTGTGGAGGTCTTGCAGTTTTTGGGAGAAATGTCTGGACTTGTGAGAGTACAAAAACTAAGCCGGTCCAGTTAGCTTCTAATTTAGGACTCACACAGTACTGCAAAGCGTGGGCTTTAGTCTCATTAAAAAGTACTTTCAAAAATACTTTTGATGTAGATAACTTCACAAAATGGGCAGTTCAATATGCAGTAAGAACCCAGTCTAACCTCTCCTAAATGATGTATTGTACTTCAAGTCATCATTTGCAATCTGTGCAATTCTTAGACAGAACATACAAAGGATCTGGGCAATTTTATCACTATCAGACAATCATGTGTTCAACCTGTTTCTTCCCTCACAGACTGCTGAAATATTGTTTTCAATTCAGCTAGAACCAGGACAGTCAATTAGTCCTCATTTGCAAACACAGAAATTACTCAAATTTGAAATATGCCTCTTACTGCATTTTCACAGTACTTACTCTAAATCCACCCATTTCTCAACCAAGAACTATTAATTACTGTGACTATCACACCACCCATAGTAAATTCAATGCTTAATCCACCTCTTTCTCAAAGACCAGTAAGGACATATAAATTGTGTTTGCCTGAAGGACCACAGATCTGACTAGGCCAAGTAGCTGAACCCAGAGAAAAAAGCCTGGGAGGGATGTGGTGCCTCACCAATACGTCTAAGTACCTGAAGGAAAGACACACAGCCAGGCTATTTTCAGCAGTGCCCAGGGACAGGACCAGAGCAAAAGGGCTGAAACACAGGAGGCTCCCTGTGAAAAAGAGGGAACACTTTTGTGCCTTGAGGGCAACCTGGTACAAAAGCACTGGCACAGCACAGGTTGCCCAGCGAGGTGGTTGAGTCTCCACTGGAGATATTCAAAACACATTCAGACACAGTCCTGGGCAACCTGCTGTAAATGGGGCTGCTTGAGCAAGGGGAGACTAGAACACCTCCAGAATTCCCTGTCAGCCTAGGCCAGCCCATGATGAAGTGAAGTAAAAAGGCAAGAAAGTCCTTTAACAGAAAAGCTGTTATCAAAGACACCCCACAAGCTCCATTAGAGACAATTCTTAAGCTCTAGCATTTCTGCTCCAGCAGTAATATAGAGAAAACCAAGGGAATCTTCAATTAAGTCAGGTAGCCTAAAGGTCATTGGGACAAAATCCAGAAACATAGACTACTACATCAACAAATAAAATGGTAGACAACAAAAACTGGAGTACAGGTATGAAGTTGAAATGAGTATTATACTTGCAGTCATAACAGATAACTATTCAAAAAAGATAATGAGCGCCTTTTTCTAAGATGCAAAGAAGAGTTCCTGGGCATTGCTGCTAATCTGGACATCAAGAAACAGCAAAGAAACCCAACAGACTGAAGGTATGTATCAGAAAGTGTTTTCTCAAACACTAAGGAAAAAAACACTTGAACATACTCATTAGCTTCACCAACTTCTTAAGTCTATTCCAATCTTTCTCAAAAACAAATTTCAGACAGCTACCCCTTGGCACTTAACCCATGTACAAAACATCCAGAAATTCATTCAGTGGCTAATGAAAGAAAGTGAAGCACAAGACCAGGAAGTGCAGTACTGTTCGCCCTCATCACACTTAGTCACCTGAAGTTAACATCATTAACTTGGGTCTCCCTTATGTCAGTCTCAAAAATGGATCACAAGTCAGTGATCTCCAGAACGTGTGACTGAAAGCTGATATAAAAGCAGACCTCCACCCCTTGGAGCACAACCCACCAAATGCCTGGACCAGAGTTTCTTGAATACAACATGCTATATACAGCCCAACAGCAGTGCAAGGCACCAGGATTCCTTTCAGATTCCTGTTGCTGAAACTGTATGTAAGACAACATAAGATTTTGAAAATCAAAGAAGAGCAGAGAAAAAAATGAATCACCAATAGCTTTCAAATTGGAAAAACATAGATAATGAAACAGTACAAAGCCAAGAACTGGGGACAAAATAGCCATGATTCAATTAACATTTAAAAACAAACTGGAACAGGAAGTAAAAATGTTTCTGAAGCCATATGCTTCATTCCATATTACTATACATCCATCAACCTCAAACCACTAAATAATACAAATGGAGTAGAAACAAATACTGTGTTTTCCTTCCTCAAAAGCAATCTCAATATGGTCTCTAAAGTATCATCCTACATCCAGAAACACTACCTAAGTAGTAGAAACACAAATTTAATGTTCTAGATTAAACCAATGCCATATGCAATAAAACTGCACAAAGACTTCCTCTCTCTATAGCTAACCATTAAAAATGTTTCGGAACATGGTCATAACTAGTGAATTCAAATCCTACACCTTCAACCACAGGGAGGCCTAAAAGACAGAGATAAGCATTTTTTCCGCCACACTGAAATAGTTTTAAAAAGTACAACCTGATGATTCAAATATGGAGGTTAACAAAGTATTTGTGTTTTCTTCATTTAATTGTAGATTCACATACTGAATGATTCTGCAAGATCAATTCCATTGAACCTGCATCTTCTACAGCAATAAACTGTATTTCCTGTATAAACAAAATCATGGAGTTCACCATAGGAGTATTACTTCAGGCAAACCTTAAGTCTCAAGAAAGATCAAAGCTCTCTCAATATGGGAAACATTTCATTGTTTTTAATGCAAAATGCTACACTCAGCCAGGTTAAGGAGTCCTCCAAGCTCACCTGTTAGAAGGCTGATTTAAGAAGCCTGGGGAGAGAGTGGAAAAAAAGCTTGACAATTTTACTTTCAAAAGAAGCCACAATATTGTGCAGGTTCCACAAAGAAAGCTGGACAAAAATAAATAAAATTTCAATAGCACTGAGAATGGAAACAACTCCATCCAAGGGAGCTGCACTAAGTTGCTCACCTAACCTATTTTACAGGTTTTACAATCTAAAGAGAACATAAGTAAAACAATATGCTCAGCAAAATATTTATGATGTAGTAAAAGCAGGCTGAGCAAGCCATGAGATCTTAGGCATCAGACCATACCACCTTTAAACTGCCTGCCTTTAGTCGCTGTTTACTCCTTGAAGCATTGAGAAGTAATGGGAAGAGAAAGGCTGCTGAGGGTACCACACCTGTGGAAGGAACAGCCCTGCAGGAGCCCCAGGCGAATGGGGAGTTCCAACAGACTCCCAGCGCAGATGGACAAAATCAAAGAGTGTGGACTTTCATGTTAGAGCAAAACAGACAAACCCTTTGTACAGTTTTTGTAAAATATAAACCTGAAGTAATTGCAAAGGAGGCATTTCACAACCTTTCATCCCAGCTCTCACTTTAATGAATGCAACCTGTTTAGGGAAGTTATATGAAAAACAGTGCAAGTCCAAACTAGGTCTTCTCTGAAAAGCACAGAGGACCCAATGGGCTACAAGTAAACAGACTGTATGAGAAATAAACCTAAAATTCACCAAAAGCTCTAGCAGAATAACATTGCAGCCCATATCAATTGTATTTCCTCTCACAGCTTCCATTCAATACTTCTGAAGTCTACAAATACAACAGTTTCTCTAATCTGTATTTTACAAAGGGGACAAGTCACTTGGCTTCTCCTTCAGCAAGCTCATACAAGGCTGTTGCAAAGCACTGAACTCACGTGTTCAGAGTTCTGCCCCTGTGCTTCAACCAAATAAGAAACAAAGACAAATAAAAAGATTCATAACAGGCCTGAAATTTTACTCCTAGTCTTTCATGAAGCACCTATTCTAAGTACTGGTACTAAATGTGACTGAAACTGCATGTAAGCATTACTACTAATAGTAAGACTCTCAGTGATGATTATTAATAGAGCATTAACAGTATATGACACATACACCTTCTAAGCACTGTTCACCAGCATGTTACTCTGCTATGACCAACATCAATAGGACATCAGCAACAAATATAAAGTGTACCAAAAATCGGCATTTTACAAGGAAATAATCACCTAAAATAAGAGTTAATGGAAGAAATATAGAACATCAACAATCTATTTCTAGGCTCTAGAACTGCAGCTTCAAAAAAATGGAAGAGCCAAACAAAAAAAAAGTTTAAAAATAACAGCTTCTGATAACAGACAAGACTATTTTGTTGGTTTTCCTCCTAGCTTCCTTAGATTTTAGTGTTGAGTCTGTAGCTTCCATGTCCCCTCAAACAATCAAACCCTTCTGTAAGTCATGGCACCAGGAGCTTTATAGAGGATGGGCCAAAACAACTGAAGCAGTCTAAATTTCAGAAACCTCATGCTTTTTTTACTGTAGACAGTTTTCAAAATCAACACACTGATAAAACTACAAATTGAACAAAGTAGAAGAGAGCTTGTCCGATTCCCACTCCTGCCCACCTCCAAGATTAGCAAGATTATTGAGATCATAAAAATTGGAAGCCAGCTCATTTTCAGGAGTCACAAAACATCATTAATCCTGCAGAGTGATTTAGCCTTGCTTGCTTTCAAGTTACCTAGTGAAAGGTTAAAAATAAATTCTTTAAACAAGTTAGGTCAAACCACTGCAGAGAGATTGGGTCCAGGTATAAATACTGAGTCAGCCAGGTAGGAATCCAAACCCAGATTATATTAAAGAACGTGATACAACCAAGAGAACTGTTAAAAGGGCCTGGTAAATATTAAAGAAGCAAAAGCCAGGAGGCTGAGTCGCTGCCATTTTTTGTGAAGGGCTCTGTTTCAATGGCAAAGCACTGCTCCCCCTCCCTTCCCTCACATCCAGCTCCAATTTCTCTGCTTGGAAAAAACCAGCTGCTCTCAGGCCAGGACAGCCCCTCCACTCCCCTTGCACAGCTTTCCTTCACACAGCTTCGTAGCAAACCCCGAGTTTCTGTTCCACAAGACATCCTGCTCCGCTGAACACGACCAGGGGTGCTCCGTACATCCACACTCCTGGTGCCAACACACTTAACAAGAGAGAAGCTTCAAACCAGTCCACCCTGCTCCCAGGTGGCACCCAACAGCACTGCAGACATTCCAGCACAAGCTTTTAAACCCATTCCACATCAGAGAGTTCAGACCCTTGTCATTAGACTCAAACATGGACCAGATCCTTTCTACATCCAGCTTCTTGCACAGGAACGCCTACCAGTTCACTTCCCTGCTGCAATTTTCTTCAGCAACAGGAGAAAACGCAGAAGAGCATCCTGTTGTTTTTAAAGGCGACATAAGTCAGCCCTGCCGTGACACCCAATTCCAAGCAACCACACACAGCCGATGGCAAGGAAGGACTAAACTGGAGAAGGTTAATAGAGGGAACGGTTCGTTCATTGTCATGTCCTCAAGTAACCCACTGTAGCTGCTGAGATGTTATTGTCTGCAGGTGTGACCCCCACCACCACCAGCGAGGGTACACCCGGAAAGGGGATGAGCAACGACAACATGGAAGTAAAGCCCTGCAAAAGTCATGGATCGATACTTCATCATCACTTGTTCACTGCTCGAGCTGCCACCTCCCCTCTGGCCTGACTCCTGCCGCCAGCCCCACTCCTCCAGCTGGTCCCGGTTTCCTCATATGCCCCCGAGCCAGAGGCACCAACTCGCCACAGGGAAATCCTCGCTGTAGGAGATCAGCACCTCCAAGATAAGATGAGAACCCCTCCTCGAAGGCGGGGGCGCTGCAGGACCCCCTCCCGCGGATGTCAGGGGGTGCAGACAGAACCCACCTCTCCCGGGGCCAAGCGGGCACCCCCTCCCCAGCCAGGTGGGCGCTGCCCGCACCCGCGGCCTTGCTGAGCGGGAGAGGAGGGGGGCGGAGGGGACGGCGATCTAGGCCAGGGCGAAGCTTCCCCGGGGCGGCCGCCACGGAAAGTAGGGCAAAGCCGCGTCCCCCCGCAACACGTCGGCGGCGGGCCGGGGCTGGGCAGCCCGGGCGGACACCGACCGACCCGTGGACCGAGGGACCGCCGGGCGGACAAAGCGGGGCCGGGCCCGCGGGGCCTCGGGGGCGGCTGACGGGGGGGGGGGGGGAGCGGCCGCGCGCGGGGACCGTTGGCCGGGACGGGGGCGGGTGAGGGGGGCCCCGCGCGCCCCCCGCGCGCGCGGTACCTGCCCGGTGCGCTCACAAAGCGGCGGCGGCGGCGCCCGCGACCGTCACGTGACCTCCCCCTTCCTCCTCCTCCTCCTCCACGCGCGCGCGGGGTCGTTTTCCCTCCCCACGTGACGCGACGCTCGCGCGCAGCCCCGCCCCGCCCCGCGCGCCTCACGCACCGCCCGCACGCGCCCATCCACCGGCGCCTTCTTCCGCCTCTGCCTCCCGCCCCCTCCCGGTAACCACGTGAGCAGCGCGCGCCGGGGGGAAAGCCCGCCCCTTCCCTTCGCCTTCACGTGACCAGGTCCCCGCCCCTCCCTCGGCGCGCGCGGGGCGGGAGGAAGGGGCGGGGCAGCGGAGCCCCTCCCCGGCGGCGCGTGAGGCGCCCCCTGAGGGCCCGGCTGAGGCCCCTCCCCCCCGGGGCCGTGTGAGGGATCCCCTGAGGCGCCCCCGTAAAGGACACCCAGAGGGGCCCCGGGAGGAGCCGCGGGAATTAACCCACGAGTTCCTGAGGAACCCCTCGAGGGACCCCAGGAGAGCCCATGCGAGGATTCCGCTGATGAACCCTCGAGAAGCCCCTCTGAGGGATACCATGAGGGGCCCGGTGAGGGACCCGTGTAGCTTAGGAGCAGGGCATTTTGGAACCGGTTCTGCACTTGCATTAATGTAAACGTCTCCTTCTTTTGAGAGGATGGACACAGGTATGCACCCTGTTGACATGGAGAGCTCCAGAACAAAAGATAGCCACACTACAGGAGGAGAAAGTCAAGTAAAAAGTATGCTGGGGATTAATGGAGAATAGGGAGGAGTTTGCACAGCAGAATTGTGTTAGAGAACTGGATACAGCTTCTGGCAGTCTAAACTCAACGATGACAGGACAGATGGCAAGAAAGGATAGTCAATAAAACTTGACTCCTGAGATGAGTTTTGGGTTGTGAGTCAGGAGGGGGGGAAAAAACAAACTGCAAACAAAAATGTTTCTTCCATTTAGGCTTTTTCCTGCTGTTTATTTTTTCCATTGTGTACAGCACCTCTGGTTGCCAGTAATGCAGTGGTCCTTGACTCTTGGGCATCATTGCAAGGCCTGGCATATTAAAGCCAGGCTTACTTAGCCTGTGTGGAAGTTGGTCTCTGCTTGGTGCTGAGCAGGCAGGGCTGGTGAAGGTGGTGTTCAAAGTGCTCCGCCCCTGGTGGCCCCAGCAATGAGGTCCAATGGTCCTTGACCTTTGCTGTGGTCTGATATCCTTTACTGCTCATCCTCTGTCCCTTAAGCCCATATTCTCCATGTAAGCAGAAAGGGCATGAAATCTGATTTTACCCTAAATGGTATCTAAAAATTAATCTGGGCTTTCCATGCTTCTGCCTTCTCTGCATAAAGTAGACAGATTTAGCCAGTCTTCATCCTTGAGACTTACTGCATAGATGGGCAGGAGCTACAACAGATCCTGCAGCTGAGGAGCTGCAAGACGTCCCTGTTCTTGTTTTTTCTCAGAGGGATGGAGGGTCCTTTGAGCTAAATTGAAATTCAGACCGAACAGTGCACAGGTATTGTTGATTGTCTTGATGCAGCTCTTGATATTCTGTTCTATTACTACAGCAGGGGGACAATTAATTACAGCTGTAAACAAAGTTTCACAGGCTTTGTGACAAACATGTCTGCAGCTCCATAATCTGTGTGGATTTAATCAGTATTATTAGCATTTTTCCATCATGGCTTGGCAATCCTTTGATAATCAAGATGGAAATTTGGTGTGCAGCACAAAACAACAAAGGCTAAGAGCTCTTGGGATGCTGTTGTCAGATGGTGTAGTGCCAACTGGAATGTGTCTCTGAAAATCACACAGAATCCAGCCCAAGAGCATTTGGAATGGGAGAAAACTGAGCAGGGATACCAGGACAAAAGTGTTGTAGATTCTTTCTGCTGTGAATGGAGTAAATATAAATTAGAAAATGGGATACTGCACTGACAAAGCTTCTGGAGGAGAGCTAAAGGAATAAACTGGTGGAGGCTTGGGAATGAAGACCTTCAGTCCAAATATTGATCAGGAGGAATTTCTTCACTGAAAGGTAGTGAAGCATTTGGATGGACTGCCCAGGGAGGTGGTAGGAGTGTTCAAGAAATGAGTGGATGTGATACTTAGTGCTCTGTTCTAATTGCCAAGTTGCTGATCAGTCACAGGACTCACTTTCAGGTGTCTTTTCCAACCTAAATGATCCTGTGATTCAGTACATCAGACTTGGAGAGAAGACCAAACACTGTGAAGGTTTGACCAGGCCTGGCAGGCAAGTTCTGCCCACTGCCTGTGTTGTGATTCTTATCTGCTGTTACAAGGATTTACAACCTCTTCAGTTTTCCAGCCAGTAAATAACAGTCTGGTGCAGGTGCAAATCCAGATAGGCTCTTTCAGCTTACTGCAGGATTGTTTTTCTCAGTCACTTTCTGCAGATTAGGCTGAAAGTTCACATACCACAGGCTGGACACCACTGTTCTGGTGCTTGGCATTCTCCTTCCCTATCACATTTGTGAGTGGGGAAAACTGCTTGTGTTAAGAATATTGCCCTGTTCCTAGTTCAGGAGTCTGTTCTACTTCTGTGTTGCAGTGAAACCATCTCTTCTTCACAAGCTCAGGCAGTACTATCTTCCCTGTTGCTAATGCTCTCTGCCACTTTCCACACTACCAACCCTTCCCCTTCAGACTCATTGGACAATTGGTCTGACTGAACTGAAGTTCAGGGCAGTTTTTTGCTATTTATTCTGAAGTTTCTTTTTGTTGTTTTTTTGTTTGGTTGGTTTTGTTTTTGTTTTTTGTTTTTTTTGTTTGTTTGGTTGGTTTTTTTTACATCACTTGGTCTAATAAAATATTACTCTTTGCTGCAAACTGGACTCACAGCCCTGACCCTGATGACACCTCTTCAACAGCACTACCCTCTTCCAAAATATATTGCACCAGCCTCAGAAAGTCAACATAATCCAGGTACACAAGCTCTGCAGGGGAGAGGCTCAGTACAAAGAAACCAGTCTTGACTTTGAGCTTTGAGCTGAGTTTGCAGGGAATCTGTGCAGAAGCCCAGAAGATAATGGGGCTAATCTCAAACACTGATAGCCAGGTGGCTGTGGAGCCAACCAAGGATTGTTGGTACTAGCAGCCAGCGATTGTTAGCAATAACAATCTGGGAAAATGAACAGAATGTGGCTGGAGAAGGGGCTTCATGGAGGTGGGGCAGCACTTTTCTGGGACAAACATCCTTATCCTGGCTCCTGGAGATCAGCACAACACAACGCAGCACAAGTGTAGGAATGAGGTCAAGAAGCAGGCATGTAGGAGGATATGGAGACCACCAAATACTCTGAAGCCTCCAACCCATTTCCAGAGTAACTAAATTACACAGAAAGGGAGAAACTTACTCCACTGCAGGGAAACTTATCTATAAAAAGGTGTCCCCACAAAGCCCAGGACCTGTGTGTGCATCCTAGGACCCTGAACACCCCATCATCTGCATCAGCAATGGAGTCAGGATTGCTGATCTTTCTCTCTTTGTCCCTTCCTTTCTCCTCCTCTTTAATACAGCTCTCTCTCTTTCTCTCTTCCCTTTGACCTCCCTCCTTTATTTTAAACACACTGCCAGGTGCTTATAGGACATCAGAGACTAACATAACCGTTTGCGTGCCGAGTGTGTAATCTACTAACAGAACTTTGTAAGATTTTGTGGGCCCTCTGACTTTTGCTGTTTCTTTTGTCCACGAGCATCTGCGAATCTTAGGTGCTCTCTTCTCCTGAAGCGTGGGATGCCACAATATGGAATTCTCCCTAGGTATAGTGGAACAATTGAAAATTTTGGTGGCAAAGTGGAGTTCTCTCAAGAGACCTGTTGCAAGGATTTGATAACAAGCAGAGCTTCCGCAAAAATTGTACTTGAAAGAGTTGCCGTTTACATTATGGAAGCAAGCCCTTCTCCTAGAGGTACCATTCATGATGGTGAAGGCAGGAAGGATAATGATGTCGCTGCGTCCAGCCTTCATAAAGCCCAGGCCATTCAATTCCTAACATCCATGGGCTGCATTAGTCCATCATGTCTCAGCATCATCCTTGGAATTTCTGTTGGGCTGCTTGATCATTCTTTAGAGACCGTGTGTCCCTGGAGATGACCCTTGTCTCCAGGTGGTTCCTGCAGACCTTGGTCCAAGTTTTCTTACTGTGTAGTTTGACTGTATGAAAAAGGTGATACATTTTCATGTGACCAGAATCTGAAATTGTTCTGCACAACCATCTTAGTCCTACTGTTATTTTCCATTCTTTCAGCCTTTTCCAGAAAACATTTTACCTGAATCTGTATTTATTTCCGGATTGTCAAGACAGTTCCACATGTCCGAGCCTGATACTGATCTTGCAGAGCCTTGCTTAAACACCTATCTAAGAAGGATGCTAGTGGGGGTTAACCTGTCTGTGCATGCTCTTCTAATGGTGAGTGCTGAGTTTGTTCTGTCATGTTCCCTGATTTCATTCTCTGATGTGCCTACCCACTGTTACCTCTACCAGGCAACTGTTTCTAAGAATTAAACAGGTTATTGTTAACAGACTTGTTTTTCATACAACACTATTGTTTTACATTAGCTGTGTATCTAGCCTTGAATTATCTATTTAGTCCTTTATTTTGTCTGTGACACCAGAGAAAGTATGCAGATGCCTGGTCACTGCTCTAACAACGTCATGCTTCCTACCTCTTAAAATTCCCCAAGATTAAATTATCTCCAAGAAGCCAGAAGTTTCCTTGGACAGCTTTTGAATAACTTGGTGGGGCAGAGTTGCAGCAGTAAATAATCACTGAAGGTCTATTAAACATCCTTGCACGATGTTGCACACTGCCTCTTGCAGCATTTACAGGCCATCTGTCTTTATCAGTTGGATTTTAACAAGCCTAGTGGAATCCCAGGCCTCCCTTACTCCAGGTAATATAAAAGTTCCTGTAAGGAATGGTAACAAACTAATAGTATTGTAAAGTGGAAGCTGGATTTGCACCATTTGCTGTTTTTCCCCAAACTTCATCTTAGGATAAATTGCAAGCATTTTTATCCTGTGATTTTAGGAGAATGTTTTGAATAGTGCGTCCAAGGATATTTGCCAACTCTGGTTAAATGTCAGCCATCTGTTTTCAGTTTTAAAAGGGCTGTTTGTAGATGCAGCGACTGCCAATGGCAAGAACAAAGCAGTGAGCTTGGGAGACCCCAGGGAACTGCAGGCTGGTGAGCCTCCACCCAGCCCTGCAAAGATGGTAATACTGAAAGCCTCAAACACTGAGGACAAGAAGGTGACTGGCACTAGTATTCAGTATGGATTTATACTGGCTAAGTCATGTCGGGCTGACTTGGTCACCCTCTGTGATGAAATGACTGCCTTGATAAATGAGGGGAGAGGAGAGGGATGTTGCCCAGTTTGAGCAAAGCTTTCAGTGGTGTTTGCTAAAAGAATCTCAGACAAACTGAAGGACTACAGACTGGGTTTATGGACAGTGAAGTTTATGCGCTGAGAACTGCACAGCTGCCAGTTCAAGGGGTTGTGATCACTGGCACAAAGTCCAGCTTGAGTATAGTCACTAGTGTTGTGACCTAGGTCCTGGGACCAATACACATTCAAGCTCCAGATGTTTCCCTTCTCTTTAAGCAACAAGTTGAGTAGACCAGAGCACAGGACTAAAAGCTTTCCGCAAAACCAAGTTAACTCCAAGTGCAACAGCAACAGTCTACAAGGTAACAGGGACAATGGGGTTTTTTGGAGTCAAAGCCTATTTATACTGGTAAAAAGCTAAAGTTTGCTTTCTGCATTTAACAGGAAAAATGATCCTATAAATACATATGGCAAGTCTCTACATCCCAAGACTCCTAGAATTTATTTCCAGGAAGGAAAATATCTCCATGTGAAGTGGTTTTACCAGGTGGCAAAATCATTAATTGTTATAGCTTAATAGTGCTCTACTGGCATCCTCAGTGGCTGGCTGCAGTGTGGCGTCCAGCAGCCCTCAGCAGCAGTACACCGGCTGCCACCATAGCACATGAGGAAGTGAATCTTATTATCTTAGTACTGACCAACCTTTCCTCACGCTTTTGGCTCAGATACATGGATAAATTCTCCCTAGGTGAATACTTGCCTAGAACACTGCAGTTATTGGGGTTGAGTTTTACAGCAACAGTGTCAATCTGTCTCCCCAAAGACAACCTTTAGTCACATTTTTTCCCATTGTCTGGAATCTGTGAAATTTCTGTTGTAACTGAGTCTCTGTGCTTCACATTCAACATGCATCAGGCAGTGCAGTACATTTGTAGGGAGAGGAAACCTCCGGAACAGGAAAACTTTTGACAACGCAGGGGAAGAAAACCCACAGGCACTGATTACAGGGGTTACAAATCTTTCTGCTGACACTTCAGCATCTGTGGAACACGACCCTCACTCTGTTTATGTCTTTGGCACAAATAGTTCAAGCAATGTCCAGCTGACCTTCTGATCGCAGCTCTGCACTTGAGGCCTGTAACTTCTCTCTCACCTCTGCCAGCTCACGGTACAGCTCAGTGAAGAGGAAGGAGTAAGTCCTTCTGTGCAGGGCAGTATTTTGGAGCAGCTGACCCACGCCTCCCAAAAGCCATGTTGGCCACATGGTCCCTTGAGCCTTTTAGGGGGCTGAAGCCCTCCTGACATTTGTTCTTCCAGAGGAGACTTGAGAGGGACTGAGGAAGCTGGGAGACAAAGCACAGAGATTTTTGTTTTCTAATACACTATGAACTTTCTCACTTTCAATGTCTCAAAAATGGGCCACCTCTTGCCCAAAAATCATTTCAAGCACTATGTCCTGGCATGTCTTTATTTATTAATTCATTTACTGGACCTTGAAAGCACCTTGTCTTCAAAAGACTATCCAGGTCTTTCATTCAAAAACAGACAGGATGAGTACAGCAATGGGTAGGACGAACTAACAGAACAGTGTGAAACTATTCTGAGTCCTGTCCTGGTTTGGCTTCCTCCTTGAGCAATCAGCTGGCAAGAGCTGAGGCCCCAAGTCACAGAAATCAGAAACAAAATACACGCAAGAAGGGAAGTGATGACAGCCAAGGAAACCTGTAGCAGCTGGGCTGAAGCTGGAGGCAGGCAGCAGATTGAGTGTTGAAAGGGGTAATGTTGACTGCCACATGTTTGTAGCGTACAGTGAAGGCAGAGTTGATAACACTGTAGACCAGCTGCAGACTCCAGGCCAAGGAGTGCAGTGGGTCTCATTTTGGTTACACAGACAGGAATGACAATGCACGTGTCAAGCGTGGCCAGTGAGAAAGCACTGAGGGAACCCAGACCTTTTGGCAGAAGGAGTGAAGACTCTGGCCGTGAAACAAATAAAAATCTCTTCCCCCAAAAGTGGTGAGCTGCCTTACGTAGGGAAACAAACTGATTTATCTGCACTGTGAATGGGAAAGCAAGGGGACCTGCAAGACAGGTGATGGGACAAAACAGATTAATGCTAAAATTAGCTGCTTGGAGACAATTTAGACTTTTTATTGCTGAGATTTAAGCTGGACATGCATTAAAGATGAGCTTAATTAATACCAACAGCTTTGGAATTTGTGAGCTCATTTTTGGTCCTGTAAGTCAACTAACAGGCCCCACACCATCTGAATGCTATGCTCAATGGAGCATCTGAGGTTAATGGGGAGCTAGTAACCCTGGTTGCCAGTGCCCTCTCTAACCCATCATTTTCTGTGTATCTCCAGGGGCAGGGGCTTTGGTTTTCCTTTGCATATCTCAAACAGTTTGAAAGGAAGGCTCAGTGGAACGACAGTGTTAGTGTTCCTATGTCTTTTTAAAGTCTGCCTTTCCAGCATTCACAAGTATCAAAAATGCCCATTGTGGGGAGCAGAGATGATGCAGCTGGAGACGTGGTCTCCCACCTAGCTTAAAAACCTAACTTACAAAGCTTGAGCTTGTCCATGATTATGGAAACTAGTCTCTCAGGATGAGGCCAAGGGTGAAGACAGGGAGGCAGAAGCTGATTTTAAGCACAGAATTTTAACCTCCAGCATAAAACTTAGACATTTCAGACATTCCTCTTCTGAAAAAATAATTTTCCCACTTATAGACAGTGAAATAGGACAGCTGTGTAAAGGCCTCACTCTCCTGTGCAATGAAAATATGTGAAAACGCTACAGATGCAGTTTTGGGATGCAAGATCTCCCTAAAACCTGTAGTCCTATACCTGATTGTCCAGCTACATTTATCTGTGATGGTCTACACTTCTAAGAGGTAGGTCCTTCTTAGAAAAATAAAGTCGTTGAAAGGAAACTCTTGCCTCAGAGCAAATGAGGTATCAGATGATGAGAATAGGAAGGAGATGCTTTGAAGTGTAACAGTCCCAACTCTGCCAATAGATAAATCTCCTATGGAAGTAAAGAGTATTGCTACAGCTGTACAGAGAACTAGGACTAATGTTTAGGCCATGAAAAACCAAAAACAAGCTGAGATTCCGCTCTTGGGTTATTCAATCCACTCACTGGTGGAGGAAAAAGAACACTTCACTTTGTTTTCATTGAGTCAGTCATGTCCGCACAGAGGCTGGACTCTGCAGTAAGAAACCCAAGCCCACTAGCTTTTCAACTGCCCTGGATTTACTTGCAATGGTATATGAGCAAATAAGGGAAAATACCAGCCAAGCCAACACACTATACAAATACATTTTATTTAGAGATACCCATAGTAAGATGCACAAATACTTTTTGTTCACCAATTTTCAGATCACACAACTTCAAGTAGTGGAAAAAAAACAAAACTGCAGGTAATTACAATTATCTATGTAACAGGGCAGTAGTAAAAGATTCATTTGTCAGACTACAGCATGGTTAACGATACTCAGATGAGAATGTACAGGTCTAGGTATTTAAAAAGTGCATGGGGCATTGCCACATACACTAACATGCTTCTTCAAAGAGCAACATCCTTCTGGCATGTGAACACAGTAACCCGGTTAATGCAAGAGGGAAAATAGCCTCATAATTTGATCTGGAAATGTATCTACTAAAAGTTTTCCTCCAAACAGCAAATTATTTGTGACTGACACATGGAAACCAATCTATAAAAATCACTGTTACATTGTCCATGTAGTCAAGCAACACACACATGACCTAAAATTTAAAATTATCAGTTCCAGTCTATGCCTTCACAGCTTTTACACAGTCTTCTTCAAAAGAGTCCAGAATATTTAATTGCATTTAACAAGCTGGCAGAAGAGCTGTAATCTGAGCTCCACACTTTTGCACCCAGAATGAGTTCTTCTACAAGAAAAATCTCAGTCTTCAAATTAAAAAAAAAAAACAAACATGTTCCACCTGCACGGACATCAACTGGCTCATGTATTGCTTGGTTTATTTTTAAATTCCCATGTAAATGGAAGGGAAGGTAGGAAGCTGCACCGGTCTGAGGGAATAGCTGCATTGGTTTTAAGTTGTGTTTAAAACTCATGGATCCTGGACTGTTATCTCCAGGGTCTCTCTCAAACCAAGGAAATTCATTAGTTGCCACTACTCAATGCAGTCCCTGTTTTGTTTTTAAACAGGGATAGTGTTGAATAGTGCTTGGGAAAGATCAGCAAGGACTGTTGTGTGGGTGATTATATATAAGAGCAAGAAACACATTTAATCAGTCTTCAGATAATCTTCTTCCATTGCAAACAAGAGAGCAACAGAGATTGATTTTGCATTATAGTTGAGGCAAATTTTGCACTGATGGACAGAAAATTTCAGTTTACCTTGCAACTTTCTTAAGCCAGCAACTGACTTAAAACACCACCTAATTTCCTGTTAAAGCAATTTTTAACAAAGAAACAAAAAAGGCCTCAATTACTGTTTTTATACTTAAAATTCATAAGCTGCTCCCTCACCTGTTCTACTCAGAGATACCTTTCTACTTGTGTATATGCAGCTGGTTTCTTCCTTGCTTGTCTAAGAGATCCTTGTTTCTGTGCACCTTGAGAGTAGACAAATAATTCTGATGCCTCAGGATGGGCCCTTGTACTATATTCAGGAGTTGAGAAAGTCAGTATGGTTTTGTACATTTGCAATGAACCCCAGAATAAAAACAAGAAAAACAAAAGCCACTGAATTGCAATAACCAGCAGTACAGGAATCAACTCCATGGAACAGGAGTCACTTTGGAGCAAACCTTTTTGGACTGAAAGGGATATGGCAGTCCAAGAAGATACCTAGAGCTGAATAAAAAGAATAAGGACACTGTGAGCAAGGTCCTAGTTCAGCAAACCACTGCCTAAGCCAGCAGAAGTTTCAGAGTGTAGTTGGGCTCTAACAGGTGCCCCGAGGCTTTGCAGAACTTGGTACCTGAACTAGTACACCATGAGAGAATAGGGAACTTGCTCAAGTCCCAAGCAGCAGTGTGACAAGATGTGAGTGAGGCTGGGACAAGAGACTGAGACTGGAGACAGCAATTTGAACAAGAGGGACAAAGCCCACCACAAGTTACTTAACCAGTTCTTTCCGTAACAGCCCCACTATCACACCTGCAACGTGAGAGAAGCCCAGAGCAACCAGCTGAAGCTGTAAATCACAAGTGACCTGTTACATCCCTGCACTGTCAACAGCCAGCGAAGTGGAGGAGAATGCAGACCAGGCCCTTTCACACCATCATCCCTGCACAAAGCAGGTGGAGGGGGCTGGTGACAGCTGTGAAGCACATTAGTCATAGTCACTCAGGAAAACAGAGACAAGTACACTGGTAACCTTGAATGATGAGGGGAAGACTGAGTGACCACTGGGGAAACTGGTTTTTCCGCATGCCATCTTCACATCTCATCTGAAAAGGGATTACCACTAGTTTTGAAAGCTCTGGGAGCAACTAATTTGCAGTGATCTAAGGCATGATGGCACAAACCCTCAAAGATTCCATTGCGAGCTCACTTCTGTCATTCTTGCTGGCCAAAGTACATTAGAATAACTTTTCTCTTTTGAGCACAAGGTTATTGTTTTGCTCATATCCCTACTCTTTTATAATTCCACCCCCCAAAAAAATAAATCTCTCGAGAAAGCCTTTACATGGGATCAAGTCAGCAACTCACCCTCGTGGTACTGCCCTGAATGAAACCTTTAGCCAAGACTTTGAGTAGCACTCGAAGACGCCAGTTCTGTGGCCAAACCACTACAGATCAGTTTGACAAACACACTGCATGAAGGCACAGGGCACCTCCACTTCCTGATCTGCTGATACCCACTGAACAATATGGGTGCAAGAGGCTTTCAGCTTCTGCAGACTGTGCAGGGGCAGAGTCTCCACTTGCAAGACAGGCATCCAGCCACAGAAGTTTATGGTAAAAGCACAGCGTGATCTTGTCACACTGGGCTACAGGTTTTCTTTTTATTATGGTTCGATAATTTTCAGAGTAAGCAGACAGCTTTGAACTCATCACTACAGGTGAACTAGGAAGAAATGGGAGAAGAGGAAGATGCTAAAGGTAGAAAACTAAATTAAATCCATTTGTTCTGCTCAGAAAAGTGACTGTCTTAAAAACAGCACCTCACTGAATTTAAAGGAACTCTGAAATTAGCATGAAGCAAAAAGAATTCCACAGTAAGTCTGCACTGCGGTACAGAGAGAACAGATACTGTTAGCACAGAAAACACACAGACCTTAGAGCTCCATGACCATGTATTAATGTCAATACACTGATGACTAATCGTGCTGATTCTACATACAAAGGTAACCTCATGGATCAACAGAGTGCAGTACTGTAATTCACTTAATTATGCATAGGCATGTCCATGGAAGGCCACAGCAAGTGAAGATATGTATGTACCTCTTTCCATGCTTTTATGAGACATAACATATCAAACTCTTATTTTCTAAATGCATAAGAGTTAGAAACTCAGGCCAAATGCCAGATGTCAGTCTGAGGTTTGTAAACAAATATATCTTTAGAAAACTAAGCCAAATGTAATGTCTTTGTGTTGAAAAAAACAACAAAAAACACCTTTTCAGAGAGGAGAAACAATTTGCAAGGTAACAGAACACTGAGCCCCCATGTGCAGACAGGCCAGTTTCACATACTGTCTGGAATTTCGCAGTGTTCCATTTGCAAGCTGCATCAATAACTTGGAACAGGTTTATCTGACAGTTAAAAAATGTGCAGTGTAATATCTGAAGAGAGCTGTTACTACTTTGCTTGACAGCTTCTGTGATAGTTCAGGATTCATTGCTGTTTCTGATACAGCTCATGACAGAAACAAGCTGAGAAAGCCTCTGTTAGATGAGTGGATTTGGAGGATTTGTTAACAAACATCAGACCCTGCATTCAGAACAAAAGCCATCAAGTATCAGCAAGTCCTATTTTTTTTTTCCCTCAAGGCTTTGAATCTGATTAAAAATATTTGGGAAAAAAATTAAAAACAGTTCACTGTAGGACATCCTATCTTGAGGCAACAAGTTATGATCACTGCACATTTTAAAACATCTTGTGTATTCTGTGCATCTAATGCACCAAAAGTGGGGAAGATACAGCATTTATCTACACATGAACACACAAGCAAGGACTGACAGGTGTCACTGGCAAGACTGATACCAAGACCAACCAGTGCATTGATTTGTCTACACCACATCCTAACACAAATGGAACAAGTAACAGTACAAACCTGTTGCAATTTCAACACATACATCTTAGAAAAAGACAATGCATGTACCCAGCCCTAAGACAGTGACAAGTTTGAGATAACTTTATAAAGATCAAGGTACCAGAAGAGGAAGGCACATTAACCTCTGGTTGGTCCATTTCAGTACTATTTGGATGAGTCATAGTGACTTATACCCTGAGACTGTGGGAGGCCTTGAAAATGAAAAGAGACCAGGTGAATGGGCAAATAAAAAGTACAAGTTTAATGTGATTGTAAGATTCAGCACCTGAATTTTCCCTTTTAGTAAGGGAATCTAGAAAAGCAGTTCCTAAGAAAACACTGTATTGACTTCTAAATCTTTTGTCCTGAAGGCGAAAGAATCAATTCAAAAGAATCTTGGACTAAAGACATTGCAGTATGTAGCAAGGGGTTTTATATACCCTCTCAGTTTCAGTACAGCAACCACAATTTGTATACAATCAAGTGTTAGTGATTTTTTGGGTACAGAAACAGTCAGATAGCCCACATTTTCCCAACTCTGCCAACTCCATTTTAATCTGTGTGCACTTTCTTAGACCATACTGCTCCCAGCAGGGTATTAGTGGGAAAGGCTGTTAGAAAATGGGAAGGTTCCTTTTTGCAAGAGAATTCTTTCAATTAGCCAAGTACCACATGGTTTTCATTAAAAAATCCAACATCACAAGCAAAAAGATACTTCCTAATTTTATCCTTAAAAATAACACACAGTTATTATAACAAAAACAGAGTTATTATAATAAAAACAGAGTTGCTAAAATAACACAGGAATGTCAGGGATATATACTTGATCTCTCAAAGATGTTTCTGATTAGGCATTTACATATCCCCTCTAGTTTTTAAATTCTTCAGGAGTCCCAAGAGCCATACCAAACACTGTTTGCCTTTTACTTTTTTTTTTTCTGGTGTTCCTTGCCCATCCTCACCACAAAAAGCACTCATGTACAAAGGAGAGCATCTCACACAAGATGCAGCTGTGTTCTCTCTTACACTCTCCCTTGTCCTGGTGTGTCTTGCTTCAGAATTTCAGATAAGTTACTGAGGGTTCCATACACTCAGGAATGCATTTTAAGTTGAGATCATACCATGGGCTCAGACTGTAGGGTGGCTAGCAGGGCATACAGGGATTTTCACTTAGCTTTCAGCTAAAAAATTTGTGCCTGGTAGCTCAAGAGCTCCTGGCTCAGCATGGGCTGGCCAGAGGATCAACTCCACGTGCATAATACACAGCTCTGCAACAGAGTTCCTTAGGAACAAGCTATACCCCAGGCCAGTAATTCATTCATAGCAGCAATTGCAAAAGTAGCTAAGTAAGAAGATATCAGACACCTTGGAAAAGTGCATTTATTGAAAATAAGGGTAACAGACCACTAAAAACAGACCTCCCACCTGGCTGCTGAAAGATGCTGCTGCATTCCCACATGCAGTAACCAACAGCCCACCTGTCCTTGGCTTCTTGCAAACAAAGCACACAAGTGACCTAGTAAAGGGTCTAGGCAATCCTGCTTTGTTTCATGCCTGCACCAGATGAGGGCACAGCAGTTCAAAAGGCCTGTAAATGCCTCTCAGCTGAGTGGCACAAATTAAAACACCAAAGCACCACTCGACATAGCTGGATCATAATTTTAATCTGTTAATTTTTCATTTGCAAGCTATAGACAAAGCAAGTGCTCAGGTGAAGGAATAGGATGAAATTCTGGAAGAGAATGATCCCCAAGTATCTTAATCCTTTAGATACAAAAGGCCACTGGCCAAAGACCTAAAATGGAGGCAGCAAATATAAACCCCTTAATGCAATTCAGGAGTTTCTCTCATGAAGACAGTCACAAAAGTCACCCACAATATCAGTGTAACTTTTGTGAACAGACTAAATCCAGCAAGATCACTGGGCACTCTTGCAATGATCTTAAAAATGCATCTATGAGGAGAATGAACAACTGAGACTAGGAACATAAACCTACTATCAACTCTTCTTTGGTAATTTACTCACCTCCAACTAACACCAGCAGCACTGATGAGGGAATCAAACAAATGGACTCACTTCTTTACTGCAATCCCAGAAAGCACCACAGGAGAGCACTAGCAATTCTCCCTACAAATCTTGACTGTACAAGGAAGAAACCTGGAGGAATTACAGGAATAAGGTGTTTAGTGAAGAGGGTGAGCATAACCCTTGTTACCGTGCTCAAGCCAACACTGCAAAGTAGCTTCTTTCTTCAGTAATGTCCCATGACATAACATCCAGCTGTTACTGAGGAGTTGCTACTCAGTATTTTTAAGCTAGGTATTAACAAACCCATAACTGAGTCACTAGTTTGATTACCTATCATGAATACTGAAAATGTAATACCCAAAAATACCTAAAGTACCATGCTAGTCTCCTAAACTCACTGGTAGCACACAAGATCCCACATGACTGAGAAGTCAGCAGCAACCAGTCTGAAGGCATGTTATGCTAAAAGTTCTCTCTTGAAGGAGAGATAAGCCAGAGTATGTTGCCCATGTGGAACAGACTGCTACTGTGTAATCACACCAGTCCAACCTGTACAAGGGCTACTGCCCTGTTCAACAGTCTGAGCCAGCCTTTAACTTCTACCCAGTTAAACTAAAGCAAACGGAAGGTCTTGAGCACAGGTTGACAAAATGCCAGCAAGCCTGTTCCAGCTAACCAGAGGTCACCTCCGCAAGGACAATATTGCTACAGCAAAGACTGGTATGATTTGGGTTGGAGGAGGCAACCTCAAACAAACCATTCAGCAGGAAAGACCAAGGGAGGGAAATCTTGAAGAAACAGTGGAAAAGATAAGATGGTCTGATTATATGCATGTCATTGGGTCTCAGGAGCATACAGCAAGCTGTTCAAGAAGCTACTGAAGTGCAGTCACCAGACTGAGCTCACTGCATTGCAGGGATGTACCTGGCTTTTAAACAGTGAGGTACCCAACCTGCCTCTCTGCAGAGCCTGGAGGCTCCCTGTTCTGAAGCCATTCCTGTGCTTGGATGGGAAACCCACTCATTTCTAACCATGATCAGTAGATATCTAACCCAACAGGGCAACAAAATCAAAGTTAAAAAAAATTCAGTTTTTCTCCTATTACTTATCTTTGGACAATTGGCATATCATCATCATCTTTTTATGCCTCAGTTTCTAACAGTGACTAAAACAAAAGTTTTGTATAACCAACCACAGAAATATTCTGAAACTTAACATCTATATCACTGTAAGCATTTAAAACCACTGAAATTAGCTAAAAATTACGTTATCTCTGGTCCAAATTGTTTGTGTGCTTGCAGCACTATCTGGTTTGGTTCCTAGTTTTCTTGTGGGGATTTTCATAAAGCAACAAGGATGGCTCCCTTACTGTGAGAAGTTATTTTTGGAAGAAAGCACCCTGAAAACAGAATACACAAAAGCATGTCAGACTTGAGACATTTCACGTCATTGTCCAGCTTCATCTGAGAATTGTGCACAGCCTTCTATGAAGAAAAAAAAGGAGAAAAAGGGCACTCACATTACCAGGCTTTAGAAGCACATATTGAGGTACTTGTGAGATCACAGTCAGGAGGGAGGGACAATTTCCAGTGGTACCTCTTCAGTAACCTAGAGACTGCAGAAAAATCAGCCTTTTTGTTTGAAGGCCATACAAATACTCTTTTTCCTCCTATCATGGCCTAAAATATGCTCCAATTAATAGATCAACACTAGGGCTAGAATTTCTGGACCAGGAGTCTCCCTTTGGCACTGCTGACACTAAATGCCCAGATATTACCTGTTGCTTCAGCAGAACTGGAGGACACTCAGGTCGACTCAAGTGTCTAGCTTCTTTAAAAAAACAAAGCTTCTTTAAAAAACTTCAAACCAAACTGAATTTTAAAAACAAACAAACAAACCAAAGCAGAACATTTTTCTTGTGACAGAATTATCTTACCCAGTAGCTGTAAGGACACAAATCCTGCCATTCTTCTCCAAGACTTGTTTTTCTTCATATACTTCAATTTTTCTAATCCCCTAAAATAATCAAAGCAGCTACCTCATGGTATATAATTTTATCTTTTCAGAGAAAAACCTGTCTAGCCATACACACAGTACCTTGAACTGATACAGTTTATGCAACCAGGCCACAATGGTAAGTATTATGAAACACTGGAAGATCTGCTTGTGAAGCACCTGTGTTAATGCTCAGTGCTAATTATACTTCTGGGATGCACACCTGGGAGAGAGTTCTTCTCTTGCCAGGATTTCCACTCCAATGAGAGGGACCTCCACTACTTGTAGGATTTCCATCCAGGTCTCCATACCAGCTGGAACTTAAGCCTGATGCTGACTGCTTGGTGTTACTGATGAAGATACTGAGTATGAAGATGAGAGAGACTGTAAAGATAAATGCACATTAGCTCTGGGCTGTGGGCAGGAACTGCAGTGGTAGCTATGATCTCTCACAGAGATGGGAGAACAGAGCATGTCCCCAGCCTTGTCTTTACTCTCAGTTTCAATCAACCGCTGTGTGGCACCAAAGCTGTGAGGCACAGGCATACTTTGCTCCACCAACGTCAGGGGAAAGGCATTAATTCCAGCAGAGAACAGAGGCATCACTAATAAGCTGAGAGTCTGGTGCCTGCCAAAAGGAGGAACACCTTGGAGTCCTGCATTTTAGCTGAGTATTGGGTAAGACCATCACCCTGGGAGGCACACACTTCACAGCTGGACCTGAAGGGCCCTGGACCCGTTCTCCCCTCCCAGTCCCAGGTGAAGTTGGAGGGAGTCTGAACGCAGAAGGCAGCAGGGGATTCTGGAAAAGCCTGAGCCTGTCCTACAGCATATGCTAGCGCAAAGTGAGAGAACACCAAGATACCCTCCTTTGTGGAAAGCTGCTCACTTGCATTAGTAAAGTCTGAGATGCACTCTTTAATCTGGGTGAAAAAAATAGTTTATTTATTCCATTGGCTTCTTTGAGCAGATGGCTAACCAGAACAGCAAAAAGGAGAAAAATTTCCACAACCTGGGATAAAAAAGGTCCGAGGTTTTAGGCAGTTTACGAAGAGATTATAAGCTACCCTAACAAGCATACTTAGAAACCATATTTCATCTGGAGAACAGACAGATTTAGTTCATTTTGAATAACTAGCCCCCATTTCCTCTCAGCATCTCTGCAGCCCTCAATGTAATGTCACCCTGCAACAGCCATGCTGCAGAACAGCCTATACAAACTCCAGTTGTGCAAGCTGATACCTGGGACAGGCAGTAAAGAAACAGATCAATTTCTGCTCTTAGCACAGCTGAAAACTACCATTTGAACAAAAATGCACTTTTAAAAACTGCACTTTGGATTTGATGGGCAATACCCCTAAGGAATCCATCCCTGGGCTCCAGTGAGTACAGCTTAAAATTACCATATCCCTCTATGTAAAAACAGTGTCATTAGACTTGTACTTTTAAAAAATATGATCAACCCAGGCCAGGGCCAGGCTCTCCAGATAAAGTAGTAGCTTATCTCTTATAAATATTTTTAATAGTTTTTAATTACAAGTAGTCCTCACTCCAGGTAATGTAACTGACACAAAGTACCTGCACACATGCAGCCCCCCAAGACTTTCACAGAAAGCTCAGGAGCAACCACTCTATAAGAAAGAAATCCTACCTCAGAGCAAAGTAGGGGAGGGGGCACATGGCAAAGCCAGCCTACATGGGAGGAAGAGTCATTTGGAGTAAATACAATAAAAAAGGACTTCAAATCCCCTCCATATAAAGGATCAAGGAGGTTAAAGCAAAAAATTAGTTCAAAAAGATGTACAAAACTGTTGGAGACCAACAGAAAACTCTGCCAAAAAATAACTTGTGTTTAAATCAGGAATAAATGGCATCACACAATTTTGTTGTTAAAAAATTAAAAGAAAAGTGGAAATCTGTGTAAAGATCAGTATCAGAACGAAGAGTTATCATTAGCTCCAGAGACCAGCATAATTTCCATGAAGTCCTGATGGAAGAGGGCCTCCTGCCACAAACAGTTTCGTTCCAGACGAGTCGTAGCAGTGGGTGTAAACAGCATTTGGGAAGTAATTTATGTCAGAAAAATAATTCCTCCAGGTTTCATCATGGTTCTGTTAAAGGAAAGTTTAGATCATTATTGTTGCCAAACAAACCCAAAACCCTGTTTCATAAAACATTAGGTAGCTTCCAGAGCCTAAAAAGGGGTATTTTCTTTTAACAATTCTGAAGCTTCATAAAAGTCAAGTAAAAGATACCTGAGTTGTCCTGAACCTTTTTCTGAGAACATTTAGGTCAAGCACTGGAACAGGGAGGTGAGGGGACATTGCACTGATACAACAAAGGTAACAGAGCTAAGTTAAACAAAGCCATTAACTGCTTTATGATAACATACAGGAAACCAAACTCAAGTGTCTGCTATGGCATTACCCCAGGAAGCCACAGTTTCTAAAACTGCAAAGAATTAAATTAAAACTCTCTTGCTTCAAGTACCACATTAGATTACCATGGATTTAAAGAAAGACAATTTTATTCTCTGAGGTTCTGAAAACTACAAGTTAGATTACACTTGAAAATACAAAGATATAAAATCTAGTTCATTTATGAAACAGTGCATAAGAAGTGTAATCACTATGCCTTACACTCAAGCAAATAACTTTCAGTACCCTTTCATAAAGCTTTCGTAGAAAGCAATTCTGCAGCACTTCTTGCTCTTCATTATTAGTTATTGGTTACATGAATACTGTTTCACTGAGACACATTTCATGCAACAGGTCCAAAGAGAATTGGCTGAAGCTGGGTCTACTTCCCCCCACCTCTATCACAGCTACAAACTACTTACCAGCCAGCCCTTCCCAGTTGTCAACTTCAAAATTTCACTTCCTCCTAATTTCTGTTTCTGTCCATAGCAGGCACGGGGGGGCTTTTCTTCCAGGAACCTCTGGGCTCTGATATCATAAAACAACAAGGACCCTTGCCCTGTCCCCACAGTGATGATGTGCTCGTAGAAGCTCACCGAGCGGATACCTGTCACACAGAGAAGAGACGGACAGTGCAGTAAGAAACAGGGATGCTTTGGCTCTGCAGTGCTGTTGCTTCATGTCTAATATTAACTACTAGTATTCTCCAAAACACACAAGTTTTCCCACCGCTACAGAGCAGTGCAGACAAATCCCATTGATGCATTTGAAACAGCAGCTTTGATTTCATCCATGACTGCCCTACTCCTTGAGATCATCAGCTACACCAATGGTACACAGTACGAAGCTTCATCCTCACCAGCCCTCAGGTCTGCCAGGTAAGCCAATTAGGGTCCAGAGTGCCTTTGCTCTGTCTGCACAAGCCTTTAAGTGAACACACCAAGACAGAGTACATTGCAGCAGACAGAGGGAAGAACATCATGCTGTTTTCCTCCACAAGCTCACACCCTAACTACCTGCCAACCTGCAGTAAATGAGCATCTGAGAAAAGAAAGTCCCAGCTGCCACCAAGTGCATTGTGCTGATCAACAGGCTAACTGTAAGCAAGTGTAACCATAATAATCACCAGTCACTTTGCTGATAAGATAGCTTCAGAACTACTAATGAGCCTGATCTGTCTCCACTCAAATACTCTCAAAGCACACATGATTTTTAGTAGCTGGTATTTTTAGCACTTCAGCCAGGAAAGAAAACAGAACAGGACTCTTGCCATCTAAACAACACCATGTTTCACCAGTACATGGGAAGGTAGAGTTCAAACTAAACATGTTAGCAGAATTAAGTTATTCCATTACATTGAACAAGAGTGTAAATTTTGTTCTCACAAAATCTAAATTTGAAGTCTCAGCTAATCAAGGATCCCTTAGAACTAGTCTTGGGGAGATTCTGAATGTAAGAATTTTCAATCTGCAAAACATCCTGTCATCTCGTCTCCATTTATTGTGCAAATACAGTTCTGTGTAGCCACTCTTCTCTAAACAACTCTTCCACACAGGTTAAACTCCACTACATCTATACTTCTTCCTTCTTGACAGGATGCCAGGTTATAAACCCTAGGACTTTTCAGGCCCTCTTTAGAGTACTAGTGAATTACAGCCTAAACAAGCATTCAAACAGGAGAGGAAATACATGAGTTATGCCAGCTACATTCACATGCCAAGTGTTGTCACCACACCAAGCAGGGAAGAATGTCACAGAACTTGCATCATCCTGGAATATTCCCAGCAGTGCACGTGACAGCAGACAACCAGGAGCTGCGGATGCAATCAGGGAGTTTCCCCTTCCCCTCTGTACAAAGTCCTAACAAGAAACATGTCTTCATCCTTCTGCCTCTGCAACCGGATGTGACATCCACAGCCACCAGCATTCATGATACACACTTAGAACAAGGCAAGGCCACATTGTCCTGCTCCAGATATGGGGTGAAGTCTTGGCTGCAAGTTTAATGGGTGGGAAAGCACTGTCTCTCTACTGAAGTAGGTTATGAGATTCATATAACAGTCTCCACTTTAATTCAGAGAGCTACAAATGCACTTGAGACAGCAGAAGACCTTCCCCCCACTTCTGTCACACAGATCTGGCTCTGGCAAAGACACACAGAAAGCTTTAAACCCTCTCCAGTTAGAAAGACCATTCACTTGGATAAGAGGAGAAAGGCACAAGAATGTACCTATGTAGTTATGATATTTTTTGAAAATCTCTTTGCTAGGATTTTCTTCTCCTAAGAAGCTGAAGGGCCTCAGCTTCAAGTGTAAACAATTTGTTATCTGCTACTGTGGAATGCAGCAGGTGCTTTCTTGATTGGTCGATGTGGGATGTTTCTACTTGGTGACCAATACAGGAGGCAGCAGCTCTCGGACTCTCTGGGAGTCACAGAACTTTGTTATTCATTCCTTTCTATTCCTGTCTCGCTTTCTAATTAATCTTTCTTTCTGTTCTTTGTAGTATAGTTATAGTGTAGTCTTTTTTATATAATAAATACCATAATATAATAAACCAGCCTTCTGAAACATGGAGTCAAAATTTCTCCTTCCCTTCACCAAGTCCTGGCTGCCCTGAAGACCACCGCATAAGACCTACTCTTATTTTTGTTCCAAGAAGTGCTCTGGACAGGCCACCCAGGAGAATATTTACTTCACACAAACAGGTGATGGAGTATCAAGGCAGATGGCATTTACTTTTCAATTAAATGTATTAATAAAAAGCTATAAAATGCAGAACAACTATGGATCTTTCTCTAACCAAAGAAATTTACTGAAGAAATCCATGATGTACCCACGACTAAGAAGAATATTTAGAACTGGCTTTCAAAAACAGCATTTCAAATTGTCGTCTAAGGGGCTGAAGTATCGCAGATTAATCATTCCCATAAAGCTAAAAGTACAGCCTGTGCCTAGAATCTATTGCAGTAAGTTCTACACTCCCAGCCCTCCACCACCCGTGGACTTAGGTAATTTAGGTAAGGATATTGAGCCTCACTCCCATACTGTAGGAACAGTCTACAGATCCCAGAAGGAAATGAAGATGTCCTTAGATAGTGGCATGTCCTGAAGATAGTGGCATGTCCTACACAAGAAGTCACAGAGTCTATGCCATACAAGCTCTGTCTGCTGCCTTCAGGACATGAAGAGAAGGGCACACAACATGGCTCTGCAGGCCAGTCATGCAGAGAGCAATTGCTTCCATGGATCAAGAACTACTGTCCTAGGTGTGCATTTCCCTTTACAGCTGCTACGAAAAGCAACACTTACAAGATGTACAAGAAAGCACTCAGTGCCTTCCTGTGTAAACAGGGCTACAGCAGAAGAAAGCCAGCTCCAGCCTTACTGAGCCATCACCTTTCTGTGACCTGCTTTTGTGTACAACACAAGCGACTTAACGTGGACTTACCACGTTCAGCAGGTGCACTTGGAAACTTAAAGCACATTCAGGTACCACTGCAAAGCACTTGAAATCAGATTTTAGTCCACAGATCAATAAAGACCCTGTTTTCTAAAGGTGCTGCACCACTCCAAGTCCCAGGGAGATCAATATAAAGTGGAAACAGTCAGTATCTTGGGAATTACTGTTATTTATGTACCTCCACCATCATGCCAAATAAAAAGATGCACCTACTCTGCAGAAGAGAAAATAGCCCTGAACAAAGGCTTCCTCCAGACATGAACTGGAGAAACCCCTTTAAAGTACTCCCTGCACTCATTATCCCCCAATATGGAAGATAACATACTTGAGGCAGGTTTCAGCCACCAGCCACCACTGAGCACCACACTGCAGTGTCTGTGTCTGGATCAGGACCTGGACAGAATCCTCACTAACAGCAAGTGAGGACAAGCAGTCTTGCTGGTAAGACATTCAGGCAACTTCTCCTGATATTATACATATTTCTCCCATAAATGAAAGGAGCAGACCCTGGGACTGATCTGGACACAGTAACTGCATAAATAAAACTTTCCTATCTTTGCCGATATGTGTCCTCCTCTGGTAACCTGCCTGTTGAAAAGATCGAAGCCCAGAGACAAACTAAGTAAGGACTGCAACTTACTGGTTTGGGATTAATATGGCACTCACTGTGCACTCTCCTGCCTGATAGTAAAGAATGTGAAGAGAATTTTATGGGACCATGCACTCTGGAAGCCCTCAGGCCTGGCCCTGGTATAAGGTTCAACTGGACGTACTGCATCCATGAGAAAAGGAAATCATTCAAATCACGTAGAAAATCAGGAGTCTCAGTCATGGCTCTAAAATTACAAAGCAAGCTTTCCCTCACAGCACATATTCCCAATAAGGTAGCACAGAGCAGACAACATGCCTTTTTTCTAATTCACAGAGAAGAATGCAAGAACAGTATGAATAATGGTAAAAAGACTAGATTTGCTTTGAGATGATAAAATATAGAATAAGACCCAGTAAAAAATACACAGCAGTAAAAATGCACACTTTTGAAAGTTCAGTAATATTTGGATGGTTTACAACTGAGTTGCTCCTGATGGCAGTGATGTTGCCCTTCATTAGATTTCAGAACTGGTCACATTTGGTTTGTTGATTGCTCCAGGTATCCTGTCACAAACCCAAATCTATACATACACTGCTAATTATTTTGCCAATCACTAGAAAAGCCCTTCCTGTTCATCAGAAGCTTGACTTACTACAGTTTTAACAGCTACTTCTGCAAGCAAACCATTTGAACCACCTTTCACAGGTTTCTTACCACTGCCTCGTTCTTTGGAACAGACGGATTTAACATTGTGAGAAGGCTGCCTTGGATCCAGAAAAGAGACATGTGCCTGTGATCCCACTGCATACACTGACCACTCCTGACCATAAGCCAAACACACGTTCTCCCTGCAGTATGGCAACTTTGTGGAAAGTAACTGGAAACAGAAAAAATAAAAATTAACCTGTTACAAGAAAAGACAAAGGTATTAACAAAATAATTTTGTAATCCATATTCTAGGAAGTTGCAGGGGAAAAAAACACAAAATGCAGGTGAAAAATAAGACCCAGAAGGAAGAAACCTGAAAGCAATGGTGTGCCTTATCTGCAGCAAACTGAGACAATAAAGGCCGAAGCAAAAAAAAAAAAAAAAAGGACATTTTAATAAATTATTTTAGATCCTTCTAAACTGCTGCTATTTCTTTAGCAGGTGCACAGCAACTTCAGCTCTCAGCTGAAAAAGCATATCACATTTACTGGGTGTGACTTGCCATTACACTTAAATAAGTGCAACTTCCTTTATGAATTCTACTGATCAAGTATCCACCATAATCCATGCAACAGTTCACTTCAGCTAACCCGAAACAAGCAGAAAGTTAAGAATGCTTCCTGTCCTCTCTATTAAGGGAAGTGCAGAGCTTCTCTTCTCTTCAAGCTCCAAATTTCAGGACATTTAATTTTACATAGAACTTTTATCTGTTTTACAAACACTGCTGCTCTTCAAATAGTTGAAGGAAATGAAGACTAGTGAACAGCCTTAATTGCTTGCAGTTTTTGAAGTTTAACTCCAACGAACAGAAAAGCACCTTTGATAGCGTGTGCTCTGCTTTCCAAAGATGAAAATACCCATCCAGGGACACAGCTCCCAACTCCTATTAAAAGGAAAATAAAAATAAGAGAGTTAATTTCTGTATTATATTTATCTGTACGAACTCACACTCTATTCTAGGCAGGCTGCAGAGTCTGGATTGAACTCATCCATAATCCTGTAAAGGCTCTATCAGGATAATTTTCATTTTATACTGATCTTCATAGAATGCTATACAGTACTTCAGGTGTCAAGTAGAATCTAAATTAACTAAAGAGTAAACAATAACTTTCAAAACCATAGATCTTGCTAGGCAATCAAATAATGAATTATGAGACAGTACAATCTAGAGTCGACAATTCTCTTCAGCAGGTCCCATACTGATTCTAACCCTGAAGCAAGTTTCAGGCACTACTCTACTGAATAAGTTCCATGAAGTTTCCATCATCGAAGAGTAACTAACAGCTATTGTGAAAAATAAAGCCTACAGGATCACAGTGCTTCTGACAGCACTCCCACCCTTGCTTCAGACCTTTTCTGTTCTTTGAGGGCAGGGGGGAAAAAAAGAGGTGGTGAAGGATAAATTGCTACACCCACTAGTAATAACAGGAGATCAGGATGGGGAAGATTGACATTTGCTGTTTGTCAAATACCAACAAAATAACCCCAAAGCAAGCATTAGTGCCTGCCCCATGTGTCAGTCACCTCATTTGCTGAGCAATCCAGAAAGGATTCAGCCATTGAAACAGGAACTGTTAAATGTTAGCTGGTCTTCCCAGAATGCAAAGGAAAGCAAAAAGAGTACTAAAGAATGGGATTCAAGCTGCAAGAGATGTTTTGGTACTTTATTGGCTTCTTGTAAATATTTTTTTATTCCCCTGCTTAGGATGAAAATCTAAAATCAAACCCACATGAAAACTGTGCTTCCTAAAATGTCTGGGGTTGTTTTTCTTTCCCTTCTGGACTCCTCCATTCACTTGGGGCAGAAGCAGACATTGCAGATTAAAACCACTGACTCAAAAGACAAGGATGCAAAATAATCACAGAAAAATATATTAACTTGCTTCTCTGGTATATTCTATTTAGCTTACTCTTTAGTTTTTCCAATACACAGGGACAGTTCTAGGACTTCTCAACTGTTCTGCTTATCTTACTGACCTTGTTCTTATTGTTGAAGGCCAATGCTCGGACTTTGCAATTGTCAGGATTGGTGTTCTCCTTGGGGATATCCTTCAGAGCACTGTGTGTTATGTGGGCATAGACAGGAACTTGAGAGAGATTATGCCTGGCATCACTTTTGGATAACACATCCTCTGTGATCTCCCAGAGACCCATCGAACCATCCCGGGAACCTGATCAAATAGTCCACACATGAATAGTCCATTCCACATATACAGAACTCCTCTTTTCTAAAAAAAGGATTAATCAATAGGGTCTGAAAAAAAAGGATACTCTTAGATTAATCTAACAGAACACGCTGTTAGTGCCCATATATTATTATTAAAAAAGGGATGATTTTACTGAGCTGTAAAGTTCAGAATATTATGAACTCGCTGTCAGCTGTCTATATGGTTTCCAAGCAGCTAGACCATCTCATATGTTTTTAAACTAATTAGGATGCATCAAAACCCACAACCCTGTGAAACAATCATCATCTCCTATACAGAACGAACTCAGAAGTGACTGAACACTACAGCTTCAGCCTGAGCCTGTCACTCGCAGCCTTGGTAAAACAGTCTGTTAAACCAATGCAAAATAACTCCACAAAAACCTCAGCTGGGTTTATGCCAATTTGGGTTTACTTGATTTCTGTCAGTATGCTTGTGGCTGAGTACACAGTAATTCGTGAGCTGAACAGAAACATCTATTTCTAATCATATGTACCACTTTGGATGAAATCTATCAGAAAAATTATTTCACTAAAACCTGTGCCACTTCTTTCTTAAAGAATATAACTTAGGTTAAACAGACAATAACTCATTTTATTTTTCTACTGATTTTGAAGACATTAATCTAAGATATGAATCACTAATGTTAAGAACCCTGGATCAAGAATGCTGAATGCCTCTGGTTCATTGATCAATACGGACTTAATCCAAGACATTATACACATCCCTTCAGGTGTTCAGGCAACTCACTTCCACCTAAGTCAGCTCTGACAGATTGGACAGGTACCTCAATTTCTTCTCTACATAAAGTGAAAAATTCTGTCAAAAGAAATTCATAATGAAGATGCGAGAAAAGCTACGTATCTATATGAGGCTACTAAATCTATCAGCTTGCTATCTCATAGGGTAGAAGCTGCAAAGACAGTAAAGCAAAGCATCTTGCTGCAACAGGAGTGGTCCAGTACAGCAGAGGTGGCTTTGCCCCCTCACAGATGGATTCAGGCATCTGCCACTATCACCTACTAGAGAAAAATACAAAAAGAAGCATCCTAATGGCACTTGCATCCAGCAGCACAACATCTGCCACTCCAATACATGCCATTGTTTTAACTGCATCTAATCTTGTTTGTTACGGAGGCTGAATACTCAGCAGTAAAATTTCTAAACATCTTGACATACTTTTGGAGGAAGCTGTCCCTTTTAATAGCCCTGGCAGGGGAAAAAGTCCATGTATGTTGCTCAACTGGTTAGCCCGGAAGCCAAGCAGACTATCATTTGCTACCCTAAGCTCATGCCATCCTGGGAATTATTCATCTCATCTGAAGCTTTTGCCATAAAAATACTTGGCTATATCCTCAATGTCTGGAGTGAAGTTCAAGTATTTCTGCTTAACACTTTCAGATACAGAGGTAATTGAAATCTGTAAAATTAAAACCATGTCAGAAGTTAGTTGTCTTTTTCACTCTTAATTAGGGTTGTCAGTGAGTTCTAAAGAATTCAGTTTAGCAACCAGTCTTGCTAGTTGCTTTCAACAAGTTTTCCCTGGTGTCTGAGGTGTGGAGAGTAGAACCTACATCCTGCCTAAGCACCACAGTAGAGAATATGGCAGTAGAGAACACTTCTGCTCACAAATCCACCCCTGCCCTTTTGAAAATACTGAGTCAACAAAGTTCCACCTCACATGCTATGCAATCTATCAGGCCCTTATCTTTCCCCTGGACATCTGTAATCATGTGTGCTGTTCTCTTCAAGCTTACTAGCTTGAATGTGAGGGAGTTTCTGTACATATTTCAGGGTAGAGACTTGCAAGATCAAGTTTTATATTAAATTCAAAAATGAAATTCCAGGATTAGCTTTTTGGGTTTGGAAGAAAAATCCTACTAAACTAAACGAATCCTACTAAACTAAACCAATTCCAATATGTGACTTTTATATTATATAACTAAACCAATTCCAATATGTGACTTTTATATTATATGTTATGATTTTCTCTCACCTGCAGTTTGACAACTCTGAGTACAGAATAGTACACCCTCTCAGCAACAGAAAGGCAGTAAACCACTAAATTAATGCGACAAGACATTACTATTTTTGCCTTTACCTAAGTAATTCTTTATGAAGTTATGCTGATTATCTGACTAGTCACCAAAAAGTCATAAAGTGAGCTTCTCTATTACAGCCTTCTGCATTGATTGCCATAGTGTAAGGGCATATATACATATACACACACAACTGTACTGAGAGCTTGATGAAACAATCTGAGTTCTCATTACTCTTTCACATGACTTCAGGAAACTGATATTGATCTCAAATGTTCCAAAGTTATTAACCAATAACCAACACCCCTCTTGAAATTACTCCTCTTATGTGGAATCTTTTCCTGTAACTCACTGTGTTCAAGCATCCCCTTACTAGAATACAGTAATATTCTAATACTAGGAAAATCAGATCTAGGCTAAGGCCCAACAACAAAATTAAATGAAGCACTGTACTAAGTCCAGGAAGTGTTTAAACAGCCTAGATTGTTCCAAGTGGTTTCAAATGCCCCGACAGAGGTGCTTTCCTAATGCTTATCAAATGTTGTGCATCACTATAACATTCAGAGAGAAGTAAGCTTAAAACACAAGCAAACAAAAAAAATCTCAAGAGAAAAAATGTGACTTTACCAGAAACAGCCATAGTATCACTGATCCATGCAATTGAAAATATCCAGTCCTTGTGTCCATCCTGAAAGAAGAAAGACAGATTTTTCTGTGCCATTATACTCAAGAGCAGTCTCAAAGGAGAAAAGTATTCTTCACTTCAATATTTAGTACAAGCTCAGAAGGACAGACCTACATTAAAAGCATTCAGGTAAGATTCCAGTATCAAGCTGGAACAGTTCAAGTGCCTAGCAGTAATTTTAACTTTTCTGGTTTTGAAGTGTGCAATTAATAAAGAAAAAACAAGTATTGGAAAAACAGGCCTCTGACCAAGGAAGAATTAATCTAAGATTTTCCAGAATTCTCACATTTTCCATTCTGAAAGCAGCATTCTTCTGTAAAGTATCTATTTGTTAGTATCTATTTGTTTTTTAATTCCAACACATATCCTACTATAAAAAGTAACCAAAATCTTATGTTTACAATACATGCCCTAAGATTAATGTTTCAAGACTCTTTTCTTTAGTGTGTGAGAAACCTATGGGGGAAAAAAGGGACCATAAGACTCTAGTTTTGTTTAAAAAGCTAAAAAGTAATACAAATGAAGAGCAAGTCATGCAAATCATCATTCAAGTCTTGCTGCAGCTGGTTATCTGCTGCTGCAGAAACTCTGACCTGACCTCTGCAGTTGCAGTTAACGTCTACCTGAAATTCTGAATAAAAAGGAGAAATGAGAGAGAAGCGCTCACAGGACACCACTATATTCTCCAGCCTGTTTTTTTAAAGACTGGCCATTTTAAAAAGGCCTCAGTATGTTTCAGAAATAAAACCAGTACCAGTTTGTACCAAACTGCCACAAGCCATGGGGCTAGAACTAATCTTTCAACACCAAGTTCCATCTCTGGAATAATACATCCAGAAGCTGCACTGGGATAAGAGGAATATTTTAAAAACTTGCAACATATTTTTAATTTCTCAAAAGAGCTTTTTCACTATAAATAGTTTCAGAGCTCATCACCACAATTAGACTTTAATACTTAGGATTTTGTTACATTTTTCAAGCTGAAAAGTAAGCTAAAGTAGACCTGAAAGAAGGCAAGGAAGAAATCTGACCCAAAGCACTGAAAATCCACTCACATGTTTGAGTACCCAATTATATTTAAGATACCACAACAGAAATGACAACTCAATCAGAAACATTTTCAGAACTTTACTTCCTTACAAGACTCCTAAATATTAACCTTGCTCTGATCAAACACACCTCAAAGTAGTAGCTTTTTAAGTGAGAGAATAAACTTTCCCCAGATACTCCCACTTACATCTCCCACACAGACAGGATCAAGTGTAGGCAGACGATAAATTGCAAGACTGTTGGGGTTGTCTCCACCTGTGGCCAGGAGAGTCCTTGAGGGGTTGATCTCAATGGCATGAATGCCACATCCCTGCTGGTTCACCATGCCGGGCTCACGATCCTTCAGGATAGGAATCTTGGTAATTTGACCAGTCTGGACATCTACTACAAATAACTGAGGGGAAAAAAAACCAGACATGTAAGTCATCATCAAACAGATAAGAAAAACAAGATGGTCAAATATCCTCCCTATTTTGAACTGACATTCTTTTTGAGTTGAAATCCATAAATGCTTCAAGGATTGCTGAAAAATGCATAAATTCCTTCTTAAAACAGGTTAAGTAACAATTATAGTGGGTTTATATCAATCATCCCATTTCATTTTCACAGTAATTAAAGGGAGAGAAGAGAAATCTGTCATGGGATGTTTCCCACTTGAATAAAAAGACCTTGAATATAAAACTCTTTTCCCTGTTCAGTACGATAAAACAATACGGTTTTTCAATTTCTACCTACCACAGTGAGGGAAAAAACCCACCTCAAAAGAGCCATTAAGTCCCATGGAGCTTAGCACGATTCTCCTGCCTCCCAGGTAACACACTTACCATAAAGTTTTGGCTATGGCAGACTGACAGTTTATGCAACTGGAATTTATTTTCTGGTGATAAACAGAGAATAGTGACTAAATACAGTACTGCCTATGTGAACATCTGAAAGAAAGATATTTAGGTATATACCTCATCCCACAAAAAGACAAGAAATTAGAGCAATATGTCACTGACATCTTGTCAGAAAACTCTGTTATAAAGCCTTACAACTCTTCAAACAGACATTATGCCCAGCCTTATGTCAGTTCAGACATATCCAACCATGAGGCTACAGTTTAAACCAGAACAAAGGTTGACATTGCCTGCCAAAGTGCACTTTTATTTGGGAGGCTCATGGGCTGGGTCATTTCACAGATGGTGCTCGGAGGGCAGCTGCACTGACAGTCAAATGGGTCTAACAGAGGAGACAAAGCCCTGTGAGGGAACATGAGTGAAGCAAGGAAATGGAGGAGCTGAAGCTGACTTAGAACTAAGGCAAGTGATCTAGAATTCATAGCCCAGTATTATAATTAAATTCTACATCATCTTTAGTCTGTTCCTTCTATAACCAAGAATGTTGTCTCAAAACCTCTGGAAGTGAACCAGAGATAATAACAGTAACAACAAAAATCCTCAATACAAATTTTAAAAATACACACCTCAAGGAAATTGTTCTGAAATCCTTTGTCAGACATTTCTATAGACCAGAAGAAAACTAGAGGTTCTTAGAGAGAAGTTATACATACAAGCTGCTTTTGGCGAACTCTTACAGAGTGTAGATCTGTTCTTTAATAAAAACGTAGGAAAAATAACATTAAGATAATTTAGCAGCCTATCTATTACTTGGTGTACTGAACTAGCAGAACATTAACATCCTATCAAAACCTGATAAAGTATAGTATGTTACACACATTCCACAGAAAAGATGAAATCCACTCGTTGCTATTTGTGTGTTGTTTACGCATCATCTTCACCCTGCAACTGACTGTAGGCAGCAGTCTTACACAAACAGAAGATTCCTAGAGAGACTGCATTTTCATGTTTACTTTTTTATTTTGCACACACGTGTGGTGTATGGCAACAGCTGAGGTGTAGCTGAGTGGGAGGGAGGCACTCCTCACTCTTCCCAAGCCTTACAAAGCCTTCACTGCTGTAGATAGCTGGTAAGAAACACAGTGCACACAGCAGTCCTTCTGCCCTAACCACCTGAAAATTAACACCTGCACTGAAGAATCAGGATCAGTCATTTCCTCTCCTCTCATCCTCCTTTGCCCTCCCCATGTGAATGCATATCCCCCTTCACCCTCAGTATTTCTTTCCAGCAGAAATGCCCAATTCCCTCCCCGATCCTCCTTCAACTACTGAAAAAAACCCAAAACTCTAAACAAAATTAACAGTTTAGTAGTTAGGATTAAAGCCTGCAGGTGTCAGCTGCAGGTCCTAATGTTGTACTAATTATGAAAATACATCCACACCCAAAGATGTTCAAGGACTCAGAAGAACTGTGCTTCAGCTGTAACAGATTCACGCTTGAAAGTGCAAGTCAGCTGGTAGGAGGACTGAAATTAAAACCCCTTTGCACCCTCTAGTCTGACACCCTCGTCATACACCTGTGTTGGTTAACAAAAACTTACTCTAATGCAAAATACTTTTACATAAACTCTAAACTAATCAGAATAAAAAGATAAAGAACTTAAACTTCGCACACATAAGGGACTGGCTATGTTGTTTTGGCTGTAAAGGTCAGAGCAGTGAGCAGTAACTTCTCCACTTGCTTGGTAAGGAACTTGGCTACTGAGTAGTTTAAAAACAGCCACCACCTCCCTTGAATAAAATAAGCAACTACTGCCTGCACACAGAGATTCTTACACCACCTGGGGCATGACAGGATGCAAAAGCTCACACTTGAAAGCTGCACCTCTGCCTGCCCAGAAATCATCCCTATAAATCCAGCACACAGAAGCCAAGATAAGCCACAGTCAATAAGACACTTTTAAAGCCAAAAAGGGAGAAATGTTATGAAACAAGAGAAGAACCCAGCTAAGAGTGCAGAAAAAAATCAATACCATTTCAGGAGTTCTAAAGACACCAGAGTAAATAAAATACAAAATATTTTCAACTGTTGAAATAAGTACATCTGCCAACAACTTCAAAGCAGTGCAGACATTAAAAGTCTTGACGAAGTCCTGATAACAGAGAAAATTACTGTATTGATCAGTTATCTCAAACAGAAATAAGAATTTTTTCCCAGCTACTCATTATATAAAAACTAAAACCCAGCCCACAATTTTTTATGTCCAGCAAAAACAAACTCCACCAGCCTCCAAACACTGGATTGCATGTATTTGTCTCTTGATTTTAAGCTTTGCACAAAATTCGGTTCTTCCTCTAGTAAAACACGCATGTCAGTCTTTACTATGCCAAACAACTTAACATCCAGGATTTACCAAATCTAGATTGCTTTGGCCATCTGGCAGAAGTGAAAGGACCACACTTCATCTGTGAGAAACACAGCAGACTCAGCTGCTATGCTCTCTGCCAGACAACTGTGTTCCAACAAGGAAACAGGCTGGATGACACGGAAGAGAGAAATCCGTTTCCCCTCTTTTTTTTAAAGCAGTATAGATGTACAGCTTGCAACAGTGCTATCACTCAAGGATCAAGGCAGACAAGCATGGTTAGGTACTACAGCTGAGACAGCCATGAAACTTCATGATCTTGGCACATTTGCAGAGACTGATAGCTGTACACTTATTTTTCTCTTGGCCTGCAGAAGTGGTGAGAAGTCATTTTGGCAAATGGCTTCCCTGAAATTACTATATGGCTATCCTCTTGCCTGTCCAACTTGTTTATGATCAAGTCCATCAAGAAACCACTTCACTGATGAGGGAAGTTCATTTAATCAACTCGCCAAAAGTAAAAATTGAGGCAGGGAACAGAGTATCCAAGGATGAGAGTATGAACTGCAAAACCCATCATACTGTTATATGCAATACTGAGAGCAGAATGGTTTACCAGGTTTTTTCCTTTTTTGGCCTGCCTTTCAGGACACAATTTAGGGGGAAGAAACACCTAGAAAGCTAACAATCCAATAGACATAAATTCCCTTACCATGTATCTTCAACTAAAAGCATTCACTTTAAACAGCAAGATTAAAAAAAGAAGTCTATGAGTGCCATTTCAAGGCAGCAGAGACTCGTGTCTTCAGTTGCTGCCCCTGCACAAAAAACAGCAGATGAACAGGCAGTCCTACCCTATCTTTTAGTTGGTTGTACAAATAAATCAAAACAAAAATAAAGGATGCTATCCTGTTTTTATTAGATAAGCAGGATGGATGGAGATCTAAAAGGCACAGATAACACGCATGAGACTGCTCATTCTTCATGCAAGAGCTCACAATAAGCTCTGTGCACCAGCTCTTCACTCAGTGCTCTCAGAAATCATGGGCACATTCTTGTCATTCATAGTAACTTTTGAAAGGAACCTAACGTAAGTACACTGTCCTGCTAAAAACAAACAGTCACTAAGAGACTCAATCACGTTCAAGTTTCACAACTGGCTTATGCCTATCTTTTGAGAATCTATGTGTCTCCTCCTCACCATCCACGTAAACAGTCTCATCACCCTTGTGACAGTAACTAGTGCTCAAGTACCTGCAAGGTCAACTGTATCTGCCTTGGTGAAACTAACCCTACAAGAAAACCTGTCTGCACACAAAGCAGCAAGCTGATCCAGATGACTCCCTAGCCACATGCACCAGCCTAGCTCCATAGCCAGTGCTAGCCAAAATGAGCAGGTGGGAACATTCACTTCTGCAACAGCAGGACTCCAGACTAACTAAGGCTGGTCACAAAAAGATCTCGCCCACAGCCAAGTTGGAAATTACTCATTCTCCTTCAAATATGTTTTTTGCTAACAAAACAACAAAAGAAGACAATGCTTATTGTGCTATCACATCAGTACTATTTCTGGTGACACCTGAGTAGCAGTGATTGATTTTTCCAAGTTCTCAGCCTTGACTTTTATCCAGATCATAAATATCTTTCTTTTCTGCTCATAAAACACTTGGCATCAGGTTCTTTTTTCTGTAGCAACAGATTTACTAATATATGCCAAGCCCCAAAGAAACATGGACACTTTAAACTATCAAACTGGCATCGTATGTCTGCTTTCTGCTGAAGATCAAAATAAAGCAGCATAGAATGGTTTGGGTTGCAAGGAGCCCTTAAAGGTTGTCTTGTCCAAGTGCTCAGCAGCGAGCAGGAACATCAGCTAGACCAGGTTACTCAGAACTCTGTCCAACCTGTCTTGAATGTTTCCATGATTGAGCACTCAGCAGCTGTGTAGGCAACCCATGCTGGTGTGTCACTATCCTGATGGGAAAGCTTAAGAATCTTCCTTGTATCTAGTGTGACTCTTTTAATTGAAAACCATCACCTCTTCTCCAGTCACTACAAGCACAAGAAGCCCTGTTCAATTCATCTGTCCCCATCTTTTATAAGTTCCCTTTGGGTACTGGAAGGACATGATAAGGTCTTTTCAGAGCCTCCTCTCCTCCAGGCTGAACAACTAAAACTCTCTCAGCCTTTCCTTGTAGAAGAGCTGCTCCAGCCCTCCAGTCGTCTTGATTGCCTCCTCTCTGGGCTCACTCCAGCAGGTCCTTCCTGTGCCGGGAGCCCAGGGCTGGATGCAGTGCTCCAGGTGGGTCTCAGCAGAGCAGAGGGGCAGAATCCCCTCCCTCCCCTGCTGCCCACGGGGCTCTGGATGCAGCCCAGGACACGTTTGGCTCTCTGGGCTGTGAGTGCCATGGCTGGGCCATGTGCAGCCTCTCACCCACAGCACCCCCAAGCCCTTCTGGGCAGGGCTGCTCTGGGGCTGTTCATGCCCAGCCTGGGCTGGTACTGGGAGTTGTCTCAACCCAGGTGCAGCACCAGCACTTGGCCTGGAACTTTATGATATTCCCACCAACCCACTCCTTGAGCTTGTCTCTGGATGGCATCCCATCCTTCAGGTGTGCCAAAGCACCACTCAGCTTGGTGCTGCCATCAAACTTGCTGAAAGTGCACTGGATCCCTCTAGCTATGCCATTAATGAAGATATTAAAGAACACTGGTCCCAGTATGGATCTGTGAAGGACTCCACTTGTCCAACCAACTCTCTGGATGTGATTATCCAACCAATGCCTCACTACCCAATAGTCCATCCATCAAATCCATCTCCCTCCAATTTAGACAGAAGGATGTTGTGAGGGACCGTGACAAAGGCTGTACAAAAGTCCAGATAAATGACATCTGTGACCCTTTCCTTGTCCACTCCTGCCATCACTGCATCACAGAAGGCCTCTGGTTTGTCAGGAAGGACTTACCCTTGGTGAAGCCAGGCTAGTTGCCTCAATTCACCCCCCTGTGCTCCATGTGCCTTAGCAGAGTTTCTAGGAGGAAACCAGATCCCGTGATCTTCCCAGGCACAGAGGGGACGCTGACAGGTCAGTAGTTCCTGGAGTCCTCCTTTCTACCACTTCTCCAGATAGATACAATGGCTTCCCTTCTCCAGTCACCTGGGACTTCATCTACCTGATGTGACTTTTCGAATGAAAATTCACAGGGAATGGCAGTCACCAGTCACACTAACATGCACTAATCTTAGCACAAATCTTACTAACAGGTTATGCAGTAGAGGTAACTCAAGTGATAATGGCCTTGCACATGCTTCTTGAAAGGGTCCCAAGTGAAACAATCCTCAATATAAAGAAATCACCTGAGAAGTGAGGAAAGGTAAAAGCAGCCAGCAAGTTGGTTGACTTTGAATTCACATTTCCAGAGAAAAGACCCTGAAATGAGGCACTCCACCTTTGTGTGAAAATCTAAAGCACTACCCGCTAATAGCCACAGACTTTGATGTCACTGCATTTGTGCAGTGCCAAAATCACATTTATAATTTTTTATTTGCATTTGGCCCTCCATGTTTAATTTCAGGGGGCTGGAAGACAGTTAATACATGCTGACAGATGGCAAAGGATGGAGAAGTGACAGACGTTGCCTGCTAAAGGGCATCCCTACAACTCACACCATACCTGGAACAGAAACTACCAGACAGACACGACTATCACATGCAGCTGACAGAAAAGCAAATACTCTTGAGACAAGAAACCAACACCAGGCTATTTGGTCACGAGCCACTGAAAGACATGTGAATGGATACATCAACTACAGGCATCAAAGGTTTATTTACACTGACTTTCAGTCACTGTTCACTGGAGCTACAAACTGGAGGAGACTTCTCATTTCCTACATGTGATCAGAAATAAGCTGTGATCTTGATGCTTCCTCACATATGCAAAGCCAGAAGACACATTAACTTGCAAAGCAAGGGGAAATAATTTTCCTCATAGACAGTTTATATTCACAGACAGAGAAGAAACTTCCCATTGTCCTCTCACCACAATCCCAGGACTGCAAGACGAGGCTGTAATTGTATGAGATGCACAGAACAGACATAGGACTCTTGAAACAAGTTTAAAGTCTCTAATAGGTAATGAGAGCTGGTGATCTACAGCAGGGCAGCCAAGGCAACACAGCAATCTGCTGAAGAGAGAAGAGGTTTCAGCCAGCATTCAGTAACCAACCCAAGTATGCCTTGGAAAAGCTGCCTCAGAAATCAGGACAAAGCATTCAGAAAGAAAGTTTTTAAACACAAATACATCTATAGGGCTTGCCTGGAAAAAGAAAAAAAAAACCAAACTAGATTCCAAGCAAATATATTCTCAAGCAACTGAAAACTAATTAGCTTCTTGTATTTAGGCAATGAGTTACAGCTCTTACAGTTTTTCATCTTTAACTTTGCAGTTAGTGAAAGGATTATATCTTGAACATGTACACGGAACTAACAGAGCAAAAGAATCTGAAAAATTACTACAAAAACTACTTTTTAGACACTACTTTATTCTTCATAATTTTCTGAAATAGTAAAGAGGAGAGAAAAAAAAACCCAAAACCAAAATACAAGGACCTTGTGTTCTATGTTTTCGTCTGCCATAAGCCTGTCCCCTACCTACGTCGCATGAGTTTCTCTATGAAGCCTGAACAGAAGACTGCAGATTACAGACTGTATCTTCTTCTGAGACAGTTTCTTCTATATATCTTTACAGCATCAGTTTTTGGTAATTTAGATACCTATCAGAACACACCCTAAGTGTCTGCACCCCTCCGAAGTTCCCTGCTCATTCATTTGAATTAAGGAGCCCATTGCATGCAAGGTCTAGGAAATTCCTGCAAACAGGAATCCTGGCTCTGCAAAGCCCAGGTGAAAAGTCTGGGTGATTTCATTTGAAATTTTAGGTGCTTGAATGCTTGCAATAGTTCCCATAATTTTAAATCAACCAGAAAAAGCATGCACCTTTACAGAACACAAATATCTGAAATATTTGATTTACAGCTGCTCAACTATGAGCACCATGATCCACTGGAGAAGAATAAAGTTATTTCACTCCCTGGAATAGTTTTAAAGATGAAAAGTTACTCCATATAATTGAACAAATTATAATCTTCATCAGAAAAAGAGTAATTGACAGAAAACTCCATATTCTCTACAGTATTTTTATAGTAACTAGTACTGCCAAGTGACTGAACCCAAACTTCCTCCTCTATGACAAGAGCGTATTTTTGTTTTGTCATTAAGAACAGTGAATCCACCTGGCACTGCACAGTGAAGGGTAATTTATAAATTAAATGCTAAAAGCACTCAGTGGCACAGTCAAGCCCTGATGAAAATAACTGCTATAGTTTATATTTTTCTCTTGCATTAACTTTAATTAAGTGCAACTCCAATGCAGCAAACCTCGCTGAAGTCAACCACCGTGTTTTCAATTACTCCCAACTGGAATACCACAACTTCAGCATATGAGAATCAGCAAAGGCATTTTCTTTAGTAGGTCACTCACTCAGGAGATGAGAGAGAAAAATCTCGTAATTAGAGTGTAGAGTTTAATGCTTTACCTTTTCAAACGTGAGCACAACGTAAACAAGGTACAGCTATTACAGCAGTCATAATTCATATATGATCTTTCACAATGCTTCAGGGACTTTTTTTGCAATCACTCTATTTTGCTCAATGACAGAAGAGGTCTGTCTCTAAATCTGGTTGTGGACACCCTTGGTTGCAGCATGTGCAAAGGGAACAACAATACTACTGAATCCCTCTTCAGCTTCATGATTGTTTGGTTCCAAACAATTTTCTGCAAGGTTGCGTTAACAAACCACTTGCCCATTTATCTTTGCTGCAGATACACCCGAGCTACAAAAGTTACAGAACACAGCAAAATCGTGGCAACTCTATAAAACACACAGCCATCTCACTAGAGTAAGCAAGATTTTTGGGAGCTTGTGTTTCAGCAGGAGTTTGTCTCCCCTAAGCCGGTCTACAACCACAACCAGTGCTGGCTGCTGACTGGCTGAGGAGATGAACATATGTGGAGAAAGTAGGCAGAGATTCTATTTTGAGCTTATTGCTGTTAAAAGATTGCTTTGTTTATACTGTTCGGCCCTGCTTCTTAAGAGCTACTGCATAAAAGCCTCCCCCTGTGCAACTGTGAATAATAACAGAACATCTCAGAATGTTTCATCAGAAATGGAAAAAAACAGCCCACTGACCCTTGCTGGTCAGACCACTGAGCACGGCTTTGGCACAGAAAGGTCTTGAGGCAAAGAAGCAATTGCACCAACCGATACGCTCTGAGATTTAAGAGCTGCTACATCTGTGCATTCATCCTTGTCACCCTCGATTCCCTTCTGTGGCACCAATAACCTGCAATTTAGGATTTTGCACTAATTCCATCACAACTCCTTGCATGGAATTGCAACCTCAGCCAATGAATTTGCGCTACTAACTCTGGTGGTGAATATTACTTATGAAATTTGATCTCCTCCATTTACTAATCCCACAGGACACCATTTTAATTTTCCCCTGAAATGTTTCAAAGCATCACTTCAAGAACCTGAGGAGTTCTCAGTTTTGTAGAAGCATGTAAAGATACATACATTAGAGAAGTTATTCAAACACTGGAAAAACACTGGAAATAGTTTTAGAGTGAAGAATTATAAAATCAACAAGCAACACTTAAGATCTGAATTTATTTTTTTTTTAAGCTCAGAACATTTCTGGCTGCTCTGACAAATACCTGGAGTTTAACCACAGTTTTAGAACAACTTTTAAGTGCCATCAGCACAGAACCGTATGTAAAACCAAACTGTGTAAGATTGAGGACAACAGAAAAAAGGAACCCTAGCAGCAAGTTTGGCCAAGCACTGACAGCCACCATTAGAGACGCTAATATCTGTCCATTAGCTTCTCATCTGCAGGGCAAAAGGAAAGATCCAATCCCACTGTTGGTCTTCACCCCGCAGCCAGGTGTAAATCGCCCTGTAACATCACACCGATGCTTCCAGAGGTGCCTCGCTCAGGCTTACAGCGCCACAGATTCAGATGAGAACAGATCATCCTTAAGCATTGCTTTCATCCAAAGTTAAACGGGCGCGATTTTGACTCCACTCCTAATTCCTAATGCTTTCCCTGGTCATCCACACACTTTGATTATGATAAGCATCATTTGAGGGTGGAATAATTAACAGAGGGAAGAGAAACAAAACAGCGAGAGGCGGCACTCACCGTGTTGCATTTTGTCCCGCACACCACTTGTCGGTGGTTTAGCCACTGGGAAGCAAACACTTTATTGAGTGTTCCGAGGTGAAATTCCCTCTCCTTCAGGAGGCTGGGGAGCTGCTGGGCTGCGTATCCATGCAACAAGCGGTGGTAGCTGGACTCATTCTGCATCCGGACCTCTCTCCCTTTCACGTAGTACACTAGAGATCTTTTCACCGGCGGGAGCCTTTTCCTTTTGTGAACAGAGTGATCCCACCCGTACTGTGGATAATAAAGTTAGACACTGGATAAAGCAACTAAAACAAACTTTAAAGCACCACCCTTTCAAAGTCAACGATATTCCCGACGAAACCCTGAAGCCTTTGGAACACCGCGCATGGAAATTAACTCGGGAATGACGATAGAGCCTTTAGCAGCGTAAAATTAAACATAAATATCGGCTAAAGGAGTAACACGACGATAATATAACGACAGTCGGTGGCGGTTCGGCACCGTTGGTACGCCAAACGCTCACGGGAAGAAGCGGAGCGCTTGGAACGGGAGAGGGGCAGCGCACACAGCCCTCCCCCTCAGCTTGGCAGGCGCAGGGGTGACACCCAGGTGACTCCCCGATACCGACCGCGGCGCTCGGCCTCCTCCGGCCGGGCCAGAGCCATCCAGCCATCGTCGCTACGCGGCAGCGACCGAACAACGGCCGAGCCCAACGGGGCACCGCGAGCCCCGGGGCGCGGGCACGCAGGGGGGCGCTGACCCTGGGACCAGGGGCTCCTCCTCCCCGCTGACCCTGGGACCAGGGGCTCCTCCTCCCCGCTGACCCTGGGACCAGGGGCTCCTCCTCCCCGCTGACCCTGGGACCAGGGGCTCCTCCTCCCCAGTGACCCTGGGACCAGGGGCTCCTCCTCCCCAGTGACCCTGGGACCAGGGGCTCCTCCTCCCCAGTGACCCTGGGATTTGCGGGCTGCCCCTCTTGGGGTGACCCTGGGATTTGCGGGCTGCCCCCCTTGGGGTGACACCAGGACCGGGGCTGTCCCTCCCCAGGTGACACCGAGACCGGGGGCTCCTCATCCCTGGCTACCACCGGCACCGCGGCTGCCCCTCCTCAGGAGCCCCAGGACACCTTCCTTCCCCATCCCTCGGACAGGGTCACCCCCTTCCTCCCGCGGACCGGCACGTCCGCCGCGCCCCGGGAACCAGCGCTTCCCTCCCTTCCCACCACCGGGAACCAGCGCTTCTCTCCCTTCCCACCACCGGGAACCAGCGCTTCCCTCCCTTCCCACCACCGGGAACCAGCGCTTCTCCCCTACCCCCCACCTCACCCCTTACCTGCTCCCCCTGGAGTCCCCCGGTCCCCGCGGCGGCAGCTGCCGCCGCTTTCCTCTTCCTGCTAACTGTTTTCCGGGCCATAGTAGAAGGATGAGGAGGAAGTGGACGAGGAGCGGCCCCACATGGAGCGGGACGGAGCGGTTCGGGGCATATGGAGCGGGACCGGGCCCGGGCTCTGTCCCTCAGGCCCCGCCGGCCGCGCCTCACGGCATTTTACAACACCACGGGGTTTCGGTTTTTTTTATCTTTTTACGACAGTCACGAGGCAGCTTTGCGGCAGCGGTTCCGCCCCGCCAGGGTACCCCGTTGCCTAGCAACCAGAGGGCAAGCTGGTCCCGCCCCCTCTGCCGTTGCCATGGCAGCAGAGCCCGCGTGGTGAGGGTGTGGCGCCCCCTAGCGGCGAGGCGGGCTCAGTACAGGGTGCGGGCTCGGGAGTCCCTCCCAGGAAACGGAGATTTTCCCAAACCCTTCGTGTTTGATCAGACTGTCCGCGCCCCAGGAAAGCCGAGACACTTGTGGCCGACCATTTTGTCAGGTGCCACTATGGGGACAGAATCAGAGAATCTGTTAGGTTGGAAAAGACCTCTACGGTCACCCAGTCCAACCTATGAGTGAACACCACCCTGTCAACCAGACCTCATGGCAGTGAGTGCCATGTCCAGTCTTTCCCTAAAGATCTCCAGAACGGTAACTCCTACACCTCCCTGAGCAGCTCATTCCCAAAGTCTAATCACCCATTCTGTGAAGTAATTCTTCCTAATGTCCAACTCCTCACTGAATAGTCCACTGGATCAGAAGGTAGTTCAGCTGACTTTCTCAGAGTCACATGGAAACACAAAAACCCCTTTGAGGGTTTCTACACTTTTAGCTGGTCTCTTGGCACCCCAGGAAAGATCCAAGAATGCACACCAAAAGCATGTGAGGCCCTCTCCCGGGGCTGCACACTCCAGTATTTCACACGCTGGTAATGATCTTGAAGGACTCACACCTTGAAGGACAGTTTACAGAACAGTAACCTTTTATTATTGTAATGGATTGTGTTACATTTTATTAATGCAATAAAACTGTGACAGGTTAAGGTGCAAAGATTGCTGGTGATAGGATCTGGCTGCAAAAACACATTCAGAGCAATTGTGACAAACAATCACCATACACAGAGTACAGTTCTGACAGGTTCTGCTTGATCAGCCAGTCAATCCCAGAAGTTACAGTGGAACCTTCCCTAACTTATCCCCATTTTTAACTTACTTTTATACTGGTTTTGCGCTAGTTACTCTATTTTCACTAGAGTAACTCTAGTCATGCATCATGTCCAGTGCAGGCTGGTAGTACCTCGGAGGTGGGTAATGTCAGTGTCACACCTGACACATCCTCTGGGATGGAGGGGGCATTTGTGACCTCGCCACAGAAGCTGGTTCAGCAGCAAGGCATCTCCTTTTCCCCCTTGTTTTTCAGCTGCTATACAGTTTATCTGCACCACTGAGTTCCCCCTCTTGCCAGGATTTCAACAGAGCCTGGCCCCGGTGTCTCCTCTCGGCTCCAGCTCTCTTCAGTCCCCTTGAGCATGGATTGTGTGTGGGAAGTGGAGCATGCTGACCACATCCCACCCAGGCAGTCGTAACTGTGCTTCACCCTCTGTTTTCTGTACTGTTATAACTTCTGCTGGAATGTGAAAGTAAATCCACGTTTTTCTCCAATTTTACCCCCAGTAATTTTCCTGTTGCAGTTCATGTGCAAGGGTTAGGCCATGGTGTGCACCAGCCAGCCTGCTTCTAGGTTTGTTATCAAAGCCTCGGGAATTCATCAAGGCTACTGAAACATAAACAGTGCTGAGTTAAGAAAGAAGAGGCTGAGAAACAGAATAACAAGACCACAAAAACTAGATAACACGACTGTGAAACACCTGGACTGTAACCAGTCACACTCTGAGAAGAGCAGACAGAAAACAAGTAAACAAGACAAGGGCAGAAATCAAGAAGTGTGTGCTTAGTAGTTTGTAGAATCTATAAATACATTTGTAGTGTAAACAATAAACGGCTTCTGCTTAATCATATTGGTTAGTTGTCCAGGAGTCCTGAATTTCCCACATTTTCCTACACATTCCACCTGGGAAATCACTAACTGCTGGGGAATTAAAGAGATAACATTGGTATGTATTTGCATTTTGTTGTACCCCTTTGAGATCCTGTGGAAGGATGAGTGCTGTTTCTGATGTCCACATGCCTCATACACTCTATTTCTGTGATTTCAGAGGCAAAGCTTCATATGATCCAAACCCAGCAATCACTGCTTGCCAGTGGTATTGCTGAGCAGAGAAACAAGGAAAACATGTGACATGCAGACTGGCTTTAAGAAAAAGCCAGCTTCTGACCACCAGATACCTGATGGTGCCTCAAGTCACATGGAATCAGTATACATTGTCCTGATACAACAGTGGTTTTATGACTTTTATTCTGTGTTTTCATCCAACCAACCCCAAAGACAAGGGTGCTGTGAGAAGCCAAACTGAAAAAGAAATCAGAAAAGAACCCCTCAGGCTTTCCAGCTTCCTCTCAAGCAGTAATTCCCGTTTGGCCGTTTTTGGTCATGATTAACTCCCCTCTCCACATCCACCCTCACATACACAACTCCACTATCCATGTTGGACAAAACCCCTCCATTTGGGAACAAGGACTGCTCAAAGGGCTGAAAACACAGCAAGAATGCCCCCTGAGCCCCTGGGGAGGGTAAGGCGGCCGTGGCAGATGATGGAAGGAGCTGAAGAGTGTGGGATGAAATAGCCTCTCTGTGTCCCACTCACCCCCTTCATCCAGACCCTTGGGGAGCCCTGGCATGACACACAGCTGGGAGAGGGGCAGGAGGCGCTGGAGGGCAGGGCAGGAGCTGGGAATAGAAGCAGAGACTGGAGCAGGTAAAGGGACAGTGACAGAGACAAGGGCAGGGACAGAGATGGCACAGGGAATGGGGCAGGGGCAGGTAAAGGGACAGGGATAGGGATAGGGATAGGGATAGGGATAGGGATAGGGATAGGGATAGGGATAGGGGCAGGGGTAGGGGCAGGAGCAGGGAGGGGACAGGACAGGGCGGGGATGGAACAGGCACGGGCAGGGACAAGGGCAGAGACAGAGGCTGGGACAGCGACGGAACAGAGCAGAGTAAGGGATGCAACACGGACAGCGGCTGGTAAGGGGATGGAACAGGGGCAGGGATGGGACAGGGACAGGGTCAGAGACTGGCAAAGGCTGGCGACAGCGACAGGAACGGGGCCACGGACACGGACGACACACGGACACGGACGACACACGGACACGGACGACACACGGACACGCCTTGGCCCGGCCCCGCCCCCAGGGGAGGCGTGCCTTCGCCACGCCCCTCCCGTTACGGTGACGTCACCACCCACCGCTCCCGATTGGCCCGGCGGGCGCTGGTGACGCCACCGTGTGACGCCATCCCGCCGGCGGGGCCCAGACAAGATGGCGTCGCCCGGGTCCGGCGGCGCCGAGCGGGGCCCGTAGGGACGGCGGGCGGTGACCGCGGGACGGCGGCACAGCGGGGCCGAGGGCCGCAGGTACCGGGCTACACTGGGGGCACGCAAGTAGTGCGTAGGGCAGCGAGGCTGGGGCGCCGCAGGTACGGGCGGGGGCCGCGAGTACCGGGCGGGGGGACGGACCGCGCCCCTTCTTCTTCGCCGGGGACAGAGACCCTCCGCTCCCGCTCGGTACAGCCGCTGTGCGGTGCCGGCACTCGGCCCGGGGCTGGACTCGCGGAGCAGGGCGGGGTGACGCTCCTGTCCTACGGGCTCCTGCTTTCCAGCAGTTTCCGGGACCGCCGGAGTTAAGGGAATGTCTTTCTGCCTAGTAACCCCTGATGAGTTTGCCCTTGATGAGTTTGCTCGGTGGCTGTTGAAATCCCAATAGGCTGCTGGTGTCCGTGATGTTCGGAAGTGCTTCCTCGCTGTAACTAAATCGGTGGAGAACCAAAACAAACGTCTGATTTTCTTTGGGGGCGTGGTGTGTGTCGAGTGCGTCTTCAGGTAACTTGTTAATTTCTGCCTCTTGTGCTGTGCAAATCACGGTGCTCATCTTCCCTATACTAATTGTGACTTAAGAGTTCTCCTAAATCACGGAGTATTCACTCTTTGGCTGCATCTCCTTGTAGGCTAAAGATCTTTATTTCGTGGGTTATAGCCCTACACTTCTCTTTTTATGCTGATTACCAATTTCTGGATCTTTTCCGGTTAGCTATTCTGCTTTTGACTACATCTTTCTCAGAGTATGGGATGCAAACATCCCATAGATGTGTACATTGGAGTAAGAATATTTCAGTTGTTTCAACTTCCTGATAATGCTTTGTGATCCCTTTAGCTCAGTGCTTACTAAAAGTAAGACAATCAGTGCATTTATTTATTTATTTATATTTAGTATAATTCAAAGGCTGTGTTTTCATAGCTCAAAATTTATCCTATTAAAGGGATAAATTTATTCTGGGTTTTTGGTTTGTTTGTTTTTTTCTTTTAATTTGTAAAAGAAATGACAATAGATGAAAATGAATAGCTGTCTTGTTAACTGTTTTTATTCCTCACGTCATTAAAAAATCCAAACAAGTGAAAAAAACCTCATCATGTAGATATGTTACGACACTGATGTCTCGTTAAGTGGAGATAAGCAGATGGACTCTGGGACTTGGCTGTGGAACTGATATAGCTGCCATCCCAGACCCAGTAAAATGAATTCGTGTTGGGTTTAAGCGCTTTGAGGTCGATATTCCTACGTGACTCACTTTGGCAAGTTCCAAGTGTTGCCAAACTAAGGGGCAGCTGGGTTGTGCTTGATGATGTAACTTCAGTGGCTGTGCTGCTGATGGAAGGCTTGCTGCATCCCACAGCCTGTTAAGGGACTAAGAGGTTTTCCTGGGAGCTTGGTGAGGGCGATCTTATTCCTACTCCAGCTCTGATCCAGGGTGTTGAGGAAAAAGAGGAAGTGCTGCAGTTAGCCAGACCTCTTCATCACCTTCCCTTATCAGCCTTGGAGCATGGGACCTTCTGCCCCTGTGCAGGCGCTCCTGCAACAGCTGATTTCCTGGCATTTTTCAGGCAAGACTGGGGAAAACCTCTTTTGGCCTGCTTCCCTTTTCTCCACAAGAAAATCTGTGTAGCTGTGCAGCAGGCACGGGCGGTGGGGTGGGCCGAGGTGCTGCCCGTGGCAGCAGCATTTGAGGCGTGTGGGGGGTGGTGTTGGGTTACAGCACCGCGCAGAACTGCTGCTCAATGACTTCAGTTTCCTGTGCACACAGAGCAGCAATTCAGAAGTGCCAGTGGTTCTTGAGGTTACCGTTGCCACTGGGTGGCTTAAACCTTTTAGGCAAAAACCTTAATTCTAAGGGCAGGGAAACAAAAAAGTATGTAATTTTTAAGCGGCTTATGCAAGTTTTTGGGTTTAGTCTCAGAAAAAAACCTGAAAGTGATGGTTCTTTCCTTGCCTCGCCACCTGTACTTGGCCTGCACGTTTGATATCTCCTTTTGGTTTTTTTGGTTTTTTTTGTTGGTTTTTTTCCTGTGCATACCCTATGGCATAAAGGAGCAGGAAAGAAGTTGCTGCTACTGAAGTGCTATTCAAGTGTGAGCTGAAAGAAACGGACATGAAACTTTAAAGGGAAAACCAAAAAGCTGTCAGATTTAACATATGTGAATCAATAGGTGTTAGATTTTCTTTAATGAAGAGAACTTAATTTTTCAGAATATTGAAAGAGGAAGTATACTGGTCATCTGGGAGATCTACTGTATAGTTTATGTTGATGGATAGAAAAATCGTAATGGTGCAAAATCATCAAAAACACGTGGAAGAGCTCCATCTCTCTCCGTTATTCACATGATGTTTTGTTATCCTCGATACAAAAACCTGTAACTGACAGAATGGAGTCAGGTTTCTGGACTGATCCAGCCTCATCTGTCTCACTGTGACAGCTGGAGCTGTTTTGGCTGGTGCTGGGGGCAGAAGTGCTGTAATGACACACAAGGTGTCACCTTACTCATCCTCCTTTTTAATTTGTGTAAGCTTATGGTCTCTTGTTGCTTTCACAAACTCCAGGGATTGATAATTTGGTTGCCCAATGTAGTTAATTGATAATTGTTGTCCATATCCAGTCTCTGCATCATGAGTTTTTAACAGCAGTCCATTCCTGCATTTTACAGTTGATGCTGGGTTGAACATTTTGATAAATTGATCTGTGAGAAATTTAGTTTTCCTTATTACATAGAACTTCTTTCCAACCTTCTCTGGTGTTTTGTCTAGCATAATCACTCCCAGTCTCTTCAATCATGAATTCCAGAGTTTCAGCTGTCATTTTACAGGGATCTCTACCTAAAGGTATGATTCTCTAGTTAAAATTGATAAGTGCCATTCAGATCAATGTCAGCGTAAGGAAGATCTAGTGGAGCCATAATTGGAAAGGTCTGAAGCTGTTTGTGAAAACAGTTCTTTGAAGGAAAGGCAAAGAAGGGTTGTTTACAATTTATAAATAGTTTTCTTGTTTGAAAAAGTAGGTCTTCTAGGATGCATCGCAGGCTGGTTTCTCATCCCTGCATTGTGTGTGTGCTTACGCTGGTAAGTGGGAAGGCAAGGCTATTGATCTTGCAGCACACACCGCTCTGCAATCGACCCTTGGGATTAGTGCAGTTGATCGATACAAGCCTGAGCTCACAGTTGTTGTGTGTTAACTGCTTAGGTAGGTAATCCTCTCTGGTATGCAAGTGCGTTGCTTAATGCTTTGACCCTCTGACTTGGTTTGAGTAAGCTCATGTTCTGCGTCCCTAATGACCTTTTGCAGTCAGTGTAGTCTTGCGCTGAGGTCTCCATCAGAACCTGAGCACTGGGAGCTTTCCCTCTCTCAAGTCTTTAGATTTATTCAAAATCCTTTCATGCAAAGGCTTTTTTTCTTGAATGTTATGAAATGCTGTCTTTCCTATGGATGGGAAACTTTTAAAGAACTGACTGTATGCCCAGACTTGCTTTGGTTTGTATTTTTTAAATTTTTGATAGCTACAAGGTCCTTCCAGAATCTCTTAAGCTTGCAATGTAGTTGAAACAGAATATACGGAATTATATCAGAAGGGGACCACAGTATCATTGCTCTAATTTAGACTTAAATCTTCCCTTCTAGAAGGAAAGCAGATTGGTTCAAAATGCCATGCTGCATTAGGTAGTATTACAGTTTGTAACTGACTGAGCTTGTATTATCTCAGCTGCATTTTGTGTCAGAAGCTCTTACACAAGAGTAACATTTTAAATCAGAAGAAGGGGAGTCCTATCCAAGATGCAGTCAGTTCTTCATCTGGAGGATGATCTGCATATGAGTACAATTAATGTATTTAGCTGTTGCTGGTTGGTATAGGGGAAAGTAGTAGTGAAGAGCTGTGAGGTCTTGTCTGGTCTGTGTTACTGGAGCTCAGCATTTTTGGTAACTATCTACTAGATTATGTGAAAGATTTTATTTTTAAGCCCCTTCCTTATGCATATGTTTGTGCTTGTACCATTTGTCATCTCTAGGCTAGCAGAAATGTGACTGAAATGACTGATGAGATTTATTCCCTGATTTTAGAAAGGTGTTTCAAAGGTGTGCCTGTTACCAGTTGTGCTGTGTCATGTTTTAGCCCTGTGCCTAATTCAGACACAGGGAAGTGCTTGTGTGTTCAATTTGGTACACCTCATCAATTGTGAGTGCTAAAATAAAACTAGATTCCTAGTTTATTAACACTCCCCAAAGTTCTTGTTTAAACTTTTAAGTGTTTCCTTCTGTGATATAGCAAAACCACTCTGGGTTCCACCCTAATGACTAATACCATCATGTGGTGTCCTTGCATACTACTGTGTCATAATTTGACGTAGAAATATAGTAGGCCTATGGAGCAGGGAAGGGACTCTTGAATAAAATCACTATTAATCATCTGGAATAAAGCTGTGTTTGATGAAAAAGGCCAGAAAAGCTTTATGTGGCATAGCCTCTGAGAAAAGAATGTGTTCTTAATCTTTTAATTAAGTATTATGTCACCACAAGCAGTTTGTTGACAGTCTGTTGGACTTCTTGTTAGAAAACAGGTGAAGGATTATTGAGTTTCATTTTGCTTGCCGTGTTTGTAACAATATACAAAAGAACTGTTTCCAGCAAGTACCTTTATATTCCTTATTAAAGTGGGGGGGGAAAGTACCTGTAGTTAGAGGCTTTATTCTTGCTTGTGGGAGGGAGCCTAATACATTTTTTCTGTTTACTTACCTGGAAGCAAGTGCTTAGTAATTTAATGTCTCTTTTGCAAAGAAAATCCAAGAAGAGACAGTAAGATGGCTTGTTGCTTTTAACTAACACTTTTGAACATTTCTGAATTTGTATGCAAAGGGAGAGCTATGGAATTCAATAGTAAATATAAAAGTAATATTGTTATGGTCTGTAATCTCCTCTCTGTGAAGGTCTTAAACTGGAAAAGCCTTAATAAATATACTTTAAAGAATCCACAGTTGTATTATAAGATGAAAAATAAATGAAGGAAGGCAAAGGTGAAGAAGTTGTTTTGGCACGAATGGTGAGGTGATCTGAGCTGCTTTTGATGTTGGAGGTGGACTCTGGGAACTCTGTTGGCAAAATGGCCGTGATGGCTGTTTTTGTGACACAGTTATGTCACCCTGTTCATACATATTGCATATGCAGTTATTGTACAGTTCTGAAAGTCTGCCTGTCTCTGGGGGTGTTCTGTATGTGTTACAATATTGGAGATGAACACTTGATCTGTAACCATGTTTAGTGCAGGGGATCTGGTGTACTCTGGATAAATCAGTTCTACCAAGTAATGGAAAGGATTTCTCACTTTCCCTTCATGCCGGTAGAGAAGCTGTGTATGCATTTTATGCCAGTCTTCATTAGAAGCAAATTTCTCCTGTAATTTGATGTTCTTGCAGGAATCTGAATGTGATATTCATGTTCTGTTGTTAGGCAGCCCTGGATTAATTTCCTAAAGTAAGCTGGATTGAATCAGACATATGGGTTATGAGAGGAGCAGGCTGGGACTGATTCTCAGGTGACAGTAGCAAATCTGGTAGGTCAGAGGAGGAATTGTCAGCCCACAGTACTGCCACTTTGCTTCTCAAAAAAAAAAATCATCTTATTGCCATGTCATGGTTATTATGGTGATCCATTGAGAGAGGTTTCTGTGCTGTCAGCTGCCCTGTGTTCTTGCCAGCCTTAAATGTTTGGAGAGGAGACTCTGTGGGATGACTTTTGTGGTTATGGGGCAGTTTCATCCAGCAACGTACTGTGCTCTAGTTATAAAATTGAGTAAGGCTAGATTGCTGAAGCTGAGTCAGATCTGTCAAAATGTCCTGAGAAAATTAAGCTAATGCATCTCTGAAGGTTTCTTTTTGCACATAAAATGAGCCATTTCTGTTTAGTTATTCATTGCTTTAAGTGTTCTGGGACTTGCATTCATTACTGGATCTGCTGAAGAACTTTGTGATGTGCCGGCGGAAAGTTTGTACTACTAAGTGAGACAGGCTATATAGCATGTAACAAAATTACAGACTTAAATTAATTGGAAGTAGTAACTTTATTTTTAAGTTTGGACTACACCAAACTTCATATTCAAATCTGAAGTGCGTCCTTGGCACTTTTATAATGAGATGAAAAAGACTGAATAGGAGTAATTTGGTAGGGAATAGATACTGTTCCAAACTTGAGAGTCTGCCCTGAGACTCCTGGGGTAGCTGTAGGTTTGGGATTTGGGAAACACAGGTTATGTTCTGACTTTGCTGCTGGCTGAGCTGGATGACTGCGAGCAAACTGCTTCAGCTTTGTGCTTTATTTCTCATCTGCAACGCAGGGACAGTTTGTCTGCTGGTTAAGTGCCTTGCCAGGTATTCTGGAGCCTCTTATAAGAGCTGTGTGGTAAAAGGGAATGTCAGCAAAACTACTTTGCCTTCAGGGGAAAGAAAATGAATGAGAAGAGTGTAATTCCTGGCATTACAAATATCCTGTAGGTATCTAGATTTCATCTGAAAGCAGTGTCTTTCCTTGTTTTTGGTTTCTTTTCTATTTTCCATTCCACTTGAGCACTGGAAATTCAGTATCCATATGCCCTTACTGTTGGAAGGTTTGTAAATGTGTGCATGTGTCTGTCTGTCTCTCCTACTACCTTGCAATTCTGTGGATTTTGCTCTGTGCATTTTTGATAGAAAGTTCACTCTCTAAGTGTAGACTTTTATGCTGCTCCTTAAACTTTCCTGCCCAAACATTGGTAGGGTTTGCAAGTAGGGTTGCAGTGCTGGGAGGGCAGACTTCTTGTCTTACACAGTGGGAAGGTACACTCCTTCAGTTTGTTTTAAGTGAGGAAATTTAAATCCTAAAGCTCATTTTAAATGGAGACAGCAGGAATTAAGGTAGGTGGGTGAGGAGATTATTTTATGAAGCTTGGGGATCTACAAAGTACCTTGTGTGAATGTGGCAGGGAGGGAGGAATGACACCTGTGGTACAGAAAGGCTTTCTGAAGCAGTATGTGAGTGTACCAGCTGGAGCATCTTTGAAAAGTACATCTCAAGGACTGAGTAGTTGCTCTGCTTTCCCTCTTGGAGGGTGGGGCTGTCTATCTTCACTGTTAGTAACCTCAGCTGTTGCAGCTGCACACACGGAGTAAACCATGTTTACAGATGCACAGTCTCTCTTTGGTTTTCCTTCTTGCTTATGGCTTCCATTCCTGATTTTTCAATTAGTAGTTGGATTACAGGCTGAACCATATTTCAATTTAAGCAGCCCCTAATAGAGGGGCATTTGCTATTTGAGAAGTACGAAATGAAGAGATTGCAAGAAAGATGTTTGTGCTCGGGACTGAGTATGCGACCCTCAGGTAGTGTGGGCCCATGAAGTTTTCTGATATAAAACACAACAAGCAATTCCTTTACTTATCATGCTCTTGTTTTGTAATGGATCCACTATAGCTGAGGGCAATCTCAGTTTCACTTCACTGTTCAGAAGCAATTTTTTATTTTTCTACACTAGACAAGCTTGCTCAAGGCAACCTTCTGTGTTCCAAATTAATTGTTTCAGCAGTATACTCAGTGTGGGTACTGCTGGTTTGCTGAGCTGTTCAAGTGTCTGCTGCTGTTTTCATATAGAGAGCATTTATTTTTTTGATAGCTGGTTATGATGCTTCTGTTACTATGTGTTTTTAAAGGGCAGAACATCATCTTTATACCAGTTCCAGCCACTCCAAAGTTTACAAGCCATTACAAGAAATAATTAAGAAATTACTCTTAATTTTAAATCCATTTCCTGCTCTTAATGCTGTTGTGCACTAGTTCTTTGTTAATTAAAACAAGTGAATTTTTTTCATTTGAAAACATTATTTCTGGTAGTGAAATTTAATTTGGTGCTATCTACCCATAGTGTTTCCTATCTAGTTCATCTTTTTAATGCAGTCGTTCAGTCCTGTTTGGACTGAGTGGGAAGGCTTGAAAGCAGGATTGGCTGTTACTATGCCTGGAGATGAAAGAAGATTGGTATTTAGGCATTACTGCAATGGGACCATCTTTTCACTTGCTTGATAGCGTTTTTGAATTTCAGTTTGACTCCTTTGTTCTGTTGAGTTGGTTAGGTAAGGAGTATGTTCCTGATGAGGCCTCAGCTCAGCAAGCATATGACAGTAGCTGAAGTGAGTATTCATGAGCAGTGATAAGAGTTTGTTTTCATCCTGGTCTTTTAGTTTCATCCTTCAGTGCCACAAAACGTGGCATGTGATATCTGGGTCTATCTATGCTTGTTTTCTTGCCTCAGTCTTGATAAGATGGGTTAGAAGAAGACAGATGCCTGTTGGCTAAACGAGAGTGACACACGAATTAAGGACAAAATGAGATGACATTGAAAGATAAGATGGTACTAGTAATGATGCATTGGAGAAATGCATAAACCCCAGAAAAAGTCAAATAAGCTTGTGAAGAATGTCACACCTGTGGCACCTAGGATGCAATTCAGGTTTCTCACAACAGCACTGTCAAGGCAAAGGCAAACCAAGTCTAGCGAGGTATGTTTTGAAAATCAGTGAGATTTAAGATGCTATGAGCTGTCAGAACCCAGGACGTCTCTCTGACATTCCTTCATGATCCGAGGCCTGGCCAGGGGGGTCGGAGACCCTGGCATGCAGCCAAAGACCTCTGTGGCTTTGAGTTTATCCATGGAACCAGTTACCAACTTTATATGAAGAATTAAATGTCACAAAGGTTTAGATAACACAGTAGTAATGATCATAGGGTGAAGGGAAAAATTTTAAGATTTTGTACATGGGGGTTTGGGACTTTGTACATGGGGGGTCTGAGGCTCCAAGATGGAGGAGTCAGGGCCATGTCCTTTCTCCTTCTTCCTAGCCTCTGTGATTTGGGTAATGTTGGCACTTTCAGATTAGTCTAAAGTAGAAAGTCATTATCTAACATAGGTGATAGGTATTGGAACATAATAGTAAATATCAAATACGTAGCTTATAGTATAAAAGACAACACCAGCCTCTTGGGCGGGCAGCGTGACCTGCTGAACAGATCGCGGCAGGCCAGACAGAAAATGTTCTCGATAACAATTAATAAACAACCTTGAGAACAACAGCCAAAAACCTCTGACTCCTTCTTGGACAGCCTGGTTAGAACAAGGACTTTCTAACACAATTTTGGGATTGCCCTGATAGCAGCAGCGACCAGACACAATGAGCTTATATTGTCCCTTCACAAATGAATGTTTTGGAGATTACACTTTTCCAGGTGTCCTATGGCCGGCTCTTAGTTGCTTCAGGAGTATGAAGTGTTTAGGACTTTTCCTTCCACACATCTCAAAGTGTGTATTTGGGGAAAGATTAATTTGTGGTGAATTGGGATGTTTCCTGGAAAATGGCAACACTGAAAGATGAAACTGAGGAGATGGAAGATTGAGATTGAATGTAAGGAAGAAATGAAGGTGGTGAGGAACTTAACAGGTTGCCCTGGGAAGCTGTGGATAACTCATCCATGGAGCTGTTCCAGGACAGGTTGGATGGGGCTTTGAGCAATCTGATTGAAGAAGAGATACCCTTTCCTGTACAGAGTGTGTGGACTAGATGATCTTTGAACATCTGTTCCAAACTGAAATGTTCCATGATTGAATCAAGTGAGTTTGCAGGGAATTTATATTCTTAGAATGTGGCTCTTTTAGTTGAGAGAAATAAGATGTGTCAATGTGAAACAGGGACATCAGATGGCAGAAATAGCTTAACAGTTTTAACCACATGATGGGAGAGATCCTTTCAGGAATGGGAAAAGGCTGTTGTTGGCCTGATGTGTGTTGAAACTGCTTGGGCTGAGTGTGCAATCAGGGCCTGAAACAGTGGTTCCGGTGCTGAATATCAATGTTTCAGCCTACTTGCTGCAGGACAGGCAGGGTTGTTTGGAGGTGGAATAGTTAATGTAACAGGTTATTTTTTCCATCAGTACCACGTGAATTTTGCTGGGAAAATGTTAAATGTGTGGTAAGAGTGGGTAGTGCATGTGACCTAAGTATAAATGGGAAAATTGATGCATCTATAGTAGTATAACACTGTTCTCATTATTCTTGTACAGTGCAAGAGGAGCATATCTTGGCTGAGATCCAGTACATGAAATTGCAAGTGATGTTTCACCTGCTGACAGATTTTATTTTTCCATTTAAAAACTTTGGCCAACTGCATTTCTTGATAGATTTTTTTTTTGGCCTGCTTCGTTAAGTAAATTCCATAAGTGTTAATATTTTACCAAGTTTATAACCAAAACCATAATTATCAACAAATGTTATAATTTCTCTTCTGAGCTTTAATAAGGAAGAGATGACAACTTTACAACTTTCTTTGGAATGGAGTTTTTACATAGCCATTTAATTGTTGTAATGTATTTAAATGAATTATGCTGTGGTTAATAAATAAATATTGAAATTGAATGAATATAAATTGCTTTATGTACCAAAATAGTTTGAGTTTTCATGCTAGTATTGGGAGTAGGTCCTGGTATGGTCAACAGAGTTGAATTTATTTCTAAGTAATACCAGATCAGCTACCAGTTACCTCCTTCTGTTAAAGAGTATAAGAACAAAAAGCTTGAAACTGCAGAGATTCCATTATTTTTGAATTAAAAATAGTATGTTGTGATTAATGGATTAAAAGCTGTTTTACTCTGTCGTGCATTTTGAGAGTGTCTGTCTAGGTCTCATTCATAACTGGGACAAGTCTGAAATATTAATAATACTCAAGTACTTCAGAATCAGCTTGTTACATATTGAAGTACCACTGCAACAAATAGAGCAGCATTTTAATTAGTTTATGATATTCTGGGTTGCAGGCATACATTCTAAATGTACAGGATATTCCACTGCTTTTCCATGCATCGTTACCAAAAGAACAGTAAGTGGGCTATTTTGTTGTTGAAACTAGCAATCAACAGTCTCTCTCAAGAAGGGTTGTATTGAAATATTAGCTTTCTTCTAAAGTGCTGTAATTAATGAGGAAAGTTAATGCACATTCCTGGCTCTGGCTAGTGCTAAGATGGCTTATAAAAAATTGACTCTTTTGTAGTAGTATGAAATCTTATGCTAATTAAGCTGAAGTAGCTACATTTGTTGATAGTTACCAGATGCTTACCATCTGATAGTTTCAAACTCTCAAAACTGGTAGGTGTTTGCTATCCAAACTTTAGATATAGGAAAACAACAGTTAAAAACAGTTGCTCTGCTCATCAAATTGGCATTTGTTTCATTACTTCATTGAGATTATTGCAGTCCTCATTGCTGGTATGAGTCCTGGGTCATCTTTTTCAATTTTTTCCTAGAATGTAGGAATTACATGGCACATTCATATTTTTCTCTCTCTAATTTCTGTCTTGCTCCTTTTGTGCCTCAGGGAGGGGAAGTTAGTCCTCTATTTCTAGTTTACCATTCTTTTTCTCAGTGATACTGTAGTTTGTAGATTAGTGAAGCTGACTTTGAAGCAAAAAAAACCAAAAGAAAACACATATATTTTCTCTCAGCTGTTTTGTTTATGTGATCTTTAAATAATTTGGGTAAAAATCACTGAACTGCACTCTGAAGTCCACATCTGCTCTTAGATGAACAGAACCTGCGCTACTGCCCAAGTTTCCCGAGTCTGGAAATCAGTCCAGCCTTAGATGTTTGTTACAGGTGGTTTTCTCTTGTGACAGGATTGAGTTTTCTGGAAAGAGTCCTTTTTAAAAAGGTTACCCATTTGCTGCCACAGTTAAATGTTATTAATTGCCAATTAAATCGAATTAATAATTTGCGAGAGCCAAATTATGATGAAATATCAAAGTATAAAATTTATTTCGTATTCGAGTGACAAAATCTGGGTCAGCCACGAATTGATCATACAGAGTCTAGCTCGGGACTAGGCTCTGGGTGACACACACACACAGCTCTGAGCCCCTGTATGCGTCAGAGTGGTAGTGGCACCCCATGGTTGGGTCCGAGTCCAGTTCTTATACTCTTTTTCTGCCACAGGCCATGATGTCCTTTGTCCTTTTCTTAATCAAGTGAGTCTCAAAAGCTTCTCCGGTCTCAGAATAAAGCTGTCAGATGGAAGAGGGTCCAGCTCTCGATGTCTCGGGAATAATTCATCGGCTTCTTGTCTCCTGCTAGACAGAGCTTGAGAGCCCCGATTGCAATACACAAAACCCTTGCAATACACAAAACCCGAGTTGGGGAAGATACACAAGTTAAACAGTCCCTTACTGGTAGTCCTTTGCATGTTAAGGGATTTCCCAGAAACAGACCACAGGTCTGAATGGATTACCATCGGATATGTTATCTCCCCTGGCTATCTGTAGCCAGGTGTGCCACTAATGGCTGACTCTTTACTTAGTTAAAATTTCTGAAATCCTGTGCTTCCCCTCCTTCACATGTAAATGTAGTCATGCTGTGTGTGGTATGTGTATGACAGCAGGGTTCCCAACCCCTGTGAGCTGCTTCCCTTAGCTTTTTGGGGACTTGCCTGGACAAGTCTCCTGAGATAAAAACAGACTCTTAATCTTTTATAGCTACTCTTAACTTATTCTATTATTTTTCACATCTATAACTATATTATACTCATCATATTATTTTATTTTCTCATGAATTTTGACACATTCCTCACAATGTGATAGGTGTATTTTCCATGCTGTTGTTTGGCATGTCAGTGTCTGGCTAAAGGAGAAGCTTGCCCTGATCAGCTTTGACCACAGGGCTGCCTGTAATTACTTTTCTGTTTCCTTGTGCTGTTGCCTGTGGAACTTGTATTTCCAGAGGTTTGTATGGTGTATGAACTCCAACTGTTTGGAAACCTGTATGACTGATAAGTCACAAAGTGACTAAAAATTTGGTATATATTAGTGTGCTTCATTTGCACAGCCATTGTAGGGTTGTCCCTGATTTCTGGGTGAAGTGTATGGCAAATTACCTTACGTTTCAAACACAGTCAGGATCTTAGAGGAATGGAGCTGTCTGTTACCACTTATGGGCCTTAAATCCTTAACCAGCCAACCAGTTCATGCTTGTAACAAGTCCAGTGTCTTTAATGAACAAAGTGGGACATGAGGTAACTGGAACTGCAGGTGTCGGATGTCAGTGCCATAAATCCATATGGAATGACAGAGAGATGCCATGCCTCTCTGAGGGCGTGTGGAAGTTCCCAGCAGAGAGGTCCTGGAGCAAAAGGCTGATTACCCACTATGTCACGTTTAGCAGTGGCACAGTTTGAAGAATCAATATCTCCTGATGTTTATCACTGCTAGGAAGATGCAATCGAACATCCCTATGAAAAACTCCATAATGGATGTTGTGACCATTGCTAGTGTTGTCTTGTAACACAGTACTGTGATCTGCACACAGTCATATTCCTCAGGGTCTTTTCTCCCTTTTCTTCCTGCTCACATATTTGAAAAATGCTTTAGAAAGGACCATTTTATTTGTTCCTGTCCCTCTGCTCCTCAGTCATTGCACTAGTAATGACAAACTGCATTAGTTTGATGTAGGCTGCTCTTCAGATTTAGGTCTCTCATCACAGCTGCTTGGACTGTTGATCCATGGGATTTGTATGCAGCAGGGAGACCTCACACTTTCCTCCCTCAAGCCCCCTTTTGTCTGTGTAAACCCTACTCTGAATGGTTAAATGTAGGATGATGATCGCTTGTATTTGTATCCTATAAGATGAAGAAATTATTTTGTTTTAACTGGTGTTCCTTGAAAGTTGGATAGCAACTGTATAAGAGTGTTGTCTTCAAGGAGGGTTTGGTTTGTTTTTGTCCATCTTAAAATTGACCAAGAAATTTAATTTATATCCTGGATTGTGGTAGCACTTAGGAGGAATTACTGTAGATCAAGTTAGAAGTTACTTTTCTGTTAGGACTGATGAGAAGAGATGGTTTTTCTTCTTTCTTTTTTTGGGTTTGTGGTGAGAAGAGATGGTTTTTCTTCTTTCTTTTTGTGGGTTTTTGGTTTGGGGGTCTTGGGGGTTTTTTGCTTTAGTTTTTGCTTGGTTTTTTATTGTTGTTTTGCTTGATTTGGGTTATTTTTTTGGTGGGGGAGCCAGGGGGAGTGTTGTGGGCATGTAGTTGCAGTACCTCACATGTAGTTTTACAGCTTTATCCAGAGATCTCTTATCAGTGGCTCAGCATCATTGTCCTTCATTGCAAGGGGAGTACCTCCATGTGCTCTTGTTTACAGAACTTTTAGAGGTACAAAGCAGGAGCAATTGCTGCAGGTTTTGGGGTGATGTCATGTCTTTGGATACTGCAGTAAAAACATGAAATCTGTTTTGTACTGTAGTGAACTTACCAACTTTTTGCTGAGAGAGTTCATAAGAGATCTGAGCTGTGTAGCAGTGGTGGAACACTTGCATAGACGGGAAGCTTTGATGAGAACTCTTGTTTGGTCTTACCAACACGCACTGTTGACTTCTGTTTTTGCTGTTTGAAGCTATATATACAGAAGCCTGATGTTGGTTATAGCCCTTCACTTGCATTGAAACAAGTAGCTATGGTTAAATACGAAAACACTGTCTAAATTCTGAACACCTGTGATCATTAGAAATCAGGCTCTTGAAACAAAGTGATTTTTGCTTTTTTCTTTACTGTAAAATCAGTAGTTCATTAAAGTAACAAAGGCAGGAATTTTTTTTTACTTTTTCAGCCTTTTGTTTTTGTAGTTTTCAGACTGAATGGTGCATCCTTAGTAGTGTGTAGACTACACAATGTGTATTAGCAGGTGAAATGGAAATTGCAAGATCAGGTCTTTTACAAGGTCTCTATTTCTGAAAATCATAGATGTGCTGATTTGATTATGGTTGATAACTTGAAACATTTTCAAATTTTCTGTCACCCGTAAGTTATTCATTTTTCATTTATCTGAATTTTAGGTGGAAATTACTTCAGAAGATACACATGGTCTGGAATGTAGACATGTTTGCACCCTATACTCAGGAATATAGTAGCAAGAGTCCAGTTCTTATTCCCAAATGGTTAAATTGGTTTAAGTTATCATGAATAAAGCAATTCCAGGTATCATTAGTGGTAGGATACTTTAAACTTGTCTAGTCAGAACTCCTTCAGAAGAAAAGGAATGAAGATATAAACTCAAGGGAAAGTAGAAGAAACATTGAAATAATAGCAAAAAACCACCCCAACTTCCCAGAAGCTCTTCATGAGTTACTCTTTGTAATAATTTTTTTGTTCTGTTCTGTGGTTGTGATATTTTGTGAAAATCCCTTTGCTAGGATTTTCTTCTCTTGAGAAGCTGAGAGGGCCTCAGCTTCAAGTGTAAACAATTTGTTATCTGCTGCTGTGTAATGCAGCAGGTGCTTCCTCGATTGGTCAGTGTGGGATGTTTCTACTTGGTGACCAGTGGAGGAGGCAGCAGCTCTCGGACTCTCTGGGAGTCACAAAACTTTGTTATTTATTCTTTTCTATTCCTGTCTCGCCTTCTGATGAATTTTTCTCTCTATTCTTTGTAGTATAATTATTGTGTGGTCTTTTTAATGAAATATATATCATAATATAATAAACCAGCCTTCTGAAATAGAGTCAAGATCTCTCCTTCCCTTCACCAAGTCCTGACTGCCCTGAAGACCCACGGCAATACTGTTCTACTGATGATACTCTCCCTTTGGCATTGCCTTCTTGCACCAAGTCATGCTTTTCTGTGTTCTCCTTGTCTGGCAGCACAACTGAATGCCATTCAGGTTTAGTGATGGTGTGCCCAGTGAATTGCTTTGGTCACCTCTGTCCCTTCAAGCCATTCCAGCTCATCACCTTTCTGTGCCAGTTGTCGCTGTCATCGGTTTTGCCTTGACACTTCTGTTTCTGCATCTTTGTGGTGGTGTTTGTTGTTGTGGTTGTTTCCCTGTCCTCCCTCCCCTTCTGTCAGGATTGTTCTGAGGTCCTCTGCCCTTATCCTGGGTTCTTGCTATGCTGTGTTACTCTGACTGGCTGGTTTTATGAGTCCTGACCTACTGCCTCAGTGTTACTAGGTAAAAAATGATGCAGATAGGTAAAGAAGAGTTCGCATCAGGTTGCTTCAGTTCTAACTTTTAGGTACTTGCAACCTTGATCTTCTCCATGGAGAATTGTCCAGAACCAGGAATGAGGGAGTGAAGCTGAGGAGGTCTACATTTATAAAAGAGAGCTTGTAGGTGGCTGTAAGAGCACCCTGTAGTACTATGCAACTAACTTTCCTCTAGAGCAGGGAAGGTGTAGAAAAAGGTTTTTTTTGTCCTCTGTCAGTTAACAATGTGCAGTAAGTTATCAGGCCAAAATCCATGACACCATGTGCTGTTACCACCAATGCCCTTCAGCATCTTGTTCCGGAGTCTGGAGACCAAAGGAAACAGTGGTAGAGCTGCACTTGACCATCATCTGATTTGGAATAAAGCTTTGGAAGCAGTCCAAATTTCAAATTAAATTTCAAAATGAGTGGTAACAAAAATAAGCAAACCTTTACTACTGTACAGTGTAATTAATGTTCAGGTAATGCCCAGAATCATAGTAACAAATGAGTAACCGTCCAACTGGATGCAGATACTGTTTTCCTAGCTTGGACAACAGAGCAACAGCAATGTGCTTGTTAGAGTGGTCCCTGACTAGCCTGTCAAATCTGAGTAGTCATAAGACACTATTTTAATTAAACCTTCTTTGGGAAGAGGGTGATGAAATGTGTCTGGCAGCCTGTTCTTGTGTTACTGTGTGTACTGCTTAACAGTTTTGTTTGCTGACAAGTGCCTTCTGAAGTAATGCTGTCTTAATAAGTGCATACTCACAGTGCATCAGCAAGACCTGTGTGATATAAACTGAAGTGCTCTGTGAATCTAAAGTGACTGGCTCTTGAAATGATCCATTTCATGACTAGCTTGCTGCTGATGTGCCTTAGCTAGTTCTGTGGTTAATTAAGGTGTTGCATATGGCAGAGGAATTATTTTTCCACTGCGTCTTGAAGGTAATGCAGACACTAGGTCAGCATTAGGATTTTACTACAGGATCAGCAAAAGCAAGATACATGTATCTTGTGGGATGACACTGAGACTTTATGCAGCTCCAGAGTCATAGGCTACTGCAGAACTCCTTGGAAGCTGGATGTGCAGTTTTGGTTTGTTGGGGTTTATACGTATTGCCTGTTGTGTCCCTGGAGCAGTAACCTGTAGTAGCTGGTGCTGCCTTGAGCAAGCACCCTTATTAACTGAAGTCGGCAAAGTCATTAAGTTACTTTCTCTAATCAGAAGTTTTTGGAATCCTCTAAAAAAGGAGTTCCTTTTTAGTCTGAGGTAGTAACTAGAAAAAAGAACTTTGAGAAAACAAAAGAAGTGTGTGTAGGTTTTGTCCTAAGTTAAGTGGAGAGCGGGCAGTGCTTGCACGCAGTGCCACGCAGTCTTCAGTGACAAACGGGACTGGTGAGGGCTGTATGATTTTACATGTCACCTGGCTTTTTCACTGAAAACAAATCCAGTTGATGACCTAATTGCTACTCTCAAACAGAGGATCTACCAACACACCAGCTTGTCTGGCAGTGAAACCTGGGTCTGAAAGTGCAGCTATTTCATGTGCTGTCGTCTGCAGTCTGGGCACTGGGACTGGTAAGGCTTGTTCAGCTCCAGTGGTTGACATGCAGCTCTTCTGGGTAGTCTGGTGGCTTTGCCCTTGACATCCTTCCTTGGATGGCAGACTTGGCACTGTTTCGCCTTCTTTTTTTTCTGTCTTTGAAGCCTTAATGTTTTGTTTGTTTCTGAGAATAAGGTGCCAGAACCAGTTTCTGTCCTAGTGGAATAGTTCCAGATGTAATAACACTGCTGAGAGAGGTTGGTGAGCTCCCAAAAGAACCTGACAAACATTAAGCAGGATGACACACAGTTTTTATATGCAGTGTGCACCTGGACTTGCCCAGCATGACTCACTTCCCCATGCCCCAGCATCTGCCCACTGTGTTTCACAAAGTCTGGTTGCACGTGGGTGATCTTCGTACAGCTTTGGCTTTAGCTATGTGTCAGTTTCCCATTAGTCAGGGCTGGTTCACCTGTTGATTTCAATATAATGTTGAAAGGGATCTTTCAAAAGGGATTTTCCTAGAGTACTTGAAACTGGCTCTTCTTGTCCCCAGTCTTGTCAGCAGCAGCAAGGAGGAAATAGCTAAGCTGTGTAATCCCCCCCTTCCTTTAACACGTAATGTTGGCAGTTGGAATCTGCAATGGCAACAGTGCTCACAAGAGTGCTTGACAAGAGGAATCATGGGCATGAATGTTAGATCTGTCCCATGTTGTTGTGCTCTGCTGCCTGTGGGGATGTACCAGAGGTCTCCATGGTTTTGAAGAACAGCTATTGGGCATTTCAGTCTGAGGTGGAGAACTTCAGAGACAAAGGGCAACTCTGAGTCTTTGTCATGCATAATGTTACAAGAAGCACTTAAAAATAAGTTGAATTACTCCAGAAATTATGCTGTAGTACCTTGTGATGTACTTCTAACCTAGCAAAAAAACCCATGTTATTAATGAGTATACCATAAGCATCCTGGAGCAGAGTTTTAGCTGATAGCTAATTCAATTTTGATCAACTCTTTTGGTGAGCCAGGCCTACTCTCTGTTAAAAGCTGTCTAGCCACTTCTGTGTTTAACATCTTGGCCATGAATGATTCACATCCACATTTTAAAAGTTGTTGCTAAATGTTGTGGGCAGTGGATGGGGCCTGTTCTCATTGGTTTCTTGTGTGTACCCAAGATATCTTTCTCATGGTACCATTTATTTTACACCTGTGTTATGCATTGCCCTGATGAGTGCCATGCTGGCTAACTGGCTGCATACCCAGTACAATAGTATCCCTTTTTTAGAGCAGCAGGGATTAGACTGAAGAGGATCAGTGTGGTATTTCCATTAGGAAGAGCTATTCTTAATGCCAAGGGAGGCAGGGTGTACTTCATGAGGCTGGGACAGAGTGGCCTCTGTGTGCTGTGATCTGTAACTCTCTGTCTTCCTGTTCACCCTGGTTGTGTCTTGGCTGTTTGCTGTTTTGGTTTTTTGGTTGGGGCTTTTTGGTTTTTTTCCTTTATTTTGCTCTCTCAGTTGGCAGACCCTGGTCTAAGTTATTTCTCTGCTCAATTAGTTTCAAGGCTAAAAAATATGTTTGCTTATCTGTCTTGAGAACAGGCACATCAGGTGTCTGCAGTGTGTTCCATAACCTGGAGATAATTCTCTGGAACTGCATAGACTCACTCTGTGCTACATATACAAAGTTGTTCAAGCTGTTTTAAAATGTTTTTCAGGTTCTAGATGGCTTCTAAGAAGTTGGGATCCGACTCTCATGGTAAGTGAGATTTAGCATCCTTGCCTTTTCAATAGGATGAATCCTGCTGTTGCTGCTGACTAATGTCCTAGCCTAGACAGTCCATAGAGACTAATCTGTTCAGCTTCTGAGTAGTTTTTTGTTAGGAGTGAAGTGCCTTGGCTTCCTTCTTGCATAGTTGCTTGCTGATGCTGTGTTTGCCTGTCTTCTGATTAAACTGATAACCAGTCTCTGGCTGTTCCCTGTTCCTTCATGGCAAAATAACACATTCTCCTTCCCCAACAAATTCCCCTTCAAAATCAAAGCTGAACTGCTCTGGTGTTTGCTGAAGTGGGCATAGCATCTTCCTATGAAGTCACATGAGAAGTTGAATTGAAAGTGAAGCTTTTAATACAACATTGAATTGTGCTTCATTATTGCTCAGCCATTAATTTCTCTGCTAAATTGGACAAACTTGGTTCAGAAGGCAGATGAAGAAAAGACTGTTTTTCTGTCTTGTACATATGAGATGCATAAAGTCATGCAGGTGATTGGTATCATAAAAGTTATTTGCCCATAATGTCCTTATTTTTTAGAAAATGGGGTGTAATTTGAGTGTAATTAATGTTGCTGTGGAACATTAAAGTTCAATTTGTTGTAAGTAATGTGGCTTCCTCAAATCAGTAATCATGACTTTTCAGGCTATCAAAACTAATGCTTTCAGAATTTCAACCTTGATCTTTGTGGATAATTTTTGCAATAAAAGGGTCCTGAGGAATTCACTTTTTTCTGGAGCTTTTTATTCAGTCTTGAAGTACAAAATAAGAAATGTCTCACTTAAATACTGGGTTAAGGATTAATAGAAATAGCATATCAAAACTTCAGTTTTAGATGGTCTCCTCCTTTGCTGTGGTCCAGTGACCCTGCTGCAAGACAACTGTTTTTTTCATTTGGTACTTGCCAGCTATTCAGCAGTTGCTCCTGTGTCTGAAAACAGTCTCTATGAACACTCAGATCTGCTTGTCTTCTATGTCTGTATTATTTTTCTCCTCACCTAACCAGACTAATAAAGGCTGCTCAGGGCCAGAATTCATCCTGTCTTAAATATTTCCCAGAAGTGTGTTGTGTGGTAGAACATGCTGCTGGCTTCAAAGTAACAAGGTCCAAACAAATGGTGCTATGAGCTGCCTGGTTAACTTGTGTGCTCCTTTGTGTACCGTCTGTTCCTAATCACACTGTCGCAGTACTGTTTGTGTGGAGCAGTGGACCAACTTCCTTGTCTTAATTATGTCTTAAGAGATCAGCAGGGCAGTTGTTTCAGTCTGCTCCAGGATTGTTATCTCACTGAGTTTTGGTTTATTGTAGAGCATTCAACCCCATGGCTGCCTTCAGCTCGGTGTCTCTGGCAGGCTGATGAAATCAGTCAATATAGTTGATGTATTTCTTGTGATTATTGTTGAACTGCTTATTAGATGTTAGAGGCCTGTACTGAATCACAGAATGCTTGAGGCTGGCAGGGACATCTGCAGATTGTCAACCTAAAGCAGGTTGTTCAAGACCATGTTCAAATGGAGATGAAGATGGAAACACAAGGTATGAGTGGAGGGAAAGGAATCTGTGTGGATTATGCCAAGTGTGATGCTTCAATATTTCAGTTGTATTTGTGCTGTCACTATACAATTCCAAAGCTTTTTAACTCTGATTTCCAACAGTTTCTTAAGTGATTTGTGTAACCACAGCAACTAAGTTCCACATGGTTTCAAAACTGTTCCCCATTCATGCCTGTTTTGGTTGTTTTGTTTTTGGTTTTTTTTTTTTTTTTTGGTTTTTTTTTTTTTTTTTTCCTGAAGTGTTTCCATTTTGGTGCCAAACTGGACACTTCTATGAGTTATACTGAAGTGGAGAGAAATCCTACTCTTACAGTAGTGTGTTGTTCCAGAAATGTAGTACAGAGGCTGCGCTGACAAGTACACTTCTGCCAGGCCTATTCTCAGATATTACTCAGTATGCTTTTAACATAAAGATGAAGCGGCTAACAGACTTACTAAATAACAGTTTGGTAAAAACTTGTTTCACTTGAATATGTGACTATTGTAACAATGTCTTTCATAATACCTTTTTATGTAGGTTTTTCTTACTGCTCTAGAATGTGGCATTTAAAACAATTTGCGCCCTTTACTCCTCAGTGTGTGCATTGTGATCTGCTCACAAAAAGAGAAGGGTTTTTTGCTCTCTGGATAAGGTTTTAGCTTCACCAAGCTAGTACTGTTGTGATTGGGCTGAATTTTTTGTGCCTAGGTATTTTACCTCTGACTTTTTGCCATCAAATGTCCTAAACCATTTGAGGTGTTTTTAATATGCACTTACGGGCTTTTTCTCATATTTATATTCAGGATGAGGTTATAGCAAGGCTTGTTATTCTAAAAATCAGTACACTGGGGAAGAAAGTCAAGCTTATTCCTTAGTCAAGCTTCTGGGGTTAAGCTGGCAGCTTAATATAGCTAGTTAGGTCTGCTTAGTATTTTTTATTTGCTGTAAAAGCAGGATTGCTGGTAAGTAAACAGCAAAGTTTGTGCTTGTACCCTGTGGCTGGTATCTGCTTCAGGTGTAGTTGTGCAAGGGTACGTTCCCACTACGTATTGTCAATAGGTCTAATAAGACAAGGATTTGCACGCTGAGCAATTTAGACTGGGAGATCCATGTGGAGAGGTAATCTCTTGCAGCACTTGGATCATGTGGTGTAGAGCAGGACTTGTGCCAGTGGGACTAACAGGCCGTGGTAGCAGCACTTGGCAGATCTGATTGTCTCTGACCTGGCCATGATTTACCACTCTGGCTGCAGAGGCTGCCACAGTTGTTACTTCTGTATAAGCAAATGCTTTGGCATATCAGGCTCTCAAGTTGTCAGCTCAAGTACAGCTTGGATGCTGTGTTGCAAAGAGTGGTAGTGTTGGCCAAGTGAGGTGCTGTCTGGATGCTGTGCAATGCTTGGATATGAGAGTCCAAGTAAGGATCACTGAAAATACTGTCATGTTCTACCTGGAGCATTTTTTTCATCCTGGAGGTGCAGGTGGGATGTAGGTTGTTCATCCTGATCATTTCAAAGTGTCCTGACAGGACTCTGTGACCACCCACTGTGTTCATAGTGTAAGAGCTCAAGTAATGACAGCATATAAGCCTTTAGCTGCAAATTGACAGGATGTTCTTGTTTATGAAAGCTGCTCAGCCTCTGGGAGTCTGTGGCTGCCTTGTAGATGAATCAACAGTGAGAGATCACAAACAGTACTTATACTGCCATCTGAGTATGAAAATGGGTCAGATAAAAACAGCAAGTCACAGTTCACTGAGCGAGGAGGGCTTGGTCACTGAACACCATCTTAGATGTTGCCACTGATGTCTTTTTGTATCTGTGTCACTCAGGGAGAACCTACAAGTGAGGCCTAGAGTCACTTCTCAGATTGTTACACATGCCAGAAACCCTGCCTGTGATTCCAAAAGCCTAGATGAGTGATCCGAGAGACCACTTTTAGTTAATGAAAAAGCTTTTTTGTTTATGTTTTGGGTTTTCTCATACTTCTTCACAGTCACTTAAGGAAAGCACATTAATACTCTGGCTGTTTGGAGGTTGAGCTCTAAGTGCTTTTTCCTTGTGAATTTGCTGGAGAAATGGCATTCTAGAAAAAAACAACAGATGTAGGGCCTGATAAAGTTAGATTGCCTTGTTTCGAAAGTTAGAGTTGCTGTGTTAATAGCCTTAGTATTTCACTGTGTTTTGTCTAAAGTGGAATGGCTTTGCTTCATTGCTTTGCATTTGTGACCACTTTCTGTCCAAATGCTACTTACTACTTGTATGTCAAAACCTGGATTGTTAGTTTGTCTTAGTTGTTCTAAAGCTGAGTAATTTTCAAATCAGCTTTGAATATGACCAAAAAATGATAGATCTTTTTATAGAGATAGAATGCAGTGTTCAGGAGAGCTTCAGCATCCAGGTATGTAGGAATAGTATTGCCACAAAGGAAACTAAGATATATTGATGTCAAAATCTGGTGGATTGTGGTTGTAAGAGGGTTTGCCTTTATTTTTTTAATTTTTTTTTTCCTTAACAGTTATGGGCTAGAATTTAGGAATTAAACAAAGAGACACTGAGGTCTAAACAGCTTCAAACTCCATTTGTGTTGTTCTCTGGTGTAGATGCTGCAGTGGAGATAAAATAGCTCCCAAACACAGCAATGTGAGCCTGAATTGAAATTGTGAAATTTATGAGTTGTGGGGCTTTTTTTCTTAATACAATTCCTGCTTCTGATTTCAGGGCCTTTCAGTTACCTTGATGATGTCCCATTTAAGATAGGAGACAAGTTCAAAACCCCAGCAAAGGTTGGATTACCCATTGGTTTCTGTCTGTCTGATTCTTCTCAGCTTGTCAGAGAAGCTCAGGTAAGTGATATTTTGCCTTCCTGCTCTCTCTCCCTCACCCCTGGCCCCAACCTGTGGTGCTGTGCATTCCAGGTTGTCACAGTTTGCACACCAACATTTCTTGCATTTCTAGAAGATCTGTTGGGCTATATAGAAAAGTAAAATATTATGGGTTATGCAGAAAGCTTCTGATTTTTATTGCCTTAAAAACCATTAGGCTTTTATTTTTAAGCATTTGTTTTAGTCTATCTGTTTCAAAGAAGCACAGTGGTTTTGTGTGCTTGTAGTTAGTTCTGAATGTTACCTTGACAAAATTTGAATATAGTTTTTAACAGGATAAATCCTAAGAACTGATACACCCAGGCAATGACATAATTTTCAATTCTTATTTTCTGGGTAGTTCTGAGTGAGAGTTCTTTTCAAGCTGTGGGGCAAATGGGTTACAGCTTGGTTCGTGGATGGCTTCCCTGTCTTGAGGAGCATGCTTGTGCTAGTATTCTGCTAAAGTAAATTGCTAGTAGCATAAAATCTATTCCTTTAGTGCAGCTGTTGGAAATCTAATCTCCAAATGCAGGTTGTGATACAGGAGGTCTAATTGAATTATACTTTCTCATTTGGATCCATGATTTTCCTTGACCAGTCCCAACTGATGATTGTTTTTACTTTGTCTGTGACATTTTGCTGTATGCAAAGGTTCTGCTTTTTTCTTGCTGTTTTTGTTCTCTCCCTGCCCTACATATTACCCTGTTATCCTACTTCATGGCTTTTCTCTCATAACCATTAAACAATTACCTGATTTTCCTAGTACCCATATTTCCACTCAGTTAAGCTGGTGTGGGAGAGCCAGAAGAGACACTGTTGCTGGCTTGATTGTGCTGTGTCTCCATTTTTCTGCCAAGCTGGGGCTCATCCAGCATAGTGTGCCTGTTCAGACTGCAACACCCTGCACAGTGTGGTCTGTGCATCTCACAGTGGAATTTGACTCTTGTTATAGCTGTAATGAGTGCTGTTTAAAAAAAAAAAAAGTGCAGGAAATATAGCTTCCCACTCACATTTTTAGTATAAAAAAATATGTGGCTATTTAAAGATGAAGTTAGGCTCCTTCTAGAATTTTGTCCTTTACTCTGTGGTCAGTACACTGGTAGTGAGTAGATGCCTCCCTGTCCTGATCTGGCCTTAAAGGATCTGACTTTAAATAGGAAAAGCTTTGAGATCCTGTCACATCAGTAACTACAGCAAAATCTGCTGCTGCCTGTATGTGTTGTCATTGGTGTAGCCACTGTATCCCCTTTGGCTGGTGAGGCACTGCACTGGAGTGGGAATGAAAATGCTGCCTTAAACCAATGGGTGTAACACTCTAATATTAAGTTCCTTAGGAATCTTTTAGGGGAAACTGAGTAATACTGTATAGGCCTTTGGATGCAAAAATACTCTGGTGAATGACTGGCAGAACTTGTGGACTGGGGATAGTTCAGTGGTGCCAGATCAGAATGTGATTGTTCATCTAATAACTCATTAGACTTCCCCTTGCTACCTCCCTTGTCCTGGGGCAAGAAGGTGGGAGGGCTGTGAAACTGATCTTGGGATGATGAGTAGTTCTAAAGCAAAGCAAAAGTAGGAAGGAGGCAAAATACAGTTCTCTAATCCAGGTTGCAGCCGGATTTTACTGTTAGTGGCAAATTTAGGTACTTCTGGTGTCTGCCAGCTTTGTCAATCTGCAGGTTGTGAAAATATGTTGCTGTTTTCGTAATTCATGTAGCTCTTATTCTCTTAGTATTAATTTATGTTGCTGTTAGAAGTAGCAGCTATGATCCTTATAACGTATTTTTTTTGGTTTTTTTTTTTTTTTTTTTTTTTTTTTTTTTTTTTTTTTTTTTTTTTTTTTTACTTCCCCTTCTCTCCTTTCCCCTCCACGTCCATTCAGTATGACTTCTCGCTGGAAAAGAAAACAATCGAGTGGGCTGAAGACATCAAAAAAATTCAGGCTGCCCAGAGAGAGGCTGAACTCAAGGCAGAAGAAGCTCTAGCAAACTCAAAAGCAGCTCCAGAGGACAGCACCAAGATGGGGTTCTCAGAGGGACCCTGCCCTGAAGCCATGCCTCCTCCTATTAACCCCATCCTCGCCAGCCTGCAGCACAATAATATTCTGACTCCTACCCCAGCCAACACCAGCTCTGTGAAGCAAAAGGTCCTCAGTCCACCTCGTCCAAAAGCAGATTTCAACCCAGCTGATTTTGAATGTGAAGAAGACCCATTTGACAAACTGGAATTAAAAACTATCGATGATAAGGAGGAATTAAAAAATATCCTTGAAATTCATGTTGGTACTACTGGGCCAATTGTTGCCCAGCTGTTAGATAATACTTTGCCTAAAGGAGGGTCTGAGTCTGTGTTGCAAGATGAGGAAGTTCTGGCATCCATAGAAAAGGCCACGTTGGACTTCAAACCCCTTCACAAACCCAATGGCTTTATCACTTTACCACAGTTGGGAAACTGTGAAAAGATGTCCTTGTCTTCCAAAGTGTCCCTTTCCCCCATCACTTCAGTGAGCAATATCAAATCCCTGTCATTCCCTAAGCTTGACTCCGATGAGGGTGATCAGAAATCATCAAAGCTCACGAGCACTTTCCACAGCACTACCTGTCTCCGCAACGGCACTTTGCTTAGCTCTTTGCAGACCTGTGCTCAGAGTAAAACCAGTGAACTCAATGGACACCATATGCTTGGTCTTTCCGCTCTAAATGAGGACAGTGGCAGGGAGACGTTATCCTCTTCATCCAGGCTGTCTTCCCTGGCTGTTTCAACTGTTTGTACAGAAGAAGAATCATCTCAAAGCACATCGACTACGGTAAACATGGAGTGGAACTGGGGTTGCTGGTGAGAGGTGGAGGTGCAAAGGCAGCTCTTGCCTCTAAATTGCCCTGTTGCTTTGGTTATAATTTCATTTACTAGGAGTGAATTGTAGATCCTCTTAATGTGCGTGGCAAATTGATCAGTCCAACAGGTCTCTGTGGTGGTAGTTCTGATCCTCAGTTTATTACCCTGCATTTTCCCCCAAGTTTGACATTTTTAGACCAAATCCAGTGATTGTTTTTTCAGCTCTCATTTGTTGTTGATAGTAGCACACCTTTGAGCTAGGCATACAATGCATCTTCTGTGTACAGTCCTGCATTCTACCCAGATGAGATATATCAGGGTCTGAAGTGCTGTTAGGCTTTGAATCAAATCTCTTCTGGTTTTCTTCCTTGGTTTGCTTGTTTATTTGCTGGAAATAATGGGAAATGCAGGCTTCTCAAGGAATAGAGGTAATAATAGGTTAAAACACAGAGATGTGGTGTGTCATTTGGGAAAGAAAAAACTGCTTGCAGTTGAGCTGCAGTGAAGTAAGCCTATTTTTTTTTTAGCTTCAATTTTCTTCCTGAGATACTTTAAAAACTTAATCTTTAACAGGAAAAAAATATAGTGATGTGAAATCTTACATTAATAATCCTTTCTTGTGAAGGAGGGTGGAGTCATTGCTCGGTGGAGACCAAAACCAGCCTTGAAGATCATTTTGTATTTTTAATGTTGCAGTTGTTCACCATACACCTCTGAGAAGGGAGATTGAGGAAATGAAGAGTCAATCTTGTTGCAAGTTCTAAAATTACTTTGAGGACAGTAACTTCACATCAGGTGTTGTTTTTGTCTCTTTGAGTAAGAACAGAGATTAGAGTAAGCTTGTGGGGCTTTTTTACGAAGAACCGCAGATCAGGACATCAGTACTCATGAAGCCTAGTGAAAGCTGTGCATTCAAATCCTCTCTCTTGTTCTAAAATAATCTGGGGTTTTTTCTCTGTCCAATATAGGCAATGTTTCAGTGATTCTGTGGTTTTAGTGCCGTGCTGTAGGTTTTTGTCTGACAACATGTGCTGTAAAACAAGTTATGCTGCTTCTCCCTTTTGTCCTCCCAGCTCTTTTCAGGGTTAGATAAATGCACTCATAATTGTGAAGTACAATATTCTGGGAAATAGTGTATCTGACAGAGCAGAGCAGAACAGCTGATTGTTGATGACTGGAAGAAATTCAGTGCTGTTAACTTTGGCAGGAGCAGCAGTGTGCTGAGCACCTGCTCACTGCTGCAGGTCACAGGTGTGAGAGGGGCCTGTATGACCTCAGTTATGGAACACATAGCATCTCAGGACAAAAGATCACTGACAACTAGATTGGCATTAAGATGCCTGAATTTACTCTCAAACAATTCAAATCTCTCTGCTGAATTAATTTTTTTTAAAGACCAAGAGGGAAAGTGTATTCCTGACAATGTTATTAGGGAAGATGCAAAATGGGAAAAGAAAATAGACTTACTGGAGAAGTAATAAGATTAAATCATTAATTTGAAATAATTTATGCTTTGGAAGTAGTGAACCAAGAAATAATTATACTGATGGAATTTTGTTCTTTGTGTTTAAATTGCAAGACTTCAGATTATACTTGTTTTATGTTTCCACAGTCTAATTCCACTGGAAAATAATGGCTGATATGCAAGAAATTTAAGTAAATGCAACAAAAAAATTAAATAAATGTAACAAAAATCCTCAGAGTATGAAAACAGAAGAACAATATCCCAGTAATCTCTGTGGCTGGGAGCAGAAGGCTCATATCCAAATGTATTCAATAGTGACTTTATTTTTTTTTCCTCACAAGACTAGTAATTGTAGCTTTGGATTTGCAGTTACCATGGGAGTTTTTGCTTTACCACTGAATTGGATCTAGGAATCTTTGGATGGAAATAAATCTGTACTTTCTCTGAGGCTGCCTATGTTCTGTGGTGGTCCCCTCTCCTCACTTTTTGTTTTTTCTTGAATCTCAGTATGTTGATTTTTGCAGCTTTAGCAGGGGTAGAAATGACTAATGAAGACAGGAGATTGAAATTAAACTCAAGTAGATTGTGTAGGAGGAGTTGGCTTTCCCAGACTGTTGAACCTCTGGTGTCAGAAACAGTTTTGGTTTTCCTGGCTGCAGTGTCAATAACAAAGCATCATCCTTCTGTTGATAACCCACTAGCTGATTTCAGGGCTGTTTTCCCTATTTCAGTGTATCCTGTATTCCAGTGCTTTTTGCCCTTGAAAAAGTGTCTGGAGAGAGGATGTATCTGAAGAACACACCATGAGAATAGGTTCTTGGATACCCTAGTGTATCAGAATGAATATGATGTCTCAGGGTTGGTTTTCTAGAAGAGGAATCCTTACCGTGGAAGATGTTTGGGAATGCAGAACAAAACCTCCTTGGTGGTAGTTTGGGATCCTTTTGCAAATAAATGGAAATTGTCAAAATCCTAGTAGATCTTTTCAGAATTGGTTTTCTGTAGAGGGTTTTTTGTTGTTCAGTTTGGACACTAAGAAGGCCTTTCTGAAGGATGTGGACAGCCTTTCAAGCAGTCTGTGCTGGCATAGTAAGTATTAAGAAGTGCTAAAAACTGCAGTTCTTGGTCCACAGTGATTTCTTGCAGTCTGTTTGAACTCTGTTTAAAATGCAGGAGTTCTATATGTATTGAACTGAAACGTGCAGCTTTGGTGGGGCCAAGGCCTGACTTTGCACTGCTGTTAACTTGGGCAAGGTTGTACAAAGTGGTGTGGTGGCTGTGCAGAAGCAGAGCAGGTGCACTGCAGGGGACATGACCCGGCCCTGCTGGTGTGCTGGGAGTGGGACAAGTGCTGGGTAGAAAACTCACATGCTGTTTTGAGCCAGTGTGGCATGTTGTTCCTGTGTGGTGTATGGAGTTCAGTGCTTTGGGAATAGAAAAGAGGTGTATTTTTCTCTTACCCCTTCACATAGTCAAAAAGTCCGGAGAAGTCTTAAGGCAATGACTTCAAAATTATCACTGTTATTCAGGCAGTGTAGACTTGGTGAGGAGCTGAACTGGAGCTGTGTGGACAAGCAGCTGTTACAGTGACAGAGTAAACAGTCTTATAATTATTATGGGGGTACACACGTCCTTCTTGGAGTATAATGCATTTGTAGAGTGCTGAGAGGAGGAATGATTGTTATGATATGATGATGATTCTATAGCTGCAGGCAATGGGTAGTGTCAGCATCTCGTACATGGAAGCCTGATCAGACCCTTAAAGTCTCCCATCCTGTGGTAGAATCTTCTATAAAATCTTCCTTGCCCAGCTGTGGCAAATTCTGCTGAGTGGTACATGATATTTATACTTGTTTTATTTGTGTGTTGTCCAGCAGGTACACCCAGACTACCAGGAAACAGAAATCCCTGTGGTAAGTTTCCAGATACAGCTGTGTGCTTGCTTGCATTGGATCATGTTTATGGTAATCTTGGTAAGTGGTGTTCCTTTGAGTACAGAAAACCATAGGTCATGAGTAAACCTGAGGTGAAGGAAGTAATCTGTGCTTCCTTTGAGGTGCAGGGTTTGGCTGTATCCCAGCCTTCACTGTTGCAGGGCTTGGGTGTTCAAAGGCTTTGGTCACACCAGTAGGAGAGGGTTCATTGTGGAGATCTGGCTTGTTGATTGTTGCTTTGAGGGTTAAAAGAGTGTGGTGGGAATCAGGCTACTTGGTTTCACCCTCGAAGTGTGTAACTTCCCAAGGGCACTCTAGAAAACATTTTGAATGAATTACATGGGGTATCCTGGTTCCAGCACTAGGCAGAAACAGGATGTGGGCATGCAGGAGATGACCATCACCTCAGCCTCTGGGTTTTCCCCCTTAGGTAACACACCAAAACTTTGCAGTGTCTAAAGTGCCCAATAGCAGCAGCTGCACGAAGTGGCCGGGCGGTCTCGCGGCTGAGCTGCAGCAGGGCCTCTCCCCCAGTGAGAGGCACTGTGTGGAGACTGTGGTCAACATGGGCTACTCGCCTGAAAATGTCCTGAAAGCCATGAAGAAGAAGGGACAGAACATAGATCAGGTAAGAGTTTGTGCAGTGCAAAGAAATGCTTGATTGGATGCTGGTTCTGCTGGGAAGCTGGATGGGGTTTGCAGAATGGGTAGGGGGAATACTGTTACTGTTACTCCAACAGGGGTTTGCATCCTAAAGCTTGTGCTTATTTCTGGTGAGAGATTGCTAGAGTCAGCCACACCTGTGGGTGCTGGGTTGGAGCCATGCTGAGTTTGGGATGGGCCCTTCGCTCTATGTGAAACTGAGGGGAGAGATTCTGGGTCTCCCCAAGAGCCACAAATGCATCCAAAGGAAGCTTAGCATGGCTCTGTGCCATGTTAAGAGCCATGTGACAGAAATGCAGCCAGCTCCCCTTGTTCTAAGCACGAGAGTTTACAATGCTGACATCTCTCCTTGAAGAGAGATTGGCCCCTGCAGGCCTAAGGCAGCTCTGAAAGGCTCCTGCAAAGCCCCACTGACCGACTTGTGTGCGCCCTGGTGCTGCTCCTTCCTGCCTCCAACACCTGCTCAAACCAGGTCACTGGGCACTAAGCGCTGCTGGGCAAAGCGTGGCTCTTGGATCTGCTTCAAACAAACACTTCAAAGTGGGAGAACATGGCCCAACCTCCTGTGCTGGCTTTCAGCAGGCTGTGTGCTGCACAGAGCATGTCCCAGGGACTCCTGCTTGTGGGACTGATCTGCTGGCCCTCTTCCTACACATGGAGAGTGGCTTAAGCTGTGTGCTGGAGTGAACTGTGCTATCAAATGAAAAAAAAGGTCCCTTAGGAGGGCAGTTTTAAATCCTGCTCTGCTTGCAAGCGCTGTTCTTTCACATACCTAGGATTGCCTACCTGACCCTTCCCCTTAAAGCTGATGATGGATAAGAAATTTGGCAGCAGTGTCTGTGTGCATGAGCTGGGATTTGCAGCTCGCTTGCCGCTATGCTGAGCTGATCTTCAAAGCCTGACTGCGCTCAGATTGCATCAGCTCTTGTGGCTGTCTGAGAGGAAACTAAAAGTAGACATGTCCTGGCTGCTGGACCTACAGTTTCATTTTTAAAACTTGTAGTATAAAAACTACAGTGAAACCTGCTCTGCCATCAGAGGACTAAAGATACACTTCTGAGGCTGCTTTGACTAGAACGAAGGGGATGGTCAGAGAGCACAGCAGGACAGAAGGGTTTGTCTGCTTTCTCTGCACCTCTTCTATAAGGTGTATCTCAACTCTGCTAGGAAGGACTGTATCTCTGTCCCTGGTGAAGTGCTGGGTAGAATCATGCTCAACCTCTCTGCATGTACCAAGGTCACATTGAGCTGCCTGCTGCATTGCCTCTCTGCAAACACAGTTTGTTTTCTTCATTCCCCACAGGTTTTGGATTACCTGTTTGCACATGGACAGCTTTGTGAGAAGGGCTTTGATCCACTTCTTGTTGAAGCAGCTTTGGAAATGCACCAGTGTTCAGAGGAGAAGGTGAGGGTGCAATGTGTGCAGGAATAGAAAAATATGCTCTGACAGGGAATTCCAGCAGCAGTTCCTCTGGCTGATGTAATTCTGGCTTTCATGGTAATACTGCCTTGTTTCCAAAACTGATGGTCAAAGGACATCCTTGTGTTGATAAAGCTAAAAATTGTTAAAGCATTAGAATTTGTCTGTGCCATTCTATTAGTCTCATTTGCATCCATTTTTATGGGGACAGGATTTTTTTAAGACCCTGCTTTCTTGTGGTCATATTGTTTTGAATACCTGGAGTTATCTTGTGGGCCAGGTGCTTGGTACAGATACAATTAACTTCAGCAGCAGCAAATTGTCTTTCAAGCCTTGCCAGCCTGCCCTGGCCATGAATTTTCTCCCTTGTGCAAGTGCATCTGCCCGGCTGCTCAGCAAATTAGGTTAGGGCTTGCTGTGGAAGAAGCTAGAAAAGACAAGTGTTGGGGTCTGGTTCATTGTCTGGCTGCTTTACCAGCACCAAAGGTACAGCAGGAGCAAGTAGCAAGGGCAGAGGACAGGAGGATCTTTTAAAGTCTGCCATCCTATTGTGTGACAAGTTATTACATGAAGTCTTTAGAGGTGCAACCCAACCCCCTCAAACATATATGCCTTCCTGCCTTTCTTGGACAAGTGATAATCTTGCAAACAGAGCAATAGCAGTGCGAAGATGGAAAGTAACTGAGTTTGACAACCCGTTTGCTATTGGCTCAGCCCCAGAATTGGAAATTGCTAATCTCCTGATTGCCCATTTCAACCTGCTTGATTGTTTGGGATTTTTGCTTCCCCTGGAGTGGTGCAGATGCACTGTAAATGGCAGAGGGTTCATAAAAGTGATCAGCTGACTCACTTCTAGCCATCTTATTTTTCAAAGCTCAGGGAGGATTCACAGTTAGTGTTGTAAATATTGTATGCACACAGTGGGGTTTGTGTAAATCCCTCAACTTTGCCGTAGGTCTGAGAAGCCAATTAGATAGCAAGGGCTACTGTGCTGTTCCCAAAGTCCAAGTAACTTTAAAAAAAATCAGGTGCAGCAGGAGCTGCTGGATGGGGAAGCTGGGTGCTATTAGTCAGCATTTTTGGGATCCCATGTTGGGCCAGGTTGGTAAATTAACTTCTAAGAGAGACACACCATGGCAGACTGAGCTTTGGCACCCTGGTTGAAGAGGGTTTTGGAAGTGAAGGATGGCAAACAGAGGGGACTAAAGGTCCTTGTGGTCTGCTGTGCCCAGAGCTCTGGTGCCTCTGGTGTGAGCAAACTTTCTCCCAACAGAGCTGGAATGGGCTGTGCTTGGGGAGGAAGAATCCACAATAATGGCTTGCTCAGCTGCTGAAGAAAGGCTCTGTGCTGAACCTCCACCAAGCACTGAGCCATCTGCTTTTCTCTTGCAAATAACAGGCTGTCTGTCTTTCAGATCACAGAACTTCTCCAATTAATGAGTCAATTTAAAGAAATGGGCTTTGAACTCAAAGACATTAAGGAGGTCTTATTATTACACAACAACGACCAACACAATGCTTTGGAAGATCTAATGGCCCGTGCAGGAGCCAGCTGAAGACACATTCCTGGATTATTGGTGTGCAACAGAGCAGGACCAGCCCCGCCACCTTCACATCCAGTGTGACTTGCTCTCAGCGGAAGGAGTCCAGCTTTTTGTATACAAGGGAGAGTGACTGAGCAAGCCTGCCTGCGTGCATCACTCCAGCATTTCTCTTTCCACTGAGGGACAGCTTTCATTCTTAAATTAAATTTTAAAGTGTCCTTTCCTAAGTTTCCTTTTTCCACCTTGGCCACGGAAGGTTGAGACTGCCCAGCCTCGACTGGAATTGTACATAGGTAGAGATGGAGTGGTTCCCCCCTCATTGTTGCACTGGAGGTGGACAGAAGAATATTAAGTTGGTTCTGAAACTAGGATGCTTTGGTTCTTTGAAGCTGCTTTCATGGTGTCTTGTCTGCTTGTACTGAATTACTTGACTGTGTCACAGTCCAGATTACCTGGTTAAGTTTGACCTTTAGTGCAATGGAGTTTTATTTTTTTGGTTGAAAGTTAGTCTGTAACTTAGTAAAACACTGGTTCAGAAACTGTCACTATGCTTAAAGAGAGAACCTTGGTTTTTTTTGTCCTCTTGGTTTTTGTTTTTTACCCATGCATCCAACACTTTTGCCAGACATGAGTGTCCAGTGCTGAGTGGTAGGTTCCTTTGAAGCAGGTAAGCTGTGAACTCGACCTGGACCTGCAATCTGTGTTGGTTCTTGACCTGAAGGCAGAGAGCTGGGGCTCAGTATTTTTAATCCCCCGGGCTTGTAGGATATTTAAGACAATGCCCTGCTAGAAAGTCAGGTAATCTTTTTGTTCTAAATAATACACAGTGTGATGCAGGAGATTTCTTTCAAGCACTTTCTTTAAAACAAATATACTCACTGCATTAGTTCCATTTTTCACACTGCTATAGAATTACATAATAATATCTAGTGCTACAAATCAGGTTTGGGGTTGTTTTTGATAGTTCAAAGTATTACGTTGTACATTGATCAAGTTCTAAATACATGAAATATCAGCAGTCTTGAGGAATCTCTAATTTGCTAAATATTTTGATTCTGCAGAAGAACAACTAATAAAACCCTGAAATATAACTCCCAGTGTCATGGTTCCCATCTCTCACGCTCTTTGGCTTCAGCAGACAGGACCTTGCCGGATCCTGCCCGCCCAGGTGCTGCCAGCTCCTGTTGGCATGTGTGAATGCTGTTGGGCAGAACAACCAGAGGTCTCTGGGCTGCAGCTGCAGTGGTAGAAGGTGCTTTGCTTCTCTGTGGCTTATTTTTGTTTTGTGGCAAAACCTCAGCTCATTGCACCAGTGTAGGTGTTTCAGTAGGAGGTTTCAGCTCATCGGGACTCCAGAGGAGATGGCATTTGTCTCCATTATGTTGTTAACTTTCTATGACCAAAACATCTAATTTGGGCCCAGTGTGCACTCCTGGAATTCTTTGTGGGGTGCCCAACTGTGTGAATTAAATGTTTACTTAAAATGATGCAAGAGAGGGATCTGCTGGCAAGTATCTAGGAGATGTGAAGAGGGATGATGAGGAGGAGCAGGGCAGGTTGCCTTGCACATACCCCGTAGCGTTGACCTTCACCATTTTCTAGTGGTGGAGCTGAAATAAAGATTGTCTAAGAAGGACATTCAGCAGCTGGTGGGACAGCAGCTGCTGCCTCTGTGAGTGCAGGTAATGCCCAGCTTTTCTTCCTTCCCAGGTGCGAAATGCAACAGTGAAGTGAGGAAATGGGGTTCCTGATTAATTGGAAAACCTTGAAAATAAAATTCAGACTGCTTTACCATCACTCCTGAGAGCATTTGGTTGTGTTGCTTGTTCTGGTTTTCTCAGAATTGCTATCCCAGTGAGTCCCCGTCTGGTACCAGACAGTCTGCAAGGGGCAAGAAGTCTTTGCCAGGAAAGAAACAACTATTTAGACAAAACCTCTGAATAAAATAATCTCTGATTGTATTAGTGTGTGGTTTTGTTTTTTTTTTTTCACAGTTCCCCTCCATGATCTGGCTCTTAACCCTAGAGAATAATCACTCTGCTTTTGGAGCTCTTGGGGAGGTGAAAATGGGAAGTGGCAGCTGTGAAGATGCAAGGTCTTATTTCAGAGAGCCGTGCCCACCCAGGTCTACCCTGGTGATGTTACTCTTGCTTTGGCAGTGATGTTTCTGGATTTAAATCCTTGGGTGGCTGGAGGCATGAAGGGTACTGCTATGTTGGCATCTCAGAGAAAAAAATACCACAGAGTGAGGGGATTAAGGGGGTGGCTTAGAGAAGAGGAACTGCTGAATGAATGTGTAACAAGAGAGCCCATGTGACCAGAGTTCCATGATCAGGGTGCTGTGCAGCTCTTGCTAATCTGGTACGGTCCAGGCACAGTTCACTGTGGCTGGGGGAAGGTCCAGCTGGCTGGAGCGAGGCTGGGCTCTGCCCCGCTGCTGGCTGGTGAGAAGATTGGCTGCATCCCTGGTCCCACTTGCAACTTTGGAGCTTTTCCTTAGGCTGTCAGGTCACATTGATTTATATTCCTGCTGCGCCTTTGTCAGAGGTTCTGTCTGAGGTCTGTGTGCCTGGGTGGGAAGGCTGGTGAGCAGTGCTGAGACGGTGCCTAAACTGGTGCTTGTGCTTTCAGCAAGAGCATCTTTGAGCTGCCTCCTGCTGGTTCTGGACAGCAGCAGCCTGGAAACGGCTCTGGTATTACTGCAGAGGCGTCCTTCACCCCCATGGCAGCTGAGGGCTCCCAGTCCTGCAGGTGCTGTGCCCCAGTGCCCCAGGGCTTTTTTTGCCCGGCCTCGTGGCTCCTGCTGCGGATCTGCTGGAGCACAGAGCCCGTGTCAACAGCATTCTGTGGCTGCTCTCCAGGCCAGGAAGGGTCAGTCCAGCTGTGGGTCAGGGCTCCTGAAACTCTCCACACCACAAGCTCTGTGAAAAGGGGAGCTCGTACAGATTTCCAGTCCCACTTAATCTTTTGCAGTCAATCAAATGGACATTTTGATGTTTACCTAAAATGATTTTCACTAGAGTTCTGTAGCAAACTGAATTTTATTTTAAATTCTGTCAGCTATTGAAATAAAGTATCAAGCCTTTGCTAATAAGCACTAATAGTCATGGTTGCATCTGAATACAAAAGTGAATCCATTTTAGTTCTGTGTTTATTTCATGGTACATGGCCAAGCTCTCTAAATCTCTCAGATTGCTTTGACACTTTATTGCATGTTCAAGTTGAAGTGAAAACCTTTTGTAGCAGCTGTCAGTAAAATATCCAACAGTAGGAAGGGGATGATACTTAAAATGTTCATTTAGCACATTTTCACACAAGAATTAAAGCAGCAACTAGGTAATAAACCTCAAAGGGGAGAGAAAAGTGTTACCATTTCTGACAACAGCTGGACAGTTTCTGTTGCATATGAGGAACCCATTGTTGGTATCTTTGGGGTGTGAGCACTACAGCCATGTCCATGTTATTGCCAAGGATGGGCTGCTTTTCACAGCCAGGTGCTTTATTTCTTTATTTTGGTCAAATCTCACCTTCAGTAGAGAAAAAATTTGGAGGACAGACATACTAAAATATTTAAGAAGGTATAGTCATGTGGATTGGCTGGATAACCCATTAAAAAAAGAGATTGTATTAGACATTGGAAAACTGCATGTGGTTGTTGTTTTGATTATTTGTTGTTTCTCAGTGTCCCTGGCTGTTCCTCGAGGGAGCAGATAGTTCCTGCTCTGGGAATTGCTGCTGGGCCTCAGATCTGCCAGACTGTCTTTTTTCACAATAGATCAGATGGGATTCACAGGTGGCTCCAATCTGGCAGCTGACTTTAATCACATCTCCTCTGCTCACAGAAATTTTTGGTCACTCGTCTGTCTTGTCACAACTGTGCCTGCACATTCTGAGGTTAGGACATGGCACTGTGGGTTGTGCAAATGATTCTTGTGTGTTGCTTAGGAATATCCAGCTTCTGTAAGACACTCAAAATGCCTGTGAACAGCTAAGCTGCTTTTTAAAAACCTGAAAGAGTGATCAACCAACACTCATTTCCCAAATGTCACAGTATGGAGGGAAAATTTTCCTCCCTTGCACTGTTTCTTCCTGGGCATCACATTTGCCTGTGACCTGTGCACACATCCTACAGTCTGACCTTTTCTTTGGTTTCAAATAGACTTGCCAAACTCCTCAGCTGCTCCCTGACAGCAGTTTTTGCTGCATGCTCGTTGAGAACGTGCTGGGGAAACTAAGTGCCAACATCTAATTTATGCTACCAGGAGGACTACCCAGCTGCCTTGTATTCCCCTCCCCTTGCTCACAGGAAAACTCTCCCTGGCCCCAGGAAGTGGAGGGAATTGGTGGTTTTAAACACTTGTTCCTCCCTGCGTGGTTTTAGCAGAGTGTTGATCTCCCAGTGCTTTACAGCTCTCTGGTGGCTGTCGGGCACCACTGCTCTGTGCCATGCAGAAATACCAAGAGTCTTGCTCCTGGATGTCTCATCTCCCTGCGTGAGTGAGGGAGGCTTCCAACCCAGGTTCAGGTGACTTACTGCTGGTCTGTGACCAGAACACAGGAACCATTTTGAGAGCCATAACCTCAGACCCCAGAGGAACTCTGCTCTCTGCTCCACACTGGAATCCATTCTCAGCTGCAAGATGGAGACTAACCAGTGCTAAAAACAACTCAATAGCCAGGGCAGTGATGTGGGATTTGCTTCTGTTCCCCAGGCCTATGCTGGGTGACATTCCTGGGAGTGTTTGCACCAAATATGCATCCCAGAGTGTCACTGCAATTACTGTCCTGCTGCTCAGCCCAACCTGGGCTCCTCAGGGAGGCTGTGCAGGCAGGCAGCAAAACCCACAGCTGGTCAAACAGCAGCGTTCCATTCCCCTTGGCATTTCTGGCTACTGAGCAGGCTTTGAATGAGCTACCACAGGCATTACTGAGGAGACACAGAGATGGATGAATGTGCTGCGACAGCCCTAATTTTGGAGTGGGAGCACACACACAGCGTGTTGTTAGCAAGCATGTCTCAAGGTCACTTGTGCCTCCAAAGCAAGTGGACTGGCTTTGTGGTTCAGATGCGATGCATGCCGCACCAGGGCTTCTGCAGGGCTCCAGCTGCTGGCTCCGTAGCCCTTGATTCAAATACCAGTTTCACATAGCAGTGCTGTCAGCAGCTTCTGGAAGCGCAGTGCCTCCAAGCAGACCCTGTTTTCATGTGAGAAATCTGTTCAGCTCTGCTCAGTGCAGGCACTAGATGTGGTGTGCTGCAGTACAGCTGCTGGTGTCTTCCTCTGGGCAGCAGCATGAAACCCATGTGCTTATTAACATGCCAGATGGAATCTTAGGTAGGAAGTCCCTGCTATACCACTCCTTACCCGTAACTTAAAGCCACCTCTTTCAGGAGCTCTGGAGGGTTCATCCCAAGCATTAATTCAACAATAGATTTCCTTCTTCTGAAACTGACAGCACTTCACACCCTGCCTTGACTTCCAAATACTTAAGGTCCAGACACCTTAGTGTAACCACCCCTGGCTCCTCTCTCTTTCCTGGCTTTTGTTTGCAAAGACTTTTCTGGGTAGCTTTTGAGCATTTCTGTTCTGACCTATATCTGGCTTCAAAGTTGTTTCCCCTACTTGGCAACACGGGATTTCCTTTAATATGTGAGAAGCTGCTATGCAACATTAACACGACTTGCCTGCTACTTGGTGAGATATTTAAAGGTTGCTGAATTGTTACTGTTCAGAATGTGGCTTACTGGTATTAATGAAATACAAAGCTTATGGTGCCAATTAGTCATCTCTCATTTACTTAGAATTCTCTCCATCCTTATATAAAACACACGCTAGTCACAAACATCAAACTATCCACTACCACCCACACTCTGCAGCACCAAGCGTAGCAAAGTGCTGGCTGGGGTTTCCTGTAGCTGCTTCAGTGCTTGGTCTAAACTGGTGGACGTGTTTGCAGTGATTTGTTAGTGCCAGGAGAGGCTGAACAGAGCTGAAGCTGGGCTCGCATTGTCTGGACACACTTTGACTTCAGCACCAAGATTTCATCCAGCATGGCCATGAAATTCTGAAAATCCTGGCGAGGAAGGCACAAGGAAACAGTAGGGAACAGTATCAGCAGGTTGAAAAAATCAGCGTATTTTTTACACTGCAGCAGAATGTAAAAGCATTCTGCAGACTAGTAGATTAAATCAGCATTTCCTTATTAAGTCACAGCCCTCACAGACAAAGGTCACTGCTTCTAAATACCAAGGTTCACTGACTCTGGTAGTTTTATCTGTTGGTGAAATTACAGCTCCTGTAGTGGCTTAAAAATAAAAATAAAGCAGCTGCTGTCGCTCTTCTACTCTGGTTAGCTTTTCAAAGGTTTGGTACGGGGACTGGTCATGTGGTTTTACCATGTATGAACTCTGTTCCTGACACCTCTCATGTTGGATTTATCAATTATGAAAATAAATGGTGAGTTAGGCCACTATGGATCAGACATTATAGCTCAATCTTGAGAGATGCAAGGGATTAATTTCATGTCAGCTGATGGGGCCATGGCTGCAGGTCTGCCATGAGCAATATCAGCACTGTATCCAGCCTCAGCCCAGGGAACTCAACCTTTCATAGCCACAGGGATAAAACCCAGTATGGAACTGTGATTAAAACTGGAGTTTTAATCCTTTTTTAAGTAGGGCTTGTATTAGTAAGGGAGCACTTGGACATGCTCTGCTCTCCAGCTGAGAGTACTTTGGTGCCTTTATTCATAGTCTGTGCCTGAGAAGCTGGGAGGTGTCAGCATGCCCAGGGCTGGGAAATTCAGCTGCTGTGTATGAAAATCAATCATGCAAAAGATTATTTGGCAGTACTCCAGCTGTATCTCCTGCACTGGATCTCTGTCCTGCGGGGAAATCAGGACAGCGATGAAGACTAGCCCAGCTGCTGTGGCATATTTTTCTCAAGCACTTTAAATAATGCTTTATTCAGTGTGTGTCTGATCTTGGCAGGAGTTTCTCCTGCAGCCAAAGTTTCATGGCTGGAGAAGTTGAAACCATCTGCAAATGGGAGGAGAGAAGCTGATGCATGAAGCCCAAGCACATTTCATTACCCAAAAAAGGTCATGCTGTGAAATAAAACTAGAGGTATGTTATTCACACACTGCTGGGAGGCCTGGCAAACTTGTAAAAATTCTGCTAGCCAGAAAATAACTGCTTGCTGCAAGGGGCAAATAAATGCGGTGGGAGAACTGGCGTCCAGTGACTAACAGACTTCAGAAGAACAATCTCGGAAGATTAAAATAAATTAAGAATATGAACGATAGCTTTGTTTCACTGCATTGTCTGCCACAAAATTAATACAGTTTATGTCTCCTGTGCTGCTTTGTGAACTGTATGTTATCTGTAAAACAGCATATGCAGCTTGAAATCACAGTGAATAAGTCACATGGTAGCCTCACTCCAAAGTCCCTGAGGGAAGAGTCCCTGTACTTCAGATCTGAACTGTGATAGGAATTGAAATGGTTTGATAACACAATGCAGCAATGGAGCTTGGCTTTATGAGAAGGTGAGGGAACTGGGAAGGCAGGAGTTGTCACTGGAAAATGTTCATAGTCTGGATTTTCACATAGGTGTGACATACATCTTTTGGGATACAGGAGAAACAGAGAACCAGGATTGCCTAGCTAGCAGTGCCAGTTTTTAGGTCTAGGGTACCACTGTCATCTGAGGCAAAGACAAGCCAGGAAACACTTGGTTACTTTGAGTAACACTTTGGTTACTTTGCGTAACCAAAGCCAACAGCGTGTGAGGCACAAGCCACAGTGGTCAGAACACTATACTAAGTGAGGCCCAGCTTGTTGGCATATCTGCAGTGTGATAGGCAAAGAGGCTCCCAGAAGGAAGAGCCAAATCCCACCAGTGTCCTGCCCTAGGGGTGTGCTCTGTTCTGTGGTATTGGCTTACTTGTCCCAGCCTGCAAGAACTAAAACATCACAGGGACAGGTGGCCTGTCTGGTACAGTCTACCCCATGATGTGAGATAAGGAAGGGCTCTCTTATCAGGGACAAGGGCTTCAGGTTGGCCCATCCATCTCCTGCTCCCCAAGGGCCTGTCAGAGTGGAGACTGGGAAACACAGCAGGCACTGAAAATGAGAGGTCTCTCTCAGGACTAAGACAGGCCTTGGAGAAGGGCTTGAACTGACAAGGAACATCACATCACCAATTCAAGTTAATAATCTCTAAGATTAATTTATGGAGGTTTAACGGGCACCAAAACCATCACTTGAAACACTTACCAATGCTGACATCTGATTTATCAAGCACTCCTCTTTGAAGCACAGGTGTGCCAGTTCATCCAGCTGCTGCTCATGAGCACGAATTACAATCTTTCTGATTAACAAAAAACACATACTGGTTACACAGCCTGTAGTGTAATCACTGCTTGTAATCACAGCTGGCCTCCATGAATCTTTAAGAGAGAGGAATACCCCAGAGGAAGCCTTGCTGTCCTGTGTCCCTGGCACTCAGGAAGGGCACACCAGTGCTCCATGAAGTGCAGTGGACTGCACTCATGTGGACTTCAAAATGAACTGGGTGACTGAGGGCTGCTCACAGAGTGACCACAGCCCTTCCTTAGCACAGGCAGCACACAACTGCTTTTCACTGTAGGAGAATCAAGGAGCACAGCTAAATCATCCAATTAATAAATGAAATGGTTTATGGCCATGAGTCTGTAAGTAATTCCAGTGAGAAACGGGCTGAGCAAGAAGGCAGTGCTGCTGTTGATTCCTCTGAGCAAGTTTCACTGACCAACAATGTATTTTCAGTCAAGGGAAAGCAGTCCAGTCCCTGGGAGCTGACAATGGCAGCTCAGAGTACCCAGAAGCTTTGTATCTACATCTTCAGGGACTGCTCAGCTGCTCTAGCATCTTTTCTTTGAATTGATGGAACAGCTATAACCTGATTCTTGATGGAAGATTTTGATATATTTTAGGTACTTTACAGCTTATAGTAAGCCAATTAATTACTGAAAACTGCAGTTTGTATTATAATATTTATTCGTCTAGCATTAACTGCACTTTGTATTATAATATTTATTCCTCTAGCATTATCCTAGAAGCTCTAATATATATTCCTGTGAGATTTTAAAATATCACTAAATAAAAGCAACTATATATTTTTAAGATAATTACTATAAATTATAATTAATCTTATAATTATTTAACAGAACTATTAACCATTGGTTTTTGAAGTACATATGAGTATGACACACAAAAAAAGGAAATGTATCACGTGTCCAGATTTTCTAAGCTTCACTACAAACTTCATGATGAGCAAGACTTACTTTGCCTTTTCTAGGGCTTCCCCCTGCCATTTCCCCATCTCTGATGCAGCACTTGGAGAACAGCTGCTGGACACGTGTGAGGGGCACTTTGCATTTGCTACTGGCTTATTATCTTTGGTTGCAAATCCTGCATTGGCAGCAAAAGTCTCTTGTGTAAAAATACTCTGCTTTGACTTGTTTTTTAGCAACGCTGTCTCCTCATTGCTGAACGATGACTTGGTAGGGTCTTCAAAATGCGTGAGGTCCTCATTCCTCAGTCCTGGCTTGGGCTGCAGCAGCCGGCTGCTCTCCTGAGAGGGGGTCTCTGGCCTAGGGACGGCAGATCCAGCTGTGGATGTTTCTGTCGGGTCATGCCCAACAAACAAACTGCGCCGGACTCCCTGCTTGGATAAAACTGACCCCAGGTGGCAGCAGCACGGCTTCACTTGGCCACAGGTGGGTGGGAGCTTCTTGTTTGTGGCTTGAGAGGAGCCCAGCAGGACACAGAGCCTTGTCCCGTGGAGGGGCTGCTCCGCCAGCTCCAGCATGCTGTCAGTCAGAGATCTGCTCCTGGTGCACTGCCAGTCCTCGTCCTCAAACCTGCTCTGGGCGTCACTGTCCGGCACCTGCTTCTCGCCATGGGGCTTCTCTTGGTTGGAAGACTCTTTCTCTGTTTCAGTTGTGTCCTCACCATCAAGAGGCAACACCAGGAGTGGGGCCGTGAGCTCGGAGGTGAATTCTGAGGAACAAATGGAAGAAACAGAGTGGCTGACTCCATTTTTTTGAGCTTTCCATTTTACACCTTCTCCTGCAAGGGCAGCCTTTTTAGCCAAAGGGGATTCTTCCTTCTCCTCATTCTGGAGATCAGACTCTTTGGACTCTGGAGTTCCTGATTTCAATACAGGAGATACATACGGGGTTGAAGCATCCTTTTCTGGAGTTAAGGTGGCTTCACTGGAGTAAACAAGACGTCTGTGTTTGGACTTGTACTCTTTATGATCAGCTGGGAAGTCCTTGCCATTTCTCCAGCTGCAAGCAGGATCTTCCTGCAGGCAGTAAGGTTTTTCTGCTGTATTGCTTGGAGGGAATTCAACAGCTAAGTCATAGCTCCAGTCTGCAGGAGTTTTGCTGCAGCCTGCATTTTTAATGGATTCCTCTGCCTCTGAGGGACCCGCACTACAATCCCAGCTGTCATCTGATCTGTGATCTTCCATGGGTATGGAATATTTAAAAAATAAATCCTGCCGCTTTTGGCCTTTTTGCTCTTCTTCAGTTCCTTGCTCTCTTTCATGAAGGAAAAATGAATGTTGACTGGATTTGTTGCTATTTCCTCTTTTCACACTCTTTTGACTACAGACAGGTGAGAAAGAATCTTCACTGAAATCACTGTCATCCAGATCTTCCCGCTCTTTGCTCTGCCCTTCAGTCGGAGTAAGGTTCAGCTCCTGCTTCACTTGAATCTCCTCGGGCTTGTACTGCATTAAAAACCTCTCAAGGGGTTGATAGTTCAATTTTTGCTTTAGAAAAGGGGGTTGCTGTAACTGCTGGTGATAAAGACGTAAATGCTCTTCCCTTTCCTTCTGGTCTGGAGGCACATATGTCCACGGTTCAACAGACTGTTTAGCAAAAGTATTTCCCCATTCCTGTTCATTGTTGGAGGGCAGATTGCCATCTCCAAAGCAATTATCTTCACTAGGAACAAATTGCTTCTGAAGAGGTTGCACCGTCTGGACTTTCAGGCACTGGACAGGCGTTCTGTTTTGCATATAGTTGTCTTGCTGAGCACTGTCTTCTGTGTCTGCTGTGGCAATGAAATCCTCCACAGAGGAGCTCTTTTCAGAGAGGGGGGATAGATAATTTTTCTTCAGGGGATGTGTTATTTGTAGGACTCCCTTAACTGGGGTGGTGTGGTGGAAGCAGGGAGTGTTGGTATTTCCTTCATAGGCATGTCCTTTGCCAGTTCCCTTTGGAGTAGAGGTAAGATGGACACCAGGTGGCTGGAGTGTTGCAGGATATGCCTTTGGTTTTGTAGCACTTGAGGGATGCTGTAGGCCTAGCTTCACTTTCTGTGGAGAGCTCTTTTCCCCAGGTGGCAAAAAGGGAGTGCCTTGGATATGTTTTGGAGATACATTTCCAGCTTTGTGACGCCTTTTTGTGACAGGGGTAGGATTTCTAATCCCTTTCTTCAGCTCTTTGACCCTGTGAAAAAGAGGCTGGATTTAGAAGATGTCATGCTTTCAGATAAATAACAGCATCTTCAGAACAAATTAATACTTTCACATACTAAGACTAAATATTGAATTCAACATCATGGTTTGTTTTGTGTCTATGATCTTCACAGGTATCAAAATCCTTCTGCTAAAAATGCCTGGACTTTTGGAAAAATCTATAGCAGTCTTTTTAAGCTCTTCCTTGAGCAGTGCATAACAGGTCAAGTGAGTGGAAATGGCCTCAGTTTCAGTGCCAAGTGCATTTCCACACATTATAATGCAGCAGAAGCAGCTGGTATTCTCCATAGCACATCACAGAGTCCCACAAGGCTCAAAGTAGGATTTTTGAAGTAGTTGCACTGGGGCTTCTTAGCTCAGGTCATGTGCACAGGGCTGCATTGCTCCTGGATCAGACTCAGCAGTGCAGCTGTGAAGAGCTGATTAACTGGTATCACCCTCTCCCCTACCATCCTGACTCCCAGCTGCTCCCTCTGCTCCTCTTGCCCCTCAAGTTGTCTCTTGTCCTTCTAAGACCAGCATTGCACAGCTTGTAATTTACTTCCTGCCCTCTAGGAATGAGGGTGAAGGCCTTGCACACATTCTAATTAGAATCAAAATACAAAACTAAATCAAAACTTTTGATGGCTAAGTCAGCAATCCTGGAGTTACAGGGCACACAGTGATATTTTCATCACTGAAAGTGGCCATCAGAAAGTACTTACAAGACCCAAAAAAATTTAAGACAAAATATAAGAGTTGGAATAAGTAACAATTTTATTAGCTTTTTAAAGATTCTGTTTCTTGCCTAAATCGACATTTTCAATTCAACTATCGAAAAATGTAATGGCAAACATCACACATTACTTTTTACTTTGTGACTTTCACCCTGGCAAGAACTGAGTTTGACCTCCTACCTGTCAGCATATCGCAGAGTGTTCAGGGTGTGCTCTGCAGCTAGGTTGCTCGGTGAAACATTGGCTATCATACATGTCTTGGAATTGCCAATGAAAGAGTCTTTTAGCACCTAGGGTTTGAAGGAAAAAGAAATTGGGTTCTTAGCAGTTCATGTCTCTTGCATATCCTGTAAATTAGCAACATCTACAGAAGAAATTCAACATGAGGTAGTGGCTTTTTAATTTTTTTGATAAATGTAGTCCTCTTGTTTCAGTTTTCCTTGCCTTTGTTTATAATTTAAAATGAATACAAGTATTAATTAGGGCTCTAAACAAGCCCTAATGCTTGTTCCAGATGCTGCCAGGGTGCCAATATGGTTTGAGGAATAAAGCAGAAGTTACAGCTGAAGTGAAGAACTATTGATGAAAGCTCCCAGGACAGCAACTGAATAGAAGATGCAAGATTGTTTTCAGACTGTGGGGAGATGGATGGTAACTCTGTATGAGTCTGGACAGTGGTGTTTGGGGTTTTGTTTGGTTTCAGCTCTTGGCTTGTTTCTTTTTTTCCATGCCAATCCCTTGTTGGCTGGAGGAAATTGGCAGTTGGCTTTAATTCTCTGATTACCTTTAAAATTCAAATTTACAAAAGCTATGCATTTCCTCTCTTCCTCAAGAGAGGAAGCAGTTACTGAACTATGCCATCTATTTATTTATTTATTTGATTTTTTGCTCATTTTTGTCCTCAGCAGGGAAACCTCTCCTCTTGCTTTTCTGCTCATTTTACCAGAGTTAACTTGCTTTGCCGGAAAGGAGGATGCGCTTGTTCCTGATCCAACGCCCGAATGCATTCCTTTAGCTACCAAAAGACAGAAAAAACAGAAGGGGAAAACAGATCAGTCATGCACTGGCAAGGAACTGAACAGCATCAAACCAAGCCTACCCAGGTTCTGTATCACTTTGACTCCTACTATGTGTAGTTCCTTGCAAGGTCAATTTGTGCCCTGCCTGATGGCTCTGCAAGCAGCATCAGATGCAAGGAGCAAGCACACACATCTAGCACCCATGGAGCTCCACAGAGCTGCTGCCTGCACTACATCTAGCTAGGATGAAGCCAGACTGGGTGTAGCCTAGGCTATGCTGCAGCGTGCAGGGCAGGTATACCCAAAGGATAGAGCTTTTTGAGCTACCTGTCTAATTTTCTTTCTTCTCAAGATAGCAGATTACAGTATTGTCATGGTGATACTGCCATCAAGCATTTACAGCCTGTCTGCATTTTACAAACTCCCACTGAAAATGACACTTATGCTCACTTTCACAGCATTTTATCAAAAACTGCACCTGTAACAAGTAAGAGATTAAACTACTGTAATTCTTTAGTCTGGCTCTCATAGTTGTAGTGTCTGAAAGTCTTCCACTTGAAAACAACATGAATATTCAAACCAGCAGCAGACTTGAGATCTCATGGGTTAAAAGGTCTGAAAAGAGTGTTATGATCATTGAGGCCAGAGCTAGGTTTTACAGGCTGCAGGTTACAAAGATTTACTCAAAGCTGCTTTTTACACTTAATTCAGTCACTACTTGTAGACTGTCCAGGTACCTTCTTAGTTTCACACAATACCAAAAATGTACAGACTCTGATTTTAAAGTTTATTTTAAAAGAATTTCATGGGCTTAGGATTCTCGGGAATCACAGAACTGTTTAGGCTAGAGCAGACCTTCAACATCAGACTTCTTTCTATAGAGGTACCCACTCCCTATGACACTCAGTTATTCACCAGCAAATACTCAAGAAAGCATGAAGTACAGAAACACAATCACTTCACAGGCTACCTACCCAACACAAATACTAATATTCCAGTGCAGGAAGAACCTCTGTGCAAAAGAGCATCTACATCCCCAAAGCAGAGCAAGACACTTCCTACTTACAATACTTTAAGAGGCACAGTTGTGTGCAGACTTCTGCTCTGCTGGCTCATGCCCTGGAACCTGTATCACCTTCAGCCTCGCTTAGAGAAGCCTCCAGTCACCACTGAGGTCCACTCGTTTGCACTACTGTAGGTGCAAACCTTTCTGCAGCATTTACACTTAAAGGCACTTCTGCTTTATCTTAGATGGCATTTTTCTGCTCCTTCGTCCCTCTTTGCCCGACTAAGGACACTTACAAAGACAGTTTGTCTCAGGAGTGCATTTTTTTCTGTTCCTTTCTCCCTGCACGTAAATTGATAGTTTTTATGCTCTTAAGTCCTTTATTTCTGATTTGAAATAGAAGCCTAAGTGGTAAAAATAACGGGCAGGGACAGATGTGCTTTTATGAAACAAACATGGCAATTCCAAGCCAGTATTCCTTAGAAGGGACAAAACCTTGTATATTAAATATGGGACACTTATACTACACCTAACATTGTCCATGCTATGTTTACCTGTCTGGCAGTAAGAATGGATTAAAAATACTTAATTTTTATAAGGATATCTCTTCCTTCTTAACTTGTTTTTCAGTAATGAGATAAATTAAACTGAACACACTAAGTACCTTGGTTATTTTTTTCCTCTCCATGGAATACATGCATACATTATTCTGTGGTTCATTTTTATCCAAAAACACATGCTAGTAATTAAATACAAAACCTTCCCCAGACATAATATTAGCTTACTGCCAAAAGACTTTGGTTTATTTTTGCTCCTTCCATTTTTGTTTGTCGATCTGTTTCTTTGGCATCAACTGCTCTTTCACTGCCAGCCAAGTCAATGAATGATATCCTAGAAGAAACAAAGTTGCATTTATCTTAGGGGCTTTTTTTCCCTCTTCTTTTTTCTTTATTAAACCAGCAGTCTGTGACACATGGCATCAGAACTTAGAAATAACTACTTTTGAACAACAAGAAACATCCACTAGAAATATCTGAGATAAAAATAAGCATAGGAGCAGGAACTGTGTCAGAGCATCTTAGTATTAAATAATAGAAAGTGTAGTTACATGTGATGACAGTCCTCCACAGTTAAATGGATAAGCTGTGTAAAGTACAACACATTCATCTCTCCAGATAATCACTGTGTTTGTAGTTTCCTAAGAACAGGGCTAAAAGAAATTGTAAGTGTTTTGATTTCTCCTTCCAGGTAAAACAGGCAACAGCCATGTCAAATGGGAATTCAGGGCAATAGGAACAGAAATTTTCACTGTAGCAAGTAATATACTGAGCTTTCAGTGACCCCTGTTGTTTCTTTCCACAGAACTCGATTACTCCCTTTCACACTCCCTAGCTCTGGGTGCCAGCTGCTGTACTGACTGTTGCACTGTATCTTTGTCCTTCCTCTTTTTCTGCAACAGGCCTGACTTCTTTTATGGGCACATCTTGGCACCCTTCCCTCACTTCAGCGCCACCTCCCCTTCAGACACAACCCCCCCCCCCCCCCCCCCCCCAGTTCAAATGCCACACCTACATAGAAGGTGTTAGCAGGATTTTGTGATACTTGGCAGTAATGCAGATGCACAGACATTCTTCCTTAGACCTATTTCTTGAGGTTGTTTACTCTGGAGAAAAGATGACTGAGAAGAGGTGCAATTTGTTTTTGAATACATAAAGTGAATGCCACAAGAGTAAGCAAACTGCTCTGTCTGGTGCAGATAGCATCAGAGTCACACACTCAAATTGTCATGGAGGTTTATGTGAGGTACTCTGATTCTTCTGGCCAAAGGCAAACATCTGTTGTGGAATCATCTCCACCTGGGCTGGTCATGCCACACTCCCTTTGTAGTCAATTACAGGACAGAAATGCTTTGAGGGACAAATGCACCTGACATAACTTACTGCAGGGATCCCAGAAGTGGCAATTTCATTCTACTGACTTCAAAGGTGGTGAGCTCACATGGGATAAGTACACTGCAGGCGTCTACCTTCAGCCAAATTAAACACTGAAGATGAGAGGATGGATTTGATTGTCAAACTCCTTCACTGGAAATTTGTATGAACAATTTTGACAAAGCTCTCACAGATATGCCTAAAACATTCTCCTTGGAAACAGAGAAAGGACTGTGGAATTTTGCGCAGTCCCTTTTAACCGTGTCTTCTAATTTAACTCACACTTGTGCACTAACACCTCCTCTTTGTCTCTTGGATGTCCCTGGGCTTGACATCAGCACTAAACACTTCTGCTTCTGGTCTTACCTTCCAAATGCCCTGTTGGTTGTGTCTTTAATTTGAACTTGGATGATAGCATGAGACCGAGAAGAATCTGAGTTGACTGTAGTAGTTCTTGTTCTACGTTCTTTTCCCCCCTTCAAAATCACCTGCAAAATAAGGGGGACAAAATCCAAATGAATTGTAAATAAAACCACAATCTCTCAGAAAGAGATCTTGTCCTTTAAGGTGAGGAAACATTGCGAGGAAAGGTGCATTACACCCTTAAGATTTGGGGCAAGGCAGTAGAGGTAGACTGGATCCCTTCCAATATTTCTTTCAGAGCTTTGTGCATGGACTTGCTTGTAGAGCTTAAAGAGCACACTGCAAGTAATAATCTGTTGCATCACACACTCACTCATATTTGCAAAATATTCAAATTATAAAATTAAATTCTTTCTTATATTGCTGGCACACTTTTCTAGTACTACAGATACAATCTAAGACACTTACGAGATTGACCATTTTTTGTGTTCTTTTAAAATTTTACTTTCTATTGTAGTAGATGAGTACAGTTATCCAGAAAGTCACACAAAAATTCAAGAACTGGCAAAACCTTTCTAAATTTCCAAAACTAAAAAAAAAAAAAATATGCCAGAGTAAGGAACAAACTTAAAAGATTAATTACACTAAATAAAAGAGTAAAATAAGAAAACAAGGAAGGAAGGCAAGGCAGAAAGATAAAGGCTCCTTCAAGATACAAATCTGGATAATTCTTTTTTGAAAACTTTAAAGGACTGTTGCAGAAAGTCTAACATTGACTGCAGCAGGGCATTCATAGAAAAGCCATTAATTTTGCTTCTGGCTGCAAGAACAAATCAAAATATTGCCTAGCAAAATCAATACATTCTCAGCTGATAGATGTGAATTATTCATGCTTTTCAGTGGCCAGTTCTCAATAAGCAACATAACCACCCACTGCAGCTTCTGAGCTTTGTATCAGTGCTAAATGAAGATAATTTCTGAATCAAAGCCAACATCAATGAGTAGTGACTAACCAGGGATGCATTCAAAGCTCAAAATGATATATTTCCATATATCTCTTGCAGAATATTTAGAAGTTCTGAGTCAAGCCAGTGACATTTCTGTGTTCAAAAGGGCCTGTAAACAATGTATTTTTTCCCCTCAGGATGTCTGTAAAAATTAAGTAACTTAATAGCCCTTCTGTGTGTGGAATGTGATAATACCAAGGAATTGCAAATCAACCATATAGTAAATTCGCACTCTAACTTGCAGAAGCATCACCAGTTTGTCCTGAAGCTTGGAGTTAATGGGAAGATGAACAACTAAATTAAGTGCAATATCAGTGGACAACACTATGACAATTTTAATGAGCCACTTATAGTATCAGGAACTTGTAATTGACACTTCCTTACAAAAAAAAAAAAAAAAAGAATTAAACTATGCAAAGTCAGGCTAAATAGAAAGTAGATTTTATCAGCTTGCTTGCTGCAGGACAATACAGAAAATTTGCCAGTGTCCTTCTAGGGCTCAGCCAGGTAGGGAAGAAAACTGAAGCCTTGTTCTTGGTGAATGTTGGCCACTGTTTAAAGATCTTAATTTTACTTGGGTGTTATCATGCACACACATAAGCAGCATTTTAATCCTAATTCAGACAAAATATCTCAATCTTAAGTATTTTCTAATGTCTGTTTCTAGTAATTTTCAAATTTAGGTATTCTGAGCAAAACCCAGATAACTTTTATATACAAAAATCTAAGTTCATAGACCCACAAGATACCACACTGGGAGAAAATACATATCCAGCTTTCAAGGTCCCTTACTGGGACACTATTTAACTTCTGGAATCTTTCCCTATGGAATGGCAGCAGAAGCAACAGCTGTGAATTAACTACTTGCATGTGGCTAACACAAGAAACAGCTTAATAAATAAAGACACTTTTAATAGAGCCCCTTGGTGCCCTGCTGGGGTTGCCAAATTCAGGGTCTTAAACAGGAACATACAAGTGTGCTACACAGTAAAAAATCTCTCTAAGTGACACACCTCACAAATAAGCAAATTGGGCTGCAGAAAACAAGGGACAAATCCCAAACATTACCTCCAACAGCTCATCTACAGAATCCACCTGGACCTCGCGCAGTCCAACTATCTGAACAACATGTTTGCCATCCTCTCTTGCAGAAAGCCTGACAAGGGAACAGTGCAAAAAAGAAGATATCTGAAATCTTAGAAAGCAGCAATGAAAACACACGTCTGTGCCGTGACACTGAGAAAAAGCAATCAAGGCTACTGACAGGGGAGAGACCCTGCTGTCATTAATTTATTTTCAGAGCTGAAGAATAAGCTACTTGTTAATTTATAACAAGTACCACTGACATTTCACTGCTAAAGAGACATTACCAGTGCATTTCTGCTAGTTCAAGAATATAATAAAGCAGGGAAGTAAATTACCATGTTTAGACGTTAAGAGTTCCTGTCTCTCTTTAAACTACATCTCAGGTTCCTCTAAGTCCTCATCAAACTGTAAATTTTGTTCTGTTCATATTCTAAGGATTTTTGCACAGGATTTTAAAGCAGGTCCTACAACCTTAGTCATATTTCAGCATCACCTCCAGAGGCTTGCTAGGCTGAGTCACTGGGCTGCCAGGTAAAGGTGCCCAAGGAGAAGGTGAGCAGGCTTTGCAGAGTCCAGCACATAAGAGATCAACAGGATCTTCAGAGACTGGATGGGCAAGAGCCAAATCCCCACTGGCACAGCAGGAGGGACAGCCAGAGTTTATGCTTGACCAGGGAAAGACAAGGACTTCACAATGGTTGACACATGGCAGGCTGTCCAAACAAGTTGTGGATGTCCCATGCCCAAAAATGTTCAAGGCCAGGATGGATGGGGCTCGGAGCAACCCGGTCTAGTGGAAGTTGCCCCTGCCCAGGGCAGCAGGGGTGGAACAAGATGATCTTTAAGGTTCCTTCTCAAAATGTTCTACAATTTTAAGACAGGAACTTCTGGTCACAAGAAGTTTCTCTTGTTTCTCTACCTATGGATGTCCAGCTATTATCTTACTACAGTGTAAGAAAGAGCCTGAGCTTGTATCTCAAACTTAAGTCCTTATTTTCCCCTCAAACAACAAACCAGGAATCCCTATCAATGTCACAGTATCTAGTGTCAGATCTAGCTATCCTCCCTAAGTATCTCCTGTGAACAACCCCAATTAAATATGTAACATTTATTATAAATGCTAGTATGTTAAATGTAATCACATGAAAACAGTAATTGATTCCAAACAGTAACGAACTGATTCACAACCACGGGCTTGTAGGAAATCATGCTTTTACTGAAATACCTTTTCCTTTCATTTAGCAGGTCATAAAGGTGTCCGCAGTAAATCTCATAAAAACTGATCAGAACAACATGGTCTTTCCTGGATGGTGATGCTTCCAGGTGCCTAAAGATGTCCTGGGCAGCCAGGGCATAGAGTCCTGGGCTCCGGTGATTCCCTATCATGGTGTAAGTCTTGCCAGCACCAGTCTGCCCGTATGCAAAGCAAGTTGCATTGCCTCTGTGAAGACACAATATGTGTTAGTCCCACATCTGATTCATTCATATCTATTAAATAATATTCTGCAATGATGTTATCTCTCTATAGTGGCCCCTTAGCAATGAGGTTTGGTCTGCGACCCTCTCTGGGAAACTGCAGACTGCTTAACAATGATTTCCAAGTACACCCTGTGGAGATCTGATGTGGCACAATGTGATGGCTCTCTTCCTTTTCTTTCCCTGCCCCTCTTAAAAAAAAGACTTTGTACCTGGCTCAGTACTCCTGGCAGAGGAATGGATAAAAATGTAGGGCTGCAATAACCACAGTGAACAATTTCTTGCCAGTTTAGATTGTAGATTGGCCTCACCATGGTGTCAGATTAAATGAAGGTCAGCAGGAGGGGTAGAAAAGTAAGGGGAAAGTTGGGAAAAAACAGCCTAATTTCTTCTGGTGGCATTACTGGACTAGTGGTAATGTGAATTGTGGCTTTAGTGATTATTACGCAGCAAGGCACAAGCCTCATTCTCCTTTCTCACCTTCCTTTTCTCAAGAGTATGATATTCTGTCTCTGTTGATGACACTTGGAGATTTCCAGTAATAGAATGCTCCATTTTGTTAATTTTCAGTATGGATACATAATATTTTCCTTTAAAGACTCAAAAAAGTAATTATATTCAAGTATATATTCAAAATATATATAACCTTGCATAGCAATAAGATGTCTCATGTAAAGCCACCATAAATTTCTCATTAATCAGGAAGTATGTAATTATGATTAAACCTCTAAGCAAATATAAATCAATAAAATAAATCACAAAGGTTATTCATAATTTATATTATGTTGTGAACTATACAAATACATGTAAAAATATCTCTCAGTAGTCTCAGGAAAGAGGTAACATTATTTCTCTACAGATGAGTGTGCTCTGCCACACAGGAGCCTTTGTACGAGTGAAGATGAGAGCTCAGAAATCCTGGGATGTATGTTTTTATTCTAGGCTGACCATGCTGTCACTTTGTTGCAACTGAGGTTCAATTTAACCTTCTTCTAACAAATCAAGATTTGTCACTTACCATAAAGAAAGTTTTCCCTGATTTATTTTTGTCAAAATTGCAATCAAAGATATTCTGAAAGGAGGAAGGCATGTGGCAAATGTGAAATGAAGGTACGTTTCAAAAGATGAAAAGCATAAATGAAAATTCAGGCATACACATAAAATTGGAAAACAACAAAACAAAAAATAACCAATGTAAGTACTGATGCCCTACCCGGTAAAAATATGCTGAATGAGAGGATAAGCTGTCTTCATGTACACATCCTGATTGTTACATGACTCCCCGAAGACTTCATCAAAATGAAAAACATGCTGAAACACAAAAATAATCTTCACATGAGAATGAATATGTTTTAATTCCCCTCTAATTCCATTCAAAGGTAAAATGAAATAACAGAAGTCTTTCCAGTGACTTCATATGGCTTTGGATTAGGTAGAGACTGATCTAGCACACTTAATATGCAGCACAACTCATGTAGGAACACACCAGGGAAAAAAAAAAAAGGAAACAAAAATGCCTCAATTTCCCATCATTCTGAAGCATAACATACCAAAGCCTTTTAACAAGAAACAAAAAAAAAGCTAATTAAAGAAGACCTATTCATGAAATGAATCAGCCTGCAGATGTACTGTCAGACTGTAACAGTAAAAAGAAATGAGAGTCAACTCTTGACTCTCTCAAAATTAGTTCTCACTTGTGACTTAGTTGTGATTAATTGCCTCTGCTCTTAAAAAGTTTTGTGCCAGAGAAGAAAGAGGCTGTTTCTAAGCAAAGCTATATTGTCTGAACTCAAAAGGGGGCAAGAAAATCAAAACTTCCCACACTCCAGATCAGACTCAAAAAAGCAGGGTCTGTGGAAATGATTCAGCATGTGTCCCACTGTAAAAGGTGGCACATGAACTGGGCCTGAGAGAGACCTGAAATTTTACCAGATATTCCAAACAGTTGTTACTAGGGCCCAGATTGTAAAAATAACACTCAGGAGAGCGAGAATAGCTTGCTGCCTCTACAAATCTGTTCTGTTCCTGGTGCTGTCAGTCACAAGTGAGAATTTGAACTATGACAGCACAAAGTATTTGGGATTAAGAGACAAAGACAAAAGGGAACTTAATTTTCAAAAGCATTTGAAAAAAATGGAAGGGAGGGAGTAGATGAGGGTGTTTATGATTCATTGAAACAGACATAGAGTGCTTAAAGAGTGGAAAGGGAACTCCTCACTGAAGTACCCTGGAAAGCCATCAGCAGGCATTTCTCCTGCAACAATGGCATGTAGCAGAGGGCTTATTTTGCCACATACAAAGAAAGTTGCAAGAGACATATTTCTAGACCTTAAAACTCTGGGCTCAGGTTTCCTCACACAGTCTGGCATAAATCAGAAGCAACTCAAATACAGACAACTCTGAGTTAAATCAAAAGCCCTCCACCTATTTCAATATAAGGAATACTAACAGTCCTTTTCTGTTTTCCCTCATGGAAACTCCAACTTTACCCTTCCATGCAAGTGACTGGCCCATAAACACAACCTTCAGTGGAGGTGTTACCTGTACAATGTACTGTGTAAGATCAACTGCCTCCTTCTTCTCGTGGAGAAGTAGGGTTTCCTGATCTTGCACTGTGATTATATTAGCCTCCCCACGTCTCTCCTCCCTCAGGCAGAGAGGACGTTTTCGGACACACACTCTGATTTTTTCACTCTCTGTCCATGGAGTCTCTTTGTTGAAAGTACTGGATCTACAACAATAACAGAGGTTATAATCAAGTTACAACAGAATCTAGAATATGCCTGTATTTGTTACATTTATCACAGAATGTTTCTGCTGTTAATGCCCATCAAAAAACTCCATAACACATGTCATTTTTACATGATGCAGTTTCTGATGCCTTTTCCTAAACAGATTGATGCTTCCTGTACATTTCTGTTGAAGGAATAGTTATGTTTGTACAGCTACACTCCTGAACTTGCCTTTGGACTGACATATTTTCAGTTGTACACAAACACAAGATGGAAGCTGCATAATAGCCAAGTTAATGTAATGAAATTTAATCTTGTGAAATTATTTGCACTCATGATTAGTCACTTAATCATGTACAATGAAAGCATTAATAGATCTTGAAAAGGAAAATATACAATATTTAGATGCTTTTCCTGTCATGCTGGACTTTTTTCTTCCCATTATAGACTGTCCAACTGGTTACAAATAAATGACTCAAACTGGCAAATGAGATAGTATCACCATGTTCCTGTTCAGCTCAAAAAAAAAAAAAAGAAATACTGATCTCATCCTTGGCCTCCCTTTGGTCTTTTTTCATAAAAAGGTTATGTGGTTTTAGACCATAAACAAAGTTGTGCTCTTACATTTCAGCAATTTTACTTTAGTCCCCTTCCAGACACCTCAGAAACAGGAGGTGATTTCATGTTTCATTGATTAACCTGCTGCGTACAACATTTTGTGAATAGACTAGGCTTGAATTAACCAAAGTGTATTCAATATCTCTCTCCTTTCTTCAAGCTGTCTTCAGCCAAATCAGTAACGATTTTCAGCCTGGATCTGCATTTCAAATAATCAAGCCCCAGCTTGCCCAAAAGCAATGTTTCTGCCACACTGTCCAGGTGCCAAAATCTCTTAGCATAGCAACTGAAAACTCACATATACCAGTTGTCTAAAAAATGGTAACCCACAAGTTATCAACATCTCACTAACATCCACCGGCTTGTGGTATCAATGCTGCTGTGCTCCATGATTCCCCAGAAGCACATGAGATGCAGATTTAAATCTCAAGATATGTCTTTGAAGACCACACACAAGGAATCTTCATTTGTCACTAGAGTCGCTTTAATTTTAGTACAGCTTTCCCATGCAGTCCAGGATCAGGCTGTGCATTTAGATGGAAAATTCTTTTGTCAGAAAAGAAAGGCAATGACACTTGAAATAAGATGCTTCATAAGCTGGTGTGAGCTTATGCATATCACTAAGCACCAAATGCTGTCCAACAAATGATCAGAAGCTCTGAAGTTTAATTCTCGTGCCAGAGGGTGTAATTGGTGACCTGCAGCAAGAGCCTGTTGTGCTCTAAGAGCTTGAAGCAGAAAGGATTGCAGTATTTGGAGAAAAAAAAACCCTGGAAATTTAGAGACTCTGTTAATGAGAAAAAAGGAATAATTTTTTTCTAGTACAGAGGAACATTTTGTTGAGTGTATTTTGTATGGGAATAGAACGCACAATAATTCTACATGGTGAACCCAAAGTTTGTATTTCTTACTAACTCTTTTAAAATATAAATTGTATTTTATAATAAAATAATTTTTCATTACTAGGAAAAAAGAATCAAACAACAGTCATGACACAGATCATCAGAAATCTTACTAAATAATAGATCAAAAGGACAATTATGTCTTTGCATAATCAAGTTATTCGCTGTGGGCAAGTTCAAAATAAATTTGAACATATTAAAAGAGCTCTTTGTCTTTCTGCTATCTGAAACTGTGTCTGTGTTTTCCAATATCTCTCACAGATGAGACTGGGTAAGCCTACACAGTGGTTAAATCACAAGGTGACATGGGAATGGATGGATTCAGTGAAGTAGTTAAGCACTTTCAAAATGGGAATCACAAACCTCAGTGTAAGCATGCTGCTCCAAGCCTGCCTGAAATGCACAGCTCTCCAAACACAAGAAAATTAAGTTGAGGCATATCAGGAGGAGGATGCAGAAAGCCACGAGATGAACCATAATGCTTAGTACAGAAGAATATGCTTGCAAAAGAAGAGAACAAGGAAAGAGAGAACAATGAAGAACATGTCTCTATTGGAGGATTAAAAATCTTTAACTTCTTTACTTGAGCCATTAGGTTAAATAATATCATTTTTTAATTTGCCAACATTATAAATCCTGTCCTTTTAGCTGCACATTGGCTCATCTTCCAGAAGAGACAGAGAATGCACCCAGGTATTAATATATATTGGAGGCTAGTGCACTTCTCCAGAAGGTGGGAATGATTTTTTTTTTTTCCAGCCAAGGAGAGTTAAAAACCTGTCTTGACTTTTACAGTTTAAGTGCTCTACTCACTATGTCACCTCAGCAGTTTTCCACTGTAGCAGCAGCATCTATCCCTCCAGGCTACCTGTGCTCCAGGTGGGAGCTGTAATTGACACCTCAACACCATGGATCTTTCCCTGTACCAAATCATTCTCCACAACCTCTCCACACCAGGCCTAACTTCACAAAACTACTTCTTTTCATTGCATATTAACTACCATGAGTGCATTGCAAAGCTAGACACTAGGTATGAAGTGTGCAGAGGCGTACATTTTCTGCTGGTGAATCAGGAAAAAAATATTTAGTGCTTTAAAAATGTTGCCAGGGTAGATTTACCAGTGGTTCATAATAACCCCAGCCCCTCCAGTACCAAACACTGGGAAAAGTATGGAAGTTACAGATCACACGCCTAAGGAGCAGCTGCAAGGCATCCCTCTCACCACCAGGTCTTTAATCCTTCCCAGCTGCATTCATTTTGCTTCCTTTTAAAGCTTCAGTTCAGAAATTTCTTCATAAACAAATATAGCCATCACAGCTTGTATGCTTTTCACCAAGAAAAGCTTGACAAATTTAACGACAGGCAATGCCGTATTTTTGGAAAAATAATGTTTTAAAAAATAGTCCCATGGAAAGACAAAGATTAGCTCAAATACCAAGAAAAGAAAGCCTTAAATCCTGAAAGACAATAAAGACTATTCTTAGACAACCTTGGTCAGTAGCAGCTGGTCAAATTCATATGATTCCTTCTATAAGACTCGGAGAGTTGGAAATTCCTATTAATATCTCTCTTGTCTGTAAGACTTTGCATTGCTCTGCAGTGCTTGGATTGCTTATTTGGAGGTGAGGAAGACAGATTTTGCTCAACAATTAGGAAAGAATGAATTATGACTAACATGAAGTATTGGCAAAATAAAAGTGAGTGATTATTACCTGATACAGGAATGAGGTAGTCCATAATTATACCCTGAAATATGACCTGCTCTTTGTACAATAGGAACTTCAGAATCGCCCAGGAGAGGAGCAATATCATGAGAAACTGTTGGACAGCTCAGGTCATTTTTTGTACCTATTCCAGGAATATTTAGGTCTCTTCTAGTTAATCTGATCGGCTCTGGATTGTGTGGTGGAATGTGTCCCAGCACCTCCCCTACATTGTCCTTCTCTTCTTTGGCACTGAAATCAGATGACTGATACAATTCTGGTTCAGAGTCTTTAACTGTTCCATCATTTTCTCCACAAAAGGACTCAAAATGCAGTTGTCTACGGGGTCCTGACTTGGTCACCTGACGCTGAATGAATAGGCCACATGGTTGAAAATCCTCCTTACTTAAGTCTGCAGTGCCTTCTTGCAGTGTAATTTTGATTATTCTAATGAGCTGGAAAAGACGTTTGCGGTCATTTATGTCATGGACCCCCAGTTTGGTGTAATCTTCCATGGAAACCTTGGCAAGTTCATCAATTTTCTGAAGACCAAAGGCAGCAAAGTGGGGATAGTATTTTTCAAGTTTTGCTTCACAAAGGCATTCATAAAGGCATGACGCCATCTTCAACCTAGAGTCTACAAGAAATCAAACAAAATAAACATCAAAATCATATGAAACATCACTCCTGACAAAGTTACTAATGAAGAAACCGCACGTTTCCTGATGCCATTACTTGCAGTTAGGCAAGAACGTTGATTAACTCCAAGTTTACCATACACTAGACTGACAAACACTAAAGAAAATAGCAATAACAACAATGAAGTAAAACATGAAACACATATTTTATCCATGAAACTGTATTTTACAATTATATACAATACACAACATGTAAGAAATGCGCAAGGCAATATTACTCACTGCCACAGAGTTCCTACACGCCTGATGTCTACTTGATGAATGCCACAGCTACTGAAACCCTGTCCTCAAGCTGTAGAATGTAAAATGCCTAATTTTAGACACTCAATTTAATATCAAGGCACATGGTCTAACGTGGTTCAGCTATCCCTAGTTAACTAACCAGAGGAGAAAAAAATTGCACTTTGCACTTGTCCTCACCTCAAGCTGCCTAATTAAGACCATTCATCTTACAGATGAACTAAAGGAAAGTTGCAGTTTTATTGTGTACCTTTCTCTTTTATGTCCTGAATCCTCTGAGCATTTCTGAGTCTCCTTGACAGAAAAACCAAAAAAAAAAAAAATCTGCAAAATCTGAAAGACAGCACTTCTTTAACTTTATATATGCCACTGGAATGCCATACTTGCATTCTTGGGAAACCCAAAAAAGAAACATGAATCACTGAAATGTATGCCCCCAAATCCCCCAACTTCTTCACTTATGTCTTACTGGCAATGCATGGTGCAGCTGTTTGTATCCCGATGGATTAATATCCGCAGATATTTTTACTTCTTCCATAAAACACAAAAATGATAGCACTTCAGTATTTTTTGCCCACTGTCTTCTCATATCTTTGTTTAGTCTAGAACCTTAACAAATACTGCTCTTACTCATGTTTGGAGGTCACAGCAAGACTCAAACAAAACGAGTTATTTAAGTTTTCCTCCCTGTAGTTCAGGGCAGATTCTTTGAGAGGATTTTCAAGGCTCTCTACAATGACATTACAGAAGAAAATAAGGTCATCCCCAAATTTGAGTCCATGTCATTAATTAATACATTATGTTGAAGAAATAACAACAATAAAATCATAAAGATTAATACATAAAGTGCTGACTGTGTAAGATACTACAGAGGCCAAAATGTACGGTAGAGAACATTTAAAATTAGAATCCACGCTTCAGGTAAAATTACGAGATTCAACAACAATGAACTATAAGACCAAAAAATTCACATGTAAGTGAATTTATTTAATGTGTAGATAATGTGATTCTGAATTCTGATGTAAAGTTAGAGTCACTGCTGAGGCTGATAGATCCTGGGAGGGGGAAATCAAAACTGACAGAGAGGACAGCAAACCCAGAGATCAGGTAGACTAAATACTATAAGTGTGCAAGGGTTTCATAAGCATTCACTACTTGCCAACTTCTCTAACATATAAAACCACACAGGAACCTGAGACTTAAATTAAAGAATTCCATATTGGAAAAATTCCCTTTCTTACATAAGTTAGCTTTAGATGTAAAACCAGTACAGGTGCTATGCAACTCTCTGTATGCACTGCCATGGGAAACTTCTGTTTGATGAAAGGAGCAGCTAGAACTCAAGGCCAGGATACCAACCTCAAAAGTGTTTAGAATCTGTTAAAGACAAAATAATCCAATAAATTTACTTTGTCTACTCTCCATCCTGGATTACACCTACATCTTTATTTATCCTTATATTAAATAGAGAGTGTCCAAAGACCCTAATTCAGTAGTAACCCCTGTTCAAATTATAATGGTGAACACAGGAGAAAGAAAAAAGAATAAAAAGGGAAACAATGGAGAACATTTTCTAAAAAAAGAACAGCAGACAAGAGAAGAGAATTACAAATTTGAGGGTCAAGGTTCTAATTAAAAGCGAAACAAAATATATTTAAATAGCTAGAAATAACAGGTTGTCATTATATGGAGTGACAAGTCAGAACAATTCTCAGCATTAGGAAAATCCAAGTAATGTAGGTACTGCAGATCCTACAAGAGCAATGTAATCAGCTCTCTGTGGCTAATTAGCTAAGGCTCTGTGCCATGTGAAACTAAATGGTTTCTTAATGAGACCTGGCCTCTTAATGAGACTTGAGATCTGCCTTTGCAGACAGAATAAATCTTACTGGATCTAAGTGGTCTCAGGGATAACTCCGCCAATTCCTTATTGACAGGACAGGAATTTCATAAGCTAAGGAAAAAAAAAAAGAGTTCACTAATAAAGGAGTAACAAATTAATTAACCACAGGAAAAAAAAAACATTAGGGGTTGGCATAATGAGAGGATCAGTATTTTTGATCATTTTGAAACTCAAGAGTAGACAAGTGCTAAAAGATTTTGTGTGGTTCAAACATAAAAGAACTCAGGGAAAACTGCAATTGTCAGTGAAACTCTTCTCAACTTTTGATTACTGCTACTCTAAAAAAAAGGGACATCTTTCTCCTTATTGAAAGAATACTTTAATTCATCCAGCTCTGGATGAGAGATCTTTGTGTCTGAAGATGCTTTTCGTAACAGATAAACAATTCATCAAAATAAATTTGCTTTGTGAAAATTAAGAGGAGGTTTTCAAGAATCCTAAATTGTTAATGCCATCTTCTGGCAAAAAAAAAGCAGAAGAATTTTAGTCTTGTAACAGCCAGCATTTCCTCAGTTATTTGTTTGTTCACCCTTGAGAATAACAAGTCATGGGGCAGAGAAACACACCATTCTTCTGTGTGGTATCTTCATATCAAAACCTAGCTCTTGTTCCCCACAAAGATATGGGCAGCATCACTGAAAACAGGGTTGAGAAATAAGACTAGGACTTCTTGAAATAGTTGGATATAACATATTTTGAGAAAGAGGTGAGTGTGGAGGTATAATTCTCCATGTGCACTCAGCCTGACATGTCTATGTGGCAAACACAAGTTCTCTACAACTTGTTTCTTATGCCAAGATGTTTTAAAAAGATCTTAAAAGGCTTCCAGACGCTGGTAATGTGTGAGTGCTTTTTGTAAAAAAGAGTTAGAATTATATATAAAAGCGACCATCTTAGCCACAGAATTAGACTGCAGTTTGTCATAAGAGAACTCTTCCTCAGCTTCAGTATTGGAGGTTTTTCAAAGGTCATAAAGCTGATGAAAAACAGAAAAGTCAGGTGTAAATAATAGAAAGGAGTGGTTACATTTTTCTGTCCTGAAGGAAATCAACTTACAACAAAATTATGATCCAGGAGCTCACTCTCCATTTTAAAATGCTTTTAATTTTTAATTACCTCTTTCACAAGATGTTTTCCTTCTCAGTGTGCTTTTCAAGGTGGAGGAAAGGTCTTCAAAGGTGCTCGGTGAGTGTCAATCACTGTGTATAAAATAAATGGCGTAAAAGCCCCATTGAGATTATTTTAAGAATAAAGCAGCCTTGAATCACTATACCTTGAACATTATTAACTTCTGATTTATTAATGATCTCAGCACCCCATTCACTTGAGTAACCCTCACGTGTCCTGTTATCCCACTGTAGCTCACTCACATTGACCTGATAATTTTAGACGATTTAGAGCAACAATTTGAGATTCAGATTATTTCCTGAGTGTCACCACTGGGAGAGAACACAAGTGTCATTATATCTATTCTTTAAATTAGGGAAATAAAGTGAAGAAATCTTACATGACACTCCTACAAATGCAAATGATACATTTTGTCCTGCATATAGTCTAAGGTAATCACTCTGAATCACAAAACCTGGCCTGATTATGAAATAATTTTATTAGTCATGATTTTCAAGGGTATTTGATAAACCTAGAAATTGTTAATCAGCATACAAAGCATAAACACCACCTTGTTCCATGTAAACCACTGTCCTCTACAAGCACCTTATAAAAATAAAACTTAAGATCTTAAAAATTTGTAAATGTGTGTAGCAGGTGGGTGTTTTCTCCTGACAGCAGCTACAGCAGCACGCTGTACTCATTACTTGCAACCATTTTACCCCAAAAGAGACTTCAGCACTTCATCACAGGTGGTGTTCATGGCAAAAAATTTGCAGGTTTCTTGAAATACAGAAGCAAAGAATGAAGAGGGAAAAGTATTAATTCTTGTCACTACCCACCCATCTTCATTCCTTATTCATGTGAACATTAAGCTCTTTTTTTTTTAAGGTGATCCAAAGCCAAATCTGATTTAACCCTCCAAAAGTGAATGGCTAATTTGCTTTCCCACAGCACCACACAAAATGCTTTACCTTTAATCATTCTGACCCCATTCCTTGGGAATTAGGGCATTCCTGTGAAGAACAGGGTCAGGCTGCAGGTGCACTTTTTAAAGACAAGCTCCACAACAAGAGATAATCTGTATGGCAAAATGAGCCCAAAATTTTAGTTTAATGCAAAAGGTAGGGATCTGTGAAGCCGTGGTTGACGTTGCAGCAGATCCCTTTGGAAGATCATAGGATTACTCTACCCTACACGTAAACAAGAGGGCATTAAACATTCACTGCTTCTTTGAACTAGTGTTCAGCTGTTTAGAAGCTGGACACTGACAATAGATAACCACTTACAGCTTCAGTACAGCAAAAGTAAATGGAGAGGAGGGAATAGTTTTAACACTAAATGCTTTTAAAGCTATTTTACAGCTGGAGCTTGACACAGGTCTGCTGCTTGCAGCAGCAAGTAAGAAACAGGGATTTCCTTTGCCATTGACATACCTTGAGGAAGTTACTAAAACAATTAATGTCATTAAAATTGTCTTACAAACAACTAAATATTGGGGATTTTTTTTTTTGTTTCCCCAGAAAGCATTTCAGAGTATTGTGTTGTTCAATCCGTACTAATTAATGTCATTGAAACTGGCTAACAAACAAATATTGGAGATGTTTTGTTTCCCCACAAAGCATGTCAGAGTATTTTATTCCTCTTTCCATACTAATTATAGCCTGGTGACATCAGCAGAAGAGGCCCCATCCTGCAGCTGATCCCGACAGCTGCCAGGAACAGCTGCAGGGAGAAAGGGAAGTGTCCAGTATTGGGATACTGAATATTGGAAGTGTCCAATATTCCACCACATGCCGAGAAAATAACCCACGAGTTATGGCAAGGTGCCAATTATTTGAAAACCGTGTCTGAGCTCATCCTCCCAGCAGGGACTACCAAGTGCCCCTCACGGTTTCTTTTATAATTTCAAATTTTTACTCAAGTTTTACTCAAGTTTAAAAATATACAAACATAAAAAATTTACTTCATAGATATTATATAAAATATATTTTAAATGTATTTAAATATATTTTAAATAGTAATTAAGTATTTAATATATTTTACATAATGTATATAAATATGTATTTTAATTGCACTTAAGTATTTTACATGTTATATAAACTATGTGTTACCTGTAAAATGTAAAAATACATAATTTAAAAATCATTTATAATTATAAAAATGTCGTTAAACAGACCGCCACGCGTCCGGACTTGCACCGCGTGTCTGAAGGGGGGACGTGTCTCATTCTTCCTGGAGCTGTCCCATCATGGCTTTTCCCCGCCTAGGGCCCGGTGGGGCCGGTCAGGGCGATGTCCCCAGAACCCTCCCTAGCCCGGCTGTCCCGTCCCCTCAGGGCTGGGGTCGCCCCACACTCACCGGCCGCGGCGCCGCTCGGCGCGGCCTTTAAGCCGCGTCTCCATGGCAACAACGCTTTTCCCCCGCTTCAAACGCCCGCTCGGAGCCTCGCGCGCACGGCCAGCCAATAGAGAGAGAGGAGAGAGGCGGGTAGGGCACCTCCCGCCGCGAGCGGCCAATCCGAGGCCTTCTCGGCGACGGGGGCGGGGCCTAAGGGAAGGCTGGGGGGGGGGAGGAGGGAGCGGTTACCGGCCTAGGCGCTGCCGCTGCGATTGGTTAATTCAGACGCAAATCATGCGCTGGTTCCCGCCCACTGCCGGACCCGGAAGCAGTGGTGAGGGCGCGGGGCCATGGTGGCCGCTGTGGGGGTGACGCGTGTCCCCGGTCCCAGTGTCCCTATCCCTGAGCTTCCCAGTGTCCCCATCCCTGGGCACCGGGGCGACCTTCTGCGGGTGAGGAGGGGGCGAGGCCGCGTGGCGCCAGGCGCCGGCGGAGGGGCCCTGCTGGGATTTGTCCTTGTCCTTCTCGGCGCGCACGGGAGGTGGTGCTGGCTCCTCGGGCTGGCCGCGGGGCTGTGGGCCGGAGTGGGGGTGTTGTCCTTGTTGTGGCTGAACCATGGGGGTGTTGTCCTTGTTGTGGCTGACCCCAAGGGACTAGGCAGGAACTAAAGGAAGCGGTTGAAGTGGTTGACCAAAAGAGATGAGCGTCGTCCAGGGCCGTGGTTGGTGGCGGCGGGCTCTGTGCTGTTGTTTCCCGTGTTGGAAGCTGGAGGTGTCACGATGCTGCTCTTGGCATCTCGGGAAAATACTGTGTTCCATAAAGTTATTTACTGAACTATGCGTCTCTGTCGGAATGTAAAGCTTTGCCCGGAACTGGGAATTGGCCACATTTGGAGCACAGCTTACTAATTTCCATTGCTTCTTTTTCTCTATAGGACTACTCATGCTGGCTGCATAGCCTGTTGCTGACAGTATTTATCACTTGAGAGGTGTGTTCCTTATTGTTTACATCAAATCAGCGCTTGACAGATGTGCTAAGAAACTTTTAGTTTTGTATGAGAGCCTTATCTCTAGGTGAGACAGCAAAGAGCTTGTCCTCTGTCATTCATTTTCGCAGCTTTGCCCCGATATCCTGAGGAGTCCTGTGCTCCAGGGAAACTGTCCAGAGCAATTATTTCCATATGCCAGTTCCAGTAATGGTGAGGTATTACCTCTGCACAGGGCCTTTGCAGTTTTGCAGTGGAAAAGTTTCAAAGTGTTAATCTGTGGCTTTCCTTTTGCTTTGTAATTTTTTTCCCCTCCCTGCAATATGGTTTGTAATTTATCAGCAGCAAAGGCATGACATGCAGGTCATTTTTCATGCTTTTCAATAACAAAGGAATTTTTTTTTACATTTCAAAGGTAGCTAATAATATACAATTTTATTCTGTAGTAACTTCAAAACGGTGGACAACTTTTTTACTGTGCTGAGATCTGTTTGCTGGCTGAATAGAACTGGTCTTTTTGAGCCCCGTGTTTTGTGCTGTTCCGCAGCTCCTGGTGCAGCTGGCAGAGGGGAATGGCTGTGAGAGCTTGTGGCTTGATCATCTACAGGAGGCTGCAGCCAGCACCATCCTCTAAGGTCACTGACAGCATCGAGTACCTCCTGCTGCAGACATCCTACGGCACCCACCACTGGACCCCGCCCAAAGGTGATTTTTGTTCTGGTAACACTCCTGGAGGTCATTGGTGTCAGGCTGCAGAGAGGATTTTGCCTGAGGTCAGTTTAGAGGGGCAGTTACCACCTGAGAGTTGCTGCTTGCTGGCTGGTGGTGCTCCTGACTCAGCTGAGGGGGGAGTTCTGAGGCTGAAATCCTCTGCAGATTGTGGCTGCACAAAGTGTTGGGCACGACTGATTTGGGGTGGGGCAGGGGGTGTCACCCAGCCGAGCTCCTCGGGTGTCTGATGTTTCTGGCAAGATGTGCACACAACTGAAGCGAGGTAATGAGGGGATGTTCTGCCTTCTTGCCTCGGGTCTCACCCTTTGCCCAGCCCCTGCAATGTGGCCAATGCAGGATTGTTTGACCCGTGTGTGATCAGAATCTGCAGGACTGTGGTCACACTCTGCAGGAGGGCAAACTGAAATCCCTGATAAAACACTTTAATACACTGTTCTTAGGAGATCATTGAGGAAGATCACTTGCCTAATGCAGTAGAGATGGGAGGGACAGATAGGAGGGTTAACCCTTACCAGCTCTTGGTCATCAGTGGGGTCTCAGAGCAGAAAACAAGCCCTGTGTCCCTGGACAGAGCAGCACCTCCTCCGTAAAGGCGTGTTGCAGAGCCAGTGTTTGGTAGTAGACAGTCACAGCCCTGGTACCAGGAAAAGTGCAGCACGAAAGTACTTCAGGTTCCCTGGAGATCTTCTTGCATGCTGTTTTTTTACCACCTGAGATTTTTTTCAGGTGATTTTTATTTCTCATTTTGTAAAATGAGGTGCTTTCAAAGCATGGTGCAGCAGTTTATAAACAAGAACTTGCAAACTGGGGGGGGGAAATCTTTTAACAGTGCCAGCTAGGCTCTCCTGTTGATGGAAAGAAAACATTTTCCAATGCCCCCCTTTGTCTACTCCACCAAGAGCCTAAGGGAGTTGAGTTTGCAGCCTGGTGGAAAGCTAAAAAACATCTGCTGGGACATGATTGATTGTTGTGAGAAGAAACCCTTGTGGAAGGATCCCTGGGAACACAGTAATTCTGGACAAGTGATTTAAATTACTTGTAGGCGTTTTGGTAGGGAGCTAATTGTTTCATAAGCACACGTCTCAACGCCTAGAATCATGGGATAGTGTAGGTTTGGAGGGACTCTTAAAGGTTGTCTTGTCCAAGCTCCCACCACTGGGTAGGAACATCCTTCACTAGCAGGTTGCTCGGAGTCCCATCCAACCTGGATGTTTCCAGGGATGGGGCACTGACTGCTTCTCTGGGAAACTTGTGCCAGTATTTCACCAGCCTCACAGTAAAAGCACGTCTTCCTTGTCTGTAGTCTGAGTCTGACCTCTCAGGAGGGCAGGAGCCCTTCTGTCACTCCAGGCCCTTTTCAAAAGTCTGTTCTAAATTTTCTTACAAACCACCACCCTTTAGGCAGCAGAAGGGGCTCTGAGGTCTCCCCAGAGCCTTCTCTTCTCCAGACTGAGCAGCCCCAACTCTCTCATCCTGTCATCCTGTCTCCAAAGCAGAGGTGCTGCACTCCCTGATCATATTTGTGGCTTCCTCTGAACTCAGTGCAGCAGGTCAATGTCCTTCCCTTGCTGAGGACTCCAGATGGATGCAGCATTGCAGGTGGGGTCACACCAGGGCAGAGGGGGAGAATCACCTCCCTCAACACCCACTTCAGATTGTAGAAAGCAAAAGCCATAATCTGATGGTGGCCTGTAATAGAAGCTTGGTGTTGATTTGGGGGAATTTAATGAAGAGAAGGTATTCCATTTTGTAATATCTGTGACGGGAGTGGTCTTCCAAGGTGACCCTGGGAGGTGCAGTGTGGTAACATGTATGTGGTGTTGACATAGATTCCATGGGGCAGGAGTCAGAAGGAGAAGTTGTAATTGTCTCTCAAAGCACACACAAAAGGCTACAGCTACAGCTGTACCTGGTTATTTTAAAAGTTCTCTAAGCTGCTGCAACTCTTACAGGATTAAACTGGACTTGCTTGGATCCCCTCACATGAACCTCATCAGCTTTATCTCTCCCCCTAGGACTGTGACTTTGCACTAGCTGAGGCTGATGGGAAGGGGATGTAGGGTTCATTTCCCTTCCCGGTCTATTAGAACTGCACACAAACATGGCAACTTACTGAGCTTAGACCTGAGGTTATCAACAGCTATCACCATCAGATGCTGTTTTCTGCCCAGTGGCTGCTTGAAAGAGAAGTGTGTTTTATATTTGAGGTGATGTCATGTTGTAAGAGGTGTTCCCACTTTTGATACACAGGCAGGGAAGTGAGTGGGACCTGTTGCAAAGGCAAAACCAACTTCCCACATACCCCAGTTGTGGTACTAAAAGGGCACTTTGGGTGTCTGAGATCTGAGGAACAATTCATCTCTGCAATGAAATTACAGCTGTTTGGAGCCAGCTACTTAGAAAATAGTGACACCAGGGACCAAACAGAGCTTAAACTTTTTTACCTCCCAAAATGTCCCAGCTCCTGCTATGTTGCTTTTTTGAGGTATTGCTTGGCTTGTTCTATTTATGCTCTGGGGCTTTCATGAGAAAACCAAATCTGACATTTCTCAACAAAAGTACAAATGGCTGGGGATGTGTTATATTTATCCTTTGTTTGTAGTGGCACCTCTCGTTCTGAGCAGCATAAAATAAATGGTGTGTCATAGGAGAACTACCCAGCTGGTGAAAGGACTGGCTTTTAGACTTGTTGCTTGTTTCAGAGGAGAGTATGGAAGAGAAAAAATCCCTGGCTGCCTAAATGAAATGCACCTTTTAAATGGTACGTGTTGGTGCCAGGTCCTGTTGTTTCTGGACTGTTGGCACAAGTAAGAGTTTTGCAGAACTGAGCCTTGAGCTTATGTGAGAGGACATGGTTGAGAGAGGATTAAGACTCTAGGATGACCTGTCTGCTCTAACTGGATGAAGGAAAAGTGAGGGACTCAGTCCTCAGTATAATCTAAGGTGGAACTTCATGGGTGTAGAGTACTCCAGAAGTGGAGGGGAGGAGTGGGAAGAAAAGATGTCTGATGCTGAGAGCCTGATGGAAGTTTCAGGAAGTGAGGGATAAACAGTGATCCTAAAAGCCAAATGACAAAGATAAATCAAGGCACAAGATCTGGAAAAGCAATCTCTCTTCTCCTATTTCCATTTCATCCTGTGTCAGCTACCATGTGCTCTCATCTCTGCCTCCCAGCGTTTCCCGATTAAAGCAAAACGTGACTTTCCTTCCCAGAGATTTACTTTTCCACCCTCTTGGCAGGCCACGTGGACCCTGGGGAGGATGACCTGCAGACAGCCTTCCGGGAAACACAGGAGGAGGCTGGTCTGCAGGCCAGCCAGCTCACCCTCATCGAGGGCTACAAGAAAGAGCTGCACTATCCTGTCCATGGCAAGCCTAAGACCGTCGTGTACTGGCTGGCAGAAGTGAAGGACTGCAACACAGAAATCAAGCTGTCGGAGGAGCACCAGGCTTTCCAGTGGCTGAAACTGGAGGATGCCTGCAAATTTGCAGAATATGAGGACATGCAAGCAATGCTGAAAGAAGTGCATCAGTTTCTCTGCTCCAGAGAATAAGTGTTTTTGTGAAGTATAAGGGGATTTCTTGAGGAGGCAGGTGTGCTTTTTATGTTTTAAGCTGGAGGAAGAATTATATGGCTGCAGAAATGTAGATTTTTTTTTTTAAATCTGTAGAAATTCCATGAGGATACATGGAGCTTTTAAAGAGATTGTGCTTTTATCTCACCTAGCTAGCACAAAAAAAGTGTAGTCTGATTGAACCATAAGCCAGAGATGTCTGAATTGAAGCCCAGAGCTAACAAAAGAGTTCCTCTGTCTCCTTTTCTTTTTCTTTTTTTTTCCCCTTTCTTTTTCTTCCTTGAAGTGCTGAACAACCACAGGTCTTTTTGAAAAATCAAACACTTGATACATCTTGACTTGCTGATGTAAAGCTAGAGAGTTGAGAAAATGAGCATATGGGGATTTTTAATAACAAAATGCTTACTGCAGAAGTCATACCTTGAATTTCAAATGAGGAAGCAGTAGTTCTATTCCCACCTCTTCCAGTGATATGCAGTGATAACTTGTCAGATCATTTCAGGTCTTTTTTTTTTTTGTATCATGAATTTATGTACATCCATAATGTACTGCTGTGAGAACATTTTCCATCCAGACAGGCTTAGTAAATGGTTGAGGTACAGTATTTAATGGTAAATTGAAGTTCTTTTGCCTCTTTCTTTTAGTTTTTTGATCTTTAACAGACACCTTAGCCATAGGTTTTCCAGGGAGTTGGGAAAGGGTATTTAATCCAATTTCTGTGCAGGATATCCAAGCTTATGTGCAATCTTATGTCTGTTTCATACTATCAGTACTTCTATGGCTGCACCCACTCATCTTTTGGGGTAGCAGACATTACTAATGTTGGTACCAGTGTGACAGAAGTCTCTTGCATGTCACTCCATTATCTCCCAGTGGAGTGATTTAAAATTGCATAGATTTATATTTTTAAAAAAGGGGATGCACTATAAGGAGGCTTTTCTCTAAAAATATGTATGTATATATACACATAAAAAACTTCAGTGCTCGTCCACATTACAGTCAGGCTTTATTTTGATTATGAACACTTGCTCAGAAGTGTTTCACTCACGTGGTGGCAGAGAGTGTAACAACCAGTGAGAGTGGGAGAGAAGAGTTAAAAGCCCGTGCAGCCTCAGTCTTGGTTTTTCATTATTGTTTGAGGTACCATTTAATCAGTGCTGTGTAAACAATGGCGTTGCTGCCTTCCTGTTTATGAGCAAGATTAGCATATTAAGCTGGAGTTAGAGAGTCATTAACAAGTCATCGGTTCTGCCCATTCAGCAGTTAGGAACGCAGGCACTTGGTGCTTTGGAAAACACATATTAGCTCAGCTCCAAGCCAGTATTTCCTTTTTAATGGCACTGCTCACACAGTTTTCCAAAGCGAGTCAAGGTTTTGGAGGGTGACCAGTGCTGTGCAGTGTAAGGTGATGTGTCCTTGGACAAAATTCCAAGGGGTGTAACTGTGATAATGTGTAAGGCACTGTGTGTGCATTTTAAGTGATTTATGTACAGAATGTATTCCCACAAATTTTGCAAGTAAAATGATTCTTGAACATTTTTTGATCCTAGAGTCTTTGAGTTTCATTTAAAGTAGAAATGTTGGAAAGTCAGAATTTAACTCTGATTCTTGCTGCTTACTGGTGAAGAAAGAGTTCTTCCTCTGCCCATGTCTAATAGTAAAATATTTTCCCAAGGAGCATCTGGGAAACCCTCCAGTAAATAATTATGGAATAATCTGCCTGGCAAAGATATTTATTTCCAACCTCTGTGATATTTATGCCCTAAACCAATAGGGCTTGATTTTTTTTTTTTAAGACCAGTAAATTTTTTGGTTATAATAATATCTTATGACAGTAAACTTTTTACCATTTAAAAAGAAAAATAATGAAAAAAACCTCTAAAACAAACAACCAACCAGAGATTTCAAAATAATAAAAAACCCCAGAGATTTTAAATTCCCTGGAGAGACCTTACTTCTACTGTAGGTTAAATAAAACCAAACTCAAGAGAAATCCAAGCTACACTGAAATAGCATAACAGCTTAATTTAGGTCAAGTGAAAGGCATTGCTCAAGTAAGAGACGTGAGGATATGGTTTCCCTTGCTCTACTGAACAAATGCACTGACACAGCTTATACTTGTAATTTCCTGGTGTTATTGTTTCTTTCTCCACATAACTCTTGACTTACAGCCATGATTACATCATCTCAGAATCAGAGAGAAAGAAAGCATACATTCATGAATATTAAGAAAGTACTAAGACATTGCAGATTTCACTGAGAAAAGATCAGGATTGAGTGTGATAGTCTCAGCTAATTTTGCTCAAATAAGAAGTGTGAAGGCTGAAAACAATGTCTTACTCCTATCTAAAAGAAAAACAACTGTATTACTGCTCTGGTGGAGCAGTGTATCTATTCATTGACTATGCCATATGATTATAGGAAATCAGAGACTGAAGCTGGAATAAAGTGGCTCTATATGCAATATCCCCAATAAGCATGACTGACATTTCTTGCCAGTCTATATAATAAAAGAGGATGTGTGTTATAATAAGGTTTAGTATATCCTAAATATGGAAAAGTTTGGAGAGACACATGCTCTCTCAGCAGGGCTCTTGCAATGATGCAGAGGGGACAGTGGAGTGCTACCTTTTAAGTTAGAAAAATTACTTGGTTTTACTTAATTGACAACTTAGTGGGGATGAATATTTTGGCAGATACCCGGAAGAGATTTTATAGAAGGCAGTGCTTATTAATTACATTCTCACACTGACAATGTAACTGATAGCCTTCTGTGTCTATTGGCAGCTGCTTTTATCTTGAAAAGAAATTAAGGATCATCAGGACTTTTGCTTTTTACCTTTTGCCTTGTCTTCAAAGATTCACTTTTTCATATGCCAACTCTTAATTTTGATTCAATGGGCAGTTGCAGCTGGCACTAGTCCCAGCTTCATTTAGGGAAACCTGGGGTTTCTTGTGGGTAAAAGCAGTTCTGAAATTGCTAAGCAGCATGTGCCTATACAAACCAAACAATCTACTCTGCTTGCTTCAACCTTGTCCTGTGCAAGAAGATTGTACTCAAGTGTTTAGAAAAAAAAACCCAAACTGTGCTTCTTGTCAAAACAGCAAGGGTAGGGAGGAGATAGCTGTGGTGGCAATCTTCCCAGTGGGAACAGTGACACGGGAGGGAACAAAAGCTTATCATTTTGGAGCTAGTCCACTTGGTAATTGATGTTGTCAAAAAGAGGAGTGACTGTCCCGTCTTTCCACTCGATGAGGATCTCTCCACGCCTCAGGGAAGGGGAGCGGGATGGTGGAAGGTAGGGCTGGGGGCCTCTTCGCAGGGGGGTTGGCTCCCGTAAATCAACTCTGCTGCTGTTGGCTGGAGAGCTCTTCAGAGCAGAGAGGATTTTCTTCTTCCTAAGAGAAGAGAGAAGAGAGTAACCGCACCTGTCTGTCACTTGGTTGCTTCTCCACCTCAGCAACTGTAATGCCACTTCCTTCATGATGGCACAAGATGTGTAGGGCAGGAGGAGCCAGCATTAGTAGCTGTATTTGGGTGGGTCAGTGAGTGGGATGGATAAACAGCGTGGCAGAGAGGAGAAATCCCCAAGGGTGACACACTGGTGACCGGACCCATCTGCTGAGAGCCAGTGACCTCAGGTGTGGAATGGGGAAGGGTGCCATGACCAGGACTTTTGTTTTGAGATGCTGGAGTTTTTGTTTAAGATTCTGTTTGTGGCAAAGCCAATGAACCTGACTCTCACTTACTTGTTGTAGTGAACATTGAGTGTCAGTATTATTAATCCCAGTATGAATGCCAAGGGACTGAGGACCAGCATGGCTGTCTTCCAGTTCGTGCCTGAAAGGGTATCAGAGAAAGCATCAGGTGTTTGCTGTACATATCCCTGTTCTTATGCAATAGTCATGATTGCCACAAAAAAATCACCTGTAATGTCCCTGAAAAATGCCGGGTAACAGGAAAAGTGCTTTGTCTACAAGATCAACATTTTACAGCTGCTTTTACACTGCACAGCATCCTTCTATTGAAAGTAGCCACAAAAGTTTTTCTTTCTTGCTACCAAGACAATAGTATCTCATGCTTCTCCACTCTGCATCTTTCTGATACAAAATAAGAAGGGCTGGGGAAAGCAGTAGTGTTGGCAGCTGCCTGATTTTCATGTTTTTACTATTCTTTTATTACAGGCCTTCGGAGATTTAAAAAGAGTCTTTCTGACAGGTAATTTTGTGCACTCATTCCCTATTGAGCATCCTCATCAGTACCCCAGGGGAATGTGTCTCTGTCACAATGGGAAGGACAGGGGTGCTGATGAACCTTCATCTGCCTGGTCCCTTCCTGCTCTGGCTGATCCCTGGACCTACCTGCAAGCCTGGCCCCAGTGTTTTTCCCCCGATTTCCATGTTTCTTGGAGTGGTTGTGGGATGGATCTAGTGGAAGAAGCAGAAAGATTCTGATTAGCGGCTTCCAGTTGGACCAGGGGTCTGGATTCCTCATGAGGCTTCACTGTAACCACAAATTCCTTTTGTATGGGAAAGGAAAAGGGGACTTTATTGTCACTTGGTATTTCCCAACCACAGATAATTTTTGCTCCTAAAACAGTGGGTGGCTGTGCCTCCAGGTTATGCCTGTGTCACTGCACTGCTTGCCAAGGGAAACTCCTCAGCATGTTGAGTGAAAGCACTCAGTGGTACACATGGAAGTTCTTCAGAAATCCTCAGGTATACTCTTCCAGTACTGAAAATAGCTGAGTAACCTCCAGGTGCTGCCCACACTTTCCTTCCTGCTGCTCTTACTTGCACATTCAGAAAAGTGCTCACCCTCATTTGCTGGGAGCTGTGCCTGTTTGGTCTTTGCAGGAGACACTGTGCTGTTGAACTTGGTAGCCAGAGGAGGGTCAGTCAAGCTCACAGAAGATTCTCTATCCACAGCATCGATCTTTGATGAATCGATGGTTTTAGCTTGGAAGGAAATAAAGCAAAGATTTGTGTGATTATCATTTACTTTTTGTACAGGAGCCTGGATATGCTCATTGCCCAGCAAGGAAAAGGAGCCCAGCCCTGCTGGTTTGGTTCTCTGCCCTGCAGGGCGACAAGGATGTGATGCAGTAGCAATCACTTCCTCCTGTGCATCAGGGGCTTTCAGCTGTCACAGATTTTAAAGGTGAAATGGACCTCTCAAGATGGAATCAACAACCAAAGCAGAGCTTGTTTTCTGGTGGTAGATGTGGTCATGGGTTTTAAAAGTATGAGTGCAACACCAGCTGTTAAAGGTGATGTGTGAGGAAGAGGCAAGTGGAAGAATCACAGCTATTTACAGTGCAGATATAAAAATGGGATCCAGAGAGTGCTAAGTAGGCCATGCCTCTTGCAAGGCTCAATACCTTCCTTTGCCCTCCAGTCCTACTGCAGAGTAGGGTGTGTGGGCAAACAACTGCTGCTAGAAGGGAGGTTGTGTGAAGTTTGGTGTCAGCAATTCACCTCTCTGCTGCAATGATGCACATGCCAAGACCAAGAACAGAATGACTTCAGGGCTCCCAGCTGCCTGTCCATCCCATCCTGTGGCATGAACACCCACAGCACAGCTACACAGGTGTAATTTATTGAGCAGATAGCCCACCGAAGTTGTCTGGTGATGATCAGGTGGAAGTTAGATAAGAAATGGCTGAATAGATATATAGGACTTTGGTGTTGTTACTGAGTAGTCAGAGATTCCCTCCAGTAGACTGAACCATGGGATTGATGGGAAAATTATGACTTTGCATGAGACGCACCAAGTGGCACAGCCTGATTCAAAAGCTGCTCTGTGTTTACCCTCACAGCCTTATTTAGGGATCCTGGCTCCAAGGCAGCCCTGGGCTGCCAGGAGCATTGCCTTGGGGAATGAAAATGCTCTTTTCAGATGCCTTTTTCCCATATCTTAAATGTTCCACGCATTTCCTAGCCTATATTTAACTAGCCTATTATGGTATCTAATTTGTATGGTCCATATTTAACTTAATGTTAAACAAACACTAACACTTGTAACTATTGTGGTAATTACACATTGACCTTCTAGTTGGCTAATTAAAAACCTTGAGGGGAAAAAGGCCACCCTCTCTACACACCACAGCCAAAGCAGCTGATGTATCTCTTTTTATTTCAAATTAGATACAGTGTCTCTGTATCAAAAGGTTATACCTACCATCCATCTGCTTATGGCAACTAGATACATCACATTTTCTATTTTCTCATTTCTGCAGAGCTCAAAATCTCTTTGGGTCCATTAACCTTAAGGTAAGGAATAGCCTCCTGACAAGGAAATAATTTTCCTTGAGGAATGTTGGGAACTTCATCACCTACAGAGCGGACAAACACATAAAAACCATTACAAACACCAGCTCTTTTTGGGTCTCTGGACTGGGAGAAAGGAGAGGAGGAGAGGAGGAATGGAATGTAATTTTCAGGTCATAGTTCTGCACACAACTTGACAAGATAAGTACTGAAAACCACCTTTGTCTGCAGAAAGGACTTAGTGGGAAACAGACTGGACCATGGGCTATCAGTGGTCGGCAGTGGGCTTCACTGGGCATGCAACAAATGATCGCAGCCACATCTTGCTAAAATGACCATGCCTGGTGTTTGGTAGCCTCATGTCAAACTCCTAAAATTGTGACAAGGCCAGGGTTTTTGCCCTTTCTGTGTCCAGTCTAAGACAAAGGCCAGTGAACACTTGTGAAAGCAGAGTTTGGATTCTCTTCAGCAAAGGCCAAGGCCATAAATGGTTAATATTAACCCCATTTTTAATAATTTTGATGACATCTTCTGGGATTTCCTACTGCAAAGGGAGAGCAACACTTAAGCTACCTCCCACTACTTGCTGTATTCACCAGTGTCTTTGTGGCTACAGTGGGCACCAGCAGCAAGGTTCACAGGATAATTAGAACATGAAATGAAGATTAGAACTAGGTTTCATTAGTGAAGGGTGCGCTGTTGGGGTGTCACAGAAGAGAACTTTAATTTCAGAAACTGAAGCAATAATTTCTGATACAGATGCTTCTTAATAATTTGTGTAAGTTTAAAAGAGATTTTCAGCTGCCTCCAGTTGTTTTACCAAAAAAGACATTCCAAAGTACCAAAAGCTCTTTCAAAATCTAAAGTGCATGACTCTGGGAGACTTCCTTGTGTGTTTTGTGCTTGGGAGGCTCAAGCAATTTCCAGTATTCTTAGCTGTGGGCACCAATTCAGAAATACTTTACCAAAATATTTGTCTGTCCTCAGAAACGCAGCTGGGTTTTTGAGACCTGATCATGTAAGGTTTTGCATGCTTCTGGAAATCACTAAACAGCCACTACTGGAAACCAGTGGTACCAGGTAGTGGGGTTGAGCTGGAGCCATTTGGTGTTTCTCCAGGTGGGGCCGAAGTGAACACGAGTTAGAATGGCATATGCAAGCCTGGTGTTAGATGGCTTGGATGACATGATTAGATGTTATCCAACACTAAATCTACCTCATCTTACTTTCATAGATCCACACACGTGTGTCTAGAGCTTGTTGTGTTGGTTTGCTGGGCCTCTCAGCTGCTGTCCGGGCAGCAGCACAGATAGTTTCATCTGCCAGCGTCTTCCACCTGCTGAACTTGTCCTTCTCCCTCGAGACATAGACCTTGTGGCCTCCCTCCTTGGTGCCGAGGTGGAAGCCCAGGCTCTGCAGAGTCAAGTGTCCCTTCTTGCTGCAGGACCATGCCTGGCGTTCCCAGTCTCCACAGGGCTCCAGCTTGACCAGAGCGTTCTGGCGCATCCTGTGGGCCGACAGGCAGCGCCTCGTGTGCAGGCTGACGATGGTGCCCGTATCGGGGTCCCAGCCCCACCTCTGCTGCTGGGAGTGCTCCTTGCAGCTGGCCAGGCTGATGCTGTTGGTCTCCTGGGAGGCGCGGATGCACTTTTCCAGCCGGGTGTTCCTTATGAGGAAGCCTTGTCCCTCTGCTACTGTGGTACAATCAGAGCAGGGTTCAGTACTGTGCACTAACACATCTCTTTGTAAATACCCTGGGGGAGGTAAGATGTAACCCACCAGTCCTTTCCTGGATGGGCATGCCTGGATAAACAGTTCCCACAACTTCCTAATTTCCTGGAATGACATTTCTTTGACAAACAGGAGCGTGCAAATAGCCATGAGCAATGCTAGAGGAAAATAGCAGTTATGCTACTAATGAGGAAAAACATCCTTCCAGCTGGAATGATTGTATCAAATATCTGCCTCTATATATACATATCTATATGTATTTAATTCAGTACTTCAATTGTTTTAACTAGGTAGCCATCCTTCCCTCCCTCCAAATGAATTAGATAGTTTGAGGGATCTTTTGCCCCTACCCAGGTCAAATGTTTCTTATAAAAGAGCAGTTGAAATCCCCCTTGTGCTGTTCATCTGGGGCCAGCTAGGCCACCTTGGGCTACACTTTCTATTAAGTGGCTTCTGGAGGTGTCAAAGCAGTGCAGGGATAAAGCCATACCCCACCAGAAATGTGTAAATACTTGGCTGAGGCAGCTCATGTAAGTATTGAAATTATCTTGGATTTAGCACACCTGACATTGGTCTGTGCACCTTAGGAACAAAAGCACCACTTTTAAAAATCCTTTTGTAAGTGGGAGACATTGCAGCTGTCCCACAACAAACACACAATTTGAAGCAATTTCTGTAAATGCTTGTTGCTTTTAAGAGCAACAGGTCCCAACATCTCAGATGATTTAGGATGGATATCACATTAGCTGAAGGATTGCCACTGTTTTCAGTATAATTTCATCAGGCGTGGCCTGTGAATATCCTGAGCAAAATGTTAAGTGCTAAACCATCCACCAGTGTTGCAGGTGAACTTTCTGCTGTATATTTTATGCCTAAGATAGATGGATAGAAATAGAAGTTTCAAATTTCTGGACATTCTGAGAAATCTTTTAATAACAATACATCACAACTCCCAGCTTTTACAGTGAATTTTTTTTTCTTTTCTCCCCAGGAGACAGAATTATGAAAGCCCCATTGGCATATAGTACTGAGCAAGCATAAAGAGGACACAGAAAAGTGATGTTAGGCAAGAATAGTGATTTTTATCTAAGCTATTTCTGCAGAGTTTCCTTTCCCAAATAAAAAAAACCACCGCAACAAACCAAAACAATACTGAGCCAATACAAGTACTTGGCTCAGTACCTGAAAAGATTAGTGACAGTATAAACAGAAGCTGGTACACAATAACAATGGTGTAAACAATGATTTAAAGGAGCTCTCATGTTTTTCTCTCAGGAAATTCTAGGGTTCTGCTAGATTAATAATGCCTTGGGGCTGCTAAATAAGAAACAGCTCAGGGCTTTCTGCTGAGCCTGAATGCCTGAGGAGAGCAGCCAGAAACCATAGTGCTTCTCCGTCAGCTCTGAGACTGTCTGATCAATGTGTCTGTGCTGGGATATTGACTTGCATGGACCTGTGACAGCCACCAATCCAGACAATTCCTGCCGAGCCAATGTGTCTAAATGGAAATTCAATTTCTGGGCTATCTGTGGGCAACTTGTGAGTCCTGTTCTCTTTAACCCTAACTGAGGGCTGGGTGGAGGTATTTAATGCATTTGGGAATTCAGTTTCTGCCAGCCTCTTAAGGCAGGAGAAATGTCTCGTAAGTAATTTCCCATAAACTTTAGAAAATTGAAATGGATTAATAAGCCCCACCCCACCCTTGCCATTTTTCCCTAGGATGTGGAATTCAGGATTCTCACATCTTTGCTTCAGCTTAACTGTGAGAAACCCATTTCCAAAGTAATAATTTGAGACATTCATTACAATGTAACAAGGGAATATAACAACTGTGCTGGATCAGATAAAACATCTGCTGAGCCCAGGATCCTGTCAGTGGCGCTGGGCCATTAACATCTGCTAATAGAGGAAGAGGGTAAGAATCAGACAAGTAAATAGCTCACTCAAGACAACAAGATGCCAGTGCCTCCTTCCAAAAATCACAGAATCACAGATTTGTTGGGGTTGGAAGGGACCACTGGAAATCATGCAGTCCAATCCAGTCAGCACAGGATCACCTGGAGCAGGAGACACAGGAACACATCCACATGGGGTGTGAACATCTCCGGATAAGGAGATTCCACAACCTCTCTGGCTGGGCAGACATTCCAGTGCTCTGTATGAACCAACTCAGAGAGTATCACTGGGTGTTTATGGGTAAAATGGTTTTGCCCACTGCATTTTTCAGCTGTGAAGTTCAAAGAAAAATATCATTTTGTTGCTCCATCAGTATCAGTGGTCCTTCTGTAGTTTCACAAAGTCAACTTAAGTTTTGATTATTCTTAATTACTTTGTGGCATCAGCAAGCTTAATTACTTCATTATTCATCTCTTCTGGTCTTTCTGAGCACCTTCTGATACTATCACTGCTGTGATCATTGTCAACTTATTCCATGTCTGTGTTCCAGCCTATGGGGTAGGTTTGTCTCCTACTCCATGAGAATGGAGTTTCTTAAGGGCCTTGGTGGAAGATTCTTATCAAAAGCCTTTTGCAAACACTGGCACAAGACCTTGATCTGCTCAGCACATTTGTGTTCTTACTGATACCATCATGGATGTCAGGCATTACAAAAGCTGCATTGACTTTTCTCATGTTTATCTGTCAATAAATACTCTTTTTTTGCTTCCACTGACTTGCCTGATGCTGAAGTGGAGCCTAAGGACCTGTGTCTCCCTAGGCTGGTCAAGGATCCCTCTTAAGAGGGGCATTAATGCTGTAATGCAGCCCTTTGGTGTCAAGGTTGCCTTAAATAAGAATTTAATACACTCCTTATACATTTTTAAATGTCATCTTTAGTTTCCTGTAACTCAAAAGACATTTGGGCTGGTCCTTTGCCACAGATGATTAATTTTTTTCCTCTTTCCTCCTTAAACTTCCTCTGTTGCCAGTTCTGTTTGACAATACTTCAAACTGCAGAGAGTGACTGCCACAACCTCCCTGACCATGTCTGAAGGGAGCACTACAGCCAGTAATCCATTCAGCCTTTCTACACTGCCCTACTTTTGGTCGCCCTTCTTGCATTTGTGCCAGTTATTTACCGACCTCCTGACCCCCACCAACTTCCTGCTTCAAATAATGTTTGAAAATTTCTGCTGGCAGTTTTTGTATTCTCTCTCTAGGCTGCTCATTCAGGTCTTTTTCTCATACGTTTTATTACAGGTTTTATTATTAAGCATGCCACAATCTTTGCTGTATTTTCTTTTCCTTTCTTGGCAATGACTCCCCATTTGAAAGTTTTGGGTATTTTTATTACACTTTGAAGAGTGCTGCTGTTTGACACAACAGGACATATGTGTTTTGCTCTCTGTGGAGTGCTCGATGTTTTATGTTCCCCTCTAAACAATCATCATGTTTGTTACCTGCACAGAGACAGCAAACATTGCAGTTACATTTGAGTGCCAGCAGCCATTGCTCGTGCCCCACAAAATCACAGGGGGTAGACCCACAACTAAACCTGGAGGATGTTTACTTTGAGATACTCATCAGGCACCAAGAATCTTTACTCAGGAGACAAAATGACATCCCAAGTCCCACTGCCCAGTAGTCCTGCAAATAAGGCCATGAGCTCTAACATTTAAAGAATGTTAACCTGGAGCAAACAGATCATCTAGTGTACTCCCTGAGGATGGGACTCAGCGTCTCTGGAAAATGCCAGCCTTACCCACAGAGTCCAAGTAGATGCCTGCTTTGGGCTGCTCATACTTGAACACTTTGGCCTCTTCATATTTTTAGGAACAAAATAAACAATTTCTATCAAGGCTCTTGATGCCAGCTCATTTGTCCTATGATACTGACACTCTGTCTGGTTACAAGATAGAAAAGCAAGCAAATCCAGGCCCCTGCTTTTCTGCAGCATGACCACCCCTGGGACATGCTGTTCCACGTAGGATTAGGGGCAAAATCCATGCAATGTTCCTAATTAAGGTAATGCCACTGAGAAAGCCTTGGTTACCAGTAATCCCAGTGTGACTGGGAAAGTTTCTGCTGTTTCTAAGCATTGCCTGTGATGTTTTGATCAAAGACATTTGCAAATTTTTTGGGGTGGCTTGGCCCTTATTTTTTCCTAACCATTGCTGCTTTCTTAAGAATATCTTGATTTTGGTTGACCAACAGGGCTACACATCTTTCCACATTACTGCAAGGTCCACTTTTGACCAAGTAGGTCAGCAAAGGCCTCCAAGGGAGCAGAGCAGCCATAGGAAAAGAAGAAAGGTTTTGACATGGAAAAAAAAATCTATAGATTGTAGGAAGCAGGGGAGGTTGGTGAAGTCACCACAAAGCTGATGCAAGTGGGGAAAACCAGTCCCTGGGGGGAGGATATGATGAGTGTCTACAAAATCCAGAGAGGTTTGGAGGAGATGGAGAGGGGCTGACTGGTCAAGGACTGATCCTGGATGGGACAAGGAGTGCCAAGAGAAGGCTTGCAATGTGCAGGAAGTGGTTCTGCACCCAAGCATTGTGTATTGCTGCTGGGGAGAACCTGCACAAGCCAAGGGAGAAGGTCTGGTAGCTACTGAAGAGTTAAATGCATCACAGCCAAGAAATCCCCCAAGTGAAAGATAGTTGGAGGCTGCAAAAGTTAATGGGGGAGCAGAAGTATTGTACAAGCTTGGCCTTTCTGCCTCTTCAGTGCAAAAGGCTTAAGGTTGCCTTTGGAGGTCAGGGCATCAGGGGTCAGGGCCAGCACTGCCATGGGCTTGAGGGTGAGGAGAGTGACTCCCAAGATATGGGATCAGGCCAAGATGCCAAACACAACCACCACAGCCTCACACCCCGTGCATGGGGGTCCAGAGTCAGTGTTAAATGCAGTTTTATTTCAGCAGTTTTCTTTCTATACATGTAGGCACAGATCCTGCTGGCGCCTGACTTCCCATTGCCCATTGCACTTCATGGGGTCACCATTAGGTCTGTCTTTTTAACAAATTTTTTTACAGAATCACAGAGTTAACTAGGTTGAAAAAGACCTTTGAGATCATCAAGTCTTAACCTAACACTTTCTCATCAACTAAACCATGGCACTGAGCACCACATCCAGTCTTTTTTTAAACACCTCCAGGGATGGTGACTCCACCATCCTCCAGGGCAGCCCATTCCATTGCCCAATCACTCTTCACTCATGAAGAACATTTTTTCTGACATCTAACTAATTTTTGTCTCCTGTCTGCTTGCAGGTACTTTCCAAAGAAACAACTGTCAGAACCAGCTTAGGAAATTCCAGGATTTCCAGTTTTCAGCAGGAAACCCACCCCTCAGAGGTCTGTTGAGAGCAAGCATCTCTGTCCTGCCAGTAGCCTTAAAACTCAGCTGCCCCAGGCAGGAGGGGATAGGGAAAAGCTGCCACAGGGGGATTTCAGCCCCAAGCATGAACATGTTTGTGCTCTGTGCTTTGAGCTTCATTGGGCATTGCCAGGCATTGGGAAGATGAATTCCTTTCTGCAAAACAATGGTGGTTTAATTGTTTTATTACTGTTCTGTCTGAAATGCAGTGGCTGATCATGTTTGCACTACAAGCATTACACTAGAAAGGAAATTAAATACCCTGTGATCCTCCATACTTTACTAATAAAACCAAACCATGTGGATTGCATTGTATGGCAGCAGTAAAAAATAATTCTATCTAACACCAGACAAGATCCTACCTTAGAGGCAAAGGAAGAGCAGCACCATGAAGGCTTTTCTGCTCTATTTGCATGCCATAATGGTATAATTTCCCAGTCCTAACCCAATTTCCTCTGATTTTTAAAAGATGCATGTGCATCATCACTCCTTACCACTACAGGGACATAGCCTCAGCCTGGGGCTTTACAAAGTGAGCGATTCAGTTCACTTTAATTGGAAACTTTTCATGTGCAAAAAACAGCAGTAGATGGAGCAGAAGTCAAACCTGTAGGAGCACAAACCTCTCCTATTACCCAGCTGCAGAGCAAATTGAGAAGGTAACTTCTCAAAGCATCCCAGGGAGCACTCACTTGTGCAGCAAGGAGTTGAAAGTAGCTGGTCAGAGGTGCCAGTCTGAGGTTTGTCTTTAAGGAATCAACATCCCAGGTGGGCAGCCCAAATAGTTGTGGTCCTCTGGTTGAGGGATTTGGAACAGCTCTGAGCATGTAACCTGTAAAACTGCAGGGCTGTTCTTGCTGCTTCTGGGACTGAAGGAGCCTTGAAGAACTTCAGTGATATATATATATATATATATATATATATATATATATATATATAGCAATGAGTCGCTTTCAACCTGACATCTCAGTCATAGCAGCAAAATAAAAAGGCTTATTAGCTCAGGGGCTTTTCCCATTTTTAAAGAAAATTGATTCCTCCTGATGTCCATGATGGGATTGGTGAGACCATGGTAGCACCACTCCTGGGAAACTGTTCCTGGGTAGCACTGCTCCAGATCTCTGGGATGATGCTCAGCAGGGACTTCTGCTTTTTGCATCTACCCATGCACGTCAAAACCAGGCCTGCTTGGGTTCAAAATACTCCTGTGCATGGGCAGGATACAGGATAGGAGCAACCCCAGAAAGCAGCTGAATATCAACATGAGCTGCTACCAAGTTTGCTCTATGGAGGTGAGCAGTGCAGACTCTGCAGCTTCCCAGCACATCCCGCTCCCAGCCAACCACCACAGGAGCAGGACTAATACTTCTGCACTTCCCACTACCCTCTCCCATGCTGCTAGCATGCTCTGAGCTCACTCACTTCTGCTGGAAAGGAGCAGCTGGGACCAGGAGGAACATTAGTGCTTAGGAGGTCACTTAGTGCCTGCCTCCCTCCCTGAGCAGGTTTATTCATCCACTACTCTTAGCAGCTTAAAAGCACTTTATAAAAGCTGCCGGCATGATGGCACAGTGTCCCTGGCCCAGCCATGGCAGCACCTTGCCAGCCTGTCCCTCACTCTTCTGTAGCCCTGTGTTTAATCCCATTTTAAATGCTGCCCTTAAATGTGCCTGTCGGCACTTGTTCTACAGCTGGTGGGTTCTTGAGCTTTGCAGCCCAAGCAACAGTTCAGCAGAAAAGCAGGGTAAAACCCAGGAGGCAGTTCTCTTCCCACTTTACAGCTACCCCAAAAGAGGAGAAACTTACCCTCAAGCCAAGGAAGGAGGCAAATGCAGCCCAGGCTCAGCCTGAAAAGCTCCATGATCTGCCAGCACAGCAGGGGACAAGGAGCCTCCAAAGCCTCTAGCCCACGAGGAGTGCCAGGCAGCTCACTTTTACCCCTTTCTCTGTCATTCACAGCAGAAAAACCCTGCTGGGAAGAGAAAAACTCTTTTGTCTCAGCAGTGGAGGCTTGGCAGCTGGCTTATCAGCAAAGGATCAGCTCGAGACACAGTCCCGCTCAGCAGTTGTCCCTTAGGAGAAATCATATGACGAGCCAGGATGGGGGGGATGCTGGACCGAGATGCTCGCGGCTGCCGGGCTCGGCTGCTTAGCAGCAGTGACTGCTCCCAGCAATGACAGACGCATGCTAAGCAGGCTGGCCCGCTGCCTTTGCCAGGGCTGGGAGCAGAGGGGGATGCAGGGCTGGCCTGGCAAAAAAAAAGCAAAGTTCAGCAGGAGTGTTCTGAGGGGCGTGGGATGTGTCTGCTGAAACCCTGCACTTGGCCGTGCTGTCACAGGGTCATTTTCTCTTTAGAGAGAATTATTCCTGCTAAGAGGCAGCATTATAGCTCATGGCAGAGATAAAGCCTCACAAACCAGCTGTGGTTGTCCTAGAGCTGGAGAGGATGGAAGGGAGAATTGAGCTCCTGGATGGGGGAGCAGGCTCCTGCTGTGGGTTTACCCTGATCATCATCCTGAGGGTTGCTCAGATTGAATTCGGCTTTTCATGCATCACTTTGGGCTCTGCATGGGGAGGAAACCTCACATCCCTCCCAAAGGAAAAGCAGCAAAGGCTGGCAGGTGAACAGTGGCAGGGCAAGTGAGACTAAAAATTTTACTGGCACGATGCTCCCATTCAGCCACATCCTCTCAGCTCTTGTGTGTCTCATATGCTTGCTGAGGTCATTCTCACTTTGATAAACCATTAAGCCTTTTGCACAAAAACACTTTAAAAATGGTGGCTTCACTTTCACTTTTGCGGTCCGGTCCTGAACAGCACCAATGTCACACCTCTCAGCTCTGCCCATGAGACCAGGAGTCAACTGGAGGGCTGGGAGTTGCTCCCTTTAGTGGCCAAATGGTGCAGTACTGGGGTCCATGCTAGGGCATGGTCTTAGGTCAGGGCCTTGCAATGGTGCAGCTCCCTCTTTGTGCAGCCCTGGGATGATGGCTCCCAGCTTTTCCACTATCAGAGGGGTAACCTGGCTTCAAACGAGATGTGGATATAGTAAAGGATATTCTACAACCAAAGATGAAGGCTTGGGTAAATTCTTGCCCTGGTGAGGTTGGTCTGTGCATAAGAAAAAAAACATCTGGTTTCTTTGTGATTACTGTGGGTTTTCCCCCCATAGGAACAGGTCAAATTGTGGTAAATTACAGGCACTTTCAATTTTAAAAAATGCAATTCTCCGCTACTTGACTGGGACTGAAAATGCAAACACTCTTCACTGCATTTCCTTGGCACCAGGCTGAGGAGAGCCCACACCAGAAACCAATGCCATATATAAGCCCTGGAGAAAAGTGGTCAGTCTAAAAGCAACCTGTCAGCACAGACCAAAAAAGAATCAGTTGAACATTAGCCACTGAGACTTTTAGGGTTTCAAAACACCACTTTGGCCTGATTTCCTATATGTGCAAGTCCTTGCATATAAAATTGCTCTGTAGCCTTAGAGCCCATTCCTCCCCACTACATTGGCTTTCTTAGGGAATGGTGTGGCCTCATGCATACAGAGGCATTCTTCAAATTGTTTTCACAGCTTTTCCTGGGATGTCCCTAGGAAAGAGCAAGCTATTTTCCAGCTGTGGCTTCTCCCATGTGGAGCAGGAGAGTCCTGTAATTACTGACCCTCGATCACATAATTTCCACATCAGTTAGTCCTTGCCAGCCCAAGTCCCATGGAGCAGCCTTGTTCTTGTCTCCATCATCAGTTTGATGGGTGTGTTTTTCTCATCATGTTGCAGCTCATGGTGAATTTAATCAGAGTGAAGTAATGATCAAGTGAAAATTCAGATTGTGTGCTGGCCACCACACCTTCACACACAGGGGTCACTCCCCACACACCAACTACAGCTCTGTCTGGTGTGGGACAGGCACTGCTTTCCAGCACACAACAGCTGGTAGAGGAAGTGGAGACAAATATTTTGCTAGCCCTAAACCTATGGGATGCTCAGGAACAGCACAGCCTGTTACACTTTCACCCCAGCCTTGTAGCCAGCACAGTGCTTTGTGACACTGGAGACACCAGGAAGAGGCTTAAAATCTGAGCTGAATTCTTTACCCTTAGTATTATCCCAGAAAAGAAATGGCAAAATTCACACTGTATCTGTGTTAATAGAGAGATAGGAGCATTGGGATTCTGGCGAGTTTGTTCAGTATTCCAGAGGTGAGATCCTCCTCTCTTCAAAGGTAATTTACACCTTACTTTGGGCAAGGTGTAAATGCTCATCGGCTTTCTTTTCAGCTCTCTGGCCTTTGGCAAGTTTTCTCTGCATTGGAACCTTTGATCACAGAGATCAAATGGCATCAGATGTTTAGGAAAATAACCACACAAAAGTTCGTGTCTCTCCAAGAAGGGATGCAGAAGGAAAAATAAATGTTTACATGCCAGAATACTCCTGCAGCTGGGAAGTTGAGCTGGTCTGGAAAAAAGTAACAGCAGACTGTGAGCAGCAGACTGAGTCCGTGGGGAGCCCAGCACAGATGCACTCAGCCCGTCTGAGAGCCTCATCTCCCACTGTGGGTGCATAAGTGCCACAAGAAGTCCCACAGGTGCAGGCATGAAGTGCGTTGCCCAGGACATCTCACCCTGGCAGGCACTTGGCTTAACCCATGCAGGGCCTGAAGCATCCCTCAAGGACCCACCTGGTCCTGCCCTCATGTTAGGTCTGACTCATTGTCACAAGAAAATAGCAAGCAAGAGCAGTTCCCCTCCAAGAAAAGCTGTCAATAATTGAGCCTCTTTATTCTTTGCTATTGCAAGCAGCTCCCAGGAGTTTCATCTCTCTGAGGAGCTGCCAGCTGAGCCTGGGTCTAAATGGGAGAAAGCCTGACTGTGATCCAGGTGACCTGGCTCATTCCTTCACCTGGCATGAGCTTAGATGACCAACTTCATTCAAAGCAGACTGAGATGACAGCACCCTTTTTTTCCCCCCATTTTCCTGTATTTCCACAGTCCCCCAGACTGCTCATGTGGTTGCGGCTGTGGCACACAAAGACCTTTTCTCCTCTCACCTGTGCTTTGCTAATCCCTCCTTGTTTGGTTTGTTTGAGGGGAAGGCACCTCAAAATCCCCCTGGAGCTCCTCACGAGCACTGATCCTGGTAAATAGAGTCTGATGAGCTCGGTGCTACCCAGGAGATGCCTGGGACAAGTCTGACAAAGGTCCCTGGGTTTCAGCCTGGGCCACTGGCTCGGCAGATGGAGCTCCTTCCCAAGGATATGGGCAGAGCAGCTCCCAGATTGCAGTGGGATGCTGTGGCCACTACTGGCAGCTTGGAGCAGCACATGGACACTCTGTGCATCTTGAGGAGTCAGAGATCTGAAACAGGGAAAAAAGTTGATTTTTCAAGGCTTTTTTCCTGCTGGCTTTGGAGGAGGAGTTTGAACAAGAAGACAGGAATGGATCTTCCAGTTCCTGTTCCTGTAGGAATTAGGAATGAAAGACCTGTGCAGTAAACTCTTACCTTTTTTTCCCAGTACTGAGGGACTGGAATCCTCTGGATTAGGAAAGACCTCAGGTAATATTACTGCTCTAGACCTAAGCAGGCTTTGCAAGGCTCCAGGGGGCTTATGACACTGTCAGGCTTGCACATGGTAATCAGTTTTGCAGCAGCACTCTGTACAGGCAGAAACCAGCAATGTCTGTGCGGCCACCTTCACGCTGGGGTGAGACAAAAACCCCCCAGGCATCAGGAACTATGGGGAGCAGGGCAGAGTCCCCAAAATCAGGATGGTTTCCAGAAATAGGCCTGCTCAGAGTTGTCTGGTGGCATGAGCTGGTGAAGGTCTCTCCATGTGCAGGGTACAGCCACAGGCCTCCCAGCTGGTCCAATTCTGCGTCTGGCATGCGGTTAATATGAAACAAACTGCTGCTCCAGCCCAAGGAGCTGGGTGAGATCCCCATGTGCCGAGGGTTGAAGCAGTGAGGCCAGTCATTCCCATCCATCACTGGAGCTATCAGGCATTTCTAAAAGCCCAGACCTGGGGTGAGGGGTGCACTCCGCATTAGGGCTGGTATCCTCCCTGCTTCAGGACACAAATGAGTGTATTTCCAGGTGGAGCAGCATCCTGAGCAGACTCTGAGGGACAGACTCTGACTGTGTCCTTTCTCTCCACCTCCTCGTGCTGCTGCAGGTGTTCTGTAAGTGCCATGTGCTGCTGCCAGAGATTTTGTTGTCCCTACCTGCACCCCAAGGACTGTGGAGCAATGTCACTTCACCCTCTGCAGCCACCCCCCAGCCACTTCCACCTTGTGTTAAGCCTTGTCAGGCTTGTGGCTAATCTGTGGCAGCTCATGCAATAACCTTGGCTCTCCCTCCTCAGCTGCAGGGGCAGCAGATACCTGTTGTCTCACACCATCTATATGCACAGAAAAAAATGGTGAGCAAACCTCCCCTGAGTCCCTTTATTGTCAATAAATTCCCCATACACCACCCATATTTGTCAATCTGCTGTGGGAAATGAGAGCTAATGGGAAATGCTTTCTACTTTGCATGACTTTTCTGCTAAAAAGGTCCATTTTAAACAGTCTAAAAGGGCTTGGTAAATGATTAATCAGTTCTTGCAGCATTTGACAGGGCAGTAGTTTGTTTATGGCTTATTATGTTTAGCTACCTATGGCTCTTTCAGCTAGGACATGTTGTATAATCTCCCTAAAAGCACCTGATAGTGACTAAGTGTTTGATAACCTGTAAAAGGAACTTCATTATAGAAGACTGCCTTTCTGTTTAAAGGAAGAATTGTTTCCTGATGAGTTCTTTAAAGAGTGATGCTCTCCCTGAACCACCAAGAAGGTAAACATATGCAGAATCACAGAACATTCTGAGTATTGGAGGGGACCCACAGTGATCATCCTTTAGTCCAATTCTTAAGTGAATGGCCCATACAGGGATCAAAACCGTGACCTTGGTGCTCTTAGCACCAACTGAGGCAGCCTCAGAGTCTTAGAATGCTGAAAATCTGAGGATTCAGGAATCACATAGCTGTAACCTGAACAGAGGCCTGAAAAACTTGCAACACAGGTGCAAGAGACTGGGGGAGGTTCTAGGGATAAGTTTGGTCTGGGGGAAGGAGACTCTGAGGGTAGGTGCACTAAGGGGTTTAGGTGTGCAGCTGCCCTTTGAGCTGGCTGATTTGTGTTTTATCACTTGAAACCCTTGAAGCTCCCGTTTAGCTATAAGAGGGTCTAAAGTCCTGGCTCATTTTCGGCTTATCACAGCAATGTCAATGTTTAATCTGTGCGTGCTAAGTGCTGCTAAGATCCTTGGGGTGAGGAATCCTGGCTTCTTTCAGCCTGGGCAACAGACAGGCCCAGATCCATTCTTGATTAGCACCTGATAAAGCAGCCCAAATATAACACACAACAGTGCTGGTATCCAGGGGACATCTGGCTTGCAGGGCAGAATTCAGCACAGCCTGGCTTGGGAACATTTGCACTCTGGGGGGGTTAATTATGCACCCACCAGAGCAGAGAGGCTCTGCAAGGACCAGTTAAATATTCACAGGCAAGGGTCTCTGTGACCCACGGAGGAAGCAAGGATAGGGCTGGATCTGGGCTCTGGATCACCTCTGTGCACCCCTTAGCAAAAGTCCTTCTCATCACCCGTGGGCATCACTCAGGCTGACAGCTAGGCCAGCAGATGATTAATGCTTTCTGGAGACACAAATCTTAAAGGATGGGTGTGCAGCTTCAGAAACTCTTCTACCCTGGTGGAATCTATGCTAGGAATCCCAGTTTCATCCTGTGCTGCCTCCAAAAGTGCCAGTGCCTGCTGTCCCCATTGACCTGTCACATCTCACCTCTTCTCTGTGAGGGGAAGGGCTGGGGTATCTACATGGCATCCCATGACATCACACGAGTGAGGAAAACACAAAAAACCCTGGAGACAGGACGGCTTGGCCCAGGAGTTCCAACTTGCTTGTATATGATTTTTGTGCCCCTGATCTTCTGCTCCTGGGGAAACCAAGGGATTTAAAGCAACTGTCAGGGAGTGAAATCACTGCATAGAAAGCTTGCAAACTTCCCTCACATCCTCTATTCTTGGACAAATTTTTGAGTCATGATGTCCATGTGTTCTGGGGTTTTTAATGTGTTGCTTAATATATATATATATATATATATATATATATATATATGAGAAAAAAAGAAAAAGGAAAAAAGATAAAGGAAAAAAGACAGAAGGAAAAGAAAGACGAAAACCTTCTCTTTCCATTCCTTATTTTTTCACCCTGGAAAATGGTGCAACTTGTCTTAAAGAAAAGTCCTGTTTCCAGGCTGGCTGGGACGGTAAAAGGAGGAAGGAAGAAGAGGAAGAAAGCTCCTGAGGACTGACCCAGCACACAATAACACCTTCAAAGTGAAAATGTTGTTTTGCAAAAACACGAGGGTTTCACTGGAAACCACCCGAGCCGGAGCTGCAAAGCCGTGCCAGGAGCCAGGCCAGCACTGGGAGGCTGCCAGGTCTGAGCACTTTGGGTCTGGCAGAGTGCCCCGAGCATGTGTAATGCAACCTGCTCCCCAAAGCCACCCATGTCCTGGATCACCATCTCTTTGGGGCAGCAATAATCTTCCTTTTCTTACCCTCCTCCCCTGGCCAGGGCTTGCCTGAGAACATTTTTATCCACTCCTTTTCTTGGCTTTTTCTCCATTCTTTTTCTCGGCTAAGTCTCTCTCGTCCCAAGAATGCACTCCAAAAACTAAGCAGGCAGCTAATTTGGGTGGTTTGGGATCTGCTGTGGTCAGTCCAAAATGTGGTGACCTCTGGCATTTTTAATGGCTCCCTGGGTGGCTTATCATCTCTGTATATTTAGATACCGATGTCATAGTGACACGGGTAAATACACCCAGCCATTTATTGCTGGGCACTGATCAGATGAGCAAACTGGCTCCTTTTCCCTCCCTCCATATAGGCTGCTCCTGAAAGTTTTCATCCTGTCAGATCACACAGAACCCAGGAAGGGGCCAGAGGAGACACAAACCCAGCCGCACAGAATGCATTGCCTTGAGCCTCCAGCCTCAGTTTCTCCTGCTTGTGTTTTTGTAGGCAGTAGGTACTCAGCTGTGCTGCAGTAGCTGGCTTGGTGATGCTTGATGCAGCTGGAACATGTCACCTTCTGTGCATTTCTCAGCAAAACAAGGTTTTGATGTAGTCCTGGTCTTGCAACAACTTCAATTTAACACACTGATCCTCATACTCTGTACCAAAACGTCTTCCAGCCCCACTGCAGTATAGCATCTTGCCTGGCATAAGCCCAGGAGCTCCTGAGTTGTAATTAATTAGGAGAACTGAATGATAATAAAAAAACAGAGACAGAGATGTAATGGAAGATTCCCTTTTTCTCCTGACAGGGCCAGAGGGGTTTTCCTGGGGTGATGGCTTTGGAACAGGTGGCAGGGCAGGCAGTTGAAGGGAAAGAGAAACACATCCCCACACCCCCACATCCCCATGCAGTTCAGGGAAGGAGCAAAGGGCGGGGGGGAGATAAAACATCTTTTGCCAGCTGCATCCCTGGGAGTGTGGTGGGGAGCAGCAGGTGGAGGCCGGAAACTTCAGTGCAGCATTTCTCTGCCTGTATTTAATGCAGAGAGGTTGTGGGCAGGAGAGGAAATCCAGCAGGGCTCATAATTAATGTAAACACAGCTCAGCCTGTGATGTCCAGCTTGTGTGCTCAGGCACCAGCCCCTTGTCCTGGCCCCATTCTCCTCCAGGCTCTAGTCCGACTTTCATCCCTTCATCCTTGCTCAGTGGGACAGAGCAAGGCTGCAGCCAAGAGAGGGTCATAGGAATCCTGGCACAGTCATGCTCCAAAAAAGCTCAGCACAGCTGCCAGTGAGCAGGCTGCCACTGCAGAGCAAAGTGAGCCAGAGCCAGAGGGCAGGGAGGCTGGGCTGCAGACAGAGCAGGGGAGCTGCGGCACTCAGCAAGATTTAATTGGGTTTTTTCGGTGTTTATAACTCTCTGTTTTATGAAAAACCATTGCAGGTGTGAGCAGCCAAGCTTTGGAAAGGACATTGTGACATAGCTTCATGCAGCATCTTGGATTTTCTCTTCACCAGCTGGAGTAAAAGAATTCAGCAGCAAAGTTGCTAACCAGGTGTTGAGGCTGCAAAGGGATAATGGACACTCGGATTACCCATCGCTTGGGAAAACATGGAAACTTCCCAAAGGAGGATGCCAAAGAAGGGCACTTGACTGAAAATGTAATCCCAATGAAGCCCTCCAAGGAGCTGAGGCCAATGTTGGGTGCCATCTTGCTGGGCCTCATCCTGTTCATTGCTGCGGTGGTGGCCTGGTGCTACTACACGGTGTCCCTGAGGAAGGCGGAGCGGCTCAAGACGGAGCTGATGGACCTGCGGGCGGACGGCTTCGTCATCCGCAACCAGCACGGCGAGGTGGTGTTCCGGCTGGCCTTCCGCTCGGGCAGCCTGGACCTGGAGTCGTGCTCCAAGGAGGGCGAGATCCTGAGCTGCTCGCGCTCTGGCCGGGGGCCGCTCAACTTCTTCATCCAGACGGTGAAGCCCAAGGACACGGTGATGTGCTACCGCGTGCGCTGGGAGGAGCTGGCGGCCGGCCCGGCCGTGGAGCACACCATGTTCTGGGAGGACGCCCACTGGTACGGGGGCTCAGAGATGAGCATCCAGCACTGGCCCATCCGCCTGGCCGGCTACCAGGAGCCCGTGCCCTACGTGACCAGCGACGTCTACTCCTTCCGCGACAGCTTTGGCGGCATCCTCGAGCGCTACTGGCTCTCCTCCAAGGCGGCGGCCATCAAGATCAACGACTCCGTGCCCTTCCACCTGGGCTTCAACGCCACCGAGCGCGCCCTCTTCTTCCAGGCCCGCTACAAGGACTCACCCTACAAGCCCCCGCCGGGCCAGCAGCCCTTCCCCGAGCTCAGCTACCGCGTCTGCGTGGGCTCCGACATCACCTCCATCCACAAGTACATGGTGCGCAGGTACTTCAACAAGCCCTCCAAGATCCCTGCTGAGAACGCCTTCCGATACCCCATATGGTCCACATGGGCCCTCTACAAAAAAGATATCAACCAGGATAAAGTTCTGAATTTTGCAAGAGACATTAAGAAGTACCATTTTAACTGCAGCCACATTGAGATTGATGACATGTACACCCAAGCCTATGGGGACTTTGACTTTGACCCTGTCAAGTTCCCCAACGTAACAGAGATGTTTGCAAAGCTGAGGGAAGATGGGTTTAAGGTCACTCTGTGGATTCATCCTTTTACACACATAGATTCGCCCAGTTTTGGTGTGGGGATTGAGCGTCAGCTGTTCATCAAGGAGCCCTCGGGACGGCTGCCGGCCATGGTGGAGTGGTGGAATGGCATCGGGGCCATCCTGGACTTCACCAACCCAGCAGCCCGTGACTGGTTCCAGAGCCACCTGCGCCAGCTCCGGCACAAGTACAGCATCTCATCCTTCAAGTTTGACGCAGGCGAGACCAGCTACCTGCCCAAGCAGTTCAGCACCTTCCGCCCGCTGTCGGACCCCAGCATCTGGTCCCGGCGCTACACGGAGATGGCCATCCCCTTCTACGAGCTGGCCGAGGTGCGGGTGGGCTACCAGTCACAGAACATCTCCTGCTTCTTCCGCATCATTGACCGCGACTCTGTCTGGGGCTACGAGCTCGGCCTCAAGTCCCTCATCCCCACCGTCCTCACCATCAGCATGCTGGGCTACCCATTTGTACTGCCAGATATGATTGGAGGAAATTTCCTCCCCAACAAGACAGAGGGGGCGGTGGAGATTCCCAACCGGGAGCTGTACGTGCGCTGGCTGGAGCTGTCGGCCTTCATGCCCTCCATGCAGTTCTCCATCCCGCCCTGGCTCTACGACAAGGAGGTGGTGGAGATCGCGCAGAAGTTCACGCAGCTCCACGAGTCCCTGGTGGCCCCGCTGCTGCTGGAGCTGGCGGGGGAGGTCACCGACACGGGCGACCCCATCATCCGTCCCATCTGGTGGATCTCGCCCCGCGACGAGGCCACTCACCGCATCGACTCCCAGTTCCTCATTGGGGACACCCTCATGGTGGCTCCTGTGCTGGAGATGGGCAAGCAGGAGCGGGATGTCTACCTGCCAGCGGGCAAGTGGCGCAGCTACAAGGGGGAGCTGTTTGAGAAGACCCCGATGCTGCTCACCGACTATCCTGTTGACCTGGATGAAGTTGCCTATTTCCTCTGGGTTTCCTAACGGGCTCCTCTTCAGCTGTGCAATGGACTCAGTGATTTGTTTACTAGTGGCTTTAATGACCGGGAAATGTTCATAATTTTTAATGCAGCAATATTTCAGAATGAAATTTAAAGGAGACACTGAGACCTCTGTTCTGTGTGACAATTGTTCTACAATAACTTATTAAAATGTATTGGATGGGTGTCTTTGTTACTGCATTGTGACAAGTGTAATGGACAGAAACAGTGTCTGCTCATAGTCTTTTCCCACCAAGAAGTGCCGTGCACGCTTCTTCTGTCTAAAGGCAATTACATGGTCTCCTTTGTTACCCAGTTTCACAGATGATCCCCTGGGACACTGAAAATTTAATGTGCTTAGTGAAAGAGGCAGCTGCAGCAAAGTACTTTTTTTTTACAAAATCAGTCTGTGGTTGTCCTGAAGAGGAAGGCACTCAATTTGCAGCCTGTATATGAGATGGGAGCTGGTGCAGGAGTTAGGAGTTTGCATTTCCCATGGCCTGAGCTATCTGAGCAGCAAGAAAGCTACAGCACCTGCTTGTAGAGCCATGTCCATAGTCTGCCTTCAGGTAAGCCTATAAAATGTGGTGATATCTCATGGCAATCAAGATTGCATCTTAGTACCAAGTCATGAAGGAGTTTATACTTAGTAGGCTCCATGTGTGATTTAGGACCATGTTTAGGACAAAGGTGTAGTCTGTAAGGTGCCAGGAGAGAATATGACCTCCTCAGAGAGTTCAGACAATTAACAAACCAGCCTGAGTACCAGGCTGCCTCAATTTCCCCACTGAGGATGTTTTCCCATCCTGTGTTCATGGAGATCCCTGTCCATGACAGGTGGATCCTCCTGTATCCTTCTGCCCATAGAGGTGACCTCTCTAGAATGAAGGTGTCCCAGCAGGTCCTGAAGGCTTGGGGTAACCAGGCTGGCTGTGAAACACTCTCCACTCTTGGTCTAATGTTTCTTGCTGTTTTTAAGCAAAAAGAAATTTTAGGTTGACACAACTAAGCAGTTTAAGAGAGTCCAAGGCTCTCTGGGCTGCAATATGCCTTCCCAAAGAGAGACAGATCACTTTTCTGGCTCCAGCACAATTCTAGTGGGCACTTGGGAGGTAAAGCTGTGGGCACTGGGAGGTAAAAATGCAGCCCCAGGGCAAGAGAAAGCTCCTTTTTTTTAAGGGTTTGCCCCAGGGCTGCTCCATACAAAAAATAAACAAATTGGGTCTGGGGAACATTTATCTCAGTTGAGAGCTTGTTTGGTGCCCAGAGGAAGCAGATCCAAAACTGGCACAAACCTGTTATCCATCAGTAGGTCCATTGCATCACGAGGACCCTGCATGGACACAAAAGCAGTGCCAAGTGGGATGAGCTAGAACATCTTTTAGATGCCCCTGAAAGCAGCTGGAATTGCAGTAATGCTATTGCTGGTGTGGCAGTGGAGAGGGAAAACCAGCCTTAATGCAGGGATGTGAAAGGGAAAACAATGTTCAGTCTGGCAGTTGTGCTTAGGGTTAACAGGACACCACTGAATCCTTACTACAGGCTTTCTCCCATGCCAGGATGGTAGTTTCCAATGAAGCATCTCCCCCAAGTCCAAGAAAGTGTTTCTACAGTTGCTGCTTGAAGCTGCAAATGGTCCCCCACATCTGGTCTTGGGGAAACCAGAGGGTCCCAGGGTGGCCCAGCAAAATTCCTCTGGCTGTTGTTACTGCACTAAAAAAAAAAAGTTTTCTGCAAAACTCATGCCCACAGTGCTGAGAGAAGCGAGAGCCAGACTCCATCACCCTCATGCAGTACCTCTGCCCGTGTGATCAATGTGCTCTGCATGCACACAGCTCTGCCACCCACCTGCACCACAGGCTGACGGGGAAAAAAACAGGCAACACTGGGACTTCCTGCAAACCCTGGGGGTGACATTGGATGCCTGGTCTCATGGCTGCAAAAATGTCCCCTCCATCCCTTTCCATTCTGTCCCTCAGTGCCTTTCCCTGCTGCCCAGCTGAGTCACAGGAAGCCACAGTGGACAGGTGCTGGAGGCATCCTGTGAGCAGGTGGCACCACAGCCACCTCTCCACGCCCCTGCCACATGGGGGCTGTGTGCTGTTGGAGGGACCTCTTGTTTGCTTTGCTAAGCTTCAGTCCTGGTTGATTTTTTACACTCAGTGCTGTGCACGAGCTCTTTGCTGGAGGTGCTGGTGACATGAGACTCTCCTACAGAACCTGGCTCACCACAGGCTGCCTGTTTTTTGGCAGGGGAAGTTTACTGCCCTCTTTGATGACTGCTGAGCTAAAAAACACCCAGCCCTACAGGCAAAATAAAAAACCCAAACAAATAAAAATGTGTTTTTCTCTACTTGGCCTCTGGGATTTTGTGTCAGCACAAACCATCGTCATGGCTCCCCTGGCACAAGGGATCTGCAGGCTGGCAGCTCCTGCCCAGATTGAGAAGGCTGTACTTTCTCCTGAGGCTACCAGCCTGGCCATGTGCCTAAAGGAGCTCTGCTGCTGTCAGTTTGTCCTTTCATCATAGTCACCCCCAGCCTCAGTCTCTGCCTGCCTGTTGGCTTCTTCTTACTTTTAATCAAAGCTGTGATTTCAGGCAGGCATGGACAGGCTCACAGCTCGGGTCTCCTGGGCCAGCAGCCACTGCTCTGCTATCACCCATAGGCACCTCCTTGAAATCCAGTTTGCAACAAACTGGGCTTCTCCTGTAGCTCCTCTGGGGTTTGGATTTTGCCACTAACACTCCTCTCTGTGCACTGCACAGCTGTAGATGTGTTTTCAAGCACTGCCATGTAGCTGAGACCCAGCACAGAGCTGACCCCACTTACCGTCCCCATGTCCGTGGCAAGCCTCAGACACGCTGTCTACACACTGCACCAGGTTTTATGAGGATGTAAACCAAACTCAAACCCAAAGCACTGATTCCTAGGAGGACATCTGTATCACTGAGCATCTCCTGCACAGCTGTGAGTGCTCTAAGTTGTCAACCTGCCCGAAGGTCTTCAGCAGTGCAAGCTTCATCTCCCACGTGATCATCAGCCAAGTGTATGGATGGCACCTGCACCCAAGGAAGAAGTCAAAGGAAAAGCATTGGGAAAATGTCTTTTATTGTAAAAGGAGTGAAATGAAGTCACTCTCAACCCTCAAGCCACGCTGTATAGGTTGGCCACTGCTAGTGATGCCCAATGGCATAAGGCAGCTATGGTTTGTGTGGTAACAATGGAAAGGGAAGGAAAAACATTATTTGGGGCAAAGGGGGGTGATTTGGGGCAAGGCAGGCTCCTAAATGAGTCTCACATGCTCCATTCCTGGCCCCCCACAGCCACAAACATCTACTCCATCCATGTCCTTGCTTGTCAGTGCCATTTGGAAAGGGGAACCATGGGGACAGTGGGGACAGTCAGAAGGACCTTCTGGAGAGCCCAAGGGAAGCTGAGAACAGGTTCCTCTAGGTTATCCCCTACAAACAGTCTCGAAGTGTGTGTCTTCTGAGAGCAGCATGGACTAGCAAAGTCCAGACTGTGGACACTCAGACTCAGTGCTGATGTATCTTTTTTGGGGTGAATGTCTGTAAAAATAGGGCCACGACCCTAGAGCTGTGTATGGTCCCCACTCGTGGGGGCTGACACAACACTGGGGTTCACCTGGACATGGCCTTTTCACGGCCAGCCCCACGGCACAGCTAGTCTCTTTGCAGTCAGGACCTAAGGGAGGACAATCCTCAGTCCAGTGGGATTGTCTAACACCACTGCAGACACAAGAGTGAGGTTACTGCCAGTTTTTTCTTTTAAAATGTACATAAAAGCTGCAGGTTGCAAGCTTTAAATGAAACAACAATCTCCACCCTGATTTCAGTGAAGACTAGGGTAAGAAAAGCCCCAAATCTCCCTGAACCACCAGCCCCACCAACTTGGTACAGATGGACATAGTTAAACTTCTTTTTGTTTTCCAAAATTTTATCTCAATCAAGGTGATTCATGTTACAGTTCTTACCAATTAGCAATTATAAAAGTGGTTAAAAACAGACCCACCAGCATTACAGTCTGACAGAGGACAGCATGTACAAACACAAGCATCCAGAAAACCTGATTCACAACAGTGCAAGCTTCAAAATTCAATCACATAAGCATTATGTGTGAAAAGGCTGAATCCAACTCCCAAACCTTGTTTGGGGCTTTTTCTTGGCTGAGACAAGATAAACCCAGCTTTGGCCAGTGACCCATGGTGTAAATCAGAGAAATATCCCTAGCAGCAGTTCCCAAGGTATCTGTGCAGACCTTCTGGTCTGCAAGATCTCAGAGATCCTCAAGTCCTGCAGTGCTACAGCATAGTGTTAGAAGTAATGGTTTTGGTAAAAAGTTGGATGGAAAGGCCATCTAGAAGCCTGTGAGACAGTTAAGGCAGCACTGCTGAGCCCATCCCCAACATCAGCTCATAGTCCTCTCAGCAGCTTTACCTTTCTCCTTGCTGGACCACTAAACAGCCATGTCCACTTGTGCCCTAATTACAGCATTTAGAAAAATAAGGATATTCTATAATCTTACCCATTCATTGATATAGTTAAATAAAAGAAAATGATAACTTTGTTAATAAAATCCTTTCTTTTTCAAGGGAGGAGAAAGAAGACAGTGTGTCTAGTAGAGAATTTTCTCCATGACCTTCCTGACAGTGCCTGAAACCACTGCAAGGATATTAAAGGCACTCATCTGGCTGCTCCCATCATTTTAATAGTAGAAGGGTACTAACAGGTATGCTGTGTTTCTATTCACACAGCCTCATTCCTCATGAGTGAGGCATATGGTGAGTGGCACAGAACCAGGGGAAGAGAAGACAGTATCTCATGGTCATGCCAGGATCCTTCCCATGAAGTCCTGTGCCAAGAATCCCAGTTCTGCACTGGCAGCTGAGCTGTGCAACAACACCTCCTCCACCTAATTGATGCCTTAAGTTTTAGCTTTCATATTTTCCAGATTCCGTACTGCATTAGTATATAACTCTGAACTTCATATGAAGTGTTAGCAAGTTCTCCTCCAGTTTAGTCAGACAAAACAATCCTTTTCCAGACTCAGAACCAAGGACACCATTGCAGCTTCAGGCCCAAAAATTACAAACAGCAGCAAACTGAGGAGAGCAATCCAGGAGGATGTGACTTCATAACCTGAAGCTGTAATGGGACAATTAACCTCAAAATGGAAATGGACCAAAACTTATAAAAGTGTGAAAACTCATAACCCATCATCCATCTCAGGTGGAGTCACGGCCAAGCCCTTGTAGTGCCCAAAGTGTATCCTTTGAAGGCCTTTCTAATAAATAACTATTCCTTTAATACTGTCTAGCCTCTATTCTTGGTAGCCTCTTAAGACATCATAATGACTCCCATGCCAAGGGATTACAAGTATTTCATGAGCAAAGGGAAGAGCTGGAGCCCCTCAAAGCATGGTCTTCATGCACTTCTAGGGCTGCAGAAGCTCCCTCCACACTTGGCCCTTCTTAAAGGCTTTGGCCAGACTCATCTCCTCACCTTCAACATCACCCTGCAGGCAAGGGCCAAATCCTGCCAGTGCCCTGGATGAGTGACACTGAGGTTCCAGGATTAATTCCTTGCCAGAGGGTGTCTGTAACTTGTAACATCACCATTATCTGCACCAGTGGCAGAGAAGAAACTTCAGTCCTTCAGAATTAAAAGCCTGAGAAACAAAAAGGCTTCAGGAAACACTAGGGCTCCAGTTGGGCAGGGACCTGTAAGGGTCCCTTACATCTCTCTTTGGGATTAAATTACACAGAGCAGATTCAGGTCTTAAGGGAGTCCCTAAAAGCAGACTTCCTCTCTTCCTAACTACAAAAGCACTTCAGATTTTGCCCCTAACAGTAAAATTTCTCCTCCTGCATCTCATCACAACCCTCAAGCTTAGTGCACCTCCTTTTCTGCCTCCTGAAAAGCTCTGTGGCTGGAGATGGGCTTTGAGAAAGATCCTCATGGTACCCAACCCTACACAAAACATGCACCATCTCCCTGCATGGCTGACTCATGCCAGACCCATGCCCAGCCCAGACACAATTCCAGGAGAAGCCCCACAGATGCTGGCTGTCCCTGGCTGGCCGCAGCCTGGGCAAGGTGCCCAACCCTTCCCAGATATTACAATTCAATTCTGCAGAAGCTCATTAAAAATTCAGGGGTTAACACATGTTCCCAACAGGGACAGAGCTGGGAAATCTTGCCTTCAGGAAGACTTCAATCCTGTTGGCCCTGCCTCCGGTCTCTGTAAATGCATTTTCCTGTACAAAACTAAATGGGAAATCTGCCCAGAAGCAGCTGCTGGGGACTTGGGGTGCAGGATGACGTGACCCCACATGCCCTCCAGGAGCCTCTTACAGCAATCCCACTTCCAGCAACACCAACACTGCCTGAGAAAGCTCCCCGGGACTCTCCCGGGGAGAGAGGAGGGCTGACTCAGGAAAACCCTCAACAAAATCATCACCTCTAACGGCGACCTGAGATGGGTATTAGCTTAACTTAGCGTTAGATGAGAACATTTCCGTGGGTGCAGTGAGAACAGCCGCTGGCACAGACCCATCAGTTAGCGGAGCTGGTGTTTTCCACCCACAGGCAAGCCGGTTACCGGCAAATGGCACTGTCAATCCACGACACGTGCCGCTCGCGGGAACCGGCTGTTCCCAGGGACGCGCCGCACGGAGTGTCTGAGGACAGCTTTGCTCCAGGCAGCCCTTCTGCCAGCCACAAACCTCATCTGTCCTTAAAAACCAAAAAGGATGGTATCAGCAGGATAATCATGTAACCAAGTGGGGTCATAAGTGCTTTAAAAAATGGGACATGCTGGTACAGGCAGTGATGCTCTAGGAAAGACAATGTTGATGCCCTGGGCAAAACACACAGGCAAGAGCCTTGTAGAGGAAGTCGAATGGGTGAGCAGGTGGGATGCAGCTGGCCCAGCAGGAAATAAGCAACCCATTCAGTTAAAATTCATGGACATCACTTGAGTGACCTGGCCTGCCTGGTACCCAGGAAAGCAGGAGCATGGGGCAACTGTTAGTCCAGCGCCATGCCAGGCAAAAAGGGGAAAAAATAGGTGTGTATATATATATATTTATATATATGTAATTCTATTTTGCTTTATGCTCTTAAAAATATCCATTTGAATATATTTGCCATATTAAAAAACTTATGGCAGGCTGTGCTGTAGCAATCCTCCCACAGCACACACCCCCATACCCAGTGCCAGGTGCTCCCAGAAGACTAGGAATGCTCCCCACTTGCACTAAGCAACTTCCGACCCTTCAAATCCTTGAGAACTGAAAAGGTGCTGGGTTTACCACGTGTCTGCAGACAGACTGACAACTCCTTTTTGACCTATAGAGATAAATTGCTGCCTACTGTAATCCAATCAGAGCCTACCACCAGACCCAAATTAAAAAAATGAAGATCAATCCCCTAATAAAAAAAAAAATTATCCCCAAGAATAGTGAAGTCGATTTAGCTCCCTTCCTCCACCCCAGTCTCAAATGAAATGTGCAATTAGAGTTATTATTTGTTAGAAAGTCCTAGGTAAGGCATGGTTATTCCAAAGCTGATTAAGAAGCTTGTTAGGAAACCCAGAGGAAATAGGCAACTTCATCCAGGTCAACAGGATAGTCGGTGAGCAGCATCGGGGTCTTCTCAAACAGCTCCCCCTTGTAGCTGCGCCACTTGCCCGCTGGCAGGTAGACATCCCGCTCCTGCTTGCCCATCTCCAGCACAGGAGCCACCATGAGGGTGTCCCCAATGAGGAACTGGGAGTCGATGCGGTGAGTGGCCTCGTCGCGGGGCGAGATCCACCAGATGGGACGGATGATGGGGTCGCCCGTGTCGGTGACCTCCCCCGCCAGCTCCAGCAGCAGCGGGGCCACCAGGGACTCGTGGAGCTGCGTGAACTTCTGCGCGATCTCCACCACCTCCTTGTCGTAGAGCCAGGGCGGGATGGAGAACTGCATGGAGGGCATGAAGGCCGACAGCTCCAGCCAGCGCACGTACAGCTCCCGGTTGGGGATCTCCACCGCCCCATTGGTTTTATTGGGGAAAAAATTGCCTCCTATCATGTCAGCAGAAATGAAGGGGTAGCCCAGCATGCTGATGGTGAGGACGGTGGGGATGAGGGACTTGAGGCCGAGCTCATAGCCCCAGACAGAGTCGCGGTCAATGATGCGGAAGAAGCAGGAGATGTTCTGTGACTGGTAGCCCACCCGCACCTCGGCCAGCTCGTAGAAGGGGATGGCCATCTCCGTGTAGCGCCGGGACCAGATGCTGGGGTCCGACAGCGGGCGGAAGGTGCTGAACTGCTTGGGCAGGTAGCTGGTCTCGCCTGCGTCAAACTTGAAGGATGAGATGCCGTACTTGTGCCGGAGCTGGCGCAGGTGGCTCTGGAACCAGTCACGGGCTGCTGGGTTGGTGAAGTCCAGGATGGCCCCGATGCCATTCCACCACTCCACCATGGCCGGCAGCCGCCCCGAGGGCTCCTTGATGAACAGCTGACGCTCAATCCCCACACCAAAATTGGAAGAATTGTAGTTTATGAAAGGGTGAGTCCACAGAGTGACCTTAAACCCATCTTCCCTCAGCTTTGCAAACATCTCTGTTACGTTGGGGAACTTGACAGGGTCAAAGTCAAAGTCCCCGTAGGCTTGGGTGTACATGTCATCAATCTCAATGTGGCTGCAGTTAAAATGGTACTTCTTGATCTTTTCAGCAAACCGTAAGAGTTTATCCTGGTCGATATCATTCTTGTAGAGGGCCCATGTGGACCATATGGGGTATCGGAAGGCGTTCTCAGCAGGGATCTTGGAGGGCTTGTTGAAGTACCTGCGCACCATGTACTTGTGGATGGAGGTGATGTCGGAGCCCACGCAGACGCGGTAGCTGAGCTCGGGGAAGGGCTGCTGGCCCGGCGGGGGCTTGTAGGGTGAGTCCTTGTAGCGGGCCTGGAAGAAGAGGGCGCGCTCGGTGGCGTTGAAGCCCAGGTGGAAGGGCACGGAGTCGTTGATCTTGATGGCCGCCGCCTTGGAGGAGAGCCAGTAGCGCTCGAGGATGCCGCCAAAGCTGTCGCGGAAGGAGTAGACGTCGCTGGTCACGTAGGGCACGGGCTCCTGGTAGCCGGCCAGGCGGATGGGCCAGTGCTGGATGCTCATCTCTGAGCCCCCGTACCAGTGGGCGTCCTCCCAGAACATGGTGTGCTCCACGGCCGGGCCGGCCGCCAGCTCCTCCCAGCGCACGCGGTAGCACATCACCGTGTCCTTGGGCTTCACCGTCTGGATGAAGAAGTTGAGCGGCCCCCGGCCGGAGCGCGAGCAGCTCAGGATCTCACCCTCCTTGGAGCACGACTCCAGGTCCAGGCTGCCCGAGCGGAAGGCCAGCCGGAACACCACCTCGCCGTGCTGGTTGCGGATGACGAAGCCGTCCGCCCGCAGGTCCATCAGCTCCGTCTTGAGCCGCTCCGCCTTCCTCAGGGACACCGTGTAGTAGCACCAGGCCACCACCGCAGCAATGAACAGGATGAGGCCCAGCAAGATGGCACCCAACATTGGCCTCAGCTCCTTGGAGGGCTTCTGCTTCACCGGTGTGAAGCTCTCTGGCAGGAAGGTGTACATGGTGCTGTGCTCTCCCTAGAGCTTTCTGCAGAGGAGTGGGAAGGAAGCACGCCTGGGTTTGTCAGGAGGAGACACCGGATTGTTAGGAGAGCTCCCACCTCCACCGTGTCCTAGAACACCCATCTCTGAAAAAGGAGAGGATATAAATAGTCTGAGAGAACCTCTGAATCAAGGGACAGCGTGTCACCCACTTGCTCCCCCGGCCTCCTCTGCCCATCTGTGACATGCCAGGTGCTGTGTTCCAAGTACCAGACATCATCTCCAATTACTCTGGGCAAGACAACACATGCAGAGAACAGCCTGAGCCCTACATGGGGAACAACCCTAGGGCAGCAAGGACCAAATCATTCTTATATTAATGTTTTTTTATTGTTGGGAAGACCTTCAATGATCCAGGAGTGGAGACTGAGTGGCAGTAGGAGACTGAACAGGAGCCAGATCAGCCCACTGACAGTGTCTTTAAGAGAACGGGATAACTGAGAGCTATAAAAGATACCATATAATGAATTCCATGCAATGAATTCCATGCAGCCAATCCTAATTTTAATCATACTACCTCCCTGGCAGATTTAATTCATCTGCGGCAACATCCCCTTCTTGTCCTAAGCATGTCCCAGCTGCTCCGCTTGGGTGATGCATTGCAGTGAAGGTGAGTAAATCCCTGCTTCTCCACAGCTCAGAGAGAGCCAGATGGGGTTGGGGTACCAGTGGCTCATGTCTGGTTTTGGGGGGCATGTAGGGGGTGCAGTGAGTAGCACAGCATGGCTGGCTGCTGCCATGTGCTCAGAGCTTCACAGCAGTTCTGGGTGGGAAAGAACTTCCAGATTTAGGAATTAAAACTAACCTTGTAGGAAGTGAGCAGTGAGCCCAAAGGGCCCTTCCTCCTCCAGGCTGTGTTTCAGCCCCAGCCCACTCCCTGCTGCCTGGCCCCCGGGAAGTGGGCTGTGCCAAAAGCCTAATGGCTTTTCCTTGGCCACAGCCTGGCTGGGCTCCGCCAAGCATAACGCCCGGGATCCAGGGGGGGAAAAGTAAAGTAAGGACATGGGAGAGCAAGAAACAAACACAGCTGCAGGAGGAGCAGGGGAGGGAGAGGAGCTGCAAAGCTGCAGAGCAGCTGCCTGATATCTGCCTGGTGCCAGCAAACACAGCCATCTCCTCCCCAAGCTCTGGAGCTGTAAACCTGCTGGCTGTGGGCAAACCAGAAGGAAAAAACTCTTCTTTTTGGGCACAAATGAAACCAGTTGCAGAGACTCCCTCTTATGAGGTTGGTCTTTTTCTTAACAAAAGGAAGAAAAAGATTCAAAATTATTTACAGAACCCTCTCCCTGCCACAGACTGACAATCCAGAACAGGATTTTCTCTGTGCCTCAACAGATCTTTCTCTCCAAGTAAGGAAAAGTAAAGCAGAAAGAGGTCCTGAATGCCACCTAAGCTTTATTGCTCCACTGCAGGGATGGCCATGTGTAAACCCACAGCAGCATCTGTGCAAAGGCTTGACAAAAAATTCTGTGTTTATATCCACCTTGAAGCACGTATTGGACAAGACCTTGCAGTTGGGAGAACTTTTTGTGTGGCCAGATGGGTCATTCCAACCTTTCCCTGGGAGCCAGTAACTTTCTAGACAGCCAGTTGCTTTAAATGGGATTACAGAGGCATTAGGAAGTGATTAGCCTGAACAGGCGATAGGTTTAGTTAAACAACTTGTCCCACAGCCAACTCCCACAGAGCCCTCACTTGCCAGCAGGGAGCTCAGTCACAGGATGGGGACAGCTCCAGCTACTCCAACTGTGTCACCCAGCGCTGGATCCTGCCTCCCAGGAGGGCAACGGGGCTCTCACCCACACAATATTTGTGATGCAAGGCCAGCTGAGCCCAGCCAAAATTGGGCAATAAAGACAGGGAGGAGGTGGTGGTGGGATGAGGCTGTGTTTGGGATAAACCTTCATCCCTGCCTCTACTCTTCCTTGGCTCTAAGGTGAATCAGAAGCAGCACAGGGCTGTCCCAGGGATGGTGGGGGAGGAGGGTTTGCAGAAGGACTTTGGCCAAAACCAGCAAAGCTGAGTGAAGCCACAAAGCAGCAGGATGCTTCTGGAAATACAGACAGGTACGCTGAGCCCAAACAAGCCCTCACCCTCAACACTGGCAAGTTTGGGGATGCCACAGAGAGAGGGACATGAAAATAAATACCTGTGACTCTGGAGGCACGCCTGTGTCTCACTTGAGCCTTATCTAGGGACTGCAAAGCTCAAGCAGGGAAAAAATAAAATGCACCCTCCACCAAACAGGACTTGCAAAAGTTATTTTGCAAATTATTTTGGAAAATAATTTTTTTTAAGTTTTCACATTTTCTTTACAAAAAAAAAAAAAAAAAAAAAGAGGGGAAAATAGTGTTTCCTTTGCCAATTCTCATTCAGGGTTTTAAGCCCAAGAAATATCTGATACTGCTGCTGTGGCTCCATCTAAAATTGACAGCAGCTACCAGGGCTTCAAGGAGTTTCTGGATTTTTATCTCCCTTTCAGGAAGCTGGTTTATTATTTACGAACTTCTTTGAAGCTGCTCTATTTTTGGCTGTTTCTTTCTTTCCCTCCCCCCCACCATGGACTGGAGCTCATGGCACATATGAAGGAGCCATCACTGACACTGTCAGTAGAGAAATAGTGTTTTTTAAGAAAGGTTTTGCAGCCTCTTGAGTCCATTGGACATCAGTCTGCCTCAGAGGGATGTGCAAGCTGGATGACTGAGCCGGTGGATTTAATCCTGCTCTGACTGCTGTGGCTGGGCCAGGATCAAACCCCGTGGCTGCTGACGGACATTGTCCACTTGGACACCATTTCTACAAAGATGCTGAGAACGGTGTTTGCAGGCATCACCCAGCACAGTGATGGGCCAAGGAGCTCTCCAAAAAAAATCCTGGTCTCTGCCCTGTATTTTTTTGCATTGTTAACAGAGTGTACGTTCTCCAGTGGGAGATTTGGCTCCGTCCCAGGTGAGAGCTGTCTCCCAGGATCCCTGGAGATGCCTTCTGCCTCTTACTCACAAGCTGCAGCCCGCAGAGGTGCCTGCTCATGAACTGCCTGTTTCAACAATTTTTTTTTTTGGTGTAATGCTAACTTGTTATTTTGCTCCAAGATGACATTGTGGCAACCTTTAACTACTCAAAAAACCACAAAAAAAAAGAAAATGAGAAGGGAGAGTGTCAAAGTCAAACAGCATGTTTGCAGCTTGCTGCGCCAGAGCTTCCCAGCTGACCCAAAACAAAGCTTTTCCTCTGTGCTCTGTGGAAGCAGTGAGTTGCCTTGCCTCAACTCGAGATGAAAGCAAAACATCTGAGCAGGACACACTTTATGGAGTAAAAATAAAAATCCATTTTTTGACCGCTTCTATTTTTACCAACACCACTGCTAACCGCGGGCTGCGAGACCCACAGCACCACTAACCCCAGCCACTTTGCAATTAGGACATTCGTTTAAAGAGGGTCAATAACATACAACTGGTCTCTATTGCCCTGGCAGGGTCAGGTCTGAACCATGCTGGGGGCCAAGCTCCTGCCAGGGACACACACCCATTTCCCATGCCGGCATGCCAGGAAACCCTCCCTCTTCCATTGCAAGGTGCTGCCGCCTCCTCCCCAAACTTCTTGGCAAGACCCAGCTCAGGAAATGGTACAGAAACACTGCAGATTTTACCAGGAGGCATCTTTAACCCCACACAAGAGTGGGGAATTAGGACAGTAAGTTAAGGGAGAAATGCCTCCTCTGGAAAAACAGCTGTGGGAGCAAAAAAGCCTCCACGTGCCAGTCTGGAACTGCCTGCAGGGAACCTGCCCTGACAAAGGGACTTTGCACGCCTGACACAGGGGACAAACAAGCCCATCCTGGGGGTTTAATTTCCTTTGGAGGGCTCTGCAGCAGAGCACTACAGCTCTCTGGAGGGCTTTTTGGAGTCAAATAGGGTGAAATCACTGCTCCTCCCACTTGGTGCTGATGGGAGCAGGTGGGACAAGTGGGGGCACCTTGGTGACAACACTGGCACAGGGCACAGGGTTGCTCCTCAAACACCCAGATTCCACATGGATCAGAGGCACTGATTCCCCCCTAATGCTGTGGATTCCCCCGCATACTAAGCTGGATCACTCTGAAGGGCGGGTTTGTCCCTGCAGTACTCAAGCCACCTCGGGAGGCATGTGTGTGGCACAGACACCCAGCCCCTGAGCCAGGGCAGCAGCTCTGCCTTTGCAGGGACAGCGAGGAGACCACGGTGCCCCAGAGGACCCCTCACCTTCACCGTCCTTGCTGTGGTCAGAGCAGGGATGGACACACTGCCTGGCCTGAGGGGTTCCGGCACATGCTGTGCTGGGGGGACTCTCTGCACCTCCTGCAAAGTGACAGACCCTTGCTGCCAGGGCTGCTGCAAATTCCCCCCCGCGCTCGGCTGCTGGGCACAGCCAGGCCCTTGCAGGAGGCACCTCATCCCTCCGGGCCATGGTGCCCCGGTGCTTACCTGGCCATGGCTTCCTGGGGATCCCTGCCTGCCGCCTGGCTCCACCACAGATGTCTTTTTAAGCACCTAAGAAAGGAACACCGCTACATCTCCACGTCCCCGGCAGCTCCATCCTCTCCGTGACGTGGGGCGTTCCGGGGCTCCGAGCTGGCCGCTCCGAGCGCAGCGGGTGTCCGCGGGCAGGAGGAGGGGACCAGCGCGTCACCGCTGTGTTTTCTCACCGTGACGGATGCGTGACCAGCCAACCCTCCGGCCGGGGTGTGCCAAGGCGAGCGGAGCCCGGCCAGGAGGGGCGGGCGCACACTTCCACCAGAGAAGATTCCCGGAGAGCCGGGATGCCGGCGGGCATCTCACCTCCCTGCCAGGTGAGCGGGAAGGGTCGGCAAAGGCGCATCCCCTCCCTGCACTCACAGGAGCGCCACAATCAGAAAGCAAAACGGAAAAAAAAAACCCAAAAAACCCAAAATCCAGTACAGGGTTTGGGGTGGTTTTTGTTTTCTCCCCCAAATCTTGTGATTTTAAGCAGAGTCGTGATCCAGAGGAGTAATGAGGCTGCCTTGTGTGAAAAGAAACAAACTGCCCCACTGCTGCTGGATGGTTTATAAGATAGGATTAAACAGCACTGGGCACTCGGAGGATAAACCCCAAATCCAAGGTGGCCATGTGAATAAAGACCTCATCTGCAAAGGGCAGACAGGCTGCCAACACCTTGCTCTGTCTGCTAGAGGAGTTGAAGCTGTGGCATTAGCCCTGCCCAGCCTTTAATACGTTCACCTTTATTACAGGAATTGTGACTTTGCAGCCCGGTTTTGTCCTTTAAAGCTTTCAGTGCCAAGTGATGCTCCAAACCCATTTAGTCACCTCATCCAGTGTTCAACCATGAATACAAAGCAGACACTGGAATCCAATTATGGCAGCAGACAACTTAATATTTAACACCCCTGACAATATCCCCCTTTACAATATCCTCTTTCTTTGTTCTTCACCCCGTGCTAATTACCAAGATGAAGTTCATTAGGCTGGGTTTTCACTTTAACCCGGCACACAGCTCATGGTGATTTTGTCTCATGACTAAATCATGACCAGAGGCTTTTGCTTTTCCCTGCCTGGGGGCACATCAGGGAGCCTGAATTTATCTGAGCCACAAAGATTTGTGGAGACTTTAAAACAAAACGAGTCTTCCTGGTCCACTTGCATCAAAGCACATTGGGCACGAGGGGGAGAAAGCTCCAGGGCTCTCCCTTTAAGAACATGTCCCTGTCCACCTTGGAGAAGTCCCAGAGGCACTGGGGGAGCTGGAGGGAGGGAGCCTGGCTCTGAAATTGTGGTTTGTGGAGTAACCCTGAGCCCAGCAATCAGCTCCTTGGCACCTGCAGGGCTATCAGATCTCACGCCCAACAGCGGCAAAAGCAGAACACCAAATATTGGTGCTATTAGTTTATTTCATTTGCCACTTTTGCCACGTAAGATACACTGCCACAAAGATTTTGGTGTCTTTGCCACCACTGTCTGTTGGCCCCCCAGCCCATCTCCGGCTGGTACCAGATGTGTGCCATCTACCACCCCATCACTCCAACAGCCTCTCCCCAAAGCAGGTGTCAGTCTCACTGCTCATGTCTCCTCCAAGACAATCCACCCCACAAGCGGGACCTACTGCCCCATTTGGTCACACAGATTCTTTCTTAGAAGAGCTGACTCAGCCCTTTGGGAGCACACTGCATTTCTGATGCTGATGCAGGCTGAAACCTGAGCCCACCCAACATCCAATCGCTACAACACGATATGGAGGAGAAATGGAAACCTAAGTACATCCCTCTGGCACAGTCCTGCCGATTTTCCAGCCATCAAGTCACCATGAAACTCCGGGCACTGGCAGCTCCACAGAGCTGTGGATGGCTCGTGATGCTCAGCTGTTGACGCAAGTCCCGGAATTTGCATCCGTACCCAACAGTCGGTGATGCTGGACAACCTTGGCCCAAACACAATCACCAATCCCTTTATGTGCTCCCTTGCAGTCTTCCATGTGCAGATCCAGCCACGCAGACACAACCCCACAAGCGCCACTCTCCACTGGGATGTAGGTGTCTGCTGTGCCAGGCATTTGCCCCTTGGACATCATGAGTATCCCAAGGTGGTAAGGGAGGAAAAGGAGAAGAAGCATTTGTGCTTTCTAACAGCTTTGGCTGCTCCTTGCCATGGCCAGTGACAGCGGAGCTGTCCCAGAACCCACTCCAAACCCAACCCAGCACAGAGCACAATGTACCCATCTGCAAAGTTTTCACTGCCAAGCATCTTGCCAAGCGGCAAAAGTTGAAGCTACACTTTGTAAGTGGTGCCGGGGACGTGTCTCCCCGCTCCGCTCATCTTCTCTAGGCAGCCAGACTCCCCCCCACCAGAGAGCCCGCGGGGTCCCTGCACGCCGGGCTGCGGAGGGCTCGCTCCCCGAGGCCCGGGCAAAGCTCAGCACCTCCACCCCGCTCCCCGCGGCCCTTCCCGAGCCATCGCCGATGCCGCAGCCTAGGGTCTGCGGGAGGAGGGGGACCCCTCGCCCGCCTCCGCCCGCACCCCCCGAGCCGGGCGTGTGCCCCCCGCCCCGAGCGCAGCCCCGGGAGCCGCGCACTCACCGGCACCGCCGGGCCATGGCCGGGTCCGCCAGCCCGGGGGCTCCGGGCTCGGGGCTGAGCGCGGTTCCGGGGTTGGGCGCTGCCCGCCCCGCCCCGGCTCCCCGCCCCGGACCGGCCCACGGACCGGCGCTCCCCGATGGGAGATGTAGTTCGGCCCGGGAAGGGCAGCTCCGGGCGCGGCGGGGGCTGGACCTGCTGGGGATGTCCGGGGCTGCGTGGGAATGGGGGTTCCCCTGGGGCTGGAGGGATCCGGGTTTGGCGCTGGCAGGGCTATGCCGGGATGCTGTTGAGTCGGGATGGGCTTTTCATGAGATGCTTTGGGACTGGGATGTGCTTTTCATGGAATGATTTGGGGCCGGGCCAGGTTTTTCAATGGGATGTTTTTAGGCCGGGACATGCTTTTCACGGGATGGTTTTAGTCTGGGATAGGGTTTCATGGGGTTTCCTGCTCCCAGGAGGACTGGGGTACTGCGTGGTGTGGGCACAGCATGGCAGGCTGCTGCCGCACTGGAGTGGGGGTCCCCAGAGAGCTTTGTGCTGAAGGATCCCCCCACTGTGAGGACCACCGTGCCATGGATTTATGATCAGCAGCACACATGGAAGGGCCTGGGTGGTGTTGCCCCCTGGCACTGTGCTCTCAGATCATAGTCAGACAAGGGCATTTCACGCCCTCATTAATTATGTGCTGCTTTCAAAGTACCCCTCCTTATTTAGCCTGTGTCAGTGCTCAGTGTCCCAGATGGATGGCAGCTCTTCCTGGACAACTTGCCAAAAGCAAGCACGTCCTCAGCAGCCCAGCATGAAGCTGACAAACACGGGTGTCAATGACAGCTTCCTTCTATTTTTGGCTGTGTTACTATGCTCCAAGAGCTTTCCCTTGCATGCTTTCTTGGTCTCCAGCTTGTGCATGGCGGGAGGGCACCAGCCTGCAAGGGCTGTTAAAGTGCCCACCAAACCAGCAGTCCATGAAGTTTCTCCACCCTTCCCAGGAACTTCTCCAGACTGTGGGAGGGAGTCTGAGGGGAACAATTGCCCAAGCCAGTTTTAATGAAAGACCACTTTTGCCCTTCACCAGTGCCATGGGGCAAAGTAAGTCTCTGAGATAAATTAATGTACCCTGGCATTGCCATCTCAGTAGGCCATTTCCAGTGGGTCTCCCTGCCTTCAAACACCACTCTCTCTTGCTTGGTCAATTCCTTAAAATTCTCGTTACCAGACCCATGCAAACTGGGGAAAAATCTTCCTGTTTCTCAGTGGAGAAGACCTTGAGAAACTTCTCTCTGAGGCTCAGGTGTAGAGGGGAATCCAGTGCTGTTTATTCTTGTTGTTGCTTGTTTTTTGTTTCTAAACTCGGGAATTTAAAGACAGTCACACGTTTTCTGCAAAGTCTCACACCTAATTTTGGCCCACAGGGATTTGATGCAGTAGCAGAATGATGACTGTGCTGGTTGAACAGCATCTTCTCTGCCCTCTGCTCAGGGCTGAAAAAAGCTCCTTCAGCAACAGGGACATCCTAAAGGTAAACATGTGGGGATTAAAAGGTGCTGCTGGACCTGCTGTGGGTGAAGGACAGGGCTGATTACTGCAGAACAAACAGCATGGCCAGGGAACATGTTCTTGGTAAGTAGAGCACACAACGACAACAGAAAACACAAGAGCAGCACAAGAAACACTGATGTGGCCCCAAAATCTGGGAGATGGAGTTGGGCTCAGGGATGCCAGCAGGATTTCAGGTGTTGTACAGTTCCAAGCATGGCTGGATGAGACCATGCATACAAACAACTGTCCAGGGAGTAAATCTGGCTTTCTTAAGGATCTATCAGAGAGGTCCCTGGGGACTATGGGGCACCAGGAGAGTATTCCCCAGGCAGCACTTACTACCAGGGGATATTTATCAGGGGAAGTCAGAACCCTCAGGATGTTCAGACATCGCTGGGATAGGGATGGTCTCAGTCCAGGGAAAGAGAGGGATGGCCATGGCAAAGCCACAAGCACATATACTGAGAGAGCACCCCTTTGGCACTGGCAGGAGGACACAAGAGGCAAAGAGGGGCTGAACAGACCCACTGCCAGCACCATCAGACTCCAGACCCCATGGAGATGTGTTCTCTGTGACACAGAAGGACAGCTAGCACCTGGGCAGAACTTTTGGATAACCAGTTCCTCTCAGGCCAATAGGCAGTGGGATTGATGGCTGATGGTGTTCCTGTTGTTCTCCTGCATTGCCACCTCAGTCAGCTGCTTGGGCTGACCTTGGCCCAATGGATTTTGTAATAAGGGCATTGTTAATCCCTACAGACAGTAGGGAGTGGGAAGAGACACCCATTCCATGTGGCAGCATCTGCCTTCATGGCTGCTGGGACACATGGTGAAACGGATTACTAGGCAGGGTCTAGTGCTGGAAACACAGCTGGAGATCTGAGCATCAAGCCTCCTGTGGGGGTCGTAGCAGTGCTATGATTCTCTCCACAAGCTCCCCACTCACCCAAAACCAGGAGAGAAGGATGGAATCACTGGCTCCTCTGCCCCTGCATCCAAGGTGTCCACAGACATTCGAGCACTTTGCCTCGTGGGAGATGGGGTGAGTGCCCTGTGACCGCCAGGAATGGGGCAAACAGAGGTTGGGAAGGGAGTTACAGGACTGTACCAATGTCCTACAGCTGGCAAGCCTGAGAGGGCTGGGTTTCATGGAGGAGAGGGGTGCCCTGGTTGGTAGTATGCACTGTTTCTGTCCTGCACAGTGGTGACGTCCCTGTCCATGCCCTCTGCTTGCTCCCTCATTACAATGCACATGGTAACAAGGCTGCAGGAGATGAGCTGGTTTGCAGTGAGCTTTGCCTCAGTGCTGGTGACCTTCTCAGCCTGTGAGGGGAAAGCTGTGTCCCACAGATGCCCTTTGAGTGGGGCGCAGGCTCAGGGATCGCTCCTCCTGCAGGACCAGGGCTGGGAGGGATTTTTCAGTGCTCAGCACTCTCCCCAGCACTTCACATGGTCCCCTGGCATGGAAGACCCACCAGCTGGAACTCATCTGAGTCTGGGAACTGTATTACAGCAGCTCTCAGAGCAACCCCATCATCACCACGTCACACAGCAGCCTGGCATGAGCCCTGTCACTGCCTCAGTTTCCCTTCTTCAGCAAATCCTGTGCCTGGCGCTCTCCAAAACTTCTCCATGGACAGGGCTGACATGTCAGAGCTTCTGCTTTGCCAGCTCTAAGAGACCAAAAGCACTGCAGGATGCAGTTCCAGGGGACAAGTCAGCAAGCACATGCCATGGGGTATCAAACACTCTCCTGATCAGGGAGCATGACACTGCCTCACTACAGAGATACAGCGAGGCACCCTCTGAGTCCTTGTGCCACCCTCCTGCATCTGCAACTGGGTAGGTGTAGAAACCCCAAAGTTTCCTCCTCCTGCAGCACTTACCTGTGTTACAAACTTGTTCTATTTCCAGAGCTCCTGTGGAGCCCACTCTTGGATGGTCTTTCTGACAGAGCACAGTGAGCAGCAGGAGTTGGTGTAAATGCTGCTGAGGGTCCTGTTTCTTAAAGAGGAACATGCAGCCTGCTGGGACAGGTGTGGGTTGGCAGCCCAGGGTGATGTTCATGTGATCAGTGATGCCACAGAATGGGAGCACTGGGATTTGGTGGCTTTCTGTCAGTCCCACAGCCATGCTCCCGGACTGCAATTCCTGCCTACATCCCTCTTGGGCCATACCCTCCTTGTTTTGTTTTGGCTCCCAGCTCCCTCCCCTCCTGCCAGCAACACTAGGAAATAGTTTCAGCTGGTCCTAGTCAAGATAATTTTAGTTTGGGAGGTGCAGGAGCAGTGATTGTGGCTTCTCAAGCCCCTTTCTCCTGTATTTCTTTGGAAATCCTACAGCAATCCAGCTGCAGGCAGAGATGCCCACACCAGTGCAGCCAATGACTGTGTCACAGCACCAGCATAGCTGCCCCAGCCTGATGTGGTAGCCAGGGAAATTATTGCCTGCTCTGTCTCCCCTTTTTAATTAAAAGCTGGGTTTGGGTGATCCTGTGTTGAGCCTTGTTTGCTGTTCCATCCAAGTAATGGTCTCTGCAATCAGAGTGAGCAATCCTCACCCATCTCAGTGCAGAGGCAGCTGGGTCATGCCAGGGTGGGAGTGGCATGAACAGAGCAGAGATGCCGCTGCAGGGATAGGGACAAGCCAAGCCCTGCTCTGCTCTGCTCTGGCCTGTAACACTGTGCCACCTCCGAGCCATGCTGTGCTTTCTGTTCCAGCCCCTCTGCTTCATTTTGGCAGATCCATGGGTGCAGACCCACACCCATCTTGGCAGGGGAGATGCCAACCTGTGCCCCTGAAGGGCTGCAGAGCCCTGCCTGGTTTGCTGCTGGACAACCTGGAACATCTGAGTGGGTCCCAGCATAAGTGAAATTTGTGCCCTTAGAGAAGAAAACAAGCTGCCCTTGATATTCACACCCTACTGGTCTCTGTTGAGCCAGGTTTAGGCTCTCCATCAGCCCCATTCCCTCCAGGGAGTCAGTGGGAGGCTGGGAGGGGAAGGTGGACACTGCAGTGCCTACCCCTGCCCCAGCTCCTGGCCTTGGAGCAAACCAGGTCACAGGTCTGGGGAACACCACTGTGCAGAGGTGGAACCCAAGCCTCTCAGCTGTGGGGGTACTAATCCTGGACCAGATTTGTTGCCAGCGTGATCCACTGGCCTCCATGACCGTCCTCTATCCCTGGTGGTCCACAGGTTTTCCAGCTGCTGGTATTGGATTTAAAATCAGGGCTTGGCTCCTGTGACAAGAGCTCAGAGGGACAGAACAGCTGCAAGGCTGGAGAAAAGGTTATTTCACCCATTGATGTCGTACAGATGCAGCAGTTCTTTCTGCTTCTTGCAGACCAGATGCAGGAGCTGGGTCCAGCCTTGTGTGCCTTCCTGCTGCCCTGGGGACTCATGTTTCCCAAATGCTGGTGGCCAGTCCTGGAATATTTACCTCTACCATTCAAACAGGTCACAGCAGCCGCTGTTTCTGGGACCAAGCAGGCCATGGAGTGAAGGCTGCACCCCTGGTTTCAGTATCTGCAACTGCTGGGGGCTCAGAGGAGCTGGTGCAGTCCACACTCCCTCACCCTGGTTTGCTCCAATGAAAAAAAAAGGCTGTCAGGCTGGTTTTCATATGTATGCTTTTTAATATCATTAATTCCGTTACACTACACACAACCAGTAACAATGATAAATACTGCAATGGAAATGTTAAAAAAAAATACTATACACGTTTTTCATGTTTTTGAAAAAAACCCCCACATTTTAAAATAAATTAATGCATAAAACTGATGGTAGAAAAGAGAAAACCCAAAACAAACCATAACACAACTGATCTGTTTAAGGCAATACTCTACACAGACGGGAACAAAAGTATAACAGTGTGCTACATGATCTGAATGGGAAAAAAGGGAACAAAAGAAAACCCATACAAGATGCAGACTGATGCTTTGAGAGTGAAAAAACTCCCAAAACAAGATAAAAAAAAATGGCCAAGTTAAGTGCAGCATTAATACACTCTGCATGTCAGATGATTAGCAGGTTCCTAACAAGGACTAAGGTCAAGCTACAACAAATTTATCTTCCTAATTAAAAGGTTATTCAGGTCAAACCCTACATTTAACTCTATTTGTGTTTGGCTGTTTCAGCTATATTTCACTATATGCAAGGACAGCCAGAAATTCATCTCCTGCTCTTGAGATTAACACAAAGGTCGAGAGGTCTCCCATCCTGAAATGTATTTCCATTAAATAAATCCAAAAAGGATCTTGCTTTTGGTGACCTTGAAATACCTCCCACCACTCCTTCCCCTGGGGCACCAGGCACCACACGGGGAATGGAGACCTGGAAGGCATTTGCTTAGGCTGATTTTTTTCCCATGCTGAGGACACAAAATGGAAGTGCAGATTTGATCCGGACTTGGAGGAGTGCTGTTTTTCTGTCTGCCAGAAACATCCATCTGGAGCCTGCTGAAAGTACTTTGCCAGCATGGAAGAAAACCATCCTGCACACAGGCTCTGGCTACAGCCATGACATTTGCTATTAAAGGTTGGTGCAGACCTCCACACCTGCCTGGATAGCCAAAGAACCTCAATTATTAATGCAGCCCAGAACTTGGCCACTAGAAGATGGACAATAATTGTAATGCCAAAAAAATCCCTCTTTCCCTCAAAAAAGAAAAGAAAAGGGACAGTAGCCACTTTCTGCCAACTTCCTTGGGTGGATCCCCATCAGCTGCCACCCATTTAAGATCGGCAGTGCCAGATCTCACCAGCATTGACCCAGTACATTCCCAGTAAGGTGCATGTCTGCAAGGTGCTGCTGGGGGCAAAGAAACTTCCTGGGACATGGTCAGAGCCTCCTGTACTGCCCTGCTAGAGTGCATGGGAAGGAAGCCATGAAACACAAGGAAAGAAACCCAACTGGAATTACTAGACTCGTGAAGGCTAACAACTGTCCGGGTTGCCTTGGGTTCGGGTGGGAAGGGGGGATGCAGAACTGGGCTGAGAATCACTTTGGTGCAACTGCCTCTGATGCTCATCACTAGTGCATGGGGCAGGGGGAAGAAAGGCGCCGGCTGCTTTGAGAAAAGGGGAGTGGAAGGAGGACGTGTGTGCAATATAACAAGGCTTGCAATTCTAGGACTAACCACTGGACACGGATACCAAAGATTACTTGTGACAACTAGCTATCCTTCTACTGCGGTTGCTCCTTCCCCCATTTTCTGGTCTGATTCTTCTTCAGTTTGGGATGCCATGGCTGTTTGGCATGATGGCTAGTGCTGATCCTACCACCCCAGTCCTTGCCCAGCTCATGGGGTGACTCTGCTACAGGTTGGACAATGAGGTCTGGAAATCACATCAGGCACAGACCAGCTCTGCACGCCAGCCAGCACCTGCTTTCAGACCCTTCGGAAACCTACTTAATGGCAGCTCATCTCCCTTATTAAACTGAAGGCTCAATAACCTCTGTGGAAGGAGTAAAAAGGGTTTAAAAAGTGCAAAAAGGGGAGGGGAAAAACCCAACTTTCTGAATTATCTCCCCTGCAAAGACTTCATCCTCCACCAGAGTCTTTCTCCCGGCAGAATTACAGCCCCACCAGTATCTCACAGCACCCTGCCCCAGTGCAGCAAAAGCAGAGCCAACAGGCTCCCCACTAAGGCCTCTGCTGCAGGACTCCAGCCCACACGAGGAGCATGTGGGTTGGCAGGTCTGGGACCTGCAGACCTGGACCCACAGCACCGAGGCCAGGAGGGTGAAGGCATCCGGCTTGGTGAGCTGCATCTCACCAGGTTTTGCACAAACCTGGTGAATCCTCAGCCCCACAGCCTTCATGTGGGTGACGAGAAATCCCAGCCTCCTGTCTGATTCTCACCCCATCATGTTCACTGACCTACAGCTGGCCTGACTTTTGCTTGGGGTTTGTCTTAGGACAGAGGCAGCCACAAGTTGAACACAGCTGCTACTGCAGCTTCTCCATGCAAAAAAATGGAACAAACAAATCTGTGAACTGGGGGTGGATATGAAGGTCAGTCATGAAGACTGCTTGCCCAAGTTTTTCAGCTCTTTCCATGTGTCTATGTTATATCTCTCAACAAACTGTGTCTCCCAAATCATGGAGGCTTGAGGAAGGTGGGTACCAAATGAAGTTGCAGCTTATTTAGGTTGCAAAAGCAGAAAGGCAGCCTGGGTGAAGAGCAGTGCTTCCCAGGGAGCCCACCTGGGACAGCTGCATGGGCAGCTAGGGGAGAAATGCTGCTCTGGGAGGGCAAATATCTTAGCAGCTAGGGGACTTAGAATGGCCTTTCAGTAGCCTTTTCCTGGTGCCTACTGGTTTCAAGTAGGCTCCAGGGAAAGCTGTGGCCTGTCCTCCTGGTGTCTGTGCTGCTCTGTGACATGGTTTGCTGCATGCTTGTGTGGGACAGGGGGCTGTGCTCTGTGTGATCTCAGTCAGTCCCAGCCTCTGCCTCCCCAGCAAGCTGTCAAAGATGTGCTCAGACAGGCAGTGCTCAGCTGCTGTCATCCTGGGACTGCCAGCAATGTCAAGTGGGGCAAAGGAGGGGATGTAGCTGTAATTTTTGGGAAGCACTGCAGCAGCTCAGGTGCATAATACAGGAAGTTAAAATATGGACCACAACCCCTATGAGAAACCTCTGCTGACCTCCTGCAGATAATCCCAGCCATGAAATCTCCCTTTATGCTAAATTCCTGGCCCTTTTGCTTCAAGTCTTGTGTGGTTCTGTAACAAAGGTGGGTTTGTCTGTGAAGAGCAATCCCTCTCACAGCTGAGCCTTGAAAGGAAGAGACAAGTACGCCTAGAGGTGAAAAGCAGCTTAAAATGAAGACCTTTCCATGCTTTCCCAGCTAGCCCTGTGGCACTGCTCCTCTATGCAGATGTTGCTTTTGAACATGCAGCCCAAGCTTGCTGAGCCAAGCAGCAGCCAGGTGCCAAAGCCTATGGCATTCTAGGTAAGAGTGGCAGTATCCCAGGTGGGTGTGAAGTGAGAATAGAAAAGCAAATGAGGAGCCCTGGCAGAATCACCAGTCTAAAGGCTAAGATGATCATATGGTTGCTAAAAGCAAGAGCATGAAACTGCCATGGGAATATCCCAGAAATGAGCCTTTCAATACTCTGTTCTCCTTCATCACTACTTGCCATCCCAAGCTTCACTCCTAAATTCCTTAATTCTGCTATCAGTGGATGGTGCTGTTGGGCCACTAAATCTTTGTACATGTTCCCTCTGGGAGCAGGCAAACTCAGAAGCCAGTTGTGTAAGTCAGCTGCCAAGTTACTGGATAACACATCCTTGACAAACATCTTTCTCCAAAGATGTTTAACCCCTGTACTAACCCCTACCCTGCTGCATTCTGGCATGTGTGAGGAACAGCAGAAGATGGTAAAGAGGGGGAAAGCAGAGTAGTACTTTGAAAATAGGAATTAAATTTCTATAGCATTACATTTACATCTTGCTTGCAGAACCGTCTATCAATGGTGCCTCTCACACTTGGCAGTATCCATGCAGGATGGTGGCAGCACTTTGAGAAGGCAGGCTTCTCCCATGTGCCCCAGAAGGGAATTGTCATCAAGAAGGGATGTGACTTGCCTGAGGTTAGAGCAAATACCTACAGCAGCAAGGACCCCAGATCTCACTTCTGTGCTCTAACAGTCCAGCAGACCCACCAGGGCTGTAGTTGGCTGCAGTGCCAGCACAGGGACAGGGTGTTTCTGGTGTGTACATCTGAAAGCAAGCTTTGCTCCCCGCTGGCATCAGCACTGGACTGAGACAGATCATCTCAGACAACTGGGATCTGCCTAAGGCCAAGACAGCACTTGGCAATCTTTCTAGTTATTGCTTGTTTTCCTTTTCCTGTTTTCCATCTGTTGCCCAGCTGGGTCCTTCCTTTCTTCAAAAGCATCTTCATGTTTCTGTTGAGTCACACACAGGGCACTGCATTTTCCTGCACAGCCTGCAGGCCAGCCCAGGATCAGACTGTGCATGGAAAGGGAAGGATCCTGCTCAGGATTGCAGACCTGTGTGTCAGCCAGTGAACCACTGTACCCAGTGGGTGCCTCCTTTTGGGATAAGAGCTGGTGAAACAAACCAGGAGGAGCTGAGTCCATCTTGTCTGTGGGGAAGCTGTGCTGAAGTCCCTCTCAAAGTCCATGCAGCAGGAATGGTCACCTGCTTTTGCAGTTGCAAGGCATCTGCAGGCAGGACAGACAGGAGAGCACAGCAGATCCAACGGCCAAGCACACATGTTAGGGACAGACATGCAGCAATGTCAGATATCACCCAGTGGTTCTTCCAAGGGTTCACTTCAAGATGTGTCTGGTAAGATATCTAATGAACCTTCAGAATGGGCATCAGCCTCCTTTCAGCCAAGGTTTATGTAAAAACACTAGAAAAGCAGACATGAACTCGCTATCTATAGACCTTTCTCAAGACAAGGAGAATGTTCCTCCTCCCAAAGACATCTGGAAATGTGGAGTTTGCAGACAAGAGAGATGGAACAGAATGCTGAGACCCTAGAGTTCAAATTCAGCTCACATTCAAGGATACTAGCTGATAGTTTATCAGATTAATGTCTGCAATCTGTTATTTGATTAACATCAAATGCAAATTCATTTTTGGAGGCACCAGCATCAATATCCTTACATCCTGTTTGCATGGTAATTTAGGTAGATAGCAACACAGCATTTCATGCTCCATGGTGTTCCTCCCCTTGGTTTTCTGTACAACTTTGGATTGAAGATGTGGCCTCAGAGGGCTATCTTGTTTGGTGCAAAGACTGGATGAAGGAACAATTTTCTTTCTTGCATGCCATCTGCATTTAGGAGAGCACCCAGCAGCTCTGTAGATTTTGTAGAAATGCTGTGACAGAGAGTCAGAGTCTGTGCTCTTGCCTTCTGCCTTTTTCTTGCCCTGGTGGCAGAGACTGGTCTAAGGAGAGCAGTACCAGGATAGCCATCTATCTCCACACCTTCCCAGGAAATCACCACAGCATAACCTCCAACAAGGTTTGCTTGAGCAGAGAGGCTGGATCAGATGACCCCACTTGGCCCCTTCCAGTCTTATCCATTCTTTGACTCTGAGGGCATATGGAAAACCTGCTAGCTAAAGCAAAGGTCTGAACATGAGACCAGACAGGGGGAACCAGCCTCATCTGTGGTTGATATATATCAATTGCCAGTCCTCAATATTCCATAATGAAGCCAACAAACATGCTGCATGGTCATAATCTGCTGAAGGGGCTGCAGTTCAGAAGGGTTAGTGTTCAGTTTTCTATGACAGCCACGTGTGCATTGCCTTAAGCCACTCAGCCTTTCTGATAATGACCCTACAGGAAACTACTTTTCCCCACCCTTTCTACATTACTCCCCTAATAAAATATATGAACACAAAGCATAGAGAGGAGAAGCCAAAAAATTGCCATTTTATGGTCCTGTACTGTCATGCCAAACCAACTATTTCTGCAACCAACTCCTTCTGTGCACAGGCAAAAATGCATGAGTTGTGCTTCGGTTTGTATTTGGAGGAAGCACCAAGTGGAACATCTGAATTAATCTCCCTCCCTCCTTCAAGGGCTGTGCTAGAAGCAGATGCACACCACAAAATGCAAAGGGCTGAAGGTAGTTGCAGGGTTGGGGAATGTCTCAGGGCTCATGGCAGGCAAAAACCAGCAACAGGGGCAATAAAAGGACTTGGTAATGGTGACATGGGACAGAGGGTCTCATAGAATCCCTCAGATTGGAAAAGGCCTTGAAGATAACAGAATCCTACTGTTAATCCAGCACTGCCAAGTCCACTAAGTGGAAGTCTGTCCCTCAGAGGAGAGGTGTTAACCCTGAGAGATAACAGTAGCAGCAAGCCTCATTCTGTCCTAGACTCAACAGGACAGTGCTTGGTTATAGCTGGACTCAGTGACCTTAAGGGTGTTTTTGAACCTAGATGATGGCATGGTTCTATGATGGCAGCATGATGGAGACCTGTGGGATGTGCAGCCCTCAGTGGCTGGCCCAGGTGAAGAGATGATGGCTTGTTGCTCTAGCAGGCAGTCCGAAATGCTCCGAGCTCCTGAGCAAGGGCTGTGGGAAAGGCTGTGTGCATCCCAGCTGGAAGGCACAGACACTGACCCAGGAGGACAAATGTGATGAAGACATTCCATGATACCAGTGCGGAACTGCAAAGTCCCTCTCCAGAAGAGTGAAGATTTAAAGAGCGTTGGTCATGTCCTATAGGATTTGGTTTGACCATAGTATTTCTATTAGGTTTTGACTACATTCCCCATTAAAAAAGACTCCTTAAGGAATGTTTTTCCCTTTTATCTTTTTCTCTACTCTCTACTTTCTCCACCTCCAGACAACCGCATACCTGAGTTGTATTTTGGAAATATCCCCCTCAGCAGTACTAGGTGGTGAGAAAATGAGATGAATTCACTTGAGGAACATTATCCCTACAAGAGTTGGCAAGTTAACCATCACTTCTGCATGAAGAGGCAGGGATGCTCAGTAAAAAGCATCATTCAAGTCCTCTTTCTATGGCCCGGAACCAGGGTAGCAGCATGCTGTTTTAGGCAGAGGACAAGCACAGCTTTAAAAGTTGTCGACACCATCAAGTAAATAAGCCTGGGAATCTTGTGTGCCTGCTCTTTCACTCACACTGTGGCTGCTATCAAGCTTTGCACTGCACAGAGTAAATATCTAGGATGTTAAAATAAATCTCCTGCTAATTAAGACTTCTTAAAGACTCAGCTCACTTCATATAGATTTTAGATGGAGGATCTGTCTGTTGTGGTGCAGCTCAGGCTCTGCTTTGTGACTCAGGAATTCTGATGGGAAGCTCAGAACTGCCCTCATTTTTTTTCCTTTCCCAGGCTACAAAGCAGGTGATGACCCAAGGCAGGTGGTCCTTCCTCCTGAAAGGCCAGGAAAACACAAGATTTGTGCCTGTGGCAAAAGATTTCAACACTAAGAAAAATGCCAGCCCATCCCTTGCATGCTGCAGTCAGTGAGAGGACATGTTTCCTAATTCCAGAAGTGATTCTGCATTCAAAACAATCTGCTGGTGAACTGAGAGCTCAGACCAGCAACCTAACATAACAGGTTTCCAGCATCACCTGCTCCTGACCTGGGACCATGTCTGGCTCACAACTGGGCAGATAGGGGGTGAACAGTAGTTTCCTCTCATGGGCATCTTTCAGCTGAAACTGTTCATAACTCTGCTGTTGCTGAAAACTCCTCTCAAGTCTGACCCTACCACACTGATGACTTCAGCATTAAAGAGTTTCTCCCACAAGCACCCAGAGACACAATGTCAAGAGAATATCAAGAGTCAAGCACTGTTAAAATGTGCTGTCTTCAACTAGCTTTTCCATCACTGTTGTTCAGTACATCTGTAGTCCTAACTCATGCAGGATTAATTTCTTCTCAGTTGAACAAAGTTTAAGATTTTTGGAAAGAGATGGGTCGCACAGGGATTAAATACAGGCTGAAGTCAGAATGAATACGTGACTGAACTGAAGTCACAAGCATGGTTGGTATTCCTGGGCAATGAGCAAATCCTTGAAGTGCATGAGTGGATTGCAGATCGAATCTGATGTGTTTGGTGGTAATTTAATGTGGCTCTAAGGGTAGATTGCATTGGCTATGTGACACAACAGCTCTAGCTAATACTGACTCACAGTGAGATGTCAGCTACTTGTCCCTTTTGCAAGTGAATGCATTGTGTCATGCTAGTCCTGGCTAGCCTTGCCATAAGAAAGGATGCCCTGGTCTGTCCCCATTCCTGTGCCCCAGTTACAATATCATTTTGGTTATGCAAATGAAACAGGTTTAGTGAATGAATTAAGAACTGACTTCCTCTCATTGGTAAAACACTTTGATACCTCCAACTTGCCCTAATCTAGCAGATGGATTGGTTTCAGTGGGCAGGATTACCTCAAGTCCCACCTGACCTTTCCCATTCTGGAAAAAGACACTTTACAAAATATCCCCAGTGCCTAAACAAACCAAGGAGGTATCTCTGGACCCCTCTGCATTCGCTCTCCAGACCAGTCAGCTCTGCCAGGCACTGCCTGGCACATTGAGCAACTTCTCTTTTGTTTTACCATAGTTTAAAATAAGTTATCAACCAATCATAAAATGAATTTTTTGGTTTCTCCTGGCTCCATGAACACAAAGAGGTGCACGTCCTACCATAGGAGGAAGCAATGGCTGTTAAGTTTTACAGTTATAGTGGAAAGCACTGATCACAGCCTGCCGGCCTCACTACTGGATGTGACAGGCGGTGGAGGAGGTGGCTTGGCAACACATGCAGGTAGGGTTGACCGATTTAGGGGGGATTAGGTCGAGGTCCTCATCATCCGGGATCTCATCTAACCGGTACCCATCCTTTAGCAGCTGGATGTTCAAGTCTTGGTTGATCTGCTACAGACAAAGAGACAAACAGTCAAACACTTGGGACTTCTGGTGGTCAGAAGATGAAGGAGGTCCCTTATTCAGGAATGTATTTCCCCACGATTAACAACTGCCCTACAGCTCTAGTTTTTGACCTCAGGTGAGGGGACAGGACTAGCTTCTCCAGAACAGGAATATCTAGAGTGAGATACACTATTTTGCTCTGAAATAATTTTTCCCTGAGGACAAGCCCTCAGTTAAAGTAATGCAATAATATCATTTACTGGCAGATGGATAGCTCCCCCTCTCAGTCTGGGGCACACTACAGCAATTAAAAGATGGTAAAGTTTAGCTCTGTGATCTCAAATTCAAGTGCTATCTAACTGAATCTATATAAACAACACTTGGTCAGGGCACAGAAACAGCTCAGATCATCTGATACAGTCACTGCTCTTGGCTGTTTCCCAGGATTTCAGAGGTATTTTATCCAAGGAAGAGATACAAGGGGCAAGAGTTCTGAGTAGTTTGTTGGCAGAACGGTTGCTCAGCTCCTGGATGCAAAATCATACAGAAGCAGTAGCCAAAGGCTGAGCAACAAATTCATGAGAGAGTGGAAGAATACACTCAGAAACAATGCAGAGGGACTAACATGCCTGAGCTTCCTGCCTTTTCTCTTTAAAAGGGCAAGAGTTCATATCTGCAAGTCCTCCCTGGAATTTCTGCTTGCTCCAAGTAAACACACACTGGGTGACCCTGACCACTCCAGTAACTGGAAATCACAGCACACCCTCAAATCCTTTATTTGTGTCCTTGGCAGGCATACAGTTGCTGAGCTGCCATGGCAGTCAAGATGATGCTTTTGCACCTCATGGATCACTGCAGGACTAGGCAGAATGAGGGAAAGTTTGAATGAAACCAAAGGTAGCTGTGAAAACTGCTGATGGGCAGATCTCTGTGCCATGGCAGCGAGGATATGCAGCCAACTGGATCACCAGGGAAGAAAGTAACACGACAGTTTCTGCCATGGCCCCTTCCAGACTCACAGAGTCTATACCAATACTAAATTTGTTGTGTAGCCATTTCTGCATGTGCAAAGCCTCTATAAGCCATTTCTGGCTGCTGTGTTATTTGCATTCATGGCAAGGATGGCAGGAGAGATTATAACTCACCTCAGCTGATGAGTATCCCGAGGAGGAGTATCTGGACATATCGAAGTCATCATCACTGCAGGGAAGTACAAGATACAGTGAAGAAGGAATTGGTTAGATGAGACCTGTATTCCCCACTTAGTCCTATCTTTCTTGTGCCACAAAACTGTTCTTGAGGCACAGAGAAGTTACATCAAGGGAGCCTGTAGAGCAGCTTTCATCTGTGACCCTCAGATCTTTCCATCACAGTGCTCTTTTCTCACAGCTCTCCTCACTTGTTCTTACACAGAGACCCACCATGGCATAGGTCAGAGGGAACAGTGGAGAGAAGAGTGTGAGTGCTGCCCTCTGGCATGAAAACTCACTTAAGCTGTCATGTGTATCACTTTTTTAACTTTTTGCATACCTGTCTGTATCCAGGGCTACCAGGGGTTTTTCATCTGGACTCTGGTCCAGCGACGAGTAGCCCTTGTTGGGAACGACGAGCCTGAAATAATTAAATGTTGTCCATTAACCACACAGTAAAGCTCAGAACCACACACTGCCTAGGATAAAGCTATATGATAGTTGGCTTTCCCCATTTCACTTTTTTGCAAGCCCCTTCTTATTGGTGAAGATGCTTAAATGGGTGCAATTCAGAGGGAGCAAGCTGTGTCTCTGGGTAGCCTACAGTAGTTTCACAGGGATTAACACTGGGCACGTCTTGGAACATACCCATTCCTGGAAGAAAAAAAAAACATTGGGACACACTGTACTTCATTCTGGTAAACCTGTCTGGCTAGCAGTTCCTGTCATATCAGATTGCTCGTTTTTGTGTTGCCTGGTTTTTTTCCCGGCCAGGGTATCTGACACAAGCAGTAAGTACACAGGAGAAGGACGCTAGGGGAAGTCAGAGGCCAGAGTGATCCCAGTGTTCTGCTGTTGGACATCAGGGATATTATGTGGTGCCTCTTTCTGAATCCCTATCCAGGCCCCTGGCAACACAACACTTCTCAGGTCTCAGTACTAAATTTAGTAATATTAGAAACCTGAGCTGTTGTGCCCAGCATAAGAAACCAGTTAGACCAGCACTTTTTAAATTCTATTTTTTTGCAATGACTTTCACTTTATCAGAAATGTTACAAAGGCTGAGGATGACTCTGCACCTTTAACTGCCTGGGAGAGTTTGTGAAATGGAGTGCATGCTTCAGAACTTCTAGGATAAGTAAAATGTGTCAATAGAATGGTATATTGTTCACAGTGGAGTTCTTTCATCCAAAAAAAGTGCAAAAATAATTTGGTCCTCAATTAAAATAAGATGAACTAAACCCAGAAAATGGAGTAAGATTCTTTGTTCATCAGGTAAGAATCACAGGAGTGACAAAAATCTTCTCTTTCAATAGGTTAAGTCAGGTTTTCTCCCAAGTGGTCTTTAATGACACACCATGATGAACAATGATGCTTCACTAAGAGTTTAAAAAATATACATCTAAATATGATAATCCATCTTATTTATGCTCCAACTACTCTCTAAATACCTGAAATGTTTTTCTGTTTCTGCACAGATAATTGCAGCAAGCCATTAATAATTTTGGAAATAAGTCCTGGCAAGCACTGTGAGTGGCCAGGCTCAGGAAAAGTAAGATATATCAAATCCTATAAAAAAGCAGATATATAAGTTCACAATTAGTTATATTTTCTTACTGTGTTCACTGAAACATAAAGTAAATTAATTAATTTAAAACCTGACACAGAATTTCCAAACTGCTGCACCAAGGGACTGGAGAAAATGGGATCCACTTGCAAAATCCACTAGCCCATCTCACAGAAGCGGGACAGTCCTTCTGCACCTGAGGTATGAAGGCAGGAAGTCAAAAGCAAAGATATCTGGAACTGAAGCTGAGATTTGGCAGCACAAGTTTGCCCATACACCTATCAGAAGTACTGACTCCCATTTTCACTCTCCAGTTTTCCAGCCCCTGCTCCATATATACTCACTGACAGTTGTTATGAAATCATCAGTGAACAAAGCACTCTCAGGTGATCTAGGAGGAGAACACTGTGGTGATATTTACTTGATTAAAAAAACCCCACTACATCTTCTTCTTGAGAAGTGTCTTTTTTCTTAATAATAAAAAAATTAATTTCACTGCAACAGACAAAAATTGTTATAGTGTCTCTGCCCTTGATTTAAGTCTTTCTCTCACATCCTGATTGTCCTTATCTTAATTTTCCACTGTCCTTGGAATAAAGTCGGGTAGCAGTGGTAGCTGCTTTTGTCTGCAGCTGCCCTGGTATAAGCTTCTTTGTGTTTCTGCTCACTTGAAGCAACACAGGTTGGACCATAAGGTCCAAGTTTAGGTTACCCTGAGTGGACTGCAGCACCTAGCTGTATTCAAGTGGTGTGGATGGTGTTGTGGGCTTTGTCTGAGCTCATATGAAGAGCATCACCCCTACCTCATACACATTTAATTTGCTTTTAGGGAGACTGAGAGTCTTATGGATCCAATTACTCTCACCTGTAAGGCTGGCTGCACCCCAGTCCCAGAAGAGGACTGAATGATGAAGGCAACCTTGTACTAGAGGCTGGATGTCAGAAATCCACAGAGATAATATAGAATAACAGAGGCCTTGGGGAAAAAGGAGGAGCTGGAGTAGAGAGTAGGAGAGGCAAAGCACAAAGGAAAAAAAATATTTGACGAGAAGAGCAGAACTGTCAAAAAAGGGGAAAATGATTTTAGCTTAATTCTCCTGCAGAGACCTGAGGAAGCCAACAGTTCAGACTTAAATAATAATCTGGAAATTCTGCAGTGTGTCCTCCTGGAATACATCCCATTACACTGCAACTGCTACCCTGTGAAAACCTGCTTGAACAAGCTTGTGGCATTTCTGCCTTGCTGGTCTTGCCCTGTCTGTGGCAAGACAGACTGAAGCATTCAGAGGTGCTCAGACGTCCTTAAGTGAAATAAAACTGAGCTGGCTGTTTGGAATCTTTTGTCAATAGGTGTCACTGCTCCGCTCTTTCTTTTGCAGCTTGGAAACAACAATCTCTCCATGGAAAATTCGCTCATGTTACAGGTAGATACCTCTATTTATCCCACCTTCTCTCCCTTATTATCTTCCTCCACTAATTTCAGTCTTTCTAAACCTCTCAAGCAGCAAATCTGCTACCATTCCTCTCAGGATGCTAGCTTGCAGCCTATTGCTAAAAGGAAACAAGTTTTTTCCAGAATGTACTTGGAAGATAACGAGGACCAGTGGGCATGGAAAACCCAGCTGAGCACAGTTCCTGAATTTCTTGCTGCCATGAAGGGACTGGCTCTTTTAGATGGCCTCAACACCTGAACACAGAGAGGAAGCATATTCCCCATATGTATTTCAGGGGCTTACAACTAAAAGTTGACAAGGTCCTGTCAGGATTTATGACTAATATTTTGGGTCTGGGAAATTAGTGTGAACAAGAAATCTCATCTTTCAGATGCATTGCATATAGAGAGGCTCTGACCTGCAGCTCCTATTCCACTTAATATATGGTAATCCAGGCAACTTTCCCATTCATCAGTAAACATCCAGCATTCCCCAGATTCCTCCATCATTTTAAGTGAGGTCTTCCACTAAAACCTGCCACCTTTCTAGCAGCATGCAAAGCATTCAATCCTGTGGGCTCACAAGGTTTTCTCCCTTCTGAACACAGGTAAGTAATACATCAGTGTACTGAAGTCTGCATGGACAAAAAATAAAAATACTCTAAAAGAAAATATTCAGCTGAGAATGTCTTTGTTTACAGCACGTTGTAGTACTGCCTAATACTCTCTTACTGAGCTCTTCCAAAGCATCTCCAGCAAAGTGTGACTGTGCTGTTCCAAGGGTGGAGAAGGTGTATAGAAAGTCACACAGAGACGGATTATTTACAAGCCTTCATTAAATCTGCCAGTAGCAGAACAGGTCACCATCAAAAAGGAGCCGTGGAACTTACAGTGATAAAAGCAACCAAGGCAGAATTAAGCTCTAAACTAGTCTGTGTTTCATGAAGAAGCACAGCTCCTCTCCCACTGGCAGGATTAGGTGTTACGTGAGACTACTCAGAATCTGCAGGATGGCTCTATCAGCCCCCTGATTCTAACCTGTCTGGGCTGCCTCTGCCTTCTACAGGCTGCACTACCACTGGTCCTGGGCTCAGCTGCCCTTGCATCTTCCCAGGGACTGGAACGTAACATGGCACAGAGCATTTGGGCCCATCAGCTCCAGGAAGGGCCATCACTGCTCTTGCAGTGTAGCTGGCAGAAGGCTAATGCAATGAGCACTGTCCCTGACCACCCCAGGACCATTAGGGACTGCAGGTCAGAGCACAACTGCTAGTACTTTCCAGTCCTTTACCTTGTTCGTGCCATCACGTTGTTCTTCTTGGGCTGCTGATTAACTGGGCTTCCCATGTTGCCATTCTTCAGAGATCCCTTCCGAGCCAGCTCCCTCTGCTTCTCTGCATAGGAGATAGGAATGGGAAAAGCAAAATTACAGCAGCAGCTTAGCTGGCCACCATAAGAAGGAACCCAGATCCAGTAGTGGCAAAAGGCACAGCAGAATTAACAGCAAAGGCCATGAGCTCGCCTCTTATGAAGGGATGCTGCAAAGGCCAGATGAGCCGTGTCCCACTTTCTCCAAGGTCACCAGGGACTAAAACTAATCTACTTTCACTCACAGCAGCCTTTTGACAGGAACACACTAAATTCTGGATGATACCAGAATTTAGTAGCTTCTGGATGATACCAAGCTGAGGCAGACAACAGGCACAGACCTTGTGCCTATCTGCAGCTAGTTGCTGCATGGACCCCAATACTATGCTGTACGAATATGGCTCTACCTCTAGCAGGAATGGGAACCCAGGGATGTATATAAATTGATATTAAATTTTTGGGTTGGAAGTCCTTCCTTGTTTCTTGTGGAAGATCAGTTGTGTTGAGTTACCAGCCAGTTACAAAAGTTGAGCTAACTGCCTGAACCTCTTCATGCAATGGCAGGCAAAGCTTGTATGGAAAAGCTGAGCACAGGGCCAGTAAGGCAGGAATGAGACCAGTTTAAAAAAAGTTTTCCAGAGTGCGAGAAAATGCTGGAAACTACTTTTGTGGTATGCCTGAATAACAGGTGTACCAGACTACTTGCTGAGGAAATTGAATAGTGAATTTGTTTTGCTTGAACCTCTCCTGCAATGTGATTTCTGTTGTTGGGTTGTGTTTCTTTTACAGATTTTATTTCTGCTTGGGAGAGAAGAGCAGCTTTTCTCACTTGTTATGGAAAAGCAGCATCCTTCTATGGTATGCAAGTTCAAGGTGAACCAACACTTTCCCTTCCTCACAAGTCAGAGCAGGGGGACACCTATCCAAGGCTCTCTTTCTTGAGGGAGAAATAAACAGCAGGGATACCTAGAGATTGTTATGATGAGGAACATGGAGACAAGAATACATACACTTGCAAACCATACCCAGCCTGCTCCTGCTGACAGCAGAGGTGAATAAATGCACATGGAACTTGGCAGGAAAAGGATTGGATTAATAACTCACTCTGGCTTGAGCAACTTGAGAGACTTATTCAGGATCGAAATCAAAACCTTAAATCAGAGTAATTTCTCAGTATGGAACTTGGAAATTCATCAGTTACCTCTGTCTCCGGAATAAAAGGCTGATATTTCGTAAGCCACATGAATTTTGCTGTTCAGAGAGAGACAAAGCAAGACTATGAAGGCAAATACCTACAACACGAAATACAACCTGTTTTCCACTCATCTCCATCAGAAGCTCCAGTGCTGACCACAAATACACAGCACTGAGACAAGCTGCCAATGCTTTATGATGCTGATGAAATAGTTACAGGGGGCTGAATTCAGTGTGAGTGCAGGTATGATGGCTCATGGGCAATCATCAGCAGGGCTGAAACAGACAGAGGAGCATTAACCATGCCCAGGTTCCTTCTGGCTTTTCACTAATTTTCCAGACAGAAGCTTCCTTCAAGAAGCAGAATAGAGCAGAGAAGGTTGGGAGGGCATGAAGCAGTTTTTGTGTGCCTTTGACACTACAAAACATGTTGAATTAGGAGTCTGAAAATCCTGTCTGATTGTTAGCTGGATCACTGTGCTGGGTGATGCACTTAGTTTGTGTGCAAGTTTTTGGTAGTGGAGGGTCGCAGAGGTGGGTTCTGTGAGAAGTTTCCAGACATTTCCGCATTAGAGCCAATGCTAGCAGGCTCCAAGGCAGACCTGATGCTGGGCATGGCTGGGCCCATTAGCAATGGTAGTAGAGACTCTGGGATAACAGAGTTAGGAAAGGGGGAAAAATCCTGCACAAGTGCAGCCAGACAGAGGAGTGAGGGTGTGTCAGAAACAGCCCTGCAGACACCCAGGTCAGTACAGAAGCAGGAAGAGGAGCTGCTCCAGGTACCAGAACAGATTCTCCTGCAGCCCATGGTGAGGTACCCCTGCAGCCCATGGAGGTCCATAAGGGAGTAGAGATCCATCTGCAGTCCATGGAGGACCCCACAACAGAGCAAGTGGGTGCCTGAAAGAGGCTGTGACCCTGTGGAAAGCCCATGTTGTTTCTGTGTTTTCACTCCTCTGTCCAGATGAGTAATAGAAAAGCTTTGATTGCCTCCTGCTGTCCAGCCAGGGTCACCCCACCACAGACAATCTACTCATCTCCATGCTTGAGTGAAGCAAAGCAGCAATTTCTGTTTCAGTGGAGAACTTGCAGAATACAGACAGCTGTGCTGTCAGTCTGACTCACGGGGGAATTTGGCTGCACCGGTTCCACTTCAGCTAATCCTGGATGTTGTGTCAGAAGAACACATGGAGCACATGAGTGAGTGTGTGCGTAAGTGAGGAGGGGGTCCACGATCCTTTGACACCCCTATACTGCTCTGAACAGCATGGGGAACAGCCTTTTGTCTGGATCTGCCAACCACATCACATCTTGCTCCTCCTTTATTGTTCACCTTGTCACTTTGTGACACTCTGTCCCTTCTGACAAAAAAATCATTTAAGGGAAGATGCATCTGCTTAAATAAACTATTGCCTTCCTGCTAGACCCACACTAGCCTGTGCTGCTAGTTGACTCCATCTGAGCCATTCAGCATCTGCTCCAAGTGCTGCTTCAAAGTTAAGCTCTGCTGGTGACAAGACAACAGCCAAGGAGACTAAGGAGCATTCAGTAAGGCAGGGATAACACCCAAGTAAAAAGCAGCAAAGGAAATGCATGCTGCAGACACAAGCAGCACCACAAGGGGCTCAGCCTTGTGTCCTGCCTGGCAGTGGTCTTTTATTATAGTTGCCTGGAAAATTAATAAGATGCCCCAGCATGCCAAATGCTCAGCAAACTGTCCCTGTCCCAGTATTCACTCACCTGCCTGATCCAGGATATGTCAGAGGGTGGATGGACAGATAACTGCATGCTGACAAGTGACACACATCCACACAGGGAGCCTCTTTAGAGAGAGTCAAGAGGTGGCTGAATTCTCCCCTTATCATGGGAACACCTACAGCCCTAATGAATGATTTTAAGCACTGCTTGAGATGATTTAGTGCAATCTAAAATGGTTACCTGTTCAACTGGCAGGGTGTGTCTAGCTGCTTTATGATGAGAAAAAATAGTAATGGAACTTGGGAAGCAGAATGGACTTAACATGAATGTGTCTAAAAATCAGACTTCAATGAATCCTTAAAATTATTTCTCTGGTTTCAGCATTTAAACAAAATTATAACCAGTTTTAGTAACACTTTAAAGGTTTTTTATAAATTAAATGCTGAACAGTTTGTTTGGGGCATGTTGCTGTGTAGGGGTGTCCTTGGTTTTGCCTACTATCTTCCCTAAACCAGAAATGCCAAAAGTAATCATATGCTTGAGTCTCCTGCAGAACTGCTCCTTTTGTGAGATGAGGCAAAGCAGAAAATGCAGGAATCTGGTGAACATCATGCTGTACTATGCTGAAGAGATATTTGAAGAATCAGACACCCCAAATCCGTGTTTTCCATTTGTCCCAAGATAGTGGGTGAGTCTGGCTATGATCAGACAGTGGTGGGTGGAGAGTGGTTTAGGATGCCATTGTCACACTGTCACTGTGCTTGACTACCTGCAGCCCCCTCAGCTGAGGCAGCCTGACTGGCACAAACACCATTTTATGGCAGATGAGGCTGATTTGCCTCCTTTGCACTGCGGGGTGGATCAAGCAGATGCTGATTGCTCCAGTCTCTTTGCTGAGAGCTGCTGGCTGGATCTCAGAAACTCAACTGCTTGTGAGCCTGCCTGACCAGGAGAAGACGGAGCTTCCTGCTATGGGGACAGTGCAGTGTGGACCCATGGGATTTGCTGAAATGGCAAGACAAAAAGAAATTAATCCAGTGTGACAGAACTGTATTTTTTCATTTTCAAGGTTGATGAGATGAGATTTTGGGATGTATTTCTCTCTCTGTCCCCCACAGTCAGCTAAATTGTTTCTGAAGCTGAGGACTCTGATTCCCTGATGAATTCTAATTTCTCAAGTAAGCTGAGAATTTAAATTACACACTAAATGAAATTAATGTGTCTGCTCAAATTCTGCTGAATGATGAACAGATTCATGAGTAAATGAAAGGAGAAAGAATCAAATGCTGTCTACAGCTTCTTCAAGCCCAAGTCTTGATTTCAGTCCAATTGCATCGATTAGCTGGGGGATATTAGCATGAATCTAGGTAACACTGAAATCTTCTCTACCTTTCACCTCTGACAGACAGTATTTGTCAGTGAGGACTGTGTCACCGCTTGGAGAGGATTTCAGGGTACACACAAAAATTTGGGCTTTGCCTGCAGGCTGCATGGAAAGGAAGGTGTAAGAAAGTTGTGTGTTAGGACTATGCTGATCCCAGTGCTCCCTGGCGTGTAAGCGTGACCATGTGGCTGGCATTAGTGCAGCTGATGGCTGTGCCTACCTGCACTGAAAAAAAGGCAAAAGAAAAGTGATTTTTACTAAACAGGTGTAGCAGAAACAAAAAGGACCTATCTGTGGCCAGTTCCCTGCTGTGAACACAAGGACTATAGTTTCAAGCTGATACAGGCCAGGCATCAGCACTGATTTCTCAGGACAGGCCATCTGAATAAGGATATTGTTTCACTGGTTTCAGAAAAGACTGTTCAGAAAGCAAGGGTCAGACAGCTGTGTCACCCAACCTGGGTGAGACATGGTACTCTTAGCTGAAGCATGTTATTTTTCTGACCCAGACAAACTTGGGGAAAATAGTGAACTATTTTCTAGTTTCTAACTTCAGCTGTGTGAACTGGTTAGAAGGAACCAGTGTATGAATCTGTCTTCCAAGGTCCCTCTTGGACCAGGTTTTAAAGATCAAATAGCAGCATTTCTATACATTCTGTGGATCTGGCTGCTGCTCTGTGCCTCTGGCATGCTTGAGAACTGGCACGAACACTAGTGGGCTGGGAGTGGTTCTAAACTCCCTTCAGCTCCCCAGAAGGCCTGATCTAGAACTGGTAAACGACCTAGGGACTACAAAGTTAATGTTTGTATCTGCTGTCCAAGGATGCAGCCCTTAATTTCCTGCATGGGAGCTACCATCAGGAGCAGCCAGTACACTGCATGCACAGCAGTGCAGGGCTCATTCTGAGGTAATGCTCAGCTAGAATGCTGCCTGTGCAAGTTACTGAGAGGTTTCTGAGGGCCTGGATGATGTTATTTTGTGCTTCCCTTCAGAAAACATGCACCAAAACATTACACTATTCCTTAGCACAGAGGAGAACGTGTAAAGGAGTGCTCCAGTCCCAGCCAAAGCTATCATCTACTTAAATCACGCATCTCCAAAAGTGGCTTTATGTTCCCAGCAGCATGTCCTCATTCCCTAGCCATGCTATCCCAGCCCCACATCTCATGTTTCTGACCCTCATGTGATTATGGGAAGGAATGGCTTCTCTGCTTCTACCCACTATTTGGCTTAGCCCCAGAAGAGAGCAGGTTATTTCCTGCAATGAAAACCTCATGGCTGTACACTTCAGTAAAAAAAAACAAACCAAAACAAACCAACACTATTTTGAACACACAAAGCATTTTACCTCTTCATGGCTTAATACAATACTGAATCATCTTTGTAAAACAGTAAATTGTGTTTTACTGCTGGTAGAAACTACATAACTGGTTTACCTTAGAGCCAAGCAGAGGATCTGTGGCAGCAGGGGAGCACAGAACCGGGATTCCTGCTCCCAGTCCTCTGCTCGAGCTGTCTCTGCAGCCATTTTATGCAGACAGGTTGCGAGTGCGTAGCAGCAGGCAGCAATTAATCTCTCTTCATCTTTCAACACCTTTCTGTACTGATTTCAAAGGCGTCTATTGTCGCAGCGCCTACCTCACAAGGGCATTTATTTCGTTCTCATTCAGCATGTGCTTTTTCACTTAATTTTAAAGGATTGAGATTTTTATTCCTAATGGCTGCAAAATATTGGATAGAAGGATTTCATTTATCACTGTCAAAACTGGAATATATGAACAGCACTGGTGATATTTAAATGTAATTTTTTTTTCTGTTTTCCACATTTACCTTCAGAAAGGGACTTATATAGTATTTTCATTTACTTTTCAAAGAATATTTTACCTGCCAGCCAGAAGAACAAAGTTAGATATCTGAGGAACCATTTGCATCCTGACAAGCACAGCTAAAAATTTTCTGTTTACAAAAGATTTCTAAAAGACCTAATCCATAAAACTGAGCTATGCTTTCTTTTAAGGTATTTTAAAGGGACAAAGAGAATCTTCTCTGGGGAGAACTTCTACAAATGTCCCCTCATTATTTTTACTCAGCTGAACACAGGTTTAAGTCAAAGGCAATTGCTTGACCTTGCTAAATGGTATGACAGACAAAAACAAAAATGGAAAAAAAAACAAAAAAGGGAGACTTTTAAGAGTAATTTAGCTCTCTTCATTTAAATAATTCAATTAATTTAAAACATCACTTATGCTATAGGCACAATCTACAGATAGATAGAGGTAATATTAGTGCCTACATCACATTTATTATGAGTTCTGATGTTCTGTGATGAAGCATTAAGGTTACTGGTGAATGTACTAAATGTGATGTGTATTCAGAAGAGACGTAGTACAACCTTGCTTAGCTGAATATTCACAGCATTTGATTACACAGGATGTCATCATACAATGTGTATTTGTATAAAAAGCCACTTTTAATAGAGTCTGACAACAGCAGGCTTGAACTGCATAGACACTTAGTCAAATGTCCACCCTTTCATGCCAAAGGTTGGTCTGTGGGAGAGCACGTTTTATATTGCCTACATAAACCACAGATTAAAAATAATAATAAAATAATAAATAATAATTAAAATATTTTAATATGTTTTCACTGTAGAAGCTTTCACTGACTGGCAGATAGCCCTGCCTGGAATGACTTATTGAATTCCATCAGTAGGCAAAACAAATAAAGCCCCAAGTGATAATGCCACAAGGAAGCACACAAGCTTAGAAGGGACTCACAGCCTGCTGACTCCAGCATTGTGCTTGGAAAGGACTCTTGGCCTTTTCTTTTACCAGGACTGAACTGCAGCTGACAGTACAAGCCATGTTTCTGGCTTTATTCAGCAGCAAAAATGGTGTATATTTGATCCATCCTGCTTTATCATCTGCTGCATTTGGTTTCCATGAACCTATGCATTTCAAACAAAATTCTGTATTTTCTGTCTAGTAAGATGAAAGCAGATGGAGACAGGTAACTAGGCTGGTTAACACAACTGTTTTGTTCCCTGGAAAAGGTAAAGAAAGTGTGAGCAATAGTGAGCAGAGTATTTCCACGGCATGTCACCCTCCAATTACTCTGCTCCCCAGAAGGGGACTTTCAGGCATTGTTTCATTGGATGAATTGCCTGTTTACCATGAAACTCTACAGGAGAAGAGGATATGTACAGCTCAGGGTGCCTCTTCCTGCTATTCAGTTAGTGAGCTGCAGTCCTGGGTACTTGGCTCAGCTGGAGAGCTGTCCCACACAGCAACCTGCTCCCCTAACAGGATTACTGACCTGATCCTTCCTCTGAGGGGCTGCCACAGTCTGGAAATTTGACACACAGCCACAGAGCTCAATTAGTTATTTAATAAGTTTATGATTAACCAATCTGCTGATTAAGCTTTCATTAATTAGGTTGGCAGGAATTCTGTTTCAGAGGGATAGTGGACTCTATTGTCTCGGAGCAGGGTTGGAGAGCCCTTGTGTTTTGCATGCCCTGACATTTCTCTTTACTGCTCCAGAAATACCTGCAAAAGCTGTTTGGGCAGCACCTGGGGCTGCTGCCAGATCACTGGGGCATGGTGACCCTTGGGGACAGCTCAGTACTGTGGCCTGGTTGTTACACCTGGGGCAGCTCAAAGGCTCCTGCTGCTCTCTTCTCCTCTCTTCTGAAGTCTTGCCACAGGTAAGGAAGCAAGCAGGGTTTACCTAGGGCAGCTGGTGACCTTACAAGTACAGTTTCAAAGGGCCTGGCCTGTCATTTTAGTATTTTGATTGGGGTGGGTGGCTCACCTCACAGAGGAGGGGGAACCCCTTTCCTCTTTTTCTTTCTTTAGAAAGAGTTTAGGGAAAGCTCATGGCTTCATCTCTGGCTTTGTTCTGTGGTTTATGCTCTGACGGATGGGACTCAGTGGATGCCGCAACCTGCTCCCTTGTAGGGTGCCTTGTAGGGTGCTGAGAGGGCAGCGTGCTGCCACCTTCCTCCTCCAGGCTGGCCCCTGCTTTGGTAGAGAAATGAGGACTGGGCTCAGGGATTAATCCCAAACTATCATAAATTATTACATCTTTTCCTATCTGCAAAGCATCCTCTGTCTTCTTAGGCAGAGCTGCTATCTGTGTTAGACAGCAGAGGATGGCAAAGGGGATGGCAATCAACTGTTTCATGTTCCTTAATGTCCTCATGTTACAGGTGCAGGGCTGAGGGTTTGGCAGCTGCCTTCTCCTTAAACCTCTCAAAAGGATTGGTGACAAAACACAGCCATGCTTCTAAGTGGCAGAGGAAAACAGGAATGGCCAGAGAAAACTCATGCTGAAATCTGTGAGAAACAGTCTTTAAAGACAAGATGAAAGACAAAATTCTGGCTGTAGTGGCTTTAAGAGCTGCAGGAGAGGAAGCAGGGCTGGAGGATGACAGATGCCACCCCTACAGCAGAGTCCTGCAGCTGGAAATCAGAAAGACATGTGCACTGCTGAGCTGAAGCCTCAGTCAAAGTGGCTTGGAGAGCTCAAAGGGGCTCGGGGAAAGTCTGACTCATGCTGAAGAAAGCAGTAATGCGCTGGGAAAGATGATGACAATTTTTAACACAGATCTCCAACATGACAAGTTTATGTCACGGTTTAATATTTTAATGCTGATGTATTTCATGCTTTTGTTGCCCTTTTTTGGTGGGACAGTAGTGTTCAGAAGAGGTTTGTAACCACAAGCTTCCAGCTGCTGATGTGTCCCTTCAGGGCTGAGGTTATGGCACTGCCACCCCGGCCCTGCTCATCACAGGATGCCTCAAAGCAGAAAGGATGAGTGCTAAAGCACTGCTGGCTTGATTAAGGTTTAACATTGCTTTTGGAGGGCTGTAAATGGGAGTTTAGGCAAAGGGGAGGCAGGTGTTAGCAAGACTGAATGTGAGCCCCCTTCTGCCATGCCACACACTACTGATCTTGCAAAGACTCATGCCTTTTAAATGGCAAATGGGCCCACCTCCTTCAAACAGCTGGCAGGGGAGGTTCCTGATCCTGCCTCCCAGCTGTCTGCTCTCAACACCGTAGCACTAAATGAGACTGCTGGCAATGCTGCAGCTGCCACAACCCTGCTATCTGACCCTCTCTCCTAAATAAACTACTGAGGCAGAAATTCTGGCAGACCAACATTTTTACCTCCCTCCCGAGTGGCCAGCTGTATGCACTGAAGGAAGGAAAAAAATCCCAGCTTGGATTTGCTTATCAAAAGACCATTAGCTAAGGATTTTCTAAAGCATTTCTAAAAGAAAAGGAAGGAGACATGCAAAAGCAATACAAGAATTATCATAATTTCTGCACCCCTTGCATGCCTGGGTCAGGTATATGCTAGGCCACAGTGAGCACATGTTCAGCTTCACTTGGCATATTTGAGAGCTAAAATTGCCAACTGCATAGAAACATAAGGTTTATTGTTGTACAGCTATCTGTTTGGCTGCCTGACTGGAGCTGTGGTAAGATGAAAGGAACAACAGAGTTGTAAGAGTAGAAGAAAAGAGTAGAGAAACAGCCTGAGGGTGTCAGCAAGCAAGGCGTTATTGCAGTAGAGCTAAGGGACTAAGGAGTGGATATAGAAGACACAGTTGCTTGCCTGAGGAAATTAAGACAAAAGAGATACTGTGCATAAAGACTAGAGGCAGCTAGAATGGTGGGTGTTTCAGTGATACACAGTTCCTTTTAATTACAATTTCAGTTTGAATCATCTTTCAATAATTAAGATATACAACAGGCTTTAAACTTTTGTATACAGAGAGACCCAAGCACAGTGAAAGTGGATTTAATTTAATGGTGAAAAAGGGGAGTGAAGAGGGTCAAGATATAAAGTGGACTTTTTAAGGGTCAGGGACCTTATTAGGGGCTTTATAAGAAATGACTTGCCTTCTAAACAGAGGTGAAGAGGAGATGATGGTGGGAAGATCCTGGCCAGTTGCTGATGGAGAAGGCAGAATTTGCAAGGAACAAAATCCTGCAGACTCTAATGTAAAGCAAAAGACATGACAGCAGGGAGGGATAATCTCAAGGCATGCTGAGATTTTAGAGAGTTTTTGCAAAGATACAAGCTTGCTCTGTGTTTCTTTTTGCTATGCCTTCTCGTAAAAGAATCTAATTTTCCATTCATAATCTGATTTGAATCAAGAACACAGGTTTCCATTGCCAATCAACTGCATGCAGGCTGACACCATCAACTGTTGTCTTTTTTTGCCTCATTATTTGTCTCCACACAAGCATTAGGAACTTTTAGGTCATACTGTATCTCAAATTACCCTGGGGACAGAAAACAAAGGTGTCAGGTTTATCTGTCCTTAAGACAACTTCACTCGGGAAGCGACATCAGAAACTCACTCTGAATTGGGATGTCTGCAGGAGAGATTGGGAACGAGACACTGGGTCCCCTGAGGGAAGACGCTCAAGTGCAGGGAGGATGGAGGAGCTGTGGTGTCTACACACAGACACATGCATGTTCAGTGACTCAAGTTTGGAATCTCTTTCTCTCACACTGTGATGGAGGGAGCCCGGTTTTTGCCAAGACCCAGACAGAAACAGCATTAACACTCAGCTTTCCGGACAGCCTCTCCACCCCACTGATGCTGGCACAGTCAGTGCTGAAAAAGGAAAAGCTGTGAGCAGAGGGAAAGCAGGGCAGAAAATATTCTCTGCTTTCTTTGAGGCTTCTAACAGCTGTACTTGTGAGGTGAATGGAAGAGTACCAGGCTTCAGGGAATAAAAAACCTTTAACTCCTCTTCAGCAGAGATATGGAGGAAGCCCAGGGACTGACAGCCTTGTCCTTTCCAGGGATGGCACTTAAGTCAAAATCTGAAAGCACTGGGATCTGAAGAACTGTCTTTAACAGAGCTTCTCCTTGGCCAGCATGTGCACTGGGAGAAGGAGAGTAAGGATCATCATTTTCTGATCACTCAATAAACAATCCAGCAAAGCCATCTGATTGAGGAGACACGTCCTGACTTGGAACCCATAGGGATAAAAATGAGAACAAACAGAAAAAGAACTCAAAGTAGCAATTTTCTATCTTCTGCATCTGTTCCCTGAGCGCCTGAAGTCATATTGACTCAGCCTGATGACAGAAACAAGGTTTCTTCCTGCCAGGTCTCCAGGGTCCACTAAAATATAAAGGAAAGCAAGCTGCATCTCCTCCCCTGACCACACTATGACAGACCTGTCAGAAGAGCTCTGACAGTATCACGCCTGCAGCAATGTCTGGTGAAAAAGCCACAGAAAGCCATTGCTCCTCTACATCCCTCTGGAGAGAACTGTACTGGAAACCAGAGCCAGAAAGTATTTTCTCCTCTGAATTTCATTTATTTCATGCTTAAAAGCAGTGAATTGGAATAAACAAGACCTCCAACAAAGTGTCCCTGCTTTGTCTGTTCTGGAGAGGGTGCTTTGTAGTGGCAAATTCCAGTAACATGGAGAGATAAATTTGGGGGTTAAATCTAACACACTTTGCTCACTGGAAAGGCCTCAGTGACAAGGAAAGTGACTGTGGTTTTTGTACTTTACTTGCAGTGTTTACTTGCACTCTGCTTACTTTGGCTGACCTTGAGAAAAATAGTACTTAGGATTTACTGCTGGCTTCCATAACCTGATCATATGGAATAGACCTCATGAAGGTCAACCAACATCTAACAACAGTGCAAGGAGCTGGGGATGTGAAGGAAAAGTGAAAGAAAAGATCACAAGTCAGTGCTTGGGTAGATAGTGCCCAGAGGGAACTTTCTGGAAATCTCTGGGGGCCACTTGAAAACAATTGGGTGACTTCAAAACTGCTGGACTGGCAGAGGGATCTCTATATAGCAGACCCCAGAGGCTTTGAAGGACTGTCCTGAGTAATCTTTTTTTAGTAAAATTCATGTACAAATCATGTACTCCCGAGTTTTCATTTTTAGGACCTCAAATATTCGATGTTAAAATTTTCACAATTCTCTGATCCTGCCTCTGGATTATAGAGCTGGTCTGTGAGGTCTGACAAGTTGCTCTTTTGTTGCATCCTGCCTTTGAAAAGTTTTAGTATTGTTCTGTAACCTTGTTAGATGTTTCGTTTGAACAATCAGCTTTGTTCTGAACTCTTGGACCATGAGGGAGTATTTATTTTTTCTGGACATCAGTTTGCTGCAGACCAACATTCACTTTTTCCCAAGGCAACTTCTACACATTTAACAGTCTTGAACACCTTCCCACTGCCTCCACTCCTGCCCTAAAATCTTTGTAAGAAGATCAAAACAGTGCTTTTCACATTAAAATAGTCAACCTCGCCCTCCAGGATGCATTTTAATCTTCTTTGATTCAAATCCATTCCCTCCATTCTACAGGGAAAAAAGCATGGAATTCATAAAGGAAGAAAGGTGGGATGGGATGACTCATTTGCTTTTGTTTTCTTTTGTGTCTTCTTACATTATTTGTGGCATACAGCAGATAGGGATCTATGTGTAACAATCAGCCTCTGGGTCATGATCTCTTTCTGCAAATCCCCTTAAAAATCCAAATCACAGATGAAAAGAATCCTTTTGCCAATCTAAGATAAAAGCGTCCTTCCCAAAGGCTACTTGAGACATGACCAACACCAAGAAGAGCTCAAATTGGTCTAAGAAACTGAGATGTTGCACAGCCACCTTGGTAGCTGCTTGATTGTCACCTCACACAAACACATGCACAAACACTTTATTTTGGTTCTGCTTTGTACACTCTGTTAGTGTCCTGTGCTAAAGCCCCAGTGTTTTGCTAGGACACGGTAGGTAGAAGAAATCAGCTGCTTGCTCGTATTACAAAATCATTCAGCATTGAGGAATGCAAGTTAGGAAACATATCTGTAAAAGAACCAATCTCCCTGTCTCTGCACTGGAATGAGTGAGAGATACAAGCAAAAGAGAAAATTAGTTTTAGCATTTTTTAAAAATCAATCAAGAAGGTTTCATGAATTAAACAGAAAAAAAGAAAAAAACAGTAATTAAAACTTAAAAAGAACATTTATCATGAAGTGAAAATCAAGCAGCAGTTGGGTTTTTCTTGTTTACCAGGGGACTTATCAGAGGACTGCTTTACACCAGTTCATGCAAGTCACCTAAGTCTACCTCTGCAAATCCAGCTGTGGTTATGCTGGGAATCCAAAAGTCTTACTAGACAGATTTTTTTTTGTGGTTTTGTTTGTTTGTTTGTTTGTTTTTGTAATGAGCAGAAACTATATGACATATTAAAAAAACAGCCTGGAGTCCTAACCAGAAGCAGGATCACCAGTTTCTAGTCCTGCTCAAAGCAGCATCAGCTATGAGATCAGACTGGGCTGCCCAGAGCTTTATTCAGTAAGATTTTCAATGCCTCCAGGGTTGAAGATGGCACGATCTCCCCAGGAAACATTTTGCATGCTTGACTGTCCTCATGGTGAAAAAGATTTCTGTAAGGTGAGAAAAGTAACAGGCTGGGAATGAAGTACCCACTGATGCTCCAGACAATTTACTGCCAGCTCAGGCGTGATGCTACCATTCCTCAATAGCGCAGAGGAAGTTTTATGAAGCTTTTCCTCAGAACTCCAAAGTCCTGGTCTTGTCTCATCTGATGGTCATAACCAGGTAAATGCAGACAACTGGCATGGTGTTTTGCTCCCTTTAGCCCTGCCCTTTTCCTGCTCTCTATCTGCTCTGCTTTGAAGCAGAGATTACTGCCTAGTTCTAGGTCAGATGAATGTGCTGTAGAGGGTTCAATTCACTTGGTCAACGAGACCCAGAGCAGCCACAGCCTTCTCTAATCATGACTTTGATTTCCAAGGAGATGGGAACTCCCCAGTACACAGGAATGTTCAATTGCAGATAGAAAAAAGCACGCTGCCAACAAAGGAGCTAAGATCATCTTTTGTTGATCATCCCATTCCAATGAAAGATAGGAAAACCAAAAGACCCAAAGTCAAATTCAAGGACTGTGGTGTATTGTAGCTTTTCTGCACACAGGCAGATGTCAGCTATGTGAGCCTGGAGGAACTAAAAACATGACATCTGCCTGCACAGAAATAACTATGCCAAAGTTTTGCTTTCACATTTTGCTTCAACCCCTGCCCCACAGATCAGAGGCTGCATAAAGCCACACTTCAATCTGAGAGCTGAAGCATTCAGGCAGAAAAAGAAACTGAACTTGAGTCTTTCATGTTCTGGCTGAAAGTCAGTAGCTAAAATAGGCATAGCTGCTTTGTGACTTGAGTCTCCCAGACTTTTTACGGTCTAAACCACCTTGTGAATTAGACATGAATTTGTGAACAATTCTGGAGCCATCAGTTATATGTTCTTTTAGTCAACTTAAAAAAAAATAGTGCTATGATTTACTAGGTCTCTAAGCCCAGGATACTTTTTTTTTTTTAAATGTAAGCAAACCTGAAAATCCAAATTTTAAAGGCAGCCTCCATCATGGACTGAAACTATCCATGCTTGACAGCATCACTTTAAATATTTAGTATGCTTGCCCTGTTCAAGACACACTTTTAGCAGTGTCATTTATTACATCAAACACTGTTTCTCAGATGAACTTATACAAAGTACAATTGTCTCACTTGTACTCTTCATCTCTTCTCCCAGTTTTCCAGTTCTAGAACCAGTATTTAAAGTAATTCATAGAAAATCTTTCCATTTTTTTGAAAAACAGCTCTTACTTTCAGGCTGGGTAGTGATGGGGAACAGAGAGGGGATGTTTTCTGGCACCTGTGAGACTTGGGAGCTGAGCTGCAGCAAAGGGGCTGTCAGCAGCCCATAGCTCTGGAACACCTGGTGTGATTAAACCTTTTTCTCACAGCCAGCTCACAGTTTACTCATGGCAGAAAGCAGTTTAAAACTCATGAGCTTCAGACTAGTGAGCTAGACAGAACTGCACCATTCCTCCAGAACACATTAACACCTGCTGACTTGATTGTACCAATTTCACAGCTGTGACCAAAAAAAGAGGGTATGTGGGTTCTGTGGAAAAAGTGGGGATTGCCTTCCATTTAGAGCAGAAAGCAGAAAAAAATCAAAGTTATAGCAAAAAACGAGATGGTTTTGGGTTTACAGTAAAGTTATCTTAAAGCCCTGCAGAGGATTTATTTTATTGTGCTATAAACAATGTTACTTTATGAGATAAAGGGTTGAAACATTCACAAAGACTTAGGCTGAATCAATTTAGGCTTCTCTCATGGTAAGCAGCAAGTGGAATAAAAAAAGCAGAGAGCTAAGGAAAAAAAAATTGGGCATAGTTCACAAGTGAAAGGGACATGAAGAGGAAGGAAGGCAGGAGTCACTGAGAAAAATGGCTCAGCTGTGCAGTCTCTAAAAAAAAGTGAGGATGCATGATTTCACTGATACAGAAAGTGGGAGGAAGCCTGGGAGAGGAACAGTTTGTGGAGAGAACAGGAGTCTACTATTAGTAGGAGGCAGACACAAACAGATCACAATTATTACATAGGTTGGAGATGATTATTTGACAAAGACTTGGATCTATCTGCCAAGAATGTATCTGTTACCCCTTCTTTTCACTTGTAAGTGGACCTGGAGAAAGCATATTGTCTATGGGGCATGCTTTCCCTAAAAGTCAGTTCAGAAAGATGGCTTGGACAATGCTCAAATGTTTTAAAATTTGACCAACAATTCCTGCTTTTCCTTCTGTAACATGTTTCAAAAATGAGACCATAGCTATTTTGCACAGTACCAGGCTGCAAAGTCTCATTTCCATGAGTGATGCAGAAAAGTATACCCCCAGCACAAGCTATTCAGCCATGATGTAGGCACCACTTAAAGCTTTTTGAATGATAGTTGTGTTTAACAACTAGAGAAATGGGATCACACTGTCCAATTACTGCTGTGACTTTTTTCTTAAATAAAATTATATTGTGGTAAATATATGGCATCTGTAAAAATAGGTTTATTTTCCTTCAGTGTATTCTGCTTTATAGAGCATGACTGCCAAGCAGAACAAGGAAAGAGCTGCGCCAAAAGACTGAGGTTTGAAAGAAACAGACAGGTGCCAAATGACTTTCTACGCACGGCAGAGTAGGAAGGCTGTGGTCTTTCCTGGAGAGGTCACTGTCCTGTCCCTGTCAGGAGTGAAGTGATTGTCAGGGAACAGGTAAAACTCCCTCTCAGTCCCAGTCAGGACTCTGAAGGTTTAGTGGCCTTTTTGCACAATTAGTCCTGCTATCCTCACTACAGCTTAATTCCCACTCCTAAAAAGTGGTGTTGGCTGGTGTAAGAGGCTGAGATGCTGACAACAGAGGAAGCTGTTGAGCTGCTTCTAAAAGTCTAACCTAGAAAACATGTGCCCAGCACAGGCCCCTGCTGCTCCATGTCTTCAACCAGCTCTCCTCCCATGAAGAAATACAGAGTGGTTTCTTCTGTGCTGCCTCATGCCTTTGGGAATTGCTCCTCCCTACACCTCTGGACTAAAACTGATGGGACATGATGAAATGTGGCTGCTGCTGACTGGCCAAAACCTGTCCTTTGTTGCTGCTGCAATAAACATTTCTTGTGGCACATTTCCCTGCCTGCCACATTAGAGCTGGGCCTTGCAGTGGTGCTTTGGCTGCACCACTGGCTGGGTCGGGAAAAATGGGGCACTGCTGTGCACAGCTGGATGTAACACTGTCTGCTCTGCCTGGAACAAAGCCTGGGGTCACAGAAGAAGGGTTCCTTGGGTGTACCTCTGCTGATGCTCAGGTGAGGTCTGCATCCAGGGCCACCATGGTACCCTCACCTAACAAGGACTCTGCTACTGACAGGACACATGATATGGATGACATCCTTGTCTATTCTGCTCTCCTGCTGTGGCACACTAAGGTTTCTGTGTTGTTATGAATTCTGAGTCTCCAAAGAATCCTTAAATATCTCAGAGAAGCAACATCAAGTTTTCAGGTTGCTATGAACATATCCTCTCTCCATAAGGATAGCAGCTAAAAACCAAGAATTGCACTGAACTTACTATACCAGGACATGCTCCTTCCCTTTGAGAAGTGTATCTCTATTTCATAGAGATACACTTCATAGAAGTGTATCTCTATTTCATCTTCTATTTCATAGCTTGATCTGCTGATGGAGCATTTTAGTTCCCACATTCAATAAGCAGACAGTAACCTTCCCCTGTTAAAAGCTGAGAGTGCAGCACAGAGAAGACAAAATGGAAACCCACATCACTTGAAAATCAGAACAAATTCAATTACCCATCAAGCACAGTTTAAGGCTCATCATTAATAAATCAAACACATTAAATAAATGCATCACCCAACACTGTCTGTAGATGCTGTGGTCTGTTCTGGAGCCAATTTACATTAATTATACTGGGCTATACTTGCTTCCCTCAACTGCTAGGCAGGAACTCATCTACCTTTGGAGACATCAGAAGGAACTACAGAAATAGTAACAACTGGGTAATTCAGAACTGGGGAAATCTTACACTGTAGTGGAACAGGTGGAACCTACATTTAAGGACACAGGACTTTGAGGAGCCAGAATATAATACTACTGCCCTTTTCTGAGTTGATTTTTTTTGAAGATACCAACATCTGAGCAGGCAGCCTTATCATCTCAGCTGCTGTTAATCTTTTTAATGTCAGGAACAAGCTGTAAATCACCTCTGGGGACCTCTTTCTTTTAAACCAGTTCTCTACATGCTTCACAGGAAACAGTGATGAGAGTAACACGTACTTGTGTAATGAGACCTCTGAACAGTCCACTGTGTGGTGCTGCCTGCTGGGGTTAGGCTTTGCTAGACCACGTACTTTTTACTGTCATCACTACTTACTTCTTTTACTGAATTTTTTTCTCCTTTCTATCAGAGGATCTCAATAATTTGCTCAGTTTGGTTTTCTTCACAACCTTCTGAGCTGCTTCTCATATTTGAGGTAATTTCACTGTGGTGGATCAGACATAGAAGAGAACTTGTAATTTGCAGTTATGGGTTTCTCCTTCAGGCATAAAACCCCCATTCGGACTCTGGATGCTTTGGGCCATTCTCTATACAAAATAAAATAATATCTTCAGGATTAGCTCTCCTTCCTATACTATCAGACTGCAGGTAGCATAAAAATATGGACTGGCTAAAGAACAGCCAGGTAACACCCCAAAATTATCCACTTATATTATAGCTTCCTTCTTCACGACTTTCTACCTGAAGGAGTATTAGCCAAGCAAGGTATGTGCAACACAAGATGTGAGTGGGTGTGAGTCTCTTGGCTGGTGGGGTGTGTTGGTACCCAGGAACGTGTCATGGGAGAGGTGCACATACTGTGGAGGGCTGGGCAAGGCCAGCAAAGCCCTGGTGCAGTGGCATAACAAATCAAGCAAAATTACAGAGATACAAAAAGCCAGGTCATTTGGCTCATGCCATATATTTCCCTCATGCCATATCATTCCCATATTCATGTGCTTGTGCTCTGCTCCTGGGATTTGCTGTCTGGAACCTCCCTTCCCTCTGTCTCACTCCCTCACACATTCCCTCCTGCCTGGATCTCTCTGCTGAAATCCAGTGATTGCTTTGTTCCAGTTTGTCTGAACAGCTTTACTCCTTACCCGAGCCTGTCTCAGGCACCTCTTTCTTTCTGCCCCTCTACTTCTCTTCTAACTAATCTGCAATAATATGCCTGTCAGAACTGGTTTCCTGCCCTCATCTTTGCAGCTCTGTCTGCAGACAGCCCTACTAGCCTTAATGTGACACAGCTGTTCACTCTCTCATCCTTTCCAAAAAGAGCCTGGAAATATCCTACAGGAAGGATGCTACCATAAATCTCTGTATACCATTTCTCTTATAAATGGAGACAGTAATAAGAGCTGAAAAAAATGTTTAAATAAATTCCTCCCAAGCTCCATGAGACTTCCGAGCGGTGGGTTGCACTTCTGTCTTCATGAAGAAAATCAATAGCAGTGCTGTATTGCTCCTGCTCTCTGGCTTCCACCCCACCCTTCCCCCTGCATAGTCCACAGACTGTGTTCAAGGAAATGGGTGCTCCCATGGGACCAAAATGGCTTTTTGCACTTAAGGTAATGATGTCACTTGAGGTCGCCATGCAAACAGTTATGGATATGAAAATCTGCAGTTCTGTCAACAGAGCTGGAACCTGGGGACCTAGCTCAAGAGTTAGAGCCTTTTTATAAAATGTTTCCCTAATTTACCTACAGAGCATCTTCCCAGAAACAACAGCTGCTGTACCTAATTAGCATTAATCACCTTATTACAGAAGAGCAACTGGGAATAGTACAGTACTTGAAATACTGACAAAATGATACACTAATGGCATTGATCTGTCCAGTCTACTTCAACTTCCCCTTTATTATTCTGTTTTCTGTATGAAAAGCTTCAGAAGTCACAAGTTTTGGAGCAGAATGGGAAGTGATGATGCAGAAAAGGAGCCACAGATGGAGGTAGATACAGAGCCTTTTAGCTTACACAAGATGCTTGCTGCCGGCTCTGTTTGTGACTGCACTTGCCAGTTCTGCATCTTGACCTGAGGCAAGAGTAGTCCTGGAAGGGGATCTCTAAGCAAGGCATCCTTTTGGGCAGCACTAGGAGAGGTTGCTCTGCTGTGTGCTTTCTGGCTCTTCAATGGAGAGCTTTAAGACAAGCCCTGAAGACATACCCCACCCTGGGGGAAGGGGTAAAACACCTACACCAGCTGAAAGATCAGGGTCAGAAGCCACGTGGGGCAGTCTGTGGTTTAGTGGGATTAGAGACCTTCTGTAAAATTTCAGCCAGAAATGCACCAATTTTGTTAAGCTGAACCCTGAGGGCTTTGTAGTTCTGACTGATACCTCTGGTACTATTCCTCTCTGACCACAAAGCAATTCAATATCTGTCATGAAAACACTGCATCAGGCTGGAAGGCAGGAGCTAACAATACACACATGTCATCAGCCTCTGTCCCCTGATGGATTATATCCTCTGTTCACTTCAATCTCCACCAAGATGGGGCTCAGTCATGAATTAGTTTTATCCAAGTCAGACACACCAGGGAACACCATTCTCTATGTCCTTGTGACGGTGTTTTTGCTGCTTTTTAACCCTAACAGTTCTACTTGGTCTAAGTGAACAGCACTCCAGTAACTTCCTTGAAGTGTGACTCAGTTTCTTTAGTTTACACATTCAGCTTTCACATACTTTTATGGCCCCTTTGAGGAACCTTCCGAAAACAGTGCCTTATTCCCTATCTAATCCAAGGAGAGGAGGTGCTTACATCTATGGCCACAGGCACCTTGGAGGGCTGAAGGCTCCTGTGAGTGTCTCTGCCTCTCTCCCACATGTTCATCTGCAGACAGGCACACAGGACATTTATTGCCAGGCTCCCAGTGTGGTGGACGTGCTGAAGAAGATGCCTCTGCCGCAACTCCTCCTCCCACCTGTTGCCTGTTTTACAGCACTGCAACCAATTTCCACATTGCCCATTCTGTTTTAACACAAACTAATGTCATGACTGCCTGGAAAGACAGACACAGAATGTCTGGATAGGGATTTCAGACCAGAGAAGGGACATCAAAAATGCAAAATAGAAAAGCAGATGGCATAAGCTTCATTAAAATAATATCTCATCTCCTGGGAATGCTAGGAGGATCTGTTGCCTTCCAGTGGATGTGATGCCCTGAGATTTACACTTGTGGATTATTCTGTTCCTCTCTCTCTCCTTATCATAACTCTCCTCTGTTTTCAAAAGGCTTGTGGTATGTGCTCCATCTGGATATGGCTCCTAATAAGGATGTGCTGGAGACATCTCCTAAGCACTAATGTACACCCAGCCCCCAACCCTTGCTGTCAGGAGTCTCCTTATCAATGATCTTAAAGAAAGAAAGAAGCAAGGCTGAGCATTGCAGCTCTGGACAGAAAGACACAGTGGGAGTGCTAGAAAAGTGACAAATACATAATTAATACGGATACAGTATCAATAAAGGTTGAAAATTATAAACTGTGTGAACTCAGAGATCTTATTTCCCCTTGCTGCGAGGTTCTTTCCTTGATGTGGCCCTAGCAGCAAGCACTGTTCCATTTATGAGCCAGGTGCAATCTTCAGGAAGTCACAGAAATACAAGACACCTGTGAAGTTTTTCCTGTATCTAACTGACCCCTCTCAAGCAAACATGTAGCCAAATGTATTTATTTAGAGGGGAAGAAACAACCAAGGAAAAGACCACTCAAGCAGCAGGACAAATCTGCGTGCAGTATGTGCAGTTTTCACGCTCTTTCTGTCACACTTCAATCACTGCAGCGTCTGGAAGCAAAAGCTGTATTCATGCTGGGTTGGTATTTAATTGAGCTCACTTGAACCAAGCTTCCAGCAAGCACATACGACAGATTTACACACGAATCTTTGCAAACTGAAAAATGACATTTATCAACCTTCCATCAGAACATTTGACATTTGAACAATTGATTCTGATTTAACAGTGAAAAATGCCACCATCCATATGGAAAACCTGCAATAAGATTAAGCCCCTAGTTGCTACCATCCTCAACAATGGCTTTGCTAGATAAGCTATTAAAAATTTATGTACCACCTTAACTTTTTCCAGCCTTAAAGAGATTAAAAACAACCCTGACAAGTTCAATGCAGAAGGGACAAAAAAATCTAGTCAGAGGAATGGGGGCCAGAGCTGGGAGATGCAGTGATTAAACTTCTAGAAAATCGAAGAGGCTGGGCAGATTTTCAGAATAAGAGCAGCAGGAGCTGTTGTGGATTAAAGGCATGTTACACTGGCCACAGACAATACTGTTAGTCTATTCTGCCTCAGATAACCTAGAGCTCATCTGAGTATGGCTAAGAGTGGAGAGCTGATCCAAGCGCCACTAGGTATGTATTCACTTCATTAAAAAGGAACACCGTTTTCACAGAGATGTGTTGGAGCAGACTTCTCTCTGGCGACAAGGCAGGAAGATGCTTGTCAACCTTCAGGGCAATTCCTCTTCAGCAGGTAGGTTTCACCCCCTATTATCTTCATAAGCATACTGTGGTCAGCACAGAGTTGACACTTGGCAACAGTGTGCCTCTACTACAAAAACTGTTCAAACACTTCCAGTACCTCCCTTTGACTCTTTATGCCACTCAGCACTGGCTAAATAAAAGGGACTATTTCCTATGTGGGAAAGCAGAAGTTTCAGCAGAAAGAGCTAATCATTCTGCTCTATCTGATTCCTGGAAAAAAGCTGGTAATTTCTGCAGAAGTGTGACCGTGGCCTGTTTTCATGTATTAGTCCATTTCAATAATAGTAACCTTACTGATGCAAGGTTATTATTCTCAACTGATAAGGTTACATTTATCAACTGATGTAGTCATCCCCAGTTAATAAATTTCAGCTTACAGAATAGTTGAGTTTCTCCTGTCTTATTTTTCTCATTTCTATTATTCCAGTTTTCATGTTTTTTTCTCTATGCCATTTCTGAGTCTTTATTGTACTTATTCCTCCCAAATATGCTCCACTAAATTTTCTTTGCTGACTCCTGCTTTTTATGTAAAAGTCATTAATGAACATATACACAAAATGACTGTTGGAGAACTCCATTAGTAATGTTCTTCTGATACTTTCTCCTTCCACACTACCTGATGTGTATTGACTTCCTAAGTTTCTCATTCTACCAGCTTTATTCATAATACTGAGATTGGTTAGGGATCTACCTCAAATTAATCTTCCATTTAATTTGTATGAATTGACCTTCTTTACCCTGAATCCAAATCTATTTTCAATTATCTGATCTCCTAGAATGGTGTCATGACTTACCAAAGCCAAGTCTACAAAAGTACCATTTCCTGTCAGGTTAGTGAATCTCAGGAGGATATTTTTATTGCCTAGAAAGTCAAGAATAGTGCAGACTTACCAATAATAGCATCAATTGCTCTCTAACCTGTTTCCTGGTGTTAAATTATCCAAAACAACTACTGCAGTAGTAATTATCTGTCTAGTAACATTAAAGAACTCTCTTGGCAGTGAAAAAGGATCCTGGTGGCATATGGCATGCTGGCAGTAATAATCTTTTACCAAACTATGAATTGTGCTGTCATTAACACACACGGCTGTTCCCTGCCTTTTCCTGAAAAGCAGCCACTGTTTCAGAGTATTCATGACTTGCATAATGTCACCACCCTCAATCAGCAGCATCCTCTCAACGTCACTTGTTCTGATGTGAAGGACAGCCAGGGGACTCCTTCCTGCTCCTACTGGGAAATTTTCCACATTTAGATTTCCATTTTTTTAGCAAAAAGCACACTGTTCCTTTGGCTTGTCTGTCATCAGGTTTCCTGAAGCTGTGTGCCTAAATAGCTGCTCAGGTTTTGGAGGCAGACAGGCATGTGTGCATTGCTCTTGTAAGCATTAGCTTTGAAAGGAAGCAGTGTCTTGTAGCAACAGGACAATTCTGTTTCCAGAATTAAAAAATACTGCTCAGAAATAGATGAGTATTTGTGTGGGAACTTTTATGGACTTAAAAGTCCTTCCTCTCACAGTAATGCAGCTCTTTTTCTGGGAGTGTCTCAACTCCTTGATCCTTTCCCTTTTGTTGCAACTATTCTGTCTTCTCTTCTTTTTACAGTCCCTCCATATTATCTTCATTCTTTATCTGGCCAAGCCTTGATCTCAGCTTAATAAAAAAAAATGTGGGTTTAAAAGAACTATGCCTAGCTTTTAAGGCACTGCTTCCTTTCTTTACCACATCCATGGATACAGGGGTTTTACATGTTTGTAGGTCAGTTCCCTGAATCACAGCAGCAGAATCACAATTACAAAGCTGCTCTGTGAGCTGCTTGAGCCTTGATGGCATGCTCAGCCACAGGCATGGAGATCTGCATATGATCCTGTCTTTCAGGCCTTGGATTCAGCCTTTTAACTCTCCATCAGCACAGACTCACCTAATTTCACTTGAAGTGGAGATGGCTTATAGTTCATGGCTACAGTCTCTCCCTCTCTCGTATCACAATCTCTGTCCGAAATAGCTGCAGCTGTTGGATCCTGTAAAGAAAGAACAGAAACAAAACAGAATGGTTTAGCTGATAGTTCTGCAGCTTCTTCTCTGAGTGGCTATTAGGCAACTCCACTCCCTTCACATTCAGAGGGAGAAAAGAACATGCCAGTGTTTTGAACACTGGTACCCAGGGGCAAAACACAGAACTTTGGAAGCACATTTATTATGTTAAAAGTACCTCTGGAAATGCCAAATTTCAACATCAGGCTTATATGATGGATGGTACTGGGAATATAATGTGGATGGTGGGTTCACTAGTTCAAATTCAGCCTGGGCTGGCAGTAGTCCCAAATAATTTTCACGTGAAGACTCCTTGGGGTGTTGTATGAAACATATTTACAGTTTCAGATTAATTCCAAGTAGACCACTCACCTTCAAACTTAAAACTAAAAAGTTTGAGACCAGGTCTGTGTGGAAGTCCCGCTTTGAAGGACTGAGGACTACATGGGTAGGAGAATTCAATTTCTGCTCCCTCTTGGGACCTATTTCATGGCTGACAGGAAAGATCTGTCAGTACCTTTCACTGTCACTAGAATTTCCCCCCTGGAAAACCAATCTCCCCAAACACATTCTGCTCCTGCCTACTGGCAGACAACATGAATTGAACTCTATGGTACAGCACATCAAAGAACTTGAGAGAGAAACAAACTACCAACTCAGCCAGTTCTACTACTGATAAAAATAACTGAAGTCCTTTCATAGCAAAATGCAAACCTGTTGGAGCTCTCTCCACTTGGCATCATAGTGAAAATTAAAACTAGTTTTCAGACATGTTCTTACTCCCATCTAGAAGACAGAAATTAAATTGAACATGCACACAGATATATGTGTATGTAAATTTGGGTGTATCACAGGTAGAGATGCACAGACAAAGCAAACATTCAGCATTAGGTCCAATATATGAACCAACCATCACTTGTGAGAAATGGAACAAGGCATCATAAATTAAATACTAGAATACTATTCCAAACTATTGAATTGATATTGTCTTTCTCTCAGTTTCTGGAGTTTCTATTTTGGACACCATTTCATGTAAAACACAACTCATCATTTGGCACTGACACCTGTACGCAAAGCAGAATCACTGAGTCTCAAAGCAAGGTAACACCACTCTTCACTCTCAGTAAAAAAAAAATTACTTGTTGAGCCACTCAGTGCACATTAGCCCTTTTAATACATTGTGCTTAGAGATAAAATGTAATTTTTGAAATAGGCTCTAGCTTGGTGGAAACTGGTTAAATAACATATGTAGGGTTATAACGTCTTATGAAAATCCTGCTCCTTTGCACTACCCAGTAGACTTTGACAGTTCTTAAACGGATGGCAGGTACAAGACCTCACATTCAAGGATGATACTGAACAAAAGACAATTTCTTCTGCTCTCCTCTAACACAGTCACTGCTGCAGTTTTCCTCTAATGTAGCAGTTTAGTGACTAGGTAAAAAGATAAGAGCAGGTTGCAAACCAAAAAACCAACCTCTAGGAGAACATTTAGGCATAAATCATAGATCAGTTCATGTGGTATCCTTGGAACATGAATCTCGTCTCAAACATGCCCAGATGAATGGAATAGATCAGAATCCAAGCTGCAGGAAAGAATCATCAGGGTGTGGCCTCTCACCCTTCAGGGGAAGGAAGCACCCAAGATTTGTAGATGCTTGTGGACAAAAGGAATGTGGATAGTTAGGGGGTCCACAAAATCTTACAAAGAAAATTAAGTACTTGTCATGGAAATTGGTACATTAGTTCTTAGCCTCCTATTAAGCACCCAGCAGTGGGTTTAGGATAAAGGAGGCAGGTGAAAAGAAAGGGAGAAGGAGATGACTTAAAGAGAGAAAGAAAGAAAGAAAGAAAGAAAGAAAGAAAGAAAGAAAGAAAGAAAGAAAGAAAGAAAGAAAGAAAGAAAGAAAGAAAGAAAGAAAGAAAGAAAGAAAGAAAGAAAGAAAGAAAGAAAGAAAGAAAGAAAGAAAGAAAGAAAAAGAAAGAAAGAAAGAAAGAAAGAAAGAAAGAAAGAAAGAAAGAAAGAAAGAAAGAAAGAAAGAAAGAAAAGAAAGAAAGAAAGATCAGAAGATCAGCAGCCCTGGCTCCATTGCTAATGCAGATGACGGGGTGTGCAGGGTCCTGGGGTACACACATATCTGGGCTTTGTGGGGACACCTTTTTATAGGTAAGTTTCCCTGCACTGGAGTTAAGTTTCTCCCTTTCTGTGTAATTTAATTATGGTGGAAATGGGTTGGAGGCTTCAGGGTATTTGGTGGTCTCCATATCCTCCTACATGCCTGCTTCTTGACCTCATTCCTACACTTGTGCTGTGTTGTGTTGTGCTGATCTCCAGGAGCCAGGATAAGGATGTTTGTCCCAGAAAAGTGCTGCTCTACCTCCATGTGGCCCCTTCTCCAGCCCCATTCTATTCAGTGTCCTATTACTAACAATCCTTGGCTGTTACTACAAACAATCCTTGGCTGGCTCCAAAGCCATCCAGCTATCAGCGTTTGATACATTCACATGAGATCCCTTATTTTTGGATTTCTGCACATGTGAACATCTAGACAACACAAAGGACATGTCTGTCTGTCAGACTGCTAGAATCTCTCCAAGAGGGATGTCCAAATGGTGGTATATGGCACCATTTGAGTCCAGGCTTCCTGGATGAGTACCTTTTCTCTGCCAATCTGGGAAAAGGCAGGATACAGCCATTTCTAAGGAACATGACTCCAAGACCTGCATGCTTCCTAGTTGCTACTAAAGACAATAAGGAAGTCCTGTGAGCCCAAATCGTCCTGTAAGCCCCAATCTGCTGCCTGCAGGAAGGCACAGGAGTAGACATATTATGGGAACTGACATAGTGCCATGACACGGTCTCCTCTGCTGGTGCAGCCCAGCAGAGAGTACACTGAGTTCAAAGCCAGAAGTCCACATGGCAGAGAAGGGGTCTGGCCATTTCTAGACTAGCCCAGGTTCACATTGTTAAAATCATGCTAAAACTCTAAATCCAAACCAGCCCTTCCCTCTTGTGGCAAACTGATGTGCTCAGAGTAGCTTTACCTTTGTAGGCAACCTGACCATTAAATGAGACATCCATTTGCATCAACAGAGGGACGGGAGAAATATTCTGAGGTGCCTTTGAAGATCTGAACTCTGAGCCTGGACCAATGAACTCAGCTGGAGAAATCTCAAAAATGGGCTTTAGACCAACCACACAGAAAAGGCTTCCTAGGCCTCCAGAGAAAACCAAGATGATTTTCAAGGAGTGATTATTCCCATTCTGTCTAAGACACTCATCTTAAAAGGACATGACTCTGTCCTTGGAGAAGTGTTTCCATCTCCCCACAGTCTAGAGAGAAGGCCTGGCAGCCGGTAGAGCTTCTGACACTGGAGGTGGAAATGATGCAGAACATGGTAGCAGAGTCAGCCCTAGGAATTCTTCCGACAGGTTTGGCATGACAGTTTTCAGCCCCAGCAGCACATTACAGCTGCACAAGAGATCCACAGCTTGAACAGAGGGATCCCAAACACCATCACTGTGGGTGACCACCACTGCATGTATGGGCCAGGCCCACTTCCTCCAGAGAGTAAAACGGATTTGAGAGGAAACCCAGCTGGGCCAGGGACAGTGTCCCCAGTTCCAGTAGCTATCTATCCCTGGCCCAGGAGTGGCAAGACACTATCATATTTCCCAGCCGTCGCTTCACAGACATTCTGCAGCAACTCACAGGACTCCATAGTAACAATGCCCACTGTGAAAAGAGCAGCATTCCCACGCCAGCTCGGCTGGAACTGTCTGCACAAACGTGCTCTGCTTCTGTGCATACTGAATGGATGCAGTTCTCTCTCTACAACTCGACTGTCCAGAGAAACATTTACTTGACTTATTAGCCTTTTGCTACTGAATGTCTAAGAGCACACTGAGATTCAACACAGGCTTTTGCTATTGGAATTCACTTGGAAATTTTTTTCTTTTTCACAAGCCTCCCTACACCAATAGACTCAGCTCCGCCCCCAACATCAAAATCTCAGTTACATGGTGTGACTGGTCCCAGGACAGATAATCTTACTTCTTTTTGCTCACTGAGGACAACGTAACGCTCCCAAACAAAAGGCAAGCGCTGAGAAGTGCCTGCAGGGACTGTAGATGGCTAAAGATATCTAATATATTTAAGGATTTTTTTTTTTTTTTTGTTCCTGAGGCTTCTGTATATCTTCATTCCTAAGGAAAATATACATTCAATCAGGGCACTGCATGAACATTTGGCTGGGGCCAGAGTTTAATCAAAGTTTTCTCCCCACATGCTCACAGCTTAATTGGGCATGCACAATCACAGCATTTGAACGGTGGGGAGTTTTCTTACTAGATTGTTTGTTTCTATAGGCTCGACACAAAGGATCTTGAAAACTGCCCTCCTGCTAGGAGCAGCCATGTCCCACAGTGTGTGTGCCATGTGCCATTTTTGAACATCAGAAATTAGTTCCAGTGAACCTTTGTGGAGCAGGAGGGCTGTGAATCATCAGTATGCAGGAGCACAGAGAGAAGGTGAAAACACTTTAAACTCAAATCTGGGGTTTAAGGAAGATGGCATGCTTAGCAAGCTTTTTTTATTTTTTCTCTTTTAAATAACTTTCCATTTTGCAGTACTTAAGAAGGCATCAGCTCAATAGCCTTTTATTATCTACCCCTCCCAATAACCCACACTGACTGTGGTGTGGGGAATAACCACAAATGATGAAGCTGAGTGCTTGGTACAAGCTCATCCTGGTACACCTGGGAAAACACAGCTTTCTTTACCTTCACAGTCAACACTTCTTACCCCTTGCAAGTTTAACAAGGCCCTACTTTCCACTCTGCAAATCCTTAGGGATCCTAGTCTTCAGCTTTGGTCTTCAGCTTTGGTCTTCAGCTGTACCTCGAAAACATATGTGTAACTTGACAAGTCTTTATCTGCCCCTCCTTCCATCCGCAAAATCAGCCATATTTACACCTCTTATGAAAATGTTCTCCACTTTGCTATCGGTGGGAAATTGATCACCAATGCAGCTCAGCTGTTTTTGGTTGGGTTTTTTTTTTTGTTTTTTTTTTTTTTTTTATAAAAGCAGAGGGGCAGAATTGCCCTCACCCTCTAATCTCAAGGAAAGACCCAGTATAGAGGGCTTGACCGTCACTTCTCCCCATAGTTCACAGGCTTCTATCTGACCACCATCAGTTGTATCAGTATGAGCCAACTGATCAAGAATATCATCCAGCTAACTCGTCTCTCTGCAATACTTATCAATGATGTACTTGTATCTTCTGTCCTACTTAAAAGATGCTGGAAGTCTCGTACCAACACATGTGTGACAGCTTACAGTGAGTGCTTGCAGCTCAGCAGACATCTGCTTTCTGGAGCTGCCCATGTGGATTGCATACTGCACATAAATGCTAACAGGAAAGGACAAGTCCAAATGTTTTGTTTCTTTCCTACATCAAACATTGAGTCTAAAAAATGGATAGATGTTCTGTACATGGACTGACTTAGTGAGCAGAAAAACAAGTGAGAAACCACACACCCTGAATACAGGGGTTACATTTAGGTCAACGAGAAGTTTCTGTGATTCCAGTGTTGTCATTCAGACTCTTGGGCTAGAACATTGTGTTGCTAATAAATATTTATACCTTCAGTCTGTGCCCTGGAGAACAGAAAGTGCTGTGCTGTTGGCAGATTCCCCCTGCCTCAAGCTCTACCATGCTAGGTATTCCTGAGAAATCTGGCTGAAGTAAGCTTCTGGGAAGGGGACTCTGATGTGCACAGGCAGGTATGTAAAATCTCACACTGTGTTGGACAGCAGACCTCTGTAGCCTCCATATATCACTACAATATAGACATAAAGTATCTTTGAACATAAAGTGCAAAAAAAACCCACCAGGAACAAAAAGATCGAAAACCAAGATGTGCACAGTTTGATGTCTGTGCAACAAACAGCATAAAGGAAAGGCTCAAATTTACAGGGGATCAGATTTATATAGGGGATGAATCCAAACCCAATGTATAGACAAGCAATGGTCAGTAATAATGGCACGTTTGGCAAGAGAAAGGAAAGAGTCACAGGGCGATGTGCAGCAGGAATGGAACCAGAAAGCCTCACAAAAGACTCTCTCATGACTTCTTCCCGAGGCCTCAGCTTAACTGATTTCTTCAGTGGGCTTCAGCTCACTTAATGGGCTTCAGTTTTGGAGCCCATTTTTTCAAGGGAGATGTAATCCCCTCATCAGTCCTATGGATAAAAGCTAGAAGCTACAACCATCCTAGAACACTAGAAGAATGAGATTGCTCAGAGAAGAAAAGAGAAGACTAAGGAAGGATATTTTAGCTGTCTTCAGTTACAGAAAGGGCCACCAGGGAGAAAAAGAGGAGTATTTTTTTTTATGTTTCTCATCACAAGAACAGGAAATTATTATCTTAAATTGCAGAAGGATTACAAGGAAGTATAATATACAACTGCAGAGGTAAGGCTAAGGAGATGTACATTTGCCTGATGAAGTTGTGGCATTGTTGCTGCAAACCCGGGTTAGAAACTGATGTCACACAGAAATTCAAGAGAGCCGATCTGGTTTTCAGGCTGACTGATCCTGATCGGGTGCAAACTGTGAAGATCCCTGGTCTTTCTAGGTCCCTTTCCCCATCTGTCTTAACAGAAGAAGAACTTCCTTCTGTGCCAGACTTATTTAGCCAGAACACCAGTCAGCCCTAGAAGAGATATTCTCCAAGTTCCCCTACCCACTGCCAAGGACCATGGCTGACCTCCACCTTCTCTCTGGGAGAGCTGAAGAAAACAATCTTTTTCCTAAGTCTCACATGTTGAAGGAACTCCAGAATCACATGGGGTCCAGTGCAGAAGACTCCTGAGAAGACGTGATTGTCACTTTTCATCAACATGTGCACTCTGCCAGATTCAGAGCAGTAACTGTTCATCTCAGCATCCCCACCCTCCCTGTACCAAAGTCAAAATAAATGACATTTTGGTGACACAGTGACTGATGTACTGAAAAACATTCTGATAGCTACTGACTCTATTTCAAAAAAGCAATAAACAACAACTGTTTATTGACTTTCTACTAGCTCTGCCAATGCACCACTTACAACATTGCTGTTTTTCCTTTCTGAGCAACTACCGAACAGATCTTGTTTAACAAATTAGGCCTGCAATATCCACTACAAGATCCAGATTTTGAACCTGATTAGTTTATAATTGTAGGACAAATTGGTGTTTGAAACCATTTTATATCCCAGCAAGAAACCAGCAGTATTAATATTGCTGCAAGATTAAAACCTTTAGTCTTATCAATTACACTGAACCAGCGTGTCACTAAAATGACTTTTTGCTGTGTACACCTGCAGTTGGGGTAGCTCAGCTCACTGACAGGTATCCAGGAGTTCAGACCATTGCTTTGCTTCAAATGGGGGCAGAAGAGAAGTCAGTCTCCTGTGGGTGCTGCAGTGCTGGAGCTGAAATGCTGCCCTGGAACCCTGGCCACAGAGGGTCTGCCCGACTGCCACATCCAGGCTGAACAAAATGCAGCCAACAGAAAGGAGTAAGCTGTGAAAAGGGAACAAGATGTTTCAATGATCTGTTTTCCTAATCAAAAATGACATTTGCAGCACAGGGAAGAAACTTTTTTTTAGATGATGGTGTATGACGAATCCTGAGAGTCTACAGTAGCAGAGGAAGCACAACTGCAGTAACTAGACCAAATACTTTGGGAAAGCATTTGAGGGACAAACAAGAAAAACAGGAGTAATTACATGATTTCTGTTAGATTTCCCTCTGAGAAACCAGCAGCACAAGCAGCCCCTGGCCGTTTCCTTTCAATCATGATAGAGTATATTTAACACCTTATTTCCCTCCAGGCTCTTTCACACACATAAGCCATCTCTATTAACACATGCATTTATAAGTTTGGTATCTTGTGCTAGCTTTACATGACTTAAATTGGATCATTAACATTGCAAATTAGAGAAATGCCACACTGCACTCCCCACTGCCTGCAGCACTTACCAAGTGGCATGCAATAGCTATTTAAAACCAGCTATTAACTGAGGTCTGTTTTCAGGATGATTCAGTATCAAAATAATTCCTTCCTTGTAAAGGATATATACACGAAGATATTACACCTTTCCTTTCGTGCCTCTGATTATACAGCCACAGCTCTGAGGTGCAACATGAGTATTCAAGGCGCAAAAGCATCACAGATTCCTTGGTAGATATTGTAAGAGTCAGTTTAGCAACTGGCATCTGGCCAAACCAGGATCATAAAAAACCCCATACAATTTTACAACTGCTCTTTAAACCTCAACTCTTGAGGGGAAATACCCTTAAAATGATTAAAAAATTGAGCCATGTGTCAGAGCCAAGGTCACAGCGTGTTTGGAGAACAAAGGCAGGCACAGGAGCCCAGGCCCTTGGCTGTGTGTAGAAGTTGAATCTTATGGAAAACTGCCCAGCCCTAGTGCAGTCTGTAAGGGACCATGGCAGGTTCTTGTAGTGACTGAATTCGTGCCCATCGGTTATTGTCAAGAGCTTATTTCAGGTCTGTGTCCCATCTTTACTTCTTCAAGTCTTTAACAGAATATCACCAAGAGGAATAGCCTGTTTCCAAAGAGAGAGCTATTTTCCACCTCAAATGAAAATTTTCAGAGACCCTACTGCATAGTGAAGGGCAACCATGCTTCCTTCCCATGGACAACTCCAGGGCTCTATTTCCTTCCCATGGACAACTCTAACACCTAGAGAAACTGGCTGAAGAAGTGCAAGACAAGTGGAGCCTACTACCGAAATGCCATTATTGTCAGCATATACAGAGTGGTTTATGGATTCCCCTCCATGCACAGGTAGGCTGCCCCAGCTGTACATGAAAGATAAAATCAAAATTGGGCTGAATGAAACACTAGAAATTTTGGTTGGCTCTAGCAGATACTGCAGAAGTGACATATTCTGACAAAAAAAAGACCTGGTGCAATACAAATGATACTAGGAGAGCCCTGTTGCAGTGACGTTAGTTCCCACCAATGTCCTGGAGACCGGATAATTGCTGCCACAGGCCATTGATTGGATCCAGCATGGCAAACACGATGTTATTAAGCTTTTACAATCTCTGGCTGTAAGAACAATAGCCGGAAAAGCTGGGATGGTTCCACATCCACCCCTTTCACCAGACCAAGGGCTCTAATCAGTGGTTCAATGTCACAGCTATTACAAGCATAAATCTGGGGTCACTTGTTCTTTTCCAGTTGGTTTGGGTTTTGTTTTGTAAGGCAGCTGATTTTTACATGTTCAACTTCTGAACAAGTGTGATGAATGAGGTCTTGCTTTTTGCTTCTGGAATACCCCTGGCATCTTTAATCTAATCCCTCAGATCCTCTTATGAGCTGTTTGATTGCTTCTTCTGTTCACTCCTTCTCCAAGAATAATTTTTCATTCTGCCTGTCTCCCTGAACCTAGTAAATCTCCCATCTTCCAGAGAGCAAGGGTGTCTGGGTCAGCAGGCTCTCTGACTGTGGTCTCAACCCAGGAAAGGAGACAGGGTGTAAGCAGGATACAAACAAAGCTCCGAAGAAGCACTGTGGGGCCCCACCACTCTGAAATGTAGGCTGTGCAGGGAAGCAATTACGGCACCAAGCCTGTGAGAGTTCAAGAAGCATACGGACAATGCTCTCAGGCACGTGGTGTAACCTCTGGGGCTGTCTTGAGCAAATCCAGGAGTTGGACTCTATGGTCCCTGTGGGTCCCTACCAACTCAGAATGTTCTATGATTCAAGAGATTTATCAGGAACCATAATGGATGCCCACTGGCATTTAAAGCTCTGTAATAAATATAAAAATCACACACTCTTCCAACACTTCCAGCCCCAAAGATGTGCAGCTGCCCAGGGCTCCTGCCCCAAGCACATCTGCCACACTGAAGACAGGTGGGGATCTCAGTGGTGGACACCAGCTTAGCCTGGACAGAGCAGAGACTCTGACACATCCCATGCTGTTGATGGGCTCAGAGCTTTCCCAGGATGAAGTCCTGAGAGTTCACTTGTTCATACTGCAAAGGTGGATCCTAGCAATAAAAAAATGCCAGTTTCTCTGCACTAGTAGAGAAAACAAAGCCACCAAGCTCAACAGTTCAGCAGCCCTCTTCTCTTTGGCACCACACTTTCAATTTGTCCTGAGAGACAGAAAGCTCAACCATCAGATTTCCATATTTATAAGGAGAGAGTTTCTGTTTAGCCAAGCTTGCGACAGAAATAACCCTGCAAACAGCAGCAGGAGCAGCAGCATGGCAAACACATTTGAGGGGCAGGGATGTGAAAGCCAGGGGAGACCACGGCGCTCCCTACCTTGGCATGGCTTTCCAGCCCTGCCTGAGAAATTCTGAGGGCACAAATCATTTTGGCTTCTAAAATAAGAGCTTGCCTCGCCCCCGCCCCACACTCCTGTATCTCCGTGACTAATTAGCATCCGGAGGGATACAGATTCTCTTCTGATAAAGCAATGTTTTGCTCCCTTCTCCCCTGACACATTTGTATTAGAAATATGCTCATTATGTGACTAATCAGGGAAGCTGAGACAAAGGCACAGACGCTGACTTAAAGGGAAATCACTGATTTTTATAAAAATGGCTTATAAATTATTCTGTCTCCAAGGGGCAGGGATATTTCCTCCCCTCCCAGTGCTAAAAAAAATGCAAAATTGAGGTTCCTGAAGAAAAAAATCCGATTTTATTACCAGAAGTGGTGGCTTTTATCATTCCCACTATTTACTGAGCTTGCTCCCAATTCCCTTGGTGTCTGCAGGGTTGCAGTCAGTGCACTGCAAAGGTCCTGGATAGCCTGCCAGCCCTGTACTGCACAGAGGGGCTGGGCTCACCAAGGTGTCTGACAGCTGCAGCACTGCCTGACACTCTGGACAGCAAGTGACAAGGCTGGTTAGCAATTTACCACACTGAGTTTAAAAGTCAGCAGCACATGAAAAGTCAGCCACATCACCAGCCATCCCTTGAGATGGTCTGAAGGTATTTTAGCTACATCTTTCATGTAACACAGTGGGCTGAGTGAAAACCAGAGTGTATTGAGGTACTCTGCGCTTGGCAGAAGGTCTCTGAAATAAAGGCAAGTAGACACTACTTGGCAACAGCAGAAGAGCCTTTTAAAGGAATTTGTTTCCCTTCCATGCTCCCTGGAATGGAACTGGTGTCCATCCAGCTCCAGCTTGTCTCCTTCACCTTCCGATGACAGCACCAGAAAGAGATACCAGGCCAGACAGCTTCTGCCTCGCTTCTTTCAAGGCAGCCCCTTTATCAGCTGAAATCAAGCCATCTGTCCCCGGCACCCTTTGAGGAGCCACAGCAGATTGTGGAGCATGGGAGGATGCAATGCATGATGTGGGAACAGGAGGTTGAAGGAGCTCATTGCATGCACAAAAATCCCAACAAGATCCCTGTCTGAGCTGGGAATGGAGATGAAAAGGTGAACACACCATGAATGCTCCTTGAGACAGGCTCAGGCACATGCACAGACTCCTGGTCTTTATTCAGGTCCCTCTGGGCTGCTGCTCCTTCTGCTGCTGACACATGGACCAGCCCCAAGGCCCCGTGGTGGCCCTCCCAAAGGCTTTGCTGGAATGCCGACTGCTCTGAACCATGGCAGCGGTTTGACTGCTTTGTTTTTTAAGTGTGACTGCCCAAATCTTTGTATTTTGAGAGTTTTTTTTCAAATGCCAAATGTCTACTCTTTGGGGTGAAATTTTGCACTTTGGACATTTCTCTTAGCCTAATTTGAAATATGTTCCATATTTGTATGTAATTCTAAAAAATTCCCAAGTTTTTCTTTTTCTTTTGTTGAGGTGGGGTGCTGGGGACACATTTGGTCACCTGAGCCCTCCCCTCCAAGTGATATCCCTCTCTGCAGGTACAGCCGGAGGCTGAGGCTGCTGAGGGCAGGGGGACTGGCAGGAGGTGAGCAGGGAGGAAAAGCAGGATCTGGCAGTAGGACTAGAGCTGTCTGGAGAAGGTGATGGAAGAAAGAGACTGGACGGATAGCCAGATGGCCAGGAGAGGAAAGAGGAACAGTTGAGTTATGTTCCTATGACAGGTACAAGAAGAGAAGGAAGAGACACAACAGGGACAGCAAAAGGCACCCATGGTTAAAAGCACAGGAGGACACAGCCATCAGACATCAGTGATATGATGTACCCTCCCAGGCAATGCTCTGCCAAGGCTCACAGACCTGAAGCACAACATCTGACCATCGCAGTTACCTCTCTAGGTGATCCTAGGCTACCTTTGAGTAAAGCTCCAGAAGCCTTCAGGCAATGAACAGATTTAGGAACCTGACTGTGACCTGAATACAGCTAAGGCTGGTGCCTTGTGGCAATGTGTTCAGACAGAGCCCAGAGACATGCTGGTGATGCTGTGACAGGCCATGTTGGGGTTTTCTTATAATACATTTTTCTGTTCTAAAACTGCAGGGAACTGACATTCGAAGAAAACAGCAGGGATAGTTTTCCAAGCTCTCGAATACAGCTACTGCAGCCTAATTTGAGCCCCTGCAGCCTCTGTGCTATAACACAGCCTGTAATGACATATCCATGTAAACCCTTTCCCTTGGTAGTGCAGCGTGGACCTATTCTGGAGATGAAACAGGGTTACACAACAAAGAACAGAAGCCCAAGTCTGTGGTTTCTTGCAGAAGCTGCAAGTGATGTAGGGAAAAGGGGAGAGACGATTTTGTGATTATACATTGTGGAGCTGTCCTAGAGAATTGGGACATGTATGCTCTTACAAGAAATGTGGCAAGTCTCTAAAACCAGATTTCTCACAAAGGGTCACTAATAAGGTCTCCCTACTTTGCTGGAACACTGGATCAGAGACCTGCAGTGTGATATGATGGGTGCTTACAAATTCTACCAAAATTGAGCGGGAGTTGTACTTGTTGCAGGTGAAAATATATGAATCAGAAGCAGAGGGGCAGGAAAGACTCAGGCAATAGGTGTCCTACATTGAAAACCCCAAATGAATTTCTGGCCTTAGTCCATCTGTCTCAAGCCCTTACCAGTGCAGTCACAAGATCATGAGACAGGGAAGGTATTTTGAAAAGACTCGGGGCATCTGGTAATTTGTGGCATTTTTAATACATCCCTTCACCTAGCAGCAGGGCTGCAGAGATTAACAAGGACTCTGTGAAGTGTTCAGATGTTTTCTGTCATGCTAAATGCCACAGAACAGCCCATAAAATGTCTTTCTAGGCCATCAGGGGAGTTTTGTTCTTCTGTCTTTTTTTCACCTTGTGTGTGTGTGGCTCTGACATGTCCTTTTGTACCTGAACTGTTTTTCCAGAATTAGCTTGTTAATGTCTTCATGCTCTTCACTCAGTTAATTTTCTCACGAACTTACTCTTTTCCCATTATCATTCAAACTACTGCAATTCAGGGAGAGAGACAGCGTTTCAATTATGTCACACATCCCTGGTCAATGTACAGAGTCATCTCTCTACCAACCTGTCCTTTCCTCTGTCTTGAAAGCCTGTTTGTAAGCTTTCCTGCTGGCATCACCCTGCTGCCCGTGCAGCCATCCTCCACCAAAAACTGGGAGAGTGGAAGACCTCAGCAAAGTAAGAGCTATTGAAGTAAGGAACTATTATAAGAAATGAGAGCAGCAGCCCCAACCCTTACCTTGATCTTACCAAAGACTTGCCCTCATCCCAAACAAGGGTGCATGCCCTTGGATGAGCTGGCACTTGGAGAAGTTTCCTTTCAGACCTAGTATTTAGAGGCCGGCCAGAGGTGATGAAAAAAGAAAGCCCATTCCTTCTCACACTGTTTATTTCTACTTTGTTATAGATCCCTGCATCCAGTAACATGAGTCTTGTACCAGTGCATACACACGCTGTAGGGATGGATTTGCAACTCAACCTCTTTCCCCTCACCCCACTGACTCAGCTTTGGGATGTGTCATTCAGACTCACTAAGTCCTTAATACCTTGTGTTTTGAAGTAGGAGTTCAAGTATCTACTAACCCTTTACCTATTTTTTCCACCTCTTTGATTGCTTTCTTCCTCACAGCATGCCACCAATGTGCTGCTTCAAGAAGAAACAATCTCAATATTTTCACCATTTCATTCTTTCTTGTTAGAGATACTCAAACTCTTCCTGATTCTAAAATACTGCTTTTAGGATGGCTGAGCAGAAACACACACCGTGTTCCAGGCATCATACTGGATTTAGGATGACTTCACAGTTTTCTGCCTGCATTTTAGTCTCCCTGAACTTTTGTTTGCCTTTATGTTGCTATCACCACACTGCACAGCTGGCTTCATTCCTGTTCCCTGCAGTGATGCTAAGTTTTTTTTCCCCCTGTGTCTCAGCTTTTCTATCCTCCTTTTAATCTTCAATAGTGTTTTTGCAGGAGAAGTCTGAATCATTTTCCCCTCTTTTGTATTTGGGAAAACTGAGATCCAGAGAAGTGAAACTGCTAAACACAAGAACAGGAGAATTTGGTCCTTCTCCAGGATTCTGTCCCCTGCAACAAAAGCATCTTCATATAGGCAGTCCTACCAAACACATTAGAGAGCATGCACCAGAAAGCAGTGAGGACCAATATTACATCCCAAAATACACTGCAGGGGGAAAAAGTGGTCAGGGGCTGCAGTTCCAGCACTATATTATAGTCCTGAAATATGGTCCCTTCCTGCAAGCATTTTAAATGAAGAAGAAAGTTACATAAATCACCAGTCCCACATGCCAGACTGTTCATCAGAATTTTTATATGTTGGTGTCAGTATACAGGCTTGCATCTTCTTCCCATTATCTCCCTTTTCCAGCAAACTGTTCTTCCAGAATTAGCTTGTGAATGTCTTCATGCTCTTTGCTCAGTAATTTTCTCAGGAACTTACCCTCTCCTATTATCACCCAAACCACTGTAACTCACAGAGAAAGCTGATGTTCCAATTATGTCACATGTCCCTGATCAATGTGAAGAGCCACCTCGCTACCAATCTGTCACTTCTGACAATTTCTTCTCCTGATGAGTCTCACTCATATAAGGAGCTTGGATCTAAAAAGGAGAAGAGCAACAAGTGATCCAAAAAAGCAAGTTAAAAATGTCCACCTTTTCTCTTAAGGTACCCTCTCAGTTTTAGGTTTTGAGCTGCACACAGCATGTACAGTGTCGTGTATATATGTCCCCCCAGGACATACAGAAAAACAGAGACTAGAGAGAGAAACAATGAAACATAAGAATGGGAACTTCTGGGGCTTCAATTCAGTTTCTAAGCTGCCAATAGAATTAATACAAGTGAAAGCATTAGAAGACCTTTCACTATCACTGAAGCCTTTTAGCTTAATAAGGACAGCTTAGACAACACATTCAGATACAGGAGAGATGGCTCACATAAAATTTCTATAAGAAAGGTCCCCTGAGCCCGGTTCTATCTGTGTGTCTTCACAGCTTTCAATTAACACTGCAGGTAGGCACAGAAACACTTTCAGCTCATTATCCTCTTTTCAAACAGTGGTGGACATAAGATATTTAGCTGAAACAGCCCTTTGTAGATCTTTTAAATTCCATTATCATTAGGAAGACAGACATCCAAAAGAGATATTGTTTTCCTTACTAATAGTTTTATCTTCTGCAGGGTAGAAGCAGCTTTGTGCATTAATTTAAGGTTTGCAATATCTGTGCTGCTGGAAAAATCTATCTGAAATGTAAATCTTCAGAGCAATGATGGATTGAAGCTGAACTCAGGCACTTGACTTATGGAGGCATAAATAGGAACATTACTGGATCAAATATTCATCAGCCTCCCAATGAAATAAAAAATGGTAAATAAATCGAAGTATGTCTGTGTGATCATTCTCATTATGTGGCTATACAACATAACCAGAGAATCACTACAGAAAGTTTCATTAGCTGTTAATTGAAGGCACTTTCAGAAAGTGCTGCTTAAGCCTTGAAAGATTGACTGTCTTTCCCACCACTATCTAATGTATATGTTAGAGCTGTATCATAAAGCAGTCTCATTAGGACCCTGCCTCCAGTGTCACAGTTCAGAGAGAGCTTCTGATGCTTTAGATGAAATTCACATTTGAAATAGCTCATCTACATACAGCCTAACCTCAGGGGACATCTTCAGCGTACTTAACTGCATACAGATCTAAGCTGACGCTCATGTTGTAGAAACACAACATACCTAAGTGCATTGTAATGATGCTCAAACGAGGTAGCAGAGTCCTGGCTCATGGTGATGTACAATCACATGATGTGCCAATGACACACATTATAATGATCAGACTGTAAAAGCTTAGAGCAGCTACCTCAGGGCATGATTTTAGCTTTGCTTGCTATTTATTGCTCTTCCACATATCTTCTTTTGCTCTTACCATCTTTCTCTCCTTATTTCCAGACCTTTTATTTTCACTCACTAATGGGAGCCTGTTAGTGTTGAAGAGGATCTCCTGTTGAGATAATAATTCCTAGATGAAACACCATTCTTCCCATGAAGCAGGCACGCTCTACCTGTAACATGCTCTAACCTGATAAAACATGAAGGCTTTCAATTCACTTTAAAGTGGATACACTTCTACTTAAACTTTTCTCTGCCTCTACAATTGTTGAAGTAAAAATCCATCTTGTATCTATTTTATCTCCAAAGCAATGTTTCCAATCTAAGTTATAGGGCCATCTATGGTAACTCAAAGTCACGCATCATCACAAGAGCTGGTGCAAACTGCTTACAGAACCGCTGCTTTTAATTGAGTGGTGTGATGTGGGGTGATCCTGAGACGGCACAGAGGGAGCCTGAGCCCAACTGAACAGGGTCACAGAAAATGAAACAGGGTTATGGCCAGGAAACACCAAAAACAACTCAAGGGCCTCACCTATACCAGAGAGATCAACAGTTTAATTGTAATCTGTGTTCCATACAGAAAAGGCATTTAGCAATCAGAAATCCCTCAAAGGAGGGCCATGAGGATGGTGAAAGTCTGGAGGGGAAAGCTTTATGAGGAGTGCCTGAGGTCACTTGGCTGGTTCAGCCTGGAGGAGACTGAAGGGGAAGAGCTCACTGTAGTCTACAACTTCCTCATGAAGGGAAGCAGAGGGCAGACACTGGTCTCTTCTCTGTTGTGCTCAGGGACAAGACCTGAGTGAATGGCCTGAAGCTGTGTCATGGGAGGTTTAGGTGAGATATCAGGAAAAAAAATTCACTCAGAGGGTGGCTGAGCACTGGAAAAGGTTCCCCAGGGAAGTGGTCACGGGCCCAACCCTAAGTTCAAGAAGTGTTTGGACAGTGTTCTAAGGCACATGGTGTGACTTTTGGGAAGTCCTGTGAATGGCAGGAGTTGGATTTGTTGATGCGTCTGGTTCTCTTCCAACTCAGCTTATTCTATGATTCAGTTTGTACAGCCACTAGAATAAATATCAGATGAGAAGAATGACACTGAGATTGTGTTAGGTTTAATCACAGGATAGTGGTGTGCATCTACGCTGTCTCTGTTTTTTATGCTTCCACTTCTGCAGTAGTTGCAAACATTTAAAGCAAAGTAAGATGCAGCACTGAGCAGACACCTGTGCTTAAACAGAGACATGTAATTCACTCAAATTTCCCATTTCACTAATTTTAGAGTTGTACTACTCCTACAGTATGTAAAATGCCAGCAGAATTTATTTTATCAGAAATTAATATTAAATAGCACAAACAGTACAGTTTAGAGCCATGTACCTCAACTCCTCCAAGGGATTTTCAGATACAACTCCCCCAACATTATTTAACAGGACAGGGTTCAGAGAATTTGTGACTAACAGCTTTTGAAGCTTCTAAAACCACCTCTATGGCTGAACTCTAGTTTAAGCTGCTAGTTCTCAGGTGCAGCTTTTACATAAGGCAAATTACAAAGGTAGCTGAGTCCTGCCATCATGCCCATAATAACACTGACCTGCTGACAGTGACCCCTGAACAAAGAAACAATGTGTAGCATCTTAATTACACATTAATTAATGCCAAACATCTTCATTTACAATCATGCCCAGAACCTTGTACATAGACATTTTGGTTATCATTCTGTATTTCCACTGCACACGTATCTGGTTGCATTAGCACACCATGTTTTAACTCCAGACACAAAAAGTACACCAAATAGAACAGGAGCTTGTATTGTGATTTGTGCAGAGCCAAGATGTATTTCACAAAAGCGTGGCTGTGTGGAGAGCTCAAATGCTGAAGCTGCATCCTTCCTTCACTTCAATTTAACTCCTCACTGTCTCTATTCCCTGATATATCCAACAACTGCTGCACAGTTTTTCCTGAGTCTGTACATTTCTTCTGAAATTAATATCATTTCCCAAAGGCTTCCAGAACTAGCTTAGGTCTTACACCAGCAATACAGTTTTCAGGAGGCAATTATCACAGTGAAGGTGTCTTAAGAGAGAAGAACGCGGCCCACTAACAACCAGCAATCAGGGCTTCTTATTGAGCCCCTGTCAGGAGGAATTCCTGCTCCTTCTGTCAGTGTGACCCCTTGAGACTCCAATCTGCAGGTGACGGACAAAAAGAAGAGTTTGGAAAAGAATTTTTCAGTCACATCCCCACAGAGAGTATGAACTAACAGAGGCAGGTGAACATAGTCAGTGTTGTAGACTTGAGTCAAGACCTCAGCTATTCAGGCGAGACTACTCCTGCTAATACAAAACATTCCCCCTTCCACCACAACCAACTGCCAGGCTGACAAGTCTGACATTCACCCACAAATTGTGACATTTGCTTGCATAATGTTTTTGCATTTCCTCCATCAACAGCATAGTTCAGCATGCTGCTTTTTTCTTGAAATAGGAGGGATATGGCTTTTCTGGAGCATAGGCTGCTTTATCATCTGATTACCTCCTCAAAGCTGTGGTGCTCACCTGCCCAGAGAGACTGAGCAGCAGCTGCACTCCCTGGGAGGAAAGAATAAAGCTGGGATCACACCACTCCTTGCATACACAAGCATCTCAGTGCTTACTGCTGTGACCAAAATTGCATTGACGGGCCCTTAAATCCAGGACCCAGCTTTCTGAAGCCACTGCAGCTGGGCTGTGCAGATTCAGAGATGCTGCTGGGCACAGCAAAGGGAGGGAGCTGAGGCACCTCATGTCATATTCAAGATGACTGTCACAAAAACACCACAGGTGAAAAAAACAGCCTTTGTAAGCACGAGACTCCTACATCTGTTTAAGTCTGTGAGGTGAGTAAAAGGCTACATGGCTCTGCCATGTAGCAGACTCATCCCTGCTTCAGAAGCAGGAGTTTCAATGTTACCTGAGCAAGCTTTGTACTTTATATGCAAACAATTACATGGTCCAAACATCTGCTCTTCTTTCTGATAAACCTCCCTCAGTTGGGGAAATGGAGGGAAGAAAATTTCAAGGCCTAGACCAAGTGTCTTTCACACAAATGCACTCAGTAGCTCTTTTGTACAATTGTTTCTAGCTGGAGGAACTTCATATTTCCATTCAGATCTTTCTAGCTGAGTGTGTTGCACCAGCACTGAAAATTAAGAAACTCAAGTCATTAGTACTGTTCTCCTTGTTTTCAGAAGAAAAAAAATTAAGGGGGGAGGGGCAACATTTCACTGCAGAATTACTGGAGTGCCACTATACTCACATTGGAATGAAAACAGCAGTCTTACTTAAACCCTCTCAAGATACCAGGATCTAAGAACAGCAAAAAAGCCCTGCCAGGATGGAGGAAGCTGCTTTCATCCCAGCCAGTGTGAGAACCATCTGTTAAGAGATTCACTTACGTTGATGGAGTAACAATGCCACAGCTGTTCTCCATGAATTAAAAAGAAAGCCAAATCTAAAAGAATTGTGTGTTTCAGAAGATAGTTAAAGAGACTCTCTTCCTTTTTATTGCATTTTAAAACGACACAAGGAGGGAGATGCCACTGGCAAACTCCTGCTTTTTTTTTTTTTGGAGAAAAAAGGAAAGCACATCACTTTAACCCAAACCTCACCATTGGTCTTCTAAATTTCATAACCCAAGGAATTTCAGTTCACACACACTCTCTCCAGTAACAGATAATTTGAGACCTGTATTAGCGTATTGGTCCCTGTGTGCTAAGTATACCTCCCAAACAAACTACAAATCCATTTGGTACTGAGCACCCTGCCAACAGAGGTGGACATAAGCAAAACAAAGAAGAAGGTTCTTCAACCTCCTCCCAGTAAAAGAAGCGCTGACCTAGAGATCTTCTTTTAGCCAAGCGAAAGTTCCTCTATTGTTTTTGTTTATTTTAATGACTAGGGCAAGCCTCATGCAAACTCGCATCCATTCAAATCTTGTACGAGGACAAGATGTCAGTTTTAAAAATGTCCTGTGCCCAAGCCAACTAACATAATTCCTGAAGACCCCACTCAAACCATCTCCATTGGCATCTGAAACGCCCCTTGCTCCCACTGCAGCAAGCAGATGAAGAGTTTGTATTCAGACTGCTGGCGCCAGATGTCAACCTCAGCCAGTGCGATGACTCCTTTACAGCAGCCAGGACATGACAGATTTAGACAGTGAGTCTAAAGAGACTCTAAGAGACATTTTCTGCTCTCTTTGCCTGGATGCATGTGGTCCTGACCCCTACTTGCTCCTTTTCTCCTTTGTCAGCTGTGACTTTGCCACTCTTGTTTCTGCATGAACACTGTGATGAACCACTAATGGCTGAAGGTGTGCCCCAGAGTCTTTAACTAGTACAGTCAGCAAAGAATTTCCATAAAGCAGCAAACCTGGACCATAAGGATGCTGCTCTGCATAAGGAAAGGGCCTAAAATCCAAGCACAATTGTGGAACACTTGAATTCTAAATTATGATAACTATTTTTCTTTTCTGTACAGAAATTTAATGCCTTTTAAAAATTTTTTTTCCCTGCAGATACCAAAAGCATGGCCATGACTAATTAAACCCTTTCAGGAACACTGCATAATAGATATTGGTAAAGCATAGATAATATTACTTTCCCTCAAAACCAGACTAATGTGGAAAAGTCTGGAAATGTTAAAAAATAATAAACATGAAAGCATGTAATAATTATTTAAATTAAAAAAAAAAAACCAAAACTGAACTGTTCTGCTTTTAAGAAACTGTCCTCTCAACTTCATGGACTCACAGAAAGTTACTGGGTGTACAGGCTGTGCATCACCATAAACTGTAAAGATCAGGGCTACTGCTCCAGGCTAATGGTGTAATTTTCCACAGGGTGGTTTTCATTTACAATTCACTTATTGTATCTGGAAGTCTAATTGTAGCCAAGTACATTTTCGGGTTGTTCAAGGTATAATAAAGAACCAAATAGCTTAGAAAGGCAGCTTTAACTTTATAATTAGAAACATTTGCTATTTCAGGTGGCTTCTCCCTAGCATGTTTATAAGTTTCCCAATATACCTTTCAGCATGTTGTAAAAATAAATTATGACAACCACAGAGTGACTCATAGATACAATAAGGAAAAGGGGACAGGAGTCTGGATAAATCTGAAATGTGGAGCATCTGTTATGTTCATAAGCAAAGCGTCTTCTAGTAGAAATAAAGACAGACAAGGAATATCTTCTTTGATTCCCAGGAGGCCCATTCTGGGGCAACAATGGTAACTGGTAGCCATTTCCCCACACATGAGATGAGAACAGTTTATCTGCCCATGTCAGAGAAATGCTGTGCATTGGCAGCCACCATCCCAGTGTAACCTGGTAGCTACTACCCACTGGAACAGCTAGAGATGCTTCTCCAACCTCTCCATGACACCAGTTAATACTGACACTCCAGACCCTCCAGGGCTGCTGGCAGCAACCCAACCTCCTTTGGAAGTCACTGGGAGCAGTCTGCAGCGATGGGGACAAGGCAGGCCATCCTGCAGACCCTCCAAGTTACACCAGCAAGTGAAACAAGAAGTTCACCGTGATGGGGGACTGACAACACTGTTCCTCTGCAGCTAGTTTGGTGAGATCAAGAGCAAAATTAGTAGAAGGCATGTTTCATAACCAATGTTTTTATATGAGCTCTGGTACGGCAGAATTCAGTCTTTATGAAAATCTGTGGTTTTCTGTCCAAAGAGTATTCTAATGACTCTTGTTTATTTTCTTCGCTGAACCGGAAACAAATGTTTTCTACTGTCTCACAAGTTCTCCAACTCCCTAATTTGTCTCCTTGTGAGAGAACTATGAAAATGACATTAGACACAGAAAACAGTACCTTAAATTTAAAAGGCCCAGAGTCATTTGTTCCAAGGTTAGTGGGAACAGTTGTAAAAAAACAGGTGAATGAAAACATGAATTTTCTCTTACTTCCAGGAATTTAAGAGTCAACCCTTTCCTACTGCTATCCCTAAAATGGATATTAAGGAGCAGTGCTGAGCAGCAAATATTTATGATTGCTGTATTTTCTGCCTCCTATCACTGCAAACTATTTTCTTCTGTGAAACATACAAGGTTATAACTACCATTGCAGAATATACAAGTAAACACCAAATATCAAGTCTTCTAAAGACTCTCCCTCTTTCCCTCTTTCTAACATATCTGGATGTTTCTTCAATCATCTTAATGACATGGATGATACAGATAAACTCCCTTTAAGGACGTTTGCCACAAATACCCTGTGAACAGTCAAAAAAAGGAGGTCAGGAGTCTACTTAAAAAAAAGAAAGCAGAGCTGGACAGAAGCACAAGACCAGACACCACCTCTTCCAAGTAGTTCTGTGTGTGGCTGCCGAATCCTTCTGCTGCACTGCAGCGAACCCTGACCTCCTGTCCCCCACAAATGCAGCTCTGCATGCCAGCACTGCACGGGACATCCTGGTAAGGCTGTACCCAGGCTCAGTCAGCATGAGGGCATGGCTTGGGGAAGGGGGGGACGTTCCTTCCCTTTTCATGCAATTTTTTGGCATTCTGTGTAAGTAGATACATTGCTGATGGCTGTTTTTTCTGTGTTGTGATTTTATCAGTACAGAGCTTCCATGCTTAAGACACAAGACTGCAGACCATTGTCTGCTTGCAGTGCACTAAAGAAACCTGAAGAAAAACCTTTTCTTTCAGTGGTACTGCTTGATCTTTACATTTAATGCACGTCTGCAGCCCACATAGCCTTGTTGAGGGCTCTCACCCCTTCCAAAACAATGAGTAAAAAAAGAGTGTAATACCTAAGTTTAAGCTCTTCTCTTTCCATAAATAACAATACGAACATCTCTATATAATCAATGTTTAAAAGATATATTTGCATTTTATTTTCATCAGGTTGCCTTTGTATTATTTCCATCAGGTTGCCTTTTTAAATCAACAGAATATTGCAGAGATCATGGAAACCAGCTATCTTGACTCTTACACTAAGAAAAAAGTGAGAAATTCTGAATCCTAAAACTGTACTAAAAACATTTACTAAAAAGAAAGAAAAATTCTGACTTTGCAACCTGATAAAATATTGGCTATAGCCTAATAAAGCAAGCTAGGAGTTCAACAATTTCATTAATTCTGTCACTGTTAATGAGGAAAGTTTAACAAGAGATTAAAATTAAAATTCTTACAAGTTTCATCATAAGCAAGGGAATTAAGAGAAGCTATCAAACACATTAGTGCCTGCCCCACTAAACAGGCCACAGCAGATGGAGAGGCTGGAGAAAAAGCAAAGATGGCCAGATATTCTGCATGGAGCAGAGCTGTCAGCTCTCTCTTCTGTGGTGTCCAAGTCTGCAATGCTCCCTGGACGCAGGGCATTCTAGAACACACTCACCAGGGCTTTTACAAATTAATCTTTTATCTGTGATAAAATACTCTCTTGGTATAACATGAACTAGCTGAGTGATGAAATGATGCCTTGCCGTTCTCCTACCTGCTCTGGCTCAGCTTTGCTCTGCTCACTACTCAGCAGAGCACTGAGATCCACTCGCAGAACAGAGGTGCCTAAAGCTCACCTTAAGCTATCACTACATGATAGTCAAACACAGAACAGCAACTGTGTGACTATTCATCCATCATCTGTGGCATGTAAATGACTAATTAGCATATCCCCAGTAATATTCTGCAGAGAAGACTTGGTTTATTACAACCAGACAGCACAATGCCGGCTCTCAGTGCTTAAACTCACTTGAACCTAACAAGTTTCTTCTGTAATTTGCTAGCTGTGATATTTCTGAAGATCATCTCTGCCACACAAATCACCTCTGCAGGCAAAGAATCAGCCACATGTCCTAGCACAGGTACTTCTGTTCTGAAGTTGTTTATGTTATACAGCTATTAGGTTAAAACCTCTCTGCAAGATTCCTAAAGCCAGAGCAGATTGTCTTTGGAGTTAGTTTCTTGAGTAGTTAGTGTTGCCTTGCACTTCATGAAACATTGGGCCATTTTATGCCTGCAGTGCTGTTGTCCACCTTTTCATCCAAGGCTCCAGCAATTTTCCCATCTCCAGACTGGCCATGGTGCTGCATCATAACACCACTAGATTCCAGTTAATCAGCAAAAAGAAAATGAGGCTTTTATGAGGGCATTATTCTGGTTCTTCCTGAATTATCTGCGAGCCCGACTTTGAAATAAAAAGTCAGTGTAAAATAGTTGCAGATAACATTGTTGCTAGCAGACTCCAGCAGAAAACTCTGAACAGCTAAGATCAGGTAACTGAACCTCTGGAAAGTTTAAGGGACATAATAATACCCTGGCCATAATGATAGGGAACAGACATCTAGTTATCTCAACTGCAGCAGTTAACAGAAGTTCACAGAGAACAAATAAAAAAATATTTTTTTCAAGCTTACAGTATCTTTAAAGATTCCCAGGCTTATTAAGATAGAGAACAAGTAATGCAGGGAAAAGAAATGGAAATGCTAGATTAATTAATTTTAGAATCAACCACACGCTGTATGCTTGCAGCTGGTGAGTGACCTTTGCACTATTCTCAGTTAGCAGGAAATTCCAGTCTACATTAATAAGCAGAATATTGTTCACTCTTCCAACAGCATTTACTTTAAAGGCTTTCTTGCACACATAGAACTCAGTCATTTTCTGTGCACTTCTTCACACTGTCTGCTCATCCCAGTGCATTTGAATCAGTGAAGTGGTTTGAAACAGTGCTAACAACCATGTGGCTGCTTTCTCAAACAAAACACTCTACTCAGAAAGTTTTAAATGGGAATGGAGAAGGAGGGATCCTTCACCCTTCACAGCTATTCTGCAACAGGCATTTCCAGATGGTCACTGCTAAAAGGCAGTTACTTTTAATCAGGGATTCACCCCAAATTTTCTGAGATTATTTTGGCAATGAAGGATTTCATGTATGATTAGATGAAGACAAATGGGGTGCCATTTGTTGCAGACATACAGTTCTCATTAAACTCAGTAACGGCTGTACACAGACGTGACTGGATTTCCAGATTTTGACTGCAACTTGCTAAAATATGTTTTCAGCTACAACCAAACATTTAAAAAGGAAGGCGCAGCACAGTGACAAATCAGTGTCTTTAACATATAACTGGAAGGAGGTCCCAAATTAATTTTATAGAAATATTCTGATTGTCTTTTATACTGCAGAAAGCCTGTCTGTGTGAGGTACCAAAGTGCTCTCCACTTGACTAGAAAAGTCTAATTCCATCTAACTGGAAGTGATGGCAATGATCCTGCCCATGCAGCGCCTTCTCCCTGCTTTGCCCCCACACCCACGGCATGCTGCTGTCTCCAAGAGTGGCTGCATTTCGGAAGGAGGGAAAGCAGGTATCACTGTAAGAAGTGCTGAATGAGTTCTGTGGGTCCTTAACTACAAAGAAACAAGTGGCATTTAGCACAGCATCCAGTAATTTGATGGCTTTCTAGCAGATAGCAAGGGAACATCATTTGGATGCTGGAACGCCATTCCAAGTCACATGAAAACATTTCTGCTTGACAATGGACTAGGCCCATGTTTTGGTTACAAGTACAAACTCTTCATCTCATTTGGGAACATCAAGTACCATCTTTCATACCCTGGCTACACCACCTCCAAGAACAGGCTGGTGGTTGCAAACAGCCCATTCCTCTCTGTCCTGCTCTGCACCTCTGCCAGCTCCTGACTCACAGAGAGGGAGCACCCCTTCCCTCCTTTTGCTGGCTAAGAAGGATCACCAGCTAGCTCAGGTTTGCAGAGACCTCATGAGGTCATCTGGTCCAATTTCCCCTGCTCAAAAAAGGCCACCCAGAGCTGGATGCCCAGGACCACGATGAGATGGCTTTTGAATATCCTCCGGCATGAAGACTCCACCTGTGTGGGAGATCTGGACCACTCTCCACCAGAGAGGAGCACGTTGCCGCCCCACTACATGTATTCATCTCCCAGGGCAAACTGAGGCAGGCAAGCAATGCTATGCTGCCCTAAAATGTAGAGAACTTCCTTAAAGAGGTCACCAGTGAAAATTCCTGCAGCAATGTTGAATACAGGAACCCTGACTTATGCTAGGTCTGAGGCATTCAAGTCCCATAAGCATACACTCTTAGTTCTTTCTAGTAAGAAGACACTGAACCAGCTAGGGAAAACAGCCAATTAAACATTTCCCTGCAGGTCATAACCATAGCTAGAAATTCTTAATTAACAAGTTAAAACTCATTTACAAAAGGCTTCTCAACATTTTTAGGACTGCTATACTCAGCTTGCCAACCAGAAAATAGCCTGAAACACCATATGGGAGCCACCAGATTTTCCTTTTGTATTTGACTCAGTTCATATACAGCAAGTTTCAGAAGGAAGCATCTAACCTGCTGAAAGTTTATTTATCTGAAGGGTTTTTTTAAAAAATAATGAAAAGAGCTTTTAAAGCTGTAGTTTATAATTGGTTTTGGAAACTATGACAAGGTATTTACTGTCCAAGACAGTGATTTGAAGGTTTTCACTCATTTAAAGATCAGTGGCTTTATTTGATCATCAAAATGAAAGAGCAACTGGATTAAAAATCTGGACTTGTCAATCTGTCAATTCATTTATTGAGATTAACTCAGGCGCCTTAATGTTGTAAGGCACGGATGAAATACAATGCAGCTTTTTACTTTGGTGTCCTCTGGTCTAAATTGCAGATTTTATGAGCTGTTGCTTATGTAAACCAACACAAACCGAAACAGCAGGCCAGAACTCAGTCCCTAACAGAGAGATGACTGCATCTATCAGAAAAGCAAATTTTTCACATGAAAGCAATGAAGCCCTGACCCCTTTGCTTCCACATGTGAGGTAATGCAGTGCTGTCCTCTGTCTGCAGACAGACGGGACTTTCATGGCATCTTGAGCTCTGCCCACCAGCAAGCACAGTGAGAACAGATGTTCTGGGTACTTCTGTTAGAGTGAAGACAAGAACTGTGGGCAGTAAAAATTAATAACACCAGCTCTACTTTACTCTGCTGATTTTGGAACACTCTGAATAGTAGCTATCAGCTATCGAAAAAGACATATCTAAAAAATGGTCCGGGAAAAAGACAATGGAAATTCTCTCTTGTTCACAACTCAGACAACACGGCTTCAAAGACACAATGCTCCTTCTGTCCAGGAACAAAACCAGCTGGAAGGTCCAACTTAGATGTCTGTAGACACTGACTAAATGCAGCTCCAGCATACTAAAGAGCAAGATCACTTCAGCAGGAATCGTGACATATTTTAATTCCAGCATGACCCATTGCAGACAATGAACTGTCTCTCCCCTACTCTTTAGTATCAGAGCTCCAGCTCTGAGGTATCAGATGCATAAGTACGTTTCATGAGCCTTATATTTACCCAAAATTCCTTTGCTGTTCCACCTCTCCATAACTCTCCCAACACAGAAAGCCTGTGTCCTCATCATCTTGTGCTTTTTTTCCAAAGTCAGATAGGTGTGCAATATTGGAGAAAGGGGCAAAATAGACTTCAGATAGAATGAACATATTCTCAAGTGTTGCACCTCCTCTCCTCTCCTCTCCTCTCCTCTCCTCTCCTCTCCTCTCCTCTCCTCTCCTCTCCTCTCCTCTCCTCTCCTCTCCTCTCCTCTCCTCTCCTCTCCTCTCCTCTCCTCTCCTCTCCTCTCCTCTCCTCTCCTCTCCTCTCCTCTCCTCTCCTCTCCTCTCCTCTCCTCTCCTCTCCTCTCCTCTCCTCTCCTCTCCTCTCCTCTCCTCTCCTCTCCTCTCCTCTCCTCTCCTCTCCTCCTTTAGCCAGCTCAGAAAATGCTGCTTCATTCTGGCTATGAACAGTCAGTAAGAAGGACCCCAGGAGGATGAAGGTTTACAGATTACAGTGACTTACATTTCATAGCTCCATCTGACCAGAATGAGATGAGCTTCCCCTGCACTGCAGTGTTACAGAGCGTAGCTCTGAAATTAAAGATAATGGAATAAAAGCCAAGACCCTTCCTTCCCTGTTTGAATGAAACAAGCAATTAGTGGTTAGCACAACCATCCCCAGAACTGTAGGCTGGTGACAGAAATAGGAGAGGTGCCCTGGGCTGTGCAGAGAGAACAGCTTGTCTCCACAGGAATAAGCAGAGCACAGTGAACTGCCTTCCCTGAGGTGGCCTAGCCAACAAAGCTCAGTGTGCCAGGGCTCAATCTGTAAGTGCTGTGTGGTGGAATGACCCTTTTTAGTCCACAGCATCACCCTCTCTGCTGACTGTCAGCATCTGTCCCACCCCTGATTTGGCTCCTGCTTTCAGAGTCTCTTCACAGGCTGGAAATGTTTAGGACTTCCTTGTCATCCACTATACGAGAACATGTTTGCACCAAGTTCCCAGGGCGTGAAACACACTGAGATCATTACCCAGTCCTGCTGTGAGAGGCAGATGGTTTGCACTGAATCTGGCTGGGAGGCTGCTAGTCACACCCTTCCTTGCCCATGCCAGGTGAGGGGCCTGAGGAGGGACTGCTCACAAAGCCAGGCTGCCACGGCACCGCTCTCCCATGGAACGCACACACACAGGCAAGGACAGGTGACAGATCCTTGGGCACGGGCACAGTCGCTGACCTTCGTAACAGAACATCAGAGCTGCAGAGCTGAATGAATTTTTATTTTGATTTATATTTTTAAATTAATTCATAGAAGGAATAAAAGGAACTCTGCTAATGACAACGGAGCACAGCAGGACCTGAAGGGCTATATTCTGTTATGATGTGGTGGTAGCTGACTCATTTAAAGGGTCTGAAACACTAGTGCAGGTTTCACCAATACTGTTCTTTTCCTAAACAGATCTTCCATTTCATTCAAGTCTGTGTGAGAGAGGGAAGAGCCAGCATTATTGCAACGGAGCAATTTAATCTGTTGCTTAGATTTTTTTTGACTCACCTTCCGCCTGAAAGAAATCACAACTTATAATTAAAAAAGAAACAAACCAACACCCGAAAAGACAAGCTAGAAGAACATCAACAACCATTATACAGAGGAACATTGGGCTACTGGGGACAATAGGAGATGCATCAGAGAGCCAGGGACAAAGAAACTGAAGCACAGGGTGGAAGGGATAAGCTTACAGCCTCAAAAACAAGATGAAAGTTAACAACACATGATGCTCTCACAGGGGCCTTTTCTGAACCATTTCATACCATTCTGACTCCAAGTGCTGTGCTAGCTACCTTGTGGTCCAACTTCACCCTTTGTTAACATGCTTTGTGCCTTGCAAGTTGTTATCTGGTGGTTGTTTGATGACACCAATTCATAGCCTGATTTTTTGTTAGGATCAACCTCTCCTGATTGCCTTCTAAAATGTAACACTCTGTTGCCTGACTAGGAAAACTAACAAAATTTGGTTACATAATGATTTATTTACTTGCCCTTCAATACCCCTCCTAGAACCCCACTGTCAGGAAGGAGAAAGCATTGCTCAGACCCAGAGTGCATGGTCCAGTTTGCAAGCAGCTGCCATGCAAACCCCAGCTTGCCTGAATTCTGCTCATCCTTTCTACAGAGGGACTCTGACTTGGGTCTCTTCTACTCTAACACTGTGGTTTTTAGTGAACCCTGAAATATAGCATCCTAATTATCTTTCAAAAAGAGCTCTAAAATCGGCTTGTATCAGACAACAAAAACATATGTCAAGGGGAAATGGACAGATTCACGGCCACATAATCCTCCTGTCCCTCTGCAACCAAACTGTGTCATGGAGGGAGGATCTGCACTTCAATCATTAACACATGACACACTTCCACGTTTCCACATACTGCTGAAAATATGCTGTCATTTTCCTGACACACAGGAAAATGAGGTGCTTCAAAGTAGTACTTACCCCACAGCTAAGTGGGGCAAACCAGTGGCACTCTGGGCATTCACCTGCATTCCAATCAAGATGAGGGAAGAGTGTAAAAGCATTTATCTCTAGAAATCTGAACAATACTGAACAACTGAAATTTCGTGGGCTTTTTGCATATGCCTAAAAACCTGGAAGATATTAGTGAGAGGTTTCCCAGGCCATGTTTTCTCTCTCCTTCCCCACCATGCATACATCAAGACACAACCTCTGTATTAGCCTCCTCCACTCACCCGAAGCTATCAAAATGCATGTTTTTAATTTCTAATTACACTCATTAGATACAGATGTGCTTCTTTCAAGCCCAATCATGCATTTACAAGGGTCACCCAAGCAGTCCTCCACAGAAATTAAAGCATGGCTCTACTTTTGGAAATCAGTTCTAAAAATATTATTGTAGAATCCACAAATCTTAATGGCCTAAATCAAACACACTCCATTTAAGTCCTTTAGGCACATCTTCCTGGTGAGCAGTATGCAATGCAGCCCTGTGGCAGAATCCTTTCCCATACCCAGAACTGAAATACTGAGTGCTTTTAAAGACTCGAAGCCATACTGTGGCAAACAGGGAACAGGCAGTGTCAGAGACTGCGTGATTTGACCTGCACCACATCAACTAAAAGTCATGCTGCATGAAGCAGGATGATGACCATTCAGGCCTGGACTGAGCTGCTCTTATAAAAAGACCAGCTTCCCACCACAGCAGGTGAAAGCTAACCCAGTCAGCAAACTGGAAGAACACCACTACCATGAATCAGGAAGGACCATTCTCTACTTGAACTTTTGGGAAGACAAACTCACTCTTGTTAGTTTGGAATTCCAGCTCTTTACACCCAATTCTCTTCCTTATTTGCTCTGTACTATCCACTCAAATGTTTTTAATTCTTACAGAGAAAAATCCAGGAAGGCTTCACTTCCTCAGATTAGTCAGCCTTTGAAGCATGGATGTGTTACTGGTAAAAATTTGCTGACTCCACAAGAGAGGCTCCTTGGAAAAACATACCTGCCCTATGGACAATTGTGACCCTTTCCCCTCAGCTTCACACAGGACACTGTACTGTGTCTATGGTGAAGTTAAGAGAAAGATTTTGAGGCCTTAGATTCCCCCCAAAATTTCAGCCTCTCCTACCAGCACTGCAGTAAGCCAGGACTGAAAAACTTCATGGCTCTAGATGAGGATCAAAGACACTACAATACTATGTAGATACCACTACAACAATACAATGATTGTTGGTCCATGGGCAGCTAATTCTAGAAGGAAAATTTTTTCTTCTTTTTGTAGTGATTCCAGGAATAGACATTATTTTATAGTGAGAAAAAACACAGCCATGGTGCAACAGTTGAGTCTTTATCAAAAAGCTTTATGAAACAGCAAGTAGTGCAAATACACATTTATTAATGAGAACAACAGAAACTCAGTCAAGAGAACATACTGAAATAGAACGCTCCATAAGCTTTACAGAACAATAGACTGGAGACTAAGCTGTACTGTACTGATCAGAAGAGCATGAAGGCACAAGGCTTCACCAGGTTAGAACGACCTGTTACACAGAAATGGCAAGGGAAAACACATCTCTGCTCCCTCTAGTATATTTTTTGCAGCACTGGTTTTCATTGCTTTGAATTGCAAGGTAAAGATAGAAGGATGAGTTTAAGTGATTTATACCCCTATTAAAATCAGTGGCTTAAAAATAAAATCCGCAAGCATGAGACATAAATTTAAGTCATTAATGTTCCATTTATGCATTAGTTTTTACTCTGATGACTGGTCTTTCTTCATTTTTCAGACAAGGTTAACTTTCACTTTTCCACTAAATCTAGACTTATAGTTACTATTTCTGCTACTGCTATCAGTCTGCAAAGAAAAGTAATCATCTATTGTTATGTTTTCCAGATTCTGGTGTCACAATAACATGAATATGATATCCTGCCCCCATAATTCCTACTCTGCTACTGAAACTATGGAACAGAAATTGGAGGTATAGTGCACAAATACACCTTTTAAAAAGCAATAAAAAACAAGCCTTAAAATTCTGGCACATGTAAGATTATAAACCCATTTTGAAGCAATGTGTTGCAAAACTGATCAGCTTTCTGACCACAAATCAACAAGATCTCAGAAAGAGATCTCTGCCTCAGTCCTCTTTCATGGTTGATCTAAAAAAAAAAAAGGCTTTCTTCCCTTCTCTCAATTTCTTCCCTTCTCACAACTTCTCAATTGTGAAATTATTATTAATAAAACTGAAAATCTTTCTCATGCCCCTGAAGTGAATTACCAAAAAAGCTGGGGTTTTCCATGTCAAATCTAGGCACCATGCATTCAGCTAGTGACTTGTGCAGTTTGCTAGTTGGACCATGAAGTGTGGATATTCCTGGTTCTCCAAATGTTTTCTTTATATAGTAGAAAGCTTCTTTCACACAGGTTGAAATATTTTTCTCAAATCTTTAAAAGTAGCTGATCACATGTTTAAAATTGAATTCAATTACGTTAGCCAGCAAATTGCTGGCAAGTTCCATGTGATTACCTGTTACCTGACAGACATCACTGGGCAGAGACTGCAGCAATTATCAACAGTATCATAATCCAAATTTCAAATTCAAGCATCTCTCTCTCTTCTTAGAAAGCGTGTTAGTAACCACTACATTCCCTAATCTTGTAGTAGTATTCCCAGAAACCTCTCTGCACTTTGATATCAAAGTGTTTCTCTGCTCAACTGTCTTTCACACAAGAGCTCCTGAAGTGGCTGATTTAAAGAAAATGAAAAGTTGGAAACTGTCAAGAAAACAGGCTAACAACTAATCAGACACTTTTGAAGCCTCTCTCTTTGTTTCCAGGGAGCAGAAGTGTGTGTTGTTCAGACTGGTAGAGGACACCTCTATATACATATATATCTAACCAGATCCTGCTCTTTTCCAGAAGCAGAAGTAACACTGTTTATTCAAAGAAGAGGTAAAAACAATTTGCAGTCTTCAGTGTTTGTACAAAAACCAACACTTTCTGCTTTTGAATTCTGTTCGCTGACAACCAGGTGTTTGGAAATGCACTGCAGAACAGGCAAGTCTCAGGAAACCAGTCTTTAATGCTTTAAGTGATTAAATTAGTAACTTGCCTCCCCATTAATGTGTCAACAAGAATTTCACAAAGTATAATTTAAAATAAGACGGCAAATAAAGCTTGAAGTTGCTCAAATTTGAAGGCATTTTTTTTATGGTGCAATTGCTTTTGGTTCTAATGTGTTGATTTCTATACCTGTACTGTGAAGGGGCCAGCCTGGACTGCATAACTCAACTTACAGGGACAGGAAAATCTAGCAGAATGCAGAGGCTTTTCTCTCTGAAAATTCTGAAAAGGGAAGTAAATTTATGTTGAATTGTTTAGAAAAAGAAGTTTGTGCTGAGAGGACCACCTGGTGTGTTGTATTTAATATTCCCTAAAATGCTCACTCCATTTCACGAGACTTTAGTGGCAGATCTGTGTCTACCAAGGTTTCAGAAACTCTGACCTTGGAAAAGATTTGACTTTTATGGGCTGTGGCTTTCTATCAGAAGCCTTGCTAGAAGTCAATGGCCTCTGGCACCTCTTTATCAGTGCTACTGCTGTCTAATTACAGCCTAATTCCTCTTTCCCATCCCACTGAACACCCAACAAGCCTGTGGCTCCCTCTTCTGTGAGTGTCTGATGGATGGGTTGTTGATTCACAGTTCTCCAGGGTCTCTTTGCCTCTGCTCTGCTGCACAAGAAGCCTGTGTCACATCTCAGGTAGTCCCATGACCTGTGTGCTGCTGTCACCAGGTACACCCTGTCACACAAAAACACCCTCACAATCCTGTGCTGGGAAACTGCAATCTTTCCTTAGCTGCTTCACCTCCAGTCTCTTGCAGACACACACAAGCCTGGTGGCTCTCACACCACAGACAGAAGCCTGGAACTGCACAGAAGCACACCCGGATTCATCCCAGTATTTGAAATAAGATCTGACCCCATTGCAACCTGAGGTAATATGGGGGAACAGCAGCAGAAGGACTAGCAGCAAGAAGGCAGCTTAGGACAGGCATCTTTGGTGATACATTTGAAAGCAAACTAGCTGATCTGCAGAACCATCATGCAAAATAGGGGCATCTTAATCTTAATCTCAACCTAACCCACTCCCAGGGCAGGAAAATCTCAACTCTCTGCTGAGCACAGCTGCATGGATGTCCAGGAATAAAAAGGCTGCGTCATGGAGTTGAGTCTTACAGACTGGCCAGGAAATGACACTGCATGTTCAGTCCTTTGGGGCTACTTGTCCTGAGAAACAAAACCCTGCATTGCAGCTCTAAGCCAGCACTAAGGCACATCTATTTTACAATTAATTGGCACTAAATTTTTAGATACTTTTTTTTCCATACAACATGCTGACACAGCAATGATCTAGCAAAGACTTGTATTTTAGCCCACATATTTACTATATTTGGTATTTCTGTCCTGAAACAAATACTTATTAGAAAAAAGGACCCAGGTAGTTTATCCTGTGAACCCAATTTTCCACAATCACCTGGCAAAATCTTAAATCACTGTTTGCCCTCCCACTAACTTACTTATTTTACAGACACAGTTAATGCATATAGGTAATTCAAAACTCTGATCTGATGGCTTTCATGGGGGCATTGCTGAATTCTTCCATTGTTTTCAGGGTTTTTTTCAGAGCCCAAAGCACCATGGCTGCATAGGAGTCATAGAAAACACCAAAACCATCTGAAAAATGTTTATTGAGTAAAACTATTTCAAGAAAAAACAGGACAAATACCAGGGGCCACTCCACATAGCTCATTTTCCCTACAGCCGCAGGATGCAAAAAATCCTCCTCCCAAAACACCTTTCAGATAGCTTTTAAGAGGAAACATGGCAGCATAGCTAGCAATCCTGCAAAAGGTCTACAGACTTCCCCCCTGTAATTACTGCCTTAAATAAATAAGAAAGACGCACAACTCTGTACAATATGCAGTAGCACTTAGAATTTGAAAGGAAATCTAATTACAGTTTAGTTCAGCAAGTAACTGTAAAGGTAAATCACATTTTCTCCCCTATTTCTTAAGCAAAGACATTTGTAGTCAGGTTTCCATGCTGAAATCCCTGTAGTTACCTTCAAAACACATCCTTTAGGACACATAAAACTGCAGCCAAGTAAGTGAACAGCAAGTAAACTCCTTCCTGGCTCTCTCTCCACAAGTAACCTGTACGGAAGCAGCTGGAATTTGTGAGAAAATGAAGACACAAGTCCAAGAGGCAATACAACCATGACCAGCATGCAACTCTTGCATAGCTTAGAGGCAAATCTCTTTCAAGTGGTTAAAACATTTTCAGTGCTCTGAGGGTCCTGTCTGAGTTAGTGCAGTGCAACTGAAAGACAAGTCCACTTAGCATTAAACAAGTTACCTGAGGTGTATTTTCATCAAAAAAAGCACAAAGCTCACCGAAAGCTAAATGACCCAACTTCTGGGGTGGTAAATGCAGTCCTGGAAGGCATCCCGCTGGCATGTCTGGACCGAGGTGCTCAGCTTAACATCAATTCAGGCATCTCTACTTTATGCTGGAAGTCTTGTTGTGGTTACAGGATGGATGCACTCAGGTATTCCTGGTAGTGGAGAAGAGCACCATATCCCCTTTCACTTTCTCATGGGGTTGTAACAGCCACCACCAGAAACCAACAGATCACATCACACTGCATACAGGATAGGGGGTTCCCTCCAGGAAAGAGACATAAGAAATCCACTAAAATAAAATGATACATAGCTCAAAGTGAAAGAAAAAGTTCCATCCCAGCTAACTAAGGGACACGGAGAAATCATTCCATTCTAAGAGAGAAACCGTTGTAGAAATAATTTTCGTTTCTGGTAAAGGCATATTCATATACTTCTTGCCTATATAAAAGTTAAAGAATTTCAGAACTGCAGGTCCTGTAACAAGTTAGCTTGTAACAACACCCTGTCTGCGGGAACAAGAGGACGGCTGCTCAGGGAGAACACAGGATGTGGACCCCACATTTGCAAAGGGCTCTTTCTAGCCCATGTTGGCTGCTGCCCACCATGACTTCACCAAGAACAACCAGAGGCTAGAAAGATAAAAATCAATGCTGCATGATTACATTAGAGATCATCTCTGGAACACAAGTGTCTACCTCTTGGGAGCTGTAAGGTTGTTTACACTGTTTCATTGTCAGGATAGAAATAATTTTTCTTTGAGTTGTTTTCATTGGAGAATTCCCACTGCTTCTAGGAGAGTCATCAGCTGCTGAGCTTCAGTGGCAAGTTCACACGAACAATTTATTAATTTAGTCTTGTTTTGCCCTCATCTGCATTGGTTTCTTAGGAGATGGCCAATGCCTCCACCGGGGGACCTGCCAGAACCTCAGAGAAACTGCTGAAATGTTAAACCCAAATCCATGTTTCACCCTTAAAAACAGAAGATGAGCATTTTGTGATTCCAATGCATTTGTCCCTGACCACCCCAGGAAGCAAAGAAAAGACAGACTTTAACAGAAAACTTCTTCCACAATGGAAAGACATTTAAAAAAATAATCAATTGAGAACAGACATCAAAATCCCTGATCTTGTTAGCATTGCTTCAGTGTCCTCAAAGGGCTGTCAGAACTCTCTTCATCTATGGGAAGAAACCTTGTTTGTACCAGAAAGACAATGGAGACATTAAATATAAATCTAATATTCAGTGAGTTTACAACATGTTGGTTGCCCATAGCAATAAAGGGCAGTATTGCCAGACTCTGCTTAAATGAGACTGCGATTTTAATCAATATTAACCAAGTGCACATCCAACCAGATGTTTATTCTTGACACAGAGCTGACATTTTCATTCAACTATCAGGCTCAAAAGCTATTTTTCTAACATCCAAACGTGAGAATAAAGATACAGTGGTAAAGCATGGCAAAATTATTCTGTTCTTAATCAACACTGCATATAGAAAGTTTAAACCTTACAAAGAACAATCCAGAGGAGCATGAGACTCTCTCCTGGAAGTCTGGGCAAAAAGTCTCTTGTCTTGGCCAGAATTTTTTACGGATTTTGGCTCATCAGGATGTTTCTGTGACTCTTACCTACATTCCACACATTTTGGGACAGAACTGAAACTCTTTAGCACCAGTTGTGCAGGTTCATCCTTTTTTTCAGTAGCTCTTTAGTAGAGACAGGTTCACAGACAGAACAGACTGAAACAACAAGGAGAATAAGGATTTTTGCACCGATTTTATAACTCATCCCTTCAGCAGACCATACTGGATGGCGCTTTGACACAATTTTTAGCTTAAACAAGGAACCACAGAATATTCTGAGTTGGAAGGAACCTACAGGGATCATTCAGTCCAACTCTTACTGCTACGTGTGTACTTGCTATGCCAAAACAGCAGAAGAGCAGCTTGCAGGAAGGCTCTGCTTTGCATGCCCTGAAGTAGCAGAAGTACTCCAGCATACCCCAACTTGTCAGAGGCCTGCAGGTAGCAAAGGAACCACCACACAGGCCTCCCACCATCCGCTGGATAATTAGCCAGATGGCAAGCCTGCAACAAAGCCACCATGAGGCAGTCCATGTTCCTGTTCACTGAACCTTGTAATGCAGCTTAATTTCTCCAATCTAAATACCAAGCCCTGAAAGCTGCTGTATCTCTAGCCCATTTTCTAGATAACATTAGGTATCCAGAAGGGAGCTGTTTGCATTAAAAATAGGATGTGTCACATTAAGCCATTGGCACATTCTATAAAAGCCGGGGAAATATTTTTAAGAAAGCACTCTAAACAATATTGGTCATTGTTCTTGCTACTTCTGCAATTCAAGGGGCATTCAGCACAGTAAAGGCTGCCCTGTGGCCGAGTTCTAGTGAGAAAAGTCCAAACTCAGCACCATAAACATTGCTAAATCTATATAAATCCTTGAAGAGGTTATGAGATGGAGATAAGGACTTCTAAGAGCAACTCCTCTGGCAAACAGAAGGACTCCTTGCCAGTTGCTTCAACAGCAACTTTTAAGCCAGCTTTAAACCTCAGGTTTGTAATCAAAAGCTTTAGCTCAAGAGTCCCACAATGTGCAGCATTAATTCAGCTGACACTGGGGCTGCTTGGTGCCCTGTCCTGTGATGTTTCCTGACATGTATGATCACAAAGTCACCTCTGACTGTAACATTAGAGACTGTGACCATACAACTTGCTGTGGAACAAGTGACAGAAGCACGCAGCAATGCTGCAACAGGGGCAAGGCAGCTAAGTTTACATATTTGTGTAAACTGAGCTTAAACACATGCTGAAGATGTTACAAACCAGCCACTGTAGTGTACATGTACAAACTGGTTTTCCTTAAATTGAAATGTCTGCGCATAATTACTGCCAGCCAATGCACTGTGAAACCCTTTCTGTTTCACCAGAGCAATGTCATGCAATATTACTTTTAGATACATTCACGGACACTTGGAGCTGTAATATTTCAGTCACTGCAAGTACTTCTGGAAGGGAAACACCTAGTAACCAACAAAAGCTTGTTGCAGTAGAAAAGCCACCATCTGAGGAAAAGCCAGAGCGATGACCAGCATCTCAAGCAGGACTAGGTACATCCTTCTTACCAGAAGAAGTTATTGCAACAACTCAAAGCAACATAAAAGAGTAATTTTCTCTGCACTGGCAGCTGTAATAATCTCAATCATTCCATCATACCAACCTGATAATAATAATAAGGCAGATTTCAATGAAAGATTTTGCTTTTCTCATAAACCTACCAGCTGAGGTTTGGAACAAAACAAAAAGGTAAAGGTTTCTCATTTATTTTTTATTTCTTGACTTCAGATGCATGAGAAAAAGAAAACCAGAGAGAAAAGTTGAAAGAAAAACATCTATTCAACATCAAATCATCCTAGCTGGTGGTGGTAGAATTCTACCAACACCACAGAGGAGAGACCTCTATTAAAAAATAGTGGTAAAGGCAGGAGTTACTCAGAGTTAACATAAAACAATACCAAGGCTAGGAGAGTTGGTTAACATGTTTTTTTAGCCCTTCACAGAGCACAGCCTAGTGATGCAAGACAGGACAGAGACCAATCTCAATAAAAAGTAAAATGCCTTCCACCTCCTTACTCAAAGGTATGTAGCTCTTTGAAATGGCTTGGGGTTTTGGCTGTTTGGTTTGGGTTTTTCAAAATATATAAAGAGACGGATACAGATCTTCAGTGTACTGGGGGATGTGCAAGTTTATCAGCAGCTCACTAGCTTTGTGAAACTGAAATCATGCTGTATATCAGCCAGGTCTGAAGACAAACCTGCACCCATGGCTGAGTAAAGCAATACCAAGACATCCACTGACCTGGAGGTACCAGCTCATTAAGAATCCTTAAGATGTTTTTCTCTCTCTTCCCCTCCATCACTGATCCTGAGATTTCAGGCACCAATCCTTCCATCCCAGAAGATAGCTCTATTCTCAGTTTAGAGCTTTTTGATGTGCATTCATCGCTTAGCACACCCCTCTGCCCTAAATAAAGTTTTTGCTCTTTTTCGATACAAATCCAGTTGAGTTTCAGAGCAGGAATTCCAATCAGGAAACATTAATTAGGCTGAAATAGCTAGACATAGCTGGTGGTTTTCCAGGTGATCTGCCAAACTGAAGGAGGGCCAGGTTTACAGTGCCACTTATTTCACTCCTGCAAGCGGTTAAAGAATTTTAAAATACGACCCCAGTGGTTTTTAAGTCCTTTCCCCACCCTAATTTACAGGAATTACCAAGGTATGTGTAAATATCAACAAGCAGAAACTGGACATACTCAGGAACTGCTAAGTCATAGAGTCATCACAGGTTCACAGAATGGCCTGGTGGCAAGGCACCTTAAAGATCATCTTGCTCCCCCTGCCCTGGGCAGGTAACCTTCCACTAGACCAGGCTGCTCAGAGCCCCATCCAGCCTGGCCTTGAACACTGCCAGGGATGGAATATTCATAATTTCTCCAGACAACCTGTTCTGGTACCTCACCACCTTCACAGCAAAGAATTTCTTCTTAATATCTAATCTAAACCTACTCTCTTTCAGTTTGAAGCCATTCATCCTTGTCCTGTCACTGCATGCCCTTGTAAGAAGCTCCTCTCCACCCTCCTTGACGGCTCCCTTTAGGTACTGGAAAGCTGCAATTAGGTCACCTCAAAGTCTTCTCTTCTCTAGGCTGAACAATCCCAATTCTCATAGCCTGTTCTTGTATGAGAGATGCAACAACTCCTCTTTTTAAACTTTCATACTTCCAGGGTTATTTTTAAAAAAAGTTTCTGCAAGACAAAAGCACGTAGTTTTAAAATAACTTCAGGAGACATCCATCTAGTCCTTCCAGCCTTTAAGAAGTGTTAAACTTGAACTGTTGACACCATTTAGAGAGGTCCTACCCACACATAGTTTCTACCCCATCAAGGCCATGTCTGTTAGGTGCCTCTTGCCCTCTGAAGGACATTGTACATTCCACCAGCACTCAGCTGATCATGGCACAGTCCCATCCATCAGACAGGGACCTTCCAAAACTAACCAAGCAGCTCTGGTTTAGTGCTGTGTGTGCGTACCATCCAAGCACTGCCTGCACCATCTGATGCACAGTGAGACTCTAGTCCAGGCAGCGTTTGCTTACAATAGACTTTGCCTGTGTGCAAACACTCAAAGCACCAACTCGAGGTCATGCTGACAAATACAGCAAAACTTGGAAACTCAGGGAAGGATGACAATAGATTTTGAAAAATCTGACTCAGCAATACAAAATGGCAACTGACAGAACTAATGGAGGATGGATTGAGTAAAGGATGGTATTTCCACATGTGTAAATATATTTTGAAGTTGATTCTGGTGACAGTGACAGATCCATAAGGACATTCATTATGCACTGCAATACAGGATGGCCAGCACTACAATATGCCAGGGAAGTAGCCCTGTATTTGAAGAACAGGAATAGATCCATCTAAAAACTGATTAGACACATCGTGTTTGTTAACCCAAAAAAAAAAGGCTGAATGAGGACTGCTGAAATTACCAAGATACTCATTTGGAAGTGACCACCATTAAATTTCATACAATTTGCCAGTTAAGCTGAATGCTATGTTTTAATTATCACTGGCAATCAGCAGAATTAAATCCCAAGCGCTAGTAATGCACCAGGAAGAACGCTTCTATTTCTGCATAATAAAAAGAATGAACTGACTTCAGCCCTGAAAAATTAAAGGATTTGTCATGTTTATCAATTAAGACCACAGCCTGAAGTACAGCTTCAGACTACTAAGAGAAAGTTCTTCAGTCCTGCTAAACCAAAAGAACAAGTTTGCAATATCAAGGGGATAAAAACTCAGCAAGGGTCTAATACACTTCAGAATGTCAAGCTTGGAGTGGTATTTAACAGACCTGCTTCATCCACGCCTCCTGGCTCTCTGTGTGTCAGCATGAACACGTTATCACCATTGCAACTGACTGCTGGCAATTCCCTGTGATGTTAATGAGTTCTGAATTTATGCAAAGTCTCCCAGTTGGTGCTTCCGCAAAATCTACCAACAGAGAGATACCAAGGCAGGATACCTGTGGTAAAAGCATCTAGCTTTCTCCCAGTTATTAATTAATATAGCAAGCCAGACTTCAGCGGCCATTTGAAAATCTTTCAAAACACGTAATTGACTGGCCTAGCAAAAAAGAGTTGACAAAAATGCATAACAACCCTGTTCTGAGGTCCTACATATCTACTGAAAAAACTTTATGACATATTCCTATAATCTGATGAATCTTTCACAAAAGACAAATCAGAAACCAGAAATAAAATGCTTGATCCTCAAAGCAATTAGGATTTGCAAAAGCTGTTAGGACCTTGTGCAATCAAGTAAATCTGCAATGACAGAATAACGTCACAGTTTTTTAACAGAATTATCCATGGTCATTCAGAATCACAGCCACTGTCAAATATCCATGGCTTAATAAGAAGGAGGAAATTAAGTGAGCCAGCATCAAACATACACCTCTTATGCCAGTAAAAGAACCTTGTGCTTCTCCAGCAAGGTCCTAGGACATTAGCCACTGCGCTTCCTGAAAACCAGCACTGCTACGCACATTCTACTAAATACCGATTCAAGGGTTAATAATTTGCATGAGCAAGGGGAAACTTTGGGACTATTGGAGTAGATACCATGAAATACTGGTTTTCAGATCATAGTTGAAGAGAGAGATGGCAAATACATTCTCCATCTCATATGCAGATCCAACAACCAGGGTCCCACTCACTGAAAAGAGACGAAGTGTGCACCTAATTCACCCATTTGTTAAATCGAGCACAACTTATGGTCACAAACTAAGGAGAAAGCACTGCTTCTCTAAAAGTCAGTACAGAAGCACTAATCTAATCTTGTAAGTGCTAGTAGTTGCCCTTGTGGGACAAACTTTTCTTACTGGGTTGGACTCTATGTGAAATAATTTTGTTCCCAAAATTCAAGGATTAATCTTTAGAATTCAATGTTGCAAATATAGAACCTTAGAGTTAATAAAAGCTCATATCTGACATTTCCCACTGCAGCACAGGGGAACTTCTTTTCTGCAGAAAGCATGAATTATGAATTCTATGTAGCTACATAATCCAAATAAAATATTCTCCCATAACCAGATAATCGCTTTATAATAATTCTTACAAGCACAGCATGGATCATCTCAGCTATTTTCACAATCACTTTGCCCTAATTTTTGCAAGAAGTACAAGAAATTCTTTTCACAGAACTGCTTTTGTGATATGCTTTCTAAGGTACATGCACCAAAGGTTTTGGCTCTGCTGGAAATTATGAAAACAAGGAGCAGTATGACATTTTATTTCATCAGAGCAGCAGAGGAATGGCTAATGTTTAGCAGAATTCTAGACTATTTCTTCAGGTTTTGTATTAGCATCCTGAATGCTGTAAGTGGCAACTCCTGCTGCTTAAATCTCAGTACAGATGTGTCACAACATATTTTCAAGAAGAGCTGGACTTGCTCTAAGTCCTTTAACAATACTCATTTCCCTCTAATTGCAGTGATCAAAACTGGAAGCTGATCTGACTTTTGACACACACATTAACAGAAATGGAATACAACCCAGCAGTTTCTCCTTGGCTTATCAACTGCCAAGAACCTAACATGAAGTGCAGCTTTTACACGCTCCAGTGGGCTAGGTGACCTCCATCCTCAGAGCCTGAGAACATGCTGCTCCTGTTACTATTCTCAGAACTGCAATTCCCTTTTTTCCCCTTAAATAAAAGGAAATTAAGATTAGAGATCTAGACAGACCCACAGGCCCAAAAGAGATTGGTAGGGGCAGAGAGGAATGGTTAAGGCTTTCCCTGGCCTGCAACACAATTTTCCTGCAAGATCCTTGAAGTTTTAGAATTCTAGGCTTAGAAAAGAAAGCTTTTTCTGCTGTTTACATATCACATGGATCCTGTGAAAGCCTTATTACACATTTCCATTCCCATCTCATCCACATATCCCCTAGCTTTCTCAAGGGATATCATGCTAGGTTTTCTCTTGTTCCACATATATTCCAGAGACAGATGCTATGAGAAACAAGGTTCAGGTATGGTGCATTGCCTTGTGCTTTCAAAATAATCCCACATTCACTACCACTAGGGCTCAATGCCACAACTAAAAAGGCATCAGATAATCTTGATGATGCAGGCTGTACTTATGCTAATTTATTTTGCCTCTGGAACAAAGATGTCCCACAGAAGCATTAGTGGAAGTGTTGCTGCAGAGGAGAGGCTGGCATTAAGACCTGGTCCCTGTACCGACACTGGAGCACTGCACACTTCTCTGCACACCTCAGGCCCTTGCTACAAACTAGTGAAGTCTGGAAGGTTGAACCTTCACTACTTCTGTTCCATCACCATGACTGCCCCTTTCCATGCATTGACTGACAAAGCAGTGACTGCACAATCTGTATGTGGTGTTCAGCTGGAGAGTCTGCTCTGGCCATCACAGACAGTGTATTTTTCATTTGCATCACATGCATGTTGTTGGAAAAAAAGTCATGCTTTCATACAAAGAAGTATATTGTTTTTAGACATGTCAATCACAAGATTCTGCCAGACAAAAGCCCTGCAATGCCATCTCCGGTCAGGAACATTCCTATTCATTTTTTCATTTCAATTAACAACATGCACGCCATGCAATGCACACCTCCTGGCATCCCTCTCCCATTTTTCAGGTCAGTCTGCTCTAACAGCTCCTTGGATGTTCAGGTTCTGCAAACTTCAGAAATTTTAAAATTTGTCATTTATTACACATCAAGCTACTTACAACAACTGACAACAAAACAAGTTTGATATTAGAAATTAGGCCCTACAATTGAGACACTACCAATGAGGATAAGACCCATGAGCATTAAAATTATAAGTACTTTCCTCTACTATGTTAAACACTACAGGTAAAAGCCTTTTTAATCAGAGATTTCTAACCAAGCCCCCCCAGGCACTTTCCTGTAGCTCAACTCTTAACCTGTGTAAGTGCATATTCCTCACTAGGTGCAAGACCCTGCACTTAGCTTTGATGAACTTCATTATTTGATTTTAATCCCCTTACCTTCTCTTCTCTAACAGGTATTAGACCTTCTGATTCAACTCCAAGAAATTGCTTTCCTAGAACTAGCTGGCTCAAAACATGATAAGTCCCATATGCCTCCCTTGCCCTATCATTAATCTGCTGTGAGGCTGGTACATCAGACAAAGAGTGAAACAGGAACAGTTCATTGTCTGGGGACATGACTTAAGCAATACTACCAAAAGAGCTTAGGTAAGTGTAAATGAATCTCTTCTGAATTTACAAATGTGGGTCTAACCAACAGGTCCTTTTCAATACTGTAATACACTGCCAATGTGCTCTTCTGCAGGGACTGCAGTGCTTTCTCACTTCTAAGGGAAAAAGCAACAGTTTTATTAAGTCTGAGAACACCATCAGAGAGGTGAGCACGGAAACTCAAAAAAACGTCAAATTACCACAGCTAACTATGCAAAAAAAGTGAAATGATGAACTGATGAAGACACAGATACAACTACATTTAAGACAGCTAAAAATGCTTGGTCTACCAGGTAAAAAAGATCTACTGGCCAGCTGCAAGACATCTGTTTGAAAGAAAGGAGCATGAGAGTCCACCACCAAAGCAGGCTATCTCACCCCAGCTAAAAAGCTCTTCCAATGCCTCTGGCAAACTTGCTGAAAAAAACAGAAACCACCACGTCCCAAATTCAATGGGGAATAGGGAAGGAAAGAATAATTAGATCAGCATAAGCAGCTCTGACATTGATGCAAGAGCCAAGATTGGTTTTCACCCAGAGCCACATACAAACAAAAACATGAAACAAGAAATAACCTAGGTAAACATTTTGCTTGGATATGGGTGTACTAAATCACTAACTGGCATTCCCACGCAATCAGTAAAGCACACAAGAGAGAAATGATCATTAGAATATTGCTGCTCTGCCTGGCTTAGGAAAAGGATTTATCGGACTGAACGCTGCAGAGCCCAAAAGACTGGTGCTTGTTTAAATAGAAGTTGGCTCAGAAAGGAAACTGAAGAGAAACTAAGAAAAAGCAGTGTCGGACAAGCATGAGTCAAGACACCATACCATGTCCAAAGAGGAACAATCCATGTCTGATGGTCCTGGATGCTGAACAAAACAGCAGCTCCTCAGAAAAGCTCTAACACAAACTATTCTGGAAGCACGCTGAGGAAAGAGCAGAGGTATGTTTGTTCTACCTGCTTCAGCACTGCACACAGAGTCTAAACAATGTACTCTGGTAGGCAGATGGTGCTGGGTTACAGGAGTCACTTGGTGGCCAGTTATTTGATAGCCAACGACTTTGTTCTATGCAGGAGAAATTAGCCGTCTCGGGAAGAATTTAAATATGTTCTAGCAAGGTAACTTGTTCACAGCAGAGGTTGCATCCCCAGTAGAGAGCTTGCCACTACAGCTGAAATACCTTTTAAGATGAAACAAACAGTACTCTCCCTTTTCTCTTCTGTATAGGAAATAAGGTCTTATGCATCTTTAGAGAGACAGGGCTCTTCTCAACAAAAACAATGCGTGCTACCTTCAACTTTACTAAAAATACACTTTTCTCAGACCACAACTAGATGACTGTGACTCACCTAGTAAAAGCAGTTGGGATGCAACCTGAATATTCTGCACATATTTAGGAGAGCATTTCTTTGCAAAGAAGTTTCCCGATGTGATAAAACCTTGCTATCCTGTGAATTGGTGATGGATGTGTCCAAAAGTTCAGCAGATTTGCTAGCAGTTACTCTTCAAAATTAAGCAAATTTCCACCTACAACTTCAGTCACTCTGACGCGGTAATACTCAGAGACAAACCAATGAAACAAATGCTTGCTTCCGACTGCTTACCACAAAATGGACACCAATCCATTGCACAAGATGACACTCTAAAACTCAAAGAATAATGATGGTTCAGACTACAAAGGCTTTGAGCTGAACTGATGGATTTACTAGTGGCAAGTGGCTGCATCACTACAATGATAATTTTATAGTGCCAGATACAGAATAACCTTGGGGGAACCTCATATTCAAAACAGCACAAGACCTCACTGTAGATGTATGGCATGTGCGAGCGTGAGGGGAAAGTGTAGACACTTTTCTATAGACTGCCTATGGAAAGTGACAAATAACTGATCTACCTAGAAGCTGAAAGACAACTACTCCAGTCAAGATCTTAAAATGTCTAGAAAAACAGGTACACCATCATCACTGACTGACTAGAAGTCCTGCCATTAGCCAACTTTTAATCCTCTAGCCCACAGACCACAATGGTAACGGGATCTCCTCCTCTATCCTTATCAAGTTCAGGCTTCAATTTCACCAAAAGTAAAATGTACCTTTACACAGGTCATAGCCTTGTTGGTAAGTTGAGGGCTTTCCTGGAATGAAGTCTTGCAGAAATTAAGGCATGCCTTGTTCTCCTCTCTCACCCTGGAATTTTCTTCATCTTGTCTCTTTACAGATCTGCCACTACCTACTGGCAGAGAAAGAATACAGCTATATCAGCAGCAGAAATTGCTGTCTGAGTAGATATTAACATCATGCTACAGATAACAAGCTCTTGGGAATGATGGTAGAATCCCAAGAGTGGACTGTGCAGATTTAATTGTTCATAGAGTTCACTGCCCCCTTTTAAATACCTTTCTTCAGTCAGAAGGAGATTTCCAAATATGACTGACAGAACAACTGTAGTCAGAACTTGTACAAAGAAGTAGAGAAGAAGAAACAATGTTCCTGCAGAGACAGTGACAGCCATAACACACTCCCATATACTGACAGGTCACCCTCTAGATACAACAGCACATCCTTCACCGCTTTCCTTTGGGAGCATGTGCTGGATCACTGCTGGAGTTTCAGCCTAGCCTGGCGTGGTAACAAAAATGTTCCTATACCTCTGTACCTCAGGCCTGATATGGGACAGGGAAGTGACAGGACAGAATCCCAATTAACTTAAGTATTCAGGGAGGCAATCTTTAGACCACTGCTACAGATGACATGACAGCACATCAAAAAAAGCTGTATAACTAAAAGCAGCACTATCTGAAATGATTTTTTCAGGACCCATAGTCCTGCAACATTACAAATCTCATGTACTATAAGCATTTACAAAACTAGTAGCTGTGTAACCCCTGGGCTACATTACAATGAATATATATAAGGATGACATTTTCATTTTAGAAGCATTTTCCTTCTAGAAAAATAAGGGATTTTTGTACCTGCACTGTAGACCTAATGTTATATCAACACACTATTTAAAAGCCCTACAGGTACAGCATTTCTTTTGCTTTAGTTACTTTTGGTTTTCTGTTCTTCACTTTTTCCTCATTTTGCAGAGAGATCTTGGCATGCGGCACAACTTTCTTAAGGTGAGATAGGCAGTATTTTTCAGAAATAAAGAATGGAAATTCTATAAGCATGCCGAGCACTCATACTCTCTGCTGACTAAAATTACATTTAAAAAAAAACACCTAAGTATCTGGTAGATAATATAATTTATTTTTATTCTCTTCTGATGTTAAAAAACAAAGCTGTACAGAAATGCATCTTCTCTACCTTCAAAATTTCTGAAGATTTTACACTTTCAGAACTGGCGCAGATTTGGCATCTCAGCCAAAGAGCCAGCAGTATCACTGTAGGATTTGGCTGAACAAAATCCTTACTTTGGCTGTCATCATCGTAACTGGAGCTACTGGCCTGAGGCCCCTGCTGGCAAGGAACCAGGCCAGGCACAATGATCCAGATTGAGATATAGGAACCACCAGCCCAATTTCTCTGGAAAGAGCTCCCGTTTTTCATGTGGGCTGAAAACTGGGAAACTGAAATACTGCATTCCTGCTGTTTTCAGAAAGTGAGCCAAAGTCTTAGAAGTTTGTGTCAAAGCTCCACTGAAGCCGCTGCGCTTCGACAGATGCGTTCTTGGGAAAAGTGGTGCTGATGCCATGTAAGCAAAAGCACTTTTACTCTACTTTCATTTTTGTGCTAAGAACAGAAACTGCCCGTGTTGGTCTATAGGAGCAACGTGTGATCCAACACTGTCACCTGTCAGTCTGCCATCACATGCCAGCCAGGGCTTGGTGCATGCAAGAGACTCGGGCTCAGTAGGCATCCATGTTCCAACAGACTCAAGATACAACTCCACTGCACCGTGCTCAGTACGTTTCATTTTAACAAAAATTCTAAGGGTTTGGCAAGAGTTTCGGTAACAGTCCAAAACACAGATTTAAAAATCACAGAGAGAGTGTGCAGTGAGACTCCAGTGCTGAAGAAAAGAAGGCTCAACACACAACTACAGGGTCAGCCATTCTTATTTCAAAGGAAATTTTACTTCTTTTTGGCCTGCAGCATCCTCACTGTGCAAGTTTCCCTTCATCTCTCTCTCCCTTTAATATCTACCACTGTAATAAGAATTTTATGTTGGGAAACCTTCCCAGCAAAAAACTTGCTAGAAAACAAATCATCATAACAAATGCATCACCACCAACAAACCAGGAAAAAATGACTAGCTGGAAGTTAAGACATCAAATACCAACTCCATCAGCCAAGAAAGCTATCTACCAAGTGTAAGTGTCCCAGAAATAATGAATTTCAGGCCCCATCACAACCCTGCAAACCCTGAATTGCTTTTATCTGGAAATAACCCACTACCCAGCAGCTAAGGCAGAGAGACCTTTCTGTGAGTGTAGAAGGATCACAACAGGTTGAGCTGGAAATGCACAGAATCTAAGCAGAACAGAGCTCCTGCAGTTGAGTTTGCATGATCTTGATAAGGACGACAGGACACTAAACATAAGGAGTAAACAAAACACCCTGTACATTAGTTTATATTAATCTGAAAAGGCAGACATTTTTAGGATAGAAGCCAAATGTGACCAATATACAAGAATAGAAATGTGGATCAGAACAAACAATGTATTTTATTATTCATTATTTCATGTCCATTTTCATGGACAGGCATGACATGAATGTGACCAAGTGCTAGTTACCAGCCTGTCTTCTCTTCCAGGATGAAAATGTACAGAATTGTACCACAGCATCAAAATATGCAGTGTAATGTGTCTCTCCAAGATGTGAAACACTGGGCCTCATCCCATCTGACACCTGGATGATGTATAACCAGGTTAAACCAGGTTACCAGGTACTGTATGCCATCTTGTCCATCTGCACACAGCAACTCTGTCTCATTAAGTCTTGTGCTGAACCTCTCCTTTGGGTATGCACCAGTTACCCAGCAGTTCTCAAAACACATTTGTAGAGGTCACACAGAGTCAAACCAGCTTGCCTGACTTCACAGTGCTTATCCAAACAAGCTGGAAAGAGGAGGAAAATGACTACTCACCTCATTAATTTCACATCACTGCATCCAGCGTGAAGTGTTGGAGGGCACATATGACAGACCTGGCCAACATACAACCTGCAGGCATAATACCTCTCAGCTCTGCAACATAATCCCTATCTGACTTGTTATCAGCAGAGAGAAACTTGCAGCAACCAGAGATCCTGGTAGGCTTTGTCCAGCATGTATTAGTTGGGAGCTGCCCTTAGCCTCGCAATGGGAAGCCAACACAGACCTTGGTGGGACAAGGCTGTCAGAGAGACAATGTTCCCCAACCAGCCACCTTTAAGCTTTAAAGAACTTAGTTTTGCAAAAAGCCATGTCAGGTTCTCTGTCCCTGCTCTCTAAATAAAGCACTGGTTACTGTCAGGATGTGCTGTTAGCAGACACTAGACATTAGTGCACTATCACCCCTGACAGACAGCTGATCAATAAATAGTGCCAGTGTCAGTGGCAAGTCTGAAGGTAGGAAGGGTTCAGAAAGGTTTCAGACTACGTTCTAAGAAAGGCATAACTGCTACATGCCAAAGAGAAGCCAATCTTTTAATTTTGAAGATGGGCAGACCAGGAGGCCTGTCAGATGGTTTCCAGGCAGTTCTGCAGCAGTTGTCCTGGAGTTCAGTACAAAGACATCAAAAGCTAAAATGACACTTCATCCATGCAAATGAACAGACATTCAAAAGCATGCATGCTGGTCAGCAACACAAAGTTCAGGATTTTGAGCAAACCCTAGCTTCACAAGCCTCATTTCAGGACCTGTCACACACTGCCCAGCACTCAGAGGGAACAGTGCTTTCCTGGGACACCCTGTTCCCATTGGTACAGAATCAAAAAATATTTCATCTAGTGTATACTCTATAAATCAAGCAAGGGACCTTTTTGTTTGCTTTTAGCAGGGAATAATGTTTAGAAACATTTGTTTTTATATACAGAGTCAGTGGCAAGTCACAGTGAATTTTAGGTAGCACATGAAAAACAAACTTTTACTTCAGCTTTCTGGATGTGGAAAAGAGTGACAGATGCATCTCTCCCCGAGACCACTGGAACTGAAAGCTTTTAAACTGGGAAGTACACAGTAAGTCCTGAGATTATAAGGTTATTCTATACTTTTGTGCTGATTTTGACAGGGATAAAATTAATTTTCTTCACAGTAGCTACTATGGGGCTGTGTTTTGGGTTTGTGCGGAAAACAGTATTGATAACACAGGGATGTTTTCATTATTGCTGGGCAGCACTTGCAGAATAAAGGCCTTTTCTGTTTCTCACCCCACCCACCAGGCAGGAGTCTGAGGGTGCACAAGAGGTTGGGCAGGCACACAGATGGGACAGATGACCCCAACTAACCATGGAGATATTCCATACCATACGCTCAGCATATAAACCTAGGAAGAAGAAGAACAAGGTGGAATGTTGGGAGTGATGGCATTTGTCTTCCCAAGTATTCATCAGCTGTAATCGAGCCCTCCCTTTTTCTCTGGGCATGGCTGAACACCTGTCTGCCCAAAGGAAATGGTGGATAAATTCCTTGTTTTGCTTTGCTTGTGAGCATGGTTTTAGCTTTCCTTATTAAACTGTCTTCATCTCAACCCACAAGTTTTCTCACTTTTACTTGTCCGATTCTCTTCCCCCCTCCTGATGTGGGAGGGAAGTGAGCAAGTGTCTGTGAGTGATTTATTTGTTAACTGGGTTTAAACTGCAACCTTAAAAGTACAGAATGGGAGGGAAAGTGACAGACACATGGTAATTGTAATGGCACAACACAGTAGTATTGGCCAGAACTGCATCACCCAAACAAATTAATATGATAAATCCCAGACTTGCAAGGATTCTTGCAAGTATCCAGTCCCTATCTGCAAAGTACAGACAAGGAACTACAAACCAGTGGAAACCACCAGAAATGCTGTACCAGACTTGCTACATCCCACTTCTGAGACCATTGTCAACATTTCCATGCCTGTGGAAAAATCCTATACACCCAGTCACAACAATTGTGTGTGGAGACACCTGAACACTCAAGACCCCCAAAACCACAAGGTTTCACTATGAGCTCCAGTAGTTAGAAAAGAACTGAAGCCCTGAAGCACAGAGTATTTTTTTAATGCAAGTGTTAAAGCCCTTTGTGAAAATTTTCTAATTCTTCCATGTTGAAGGAAACTGTTTGCTAAGTTTACTATCACTGCTGTCCAATCCACCATCATATCCTGAGACAACTGGGTTGGACCAGAGAAGCTGTTTGGATTCTGTCTGGTTCACGTCCATGCAAACCTGCATGTATCTGCAAATTCCACTCTTCCACTATTATCATGGAGTTTCTAGAAAACAGATAGTTTTGTCTGGCAACAGCTTTTTCAAACTTGCTACTTTGACGACTATGCCTTCAATAAAACAAATAAAGATGGCCATTCCTGCCACAATTTGTTGAGTCTTCTATATAAAAACACCAACAATAAGTAGGGAATGCAACAAGCCCTTATCATCTTGTATGGACAGTTTTTTGCCCCACCACAAAGGTTTGAAGCCAAAGAAACAAGCAACAAAAACCAAAACGAAAACAACCAAACCTAGAACGCGACCTAAACTAAGCATATTTTCAGAATTTATCAACACTCCCACAATAAGAGAAATGTTTTTCTTGCCACTGAGAGATAATTTGAGTCTGTAGACCTTGAAGAGCTTTTCTATTCACAAGACACTTATGGTGCTCTCCACTTCTTACAAACACTAACTGCAACAAGGAACCAAGGTTGTGTCTACATCAACTCTAAATAATGTATGGTTTGATATATTAGAAATCTCAAAAGTGCTTCAGTGCTAGCACAAACCTAGCAACAACCTATCCTCACCTGCTGCCAAAAGGAACTGCGCAAGTATTTCACTGAAGTTCTTTCCACCTTCCCAAACAATTCATATGCCTGTCTCACACAATCAGATGCCGAGATGGGAACTGCTTACTCCAGGTGCCAAAAGGAATCAAAACCTTGAGCAAGCGAGCTCGTTATCCAGCTTTCACTTTAATGCCAAGATGAACTGTATTTCAACAGACCCCAGGTTACTAATAACACACCTCCAGGCAGAGATTGAGGAAGATGGGAGTGAGGGGAGGGGAACACACAAGAGAACCTCTTCCAGGTTGAAAACAGAAATGGGCAGATTCAAGAGTTCTGTGGCAGGCAGATGGGGCACAACACACACAAACAAGCCTGTGGCACTGGAGCAATGCAGCTACAAGCTCATAAGAAGTCTTGCACTATCTGATGATGGTCTAGCATCTCCCCTGGCTGCCAGCCAGCTGGCCTTCCTTCATAACTCATTTCAAAAGCTATCAAAAGCCCAGGACCACTCTACCTGCCCACTTGCACATCTGCAAAGTACTGTCAGCCTGCAGACTTCCTTCTCTGAAAGATTCCCCAGGGTCCCATGTAGTAGTGTAACCATTATGTCAGGCTCTCCAGAGCTCATTAATTGAGTATAATTGTGTCTACGACGTGAAAAAACATCCTGATATGAAAAACACATGCCGTGGCGTGGCATCAAACCCTCACAGATTGCTTTTCTTACACAGACCATTTAATGTGAGCAAAGCTAATTTGACGGAGATGTTTCTTTGCAGAACACCTGGACTTTACACAATATAAGCATCTCCTCACTGCAGGCTATAAAACCATCCTCGGAGAAGGTCCTGCGGCTTCACTGCGCGTGTAACTTCACATCCACTCCACGCAGCCCTGCTATCCCCGGGGAGCATCGTTCCCCGCCGCTCCCAGCCCGGGCTGGGCACAAACACCGCCCGATTCCTCCACCGACCTCGCCTATCTTGTAAAATTCAATTAAAAGCCCATCCGTCCTCAGCGCCTACAACCGGGCTCCCCAGTCCCTCCGCCGCTTCCCCCTGGTCCCCGGGCCATTCCCGTGCCCGGCGGTGGGAGAACGCCCCGCGATGCTCCGGGAGGAGCGGCGTTCCCACCGCGGCTGCAGCGGAGCCGCCCGCCTGCCCCGCCCGCGTCTGCTATCGACGGCGCTCGGGGACACACCGGGGGAGGAGGACGAGGAGGACGAGGAGGAGGAGAAGAGGACGGGCGGGGGGCAGGATACGAGGATGGCCCGGGATGACACAGCAGCGGCCCCGGCCCGCCGAGGATGGCGGCAGCGCCCAGGACACCCCGTTATATAACGGCGGCACCGCCGCGCCCGCAGCGCCGACACCCGGGGCGTGTGCGCGACCCCCTCGGCACCGGGGTCATTTCAACCCGGGCACAGCGCGGCCCCGCCCGCCCGCCCCTCACCAGCGGCTGCATCTCGGCGCGCACGGCGGGCACCTGGAACCGGTCTATCTCCTCCATCATCTTGGCGGCGGCGCCGAGCGCGGCGGGCGGAGCACGGAGATCAGGGCGGGCGGGCGCGGGCGGCTCCTCAGGCGCCGAGAGGGAACAGCGACGGCGACAATGACAACGACACCGCCCGCGGCTGCGGCTGCCTCATCGCCGCCGCCGCCGTGACTCAGCCGCGCCGCTTCCGGGTCCGGCCGCCGCCCCGCCCCTTCTGAATATTCATGAAGGGCGGGGCTACTGCCCCTCGCTCGGGGCCCGGATGCTGGGTTCCGCTGCCCCGCCATATTTGAATATTCATGAGGGGCGGGAGCGCTATCGTCGGTGACCGAACGGTGGTCTCCCTACGGCCCCGCCTTCTTTTGAATGGTCATTCGAGGGCGCGACCACTATCACCAGTTTTGTGCCCGGTCACTCCATTCCCCGGGGCCTGCCCCGCTCATTGAATATTCATAAAGCGGGCGGGGCCTCGGTCACTAGGTCGAGGCCCAGCTGCTCTGCTTCCCGTAGCCCCGCCCCTATTTGAATATTCATAAAGGGGGCGGGGCCTGCTGTCACTCTCTCTGGGCCGCGGCTCTCTGTTCTCCGCGGCAGCTGGGTTGTACCATTTCCTCCCAAGAGGGGAGAGCGGGGGGGGGTTGGGGGAATGGCCAGGTCCATCCGCCGCTTCCGGCGCGTTGCCATGGCTGCCGCCATCAACTTCCGGCGTGCCCGGTGGGCGCGGGATTGCCGCGAGGGGTGTCCGCTGCGGTGAGGGACGGCCATGCCCCCCAAGGCGGCCGACAAGCGCCGGCAGGTAAGGGCTTGCCGCACTCCGTGGTGGCAGCGCCGCGGTGACGTCACCGCATGCACCGTGACGTCACACCCGAATGGCGTCACTGCGGCGCCTCGCGGGAGGCGGCAGCCCACCAGAGGGAAGGTCGCTATGCAGCCCCGGGGTGACCCTGTGGCCCTCGGTTCCTCTGAGCTCTATCCTTGGTGTGACACCAGCTGTGACGTCACTGCGAGCAGCAGAGATCTTTGCCTCCGGGTTCACAGAGCCACAGGATCATCAGAGCTGGGAGGGACCCTCGGAGATCACCCAGTCCAACCCTCCTGCCAAGGCAGGGTCACCTGGAGCAGGTGACGCAGGAACACATCCAGGAGGGATTTGGATGTCTCCGGAGTCTCCAGAGAGGAGACTCCAGGACCTCCCTGTGCAGCTGTTCCAGTGCTCTGCCATCCTCGGCATAAAGAAGTTCTTCCTCAAGTTGAGGTGGAGCTTCTTGTGTTTTAATTTATGGACACTGCTCATTGTCCTGTCGCTGGGTACCACTGAAGAGTCTGGCACCATCCCCTTGTCACCCACCTTTGATATGTTTATATGCATTTATGAAATCCCCTCTCAGTCTTCTCCAGACTGAACAGGGCCAGCAGTCCATGAGGACATACAATCTCTCCTTGTAAAAGAGATGTTTCGGACCCCAAATCATCCTTGTGGCCTCTGCTGGACCCTCTCCAGTAGCTCCTTGTTTTCCTTGTGCTGAGGAGCCCAGAGGGGACAGAGCACTCCAGGTGTGCCCTCGCCAGGGCTGAGTAGAGGGGCAGGATCGCCTCCCTTGACCTGCTGGCCACCTGATGCACCACAGGATATCACCGGCAGCACGGGCACAGTGTGGGCTCACAGTCACCTTGTCACCTGCCAATACACCCAGGTCCTACTAGGCAGAGCTGAGGGGTTGAAGTGATAGCTTAGGCTGCCCCGCAGAGCTGTAACCCATGGGGCTGGGTGTGGCAGTGGAGTCAGCACAGCCCCTCTTGGCCTTGTTGAGTCCTGGCTGCATCATACTCTGTCACACTGTCCCTTCAGCTGCCCGTGACACCCTGAGAGTTCTGTGGCATTACACACCTCTTCAAACCAGCCTGTCCCAAAGCTGCAGCACCCCTCACTGTGTCACCATGCTGTTCAGACATCATCAGGCCATTTCATCACTCTTCCAGTATGCAGCACCCCTTCCAAGGCAGGTCCTGATGTGCACAAGGCATCTCCAGCCTGCCCATGGATCTCCCAGAGACACTGAGCAGACAAGATAAAATTCTCTTTCTTACAAAATTTTTTAAAAAATTGTTTTAGTTATGCCCAGCTGTGAGTTTTGTCTCTTTCCTTTTGCTTTGCTATTTGGTCTGCGCTCAGCTCAAGCAATGAAGAGGAGTCATTTGCTACCCCTCCTGGCCCTAAACCTATACTGCTGCGGGGTCCCTGTCTGTGAGACCTCACTGTAATCCTTTGGGCTCTGTGTAGACACACGCATGCATCCTCTTTTAGGATAAAAACTCATATTAATTTGAGTAATTCCTGGGTCTTCTACTGGAGTATCAAAGTGTTTAATTTAAAAGCGGATGGTGGCCTGGCTGATAAAAACCCTTTTGTTAACATTTTTAGATCAATCCCAACACACTTGATGTTACGCTTGGTGAGAGTAGGGTTAGCAGGCATGTGAGCAAGAGTGAGAGGGTAACTCTGGCGTTCCTAATCCCCTAGTAAATACTAGTAAGTACCAAGATACAAAGAGCTTTATAACATTTTCAAAGGGCACAAACTCAGAATCAAAACCCACATCCAGTCCTAGATAATAAAGATGTTTATGCTAAAATTGTTAAAAAAACATTAATAATGATGCAAACTAAACTGGGGGTGAAATGCTTGCTCTGAATTTCAGTTTCTTTTCTTTTCAGAATTTCCACATAAATATTTTCAATCATTTTCAGTAGCCATTATCTCAATACTCTGAAATGGAGAGGCTTGGATTGACATGTTGTTTGAAAAGCTTAATGTGCTGTAAAGGCATTCCATTTATTTTAAAGCTCTTGAAACATCATAAACTGTTTAAACTCTGAGGATGTTTGGCTTTTCATATAACTTTCATCACAATAACTTAAAAGACAATAATTTTAACTTGTCCTGTATTACATTTCCCATATTTGCCTTGAGCTTGTTAAATCTGATTGCTGTTTCACATCCTTTTATCTGCTAGAATATTCTTGCAGAGGAGAGTAATTGTGTGGTTGACTACCTCTGAGTCCAGAGGTAGTCAACGACACAGTTTTTCCTCATTTTTCCCTGACTCAGAGTACAGATGGCATCTCAGTGGCTTTGGGAGTGTGGGGAGTGAATGCCTTTGCACTACTCACTGCCCAGCCAGGGCCTGATGTTTGATATCTACAACGGTCTATCTACACAGTGGCCACTGTAAAACTAATTGGTGGGTCAAGGTTTAGATTCCAATTCTTGAAAAGAATTCTTCTGTAGTATTATGCTCTTTCTCCATGTCCCTGTGCTTTTTATTTCTCTGGTTTTTATATATTGCTTTACTCTGCTCTGCCTCTTAGCTTTTTCACTGCTGACTACTTTCACTTTGAAAATTTCCTGCCTGAGATTGTTCTCAAAGCTGGGATACTTACCTGTACACCTGTTTCCTTTTACCATATATCAATTCCAGCTCCTCCTCTGCTTTCACAACTCCATGTTCTTCACAGGCTTAGTGATAAATTCTTGTTTTGTTTCTTCTCCTTATATGAGAGTTGTTTGCTCTTCTTCTGTGCCTGTCTTGTATCTGCATTCTCCTCTAGCATCAGTTTCTTGCTTTATTTTACTCATTTTTTTTCTTTATCCAGATGATTTCTGCCTCCAGCTCAGTCTCCAGCCACCTGATAGGTGAAAATATGTCAAAGTTGGGCTGATCATAAGAATTAAAGTCTGTGGTGTTCCAGATGAGTTACTTGACTTGACCAAGCCTTATTAATAAATGCCTGTAGGCTTTCATATGTTTTTGTACACTAATAAGAAATTTTATTTTTCAAATGTTTCAATGTTCAAAGTCTTAAAATAGCGTTGTATGCCTGGATCTTTATGCTTCCAGTGCAGCTTTGGAAATAACACCTATATATGTTCTGTACTTCAATAACACCATTCCTTTCATATCTGAAATATGTTATGCACAATTGAGCTCAACAACTTTTTGTAGGGATGTGGAATTATGGAATGGCATAAGCCAACTTTCCTACATAAGACTGAAGGGAATGAGTAGATCAGATTCCCAGCTTTGCTGAAGAAATGAAGTCTTGAACATGGCAAGCAGGACATTCAGAATTGTGGTGTTTACAGCAGAGATGTGTGGCATGTGCATGGGCATGCCAGAAGTGTTAGGGTAGGGAACAGCACCCTGTTGGTCTTGTGTCAGTCCTGTGTGTGGTCCTGGGTGATGAGAGAAAGTGGCCAGCGATTTTGAGATTGTTATTTTGAACATGTTTGACAGGTTGGAAGTGTTTGTTTCAGATTTCCGTGCCTTTGCTGTGTAGCTCGAGGAAAATCCTCGAGTCAGCTGTGTTGAGCACCCTGTGCTAGTGTGTACCTCTGGTGGGTGGCTGCACCCACCTCAAGGAGAAGCAAGATCTTGTTATGGTTCCTTAGCAGATCTTCCATACATTTAACATTTAAAATACAAAACCATACTGTTCAATCTTACCAGTTAGGGTTAACCCCACTGCAGGAACGGATCACTTAAGCAGTTTTAAGAAAGGGTCTGAATTAGGACAGAGAGGCTTTTCTTTTTACCCTTGTGGTCTTGCACACCCACTGACATGGAAACAGCTTTGCTGTTCAGCAAGTCATAAAAGAAACAAATAGACCTCTTCCCCAAATACAGAAAACAATGAGACACAGTTTACTTCTTTTGTATTCTCTTATTTTCTATTTTTTCTTCCCCTGAGAAGGCTTTTAAAGGTGCTTACTTATTCTTACACATGCATTAAAATATCCATGGAATATAAAGCAAACGTTCCATTTAGTGTCACTCAGAAAACATTAGAGAATGTATTGGCAAATAGCTCTTAAATTGGCATCCCTAGTGTGTGCAAATAAATATCTGCTGCAGGGCAGGCTTCAAGTGACTTTGTTTCCATGCTGTGATTTCTTGCTCCTTGTGCCAGCTGGTGGTTTACTATGGAGTTTGCTAATATTCAAAACAAGAATAAAAAGCTAGCAGGAAACTTACAAAATTGTTTTACAGAAGTGCCAGGCTTAGCTCTCATAATGTCTCTACCTCTTTCTTCTAGAGTCCAACAAGCACATTACTACCTTACATGTACATTACATTTTCCCCACAATTCTAGTTAATCTGTGTGCTGTGCTGTAGAGGAAGTGGAAATTACTGTCTCTGCTCAGGAAGATGAACTAAACTTAACAGAAGTGTTCTGTGATTGCTCAGCCTTGTAGCCTGATTGTATTATGGTGACAGCTAGCATGGAGAGCAGAAAGGCTGCAGGAGTGTCTCTTTAATGATATTAAAAATATAGTCTGGGTTTGTCATTTGCCCTGGTGAGTGTTTCATTAATATGTAATCAATTTTCAGCTCTTGGAAAATTACCTTAATATGAACTGGCTCTTCAGCGTGTCAGAGTGACCAACCTGTATCATCCCTGCTACTGAGCTCTCTGGTACTTTAGGCTGGATCTGTGCGTCCAGGTCTACTTGTCCAACTTTATGCTTTAAGCATAAGGAGAAATTTTAATTTCTCAAGGAGTCACTGAATAGTGTTATCTGGCTCCTCACCATACAGTGACCCATTACAGGATCTAGGCTGAAAGGGGCAGTTTAATCTGGCAGTATGGGAGAAAGAGGTACCAGTCAGCAAAGGCTGTAGTGACAACCCTTATCCTGGATGGCAGCTCAGCACGTGTGGGAACAATCATTGCATCTCCTATTTGGATAGACAGGGCTGCCCTTGGGACTGAACCTGAGGAATAGACTCATTTTTCCAGGAGGATTTCTGTGCTCACCAATTCAGGATTCAACCTGGTTTTGAATGAACACTGGCTCTTGAGAGTAAATCTCTGCTTCCTAGGTCACCAGGATGATTTAGTTACCACCAGAATTGCCACTGACAAGTCAGAGGATTTGTGCATCAAATGATAAAATAGTCAAAAAGCAAGGCTTTAGGAGAAACAGACTTGGAAAAAACTTCTGGGCTTTTGATAGTCAGTCAAGAATACCGAATAGCAATAGGTACTCATAGTCCTGTCTGTTTTGTATAAATTCAGTTAATGAGTCTCAGATCAGCAATTAGTGACTGTCATGTCACCAGCAAAAGGGAGAGCAATGTGAAAAAAATGTAGATAAACAAGAAGAATAAGACCTGAATGTATGGTTGAGTGCGATTTTTTAATTTTCTTCATTGCCAGGTAATCTGGTAATGTTACTAGGGAGTTGAGGGCTAAACTTCTATTAAACATTGCAAGTCTTTGATGGTTGCCCTTATTATCTTTTTCTTTTAGGATGCGGAAATATGATACCTCTTATGAAATGCCAGCCTGGTAGGGCTTTCTTTTGAAACTTCTTTCTCATTTACAGCAATGGTCTTTAGAATGTCACCAGTAGTTCCTTCTCATGGTTGTTTTCCTATTTTACGACTACAGAAAAATTAAATATATGTTATCCAAACATCCTACCCAAAATACAATTGGAATTTCTTGTTGGATAGCTGAGTGGCAAAAAGACTCCCTGCTGAAGGACTTGATTTTACAGCTGTTTGTACCTCTTGGTGGCTTGTCTACAATAGAGGGAGCTGTGAGAAGGGAAAGGAATATTAAATAGCATTTAAAACATCACTTGTCATCTGTTTCTTCTTTTCATTTTTATTATCCTGTTGGATTATGGTATCTTTGCTGTAGTCTATAGTCAATTTGTCTTGTAGCATAGGTGTCTGGCCCAAGGGAGAATTCCTATGTGCTGATACCATACACACCCTGGAAAAAAGATCCAGAAAGAAAGAGTAACTTGGGTTTTCTGCAGCCTTCATTTAAGTACAGTGACTGTTGTGGGCTTCTAATATCTTTTTGCTGTTGAAAGTGTGGCAATCTGTTAATTTATTTAATGTAAGATGGTCGTCAGAGTAAAACATGTTTAGCCTCTATTAATTCTGACTCTGGCATTTTTCTCTGGAGCATCTCCCGGAGTCGTTGGAGTCATGATGGTGACCTGCAAGTGAGAAACTCCTTAATGCCTCCTGCCTCTTCCTTAGTTCCCTAGCAACCATGTCTGCTTTATTTTTTTTCCCTAATATAAATTCCTCATGATTATTCACACTCCTCATTAATTAATGCTATGATTAAAGCCAGGGATTGGAGCACATTTATTAGGAAGATTTAGGAACACTGTTGATTTTTTTCCTGTAGCAAAACCATCTTTAGTTTATCTGGAATTTGCTAAAATGTAACTATTTGGATTGTTTAGTTCTTTGTTGGATGTCTGGTTTAGGCTTTGGATTACAAAAAGCTCCCACCACTCTATATGTTGAACAATATAAACCAATAATCTATAGCAACATAACCTGGGAGGACTGAAGTGAGGCAGAAAACCTACAAAAAACAAAGTGTGTGACTGTGGAATTAAGCTGTGTATCATAATGCCTGTGCCCAATGGAATGAAATGAATGTTTCCCCGGCAACCTTAATTCTCACATTATCTGAGTTCTGAATGCTTCTCTTTGAGATGTTAATAATAGTCAGTTAACTTTTTTTTTCCCCTATAGCTAATGTGAGACACAAAAATGTGCTTGAATTTTAAACATGCATATGAAGGCAAGTTATTGTAAACGTCTTACTAGTGAATATTGGATATACAATCATTATGTTGATTCACAGTTATAATTTATTTTTTTTATTTGTATTGCAGATATGGTCATGAATTCTTCCCTATTTTATGAACACTGTGTGATATATTTAGGTAGCTGTCAGAGCAACAGAATTACATTTGTAATCATAGTTAATGGGTAATGCATTGTTACAGTAAAAAGAAGAATGAGGAAGCCATGGTGACAGGACACAAACTACCCAGGTGATATTAAGGACTCTTTACAGCTAATGTGGCAGAGAGAACTTTTAAGAAAAGGCATGAAAAAAGAAAGTGTTCTGGCTTTGGAAAGATTTACAAAGTGCAGGAGCTTGCAAAAAAAGCCAGCAACAGAACAAAGCACAGATACACCAATAAAAAGGGATGTCAGGACTGCCCTTTTCATCAAGCAGCACAGCAGTATTGTCTGTGCTATTATCTGAATTAGGAAACAGAGTAAAGATGTTGTGTTCTTGACTGACTTATGTTTGCTCTCCAGCTTGCTTCTTCTAATAGTTTTAAACAGATATACTTGTTTTGATGACCTTCACATACTGCTAATATTGTCAAAATTCTAGGATCTCATCTTTCCTCATCTTATTTTTTCGTCTTTGTGCCACTTTCCAGCTGGGTTCCAAAAGTTTGAGATACTTTGGGATGAACCTTCTGCAGCATAGGTGGCAGTAGCAGGAATGATGCTTGCAGAGCAAAGTATGTCTTTGCTTTTTATGCTGACTTCAACAGAGTACTGAGTCAAGTGGAGCTAGAGTCTCTGCCTTCATTTACGAGAGTCCAGAATAGCCAACAAAAGTCATTCAACTTCTGTCATTGAAGTAGGCCTCTGCATTGTGAGGGATGTTTTATCTGGGCAGGAGACAAGAGTTTTGCTGAACAACCCCAGAATAAGCTAAGGACCAGCTCCTTCTTAGACTGCTCCAGGTATGGTTGTTCTACCTTTCTGGAGCACACAGGGAAGAAAGCTCCAGACCCACACTGATCTCTGTCTGCTGACTCCCATCCTCCCTCTTCAGGTTTATCAGGTCTTTGACATGGGCTACGTCCATACAGTGCAGCATTTGACTAAGAATCTGTGTCATAACAAAGTAGTTCTGAAGCATAACTGTTCAGGTTGGATGGAGTGGTTGGAGTTTCTTCAGTTCAAAATACCAGACATAATAATTTTATGTCATTTCAGTCATGTGCTTGCTCCCTGCTGTAGGGAACTACTTGGCTTAGTTCCCAGAGCCCCAAAGCAAGCTGTCACAGTCAGCAAGTAGAGCCTGGTAGGAAAGCAGGCATGAAGCATGGAAAAGGCTGGTATATCTCACTGACAGATGCAATTAAAACCTCTTCCTTGAATACCCTCTCCCAGTCATACACAACAGCCATCCTTTGATAAAGGTTAAAAACATGCATAGGGTCAAAGATAAGACTTTCAGAGCCCGGTTCTGTGTTTTGCAATAATTTGTAAACTTTGTTGCACTCAAAATCTTGTTTATGGACAAGAGAAGGCACAACTTGTAAAAGTAAAAATTTCATGTCAGTGTGACTGAAATTTTAGTCTAAACATTATTGTCTGTCCAGATGTATTCATTAAAGAAAATAAGAAATACTTCTGTGCAAAAAAAAAAAAAAAAAAAAAAAAAAAAAGAAATCATTTATTGTGGTACTGCAGTTGAAAGCTTCCCAGTTCCTACCTCTTTTCTGGTATTGTGCCCTTCCAGTGCTCTGATTCCTAAACTTGATGGTTTGATTTTGCTGTTGGTGGTGGTGTTGGTGGGGATGTTATGATAAGTTGGCAGCAACTGGAGACCTTCTTTGGGGAGGATTGAGATGTCCATTTTGATAGTTTCTTCTTTACCTGGAGTTTCTTTTATATGCCTGCTAATATATTTCCCTTTTTCCATTGGGCTGGTGCTCTGCATTACACCTGATATTTCTGCATATGGTGTTTTTCAGTGTGCTAGATACTATTTTTTTTTTCCTTCTTTGCTACATCTAAACCAGATTTTCTTCACTTTGCCTGTCTGCAGATCTGCAATTTTCTAACTGGCCAGCGGTTAGATGCTTACAGCTGTGGGGTCTGGGATGCCAAGTATGTGCTCCATGTCTTATCATCCCCTGCCTGTACTCCTCTGGGCCATATCCTGAGTCTCCTCAGGGTGTCCCTACCATACCAGGCCTGTACTGCATTATTAAATTCCAGTTGTAAAACCATGATAGTTATGTACAAAGACAAGGGAAACAGAGCCAACTAGCCACCAGTCCCCGATTGATTAGAGAAATTGTTCATGTTCTACTCTACAAACTCTTTATGGTAGGGGAAGCAGGTCAGGGTTTGTGTTGCTTCCTTACAGTGCACTCATAGCTGCAGCTTTTCTTTAGTCTCACTTTTAGATTTTAATACTGATGCAGATATTTATTCACAGGTGGCTCTTTGGGTTATGTTAATTGAAATCTGTGCAACTGCTAAAACCATTTATCCTCAGATCGCCTTGGCAATGCCTTTGCTAATGGAGAAATGCTTTTGTAGACCCATTTACAAAGGATAATAGTAAGTAGACTTCTTATGTTTCATGATTTAAAATTAAAAATCTGATTTTAATTTGGATCTGAATAAAATTCTGCTCTGAAAACCTGTTTAAGTCACTTAAATTCACACGTAACAGGGTCTTGTTAGAGAGAACCCTTTGTTGCCCATTGCCAAGCAATCACACAGGGGAGACAGGCCAGCTGCATGATCCAGTTGTCTCAGTAGTGGTTGTGACATGGGACCTCTTAGCTTCTCTGTTCTGCAATCAGCCCACGGTGGGTCTATAAAGGAAGTGTATAACTTTTATTTTCTCCCCCTGCATCACAAAAATTTGTATTTCAAAGTCAGACATATTTTCTAAGCATAGAAATGTGTTGTTCTGCTCATTTTTCATGGCTTTTAATATGTATCTTCTGGAATAAAGATAATCCCTAATGCCTCATTAGTAACAGCATTTTTATGTTTCTTAGCTTGTACAAAGAGAAATAACACAGAGGCACTGTCTCGCATTTTTGCTGAACTTTGTTCTCCTCTGAAAATATTTCTTTTCTGAGTTCTTATTGTCAAGACTTTACAAGTAATGGGGCTTGATGAACAATGCTTTGGGATTCTGGGGCAAAGTCTTTCTGCCTGCTTAATTGTTTAATACCTAGAAAGTAGGTGGTGGAAGTGAATATTTAATTTTCATAATGAGGAGGAATCATGAGGGGAGTGTACGAATCTCTGTGGAGGTTTGTGCTCTTGAAAGTGTTCTTAAGAGATGGAAGACAAGAAGAAGAATAGATGTTGTGATAAAGTGGGGCTTTCCAGAAGAAGAACAAGGAAAACCGGGTGAGAGAAACAAATGGCAGACTTAAAAAGCAAGCAGTGGTTCTTTGCATTACCATGTAGTTGTACTGGGGGGGTCCTTGCTATGGAAGTTGTGCATGCTAAAAAATGTGCATGGATTCCAAAATCAGAGAATAAATTTGTGGAGAAAAAGATTCACTGATATGGAATAGAAAGGATAGCATTTTTAGTTCAAGTCCCTGTGGCAAGCTAAGAGGTCATCCTGGAGAGAATAGAATAGATACTTTATTTTGAACAGTGTTGGTGAGAGATACTTGGCTAGGTGGACCTTTGATCTAAGCTGAAAGGCACACTCTGATGTTCTTTTGAAGAAAATCAATCAGCCCTTAGGAGCTTGCTCTCCCACCCCTTCATTTTCCTTCCCTCTTGTTGAGTGTCCCCTTCTTTTCTGTTACAAAGTCAAACACTTTTTTCTAACTCCTCTGCTTTTTTCATCCATACCATCAAATGTCATTTGTGATCCACCCTGAAACTGTACTTGCCAAGGTTTCTAATGTTGTTTCCTTTGCTCGATTTACCAGCTCTCTCTCTTCCTTCAGGGTTCATGGTCCTGTCTGTCCCTCAGCATCTCTTCAAAAGGATCCTCTTCATTTCCTCTCCTACTTTCTGTTAAATTTTCACAAATCTTGGTCAGTGGTGCCCTTCTGTTATTGCTTGACTTGGGGTAGGGTAGTCTCCCTCTGTAAGGCACCCTATAAACAACTGTTTAATTGTTTTCCTTAAAGCCCATTGTCATAATTTTTCTGTGCTTTCATGTGTGCAGGGGGGTTGACAGTGGTTCATTTCCAAGCTGTTCATCAGTGTTTTCCATGTTTTCTCAGTGCCCATGACTTTGTGGGTGTGGATCTACTGTCTTTGGGCTTCCTGTGCCATGCAAGCACTTAAAACAGGGGCAGCCTTTTAGTTTGTTTGACCAAGGCACTAAAATGGGTGTATGACATTTGGGTGTATCACAGACTAGGACAGACTGGGTAGTGTTTTACTAGTACAGAGCCTGGCATTTTTTCGTGCTGAAAAATCACTGTTTTGTGTTGTAAAAGTGACTGTTTTTCTTTCAAATAATTTATACTCAGACTGCTGGCATACTCAGCTTTTAAAACATACTATTGGAGCAAGCATCAAACTTTTATTCTGATTTGGTTAAATCCAGAAAGAAGGTGCTTTGAAAGTTTACATTGGATGTGTTCTCACTTTAGGGCCAAGGTGGACCTTCAGGAGGAAAGGCAGGAAAAGCTGGTAAAAGTGGACTTAAAAAAAGGGTAAGATTCTCAAGACTTTAAAATGTTTTTTTCCTTATGTTTTTTCCTTTTTTCAGCTCTGACATGCAAAAAAAGATTTAGTCTGAGCAATGAGGAGTTTTTTTTATAAAGTTGGTAAAATATCAATTGATTTAGCAGTAAGAGGTTGCTGTAGGTTTCCACTGAGAAGGGAAATACACCAGCAAATTAGGACAAAAAGTATCACCTAGAACAAAGGCACAATTGGGTACACACAATTTGGGTACAATGCAATATGAAAAGATTAAATTAAGATGTTTGGGATGTGAATTCCAAAAGACTACCTGACTCAGACTATGAGAAATCTGCCTGCTCAGTGCAGAAAATTCAAAGTATAGCCCATATTCACTTAACAAAGAAGTACAAGCTAATAATAACTCATGATAATGTTTTACTATTGGGCAAATAAATTATTTGATTGCCTTGATTTAATCTACCTTTCTTTTATTTAGCTCCACTGGGAAAGATGGAGGATCCATGACAGGGATGGAAGAACAGTCTACATGCTTTTAAATAGACATATTGATAAACAGCTTTTCATTTTCTTGGGACAAATCACAATCTCATTAAATGCTCCTCTTTTCACCATTTAAAATGGAAAGTTATTTACTTTTAAATGAAAATCATATATATAATGTTAAAACCACAGTACTTCTTATCTGATTCACTTGGGAAAAAAACTACTGAACTAACTGGCATCAAATTGTGTATGATAAATGTCCTATAAGCAGGTGTTCATGTGGGGAGCATTCAATCACAAACAACTGTTCTGCAGTCATCGTCTCTTGTGCTTCAGAATGCCTGACCTTCCTTACAGCTTGCCTCATTTCAGCTCCCTTGGGGAAAGAAATAAGGCTGCAGCCTGTGACTTTCCCTGGGCTCTTGGAATATGCAAAATTCTCTATTACTTTCAGCCTCTGCACATTTTGACACAGTATTATGCTTTTTACCTTTGTGGTACTCTGCAGGTAGCAAAGCATTGCTGGGTCCAGCCTCTATAGCTTCAGCCATAAGCTGTACTTACATCTTGGACTCATCTTCAGCTTTGTATGGCTGTAAAGTTAGCAGGCCTGAGAGAACTGTATTTACAAGAATGATTGATTCATTTTAAATCAACTCATTACACAATTTGAACTGAGGGAGAAATTTTGCCTGGAGCAGTTAAGCACTTTAATCAGCGGTTTTGTGTTCTGACAGTTTTTTTCTGTAAGGACAATTAATTGAAATTCATTCCTGCAGTGATTCATTTTCTTTTTAATGACCTTATATCATGACATGAACCCAGTGCTAGCCCAGGGAGAGCAGCAGTCTGTTGTTGGCAGAACGGAGACATGCTGGCCTTTGCAAGAAATTGGTTAACATTCCTCCTGGAGCCACATCCCTGCAGCTTTGTATTTCAAACTAAATTCTAAGAGTAGCCTATAGAATAACAAGTCAGGAGTAATTGCAGGTTCTTGGCTTGTGTCCTTGAGTAGTTCTTAAGTCCTATAATACCCTTGGGTGTTATGTGGCAAGGGAAACAGAATTGCCAGTTTTTAAACTGAGACTGAAGTGGAATCACTTGAGTTTTGCTATTGGAGTTAATCCAGTTTTGTGCCAGGGCAGGAATTATCTTCAGACTGCAGCTCCTCCAACCCATTGAACTCCTGCTGGCAAGTGTAGCCATATGAAAATCTTCAGATTTTGGCCTGCCATTTATGTTCTGCTCTGCTCAAAGCAAAGATGGGTGGGGGAATGTTGTTTTTATGTCTTTGCTCTGTGCCTCAAGAAGTGCTGCTTTGGCAAGGAGCAAAACTGTCAGAGTCTTGTTGCATTTCTGAGCTTGTCATTACTGTTCTAGGATGAAGATGACTTTCCTGAAACAGGAGAGGACTGGTCGACAGCAAGGGCTGCAGTCAGATCCCCAGATCAGCTGGAGCTGACTGAAGCTGTGAGTAAAGCAATGCCTGTCTTGTCATGAGGTGTCTATGAAACTCCATAAACTCCAGAAGCCTACCCATCGGTTTTGAAGGAAATTCTGCAAGAGTGAAACTCCAGTTCTTGCTGAAGTACAGTGTCTGCAGTACCATATGAAATGGCTTCAACAAGAAAACAGGGAGAATGTGCTATGAAACCCTGTTCTGGGCTTAAAACACTGTAACTGCCTGGAGGTAATCCAAAAGCAAAAGTGGGACTGGGGCTTTGCGCAGTTAAGGAGGACCCAGAGCCAGCCCTGAGCTCTTCAGGTGCCTGTGTGCAAAACATAGGACAGGGAAGTGTCCTACAATTTTATTGCTATTTCTTCTGTTGGTTCAGTAGCATTGTAATTGGTCACCCTTCCAACTGCAGTTGTTCCTCTCTTCTCACTGCCTTACAAAACTCTAGCATTGTTCCCCATCCTTAAACTAGCACTGTGACAGGTAAGCTTTATGTATATCCTCCAACTCAGACACTAAAAATAGTTGGCAGTAATTTTTTTTTTGTTCACAGTGGTAAATCCTGAAAGTACTGCTACTAAGCTTACTGTTTATTTTTGGACAATGTAAATTTTAAAGACTCAAGTTGTCTGTCTCACCCTACAGAATGCAGTTGGCATTTTTCAAGTGCTACCATATCTTAGATAAGAATTAAAATCAAGAAAGCCCATTAAAAAATGTGGTAGGAAGCAGGATGACTGTTCTGGATTGCACTCTGAGCCAGGTTGGCCCCAAGCATTATTTTTGTGGTGGCATCAGCTGTATATGAGGTATCTGCAGTGAACTGAGCATAAACATGGTGATTTTATTGTTGTACATTGTATTAGTAGCAAAGTTTTATTTACAATACTATTTTGTTTCCATCCCAAAGGAATTAAAACAGGAAGTGACACGTACCTTGACAGCTAATAATCCCCATATTCCCCGGGATATTGTCAGATTCAGCTTTAAAGTAAGTATGACATGACATATAAAACTGGAATTTTTTGCAATTAATTGGTTTTGTGTTTTCCTTTGGTTTATGACCAGGTAAATTTTCTTTTAATGTGGCCATCTTATTATATATTTACTGCCAATGGTTCTTAAAGAGTTTTTATGGAGGGTAAAAGTCTGAAAGCATTGATGCATTAGAAGTAGGATATCACAATTACAGAACAAGATCTGTCAGTGAAGGTAATTATTGTACCTAATCTCAGGTAGTTACTTTTCCCATTCTGTGGTGGTTAAAGGACAAAAGGCAAAGCTTTTCTCAGTCTGTAAGAATTATGTCGCAGTATCCACACCTGAAGACTGAATTATAGGAGAGCTCAGAAATTTGTATTGTGAAATCACTGACAAGCTTTATTCATGATGACTAGAAGTGAACAACAGACAGCCAGAAAATGTCCAAGAGTCACACCTTCACATTTGAATGTGCAGGGCACACACTGCATTACCCTGGAGCAGCCTTCTCCCAGTACCATATACAGCCAGCCACACAGGCAGTCACATGGGGAGGGTGGAGTAATGGGTTTTCCCTGAAAGAAAGGGCATGGAAACAGCTCCTCCAACCCTGGCATTGAATTATTCCCAGATTTAGGAGGGTGTTGTGGTTTAATCCCGGCTGGCCACTGAGCCCCACACAGCCATTCACTCAGTCTCCCATGGTAGGACAGAGGAGAGAATCAGAGGAGTAGAAGTGAGAGAACTCGTGGGTTGAGATGGAGAGTTTAGTAGGGAAAACAAAAGCTGTGCAAAGCATAACAAGGAATTAGTCCACCACTTGAGGCAGATGTTCAGCAATCCCTGGGAAAGCAGGGCTCCATGTCACTTAATGGTTACTTTGCAAGGTACACACCATCATTCCAAACATCCTCCCCCCCTCATACTTATTCTTCCCCCCAGAATTCTTTCCCTCCCAGATTTATATGCTAAGCATGGCACCATGTGGTATGGAATATCCTTGGGGTGAGATGGGTGAGTTAGTGATGAGGTGGGGCGAGGAACAGAATTGTGCAAGTGCTGCTCAGCAATAACCAAAACATCCCTGTGTTTTCAGCACAAATCCAAAATACAACCCCAAAATACAGTTGCTACTGTGAAGAAAATTATCCCTGTCAAAACCAACACCTAAGAGAAGAGAAAACCAAGCAAAATATTGCCAAGTCTGTCTCACCTCTGTGCAACTGTACTTGTTTGACCAACCATCACATGATCCCAGAGAAGGAAATCAGTCTTGTGGAGTCAAAAAAAGCCCTTCTCTTCCATTTGGAGCTGAAGTTTTCCATATTTATGGTATATAGACAGGTGATCAGTAATCCCTATCTTCAAATTCTCCACAATGACTGAAGTGAGCTCAGTGCTGTGCTGTGATTGACATAGTAAGGAAATCAAAGTAAGCAAACTATTGAACACTACTGTGTTCTTTCGTGGCTTCTGTTTGCTTTTAGGTGCAGCTAAAAACTCATTTATACAGATTAGGCTGCTCTTAACTGTGAAGATAGTGAGGTACTGTAACAGTTTGCCCCAAAAAATTATGGATTCTGCAACCCTGGGGGTGTTCAAAGCCAAGTTGGATGGGACTTTAAGCAGCCTGGGCTGGGAGAAGGTGTCCCTGCCCAGGGCAGGGAGGTTGCAACAAAATGTTCTTTAAGATCCCTTCCAGCCTAAACCAATCCAGGATTCTATGATTCTGTGATTCTATGATTTTGTGGGGTTTTACTTTTGTAGGAACGAGCATACAAGCTAGTGGACGATATAGATCAAACAGCCATTCACTTCACTTTGAATGGATATTTGATACACAAAGATTCAGATGAAGGCAGACGCCAGAGTATCAGATCACAGAGTTTAAGCGGTAAGCAGGTAGATTTATTGTCTGATATCATGATAATTTTAAGATGGGCACTGGTTCCTCTTATTCAACACGATGGAATGATCATGCTGCATTACCACAGAATTAAACAGCTCCTACTTTGGCTTGCATGCCTGTTGGCAATCAAAATTAGAAAAATAATCAGCCAGGTGTTTGCTGCAGTCTGGAAAATAGTGTGTGGTTTTTGAGTCATTTGAATGCTAACACTGAAATGTTCAAAGTTATTTAGTGTCTTTTAAACATCTTTCACTACTGTTGGACATACATGACTAAACTACCTAGCCTATTTTGAAAGTTTCAGACATGATTTAAAGTATTAAAGCAGAAATGTTTGGAATCTGGGTGATTTTTCAGGAAACTATCACATGAATGACCAATTCTTGAATTCTTACCAAGACATATACTTTCAGACAATGTGAGATACAAAACCCTGAACTACTTGGACCTTTGATCTGAGCTACTATCAACACTCTTTGTTCAGACAAAAAGAAACATCAACCAGAGACTGAAAGCTCTGTTGTTAGTAAAGAGTTCTAGGTCTGAATTTCAGCAGGGAAGGAAGTACTGGCTAGTGATTTTATTGTATTTTTGCTGTTTGTGAAGGGAGAATTTCTGTCCCAATGAGTGTTATGTCAAGGTGGTAACTGCAGGCACAATGATAACACTGTGTAAGCTCCTGAGAATAGTTCTTGTTTGGAGCTTCTGAGGGTCAGTGCCTCCTTTATTTTACACTCAACAAACTATGTATGATGATTTGAAGTAGGGCAAAGTGCTTAATGGGATCTTCAATGCCATGAAATCATGGATTTTTGGCAGTGCTTTTTGTAGATTCCAAACCAGTTAGTTTCAAGTGGCTCTATGCTAGTATGGCTACACAGTGAAGCATACAAGGATATGATTGGAATGTGGACATCCATCATTGTCAAACAAGACTAGCATATTAATTTTTATCCATTAATTTTTATCCATATAAATAAGAACAACCATGTTATAACTTCTGTGTGCCTTGAAGACATTCTTAGTAGTTGTACACAACTGCAGACAATTCTGGATGATAGAGAGGTCTGGAGCTGAAGAGATACCAAGAAACAGAGTTACTCAGATCAGAAATTGGTTACAGAAGTTTGCTCTGATTCAAAACATTTATTTTTTATTTCAGTTCATCCAGAAGAATACTGCAGATGAAATCTAGAAATACTCCTGTAACCTTTTGTGGCTTTGAACAAACAATTGTTCTCCCAAGTGGGGATTTGTTACTGTGTTGTCTAATGATACAGCATTAGGAAAGGATATATATGTATATCAATGCTCCAGAAGACAGAGGATCTGTAGTGTATTGGATAAGATGTCCTGTTATTCTAGGCTCATTCACGTATCCTTTCTGCCATCAGAAGAGACTCATGCTGAGGAGGAAAAGGCCCCCGTAGAAGCTCCTGCTGAGGCAACTGAAGAGGCAGAGACTAAAGATGAAGAACCCACAGAAGATGCTGAGGTAATTCTCTATAGCCAGCTAAGAGCTGTCCATTTTATTTTTAGTATTGGCTTTTAAATTACATTACTATAAAATGGGTTTTCTTCTGTGATTGGTTATTTTATGTCTGAGATGTCAGTCCTGTAGGTGAGAACCTGCAGGTTCTCCTGGGCAGCTATGGTCCTGCTGCCATTTTTCAGATGTAGAAGGTGAATGGGGGATCATACCAGATCTGTCTTTATCCAGACATTATATCAAAATAAAGTATAATCTGCTGAGATCTGGAATCTTCCTGGACAGTATGTCTGTTGGTGAAAAGCAAAAATCTGGAGAGGTGAAAGCAGCAGGTGTAACTGAGTGAAAGAAGTAGTGGCTTGATTTAAAGGCTGATAGGAAAGGAGTAGCCTGTGAATGTTTGTTCTTACCCACACTGTGTCAGAACCCACAGTGTCAGAGTTTCAGGTGCAACTCATTGTCTAGCAAGGAAATGAAAACACACGGTAATGGGACTTTAACAAAATCTTCTGGTCCCTGAATCCATTTTACCAAAGGCAACTGTGCTATATTATCTCTCTCATGTCAGGTATCTCTCTTATGTCAGGTTTTTAAGTAATTTCAGTTCCTGGATGTATATATTCCCATTCAGATATAATTTCAGAATCTAATTTATCTGAGTGCTGGAACTCTCCTAATTTGCATCTTAAATATTGAATCTTCAGTTACAGTCTCCTTCACTAGGCAGCAGAAACCAGCAGTCTGAGAAGAAGGAAGGAGATGACTGATTCTCTCAGGGTGAAGTCACTGCTGTATTTTTTTGCAGGCTGCAGGAGAGGGAGAGGAAGAGGGAGGAGGAGAAGGAGAGGGAGAAGGAGAACAAGAAGCTGAAGCAGCTGAGGCAGCAGAGGAAGAGCCTCCTCCCCCAAAAGCACCAGAAAGGAAGCTTGCAAACCAGTTCAACTTCATTGAGAGAGGTTCAACTACATACCACTATCCTCTGCGGGTATGTTGCTGTTTCCTTCAGTGACTTGGAGGATCTTTCCTTTGGGAGGGCATGTAGATCACCTGTGTTTGTATCATATCCTGCGATCTGTCAATACTATCAGGAAAAAAGGTATAGTGGTTGTACTATTGTAAAACATTTGGTATGATGACAATGGTGGTGACAGAAAATTTCTTGCCTCATGAACTCTTGGACAGCCTACAAAAAATTTTGATGCTACTGTAAAACCTTAAGCCTCTACTTGGATATATTTTTCATGTCTATTTTCTCATCTGAAAATGTATGGAGCAACGCTAGGGTAGCATATGAGTACTTGGAACATGTGAAAGCCATTTCTGTTTGTCACTGTGTACTTTTATGGTCTTGTACTTCAATTCTTATTAATGGAGCAGAGATATAATAGATAAGATATAATCTCCATATATTAGAAGGACAAATGTGTTTGGGCTTGTATTAAGCATGGGTACTAGAGTAACAAACTTTTGTAAGTGTGACAAATCTGTACTTCTTGTACGTGGTACATCTCCCTCCTACTCTGCATGCACTTTCCAGTAAGTACAGACCCAAACCCTTATGTTCCTTCCCTAAGCTTTTTGCTGAACCTACAGCCATTCCCTGTGAGCATGTTTTCATGAGGCCTTCTGACTGAGCAATCCTGGTGATGTTGGCTCCTGACAGAGTGCTCAAAAAGGGGTTTCCTACTCCAGGTATACAAGTTTCAGAGAGAAAATTCTTTTGTTTTCCTTGCTACAATTAGAGTGCATTTCCCCAAAGAGCCTGCCTGTTGCCTTACAGCCATTACACCTAGGGTTAGATGTCTTTACATATGAAGGACTCGGAGAGATATATGAGTTACAGTGCTGCTGGAGACAGATCTCAGGAGAGTTTGTCTGGCAGTGGGGTGCTTGCTGTGAAGTTTGAGCTAAGATTCTACATCTTTCAACAATCTCAGTGGAATTTCTTATTTCTTTGTTCCCAGATCTGAATATTTTCTTGTTCCCAATGATTTTATTGGGAGAAGCTTGTGTGTCTCTGTATGATTCTGTCTTTGAAAGCAGAATATAGACCTTAAATAGTTGCAAAGTACTGCTATGTGCTGTACTGGATGTTCAGTTTCCACCTCTGAGATGTCTTCATTTCAGAGGTCAGTGAAATGCTACAGGTAGCATCTTAAAATTTATCTGACGCAACAGTTTTTTGAAAGAAGATGCTGTTCTTTAAAGGGAATGTTTCATAGAAATATATTTATTTCAGAATGTTGAAGTAAGGATGGTAAAAATATTATTTCAGTAGCATCAGATGAATTGACTCTGTTCAATAATTTTGTTCTGATTGTTGTATCCAGCTGGCTTTTTTATATATACGATAAAACTTTTCAAATTTGGTAGGATGTCATAACTGATAACATAATTGGTACCAGAACATTTCAAATGATAGAGGTGAAAAAAACTCATTTGAACTCCTTCAAAATTAACTACTAAAATATTTGAAGTATGTGGGAAAAAATCAGAAGGTCTTGTGAACATTCTTTTGGCCCACAACAAAATCTTTTTATAGTTCCACAATCACCAACAGTGTTTGTACAGTGCCCTAGGAGTCATTTGGTTATCAAGTTATTCATGCAGACTGTTTCCACAACTAGACTGTGTCACTGCAGAGGGCTTCAATGCTGAGATTATGCTTCTTCAAGCTTTTTCTTTTTTCAGGAAAAAGGATTGCAAACTGACCCTGCACCTTTTGAAACTTTCTCAGAAAATGTTAACCAGGTAAATCTATATCTATCTCCTTTTTATCATTAAAGTTGTTTTAGTCTATATTTTGGAAATTGAGGAGTGAGAAAGTTAAAACCAAGTTATTGTGTTTGCGTTCCTTGCAGTGGAATGAATTCCTTTACTGTGGCTTTGGTCTCCCATTTGACAGCAAAGTAGTATGACCCTCTCTTCTACTTTGATGGGTGAACTTGCTCATGGTTTATATTTCTAAGGTTAAGTGTCTCAGTTTAGATGCTTTTCACTGGTTTATTTTTTGCCAGCCACCCTGACCTGTCTGCTTTAGAGAGTCTTGAGTGAGTGGGAATGGGGAAACCACAGGGTGAGAATAGTTTTGGATTCAGCAAGAGGTGGGCTGCAGCCTGCAGGGTACTGGCTCCTCTAGGGACACAGCTCTCTCTTGGAGTATTGTCAGAAATTTGGCATATGCAGCACTTATGTTTTTACTCTGACTAAGTTTAGCAGTATGCAGAAACAGGTTTCTAAAGCCTGAAGCTGAAGCAAGTGAGAACTACAGCAAAAGGAACGTGGAAGATCTGTTGCAAGAGACTAACTCTGCTTTATGTAGCAGAAATGTGCCTATCTATTCATGATGAAAGGCTCTGTAGCATTTTCTGCATCCCTTAAAAATGTAAAATAAAATATTTTGGATGAAATTTCACAAGAAATTTCAACAAGATATATGTTACACCTTTCAGTGGAAAGGGAATCAGCCAATTATGCTGATTAATTCTCAGATATTTGTAAAATGTAATTATGTTTGTTGCAGATATTAACATTGTTTCAAACTAGTGTATCAGACTGGTATCGAAAACACCATTTGGTTACCAGTGAGTGGAGGAACGGGAGAAGGCACTGTAACATAATGGCCACAATTTAAAAAATGCTGGTATAGGAAAATGATAGGAAGGGGAATGGAAGTTTCTCTGTCAGGTTAAAAACTGTAATCTATTCTGTTCCTGAACCTGAAATTACAGAGTAATTGGCCTGAGATCTTCCCTCCCTCCAGCTGGAGTTTTCTTCCATTTTTTTTCCTTACAGTGAGATGTCCTGAGACTTAGAGCAGAGATCTTTAAGATAGATAGCCCCTGACTAAGATTTTGCATTAAATGTTTGAAAGCTAAGAGGAGAGGTTTTCCTTTGATTTCTTTTTATATTGTTGAAATTTTCAGTGGGTCTAAAATAGTGGTTTTATATAAACTCTTTTTTCCCCTCAGCTCTTTTTTCCTTTATGTTCTTCCTTAGGCTCACAATTTCCTATTCCAAACTTTTCTGTTCTACTCCTTGTCATACTTGTCTCATCTTCTTTGTCCCTTCCCTGATGTTTGGAACATCTTTCCATCTCATTTCTGCAAATTTACAATACAATACAGTTGTTTTTTTCCTAAAGAGTTCTGCTACCATATTTCAATGTTCTAATCTATATTCTATATTTGAATCATACTCCCTTTCCAAAGCCAATGTGTCAGATTGCCTTTTGTTTTTCCTGAAGAAATATACCTGCTTCAGATACAATACTAGGATTTCAATGCTAATGAATAATTCTTAAGAGAAGTTACTTTTGTATCTACTTAAGTAAGACATGTGTGGCATGTGGCATAGCAGAAGATGTAAAACTATGCTCAGTTTCCATTTGATCATATGCTGCAGAGTTGGAGTCCAAATTTAAATTGTGTTAAGCAACTACAATTTAATTTTCCAACACCACACGAGAAATGTCATAAAGCAAATGCTTAATGCATGTTTCCTGTTAAACACTGGTAAATTAGCCAAACACAAAGTCCTGCAAAAATAAAGGTATAGACAGAGTCAAACAAGCAAGTAGAGTGTTGGAGAAAATAAATTGTTAAGAATGCTGTAATGTTCTTAAAATAAGACATGCTTCGTCATTCTTCAAAAATCTAGGACCTTAACTCTTCACTTTTTGTGTAAGAAGACAGATGTTCAGCTAATTCCAGCAGCAGTACTGTTGTGATGACTATCATATTTTTTGTGATGGTGTAGTTGGCTGTTTTCAGTAATATGATCAGGTCTTGATAAATCCTGCCTCTGTCTGTCTCTCAGTGGTTTATCTATGATTCCTATATGGAGGAACTTGAGAGAATGGAAAAGGCAAAAGAGAAAGAAAAAGCAAAACCTGTGGCAGTAAAGAAAGAAGATAAGAAAACTGGAAGAAAGTTATCCTATGTGGAGCCACCGGTATGTTTCATAACATGGGGAAAAGGTTGTTCAAAGTGCTGGAGGGTGCATCTGTAGAGCAAGTCAGGTGAAAGTAAATCATGCTGGCTGTGTAGCTTGTTGTCTTAGTAGGCAAATGACACCTTTAGGAAATGCAAAAGTTAGTTTTTGCTCGAAATTGAATCCCCAAAACAGGATTTCTGTTGTGCTGTATAAAACAGGATTTTGATTTTGCATAATCTTATTTTCAAACCTGATTTCCAAGTGAGATATATAGCTTTTGTTTTTTGTGCACGGTGTTTGTTTCACATTTTTGATTATTATGTGAGAGATAAAAGAACCAAATAGATAGAACTACCCTGTGATTTTTCAAAGAATTGTAAGCGATGATGGTTTTAGATACCTTTTTTTTTTTAATCTGAAAGACACTGAAATTTAGGATTATTTCAAAACACAGCACTGTAGTAAAACACTTCTCACTATTTTTTAATTTTAATTTTTAATTATTTTATAGAATTACAATTTATAAATTTTCTAATTATAGATACCTAAATGGCATGCTTCTCAGAATATCAGGTGTCCTAACACGTGCCATGCCCTCAGCTGATGCTGTGACCTTGCTGTGAGGGTAATCCAGAGTCAGGAGTAACCTAGGAGAGCCTTGTGGGAACAACAGTTCATTCTATCAAAGTGAGAGTATCTCCATCTTAAAAATATTAACCCACTTCAAACACAGAGTGTATGATATATAGGACAGTATGGCAAACCTGAAAGATTTTCTTCATGTTCCAAAATGATTTCAAGCAGCTCAAGAAATTTCTATTACAGTATAACTGGCTGGTTCTTTCTTCCCCAGTCTAAGGTAAACAATTTAGAAGGCAAACAGAAATAATTTCTTTAATGACTGGAGCAAGACACCCTGAGAATTATAATGCAGAGTCATGGAAATCAGTTCATAACTTTCACCTAGAATAAGTGTAGAAATATCAACATTAGATATAGATATAGATATAGATGGATAGATAGAGGTATGTGTGTGTGTGTGTGTGTGTGTGTGTGTGTGTGTGTGTGTGTGTGTGTGTGTGTAATAAGAGCTGACTCCTAAAACTGGCTTTAGCTCTTTCCTACCATATGGCCAATTCAACTGCAGAGGATTTAGCTGGTTTAGCCACGAAGCAGCACTGTGCCAGCATAAACCTTACAGTATAAACAGACCAGGAGCATGTCCTGATAGGCTTCTTCCTGTGAATTGTGCCATGGAAATTCACAGTCCTTTTGAAAACCAGCAAACCTTTCACCTGTGTATGTTTCGGAGAATTAAGCCTCAAGTCAACGTTGCAATTACAGGCTTAAAGGGTGGACTGCTAAAAGCTAAATGAAAATAAAGTGAAACCATATTGTAAAACACCTCCTGCCCACTCCGCTGACTACAGTGGGAAATTGAAATCCAGTCACTCATGCTATCTGTCCCTCTGGTGTTTTGCTTTTCATGCTTAACACATTCCAGGGGGCTTGAAGGGAAGCCAAAAAGTTGATGCACTGAATAAGTGAAAGGAAAAGCTTCTTTATGCAGAGCTAGTGTACCAAACTGAGGTCCTCTGTGAGGCTGATCAACCAACCTGAAGTGTATGAAAAAACCAGATGAATTCTTCACTCATTAACTGGAAAAAATGCAACCTGAAATACTCCAAGGCTGAAATCAGACTTGAAACAGTCATTATGTCTGTTCAGGTGTAGGTATATGGAAATTAAAGGCTGATGGCTGAATCTGTATTTGTGGCCTCAAGTCAGCAAATGGAGAAGTAGGTTTTGTGGAGCTGCTAACTCACACGTTACGTATGTTCCACCATGCTAATTGAAACAGAGCTTTTCCAGCTGATCACTTTTTAAGGCCAAACGGTGCTTGGTCATTGCTGAAGGGAACTGTGGAACATCAAGCAGGAGACATGGCTGATCTGGATTAAGCTGCAATGGCTAGAAGCCACAATTAATTTCCACCATTGTTTTTGTCAGGCTAGGTTTTAGCAAAAAAACCTATGATAGCTACTGAGATAGCACCAGATTTAACCCAAGGGAAAGAAGAAGATAAAATGAGTGGCTATTACCACAGGTGGGTCTCTCATGGAAGCTGTTGCTATAGTAGGAGGCCATGAAAGAGAAGATCCAAGAACTAGAGCCACAGCTGGAGATGATGGTAGGAGTTAGATGAGGGTTTAAAAATGTAGTGAATGAAAAGAGAGAGAAAACAATACTGGTACTGAATAAGAGGTCAAAGGAATGCATGACTGGAAGAGAAAAGCAGAGAAGAAAAGAGGGGAGGGAAAAGGAGGAGAGGGGAGCCTTGACAGTTCTTGACAGAAGCTTCTTGCTAGGGGAAGAGAAGTAAAATGAAGCTATGCATTGCAGCTTTCTTGCTAGGAAAAGCAAGAAAGACATGGTTTAGCAAAACAGACAGTAGAGGCAGCCAACAGGAAAGGAAGGGAGATAACCAAGAATTTCAACAGAGGGAAGGGTCAAAAATCTTTGACTGGAGACTGTAATGAGGAACTCCTAGAAATCTCTCCATGTGCCTCTGACTCAAACAGAACTAGAGGGGAAAGGGTGTGCTACATCTAATAACAGTGATGCAACTTTTGGAATTTTTCCTCAGTATTTAGCCAAGGCAGTACACAGACCATGGATAACACAGAATACCAAAGTGGAATGATATTAAATTTTCTGAGCTGGAAATATCTGGAAGCAGAGATAACTAGGCAGAAGTGTTGAATCTGCCTGTCCCGCTCTTTCTGTTCCTGTACCATCTGTTTATGGCTCTGATTACAGGGAGGATCAATGATCTGAAAGGTCTTTTTCAACCCAAATGATTCTGTGATTCCACAGTTCTGACCTAGAGACATGCTTGGTCTGATCCATAACCCTCTTCTTGAGGGTTATGGTCTTGAATGAGCTTGGAAGTGGCAGTATTTGAGGCAGAAGCAAAATGCAAAGAGCCTAATGTAATTGGTGCAGGCTTGCTCCTCTCACACTTAGATAGCAAGGCATGAAACCACAAGTCTGGCATTAAGTATTTTGAATGAATCTATGCAAAGTGGGGTGAAGAGAAGGGGTGATTGGACCATTACAAGGACATGTTGTATGCAAGAGACATAAAAACAATACCATCAGTCTGACCTTTACCAGCACATGAGGCAACGGAATTAATAAGGAGAAAAAAAATACAGAACAGGGATTAAATATGGAATTGAATAAAATAGCACATATTTACCAAAGGTAGGCTGTGTCCAAATAATCTCATCTCTTTCTTTAATGAAAAGCAAGTTGTGTTTTTCTTGATCAAGCAAAGTAGAGGAAAGGTAATCTAGCTGGAATTCTGTAAACTATTGCTATAGTGCCATTAGGCAATTTTTAGATAGACCAGAAAAGTTGTTATTACAGCTTGGGAGGGACTGGTGGAGTAGAAGACTTCATTTTGGAGTATCAAAACAATGTTTGGTAAGGAGCAGGCTTGTAGTCTGTAATGACAGAGAGAAACATGAGTGTGTCTCTCCAGCAACTCCATGTTGGCTGGGGAGTTGGGATGTGGCGAGTTGTGATAAGAGAGAAGTCCACTGCTGGAATTTACCCTGTGATGAATAGCAGAGAAGATATTTATGTTATGTAATAATGATAGCTTTTCAGGAGTAGACAGGGATATGTGATTTTGATCACCACTTTTCAATGATTGCAAACCTGCATGATATGGATATATAGATATGGAAAATATCATAGAAATCAAAAGCTTGAATTTACAACACTAGAAAATCTTAGTATGTTTATCTGTTAATGCAAAGGTAGGTAGGGACTCTGATTTGGATAACAGAGAGAATTACTAAGGAAGAGGAGAGTGTCAACTGAAATACTGATGATGTCAACCAATTAGGAATATAAAAATTAAAATATATATTACATTAATTACAATGGGAAATTAAAGCAGGAACTTACTGCAGTGGGAGGTGGTTGATCATTGTCCTAAAAAGTCCATACAAAATTTATATTCAATGGACAAATGTGCATTCCTGAATCACGTGAGGTTCTGCCTCACTTGTCTATCTCACAGTAGCATTATCCCTGTCTGAGATGTGCCTGATGAGACAGCCCATAGGATCACAAATAGCACTTGGAAGCTCTTGGATGATAGCTACTATAATTTTTCATGTAACAGGTGAATTTAGAATGCAATTAACTTTCACATTATTGTTCACCTGTTCCTGGTCATCCCGAAGAATGCAAGTGTTGTTATCGACTCCCCTGTGTTCAATTTTCTGTTTGCAGTTTATCAGAATTAAGAACAAAGAGTGAAAATGAAGAGATGAATACAATTATGGAATTTAATAGCTGCTTGACATGATATGAGCTAGGGGACTTTATTTGGGATTTACAGCTGGTGTTTGCATTCAGGTGTTGGCTGGGCAACAAATGACACCAGCCCTGTACTGTGCTTCTTTCTTTGCAAACCAGGGGCTCCTCTAGTTGCAGTACATATATTGCTAGAGGTGTGAGTGGATATTGCACTGATTCCAGGGTGGGGTTTGTCTCCTGGGTATGCAGTTACACACCAGTAGAAGCTTTTTTTCACGCTTCAGTTTACGGGAGTCACACATTGCAACTGGCCAGCAGCTGAGAGGCAAGTATGAGGCAGTTAGTGATAAGGAATTACAGAGCAAGACCAAGACATGTTTTTCTGAAGTATTAGCCCTTTATCCATTTTACATATGATTCAATTAACATTATTGCTGCTCTAAAAATAACTTATGCACAGAAATAAACAAAGCAAACCTGTTGTCCTATGAGCTCTCCTTGCATTTGGCTAGCTAGGTCAGAATTGGCCTAAGGTGGAAAAGTGTGTTTCAAAAATAATTTTTTTTTAAAGAAGGAGAAATTAGGCCTAGCACTTCCTCTGAAGATTTATTTCAGCAGCATACAGAATAAATAAAATCTGAAACAGGACAGCATACAAAGAGAAAATAACTTACTCTCATCCACTTATAATGTCAAAAATGTTGTCATGGATGTGTTGGTAACAGGATAGCTACCTAACAGAAAAGCTGACTTAAAACTTTTTTGATTCATCTGGAGAGCTTCCTGCTTTGCAGAAAAAAAATTGAATAATATATTGTTTCTGCATTTACAAAGTTGTTTTGGTTTTTTTGTTTTATTTCTTTTTAATTTTTAGCCTGCATTCCAGTGACACTCCCCAAAAATAAAATTTGTGGAATCATATAATAAATTAATAGAATTATTTGGGTTGGAAAGGATCTTAAAGATCATCTCATTCTGACCATTGTACCATTGGCAGGGACACCTTCCTCTCAACATCAGGTTGCACAATCCCTCTCCAACCCAGCCTTGAACACTTCCAGGGCTGGGACATCCACAGCTTCTCCAGACAACCTGCACGTACCAGTGCCTCAACACACTCACAGAAAAGATTTTTTTCCTAATATTTGATCCAAATCTACCCTCTTTCTTTTTAAACAGGTGTTCCTAACCCTGCCACTATACTTCCTGATAAATAGCCCCTCCCTATACTTCCTGTAGGTTCCCTTTAGGGGCTGGAATGTGCTTTAAGGTCTCCCCAGAGCCTTCTCCTCTCCAGGCTGGACAATCCCAATTCTCTCAGCCAGTCTCCCGCCTCCAGCCCCTGATCATATTCATGGCCTCCTCTGGACTCACTCCAGCAGTTCTGTGTCATTCCTGTGCTGGGAGCCCAGAGCTGGATGCTTCAGGTGTGTCTCACCAGAGTGGAGCAGAGGGGCAGGATCCCCTGCCTTGATCTGCTGCCTTCCTCTGAACTTGGTTGCAAGTTCTAGTTAATTTTGTCTAGGCTGGGAAAAGAGGACTGCACACATTACTGGAGGTGTAAGCAAAGCATGGATTTATAAAAAATGTAACTGTTTATAGAATTTTTTTCTCTTTTGTCCTCTCATCTCTGTGTAGCCCTATTAATTTTTTGCTGTTTGAATGAGACTCAGTCTCCATTGAGACTCTGCAGAGCCCAGGAAAGAAGCAGAGGGACAGACATAATCTGAAGTCATGTTCCTAATTCTGACTGTGACTGTGTGGTGTAGTTTGGTCAACCCCATTTCACTTTTTCTTTTCATATTCAGGGCTCTCTCTGAGCTGTGTCAAGGAAAGCATATTTCTTCCCAATGTTGTCACCACGAAGGAAATCTTACTGTGCTGGCAGCTATCGGTTCATAGCAGGGGCTTGAAGATTAAAGTCTTTTAAACACTGGTGGGGCTTTGGGGCAGCAGTAGTGAATGGGGATTCAGGTACATGGAGAAGCAAGCTCTCAGAGCACTTTGTATATGCCTTGGCATTCTGACATCATTGCACAGAGCTGTGATGACATACTTATATGGTCAGCACTGTGGACTTTCAAGCTATGTCCTTCCACTGCTAGCACCCAGGCTTCTTGTCCTTCTAGTTAGTCCATTTTGGATTTCATTGGTGGTCACACATACCCACAGAGTATAGAGAGCACACTCACAAAAAATAATTTAGAATGGAGTTTAGTAAGATATGGTGATCAGCCACAGGGCTCTGTGAGATAAGCATATGAACCAGTCACCTGCTGACAAACAACCCCTGCTGGGCTCTCTTTTCTCCACTTGTCCATGGATGTGTGAATGGATCAGGTTGGAATTACCCAATGACTGACTGAAGGACTCCTAAATCCTGTGATGTTTACTTAATGCATGAGACCTTAGAGCTCTCCAGGTAGAGATGAGAGAGTGCTCATGCATGACCAAACCCCTCTGATTTCATCACCAAATCTGATGAACTGTTACACAGTGAGATGGGGTAGGAATAGTCTGTGTCCTTTTAGGTCATCCTGTCAGGAGCTACCTTGAAAGACAAGACTCTTATCTACCTTTAGACGTAAGTACCTGTATTGAGCTAAATCAGGAACAAACACTGAAGTTACTGCACCTCAGCTGTGGATGGCATCTTGCTAAATTCATAATAAAGCAATTACATTTTTTCAAGTGCCTGTATCATTAGATTCTGGTATGACACATTTCAAATGAATCTGTATTCAAGATCAAAGGACTCAAGTTTTTCAGTCAGATGAGGTCTGAGGCACCTGTAAACAGACAGGAAATACATTTTCTCTTCCTTTCTTTTCTCTTCAGCACGTTGATTCTCTAAGCAAGGTCGCAAAGGCTGCTAAAATAGCAGAACGGATGGTGAACCTGAACATATATGATGACATTGCACAAGGTATGGCCCATTGAGAGGTGCTTCCAACTCCAGTCTCAAGCGTCAGTCCTGCAGATAAGTACCTACAGCCACAGCAAGGACAGGACAGAATAGAAAAACAGAAGTAAAACAGAACAGAATAGAAAAACAGAAGTAAAATGAGCAGGTCTAGGAACCTGCTGACTCACACAAGACAAATAGTACATCACACCATGGGCATGCAAAGACCATGCCACATTAGCCCTGCTCTGAGCTGGCTGGGGACAGCAGGTCTGGTGAGCACTGCCCTCTCTGCAGCACTTCCTTCCCTCTGCAGATACTTTCTCCTGGATGCAGGTGCTTGTGAAAGCAGCCACAGCAGAGCTGATCCCTGCTCACATACCAGCCATGGCAAATGTACTCAGGCTTGATGTCATTTTACAAGAGTCATTTTGCTGTGTCTGCTTGGCTTCCTCATGAAGAGCCATGACTAGCTCTGGGAGTGGCCTGAGATCACACCTTGCCAGGGCTTCTGTTTGCTTGTTAATTCTTTGTCTGCTGATCATCAGTTAGATTTTTTATTTTTCCTGTGTGTGAGAGGACTTGTTAAAATGCATTTGAAGGGCTGAGTTGCTGGTTTGGAGTCAGGACTTAAGAACTGAGACAGATTGTACACTAACAATTGGATTGTGCAGAGGCTGTGAGGATAACAGATTGTCTTTTAAAGCTTCCCTTACACTGAATTGTGCTGATTTATTTCTGATTTATATACTGGGACCTTTTCCTTGATTTTTTTTTTGTTTGTTTAGATTTTAAATATTTTGAGGATGCATCAGATGAATACAGAGGCCAGAAAGGAACCCTCCTCCCACTCTGGAAGTTCCAGTATGAAAAAACCAAGAAACTTGCAGTTACTGCCCTCTCCTGGTAAGTCTCTTCATTCCAAACCTAATCTCGACTATTGCACAGGGGAGTGGAAGGGAATGTAAAGGGATCTTACAAGGCAGGGCTGATTTCTCTGGGAACACGGGTTTGATTTGTTACAGTCGGCTGCTTGGGCAGCACTGAAACATGCCTGGTGCTTCTGGTTGCAGAGAAGATTGTGTAAGGCTGAATATGACAGGCTTGTGCCTTCAGCAGAGACTGAAGGCAGAGCAGGCTCTGTGCAGCACTGGGGAAAAGTGAGTGTGGTTAACAGGGCAAAGAAGAGTCCTTTCTTGGAAAAGCTGGGATAGATGTCTCATATCTTTTAACAGTATGCTGTAGGAATCAGCCCTGCATAGGACAGGCCCAAAAATTCTGCTATATACTTGAGTGTTGACCAAACACTTCTTGAACACTGTCAGACTTGGTGCTGTGAACACTTCCCTGGGGAGCCTGTTCCAGTGCCCAACCACCCTCTGGGTGAAGAATCTTTTTATAAGATCAAACGTAGGTCTCTCCTAATGCAGCTGGATGCCATTCCCTTGGCTTCTGTCACTTCTCATCTCGGACAAGAGATCAGTGTCTGCCCCTCCTCCCCCACAATGACATTTTTAGTGCAGTGAGGTGTCCCCTCGGTCTCCTGTTCTCCAAGCTGAACAGACCAAGTGACCTGAGCCACTCCTCACACAAGGGTTTCCCCTCCAGACAAGAGAGGTATTTGTGTATTGGGATCTTGCACAGTTCAGTGCAGTAGGTGTTTGCCCTGCAGTCCACTTTCACATATTTTGGTCAGTCCAAAAATGATCACTGTTACTTGCAAATCTGCTCTCTTTTGTTCTGAGATATCATTGCTATGATTATTACTGTGAAAAAGAAAAAAAAAACAAAAAAAATCACCAGCACAAATGAGTCCTTTCACTTTTTAACATTCTTGATGCTCCTCAGAACTGGCTTGGTTCATGCGCTGAGCATGAGACGTAGTTAGTTAGACCCTGCCCTGGGCTCCCCTACAGTTAGGCCTCCTCTTACTTGTTTGTGTGAGCATGTTTGTGCCTTGACAAGGAGAATCTATGGAGAGATAGAGCAGGGTTGCCATCTTCTGCCTTTCAAGCCACTGTGGTATTATGTAAGAGAGTATCAAGCGTGCAGTTGTGTGAGAATTACAGATAACAGTAAAAATGGGAAGCAAAATTGGGAGAAAAGGCATCTTTAATAGGTAGTTTTTACTGCTATTAAATTTGTCTCCAGGAAATGATAACAGAAAGATGGCTCTGAAATTGGAAGAATTACTGCAAATTGCTTTATGGAATAAGCTTTTCTAATTCAATTTTTATTCTCTCATTTTTAGCAGTGATGGTGCATTTAGTGAAAAGAACAAGAGCATTAGGATGCCTAGGTATTAGCCCAAATGAAAAAGAGAAATGAAAAGAGAAGTGCGTTCATTTTATGAATTCACAGTAACAATTCAGAGAAAATACTCATAGATAATTTCCGCATATGTTCATTTCATGAAATTGTTACCCATTGGTTGTGCTGTGTGAGCTCAGGGATAATAACAGCACTGATCTTTGTCCCATGGAAATCCTACCTACAGCAATCTACACCCACCGAAGAGGTTGTAGAGAGAATAGATGTTTTTCAAGTAAGGACTTTAGAAGACATAGTAGATGGCTAATTGCTCATTGCCAGTATTTGCCACATGAAATACAATGTTCACCAACTGGGTCAAAAGGGAGTTTCCCTTCCTCATTTGTGGTTGTGATCATGAATTTATGAACTGATATCTGTCTCTGGAAGCATCTCTCATAATTTAATAACAGGTAGGGAAAGTGAGTTTATTGATTTAGAAACTCTTTAATTCTTGCCACTGAAAGATGGAAACCAATATATTCCTGCCTTTTTGCTTTCCTCGAAGATATCATTTTCAAAAGTAGACTTCCCGCAGTTATGAAATAGATAAGCCAAGAAGTGCTGGAGATTGACATGTCTGTCTTTTTATCTTTTTCATCTGCTGTTTTGATCTTCCAATGTTCTGCTTTTTTGTGCATCATGAGTTTGGATGAGTTACTCAGAAACTTTATTAGTGCATATGGTCAAAGGGCAGAACCCTCAGACTGAATGGAGTCCTGTGAGAATGAACTCTGAAGTTAATGTAGGAAACATTGTGTACTGCTGTGGAACTATGTGGTTAATAATAAATGCCATCTTATATATATTTTCTCATTACAGGAATCCAAAGTACAAGGACCTATTTGCAGTGGGGTATGGTTCTTGTAAGTATTAAATGCAAAAGAATCATTGAGATTTAAAATATTTAACAAGTGCTCTGAGATCAATTCAGACAATCCTCTGAGGCATGGATTGCATCTCATAGCAAGGACTCACCTAATTTCATAGCAATAAATTGAGATTTGACTCAATACAGGGATTAGGCCTTTCCATTCCATGACATGAACATTCAGAAATAGGCATAGACAGCGATTAGTGTAGGACTAAACTAAATTTAAAACAGGATAATGTGATACATAATGGAATTGCTGAACTATTCTTTTTTTCCTTTGTGGCCTGGAGAAAAGAAATATACATGTTTTCAAAAGAGTTTTGATAGATCCAGGGAGGACCAGTTTGCTGTTGGAGGGATAAACCACCTGATTCAATAAGTTGATAGCAGTGAGTTGCTGGGAGTTGCTGCAAGGGGATAGACCTATATTTGCTGACATTCTCAATTTAAACAATTGCTACATGTTGGTGTGAGATACTTGGCTGGACTGGCTACAGGATCCTTTGGTATCATCCCAAATATGTCTTTATTCCTATGTCTTTTTCTGTGCTCTGACAATGGAACCAGATGGGTTGTCTTCATTTATACTGGTAAGGACTGTGCTCTGCTTGCCGTATTGCGAAATTTCATTTTCCTTTTAAATTTACATTTTTCTTTTGACTTTCAATCCATCTGAGTCTGGAAATGTTCTTGTTAGTTTGCCAAGATGCCTAAATTGGCCTGACACTCTTTTTAATTCAGCAGGCAGCAGCTATTCTGAAAAGCAGATTAGAATCAGCTTTTGGGAAAAAAAAAAGCGTGGTGTGAAGTGCTCAGGATGTCCTTGCCTTGTACAGTCCAGCAAAATCTTACTGTTCTCAAATCTCTGTGCTGAGAGAATGCAGGAATTTATCAATGCCTTCCCACTGCCCTGCCAGCCAGGTGGCAGAGGAGAAATACAAGCTCAAGGAAGGTAATCTCCCTGCTTAATATATTCCATAACCATTATTCATTTAATTGTTTTAATTTCATACACTTTGTACACGAGGCAAGACCAGTATACTTTCTGGGTTGTGCAAAAGTATTGGTTAGTTCTGCCAGCATCCATTGTGCCAAAGGCAATACAGAGATGCAAAGGGAGGGAGACTCTAACTCAGTGGTTTGCCATGTAAGTGACAAGAGAGCCAGAAATCTTCTTACCCCATTTTAATAGAGGACAGAGGGCATAGCTTGTCTCAACTAACAGCTGAGAGCTGTCTCTGCTCTCGGCTCCCCCTTTAGTCACCACGAAGGGATCAGCACATCCAGAGGCCATCCATCCTGATGTTCAAGGAAGGAGCTAAGTGGCTCTCTGGAAGGGGTGATCCTTCCTCCCAAGTGAGCTGAGGCAGAGCACCTAGCTGGATTTATCTCACCTCACTTTAGTTGTCTCTTAGACGACTAAAGTGACATGAGATAAATCCAGCCCAGAGGAAATGATCCTAGAGTCACACAATGGCTGGGATATCTTTGGGTCTGCTGTGGCCATAATTACATCCCCAGTCTTCTGTGCAGCAGGCATTTGGGAGCACTGCCAAAATACAAGTAACACATTTGTCCTGCTGCCTAAAGTGTACTTTTTGAAACAAAAAATCCCTTGTTTACTGTGGGTTGACATCACTCCTGAGTGGTGGGCGCTTTCTTTAGAGAGAGGGCCCTAAGCCTCTCCCTTGCTTTTGTACCCTATTTCTGCAGTTGTCTCCAGTGATTTATTATCCATTTATTTGGATGGGAGTTTCTGATGCTAACGGTGTTTCTTTGGCATGAGACAGGCTCTTCTGAACAAGGAAATATTGTCATCGTAATTTGCAATTCAGGGTTTATGCTGCCTGGCTGGAACTAATTTTTTTTTCCCATGAGGAGGAGCTGTCTTTCTGTTTTTATTTTTGCATAAATGAGATTGCTGGGTTTCTGGCTACGCTGACAGCTTGCAGTGCAGGGTTCAGAGCCACTAGTGGGTGTTGGGCTTGTATTCTGCCTTGCTGATGGGAACACTATGAATACAAGCTCAGGTCTTTGCCATCACCTCAGTTCATGTTCCAAAAGCAATTGTGCCTCTGACAGGCTTCAGAGATGGCTTTTTATGTGCAGCTCCAACTGTCAGCACATGAGCTGAGTAGGGAAAGGCATTTTCTCCATGGCCAATGTATTTTATCCCACAGTTTCTTTGGATTTAATGAATGTAACTTTCCACTCAAGGGTGTTTGAAGAGTAAGGACTCCCACACAAAGCACTGGCAATCTGAGGTATTTGGTGAAGATGTCTACTCAGTTCTTCACAGTCTGAAATAGGGCTTTATGCTGGCAGAAGAAAAGCACATAAAGATACATATACTTGTTCTAGCTTTCTAGTGTAAAATCAGCGTAAGTAGTGCTGGCACAGGGTCCCTACACTGGTATGACTGCGTCCAAAGTAAGAGTTGCTGCAACTTTGTGATCAAACTAAATTGGTGTCAAATCCAGACCAGAGCTTTCATGGAGATTAGCTGGCTCTTAGTAGATGTCTTGAGGCTCCCTGAAGCTGAAGAGTAATCGTGGAACACAGAACATGGAATGGTTCTGGCTGCACTCTCCTAAAACATAAAGACAGGGAAATACAGGGAGATTGGGCATACTTTCTGGGCAGTCTTGTGTTTTCCCATTTCTCAAATGAACTGCCCGATGACCATGGATACTCTTTTATTTACTGCCTTGCAGTGAGTGAGGCTGATGGATGGTTGGTCACTGCAATAAGGGTATTCCCAAATAGGACATGCTTAGAATGCTTCAGAAGGAATAGCAAGAGGAGAAAAGGAACCGAGTGGCTTTTACAACAAGGTACTGCCTCTTCCTATTTGCCTCTCTACATCATAGGCATTTTCAGAATCAGGCACTTTAACTAGAGATTAGAATCAAGAAAATGAAAAGTAAAACTAGCTTACTCACAGAGGGAAAAAGTCATTCTGCAGGGACTGAGAGGAGATATGCATAGAGATATGCTATTTGCCTCCTCTTTTTCTTCAAGATGCCTAATTTCCCTCTATCTAGAAAACAAATAGTGGAAAATAATTAGTAGTGAATTCCCAATCCACTACTCACTCAAAAGATTGAATAAAAACAAAGATGAGCTTCATGTTACACCACTTAGGTTTGTACACAGCCTGTTTCAAGCCCCAGAGACTTGTTCTAGGCCAAATTGTTTTCTAGCAAAATATCTTTCAGCCAAATACATATTTGAGACACACAAGTAAGGTATCATAGAATCATAGTGTGGTTTGGGTTGGAAGGAACATTAAAGATTGTTCAATTCAAATCCCCCTGCCACTGGCGGGAATGCCACTCACTAGATCATGTTCCTTGAACACTTCCAGGGATGGGACATCCACAGCTTCCCTGGGCAACCTGTTCCAGTGTCTCACCACCTCCACAGTAAAGAATTTATTCCTAATATCGAATCTAAACTCTCAGTTTAAGAAGATTATCCCTTGCTCTGTCACTATCTGCCTATGTAAAAAGGCTTCTCCATCTCTTTTATAAGCCCACTGGAAGGCCACAGTGAGGTCTTCCCAGTGCCTTCTCTTCTCCAGGTTGAACAACTCCAACTCTCTCAGCCTGTCTTCATAGTGGGGGTGCTCCAGCCCTCTGATCATGCCTGTGATCTCCTCTCAACTCACTCCAACAAGTCCATGTCTTCCTTGGCCCCCAGTGATGATCATCAGGCAGTGTAAAATGGGATGGAAGGTGCTAAATGTTGAGGAGACAAGGGCTGAAGAGATTATTGTGATGATGATGGCTAAGCCTTGGCTTCTCTACCCAACTTCTTGAGTATCAGTACTGAGAGCTCTTGAACCCTAAGAAAACTGTATCTAAATATCTCCCAGCTCTTATTCACTCCTTCATCTCTGAGAGGGTTTCCCCAAAGGGTCACACATGCTAATGCTCCAAACAGCCAAGATTTAGGCTCTGGCAGTGAGATTTTTTTTGATCCAGTTAGTGTGTACTCTGCTGATTCAATGCTATAAGTTAAAATCAAATCTTATTATATACTTAACTGGATGCTGAATGATTGCGTTCATATGTTTGCTAGTACAATTATTCTATTAGTACAGTTAGTACAGTTATTCTATCATCCTGACAAGAGGGATGGTAGTTTTGACAAGACATTTACCCTCTCCTTAGGTCTAGGGATCCAGATAATAGGTGAGATAATTTAGCAGGATTGGAGCTCTACACTGAAAGAAGCCCACTGCATACAGATAAGGTCTGTGATCATTAATTCATGTTAACTACTTGTTAGCTGTTCCTGAAATGTAGATAAATCCTTCAAGTTTTCTATGAGATCTCAGTCAAATTATGGAAAAAACAATTGAGAACCATAAAATCATAAAATGTCCTTAAATGGAAGGGACCCACAAGGATCATGGAAGCCCAGCTCCTGTCTCTACACAAGATGATCCCCAAGAACACCACCATGTGCTTGTGAGTGTTTTCCAAATGCTTCTTGAACTCTGCCAGGCTTGGTGCTGTGACCTGTTCCAGTGCCCAGCCACTCTCTGGGTGAAGAACGTTTTGCTGATATCCAACCTAAACCACCCTAACACAACTTAAGGTCACTCCCTCAGGTCCTGTCATTGGTCACAGAGCAGAGATCAGTGCCTGTCCCTCCTCTCCTCCTCATGAGGAAGTTGTAACTACAATGAGGTCTGCCCTCAGTTTCCTGCAGGCTGAACAAACCTGGTGACCTCAGCTACTCCTCACATGGCTTCCTCTCAAGGCCCTTCACCATCCTTGCTGCCCTGCTTTGGATGCTTTCTAGTAACTTTATATCCTTCTTTTATTGTGACACCCAAAACTGCACCCCAGTGCAGAGCAGAGCAGGACAATCCCCTCCCTTGCCCATCTGGCCTGATGTCCTCAGGACAGGGATGTCCCTTCTGGCTGCCAGGGCCCTTTCACTGATCTTTTGCTTCTCATCAATCAGGACCCCCAGGGTCCCTTTCCCTGGCACTGTTTTTCACATCTCATTCCCCAGTCTGTCTGTACCACCAGGGTTGCCCCATCCCAGAAGGAGAATCCATCACATGTCTCTGTTGAACTTCATACAGCTGCTGATTGCACATCTCTCTAATATATCAAGGTCTCTCAGCAAAGCCTCTCTGCCTTTGAGGGAAACATCAGCTCCTTCCAATTTAGTATCATGGACAAACTTACTTAACAGTCCTTTGAGACCTATATCCAAGTTGTTTATGCAGACATTGAAGAGCACTGGGCCCAAGATGAAGCCCTGCAGAACCCTGCCAGTGACCAGCTGTCAGCCTGAGGTAATCCCATTTACTATAACCCTTTGTGTCCTACCCATCAGCCAGTGTTCACCTACTGCATGATGTAATTATCTACTTGCAAGCTGGACATTTTGTCCAAAAAGGATATTTAGGGAGTCCAGCTCTTTGATACATTAGAAAATCATTAAAAAATAGAACTGAAAATAATTTTAGAAAGTTATTTGTCTATCTCCATGCAAGATAACTTTGTTTAAAACATGGTTTGAGGTCTAAACTTAGTCCACCTAATGGTGATTGCATGTCCTATAATTCCTGTCATTGTTGACAGCATACCCCTGTAGATGACAGGCAAGCCTTGTGACAAGGACAGAAATGTATGTTTGAAAATTTAGAAAGCCTGAAAACTTTGATTTAACAATATAGGCTGTGGGCTTAAGAAGGCTCAGTGTTACAAAATGTGCCAGATGTTTGCTTGTGTTTTCTTCTCTGCAGTGACAGATTTAAAGGTTGTGATGTAGAATGTGGAACATAGTCTGGAATGGATTTACATAACAAGCTGCAGTTAAATTTGGTATTTTGTTATGAATGACCAAAGAGCTTCAACTAAAAGCACCAAGTGGATTGAATACTGCCTAAAAAATTCAGATCTTTGAAGCAGCTCTCAGAAAGTCTCTTCCAATATGTTTATATATTTAAATTATGTTCCCAGAACAGGCAGAGAAGACTCCTGGGAGCAGAAATCCCTGCTAATCTTTCTCTAAGCTACATGAATTTGTTTTTATATTGGGAGTTGAGATTTAAGACCTTTCCAGACAGAGAAAAAACATTTTATATTGTTTGGATTAAATTCTTTGCTTAGTATGAGGCTGTGTGTACATGCAATTCACGTGAGGGGACTGCTCTGGAGACGAGGGGCTGGCATGTCCCCAGTCACATAATGGCCTGTGTGCTGGACCAGGTACAGCATTGACTGTCAGATTTTTAGACCCCCCCCCCAGTGAAGCTATTGAAGTTTTCTGAGTCAACAGCTACAAAAGGCTGATAGAGATTCATGTGGCCCACACACCTCACTCAAAGAGAGTTCACGTCACAGTCTGGATTCCGTTTGCTGTTTGGCATACATTTGTACGCTGTAACAGATTCCAGCTTTGGAAAAATGTCTTCATGTTCATTCAGTCATGTTCCCAGCATGCAAGTTGATAAATGCATCTTCGGTGGTAAAAGATCCAGGAGGCTCCCTCTCTGGTTTTTGTTACAGGATTGAGAACTGCATTGTACCACCGTAGAGTGTTTCCTTTTAGTTATGAATGTATTTCTTATTAATATTTTAGATATTTGTACTCTAAATTGAAAGACTGCTGCCTTTTGCAAATGCTTGTGATGCCAGTTAATAATGGTAGTTGGTACAAGAATTAGTGATATCTAAACATCAGTAGTGAAATTATGTTGAGGAGAAAAAGAATACAATCACAGAAATAAAACAGTGATTGTGTAGTCACCAGTGATTTTGACTGATTATATTTAAGTTGCTACTGTAGAGGGATATTACAATACAGAAAAAAGGCATCAGCAGAATAAGGAGAGAGAATAATTAAAAGGGAATTTGTAAGTTTTATTCGTGAATTGCTGTAGAACATTTGTATGGGCACTGAGTATGCCCACAATCAAACAGGAACACCCTGGAGGACTTGGGCTTGCTATGTAGTAATGTAATAGTGCTGTTTTTACTATGTGACTTTTAAAAGCAGAAAGGAATTTTCCATTAATATGTTATATTATTTAAAAGAGGCTGCTGTGATATAAAATAGGAAATAAAATGTAGCAATCGGATGCCTCTTAGGCAAGCATATCAAAAGCCATTAATAATTAGGTCTTATGCTAACCTATTATTTTGTCCATGAAATCACTGCTGACAAAAAGTTTTGATGAGACAAATATCTGTGAGGTGTCAGGAAATGGAACAACCATTCAAAGAGCAATTTAGATCCCATTTGTAGCAGAATACAAGGCATCACTCTATGTTATGGTGTTCAAAAAAATTCAAGGTGTGTATACATACAGAAGGAAATCATATTTTCGGGAGCAATCATTTTTAAAAAGTTTTGTGTAGAAATTCAAATTCTGAACTTCATCAGAGTTCCTTGGATCTATGGAGAGGAGAAAGGAACTGGGGAGCTGAGAGAAATTTTAAGTGTAGTTTTTAATTTAATGCTGAAATGACTACCCTGGAAAGGCATGCTCATCACTGGTGACATGCCAAGGAGAAGGGTGACAAATTGGGAAGGGTTCAAAACAGAAAGAATGATCTAAGAGCAGGGCGACTGACCTGGGAAACAAATTTAAGGAATTGGGTTTGTTCAGCTTGTCAAAGAAAAGCTTATTAAGTCATTGGATTGTGGTCTGTTAACTCCCTGTATTGGGAAAGCGGATCATGTAACAAAGGGATCTTTAATCTGGCAGACAAATGATGTAACAAGATCAAAGAAAAGCTGGAGCTACACGAATCAGGCCAGACAATGTGTGGCTCTTAATAGCAGATGAGCAATTGAGAACAATTAATTTTGGCATGTGGTAAATTACCGTCTTCTGGAAAATGTAAAATGTGGAAATCTTAAAGATTTGAAATATGTTCTCTGAAGTTTTGGTCTGTTGAAGATACGATTTCTTCATTTAAAGACTTAAAGTAGTAAAATCTTGTGTCCCTGATATCTTATATTTTTCAGGAGTCTGATTTATTCACTCTTCTAACCTTTTTATGGGCTTCTTTCTGCACTGTCTCCCATTTGAGGCTTCGAAGTTCATTTGCAAAACATCCATATCTTCCCTCATGATCTGACAGTCTTTGAAAAACCTCCCTAGTGGAATCAGTGTTAGAAATCTAAGCCATCATACATCCAGTTTATTGAGATAACCAATTGTGGTCAATTAAATGTAATTACACTGAAAATAACACTTTAGAAGCTGTTTTCCAAATACTGAATATCGCTTACCACATATTCAGGGAGAGAAAGGACCAATTACACTATCAACTCTATTAGTAAATATAACCTAATAACCATAATACATAAAGTGTATCATATGAAAGATGAATTTAATTTGGGACTTAATTACTGATTTGTAATATAGATTCTGTGAGCTTTGCCTGGTTTTTTTGAGCCTTAACCTTTTAATACATGTAATTTTCAATCAACTCACAATATTAACTTTTGGTGTAGAGATGAGATAGTGAAAAGCTCTCTTGGCATGTTTGGAAAAAAAAAAAAAAGTATTAACAGATTTTCTAGAGCCTGGGGATCAAAGGACCTGCTGAGACATCCTGTTGTGTCTCCAGTGCATTGCAGGCCATTAAATTTCACCCACTTAGCTGTTTGTGTAGACCCGTTAGTTTGATTAGTGCATTTTAAACACAAGAGGCAAAACATTTGTGTACCTTAGAGTCTTATCTGTTCAATAAAACTAGTCTGACACCTTTCCTTTCTTAGCTTTGTTTCTGGAAATGGCTCCATTGAAGTTATTGTGGGAATTCTTTTCTTAGCATTTGGACAGCAGAATTCAAGGATAGAGAGGTTAGCTCTTGTCGTGGTTTGAGAGGAAATGAGTTTTTGGGAGGTGGTAGTGGTCAAACCAATAGGTGCCCAGATGTGGATATTGGCACCTGGTTTGACCATTGAGGATATGGATTCGCCTCTGAGAACACAGGGGTTAAAGCGAGGATCGCTCTCTTTTGGTTCCGGTCGGAGGAGAGTTCAGACCTCCCCTGCCCAGCTTCGGGCTGGGTGGGGGAGGGGAAAGCCATGTGGCCGAGGGAGGTAGGCCGGAGCCTTGCGCAGAGACGGGAGATGATGGAAGGGTGGAAGAACCCAGAGAGGTGGCGGGCAGCCCCCCCCCCCCTCCTCGGGAGAGAGAGGGAAAGAGAGAGGTGCCAGTGCTATCTTGAACTTGATAAGCACCGGCCTGGCCGAGGAAGAGAAGAGGGGGGGGCCCACAAGGGAAGAGTGCCCGGAGTTCGAGATAAGCAGAGACTGTGATTTTAACCCTTCTGTGAGACGATGGAAAGCCTTGCAAATGTTGATCCTCCGGGAGCTGAGGGAGGAGAGAAACGGATAAGAAGGAATGCGCAAGTGTGATGCAGAGTTATGCAAGTGAAGAAGGACTGGGAGAAGTTGAGAAAATCTTAGGTGGGGGAGATGATGGAGTGGCTTTTGGCTGGACTTTTCTTGTATTAGCCATGGATAGAACCTTTCCTGTAATACAGAGACTGCATTTTAGGGGGAGGCGGCGCCAAAGGAGTGATGTGAGCGGAGACGACAGATGATGAAATGATGGTGAGACCCCTCGGCCCCAGGGGGTGAAATATTGGGGGGGACTGGTGTCCCGAACAGGAGGAGGCAGCGCCAAAGAAGTGATGGTGAGACCCCTCGGCCCCAGGGGGTGAAATATTGGGGGGGACTGGTGTCCCGAAAAGGTGAGAGACTGTCGTTCTCTTCTGGAATTGGGCAAGGCATCCTTGAAAGGGGAAACCCTAAAAGCAGCTCTGGTCCATGTGCAGTGGTGAGAGCACTGAACATGGAAGGAAGAAGTCACGACGTGTAGTTGCTGAGTGACGGGGATTTACCTGTGGTGGCACAAGGAGGGCTCCTTCTCTCCTCGATGAAATGAGAAGTGATTGTCGGAAGGGTGGAGATGGACTGAGTTGATTATCTGAAGGGTGATGGACTGGATTAAGATCTAAGGTTCTGTAATATTCTGTAAGAATTGAGTGGGGGGAGGAGAAATGTTTGAAAGGTTTTCCATTCTGCTCTGTGTGTTAATTTTATAATTGTGTGATAATAAAGTTTTTTTTCCCCTTTGTTTGCAAGTGGAGGCCTGCTTTGCTCTGTCTCTGATCACATCTCACAGCAGACACCAGGGAAGATGGGTTTTCATGGGGGCACTGGCATTGGGCCAGGGTCAAACCATGACAGCTCTCTTTGTCATCAATGTCAAGGGGATGGTCTCGTGATGAAAATCTGCCAAAAGATTTTCTAACCATCCGTATTGAGATACCCCTTGACTCACTAGAAGAAGACAATCTGCAGTTATTGAGGACAGGTAAAACAGTTCTAAACACTCTTTCTTAAAAAGATCAATGTTTGCTTTATTTTAAAGATTAGTTTCCGCACACACAGATGTTCTTATGCCTGTGTTCTATCGCACAAACACTATATGTTTTTATTTTGCATTCCCTCCAAATACTTAGGTTACATTTTTCACCCCAGCTTGATTTTCTGTAGCAAAAGTTCTGGAATCAATTCTGTTTCTCACTCTCTAGTCTAAGTAGCAGAAAATTTGTCAGGCCCTGACACTATAGTGGTCCTGACCATCTTCACCATCATATCTTCTCAAGAGCAGTGGGATGAGCCCTGGCTTCCCACAGGGTCCTGTACTGCTGGCTGTGTTATTGTGCTTGGGTATCAGCTCCCTATCTCTTACCTACAACCAACCCTGACACATGACCTGTTTTCCCTGATAATCCAATGCTTAGGTCAATAAATAGCAAAGCAAAATCTGGATAAAACACAAGCCAGTGGTACTTAACTGTAATGTATTTACTCCTGCCAGATACTTAACTATTTTTCCATTTCACTTTGTATTTTAAAGGTCTTGGTTTCCTTCTGTTTGCTTTACATTTCATAGTTGAAACCTTGATATGGGATACAAAGCAGATTTCTTAATCTGAGTGCTTTGACTTGTATCTGAGAGATAACAGTAGTAAGACCAAAGGTCCAGCCTTCATTTTACTCTCTGCATTAGAACTTTGAGGATGAGGTTTGGTAACGTGGGTAGATTCACAAAAAGTAATAATAAAAAAAAAATTACCTTACAATAGTTCAGATTTGCATGTCATTTTCTTCAGAAAAATTCCAGAGAATCCATGTAAGGGAAAATGAAATTAATTTATTGGTTTGGCCTCCATAGTGCTCTGTAAGTGAGTCAGGGCTGATGAATGCCAGGAGGCATAAGATCTATTTAGGGCTTGTGTAGGCAGATGCATTAGTTTAAGGGAGAGTTTGGTAGGCTATGGATTTGTTCTGGTGGCCTCCCAAGAAAAGGCTCTGGATCCAGTGACCTTGAGAGGTTTTTCCATTTTCTCTGTTTGTCAGATGCAACCATGCTTGTGAAATCAGCCACGCAGATAAGAAACGCTGTTGGCTCTGTAAGGTTTATTTATCAGTGAATGCATACTTTCCTGTGGTTAATCAGCTATTAAAGCTCAAAAGTTTTTAAAACCTTGTTAAGAAGATAGAACTATTGTTAATCTGTCATGACTACAAGAGTGCAGCCTCTGTAGTGAAGCATTGCTGTTGAAAAACTCAAACATATAAATAATTTGTACAGAATTGTTATGATTTTTTTAAAGGTTACTGTTGCAGGCTTAGATATGACTGGGTGATCTGCATTGTTCAGTTGCATTCAGAGTCCTTCAAGCTAAGGATGTACTTCAGTGGTAAATCCCTGTGTGGTGGCTGCAATTTGGCAAGTGGTTTCCTGGGAGTAGAGGGGGGATTTCAGGAGTCTTCTTGGAAGAATTACGTGGAAACAGGTCCTGCAGGGAAGATGAGTCTGAGAGAGTTCAAAGATCACTTCTTCTCAGGCTTAAGAACAATGTGTCCTGATGAGCAAGAAATCAGGCAAAGCAGATGAGAGGCCCTGTGTGGATCATTAAAGAGCTCCTGTCATTAATCAGGCATAAGCTGGAAACCCACAGGAGATGGAAGTGGGGATAGACCACTTGGACTGAATATAGAAATGTTAACAGAACAAGTAAAAATGAGACAAGGAGAGCCAAGGCAAATCTGGAATTAATTTTAGCCAAGGATGTCAAGAACAACAAGGAGATCTTCTTCAAATACATCAATAACAAAAGGAAAACAAAGGATAATGTGGGCCTGTTACTTAATGGAGGAGGGAAGCTGATAAGAGAGAATTCAGGCAAGACAGAGTTACTGAACACCTTCTTGCATTGGTCTTCATTGACTAGAACAGCCCTCACGGATCTCTGTCCCAGAAGATCAGTGTAAAGGAATGCTGGAAGCAAGGCCTTCCTTTGATCATGTTAGAGAACACTTAGGCGACCTGGCGACCTCAACATGCACAAGTCCCTGGGCCCTGATGGAATGCATCAACAAGCACTGAGGGAACTGAGGGACACCATAGCAAGGCTGCTCACCATCATCTTTGACAGGTCATGGCAATCATGAAAGGTGCCTGGGGGGGATTGGAAGAAAGTAAATGTCACCCCAGTTTTCAGAAGGGGCAAGAAGGAGGACCCAGGGAACTACCAGCCAGTCAGCCTCACGTCAGTCCCTAGAAAGATGGTGGAGCTCCTCGTTCTAGAGGCATCTCTTACCACATAGATGACAAGAAAGTGGTCAGAATGGATTCACAAAGGATAAATAATGCTTGATCAACCTGATTGCTTTCTGTGATGAAACAGCTACCTGAATAGATGAGGGAAGATGGATATTGTCTACCTGGACTTCAGCAAGACTTTGGTCAGTAACACTCCAGTATCATGTTATAGTGCAGAAAATAATCAATAAGAGCACATATAATAAAGCATGCAAAATATCCCCTGTGGATCTTCTCTATATGCCTTGATCCCCCTTCCTAAACTGCGTGCATTAGCTACCCTTAAAAGCCAGACTGTGTATGTAAATAGCTTTTGTTACAAACCACTATAGGCAAAATATCTCTATATTTTAATGTAGTAACTTAACAAGTATATTAACTACTAGTTGTTTCTTTTCATAGATGCCCTTAAAATGGTTGCTGGGACAGAAATTAAAGACATGGGGAGTGAGGAAATGCTTATCTTCTTGTCTATGATAAAAATAATATATTTAAGATTGTTTTGCAAATAACATAAGGATTTATGATGTCTTCAGCAGATTTATTTAACATATGAAAGTGAGAAAACAGAAAGAACTACAAGTGGAAAAGGTAATACTGAAAGGAATTGGGAGTTTGTCTCTAAGGGAGTGGGTAAATTTTGTTCAGTAGGTAAATTTTTCCCTGAGTGTGGCATGGTATTGCCAGGTCTGATCATTCAGAGATGACAAGGCATTATGAGATTAGTGATAAATTGGAAGACTTTTTTTCTTTTTATTTGCTCTCTATAATATCAGGGTGGAATCTGTTTGTTTTAAAGCCTTCCTTTATTGCCATGAGGGCTAGTAGTGCTTTGCTCTGAAACAAAGCAGAAGCAGAACTTTGTTGAAATAATAAAGCTGAGACTTGAAAAGAAAACTTCCTGCTATTGCAGCACTCTGGATTTCAGGAAATTGGCAGCCCTGTTGCAACTTTTGTGTCTTTCCTTGCATGACTCTCTAAACAGTGTCACTTCATGAAGGTAGAGGCAGTGATTCTCAAAAAAATGGAGTTCTGTGACCTTAGTAAAATCCCAGTGGGCTTGGGTCTTTGCAAATCCCAGTGGGTTTGGGACTTGCAACTTTTGTATTTCATGTATCTTGAGAGACCAGCTCACAGGTCATCTTTGGTCCCTAGAGTACAAAAGGAAATCCCTAGTAAGTCATGGGTCTGGTCCACCTTTGCTAGTTTGTTGTTCCTTGGTTTTCATTTGCTTCCTTTAAAGCACCTCAGTTTGTCTGTAATGAGATTAAATTGCTCTTGTAGCTGAATTATTTATGGCTTTTAATGTAATTTTCCAAATTTGTATTCCCACTGAGAAAAGTTAATTAAGTTTTGCAAAGGCAAGTTTGAAATACATTTCAGATTTGCAAAAGAGTTTTCAGGATTTCCACCAAAACCCCAAGCCCCAGTGTGATCTTCCATGTTTTAAAGGCATCAGAGTTTAGCTTCTTCCTAAACATCCCTTTTACTGCAGGATCTCTGACAGCCTCTAATCCTTCCAGGCTTCACAGCATGCTCTGAAAATGGCAATTTCCTTTTCTTCTTCGTAACAAATTCTTATCATTTCTTGCATATGGTGTTACAGCTGACAGCATGAAGTCCCAGCCTGAATATTAAGACTGTAATTCTATTTCTTGAGTTGTGGTGCAGTGTATAAATTCATTCAACTGGACTTCCAAGATGGGTGCCACCAAAACGAAATCTCAATTAATTTACTAATGACAGTCAGTTGGGACAATGTTCTATGTTGAGCAGCAGCTGATTTATATTTTAACAAGCTATTGTTTTCCCAGTTTAAATTCTATTATTTCTTGAATCATCAGCTTTTCTCCAAGATGCGCTGGGTGATATTTGCATGATTAATCATGCATTTTGACTTTTACTTAGCACACGTATTTACATAACTGCAGGATTAGTTAAGAGAAAGGGCAGAATGTGGCTTCCAGATGAAATGGAAAAAAGTTCAGCAGTGGAAAGAAGTTTCAGCAAACAGCTGCAGTCAGGAATTCTGAAAACCACATGTCTGAGACAAGTGGGCAGTGAAATCTTTCTGCCACTGGGGATGATGAGGGTAATACCACTTCTTACTGGTATTTTCTGTGTTGAGTAGGAGAGGTTATTCTGGCAATGTCTATAAAATACTGCCAGATTGTATTCTGATTTCATGCCTAGGTTTACTAGGGTGTCTGGCTATGAAATTATATCTAATTTCTGTTCATTTGGAAGGTGTTTGATGGTGTCTGCCTTCTGCATTACAAGATAAAATGTTTCCTTGTTTGTTGAAAAGAACTTTTTATTAGCGTGTTGGTTTGATTTTAGCCTTTGGCTATTGCAGTGTTGGTTTCATACAGTAAGAGTGAATTTTAAGAATTATATAAAATCAGGCTGAAGTAGGCCTCTAATTATACCTGGAGAGGCTTAATTCTGCTTAATGGCTTCTGATAAATGTGTGACACGTTTAAAATCAGTGTCTTAAAGCTCAAGAGGATAGGGCCTCATGTCCTCTTAAGCAGCTTGTCTCAGCATTCTCAGACTCACTTGCTGGAGCAAAAACCTGCACAAGTGCACCTGGCACACCATTTTTACTTGCTTTTTCTAACCAAATATTTACAAACAATCCCATTGTACTCTCTGGCATCATGAGGCAGCTTCCTAAAGGAAACCATTAATTTTCTGCTGTACAGCATTGGTTGATTAGATGCTTTGTGGAGGAGGAACTGATATGAAAGCGTAGAAATGAAAACAGCAACACTCCTGCCAAGCACTGTAGCCTGTTGCTTTCATTCATCAGCTGGTTTATTCATTCATCTGAAGGAATGCCAGTGAATGAATCTTATTGGAGAGCTACACAGACTGTGAGGCAGCGCTCAGAAGCGCAGCAACCTCCCTTCCTTGCTGTCTGCTATCAGTATCCCTGTTCCCAACACCAGGGGTCAGCTTTCTACTGTTAATTTGAAGCCCTTTCTGCTCTAGCTGTGTAATCTAACCGTTACAAGATACAAGGAAACCAAAGAGAAGCTCCAGCCCTCCTCTAAAGCAAACATACATCACAGTAAGGTAGAAATACTTATTTGTTGGGTAACTTGTATTGCACTTCTCCCAGCAGAGCTATTTTCTAATTGCCTTTCTCTTCCATCCAGGAGCTGCAGTTATCTATTTGTCGTTTAGACTGGCTTCAGAGCCAATGGATGTGACAGCTCCTTCACAGTGACCTGGGATTGCAGAGTGGGCAGGATCTCTGCCTGCCTGTTTTAGTTACTTACATGGTCTTCATTGCTGTCATGTCTGAGGTTCCTTTCTGCTTGAGAGTCTATGTCTTTCCAGATAAGGTCATGCAATGCTGCTTTACTTAATGATGAAAAACTATGCCAAGGGGCTCACAGCAAACAGCAAATACCCAGATCAGCATTAATCTCACATCCTGTAGAGCAGTCCTAGAAACAGCAGGCTCTACTCCAGTAATTCCCATAGAAGGGAAGTAACTCTAGAGGCAATGTATTTTTTCAAATACATTATTCAACCCTGATTGCCATTTCCCCAGACATGTGCCATCACACTGTGATTCTGTTCTGGACGGCCCCTAACTTTTCCCAACCATGCCATACAAAGAGCAGGAAGCTTTCCAACTCAGCTGTCTTTGCTGGCTAGCATTCAATCAGACAGCTGGGTCACCAGGCAGCTTTAAAGACCTAGTCCTTCTTAGATTTATTTTAGGAATTGCTAGTTATATAGATTGAGTGTTACATAAATGTAATGTCCTTATCAGTACCCAAAGATGGCAGTGTCATTTAAAATTATTATTTTTCAGCCAGGTCAACAACCACAGGGCCACTGGGGTGACAACAGAGGGGGGAATCAAAAATGGGAGGGAAAGAGAGATCAGCATTTTTAGCAGCTGCCCGTAGTTAGATTGGTTTGTGTCAGTCATGAAACTGGACTGAAAATATTTTCCTATCTTGATGTACACTCTGAGAAAGAAAACTTCCAACTAAACCTGGAAAAGTGGTTGCAGAAATATGTGTACGGGAGTCTGACATGAAATGTCCTATGCATTCTCTTACTTGAGAGTAGCAGGGGGAAGAGGTGCTGCTTCTGTGTATGATACTGATGAGATCTTCCCTGGAATGTTGTCTCCAGCTATTAATAGTTCAGTCTTCAAAATGGGTGTTAAAATTGAAAAAGATTCAGAGATGAACCACATTATGACTTATGTTTGAAAACTCTGCAGTTAAATTCTTAAACAATTCAACTTGGCTTGTTAAGGAGAAGATTAAGTAGTGATTTGATTACTGTCCATTAATTACTTGAAGGGAAAGGAAGGAGATATCTTATAGAAAAGAACTCTTCCATCTTACTTTTTCATCTAGGACAGAATCTAGCAACTGGAAGTAGAATTCAGAGATCCCATAAAGCTGGAAATGAATTTTTAATGGTGGAAGTAATTAAGCATAGGAGCAAATCAAGGATTTATTCATCACAACTATCTTCTTTAGTCTTGGAATTTACAAATCTGCATTGAACACATTCCATCATTAATTCTAGCAATATGTAAGTTACTTTGTAAGCTCCTGAAGTTAGATGGCTTGTCATTATTCCTAGGGCAGAATGATACAAAGAAAATGTAAAAGGCCCCATTAAAGACTTTTTCTCTAAAGACTTTTCTGTCTTTTGTCCCAGAGATGAGTGTGGATCATTTTTCAGCAGAATGCATTAGTAAGAACCTGAAGGAAATCTATCTAATTTAATCTTTTCATTAGTTGAAACTTGTGAGATGTTAAGACTCTTCTTAGCTTACCTTTGGTTTCTTGCTGCTGTAAAGCAAAACCACATTTTTTGCAATGTAGAATCTTCCTGTGTTTGTCCATGCTTAGGGAAGTCAATCATACTTTTTCAATTCTTCTCTTCATGCTTGGTAATACTTACAAGGCTGCCAAACTGTAGACTATAACCAGAAATATCTGGATGCTAACCTCCACTAATTTATACAGTAGGTCACTTCCGGATAAGATTCTGTCAGGAATACTTTGAAAATTCTGGCCATTGAAAAATAAGGGCAGATCAAATTTGCATTTTGTGGAGACTTTTTACATCAGAATAATGTGAGAAGCAACTGATTTTATGTGTGTGTGGTTTATTTTGCATTGTGTGTTCTCATGCATATCACTTTGCTGTAGCCTATGTGAGAGATGATAAAGCTGAATATTTTTTAGGGTATTGTAAAATGGAGTTAACTAGGGAAGGTAGGAAGAAGAGGTATTCAGACATGCTTAACTGTGTCAGTGAGGGATCAAAGTGGTGAATCATGTAAGTAGACTTGAGTTGTTTGATCCTTACACTTCTGTTTTTCTGGCTGTGAGACAAGCAGAACACAACTTTGCTGTGTGAAGAACTTGAGGCTCACTCTGTTTGTATGACTGTACAATCTATGCATCCTTAATTTTTCAACATTATCATGCTGGATTTAAATAATTGATGAAATTTAGCAAGTGGTTGCTCTTGGGAAAAGGCTCACCTGCAATAAAAGAAAGGCAGCAGGTATTGCTCAAAGAGCTCTTGCGAAGTCTTTCAGTCCTGAGTTATTCTTATCAGATTCCTCCAGGTATGAGAGAGCTGGCTGGGATTCACTGGCATTCTCCAGCTTCTCCCACCAAATGGTATGTGATGAATTGATTTCAACTACTGTATAAGAGATCTTCATAGAAGGACAGCTAGAGGAGCTGGCACAGTAGATTCTCAAGATGCTGATACTGATCCCCATCTTGACTCCCACTGAACAGGAGAGGAATTTTATGGAGCGGAACATGCTTTCTAGATGCTATGCAGTCCCAGGCTTCTTTCTGTGCTGCAGAGATGCTGGAGGGAAGACTGATTGTCAAACAGCAGCCTGCTGGTGGATATGGGGAATAATGGGGACATAAATTCCCCTTTAACTCCCACAGCAGATCCATGTGCTGGCCAGAGCCAGATCTGGTTTAGGAAGTGGTTGACATCACACAGCTGCAAGTCTACAAAGCTGGCTGTCACTAGAGAAAGGTGGAAGTTTCTTATGTGGATAAACACCTGGTGGAGGGGAATGACAAAAGCCGAGATGGACTCTTGTCAGTGGTATCAAATGAAAGGCCAAAGTCAATTGATGTGAACCGAGATATATAAAAGTCCCTTGAAATGTAAGCTAGAACTTTACTGTGGGGGTGATTGATCAGAAGAGCAGTATTTCTCAGACTAGAGATGCTGATTTAAAAAAATCTGACAACACAGCCCTGGACACCGTGGTCTGACTGACACTGCTTTAAGAAGGCAGAATTGGACTAGATGTTCTCCAGAGATACCTGCAAACCTCAAGTATCCTGTGGTTCTGTGATTTTTTTTCTTTCTTTTTCATCCTTTGTCCATTGTATATAAGTGTAAGTCAAAATTTGCCCCATATTTTGCATAGATGCTTGATGCTTTATATGAAACTTTTGGACTAGTTTCATTCCCTAGTAGCAGCTTGTTGTTCTTTGGAAATTTCACTCTAAAGGACCTTCAGTTCTTTTGCCTCAACTATCTTTTTCCCCCAACCTTGCTACTTGGTCAAAGGATTGAAAGCTATTGCTTTGTTGCACTATACAGTGCAAACTGATGTTATTTAGGCAATTTGGGGGTGAGGAAGGCCAAGGTGAAGCTGGAACTTCACAAGGTGAACCTGGCAAGGGACACAAAAAAGCTTCTATAGATACATTAACCAGAAAAGGAAGGTCAAATGAGGTGCAACCCCTCCAATAAAAAAAATAAATTATGGAAGACTGGTAACAACAAATAAGGAAAAGGCTGAGGTACTCAGCAACTTTTTTCCCTCAGTCTCCAGTGGTAACCTCTCTTCCTACACCTCTCAAGTGGACAAACATCAGGATGGGGACTGGGTGAGCAAAGTCCCTCCCACTGTAAGAGAAGGTCAGATTCCCCATCTGAGGAATCTTAATGTATGTAAGTCTTGGGACCCAATGAAATGATGTGGTTGCCAAGCCACTCCCCATGATGTTTGAAAAGTCACGGTAGTTGGATGAAGTCCCAGGTGACTGGAGAAGGGAAGCCATTGTATCTATCTGGAGAAGTGGTAGAAAGGAGGACTCCAGGAACTACTGACCTGTCAGCGTCCCCTCTGTGCCTGGGAAGATCACGGGATCTGGTTTCCTCCTAGAAACTCTGCTAAGGCACATGGAGCACAGGGGGGTGAATTGAGGCAGCCAGCATGGCTTCACCAAGGGTAAGTCCTTCCTGACAAACCAGAGGCCTTCTGTGATGCAGTGATGGCAGGAGTGGACAAGGAAAGGGTCACAGATGTCATTTATCTGGACTTTTGTACAGCCTTTGTCACGGTCCCTCACAACATCCTTCTGTCTAAATTGGAGGGAGATGGATTTGATGGATGGACTATTGGGTAGTGAGGCATTGGTTGGATAATCACATCCAGAGAGTTGGTTGGACAAGTGGAGTCCTTCACAGATCCGTACTGGGACCAGTGTTCTTTAATATCTTCATTAATGGCATAGATAGAGGGATCCAGTGCACTCTCAGCAAGTTTGATGGCAGCACCAAGCTGAGTGGTGCTTTGGCACACCTGAAGGATGGGATGCCATCCAGAGACAAGCTCAAGGAGTGGGTCGGTGGGAACATCATAAAGTTCCAGGCCAAGTGCTGGTGCTGCACCTGGGTTGAGACAACTCCCAGTACCAGCCCAGGCTGGGCATGAACAGCCCCAGAGCAGCCCTGCCCAGAAGGGCTTGGGGGTGCTGTGGGTGAGAGGCTGCGCATGGCCCGGCCATGGCACTCACAGCCCAGAGAGCCAAACGTGTCCTGGGCTGCATCCAGAGCCCCGTGGGCAGCAGGGGAGGGAGGGGATTCTGCCCCTCTGCTCTGCTGAGACCCACCTGGAGCACTGCATCCAGCTCTGGGACCTGCTGGAGGGAGCCCAGAGGAGACCACTAAGATGATGAGAGAGATGGAAGATCTCTCCTATGAAAAAAGCTGAGATAATTTGGGTTGTTCAGCCTGGAAAGGAGAGGGCTTCAGAGTTTTTTATGACCTTCCAATATCTGAAGGGAGCCTACAAGGACTATTTACAAGAACATATAATGACAGGACAAGGGTGGATGACTTTTAACTGAAAGAGCGTAGGTGTAGGTTAAATATTGGGAAGAGATTCTTTACTGTGAAGGTGCTAAGGCACTGGTACAAGTTGCCCAGAGAGGCTGTGAATGCCCTGTCCTTGTAAGTGTTCTAAGTGTTCTAGGCCAGGTTGGATGGGACTTGAAGCAAGCTGATCTAGTGGAAAGTGCCCCTGCCCATGTCAGCATGTCAGGGGAGTTGGAACAAGATGATATTTAAGGTCCCTTCCAACTCAGGGCATTCCATGATCCTGTGATTCTGTTTGAGACTAACAAATGTTTAGGTATTTCTGTTTTCTTTCTTTCTTTTTTTTTTTTTTTTGTTGTTGTTTTGGTTTTTTTTGACTAATTTTTTTCTCTGAAATCTACTTTTAGTAGCTCTTAAAATCCATTTATGCTAACCCCCAATTATACACTTCACATACCTGCTAAGATACATAATATTTCATGTACTAAAAATAAGAGCCCCCCCACAATTTCTGTCAAGGAAGTGAATATCTGATTTATATCCCAGCCGTATACAAAGAGGAATGCTGAAAAATATTGTCCGAATTTAATGTTCAGTAGCTGGCTGCACAGAAAAATGGGAAGAGGTCCATTAGGGACCTGGGAGATGCTTAACTACAAATTAGGGGCCTAGGCAGTCCTCTAGAAGAAATATCACTGGTTTTATGTCCTGTTTTTATACTCTTCTCTAAACATTTGATGTTAACCACTGCTGCAAGTGCATTAGGGGCAGGTGTTGGATTTGTAATAACTACTCTTAATTTTCATGGTGCATGCTAGTTCAAAACTGACTGCATGCCCATATGTATGACTCTGCTTCTTCCTTGCTCCTCTATGAAATCTGGGTCTTCTGCCAAATGTCTTCCAAAATGTTCTCAGAGCTGCTGTATCATTTCTCATTGTCTCCTCAATGGCCTGAGCTGCACATGTCCATCTCATCAGGCATTATCTGTCTGCTTCCAAGAGACCGCAGCACTGCCATAAAACACTGGCTTTCCTGTCTCTTAATTACAGAATACAAAAGCATCTCCTGCAGTGTGTGCATCCCCCTCAGAGCTGTTCTGGTCAGGAATACTAAAGTGCTGGCAGCCTAGCTTGTTTGCAGGCTGGTGTGATTATCCAGAGCACATTTGTAGATATCCATTTGTGGCATGGTCCTGGGGATTTCTAATCATTGCGTGCCACCTGGAAGCCCCTTATTTGGCCACTTGATGGCACTGTTAAATATTTAATTGTTTGCAAATGTTCTCAAATGTGTCGGTTTCGTAGAGCAGGGATAGAGGAAGCAGAGCCTCAGGTATTAAAGAATGAAATACAATCAAAATTGAAGCTTATATGAATGAAAGCAAGAAAGGCAGGAGCAAAAGTTCAGGTAATGTGGCAAATGCTGCCCAGTGAGTAACGAGAGGATTAGCACCCGTCTGGCTTCCCAGCTCCAGAGTGCTCTGCAGAGACAAGAGCTGCCTCAGCCTTTCCTCATAGGAGAGGTGCTCCATCCTTTTGAGCATCTTGGTGGCCTTCTCTGGACTTGCTCCAACAGGCTGAGGTCTGATGTGCTGAAGACACCAGAGCTAGATGCAGCACTCCAGGTGGGGTCTCATGACAGCAGAGCAGAGGGCCAGAATCCCCTCCCTCAACCTGATGTTAGCTTTCATAACATACAGGCAGCTGCACCATTATTATTTACCTTATAAAATCATGCCCTTATGAGTATTTATTTTAAAAAAATATAAGGAAAAATTATAGTGTGTGGTAGACCTGTGATGAAAAAGCCTGTCTGACCAGAATGAGAAAACTCCGGTTTTAGAGCATTGCAAAGTCAGCAAAGTTACATATTCCTTCTTTTTGCACTGCTCACCTCACTCTCAGGGAACTCAGATGAAAGCCAGATCATTCTGCTTTTTTCAGGAAACTACTACATCTTTTCATCCCCTTCTCCCTGTTTTTGTTTGCTTTTGAGCCTGTGCTTTCACAGGCCCTGACAAACAGTGCATGGTTCCAGTGGTTCCTAAGTACTCATTTTTGTTGGCCTGGTTGACTGTGTTTTCTCTTGTATTACTCTGCCAGACTGTACTTTAGAGTAAGAAAGGCTATCTCTATCTATCCATCTCTGCTTCTCTGTGTGTCTTGCCTCTGACATGTGCAGAGCCCACAGCACATATTAGGACTGCAGCAAGGCCTCAGGGCATGTATAAATGACAACTTGCTTCATCATCTGTCAATTTTGTCTTCTCTAAAATATCCAGAAGACTTTGAAGTTCTGGTTTTGTATCTCTTATCCAAACTGCAAGTTACTAAGAGCCCCAGCTAAAAATGTTAACTGGATCAGGAGTAATAGGGATTAGTCAAGCAGCTGGTGAAAAGTGTCAAGCACAATGTTAAATTTGACATTCAAGCATCTAATTCAGCATAAGCCAAAATGATCTATCACTTGCCTCCTCTGCATTGGTGGACTTGCTCAGCATTTGCAGATCTTGCAGTACCAACCCTGCTAATTGGAGGGTACATATTTCCCTGTGATAGGAAATGCCTGTGCTCACAGAGTTCAGGCCAATGCAGGTGGTCTCAACAGGAGTGTTCAACTTCCACTGATGAATGTCAGAAAATAAATGCTGGTGGAATTATCATCTGAGGCAGTGTCTCAGAGGGGGTGCTGTAGTAGCCCTGGATCTAGGCATTGTTTTCATTGTTCCTGTGGGTGGGAATATAAACTCACAGCAGATGAAGTGTGTGACTGATGAAAAAGCAGGTGAAGTTGTAAATCATGCTGGGAACAGAGCTGTCGTACGGAGTGATTAATGTTGTGGTAAACCAGAAGTATTCAAAGCAAATGCACTTTAGTGCAGTCAAATATAATATAATACCTCTCTAGACAAAAGGAGTGTTGTATTTTGGAAGGCAGCAACTCTTAAAAAAAAAAAAAAAAAAGGAGGAAAACCCCATTTTCATGTACAAGTGAGAAATTTGAGTCTCCAGTGTGGTAGCTTGGCAAGGAGGCTGAACATGATTCTGGTGTGCAAACAGGGAATCCTGAGTACCAGTAGAAATATTATTTAAACATTAGTGAGACTAATACTGGAATATTATGTTTGATTCCAGAGCTAACATTTTTCAAAGCATGCAGAAAAATTGTAGGTAGTTCAGAAAGAGCCCCAGGTTGATTCAAGAGTTGGAGAGCATGCCCAAAATGTGGAGAGAGAGCAACATCGAGTTGAAATTTGGACTTGAAATGAATTATGTCTGGCCCTCACACAAATCCTAGCCATGCGATATCCTCCACTTGTCTCTGGAAAATTTCTTAATATTCTATTCTTCTCCATGTCTGCTGAGAAGTGGCTTTCTCTTTGCAGCTGTGGAGGCAGTGCCCCTCACTGGATGTGGCAAAGTTAATGTTGGTTCTTGGCTTTTTGTTAAGCAAAAAGCAATGCTGGTGAAAATAAATGGGATTTTTTGAGTTCAGGCTGTGATGGTTATCAAAAGTATGCTGAAATGTGACTACTGTTCAGTTTTTAAAGTATCTTAATGAAGAGAAGCACCAGATATGAAAGAAGTCCTTTATTCAGTCAAGGTAGGCATAATAAGAATTAGCAGTGACAAGCCAGGTAAGTCAAGTAAGGAATTAGGTGCAGCTTTTTAATCACTCAAAGCTATTAAATGTTGAAACAAACTGCAAAATGAAACAGTGGCTTCTTTGTTTTTTGAGATCTTTATATGAAGAATGCATATACTTGCCAAAACCAAGTTATCAGGCTCAAAACAGGATATGCCAGTAACATTTTTGGATCTGTGAAAAAGAGGAGGCCAAGCTTTCTGGCCTTGAGTTACAAAGTAATGAGTTCTCAAAACATTTTCTTTTCTGGGAAGGGACTGTTTTGAAAGTCCAATATTCATATTTTCATTGCCCACAACATGGTTCACAGCCTGATCCATAGTGGTGTGGGATATATCAACACAGCATTGTGTTGTACACAGGCACGGTGTACCCGAGTGCTCTGGGCATTTAAAGGAATACGAACAGATTGAGCACCAATGACTCTAGTTTAAATTTCTCAGGGATCCTGGGATGCAGTCTGCTTGAGCAGATACTTGATGCAGTCTGAATCCCAGCTCTGTTCTCTGTTCTAGCTGCTGTAGTGTCTTTGGCAGTCCCCTCTGCTGCCCTTTCTCATTCTGTAAAAAGGAATGCTGCATATACAAGCTTAAAGCACTCTCAAGTGCTATAAAACTTTGAGATATTATTGTTATTCCTGAAGAGCTTTGAAAACACATTCAGCCCATGCCCAGACTCTCTGAGCTCTTGGAAAGATTTGTTCTTTCCTGATTTTTTGGAACTACTGGCATACAGTTAAGCCTGAAGTGCCAGCTGTTTCCTTTCTTACAGCACACCAATTCTGCAATTGCAGCAAAGTGTGGAATTGGCACAGCTTTTTAAAATAAGCCAGGAGAGAGTCTTGCTAGAGCAGTGCAAGGTCATTCAACTTGTTTCACAGCAGGTTAGATTAGCCTGTGCTCAGTGCTCTGCTGCACAGGATTTGTTCACTGATAAAAAATAAATTGTATTGAAAATTCACTAATTTGTGACTTGCTCAGTCATCATGTCTATGCCATGCAGATGGAAGCACAGGAATATTCTTAGATTGTGCTCAGGGTTTTGAAGAGTTCCAATTTCCTAGGGAAAATTTGCTGATTTTTTTTGTCCTCTACACTTTAAATATTGGAAAGAAAAATAAATAGCTGAGATATATCTTTGGCTACCAACAATTTTGTGAAACTGATCTCTCCTCCAAAGAGGAGATTGCCTCACCTGATGTAGAGCACAGCCAGCCCCTTCCCTTGGCTTCTTAGTAAACCAGTAACCAGTCCTAAAGGATAGAGCCCCAGCTAGCCAGCTCGAAGCATGAGTGTATCTGGGGCAGGGGGGGTAGGTATAGAAGTGCTTGTGTAGCTGTGATGCTCAAAACCAATGAGCTGTTCACAAATGTACTTTTTTTTTTTTTTTTTTTTTTTTTTTTTTTTTTTTTTTTTTTTTTTTTTTTTTTCCCCAGATGGGCTCTTAGAGGACACAAGACAGATTTTAGGTACCAGTAGTTCTTTTTAGTGTGATAATATCTTGGTCCAAGCCATATCAGTGAGACAAGATCACAGGATCTAAGATATAAGGCTACAGATTTTTGGGTTTAAAATCCTCTAAAGTAATTTGCCAGTTTATCACACAAGAAACTGTAGCACTGGCTCCTTGTGTAGCAAAAATACCAACTTTAACTCATGTCCGTGGAGGGTACACACATTGATATTTATTATGTGGCTTCAGGATTTACCTGAAGCATTGAGCTTTCTACCTTGAGGATGATGTTGCTTTGAGCATAGTTGTTCAGCCCTAAGTATTTTGGAGGAAATGGAAGAAAACCATGTATGTCTCATGGCTTTGTTCATGAATAAAGAAGGAAAGATACATTTTTTTTTTTTTTAAATCTGTCCAGCAAACAAACAATGTTGATCTGATACTGGACGTTTGCTGACTCTTTTAAATTCAGCTAAGGAATAATATAAATGAAAAATCTGTTAAACCAGGTACTCAGTAAGCATCAGAATAAAAGATTCAGATGCTTTTCAGATTATTACTTTGTGTAAACTATTTGGTGATATCACAATGATATTCTGGGGTACTTTCCTACCACTACAGTATTTTTCTGGAAAGGATTTGGGGTGAATCTTTTCAGCTTTGAAGGCATTTTCAGAGGAGTATTTTAGACAGTGGTCATAGTTCATTTGAAACCTATTTCTGTTTGCATGTGATGTTTATAGGCTCAGTTCTCCATGCTGAGACCAGTAATCATGTTATCTGCATCTTTCCTTAGCAAAACTTGTCTTCCTACATACACTTGTTACAAGTCAGGGTCTAAAATTTAGCCTCTGTTCAGGTGAACACTGAGGGCTCCTCATGGCAGCAAGAGACTGTTCATTCTCTTATTCTTGCTGTGCTGCCTTGTGTCTTCCTGTAAAGAACAAGTCCTGCTGGCTCTGATTATCAGAAAAAACTGTCTAATATCTCTAATATCTCCAGCCCTTATATCTCAGGAAATGTGGGGTTTCATGCCCACCCAGGGACGCCAGATGTCGGGTCTCCTGCCCACCCAGGGACGCCAGATGTGGGGTTTCACCCCCGGATTGGGGTGACCCCAAAAGATGGAAAAGTCTCTTCTCCAACCCGTGCCTTCAAAGAAAGACTCAGTAGTCTTCTGTTGTCTGTTCTCAGGGTAGTTTATTGTTGGTTATCTAAAAGATTCTTCTCCTGAACTGCTGTGGCCCGTTCAGCAGCTCAGACAAAGGCACACTGCCCTCCCAGGGGCTGGTGCCATCTTTTATATCATATATCACGTACTACATGTTTATACTTTTCCCCCAATGCCTACTATCTATATTGAATGGTGACTTTCTACTCTAGACCAATCTCTGAGTGCCAACATCACCAAAGACATGGAGGTTAGGAAGGAGAAAGAAAGAGGACAGGGCACACCCAAATCCCTCCATCTTAGAACTCCTGACCCCCATGTACAAAACTTGGACCCCTGCGTACAAGGCTTAAAACCCCCTTGTACAGCACTCAAAAATCCTTCCTTTCACTTCGTGACTATCTCTATTATGCTATCTAAACTTTTGTGTGTGGCTTGTAATTCTTCATACAGAGTTAGTGATTTGCTCCATGGGCTAAGATTGAAACCCCAAGAGTGTCTTTGGCTGCATGCCAGGGTCTCAGAGCCCCCTGCCAGCGGCTCTGGCCATCCAGGACACCCAGAGGGATGTTCTGGATTCCGACAAGGAAAAAAAACCCAAAAACCCACCAGTTTGCACTTAGTGGATCTGCATGGGGCAGATATTCTCTGTTCTTCCAGCCCATGCTGCTGCATCCATGAGGTGCAAAGCAGCTGTCTCAGGTCTGAAGGTCTGTCTCAGGTCTGCTGCCTTCACTTCCAACAGTGGTTCACCATTGCCAGATCTTGGTCTGTGCCTTTTGCACCTTTTGGCTGTGCTCTGTGATCTTCTAGCATTGATTTGCCCTGCATCCTGAGAGTCTGTTTACCCAGTGTTTTGGGGCAAAGTGCAGTATTCTGCTTGTTTTTACTGAAAACTAAAAACCTTTTCCTTGAAAATGCTGCTCTTCAAAGCTATAGCACAGATGTGTTGCTGTGGATATGTGCTGTGCTTACTATTCTGGAACACTGAATATCACTAATGAAATAAGCCCTTTTCAAAAACTATTCATTAAAAAATATGTCGGTATGTCACAGGTTAGTACTCTGAATGAGAATTCATCGGGCATTAAAATGGATTGATATGCCTATGCTCAGCAGGTTAGTGTTTAGCTGAGGTTTATGTGTCATGCTTCAGTGTTAATTGTGAGTTATTCTCATCACATTACCTTTCACCAAGAATAGGCTGTACTTTAGCAATCATATTATTCAGCCTTACGTGTGGTATTCACACATCTGTGATTTAACCCACATTTCTGGTATTTGATAACATCAAGGAGACAATATGAGTAGGATTCAGCTCTTAGATTAAGGTGGGTTTAACATTCTGTAGCAGCCACTGCAGTCAGGGGAGCCTAAAGCAGCTCTCATAGAAAACTCCCCTTTCAGGTGCTGCTGGTGCTGATGGTATCAGAGCTTGGACTCTGCATGCACAGCCAGCATACACAGACCTACATTTGGGTCTCGTTAGCTGCAAACTGGACACTGCATTTCACTCTGCCAGAGCTTCTTCCCAAGGCTTTGCTTTCCTCCTGCCAGACTAACCCTCAGATGGAATTGCTGAAGCTGCTGAGCCGTTTCACCTGATGAAGGCCTGCTCTATCTCCTCTAACTGAGGAACGTGGGTGACCCTGTTCCTGTCAGGTCACTGGGAAGAGAACCACCTCCAAAACCCCACTTAGCTCACTGGCTGAATCACCCCTGTAAAGGTGTCTCTTCTGCTGTCTGTGCAAGGAACATGGGGGCAGCTCTCTGAGGCTCCTTAGCACAGTGCTAACAGATAGAAAATTAATGTACCTTACAGACCTTTTGGGAATATGCCTGGCTGGTCAGCCCACTCCAAGAGAAATAAGAGCATGAAACAGGTTAAATTCAAAGGCTATCCAACCAATTTGACTTCATTCTGCTCTGAGTCACTCCTGGTGGTCGTTTCTACAGCCTTCCCAAGTGTTTTTGCTTCTGAGGAGAGCACAGATTCATCCTTGTCATTTATGGACATCAACTAAATATCAGTTCCATGACATTACTTGACTAAGAACAAAGACAATGCTGTGAATTAAAAAAACTGGAAAATCTAGGATGGAGAAAGTAAGTTCACTTCCTTTTCAACAAGAATTCTAAGAATAAGGTTCCCCTTCATTAAAAAAAAAAAAAAGAAATATTATTTGGGGTCAGATATGTTTCATGCCAGTTTTGGAATCTCACCTTTCTGCAAAATAAAGAAGCCATTTTCGTCTTCTACCCCAGTACAGAGACCTGTGAAAATATTCTGTTTTGATAATCTAGTACAAAGCAGCAGTAATAGTTTTGTTAATGTGTGTTTCTTTACTGGTTCTTTGAATGCTTTTATGTGGCTCTGTTAAACATGGAGTACACAATGTCTGTACCTGCATGCTGACTTGGAATCACTTTGCTGCAAACTCTCTAAAGTTAGTTTATCACTGGAGTACACATTTTACCAAGAACTGATCCTGCAGGTTGGACAAAATGTTAAGAAAGGTAGGAAGCAGTTTTAAAAGGAGAGGACTGTTCTGGAAACAGAATGTGTAGTGAGTACTTGAAGCACAGAAAGCAGTAAATTTATTTCCCATATACTGTGTGCCTGAAGGCATTGGCAGTAATAAAAAGCACTGGATGGCTAGAAAGCTCTCAGAGGCAGCATTGTTTTCATAGATTAGCAAAGTTCTTTCTTTGTTTCTGGAGAGCTTATCTACATCAACAGCTTTTCTTTCCCTTTCAGAGAATTTGGAAATTGTTTTTTTACATGATCGAAATACCCTAAGAATTGCAGAGACAGTCAGGGCGTGATAACAAAAAAACACAAAAGAAAGATGATCCTACTGAGAAAAGGGAGAGCTAATTTCAGGCAGCACAAAGAAAAGGTGAAAGTAAATAGAAAAAAGATTGGAAAGTCTAGGCAAAAAAAGAGCTTCTGTGCCAAGCAGGGAGATGTTGGACATAAATAGAAAATAAAGCTATAGTGACTTTTACATTAGTGAGTAATGGCAATTGATAAAATGCTTTACAGATACATTAATGAAATGTTTTTCTTTGAAAAAGTAGTGAAGACTGAAATATCAAATATTGCCAATACAGAAATTGAAATGGTGCTATCCTTGGTTCAGCCTTTATGTCTGCAGTGTAGTGAAGTCCTAGCCCACAGAAAGAGGTGTAATCCTGGCCCAAGGAAACAAGTGTCCACAAAATTCTTCCTTTCCTCCACACTTCTCCTCCAAGGCTTCACAGCTCTATCTCCTAGGAAAAAGCACATCAAAATAGTAGTTCTTCTGTATAAGTACATTGTGCCAATGTCCTGGGGGTGGCAAGGATGTTCAGATGCGGGCGTACCAAAATGACCCTTTGGTCCTGTGACTGGTAACTTTGCATTCAGATAGGTTTCAGGCACAGGTGAGAGCTGTCTGTGTCTACGTTTCAGTAGCTGAGGGTCCTGGAAACTGATCTGACATCTCCTTGTTTAGATGACTTCATGAAGCAGGGCCACGGCATGCTCCTGCTCTACACGCTGAAGAACCCCTCCTTCCCAGAGTATTCCTTCAGCAGTGAGAGTGGCATCATGTGCCTGGACTTCCACAGTGACCACCCCTACCTCCTGGCAGTGGGCTTCTATGACGGCAACGTGGCCATCTACAACCTGAAGAGGGCAAGCCCCCAGCCCAGCTACAAGAGTAGTGCTAAGTCAGGAAAGCACACAGAGCCAGTGTGGCAGGTAAGGGTGCTTTTCCTTTCCTGTGACTGGGCTTTGAATTGCATGGAGCTTGGGCACAGCAGGAAAAGTCCTGCGTGGGGAAAGGTGCTGTTTCAATACATGAGATTGATTAAGTTGTATTTCAAGCTTGTATTTCAATATTCAAGTTGTATTTCAATTTTTAAATATGCTCAAAGGCAAAAGAACTGCATGAATCCTTGGTCCTCAGCAGACACTGAACGTGTGAGCAAAAGTTTGCTGTAAACAATTCTTTCTCCTTAGTTTTCATTATTATAATTGACTTCTTTTTGGAGAAGAACTGGTATATTCTGTATGTATCAGCATGCAGCACTATTTGTGTTCCAAACAGAACATCACAGGATGAGCAGTGCATAAAAACAAGTAAAACAAGTATATATCAGCCTAAAAGAGAGCTCTGTTGGGCGCAGTAAGTTCAGGGACAGCTGCCTGTGGAACAGCTGTGTCCTAGTTTAGGGCAAATTTGGGAGAAAACCTGCAAAAGGAGGCCCCTCCAGAAAGCAAACCCACACAGCCCCTCCCTCCAACCGGTTTGGGAAGGATTCCTCGGAGAGAAGTGGAAAGAACCTGTTTATTTAACAGGCACAGCACCCCCCAGCACACAGAATGAACAATACCAGATGATAACACTCCTTCACCACTCTGAAAAGGATGACAAAGTCAGAAAGTCTCTCTTGGGGGGTGGTTGCTCTGTTGTCAGTCCCTCTGGTGCTGGAGATGGCTGCTACAAGCCACGAGGTGCAAGCTCTCGGTGTTTCCAGGTCCCAGTCCAGAGCAGGTTCGAGTAGTTCCAAAAAGGGAAGGAAAAAAAACCAGTCCAGAGAAAAAGATTTGGACTGCTTAGCTAAACTAGCTAATGAGCAGAAGCAAAAGGAAAAGCAAGAGCGAAGCAGGAGCAAGCAGAAGCCAGAGCAAGAGCAAAGCAAAAAGCACAGCAAAAAACAAAAGCCACACTATGTACTCCCTGTCTCTGTGTCCCGCCAGCCGTGGGGGAGCAGGCTGATAACAAAACCCAAAACAAAACATTCGCTCTACAGAGCCAGTCTTGAAGGCACAGAACATAATATCCAGCATAAGCGGAAATGGGGATACAAGCATCATAACATCATCCTAGGACAGGCTGCCACCAGGATTCAGGACACACTACCTTGTAGTTGACTTTTAGTTGACCTTGAAGTACTCTGGTGAATTCAGAACTGTGGTGTGCAGGTAATGTTTTTTATCTACTGCCACTCCGGCATCTGTCGCAAAGAGCCACCAGATGGGTGGTACTGTGAAGAGTCAGGGTAAATATGTTGCTACATCCAGCTAACTAGCTGTGTCTGCAGGGTAATCTGAGCTCAGATTGAAGCACTAGTACGTGTGCTTTTGATCTTGTTCTTAGCAGTAGAAGTGTGGCAGCACAAATTTCAGCATGGTCTGTATGAGCCTGTTGAGGTGCAGGGGTGTCTGGTTTGCTAGCCTGGGCTAAAGACGTTGCTGCAATGACTATGGCTGTCACCTGACTTAGGCTGATTGATACAATCTCACACCAGTGAACTTTGGCACATGCCTTGCATGGATTGTCCCCCAGCCATGGCTCCATCTTCCAGTAAATTCCAGGAGATCAAGGGAACCTGATGGGACTACTGATGAATGTGAAATATGCCAAGAGCAAGACCTCTGCTTCCTAGAAACAGAGATTTTGTGCAAATGTAACATTTCAGAGAAGACATGAATTTTATATTTCCTGCCTGTCTGCCCACAGCTTTTGCTCTAGCAGATATTTATAGCTCTTCTATAAGAGGTTAACAGAGTAGCCTGGGCACGCACATACACACACACACACACCACACACACATATATACACACGCACCCACACACACACCACAAGAAAACTTCTGAGATTTTCCCATTGCCATTTAGGCTTCTAGTAAAAAAGCCTGGCAAAATAGTAAGTCCGATGTGAAGTTTTTCATGGTTGTTAAAAATAGGAAGCTTGACTAGGCCAATATTCAAGCAGCAATCAATTTATTAATTAAGGTGGTAAAGTATGAGCAAAACAGCGCTGGGTACAGTGGGGGAAGTTTTCCCTCCAACTGCACGCCAATGGTTGGGGCGTACAGATATTTATAGGGGTGCACATGAGCTTTTTTCAGCAGTTTCTATTCCTAATTTTTACGTCACAATTCTATACACTATTGTGAGTTAGTTTTTCTCAGGATGTACCCCAGAAAGGAGTATTCCCAGATGGTGGGGTCCGACTTCCGAAAGAAGAAAGAGGTCTTCCAGCTGGTGCGGTCCAGACTCCAGATGTGGGCCCACCTTTTAATTGCAAAGACTATAAATCTCAGAACAGTGATGTCCAGCTTCCCTTGGTCAAAACTATCAATCCTTGGGTTGATGTTCATCTTCCTTTCTCAAGCTGCTTTTTACTGTTTTGCTAAGGTGTTGAGATAAGCATATTTCCTTTACATATATTCTAAACTTATATTTTCAAAGCTCCTTACTACAAGCAATATTTTAAAATTATACTTCAAAAGGTTATTATTGCAAAGCTGTTTAATGCTTAGCTACGTGCAAAAAGTTCCTCTCCAGTAGCAACATTTTTAAAGCTTTAATTCAGATGCTATAAAAGTTAATTGCAAACAAAGGATAAGTTCAAAGGCCTTCTTCCATGCTTTACTCCCTCAGTTATTTTTTTGGAATTCATCCTTTAATTGTCCCATGATCAGTTTCCATACATAGCACAATCATAAGCACACACGCTGCCTGTATGTACCTGACACGAAACACAGCTTTGTATCTCACATGGTCGTGCTGCGGCATGCTATGTTACAGCTGTGTTGCAGCTGTTACATTAGAGACACTAAAATCCCAGATCCCTTGTGCCCCAGATGATGTTGGAAAGGACTGTGTGCTGAAGGGGTGTTATTAGCAGCCTGTTCCCTGCAGACCAGGAGCAGGTGCATGCAGCAGTGGAGGCATTCTGTGTGGGGTTTGTACGGGTAGGTTTGCGTGTACCACTTGGCAGCAGTGGGGCTCAGAAGTGAAAAAAATCATTAGACACTCTGGGAAGATAGCTCTGAAAAGGAAAGAAACTACTCTATGGATATGGATAGATGTGTAAAGAAGTACCTGCTTCTTTATTTCCACAGGTTGAGTGCTGAGAATCATAATTGTTAGTTTTCTTCAGCAATAAGAAAATGTCTCTGAGCAACCTGTTCTAGTGGAAGGTGTCTCTGTCCATGGCAAGGAGGTTGGAACAGAATCTTCTAACTTTCCAACCCAAACCATTCTGTGATTCCATGATTAAAGTACCAATATTTTTTACTAAACTTTAGAATTTTTAACTTCTACAAAAGTTAGTAGCAAGCAAAGTTGGTAGTTAGGTGATTATACAGCAATCTAAAGAGCTTGTGCCTCTGTTGGAAACATCTGAAGTGGAAGCATTTGTCAATATCAGCCTAAAGGTTTAGAAAAGATTTGCACTCCATTCAGTGTGATGAAAAGCAGCATGGACTATCTGTTAGGTTGAGACATTGGATTGTTATTCCTCATTCAGCATTAAATGATTCTAGAAAGTGATGCCTTTTTTTTCATATTTAGCTCAAAGATCCCCTATTCTCCCCCACTACCACCCCACTAGTCTGAGGGCTAGTCTTTGTCTAGATACTAGACCTCAAAAAAATCCTCCTTTTTTGCAGGAAAAGTGAATAAAGTAGAAAAGTAACAATGCTATCCTGAGCAATTAGGAGCCTTTGTTCTCTGGACTGCCTGGCTTTTTTCTTTTGAAACAATGCAGCCCTTTCACAGTGGAAACAAAATGGGAAGTGGGTAAAGCAGACTGACATCTCTTTTCTTGTGCTGTTTCATTTTCAGTGATTTAGTAATATCTCAGTAGGTTTGCGTAAAACAAAGCTGATGTAATGTTCCCATTGTTAAGAGCAAAATAAAATAATACAAATTTTCTACTTCTGTTACCTAAGAAAGAGTTTGTCGACTTTATACTACTCCCTATTTTTTAAAAGAGCATAGCAATTGTTTCTTATAGATTTGGCAATTATCTCCTATGTATTAAGTGCTATTGCATTGTAAGTAATGGAAAATTCTAGCCTGTTTTAAATTACACATTTCTAATTGCTTATTACTAATTGGTGAGGATCCAGATCCTTAGAGAGGAATAAACAGAGAGGAATAAACAGAGAGGAATAAACACGTACGTAGACATATAATGGATATGCATGTAGTGCAATGTAGCTACTACCATCAAAACTCAGGTGTCACAGAATCATAGAACTAGAAATTGTCTCCCATGTCAGTGAATTCAGGCCTCTAGCTTTGAATGTAAACAGCAGCTTAAAACCAGTCCCCTCCTGAAAAACTGTATCAAACCTGTCATGTTCTGCTGGGAAAAAAACCTGTGTGGCATTAACCTAAACCCCTCTTTAATAAAAATAATTCTCAATTAGTCAGCAAAATCCTCACACCCCCATCATCTCTGAGTAGGCTACAAAGCAAGTCCTTGAACAGTGTATGTTTTTGACACAATGGCTCAGGCCCAGGGCTTGGCTCTGGAGGTTAATGAGCTTGGCCAATGTGGAACTACTGGGCTAGACTTTGGCAGCCACAGGAGCTGTGTTCTCTGGGAAGAAGTGACACCTTGCTGGGAAGGGGCTCTCAGCATAGAGCCTCTCCTTTTTCTAGCTTTAATTTTTTTTCTGTCTCCTTTCTTTTAAAAAGATTATGTTTAGGGTTTATTTACAGCTGAGAAGAGTGATTTTTCTCTTACTTTTTTTCACTGGGATATACCAAATATTTTAGGTTTGAACTATTTGGAAGCTCAAGTAGTTCAGAATCAGGAATTGATAACTGAAACTGTGTGTCAGGGTTTGTTTCTGTTATTCAACATCCTTCCTAAAACACATCTTATTTGACAGATTTGTTTTCACTGTGAGCTTCTATTTTACTTTCACATCAAGCCAAAAGGATGTTATTTCTGCTGAGACTAGTGTAGAGCCAATCCTGCTGCAGAGGGTTGAAAATAATTTTTTATTTTACTTGCTCACCATCAGCATTACTGACGAAATTCCTACTGCAGAGTGTTGACCCTAGGATCTGCAAATGGAACATTTCTTTTAGTTGTGCTTCAAGCAAATCTCAGCTGTCACACGCATGCCCATGTGGGCAGTGTGGTTTGGAATTGCTGTGGAGACCTCACTGGTTAGAAATATAACTTTGTTCAGTGTTGATTTACTGAAGCTGATCTGGCCTCCCTGAGGAGCTGATACCATGGAGCTTCAGATGGCCTCCTGAGAGAATTATTTTCTGCCCTATATTTGTAAATGGGAAGAGAAAGGGCTGGCCACTGCAGGCTAATTCTTCACCAAATCCCGGTCAGGTTAGATGTGGTGCTCATGGTTTGGACAAAGAAGTCAAGGCAAGATGGTAACAGCCTGCAAACTGCCAAAGGGAGCTAAAAGGAGTGTTGGCTCGCAGAATAGTTTTCCAGCAGAACTTCTGGAAAGTTCTTAAGTGTCAACATGACAAACACACCTGAAATTGCTCACTGGAGTTTGTCACATAATTGTGATCCCTTCTATTTGTCTATTTTCTGTGTTCCAATCTTAAGTTCTTAAATAAATTTACACTGAACTTTTGCAGTTTGTGAAGCCACCCCAGACTCACTGAATTCTTGTTTTGTTGATAGAATTAAATGAAAATCTCTTTAAAGTAAGCACAGCCTGCTGTTCTTTACCCCACTCTGTGCTTCTGAACGCAACTCCACAAAGAAAGGTCTTTATGAGATACTGATCATACTTTCTGCACTTAGGAGAAAAAAAAAAAAAAAGGATTTTGTTCATAATCTACTGTCACACCAGCACATTGTTTCATTCTGATGATGAGCATTCTCCTAAATATGTCATCTGCAGTCAGACAAACAGATTTTGCTGCTTGCAATGCCTCTGAGATGTTACTGCTTCACATAATATTTTGTTCCTTTGGCTTCAGGCACACAAATTTTTTAATGCAAAGGAAATACAAAAAAAATATAAGACAGAAAGATGCTATGAAGGTCAGAAGAAAGATCAGCTGTATCAGAGCAGCCTCAATACCCCTCCTGTTGCCTTCACTAAGAAGTACAGAATAGGTGTTTGCCAAGGAGAGTTCAGTGAAAAAAAATCTCATTCAATCTGTGATGATAGTGGTAGGGGATAACTCTAGAGGAGAAACAGGAATCTGAAGCAAGGAAAGCAACAGAGACCTGAAGCCAAGAAATCTGAACCCAAGAAAGGGGGAAGAATGTAGCCTGAAATTAAAATGGAGCACAAACCTAATTGTGGGGGTAATTTAGCATCAAACCTCTTCAGTAATGCAAGACAACCATGTTTCTCATATTGGGTCAGTTCAGTGTTTGCACAGAGGACCTTCCTCTTCAGCTCCAGCTTCCTACTACATTTTTTTGTGCCACCAGCTGTGCCTTTTTTGTGCCACCAGCATGCCTGGCCCAGTGTAAACAGGACAGAAAGTTGAACTAACTTCTGACATCCCAGAAGTAAAAGACACTGGAGAGGTCATTCATTCTGCGCTTGCACAGAAGTAGGAAGCAGTGGGAGAAATGTCCATGGACCAGTAAGCATGCATTTGGGGTCCAGAGATCTCAGTCTGTCAGAGGCTCCCTTGCTGGAAGTCGTTTTCACTCCTCCTGCAGTCTACACTGCTCCCCACACTGAATTCTGTGTCCAGTAACAGGCTGTTGCAGCTGCAGTTGTCCTGTCTGCTGAGTACCTGACATTGGGCTCCTCACTGCAGCACCATGAGGCATTTAGTGGCTGACTAGCATCAGTTGTGTCCCTGTCCTCTCCTGGAGGGATCTGGGGGGGAAGGGCTGCACTTGGGAAGAGTTGCCATACGCTTGCTGTAGAAATCAGGGTCAAGATCAGCAGCTTTCTGGTTGTCTTCAGTTGCTGTGAGAGCTCACTACAGGCACAGCTCTAATGGAGGAAATCCTGTCTCCCACAGAGTTCACTTCTACCACTTTTTGGAAAGGTTGTGCTGAGCCACAGAAATTCATCTGGAAGCTTTGGGCTCATTTATGTGTGATAGATGTGGTGGAAATCACAAGACAGTCCAGTGGCAGAAATGCTGGATAAAAGTTTTGCTGTGTGCTTATACCTTGTCCAAAACTGTTGGACGCTTTTTAAACCACTATAGGTTAGGAAAAGTAAACATCCAAATGCATATTCCTAAATGTCTTTGACAATAACGAACAAAATCTCTGATAGTTTAACTTTGGAATTGTACGTTTTGAGATGGTATCTGTGTCTTCTGGAGATTCAGAAATTATTCATGATTATTTTTAAATTGTGCCTTGGACATGGATTCTTTTGTGTTAGAAATTGTCTAGCAAAGAGTCCATTGCAGATCATGTAATGTTTGTCTAAGAATGAGCACTTTTTGCTTTGATGCTGCATTTCCCTCTGTACTTCATTCAGATGCTGAACTTATTTTCTACCTTCTGCTCTCACTGTTTCTTGCTAAGTAGATTCTTCTCTTATGCTACTCTTACCCTCTTCCCTTTACTTAAGATCCAAACCATCCTTCTGTGGGTTTTCAGGTTGATTATTTCTTTTCTGGTATCTCCAAGCAACATACAAGAAACTTTCTTTGCCTGTTAGTTGCACTGGGGTTAATTTGCGCAGAAAAATTTACTTTTAAAATTTAGAAGTTCCTTTAAGCCTTGGGATGTTGGGAGATGTTAGCCTGAGGTTTAAAATACCGGAGAGGTAGTAATGCATTTGTTTGGTTTCTTGGGTCTTTGAATTCTGTTCTGCTGCTTTATAGTGTACGTATAAATACACTGATGGGTCTTAATGGCTCTTATACAGCCTGTGAAACAACAGAATGCTGCTCTAAAGAGGATAAAATAAAAGCAAGAGAATGATAATGGCGGAGTTGGAGGCAAGTTTTGCAGGGATGCTGCAGGCAAGGTCACATTAATGCATAGTCAGATACAGGGAGCTGGGCCTGGCCATGAGTCCCACCCTTCTCTCACCCTGAGAGCCAGGGTAAGCTGCCACAGCTCAATGTGGTGTCTGGGGCTCTCAGCATTCAGCAGGCCCCAGGAGACACTCTCCCCATCCCTGCTGCAATCCACTTGATCCTGTGGTGATGGGATTACCTTCTGTCAGGCATATTGCAGATTCTGTCTCTGATGTAGAAACATCAGGCAGCATGGGGGTTTGGGTGTGAACCTGCCTGCCCCGTGTGCCTGCTTTTCCTGCACACAGAGTGGGAAACTTCATATTTGGTCTATTGTAAATTGGGAATCTTGCACCATGAGCATAGTCAGAATTGAAACCATGAGCTGTGAATTGCAACTGGTGAAATACCCCAGAGCTTCGTTGGCCTCTGGCATGCATTGCTCAGCTACGTGCTGTGTCTGACATAGGAACACAGCCACTGACAGGACAAACAGGTGACAGTCTAATGTCTGGTTCCTCCCTCCTCTGTTAACATGCCAGCCTAATAAATTCACTGGGCAGTGCTGTGAGGGGAACAAGCACACAGATTCCTGGTGAAACACTGTACAAAGCAGAGCATCCAAATCCCAGCAGGAAGAAAACAAACTGAAAGTAGGGCCAGGCTTATCCAGTGCTATTTATAACTGAGCTCTGCTTCCTTCAGATAAATCTGAGTCTCTGAAGCATGAGTAATGCACAAGCCTCAGGCTGGGCCTTTGTCCTGCTTCAGTGGCACTTCTATGTCCATGCTCTCTGCTTACTGCTGAGTCCCTCCCACCACCACCACATATGCTCTTCACTAGGAAAGGTTTTGCTACCCTTTTTCTGCACCCCAAATTTGTGGATGGTCTGATGCAGTAGGCCTAATTCCTTGCTCCTCTTGGTCGACCTTGCATCCTTGAGTTCTCTTGTGCTGAAGGGATGGAGCCTGGTCCTCTGAATCCCAGGAAGATTCAGAGGTCGAGGGCAGCAACGTGGAGGGCACTTGATCTAGGTGTAGGAGAACAGTGTTTTTCTGAAGAGCAGTTTTTTATGGGACTAAATGTGATGTGGGAGTTTATCTGAGAGTGTTTTCTCATTGCTGTTGAGCTCATCTAGTTGTTTTCCCTCAGCTATCAGGAAGCTTTCAAGGACTTGGGAGGAGAAAACCCTGAGAATGCTTGTAGTAAAACTTGTAAGTAGCCATATGCTGCTAGAAGGAGAGAAATAATTAACAAAATTATTAGATGGGAAGTTCCTGGTATTGCCTGTAGCCAGAACAGCTATATTCCACCAGATAGGCCCAGTATTTGGTGGTACCCGTAAATAAAGTCATCATCCAGCCTCATGACCTTGACAAGGGTGCCTGACAGCTGGAGCTGAGGGCTGCTCCTGGAGCATCCAGACAGTGCTGGGCTATGTCTTCTATTCCAGGGGGTTTTCAGATGCTTTTCATTATCATAGGTATTCTGAAAGAATTCTTCCTCCTGCATCTTTGCTTGGTGACATATGATCCTGCCAAGCTGGCTGCCTTGGTTGCTGTCTGATTTCTTTGTAAATGAAGCGCTTGACTTTGATTCAGTACCTATTTACTGTTACCAAGCCTATCAGCCACCCTGACTCTCCTAACTGCTGTGTTCATCATCACAAACATACAGTGGGTAAAGTAAGGAGACATCTGAGTAAACCCCTGCCTCTGCTACAGATAGGATGGCAGGGTGTCCTTTAGGTCAGAGTTGCTCATTAAAGATGTAAGAGAAATGCAGGGAGCCCAAACTTACTGAGAGACATTGGAATCTTTGAACACTTTGATATTCATCAGATGTCTAAACCATTTCCTCTCTAAGGCAAACACTACAAATATTTAAATATTACTGACTCACCTCAGAAAGAGTTACTCTTTATAGACCTTACCTCTTCAATGGCTTCTGTCATGGAGGCAAGTTTACTTATGAAGCAAACTGAAGTGATCCATTCTGTCTTGTTGCATGATTTGATGGTAAAATATCAACAAATTTTTCTACAAAAGACTAAAGAGCACTGAAAACCTTCCTTTGCTTAGCAGCTCCCTTATCTGCAGATTCCTGTCATAGCTGAAACATTTGCATTTAAAAGAAAACCCAGATTTTAAGATAGGAACATTTTTCAATGGATTTATTTTTAAGTAACAAGTAATTTTCATTTATCTCTCCCCATCAGCTTTTACTCACACTCAAAAGACTTGTTTGCTATACAGAGCAGTCTCATCTATTGCAGGGAACAAAACAGTCACAGTGTGATTGAACATGACACACAGTAAACATGTGAGAGGTGAGACTGAATTTAAAATAAAACTGAACTTTCCTTTTTGGAACTGGGAAACTGTTTCTGAATGAAAGAAACGAGAAGCAGGAGAGGCCTTGAGAGTGTCCTCTTCTTCCCATCATGGCTTCACAGACGTTTTGTCATCATTCTTGAAGTATTGTCTTCAAAATGACACTGGGCAGTCTAGCTGTCTTCACCAGTACTAACAGACTGGAGTCATTGCCTCCTGTGTCTTACATGGTACAGGCTTCTTAATACATGTGAAAATATTTCTGTGCCACTCCAGCAATATCACTTTACTGATTCCCTCACCAGCACTGATGCTTTTCTGCACTACAGTCACTTAGCCAGAAATTCTCTAATTTCTACACATTTAATGCTTTCTTATTCCTGTCGGTGTCCCTCTGCCCTCATCTTTATCACATATCACCTTATCATTTTCAGATTATGTCTCCAGCTTTTCAAGATAACTTAGAGTCCTTACCCTAATGGAATTCCATGTCTTTCATCTGCATCATCTGCAAATGTTCTGTGTATTTTGCAATTCAGTATGCAACTTACTAATGAAAATATTGTATAAAACTGAGCCTGATGCCTTGGAGAGGCTATCTAGAACAGAGGCTAGACAAAGTTAAAAGAATAAAGCTAAAAAACTTTAAAAAAACAAAACAAAAAAGGATACTCCCTCATGGGAACCATCTAGAGATGTTCTCCCATCTGGTCAAGACATCACTGTCTAAACTCTTGGGAATTCATTTTCAAGCACTCAGCCACTTCACAGTAATTTCTTATCTTTCTTCTGAAGACATCACAGGGAATATGCCAAAAGCCTTACAAAATTAAAGATAACAAATCTACTCTTCCTTTTAGACTTGTTACCCTGATAAGGAAGGAAATAAATTCTCTTTGACAAGGTCTTTTTTTGAGGAGACCATATTCACTGATTCTCATTTACTTATCCTGTACACATGTACTGATGACTTAATACTTTGTTCCAGCTCTCAAAGTTCAGCATTAGGCTGACTCATCCACTGTCCTTTAACCTATCCTTCAAGACAGGTTTGTTTTGTGTTTCCTGGGGGCATTTTTCCCTGTTTCTGTCCCCCAGGACTTCTCCTCTCTTCTAGTTTTCGTGGCTAATTGCTATGAAATTCAGAGATTGCTTCAGCTGCTCCCTTAAGTATCCTAGATGGAATTTCATCAGGCCTTACAGAGTCAGATAAATCTGCCTGTGCTCTTTAGAGTTAGTTTTGTTAAATATCTAGTTACAGTTTATTTTTTATATGTCACTGCAAGAAAGGCAGCCTTAATGCTTTTGATTTACTCATAGTTCAATATGGGACTTACCTTCCTTTAAACAATAAATGGATTCAAGGAGGGAGAGGCTCAGATGAGCTTTTCTGGGACATCTGATTTTGTTCTCATGCAAGCATCAGCCTCCTGGCCTAAAAAATAATTTTTGCCTCAAAAGAGTCTCCAGCATCCTCCCCATGGAGGTATCTCAGGCAGTGGCAGAGAGGTGACCTCAACACACGGACTCTTTTTACCATCAAGTTCCTGGATGTGCAAAGACTCCTGAGTGTGACAGAGATAGCCCAGCTCTCACCATATGGCAGACCTGATTCTTCACCTCTGGGATGGCTTCTCCTCTTTTGTTCTGGCTTGATTCACTGTGTTTATACAAGTATTTTTCTAGAGCCCAAGGGTGCAGGTGTGGACAGGGACTGGGCTTTCACAGCAGGGTTTCTGAGGAAAAAAAAATCAAGGAGTAATACTTTCTATGACACTATTGACCAAAGCACACCTTTTTTAAAAATTTTTGAGATCTTTCATTCTTACTAGACATTCCACAGCAGAAATGGTGTCTGTTTCCCAGGTAAGAGACAGGAATGGCAAAAAGTGCAGATAGAGACCAGCAATCTCTTTTGCTCAGGGTGCATCACAGGACAGGAGCCTTTAATGCTGTACCCTGCCATGCTATCTCCAGCATGGGCATGCTGGTGATTCCATGGTTCTGGTGCCCCTCACTGAAGGACCAGCTGGAGCCATACCAAGGTTCCTGCCTGCCTTTTACCTTTGGCAGGAAGTCCACACCTACAGATAACCAGAGCACAGCTAAGTCTTCTCCACAGTCATGTCATATGCTCCATGTGCAAGCAGGACCCAGGAGCTCTTTCTTCACCAAATATAGGCTTAGCCAAAGAGTTAGACTGGGCTGCTTTGACTTTTGACCAGGCTGCAGTCACTTATCACAGCCCTTTAAAATCTTCATTACTGCCTTGAGTCAAAATGAGTCATCTGGACTAAGTTCAGTTTTTGCTTTTATCTCAAATAACCATGGTGAGGAATGAAGTTTTCTGTCTTCCTTCCTCCCACCTCTACATAGGATAACTTGTGCTGCTGTCCAAGTTGGCACTGAGGAAGGGCTCCAGGCAATGCACTATTCCTCACCTCTAAGCCCTGCTTTTCCTCTCTCTTGATATATAGAAACTGATACTGGAGTTACTTTGCTTGTCAGTTAAGTACTCTACTTTCTAGATGGCCAAGTGATTAATTTTGGGGTGTCTCTTGTGACTGATTGCAGGAGAGCAGCCTTGCATTTTGCTTATACTTCTCAGGGTGCCTGGCCTTGGCTCTGCTTGTGGTTGCTGGCAGAGGACCCTCTGGGAGGTGTTAAGGTCTGCTTACTGTGTCAGACATGATAAGCAGCAAATGCAGAATAGCTGGCAATGTCCTTGATGGAGGACATTTGGGAACTTTGTTGTAGATGCACTGCTTTGTCTCAACAACAAGGAGGGACAAACTATTTGCTCAAGCAAAACAAAAAGTCAGTGGACTCTGGATAAGCTGAGTGTAGAAGCAGACTTTCACACCAGCAGATCCCTTGGCAAACAGCACAGATAAGTGATCTAGAGAGGAGAATGAACAAAAAAATTGTGATTTGTCCTTGACAGGAAAAGAAAGTGAAAGATTTCTTCTCTGCTGGTAATGACTTGATGTTTCTGGATGCTGTTTGGCTGAAAGTTGCTGTCAGGAACCAACAAGAAACACTTTTGGGTGTCACATTTGAGGGTGACAGCATGAAGAAATAGAACTGCTGCTTAGTTCAAATCAGAAACTGCTGTAAGGTAGTCCAGGAGAATATTTGCATTAGAGCACAGGGCAAATCAAACTGGCTTCAGTAGATGTGACCTGTGGAGCAACTTATTGTAGATCTGCACTTCAGCATGAGCCCTCAGCATGATGTGGAGGCAGACTAAAAGGCAGGCTAGCTGCAAAATGGAGAAAGTGTCCACTACACAGATCAAAGGTGCCCACTGGACTAGTGTGCCTGGGTTTAGATGGGTATTCCTGGTTGGAGTTTGGTCTGTCTTACTCTCTCTCCATGAATCCATAAGGTTTTCATCTGCCAGCTGGTGAGCTGGGCCATCGTGCAATAGATGCAGCCAAACTGTGTCTATGAGAGTTTGTGCTCTTGCTAAATCACAGCACATGTTCAGCTTGTCCACCTCGAGAGAGCCCCAGAGCTCTTCTGGCACTTTGCTTTGGCCCAGAGTTGTGCATTCTGACACAGGAAATGTGGTTTGGACAGCGGGTTTGTGCTTGGCTGCCAGGTCAGGCACAGCAAGAGAAAACTGAGGCTGGTTCCCTTGCTCAAGGAGCAGATGTTTGCCAGTGGGAAGCCTGGAGTAAAAGTCTTTAGCCTGTGTGAATATAAGGAGAAGGGTCCTAATCCCACTGCCTATGTTATGTGACCAAAGTATGGGCAAAAGAAGGTGGTTGGAAGAGTACAGCAGGGCTGGGAAGCACTTGTGCTTCTGTGGTGCACACGTGGACTTCTGCAAGTCTGTGTCTCCCTTCAGCTAAGGAGGCAGATGAGTGAAATCCCTGAGCTGCTGGGCTGGGCAGAATGGCAGACTCTGAGAGGAGCCTGTACAGCTGCATCTACAACTCAACAGAGACTTACAAAGAAACGCTTGAGGCACAGAAACAAAGACATATCTAAAGCTGAGTATTAGGGAAAAGCACAAACATGAATTAATAAAAAAGAAGTGAATGCGTTAAGTTAGCCTGGGTCATAAAAGGGAAAGGGAAAATATTTGGGAAGCATCTAAGTAGTTAAAGGAATGAAGATACAGATTTATTACTAAAGCAAGCTTTCAGCTTCTACTGAGTGTTATGAAAAAGAATGAAATATTTGATGCTGTATTGTTCAATCTTACAGGGAGTGTCTGAAACTGTCTGCTTAATGTAATGAGAGGATAAAAGCACAGGTCAGAATAAGGAAAGACCATATTAAAGAGTATTTAGATAAATTCTTGCTCATCAGCAAGATCAGATTAAACATTCCCTGGAGCACTTAAATAAATAACCAGACCAATTTCATGCCATTATATGCATTTCAGAGAGTTTTTGGGCTACATCTGTCCCATGTTTTAGGCAGAGCCTGGAGTTTATGTGCAAGCCCACTTACAGCATGTGAGCTGAGTGAATACCTTGACTCAGAGGCAGGGTTGGCGTGTGCTCTGCAGCATGGATGAGAGGAAGCACCACTCCATTGTCACCTATGGACTCACACTCATTTATGTACCTGTGACATGGGCAGATTGAAATATGATAGTCTACTGTCATCAGTCCCCACACACTTTTCAGTGATGCTGTAGAGCCAATATCTGGCTAAAAGGTATCTGCAGGTTCTTTCTTCAAAGAGCCTGTCCTTAAATGCAGGAGGGGAAGTTGCATACAGTACTAGAGCCCAGAAAATGTGTCTGGACAATTCACCCAGCTAGAGGCATCCAAAGCCAGCCATAGGGGGTGGAAAAGTGTGGGTTATAGCACAGCAGTGCATCAGGCTGCACGCTGGCCTGTAGCATCAGCATGGCCCGGGAAAGGAGGAAAGTGCTCAAAGGGCCAGAAGGAGTGGAAAAATGTCTGGAGGAAAATGATAGGATTGGATCCAGGGAATTACTGGCCAGTCAGACCAATTTCAAAGACTGGAAAAGCCCTTGAATAAATGGCAACACCACTGTTAAATGTCTGGCTAATAAGGTGATTCAGAGAAGCAGACATGGATTTGTCCAGAATAGATTATCAAGCCAGTACAATTTCTTTTCCTTTTTTTCCAGAGAGATGGGCCTCATGAATAAGGAAGAGGCAACCAAGGTTATCATCTCAATCCATCTTGACTTGACTAAAGCTTTTGATCCAGGCTTACACAGTGACATACATATAACCAAAGCAGAGAAATATGAATTAGGTAAATTTGCCATAAAGAGGCTGCTCAGGTGGCTCAGGCAGTATGCTTAAAGGGCAGTTATACTGAGCTCAGTGTCAGACTCTGAAAGTGCTACAAGTGAGACTCTCCAGCTGTCACTTCTGGTCTTTTTTTGATCAATACTTTCATTAACAACTCAAATTACAGAATAGGAAAGCCCCCCTGGGAGGACAAGGTACTTTGCAGGACACGATTATGTTCCAAATTATCTTGATAAATTGGAGGAAAGCCCCAAAATCAATGTGATGAAATTCTATAAAGACAAGAGCAAATACTGCATTTAGAGAGGGGAAATTAAATGCACAGATACAAAGTAGGAAATGGCTGGTTAGGCAGCAGGGTGCCCAAGGGGAAGCGTAGCAGATCACCACCAGTGATCAGCAGTGGAATACTGTTGCACAAAGATATGTGTCATCCTAATTAATTAGCAAGAATGTAAGAGAGAGGAGGTTGTAACTCAGAGTAGTCCTATGCCATATGTTTGCAGCTGCAGAGCCAGGCTGAAGAGGAAGAACAAGAGTGGTGAAAGCTTGGATCCTGAAGACAGGACCTGGAAGCAGCAGTTGAGGCAGTCGATTTGAGATGGAGAGAGGGAAAAAGGGAAGGGAACAGTGGCACAAACTTTTCTTGCCCTTTTGAAGACTGTTACAGAAAGGGGAATAAATTGTTGTTCTTTGCATCCACTGGGGAGATGGTAAGGAGTAATTGGCTTGACTCTTGGTAAAGGGAATCTTCTGTATAAGGGCAATTAAGCACAGATGTATCTACAGGGAGGTTGTTGAGTACCTGTTGTTGGAGACTTGTGAGAGCAACCTATGTGAATTGTCACCAGTGGCAGGGGAGTGTCTGATTTTGCCTCAGAAGAGAATAGATATGCTTTCTGAGTCCCTCCAAACCCTGCATTGCCATGGTGGCTTTGCCTAAGAGTCTACTGGTAGCCAGGCTGGCACTGGAATGAGTTTGTCCCCAGGTCAAAATAGCGTGAACTTTCCTCAGCAGCCTAAGGAGATGTTTGCATGCCTAAGTAATTTGAGTGTCTTCCTTGGCCAGTTCATGTAAAGGTAAACCAGGGGGTGGAGTGGATTGGTAATGCCCTTGTCTTTCCTCTTCTCTAGCTGGGGCAGATTTTATTAGTTTTTTTCAGGCCCTGAATGACAAAAAATCTGCCTTATTTCCCTTAGGGCAGGTGTCAGCAGGGCTGTGGTAGTGCAATGCTGACAAAGGCCTCCTTGAAGGATAATTATAGGGAAAGAAAGGGAAGGAATTGCTCATCAGTTAATGTGCATGTGTTGCATGTGGCACCCCATGCCTGAGTTTTGGCAAGCCAAGGGCTAGCCAGATTTGTCTTTGCAGTCGTTGATGCCTGCACCGTACTCCAGACTCCAGGCCAGGGTGATTTTGACCAATTGTAGTGTGTCAGTGCCAGTGACTTATAGCCTGTGTCCCATGAAAACGGATCAAGCATTATTTATTTCATATGAATGACATCAGAAACATGGGCGTTTTCAAATCAGATTGGATAAATGGTCTAATCTCCTGCTGGACAGGAGCCATTACCAGCTGCCACAGATAAAATGATAGTATTCTCTTGCTAGAAATGAATGGATTATCACCCTGCTAACCTGCTGTACATAGTAATGAACATGAGGTCTTAATATTTATATTTCTGTGTATTAAATAAGGTTTTGAATTGTCTCAACTTCTTTATAAATAAATGAGCTTCAAGAAATCAAAAGAAAAAGTGGTAGGCTGTTCTTACAGCAATGAGTTTCACACGCTAATTTTGCACTGCAATAGTCAGGTTAAAGATCACTGAAAAAATTGCTTGTTTTTGTTACAGTTCTTATCATGATCAGGGACAGAAAACGCTTGCTGCTTTTTGCTTGCTTGTCTCCTCTCTGCTGTTTACACACACTTTTCTTTCTCATGTGCTTCTTTACTCTGATTGTCTCATAGTTGAACTTTTGCTCTAAATAGTTTCACACAGCCAAAATCCTTGGCTGATTATCACATGCTTGAGGAGAAAAATTAACTTCATGCCACTGTGCAGACAGTTGCTTGGTTTTCTCCTCAAATGCTCCACCCCTCACAGCACGGATACTGCTAATGATGGAAGGTTGTGCCATGTTGACAAGCCTCTGGGAGCAGAGAAAAGGCCAGTTCTGAGCAGATGCCCGATTTGATTGCAGTATCATGAGGGCTAATTACTCTAATAAGCATTTGTGGGATTCAGAGATCAGGAGGAAAAGGATCACAAACACGATTAAGGTGTCAGAGGTGTTGAAGGAAAATTGAAAGTATTAAGTGCCAATTTCTGTTTTCTGAAATTCAAGCTACCATCACCGAGAGCAGCTAATAGTCATCTGAGGGCAAAGCCTGGTGTCCCTGAGAGGCTGTTTTTCAAGCTGCCTACAAAAACTACCTAACTCAAGTACTGTTGACTGCTTTGAATAAAGGAACAAGAGTACCCCAAGCAATTCAGCCTACTTGATTTTTGGGGCTGGTGATCGCACCTATCCACATAATGGATTAAGAGCTGTGACACCTAACTAATAGAAGAAAACTTGAATAGATCTCCATCAGAGAGAGGTTATTTGGAGTAGGCAAGCCCTAGGGTAAAAACTCTTTGCTTTGGGAATGCTGAAAGGATTAGCTTGGGAAAATCCCCCGTGAGCTCATCATGGCTCTCATGCTGTTTGGTCACCTCTGGACTAGGTTCTTCCATGTTAGTGTAGACATCAGGACTCAGAAGTTGTGTCTGCTCAGAATGGTGGGGATAGACTACAGCTGCTGAACCTTCATCCATGTATTTACCAGTGGTCTGATGGTCTGAAAAGTTTTTCCCAAATATTTGGGACAGCAAGCTGGACAGAAAGAATATGAGTTAGAGGAGAACTGTGTTGGACATACACATAAAAACATCTTACTGTCAGACCATTTTAGAGTGACATTTAAAAAATCTTTTGATTCAAAATATGACCTTTTTTCTGTGCCCAGCATGAGGCAGATTGGACATGTCTTTGTAACCAGTGTCCCTGAGCTCTGCATTTCTCACCTTGAATTAAAACTTCTCACTACACCACCTCCTTCATCTGAAGCAGCTGCTGGTGACTATCACTGTCAGCAGTAGCTCATGATCACAGGGAGATGTTCTTGGAAAAGATATACCCAGCACATTTTGTCCACAATGGGTCAGCCTTGGCAATCACTGTCCTGTTGAACCTGCTTTTTGATCATTAATCATTTTATTCTGTGTCATATTGAATTATGCTATTCCTTTAATGCCATATAACAGAAGTAGTTTCACACAGAGACTTACAATTTCACCTGTGCACGGATACTCAAAGGTATAGACCACTCTAAGCTCTTCAGTTGTGTCTTATAGGCAAGAAACTGACATTTTGATGTATTCTCAGATGGATATCCTTTTACATTCTATTTTTCCTTCCTCAGAAAAGGAAGAAAACGTTCAGTGAAGGGTTAACTACTCTCTGCTGAGTCTCTTGCTTAATTTTCATGCTCCACGGAACTTCACAGTATAAACAATTTTACAAAAGAGAATTAACAGTTTTTCACAAGGACCTGTCACAGGAATACCCAATCTGTGTAATTAAAGTATTGAGAAGGCTGTTTGTTTTCTGGACTAGGTATGAGTTACATAAGTGGTCATGGATAGAGTATTTGGTAAGTTCTGGGGCGATCAAACTCATTTATCATGTTTATGGGATGATGTTTAGGGAACTTTATCTGCTCCACTGCTTGGACAGGAACAGATATACCTTTGAAAAGCTTCTCAGAACCTTCTAAAGTGCTTGTCCCCATCCTGATCTGACAGATGCCAACAGGAGAGTGTGCTGACAGACCCAGTGACAAGTCATTCTTTTCCCTTCAGTCTGATTGAATTCCCAGATCTGAAAATCGAGTGTTCTTAATGCTTTTGGTCTAACTGAAATGTCTCTTCTAAACTGTAAGCCATTTATCTGCGTTCTAATCTCTCCTGCTGAGCTGTCACAATCGAAAGGCAAATCTCCTTACCAGGCAGACAGATGCTCTGAAGGTGTAGGGAGGATTTCAGATTTAATGGAGAAGTTTCCATCTCCCTGAAACAGAAGTGCCCCAAGGACCCTTGTCACATGTTGCTTGCAAGGTCTTGCACGCCACATAGGGGCAGAAAGCTAGTTTGAGGTTGTCTGGCTTTAGGGTAGCCATATGGCACGGCAGTAATGCAATGGAGTAATGTAATTAGTCTAATGTGAAAGTCAGGGCTAATGCTTGGGGACCTTTGTGTGGCACCACTGGTGGTGTTTGGAGATGTCTTAGAGGTCTCTGGGGTGGTGCTGTGCCGCAGTGTAGAGGTCTGGTGCATAGCTCAGATGCCTTGTCCTTGATGGCAGTGCTCCAGTGGCCATGGGTGGGTGCCGAGCTTCCAGGTGAGGGGCTTTACTCCTGTGCTGGAGCATCCTGCAGTAAAGTCACTGACCAGAGTGCTCAGGACAGTTCTAAAACTGCTGGTGGAGATAAGTGATCACACCAGCAAGCCTCCAGAGGGCAAACCAGCTGCTCTTTAGGAAGGATTTCAGAAGACTTTGCTGAAGCTGTGGGACTCTGTCCTGCTAATGCTGAATGCCTTTTGCTGACTTTCTTCTTGTTTCTTCTTGTTTTTAGGTCAAGTGGCAGAAGGATGACATGGACAGCAATTCCAACTTCTTCTCTGTCTCCTCGGATGGGCGGATTGTTTCCTGGACTTTAGTTAAGGTAAACAGTAGGTGGCAATTTCTTTTTCCAGTCAAATTATAACCAATTGCCTCAAAAGTTCAGTGATTCATTAGTATTATTTTTATTTCTAATGAGCTTGAAAAGAAATGTTAGCAGTAGCAGCTGGTGCAATCACAGCTGGATCTGGGGCTCCACATTAAACTCTGAAATGAAGCAGAGTCAGTCTATTCATTGTCAGGACCTAACCTTCATTGTGCCTGCACCTGTAGCACCCCATGGGCCTGAAAATGAGAGATCATTTTCCTGCTTGGCAGCAGTAGGGATTCAAGCCTGGTCCTTGTTCTCACACTTTATTTGTCCCAGAAGGGTCAACTAGACACAGAACAGAATAATCTGCATTTTTTCACAGCTTCCAGATTCTCATCCCCAAAATGCTCCCCTACAGATTGCAATTTGAATTGGGAGAGGGTCAATTTAAATTTCTCCCCATGTGGGACAGAGTGAGTAGTACAAAGTTTGCATTTGCAGTGGGATGGCAGCATGCTGTCAGACAGAGGGCTTCTCCCTGCCATGACATTGGCTACTCCAATACACATCCAATACAAGTTTTTAAAACTAGTTTGCACGCCCTGCCTTTGTTCACATTTCATTTTGGAGTATGTTGAAATATGTTGATAGAAACCTAGAATGAATGTCCCAAAATGACCCTTAGATTCATGTCTCTGAATCCCAATGTGTGGGGTTTTCTGTTGGCTATTTCATTTTACAAGTAAAGATTTCAAATCTCCTGCTAAAAAATAATTGCATTGCCCTAAATATGAGTTTGAAGCAGCTGTCCCATTATTCCCCAACAAAAGAAGAAATTTCTTTACATCCTAGGATGCTCATTTTTCAATCTGTTATACCAAGGCTTGCCAGTTCTGAAATTTTTAGGCCTTGCTGCCATGGCAGGGATTAATTTCTAGCATTATATGTAAATCTTAGCCTCATGTCCAGTACAGGAACAGGAGCATCTCCTAATGAACACTGTAAGCACGGGCAGATGGCACAGATTTTGAAGTTATTTTTTTATAGACTTTGCCAGGTTCATACATGCAGCTTCAGAATGAAAAATCCCTTCTGCAAATGTATCCCAAATCCTTCTCCCAAAAGAGCTCCCTAGACAGGGACAGACTAAGAGTGTCTCAGCACTCAGATCCTGTGTTATCCCCTGAAGAGGAATGCCCAAAAGGTTTGGGTTGAAGTGGGCCATACATGCCTCCAGCCAGACACATCCAGATGAGGTGATTTGGCAGGGTACACTTACCAACTGAGCCCCAGTAACTCAGTGTGCTCAGCATGGTCCCCTTAGGAGGCAGGAAACACTGGCTGAAGTCTCTTACTTCAGAGAAATGCCACAACTGGGACAACCTAAGTGTTTGCAGATGGACTCTTATAGCAGCTCACCCAGCAGAGGGTCTTTTGCACCAGTGCATAACTGTTTCCACATAATAATCTGTGGTTTTGCTGTCCCTTGAGCACATAGATATTTCTTTCTAAGTATCCTTAGCATGACTTCTAAGATCTGCATCCACTTAGCCCACTGTCATTTCTACTCATTCCTTGCATTACTATAATGAACTTTGTCTTACCCATGTGAAAAGACAATTTTAAGGTTTTGGGGTTTTTTTAGATGAAATTACCTCTGAAATCGCCAGAACTAGTACTTACTTACTAGGCAGGGGTGGAAAACAGTGATGTTTTAGGTGTTGTCTGCTTTGAACATTTTTTTAGGGGACAGATACTCAACAGGGAAAACAAGAAACAGGATGAAATGTTTTTTAATAATCTGTCAGTTTTTTATCCAGCAAGGAGAAATGGACAATCTGCTTGAATTCCAGTTTCACAAGAGCTTTTCCTGGGTTTCATTTAGAGTAAAACTGAAGACACTCCAGACGTTTTCTATTCTACAAAACCTTGGTGCAAACAGGGAATAAATGAAAGAGTGCTTCGTTAATCTTTTTGAGAGGGCTATCCAGAAATAAAGCTTCTTCAAATGCTGTTAGCTGTTTGACACTTCCAAAGCTGAGAGCACAAAGTGAATAATTTCATTCTTTCTTCCAGCTGAATATTTGGCAAACCACACTCAAGATGTAGATAGAAGAGTTGTCAAATGTTAGCCAGGGACAGTTGATCTGCCTTGACCATAGTGGTTTTCTCTGTTAGAAATGGGCACAATCACTTTGGACAAATTTCATGAAAAAGCACATGAGTTCTGTGTAGTTAGACTGTCTTGACTTGACTTTGGGTCCTCTTAGAGGTGTAAAACATCAAGGAAGGATGCAGGACTTTGCTGCTGGAGGATTCTATGCCCCCACCTTGGGTGTACACATTACCTATCAAAAAGGAGAAATGTCTCAGCCATTTCAAAGAATTGTTTGGGATGCAGCAGGGCACTGCTTCTCAGGCTGATGCTCAGCAATCCCATGTTTGGTTAGTAGTCGTAGTTCACCCCCTCCTGTGTGACCTACAGCTAAATTACTGAACAGCTCTGGGCCTGCTTCATCACTTAAGGCTAATAAGAAATAAGGGGAAAAGAGCAGCTGTAAGGCCTGATTCACTAATGCTTGCAAAGTGCTCTGCAATTATTAGGCAGAAGCAACATATTATTGCTTGGTATTCCTGGAAGGCCAAATTGTCAGCAGGCTGTTTACTCAGAGGTATATGTGAATGGTTCTGGTGACAAAGAGCCCCAGGAGCAGAAGTGTTTTTTATGCTGTGAAGCTGGGTACAAGATAAAACCAGCACGGCAGGGAAATCTGTGCAAGCAGGGTCCTTTGTGAAGGATAGGGACTGGAGAAATTGTCCACAGGGGCCTCTGCCAGGTGAAGGTACTGGGAAAAATCTTCAGAGGGAAGCTGCAGAAAGGTGTGTGCTTAGAATGAAGGTCTCTTGAGGTTTGCCCTTCTACCAGAACACAGAGATAGTGTGCTAGCCCATCTCTGGGCATGCGGAGATCACATGTCTGTCACACTGGGTATATCAACATGACCTGCTGCAAGCAGCTCCAAAGCTGCTCTTCAAACCAGACTCATGTCTAGATCAGGCCACATGCTTCCTGGAGAGCAGGCAGACCTGGGAGCCTGAGCAGAGGCAAGTGCCTGCTTAGCTTGTCCTGTCTGCACTCCCAACAACACACCAGCACCCCTATTTGAATGTGCGGTGGAACATGCTCTGCTCCTGATTCCTCAGGGCACGGCTCTTTCCAGTTCATGCACATGTACACCAGCACATGTGGCCTCTTTCTTAGCATCTCTCCTGCCTTTACCCACTGAATCAGACTTGTAACCAACGTGCTGTAAGAGCTGCTAAGGTGGAACTCTGCAGGAGTCTGTCCTGCTTCTTGCTGCTCTCAGAGAAATTCACTGCCATCAATAGGCCAGTGCATGTGCAGCAGAGAGAATTAGTGAGACGGAAGAACATTTTGGAGTTTTGTCAGCAGGTCATGTTGATATACCCACTGTGACAGAGTAACTTTGTACCCCCAGAGTACGATAGAAATGCCTTATGGAACATTGTCCTCTCTCAACTGCAGTACTGAACAGGTGCCCACAAGATCTTCTCCCACATTCCCTAACATGGAAATTCCTGGGTTGACCTTGCCAGGTAGAATTCTTTTCCCACCTGAGTCCTGCTCTGGGCTAGGAGAAGCTTCAACTACAGCTTAATTCACTGAGCTAAGTAGTAGTGTTTCAGTGGGTATTTGCAGATTATACCATCCAGTCCACAGCCCATACTGCTCACTAATCATTAGTTGTTTGGTTTTTTTTTTATCACATAATCAGAGAATCACAGAATGGTTGGGGTTGGCAGAGACCTTTGGAGCCCCAGGGTGTTCTTACATCACAACTAACTCTATTCTACAGTGGTATTCCAACTCCCAAAGCTAGTCTGAGAATGTAACTTTCCCTCTGGTAGTTTCTTTATATTTACCTGCATTGTCTCTATTTGCATCTGTCTTTTGTCCCACTTCTACTGTAAACTCTTTGGGACACAACCTTTTGGCCCTATGTTCACTACCTTGCACAGCAGTGTCATGATAGTTCTTTAGAACTCTGCTGAGAGAAACATGAAGCAGTTTTCCCTTGGAGCAAACTGCTTGCTAGGTGTTGCTGGCATCTCAGAGCCCATGAAATTGAGAATATTTTGAACTGAGGCTGCTCTGGGGATAACAAGATGTTAAGAAGCCAGAACTGGAAAGATGATAAGTTGCTATTCATTAATGTGGGGCTTTAGTTAGCTCCCTGAGAATATAAAATATCCATCTTAAACCACACAGGGTGATTTAACTAAACACTATGATTTAAGCTGATTGTGCCAACTTTCAGTAAAAAACACTGACCCTTGAAACTCAAAATTTTCCAGGTCAAGTGCACATGTCAAGGTAATGTACCAGTGGCTCTCAGTTCCAGTGCACCAAAGCATCAGTTTCCTGAAGGCTTTGTGGAAAGCACCATGTTAGCAAGCTGCCAAAAGTGAAACATTAAGCAACTTCTGGGCAGCTTTTTTAAATTCCTCCATAAAATTTGCCATTTGAAAGTACTGAATGTCTCTGTATTGTTGCTGCAAAGCATGCTATTCATGTGGAATCTCCTCTGCCTGCAGAATGAGCTGGTTCACATGGATGTCATCAAGCTGTCAGCAGATGAAACAACGATGCAGAGGCCAGAGGGGCTGCAGCTGCAAACACTTGGTAAGAGCCCAAGTCCTTGCCATGCTGATTAATTACTGACACAAAGCCTCTAATCAGTCATTCTGGGAAATTAAATTTGGAGCAGGGTGTTGAGATGGAAAGGAGCTAAAGGAGGGTTACGCCTCCTTGCTTTCATCTTGCAGTAGGGCAAAGTCTGTCTGGAGCAATGGCCACTGAGTCAAGTTTTACTGGTTACATATTGCCTTTACTTACATGAAAAGATAAACATTATTTTAAAAAATGTCCATTTTACTGGGCTATCTCTGTGTGGATAAAGCATATACCTGTTTATGTCAAAACTCAGTTTTATTCTTATTGTCAGACATTGATCTGGACTGGCAAAATCAAGGTGAAAAGCAACCTCTGCCCTTTCCTGGGTGCACAGTTTACCCAGCCAGCTTTGGGATGTGTCTCATCGAGTTTGGGCTCTGTAAAAACACAGTGTCTATTCTGAGCTACTATGTTATGCTCCCTCCATACAAAGTGAAGTCAGTGCAGTCCTTCTAGGCTGAATCTTCTCGTCCTGATCATCCTGCGCTTGAGACAGAATGGGATGAGTCAGCTCTGGAGGTCCTGAACACAAGAAGTCCTTGAGGAATCCTCTTATCATCCTTCTACACCTGCTTTTGGCTGAGAAGATGGAACCTCTGTTTGGAGGAGGGCCTTGCTCTGCTTTTAAGGATTGCTGTGTTTCTAGGCTAGTAACTGCTGAACAGTCTGTGGGAAGCTTTGCAGTGCCACAATAGGTGGCAAGAAACCAGCTAAAGCAGCAGACTGCAGAACTCTCAGGGCTCTGGGATTATTTGTTAGTGTTACTGGGAAATGGATTTTCAAAGACTTGTCTTGAATATTAAACAATCTATTTGAATGTTAAAAATGCAGATGGTATTAGAGAGTTGAAATTATCCTAACAATTCCTTTGAGAACTACATTTTGTTAATGTTAAAGACATAATGCTTGAGACGACTGCCTGTGCAGAAGTTTCTGTAACTGTGTGCTTCTGAGCCTTGTCTGCTTGTTCCTTTTTCTCATCTGATGGTAGCTGTGGGTATCCCTGCTGGTAGGGACAGCCTCAAGTATCTCTGGCACTCAACAGACATCCCATCTCCTGTTCAAGAACCCTGCTGAAATCTTCTTTCACCAACATGTGAAATGGCTTTCTTGGATGGTGATGCATCTGCCTCAGGAGCAGAAGCCACAAAATCTCAATGAGTCACATCCTGTTTGTGGTTGACACCTGTTTTAAACATAGTTCACAATGTTGCACAATTCAGGGCTTTTGACATTAACAGGATCCTTCTGTCCCTAGCAGAGGATTTCTTCCCAAATCACATTCTTTGCTATTGGCTTTACTGAAGTGAGCCTGCTAAATGGATACTGAATTAAGGGGGAAAAAAAAGCACAGGGAGGTATGATGGATTGTTTTCTCACTGAGCTCTTTTATGCATAGGAAACCACTTAAATTTTTGTGGATACTAAACAAAGAGAAAAGATCTTTTCTTCCCCAATAGTAAGTGGCCAGATCCTCACAATATTTATGTTTGCACCAGGTATTTTTGACTCTTAGTAAAATGATTCCTAGGCTAAAGTGGTTTCTGGTTACTTTTGGTTTTTTCAGTACCCTTTTACATGTCTCTGGGGTGGCTGTTCAAATTGCAGGTCTTGTGGACATGCACAGCTTGGAAAGTTTAGCAGAAGGGATGTCTTTGATTTATTTTGGGAGCTTCTGGCTAATAAATCACTTCTGAAAACACAGGCAGTGTGTGTTTACCATAGGCAGGAAGCATGTTTTGGCCAGCTGAACCAATTCTCTATGTGACAGACCTTTTTTTTGTTAACAGGCAGTGGGATATCCTTTGATTTTCACAAAAAGATAGACTATTTGTTTCTCGTTGGTACTGAAGAGGGCAAGATCTATAAGGTAAAATGTTTTTCTTTATCCTTTGTTTTACATCCCCTGACCCATGTGTGTCTTTCATGCTCATCATCTGAACTGTTTGCTCAGGTGGTAACAAAGTACATCTTCAGAGCCTGGTCCTGCCCTGGGATGCCTGTGGTGAGCCTGAGACCAGAGCAGCACTGCAGAGGGTCGCAGGGAGCTCTCTGCACAGACCCAATTAAGACCCTATTTTGCAGAAATTTTTTTTCATGCAAACTGCATCCCAGAAAATGCTTTGCAGATTGCAGCTGTGCAAGTGAAGTGCTAAGTAGGATCAGAGCAGAAGTTAAAAGGCATTGATCATCTGTCCCCATGACTGCGTGGAAATGGCAGGAAAAGTATCAGCTCTTTTCCTTTTTAGACTTGTTATCCTGGGAGCAGTGAGACTAATGAATTTCCTACGGATTAGCGTCCTGCAGCCCTTCCTGTCCACAATCTCATAGAATCATAAAATCATTTTGGTTGGAAAAGACATCTAAGATCTTTCTAGATCCTTCCCCAGTCCCACTTTCTCCTTGCTCTCCTATCTCCAGTCCAGTGCTACATACCCAAAACTTTCTCCTCCTGACCACCCCACACTGTTCCCAGTGATCCCACCTCCACACTATAACCCTTGTTTCCTGCAGACAGTGCTGGCTACCTCCCCTGCAGTGCCCTCCTGCAGCCTGGTGCCTTGCTTCCCAGTGCCAGGCAGGAGCTGTCAGCCAGCCAGCTCCAGCCGTGTGGTGAGTGCAGCAGCCACACCGTGCTTGCCCTTCCCACACTGGGGACACTGCCCATATGTTTTGTCCTCTCTGGCCATTGCTTTTCACAGAATGTGGAAGACCTTAATGTTACCACATCCCACATGCAGCCAGCTTTGGCTGAAAATGCCAGTGAGGGCAAAAGTTGTTTGTGAAGAGAGACGAGCACGCAGAAGGACACAGGCATCATGTTTTCTTGAGAAATTGAGTTAAAAATAGGAAGTTTTGAGTTCTGCTGTATTTAGCCTTGAAAATAAAGCCAGTAGTGCCTTCCTAATACAACTGTTATTTGCACAGCATTCCTCTGAGCTGGCTCTGGGGCTCTGTTAAGTCTGTAGCCACAGCCCTTCATCGTGGGGGTGTGGACAATCAGCAGGAGGCTGACCTGCAGAGCAGTTGCATCCAGCCATCCCTGGAGGATGATCTCAACACCTTCCCCCATATTCCACCTGACAAACAAACCTGAAACACAATAACAACCCAAAGGAAATCATATCCTGAAATCAGCATCAATCATTTAGGCAAGATGTGCTTAACAAATATGTATTCCTTGCACAGGAATGATGCTGATTGAAATCTCTCCCTCTGCCAGGCAGTATCTAGGGAGGATTTCTAAATGGTGCTCACTTGCTTTGGACAAGATAGGTACAGAAGGGAGGTGGGAGGAGTGGGCAGCTGAGCTGTTGGCAGTGGGCAGTGGGTAGGTGCACTGTCTTTTTGTTGGTACTTTCAGAACACAAAACATCCATACAGTCATGGGCAGATGTTCTGAGTTGTCCAGTCACCCACAAGAGTTGGTGCCCTGGGTATTGAACTCTAAATTGATGGCTACTGTTGTGCTTAGTCCTGATCAAAAGGCAGTAAGGAACTACAGGTTTTAAATTCCTCTGTGTTTGGGTGAGTGATGAATGTAGGTGAGTGTGGCACTGTATGTCAGTGTGAGATGGAGGCCATCAGGAAGAATATTCATGGCTGAGTTACACAAGAAATTAAACGCTTCATAATGGAGCACTGGTCAGGAGACAATGTGGCATTGAAAAACCTGTAGGTGTTTCTGCCTTAGATCATCTTCAGTGAAACTAGAACTAGGATGGGGTTTTAACATAAGAAGTGATCCCAGCCATGAAGCTATGCAGATATTTTAGCATTCTTGTGTGGACAAATGTGGAGAGACACTGATACACAGCATCTGCCCTTTCATTGTCAGGGTTACTGGTAAGCAGCATTGGTGAGCCTCAGTGAAAAGTGACCATTCTCACATTGTGCTGCACAGCCACATAAAATCTTGCTGTTCCCACAGGCAGGAAGAGCCTGTCTTCAATCTGACTGTCGGGGTCAACACAGGGAAGAGAAATCTTGTGTGTAGCATGAGCAGGCTTTTACAGTATCTACAAAAAACACGGGGAGGAGTTCACTCTTAGCATCCCCCAAGAGCTTGCTACAAGCAGTTTCAAAAGTTTTGGGGTCAGCTGCTGCTCCAGACATTTCTCAAAGAATACCACACACCTTCATCACATGCTTCACTGAAACACTGCACATCTGAACCCCTTACTGGAGCTGCCCATGGACTGCCTCCTGCAGCCTTGCTCCACTTGGATGCTGGGAACAGGGACAGTCCCACAGTAGCCTGAGCAGCTCTCAGCTCCTGTGGCTGCACTCCTGAGCAGGAGTCAGCTGCTCAAACCTCTGTGCTGCACTTGCATCTTGAGTGAGATGGACAGACTCCTCACGTGCTGTCTGAGCCATGGATCAAACCCGGGCTGCTGTCCCCATGGACTAAATTTTAGATTACTTATTAAATAAATTGGAAAGTGAATTCCAGAGGAACTTTTTTTTTTTATTATTATTTCCCCAGAAAACAGGCATGCCCACAAATAGCATGATAATATGTTAATTCTTTAGCTGCAGAACAATTATGGTGAAGTTCTGAAAATGGCTTCGTTAATAGTGTTTCGGAAGCCAAGAAATCATTATCTAAATTACACACAGACTAATCTGTTGCCCTTTTTTGTAGAGGAGAAACTGTTTCTGCATTAATATGATTCTGTAACACAATTCTGAATGCTTTTTTTGCATATCTTACTTGCTGTTTAGGAATTGTTCAGCTTGACATCAAAAAGAATGGTCTCTGAGATTCATGTTGAAACATTGTGACTCTAAGTCTCTGGTCAGAATAACTTCCAATAAACAGGCCTTCAATAGAAAAATTGTGAGGAAATTTGAATTTACTCATGTAAGAAAGACTTTTGGTTTTTTTAGTTTTTGTTAGTTTTTCTTGAGAGTAACAAATGAATATAATAAAACCTAGTGCAAGACTGAATAGAAGAAAATGTTATTCTAATTTTAAACAAAACTAATTTCACTCATACTCATTCTCTTTTACTGTGTACCAGAACATTTGTGTCTTTCTGGTCAGGACAGGATTATTATAATTATTATTATTATTATTATTATTATCATCATCATCATCATCATCATCATCATCATCATCATCATCATCATCATCATCATTATCCTTATCATCATTATCATTATTACAGATGACAAAGGATGGTGGTTGTTGAATCCTTATCATATCACTTGAAATTTCCCTAAAACAGGATGACAAACTGTTTTCTGGACAGGCTCTGACTTCCAGTGACCCTTTAGTAATAGAGAAATCATTTGCCTCAGTGTTTAGCCTTGCTTTGTATTAGGCAAAGTTGTTTTCCTTGTCTGAATATATTATGGTTTGAGTTCTGCTCTTCATCTTCTCATCACCTTATCTTTGGGGCTTCTGTCTGTGTTCTGTCTGGTTGTCTAGTTCCTGGACTGACTGAATTTTTCATCAATTTCCACAGAGTCTTTCTCTTACCATTCCCTACTGTTCCTCCCTATGTGTTCATGTGCCTTGGTTTCTGCTTGTGAGCCTTTCTGCAAATATCAGCATTTCTGTTACAGATCTGTATAAGCAGTCACTGAGCTAAAACCAGGAGAGCATCTGGTGTAGCTAGTGGCAGCCTGAACACCACAACATGGGACACGTTTGTGTCTGGTTTCTAAAGAGCATCTGGATGTCCTGAGCTGCCTGAAAGTGCCAGTTGGGCAGTACTGCCTTTCTGTTGCCAGATACAAACCTTCTCTGAAAAAGATTGCTCTTGGATTTCTGTATTGCGTAGATTCTCTGTATTCCTGTTAGTGAACTGAAGAAACTCTCTGCCTTATAAGGACAGTAATAACCACCAATTCACCAGGTATGTGGGGGAGTTTTGTGTCAGACTAACGTCTAGCATAAACTGAAGTGCTATTGATGAAGATTATTCATAAGTTTTGTGTCCTCAGAGTTCTTCTTTTCTCCCAGTATTCCTCCCCCATGTTTTGTAGCCTTGTCAAGAGTCGTCTTTGACTGGTTTCCTGTATTGCCATAGACGTATTTTTGCATTTCTGTCTCATCATAAAAATATTGTTTACCATTCAAACATGTCTACCATCATTTAAGTAGGAGAAAAACACTCCGAGCAAATTTGAGCAGTGCTCTAGAAGATCAGAGAGGCTGCACAAATTCCTTCTCTCTGAATCTAGTCATCCTCTTCAAAGCTCTCCTGTCAGGACATAGGTGTCACATATTCCAGTGGTTCTGTTTTCATACTGACATAGATAATAATTGTAGGGTTCTTGAACTGAGTAGTAGGGAAAGACGTTGCCAGCAGTTCTAGTTAGCTCAGAAACTGTTTTTATTCATTAAAGTAATATTTCTTTTCTGAGCTTTTTCTCAAGTTTGTGGTGTCTCTTCAAAATGCATCTTGGGAAGAAAGCAGCCCTGTCTTGCACTCAGAGATAATGATAAGGGTTGTGGTTAATGCGGTGTGGGGCTGGCAGGCACTGCCAGAGCACAGTGGATGCCTTTAGGCTAAAGCACACATGCAAGGTTCATTTCTCACAAGGGACACAGGTGGGAGTCTGCCCTACAAAAATCTTTTTGCTGCTGATTTCATAGGAAAAAAAGGTGGATCCCTTTCCTGTTATGGAGATTGCAAAGGCAGTTCTGTAGATCAACACATCCCAGAGCACGATGGATCTCCTGTACCAGTGCCCAGAGAGCTGCACTGATCAAGGGCTTAGCCCCCACAAGCCTTTGAAAACAGGGCACTGAGCATTACAGTTCTGTTGGAGGTACACAAATCTGGTTAACATCTCACTCTTCTTCGAAGTTTTCAGGTACTAGGGAATCCTGCACTTGAAAGGACAGATGGACAAAGCAGCTTCACTCATGTGTTAATTACTTGTGATCCATCCTGTCTGTTTCCAGCAAAGTGACTTTCAAAACAAGCCAAGTACTGATTTTCCTGATGGCTGAACATTAAGAATTATGAAGTAATGTTATGAAACATGGCATTAAAGGAGATTTCTGTCCTACAATTAAATGCAGGGGCAGCAACACAGTGTATGCAGTGAACTACTAGCATTAGTAAATCTCAATGGGACAGGAGCCACTTTCTTGTTTACATTTCCTACCACAACCAGGCTCTCAGGGATGTAGGAGCTGCTACTGTGGGAATGGTTTAGCACACTTATTGCAGTGCCTCCACCAGTGAACAGTACCCAGACAGTAAGTGTCAATAAACAGTTGTAGTAAACTTAACTTGTAATAAACAGTTAAGCCTTAAGATTAGTTAGATCTTTGGTTTGCAGGGGTTAAAGTCACACTTCAGCAATGCTGCTGCTTGGGCAGATGATGTGGTGCTGCATTCAGTGGAGAGTAATGAAAAGTCATTGTTGTGACAGTAGTGAGGCAAACCAGCAGAAAATCCTGAAACTAACTCCAAGCTGCTGTATGAATACAGCTTGTTTGAGAACACAAGCAAAAGGGTGTTTCATGTGAGATGGAGTCTCTGTTGCTAGTAAAGGAAGCCTCTAACTTGCTTGGAGGGAAGGAGGTTTGGGAAGCATAACCTAAAATTTCCATGTACACAGAACTGACAGGATCTGGATGAAGTCCCCTTGCAGCTAATTAGATTGTAATTTCTCCCTGCTTCATAAGCTCACACACAAAGTGACTTTTCCAAGGGTCCCAAATGTTTTCCTTTCCCAGCTCTTAAAGACATCCTTCATTTTGCAATTCAGCAGCACCCACAGCTGTGATGCTGCTTGTCTGACCCTTGCATGTCTGTGTAGGCATTGTCCAGTTCACAGGCTGCAGTGGGGCCCCCTGGCCTGTCAGGGACATGCCTGAGTCCTGGACAGCCTCTGTGGCTCTCACACTGCTCTGGAAAGTCTCAAGTGGCAGAACAGAAAGAGCTGCAGAGTCAAATGATGGGACAGGCTGTCTGAGCAGGCTGTCCAGGGTGGTGACAGGAGAGGACTTAGAGCATCTTTCCAAAGTATTTAGAGTCAAAGGCACTGGTAAGACATTCTCGTGCTGAGGGCACTGTTACTGGAGGTTTTAACTGTGGCACTTCAAATGCACACAGTGCTGTGAGCATTTGTGCTTCTGAGCAGTACACGGTACTGTGAGCACACAGTGCTCCTGAGCAGCACAGGGACATTCTCCCCTGCCTTTCTTGTGAACCTTTTATGCCGGAGAAGCACAGCAGGAGCCCAGGCTGGCAGCAAGGCAATATAGCTCCCACAGTGGAGAATGGTCTCTGGGGCCTGGCTGTTTCAATCCAACCAGACAACTTCAATTCCCATCTCTGTGTGTGGCAGAGGAGAGCAAGAAGTTGCCTGCAAGTGGGGTGAAACAGCATGTGCTAAATTATTGATTTTCTGTAGCATCTCTGGGTACCAGCCACCTCTTCCCAGCCAGCCCAGAAGATCCTGAGAGGCCGCACAAGTAATCAGAGGCATCTTCCTACGTGAATTTAAGATTACTGAATAGTTCTTTCCATTGCAGTGTTCAAAAAGTTATTCAAGCCAGTTTCTGGATGTGTTTGAAGCCCATCACATGGCTGTGGACACAGTCAGCTGGAATCCCTTCCATTTGAAAGTCTTCATTTCCTGCAGCTCTGACTGGACAGTCAAGATCTGGGATCACACCATCAAGTAGGTCCTGCCAGGTCCTGGTGTGGGTGAGGAGGTCCAGCCTGACATGCCAGCAGCACACATTGACTCTGCTTATACCTTAATCTCAGTTTCCTCCCCAGGTGTTGATAATGCTAATTGCTTTTTTATTTTTTGTACTCAGATTTGTACTCTCCAGGTATGAGACATAAGATATAGTATCGGCTGCTCCAGTAACTTGCCAAGCATAGTCAGCCCAGAGCCTGACTGCTTTACTTCAGATCTGGCTTCCTGCAGGCAGGACCTACTGTGGCAGAGGAATGCTACAGAGAAATGTCAGGGAGTGGTTTCTAGCTTCAGGGGCCAGAAACCTCCTAAGAGGCAGAGAAGAAAAAAAAAAAAAAACTGGAACATTTTAAAACATAGAATGAAGTTCAGGGTTAGTGGTTAAGGAATGTCTGGTTTCAATCAGGAAATTGATTTTGTTGTAAATCAGAGTCACATATTTCCTGTTGCCAATACTGCTCTAATATTCAATGTTGTTGTCCGAAGTCCAGATAATTTTTTCCCATATGATTATTAATATCAACCAGAGAGACTCCATCTTGCTGTGTGTTGGGAAGAAGTTTTCAAAATGCTTTCAGAAAGAAAGAAAGAAAGAAAGAAAGAAAGAAAGAAAGAAAGAAAGAAAGAAAGAAAGAGAGAAAGAAAGAAAGAAAGAAAGATGCTACCTCACTTCTCATTGCAACAGGTCAAATCCTGATCCATTTGTATTAGTGCTCAGCTTTGCCTTAGACTCAGACCCTGGCTGTTATCTGACGTAGAAAAATACCCCATCTCCCACTTCTGCAACAGCCAAATGTTCATAGCTCAATGTTACACTTCCAGAGTGGCATGTGTTTACATGAATTCTTCTCTCTGTGTCTTTTTTTATAGGACTCCATTGTTTGTTTATGACCTGGGTACTGCTGTAGGGGACGTTGCGTGGTCTCCTTACTCCTCCACGGTGTTTGCTGCAGTCACCATTGATGGCCAGGTGAGAGGCTGGGAACAACACTGCTCTGATTCGAGCTGAGAGAAAGTCAAAGGAGATTAGGGCTGAGCACGGGAAGGGGCCAGCCCAGTCCTGGCCAGGCATATCAGGGAGCCACCAGCAGGAACCCACCCTTTCCTATGCTTTCCTGCCTTTGGCATGCACATCCCTGGGCATTAATCGCTCAGTCCTTCTCAAAGTAGGTGTTGCAAATGCATACTAGTCCCTGCCTGCTCTCCTGTTAACCATGTGAGTGCAGGTGTGCAGCTTGCACATGGTTATGCATGACTAAAACACTGAACTTCTTCAAAATGAAATCCCCAGTACATCCCTGGGGATGGAGACGTAATGTTCCAGATCAGAACTCCCCTATACGAGCTGACAGCAGGGCATTGGTTCTGAAATTTTAAGGTGCAGAGCAACAGTAGAATAAAGTGGTTATATACTTATACTGATATTTAAAAATCATTTATAGTAATATGCCCAGGGTCAGCCAATAGATTCTAGTTAAATAAAATCAACATTTTTCCACCATGTGAGGCTGTCTCTAAGAGTAATAGTTTGGTAATGAACTCTGTAGACCAGTCCTAATACTGGCATGATGGCAGTTATATTTTTGCCTCTAGCTGGGTATTGCAGTAGCTCAGATGGTTAATTTGGGCTTGGCAAGTATCCAGGACATGCAGCTATCCATCAATACTTGTTGAATACTTTAAGAGCACATTGCTCTAACACCATGAGCTTTATGTTTAGCTGGTATAAACTAGAAAGTCTGTGCAGTTTGGCCAGAATTTCTCTAGCAAAAGGGTAGCCTTTATGCATCCCTATCATTGAATTGATGCCTTGGCTTCCTTATTGTAGTTTAACCTTTATGTTATAGCAAGAAAATAATTTCACTGGTACACTGCCTTGGGCTGTGAATTTGTCTCTCCTAAGCAATAAAAATCTCTTCACTGGGTCACCTGCTCTCCCTGGAAAGCTCAGGATGCCACAGCCTACGGAATGTTGATGCTCTTCCTTCACAGCCAGGGTCAGGATCGGGTCCTTCTTTCATGAATCTATCTGTCCCCAGTCTCCCATACACCAAATGAAGGGCCTGCATGAAGGCAGTGAGTGTATTCAGTGCATCAGTCACATCCTCGGACTTGTTTTCCACAAGTGACATTGGGTGTGCAAGGGCTCTGCTGGCAGTCACAGCTTTGATTGAGTGCTAGGGTAAGCAGGGCTGAGAGCTGTGGGTACCCCAGCTATGTCCTGGTGCTAACTGTGCGGAAAAGGATGGAGATGTCTGCAGGCAGGGATACATGCTGGGCAGCATGAACAGATAGAGGGTAAACACTGTGTGTACTTGGATTTCCTACTCACGTGGTCAAGTTTTGGCAGTGAGGTCCTCTCTGGAGATGCCTCATGCCACTTGAGTTCTTTCTCAGAGCTTTACCTACTGCAGAGAAACTGTTGTGGTCTTGGTGCTGTGGGGTCTTCTCATCTCACCCTCAGCTTGTCCTAGCCACATTAGCCACAGCTTCCATGGACCTGGAGTCTATATAAGGCTACTGATAAGGCACAAACCTGTTTGAGTTGGCAGCACTGCACGACGGTATCTCACTTGGTTATTCTTGCATCTAATTCAGTAATCCTAGATAGAACCTAATTTAACTGAATCTAATTCTGCTTTATGCCTTCTATCCCAAACTCTCAGAAGAGTGGCCATCAACCAGGAGCAGTCCAAAACTGGGCTGGCTAGCAGGACAGGTCCAGGCAGGAGCTGCCTTCCTATTGCAGCAGGCTGGCCAGGGCTGATGCTGATGGGAATACTGGGTCTCTCTGTTAACTACTAACCATGCTGGCTGCAGCAGGGTGTGTCTGAGACATAGCTTAGTTGCTATTATTGAACAGAACCTTCTAGATCTGCAGTGGAAGTGGAATACATAGTTGTTTACAGCCTCTTCTATTCTGGACATACTCCACTTCATAGCAGAGTGCACTTGTGAATAACTCAGTGCCTCGCAAAGGGCAAGCTCCATTAATGCCGGGGAAAAAAATCTGCATTAACAGGATGTTCTATGATTCTCCAGAACAGAAAAATACAGAACATGAAGCCAGAAAATAAAACACTAAAGGCCTCCTGTTTGCAAACAACCTCTGTCTTGGCATCTGCACATAATGGTGCCTGCAAAATTTGAAGGTTGCCTGGAGGTGGTTTTAAAATCAGGCCCTAATTGCAGTCTTCAAGAGATACGTGGCATGTTCTGGTGGCACTTTTCTTTTTTCAAGCTGATGCTGTATGTCCAAAATGTGTATGAGCCCCTTAAGATTTACTTGGAAATTGGGGCATTTTAGTATATAAAAATCTCTCAATCCCGGTGAATCCAGGAGGTAGGGATTTAATAAAAGCTGTAAATATCAGGGTCATTATGATAAAATGTGTTTGTTGGCAGCTGGGCATCTGCTTTGGACAGCAGTGCTCTTCATAAATAACCCAAGTGTGCACATTCCACCACTGGTGCAGTGGATAATAACTGCTGCTATTGCTCTCCATCATGTTCTGGTTAATTCCTTAGTTTCCTGCTCTGCTTGCTGATAATTTTATTTCAGAAAGCTCATAAACAGGGATTCATAAAAGAGAACACCTTGTGTTGTAGATGGTAAAAGCCTGACAGGAAGAAAAAGGCTAGCTGGGATGAGAGACCCACTTTGGAAATAAAAAAAAAATTGGAGGTGGATTTGAATATCTGGACACTTCCATTTAGAGTACAGGAAATGTGGAGATATTGGCCAGCTTATTGTAAGGACAGAGGGCAGAGAAATGGAAGGGATTTCATTCAATCCTGCAGCATTTATAAGTATTTGCTTTCGGGAGTTTGCTGTAAGTCCATCTTAAACTTACATTTAAAGTATAAAAAAATAATTGAAACATGTAGAACTGGGATTCATACCGAAATTTCCTCTTGGAAAGTCTTCTTTTACTTACTTTCATTAAAGCAGGAAATGGTGTTGACATTTCCTCCACGTCTGTGTGTGCAGAATTCGTGCGTGAATTGTTACACTTCTTAAAAAAGCCAAAGACTCATATCACAAATGTCCCCCTGGCTGGATCCCAGGCTGTGGGCCATAGCTGCCCTAAGCAATGGGTGTGATGGTATGGTCAAGCTGGGTTTCTTCAGCCTGGAGAAGGAGACCAGCAGCCTGACAGTACCTTCAAGGAGGTCACTGAGTAGTTCGAGCCAAGATTTTCACAGCAACACATTAAGTGATGATGACACACAGCAGCTGAAGTGAGTTGAAATGAGGGGTTTGGGCTGGATATATGGAAAAAATTTTAGCTCTGAAGGCAGTCAGATAGTGAAATAACTTGCTCAGAGAATCTGTGCTGTTTCTGTCTGTGTAAGGCTTCAAGACCAGATTGGACAGAGCCCTTAAAAACCACATCTGTCCTCAGAGCTGACCCTTTTTTAAGCAGAAGGTTAGAGTCTTCTGTGAGTCCCTTTCAACCTGAAGTGCCTTCTAATCCCATGACCCTGTGAAATGTCCTGTGTGAAAAGGAGGATCCCGGGGGTTTTACCACAGGCTTGTACACAGTACAAGTCCATTTTCTGTCATGTTTTTGTCGGCTACTGTGTTATTCATTATTAGTGCAGCAAGAGGAGGGTCCTGTTATAACCATCTGTAGTAAATATTGATAGCCTCAAGATAAATGCCATCCCAGTGCTCACTCTGCAGAGAAAACTGGTCAGACATTTGCTCCAGGGCTTTTCCCCATTAGTGAAACTGTTGACCTTTCGAGATGTGAAATACTTTAAACAACCCAAACCTTCAGGAAGTTAGTTAATGGTTTGTGCTGCTGCTCAGGAAGCAAGTGTGCTCTTTCCTACTTATATAAACCGATTTTACTGTTTGTACAACTGTTTTGAATGTGAAGCCTTGGAGACCAGCTTTCTGTTGAATCTAACTCACAGGATAACATGCCAAGGTTATTCTGCCAGCTGGTCTTGATGCCATCCTTTCTCAGTGAAGAGAGAAGCACTTGCTTAGTGCTGGCACATGTGTGAGTGTACACAGAGGAATTTGCAGAAACTTGCTGCCCATTTAGCATGGACTTGAAGCAAAAGCCAAACTCTGTCTTTGAAGCATGAATGATTTTGCAGACAAGAGGCTTAAGCCTTTCAGGCTTGCAAATATTTACCTGGGTATTTTTGACTCAGTCCTGCCTCTCCTTGCAGGGCATGAATCAGGGGTGCCAGCAGGCCTCTCATCTGCTGCTACTTTTGCCCAGTGTGTTGGGGCAGTGAACGTGACTACAAATGCCCTTGCTGCATTTGAATCTTTCCTCCTCCCCTTCTGCAGTAGCCCCGGGGGATTATCCATACCTTATGGGGCTACCACTAGCTTTGCAGGGCTGGGACAAGGTCTTTCCTGGCTCTCAGCACCATGACCAGGGCGATTGCAGGGGTGTAAAGACACTGAATGAGCATAAGTCCCTTTGCCATCACCCAAAAGGACCTTTGAGTAGGCTGAAGCAGGTGGGAGCTTTCTTAAAATGGCCTTGAAATTGTATTTGCAGCACAAGTGGCTGTTTCTTGTAAAACTGTTCATTTTCTTCTGCTGCAAAACCTAAAAGGCTCATTCTTATTCCCTGCTGAATCTTTGAGATTGATGTGGACTGCTGGAGAGTCAGCTTTAGAACAAGGGCTGGTGGCATGTCAGTGCTCAATGAGATAGATGGTCAGAGTCCCAAAATTAATGCTGCCTTCACTTTGTGCCAATTAGAGTCTTCCCCATTCTCCTCCCTCTGCCACCAGACTCTTTGTACATCAGCATTTCTCTCCACTAGCAGCTATTTTTAGGGAATAAAGCTGGCCTGGACAACTGGTTTACTATGGCAGGCTCTGAGCCCTCACTTCTATAGTGATGCAGCCCCCATCCCATCATAGCATGCTCTAGTGGTCTCCAAGCCTCAAAATGAGCATCAGGCATCTCAGGATACTACTGCTCCCTCGCATCCATTAGCTACTGATTGCAGGTGAGGTGACTTTATCAGCACTGTAGCTGGTTTCAGTACAAAGTCAAATTTAAACCCCTTTTGTCGATGGCTTTGCAGGATTTTTTTTTTTTTTATAGAGAGGCTTACAGGCCAGTTTTTCAATACTAAAGCCATTGCTCTTTCAGATTATGAAATATGGCATTTTGACAAAACTGATCCGCTGAGATTACCTAGTTCATTCAGGCACACAGGAACCAAGTTTGCCTTTTTCTGCTTCATGGATGTATAAATCAAAAAAATTACTTCTACAGCATCTCAAATGATTTTTTGTGTTGATTAATCTGTTAGGCTTTGCATGAAGACCTACTGGGGGCTCAGAGTCCATCAGGAGAATCTGCAAGAGTTCATAAAGCTGCCCCTTTCTGCTCTTAATTAATTTATTAATTCGCTGCTAGGAATGGCTCCTCACTTAGGTTTGAATTTGCAAGTTTGGACTTTCGTTGTTTGTCTTGACTCCAGCTGTCTGTCAAATCCTTCTGTACAGAGATAGCAGCTCCTGAACCTTGATCTTTCTTCCTTGGCATTTTATAATGACCTGCAATCTGTGCGGGTTCATTTTAAATGCCAGTCTCCAAACCATGGCAGTTCAGTGTCTGCCCTGTGAGCAGCTTTGCTGGCCTGCCATGGGGTGCAGGTGGCAGAGACCAGTGACTGCCTCTCCCATTAGATGTGGTGCTGCCCTTTCTTGTGCCACTGCCTGCCCTTGCCCTTGCCCCAGCCTGCAGTGCTGACTCTTTCTGGCAGGGCATAGCCAGGACCCTGCCAGCATGAGAAGAGATGAAGCTTCAGCCTGACATCAGGGATTGACTGACCCAGTGACTGTGGGTCTCAGCAGAGAGAGCACAGGGGGACTGACACAACTGGGGTGTGTATTCAGGCAGCTCAGCCTTGGGAGGTTTGTCCTGGGGCACTTAGAGGACTGGTTGAAACCATCTCCCTGTTCTTTATCAGGTATTTGTGGTGGATGTAAGAATAGGGAAGTGTCAGGAGACTGGAAAGAAAGATTCTTTGCCCAGTAGTCAGTACTGTGACAGTACAGAAGAGATTAGCCAGCCTAAACAAGCTACCCAGAAAGATCGTGGGACAAATCATTGGTTGTTCTATTTGTGAGCACTGGTAGATCAAGGAGCAGGCAGTCTAGAAAGGTTTTACTAAGGCTGTATCACATAAAACCAAACTAATGTTGCTCTTAAGAGTAACAGGGCTGGTAGGTCAGAGGAAGGGAATGTAGCCCATGCTTACAGGTTGACTTCAGGAAAACTGCTTTAACCTAATCACTGAGGCATTCAGGGGAGAGCCAGGCTGGCTGAACTGGTGACTGGCAAGGAATTTAGCTTGGATAAACAAGCACTTTCTTGCAAAACAATGTCTTGGGGTTTCCAGAAGAAGCCAAATGGTCCTCAGCTTGTCTGAATGAATAGCAGCTCTTCTACATGCTGAGGCTTTGATTTCTTACTGACTTGTGGGAGCTGAGTCAAATCACCTAAGGCTGATGCTGTTTTCCTACCATGTCAAATTGGGAATGACCCAGTTCGTACTGAATGAAGAAAAGAGATGCAGCCCTACAGTTAAGTCAGGTGACAGGCATTCTCTTCCCTGCTGTGTCATGTGCCCTGAAGCATCCGGCTGGGATGCTGCAGGATAGAGAGATGAGCTTAGCCCTCTCCCACACCTCAGAACATGCAGCTAGCTCCTGGCTGGCTCAGCCCAAGAAGTAGATTTCACACATGCCTGCTCATCCTCCAAGCAGAAAACTGCCTCTGAACATAACTCTAACAGAGATGGATCCTGTTCTTTCACCAGTAGCATGAAATTGCTGTGAAAGGCCATGAATTTTATGATCAGGACCACTGAGGTTCAGGATTCCTGTGTTGTCATTGCAGAAGGCAATGAATGTTTTCTGAGTCAGGTTTCCTTTACTCTTGCCAGGACCCAGACTGCCCTGCGTGTCAGAGGGACCAAGAACTGTCTTGCAACATTCATTTGTAAATGAAAAATGTCCTGCTAGGGAAAATTAACTGTATTGCAATCTGTTCTTGCTACAGTGGCATTATAGAAATCAAGTAAACTAGGGTCTCCAGTGCAGAGCAAGCTGGGCTGCCCTGCCTGCCCCGTGCCTTTGGCATGCTCCAGTAGCTGCCATGGTGCTAGACAGAGTCTGGGGGTGACCTGCCCACTTGTTAAATGTATTACCTGAGAGTTTGAAACAAATCATCTGTGGAGTTTGCGAATGGATGAGGGATCATGATTCAGTCAAGAAAATGAGGTAAATCGATCAAAAGGACAGTGAAAGCCAAGCTCTGAAAGAGATGTCAACTGATAAAGGGCAGCATGGTATTAAATTATCCCCCACCTTTTGCTCTTACACTGATTTTATTCTTTGTTGCCAAGTTACCAGGCATGTCTGCCTTGTTCTTACACACATATATATTTCCCCCCAGTCTTGGTTCTGGATGCCATCAGGATGTTTTTGAACATGCTAGCATTGTCCAGCCCACTGCTGGGGAAGGGGGGCTTTTAAGATTAGAATAAAAGTACAGGAAAGGCTCCAGCCATGGCAGATTCAGTGGGAGTTTGTGGACAAAATAAAGACAATGTCAGTCAAAGTAGTTCTTCAGCTCCCTTCTTCATGAGCCACAAAAATCAAGTAATTTGTTCTGCTGCCAGAGAAGTTCTGCCAAGGGTTCTGCTTCCCCCACATTCCCTTGCATTTCTCTTCCTGTTGCCTCAGGGCAGGGAGCAAAAGGACAGAGGGGTCCAAGTCACCCCAGAGGTGCCAAGCAGATGAGAGCCTGGGCTGGCTTTCAGGCTGTAAGTGCAGTTGGTAGAGCAGGTGGGGAAAAATAAGTCCAAAACTCTGAATATGGTTTGGTGCTGGAGCTGTGGTACTTGTCTTGGACATGCACTGTGCCATGCAGAGGAGCTATGTGGAGTTGCAGTGGGGAACAGCTGGATTTTAGGAAGTAGAATGCATTAGCATGATTTATAGACAGAGGAGCTGTTGGTCTGGATAAGACTGAGCTGGATTTCTTCTCTGGCTGTTTGGAAGTCAAGCATCAAAGCAGCTTATTTATGTCAAACATTTTCTGCAGCGGTGACACAATAGACTCAGATCCATTATTGCCTGTACATCAAGCATGAAGAGAAACTCTGTTGTTACTGTGATGGCAGTTTAAAATTGTTTTAATTGGATAAAATGCATCAGAAACTGCAGAATTCACTTGGTCCCACCCCAGAGGAAAATGGGCTCAGTGCTTATATTCAGGGTCTTAGCAGAATTGCTGCCCTTCCATCAAGAAATTTGCTTTGAACATCTGCATGGCGTATCTACTACCAGCCTGTCCAGCACTTCAGTACTGTGGGTCTAGGTTTCTTTTGATTCTGGTTGATACCAGCTCATAAATCCCCATGCTGCAAGGAGCTGCTTGACTCAGCAGCTTGGGCTTCATTTGGAAGACGCTACATCTTCTCCTGTGCTTTCTTGGAGCAGGCACGGAGGTTTACAAGGATCATAAATAAAATTGCTGTCAGAGTAATTGGTTACTGTCCAGAGTTTTATTCTCCTGTAGTTATGTGTGAAACAGAAGGGAATTCTTGCACTTTCCTATTTCAGACATTTTCAGATTTCTTTTACGTCTCTCTGTGTCTTTTTCCATGTTTCTTGTTCTTGGAGTTTGATTTATGTTCCTTTAAGCAAGTGACCACATATTGTTCCTGACTACTCTGTAAAAAATAACTGAAATGCCCTTACTCATTGTTTTTTTTTAGCTCATTAGCAGAAAAAAAATAAGGTGTCTGCTGTGGTCTGCAAGCAGCAGGAGCTCCAGATTCCTCGCTTGTTTCTACGGAATCTGCAGAAGGTATTGAAATGAGTTTGTCAGGAGGCTTTTGCTTCCTTCCCTGCTGATGTACACCAAAATGGAAACATTTTTGAGGTCTGAAAACCAGAGGTTTGAAACCTTCACTCTTTAGTTTCTAAATTGCTCCTAGATGAATATGGGTGAGCAAATGTGATGGCCCCCGGGTCTCAGCACCTGCAGTGAGGGACCAGCCTTGACAGCATGAGAAGAGGCATGCAGACCTGGCAGAAAAGAAGAGGACTCTCACTGGTTTGTAAACTCTGAAAGGCTGGCGACACAAGTAACATTTTATAAAAATGAGCTTTTGTAACAGCTGCCTGACAGTGTCTGACTATCAGTTCTTGTCTGGGTGCTGCTGGATGGGTGCCTGCCCTGGAACCTGTGCTCCATGAAGGAGGGTTTGGACGTGGTTCTGGCTCTGGTCATCCTGGCTACCCATGAATTTGATGCTTGAGTCACACATGGGGTTGGGTAGCACTTGTGTGGGTCGTGGTTGCTCTTCTCTGGGTCATAGACTCTGAGAGGGCTCATCTGGCAAGACCTGAGAGGCCATCTCTGTGTGCAAGCAGTGGTCTTGGGTCAGGGGCCACCATGGCAGTGGGATGAAGAGAAAACTGTGTGTTGTTGGTGATTCTCTGAGATGGGAGATCCAGCTGGATCCCACTCCATAACCCTTAATTTCAGGAGCTGAGCCAGCAGAGCAGGGGTCTAGGAACTCTATGGCTAGGGGACTGAGAGTCTCAAGGACAGCTGCAGGTTTTCAGTCTCCATTCTTTGGGCAAAAAGCCCTAGGCAGCTCTACAGATGGTGCTGGCCACGTGTAGCTCTGCAGCTTTGCAGCACTATTAACCTGCCTCAAGTGTTGTGGGAGGCCTGTGCTCCTTTTAGGCTGCTCCCAAAGCATCAAAATCAGTGTTGCTCTGACCCCGTTTCCCTTTCTCTTAAGAGTAACTGTGCGTCTCTGAATCAAAGCCTCTGAAGTCCTTCTCAGTGCCCGTGGCCCACCCCTCCATCTGGTGTGTCTGACAGCTGATAGGAGGCTGATGTTTCCAGCTGAAGAACTGAAATAGTTTGTTCTTTTCCACGATTCCCTTGGCAAAGGAAAACAAGCCCATTTGTTTAGAAGCTCATAAAAGAGGAGCTTTATAGTAGGAACATTCATAAACTTGTTTGCTTTTGACCTTCTCCACATTGCTGATGGTTTCAAGTTCTTGTCCCAGGCATTGTGCTTGTCTGGGCTGTTCGTGACATTTTTGAGAAACAGCCTCACCCAGAGTAATTTAAATTGCTCAGCACTCCAGCACTGAGCCTCTGGCCATGCCATCTTTCTCCAAGTGCAGGGCTGGGCAGGATGTGTGTAGGGGGTACATTGACAGCCCTACAGAGAGCAGTGCAGACCTGGCTGCCAAGAGGAAACCTGGCCACTAATTCCCTGTCACTTTTTTTTTTCCCTAGATTAAATGGTGCTACTCAATCAGTGAGCATTTCCCAGGCTCTTAGATTACTAAATTAATAAGGATGTATTCTATGAAGGCAAGAAATCAGATCTTTAATGAGTGTGGCTCATGGGATACTGATATGCTTGAAAGAGTGCTTGTTTCTTTTCTGAGAAATTAAGACAGCAGGTGTATAATACAAGCCAGAAGAACCACCTTGATTTATGTTGAGAGGCAGGAAATTGAAGTTAGCTTTGCTGGACTATGAGACTTCAAGTGTCAGGTCAAAATTCACAATGTAATGCTGGCATCTGGTAATTTGAACAGAAAAAAATGTTGCTGTGCTTTCATCTATGCTTCTGCTGACTGGGGAAGGACTCTCCAAACTGCAAATCCTTGTCTGTGGCTGATGCTTTTTATTCCATTCTTGAATTGTACTGTCATAGATTTCTTCAAAATATGTCTTCACAACCCTGTCCACTTTTCAAGCACTTTCCCATTTTATTTTACTTCAGTCTGGAGGCAGTGATCCCTTTCTTATTTTTTGCATCTGTAGACCTTTTTTCTCCAGCTCAGACCAAGGACATCACAAATTCCTAGACTTTTGCTCCTATGAAGACACAGCAGCTCATGAGACTGCCTGGGACATGTGCTTGCTCATGGCCCAGATCTATGCTATAAATGGATTCAGATAAAATTCACTGACTCATCAGTGCATTATGGGAAAGTACATGTAGTCATTTGATACCTTCCACACTCTTTGGAATAAGCTTTTATAGAGTAGCATTGTCTGATTTCAGATAATTCCTAGATTCAAATTGTCAGCATGGCATACTGTTGAAATTACATGTTTCCTTTGTCTTTTAAGTGCTGGTAAACAAGACACAGCTGGAAGGAGGTTTACAAGTAGTGCAAGTCTAATTTCCTCCATATTCCCACTGTACTTGTTAGCATAAAGCATTCCCCTCCTAATTTCTCTGAAGACAGAAAAGAGAAGAGAAACATAAGGCTGAAAGTCTTCATGGTGGATAGCAGGTAGAAATTCAGAATGCTGGAAATGGCTCACCTCAGCCCTGGGCAAGAGAGGCACATCATGTTTCATTAGCCTTTGCAGCCTGTATCAGTAACTGGAGCTAATTGCAATTATTGGGAGATAATGTTAAGTTAATTCATTCTCTCAAGTAACTGCCACTCTTTCCTCTGCACAATGAAATGTGCATTATTATGCAGCTGGGGATGTGGCAGGTCTGTGTCACTGGGCCAGAGGTCTGAAGTCCAGCCAGTGGGACTCCAGCCTGAGTGGGTCCCCAGGCCTCTCTCCCTCCATCATCACCTTTCCTGTTTGGCTAATTTCCTGGCACTTTTCCTGATGCTGTGGGGGAAGGACATGTGTGCAGCTGTAGTCTGGGCTAGAGTGAGCTGCCAAGCTGACCTGTTCTTCTCTGGCATTACCCCAGGGTACACTCTAATCATACTATGGATGCTCCCATCACTTCCTCATTACTTACTGGTTTGTATCTTTATCATTGTTATTATTAAGCTGAAAATGTTAGAGAGTTCTGTAATAAGCAGTAATCAGAATTTCTGACAGAATTCCCCATTTTGGGCATCAATCTATGTTAGACTCTGATTTAATGCCTGTTTGTCTCATTACTCACGCTGAGAAGGGAGATTAAGGTCTGTGGGGTTAGCAGTGCTGGCTCTGAGCCTTGTCCAGCCCAGATCAGCTGGAACCTTGCCAAGGCTTGTACCCACAGCAGGGAAGTGGTCCTTTTCTGTGAGCCCCTGCAGGAGAGGGGCAGTTCTCACAGGCAGCAGCTGACTTCTGCACACTGGTTATTTAAAAGAAGACCACAGCCCTGAGCACAGATGGTAATTGTGTGCTGTGGCTGGGACGTTTTTTCAACAGAATCTTTTCTTTCTGATTTCTCCAGCCATCATTCTGTCACTGAGAGATGCTCTTGCCTAATTAATCCTTTTTGTGTTCTTTGCTTTTTTTTTACCCAGGCCCATGTGTTTGATCTGAACGTTAATAAGCTTGAGCCTCTCTGCACCCAGCTAGTGGTGACCCGTAAGAAAAATAAAACAACACACGTCCAGTTTAATCCTGCCTATCCTATTATCATTGTTGGAGATGAACGAGGCCTCATCACCTGCTTGAAGCTCTCTCCCAATCTGCGCAAGAAGCCCAAGGTAAGGATAAGCTGCATTCCCCCAGCCACAGAAAGTCTCTTCAGGCCTTGTCACTGTCCCCTCTCCTTACGTGCAAGGGTGTTGGCAAAGCTCCTCTCTAAGTACCTAGCAAGGTACTTACAGTTACCTCAAGCCTTTTGGGTAGGATGTCTGAGATGTTAAATCCAATTGTCTGTTCCTGCTTGAGCAAGAGGACTCAGTTTACTTCTGGAAAGGAGTGGGGACTGGTGGGAAGGGGGTTTGCTATCCCCAGTCATCACCATGGTCTAGATAAGCTCTGGTCCAGAAGCTCTGCAAATGTTAATTTGTTTCCCAAAGTTCACACATTTTATGGGTTTTGGGTTTTATTTGAAAAACTCTTTGAAATCAAGTAGAGGACAACCCAAGTCTTGCCCAAGTCCTCCCACACAAACCATGCTGCCTGTTTTCTTGTGCTCCTGCATCAGAGCCTGTCCCTTGACCACCACGTCAACTTCCCTGTAAATGAGCAAGCGGTGTCTAACATGTAAGGAGATGGGCCCTTGTCTCAAGTGGCAGCAAGGAGATACATGTGCCTCTCTGGATTGGTGAAGTGTTTTTTCACCCATCTATGAGGGCCAATTGTGAAGGATGATAACATCTCTTACGTGGATCTGTTACTGGATGTTCTTTCTGGTCTTCATCCAGCTAGGAGTTGAATGGCTGTAAACGCAATGTCCTTTTACGCCCTTGTAATTCTCATATCCAGTTGTCTTGTGTTAAGTGGAGTCTTTCAGTTTCAGGCTTTTTAGAACCGATCCAAGAAAGCAATCTCTCAAGATGATCATCTTTTATTTATGTACTCCCAAATGTTTTATGTACTCTACTAATCTACTGTATTAGGCAGGGTCTTTGGCCAGGAGCTAATCACACTAGTGTCACTCCAGAGTCTTCAAAATGCTTTTAAAAGGTTCCTGCAGCTGGCTGCCACTGGAAAGGTGAATCTTCCCTGTGCAGAAAGGGCATAGAAAACAGCAATGAGGCACTATGTTTGGGGCTGAGTTGTGGAAGCTGTGGAGAAGAATCTCTCATATGCTTCACACTTCTCTATTTCCTGCAAAACTTCAGACCGAGACTGTCAAAGCTCTCCAGGTTGTCATTAGTTTGGCTCAGGATAAGTTTCCTTGGTGGTTTATGAGTCCTCCCGGGGCATGGGTGAGCACTGTGTCTGCCATGGACCCTGCCTGCACAGGACTTGAACAGTGGAGAGGAGTCACACACACATACATGTGGCTGCTCTCCTCTTCACCCCAGCAATACTGCACTGTGGGCCAGAGTCGTAGAATGGTTTGGGCTGGGAGAGACCTAGAAGACCATGTAGTTCCAAACCCAGGGACACCTTCCACTAGACCAGGTTGCTCAGAACTCCTAGAACTCTCAGCAGAGCAGAGCAGAGAGGCAGAATCCCCTCCCTGCCCTGCTGCCCACGGGGCTCTGGATGCAGCCCAGGACACGTTTGGCTCTCTGGGCTGTGAGTGCCATGGCTGGGCCATGTGCAGCCTCTCACCCACAGCACCCCCAAGCCCTTCTGGGCAGGGCTGCTCTGGGGCTGTTCATGCCCAGCCTGGGCTGATACTGGGGGCTGCCCTGACCCAGGTGCAGCACCAGCACATGGCCTGGAACTTTATGATGTTCCCATTGGCCACCCCTTGAGCTTGTCTGGGTCCCTCTGGAGGCGTCAGGTTCTTCAAGTGTGAATTCAAATGTCTCCTTCTGCTCCTGGTGGCCAGCAGCAGCCCTCCATGCAGTTATGGATGTTGTAATTTCTCTTTGCTGACCTTCTTTAAAGGCAAATTGCATGTTGTTGACAAAGCAATCTAAACTGTGAGTTTAGGAGTAACTCCAACGCTTACTGCTGACCGTAAACCAACATGTAACTACATCCCACGCAACGTATAAATGGGATGGAAATGGACTCTGCTGCTCTGATGTTATTAAACCATCTGTCTTCTACTGGCCTGGTTAGGTTTGGAGGGACACTGAACACTGAACTAAAACTTTCCCGCACATGTGGAGAGGAAGGAGGGATGCTCAGGCATGACTGGTTATGTGTGGAGGTTACTTGACTGCAGCCAGCCTGAAAGATACACAGATTTGAGACAGATGACATGCAGTGTGGTGGCAAAGTGATGTATCTGGGCTAGCCTGCCCAGTGCCATAAGTGAACAAGTGGTGAGGAGATTTAGCTGATGGAAGGGAATGTTTTAGCAGAGGGACATCAAGCCCTGTCAGAACGGGCTGTGCCATCCAATGTGTGCTCCTGTCTATCTCCTTCCTTTGCCAGTACCAGCCTTTGTGTCCTTAGCAGCAAGCCTCCAGCTGTGTTTGCAAGAATATCATGTCATGGCAGGAAGTCAGATGTATTTCCAGAGTATTGATCCAGGTTCCTCTAAAGATCAACTCAGTGTGCTTTTTACATCCTTACCCTGTGCAACCAGCTTTCTTCTGTAAAATGACTCAACTTTTCCCTCTTTTCTGGGATTCCCCAGGCTGGAGTTGACAGTCACAGAACTTCCAGAGCTGTTAGTAAGTTAAGAGGGTCCAAAACTGTGCAGAGGAGTCCTGACATCCCAGCTGCCTCCTTGCAGATAGAAAAACCTGTTCATGCCTGGCTCAGTACCTGGGTATCCCAGGCTGTTCTGGCAGAACCCAGGATGCCAAAGGGACAGGGCAGTCAGGGACTCATCCAGGTCCCACTACCCCTCTGTTTCACACTGATGCCACAGGGGGGTGCCTTCTCAAACAGGTGGGACAATTGCTTTTGACAAGTAAAACCTGCAGACAAATCAACCTGTTTTGGGAGAATTCTTAAAAGTCACATGATTCCAAAGCCCAAACTTCCCCTAAAAATAGTCATAGTGCTGTTTTCTTCATGTTCTGCATATTCCTTAGCTATTGCAAGATAGAGCTTACAAAAGTGACTGAATTAATGTCATCCTGGTGAAATTTCAGCCATTCCGAGTTTATTGGGTTTTGGCTGTTAGTTAAAGCTGGTGTGGTGGATAAGTGGAAATGGGGATGATCAGAATACTTCAGTTCTCATCAGACCTTGGTCCCTTCCTCTCTTCATGTCCTTGAGCAAGGGAGGGTTCAAGATCTCTTTAAATAATTCGCAGGGTTGGCCTGCAGCTTAATTAACTCGTGTTCGTAAAACACATGGGGATCTTTAAGAAGTGTTATTTAATAGTCTGAGTTTTGCTGTTAGCTACATTAGCACAGTCTCATTTATGAACACTTGGCAAAACATATATGCCAAGGGGGGAACTTCTTGAAAGCACTCAGGTAGTGTTTTCACCAAGACACATAGTAAAATCTTAAAAAAAGGTCTAAAATTCCTTGTGAGTTTTGGCATCCTAAACTCATAGTGGCTCATGGGAAAAGGTGCATTTCTTGTTGACAGGAAGCTAGGGACAGAGTCTGTGCCACCCATCAGGCACTTGTGTCAAGGGCACACAGAGGGCACAGGGGTCCTGTGTACAAGAGATGTCAAACACGGTGGGTGTCCATGTGTCTGTGCCATGGGGATTTGAGTCCCGGATATCCCCCTACCCCCACAGACTGAAGTCTCTGGGGCAGGACAGAGAGATCCCCTTGCCCCAGGCTGTGTTTATTTCCACGAGGTGAAACTAGTTTGGGTCCTTCTGCTCATAAGTGGGGGGACAGAAATGCCTGCAGGAATTTAAGATGCAGCGGTAGGAACAAGTGACTCTGCTGTCATCCAAGCCACTTTTAGACTCCAAGCACTCTTTAAATATTGCAGCGGATGTCAGGCAGGAATTGTTTAACTAATAAAGTATCATTTCTAATTTGTAACGACCTTGGTGGTTGAGTTCACCCAAGGGAAGCATTGCTGTAAGAAGAATCAGTTTGGGGCAGAGCTGTTTAATTAGTGAGCCTTCCGGGTTTCGTTCGAGGGTTGGAAGAAATTAAAGCATTTTGTCATCGCAGTCAGAAGAATGTATGCTCATAGGCTTTGGTTTATTTTTTAAAAACTGCTAAAGTAGCCTGGCTTAACCTCTGCCAATGCCAAAAGTAAGCAGAAGATAGTTAAAAAACAGTGTGCAATGTTTTTTAGAAATTTTAGAAGAGCACAGCAGAGTAGGAATAGAAGAGAAAGTGGATCAAAGAAAAGTTGCAATACAGAATTTGCTGAGGCTAAGGCAAATTTCTTGGCCAGTACCCAGGATGAATGCCAGGGAGGCAGACAACTTCTTGGCCTGATGCTTGTCTTGGATATTTATCTTGGATTATTTAGGATATTAATCTCTGTTCCTGCTACTGGTTTCTTCACATGCAAAGCATCTCTTTTTCTGTTTCTTGGTAACAACTGAATTTCTTCCCAGGCAGTAAATCCTAACTGACTGGGTCTAGCTGGGCATGAGTGGAGTGGGAGGGGGAACACAGCTGCTTGCCCACACCAGGACACAGTGCCAGGACTATGCATGTTCAGGAGCTGCAGGCACACACCTGTGGGTCTGATGCTGTGTGCCTGTGACCAGCTTGTAATTTGGGGATAAGCAAGGGGTGTGGGCTGGCTCTGAGTTTTCACATCCCTGTGCACATGCTGGGCAGCTGCTCTGCTTTCTCTGTGCTTAATCACACCAGCCAGTGTCACCTCTGGACTCTGACTCGTTGCATCTTTGCAGCCCTGACAATTTTGCTCTTGGCCAGATCCAGCCCAAGGCTGTTCAGCCAAGGAAGGAGCGTTGAGTTTTGCTTCCTGAAGCACTGTGGCTTTTTGGCCATAGCTGATGACATGGTCTGGGAGGGATTTGGGAAGAGTGATGGTCCATTGGAGGATGTTGGGGTTTTAAGGAGATGAAAGAGTGAAGGGAATTTGGAGAAAGTTGGTGTGTCTTTACACAAGTTTTAAAGGAGACAATAAGAAAGTGATTGAAATCTCCTCTTCAACCTATCCCCCTCCCCAGCACTGTATCCCAGCACAGAGATCTCCTGGGGTCTGAGGTTTCTTCCTCCTTCACACTCCCCAGCAGCAGCCACTGCACACAAGTGATCTCAGGAAGGGACCCTGGTTTCATGCCTGTTCCCAGTTTCACTGGGATGCGACTGATGTCCAGAGTAGGTTCTAGCCTGGAAAACTGTGAACAGAGAGTGGGATGCTTGTTCGTGAACTGCTTTGTAGGCTTGTGTTTCTATCACCTAGGGGGACAGGGAGTAACTTGAAGGAGTAAAGGATCAGGAGATTGTTTCTGTCCTTAGTGTTTTCCTGTAGCTGTGGGAGGTGTAAAAGGATCAACCAACCAGCATGTAAATACAGAAATACAAATTTGAACTCCCTCCTTCTGTTGCAACATGTGCAGTCTATCTGCAGATCTGACTATATTTAAGGAAGGAAGCTATGGGTTAGATCCATTCTCCAAGGTCATGTCTGTCCTGGATTGGTGAGCTGTTTAGTACTGAGGGAAGCATTTTTGTCTCTAAATTTCCTATCCCAGCAGTTCTCATTCTGTCTGAGAGGAAAGCACTTGTCTCTCCTCTCCAAACAGGTCAAGTTTTGCTCTTCTAGCAGGGTAATTCTTAGTCCCTCCATTTTCATGCAAATCCTTCTCTCTCAATGCCTTCTGTGCTGCTAGAGCCATGGCCAATTTTCTCAGTGTCTCTTCAGAACTGGCTAATTGCTCAGTGACCCAGAAGCACAAAGCACAAGCAGTGCTGGAGGAATTTGGTGTGCTACTGTGCCCTGCCTTCATGAGGATTGCCTCCCTCAGAGCCAGTTTGGCCTCCGGATAAGGAAGCACATTACAAATGAGCTTGGGTCTCATAAAAACTGACCTGCAGCTTGATGGCTTACTCTGGAATTTGAAAATGCTTTTTCATTTCTTTTCAGTCCCTCCCCTGTTTTTTAGTCTAGTTGCAAGTAGCTGCTCTCTGTACTGTTAGGGGAAGAGCTGAGGAGCACAGGGTGCATCCAGGCACTCGTGAAACCCTGTGTCTGACTGTTCACAGCTTTCTGTGCCACTTTTGTAGGCCATGTAGGGATACATACACTGGTGTTTATTCTTTGGTGTGGGAAGGAAGCCCAGTGCTGGAGGCCTTCAAGAAGAGTAGGTTGGAGACATGCACAGACTCTGTGGCTCTGTGGCTGCCTCGGAGCAGGAAGGTCTGGAGGTGATTGCTGTGACAGTCCCTGAGTTCAGGGCATGCAGGTCCCAGCAAGAGGCTGTGCCACTGGTGTGGAGCTCACCAGGGTGTCAGCAGCACTGCTTGTGGCCTGCGGCTGTTTTGCTACATGGACCTGTGACTCATACCTGTAAATCAGCAACCACCAAAGGGAGCACAGGCAAACACAGGCTCCCGTGCCCCTTCTGCCTTCTCCTTGCCCTCCATGATTTCCTGCCCTGACATTGTGCTAGGAAAGCCATTAGCAGGAAGACCTTTTCATCCCCATAGAATCTCTTCTCCCTCCACTGTCCCACATCAGGTTCCTCCCAGTCTAGCACAGCCTGAGATAAAACGAAGGGACTGTCTAAACCTGGAAAGCTGTTACTTGGGAAAGGAGATGGTCCATGTCCCAGCAGGCTACGGTTCCTGGGCAAAATGGAAGCCTCTGGATATTTACCTGGACATCCTGGGCATAGCCACTGTGCATAAATCCAGGTGTCCAAGAGTGTTGCCTCACAGTTACAAAGGGTTCTGGATCCTGAACAGAGGCATGGTAACCTCAGATACTCAGCGTGTTTGGAGAGGTAACCCAAACTAGCAGGGGTAGATCCAGAGGGCTTGAATACTCTCATTAAATCTGTTTTCTTTGCTTTTGGTGAAATAACTTTTGGGTTGCATCAATGTATGTGACGGGAGAAGACAGCTCCATGTAGCAGAAGCATTGTTGAACCCCAAGGTCAAGAGCTGGAATTTTTCTCCCTTTTGCTGTTCCTGGCCACATCTTCAACCTTTTTTTTTTTTTTTTGTTATGTAATGTCCCTTTCTGTGGCTGCTGTGTTTGGCAGTTGTTGGAGAGGGAACATCAGCATATTTACAAGTTATTTTAAGTCAATTCCCAGTGGTCAGGGTGAAATGTGTTTAGTACGTTAAATGGAAACACTGGCAACTGAAGCAAGAAAAGGTCCCATTTTACAAAAAATCCATAGTACTTATGAATAATTTCTAAAGTGCAAGTCTCATTCTGTGAGGTGCTGTGTGCTATCAAGGGGATACTGACAAAGCCAAGAAGATTGGCTTTGACTTTTTAGTTTTTTCTTTGAAGGTCTGTATAATAAAAAGAGTTGTCTATGTTTGAAAGTGATGTGAGACTGCTCCATTTTGCAATACTAGCAGTTTGGTGAAAAATACTAGGGGGATTTGGTTTTGGGAAGCGCCCAGGCAGTGAAGACTGCCTAGGCATAAATCTGGTGTGTGTCCTTGGATTTGCTGTCCTTAGTAACTGAGATCTCAATTTGGCCAAGCAAAATTGGTTTCTAGTTGTGCCTTGTTTACACCTGCCCTTTTATTTCCTTCCACATTGGTGCTGTTGTGTTGCTACAAGCACTGTTTCATCTGCAGGCTTTGCATCCTCTTCCTTTGTGCACAGATTGTGTCTGGTCTTTGGTGTCTGACATCCTAGAGCTCCCCAGGTCCCATCAGTCTGGACTTTGCTCCTCTGCAGCCTGAAGAGCCCATTGCTGCCTGTCCTGGGAAATGCCTAATGCATGAGAAAGAGCCTTGCCTTATGTTTTCAAAGGACTTTCATTTTGGTTAGATCTGCAATTGCCTGAATATGCCTGTTCAGCTTGCACAGCTCGTCCTTGAGCTGGAGCCTCGACTTTCTCCAGTGCCTTGGCAGAAAGCACAGGGCAATATTATGGCAAGTGAGGCACTGCTCAACTTCACAGGATCTGCTTGGCTCACCTGTTCTTCCTGTTTCTTTATTTGTCCTCTGTTCATTTGTTTCTCTGCAGATGACTTAAATCTCATCCTGGAAATTGGGATGTCCTTAGAAATTACCAGTTCTTTGTCTGACTAACAGTCCCAGTACAGGGGCAGAGGGAGCCTTGGGGGAATAGGCTGTTTTCAAAGCATGGCTTTGGCACAGCCAGCAGTGGAAGCTTTTTGGGAGGCTCTCATTCTTCCAGCAATGGCTGCAGGAGTGCAGGACTGCCAGCCATCAACCTGCTCTGCAGAGACAGTTCAGTGTTCAGCCCCCCTGCCAGAACTGATTAGAGTGGCCTGATGAAGGAGGTAACATGGATGCTTATCCTCCAGGTCATCTGAGGGTGAGCTGATTTTATGCCAGAGAGCCCCAAGCCGCTCTCAGGAGTGCAGCTATTCCTGAGCACTGGCTCTGCACAGGGGAATGAAGGAGGAAAGCTTGTTAGCTCAGCCCCTGAGCCACAGGGCGTGTTTGAAGGACAAGGTGATGGCTTGTCATGAAGACAAGGTGCAAAGCCATGCCTGGGGCCTCAGAGACCCAGCCATGGTCCTGGCCTCTGTATGTCCTTGGATGAGATACAGCTCCTCCAGGCATGTTGAGTAGGATGAGGACACCCATCTCCCTTGGAGCCACAGCAGCCAAGTGACATTTGTCCATAGGCGCCATGGATCCACTCTCCTACAGCCTCTTCCATCCTGCTGACACGTCCAGTATGGTCATACCTTAGGAATGGAGCTGCAGTTGTAGTGCAGTGATCGACAGCCCTGTCCCACCAGGGCCCAGATCCTGGAAGACTCTCCTGCCTCCTTCCTGCACAATGTCACAGGCTATTGAGCCCAAGGTTTCAAGCTGAGCCAGCCCGGTCACTGAAAAACTGAAGTGGAGCCAGGGGCAGAGGGAAGAGATGGCAGTGTATGAGCAAAGGGATGAGAAGCTGGATCACAGTACAAGTCGGAAGGAGCAGGCACCCCATGGGGGACATTTTCTGACCATAAAGCACACCTTTTGTGTGCTTTCTGGCCAGAAAAGCACACAAAATCCTGGAATGTAGGTCAGCAGCTCCTTATTGGCTCTCTACCTCCACAGTGTAGGTTTGGCCTCTGTTTATGATGGTGTCCACTGGTGATGCAGTTAAGGTGGAGAAATGTAACTGATTCTCCCCAGCTCACGGTTGTGTACTGTTTTAAGCACCTAAGAATTCACTCAGGAGGGATGGAGAACAGGACATTGGTCTTCATTTGCAAGACCCTTTCCCATCATGTTTTTGTCTTGCCTCACAGAATCCAGTAATGCCCCAGAGCTTGGAGAAGGTGGGCTTTTACTCTTCTTGGAGCTCTACAAGAAGAATGGATACAAATTGAGAGGGGAAATTTAGGATTTAGGATATTAGGAAGAATTCTTTTCCTGCAAGATTGGTTAGACCACAGGACAAGTTGCTCAGGGAGGCTGTGGATACCACAATGTGGGCAGTGTTCAAAGCCAGGTTGGATAATGTCTTGAGCAGCCTGCTCTAGTGGGATGTGTGCTTGCCATTGGTAGGATAGGGGCTGGGACTGGAAGGTATTTGAGGTCCAACCCCTTAAGGTTCTGTGATTCTGTGATACCTTGTCCCTGGGCATTGACTGGGAGATCTGGGACAGTGTTCCTCATTGTAGAGCCTGGTGGCATTTGCTACAGTGACAAATGCAGGAAATTTGTCATGACATGGAATAGGAAGAAATGCAGCTATGAAGGCCAAAGAAACAGCTTGATATCTGGCACATTCCTGTAACTCCTCCTGAGCCTCTGCCAGAGCCTGACACAGCCTTCCCCAAACAGCCGGCCTGGGCTGGAAAGGGCTGAGGCTGCCTGTGGAGACACAGAGGGCAGCTCCCTGCCTGGGAGATTGTGTCTGTGCCATTGTACAGCACACCCCAAATGCATTGCTGTAAAAAGCCGTTCGCTTGCAGACTTTGCCTGTGGGTTTTGTGACTCTGGGTGCATCCATCTGAAGCAGGCCCCTGCATGCCCTGATCAAAACCATCCTGCTGCTTCCAGCCCTTCCTGAGCCTCTCCCCAGCTCATGCTTGTGCCATCTCCCAGCCTTCTCCAAAAGAAAAGAAATGGAGACACCTACACCTGCAGGCAGGGCAAATAAATGTCCCTTGCACAAATTGATTTGATGGGGTCAATGCAGAATTGTTTAAATGAGAGAAGGGAAGGGATCACCGATGAATAAAATGTCTCACTGCTCACAGAGATGGAACTGACGCAAGAGGATTATTTTTATCCTGTGGAGAAAAGGAAGAGCCCTGTGAAGCAGAGGAGAAGAGGGTCTGACTTACAGTCGTGCTGGCTGTGTGAGATGCAGTGCTGGCTACAATCAAAGCAGCTCCAAGATTCTCCTGGAGGGAAACTGTTATGCTCCAATTCACTGACTGATTTTGTGAGAAGGGATGCCAGGCACCAACTGTGTGAGGCCGTCTTAGGGCAAACATCCCCTGGTCTCCTCTACTCCCGTATCTCACCAGGGAGCTGCCAGTGATCCCACTGCTCTCAATCTAAGGTGTGCTTGACCTCCTCACCCCTCACAGGGTCTAGTCAGTGCAGAGACCTCTTCTGTCAGGACAATGTTGTGTTTTCTGACCTCCCACCTGTTGGGCTGAAATCTTGTTATCCCCCAGACCACCTTCCATGAACAGTGCCCTTGCTGCACCATGTCCAGTGGGTGCTGCTCTCCCAGCACAAAGGGATCCTTTCACATGCCTGCCCATGATGCTCCCATTCCTCTGCAGTGGCAGAGCTGGCTGTTTTACTGTTTCACAGGAGTGCCAGGTCCCATCCAGGTGATTATCCTTCTAACTCCAGCCCTGATGGCAGAACACTCCCCCCACAATCCTGTATTTGTGCTGAGGATTGTCCCTGCTCACTCACAGTATCTTGTATCTGTCCTTGCTAATTCACGTGTAGGTTTTTGCAGATCATATCTCTGGTCCAGCAAAGTAATTTCAAATTCCAGTCCTGCCTTCCTGGACACCTGCAGCCTTCCCGTCTGTCCCACTATCCAAGCACTAACAGAAACTCTGAACAGATCCCCACCAGACCACAGAGCTGTGAGAGTTACACACATCTCAGTGCTGACAGCTCTGGGTACAAATATTCAGCTGGGTCTTACCAGTTTCTACTCACTTTATGTAGATCTGTTGTCTCACTTCAGGATCAGAATATCAAAGGAGACAATGGCAAAGTCTTCCCGAGGTCATGGTTAATGACTTCCGTGCCTTTCCAGTCCACAAGGTGTGTTGTACTGTTGCAAAAAGAAATTAGATTGGTGCAGCATGACTTCTTTGGTGTAAATTCACATTAGTGATGATGCATTTCAGGCACTTATAGGTTGTTGACTTGTTCCAGTCATCTTCTGAAAAGTGATATTAAACTGAATGGTTTTCTTTTCTGGATAGTTGCTGCATTTACCTTTTTCAGCTTCTTGATCCCTATCATCTCCTGAAATTCCACCAGGAAATGCACCAGATTAAGGTTGTTATGTTGATCAAGTGTAGTAACTGCTGCCCCTCCCAGGGGGCTGGGGCTGTTGTGGTCAGGATGGTCTCAAACACAGTGATCAAAACAAAGTATGTGGGTACAGATAGCACCTTCTATTACGCAAATAAGTACTCCTGGGAAGAAAAGAGAAGTGCTTTTGCCCTAAAGCTGGTATTTTATTCTCCAGATATGTATTATTTGAGTTAATAAAAGTCATTGCCTTTCCCTGCAAGTCTGTGCTGTCTGGGTACACGCTAACCCTGCTCAACTAGACCAGAAATCTCCCCACGTGGTTACTGGTGTTGGCTGTTATATCCTGAGGAGAGGGGAAAGGATTCTTCCCAGAAGCACAGGAGGGAGCATGAATATCAGCACTGCTCAGTTACTGCTTTCTTATTTTTTTGCCTCATCTGACTTTTTGATGATTATATAGACTTGCTGTCAGAAGTAAGATGCCAAAACAGTCAGACCAGAATGACCAGAAACAACTTTGCAAATGCAGCTGTGAGACTGGAGGATGCTCATCCCTCTCCAGAATTAGGTTTCTTGCTTTGATCTGCACTGAAGCAACATGCTAAGCCAGGGCAATGAATTCAAAGGCTCTCATTTTATCTGGCCTTGCCAACCAATGAACATCCAGTAGGAGTGCAGGAAATTAATATTTTCTTTATTTCATATCAATAACAACAACAACAACAACAAAAAGCATGCCAGGCTTTGCCTCTTGGTTTGAGTTTGTAACAAAAATGAGCAAAAAGCTGATGGATTTGGTTTCAATTAGAACTTCCTGCTCAAGAGGAAAAGCTGTGCTTTAAAATCTGTGCTGTAAAAACACTGCAGTCCAAACGACTCCTGCAACCTGAGGGCTGAAAAAGTTAGGCTGCACAAGTGAAATGGAAGCCCACCCTGACAAACCTCTTCTTGTCTGCTGCCACAAGGCCAAAGGCAGGGCTGTGGAGGTACTGTCTCACTCAGCTCAACCTCATGGGGTTTTCCAGCCTAAAGCACCAGCAAAAGAGAGGGATGTGGGTCCTGCTTCTGCAACTGGGAGAACCTGGGGTAGCTTGAGCCTGAGGTGCAGTGCCCAGGGATGGAAATCCTGACTGGCCGTGGGGTATTAAGACTTGCAGAAGGGTCTGCTATCTCTTCTGAAGTGACAGGGAAAACTCCAAGTTGCTTGCACCTTGCTGTGTGGGGAAATTTCATTCTTGAGAGTGCTTTTACCCTGCTCATAGCAGGGATGTGGTGCCAGCCATGATTTTTCGGACGCCTGTGTGGTAGGCAAAGTCTTCTGCAATCAGACCTGCATTTCAACTCAAGGTTAGTCTGAGCTCTGACTTAGAAAAGCATTTTCTTTTCTTAGAAAAGAAAATGGGGCACCACCACTGCCTATCTGCAATGTAAGAAAGAGCTATGGCTTGGCAGAGAGAGCTCCAGTCCTCGGTTCTCTTATCTCTGAAATATTCAGCTGTGGTAGCAGGCTGAGCAGGGGTTAACAAGACAAGGCAATTGATATTTCCAATCCGTATCTTCTCTCTAGTGGGTTCACTGGAGAGGTACAGCCTTTGTGCCTGTGCTTCACAGCCTGTGCTTTTGGCTTTCTGCAGGCTTTAGTGAAACCCCTGAGTGCACCTTGTCCCCGCCTCTCCCTGAGTGAGTAACCTCAGGTTTTTGAAAGGCTCGATTGGATTGGGCTGGGAGGTGCTACAGAAATGCCACACATTATGTGATGTGGTTGAAGGACTCAGAGGAAACTTAGACGTTGCAATTGACCTGTTTCCCCTGCTTCAGAAAGAATCACTTGTCTATCAATATGAGATCTATTAAACACCACCACGCTCCCTTATACACATAGCACTCCATGGGCTTTCAGCCTTACTTTACAATTGCTGTTTGACTCAGACCTGTGGCAAACCTTTGTCAAGATACTATTTATGCCTCAAAGAATGGTTGAACACGGACTTTCTCGAAGGAAATAATCACCCTGCTTAAAAGAAGAAGCACTACAAAACACCTGTGTGGATTCTGTTAAAGAGAGCTAGGACCAGCAGAACTGTAAATGTAACTAGGAAGGGGTCTCTGTGCTCATCAAGGGTTCAGTCTGCAGTGGAGGTGATTGATTGATTGACAGATTGATGGGAAGTAGAAATGGAATGTAAGTCTTGAAAGTCTTGAAAGATGGTTGACCTAAGGCCTAGGAATTTCAAGGAGGTTTTGAGGACCTTGCAAGTAAATTAAGCTTTATAACTTATAATTTAAAATGTGTAATTTAAGATGGTATATGTAATACTATTATTTTCTGTATTGTATGCATATATCAAATATTGTATAATATATAGCATGTAATGCAATTCTGTATAGTATCTAAATATATTTTAACAAAATATAATTTGATCTCATCCTAAAGGCACCTACATGGGGAGGGATTTGCAATGAAGGAAAGCTCTTTAAAATCAGCAGACAGAGATATAATGGGATTTGGCAGCTGACCAAATTAAACAAGGGCTTGAGCACACCTATTTAGCCTGGTACTAGCTTGTCTGCATCCCTCAAACTCCTTCAGGTCAAAACACCTTGTCTTTTAGTGAAAGCTCTGTTTTAGCTCCAGGAAGAGTCATTGTTGTGTTCAGGTTACTGACTGAAGCTGTGTGAATCATAATCATTATTTCTGGGTTTAAAAAGATATAAAATCTACTTCCACTTTTTGATCTTACTGACACGATAGGGGAATTGTCAGGCAGCATTACAGAGAGAGATTCACAGCTTTTACAAAGGGGTAATGACAGCTCAGAACAGACCATGTAGCTGCATTCACAGACTCCTGAACTCCTCACTTTTGTTGATTATGGCTTGGTTTTCAACCTGTGTGTTAAACGATCAGACTGCAAGCACTCAGCAACAACAAGGTGCTACATTAACAGTGGGAATTTATTGACACTAAACCCATGTTATCATTTTTGCTGCCACTGATTTAAGAATAGTGGGATAACATATACTTGTCCTACATGTCTGGAATTATATAAGCTTCCCTCTTACATCTTTTCAACTTGTGGGTAGGCATGGGGAAACAATCTCATCCCTGTGGTGCCAGCTCTCACAGACTCCTAGTCCAGTTTCCTCCTTGATCCTATCACCATCTGCCTCAAGCTTCTGCTCTCCATGGGTTTTCTCCAGAGCTTCCTGGCTGTTATTTTTCTTCTCTTTACCCCTTTGGCACCAATATTCAAATTGGTGTGTGTAGCTTCCACAGCATCTAGATACTCTGGAAGGAGGGTGCTGGGAACCTGGTTCCCTTGGTGCCAGTGTTCTCCAGGAGCTGGGAATTGAGGGCTGTATTGGTCTACCCTGCTCCTGACATTATGAGCTATATAAGGTTTAAGAGGACATTTGTCCAGAAATGCTGTCTGCAATAAGAGCATAATAGCAGAGTAGGGTAGAGCTGAAAGGCTCATCTTCCAGTTTACACTTGGTGATGAAGAACATCCTGGGATTGCAAAGCCACAGGCATCTTCAGGCTGGAGGTGATGTTGGAATACCTCTAGTCCAGCCTCCAGCTCAGAGCAAGTACAGCCCTGAGATCAGACAAGGTTGCTCAGGGCTTAGACTTCTCTTGAAAAACTCCAAGGCTGGAGATCTTACAGCCACTCTGGAGTCTTGTTCCAATGACTAAGTGTCACAGTGGAGAAAAACTTTCTTATGTCACATTGAATCTTTCCCTGTTTCAGTTTATGGCTGTTGTGACTCATTCTCCTGCTGTGCACTCCTACAGAGAGTCCATTTCTGTCTCCTTAATATCCTCCACTTGGGTGCAGGCAGGTGCCTGTTAGGTCACCCAGAACTACATCTGGTATAGGCTGAGCAAGCCCAGCACTCTTAGTATCTGTTCAGTGCAAATCCTCCAGCCATCAACAGTCTTGGTAGTCTCTGCTGGACTCAGTCTGGTATATCAACACCTCTGTTCACCCCTTAAACTACCTTCTGCCTGTCTTTCTGTAGGTGAAACCATTAGCTGAAAATGAAGACCTTTCAGAGCCTGTTTTTCATCACCAGAGCAGAGAACAGACACACCAATCCAGCACAGCTGTCATCTCCTTGTCTTATTTCTTTCCTTCCTAGAAAGCTCCTTTCCTTTTTTTTTCAGTGACTGACAACATGACACACAGGACCAGGGACAGGAGGTGAGAAGGGTTCATCCCCTTCCTTTTCTCTCACCTCTCAAAATTTCTTTCTCTAACACTCACCTAGTGTTTCTTAATTAGTGCCTTCTGGCTTGGAACTGCCTGCCTGTGTTGCAGAAAATTCACTCAAACTCTTGACTGTTGTATGACAGGAAGTATCAAACATTTGGGCTGTTTGCTAGACTGACAGCTGCTCTTACACCGTGGATTACACAGGGGCTGACTGTTGTTTTCACCCTCAGCCTCTGTAAAAAATCCATCCTTAGCTTTACCTGTCCCTCCTGAGGGAACCTTCTGTGGTTCTGTACTTGTCTTCTGGTGCCAAGCCAAATAACAATTGCATGTCTGAGCTAAACCAGGAGAGTGCAGAGAGTGCAGAAGTTATGTCAGAAACAGGAAGAGTAACCAGCTGAAAAATCACCACAAAAGATTAGTTTTCAGTGAAAAAACTGGGATGAAATCTCAGAGCAGTCTTCAGGTTTATTTGGGAGGGTGGATTGGTGTCCTCACTGGCATTTCAAATTTCTCATTCATTCCTCAGCTGATCACTTATAAAGTCTTGAGAGGACCTGGCAGCATGGAGGTCACAAGGACTTTGAAAGGCTTTGTACCAGATCTCCACATGGGGGTGTGGACTGAAATTGAGGAAGTGGTTTCAGTGAAGACCAAAGTACCAACAACATCTGCCAGGGCTGGTCTGCACTGTGCTTGATTCTGCATAGGTACAGAACATGAATCAAGTTTCTGTGATCCAAAGACTCAAAATTATGCTAATGATCCCAGTTTAGTCAGTAATCCCATGCCTTCAACAGGATGTGATTTAATCATGGAGTGAGGTGAGAATTTGTCTCGTATTATGTACACCACAATAGAATACAAACCCCAGATTGTCATATAGAAAACAACGCCTTTCTTTATGGTTAAATCATGGATTGCTGGAATAAATCAGCTCTGTTACAGGTTCTCTGCTGCTCTTGCTGGATTGCTGACTCATTTACAGGTGGTTGCTGGGGAATTTAAATTGCAAACAACCATTCATGATGATCCAGACTTCTTAAGGATTTTACAAGGTAGGGAGAGGCTGGCACTCTTTCTCCAGTTACCTTCTTGTCACCTTCAGGACAGTTACAGCTCTCACCTAAGGATGTTATGCATCTTTATGGCAAATAGGGTGTTAATGCAAGTATAATTACTGTAATTTGGATTTAATTTTCTGAGCACAAGTGCCTCCTTTCTGTCTTCCTTTCATTTCCTGCTTGGTTGCCAGCTGTGAAAACATCTCTTTCCAGGATTGTTCTTGGCGCCAGGCATGCAGCAGTGTAATGGGCTCATCCCCTGCTGGGCTGTGTCTCACCCAGCTCTCAAGCGATGGTGACTCTTCCCTGATAGAGAGGGGAAGAGCTGGATCAGCAGAGGGCTGGGAGAAACCACCATACCTTGGGCATTTCTGTCTGGGTCTCCCAGCACTTTACATGCAGGATCCACAGGGTTAACTGTTTTGTGGGAGAAGCAGTGCGATATAGGGGGTTGAGGCAACATTATTTCTACAAAGCAATTGCTTCCACTATTCCTGTAAACAAGTTTAGGCACCTCCTTTGTGCTTGTGGAGAGGAACAGCTCTGGTCATCACCATGAAGCGCTCTGAAAGCATCACCAGGTTCTTGTTCAGTCCTTACTACTTCCCCCCAGACCTGCAGCCTGACAACACATCTGACTTTCGGGGATTTCCTCACACCAGGGTGATACCAGGAGTCAGTGTCTGAGCTCAGATCAGAGTGGAAACAGACAGCCTGGGGAGAAGTGACCCCTCCTGAGATGATGATCTGACTATGCCATTGGAATCTGCAGCCAGAAGTGGTATCCAGATGTGATGAGATCTCTGCCACTCCATCTCCTTTAAGGGCCACCAGGAGGAATGGTGGCTGTTTGCCTGGCAGCATTGCCCCAGCCATGTCCGTCTGTCCCAGCTCCAGCAATACAAAGAGTGAGGCAAGGATCAGGCCATGTTTGCTGGTGTTTTGAGGCTTTCAGTGACACTGCGGTGACCGGCTTCGTGTCATAGTTCCAACTGTTAACCCAGCACTGCCAAGCCCATCACTAAACCATGTCCCTGAGTGTCAACATATCTTTTAAATACTTCCAGCACTGGTGACACCACAACTTCCCTGGGCAGCCTCTTCCAGTGCTTAACAAGCCTTTTTGGTGAAGGATTTTTCCGTGGTGCACTTAGTGTTAAGGCTGTGTATCAATGTCGGTTAACCTCTGTCAACAGGTCCCCTCTAGTCCTTATACCTGCAATTATTTGTCAGATAATTTATTTTGCCATCTTGGACACTGTTTTGCTGAAACTGCCAGCTGCTGGTTAACCTTGTTCCGTCTTTGGTGCTCATGGGACTTGCTCGGCAGTGGAGAGATTGCTTTAGGAAGTGCTTGCCTTAAGGACCTTGATGACTTCTACATAATTTTCTTTCCAGCATGCCTCTATTTTGCAATACTTTGTTTCAAAGAATATCCATTAGTTTCAGCAGCCAGCTGAGCAGATGGGTTTAACTGGTCTATGGCTCTGAAGTAATTACATTTTGGTACAACAGAGACACAGCAGCAAACATGTAAAATTAATTCAGGTGCAGCATCCCAGTCAGTGTCTCAAAGCAAAGAGGACTTAGGGATGCCACTCGTGGCCACACTGAGACTATGCTGTTGGCAGCGTGGACAATCACTAGGAATATCTCCCTCTGGTTTCCACAGATGATGTTGAATTGGCTTTTCCCATGGCCAGTTCCTTCTTCAAAAATGTATTAGTATCAGAGATTGATTACTGCTCCCATCTCTCTCTCCTGCTTCTGTTATAATTAAAACAGCAATATATGCATGAAGCAATTAGATTTTAATAATGCTTTTCTAAACAGGATGTCAAGGAGCTTAGTACAAAGACTTGGGCTGGAGCCAGATCAGCGTCTTAAGACTGGATTGTCGTTAAAACTGGCTGCCTCCTGCTTGAACAGCTTACACGAACACAGAATCTAGATTTGCTTTTTTTTCAGAGTGTATCTCATCTTTGTCTCCACACAGGACCCAGAAGACCCCCTGTTCCTGGGTGGCAGGGTCAGAGTGAGGTATGGGTGGGTACACATCACCAGCGCATATGGTAGTCTGTGTCTGCTGGTGGGACAGGAGCATCCCCAGCTCCAGCCCTGTTGCAATCCCCATCATGCCAGGCAGCCCATACCCAGGTCCATCCTGGCTTCCTTCCTGCAGAGCAGCTTTTAACCAGGTCAGGTCATATCAGCTGGTGGTGTCTCCCAGAAGGAAATGAGTGCTTCTGTGTGTGCCTGTGCCCCAGAGGAGCACTCCATGAGCTGCCTCCCAGTATATTGCTGGAATTCTCCTGCACTGCTTTATCCTGTCTGCTTCTGGCTGATATGCAGTGCTTGGGCCCTGCATTTGCAGTCAGATGAGCAGGAATGCTGTTCTCTGCACAGCCCTTGCTCAGACCCTTATGACAGTCCAATGCAGATGGGTCAGTGAACATGGATGGGGAGTGTGTAACACAACCTCAGCATCACTGCCAGATATGTGGGCTCAGAGGGCAGATATCTCAACAGGCAGCAGAAAACATCCTGCATGGATCAGCACTATGCCAAGCCCACTCCAGGAGAGGACTGACAGCAGCATCCCTCAGAAGCTCCCAGGGCAAGGCAGCGCTATGGTGGGATACAGCTGGGCCCTGTCTGTCTGTGGGGCAGGAAGGGATTTCTCGGCTGCCATAACTGTGTGAAATCCCAGGGAAGAACAGCAGCTCTAGCTGCAGGATTTCCTGTGCTTGTCCTGCGTCCAGCTCCTCGCTGACCTCTTTTAAGCCCTGATTTGCATGCTGCAGCGTAACTCAGTCGTGGCTGATGCGATTTAGCGTGACGTCCCACGCTGTCCAGGCTAACAGTGTATCTGGTTCCCAGGCCTGGGAGTGTTTGTGTGGCATTTATCATTTGCCTGGCAGTTTCCTGTGCAGCAGGTGGAGAGAAGTTGTGCAAGTCATTTAATCTGAGGCAAATGGGGAGACTCAGCCTGAAGTAAACAGGATGCACTTCGGTGAGGATGGAGGCAAACAGAAGGAGAGGGAAAGGAGGTTGGAATAACTGGCTGAGGAGGTGAACAGAGAAAGGTCTCACTTACCTGAGCAGAGAGCACAGTGAGCAGAGAGCACAGGCAGCAGAGGACCGAGCAGGAAACGTGATCTGATCCTGTTGCACTGCTTTGCAGTGCAAAGGCCTCTGCTCCAGTTTTGAGTACTGGGGTTGAGGGACATGAGGAGCAGGAGAGCAGCAAGGACAGTACAGCCAGCTGAGAGGCTGGAAGCAGAGAGTTGAGAGAGGTGAGCACTCCCAAAGGGATCCTGGGCTGGCAGGGTAAGGAAGGCAGTGCTCTGAGGTAACAAGACAGCAGGAAAAGACTTAGGGAGAAGGTTTCAGTGGGCGTAAGAGGGACATGCTGACAGACACCTCCAAGAGGTGGGTTGGCAGCACCATTCCTGGGGGGTTTCAAAAGAAATGGCTGTGCAGGTGTTGGGAGCAGAGTGGGGCAATCCACTGCTTGGGGCCTCTTGTGCTGGGCACCCCAAGGACTGGATAAGCATCTGTCAGAAGCAGTTTAAGAGTACCAGCTCCCACCATGGACAAGAGTGCACTGGTGAACTAACCCTTCCTAGCTCTGCCCCGGGTGACTCTGTGATTTAAATGAAAAATACACAAGGAGAATACATTGTTGAGATGACAAAATTGTTCACATGGCTGAAATATCTAGTGCAATTTTTGAAACATGCCTGAGTTCAGTGATGGAGAGTGGGAAAGAGAAAGAGAGGAATGTTGCTTGACATTAAATTGCAGACGGAGTTTTTTCATAAGCAGAAGCATATCAGTCGTAATACATCTTTCATGCCATTGGCATTTAATGTTATTACATATGAGGCTTCTTTGAGCAAGGACATTTATTTTTACTTCTAATATTAGCAAAATCCAGTTTCCTGTGTACTTGTATTTATCCAAAATGAAGTATATTCACATGCTCCCATGTAAGTAGCAAACAAGAATATATTTCCTATACAAATAGTTTTATGAACTATTTAAAAAATTAAAGAAGGTGCTGTGTTAAAATAAAAACAGCAACTGGACTTTCTTAAGGCAGTTAAAAGGTGATCAAGGTAGATATGCATATGTTAACAATTGTGACCAGAGAAAAGGGCATTGAAAAAACTCCAGCTTTTTAAAATATACTGTTCATAAAACTGCAAATGTTCTCTCATGAGATGCTGTGCTCTGTGATATAACAGCAGCATCCAAGAGTTGCAGGAGGTGCATATTCACATTTGTGTTTGATTGCTTTTATTAAACTCTAATCCATTACAGCTTACTGAGCTGGCATGCCAAAATGTTAAAATAAAGCTGAAGTAATTAAAAAAAAAAAAAAGAGATGCTGAGTGATAAGGAAATGTTGCTGGGTGGCTGACTGTGCTGCCTGGCAGGAATCAAGGACTACAGCTTAAGAATTCTGGGGTCACTGCACTCTGCAGGGCATATCCTTGATTTTATCCCTGGGGATGGGTTTGATGTATGTGCCTGTGGGTGCTGTGTGTGCCCAAGCCTTTCACGTCAGGTTTGCCAACCCAAGTGAAGGGGTGCTGCAGATGTGGCCCCTCATGGCAGGTGCAAGAGTTAGGGAAGCCTGCTCAGCTTTTGGATCCTCTAGGTTCCACTGAGGTTTGGTGTCTGGGTGTCACTGGAATTCCAGCAATATTTGAAGTCAAGCTAGAACACTAGGTATTGCCTGGCTAGTGGGCTTTAATCCCAAGTAAAATCCACTTCTCATTTCCTTCCTCCCTGCTGCTTGGGTCTGAGAGATCCCACAGCTAAAACACTGGGCACTAATGCCCCCACCAGCCTTTGCATCCCATGCTATTATAACACCTGGCATGTAAGCAGGCTTTGAGTACTGGGGCTTCCCAAAAGGTTAAAAGCTACTTGAAATAATTTATCCCATCCTGATGAGCCAAATGGCACTGCAGAGAATCTGAATCCAGTAGGGCTGGATCCAGGGTTTGAGTGGGTGATGCACTGCCTGTCCCCACAGTGAGGTGAAGGATAGGGCATCCCATTCCCTCTGTCCATATCCCAATGATGGTTTCGCACCACCAGGTCTCCCTGGGCTTGAGGAAAAAGCTTTTAGGGGTTTTATTCCACTCTGACTCCTCCAGGAGGTCTCAGTGTACCAGGACAGGGTAATTGCCTTGCACAATGAGCACACAATGGTTTTTCTCAGTGCTTAGTACAAGTCACTTAAGTGATACGACTGAAAATCTTTTCCATGTACCTTGTGTAGGGTTTTTTTTTCTCACCAGGCTGTTCTATTCGAATTGAGTCTATAGATGTTGGCTCATCTCAGTGACTAAGGCTGATGACACCCAAAAGAAAGCTGTTCTTCATCTCACACACCTAGAGCTCACAGTTAGAGTTTAGCTAAATTGTCCTCAAGGCTGACAAAACACAGTGTGACCTCCTGGGACCCTGTTGCTGATGTTTCCTAGTCACAGCACCTGTGCAGGGCAGAGTTAATGGTATTGGCTCATTTCAGACCCACAATGTCTTAAGATGACTTTAAAACTTATCCTTTTCTTTAAAGCTATTTATTTGGTGATTCATGAACTGTGGGTCATGACAACATCCCTCTTTCAAATTTGTGTCAGACAATGGAAAAGACAGAAGACTGAGACTTTTAAATGGTTTTGGTGGGTTTCTGCAGCTGGTACAAGGATAAATTCAGAAGGAGGTAACAAATCATTGTAATGCCCATTTCAGAGGAGCTGTGGGGACTGCCATGAGACAAATCTGCACTCAGCTTGGCCTTGTTCACTGAAGTTTCATGCTAAATGTGGTCTTTTTATGGCTAAATTTAGGTGCCTAAATTAGTGGTCTGTAAGAGACAGTGCTCAAGGCTCTGGAGTTAGCAAGAATAGGGAATGTTCTTCAGGGAACAGCTCCTGCTGTGTGCACAACTTCTGCTTGGCCAGAGGAGTGGGGGTGAGCAAGGAGGTGGAGTCCCAGCCAGCCCCTGGCAGAGCAGACACAGAGCAGTGACGATGCACAGGCTGTGATCCCTGATGGCCATGGATTTGACCAGGCTGTTAGCTCCCTGCTGCTGCTGCAGAGCCCATCCATTCCATCAGGCATTCCCTCCCCACTCCCATGGATGTTTGTGAACAGGCCAGCTCTGTGGTGTGCTGTGGGCAGCTACTCACTATTTAGGGACAAGTGACCCCTGCCCACATGCCCTGCCCAATTCCTTCTGGTCTATTTCCAGTGACAATCCCATCCGCTTCCAGGTCTGATCCAATTTTGCTTGCACTTCCTGCCTGCTGGATGTCCTGACCTTTGCTCCGATGCCTTTCCTGGCAGATGCGTGCTGCTGAGCCACAGGCTGGTCCCAGCACTGTGACTTACCCAATTTAAACAGTGACTTCCAAAAAGCAAAGGCAGGCAGCTGGGGCCCTGAGACCCGTGTGCCCTGCTGTGCTTTGGCATGGCCAGTGTAGCTTCCAGGCAAAATCTCTGAGTTGGGATGTGAGTTTGAGCAAGGTGGAGGTGCTTGCCCTGATCTGCACTGGTTGTACCTGAAGCTGAGGTAAGAGCATCCTTGAGGCCAGTGATCCTGTGTGGCTGCTGTCACCTGAATGACCCAGCCATCCTCTGGGCTTTTCTGCTAGTTTCATTCCCTGAAAAAAACATTTACTGTGTCATTTATTTCCAAACAGTAGCAGAATAAGCCTAAATTCTTATCTCCAGTCTGTCAGCTAATCCTTCCATGGTCCAGGAGTGATGCTGTCAGATCAGGCTGGGAGTGTACCTCGAGGTTTTCTGTGGTTGAAAAGCACGTTGCTGTTGCCTGTAAATGTACTTCTTGAGAGCTCAGAAGTGGTCCTGGCACAGACATCATCCCCAGATCAACACAACTCCAGCTTTATTTGACAACACTGGGTTGCAATAGGACCATGATGAGGTAGATCTGGGAGGCTTCAGGGCTGCAGCTCTTACCATATTCCTGTTGATCCTATTAATGTTTGGTTAGTGGCCCAGGGAGATGATGAGGAAAATTTTTCTGTGTTCATGAAGGAGTTTGGCTTTCCTTGGTCTTTCTGACAGAAATGCTCCAGGGAAGCTTCCTCTTTGCTTTCATTTGTTAAGTTCACCAGGCCAGTCACTAGTGTGTTTTGGTAATGGAGGAGCCCTTACCCTGAAACTGTCACCTTAACCTGAGCAGAAGGAGCAAGATCTTCTCCCAAAGAAATACACCTCGGAACAGCTGGCAGGCTATGTGCCCCTTCCCACTGGGGACAATAAGAATAAGCAGGTTTAGGTGTCTTCTTGAGGCTTCTCACCCCCTTCAAAACAACTCTGTAAAAGCTTAAACCTTTGTGCATGGGAGGCCAGTTCTTAGGTCACTGGGCTGCTTTATAAAATGTCTAGATCCTGTTCCAGCATGACTGCATCCAGAAGTCCCTTCGTGTAAGGAATGACATCAGTGTCATGACCACAGCAGGGCAGAGACAGGCCTGTGCCCCTTGGCCATGGCTCAGCAGGGGAAAGGGTCGCCTCTGCTCCCAAGGAAGTTGTGGGGACTTTCCTGGCTATGCTTAGTGTGGTTGACTTCCTTGCTGCTTTAAAACATAAACATGTTTGGCTTTGTTTAATCAAAACTTTGGGGCAGGTGTTTCATGATTATTCCACCAATGGGAAAAAGACATGGGAGCTGAGAAGTGCCAGCATCACAGCTTTTATGGGAGAGTTTTATTAACTCAGTGGCATACTGTTCAACTAGGGAATGAAGGCATTAGCCAAGACTACAGTTTAAATGAGTCCCTTAACCTGAATGCAGAGTTCAGCATGTGCCAGCATGGGGATGGGTGGGGCTGAGGCTCCCAAGGGTCAAGGGATCTTCAAGCAGCCAGTCCTCATCCTCATCTTTGTCCTAGTTCTCACTCCACCCTTCCCCTTGAGGCTTCACCTCAGTCATCTGTCCCCTCCTGTTTCACTTCCAGTGCCAGTAATCACCCTGGGGCTGAGAGGACCATCAAGGGTCCTGCACACTGCCTGTAAACCTGAGCTCCTCGCCTCAGTTTCCCTGCTTGACAAGCCAGGGAAGACCCCAGGCATGAGGTAATGGGAGTGTAAAGGCTGTGAGAAGCCTGGCAACAAATATAGCAGCGTGGACACAAACAGGGGGTCTCTTCCCCATCTTTCCTCCCTGAGGTCACATTCTGTAAGCAGGGCAGAGTCCATCCCTGCACAGCAACTTTCCTGGCCCTGCCCTGAGCTTTCCTGCCATGTCCCACATCTCCATTTCAACAGGAACATTTTGCTCTCCAGTGGGAAGCAGTTAACAGTAAAGTCAATGCAAATGCTGCACTGAGCAGCTCCAATACCCATTCCATGAGCTGCTCAGGGACAGACCTCCCATGGAATCTCAGCTCTGCATCTAACAGCTTCACGGGGAAGACTGATCTGTCCTGACTCACTGCCAGCTCCTGAGGAGCCCTCTGGATATGGTGTAAGCAGGGATGTAGGTGGAGGACAGGCTCAGCTACACTCATGGTGGCAGAGCCCCACGAGTGCCCTCTCCACACCTGGCTGTGGCATCTGCTGGAGGCAGAGCCTTTTGGCAGCCATGCGTGGAAGTGACACTTCCCTGCCTCGTGCGTGCCCTGGGACATCAGGAGAGCTCTGCTCCAAGAAGGACTGCTCCTCAGAGGTATGATGCAGCCAAAGTCCCTGGATTTGTAGGAAGCTGCCACGTGTATCCAAGCAGATCCCACAGTGCTGTGCTGGTGCCATCAGCGGCCTAGCCAGCTCGCAAGCACAAGTGCCCTGGGAGAAGCAGATGACAGAATAAAGGGAAACTTTCCATTCCAGTGCCCCCAAAAGGACATTATAAATTCTATTCCCTGTGTCATCTTGCTTGCTTGGTTATGTGGCGTTAAATTAGGGCTCTGGTTCAGTTACGGCTCATTACAGGCTTGCAAGTGGCTTTGTTACAGCGTGCTCAGAAGCACCAAAGGAGCTGAGACAGTGTGAAAGTCAAAGTTTTAGGGACAGTTTGGTGACCAGGAGCTGAGCCTTGCCTGAGGCTGGTGAATTCATCAAGGCTTAGACACAGTTCCCATGGGCCTGCAGGACATCAGGCAGGGTCTCTTCCCGATCCTGTGAGTAGATAGGTCAAAGGACTTGGGATGGAGATGGATTGGTGGCAGGTGGCTTCAGCATCTTTTCTTCCCATTTGAGCAGAGCAGGTGCCTCTTTTGCCTATCCCAAGGACCTTTGTGTGGTGCTGTATGTGACACAGAGTGCCAAAGGGAGGAGTTTGAATGCTGTCAGACAGCAGAACAGCTTTTCTGCAGAAATAGCTAAGTCCTGAAATACCTCGAGCAGCTGTGTTTATGCCAAGGCTCTCACTCAGAGAGATGCTCTGCTGTGGTGTGGGCCATTATTACAAACATCACTCGCAGTGTCCAGATGAGAGCCACGAAGGGTGCTGCTCACCTGTTGGCATTAATACAAACCAGCACTGTCCCACCATACAGACGATGGACTCCGTAAATAAAAGAACCTGGGCTCATCCCAGTGCTCAGAACAGCAGTGGGGCTCTCTTCTTGGGGGCAGAGGGGTTTCCAAATAACCCTGTCCTAATCCTCCCCCCAGGACTGCTTTCATCTCAGCAGTGTCCTCTGGCAGCTTAGGAAACCTCTGTTCCATCGAGGTTGTGCTGGGCTGGGAGGAGGGAGGGCACAGGGATTCCCCGGGGACTTTCCCCGTTGTCATCACTCAGCAATGCCCACGTTTGCTAGAGAAACGCAGGGAGATCCATGCGGGCTGACAACTTTCCCGGTGTTGTGCGCTGGCATTTCTGCAGCGCTGAAGGGAAGGTGTGCGTTTGTAATTGCTGCACCCGCGGCCATTAGCGGGGCTGATTCAGCAGGAGCAGAATTGATCTGTTCTAAGTGGGGAGAGAGGAAAGCTGGCAGTCTCCTTCCTCCGATGCTGAGTGCTACTCCTCCGGCCTTCTGAGAGCACGGAGAGCAGAGGCTGTGCTTTGGGGATGCCAAGAAGAGCCAGTACAGCAGCTTCCTGCAGGCTGCCTCCAAGCGTGGTCAGGGATGTTCCTTTCCCTTTGCTCTGCTGCAGTGCTGGAGGCCCGCTGCCACCTCTCCTGAGGTGAATCTCCTGAGCCCACCTGCCAGACTGTGCCAACCCTCCTGCTCACCTGTGCTAGGCAGCTGTTTTCTGGGGTGCCCAGAGCCATGCTGCACACAGAGGAGCTCCCCAGCCCCAAAGCAGGGGTATCCCACCAAATCCAGAGGCAAGGCAAGATCCAGCAGGATGCCAAAGGGGAAGGCTGTGACTGAAAGGCAGCACTTCATGATGGAAGTGGTGACTGTGGGGATGCTGTTTTGGAGAAATCCCATGACATTGATGCTCAGCTGCAGGAGGGCTTGGTGGGCTCAGTGTAGCTTGGAAAATTCCTCTGCTGCAGCTGTGTCTTACATGATGTGAACCTGGAGAGCCTAAGCCCGGTTAATCACTTTCCCAAGGTGCCAGAACTCTGTTGAGAGCAATGCTGCAGCCCACAGCACAGCAGAAACATGTTCTGCCCAAAGCACTGAGTGGAATTTGTGCCTTCAGCAGGGACATCATCCTCTGCCAGGCTGGAAAGCTCCTGCTGTGCCCAAATAAGTGAGGGCTGAACTGGGCAGGCTCTTTCCCTTGTGCTATGTGATCTTTCTCAAGATGCTGGCAGTTTGCTTTAGCACTCAGGCAGGGAGCCCCTGGGATGCTTGGGACAGGTGCTAGGGGAATGTGGGAAGTGCTTGTCCTCCTTGCCCCTGCTGAGGTGTGCATCAGGGTTGGCACAGAATTGTGTCCAGTCACAGGAGAGCCTCAGTGAGGAGTTAACAGCACACCTGGGAGCCCTGACTCACTTCTCCCCACCAGGTTAGGGGCTCTCAACACCCAGCTGCTCTCCTGGGAAAAGCCATTTGGGTGCAAAAGGGATGATCCCTGCTCCTCTGGCTGCCTCTGCCCAGGAGCACTGCACAGGATGGACATGGTGGGGCTGTTTTGGGGAGGTCTGGACTTCTGCACCACTGATACTGCCCTAGCAGTCTTGCATACCTGGCACCTCTTGAGGGCATAGCTTAGAGGGTGGTCCAGTCCCATGGGGCTGAGAGGGTCTGGGAAGAGAGAGGCAGAAAAGGCTTTGAGTCACTGTGGATCAATAGATCCACTATAATTTCCATCCAAACACTTCATTAGTGTCCTTTCCCAGCTCACAGGAGCTTTCACACATCTCATGGCACCTTGGGCTTGAAATATGAGGATAAGCAGGTGCATCCCCCTGTGGATCAGCCTCCAGTGAGGGGTGAGAGCTCAGACACAGCACTCCAGCAGCCCTCCCTGTGTTGGACCCCTCCTCATCCCTGCTTTCCTCCCTGCTCACAGTTCTATCCTGCTTGGTCTCTTTGCAGCAGAAGAAAGGCCAGGAGGTGAAGAAAGGTCCCGAGGAGGAAATAGCAAAACTGGAGAAGCTGCTTAGCCTGGTGAGACAGCCAGGGAGCAAAGAAGAGCAGTGAGAGGGGGGAATGATGACTCTGTAGGCAGCCTCTGACCAAACAAGCTCGGCTTTGATCGGTGGCTGCTTGGCATGCAAGCCACGGGCCCCTGCTGCCCACTTTTTGCACAGCAGGAACACTTTTCCTCTATGCCCGGACAAATAAACCGAGGTGCTGGGAGAGCTGTGGTATGCAGTCATGTCTGGGCTGGGCAAATCTCACCATGCTTGGCTCCCCAGAGCCACAAGGCCCTTGGCTTTCCCGAGCCTTGACTGGGCTTGCACCAGATGAGAGCCCTATGCAGGGCAGGAGGGGGCCCAGGAAAACTTCAGGGCTGCAGCTTCATGGCAGTGAGTCCCACTGCGTGAGTGGTGGCCAGAGAGACTGAGCTCTGAGCTGTAGACCCCCCCAGGCATTTGTGCAAGTCAAATGGAATGGCACACCCGGATTTTGGGGTGGCAGCCTAAGCCAGAGGGTGCCTGGAAACGGCCTGGTGCCCCAGGACTGTGGGAGAGACATTCCATGCCTCCAGACAGCACATGGCAGCAGCTGCCAGTCACCAGCTGAGGGAGGCTCACAGCTCCCCAGGGGCCTTGGCATGGGGCTGGGGTGCCTCTGCCCAGCTGGTGCCTGTGGAACTGCTGGGCAGCGGGGTTTGCAGAGCCTGCCACCACTCTGTGTGCAGCAGAGGATTAGCTGCTGCGTGGCTGCGGTGGCAGCAGGAGCAGCAGTGGCCTCACAGCATGCTGATGAGCGGTGGCTGTCACCACCAGAGCTTTGTGCACAGCTCCCAGGCCTGGGGACCAAAGCCACCAGACAGGTGTGGTGGCAGGTGTCCTCCATATGCTCAGCTGGCCTGTCTCCCACAAACATCCTTGGAAAATATGGCCACAGCTTGGAAACTCTCCATGCCTCTGGCACAAAGGTTGGGGAATGCTCTCTGCTGACTCCCACATGCCCCAGGCAGGCAGGCAGGAAATACCCAGTCAGGTTTCACCCAGCACTTAAAAGCCACAGACAGATGTGGACATGAGCCCTTCCTTTCACCATCCCTGAGCAAACCACCCACAGTCCTCCAGAGACATCGGTCCCCAGCCCTGGGACAGCTACTCCTCAGCCCTCCAGCATGGCAGGACGTTCCACCTCCCCCTGAATTTTCCAGGCACTGGGTAGAGCTCAGAGACACAATGTGGGTCCTACAATCTGTTTATTAGTCCAGTAAAAACAAGGCTGCAAAGGGATGTGTTTGCTACACCTGACACGGGGAGGAGCCGCAGGCTCTGCCGGGCCTGGCCAAGCCTCTGCAGGAACCCGGACTGGCATCCCTCCCACCCCACCCTTCTGTCCCCTTATTGCAGTGGCTGTGCCAGCAGTAACTGTGGCTATTGCTCGGCTCTAGGAAAGGCAAAGCAGAGCCCTCCAAAACCCACAGCACCCACTGGCAGGGCGGGGGATGCAGCTGTCAGGCTTGCAGACAAGCCAGATGACAGCATCCCTCCCCACAGAGCCACTGTGATCCCCAGGGAACAGGCAGGGTCAAAGAACCTTCAAAGCTATTTGTCCAGGCACCCTCATCTCCCCAGGAAAAAGCCACACCAGGCTGCTCTCAGCGGGATCGGGGATGCCTGCAAGGGCACGTCTGCTGCTCGCAGGCAGGGTGAGTACCACGGCTGACCTCGGCTGGGAGCAGGCAGGGGCGAGGGCAGGGACACGCACCCAGCAAGGAGGAGGAGGGTCGTTTGCCTAGCAGCGTTGGTGCTAATGCTGGAGGGGACTGACAGACAGGCCAGGGAGGATCAGGCAGACCATGCAGGCCCTCTTGTGCCTCATTAAACCCGCTGCTCAGGCAGACATCTGCCAAATGCCCACCTGAGGCTGAGGGCACATGGCACCCAGGGCCACCCCCAAGCATCTGGACTGGTAACACCCTGCTCTGCCAGCAGGGCTGGGGCTGCTCAGGTTTCCCTGTGCACACCCTGCCATGGAGCAGCCAGCCTTGTGCCAGTCCTGCTGCCTCCCCTCTCCAGGCCCCCACCCGGCTTTGCTCAGGTCTGTGACGTTGTTGCCACTGTCCCAGGCCATGAGCACCAGAGAAGAGCCAAGCTCTTCCCAAACGAGGGGTGCAGTTGAAGGCAGAGCTCCTGCTGTGCTCACTGGCCGCTGGGACAGGCATGAGTGTCCCTGTGGCATATCCCCATCGGCTGTCTCTCTATCCCCATCATCACTGTGGGCACTTGCAGGAACTTCACACACCAAAACCACAAAGGCAAAGGACTGTGCCCCCTGTCACAGCCCCTGCAAGCAGTTGGTTGTCCCCTCAGCTTTCATCGTGCCTGGTCCAGCACTCGAGTCACAGCACCGGCGTCCAGTCTGGCACAGCTCCTTCGGCACAGCCGGATACCCCAGTCCCCAGGCAGATCAGGGCTGCAGCAGGTACTTCTCTTCATTCCTTGACTCATCCACATCAGAAGCCGGGGTCTTCTTGGGACATGAGGGGGTCCTGCAGGCTTTGCAGAGGATGAGGAAGAGGATGAGGATGAGCAACGCAATGACACAGTTAAAAGAAATTGCCACAATCGCTCCGGTGGAGAGAGCAGCCGCCATGGCCACAGTCCCGCAGGAATCGGCAGGGCCCACAGCCCGGTCTCACGCTTGGGATGCCAGGGCAGTGATGGAGCGTGCAGCCTCCACCTGCTGGCATTGGCAGGGGACAAAGGGGACAGCCGCGGTGCTGGTGGTGGGATGGGGATGGGGCCAGGCCAGCAGCAGGACAGAGTCACCCCGTCACTTTGGCCGCTCACAGCGGTGTCCCGGGATGCACCACACACAGGGAAGCTTTCTCTCGGCTTCCCCTCCTCTGGCAGGGCAGTGAGGACAGAGGGATCGCTGTTCTCCCTCCAGCACCTGGAAGAGAGAAAGTCACAGTCACGGTGGGCGTGGAGGGACAGGCTCTGCGAGCCCCTCAGGGTGGGCTCTGGGGGTGCCAGGGGAGAATGCCCCAGGGCCCACGGGGCTCCCTGGAGTTCAAAACCTGCAGCGGCTCCCAGGTCAGATGCTGTTTGGGGGACATTTCCAGCACCCCTTTCCAGTCCTGGCTCTGCCCCTCGTCCCCTGCGTGGGGCACCAGGCTGGAGGTGTCCCCAGTGGGAGACCCATCGCCTCATCCCAGCCCAAACACTCCTTCCCGTGAAATCCCGAGTGACTCCGGACAGCCCTGGCCCCGCTCCTATCCCCTCTCCATCCTCCAACTCCTTTTCCCTCTTCCTGCTGCGAGGTCGCGCACCCAGAACGGGGCCGGGGCCGGGTGGCAGCAGGTGGGGGGACGGGGCAGCCCTCGTTGTGCTTTTTACCGGGGTCGGGCAGAGCCCCGGCTGCGCCTCTGACCCCCGGCGCCTCTGACTCCCGCCCGCCGCGGAGCGGGACAACCACGGAGCCCCCGGAACCGGACAGCAACAGGTCCCATCAACTCCGCCCTCCCGCCGCGGAGCCCCGGCGTTACCCACCTGCCTCCGCTTCTCCCTCGGGGTCGGACCCCGGTGCCGGCGGGAGGGCGGGCGGCGCTGCCGGGGCCGGGGCCCCGCTGGGAGCGGGCTGGCGGCGCGGGTCCCGGCGCGGAGCGGCCCCGGCGCGGCCCCGCGGAGCGCTCGGAGCCGGCGCGGTCCCGCCGCGGCCGCCCGTGGGTGCCGCAGCCCCGCGCGCCGCCCGCGCCCTCCCGCCGGCACCGGGGGGCGGGCCCTGCTGCCGCCCCGCCCCCGCCCCGCCATTGGTCAGCCCCTCCGCCCGCCGCCTATCATTGGCCGAACGCCTCCCTCGGGACACGCCCCCTCGCCCGGCTCCCACGTGAGCGGCGGGGGGAGAACGCCAGATAGCGCGCGCTCTGCCGGCCCGGCCCGGGACCCGGCCCGGTACTGTCCCGGTACTGCCCCGGTACTGCCAGCGCTGCTGACCCGGTACTGCCCCGGTACTGCCAGCGCTGCTGACCCGGTACTGCCCCGGTACTGCACCGGTACTGCCCCGCTACTGCCCCGCTACTGCACCGGTACTGCCCCGGTATTGCCAGCGCTGCTGATCCGGTACTGTCCCGGTACTGCACCGGTACTGCCAGCGCTGCTGATCCGGTACTGCCCCGCTACTGCCAGCGCTGCTGACCCGGTACTGCACCGGTACTGCCAGCGCTGCTGACCCGGTACTGCACCGGTACTGCCCCGCTACTGCCCCGCTACTGCCAGCGCTGCTGACCCGGTAGTGACCCGGTACTGCCAGCGCTGCTGAGCCGGTACTGCTCCGGTACTCCACTCGGTGCTGACCCGGTACTGCCCCCGGTACTGCTCCGGTACTGTCCCCGGTACTGCCAGCGGTGCTGACCCGGTACTGCCAGTGCTGCTGACCCTGTACTGTCCCGGTGCTGTCCCCGGTACTACCAGCACAATTGCCCCTGGTACTGCCAACACTACTGCCCCGGTAGTGCCCCGGTACTACGAGCACAACTGCCCCTGGTAGTGCCCCCGGTACTGTCCCCGCCAGTGCCACCGGTGCTGCCCGGACTGGCCCCGCTGCTGCCCGCCCGCCGCTGCTGGTGCAGCGCCTGCCCTCATGCGCTGCCTGCCCTGCCGGGCCCGGGGGCCGCCGGCTGGCTCTCCGTGCTGCTGCCTGCCCTGCCCTGCCCTGCACACACACGAACACACACGCACCTCGTCCGACACACATCGGGGCTTGAGGATGCTGAGGATGGACTTGCCAGGGCTGGGCTGGGTCCTTCCCGGGTCACAAGGGCTACAGGCAGGCGGGGGGGGGGTGCTTAGACCCCACGGTAGCCCAGGGAGAGGAGGGAACAGGACATTTAGGGAAAATCAGAACCTGGGAAAATGAGCAAGATCAGCCTCACCAGCTCAGCTGGCTTCCCCCCGTCCCGTCCCGTCGGTGGGGAAACTGAGGTACAGGGCAGCCTGACCCCTGCACAGCTGCCAGCTTCCCCATGGGCACTGGAGCCAGAGAAGCCCTGGCGTGGAGCTTCACCCCAAAGGGTGGGTACTCCTACTAAAGGGCACAGATGTGGCACCCAAAGGAGATGGCTGGGAGACAAGAGGGGCTGGTGGGGCCCTCTGAAAAACCACATCCAAGCGCCACATAAGCCTGGTGACACAGATGCACAGCAGTGACACCGGGGTCTGTGGCAGCCAGGCATCGCCACATGGTGTGGCTCCGTGGGAGAAGAGGCAGCCGGATGAAGGATGGGTGGAGGGCAGAGCTGTAAGGGAGCTGGGACATCTCTCTGCTGCCCCAAACCCACGGGTTTGATGGTTGGGTAAAGCTCAGTCCTGAAGGGAGAGCCAGCCAGCTTCAGTCTGCTGAAGATAACTTCCAGTGAAACAAAAATAACAATCACTTTGCAGCTTTGATGAGGTGGCTTTAAACGCGCCACGGCCGTGAGGGCGGGTTACACACGCTGCCTGAGGATCTGGCTCTCGGCTCTCACTAAGAGGGTGTTTTGAGTAAACAGAGACACATTGCCAGTTGAAATGTCAGAAGCCATCTGATCAGACACTCGAGCATCTTCCTTGGCATTTATGGCTAATCTGCTAATTAGTCGAGAAAAGCGGTCTCCTCCTTAGATGTAAGGGAGCAGCAGCTGGGAACAGCACAAAGATAAACCAGATTAACTCTGCCCCATGCCCAGGACTCACATCTGCCGGCACAGCAGACAGGTCCAAGCGTTTCCCTGCCTGCCTCCAGGTAGCGGGGCAGGAAGCAGTGGGACCTCCAGAAGCGGGGGAGGAGGCGTGCAAGCCTGGCACAGAGCTGGCTCCACCGGGCGCTTGTTTGGATGCGAGGCAGGTGTCTGTGCGCCAGGCAGGCTGCTGGAGTCTCGTCTGGCTGCACAGGTAGCACGCTGCACCTCTCCCGCTCCCCCTCACTTCAGTAAAATCTCCTCTTTCAACGCTTGCATTGTTACCCTTCGACAATGCAGAGCACTGGGGCAGCAGCTGGAGCAGCAGCTGGAGCTCACTGCACAAGCAGCGACACGGGAAGAGCGTGGACAGGGAGTGCTCAGGACATGTGTGAGCTCCCTGAGGTGAGAGCTCAGCCTGTCACAGGAACAGCCCTTCTCTCTGGTCCAGAATTACTTACCAGACCTGCTGGGACCAGGAGGGAAACTACTGCACAAGAGAAGATGATCCATCCTTTGCCTCACTCAGCAGAGTTCAGCACAAGCCTTTTTGAGGCTGCAGCTCCAGCCAGTTTATTAAAGGAGGGGAAAAAAATAGCAAAAAACTTCACAGAAAAGAAACAGAACCTTGATCTTTTTGGATGTGAAAGGAGGTTAATATTTGGATATTAACCTCCCCTTGGATCAGGGTCCATTTACAGTCACAATAGGAACAAACAGAGCAGCAGGAGGGCTGGAAGAGCGGAGCTTCAGCCAGCAGCCACAACCCCACCACCAATGCTTACAGGGTGACCTCCAGTGGGATGAGTAAGACATGACAAATTTCCAAGTTACATGAAGTTACATCTTTATTTTAAAGCTATCTTTGTGCATTGTCAAGGAGCAGAAAGGGGAAAGAACAGGATCCTTTGGAGTTTCCCATTACCACCACCCCAGGACAGCTGCAGAGCCACAGGATTTCAGGCTGGTTACAACACAAGCCGACTGCTGCCTGTCTGGAGAGAGAACCAGGACCGGCAGCTCCGCTGAGCCAAGGTGCTACAGCACACGATGCCAGACAGAGCTACATCCTGGCAGGCCAACATTCAACCCCCGTGACAGCTCAGCAGAAGGACTCCAGGCACAGAAATGGCTGGCCCAGCCCTGTGCCCTGCTGTCTGTAAGCTCATGAGCCTGGGCGACGCTGGCAGCTTCCCCAGGGATTCCACATCAGCTCCTGTCTCCCCTTTGTACTCGTCAGAGCAACCTGCACCTGGCACACAGACAGGTGTCTGTCCCACTGCCCGGGCTGCTGCATGTCCAGGCACCCGAAACCTCACTGAGCTAGCAGCCCTTTGCTGGGGCTCACTGACAGCACACCAACAGCTCAAAAAGAGGCAATTCCCATCTTCCGTGATCCCCTAAGGAGTATAGCCCAGCAGCCTCTGGCAAGGGAACTTGTCAAAACACATTTTCGACAGCTATGATCACACTCAGTTGTGACAGTCCGCGCTCCTGCCCTCCCCTCACACCTCTGCGAGCCCCGTGTTCAGCAGCAGCTGTGCAGCCACAGCCCCGGGCTGGTTTCTGCAGCTCCCCTGAAGCACGCGCGGAGCTGCCGCCTCAGGGCCCCCCCGGCACTCCCCCTGTGGAGCGAGGGTGCTTCCCCGTGCTGGCAGCTCCCCGGCCTCCACCCTGCTTCCTCTTCATCTGGCCCTGCGACTCTGCTTTCAGTGTCTCAGTCCAGAAGGCATCGAAAGATCCTGGGGCCTGGTATCCCGGCTCCTGAGGATCCAGGGCATCTTTGCTCAGCAGGACACATATGGCAGGAATGTTCCTCTTCACTGTCAAGGCATCGAGGCCTGCCTCAGGCACAATGGGCTCCCAGATTTCCTCGATCTGTCTGAAGAGCACTTTGGTGATCTGGTGCAGCTCCTTCAGCCTTCGTTTCATGATTTCCACACAGGTGATGGTCTTGCTGACGGCCTTGCCTGAGCCAGTGAAAAGAATCTGCCTCACCGAGTCCTGCTCCATCTTGCTCATGGCATAGCCCATCAGATTCCTAATTTTGCTCCCATCCTTCACCTTCATTTCAATAATATCAGCGGGCAGGTCAGTGAAAGGAAGAGGACAAGGTTTCTCCACAATTTTGGTCTTCTTATAGTTCTCCATTCTGCAATGCTGAAAAGCAAAACAGACCATGAGCACCCAACCCACCGTAATTGCTGCACAAAGAAACTCTCACCACAGTTAGCTACAACTTTTCCTCAGAAGGACACTCTGAACTGCAAGGGCTGGGAATCCTGGAAAGGCATAACCGAAAGATTAGCACAGTCCTCATAAGGACATACCTACAGCACGAATGTTACCACAGGGCAGCCTGAGCCTTGGCAGGCAGACTGTGAAAAAAAGAATGTTAGTGTTGTGGGCCTAAGCAGGTGACATAAAAACATTGCTGTATCTCAAGAAAAGACAGAACAAACAAATGAGATGGGGTGGCTAAGAACAGAACTTGGGGATGCTGGACTAGAACTCTAACTGCACTAGAACATGCCCAGGATGCATTCAAGCACAGTTTACATGCAGCACCTCGTGTACAAATACAGGTTCACAGGGACCTGGCCAGCCCAGCTGAGGGTAAAACACTATATGCCACAAGGGAGATGGCAAGCCAGGGATGGCAGGAATAAAAGAACCTCTCCTCGAGTAAAAGACAGAAAGGCCAGGTCTCACAGCTGCCGTCTCTACCAAGGCAAGTGCCATCCTGACCTAAGTCTGCCTGACCCTGAGCAGGGCACTCCACGTCCCCACGGCACAGCTCAAGGTGCTGAAGGTCGCGGTACTTTGTTACCCGCAGGCTCCTGAGTCCCGCTGCACCCAGACCCTGCACCCCGCACCCCATCCTCCTCAGGGACACGGCAGCGCGGAGACCCCGCTCCGATCGCTGGGAGCACATGAGGCCCTCACCCCCACACGGCCACCACCGCCATCGGTGCCTGGGGGCCCGGGAGAGCCGGGCCGCGGCGGTGGGACGCGGGAATGCCGGGGTGGGAGTCAGGGATGCCCCGTGGGGCGTGCGGAGCCCCCGCTCACCTGCGGCCGCCTCAGCGCGCCCCTCGGCACAAGATGGCGGCCGACGCCGCGCGCGCGCACGCGCGAGGCGGAAATGAAGCGGGGCTCGATCCGGAGCCACGCCCACCGGCCACGTGACCGAGGGTATGCAATGGGCGGGGCGAGCAGCGGCCCCGCCCACTGGGCGGTCCCGGGGCAGTCCACATCCCGCTCTCCCGGCACATCCCTCTCTCCCGGCACCGGGCACACACACGGTGTCCCTGTGCGCGCCCACGAAAGGCCGTGCGACAGCTCCCGCCCTTACCTGAGCTCCCCAGGCAGCTGCAGGGAGCGGGAGTTTTCCGCAGGCCTGCAGCCCATTGTGGTTTGACAACCAGCGAGGTTGCTGATCAGGGAGAGTTCAGGGATCGGCAAGATCTTCCGGAATTCCTGTCGGGATTCTGCCCCGTTCCTGCAAGACTCCCAGGTCCCACTCTGCTGGGCAGTGTCTCACCAACCTGAAGGGTTTGAGACCCTTGCAAAAGCATGGCCTTGGAAACTCCACGTTACAGCCAGACCAGGCAAGGCATGGCCTGTGCCCCTCTGGAAAGGGAAAGAGCCAGCAAGGGCCTTGGCTTGCAGCAGCCTCAGGAAAGCAGAGGCAAGAAAAAGGCAAAAGCTGCTGCCTTCTCTCAGCGCAGGGATGGGAGAACAGCAGGGCAGAAAAGTTCCATAAGACCAGATTCCCCTGGGCACAGGCAACTCACACGAACAGGAAGAGTGTGGGGCACAGTCCACAAAAGAGAGTGTGACTGGAAGGAATTTACCCGCCCTTGGCCCAAGGCTGAAAGGAACCCCTGGCCATCTCCTGGAGGCTACAAAGACATCACTGCCTGGGGAAAAATCCCCAGTCTGAGCCAGGAGCAGTCCTCACACTCAGGGAGAGACAGACAACCCAGTCAGCATTTCAGGACTTTACTATGGCCCACAGTAAGCACAGAAATCGGGTTTTTAAATACGTTAAACCAAGATGCATTTCAGAGAAGTGCAAGATTTGCAGAGTGGTAGTTTAAGGAGCAGTGTGGCTTTGACTGGGGGCTGGCACAGCTCTGTGGAGAGCTGGGTGCCCCAAGATCCTCCCGTGTCACTTCAGCATGCTTGTGCCAAGCAGGAAGGAGCTGGGACCAGCAGGATGCAAGCTGTGCCACAGGAGCCCTGGGCAGGCTGCACTCCCAGCTCTGCCATCACTCTGCCACAGGTTTTGCTTGCTTGGCCGCTTCCAGACGTGTCAGGATTTCATTCCACTGCACAAACTGCTTGGAGAGAAGCAGGGTCTGGACATGACGCTTAAGGAAAGTAATGTGGAAACTGTGAGGAAGAAACCCAGGTCAGAGCATCCTGACAGCACCATTACAATCCAGATTCCTTGGGAGAGCCCAGGACACCAGGCTGTTGAACGCCTACATGGATTCAATCCACCCAGTGGCTGAGCCACTGCACAGCACCATACACCCAGGCAGACCTCCCAGGAGTCCAGGAGGCACTTGTGAGCACCACATACCACTGCCATGCAAGGGCTCTCTACACAGCTTCCCCACCCACTGAGCTTTGGATGTGCCTCGGCACTGGGATCCTTCGCACCAAGGACAGGGACACAGGTGTCACCACATCAGAAAGGCTGTTAAACCCCAGGCTGGAGATGCAACAGGATCAGCCAGGGGAAGGGGTCAGTTCAGGCGTTCCAGGCCCGAAGTTCAAAGGATACCATTTTGTTGTAATCCTCAAGGAGCGTCTTGACACTGTCAGTGAGATCGTGACGCTTCTCCTGCGAAGAGGGCAGCCGCAGTGCATGAGCAATAAACAAGGTGAAGGACATTTCTCCCTTCCCAGTCCATGACAGCACAGCAAGAAACTCATCCAAGGCCAGCACTGAGATCAGTGCTCAGGCTCTGGCTGTGGGTGCTCGCTGCAGCTGGACAGCTTTCCACAATCAAGAGAAAGGTGACAAACACTGGTCCCATGAAGCAGCAAAGCCCCCAGGCTTGCACTGCTGCCTGCCTGTCCTCAGTATCCAGGCTTTGCTTGCCCCAGAACAGAAAGTCACAGCAAAATGCTGAAAGAGACCATTAGAGACTGCCCAGGCTACTCACTGCCAGCTTCAGGAGTGCTCATACAGGGAGGGAAAGGGTGAAGGGACAGGGTGACAGTGTCAACAATGTTCCAGAGAGTAAGACACTGGAGGAGGGTGACACCTCAGTGTCTCTGTAAAAGGGGGAATTCAAGATGGTTAAACCCACTGTCACTTACTATGTGTCAGTGTTTTGAGCAGGGTTATGGTGGGCAAATTTCCTACTTGGACTCGATTCACCAAAATCCTGGCTCCTTTTCCCCCTTGGAGTACTTAAACTTCTTTAAGACTGTAGTATGAATATTCTGATTGCAAAAAACTGCCATAAATGAGCAATTCAAGCAATTACAAATACAGGGGTGTCAGTACAGCCCCTGGCTAAAGGTTCCTAGGCCCTTCTAGTCAATACTGATAGGAATATTCATGGTACCTGCTGCTGTATGTGGATCTGTGAGAGCCGCTGCAGTTTGGCTGCATGGTCAGGAACCGCTGGAAGCACAAAGGAGAAATCAGTTTGGGCTGTTTCACAGCACATGGGAATAGCTCCCAAAGGAAAGCCCAGTCCTTCTCCATGAGCACAGCACAGCAGAACTCCACCCACTGAGTGCAAGTGCCCCACGCTATAGATAAAACTCACACAGGATTAAAAAAACCCACTCAACTACCCTCCACATGGCACGAGCTTGGGCTGCCCACAGCGAGGGCTACTCAAGAGCTACACTGGAGTAAACCACCTGCCAGGAACAGAGATGTTCTGGATGTGAAAGAGCTCACAGGAAGGAATGACCTGCCAGGCTCCACCCTCTCTGCCCCAATGCTCTCTCTAGCCTGCTTCACAAGCTACTCTATCACTGCCTTGACCCTGCAAGGGAGGCAGGAGCAGACCAAGCTTGTACTCAGTTTACGCTCACACCACTAAGCTGTCCTCTTCTTCAGCCTCAGGCTCAAGAGAAAAGAAAGCAAGCAGGACAGGCCACAGCTCAGCAGGTGCCATTTGCAGCTCCAGAAGAGAGCTTCTTGCAGAAGAACATGCATACCTTGGATACTGGTGCTGTCCAAGATGGGCTGGAGGTTCTTCACCTGCTCCAGAAGCGCTGCACGGGCAGGAATGGCCTGTTCCTCTGGTTGGGGGGGACAGGAAGCAACATCAGTAAACACAAAACACTGCTCTGGCTTTTCACAAATAGTGGTAATTTTTCCAGCTGATCTGGCTTTACAGAAAGGAGCTTGTTCATGATTTTATTTACACTTTTGTGCTGCTCATCTCTGGGTCTTGATTCACACCAGTTTCTTGCTGGAGAATCTCCACCGAGCTCTAATGACAGGAGTAACAGGTACAAATTGAAAGAGGGGGAATTTAGGCTGGATAGTAGGAAGAAATTCTTTACTGTGAGGGTGGTGAGACACTGCCACAGGTTGCCCAGGAGGCTGTGGATGCTCCATCCCTGGCAGTGTTCAAGGCCAGGCTGGATGGGGGTCTGAGCAACCTGGGATAGTTGGGGAGGTGTCCCTGTCTATGGCAGGGTGGGTTGGGACTGGATGGTCCTTAAGCTCCTTCCTTTAACATTCCATGATTCTACGGAATTCCATTCACAGATTATCCCATTGCATGTTGATCAAATTCCTTGGGTCAAGCGAGGACAAGGCTAGGGGATGTCAAAATACACCCAAATGACTTCTGTTTTCCTCCCAGCCTGGAGAATACTGGAAGTGGGTGAGGAAACCACTCTAGCTCCAGCCGTTGATTAATTTGGGGCTAAAGTGAACGATCAATATGGGAGAGATCAGAGCTGATAAAACTGCAGCACAGCTGTGCACGAGGGAGCACTGAGGGTGACAGACATCCTTGTACAAACCTCCCTCTGACACCTCCACGGGGCGTGCTGTGCCAGCTCTTTACAACTGAAGAAAAGAAATCCATCCCAACCCGTCTTAGGTGAAGGACACTTTTTTTGCAGTGCTACAAAAGCCTCCTGTTTCATGCCATACCTGCCAAGATGAACTGCAGCTTCATAGTGTCTGGAACAGCCATCCTGTCAATGTACTGGGGGTCAAGGTATTTTATTACATCTTCAACTGGAGGGACAAACAGGTTTGGTGACAAAAAGTAGGGGAGATGTTATGGCATTCACAAGAGCAGCTTCCCCTCCCTCTGTGTGTCAGACTACTTTGCAAACACTGCTCACTTGGCCGCCTTTTCTTTCCCCAATTAATTAATTTTGATGTGACTTAGGAGCTCTGTGATGAAAAATGACAAATGGATCGAGCTAGCAAACACTGCTTTAGGGACAACTGGAAATTCTGCTTTTTGTCTGGATAACAATTAGCAAAGGTGAGTGAAATCTGCTTTCTCCCACCCTCAAGTCAAAACCAGCCAACAGCCTCCCATCCTGGTCCTTAAAATCATCCACAAATACATGGTTTATTCTTTTACACTGAGCAGCCATGGCAGACTTGAACCACAACCACCCTCCCTGCCCCTCCTGCGACAACACAGAGCAAAACCTGGCCTGCAGGCAGCTCTGCAGGATAAAGAACCCCCCAGCCTGGAGGCAGTTCTGCCCCCTGAGTGTGAACTTTATTGCTCCCGCCACACACAGAGGGCAGAGCTACCTCAGCATGCCCGAGAACTCCAAGTGTGCAGGAATTCATTTAAGAAGCTCCAAGAGCCTTCAGGGGCTGCACCTCAGGCAGAGCATGTCCTGGCAATGACACGGGCAGATGCAAATTGAGCAAATAACACGATCCAGTCGCCCGTTTCCCACCCCCGACTGCTGAGCTGGAGAATCGCGAGCCCAAAAACCTCTCCCAGTTACTTCTCTCTGTGCCAAGCAAACCGAAATAAGGGCCCCAAACGAACAGCTGTGGGGAGGGTACTTTTGTTTAGAGCAGCGAAACGGTTTGGAGCTCCCCCCTCCCGCCCCTCCCGTTCCGCAAGAGCCACTCACTTTTCTTAAACAGGATTTTGATCCTCTCCCTCTTGCCGGCGATATTGTTCAGCGCCACCTGCACCTTCACCAGCTCGTCCGCCACCTGCAGAGGCACAGAGCGAAGGGACGGGGCTGTCAGGCCCCGCCGGGCAGCGACACCCCAGGCCCCTTCGGGCCGCTCCAAACAGCCCCCGGCCGCCCTCCGCAGCTCCCCCGCGGCACCTTTCGCGGCCCGCAGCCCCCGCCGCCGAGGCCGACGCGTTGCTCCAGCTCCTCCAGCCGCCACTGCAGCCGCCGCAGCTCCGCAGCGCCCGCCGCCATCTTCGCGCCGGGCGGAAGCGGCCGCGCCTCACTTCCGGCGCGCCCGGCGGTTGCCATGGCGGCGCGTTGCTAAGGACCGCGGTTGCCATGGCGGCGGGAGGGCAGGCCGCGCCCGGCGGAGCGGGGCCCCTCTCGGAGGACGCGGCGCGGTCGATGGCGATTTGCACTGCAGAGGGAGGCGTGCAGCCCTCCCGCAGCCTGGGAAGGCAGTCGATGGCCGCTTCATTCCGGCGTGGTCCTCCAGGAAAGAGGCGCTCGGATGTATTAAAAGTAATTGATATAGCGATCGGTGTGGATGCAGGCCCTTTGAAATCCGGGAGGCTGCCGCCGGCTTTCCCCCAGGCCTCTGTCTGCCCGCGTTCACCTTTCTCTTATCGACTGCCACAGGTGACACTCGCAAAGAAGAGAAGCACTAATGAATGGTGCAGCCAACCCCAGCCGCGCCACTGCCTTCAGCTGGCACTCACAATTACACAGATTTCTGACAGGGATGAAATTAATTCAGAGTAGCAGCATCTGCCACAGAAAAAGTCCAGAGGGTTTCCCAACTGCAGAGCAAGAAGTATCTAGGGAAGACTGTGGCCAGCAGGTCAAGGGAGGCGATCCTGCCCCTCTACTCAGCCCTGGCGAGGGCACACCTGGAGTGCTCTGTCCCCTCTGGGCTCCTCAGCACAAGGAAAACAAGGAGCTACTGGAGAGGGTCCAGCAGAGGCCACAAGGACAATCTGGGGCCTGGAGCATCTCTCCTCTGAGGAGAGACTATGGGAGCTGGGCCTGTTTAGTCTGGAGAAAAGACTGAGGGGATCTCATAAATGCATATAAATATGTCAACAGCTGGTGTCAGAGGGGATGGTGCCAGAATCTTTCCAGTGGTGCTCTGTGACAGGATGAGGAGCAATGGCCATGAGCTAAAACAGAAGGAAGGACTTCATTATCCTGAGGGTGACAGAGCACTGGAACAGCTGCCTGGGGAGGTTGTACATTCTCCCTCTCTAGAGACATTCCAACCCCACCTGGATGTGTTCCTGTGTCACCTGCTCCAGGTGCCCCTGCCTTGGCAGGGGGGTTGGACTGGGTGATCTCCAGGGGTCCCTTCCAGCCCTGATGATTCTGTGATTGTGTGAAGTTTCAAAGCATATTCTGGTGTCATTCTCTGTATCCCAGGGCTCAGCCCCGTCATGTACAAATGACTTCAGCAGTGCCAGGATGAACAAGGGCCTGGGAATTGCACTGCCATAGCCCAAGAACCAGGGAACACCTCGTCAACGTTCCAGGCCACTCTTTAGATACAAACCATCTGCTAACAGCAGGTATTTTGCTAACATCGTTGATAATGTGGGCTGCATGGCTTTGGGGAACCCTCCCATTGCCCTTTGCTGAAAGCTAAACCCACTGTGCCCTGAAAAATCCTTACAGGTACATTCCTATTCTACAGGCCTGCCAGGATGCAGGAGGGAGCTGTGGGGTGGCCCAGTGCCCCAGCAGCCCTTATATCCCCCCTGAAATCACCTGCAGGAGCTGTGCAGAGCACTCAGGCAGCAGGAGAAGGCTGAGGCTTCGTGCGCGCTGCCTTTTCTTCCCAGGGATCGATAACTGGGACCTTCAGAGGGCGAAGAGCTGAGCTTTGTTCCACAAAGGCGACAAATAGAAACAGCTTCATTAGCAGAAGCGCCCGGGGGCTGCAGAAGGGGCCAGGGGCTGTGCACACAGCCATGGCCTGTGCTTACAGGGTAACAGCTCTGCCATGGCCTGGGCCCAGCAGGATGGGCAATGCCCCAAACGCACAAATGCCTGTACTAGCGGGTCCCAGACCACCCAGTACCCTGAGCTGAGAAACTCAGGCAGTCCTGGGCCTCAAGCACCTGGGGGGCCTTTGGGACTGTCCCTATCCCCACCCTTTAGAGTTCCATCCAGTTTGCAAGCCTTGGAATGGAGCTGCAGCTACGGCACTGATTGCCCACAGCCCAGCACATGGAGTCTGTTCCCCAATCCTTGGGAATGAGAGCAGGCCTTTGAACACATCCCCACACCGGGAGCCTGTAGGGGCACACTGATTCAACCACTTTCCCCCGGCCCCGTGCTGCAGCTGGATTCAACGTTCCATCGGCTGGGCTGGATTGTCCCCTCATCCTCCACCTTCTCTCTCCTGCTCAATTACAGTCTCTGCAGGACATGGGGAAGCAGGCATCAATCACGGCTGGTTACTCAGGTGACAGCAGCTGTGTCCCCAAGCTCCCCAGGAAGCACCGAAACACACATCACCCTCTGAGCCTGGTAATGAGTGGGGACACGGGCCCACATGTGCCCTGCCGGCTCCCTGGGGCTGCGGTGCTCGATGAGCTGTGGCCAGCACTTCACAGCAGTGCAAAGGGACACGAGACCCCAATTAAGGCTGCATCAATCCCATTCCATTCCAGCTCTGCTTGGTACACTCACAAACAAACCCCCCCCCCCCCACATGCACACACACACTCCTTGTTCATGAACCTGCCTCCATCCCCGGTGGCCAGAACACAGGGGCGCACCCGCCACACCACTGGTCCTCTGCAGGGGTTTTGTGTCACCCCCGTGCCCCCAACATGTTTCCAGCGTGACACCCCCAGCCTCTGCAACACCCCCGTGTCCCGAGGCTGGGTCTGGGGCGGGCAGCGTTGCTGCAGCACCCTGGACAGCGACACCGCTCCCCGGGTGGGCTCAGGGGTCCGGGCTGGGGGTGTCCCCTTGCCCTGGGAATGTCGGCAGGATGCTCTGGGTTGTGGCTGTTCCCGAGGGGCTGGGGCTGTTCCCGGGGAACTGGGGGTTGTCCTCGAAGGACTGAGTTGGGGCTGTACCTGAGGAACAGCAGCTGTCCCCGGGAAGCTGTGTGTCCCCAGGGGTCCGAGTCTGGCCTCGGGGGGGACTCAAAACAGGAGTTTTTGTCCCCTTGGGTGCCAGGGACCTGTCTTCATGGTTGCCTCTGGCCGGAGTGTCTGTCTCCACCGGAGTCCCCTGTGCCTCTTCAAATGTACAGGTGGCTGCACACGTGTGGAAGCCCATGCGTGAGCCTGAGTGTGACGGTCTCAGTGTACATGCCACTGAGTTTGTAAAAGGGAGCACAAGTGACCATCCACATATATGTGTGCCTCCCAGCTCCACCATGGTCACCTGTGTCCTCTGTGGGCACTGCTCAGGTGCCAGGCTGGTGCGTCTCTGCTGGCATCTCGCCAGATCCAACCTGACAGCCCCATGGAAACCATCTCAGCAGCTCGAGTGTCATGTTTCCTTTCCTGGCACAGGGCAGCCTAGTGGGATCCTCACCCATGGGTAAGCTGCTACTGGGGGCTCATGGGGGCACACCCCACAGCCTGGCTGGCACAGCTGGAGTCGGTGCTCTGTCTGATCAGCCCATGTCTGTGAGCTCTGGCAGGCATAGGGCACCTCTTTGCAACTCAGAGTTCCCAGAAGCTGAGCTGGAGGAAGCATGAGGTGGGCTGTCAAACCTCAGGCACCACAGGTGTTACCCCAGGCTGTCAGGGCGTCCTGCTCCTCCAAACTGGCTCCTGCAGCTCGGTGGGTGGCACCATGCCCTGCACACAACCCTCAGCACCAGTTTGGTTCAGGAGTTTGTTTCCTTTAATAGATACACGGAGTCACGGCTGCGGTGGGAGTGCAGGGAGCAGGCCGGCGCCGCCGAGCCCCCCCGCGCTGAGGTAGAGGTGAGCGCTGCTCCACGCTCACCTGCTTTGGCACCCTGGGGTACACGCGGGTGGAGGAGGCGCCCGCCCAGCCCCAACGAGGTAGTTCGGAGTGCCCTCTTCTCCCTGTCACCCATCTGGGGACCCTGGCACCCAGGCAGTCTTTGGTGATGGGGGGGCTCTGCTGGGCAACGCTGCCGTCCCCCCGCCAACAAACCCCACCCCGACATAAACCCCCAACCCCAGCCACACCCCAATAAGCTTCACCCCCACCATTCCCACCAATATCCCCATTATTTGCCCCCCCCAGGGTGATCCCCCTGAGCTGAGGACCTGGGGGGCTGAGATGCCACTACCCTGGGGGTGTCTCAGGGCAGGGACAGCAAGCCCAGGCAGCGCAGGAGGACTGGGTACAGGCATCTGCAGTGGGAAGGGGGTGCAGGATATATATCGGGGCTGCAGTGTACAGGGGCTACAATTTACAGGGGCTGCAGCATATCGCGCCTGCAGTGTTTGCACGGAGGGTGTGTATGGAGAGCCAGTGTGGGCACCAAGGGTGTGTGCAGGGGATACAGTGTATGCATTGAGGCGTGTACAGGGGCAGCAGTGCGTGCATCGAGGTGGGTTAGGGGCTGCAGGATGTAGGGGATGCAGCATGCAGGTCCTGGGGGTCCCCCAGGCATCAGGGCAGCAGGAGATGTATGGGAGGGTCACCTGGGGGTGGTGCCTTGGGAAGGAATGTGTGTGTGTGTGTGTGTGTGTGTCAGAGGGCACGTGTGGGGATAAGGGACAAAAGGGCCCGTGCAGGTGTTCACAGCCTTGCATGGACACAGCTCGGTATTGCAGCAAGAGACACCTTTGGGTCCCCCACCCCACCCTGGTGGCCCAGCTGGGTCCCATAGCTCAGCCCCCCAGACTCTGGGCACCCCCAGCTGCTTTCAGGATGGGGGCACATCTGCCCTATGGTGAGGTGCTAGTGGGAGTGTGGCTTTGAGAGGAGGCTGGGAGCAGGGGATTTGGGGCAGGCATGGGGTTTGGACGGGTCTGGGCGCTCCCTCCACCAGGTGCCAGGGTGGCTGAGGGCCGGCGGGCAAACAGGACACCTGGGGGACAAGAACAAACAGGTTAGGGCAAGCCCTGGGTTGGAGGAATGACTCATCTGCCTCCCAGCACCCAGGCTGGGGAGTGTGGGATGAAGACTCATGGGGGCTTCAGCCCCCTGTCATCACTTGTGGTGTGTCCCCCAACCCACCCATCCTTGCCCAGTGGGGCAGCCTGTGGGGTGGCACAGCGCCCATTTGGCTGGCAGCCCCACATGAGAGTTAGCCCTGACCTTTCCCGCCCATTAAATATTTAAGTTCTGAAGGCAAAGCCATTGATTTTAATTGTGGGGTGTCTCAGCAGGACAGGCATGGATCTGGGGGCATGGGATGGGGATCTGGGGGGCATGGGCTGCTTTACCCAGGTTGGTGCACAATGGCACCCCAAAGGATCCTCTGCTCCACCAAAGCACCCCAACATCTTTCCCTACACCATGCTCTGCAATCAGCCAAGCCCCACACCCCGTGAGAGACCCTCTGAGCACACAAGCATTGGGCTGACCACAAATCCAAGCCCTGCCTTTGGCATGCTGGGGTGTGGAATGACCTTAGGTGCAGGGTCACATCTCAGCCAGAGTCTGTCCATCTGTCCATCTATTCACCCCCCACTTTAGCCCTTCATCGCTAGCACCTGCTTTGGGCCAATTTCCATCCTTGTCAACCCCCTCCTCCTCCTGCCCCCTCTCCCCAAGCCCTGCCACTTCATTACGATGGATTTTATAGTAAAGACATCAGATTGAAGGAAGGACTTGCTGGCCAGGCAGTGGCTATAAGTTATTGGATTTCCCGGCCGCAATTACACGGGCCAAGCGGCCCTTCTATTTACCTGTGTAGACAACTCCATTTATTTCTATTGACATGTTGATACTGCTAATGCTGTTGGTGGACAGGTTCAATGCAGTCTCCTGTCTGTCATCTGGGGAAAGGAAATACCAATATGAGTGTTAAGCGAAACAGAAACAAGAACCTGTCCGAGACAGATAAGCCGGGATGCAGTCCCTCTGGGCATCCATACTCCTCTCCAGTGGCTGCTGCTGCTCCCACCTCGGGTGCCAGAGAAAGGGATGACCAAGGCTGAGGTGTTGCATGTCTTTACCTCGGTTGGAGATCTTGATGTTCATGGGGAACTGGGAGGCCATGGCCAGGAGGTTGTGCTGAAGCGCGTGTTGCACCAGCCGCTGCTGCTCTTCTGCTGTCAGGGCCACCTTCTTCTCTGGGGGCTCCCCTGTCTCCAGCTTCTCCCGCAGCTGCTCCAGCACCACTGCCTGTGAGGCAGCTGCTGCTTGGGCTGCTGTGAGATGGTGGCTGGCCAGTCCCACTGGGATAGCGATGCGCCCCGGCACTGATGCTGCCAGCATTCCGTCCTCTGCAATGACCAAGAGAGCTCAGTGGGTCCCTCATCACCACCCCACCTCACCGTCCCCAGTGGTGCCAACTCCACCCCACCAGCAATGGGGCAGGGCAGGCCACCACTTCCAACATCTAGGCATGGTCCTTCTCCAAAGCCAGGGAAAATACACTCGTTTCACTCCCTGAAAGGGACTAAAAGAAAAACATTGCTCCTATTTTCCCCAAGCAAAAAGGAGAAGAGCAGACAGGGAAACATCCCTGCTGTGGAGCAGTGTCCATCTCTGGGAAGATGGGATCCTCACCCACCTTTCTTAACACTGTGCACTTGGCTGAGCTGGCCACAGCTGTGAGTGGAGATGCTAAGAGCTGGCAGAGACATTTTGGGGGTGCCCAGCAGGGTTGGGGTGCTGGCTGGTGAATAGTTGAAGAGTGCTGTGCCAAAAGTTTGCCTCCGCCCCTCCCGACGGTTGCTGTCGATGGCAGCTTGGAGCTCTCCGGGAGAGCTGAGCGCCCGCTTCTCACATTCGTAGGGATACAGGTACTTCATGTATCTGCACGGGAAGAGAGCCAGGGGGAGATCCACAGTCGTGCACCTCCCAGCCAGTCCCATGCTGAGCAAAGAGCCCTTGGGAAGGAGCAGAGCCCTCCAACCACTTTTGTGGCACTCCATGACAGACCCCATCCAGGGCTCTGGGACATCTGAGCCAGTGGGAGTCCCAGGAGAGGTGATCCCCGCCTGCCATGCTGCCAGGCACTCACTGTGTGCGGAGGGTGAAGGCAGCGCTGGTGATGGAGGTAGGTAGGTTGAGGCCCTTGGTGATCTCCCGCCAGATCTTCTTGTTGATGACTTCGACCAGGCCACCCTTGTCTGTCACCAGCTGGTACAGTGTGTACAGGTCCAGCACTTGCTTGGCCATGATGGGGATGCGGTTCACTGGTGTTCCTTCCAGAGGCACACAGGAGACAGAAGAGGGTGTAGAGGGCTGCCCACAGGGGCCCTTTGTACCTGGGATCACAGCCCCCACCCTCCCCCCACTCCCACTGTGGTACCCACAATGGGAGCCGCATCTGTCCATGCCCAGGTGAGCACCCATGGGCACCTGGGGTGCAGGTAGGACTCCAGGGTGCCAGGGAGAGTGGCACTGTGCCAAAAAGCAGGGGAGACCCCAGCATGCTGGCAGAGGGTCACCTTTGATGGAGCTGTCAGTGGGGCTGGGTATACTCTCTGGGATATGGAGCCTCAGTGCGATGGACAAAGTACTCCCTCCAGACACCCTTAGATAAAGCCCTACAATTCTCAGAGCTATCTGTACAGCACCAATCTATGAAATCTCTCAGAGCATCCTAGAATGATTCACTCTGGAAAGCTCTTTCAGAGCCCCATAAAGAGAGACTCCATTTATACTTTAAAAAGTGACCCATCCTATAATCTTTCCGAAGAGGGCTGACCCCCACAACCCTTCTGGGAGGACTCACCCTACCATCTCTCAATGGAGAGGTTTTCTCTTCCAGCTCCAGACTCTTTTAAAGAGTTCCTGAAAAACCTCTTAACCCTACATATAGCCCCAGAAGTTTCCTCTGCTTAAAGGACTTTAGTGCCCTGCTTCAAGAAACCTGACCCCAAATCCTCTTCAACTGCTCTCAGCAGAGACCCTGATCCCTGGTGCCACACCATCACCCTTCTCTACGAGGCTATGGGGCAAGGGAACATGGGTTCACCAGGGTTCTGTGAGCCCAGTATAGATCAGCATGGTCTCCACAGCCACCAAGTCTGGCTAAAAACCCCTCCCCACTTTCTCAGCACCCTCAAATAACCTCACAGCCTTGCTGTGCTCCATGCCTCCTTGTGAAAATGGTCTGGGCATTTGCTGGAAGCTGGGCAGAGGAGGGACAAGCAGCACATCCCATCCTACCCTGTCCCGTCCTGTACCATTCCACCCCATATTTATTCCTTCTGCGAGGTGGCGGGGCACAGGCAGTATTGAAAAGCCATCCATTTGGCCGAGGGAGGCTGTCACGACTGCGCTTCGCCCCTCAAACGAAGCCGTCATTCACCGCCATCCTCCAGCATCCCTAATTTATGGCCCTGATATTGGCTTGGCTTCTTCACATAAGCCTGAAAAATGAGCTCTTTTTATTCTTTTACTGAGTTCATTTAACTTTTTTTTTTATGTGTGTCTGTGTTGTTCACCAGGTCGGGAAGGGGGAGAAGAGTTTATCCTCCTGGGAGAAAGGCAGAGATATTGACTTGACACATGCTGTCAGCAGCTCACCAGCTCTCCTCGGGGCTGCTGGCACAAGACCCATCACCTCTGGGGGGCCAGTTTGAGGGCTCTTCCTCACCCCCAAACAATGAGTTTTCAGGTCTCAGCCCCCAGCCAATGGCCCATGGATTTCTCTTCTCCCACCTCCGGCCTTGGTGGCTTAAGAAATTGCCTCACCGTTAATCTTGGGCTGCGTGGGGTACATGGCCGATGCCTGTCCCACTGACAAAGGCACCTGTCTGCACCCCCACAGAGTGATGGCCCCGGCCCCAGCCCCGGCTCCAGCCCCGGCCCCAGCCAGGCCGAAGGGCACAAAAGCCCAGGGAGGTGATGCAGCCATTGTGGTGCTGCAATTAGCGCCTTGATTGATTAACAGCCCTGTGTTATCAGCAGGGCACTCAGCTTGGTGGTGAAATAGGGTGGGGGGAGGGGGGGGGCGCCTGCAGACCCCACTAAGCAAATGCAGAAATAGCCCCCTTCTGTCCCTGATTACTGCCTTTGAGGTGCCACAGAAGTTGGGTCATGGCCATGAGCTGCCCCACTGCCTTTACCCCGTGTCTGTCTGATGGTGGAATCACCTCCATGAGCCAGCAGGGCCAGCTGTGCCCTTGTGCCATGGGGTGGTCTCAGAAGGTCTGCCCCCCAACCCATTTTTCAGCCCTACAAATTCTCAACTCTGCTGACAAATGTCAGTGCTGATACTGTCCTGACAGACAGCAGGCGGGATGCAGTCCCTTTCATCAGGGCTCACTCCGTGGACATCAGTCCTTCCTGGAGACCTTGGGGACACAAGCTGGGTGTCACAGTCCCCTGCCCATGCACCTCTGGGTGCCCCAGCTGCTCCTGCAGTGGGTTCTCAGGTGCTGCTTCTTACCCAACTTTTGATGAACCCTGGGATGCTGTCCTTGCCCCTCAGCCCTTCTGCCCCCTTTCTCTTTGGTACCCCAGTCCAAAATCCCTGTCTCCTCCACAAGATTCATGCACCTCAATCCCTGCACACCTGCACCTGTGCACCCACACCCTGCCTGCCCTCTCCAGAGGGATGGCACCCACTCGAAGGGGAGGCAGGACAGAAGGGATGGAGGGCACAGGAGTGGGACATCCAGACACAGAGGGATGTAGAGCAGCACTGTCAGGGAAGCATTAGGCTCCCTCCCTCCTCCCCACACCAGCAGGCACTTACTTAATTAGCCCCGGCCCCAATAGCGAGGGAGTTAATTAGCTCTGGAGAGAGAGATAATGAAGCTGCAGAACAGCCCATGAATCTTGTAGCTGATGGATGCTGGAGGGTCGAGCCAGTGCTGATGCTCCCACTCACTCCCCACAGCTCTGCACCAGGGCCAGGGGGCACCCATGGGGCAGTACCCAGGCCATCCATAGCTTACAGCTGGCCCCAGCATCAGCCCTATGGCCGTGCCAGCCTCTCACCACACACCCGTGACTGCAACAAGTTTGTGGTGTCTCAGCCCAACCCAAAAGTCAATCTCCGCAGCCCCACATCCAGGTGGGGACCCTCACCACCCTTCCAATGGGCAGGGCGTGCAGGTGACTGCTCCCCTTTGCCCTGCCTCACCCCATGCACAGCCAGCCCCAAAGCTCCTGCACCCCCCTCAGCCTTTCCCCGTTAATTAGCTCGGCATTAACCTCTGCCTGGGGTTTACTGGCTATCGAGCGACTTGTTCATTAATCCACACACCAGCAAAAGGCTCTAATTAATACGGCCGGCCACACGCCCGCGCTCGGCAACTTTTAATTGTCGCAGGCCCAACCGGGGAGGGCGAAGGTTAAAGCATTTATCGAGTCCCCGGGAGCCGGCTCGGCTCCCCATGCCGATAGCAAAGATTTCCGATGAGGATGGGTTGGCTGGCGAGCCCTTAACCCGTGGGTGCCCGGCGCTGCCCGGATTGCCGGCCCCACTCCCGCACACCATAGGCCTCGCTGAGAGGTGCTGATGGTGGGCATCCTCACCAGGTGCTGCTAACAGGGAGCCCTAAAGGGCACTGCCAAGGGCATTCCCACCGGGCATCCCTAAAACCACCTGAAAACTGCTGATGGGCATCATTAACGGGTGTTGCTAATGCTTGTCACCAAGGGGTATGTTAATGGACATCCCCACCAGGTGCTTCCAGCGGGCATCCCTGCTGGGCATCGATAATGGGCATGGGATATCCCCAGGACTTGGGGGTTGGGGGGTTGGGGGGAGGCCCAGGGGGAGCACCACAGGACCTGCCTGAGGGATTTGCAGAGACCTGGAGCAGCTCAGAGCCCGAGAACACACACCATGAGCCCCCCACCAGCAGCCAAGGCAGGGGTGGCAGTGGCACCCACCCCAGCCACCCACCTTTACCTCTCTTCTGCATGAAGCCAAAGAGGTCATCCAGGAATTCCTTGCGTTTCGGGTCCTCATCCAGTTCATAGAGCTGGAGGCAGGAGAGAGAGAGAGGGGTCAGTGCTTCCAGCACATGCAGGTGAGAATGGAGAGGGGAGCAGTGCCTGGGGCCAAACAGAACCTGGCATCACCCCTGGCCCCACCTGCCTGCTGTGCCAGCAACAAGAGGCTCTCTGTGCACCACTAACAGAATCCCTCTGCCTGGGTGCAGGCTCTCTCTGTGCCTTGGGTCTGGCACGGGCTCCCCACAGACCACTGACTATTTTGAATCTTTGCTGCAGAGATGCTGGGTCTGTGCCTCAGTTTGTCCTGCACCCCGCCCTCTTTGATGCAAGAATCACAGCCCAGAGACATCAACAAATCCCAAGCCCCAGACAGGAGCCCGGGATCAGGATGCTCAGCTCTGCAGAGTATTGGTGTTCCCCAAGTCCCAGCATGGGATCAGCATCCTCATCAACCCTCATTCCTCATAGAGACACAGGCCCACCCAAACAGTGGGGGATGATCCCATCCTGGGGAAGGAAAAGTTGGCTCGACCACACCACTGGGTACCATTGAAGGAGCTGCAAGTGCCAAGGCTGCCATGTGCCCAGGATTGCACAGCCACAAACATGTGGCTGTGAAGATACTTATGTGTGCTGGATGGTCTGGACACATGGACACAGCCTGAGCTGAGGGACAGCACTGGGGAGGCGAGTGCAGCCCCTACACCAGGGACACCAAGTGCCGGCTCCCTGCGAAAGTCCAGGCTTGCCTGATTCCAGCACAGCGCCTGAGTGACCATGACAAATTGGAGCCTGCCAGATCGATGGCCCAGCAGTAAAAGTCAGAGCACATGAAGGAAAAATTAGCACCAATCGAAGACACTATAGACACCAATTCCTCCCAGCAAGCCCGGCAAGAATTTAAAGCCATTGAAAAGAAACAAAACTCAGCAGTCCAGAATGGATTTCCAAAACGTATACAAAGAAATGCAAGCTGGAAAACAAAGTCAGGCACAAAATAGAGTCGTTTAAAAAACAATTGTGCTGGGAAAGGCCGTTAAAAAACAATAGAAAGGGAGCACACCCCCGCTCCACACAGAACATCATTCACCAGATAGATAAAGGGAGCTGTGCTTAAGGGTCGTCAGGCTGCAGGCGCAGGGGGATGTGGAGATGGGGGTGGATGCCGTGGGGACACATGAATGCAGAGATACAGGAATGGAGGGATGTGGGTCTGCAGGGACTCCAGGGACACGGGGATGGGGTGATGTAGCGATGCAATGGGGACACATGCATACAGGGACATGGGAATATAGGGATGTGGGGTGTAGAGACTTTAGGGGACATTGGAGAGGTGGGGATGTGGGGATGGGGGAATGAGGGGACCTAGAGGGATGTGAGGATGCTTCTACAGACCCCACGGTTCCCAGCACTGAACAGACACACCTAACACAGTCCCTTGACTAACTCAGGTGCCAGCTGTCAGTCCCTTGTCAGAGACAGATCGGTGCTAACTGCCTGTCCCTAACTTTGTCTAGGGGTACAACTGCCAGACTCTCACCCCACCCACAGTGCCGACTGCCTGGCTCCATGGAGCTCCTTCTGCACTGCTGCCCCGCTCTGTGGATCCCACTTACTTATCCCCTCCTTGCAGCTGGGTGCTCTTGGAGTGCCCTGACCCCTGGGTGCCAGCATTGTGTCCCTCTCCATCGCAGTGTTCCCTGTCTCACTCTGTGCCCCCTCCCCATTGCCTACTCTTTTCCAGGAGGTCCCTGAATCATTGATTAGAGTAACTAGGTCAGGCTCTGAGCAGAACTCCAGGAGGCTGCTTTGATTTCTGCCCCAGGAAGGCTGTGTCAGCCAGGCTTTGCCTGCATTTTCCTGCCTATCCCTGCCTCTGGAAGGCCTCCACACCAAGTGCTTTGACACCCCCTGACATCTGGCCTATCAAGGCACGGGCAAACCCCCAGAATTCACAACTACCACTGCAAGGTGAAGCCATGGCCTTCTCGAGGGTCACCTAGTGGATGGGCTTCAGCGCCCACACACCTCTGCCCTGGGTGCCACTCGTGTTTCTCCTCCCATGGACGCAGGCAGGATCCCAACTAGAGCAGGCTGCTACTGACTCCAGCCCCCAAAACAGGTGTGACCTCCAAGGGCCAGGTTCTACTTTTCCACTGTTTATTAACCTCTAACCTTTTATCTGTGGGGCACTGAGATGCAAAAACACATTACATCAAACGGGGAGCAAAGGTCAGCTTTTAAGTGGAGATGAGAGCAGAGCTGAGTAACCGGGGACAAGCCGGCATGCTCCTGAGTACGCCTGGGATGCACGGGGTGTTCCATGAGATTTGGGGATGCCCGGACTGGAGATCTCCTGGGTCATACACAGTCGCTGTGCAGGGACATATGCCTCACCTGGGTGTGCAAAACCCCACATGGGCTGCCACAATCCCACGTGGGGGTGCACAAGCCCACGTGAGCATAGAAAACCCTACACAGGTGTGCACAATACACCTCAGCTTGCACAACCCCACAAGTATGCACAGCCTTGTGTGGGTCCACACAACCCCACAGGAGCGTGCACAGCCCTCGTGGGCACTGCACAGCTCCACATAAGCACGGGCAGAACCCTGTACAGGGACACAGATGCCCCTAGTGCCACACAGAAGGTGGAATGGGCATGTACAATCCTGCACAACCTTGCATGGTGTGCACGTGGAACATCACAGGAGCGTGAAAAAGCCTGTGATGCACATGCACACACAACCTACAGGCGCACAAATCCCCACACAGGCACACACAGCCATGTCTGGAAGAGCATAGCCTCCCACGGGCATCTACAGCAGTCTGGTGTGTGCCCAGACTTCCATGGGCACGCACCAGACTGCAGGAGCATCCACAACCCCATCCATACATCATGGGCAGGCACTCCAACTGCGCACACACAACCCCGGTTGGAACATGCACATTGCTGCATGTGCACCCACAACCCAAGACTGGAACACACAACACCAGACAGGCATTCACAACCCCATATATACATGCACAATTTTGGACTGGCACTCACAAACCTGGAGGGCATGTACAACTCCCAAAACAGAACACACGACTCTAGACAGGCATGCACAACCCTGACAGGCAGACACAAACCCCAGCTGGGCATGCACAGCCCCAAATGGGCAAACAGAGCCCCATACATGCGTGCACAACCCCAAACAGACATGCACAACCCCACCTATGCACACACAAGCCCTGTACGTGCATCCACAACCCCAGATGATCACATGGAGCCCCGGACAGGAACGCAGAACTCCAGAAGGGGATGTACAGTCCCACACATGTCTGCACAACCCCAGACAGGCACTCCACATGGATGGGCACTCCTGACCCTGCAGGGCACATGCTGCCCCAGAGCATCCCCCCACCATGTGCCTTGGAGCAGTGGTCTGAGCCTTGCCCAGGGGCAGTTGTGCAACACAACCAGCAGCTCCTGCTTGTGGTGACCTATGAGCAAGGACCCTTTTAATCGTGTTTGTATTGATATAATTAGTAACTCATTTAACGCCATCGATGTAACTATATTCCTCTATAAACGGAAGTATTAAACTGTCAAGCCCCGGGATCAATATCCCACCGGTGTGCAGTGCAGCCCTGCTCTGCCAGCCTCGGGGACCTGTCCATGCTTGGCCACCCCACTGGCCTTGGGACCCCAGCAGCACCCCACCTCCACCTGGCCCTGCTGGCCTGGGTGCTTGTGCAGGACTAGTTCAGTGTGTCCTCATCCCACACCCCATGCTGGGTGCAGCTCTGGGACCTGCTCCCTCCTGCCATCCCATTGCCATGGTGACATCTATATTCCTTAAGGGATGGGGATAACGGGGCTTGTCAGGCAGGTTAAAGGTCAGTGGGTCGAACAAGGTTTATTAACAGGACGTGAATAGGCCTCGTGCTTCCTCCTCCTCCTCCTCCCCACGACTAAGTAACACTGTTAACACCACTCATTCACCCAGCACATGACTCTCCTGGAGCCAGGAGGGCTTCTAGAGACGAAGCTTGGGTCCCTGTGACCCCTTAGCCTACCCGACACACTAGACAGAGGAAGGATGTGATGAGGTGCTAAGCCACCCATCAGGCACTTCAGCTTGCCCCGGTGAGGCCCCACACAGTCCCTCCTGGGCCCAGCTGCCAAGAGAAATGATCTCAGTGGGACCCCCACAGTCCCTGCTCAGCTGCCACCTCCTGCTGGCAGAGAGGGCTCAGATCAGCAGCCAGGATTTAATCCACTTAATATGAGCTGTATCGATCCTAGACCCTGCTCAGCTCCCCCCCACCATGCAAACCCCCCAACCCTGAGCTGCTTAATATCCACCACATTGATTAGCCACACTGCTAATTTTTCCATCTGGCCACTGTTCACGCAGCACGCCCAGGTAATGCTCACTGCCCTGCACCCCCCAGCCACACACCACGGGTGGCTGACTGATGATGCACTGTTTTGGAGTCACTGCACCTCTCTGGAGCTCGACTGCTGCCTCTGAGATCCTTCCTGAGGAAGATGGTTGGTGCACAACCAAGCATCCAGACACTGCTGTGTCCTCCCCTGTGCCCTGCTGGCATGCCTCAGTTTACCTTGCAGATAATCACAGGATCTGGCCATTCCCTTTTGAGGCACAGCCTTGAGCACACTGGGGTTCAGGGATCCCAACAGCATCCACAGTTAGAGTCTTCCCTGCCATGGGGCGCGCACAACAAACTAAGAGTTTGCAGGTCCCTCCCCCCATCCCCACTGCCAGAGCTGGGGGGCAGTTCACTCCCCGCCAGGCACAAACCACCCCCTGACCTTGCAAGCCACCACTTGTCTCTTCCACCAGTTGTTAATAAGTTAATGGTTACGGGACGGCTTTGCCGGGACGGCCGGCTGCTTTCGAAGGCAGTGCTGGCTCATGGGGGCACACTGCTCCCCTTACCCCACAGCCCTGAGGGGTGCGGGGTGCTTGCTCATCCCAACACCACCAACCTCAGCAGTCACCCCACTAGCATGGCCGTACACCTCTGTCTGGGGACCACTCCCAGCGCTGTGTTCCCCCTCAAAGCCTTTCATCATGCTTAATATTTAACGGCGCTTTATAGAGCAGGCAGGTTTAATCAGCGCTGATAATGCGGCAGATCCGGCAGGTCATTAAAACCCCCCTTCCCACCGCAGCCGCTCCCGGGAGGGCTGCCTGCTGCAAACATTAACCCGGCCCCGCGCAAGGCTGGCTGGAAAGCGCCGGCCTTGGGACGGCAGCCCCCCACCCACAGCCTGGCCCTGGCGTGACGTGGGGCGCTCACAGGGTCCCCAGCCTTCCGCTTAACACACTCCGCAGGAGGGGAAACTGAGGCAGGGGGTGCTGGCATGGCTCCCCCACAGGCTGGAGCCAGAGGAAGCACGACGCCCACGGCTGTGTGGTGCCACCATGGGCACCGTCCATAGCCCCTTGTCCCGGCCAGGGGCTGTGGCACGGGAGAGGCGGTCCCGGCTCGCGGCGAACGCGCGTCCCCCACGATCAGCCCCTTGTTACTCGTTCATGGCTGAGCAGGCAGGGAGTCAATGAGCAGATTTGTTCGGGTTAACCTCCCTGACCCATCGGCGCTTGCTACGCCACTGCCTCCCCCTCCATCCTTGCTTTCCTCTCCATGTCTGCCTCCCACTCCATTCTTGTCACCCCCCCCCCCCCCCCCCCCCCGCCCCTGATCCCTCTCTGGGCGACTGAAGTTGTGAGACACCCTTCCCCTTCAATCCCTTACTAGATGACTGGAGCCATGGCACCCTGTGCATGACCAGCACCACCCCAGGTGTCCCCAGGGGACATGCACATGCACCCCCATGGTACCTGTATGGATGAACACGCAGGGCATGCTCTAGCACCAGGTCTGTGCACGCACACACCTGCTGTGGGGCTGTGTAAGTATGGGGTGCACAGCCGGGGGGCTGTGTGCATGCCTGGGATGTGCACGGGCTGTTCAATCCCCCTCCCCACCATGCACCTCTGGCCCCATCCCCTTCCTGCAACTTCTTTGACGGGACATGCAGAAGGAAAGGTTGGAGGCCGCCCCAAACCACACCCTGTGAAAGCAACCCCAGTCCCCGCCTCAGCTACTGGAAGAGCTGTGTGCTTGAGCAGAAAGAGCATCTGGGCCTGGTTCTCCCTCATGCCCTCCCACAGACATGGGATGTAAGCTCTGGAGCATGATGGAGCTCTGTAAGCATGATGGAGAACACAGCCTCACCAACAGAGGCAACTCCAGTGGGTGCCCTGTGCCCCAGGGAACAGGCTTCCAGAGCCCCCACATAGAGTCTGCTCACCCTCTGCAAATTTGTGCACACTGCAGCTTGCTCTGCAGATGCACACACGTGTGCATGCTCTCCTTGTGCATCCTCACCCTGGACAAACAGCCCCAGCAAGCACACTCACACAGCCTCTGTATGTGCTCCCCCTCTGCACAGACCCTGTCCACACTTATGCATCCCTACACACTTTTCACATACACACACAATCCTTGTGCACATCCATCCACCCATCCATCCATCCATCCATCCATCCATCCATCCATCCATCCATCCATCCATCCATCCCCTTGAGACCAGAGTCCACTGCCCGAGATCCAACCTCCCTGCTGCAGACTTGCCCAGCCAGCTGGCAGCACAGGAGATTTACCTCCATTATTAACCCAACGGGTGGATTATTGGAGGCCCAGATTGATGAGGGGGTGCATCCTCCCCAGAGACTCAAATGGCATCTGATTTCAGGGAGGAACTGGGGAGGGAGCTGGAAGCGGCCTCAGTGTGAGCTCCTGATAGTGATCCTCTCCCCTCCACATTGACGGTATTCTCACACCCTCAACTAGTTTTTACACCTCCTCTTTGGAGCCCCACGCACAAACCCTTTGGACCCCTGTCTGGAAGATAGTGTTGTGGCAGCTTCTGAGGCTCTGAGCATCCCACAGGCTCCAGTGGGGCCAGGAGTGCCCTGAGGGTAGGAATGGGAGCAGGTGACTGGCACCTCCACCACTCCTCAGCACTGTGGGCTGGGCAAGAGGGGGCCTTGGAGGGGGTTTAGCCCTCAAATCCTGCCTCAAGCACCCGTGGATCCATGCAATTCCAAGATTGTGACACTGGTATGGACATGCAGATGACTGAACACACTGGGACACCCCTGTACATGCACACGGGTATGTTCAGACTCATGTGGGCACACACAAAAAAACACACACACGGTGCCATACACAGACCCATAGCCATATGGATCCATGCACACCTGTGTGCTCCTAAGGACCCGTAAACACATTCCAGCACTCCCACACACTCTGCATTCTCCTGTGCATCCATACAGACACACAGGGTCTCCCAAGGATCACTACACACAGGGGCACTCAGGTGGGTCCACATTCACACACGTACCCCCATACTTACACGTGCACTTATAGAGATGCACACACTCAGGCTGGTCTGTGGGCACACGCACCCCCAGAACACCTCTGTTTGCCCTTCCAGCCACACCCCAGCAGCCCCCCATCCTGTCCTGTGCCCTCCACTGCTGCTGGGTTGCCAGAGCTGTTGGAGCTCCAGGGATTGGCACACTGACCCTTGCTGCTGATGCCACCTCCCTGCTGCAGGTGGTCCCAGATTAGAGGCACAGCTCTGCTCACAGGTTTGCTGGAGAAAAGCCTCCAGGCAGACATGGATGGAGCAAACACACTGTGTCCATTCCTCCCTCCCTGACTCTGCAGTGTAACCAGAGACCCCCTAATTTAGCCCTGGGAGCTCTTGGTCCTGCCCTTAGGTTGAAGATACACTGACAGTGAGGAGGGGGCTGTGGCATAGAGACCACTACCCTCTCCTCAGAGTACCCCTCTTCAGCCACCTCCATTCCCTCAACATTCCTGACTCTATTTCCTCCATTCCCAGGGACAACACCACAGGACAAAGCAATAGGGACAGAGGTAGGAGGGAACACACCACTCATTTTGGGATGACCCTCTGTGTCACAAGGATGTCTTTGTCTACAGGGGCACACACACCTCCAGGCTCTGAGATGTGAGTGCACACATTCACAGCTGGCAAGACCTCCCTAAATGAATACTAAGGACAGGTGGGTGGGTGCAAGAGGGAACTCCTGGCATCAGGGACAGGCAAGGCAGGAGGAACAGCCACTCCAGGGTTAGGCTGAGGATAATGGCAAACAGCTGCTGGCAAAACCAGCCACCCCCAAATTAACCACTGAGGCTACGAGACACCCTCGAGTTCCTAAAGGGCTGGCTGGGGCTCACCTCCTGCAGCTGCTCCTGGGAAGGGAGGAAGGAGCTTCAGAGAGAGGATCCTGATCCCCCCAGTCACAGATGGGTGTGAACATGCCAGAGGGGCCCTGGCAGGGAGGGCATCCTCCTGCCAGCAAACACTCTGCTAACAGAGAGCTGGATGCAAAGCCCAGATGTTTGAGTCCCTCCCACCCTGAGGAATGGAGAAGAAAGCCCCAGGTTCTGGTGCTGTTCTTCTATCACTTGGAGGAAACCAGTGCCCCCGTCCCTGTCTATATGCATGGTTTCCCTAGGGGGAAAGCTGAATTCATGGAGCTGAGCTTGGCACCAGAAATGCACTCTTACCCGTGCCCTCCAAGTCAAACACAATACAGCACCACAGAATTAAAACTTGGAGGCATCCCAGCCCTCAGGGAAGCTGGGGTTCATGGCTAATGCACAATCACACCCCACTCGGTAACCCCCACCTCAGGGCTGGGTCTGCCTGACAGCCCTGGGTGTGGAGACCTCCCAGACCTTTGCCCAGGTCTCTACCCATGTGTCCTTATCAATGTACATAAACCGGCGCCGGGGGCTGATGCAAGAGGCAGGGGTGAGGGGGTCTCTCAGCCTCGAAACACTACAGCAGCCCTCTCAGTCAGAGCAAAGGTCTCACCAGCCCCCCCTCCCCAAACCAGCACCTCAGGAAGCATATAAAACTACAGCATACATGTGGGATATTTCCCCAAAAAGCTCCTCCGTGAAAAGCAGCATTTGCCTGTTAACCCTGTGGGTTTCACCACAACCACCTCGTCCTCTGCTCCCATTTTTAGCACCACTGTGTGGTGCAGAAACCCTTCCCTGGCTGGTCCTGCACCAGCCTCGCACCCCATTCCCATCAAGGCATCCTCCTCACTGCAGAGAGATGCGGTGGTCTCTCTCTGCCCACTTTCTCCCAAACAGCCTGGATTTGGTGGTCTCTGTTCACTTAGCTGTGCCCCCAGTGCAGGAGGATGAGAGCAGGGACAAGCCCTGAACCCCACCCTGGGTCACAGCATGATGGTTTGGGCAGTTTCAAGCAGGGAGTCCTGGTGGGAAATACAGCTCTGGTGACTACAGGGTCTCTCTCCAGCTCCAGGACCCTCTCAACCACACTGCCACTGCCCCAGAGCTTTCCAGCAGACACATGCTGCCCCTCCACCTCCCCCACAGCATCACAGCCCAACCCCTGGGAAACCTCCAGAAGCTGAAGCACAGCCACCCTCCCCACTTAGTCCCTGCAGAGAGTGGAGAACCAGTTCCCCAGGCTGGGTGAGCCACAGCCCTGCAGCCTGGGGAGGACCCAGCAGGGACATGTCCCTCCCCGGCAGGGGTATGTCCCCTCCTGCATGATCTCAGGGGAGGGACAGGAGTGACAGCCATCCTGCAGACTCAAAGCAAGCTGGCACCGCAGCCTGCTCCAAACTGCAGAAGGACATCCTGTTGTTCCCTGAGCTGGCTGGGACACGCCACAAGGTGGGAAACACAGGCGTGGGTCTCTGGATGAGGGGGCCATCACTTTTCCAATCAGGGTTCAAAAAATCCAAAGAAAGTAAACAAGGAACGAGCCAGCTCTCACCCTGGGAAGCTGTGGCAGGATTTATCCTGCACCCCAACCTCTCCTGTCATCCCTCTCCCACTATTCACAACATTTCTGCCCTGCACAAGGAGCTCGGGCAGCCCCAGACAGGGGCAGGGCGGGAGGCTGAAGGACGAGAAATGCCGGGGATGCTTTCCTAGCCTCCCTGGGAGGGAGGAGCTGCTTCCCACCTCCCGGCTGACCCCGGGAACCGGACAGTCAGCCTTTTTCTGTGCAGCGAGGTGTAATGTAACACTTCCCGGACGGGCTGTTTGGCCTGTGCAGTTCACCCACCCCGGCCCTCCCCGGGCTGCTTCAAGGGAGTGTCAGGCGCTGGCAGCATCCCCGGGCACAGCCGGGGGGCATGTGCTGCCCGTGCCCTGTCTGCACCTCTGCCTGCTGCCCTGTAGGCAGGGGATGAGCCCCGGTCCCCCAAAATAATAACGTGTTGAGCAATTTGAAACAGAAAAGGCAGAAGCACACCCACACAGCAGCCAAAATTTGGGTCCCTGCTGCTGTTCCCTTGCTCTCCTGCCAGAACTGGATGAGACCGAAGTGCCCTCCTCCTCCTGCCCCTGAGCAGTACCATCCTAAAAAGCCACACAACAGCTGTATGGGGACATCTCTGTTTGTTCTATCCCCTCACCACATCTTCCCTGTCACCCACTGTGCCTCTCTCTCTCCCACAAGGAAGCTGAGTGCACGGAGAGCACAAACCTGCCCTGGCGCCGTGCGCTCCATGCCCACACCCTTGCATGCAGAGGCACCCGCTGTGTGCAAACCAGAGCTTGCACAACACAGCTCAGATGAGATCCACGTGCATTAAATACAGGGAGACTTTTCTTCCATCCTTTACATGAGCTCATGAAGCCCTTTCCCCATGTCCTCAGCTGCAGAAGGGTCTCCCCTACACCCACCAGGAATGAGGGGACAGGGTGTATGTGCTACTTCCTCCAACTGTAATACAGCCTGGCCCTTACAGAGACACAAGAACTCGGCTCCATGGCCTGCCAGCTCCTTGGGGTGACCACAAACCCAGAGCCCTTGCCCTTTTTAATCTCTGCAAAACCCCCGTGGACAGGGGTCAGCCTGTTTTACCCATTATGGAAGGCACCAGGATGGAGAACAGATCAGGGTGGGCACAGGGAGATGCCTGGACATTGGACACCGTATCATGATGCAGGGCCTCTGTAGAGGCACAGGGGACACCGAGGATGTGGGGTCACGAAGCAGGGTCGAAATGGGGTTTGGTAGCAGGGAGATGGGGAGCACATAGGAAGATGACGATGTCTATAGGATGGGACAGGGCTTAGGGACAGGGGAAGTGAGGAGCATTCAGGGGGTACCCATTTAGGGGAGGATGAGGTTTGGGGGCAGTGGGTGAGTACTGGTGGGGTTTCATTTAGGGTAGGATTGCAATCATGTCTGGGGTTAATGGGGATATGGGGGATGTCTACTCGGGCTGGGTCTGGGCTGGGGCGTGGTGTTGCCCATTTAGGGTGGGATGCAGACAGGGTTTGGAAGCAGAGCAGGGCATAAGGGTTGTCCATTCAGGGAAAGCTGAACCCTAGTTTGGGGACCACGGGGGGGACACCGGGGATGCCTGCCGGTAGCAGCCGGTGCCGGGGCAGCGATGCCTCCTTACCTGCTTGAACTGCTCCTCGTAGGTCCATTCGTGGGGCGGCGGTGGCGGTGGGTCGCGGGGCTCCCCTTCTTCCTCCTCTTCCTCTTCCTCCTCCTCGTCCTCCTCCTCCTCCCCCGCAGCGGCGAGCGGCGGGCGCGGGCCGGAGGCCGGGCGGCGGCGGGGAGCGGCGGGCGGCGGCCCGGGGCCGGGGCCGGGCTCCACCGGGGGCCGTCGGGGAGCGCCGTCGGGGCCGCGGGCCAGGCGGGCCGCCTGCTGCCGCTGCAGGCTCTCCATCACCGCCGCCAAGCGCAGCCCCCCCGCCGCCCCCGGCCCCCGCGGCGGGGCGGCCGGCTGCGGGCACAGGGCACGGCCTCAGCGCTGCCTCCGGAGCCGGAGGAGGAGGAGGGAAGGGAGGAAGCATCCCCCACCCCACCCGCTCTCCCCGCCGCTCCCGGGGGCCTTGCCCAAAAGTTGCCCGCGGAACCGTCGCGGCGCCGGGCGCGGCTCCCGCCGCCGGAGGGGCTTCCTCCCCGCCGGGACCCCCGGCACCCTGCCCCGCGGGGGACCCGGCCCTCCGGTACCACATCCCCTCTCCTCCGGGGGACGCCGTCCCCGCTCCTACCGGACACGGGTCCGACCCGAGGAGCCTCCTTCCTCCATCCCGCTGGGGACCCACGTCGTGGCGGGACTCCCGCCCCCGTTCCACTGTGAACCGCGTCCCACCGAGGACCCCCTTCCTCCGCGGTCCCAACGGAGACATTCGCCCCGACGGAGAACCCTCACCTGCCGAGCCCCCCACCGCCCGGTCCCCGCCGGGGACCCCGTCCCGATCCCGCCGGAAGGTCTCCCCGGGCGCCCTGTCCTCTCGGGACGCCCCTCCCGCTCTCACCAGGAACCCCGATCCCGCTCCCTGTCCAGCGCGGGTGTCCCTACCCCGCTCCCGCCATGCACCCCCGCGTCGCCGGAGCCCCTCCGGCCGCTCCGTCCCTCACCAGGGCGGGTTTGGCCGCCAGGCTGGGGTTTTCCACCATGCCGCCGGCTCCGAGCGCCGCCCGGGGCTCGCCCCGCCGTCCCGGGGGGCACGGCCGGCTGCTCCGCCCGGTCCCGGCCCCGGGCCGCCGCTCACATGGCGCCGCGCCCGCCGATATTTCTTTTATTCCGAGGCAGATGAGGGTGGGTGGGATTTTTCCCTCTTTTCTTTCTTTCTCTCTTTCTTCCTTTTTTTTTTTTTTTTTTTTTTTTTTTTTTTTTTTTTTTTTTTTTTTGCAACAAGTGGCAGTCAGACAGCAACACCCCTCCCCGCTCCCATTTGCTAGCGCACGTCTAGGGAGTCACCCGGGGAGGGCTGGGCTTACGGCAGCCTCGGGGGATCGCCCCGGACCGGCCCGCCGAGAGCCGGCCCGGGGCTGCCCTGCGCGGGGCCGCCGGAGGGGCCGGGGGCGCAGCGGGCTGGGAGACCCCCGGTCTGTGTCCATGTGTGGGTGCTGGACGAGGAGAGTGCATGGGGGTGTGTGCAGGCTGTGCACACATGGATGTGTGAGGAGAAGGGAGTGTGAAGCAGGGAGGGGTGCGTGAGGGGTCTGTGCACACGTGTGTAAGAGGGTGCTGCACCCATCGCGCACCTCTTAGAGGGTCTGCCTGTGTATGTGTGGATACCTGTGTGTGCTGGGAGAAGGTGAGTGTGTGTGTGTTCATTGCCTGCGTGCGTGCAGTGGGATGGATGAACCTCCCCCACACGTGTGTGTGCCGGGTGTCTGAGCGCCCCTGTGCCTGTGCTCAGTGGGAGAAGTGAGTGCATTAAACGTGTGGGAGCCCCCACACACCAACGGGAGTGTGCCCGGTGTTTAAGGGGTGTGTACTCCCTGGTGGTGCGTGTTCAGGACATGTGCCCATCACCTGGAGCAGTAACCATGCACACACGCGTGTGTGAAGCAGTGTGCACTGTCAGAGGGGCTGAGCTCCTGCAGTGCATGCACATACATGTGTGTTTGCCCTTGAGGACAATAATAAATGTCCTGTGTGTGTCTGTGGGGAACCTGGGTGTGTGTGTTTTGTGTGTTCATTCACCTGTTGGTGCATGCAATCTCTGTTGGGAAGGGTAGGAAGGGCAGGAGTGTGCGCACGTGCTTTTTTGGGGGAGGTGGGTGTGTGTGCTCATGCTACCAATCCATGTGCAGACACAAAGGGGTGTTTGGGGAAGCTCCAAGTGCTGAACCCTGAACTCCATTCTCAAGGGCCGGGGTGTCACAGCAGTGTGACCCATGACCCTCAGCCTGAGACTTCGAAGGGATCTTTGTGGCAGGTGCTGTGGGTGCCTGGCCCCTGGCTGAAGGGTTGAGATTGTGATGTGGCCTGGATGCCCAAAGAGGCTTCCTGGCACGGGTAGAACAAGGCTATGTGTCAGTCACTGGAGTGGCTCCATGCTCCTGGCTTGCCCTGCGTCCCTGCTTGCAGTGGGGTAAACTGCAGCACCAGGGTATTATCAAGTGTGTCTGGAGATGTCGGACAAGGATGTAAGATGAGGTGAGAGCACAGCACCTCTCTGCCTTGGGTGCTGCCCACTGGCAGCATCCCCTGACTGTTTCCTTACTCTCTCTCCATCTGCCAGTCTGCCAGATTTTCCTGACTCCTTTCTCTATGGAGGAAACTTTGCCAGGAGGCAAAGGAGGCACCCGCTCTTCCTTGGGCTTTTTTTGGCCAGGGCAGCTTAGGGAGCAGCATTGCCCTACAACACTGGGACATAAGGGACAGTGGCTTTGATTCCATCCCACAGCCAGAGCAGTTTGTCACTGAGACTTCCTGCTGCTGCACTGGGTTTGAGTGGCATAGGATGACAGGAGGTTGGGAGGGCTGGTAGCTTTGTCCCCTCCACGGCCTCTTGTGTGCTGCATGGGCCAGGGGCAGCCAGCATGAGCCAAGTCCTCCCTTTTCCTTTAAGCATCTTGAGGAAAAACAGCCACTGGCCATGCTGATGGCAGGAGCTGACTTTGCTCTCAGGCTCCATGGCCCAGCTCTGTCCCCTTCACCACTTCCCTCTGTGGGGAAAAGCAGCTGCTTCTGTGCTCTCCAGTTTCCCTATGAACATCTCCTGAGAAGCTACCCCTTGTCCTGCCGTGGCTCTGGTGATTCTCAGGGCTCCTTAAGCTCAGCTGCGTGTGACATAGTGCACCACGCTCACCAGGGAGGCTCTCCTGGAAAAATCAGACCGTTCCCTGGGAGTGCAGGGCAGCTCCCGACCCTGCAGGGCCCCCAGGCGCTGTTTATCTTTGCACAGGAGATAAATTAGCTGTCGGCCATCCTATTTCAGTGCTGGACAGCTGTAGCTTGCATTGGCCCATCCCATCCCACTGCGGCAGAGGCAGGGACCTCCTGGTGCTTGCCAGCCTCTCTGAGTGCTAGTCAGTGAGGCACTCTTGTTGAATTGCCATTGGGAAGATGAGACCTGATCCTGTTTCAGAAGGATCCACAGGGCCAAATGACCCTCAGGACTCATTGCACAGGACCCCATGCCACATGGTTCCAGCTTCCCCTCCCAGTGCTGCTGTGCTGCACCCTCTGCTCTAGGCTGTGCCTTATCCCCTGCACACTGAAAGCTGGGCTGGGTGAGGTGAGAAAGACGTGGTGACTGCTCCATGGCCCAACAGGAACCCAAGTGTTTGGGGAAGCTCCCCTTCTGCAAGGCAGAGGGGTTGGGGTGCTTGGGTCAGTTTAGCACCCAGGCCAGCTAGTGGCAACACCAAGGTCTCCAGAGGGTGCAGTGTATCCCATTGCCTTGGGCATGGCAAACAAGGAACCTGTCCCACTCAGTTCCTCTCTAGAACCTCCACAGTGGTAACAGCAACTCTGGGGTTCTGCACGTGTGTCATGAAGTATGTCAGGCTTTCCTTGGCGCAAGCAAGCAGGACCGTGTCCCCTTTACCCCACTGCTCAGCATTTTGCACCAATAGGGTCTGGTGATGCTCCCAGCTGGAGAGAAATTCCCCAAATGGCTATTGACGGCTGCAGCTGAGGCGGCACAGATGGATAGTGGAGGTATAGACGGGCACAGCAGACAGCGGAGCAGAGTGAGAGATACTTGGAGCAGAGAGATACCACTGGAGGAATCGAGAGATAGATCCTGAGGGCTGATCAATACCCACTGCATGTGGAGGGACAGCAAGATAAAGCAAGTTGCAGGGGGAAGGTGTTAGGACGGCAGCGATCTGCATTTGTCCTGGTGACAGCTCTGGGGAGATGCCCCTCATGGTTGCTTCAGCTTGGACTGGGGTAGAGCCAGACACAGGGTGGAGGTGCTGACTCTCCTTGCCCATCTCCAGTCACTCCACAAGGGTTTGGTGTCCTTTGGGGTGTCCTGGGGTCTCATCTGGCTTCTGGACACCAAAGGGTGTGTATTTCCTGTGTGTCCTGGTCACATCCTCTGTCTCTCCAAGGAGTACCTGCTACCTGTGGGCATTTTGAAGGATGCTGTGTCCCTGGGCAGCCAAGGGGGAAAGGGGCAAACCCTGGCCCTGGCACAGGGGCTGTGCTGCAGCTGGGTGATTGCAGATGAACTTCCAGCCTGTTCCCCAGTTTCTTCATGAGAACCAAATGCTGCAGGCAGCTGGGTCAGGCCAGCATGGACTTGGGCACAGATGAGGAGGCACAGGAAGAAAGAGGCAGAGGCACCAACAGCCTGCAGAACTTGCTGTGTCCAGAACTCGTCTCTTCTCTGCTGGTCATAGAAGACACTTACCTGATTAAGAGGTTACAACCATGAAAGGGATGCCTTCCATGACCCTTTAAAAAATGCCTGGCACTCAGTGCTCCGTGCTGGGGTGGGGACAGCCCCTCCTGCTGCAGCAGAGCAGCCAGGGTGCCTGGGACTAAGCCCAGCTCCACCCTGCTGGCATTTGTCTGAGCTACCCCATGCTATGTGGTTTCTCTGCTTGTCATGGTTTCTTTCTTCATGCCAGCTGAGCTGGGAATGCTGAGGAAGGAACCCCCAGAGCAGCCTTTTGCATGGACAGGGCTGCTGGCCCTGCAGCTAGGCTGGGGGGGATCCCCCACCCGGTGTGGAGTTATTGACACGAGCGCTACAGAAAACACTGCTGAGATTGTTCACACTAATGTTATTTAGCAGCAATATTTCCGTAATAAAAGAAATCAATGGGCAAGAGAAAAGACCTGTCCAGAGCTTTGATTTTCTTATTTTAATGGCATACTTATTTACTCCCACCAGCGTGCCCATCGGATTTTCATTACGCGGCCTTCGCTGTAAGTGGAGTGGTATTGATACGAGCTGCTGAGTTAGCGCCTTGCCGCGCGGGCCAGCTCGGGTGGGATTGCTCGTGTTCCCCAACGGGGCCCTGCCGAACCCCGGGGAACAGGCCTGGCGTGGGCCAGGGAGGCCTGGTAGCCACAGGAACACACATACGTGCACACGCAGAGCCTGCCCATGCACACACACACACACATATATACACAGCCCGCCTGTCCATGAGCACACAGGGGTGCACACCTGCTGCCACGTGCACTGCAGGCTGTGCACACGCACAGGTGTGACACACGTGTGTCTCCTGCATGGGCACGTACACACACAGGAGCAAAACTCTTCTGACTACACCCACGCACACAAATGTCCTACCCACATGTGCCCCAGCACTCAAAAACCTGCAGTTGCTCTGTATGGACAGATGCCCGGTTATAAATGTGTGATAAATGCCTGCTTATAAATGTGACACCATTTTTAAATGTGTGTCAGCCCCACCTGTTGTACCCACACCCATCTGAAAAGTATTCTACCTATATGCACACACAATCGGTGAACACACACACGTGATGTCTGACAGCATATGTGTGCATCTGTGTGTGTGTGCAAACCTCTCAAAACCACCCGCTGTGTGGGTCCAACAATTCTCAGGGGGCCACAGACTCAGCACTGCCACTCAGCACTATGCCTCAAAAGGATGGAGCCCCCTGAGCTCCAGGATTGCCCATGGAAGCAGGGACCCGGCACCAGCCGAGGCCTTTGGTCATCAGTGCCTGCAGTGGCGAGAGGAGTAACAGCACCATCTTCTGCCAATCCCCGGGAGCTGAGGCAGGGCTGATCCTGCCCAGCGATGTACTCCCAGCTCCCAGGACCTTGAGTGGGATGATACCAGCTTCCCGGGGACACCCAGCTGTCAGCAGGACTGCTGCTGAGGCTGGAGCTGGCCTACACTGTGGGAGGGCTCAGCACACTCCAGAGACTCATCCAGAAACACAAGTATGTGGGATGAACAACTTTATTACTGGTATCTTTTTTTAGGTAGCAAATTAAGAACTAGCCCGTGTGCAGGGCTGCTGGTCAGCAGAACAGGGACAGTCCGGGGAGCAGGAGAATCAACATGCTACAGGCCTGGGTGGCCAGGAACACACTCGTGTGTTTGGCAGCAGAATGGAGGCGAGAGCCCTCCACCAAGCAGTGAGCTCACACGGGTCTGACCACAGGGGTGCAAGCAGGGTGCACATCTGGGTTTGGTTGGAGGATTACAGCACTCCCTTGGCAGCCGGGATCCCATGCCGGGAGCCGAGCAGAGTGGCTGTCCCCAGGGGGTCTCACAGACAGGGGAAGCATTTTGAGGGGAGAGATCCCATCCTGAGCTAGTACAGACATTTGGGCACTCGAGGACACTAGGTGCGTGCATAGCCAAGAGGCCACGCAGAACGGGGTCTCCATTAAGGCGACAGACGGTGGGTTTCCCCCTTGGGGGGCACTGCCTGGAGAGGGCTGGGGGGAAGTGACCCTCTTCCAGCCCCAGCCATCCCCAAGGGCAGATGACACACAGGGGAGCAGGGGGCCCTCCAGCACAGAAGCCGGGCATCCCCCCACTGCCAGGGGGCTTCAGCGCAGATCCTGCCCTGTGCCAGGGTGACACTGTGTGCTGCCAACCCACATCAGCAGGGATGGAGCCACGGGAGACGCTGCCAGCTGGACACAGCACTCTGTGCTGCCCGCAGTCCCGGCAGGCTGCCAGAGACACGGGGGACTTAGCGGCCGACCTCTGCAATGGGTGCTCTGGTCTGGTCTACCCTGTGCACCCTGCCCCGAGGGCAGCATCATTCCCCTGATGTCTCAGGAGCTGAGGAAATCTTTTGGGGCCTGGGGACAGCCAGCTCCAGCTTCTCTCCCGCTGCATGCTGAGGGCACACAGGGGTGTTTGTACACTGCAAGGCCACTCCAGCCCCGAGGGATGGAAAAGCAGGACGTGACTCCGATAGAAAGGAGGGACAGGCAGGTAGTAAAGAGAACTGACGCTCTGTGTTGCTGTGACTGCCAAAGTCCCCCTGTCCTGGCACCCTGTTGGCCTGCGGGGAAAGGACAGAACAATTTGGGGAAGGCACAGGGGATCTCCTGCTGCCTCTGCTAGAACCTGGGCTCGGGGGAGGAAGAGAGAACGGCTGAGAGGAAAGGAGCCAACTGGGCTCAGCAGGGTGCCCTGGTGAGACGGGCTCAGCACCCAAAGGTGCTGAAGAAGGCATTTGCTTCCAGGAGCAGGCCCTTTGCGTAGACACGCAGGGTGTAGAAGAGGGTGACGAAGTCCTGAGTGCTGAAGAGGGTGTCAGCCAGGGCGAAGGCGAGTGTGGAGGGGATGAAGCCCCGGCCGTACTCCACCATCCAGGTGCCTGCACTCCACTGCACTGACGTGGCCTCTCCCGCCTGGTGCACGATGGTGTCGCCTGCCAAAACACACAAGCAGCATGGCTCCCAGTGGCTGCCCCACATCACAGTGAAATGGGACACATGGGATTAGGGCCTGCAGGGTTGAGCCTTCTAACTCCACCCCAGCAATGCTCCCTTTTCTCTTACTGACACCCACTGAGATGCAGGGATGTGCTACTGGGGACCCAAACTGCTCTATCCTGAGCTCTTGGCTTCTGTCAGCTCAAAGGAAGGGCCTCTATGACAGCAAGGGCTGTGCCCCAAAGACATGGATACAGCCCACAGGTCACCATCCTGCTGCACTTACCTGGATAGTAGATCTCACTTCTGGTGGTCCCCTCCTTCCATTGGCGGAATGTCCCCGAGATGACGGTGTCAGAAATATCTGCCCAGTAGCGACCTGTGGGACGACAGACAACACGGGCTCAGTGTCTCCCTGCCAGGGACAGGACAGGAGCCGAGGTCTGAATTGTGGAGCAGGAGGGTCAGGATGGCAGCCCCACTGCCTCAATACACCAAGAAGGGCCAACAGCTCTGGTATCCTCACTGTCTGTGTGAAGAGCCATATACCACCAGCCAAGGCTGCTTGGTGTCCTTAAGCCCCATGATTTCCAACTTCTTTGGCATTTGCTCCCTGCTGAAGCACTGGGAGATGAGATGTCTGCCATTGCCTGCCAGCTGGATGCGGAGAGTCCTGACCACACAGCATGTCACACACAGGGACCTGCAGATGCTGCAGGACACTATGGGGGCTGGTTCCCTTGCAGGGAGGGTTTGGCCAGCATCATTCACCCCATACAAGTAGTGAAGCAGTGGGCTCCCTGAGCTGGGCACACCATGGCCAGCTGCACCTGCAAGAATGGAGTAGAAATAGCTCAGAGAACTCCCCTGCCAGCAGCCTGGTCCCTCTGCTTACCTGAGTGTCCCCCGGTGTCGATAGCTGTCCCGAAGAGCAGCACATACTCGGTGAGCGAGGCGTGGAGCAGGCACATGGAGCCCATCCACCCGCCCGCATTCACAAACACCCACTGCAGGTCCTCATCTGGCAGGATGTGGCCTGGGTGCTTCTTTCGCAGCTCCACAATGATCTTGGAGAAAGCCAGCTCATGGTCCAGCCCTGCAGCACCCACAGTCACTGTAAGTCCCTGGCACAGAAAAAGCTCAGCCGACCAACCCCGTGAATCCCTTGCACAGCCATGGGGTTTCAGCACACCCTTGGAGAGGTCTGCCGAGGGAAGATATCTCCTCTCTCCAGCCCTCAGCTCCCGCTGACCCAGCTCCACCGCCTCCCTGGATGGTGACAGAGGATAAGCAGCACGGAGTGCTCCAGTCCTCCTGCCCATCCCAGGTACTGGGCAATATGGGAGATCCAAGCAACGTGACAGCGTCCCTGTCCTGGTGACATGCAGCCCCGACCAAACTCCCTGCGCCCTGTGGCGACAGCCCTCTCCTGAAGCCCCGGGCCTGACCTACCTGAGGCTTCAGCCCCAACCAGCTTGGATGATGCCGCTGCCCTGGTCCCCTTTGCTCCAGTCCCATCTTCCACCCCGCCTTCCCCGCGTTCCCTGTTGCTGTTCCCCGGTACCGATGCCCTCCCTCTCCCAGTCTCGCTGCCCAGGTCCAGCTGCCTGCCTCTCCCTGACCCCAGCCCCATTCCTCCCATGATCCCGGCCCCCCTGTACTGAATTCTCCTCTGTCCTTCGTCCCCGCTACGGCTCCCCCCTCCAGCCCAGGCCGCTGCTCCCCGCCACGTCCCCGGCTCCTCTCTCCATCCCCAACCCCTTGCCTATCCCCATCCCCACCGCCATCCCTCCTCGGCCCCGCTCCCCGCCGCCCCTCCGCGTCCCCACGGGCGGCGCGTACCCGCGTGGTGCCGGGCGAGCTGTGCGATCTCGGCGGGGCTGAACTCGTATCGCTTGGCCGCCAGCCACCCGCGCAGCCCCTGCAGCACCAGCGCCAGCGCGCCCAGCGCCAGCCCGGCCCGCAGCGCCCGCCGCCCCCACACCGCGCCCATGCCGCGCTCCGCCGCCCCCGGCACCGGGAGCGGGACCCGGGCCGGGACCGCCCCCGCCGCGGCCACGCCACGCACGGCCCGGGCGGCTGCGCCGGCGCGGCGGGGCGGGGCGGGAGGCTGGAAGGGGCCGATCCCGCCGGGTTTCCGGCAGTGGGGAGGCATGGAGCCTTCGCTGGCGGGTTCGGCTGAGGGGGGCGACCGCTTCCGCGCCAGCGGTACGGATGGGGTTGCCTTCCTCTATCTTTCCCTTCAGACCCTCGGCGGTGCCCACCACGACCCCGGGAAGCGGGAGCTGCGGGGACCTCCCGTGCCCAGAGCAGCGGGGCTCCCGGGCTGGGACAGGGAGGAAGGGGTGAAGCTGAGGGAGGGCATAAAGTGGCGGGCAGACCGTCCTGCTTGCCCCTTGAGGGGGCGTGTACCCCATTGCGGGGGCGTCTGCACCTGAGGCCCCGATGGTCTCCCTCCCCGCAGAGCACCAGCACGTTCGGTACAACCCGCTGCGGGACGACTGGGTGCTGGTGTCGGCCCACCGGGTTAAGCGCCCTTGGCAGGGTCAGCTTGAGAAGCCACCCCCCGAGGATGTGCCCCGCTGGGACCCCAAGAACCCACTCTGCCCTGGGGCCACCCGGGCCAACGGCGAGGTACCACCAGGGACACAGGGACCCGGGCTGCCCCTGCCCCCCACTCCTGTCTTCACACCATCTCTCACCCCGGCAGGTGAACCCCAAGTACGAGGGTACTTTCATCTTCACAAATGACTTCCCTGCACTGCAGCCTGATGCTCCAGAGCCTGGTAACTTTGGGGAGCAGAGCAGTCTGCTGGGCACCCCCCGACTTGGGCCCTAGGGCTGCTGTAGGGTGGCCTGGAGAGGCTTGGGTTCTGCCTCAGCGTTTTCTCCTGGCCCACTCTCTGTCCTTCCCCAGATGACAGTGATCACCCCTTGTTTCGAGCTGCCCCAGCTCGGGGCGTGTGGTAAGTACCTACAGGGCTCCAGTGGGTTTGGGACACAATTTGTCAAGAACCTGTGGAATGGTGCTGGGCTGGGCCTGCTCCCCTCATGCAGTGCCTGTACTGTACACCCCTGCTCAGTTTTGGGGTCATTCTGGGTGTTTTGGCCCTGTCCCTTGTCCCACTGCACCCAGCAGAGCTGTGAGGGTCTCTGGAGACACCCGCAGTTGCAGCTAAGCATGTTTCCTCTACAGCAAAGTGATGTGTTTCCACCCCTGGTCGGACCTGACGCTGCCCCTCATGTCCCTGCCAGAGATTCGGGCTGTCATCGATGCGTGGGCAGAGCTGGCGACGGAGCTGGGTGCTTCCTACCCCTGGGTGCAGGTGTGGGGCTGGTGGGGGCTGCTCTTTTGTGGGTGAAGGTGGGAGGCCAGCACGGGTACTCTTGCAGTGCTTGGGGTTGGGAGCATCCAAGCTGTGTGTGGGTCTCTTGCTTTGTGTTCTTTGTGCGCTTTGAGCCTTTGTGCCCTGCTGAGCCTTTCCACACCCTTGGTTGTGAGGCTCTGTCCTCCTGCAGGTTGCTTTCCTGCTGTGCTGGGGACACCAGAACAGCCTGCAGCGGGGGCCCTGTGGCTGGGACCTGCTGGCTGCACCTCTTCCTCTTCTTGTAGATCTTCGAGAACAAGGGAGCCATGATGGGCTGCTCCAACCCGCACCCCCACTGCCAGGTGAGGCTGTCCCACCTGCGACCTGGCTAAACTACAAGTCCCTGTGGTGACCCTACAACAAACCCTGAGGGCAGAGGTGAACGGCAGTTGCCCTGCCCTGGTTCCGAAGCTTTTTACAGTGAGGATACCCCTGTGTCTGTCCTGTCACCTTCCCTCTGGGGACTGTCCCTTGTGGCTGTCACATGCCAGACTCTCCACCTGGTGGCAGCAGGGACCTCCAGATGAGCAGCATGACGTGAGGTACCCCTGTAAATGAGGGGTACGAGCACCTCAGTCCTGTGCCCCAATGTCCCTCCCAGGTGTGGGCCAGCAGCTTCCTCCCGAACGAGGCGTGCCTGGAGGACCGGACCCAGCGCCAGCACCTAAGCCAGCATGGTGTGCCCATGCTGCTGGAGTACGCTGAGCAGGAGGCTCGCCGAAAGGTGAAGGCATGGATGTTGTCTGTATCCCCTCCCTGGGAGCTGGTTGTGTCCCAGGGTGGGCTCCCCAGCCCCCAGGAGATGGGCCCTAGGAGTGCCTGGGGAGTTGGGACTTTGCATGTCCCCATCAAGCGCCATGGGGACAGAGTGACTGGACAGTGGCCAGGCAGAGAGGGATGTGGGGGTGCTGGTTGGCAGCTGTCTGAACATGAGCCAGCAATGTGCCCAGGTGGCCAAGAAGACCAATGGCACCTGCCCTGAATCAGGAATAGTATGGCCAGGGAAGTAATTCTTGTCCGGTACTTGGCACTGGTGAGGCTCCGCCTTAAATGCTGTGTCCAGTTCTGGGCCTCCAATTTAGGAAGAACGTTGAGATGCTCAAATTCAGCTGGTCAAAGGCAGCAAGGCTGGTGAAAGATCTGCAACACAAGCCCTATGAAGAACAGCTGAGGGAGCTGGGAGTGTTTAACCTGGAAAAAAAGGAGGCTTAGGGGTGACCTCATCACTCTCTGCTATTCCCTCTAAGGAGGTTTTGATCAGCAGGGGGTTGGTCTCTTGTGCCAGGCAACCAGTGAGAGGACAAACAACACAGTCTTAAGCTGTGCCAGGGAAGTTTAGGCTAGACATAGGGAAAAAATTCTTCACTGAAGGAGTGATTGGGCTTGGCATGGGCTGCCCAGGGAGGTGGCACAGTCAAAAAGACTGGGTGTGGCATTCAGGGCCATGGTTTAGATGATAAGATGGTGTTAGATCATAGGCTGGACTTGGTGATCTCAGAAGTCTTTCCCAACCTAGCTGATTGTGTGATTCTGTGCCCTGCAGGAGCGGCTGGTGGTGGAGAATGCAGACTGGCTGGTCGTGGTGCCATACTGGGCTACCTGGCCCTACCAGACCCTGCTGCTGCCCCGCCGTCATGTCTGTCGCCTCCAGGACCTCAGTGACACTGAGAAGGACAGTGAGTGGCCCTGAGCTTTGTTGTACCCCATCCCACATCCTTTGGGCTTGACCTTTGTTATGAGGCAGCCATGCTGGTGCTGGGGGGCTTGTGTCCTTGGGGTGGGGCTGCCAAGCTTAGCTGAGGAGGGGAATGGTATCTCTCTTTTATTAGGATAAGAATTGGTTGTTTGGACACAGCCAGCACTGCTGGTGGCACTTGTGTCCTTTTTGGGGTGATGAAGAACATGGTGCTCCCTGCTTTGGTGGGAGGCTTCTCCTGCTGCACTGCTCGGGCTCCCTGTGTGAGTGGGGAGGGATGAGAATTCTTGAGTCCATCCCCTTGCCTGTAACTGATGTCCACCCAGGGACAGGTGCTGTGGGTGACCCCACGGCACACCTGGCAGGCTGCTGGCCAGCTCGGGATGTGAATCGCTTTCGCTTTCCTGCAGGCCTGGCCTCCATCATGCAGAGGCTGCTCATCAAGTATGACAACCTCTTCGAAGTCTCCTTCCCCTACTCCATGGGCTGGCACGGTGAGTGGCGTGGCTCTGCAATCCTCTCATCCACACCCCTACCTCCTCCCTGCAGCTCATGCAGTGCCCCTACCCCCTGCAGGAGCCCCCACAGGCCCCTACCTGGAGGAGGACTGCAGGCACTGGCAGCTCCATGCCCACTACTACCCGCCGCTGCTGCGCTCCGCCACCGTCCGCAAGTTCATGGTGGGATATGAGATGCTGGCTCAGGCACAGAGGGACCTCACTCCGGAGCAGGTGAGTGCAGCTCAGGGGGATTGGGGCACCCAGGGGGTTGTGTGGCAGGGCTGTCCCTGGGTGTCCTGGGGACAGCTGTCCCTGTCTTTTGTGCTGTGCCCTGCAGGCAGCCGAGCGCCTGAGGAGCCTCCCCGAGGTGCACTACAAGAAGAGGGCTGAGAAAGTGTGATGGGAAGCAGCAGAGCATGCAGTCCTCGGATGTGAGTTTGAGAGGGGATCTTATTGCTTCCCACCACTACCTGAAAGGATGTCATAGCCAAGAGCGGAGGGGGGGGGGTCAGTCTTTTCTGCCAGGTAACTAATAACAGGACAAGAGGGAGCAGCCTGAAGTTGTGCTAGAGGAGGCTTAGATTGGATGTTGGGGAATATTTCTTCACCAAAAGGGTGGTCAGACCTTGGAACAGGCTGCCCATGGAAGTGGTGGAATCACTGTTGCCTGGAAGTATTAAAAAAAAAGTGTAAATGTGGCACTTAGGGACATGGTTTAGTGGTGGGCTTCACAGTGCTGCACTAAGAGTAGAGGTTTCAGATTTTATCATTTGGTGTGCTCGGTGAGGCCACGAGTCAGCTGAAAGGGGTGACAACCGAGGTCTGGGAATTCATGTTGGTTGTGAACCCTCTGAACTCCCAGATTCTGCTGAACCTTGTCACGGCTTGGCTGGTATTTGGGACTGGTTTTGCCTGTTTGGGGATTCAGGGCCTAATCCTGTGGCCCTGGTGTTCCTTGTCTCTTTCAACATCCCAGGCTCTGTCTTCTGCCCCCATGGCATGCTCCTACCACCTCCAAAGGGCTTACCCTCCTTACCAGTCCAGTCTCACTGGTGGGACTGGGATTTCTTCTGCCCCGTGGAGGGGCACAACACCCCTGGACAATAAACTTGGAAGCAAAGTGCCTGTGCCTGTGGTCTCGTGGCTTGCAGCCCTAGGTGGGAGGTTTGGAGACTCTGGTGAAGACTCCCAGCTGCTGGTGGGGGGTAACACGGGGCTCAGGGGATGTGATGGCAGCCCAGTACCTGTTGCTTGTGTCCCTGCCTCTGCGCTGCCTCCTCTTCCTCCCTGGGGGGAGCTCTGAGTCCGTCTCTGAGTGCTACAGGCTTGCGGAGGAGTGGGAAACAGAGGAAGAATGGATGCATGGATGCAGCCCAAGGCATAGCCAGCTCCTGGGAGAGGGCTGAGCCGTGGTAGACTTGCTGCACAGAGGCTCCTGGCTGAGATGCTCAGCCCTAGAGCTGTTCCTCCTCATCGTCTCTGGCTTGGACTGCTGGGTGTCAGCCCTCATGGAACCTGCTGCAGTACAGGGGCTGCTGGGATGCAGCCAGGGGATGGTTCATCACACACCTGGGGGCTGCCAGGGAGTCCGGCTCTCATCCTGGTGCTGCTCCTGCCTTCACTGTTCCCACCCATGGGGTGGGATAGTGGCAGCCTCGACCCTGGGCCGAGGCGGAGGACATTCTGTTCACCTCTGTCTTTGCTCTCCTCCCTTTCCCTCCAGGAAAGCCCTGGGATTCTGCAGGGGTAGGTGATGGACAGTGATGGCACCACAGCTGATATGGGGGGATGCCAAGCACCATGAACCCTCACATCTTCACAAATAATTTCATTTGTCACTAATGAGCCATTCTCACAACTCTCTAAAGAGACCCCTCTCCTTGTCTAGTCTGTGAGTACGCTCCTGGGGACTAGAAATACCTTGCAAGGAGAGAAATGCTCTCCTCCTGCCTCCAAGTTCATGGGGAGGGCCATGTTCCCTGTGCCCCATCCGTGCATCGCTCCCCCGTGGAGACAGATGGAAGGGCCTCCTGGCCTGTGTGATGCTGGCTGCCCTCCTACATGCTGTCCTATCTTTCTGCCTGATTGCCTCATCCCAGAGCCCACAAACTGCCCTCACCTGACCTCAGCACTCCCCAGGTGCTCCGGGGCTTTGGGGAGGAGCTGGTGGCTGACCCTTGAGCTTGGAGCTGTCGTTGTACGCAGCATCCCTCACCAGGGCATCGGGGCTGCCCAGCTGAGAGTCTGGCCTCTTGCAAAACTGATTAAACTGATTTCTTCCCTCCTGGGACAAGCAGAGTCCTTTCGATCTCCGCCGCCATCCCGGTCGTGAGCCCTTTCCATTGCAACAAGTGCCTCTCCTCCAACTTCCCAACTTCCCCGCTTATTCTCCAGGGTCCTGGGAAAGCGGCAACAAATTGACTTAAGTGTGGCAATCCAGCTCGGGGTAATTAGCCGCTGAACCGGTTGTAACGAAGCTAGTCATCTCCCTGCACGGGCAGTTAGCTCTGATTTAATGGCCCGGCGGCTCCCAGCCCCGGGCTGCCGCGCCTCGGCCCGCGGCCGTAAATGAAACTCGCAGTTAAGTCAAGCGGTATTAAACTTTACAGTCGCCGTCTCTGAAAACGGGACTCTCTCCAATAAATCAGGGCAAGTGGGATTGTAAATATCGAGGCAGGATCCATATTGCTTAATTAAACAGCACCTAATGAACAGCCTGTTTGTCGTGTTGTGATTTAGGATGGAGGCTGGGGAGGCAGTGCATGCTGAGGAGGGCTGGTGCCCGTGCCAGGGTGCTCTCTGCTTCAGGTGCCAGCTGCTCAAGTTTATCTGCTGCTAAAAAATCTCAGAGATGGCCTGAGAATTAATTTGGGGATTTTTTTAGTGAAAACAAACTCCCCTGAAATCTGAAGCAGGGTGAAAGCAGCAGTTAGAGAACAAAGAGGAGGGGGTACACCCAGGTGTGAGAACTTGACCCTGGTTATGATGAGCTCCCCACTTTCTCACAACAGATGCAACCTCCTCTTGCCTTCACACTTTTAGCTTGTGCACGGGGGTGTGTAAGGCTGGGAGGGAGCAGTAAGCCTTTCCCATGGCACAGGGAGGCATCAGAGTGGTGCAAATGGAGCTGCTGGGGATGGAAAGGCATTGCAATTTGTAGGAACCATCACTGGTGTGCTGTAAAGCCCCAAGCCTTTTATATTTTGGTAGTTGCAGTCCAGTTGTAATTAAAAAGTGATTTATTGCAGGAGATTAAAAAAGTCCAGCTGGTGAAGGATGAGGGAGTGGAGGGCCTGCACAGTACCCAGCTGTTGTTCTTGACCCGGGAGCATCAAAGGGAAGCTGAGGCCCATTGGGGTTCCCCATAAGGATGTTCCTTGATGCTGTTTCATTTCTCCAGGGGAGCTGTTGGAAATCCTGGGAGAAATGTCTCTGAGACTGAGTCGTCCTTATCCTGAGTCTCCATCTCCCAGCATGAGGGCAGAATCCTCTGCAACTGCTGCCCTGAGCTACTCTGGAAGAATGAACAGGGCAGGTGGTGGGGAGAATGAAAAGAACTCAAGCATGGAATTAATGAGTTAAAATCCACTGGGGTCCCATAGAGGTGTTTGCACCCTCTGTGGTGCACTAGTGTGTCTGTGAGGGATTAGGAAAGGGACAGAATGCTGCCGTGCCAAACTGGCACAAGCTGTGCTCTGCCAGAAGTGAGGGATACATGCAGTGGGGGATCCAAATATACAGAGATGCTTGAGGGGTTGTGGCCAGGAATTTATTTTCATTTTTGTCCCATTTTCTGATGCCACTGAAAGAAATTAGTTAATCTTCCAAGGGATGTGGCTTCCCCAAAGCTCCTGGAGCTTTGTTTCTACTGAAATGAGCCAATGTCCTTGCCCGGGTTGTAGCAGTGGCTGTGTCCATCACTGCACCTGCCCTGCCAGTTTGGGAGAGCCAGAGCACCCCCAGCTCTGACACTGACTTCTTCTGTGGCCATGGTTGAGCCCTGAGGTGCCAGTCTGGGAGGCACATGGTGGACAGACACCATTTGGCACGAGCACTTCATGGTGGAGGGCAACTGCTGGAGGCAGTTCATGCCCTTTGGTTGAGAGGCCATGTCCTTGGCACCTGCCAGAGGCTGCAGAGCTGCAGACGAGCTGCAGATCCCTGAGTCCTGCCCACCCTTCTTCCTCTTCCCCCTGCCTTCCAGTGCAGGTGAGACAATAAAATACTGAGCAAAGGAAGGTAGTCTGTGACCAGTGTGTTTTAATCAGGAAGAAAGGTTACGAGCTGGGGCCTGCTGGCTCCTGCCATGCTGCAGTTTTACTGTCCTTCCTGATACCAGGTTAATGGCTGTCATTTCATTCCAGTTTTACTATTGGATTTGCCCTTATTGTTGAGTTTCTTCTTGTCTGCTGCTGCCTGTCACTGAGTAGGGGTTTTGGCAATGAAATAAGGAAGAAATTAGTAAAAATTTTGGGAGGAAGAAAGAAAGGATGAAAGGAAGAAATGGAGGGAAGGAGAGAGAAAGGATGGAGAGGAGGGTGGGAGACAGAGAGGGAGAGAAAGCTAAATTCTTCCCATTTCTATTTAAAAGACATCATCAGGCACTTCCCATGAAAACAATTAATAATTTTGAGCAGATGCTAAACACCCTGGTGCCCTGAAGCAGGCAGGCATCGTTCAGTGGGGAGATTTTTTGTGCCAGGAGAATGCAAATCAAAACCCAGACCCCTTTTAGATCTTGCTTTAGCTGGCCATGCAAGAGCAGCTGGGGCAGCAAAGAGCACCCACTTTGTCCTGAGCCATGTGGTGTGTCTTCCCTGGGTTTGGCAGCTTCCTTGGCAGGAGTTCAGACTAGTAGGAAACAATTTTGGAGGTGTTTTGCCCCTGTTTTAGGCAGCTGGTATGTTTTCCTCTGCTGATGGTCCCTGAGTCCTTCCTGCAAGGCATTTTCAGAGCCCTTGGGGACCATGAGCTGTGGGATGGCTGCTGCTCCCAGGTGGATGCAGTGGGATGTCCGGATGCTGCCTAGCAAGCTCTGCATGGCCATCAGGATGGCAGCCCCAAGGCTGGAATTTAGTTGGTTAATCATCTGGTAATCAATAAGTTGGTTAATCAATACAGGTAACTTAATACTGTCACATTACAACGTCCATGTGGTCAATAAGCACTGGCCCCCCAAATTTCCTGCATGTCTGGTGTTGGGGAGGTACCTTGGGGCTTCAGCTCTTGGCAGTGGGGTCCTGTCATTGCATGTGGTTTGAGCCTTTCCCATCCTGGGACCCCATCCCAGAGTCAGTGGCCTCTGTTTGGAGCAAGAGAAACAACAGGAGCATCCAGATTCCAGCTGGATTCAACCCAAACAAAACTGTCTGGGGACAGAGGGGAGCAGGTGTGGGTGGGAGAGCAGGGGACTGCTCTGGGACAGGGGCAGCCAAAGGGAAGGTAATCTTTGCCTGCAAAAGGGAGTTATCTGCCAGCAGTGCAGATGCTGGGAGGAGGCTGGAGCCTTTGCAGCACCCAGGATCTGGCATGGCTGGGATTGGGCACCCTGGCTGTTCCTGGCACACTGCTGCTGCTGGAGCCAGCTGTGAAAGCTCACAGCCATCTGTGCCTGCCCCGTGGGGAGGGATCCCCCTTCATCCTGATGTTCCAGAGAAGAAATCTCTACATATTTGCTAATTATCGTGAGTGAAGCTGAGAAGTCTGCTACAAAACCCCAGGAGCATCAAGACATTCAATGCCAGGATGGATCCAAGGTGGAAAATCATCCCCTGGGGTGTGCCTGGGCATGAGGTGACTCCTGCCAGAAGCAGAGCCCTTGGGAGAGAGGATGAAGTGGAGAGATACTAATTAGATGCTAATAAGTGAGTAATTAGTACATCTCCAGCCTCCTTGGTGCCCCTGGGGCTCCCTTGCCCAGCTCCAAGCCAAACCACCTGCTTCAATGTATCTGAGGTGGTTTGAGCCCCACAGGATATGGCTGGAGCAGGGATGAACTGGCTGCTGCTCCCCACACATGGTGACAGGCTCAATCTCACAAAATATCCTCATAAATTGCCCTCATGAAACAGAACTCGACAAATAAAAGCCAAAAGTCCATTTGCAGTCTGTTAGCTTTTAGTGTTTAATCCCTCACTTATTTTACCCGCATTTATCTCAGTATCAGGGCAGGTCCTCCACTCCCTCATGGCTTTGTGCTTGGGTGGGGAGACAGGACTCCTGGGCTGCCTGTGCTGTCCCTGTGGAAAAGCTGCTGCACCCCCCTCTTGTGCCTCAGTTTCCCCATGGATCAAACAGGCTCAATAACACACAGGCCAGACCCCATCGGCTAACCAGGTAGTGGGTCCCTATGTGACATCCCTGCAGATGCTTCTGGGCTTTTATAGGATCCTTGGGACATCCTCAGTGTGACACCCTTGCAGTTCCTCTGGCTTGGATGGCTCCGTCCCATCGGGCAGAGATATGAGGGAAAAGGTTTCCCATCCCTGGGACTGGCTGCTGCTGCAAAACAGCGCTGTGCAACAAACCCCTGGGTTAGCACACCCAGACTGCTGGCTCAATATTTAATTCCAGACAATAAAAGTACCTCGTTTTAATTTTATTTTTAAAATCAAAATTTTAATTCTCACACAGGAAAGAAACAGAGTGAGAGCAAAGCCAGGATGGGTCCCGGGGGTGCCAGCTTGCTTTTTTAACCCTTCCCATCCTGCTTTCAAATTCCCCTTGGGATCAGAGATGCTCAAAAAGCATCTGTCTGGTTCCAGCTGCTTCCAATGCGCTTCAGTAGCAGCAGGACCCTGCTCCATCACAGCCCGTCAGGTCACCTCAGAAGTAGCAGATCCATTGGCACAGGAGAAAAGGAATGACCCCCAGCCTCTGCTGGGGTCTCAAATTCCCTCCGCCCTGGAAAGGACTAGCCGACACATCAGGAACTTGGAATGATTATGATAAAACCTGTGGGACACCAAGGGCATCACTATGATTTGTGCTGTCTAAATGTTAATCAGAATAATAATGCCTATTGAGACAGCTGTTTTAAAAGGCTGTGATGTTGGAGTAAAAATTCCAATAAAACTCTATTAGCCCTTCCTCGTTACACTAATGGTGCCTGCTGCTAAAAGCCCCCTGCTATAGACACCCGTATTAATGGGCTTATTACAGGAAATAAAATCTGAGGCTGAACATTACAGAGAAGCCTGATTAATTCAGCAAGGTAATCTTTTTTTCTTCCCCCTCCTCTCTGCCTGTTCTTATTCTCCCCCTCTTTATTTAATGAATGTACTTCTTGAACTGCCAACTTTTGAGCTTTTCATGGAGTTTGGGGATGATTTTAAACTGATCTCGTTCACAAAGAGATGAATCTTTGAGCCAGTGCCTGGTGCAAATGGGGGGGAAGGCTTGTCAGATATCTCCATCAAACCAGGGAAAAGCAGCCAGGCTAGAAGTGAAGAGGTTAGAGAGGGAGGAACAATGGATGTCCCAGGGATATCCACCTGGAGTAGGGGCTTGTGGGCCGGAACAGCCCATTGCTTGTCACCAGGCAGGTGCATGTGACATTGGCCAAGGTGAAGCTGCTGGGGGTGAGCAACACCTGTCCTCAGATTCTCCTTCCCATCCTTTCTTGTCCTGATTTATCCTCTTTTGCTGTCACTTCTGTCCCTGCAGAAAGGTTTGCCTGGGTCTCCCATTTACAGGTGCCATCCCAACGCCCACTGGCTTCACCTGGCGAGGCTGGCACCCTGGCAGAAACACTCTGACAGACTCACCACTATTCATTCAGGCTATAAATAACTCCCATAAAAATCCTCTTCTTAGCCTTTTGTGTTCAGCCAAACCCTGCCAATGGGAAAGGAGACGGCATCTATTTTATGGGCGGCTGGAAGCCGGCTTTGCATTTTTCTGGCTCACGTAATCCCACAGGTACCCTCGTTTCTTTTCTTTTTTAACAGACTTTTGATTCACATTCCTCCCAGCCAAGTTTAATTATGGCTTCGGTTCCTGCTGCCCAGGGAGGGGAAGGGAAGAGGGCAGCTCTGCTGGTGTGTCCAAGGACAGGGAACACGGGGCAAGAAGGAGAGAGGGAAAGGGGAGAGGAGGAGGGAAGAAGGAAACTGAGAAGGAGGGAAGGCAAGAAGGAGCAGACAGGCTGCAAAGAAGGAAGAGGAAGAGGCAGAGGGAAAAAAAGGAAGGAAAGTGGAGCCCAGGTCTGTGCCCATCCTGGGAAGCCCAGAAAGGTATCCAGATCCCAGACTGCATAATGACTGCATTTACTGATTTTCTAATTAACCACAGCAAGAAGCTGTGAACACTGTGAGCTTTTGGACTAGTCTGGACATACTGGATGATCTGCTATCAAAGTCTGGAATTCCTTGATCCTAATTCCACGTGGGTATGTTGCAGTCATACACGGGGCCAACATGCTACAGGCAGTTAATGATTTAATGATAATGTAGGGAAGTTGAATTGCACTGGGAAGGAGAAGATTGTGGGTTCACACAGACCCTGCCAAGCAATCTACAGGGGTCTGCAGGTGAGGCTGGAGTTGAGATTTCCCTGTGGGGATCTGTGACCTCCTTACCTTGGGAAATGTGGTGGTCTTGGTTTGGGGATGGCTAGAGATTTTTTTCCCTACCCTGCTTGTGCCCATCTTGCTGTCAAGGCAAACATCCCATTAACAGCAGGGGTCTCTTCTGCCCTGTACAATAACACAGCCAGTGCTCCCTTACTTACATGTCTACCCTAAAAAAGAATGCCTTCCACGTCATTAGTCCCTCAGATCTTGATGGATGGGTTCTTGCTGTGATGTCCTCACCACCACACCCTTGTCAGTGCCTCTGGACGTGCAGGTGAGGATCAGCAGGGGAACCCTGTGATGAGGGAGAACACTCTGGGGAGTGGGAAGAGGGGACAAAAGCCTCCAGAAGGAAGGGGAAAAAAAAAAGATTAAATCAATTTAGTTACAATAAAGCCTCTTACTGTATTAACTGCTAATCCACAAATACACAAACACACAGAGGGAGTCCTTGGAATAAAGGCATTTAATTAGGCTATTTGCTTGAAGCTAGCTCTGAAAGGTCTGGCATGATGGAGGAACAGGCACAGTGGGAACCTTGTGGGATATGCTTGCCAGGACCACTGGTGGCCTTCTCCTTTGATTCAAGGCCATGGAGCAATGTCGTCCCCTCCATGGGGACATGGCCCACCCTCCAGCCATATCTGGATCTCTCTGGACTTCCCTCTACTGGCTAGGGAGAATATCTCCTGGCCCCCCATGGATGCTGAGGAGCTGACTTTTCATGATGTTTCCCATCCAGCTGGGGTGTGAACTGTTGGCATCATGGGGCCATTTGCTTTTTCCTCCTCTCCTTTTCCTTGAAGGGAGGGGGCCGCAGTCTGGGGGGTTATAACTCTTCTCTCCTTTCATTTGATCTGCCAGAGGGCTCAGCAGGGGGAAGACCCTGTCTCGGCAGGCTGCCCATGAGATAAAAGGCAGAGAGGGCCAAGCCAAGACATTTTTTCCACTGTTCCCCCCACCCCTTCGCCCCTTCCTCCATCCCCCCGGTTTTCTTGGCAAAGGACAAAACAGGGAAATGAGCATACTCCTTTCAAAGACCTTCTTCTTTCAATATTGAACCAGGCCTGGATTCCCTTCTGGATGCCTGATTGCTGGCATTCCCGCTCCCCATGCAGCCTAAACTGTAACAGCTGAGGGCTGGGGATGCTGCAAGCACGTGTGGGGAGGCTGTGAGGGAAACACCAGCCTCCTGCTTCCTATTCCAGTCTTGGGGTTGTGCTGCATCCCGCAGGCACCCAGCTCCTTGGGGTCCCTCAGCCCCATTGCCACTTTTTGTCCCCAAAACTCTGCTGCTCTGGTGTGCCACGAGGCGTGGGGTCTCTGCTCCTGGCAAGCTCACGGGTTGGAGGATGTCTGGCAGTGTCACCGTGTCCTGCAAAGCCTGTGCTAGTGTGGGTCATGGGAACCAGCTCCACTGTCCTGGGATTCTTGTTAAGGCTTGGGAATCCTGTCCTGCCCCGAACTGGGATGAAAGCCACACCAGGGAACCTGGCAGAATGCAGCCCAACTCCCACTTGCTGCATTGGACTCAGTGGCGTGTTTCATTTTAACTTTTTCCAGTGGTTTTCTTTTGATTTCACCCTTTTCTATTTGATTGTTTTTTTTTTTTTTTTTGAAGGGAGATAACGATCTTGCATTTCCAAATGAAATCATTTGGCACCTGGGTGGGGTGAGGGAGAAAATATTTATTTTTCATTTAAAGCTGTTGAAACAGGATAGCTGAAATGTTACCTTTTTTTTTTTTTTCCCAGAAGGTTTTTGGAAAGAGAAATTTTTTTGAAGTGACCTTTTCTTGGGAAGTGTTTTGATGAACTGGCATTTTCTGGATGAAAAAGCATTTCTGCCCAAAGTGCCTTCCCAAAAGAAAGGGCAGGAGCAGAGGAGCCATGTAAGGTGCAGAAGGACAGGGCTTGAAATTTTGGGATTTCTCCAGTGTTGTGGGGAGGATGCTTGGACTGGTGTGGCAAATTTGGTGCCAGAACCTGAGGCAAAAAGACCGAGGTGGTGGGGGCAGCTCTGGTGTTGTGGCTCTCTGGGGCTGCTGGTGAGTTCAGTGCTGCAAGGCAGCAGGGAAGGGGAAGTTAGATGGGACAGCCCATATCTCCAGCCCTTCCCAATTCCTCCTTATCACCCCTTTAGCATCTCTCATGCATTTACCATGCTCTGTGTAACTTCTTGAGGAAGGAGGGCCTCACTCAACTGGTGAGGCCTTAGTGTAAACCTTTAATTAGCAACCACTTCTAGTTATGCTTGAGGGCCTTCGAGGCAGGAGGATTTGGATTTGTGAAGGCACAGCAGGGATGGAGATCTGCTGGGTGTGATCCACACTTCTCTTCCTGGGAAAGTCTCCCATTGGCAGGTTTCCCAGACCCAGATCTGGCAATGCACATTCCCTGGGGCTGGAGAAACACAGTGTGCCTCTGTGCTGGCATGATCCTGCCTTACATCCAGGGTTGCAAAAAGCTTTTCAGCTCCAACAGCCCAAGGACTGAGCTGGACAAGCCACGGGGCAGCACCCAGATAATCTGCAGAGCTGCTGCCCCCAGCCAGGGGCCCACATGGTCAGTGCAGCCCACTCCCAGGAGGGTTACATCTTCTCTCCTGCATCCCATGTGCATGTGAGAGGGATGGGAGTTGGGGATGCCCCAGGAGACACTCTCTTGGAGGCTGTTTCCCTTCTTTAATCCCATTTGGCTGTCCTCATTTGCTGCTTTCCTGCACATCTCGTGTGGTATGTCGATTCGCTGTCGCTCTGGTTTATTAATCAGAGTGTCAGGCAGGGGCAGATCAAATGGCTTACAAGAGCCTAAGTACGTTACAGCAATGCTATTATCTCTCTCCACTAAAATTTGTAATCTCCATGAAAAATTAGAGCAAGCTGCTCTGACAAGCCCCATTCTCCATATGCCCCACGAGCAGGACCCTAATTATTTTACCTTTTTTTAACTCTTTATTAATCCCATCCTCCACCAGCTGCCTGTTATTTTGCCTGGGATTCGTGCATTGACAAAAGAGATTGGCTTCACAAATGCTTTTAAACCCCTGGTGCTTGCAGACTGCCAGTGTGAGACTGCTCTACTTGCATTGAGATACCTGCCAGAGAGGCAAGCAGCTGCTTTTGTGGGGTCCCTCATACTTTTTTGGGGTGACCTTGCTGGCAGGGTGGTAGTGTCTGAGGCTCCTTCATGAGGTACCCAGCAGGTGGTGGTGCTGTATAAGTAATTCCTCGTAATGTTTTCTTATCGGAGGATTTTAATGTTTTATTCAGCTTCAGGCTGATGTTATCCATCTCTCGGGCTTCCAGTGGGGCTCACCACATCATGAGACTTTCTTTTCATTTGCCAGGCTGGACACATGCAGGGTTTGGTTCTTGTTCCCCTTTCTGTGCTCTCCAGACTGTGCCACGTGCAGACTTTCATATGGATGGAAAACAAGCAAAACCTCTTATCACTCCTGCAAGTCTAGTTGACACAGTCTTTCCACTCTTTGACTGCATTTAATATGTTTTATTTCACATCTCTCAGCACTTTACAATAGGACAAACATAATATCCATAACAGTTCTGGTTTTGAAGGGATGGTGTCTGGAGGGAGAGAACTGATCTGCCTGGGATAGGGATGATGATGTGGGTGTACCTGGGCAGAGAGAAACATTGGCGGACTGGGAAGCTGGGGTGCTCTTGTCCACTCTCTGGGGGTGAGAAGAGTGCCGTGGTCATCACCCAGTCCCTTCCTGGTGGCTGTTGGGACAGGTATTGTCCTCTGGGGAAGGTACTGGGACAGATCCTGGAAAAACTCACTAGTTCTCCCAAGAGCAGCAGCCAAGCTGAACCAGAGGAACATGCTGGGGCTGGAAGTGGAGAATTCGGGAATATGCCTGTCAAAATCTTTGGCCAGGGGAGGGGCAGAAGGGAGCTGAGGGTGTGCAGATAAGTTGTGCTGGGCTGGAGCCTGTCTGGGCATCAGTGAAGGGCTGGGACTGCAAGGGCTGGGTCCAGCTTGGCACTGCTGAGTTTGCAGCCCCATCTCGTCCCAGGGATGCTCAGTCTCCCAGATGAACCCCATGGGCATCCACATGTGCCCCCAAGGGACACAGTGCTCCATCTCACTGCCCCTCAGCATGGAAATACCCACAGGTACTGAGGGAATTTTTAATTCTAGGAGCCACCTACTTCCCTGGAGAGGCCAGAGGTGTTCTCAGATTCTCCACCTTGAATGACTGATCCCACTGCTTTGCGTGGGAAGTAACTGGTTCCTCTCTGCTTTTTACTCTCTGCCACATTTATGTCCAGGTGTTTAACTCTGATCTTGGATCAATTTAAACTCATCCATTTTTTCTATGACAAGGGCCTCTGAGATGATGAAAAATTGACATGGTGTAATAGCAGAGAAATGGCTTTGGATCTGCAGCCAATCTCTCCTGCAGCCTAGAAATGAAGCCTTCCAAACACTACAGAACATCTGAGCAAATTCAACAGTTTCTCATTTTTATATAGGTATATATATGTGTGTGTGTGTATGTACATGTGCATAGCTCTATAATACTCGTATTAATATTCTCCACCCATTTCATTGCAGCATCTGGCCATCAGAAATGCAGCTCCTAATGCCGTGGGCTAATGGGATATGTTTTTATTTGTCCTTGTTATAAAATAGGTACCTCTGTATTAACTTTGCAGGGCATTATATTGATGTAGGGCAGTAAACTTTATGGCAGATTTCACAACCCTGTTAAGTGCATCATCTTAGGCTGTAATATCTATCTGGGAAGACAAGTGAAACCCTCGCCAGCAATACATGCCTGGGAAGGTGGTGTGAAGCTGGGGAAGGAGGGGAGAAGTGGTGCTGATGCCTGCAGGATCCTGGGGTGTGCAGAAGTCTTTCCAGATCCCAGGGAAAGGGGTTTTCTCACTGCTCTTTGGCTGTTCACAAAGTCTCTGTGAGCGGTGTCTGTGCCAGCAGCGATTGCATCCCTCGGGGTTCTGGCTGGCTGCTCCAGAGGCTGTTTGCTCTCCTGCCCCTCCACCCTTCACATCCCCAGTAAATCTGACGCTATGCACACTGTGGCCGCTGGTCATAGATAACTGCTTAGCTTAAATCCTGCTTGAATTCCTTGGCTTATCTGCTAAATGGGATCTCGGTTATAAATAGAGTCCTGCAGACATGAAGGTCTATTTGGGCAGGGGCTTGTTTGGCGAGGAGTTTTACACAAGTTTGAGCAAATTGCTGGGGAAAAGCTGAGAGATAATAACAAGGAAAATGATATTAAACTGGCTTCTCTGCTTCCTCCTTATCCCTTAGCTGTTAGCAACTCACCAGGAGAGTACAGCTCTCAAGCAGACAAGGCGTCGTGGGTCTCCAAACTCCAGTCCAGCAATTGCAGCTGTGAAATGCTGTCTCAAAGCCAGGAAAAGGAGAGAAAGTCATCCTCACGTGTGCCCCCATGGCTGCCCTCAGAGAGGAATGGGTCTGTGCAGGGTGAAGATGAGCTCTGTGGCCATTGAGGCACAGAAGCTGCAGGGATTCTGGCACTCCTCCCCCAGCTCTTGATGGCTGGCTGCCATCGCTGTCAGCTAATTGGGATGCTGATAATTATTAGTGTTTCATGATTTAATTTTCTCCTCATTACAGTCTCTGCCTCAGCCTTACTGGCGCTGAGCAGATCTCTGCAAAAGACCGTAGGAGGTGGTGGGGGTTATCCCCACTTTGCAGGACACTGGTGAAACCAGATCAGTGCAAACTGTGCCTGGGGGGAACCAGGTCAAAACCCCATAGCTCTGGGACACAGCGAAGACCAGGCTGGGCAGTGGGTCAGCAAGACTGCGCCTTACACGAGTCAGAAGAATCCTAATTCTTCGGAAAGGCTCTGGGGGATGAGTTCAGCACCTGCAAAAGACAACCGTTAGAGGGAGAAGGGGGGGGTCTGTGTGCAGGAGAAAAGCTTTGTCGGTGTGTGCATTAAAAATTGCACAGCAACTCAGGTGAAAAACAGCCAACTAATTAATTTATGTGGGTTAGCACAGGCTAAACGTTGTGTGGGGAAATCAGTCGTCTGGAAAGGCTGGTTGGTCAGTGTCTGGTGGTGATGGGAGCCTCCATCACAAGGGTTCTTGCTGTTGTGTCCTCAGATGGGCCAGGAAAATCAGCCAAACTTTATTTTGCTCAATTCTTACAGCCTAGCCAGGCATGATCCCACCTGAGTCCCCAAAGCATGCATAATTCAGTACCACTGACACCTCAAGTACATGAGGAACATCTCTTAAATCCCTTAACTGCATACAGAGGACAATCTTACATGACCATTCCCACTGATGACCTGCAAGCCTCTTGTCTCAACACAGGGAGGTCACTGCTTCAGCAGGGATGCTTTAAGACTTTCCTTCAGGGGTGGAGATCATCCCTTTCAGGTACACAGGCCAGGACTGAAATTCCTGCCTGGAAGGCTCCTGTAAGAATTAGTCAGATACTTAATTGTGAAATTGCCCTGAGGGTGTTTGCAGCCAACATGAGTTTTCGGGACTTATTCCATCCTTTTGCTTGTAAAGCCTTTTAACTTCTTTCCCTTGTCTGGTCATCCCCATCAGGGAAGAGTCAGGTTTTCCTGAATCCTGGGGTGCTGCAGGGAAAGGTCATTTGAGCAGACATTGCTGTCTGGAATTCAGCACCAAGACCCTTCCCTGTGCACCATCCAGGACTCAGTTGCCAAATAAGCTTTGGCTTGGGCCAAATTTTCCCCAAGGGCAGAGAGGTGGGTAGGAGAGGATGCTGGTGGCAGGGAACCTAGGAGTAACCTCTGTCTGGGTCAGTGCAAGCCCGGATTGATGCCAGCACTGCCTGGCACGGGGCTTGAACCAGGAGCATGATGTGGTACAAATGGGAAATGAGAGAAGCAGCTTCACAGAGGGCAATTTGGGTAAAACAGCATCAGGAGTGTCAAAATAGATTTGTTTCCAATATAGAAAACACCTCCCCAGGGAGCATGAGGGAGACTTAGGAGTTGTTAGTTTTGGACAAGAGAGGCAGTGAATTTGATCTGCGAACAAAGGGGAACTGGCAAAGCTGACAGCTTTTGCTCTGATTGCTTTGCTTCCTCTGTGCTGGGCTATGTCTTTTTTTTTTTTTTATCCTTTAATTTTTTTTTTCCTTTTAATTTATTGAAATGCTCTGGATCTCAATTCACTTTCTTTGCTCTTTACTTCTTATTGCTTTGGCTGAAACTTTAAATCCCCAGTATGACTGGGATCAGGGCAAGAATAAAAATATCCCATGGAAAAACAAACCAGCCCAAGGACATGAAAATAAGCTGCAGCATTTCTGATGTTCAGTTTTGGTAGCAGAGTCTGGGTGTCTCTTGGGAGCAGGACAGGGACATGGGGATGGAGGGCTGTGGCCAATCCCTGCACAGTGGGGTGGTCAGAGTGAATTGGTGGGCTGCACTCCGACTCCTAAGGATCAGAGTCTCTGCTAAAATCATCTGCCTGACTTGAAGGGCAGGATAAAGGAGAAATCTCCCTGCCAAGGGGTGAGGCTAGAGGCTTTTCCTGAAGCTAAGGAAGTGCCAAGAAGGAAGCTTTGCCTTGTGAAATGTCCTTTGAGAGCTGAAGGGCCATTAAAAAGTAGCTGCCAAACCACCTCCTTGCCTGATCCTGTTTTTTCAAAAATGAAAATCCTTCTTCACTGGGGCAAACTGAGGCCCAGGGCAATGATGTGGTATCAGTAGGTGGGGAAGGCTTGGAGCAGCACCCCACATTTCTGGGCATCAGCTGTTTTCCCTCTGTGCAGACAGCTTGTGTAGTCAATGTGTCACGTTACTCTCCTTTCATCAGCCTGAAATTACCATTTGTAAAAAGGGGAAAGAAATCCAAATCTTCAAGAAGCCACTCAGGCTGTTATCTGAGGCTTGTTTCTTTTTTTGTTGGTTTGGGGGTTTTTTTGGTTGGCTTTTTTTTTTTTTTTCCTTTTTTAAAAAATCAAAGGAACAGATGTTTCTTTTTGATATTAAATGGGCTGCAGGGCTGGATCCTGCTGTTGCCTCCACGACTGTGTATCTGGAGTGAAGCAGCAGTCCCTACATTTGGGGAGAGGTAGTTATTTGCAGTGCCTGACCCCTAGAAATTTTGGGAAAGGGGCTTTCCCCTCTTTGTGGCACCTTGCTGTTGATGAATTAGTAACAGATGCATTTACAGCCTGCCTGCTTTGGAATGGCTCTGGGAATATTTCTCCTTCCTGATTGCTGTTTTTGTCTGCCTCAAAACAGGGCAGGTTTAGTTTTTCTGCAGTTTCCCCATGTGCCTTTGGCTCAGCTTTTCTTTCAGTGGTGCTTTTCAGTGGATGCCACTCAGAGACCCAGGGTGGACCACTACAGCTCATCTCAAGAATTTCCTGGGGAAAACCATTTCCCAACAGGTTCCCAGAGCCCTGCTCAACCTTAACCTTTCTGTCAGTGTTGGCAGGTGCAGACCAGCCTCCTGCAGCACCTTGTGTGCAGGGACTGGCTTGTAAAATGTTTTTTTCTGCAGCAGTTGGGCTGTTGTCACCTGTCCTGGCCCTTCTTGCATTTCTAGTCCAAAAGATGTGGTGAGTAACTATTTGCCCTGCCAATGACCTTGAACCACAGGGCCAGGGGCTTGTGTCCAGATGAAACCTCTTGCACACCCTACTTGGACATGGCCTGCTGTCAGGGTGTGATTCTGCCAGCTGCATCTCTGGTCTTTGTCACAGCTGGATTTAGCTCCTGGTAGAAAAGATGAGGAAGCTGGAGCTCAAGTGATGTGCAAGGTTGGATCCTCAGGGCTGAATTTTGTCATTGCCTTCCCCAAAACAGGTGATTCTCTACAGGTCATAGTGGCATCTGCTCGCAGGGTATTTGAGCTGAGACTCAGGAAGGAGCTCAGCAATGCACAGTGCTGAACCTCATCATCATCATCATCATCATCATCAGATTGGCAATGGGGCACAGCAGGGCCAGGAGCTGCAGCACATGGACAGATGCCTGGTGGAGGGAACAGTTTGTCAGTCCTGTCTCTTTAGGGCTCCCTGCCCTGAAAAGAGAATGGGGTCCACCCCAGAAATGCCTCATCCTGGGCCCAAGAGAATAAACTTCATGATCACCCTGCTTCTTTGAGAAGCAGCATCTCAGGGGTGTCTGCTGCATTTCTACCAATTTTAACACCTAATCTGAAAGAGAGGAACCCTAATTTGAGAGATGTGCTGGCCTGGAAAGTGCATGTGCACTATTCCTGGCCACACTGCAAAGAATGGTCTCCACGCCTCCAGCACCACAGATGTCCTGACAAAGCCCCAGCTGCTCTCTGAGGACGGTGGCCACTTTTCATAAAAGGTTATGGGCTCCCTGATCAATAGCTGAGGACTCTCACTGCTCCACATTAGGGCTGAGGTATGGGGGCTGTGGCTGGTTAGGTACAGAAAATAGCTCTGGACTGCATCAGAAGCATCTGAAATGTCAGATCGTCTTTAATCATGAAAATACAAAAGCAAGAATCTAGTCTGACTGCTTGGCAGTGCTGAAATAATAGCTCATTTAGAAGGTGGAATTTAAGCCTAAAAGCTAACATTTTTGGTGTGTATTTATAACAGGCAGGCACAGAGAACCTATCTACACTGCATTTAATTTCTTTCACAAGCTCCTTTGATCCAGGCATTATTGTCCAGGCAAAACTGGCACAAGTTCCTTCACAGGCATGACCAACCATGCTGCTGTGAGCTGCCCAGCACTGGAACTGAGAGTGGATTCATTTTAATTGAGTGTTTGGGCTAGCTACACCAGCCAGAAATCTTGCTTCAGCTTGTCACTGTGAGCTCATTGCCTCCAAAATCCAAAGCCTTGCCTACCTCACAGGGGTGGAAAAATGAGGCACTTGCCAGGTGCCTGCAGCAGGTCTCAGCTACAGTGTGTTGGGTGATGTAGAGGAGATGCTGGGACGGGGAGGGGTGACACCCAGTTTGGCTGGGATGGAGCCAGGGAGGTGTTTGTGCAGCCTCTTGAATACCCATGGGATGTGTGGAGTAAAATCCCTGAAGAAAAGGGCATGAATTCTGGGTTTTCAGCGCATTATCACTCTGCCCCAGGGCAAGCAGGAGGACCATGGGCCCTGAGAAAATAAGGCATCCTTTTCCTTTGAAGGCAGGGATGTGACTGCTGGAGTCACTGGTCCTGCTGCAAACTCCTCCTGCCCTGGCCTCCAGGGTACAGTTATTTTTGCTAAGAAGGAGAGGCACTTTTAAAGGGTGGCCCATTTTGAACGCGTCAGAGCCGCTGGACCACAGATCCATCTGGGAGGGAAGACAAACACACTGCCTGGGCTCCTCCAGTAGCACATGCCCAGTAAGGCCTGCTCCCTCTCCCAAAAAATATTTCTGCCTACCACAAGCTCTGGGATTGCTGGAGCATGGCAACTTCAGTTGCTGACCACTCCTTGTACCAAGAGACAGTGAAGAATATATGTTCTCCCTCTGCACCTTCTCCACGCCTTTAAGGACTTCTATTTTCCCTGGCTGTGCAAAATCTCTTTTCCAGGCAATAGTGTCTCACTTGACCAATTCCTCCAGAAGCTTTCCCACACCTTGGATTGTCTCCATCTGGAGATCTGGGAGAGCAGGAGCATGTATACAGATGTACATTGTTAGATGGTGATGTTGGCATTTTGCTATTATTTCCTGACAACAGGTACCATTCTCTGGAACAGCAGCACCTAGCTCATGAGCTTGGCAGTGCCCCAAATCGTGTAAATCAACCCCATATCTCATTTGTCATCTCATTGATAAGCAGTTTTGACAGGTCTTTTGGCAGCTTTTAAAATCAGGTAATCAGATTACCCTAAACACGTGGTGCTAGCAGAAGATGTCAGCTCAGTGTCCACACCCTTCCCTAATTCATTCATGCACAGACGGAGCAGTGCAGGTGCCTGTGCTCCCTGCCTGAAGGGCTGTGCCCCTCTGCTGAGAAACTGGCCATGCATCTCAGCCTGTTTGTCCATTTCTAACTGGGACAAAACCTCCCTGCTCTTCTGCCACCTTTAGGGGTTGTTTTGCTGCTTGTCTTCAGGTTTGTTTGGAGATCAGCCATAAAAAGCTTGTGGGATGGGGGCCTTTCCAAACCTGCTTGCAGTGTGTTTGAATAATGATGGTCCTCTGCTTTGTTCTGCTCTGGGATTGTCCTCAGCTCATCATCTCCTGCATCTGGGGAGGAATAACCCCTTGCACCAGCACAGAATGGAGGCTGACTAGCTGGAAAGCAGAAGGACAAGGAACCTGGGCCACCTGCTGGGCAACAAGATGTCCATGAGCCAGCAGTGCCCTTGCGGCCAAGAGGTCCAATGGTGTCCTGGGGTGCATGAGGAAGAGAATTGCAGCAGGTTAGGAAGGTTAATCTGCAACCTCAGCTCTGTTGAGGTGTACCTGGAGTGCTCTGTGCAGATCTGGGCTTCTTAGTAGGGGAGAGACATGCTGCTCCTGGAGTGGACCCAGCAGAGGGCTGTGCGGGGATGGAGGATCTCTCGTATGAGGAAAGGCTGGGGGAGCTGGGCCTGTTCAGCCTGGAGGAGACATGACTGAGAGGAGTCCTCCTCAGTGTTTACAAGTATCTGAAAGGTGTCAGAGGATGGACCAGGCTCTGCTCGGTGGTTTTGCACAATAGGACACGAGGCACCGGGCAGAAACTGATGCACAGGAAGTTCCATGTGAACATGAGGAGGAATTTCTTTCCTCTGCAGGTGGCCACACACTGGAACAGATTTTCCAGAGAGAATGTGGAGTGTCCCTCACTGGTGGCACTCTTGAACTGTCTGGATGCAATCCTGTGCCACGTGCTCTAGGATGGACAGGGTGGTGAGACTAGGTGGCCCACTGTGCTACCTCCCCACATTCTGGAATTCTGTGATTCTGAGAGCTCATGGTCCTGCAGACTCTGCTGCACCTGAAACAGGGACCCTGAGGCACCCTTGAAGGAGGGACTGTTCATTTTTATGGTAATGGCAAATTGATCTTCATACTCTTTTCTGGCTGTCTTATTGTGTATTTGCATTTAACCTACCAGAGGCTATGCTTTTTAAAAATTCCTTAGTTGAACAAGCCTTCAATATGTGAAATCTGCCCCCTTTCCTTCCTCGCTCTGCAGTTTCACCCAGCTGGCCTTTCAAAAGGCTTTTTCTGTGAGAAGGAATGTGCCCATGCTGAGCCTCCAAAAGGCTATTTTTATCAAGTCCCTATGTTTCCTGCACAGGATTCAACTCCTTGGCTCTTTTTCTAGTTTTGATTCTTTTTGATGAGAGTCCTCGTGGGAATGTCATTCCCTTTTCCCAAGGAAAGACTGATGAGGAGGATTTTGCCACCATACATGTATGTGATGGGTACCTCATGTGTGGGTTATGGGCACTGTTGGCTCGGAGGACAGAGCAAAGTTTCATAGCTTCTTTGGTGAGCTCAGGGACCAAGTGCTTTGTGCAAAATCCTCTCTAGAAACAAAAATATCATTCAGCATCACACAGGGAAATGGCCAAGAAACACTAATTTGGTTTCAGAGACCTCCTGAAGCCGCAGTAGGAAGGGAGCCTGGAGCTGTTCTTCTAGAAATTGTCAACACTGTTGTTTTCATCAATTTATTAACGGAAAGGGTTGTCAATCATTTGAACAGACTGCCCAGGGAAGTGGTGGAATTACCATTCTTGGAGGGATCTGAGAAACCAATGGACATGGCCCTTTGTGCTCTGCTCTTGTTGACAACGTGGGGGTTGGTCAAAGGTTGCACTCATTGATCTTGGAGGTCATCCCTGACCTAAAAGATTCTGTGATTCCTCACTGGCTCCCATCCATCCTCCCTCAGAGGAGGTCTGTTTTTCTCTCTGGACCCACAGCAGTGAGGGCTGGCTGGTCCTGCACTGCAGCAGGGTGCAGCAGACACCCCTGTCAGCCTTGCAATGGCTGCTCTGTCACAAAGAGGAATGTCGTGCCCAGCTGGATCCGTGAGGTCTCAGTGGTCTTTTGGAGGGAAGTGGCCCTTCAGGTGGCAGAAATTGCTGGGTATCTGTGGAGGAAATGTGCACTGGACCTTCTTTTAATTTTCCTGTTACCAGTCTTTGCTAGTGCAGCAGCCAAGTTGTCTTCTCTAGTATCTTGGCAGCTTGCAATATTTGAGGCTGTTTTCCTGCCCTGGGCAGTCCCCCATGACCAGCCATGCCGTGCCAGGAATTTTCCCCCAACACTTGTGCTCTTGTGCACTTGCAGCAGACCCAGAGCAGAGAGGTAAGATGCTTTCATGGCAAGCTGTACCCTGACTGACAGGATTTACCAGATTTCTCTGCGAGACAGCATTGGTTTGCTTACAGCAGTGTTTCCTGCATGCTGCTGGTCACAGGGCTCCTTTGGAAACCAGAGCGAGTGCAGTGAGCAGGTGAGGATGGAGCCTCCCAAGGACTGGGTTCAGCTCTGATGTGGCTCCCTTGGGGTCTGCATGGTGAGGTTTGTATCCCACTCTTCCTCAGCTGGATACCCAGGCCAGGCAAGAGGAGAAAGGCCAGCAGAAAGAGCTCTGAGCCCAACAGGTCAGTGGCTGCCTTCATCCCATCACAAAAGCAAGCTGAGGCTGAGCTGGGAAGCCTTCTGCACTGAGATCAGCCTGATGAGCAGCAGTCTTACTGTATTAATTAGACATCTGGAGATTCTGGCAGGAAGCCCACTTAATTATCCTTGGTGATCAAGGATGCTCTCAGGAGTCCTTCCCTTTTTGCCTTCTCTCAGAGCTTCTTCCTTCCAGTGTGTCACCATTTGCACACCCTGGAGAGACCCTCACTCTTGGCCCAGGTGGGGAAATTACTCTTCCAGACTTTGAGAGCCCAGGAGTGTCCATCAGTCATCAGGTACAATATGGGCACCACAAGGTGGTGGGGAGGGCAAGAAAGGGCAGAAAAGTCAGGCTGTGGAGCATTGCCCTTCCTATGGGCCTGTGCTGCATTGCCTGAAGCTGCATTTTGTCCTGAAGGCAAGTATCACATCTCTGGCTGACAGCAGTGTTTGCAGTGCTTTGTCCCTGGTGTTTGGCCCAGCATGTGGAGTATCTCTAGGGTTTGCCTTCCAGCACCTCACAGGCTAAGAACAGAGCTGAGAGGCATTTCCAGCCCTGTGCCCCAGGCTGCTGTGAGGGTGGTGAGGCACTGGCACAGGTTGCCCAGAGAAGTTGTGGATGCTCCATCCCTGGTAAGTGCTCAAGATCAGGTTGGATGGGGCTCTGAGCAACCTGGTCCAGTGGAAATTGTCCCTGCTTGCGGCAGGGTGGTTGGAATGAGGTGGTCTTTAAGGTCCTTCCTGTTCAGACCATTCTGTGATTTTGTGATTAGCAGCTGTGCACAAGGCAGGGTGTTCAGATGCCCTGTCCTTCCCTGTAAACACAGTAACCTGCAATCCCCTGGGCAAAGAGGTCCTTGCTGCCTGCACTGACTGCTTGGCAGCTGCTTGTAGCCTGGAGCCCCTTGGCTCTGCCACCAGCCCCTGGAGCCTGGCCGTGCATCAGCTCCTCTATTGTCCAAAGGAATGCTGACACCATCCCCTAATCCCCTGATGGAGCTAAATAGCTGCAATCTCCTCTCTGAGCATGTAGTGCCATTAGCAAAAATGGGGAAGGGCCAGCTCCTTGATACTGCAACTGGAACTCCAAGGGTAGGTACAGAAGCATGAAAAGCACTGGAGAAACAGATCTGCTGCCTTGATCCCTCCTAAAGCTTAAATGGTGCTGGTGGGCCATAGGAAACAGTTAGTTTGCAATTAATACATGGGAGGCACAATGAGATAATTAGACACCAGTTAACTGGATGAATGTGAGGACCATTCCCTGCTTACTGATGTTTGGCTAATTTGACATCAGAGGCTTTGTTAAGTGATTGTGAATTGCACAGAAGGTGCAATGAGCTGGATCTTGCTAACAAGGGTTCAACGATGTGTGACTTGCATCGAGGACGTTACCTGCTCCGGGGCAACTGCCCCTGTCCCACATGGTTGTAATGTCTCCTGGATTCTCCGGCTCCCCAGCTGCTGTGAGGGCCCTGCCAGAGCTGTCTGCTGGCCTTGACCCTGTGGGGAGGGAAGGCACAGAGCCCAGCTTGGCAATGGCTCCTTGTATCTTGGTGTCCTCTTGGACTACCATGCCCAACTTGACAAGAGTACTCTGCCATCCCCTGGTCTGTTTGACCAGCAGCAGGGTTGGATGTTAGGGAGCATGGACCTCAGCATGGAAAGGACGAGGATGCGTACCTGGTACAAGGAGGTGGCTTTTGCAGACAAAAAATCAGCGTAATGAGGAGTAAGAAAGTACTCCAGGGGATGATATTAAGGAGAAGGGGCAGATAGCACCAAAGTGGGCACAAAGGAGGAAAGAGGGTAAGGAAAACTTTTGTGATGGCCCGAGGGAAACCTGTGGGGTGGAACTTGCCAGGCAGGGAAGTTCAAGCTCCCTTTCGGTCCTGAGGGACTCTGACATGCCAGTTCTGTCCTAGGCAGAGGGAATGGCATGGAGACACCAAGAACACCCTTGGAAGCCTGGGATGTTGTAGGGCTATTCCTGGGGGTTATGGCCTCAACACCAGGAGACCTGAAGTCTTGGTCTGGATGGGTGTCCATCTCCACAGTGGCTGTCTTGCTACCCCCCACATCTGGGCACGGCGAGGAATGGGAGGGAAGCAGGAATGCCCAGCTGGTGCCTGCCCAGGTCTGAGACAGGCAGGCACAGATGTGCCTGTGGAGGAAGTCCTGTGGCTGGGTCAGCACTGTGTGCTGGACTGAGCCAATTGTCCTGCTGGGAGATGGGGATAATTAGCTTGAGCCCAGCGTGATGCTGATGGTACTTTTGAAAAATGCTGCCTTAGATATTTCAAGGGCGTGCAGCTAAGCAACCTGTTAAATGCTCTTACAAATCTAACAAGATAACCAGCCCCCTGAGAAGCTGAACAAACACTTGCATTTCCACTCAGAGGAGGTGAGCAACCTTTGGAAACGTCAAGCCATTCTCCAGGAGGCTTGGGGGCAGTGCAAGAAGAATCCCCAGGGGCCGCAAAATGGGAATAGAAACCCTTGTAAAGTGGCTTGTCTTCAGCAATTTGTCTCTTTGCTCCCTGACTTGAATGAGAAGCTGCAGAGACAGCATGAAAATGAAATATAACCAGGAGGAATACTCCATTTCAGCTCTCCTGCATCTCTTACTGCTCCCTCCGGTCCCTGCCGCTCATCTGCTGAAGTCCAAGGCAAAGTGTTATTGAGCTGCTGGATCTGATTGAATTTTTTTCACATCCCTGAAGGGCCACAGTGACTGGAGCGCTGCTTTGAGCAGGAGAGGACATGGTTAGCCAGTTGGCAGGACCAGTCCTCGTGAGACTCAAGCAGTGTCTGGCCCAGACTGCTGAGTGAACGGGTAGCAAGGCCAGCTCTCTGTGGCCGTGTGGAGACTGCTGCAGATATTTGAAGCAAGGATAGAGGCTGAAAGTAAACCTGCCTTGGTAACACACTCAGACAATAGTCATATCCTGACATGTATCTACGGAGAGGAGCTCTCTGCTGCCCCACTGCTGTGATTCCTCCTAATGGGGTTTGATGAGCTGCAGGTAACACCCTTGGGATTAAATTTTGCTGGGAGACAGACCTTTCTGTCCCTGGCTTGGATGTTTATCTTGGGACGCCCTGGAATTTGACTCAGCTCTGAGCTGCTCACCTGCTGGTGAGACCTGGAGGGCTGCCAACATTTTGGAGAGGAAGAGAGAAGCAACTCATGGCTTCAAAGAGGGCTCTGAGCCACTCCCAAAGCAAATCAGAGAGTGAGCACGGACCCAGAGGCATCTGAATCATTCTTCCTCTGCAGATACAGTGTGGGGATGTGGTAGACAGGCCCTGCCACCACAGAGTGGAGAAATGAGGAAGGCAAAATTTCAGAGCCTTTGGGAATACTCCTCTCCTGAAAGCCCTAGGCTGTAGGTGGCTACTGTGGTGACTGGGGGAGCTCGTATGGAAATGCCAGGCTGTGCTGGGGTCGAGAAGGTGAGGATGAAGATTCTGTTGCTCTGCACTGTCCATTGTTAAGGCAGGATTGACAGAGGAGTCATCCTACTTTTCAGGGTGTGCTCTACTGCCTCTTCAAAGCTGTTCAGCCAGACCCAGGGGGCTCAGTGTGGTGCAGCTCAGGAAGTAAGAATGCATCCTGTTCCCTGACTGAGCTGCAGGCAGGAAGCACAAGGGCTTCTGGACCTTTGGGATGGGGGAAGAAGTGTTGTGAGCTCTTGCAGCTATTTGCACAGGACAAGTCCATCCATAGTTTTCAGGATCTCTGTGATGTTCAAAAGCTGAGCTGAGGTCTTTGGTGTCGTCCCTCTCTGGGGACCCCCAGCTGTGTCTCTCTAGCTTTGGGGTGGAGGGTGCTGCCGGTCTGTGCACAGCTGGGGCTCCCAAATGGGGTGTGCATCAGCTCCCAAGCCAACACTGCTCAAGCCTGGAGAGGAGATGACTCCTCCTGCCTTCAGTGGCATCAGGCTGAGCTGCGAGCAGAGCTGCCTGAGGACAGCATGTATTTGTTGTCCAGCTGGCCCCAGCAACTGTAGGAGCAGAGAGTGCCTGTGGCGCCTGTTTCCACCTCCCCGGTGCAGGGGGAGAGCAAACCCAGCCCAGCAAGGACAGTGGATGAATAGAGACGAGGTGAGATGGCCAAGGAGGCTGGTGGTGGGGCTGGGCTGAGCACACAGGAGCTGGACCATGATGAAACACCTCAAAGGGCAGTGTAGTCTCATGGATCCCCATTCCCTGGGAGTGGAGAGAGACCTCAGCTCCACATTTCTGTGGTTTCTTTGCTCATTATATGAAAAACGAAGGGTGAAGACAGGTCCATGAATCATTATTGTTTGGTTTGGCTGCATCACTGCTCTGTGTTTAGGAATGGCTGATTCCTTTTCTTCTTGTGAGTTGTTCTCTCTTCCCCCACTCCTTCGGGTTTAGGGGTTGTTTTCTGGTTTTTGTCCCTTCAATTGTCCTGAATTATTGCAAGATGGTGAAACAGAAGATCTCTTCCTTTCCTTTCATTGGCTTCTCTTCCAGCAGATGTCAAATAAAAGAGTCCAGGTTTTGAATAACTCATCCCAAAAGGGGATATTTCACCCGTTCCATGATGAGACATTGCAGGAAGCCACTGGCGTGGCCTTCAGGCTCATGAGAGCACTTTCCAGGGAAAAAAAAAAACCAACCCGAAGTAAAAAGGAACAGGATCCCTCTATCTATTTCTTAATTATGTTCTTTTTTTTTTTTTTTTTTGGGGGGGGGTTCTTGCTGGAACATCTGTTCTGAATTTGTGCACAATGCTAGTATCTCTAGATTTGCTCATTCCTTTGCTGCTGGGATGCTGGGGTTGCACAGAGAGAGGGTGCACACACCACCACACCCTTGTTCCTCAGCAGGGTGGGCATGACACAGGACACAGCAGCAGAATGGCTGCTTCCATCACATGCTCCGCAGGAAAACTGGGGCTGCTCCCTTCCTCTCCCACTGCTACATATCGGGGGGGCGTGCCATGTGCTTTTGGCATGCACAAGCTCAGTGACCAGTTTTTATCTCAGGGCAGGTATATGTGCCTTGGCGCCTGGTGAAGGTGTTTCCAGACCCACTTCCCTTCTGTTGTTCCAGGCTGAGGCTGGGAGAGGAGGCAGCATTCCCATGTTTGCAGTGATGAGGGTCCTGGAAAGACAGGGTGCAATTTTCTCATTTGATTCTGTGCTGGGTTATAATTTTTCCTAATTCGTCACCTGTCATGACACAGGAGTGAGGAACGAGAGCTCCCTCTTACATATCACTGCTTGATTACATGGTGTCAGAAGAGGCTTTCACAAATTATTCCACAGAGGTGGAACAGTCTGGAAGGGGACTTGGTAGTAAGGCATGCACAGGGGCTGCAGACTTTGCAGCTCACCTGGCAGCCAGTTATGTCTAGGAGGCCAAGGGCTGGACATCCTGATCTCTCAGGTAGACGGACACCCTCAGGAGCCAAAAATCGATTTTAGGTTGAACTGGAAGGAAAAAAGCAAACCTCCCCCAGAAATCTGAGTGTGGCTGTCCTCCTGATGGCAGTGTCCCTCGGCAGGGCCTGCTCCTGCCCGGTCCTCCCTGGCTGGGTAGGGGTTGTTACGGGGCACACTGGCATCCTGACGGAGATCAGGCTGGGGATCTGTTCACCACCCACAACTCTGCAGCGGGTTGTTCTGGGGATTGTTCTGGGGTTTGCAGCAGGAGGGCTAATCAGGGAGCTAACTGACAGTGATATAATCAAATCAGGGAGAGGCTGCTGTGAGAATTGGAGGTGACATTGCCAAATGTGTGTGTGTGTGGGGCTGTTTGCAAAATGGCACGTGATCACTGAGGGAAGGCAAGCAGGTGGCCAAAGAGTAACAGTGAGTCTGGCTAACAGAGCCCAGCTCAAACATGTGCTGTGGACAGGGATTGAGACATTTCTTCCATTTTTTTCTGCCTTAGTTTTCATGGGCTCTTTAGGGAAAGGAGGTTTGTGTTCCTTTGTGTTCTACAGAGACAGTGAGGAGGGGGACACAGATTTGTTGAAGGACCATGTGGGTTGTGGCTGCTGGAAGCAATGAGGCAATGTCATACACTGAGAAGGGACTGTGAGGTACTGCCCTTCTGCCAAAACCAATTCTATTCCATAGAGAACCTCATCAACAGTGCTCTTGTGACTGCATGGTGAGCCAAGAAGTGGCATTGATCTGGCAAAAAGACCTATTTTGGATGGTGTGGGGCATGCCAGGTTCATTTCAGATGGATCAGCTGCATGAACGGGCTCACTGTGCCATGGTACGACAAGTGGAGTCAAGCAGGGGGGAATGAAGGGTGCAGGGAAGGACTGGGTGAGAATAGCTTCAAAACTTTGGTGGGCTCCAAAACCAAAGCTGAAACCTGCTGCTGCTGCTCTTTATCAGGCCAGGAGCTCCCTCAGAGCTCAGTCTCTAAGAGGGAGTTGTTACCAGGAGCAGCACAAGTATTAGAGAGCCTGAGCTCCTCAACCTGCTGTTACACTGTCCCCAGCAGCTCAAGCATCCATGCTCACGTGGGCTTGGATTCCCCACTCCACATCTTGTGCTTGGGCTTTCCGGACTGAGCTTGGAATGGGGGACTGTGGGACTGTGGTGTGAGCTGCTCGTAGGGGCCCGCAGTGAGCTGAGGAATGCCCAGAAAAGGTCTCTGGCACATGTGCTGGCCTGGTCCACCCCATGCTATGCCCAGGGCAGCTGCAGGACAAATCCTGACATGGGGAGTCTCAGGAGAAAGAAGTGGTCTGGAGCATGGTGAATGACAGCCTCCAGTGTCTATCCAGAGGCTTGTACTGAGGTGGTGACTTCAGCCTGGTTTTGAGGAACAGGTGCCCAACCCTAGCCCCAAATGGTGTGTGGCCCTTTTCCTTATGCCCCTGTGGAGTTTGTGTGTTGCTGTAGCCCTTTGCTGTCACTGACTCTGGCCTAGACACCTGGGATTGCTTAAAATGCAGCTGACCTGGTCTCATAAAATCACCAAGTCATAGAATGGTTTTAGTTGGCAAGGGACCTTGAAGATCATCTTGTTCCAAGCCCCCTTGCCATAGGCAGGAACACCTTCCACTAGACCAGATTGCTCAGAGCCCCATCCAGCCTGGCCTTGAGCATTTCCAGGGATGGGGCATCCACAACTTCTCTGGGCAAGTTTTCAGTGCCTTACTAACCTCACGGTGAAGATTTTTTTTCCTAAAAAACCTATCCTATCTATCCTAAATCTACTCCAAACATCTCCTTGCACCACAACAGCTCTGGTTGAAGTGCTGCTGAAATGCTGCTGGTCACATCTCAGGGGGCTTGGCATGGCAGAACATGCCATGCCTTGTCAGGGGAATTGCAGGGCTGTGCTGGAGGTGATTGAAGATGCCCCAAGGAGATGCTTGAGCTGGTCTTCAAGCTAGCAGAAAGGGATATTTAATGATCCCTGATTCTTGCTGGCCAGGGAGGCCACCTTCCACCTTTCCAAGGTTCAGGGAGAATCTGACAATGGGTATTGTGGGAGAGCATGCACAGAGGCACAATAGATCAGGAATAAATCAACAATGGGCTCACCCTTACTCAGCTCCCTCCAGTTCAACTCTCCTGCAGCACAAATGTTTTCCCTGTTTGCATCCCTGGATCCACTGTTTAATCTAGTTTCAAATGCCCCAGGCTTTCCTTGGAAAAAGCTTCTCCTCAGCCTCATAAATCTTCCTGTCAGGAAGTTTTTTTCTTGCTACAGACCTGAGAATTTCCCTTTCTTAATTTCATGCTGCTTATCCTCCCTTTCCCATGCCGGGCCCTCCCCTGGATGGGCGCTGAAGCAGGACAGGAGCAGCATGTCTTTCTCTCAATCTTCTCTCTTAAGGGTTATTTCTCACTTAGGACTTGTTCCTTTCCTCCTGTCTCGTTCTACCTGCTCCTAGGCTATGCTGTGAGAGCCTTGGGCTGTGCTGATAGATCTGGGAGAGGCACAGGATAAACCTCAAGGGGACGCAGATGAGCTGGAGAGGCTCTCTGGAGCCTCTGGTCCCATGATCACCTCTCCTTAGCTTGCCCTCTTCCCAAAATCCCCCTCACTTCTCACCTCTGACAGTCAGGAATGACCAGTTGCTCTATTTTTCTGCTGTCCAGATTAAACTTTCTTTGCTGCAGCTTCAGTCCCTCCCTGTATGGCTTCGCCCAGCATAGCCATGGAGTAGAGCTCATTGCGACTTTTGTGGCAGCTTTTCCTCCACTGGAAGCCTGCTTGTTTCCTACCTACACCACTGCTTGAGGTGACAAGAAGCACTGGTTCTGAAAGTCCTTTGTGCACTCCTGGGAAAGGGTTTCAGGCTGCTGCCTTTGCTGCCCACGTACTGAAAACAGATGAACCCAGAGAAGCACCTTGCAGGTTAATCTTGAGCCTCTAAATGTGGTCAGGTTGGGTTGCAGATGTTGATGCCAGAGTGTATTTATTCATTTCACAGTTTTGCTTATTTATCAGATCCTGTGATCATTAAATTGTGCATTACCATTTGGCATGTGGCAGGTTTTAATTCCTATGGCTGGTTTATGCCCTCTGCAGGTATTAGCCTAAATGCATTTCCTGACAAGTGATGGATGCTCCCAAAAGCTGTGGCAACATATTTATTGATCAGAGCTCTCCATAACCCTAGCTCACTAATGCAAGCTCTTGCAGCGCTAGGAACTATTGTCTCCTCAGACTGTTTCATTAACTCAGATGTGAGGGTTTGGTCTTTCCTTTCACGCAGGATGGACTAAATCTTGCTCAGTGTCAACTGTGACAACAGCTCCAGCTCTCTAAGTAGGGTAGACCTGCCCTGTGCTCAGCAAGGGGACTTCTGAGGGATATTTAGGGATAGAGAAGCCCTTCAATGACTTTCCAGAGAATGCAGAGGCAAACATGAACCTCCCAGGTGTATCTGGGGTTGGAAGGTGCCTCTGCAATTGCCTTTCTTGCAGATGTGTCTGACCTACCTGTGTTCTGGGTTGTGCAGCAGAGGTGGGAGCACAGCAGCTGGGTGCTGCTGCAGACTCTCCCCAGAGCAGATGGAGCTGGTTAGGGAAGTGCCACCTCGAGGCTCCCTGCAGGGTCTGCAGTGCAGGGCTGCCGAGGTGCCTCAGGGAATGGGATGTGTCTGCTGCTGCCAGGGATCTGCTTGGAAAAAACTAGTAGAAAAAGTTCTGCTGAGAAAGTTCTGTCCTGTCAAGGGAAAAGTTTCTGCTAACCCTTGAAGAGGTGGAGGACCAGAGAGGCATCTTGAGTTACCCCCTGTTTCATGGAGGTGTGTGTGGACTCTAACAGACTTAGGAACCTAAGAGCCTATGACAGGTGAGGAGCAGATAATGGTGTGGCCAAGCTGGTCAAAAATTGGTCAGGAAACAGCCCAAAGGCGAGTTATGGAGGCTTGAAGGAGTGACAGGCTACTGTATTGTGGAGACAGGGCTGCCTTCCCACGTACATGGCATGAAATCCTTTCCCTCTCTGCAGCTGCAAAGCTTTGCTCCTGCCTGCTTTCCCCAAACTCACCCTGAATGAGTCTACCTTCTTCAGAAACAAAAACCAGAAACCTTGAGAACTTCCCTGTTCTTCTGGAAGAGAGCAGGGTAGACAAATGCAGGACATGCTGCCTTATTCAGCATCCTGGTAGAGCTGGGGCTTCATGAGGTGGAATGACCTTGCAAGATAATGCCCAGAGCTCCGCATGGTCATTCCCTCTCCTCTGAGAGCAGCATGGTGCAATGGCAACATCCGGGAGCTTATTGGACCTTAACCTTGCAGGATGAAGGGGGGAGTTGACGCTGTGGACAGTGGCTTTGCAGAGCCACATCTGGACACGGGCACTGGGGTGGAGAAAACAGAATGAAGCTGCCAAAGCCATGGCTGGTGGGGAAAAAGATGAGAGGTCAGAAAAAGCCGGTGGGAGGGTGATGTGGGATCCTGTTGGCTCCTCAGTTGTGGGAGACTCCAGCTGATCCAAACCTGCTGGCGGGGTGTCTGCTGGAGAAGCTGCTCTCTGCTCATGCTGGAGGGGAGTGACATCCCACATGCTGTAAATATTTCTAGAAAACAGCTCCTCACCCCTTCTCCTGCAGTTTGCATGGCCTGAACACCTGTGATAAGAATAAATGAGGCTGCGAGGAGAGAGAACTCTGGTCTCAGTGTGACACCAGAGCACTCCACGTGGATGTGACCCCCGTGGCCAGCACTGCCCTCAGTTTTGCCAGTCCTCACCACCTGGGCGTGGGTTATTTGTGTGTCCCATGGACACTGGCTCGTCTCCTCTGACCTCTCTTGCACAAAGCCCCTGGTCTGGGGCTGGAAACTGGAAATGGAGCCCCTGGAGGTCCTGAGGCCAGAAAAAAGACAAGCTGTGTGCTCACACCTCACTCATGCCAACGCTCACAGCTGCCTGGCATGAGCAGCTTTGGGTCTGAATTGACCTCCAAGGGGCAAATCCACCAACCAGCAAACTCAGTGCTGACACTACAAGAGTTTCCCTGCAGTCCTATGCAATCCTCCCAAAATGCCAGTGGCATCAGGGGATGCTCGTCCAGGTTCCCACTCCTTGGAGGAAAATACTGTTTGGTTTGCCTGCATAAGCACCCCCGTCTCTCCTCAGCTGAAGGTCCTTGGGCCTGTTGGCAGATGACCACTAGGTTTGAAAGCTCTCAGTTGTCCTCCCAGCCTGATCACCAATGATAATGAACAGTGTCTTCAGGGGGCTGCAGCAGGGTATAAGCTGGAGCCAGGGCCCTTGTTGAGGGCACCTGACACAGGTGGGTGCAAAAGACCTTTGGGAAGAGCAGGGTTGACCCTCCTGTCATTGCATGTGCAGCCAAATTCCTGGGGGAAAAGAGGAGGACAAGGATATTTTCACCTGGGGCAGCACAGACAAAAGGACTCTTTCCACCTTCAACTTCCCATGCTGGAGAGTGGTGAAGAGAAACAGTTGTTTTATAGAAAGAAACTGGGTCTTACATTGATAGAGAGAGATTGCAGCTTTATGTGAGAAGAAGAAAGAAGCTAAATGAGGTGCTGATGCAGTGAGGATCTTTATTGTTAAGCACTCTTAATAATGCATAGAGTTGTACTCATCTTTCAGTAACTTTATTCCACTATTGTAAATCTCATTTTAGTGATCCTATCATTTCAGCCTTAATTCTAGCTGGCATGGTGGAGCCATCTGCCAGCCAGGAGAAATTCTTATCTTCCCCTCCTCATACCAAACACTGGGAAGTGCCCTGCTCCCACAAATACAGCTCCCACATAGCTGGGGGGCAACACAGGAACCATCTGGAGCAGACGAACCTCCCAGACACCGCAGTGAGGAGAAGTGTCTGGCATCCAGAGGGAAACCAGAAACTGGGCAGAGAGAAGTCCTGGGGGGAATAGAAATACAGCCTAAGAGCAGAACTTGACAATGCTAAATCAGAGTGTGCAGTTAGAAATACCATCCCTTTCACACAGGCTCTCCAAACAGCTGCAAAACTCTCTTATCAGAGTAAAACCCCCAACCAAATAAGTTAAATATATTTTGGTTTGTAAATCACTAGAATGGGACAGAAGCCAGCAGGTTTCCTCATGCATCCTGCTAACGCCTGTGTCCCTTTGCTGGTCCTGTGAGGCTGGAGACAAACTTTGGGAACTGTTCTTGGGGACCGGGCGGCAGCGCCCGAGCTGAGCTTTAATTAACAGAGTGGCTGCCGTTCTGCTCAGCGCAGCAATCTCAGACTTCAATTGCTGATTGAGGCAAGAGCCATTTCTCACCAGGTAGAGGAAATAAGGCTTGCATCAGAACATAAAAGATTGTTTTAATTAAACCTGGTATTTCTAAGCCTGTTGCTGGCTGCAGCCGAACGGGGGAGGCAGCTAGAGTCGGTCAGAAAATTCCCAGAAAAAAGGCACTTTTTAGGCTGGAAATGGAGCATGATGGAAAAATAAAAGGCTTCTGTTTTTTTTTTTCAAAGTTTTATTTGCCTTTTGGTCCTACAGGCTGGGGGCATCACAGAATTGCCTGTGCGGCATCACAAAGGAGGAAAGGACCTCTTCTGCATCCAGCTCAGGGGGCTGCATTTGTTCCCAGGACTGACTGCAGCCCAGGACAGCCTGATGAGATCAAAACCCAGCCCCAGCCCCAGCCATCACTATCTCTTTCTCTGCACCGTGGTTCTCCCCTCCTTTTCCCAGCTCACTTTTATCTCCGCAATGGGCTTTGCAGGAAGGTCAGTATCCAAATAAATTTCTGCCTCAGCACTGTAAAAATCTTGGGGTGCTCTACACTTAAGTCTGAGGGCCTTTTTTTTCCCAAGCAGTTGTTTGTCAAGCCTGTGGCTCTCCCCACCAGCAGCCAGGTCGAGTTTTGGGTGGTTTAGTCTTGCAACACAAGAGCAAAACCAAGCAGACAACAATCCCAAGGTCACCAAACACTCTGAGCAGGCTGTAGAAAGGACCCCAGCCTCAGGTCAGCTCTCTGCTGCATTTTCTAAATCTGTGAGGATTTTGAAATCCTCAGATGGAGCAGCAAATCCCTCCAGCTGTTCCCATTCCCACTGTGCTCACCCAGCCCAGGAACATCTTACACTGATCACTGAGCATCTTCTCCGAGCTGCAGCAACTTGCTCCCTGGGCAGAGGCAGCCATCCAGGCAAAAACACATTTTTGAGTGCATGTCACCTTTGGGGTTTTCCTGCTGAAGAAGGTAAAATTCAGAGCTCCCAAAAATCATGACTGCCCCAGAAATCAAAGTGGATTTAGGCTTGGGCTTCACAGACAAGGGACAACCAGAGTCAGTGTGACAGCACGAACAACCCAGATGGGACACATGAGGCGGACCACGCTTTTCCGTAGCCACAGGCCACCTCCCACCCATACATCCCTACAGGATGAAGAATATCTCCAGGTGGGTTTAGAATCATACAATATGTTGAGTTGGAAGGGACCCAAAAGGAATCACTGAAATAGAACTCCTAGCCCTGCACAGGACAACCCCAAGAACCCCACCATGTGCCTGAGAGTGTTGTCCAGACACTTCTTGAGCTCTGTCAGACTTGGTGCTGTGACCCCTTCCCTGGGGAGCCTGTTCCAGGGCCCAGCCACCCTCTGGGTCTGCTCAGATGTTGCTCTGCACCATGTATGGCCCTTTTCCTGCATTTGTTTTGCCTTTTTTTTTGACCCACCCAGTAGCTCGTTCTTCAGGAGTCCCAAGCTAGTTGTGACAGCACATGGTCTGGGTGAAGTGACCAGGGCACTGGACTGCATATGGAAAAAAGGGGCTCCTTCTGAGCCCTCTGGAGGTGCTCAGGGCCTCCAGCATCTCGCAGGCCACCACTGCAAGCCAGGGGAAAGGCTAAGCCACAGTGGTGGGAGTGTGGAATGCTAGCAGCACCATCAGACCATAGCATCCAAAACGGAAACTTCCCAGCTTGCTCTCTGCAACTAGTTGATATTAAATCCTCAATTTCTTGCCTAAAATAAACACAATTGAGCAAACACATAAAAATATGTCTGTATTCACAGACAGAAATACACTTACACGCCACATATCTGGAGTTTCAAATGTTTCATTTGCCCAGAATGCTGCTTCAGCAAAACCAAAACTATTTGCAGAACAAAGTCAGTCACAAAAACCCAACTTTCCCAGCTCAGAAATTTCTGGGGGCAAAAGCAACAATGGCTATTAAAATGAAACTGCCTGCCAACGTATTTCCAAACCAGAGAGCTGCAGATGAATCCAAATGGTCCCATTTCAACACTGGAATAAATTTAGACAGACAAACAAGTAAATTGAGACTAGCATGAAACTACTGGAAGTTATCAAACCAATCTACTGTTCTTGCCTTCCTTCTTCCTTGGAATTACCAGCTTCTCACTAGCAGTAAGAAGGTAAAAGAGCTCAAATTTTTGTCTCAGCACAAGACAGGAAATAGTCCTCAAATCTAAAATATTTCCATGGATTAGATTTTTCAAAGTTTTATTGCTTATTCACAGTGTTTCATGGTGCTTCTGAAATACCTCCTGCTAATGGCTGAACTAAAATAACTTCACCTGATTGAGCAGAAGAACCAAGATGTTTTGGTGGTGCATCAGGGATGTTTTTCAGCTCTCTGGGTCCTGTCAGGGGGGCTGCAGCCAGCTGAATTAAACTGCATATGCAAATCTTAATTAATTAGCAATTAGGTATGGCAGCTTGTCAAACTGCAAAGCCTGGCACTGAAAGATGCATTCTGTGGCCACATCCTTTTGGAGTGTCAGCCCTTAAGCAGGGCAGCATTAAAGCTTTAGTGACAGGGATGTGTTACGAAGCTTTGGGCTTTGGGAACATCCAGCTCAGTTCCAAGGAGCACAAAATAGATGGAAATGTATTAGAGATGGATGGAAATGCACTGGAGATGGTCTGCCCCAAATTGCTCTATATAGGCATAGAAGAGGGGGTGTGGGTTGTGGGCTCTTTTCTCTCCTCAGAGGTCAGGTGTGTGTGACTCTCCAGACAGACATCCCCTGGCTGGGGACACCAGGTGGCTATCCCAGCTTGCAGAGGCAGAGGTCTTGCCTCCCTGGAGGTCTTAGTAGCCTGTATCAGAGCCCACCTCTCATCTGTGCCACTGCTGGGACTAGCTCAATCCATGCCAACGGAGGAAGTTCCTTAAAGCCAAATCTAATTTTGGATCATCCTGGCTGGAGTCCGTGGGTGTTCACATGGCTGTGTGCACCAGGACAGGCTGTTGGGCACCTGAGCCAGGGCTCTGGTGGTGCAGCACACTGGGACCACAGAGCACATTTCTCATCACGGCCTCTGCCCCATGGGAGGAAACGCTCCCCTGCACGGCTGCAGGCCCTGCCCACATCCAGCTGCTCTGCAGCATCCATGGATCCACCATTTCCAGCATCCCAGTATGTGTAGGGGGTGCTGGGCAGAGGAGACGGGACAGCAGGCCAGCCAGGGCCTCGCTACCCCTGGGAGCACCAGGTGCATTCCTCCTGGAATGCTCTCCCAGGTTTTTTCTCTCTAAGCTTGCGGCTCACGTCCTGCTGCTGCTGTTAGCCAGCCTGGCCAGAATCAAGTCATTTATTTCCCACACAGCCTGAAAAAAACCACATTTCGAACCAATTTATTTTGGGGACCTTTACACATTTTCTAGCAGATTTTCCAGCAGATTTCTGGTGCATTAAAGCCCACTGACCATTGCCATGGCTCCTTCAGTGGGGCCCTCAAGCTGCCCTTATGTTTTTCAACAGAAAAATGTGCTGGAAAAATACTGACCTACAGTTCCCCATGAAAAGTTTGAAGCACCACAGAGGAGTGGCACCACAGCTTGGACATGAATGGCTGCCCACACGCACTTTAAGGCATCACCAACACATAGAGTCAAGGAGCAATGGTGGGAGCCAGACAGGCTACATTACAGACCCCCATGGGGATGTCATTGTGCTGCTGTGATTTTAATATCATTAGACAGGAGATAACCTATCTCTACAGATAAAAACAGGAACCCAACATGAAAAATTGCCATTATCCAATAAGACACAGGTTCTATGGGAAGCTCTGAGTGGAGGTAAACGCATCTAGGATTGAAATTTCAGTTTGTTCCAGCTTCCTCCTGGGGCCAGATCTATGCATAGAGAAAAGGAAAATATTTGTTTCTTTCAGAAGAGGTGTAAAGCTCTTTACATATCACCAGGTGCCTCAGGCAGCATGCTGACCAGGTCTACTCATTCAGTCTCATTTTGTTAGAGCTTTAATCACGTTAATGACAATTCTAGCATTTCAAAATGGCTCTGGATCAACAGCTGAACTCTGAGCATTTCTCTGCAAAGAAGAGGATTCCAGAAGTTAGACTCCACTCTCAGGTGTCCTGGCACCCTCTCTGCTCAGCACAGCATCCTGGGGACATCTCCTGAAGAGATAGAGAGGCGGTCCTGGCTGGAAATCATCTTCTCAACCCCCTCCTGCACATTTCCTGTTACAGCTCTTTGCATCAAGCAGAAGCTTATTTGGGGATCCACGACTTAAACAATATTTGCAAAAATAAAGACAGCTTAATCCAGAGCCTCCGGGAGGAGGCAGAGGGGAGAGGATAAATGTGTCCAGATACACAGAAAGGAGCTGGAGAGGGGACTGGAATAAGCAGATATCAACTCCACTGAGCACAGACAAAACCAGCTGCAGGCTCTCAGCAGGGAAGGTTTAGGTAAGACATTAGGGGACATTTCCCAATGATATGGGCATGATAGCACAGCAATCAGGTGCCAGGAGGAGCACCAGCCCTGTACCTTGTTGGGTAGTGCTGGGCTCAGCTCGGGCAGGAGCGTGGGGCTGCTGGCTGCCCGTGATCACTCGTCACTGCAGCGTGATGACCTCCACAAAACACAGAGGAGACAGCACTGTCAGCCCTGCCTTGGCATCCACGCCTCGGAGCAGGCAGGGAACAGCTGATGTTGTGTCTGCAGTGGCATCCTACAGGTCCTGTTAATCACACTGAAATAATCAAGCCCGGAGGAGGAAAGTCAAATGCATTAACTGCTAATTACAGGCGCTGCTAACCCCGCAGGCACTCCGTGCCCCCATCACCAGGCTCGGCACAAAGACAGGGAGCCTGGCACTGTGAAGGGGATGTGACAGCCCTGGACATGGCCTGCTGGCCTCACCACCCCACTGCTAGCACCTCTCTTCTTCCGCACTCGAGGGAACTCGCAGCTTCCTGGGCAGATGCACGGTGCACTAATTAAAGGATGTGTTAATATTCCTGAAATAACCTCCCTGTTGACTCATTCCATGACCTTGGGCAACAATTTTTTCCCCCTTGCAGGGAGGACAGTGCTTGGCCAGAGCCTGGCATGGGGCGGAGGGGAGGCTGAGAGCCAGAGCTGCAGTGCTCTGATCCAACATGGCACTGCGTGTCCATGTGGTGAAAATGCATGAAAAGCTTGGATCCTGCTGGCATTTCTCTTCTGCCTGCCCATTTCAGCTCTGCTTGTCTCCTCTCCGCACTCAGCAATGCAGCAGATGTGGAGAATCTTGAAATAACAGGACAGTCTTTAGCACAACTGGAAGCTCTAACAAGAGGAGATTAAATGCTGGAAATCAGACCTTTGAGCTGCACCAAAGACCTCCTGAAATGCAGGGAGCCCTCCGTAAGAAGCAGCAAATCTGTGTCAATTTTCTTTCATGGTCTCAATCCTGCATCAGCACCAGGGCAGGCTTCCATTTCAAGCCTAACCTTTCTCTCAGCAGAAGCAGGGCTAACCTGGCACTCAAAACTGAGGGCACAAAACCAGGAATAGCAAATTGTGCTTCAAAGCAGCAACTGTGCCCGGGTGTCTCCTTGCTGCAGCCAGACACCCACCTCCTGGGCAGCCTCTAATCCACAATAACCACACAGACCTAATTTCAACCAGCACGCCTCAAACTACCTATTTAATTGCCCGATATTCATCTCTTTATGAATCTATAATTACTATGATCTTATTTGTGTTTGCACTGAATAGATGCCCAGGCAGCATCAGGCTCGTTCTGCCACATTACTTGCCAGGTCTTTTACTGAGCTGTGGATGCAGCTCTCCTTTTCCAAGTGAATTTTATTCCTTGCATTAACTTGGCTTTACAGACAAGGCTTTAAACATGGAACAAATTAACTCATTTGCCTCAAATAATCCAGTGACCAAAACAGGCCATGTTTCATGGACTGTTTTCCAGCCCATACTGTCCTGGCAGCAACTGCAATTGAGAGGGTGGGATATTTTCTCAGTGGCTGCCCTGGGGATCTCCCCACACGTGCACCAGCTCTAGCACTCACAAAAAGCACCAGCAAATTTAGAATAAAAGTGGACCCACATTTCTCCAGCCAAAATTTTCTGACTGAAAAACTAAACATTTTCACCAGAAAGAGAACAACTGGAAGAAAAACACTGCAGTTCAGGCCAGGCAAAATGGGACTGCCTGCAGTGTGGTGAGGGCTTATGAGAAAGAATTTCTGAGCCTCACCTGCCACAGTTTGTGTGTGTCATGTGGGGTCTGTCCTGTCACTGGGGGATGCATTTTGTCCCCTCCTGCAGGTCTCAGTGCTCTAGGGAAGCCTGGTGCCCGAGGCCATTTCCCAAGACCCTGCTACGTCTCTTTTCAATGAAACACCATGGATATCCACATAATTTCTCCTCTTTTACATTCAGCTCCAAAGCAAGCTGGCTGGTAAGTGCAGGAACTCAGCCCATGGGCAGCCAGCTCTCAGCCTGACCTCCAGCCAGGGCTCCATACCAATTGCTCTGCACAGGCTTTTATGGCTCTTTCAGCTGCACTCAGCTTTGATTGTGCCTGATCAAAATGCACATGGCCAGCGTTGATAATCACTGATGATCAGGAGCTTTTAGGAAGCAAATGACGGGGCCAGCGCTCGCTTGATGGATCAGGTCATTAGGCGCAGCTGTTTTCCTCCTTGACTTGCTTTTTGAAGGGAATTTGTGTTGTCGTTTTTTTCTCTTGCCCCTCTGGGAAACTGTGTGAAGGTATTCTGGGGGTCTCTGGCTACTGCACCTACTTGAAAACATAAAAGTTTTGGTGGGTAAGGGGGGAGGTCAGCATGGTCCTGCTGTGTCCTGGTTGGCATGCACAGCAGTGGGTTTGAACAGTAATTTCTGCATAAATCAGCTGCTGATCCTGCCGGTGCTCAAATAGTTCTTCTGGCTGCAAGTGGAGCATCTTTATCATCACAGACCCCTTGGTGAGGGCAGAGGCACAGGCGTGGAGCAGAGGGATTTAGAGGCAGTTTCCAAGGCAGTGTTCGTGTTCCTGAGCTCTGCCTGCTTATCTGGGTGGGCTGAAGGCGTGAAGGGCTCCTCTGTGGTGGCCCAGCTGTGAGCATCACCTGGGGATTTGGGGGTGAGAGGCTGCTTGGGAGGCAGTAAGGCAGCCCCCACCCTGCTTGGTGAAACCTTGGTGGGACACTGTGCTGGATCAGGTTCCTTCCTCAGTGAGGAGCTGTGATATTCCAGATGAGACTTCAGCCCCCGAGGACAGAGAAGTGACTGCAACTACCACCCACCAATGCAAGAGTGTAAATATGGGGGCCACAAATACCCTCATGTCCTGGAGGAGCCAAGCTGCTTCCAGAAATTAGGGAGTTGGTTATGAACTCCAGGATGTATTCCAGCCCAACTGATGCTTCCTTTCCCTGTCCTTCTTGGGACCTCAAACCAACCCTCAGTGACCTCTCCAGAGCGCATTCCCACCGTACAGATGGAGACAGTGCTGCAGTAGCTGAACTTCAGAAAAGGTTGTGCAAGCTGGCCCCCAGATCCTGCTGGGCTGCAAGCCCCAGAGGGAAGCCAGGCAAGGAAGAGTGAAGCAGTATTTAGAGGAACCCATCAGAGAACCCATATGACAGGTCTCTCTGCCTGCAGAGATTTGGCCACCCTGGACTGGAGCCAGGCTGAACTGCTTCATACAGCCACAGCAGGTATTCCTGCCATGGTAGGGCTGAATGAATCCTGGGAGAGGCTCATCCTTATGTGTTGCACTGGTCTCTGGGGATGGGTGTGCACACAAGGTTAGTTGTAGGTGCTGAGTATCTGCTCCCCTGAGGATACCTAGTCCAGCCCTCCTTGCTCTGGTGAGGCATCGTGTGTTTAGGAATTAATTATGAACATGAGTTACAAAAAAATACAATTCTGTTTAATAATATTAAAAAAAAAAGGGAGGAGGAAGAGAAAATTTGCCAGAGCCATATATTAAAAACAAATTATGTTCAGCAGGCAGGTGAGTCAAGGCCCGCCAGGCAATTGGGAAGGCAGCGTGCAGGCGGTAATTGAAAAAAGTGAGACGCAAGTGAACAGCCAAAGCTCTGGCATAATAACTCCCAGCACACACACAATCACAAAGTTAGCAACAGGCACTGGTTGGGGTGGGAGCTGCCCTGTGCTGTGTTCTGGGGATCCCTAGCACCCCCTGGCACTGGGTTGGGGTCTCTGTGCCTGGCAGCAGGGCAGGAATCTCAGTGGTGATTCCTCATGGTGTTTCCTCACTGTGCTCCTCTCTTGGGCCTGATGAGCCTCAGATCACCCCCAGGCGTTTATTGAGTCTGAGTTAGTGCCAGGGATCCCTTTACAGCTCAAATTATGGGTTATTGCAGAGCATGAGCACTAAATACCTGCAGCAGGAGGATGCTGCTGTCCCTCGTCAATTGTGTGCTTCTCCTTCTAGCTCCCTCCCTGGGGAAAGTCTTGGTGCCCCGTCCTTCTCCACTGCTCCTGACATCCCTGCTGGGTCCAGCCTTTGTCTCCAGGAAGCCATCAATCCCCCTCTGGACGCCTGGGAGCAGCTCTGGCCGAGGCTCTCCTGTGGCTGCCAACCCTGGTTAGCAGCTGAACTGGATTTGTGCAAGCAGGTGTTTTTGGGTTTTGTTTTTTTTTTTTTTGGGCTGTGTGTTTGGGAGGCACTCTCCTCTGGGGTCAGGTATTTCCTTGCTTTGTGAGCTCGTGAAGTGTGATGAGGGTCCCTCTCTCCAAGGGGAGCAGACCATCTTGCCTGCTGCAGAGGATCCCTCTCACTCACACTGTGCTGGCTCCCATGCCCAGCTGTTCCTGGGGGAGAACTGGGGATACTGGGCAGCCTTTTGGTCTCCTCCTCTTCACCACCTAATCACCAGGAGTCTGGAGAAACAAGGAAGTGGTGGCAATGGAATGGAGACTGGGAGAGCTTTCCATCCCACTGCTTTGCTTGGGTCCTGTCTACACATTGACAACTGGCACACAGTCAGGCCCTGAGTCTGCAGCAGTGAGAATCCGCAGAGCATTTGCATCTCAAGGAGTGCAGCAACTCCTCTATTTAAAGGCTACCTTGGCCCAATTGCCATCCTAGCCCCTCTCACCAGGACTCTTGCCCTCAGGGGTTGTTATTTATAACATCTGCTGCTGCTGCCGCTAATCCCTTCTCTAACCCCATTCCCTCCTCCTCCCATTGCTCCCTCCCTCCCTCACAGTTCCTTTGTTATCATGTCATGGCTTGGGGTCTGTTGCTTCGATTGCTTCACATCCAATGGGTCAACCAAGATCAGGATTCATTTTTGAGAGATGCTGTATATGCAGAGACCATCCCTGCCCTGGGAGCTGACGGATAGCTCAGAATGCCACAGTTGATCCAGAGATGGCAAGGAATAGAGACACAGAGAGAGGAGGTAACTTGCCCCATGCTGCACAGAGGACTCTACCTGAGGAGCAGTCCCAGCCCAGGTGCAACCATAGCCCCACATAAGGCATGTGGAGTGCTAAAAACAAGACAAACTAAGCGCAGCTGGCATAAAATCCATGCAGTACATTGAACTGTAATGATTCTGACAATAAAGCAACCCAATAAATATTATGAAATGAAAACAGCCCTCCGGGAGCGTTTGCAATCGATTGCTGAGAGCTGGCATTTGTGCAGCAGATTACGTGTGAGACAGGTTTGCTCTGCCTTTTCTTCTTTCCCTTCTAAATGCAGAATGAAAAGAGCTCTCTGGAGTGGATGCTGGGGGGAGACCCCCTCCCTCCTGCGCTTGGGCGCTGTCAGAAAGGGAGAAAAAGGTGAGTGAGACAGGAGGGGCTGTGAAGCCAGTGGGGTAGGAGTTAAGGGGTGCAATTCCTGTCCTTGCAAGCAGTGACAATTCTGTCAGTGTCCCACTCATCCCAGACTGCAGAATTAGGTTTCCCTTTCCTACCCTGAGACATTCATTTCCCAGTGGTTGATGCGTGATGTGGATCTCCTGCCCCAGCACGGGGTAAGGGGAATTGAGTGGAGTGTGGGGCTGAGCAGTGGGATCTGGGGTGGGTTTGTCTGTGATGGGAGGGACTTGTGGTGGGAGGAGGTTGTTTGCCATTGGTGCCTTGCAAACACACAGCTCTGCCCTTCCTGCCCCTTTACCCCTTCCTTGAGCATGGGTGACTACAGAGGCTCCTTGGCTGGCCTGGCACACAGACCAGTGTTCAGCTGGGTCTTGTGGAGCTAGTGCTGTGAAGATGGGAGTGCTGTGTGTTCAGGATCACTGGAACCTCACCCAGTTTCTCTGGTCTTCACCTGCCATGGGCTTACCATAGTGTGATTTTACCGCCATAGCCTGGATTTTCCTTTTGCACCTCCCTTGTCCCCTTGGTGCCCCATGAGATGCTCAGCTGAGCCAGCTCTTATTCAGCTTCAATTCGTCTCCCTAGGTGGATTATCTGATGCTGTGTGCTCACCATGGAGCACAGGGAGGGCCCTGCTCCTGCTTCCTGGCTGGTGTTGACCATGCACCTGGGCATCCCGGGCAGCTAAGCCAGGCTCTGACCTCGCTCACACACGGCCTGGCATGCACTCCCCTTGATTTTCCTGGCTCCTGCCTGCTCCCTCTTGAATCCTCTCCACTGGGCTAATTAATCCTGTTCCGAGTGATGGCCTTTTTACTCCTGCTAATTACAGGAACATCAGCCTGTGAGATACATGTGATGGGCTGGAAACCTGTGGTTTGCAATGAGTTTGGTCAAACTCACAGGATGAGAGAGGGGTAAGGGAATTCCTCATAAATTCAAGACATGAACCAGGCGGGCAAGGTGTCTCTTCTGGTATGAGGAGTAGGATCCACTGGATGAAGCCAAGTGGAGCCAGGCTCCAGAGTAAATAAGAAATACTTCCAGCAATAAGTAGTGGATGTTCAGCAACCCGGTCACGCATGCTAAATGCTTACCTGGATGGCAGGAAAGGCTGGGCAGTTTTATAGAAAAGAGAAGTTCATAGTTACATGGGAATTCTGTCTTGCTCAGGAATTCCCTGAGCTGTGCATCTGCTGCATCTTTAGCAAACACTCAGACACTGGCAAAAGAGGGCCCATGCCAGCAAACCTCGGTGCTGAAGAGGGCTTCTCCAGCACACAAACCCTCCTCAGCCAGTACCTCTTCCTCTCTGCTTTCCACTACCACCATTTCATCAAAATCCTCTCTTCAGCAGACTCAAGGCAGGGCACCAAACATGGAGAAACGCTGCTCAGGCACTGCTGGCATGTTTGCCACGAACACCTCTGTACCAAAAGAATTACATTTTAAAGCTGCTGCAACATAGCAAGAGCTGTCTTAGTGTGTTATCTCATCAAGCGTGCCCAGAGTGAGCTCAGCTCTTTCACCAGCCTCATTTTTCTGAGCAGCAGCTGATTGCGATTTACCAAGTGACACTCCTAGAGTTATGGGTTCTTTTTTCTTTTTTTTTTTTTTTAAGTTATTGGGTTGTTTGATTTGTTGGTGGTTTTTTTGTTGTTGTTGTTTTTTATTTTAGGGAGCTCTTCTGTGAACAGTTTAGACAGGAACAAGAAAAAGAAAAAAAGAGAAATAACAATTATCCCTCATTGGGGAGTGAGGATAAATAACTCCACCTATGGTGGGTGTTTCACAGACTGATGGTATGGCCAGCTGCTGGGTACATGACAAGAATGGGCCCAACTCTGCTCTCAAATACTTACCAGAATAAATTTGAAGTATCTTTGCTAGAGTCAATAGTTATTACACTGGATTTTTATCAGTGTGAGTGATAGCAATTGAAGGTTTTTTTCAAGGCATTTATAAATAAAAATGTTCCTGCTGGCTAAATAGATACACTTCTTTGCTAACTGGGAGTAATCATATGCATTTTGATATCAGCATCTGCTAAATAAGTCCAGGGCTGTGTATTAATGAGGGTGCTGCAAGAACTTTGGAGTACAGGCTCAGAATTCAAAACAACTGGGATGGATGAGAGAGAGTGTCTGGAATCAGCCAGATGAAATTTAGTACAGAGAGCACAGGGTACCACATTTGGGAGGGATAAATGAATGCATGAATGCATAGACAGGAGAGCCTGGAGAGGCAGCAGGATGGCAGGCAAGGATCAGGGGGTTCAGATGGATGACTAACTTAGCATGAGTCAATAGTGGGATGGTTTAGCAAAAAGGGCAGCTCACCTCCTGGGATGCATTAATGCTGGATGTTGGATGTAAGCCATTGAAATCTGCAATTCTGCTTTGTCTGAGCTGTTTCCAGGTCTGGACACTGCTGCTGAGGGCACCTGCAGATGAACTGGAGAAAAACAGCAGCATGTTTGAATGGAGAGATGCTGGAGTGGGCCAGGAATCAATGTTTCCTTTCTGTGAAAATGTCTGTTTTTCATGGGCAAAAAAAGGAAGAGCATTGGCTCTGTTCATTTCTGAAAATGAACCTCAGATTCCTCCGAGTTTGACCCTATGGAGCAACAGTGTCTGCTTTTTGCTATTTCTGTCCCTCAGACCCTCCTCCCAGGTAATTTGGCCCTTCCCTAATGGGATTCCATATTTTGACACACCAGCTTTATTTTAGTATGCATTATAGTACAGAGCAAACCATTCTCACTTCCTGTTTTTCAGGTTATCTCCATTCCAACTCACATTCCTTGGGTTTGATGAGAAATGAGCTCCTTGACTGACTTCTGGACAGGAAGTTTGGCTTCAGCATTCATGCTCCAGGCTTTCCCTTTGTGTTATTTCCTTAAAAGCTAAAAAGGGGCTTCCGGGCCAGAAATATATCTCATCATTTTGACATGAACTGTAAGTCTGAGCAATGTTTGGGAAAAAAAGTAACCCAGAGAGCCAACCCCTCCCCTCACCTACTGCTCATGATACCTGTTCTCAGGATCCCGAGAACAAACAGCGGTAAAACCAGCTATTTACACATGGAAGTGGGACTGCTTTGGGGCTGGCCCTTTCTGACTGGAAAATAACTGGCTCCTTTGGCTCCGAGACAGCCTGTGAAGTTGCGGGGAGGCTGCAGAAACAGTTCATTATCCGGGGCTCGGTGAAAGCAGGAGGCAGAGTTTTCCACAGCGGCTCCCTCCTCTTTGTGATGCGCTGTGCATAGCGGCTCCTGGGTGACATTAGCACTCAGGCAGGCGTGCATACACCGGAGGAATGCCGAGCATATTCCAGAGCGCCAGCACGGCCTGTGGATTAAGCTCCTCTTTCAGAGATATTAGGACAAACCTGCAGGAGGTCTCTTGAAATCAGAGGGATAGATTATCTTGATAATAAAAGCAATCAGAAGCCGTCCTGCTCAGGATATTTAAATGACACTGCTGACTGCAGGAGTGTCAGGGATGTGCCTGGCACAGTGCGGGCAGTGTTTTTCATGGGGTTTGTGGCAGTGCCTGTGGATCTGGCAGGGCAGAGGGAGGATAAGGATGCCCAGTGCCTCCTACCACCCTGACCCAACACTACCTCTGTGTGGGATGGGCAGGGGAATGGGGCAGCACAGCAGTGTGAGACTGAATGCCTACACTGAGAAAACAACAGCCTAGAGAGTGGTTCATCCCTACCAGTGGTGGCTGAAATGAGTCAGATGAACCATCACCTCAAAGGACTTAATTTCTCCTTCCCTCAATCTTGCCCTTCTCCCTGCTCCTGCCTGGAGGGCACCCATGCATGCTGCTCTTCTCCAAGGTCCCATCACCCCAGGTACAGGTCCATGCCCCATATTTGCCTTGGCAAGGATGGATCCTTATTATGCCTCCTCCTCCTCCTTGCCCATGTCCATGCATGCTTAACACAGCTCTGCTGGGTACACCTCTGGCTGGCAGACAATCCTGCTGTCTCCACATGCATATGTCACCTGTGGCAGCTGCAGGATCCCTTTCAGACAATTTGAGGGGCTGTCAGGGCACACCATCAGGTAAGTCCGTGCCCTGGAAGCTCTTTCCTAACACTGCCTGACATCCAGGATACAGCCCCGCTACGTGTGGTCAACCTGTGTGACACCAGTCAGCTTGGAGTTGGATGCTGAGTGTTCTTACTCAGCTGTGTCACTGTGCTCTCCAGCAGTCCAGTGACACCCCCTAAGTCTCCAGCTGTGCAGGATGCCAGGCTGTGGTTGTGTTATTTATCTGCCTCTCCTGAAGTGTTTTGTGCTTAGAAGGATTTTCCCAGAATAAGTCATCGACTGGGCTGTGGAGAGGAGCCTGAGGTGAGGTGCAGAGCCCTGACTTGTCAACAGTCCCCTGTCCCATCCCACCAGACCCAGCTGAGCAGGTTCTTAGGGCCAGGGGCTTGCTCTCAGGAATGTGGTGGGAGCTGATAGAAATCATAGAAATCAGCTCTCACACACACCAGAGCACTCAGATTCCGCTGCTTAGCAGGGCTCGTGAGCTGCGTCTGAAGTGCTGTGCTCAGATGAGATGTGTCCTCTTCAGAGGGTTGCACTTCCCTGTCAGCTTCGCCTTTTGATTCCTCCTGGCCTTTTTTCTGTCTCTTTTTTTTTTTTTTTTTTTTTTTTAAATAGGGTTTTAGAAATGAGGCCAGTGCTTGAATATAAAATGCCACTTATTTTTAAGGATTAGCAGACAGGTCACCTCGTTCAGTATTTGAACAGTGATGCCTCTGGTTTACCCTATCCTGTCCGCCAACAGAGACGGAGGGCTTTGGGGGGGTAAAGTCTGTCCCGTGTGTTGCTGTGGGGGTACAAAAGCACAACTGCTACACACACACACACACACACACACCCCAAAGCATGAACAGATGAACAGACACATGACAAAAGCCCTCCACACCACATCCCACACCAACTGTGCATGCAAAGCTGTCACCTACATTCCCTGTCATACAGCCTTCCTGCCTAAATGCATTGCCAGAGCATCTCTTCGCACCCAAACACACATCTCCAGCCTACGGGGGGCCTGTTGTTTGAATGTTTTGCTCCACTTATCACACACAGACACATATCTCCTCTCTCGTGCATGTCTTGAAACGTTCGGGAGAGCACACAGAGCCACAGCTTCCCACACGCTGTCACCTCAGCACAGTGATCCTCCCCAGTGCTGCTCTGCACCCGCCACAGCCTCCCAGCTGAGCACAGCCTGTGCAGTGTCATCCCACCCCACATCTCCTCCCACCTGCACACCGCTGACCCACGGACTCATCTGCTCTCCAGCACCCCTGCCGACCACACGGCTGCTATGAAAGAGCACTGCTCCGTCCCTTATTAACAAGAAAAACAAATATGATCAGGAGCAGCAGCGGCCGCAGGTCTCTCCTGGGCAAACAGAAGGGCTGGGCCAGCTCTGGGTGCTGCGTGCAGACAGGTCTCGTGGCCCCGGAGGTGTCACTTCCACAGCTGAAATAAGAATTGCCACAGATCCGTGTGACATTTTGAGTCATAAGGCTGCATGCACGAGGGTGTCAAAGGCCTGGCTGAGAGCAAAGTGCAAGGCAGAGATAAGCCCCTGTTTATTACCAGTGGAGAGATGTCAGACCTTGCTTTTCTCCTCTGAAAAACAGACCTGCTGATTGCATACAGCTCAGACTGCTCAGAGAGAGCAGGCTCCAAGGGGCAGGCTCTGATCCTCAGGATCCATGGCTAGCTTGGCATCTCTGGGATAGCATTTCCTCCAAAGGGCACCTGAAGCCTATTTCCCCATCTTCTCTGTTCCAACAGGCTCTCTGGAGGCACAACAGGTTGCTGCTGCCACTTGCCAGCCCTGGCAGCCCCCTAGGGCTGCTGATGTCTCTGTCTCCTGCATCTTTTGGCACCTCTGTCTCCCTGCAGCTCCCCATCCCTTGTGGTCCCAGCCACGGGCACTCAAGCAGGGACAGACAAGCGTGAGACACTACGTGCTGCAGGGAAAGAAGCCCTGCAACCAGGTGAAGCGTAAATGAGGCTTTTGAGTGATCTGATTATTGCTGTTTCCTCTTGTCCCATTTTTCCGACAGCAAAGGGACCCCTGACCTCGGCACTGTGCTGCGTTTCAGCTGCTGCCTTTGATTTCCTGTACCAGAGATGCAGCCAGCTCCACACCCAGGTTTGCTGGCAGATGGATTTCTGGGAGTGTGTGTGCCTGAGGTTTGATCTCATTTGCTTTGTGCCTCTGCAGAAAGAAAATCTGAGCCATGCTGTGAGAAATTCCTCAAAGGAAAGGAGGGGAAACATTACCCAGCAGGGCAAGTCACACAGCTCAGGAACCTCAAGCAATGACAGGGACCTCTTGTCTTTCCCATAGATGGGTCTAAAGGAATGGAAATTAGCAGGAGACTGGACACAGAGGTTAGGACAGGGCACTGGAACTGGAGCTCCTGCCCAGCCCTGGGATGCTCCTCTTGCCCCTGGGGTGACTGAGCAGGAGGTGAGTGGTGTAACCTGCCTGCGAAAGGCACGGGTGTGATGCGAGGACAAAATCATCTCCTTGGGATTGGAGAGGATGCAGGATGTGCTGTGGGTGCTGTGTACAAGCCCTGAGTTCCAGGATGTGGTGTCATCTGGGTTTGGGATGGGAAAATGTACCAAGGTGAGGCAGGAGGAGGGAACACTGCAGCACTGAGTCCCCCAGCCTGGCAGTGACAGGTAATGCCCCTCCATCAGTTCTGTCCTGGGGGAAACTTGGCTCTTTGCTTCAGCTACTCAGCCCCCAACTCTTCTTTAGTCTGGTGCAGCTGCAGACAGTTCCCCGAGCACATCCTGGCATTGTGGTGTGCTGCTTGCTACTTGCTTGCAGGCACAAAATGCCATTTTCCATGGTTTCATGTGCCTACAAGACAAGTGTTCTCTAGCCACTGGGGGAGATTTACAACAGCTTATCTCTGCTTCTAGATGGGTGAGACAGCACTGATTTGGCTTGGGCATTGTTTCTCCCACTGTCATCAGAGAAATTGGAGTCAGGATGCCTGTGCTCTCATCTGGGATACAGCAGCACTGATGAGATGGGGGGCTGGGCCTGGAGAACTGGAAAAAGATGTCCCCAGAGTCCATCAGCGCCAGGAGGGGAGCTGCTGAGACCTGATGTGAGTGGCTTTCAGCCTGAGTACACATAGTTGCAGTTTAAGAGGCCTCACCCTTGATCCCAGGGTCCATCTCCAGCCAGGAAGGACAAACCTCCTCAGCGCAACAACCCACATGGCTGCAGTCACTGCTGGGATGATACAGAGCAGTTGGAGGGCGGCAGATGCAGTAGCCTTACAGGGTTTAGGCAAGTGGAGACAGGCAGGAGGTGGGGAGAGGGCAGGGGAGGTGGGCAGGCACACTGGAGAGGGGAGAGAATTCCAGAGGAGCATGAATATATGGAATAGGCAATTAAGACACAAAAAAAAGTGGGAAGCAAGACCTAAAAGGTAACTGACTAGAAAATTAAAATTATTCAGCTACAGAAAATAGGTCTAATGGGCTTCAATGTGATGCAGACTGCAGCAGATCACAAAAACAGCACGTGAGGGGGAGTTCCCTTAAAGGGGCTGGTGACCAAGAGGATCCTCAAGTCCTCTGGAGTCTCTAGAAAACACTTTCCCTCCTGCTCACAAGAGCAAGCCCCCTCCAGACTCCTTTCAGGCTCCTTTCTATGCCTTGGTTTCCTGTTGCAGACGCAGGTCCCTGGCTGTCAAACTAATCTCCCCAGGGTGGATCAGGCACATTTGTCCCCATGTCACAGCTGGTGGCTTCAGCACAGGATGGCAAGGTTGTGCAGGTGCAGCAAGCCAAATGGGTCCTTTGCCTGCGGGCAAAATGCCTCCCCTGAGGCTTGGGGGATTAGTTACTCTACCCTTCAATCTGGATTTTTTGGGATGGTTCCTCCAGCTTGCTGAAATTGTTCTAAATTCTAAAATCCTGCCTTCCCCAGTCCTTGAAATCCATCACAGCTTGCTGATGCCTGTGGATGGAAAATGTATCCTCTGCTTTCCATCTCCTGAGCCATCACACAGAGTATCAGCAACCCATGCCCACCCTGTTCACCAGGCCCAGCAGGAGACTGATGGAAAAGACCACTGGGTGTCCCTGCTAAAAGTGAGAGGTGATGAGGACTGAGGCTATGGACACCAGGAGGACAGGGATTGTGAGCTGCTGACATCTGGGTCCCAGCTTTGCTGAGCAAGGCTGTGCAGGGTGCTGGAAGGGTAAAAGCTCATGCAGAGGGGGAATGCAAAGGTGCACTCTTGATCTGGAGGTGCTGGGTCAGCCTCTTGGTGAGGAGATCCTCTCTGGAGAGGATCCAGGAGGATCCTCCATGGAGAGCTCAGCCCAGCTGCAAGGTAAGGGAAGCCTAAACCATGTCCAGTGAGTTGTAAAGGGATGAGAGACAGTCCCAGAGGGAGAGCAAACAGCCTGGCCATCCCAGCTCCACCCCTCCTGACATCTCTGCTAAAAGAGGGAGGTGGGAAGATGGTTTGTGCTCAGCCACCACCAGCACCAGATGCCCCAGTTCCTTTGACAGCAGCCACTGTAAGGGTGGATATGGGAATGGCTTCTCCTTCTGTTAGGATGAATATCACAGGGTGCTGTGTGGTGGCTACAAAGGGACGCCTTACTCCCCCCTCCTCCCCAGCATTTCTTGCCTAACACCTTGTTCTTTCTCCCTTTTCATCCAGCCTGGGCTTCCAGCTGCTTGTCTCCTGAAGACATGCTGGGCAAACATCGCATATTATACAATGAGAAACAGTAAACAGTGCTCTTGCTAGTTTCCCACTTGTTTTTATTCTGTGAGCATCAGCTACAGCCACAGGGATAGGGTATTTAATTAGAGTATTGTCTTTCACCTGCCTTTAGTCTCTGCAGGGTCTTTTCAGGGGTATCCCATTCCAGTGTGGTTCAGAAATTACTTTACTGGGGAAGTGACAGGGGCACATCCCTACAGTGTTTCAACTTTGCTTAGCACAGCTTGTTCCTTGGAATTCTCATTCATCTGGGCGTGGGATGCCAGACAGAGCACAGGGAAGTCCCAAACAGATTCCAGGCCTGTTCCTGGGCAGGAATTAGATCCTGGGATAGACCCTGATGGAGTCCATGAAATCCCAGGGGATTCTCTCTCAGAGACAATACTGCCACAGAACTCTATTCCTCTTTAATATCATGTCCCTGCAAAAAAATGCCTATGATTTGCACTCAGTACATTGCAGCATATTCCCCTGGAGGGTTCTCAGGCTCTATATGTGCTGTGATTAACAATGATCTCCTTACCATCACAGTAATTTATTTATTCAGCACCAAGGGGCAGGCACGCTGCCTCACAGAAAAAAATGCCCCACATCCTTTCAGTGCTACTGGTGGAAGTACAATGGAAGATGGAAGCCTTGCTTTGAGACCAAACTCACTGCCCAAAGTTTGAGCAAAGACACCAGCTGGTGCTGAGGCTGCAGCCAAAGGTCTCGTCCTGCAAATGGACTGCACAGGGCAGAGCAGAGTAACTCTTAAACACTTCTGCAGCAGCTTCTCTGCCCCTGCTTTGCACCAGCTTGGGGGGATTACTAGCTTTTCAGCAATCTGGATGAAGGGATAGAATGCACCCTCAGCAAGTCTGCTGATGATAAGAAATTGGGGGGGTGGGGGGTGACTGATAGACCTGATGGCTGTGCTGCTGTTCAGGCACATCTCCATAGGCTGGAGAGCTGAGCTGAGGGAAACCTAAGGAGGTTCAGCAAGGGCAAGTGCAGGGTCCTGCACCTGGGGAGGAATAACCCCAAGCAGCAGCACAGGCTGGGGGCTGAGCTGCTAAGGAGCAGCTTGTGGAGAAGCACCTGGGAGTCTTGGTGGGTTACAAGCTGACCATGAATCAACACTGTGTTTACAGCATGTCCTTGTGGCTAGGAAGACCAATGATATCCTGGCAGGGATCAGGAAGAGTGCGGCCAGAAGGTTTAGGAAGGAAATCCCCCTCTCTACTCAGCCCTGGTGAGGGCACACCTGAAGCGCTGTGTCCTGTTCTGGGCTCCTCAGCACAAGGAAAGCAAGGAGCTACTGGAGAGGGTCCAGTGGAAGACACAAGGATGATCTGGGGTCTGGAGCATCTCTCCTCTGAGCAGAGACTGCAGGAGCTGGACCTGTTGAGTCTGGAGAAGACTTGGGGGGAATCTCATAAATGCATATAAATATATCTAAGGCAGGTGACAAGGGGATGGTGCCAGAGTTTCAGTGGTACCCAGTGACAGGACAAGGAGCAGTGTCCATAAACTTAAAACACAAGAAGCTCCACCTCAACTTGAGGAAGAACTTTTATGTTGAGGGTGGCAGAACAGCTGTGCAGGGAAGTGTGTCCTGCAGTCTCCTCTCTGAGACATTCAAGTCCACCTGGATGTGTTTCTTTGCCGCCTGCCTGCTCCAGGTGATGCTATCTTGGCAGGGGTTTTGGACTGGATGATCTCCAGAGGTCCATTCCAACCCTAATGATTCTGTGACTCTGTGAATTATGGCAAGGATAATCCCACCAGGGATGTCCTCGGACTCTTTCCTGAAGCCTGCAGGCTGATGGGACCAGGGCTGTGTGACCCAGCTTCTCTCCCAGGTGTGCAGCCAGTCATGCTCAGGCACATTCTGACTTTTGGACAGATGAGTTGTGGCCTAAAAATTATTTTAGGTTAATCCTACCACAGGCTTGTGCAAGGCATAATTTATGAACTCACATCCTGCAACATTCATTCCTTTGCCATGTACAGAAACAAGCAGCTGTGCCTGGGAGGGGTGGTGGGCACACGCACACCCTAAGGATGGCAAGTGTCCTGATGTGGGGCCAAGTCCTGCCAAAAAGCAAACTGCTAGCGGCAAACCAGTTCTGAAACTTATACCTCTGTGTGACTCTTCTTTGGGAGAAGAAGAATCACCCTGCAAGAGCAACCACCAGGCTGCAGAACAGGAGGTGCTCCGAGTTTTTAACCCCACCATGCCCACAGCAGAGGTGATACTGGCTAGCTCCAGGTTGAACATGGCTGCAGAGCAGTGGCTTGAGTCCTCCAGGCTGTTTGGAGGCAGAGAGATGGGAGGAGGGTGCCCGATAAGCTGAGTGGTACAGGATGCCTGGCAAGATATATTGTGTTGTGTTTTCAATTTGCACATTGACACAAGACAAACAGATGAGATTTCAGTACAGCAAGCTCAATTAATCAGGGCTTTGACAGCTGTGAGGCTGGACATTATTAATCCCTTTTTGCAGACAGGCCAAAGGGGCAATAATTACATTTTTCCCCAAAATAATAAGGAAGGATGTTCCTCATGCTGCCCCCCTGCCCTTTCCCTGAAAGTATATTTCCTGATCACAGTACTTAATACTACACTAACTGCAAAAACACTTCAGCTCACCCATTGCCTGCAAAACAGGAAACAAAATGTGTAAGTGTAAAACACTGAGACTATCCTTCTTGGAGCTCTAAGGTTCATAGGAATGAGGGCACTCAAAGCCAGGGCTCTGTGAGGTGAGAGCTGGCACATTTCCCTGTGCACTTGGAGCCACAAGTGTGTGCTGCAGCGTGGGACACCCCAGATCCATTCCCAGCTGGGAGGCTGCATGTTTGTGAAGCATGGCGAGGAGCTGTGGGATGGATCCAGCACCCTGTGTGAGCACAGGGGGGTGGAAATGTTGGCTGTCCACAACACCTCTAGGACCTGGGGATGCTGGAGGCTGAACTTTCAGCCCAGTGCTAACGGGATGCTCCAGCCTGTGCTGGGACAGGGTGGCTCCAACCATCAGAGCATGACCCACCTTTCCCTTTCATTATTCCCCTTCCAGGGAAGGCAGATACAGTCAAGGCAGCTGTAACCACCAGGAACAGGGAGGAGGAACTCCTCCAAGGGCAGGGAAAGGGGCATGTACTAACTTCCAGCCTGAACCCAGCTTTTTATAGCTGTGCTGCAAAAAGTCATCCTGCCTGACCCTGCCTTCAGCACTGGAGAAGGCAGACAAGCAGAGCAGCCCATTGCTCTCGTGCACTGCACCTTGCAGACACCACCCCAATCCATCCGCCTCCAGACAATGTCATCTTCGAAGCGGGAGACATTTAAACAGTGAAATG